>NC_080544.1:23681017-26123517 GCF_028640845.1 Ahaetulla prasina
GTATAAGATATACAGAGGATATGCATACTAGTTGGGAAAGTAGAGAAGGAAATGATTTCTCCCAGGGGTGAAATCCAGCAGGTTCTGACAGTGTTGTGACCCAGGTTCCCGGACTCGGACTCCTGGAGGAGGAGGACTCTGAGAGTGAGGAGGAGGAACAGGCAAGGCCTGCTTCCCCTGGGCCCTCTCCCTCCCTGGCACTCACCTAGGAGGAGGAGGAGGGGCTGGTAAGGCCTGATTTTCCTGGGCCTTCTTCTGATTTGGCAATGCCCCAAGAACAATCTTGGCTTGATGCAAGACTGTGCAGACGTGACCGGCACATGCAGCAGAGGAGGCGTTGGGACAAAGTCAAAGAATGATGAGTCACGGAGTGACACCCACAGGGGCTGTAAAGCAGGAGGCGGAACTTCCTGGCTTTTTGTCTTGGACAAAGCAATGAATTTGCATGGGCAAACTGTGTCATGGATAGAAGAATCTGTTTGTGAGTGAATTGTGCTTTATCTATAATTTTCTGGTTATCTCCAGGGATTTTGGCAGGCATGTGGGGAGACATCTCTGTGCCAGAAGGAATCCAGCCGAATGTAAATAAATTGGGAAAAGGCCTTTGACTGACTTTTTGTGGGGAGTAGTGGGAGGGGGAAACAGAACAGACAGCTTCTGGAGAACCGGTAGCAGGAATTTTGAGTAGTTCGGAGAAGCGGTAGTGGAAATTTTGAATAGTTCAGAAAACCAGCAAATGCCACCTCTGGCTGGCCCCAGAGTGGGGTGGGAATGGAGATTTTCCAGTATCCTTCCCCTGCCATTCCCACCAACCCACACCCAAAGAACCGGTAGTAAAAAAATTTGGATTTCACCACTGGTTTCTCCCAATAGAAATCACAATTTTTCTGTTTCAGATTTATTATTCAGAAAATCAATAGTAAAAGAAAATTGTGAAGATACAATTTAATTTACTGCATCCATAGACCATACTATGAAGGGACACTTAAATACATAGTTTCAGAGTCTGTTTTACATGAATTCTATCCATCCAGTAGCCATCTCCCAGATAGGAAAGTTGAGATTCTTCCAAGATACAAAGGAGAGCCTGAGAAATCTTGTGGTTTTTATTTTTAAAGCAAAGCAAGAAAGGAACATTTTCTTTATTCTATTCCTTGGATACTTACCAAACTTTTGCTACATTAAATTGCTACCCATCTATCTTTGAATCAACAAATATCTATACCAGCATTTTAAAAAATTATCCCATTGCTGACTCATATTATGCATCAATTTCCTCTGATTTGGCTTTGATGCTCCTAGTAACTAGTGAGCATATTTTTGAGGAGAAACTGGGTAGTAGTTTATTGTTGTGACCGAGGCCCAAGTAGTGATTACCAAACACAATTAGTCCTGAACAAACTTATTTTATTAAAACAGTTGAGAATTAATTCATTCTCAGTTTTGTCCAAAACAAATTCTTCATAAACAGTCCTTCGGCCTTATCACAAACCTTTGTTGTCTTTGGCAACCTGCCAAAGGCTTTTCTTGGCAATAACCCCACAGAGTTCAAGAAATGCTGACAAGAAGCAATGGAATCAACATTGCTTTTCCACAAAGAACCCAATGGCTCATTGCTGCTCTTTTAAGCCTTATGGGAGTGGCCAATCATCTTCTGGCCTTACTCCCAAGTCGTCCTTTTTGCTTCAGCTGCTCTTGCCTTCTGGAAGCTCTTCTCATGTGTGCATTAGGAACAGGCTCCTCCTGTTCTTCTGCCTATCCACCTCTGGAGTCTCTGGAGTCTGTGCATCACTCCCAGATGGCCCTGGCCCCATCTCTGCCTCTGACGCAGACCCCTCGTCCAGGCCTTCACCTGACTACAGGACTGGCCCATTTTCCTCCCCAGCCTCCTCACTGTCCAACTCTGCTGCCAGGTCTGCAGGCAGCTTGTGGACCATAACATGTATACCTCTCTTAGGTACATGGTACTTTGAACTCTATATAATTAGTTTTATGTAAAAGTTGCAGAATTCAGCAAGTATTTATTTTAGTCAATAGTCAACTGGACTTTCTTTTTTTTTTTCTTTAGTGTTACTGGGGGATATTGCATATTCACACATTCACATTGTGAAAGCCTAGATCATGGGTGTCAAACTCGCCACATCACGTCGCTGTCACATGACATATTATGATATGTTTCCCTACTCGGAGCTGTGGTGGGTGTGGCCTACACGTGACACATCCAGCCCACCGGCTGCTAATTTAACATCCCTGGCCTAGATTGACCAAAACTATAATGGGCAGCAAAGATCACTATAGGTCCAGCCAAGGATTGCTGTGTCATATGGAAGGTTGTAGCTTGAAAGATGACAAAAGATTAGCATGCAAAACAGAATCAGACACTCTTGGCCACATTTTGATTTTTTGACCTCTGCCCCAGATACTCTGTTAAGGCAGTTGTCAATACTTGGGGCATCGATACAAGTTACTCAGAGGCTTATCAGCAGATGATCTAATTTCTGATCACTTTTTTCTTATTCTATGAAAACATCCAATTATTCCAAGTATAAAGGTAAAGGTTCCCCTCGCACATGTGTGCTAGTCTTTCCTGACTCTAGGGGACAGTGCTCATCTCTGTTTCAAAGCCAAAGAGCCAGCACTGTCTGATGACAATTCTGTGGTCATGTGGCCGGCATGACTAAACACCGAAGGCGCACGGAGCACTGTTACTTTCCCACCAAAGGTGGTCCCTATTTTTCTACTTGCATTTTTTACGTGCTTTCGAACTGCTAGGTTGGCAGAAGCTGGGACAAGTAATGGGAGCTCACCCCGTTATGCGGCACTAGGGATCCGAACCGCTGAACTGCTGATCTTTCTGATCAACAAGTTCAGTGTCTTAGCCACTGAGCCAGCACATCCCCAACATCCCAATTATAGCAGACACCGATTAAAATCATAAAATATAAACATATTCCTGTTAATTCATAATGCAATGTCTTCTCCATTGCGTCTGGTGTACAATACTTAGGATTACTCTGAAAGTTTATTTCCGTATATGCAAATTGGCTGGATTTCCTTAAAAGCTTTATCACCACAGATGTGTTTTGCTTGTTTAATTATTCCTGTTAGTGTTTATCCAGGCCTGGCCTTGCCAAATAATCTATTCTGCCATTTCCTCTCCATGAGAGTTTGATTTTCTTCGTCACCTTTCTTCTGCCTCAACGCAAATGTTGGGATTATAATGGAGGCAAAGGCCCCATGATCTCCCACTGCTTCCAGAGATAAATTAGATGTTAATGTTCATAGTTTAGCACCTTTCTAATTAGATAATTTACAGGATCCTCTACCAAAGCTCTAATAAACTAAATGATCATAGCACTAAATATATTTGCAGAAGTTGTGTTAAAAGAAAAAAAAAACTTTGGAGGGAAAAAATGTCTGTTGTCATTCTTTTGTATCAAAGGAATTTCTGGCTCTTGTATGTATTTTTTATTAATGCATCATCTTGAAAAAAAAAAACCTTATTGTACTTCCAGTTGCTATCATCCTCTAGGGAATTAGAAGAAGCTGTGCATCACAATCCTTTTTTGAGGGGTGAGAATAAGTAAAGCTCCCTTGGATTGTGTTTGTTTTTCATTCCTATGTGGTTTATCTCGTCATCTTTTATTCTTTTGTTTTTGTCGCTTACTGTATTTTTTTAAAAAAAATGTTTTTACTTGCGAGTTGCCCAGAGTTGTTGGGACTTGGATGGCATACATATTTATTAGATCAGCATCATTATCTCCTCTCTTTATTCCTAACGTTCCAATATGTTGGATATATAATTTTACAAATATGCTTTCTGTGATCTTATACAATCTGGGTTCCTTCGATCATGGGTGAAATGCTCCTGGTTCAGATCGGATTGCCAGATCCAGTAGCGATGGTGGCGGGTGGTTTGGAGAACCAATAGCAAAAATCTCTGCCCCCACCCCCGTCCATGCCCAGCTGAGCTGAGCAATCATCAGAGGTTGTTTTTTTTTTTACTTTTAAAAGCATTTTTTCTTCAGCCGAAAAAATGCTTTTAAAAGTAAAAAAAAGGCTCTGATGATCGCATTACTCAGCTGGGATCGTCAGAGACTTTTAAAAGCATTTTTTACAACCTCTTCAGCCAAAGGCTCCTCTGACGATCCCAGCTGAGTTGCCTGATCGTCAGAGGTTTTTTTTTTTTTTTAAGGCAAAAAAAAGCCTTTTCTTTTTTTTTAAAAGCATTTTTACAACCCCTTCACCCAAAGGCTCCTCTGACGATCCCAGCTGAGTTGCCTGATCGTCAGAGGTTTTTTTTTTCTTTTAAAGGCAAAAAAAAGGCCTTTTCTTTTCTTTTAAAAGCATTTTTTTCTTTGCCTTTAAAAAAAAAAGCCTCTGACGATCAGGCAACTCAGCTGGGATTGTCAGAGCCTTTTAAAAGGATTTTTTTACAACCTCTTCAGTCAAAGAGGTTGTAGAAAAAATGCTTTTAAAGGTAAAAAAAAAAGTTGGCCATGCCCACCCAGTCTCATTACCACTCACCAAGCCACACCCACAGAACCGGTAGTAACAAATTTTACATTTCACCCCTGCCTTAGATGTTAATTCGAATATACTGGATGTGTTGCTTTTTCTGTTACTTTTGTATTATTTGCTCCAAAGCTGCTTTGAGAACAGTCTGGGATTCTCCCATGGCCTTGTGGAAATTTACCTGCAAGATGCAGGAAGACCATGAGTGGTGTGGTGGCCTAGAGATGGAGCTCTCGCCTTAAAATCAGGAGGCCGTGAGTTTGATCCTAGGCGTACCAGGACCTATCTAGTGGCAATGAGGGAGGCGAAACGTTCCTACGTTTCCACCCTCATTGCATCGGCAGATAACCGCCCGGCCGCCCTGTTTCGGGTGGTCCGGTTCCTCCTTCATCAGGGGGGACGGGATGACCCCTTACAGGGACGTGCCGAGGAGTTTAACGGTTATCTATACGATAAAATCGTTCAGCTTCGGGATAGTCTGGACCAAAATTGCGATGATCCAAGCGGGATGACGGAGCCTCGTCTTGTTGAGGTTATTTGGGATGAGTTTGATTCTGTGGCTCTCGAGGACGTGGACAGGTTGCTGGGGAGGTTACACGCAACCACATGTTTACTGGACCCGTGTCCCTCCTGGTTAGTACTGGCTACTCAGGAGGTGACACGAGGCTGGCTCCAGGGGATCATAAATGCTTCTTTGGTGGAGGGGGTTTTCCCCGCCGCCTTGAAAGAGGCGGTGGTGAGACCCCTCCTCAAGAAGCCTTCCCTGGATCCAGCTATTTTGGGGAATTACCGTCCAGTCTCCAACCTTCGCTTTGTGGCGAAGGTTGTAGAGAGTGTGGTTGCATGGCAACTACCCCAGTACCTGGATGAAGCCGTCTATCTAGACCCGTTCCAGTCCGGCTTCCGGCCCGGTCATAGTACAGAGACAGCTTTGGTCGCGTTGGTGGATGACCTCTGGAGGGCCAGGGATAGGGGTTGTTCCTCTGCCCTGGTCCTATTAGATCTCTCAGCGGCTTTCGATACCATCGACCATGGTATCTTGCTGCACCGGTTGGAGGGGTTGGGAGTGGGAGGCACCGTTTATCGGTGGTTCTCCTCCTATCTCTCCGACCGGTCGCAGACGGTGTTGACAGGGGGGCTGAGGTCGGCCCCGAGGCGCCTCACTTGTGGGGTGCCGCAGGGGTTGATTCTCTCGCCTCTCCTGTTCAACATCTATATGAAGCCGTTGGGTGACGTCATCAGTGGTTTCGGGGTGAGTTACCATCTGTACGCTGATGATACGCAGCTGTACTTTTCCACCCCGGACCATCCCAACGAAGCTGTCGAAGTGCTGTCCTGGTGTCTGGAGGCCGTACGGGTCTGGATGGGGAGAAACAGACTCAAGCTCAATCCCTCCAAGACGGAGTGGCTGTGGATGCCGGCACCCCGGTACAGCCAGCTGCAGCCGCAGCTGGCTGTCGGGGGCGAGTTATTGGCCCCAACGGAAAGGGTGCGCAACTTGGGCGTCCTCCTGGATGGGCGGCTGTCGTTTGATGATCACTTGGCGGCCGTCTCCAGGAGGGCTTTTTACCAAGTACGCTTGGTTCGGCAGTTGCGCCCCTTCCTTGACCGGGATGCCTTATGCACGGTCACTCACGCTCTTGTCACTTCCCGTTTAGATTATTGCAATGCTCTCTACATGGGGCTGCCCTTGAAGTGCACCCGGAGGCTGCAGCTAGTCCAGAATGCAGCTGCGCGGTTAATAGTGGGAGCAACTCGTTGCTCCCATATAACACCGATCCTGCGCGGCTTGCACTGGCTTCCTGTGGTCTTTCGGGTGCGCTTTAAGGTTTTAGTTACCACCTTCAAAGCGCTCCATGGCTTAGGGCCCGGGTACTTACGGGACCGCCTGCTGTTACCTCATGCCTCCCACCGACCCGTACGCTCACACAGAGAGGGTCTTCTCAGGGTGCCGTCCGCCAAACAATGTCGGCTGGCGGCCCCCAGGGGACAGGCCTTCTCTGTGGGAGCTCCTACGCTCTGGAACGAACTTCCCCCTGGATTGCGTCAATTGCCTGATCTTCGGACCTTTCGCCGTGAGCTGAAAACGCATTTATTTATTCAAGCGGGACTGGCTTAATATTTTCAATATTTTTAATTTTATTTTTTTTTAAATTCTTTTAACTGGGTTTTATCATTTTAGGGTTTCTAATTTTAAATTTTAAATCTTTTATTTGGCCTTTTTCTAATATGCTCGGTTTTAAATTGTTGTTTTAATTGTATATTTCTTATGTTTTTATCTTTTGGCTGTACACCGCCCTGAGTCCTTCGGGAGAAGGGCGGTATAAAAATTTAATAAATAAATAAATAAATAAATAAATAAATAGAGGCAGATATTTCTCTTTCTGGGTGCACTGGGAATTTATCTGCTGAACAAAATTTCGCATTGGCATCCGGTCATTAAAACACAGTATATTATATAGTGTGGGAGAAATGGTATGAATGGCTAGAGGAGAGAGATAAAAGGCAAGAAAAGATCAAATAAGGAAGATGTAAGAATAGAAATGTAACAACAGATAAGAGGAAACAGAAGAAAATGTAGTTTGTAGAAATGAAATTGGGTACACTGTTATTTATATGTATATATGTAAATAAATTAATATTAGACTTGTATGTATAAAGGATACATTGAAATAAAGGAGAAAAAATGGACAAGTTAGAAATGTTTAACTGTTGCAAAATTGTTGGAAAGAAACTATTGTTTAAAGATTCTTTTTTGTTTTTTTGAAAAATGTTTAATAAAAATTATTTTTTTTAAAAAAAACATTCCATTGAGTTGGCCAGGCTCCACCCCGCAATGGATTATGGAGTCATTAAAAGAAGATGAGGATGATCAGTAGTGGCTTTCAATTACTTTCGCTACCAGTTCGGAACAGTGAGTGTGTGCTTGCACAGAGCATCCGTGATGACCTCTGGGCAAGTGGATGGAGGCCCCCGCCACTGCCGCTACCGGTTTGCCCGAACCGGAGTGGACCGATAGAAACCCACCACTGATGATGATGCAGGAAGACCATGGTTGTTTAAAATAAAGAGTCCTATTCTGAGTGGGACTCTTGAGGTAAGGGATGTCTCCAGGGATGGTCAGAAAAGCCTAGATCAGTGGTAGTCAACCTGGTCCCTACTGCCCACTAGTGGGCGTTTCATGGTGGGCGGTAGGGGTTTTGTCCGATACTGAAGCATTTTCCCTTTTTTAAATTTAATTGACTTTTTTTTAAAAAAATCATAGCATTATTTAAAAACATTTTCATTAGGTTTTCATAAAATTCCCCGTGACAATTTAAATTTCTGAAAATATACTATTTGAATCGCCCGCGCCTAAGTTTAGTTCACGTTACGTAAGTGAAACTAAATGGCGCTATAGTGCGACCGCAAACAAAAGAGCCTCATCCCAGAATAGCTCGCGCATCTCCCCCCACACCACCCAGCTGTAACAGACAAGCAGAGCTGTTATCCAGCACACACACCCCACCAAACCCAATCCACGATGCACGAGAGGCATGCGCAGACGATACACGGTGCATTACTGTGGAACCGGTGGGCGGTTAGAAAATTTTATCACTAACAGAGATATAAAAGTGGGCGGTGGGTATAAAAAGGTTGACTACCCCTGACCAAATGGTGGCTGTGATTGTAAATTAAAGTCCCACCCCTTTTATATGAGGCATTTTGGAGACTTTCACACAATGTATATGATTAAATCGCCCAGAATCATTAGGGTAAGGTGCAACCCACAGGTACTGCCAAATAAGAAAAGAAATGATTAAGTGGGAGAAATAAAATTGGACATATTAGTTAAAATCAAATTTTAGTTAACATCAAAAGCGAGTAGAAAATAACTGTTGGACTGTGGGAATGAAGCAAGAACTTTGCCAGCCACAAGCTATGATGTCATTATCTTTAGAAACATGGTTTTAGATAAAAAAATATCTGCTATTTAGTCGTTATAGATTCAGATTCAGTAGTCCATTTATTTCCAGTCACTGATCCATATGTTCACTGGGCGTAAATGCATTTACAAAAATGTAAACTTATACACTGAGTAAGTTTTAATTTAAATGTAAATACTGGGAAACCAGATGATGATGAGTTGGGCAGAAACAATCAAGAAAACAATATGCATTGTTTTAATAGCATCTGGTTTTTATTAGTTACAGCAGGGGTCCCCAGCCTGTGAACCACAGCAAAATACTGGGCTGCAGCTTATTTGCAACTGGGCCGAGGGAGCGGCAGGCCAGCATACATGCACACACAGCTCAACTCACGTGAACGCGCACGCGCAAATAGCTCAACATGTACAAGTTGAGATGTGTGTGCACATGCACGCATCCGACCCACTGCTCACCCGGTCCGGTTCCCCTCTCCCTCCTCTACCCCAGCCAGGCCGTCAAGCCACAAAGGTTGGGGACCACTGAGTTACAGGGTTGGAAAAGAAATTTATTTATTTATTAATTAATTAATTAATTAATTTATTTATATTTATATTTGTCAAACCTGTACATGGAAGATAACAAGTGTAGTTATGAACATAAACATTAACAAAGGAAGTAAATACAAATAAATGGGGGCAGTAAGACAGGGACGGTAGGCACGCTGGTGCGCTTATGCAGGCCCCCTTTACGGACTTCTTAAGAAGGGAGTGAGGTCCATGGCAAACAGTTTGAGGTTGAAACCCTGAGGGTTTGAGGCTGTAATAATGGAATCGGATACAGCATTCCAGGCGTTGACCACTCTGCTGCTGAAATCATATTTCCTGCAATTGAGTTTGAAGTGATTTACCTCGAGTTTGTATCGATTCTTTGCCTGTGTACTATTGTGGTTGAAACTGAAGAAGTTGTTGACAAGGCATTGTAGCAGACAATTTGTACACTATGCTTAAATTGGACCACAGGCGCTGCAATTCAGATTGTCCAAGGCCAAAAATTTTAAGCCTGGTGACATAGGGAATTATATTGTGAGTAGAGGAGTGGAGTATTCTTCTCGTGAAATACCTCTGAACCTGCTCAGTCATGTTAATGTCCGAAATACAGTGTGGGTTCCAGGCAGGCTTGCTGTATTCAAGAATTGGTCTGGCAAAGGTTTTGTATGCCCTAGTTAGCAATACAATATTACCGGAGAAGAAACTTTGCAAAATTAGGTTAACAACACTTAGTGCCTTTTTGGTAATGTGGTTACAATGACCTCTAGGGCTTAGATCATTTGAGATGAGTACTCCTAAGTCCTTTATAGAGTGAGGGTCGTCTACGAGACTGCTTCCGCCCAATTTGTATTTGGTGTTCTGATTTTAATTGCCAATTCTGAAAATACCAGTAGGATTTGGAGAAGATTTTTGTAGAACTAGTGCAATGTTGGCTTGGCATTGCCCAGGCCGAAGCCAATAACCAGGTATGTTAATCACATTATAGTTATTATACAAGTTTTCTGGTTAGGGTTTCAGATAGATTTAAATATATTACCCGCAATGTGAGAGAGATGCTAAAAAGTGTGTGCTGACCATCCACTGCTCAGATTTTGAACTTGTACCCTCGAGAAAAGTTAATGGGCTCTTAATAAATGTACATATGAGTGAGATCTGAGATCTACCAGGAGATTTCATTTCTACCTTCTGTCCGACTCTGCCATGGGCCCTTCACTATTCATCAGCAGTCTGTCAAAAAGAGAGATGGCTGCACTTCATGAAATTTGGATGAGGGTTTTACAAGCTGTTGGTGGAGAGATTATGGTGACTTCAAATCTTGCGGACTATCCGTAGCCAGTCTGTCAGGAAGAGGCTTGTGCCAAGCCGAAAACTTCCTAAAATCCAATTCAATATAACTGAAAAATAGAAGGGTGGGATAAGCAAATGGGATCGGAATCCTCAAGTGGTTGCCATCAGCAAAACTGTGCCCATTAACTGAATGTGCCAGGCAGTTCTGATGCCTGTTGATTCTGGTGCCTGTTGCAAGAAATAAAAGGGGTGTTTGGAGGTGAGGGATGCTCCTGGCATGTCTATTGGAGAGAGACAGTCTGTTTATTTACTGTAGCAATAGCACTTAGACTTATATAGCGCTTCAGGGTGCTTTACAGTCCTCTCTAAGTGATTTACAGAGTCAGTGTATTGCCCCCAACAATCTGGGTAATTGGAACAATATGCTATTCCCAAATCACAGACCATAACATAGGTGCAAAGTAGTGGTGAAATTAATTTTTTTTACTACCGGTTCTGTGGTCGTGGCTTGGTGGTCATGGCTTGGTGGGCATGGCAAGGGAAGGATACTGCAAAATCTCCATTTCCACCCCACTCCAGGGGAAGGATACTGCAAAATCCCCATTCCCACCCCACTCTGGGACCAGCCAGAGGTGGTATTTGCCGGTTCTCCAAACTACTCAAAATTTCCGCTACCGGTTCTCCAGAACGTGTCAGAACCTGCTGGGTTTCACCCCTGGTGCAAAGTCTTCTAGTTAGGAAGTAATATTAGAACTCAGTATGTTTAAAGCCCCTTAAAATCAATAATTTCTCCCGTATGGAATGGAATCCAGTCCTTTTGATTATTATATATTCTGATTTATATATATTGGAGTAGATCTCCAAGTATGTTTTCTGTTTTTCCTAAATGCTCTTGACTGGATCTCTGAGCCAATAAACATATTGGATCAGAAGTACTATACTGTATAAAGGTAAAGGTTCCCCTCGCACATATGTGCTAGTCGTTGCTGACTCTAGGGGGCGGTGCTCATCTCTGTTTCAAAGACAAAGAGCCAGCGCTGTCCGAAGACGTCTCCGTAGTCATGTGGCTGGCATGACTCAACGCCAAAGGCGCACAGAACGCTGTTACCTTTCCACCAAAGGTGCTCCCTATTTTTTCTACTTGCATTTTTACGTGCTTTCGAAACTGCTAGGTTGGCAGAAGCTGGGACTAATAACGGGAGCTCATCCCGTTACACGGCAGCACTAGGGATTCGAACCGCTGAGCTGCCAACCTTTCGATCAACAAGCTCAATGTCCTAGCCCCTGAGCCACCGCGTCCCTGACTATACTGTATAGTTATGGGTTAATTGGTTTATTTTGGGATTATCTTAAATGCTGACTGTTTTTGCTTATTAGTATGTTCTGTCTTTTCTAGTATACAAAAGTAGAACTTCTTCTACAAAAATCTGAACAAAATAATGGTATTTTAATACTTTTTTCTCTGCAAGCATATTTGCACGTGACATTTAGATGAGTATATTGCAAGTCTGTTTTAGAAATTAAATTATTACTGCTATTATTATATTAACATATTTTCGAATCTTTTTCTTTTTTGAGCCAAGACTTGTACTAGAAAATTTGGAGAAATACAAAATCAAAGGGAAAATTATGTTCTGACTCACACTTTTGCTCACATTTGTCAACCTTCCACTACAATTTGGGAAGAGTCCGATTTTCAAACTTCCAACTGCTATAAATATTTGAGTACATACTATGAGTTTATCATTTAATTACAAGTATATAGTGTAGTTCTACATTGTGGAAATACCAGATGTTTGAGAAAGTTCTATTCTTGTATCATCTCAAAGATGAGCTGTAAGTTATATCTGGTTATTTTATTTGTATTCTATTTTTAAAATGTTAATCAAACTTTTCTGTAAAATTGTCACAAGGGAGAACATGCATGTTATTTGGCAAAGAGCAAGTGTACTTCTTTTATTATTATTATATTTCAGAAACAGCATATTATAAAGAGGTTGCTAGAATTCCGGTAGGCATAAATGCTGAGAAAGGAAAACTAAATGAAAATGCTTCAGGGATCATTTAAATTAGTGTATATGCTGGATATGCTGGCTGGAGAATTCTGGGAGTTGAAGTCCATCAATCTTCAAACAAGCAGGGTTGAGAAACATTGATTTAAATGAATCACAGGCTTAGTTGTTTCTTCTTCTTCTTCTTCTCCTTCTTCTTCTTCTTCTTCTTCTTCTTCTTCTTCTTCTTCTTCTTCTTCTTCTTCTTCTTCTTCTTCTTCTTCTTCTTCTTCTTCTCCTCCTCCTCCTCCTCCTCCTCCTCCTCCTCCTCCTCCTCCTCCTCCTCCTCCTCCTCCTCCTCCTCCTCCTTTCCTATAAAGGAAAGGCTATAAAGGCTATAGAAATCTTGAAAGGTAAGTACTGATGCTTGCATTTTGCCAGGAAATAAACCAGTTGCAACAAAACTCAAGGAGAAACTGGTGCTATTATTTTTTTTGTTCTAAGGATAGAACAAACATCTACAGGGATGTGGTGGCTCAGGGGCTAGGACATTGAGCTTGTCGATCGTAAGGTTGGCAGCTCGGCGGTTCGAATCCCTAATGCTGCCGTGTAATGGGGTGAGCTCCGTTACTTGTCCCAGCTTCTGCCAACCTAGCAGTTTCGAAAGCACATAAAAATGCAAGTAGAAAAAATAGGGACCACCTTTGGTGGGAAGGTAACAGTGTTCTGTGCACCTTTGGCATTGAGTCATGCCAGTCACATGACCATGGAGACGTCTTCGGACAGTGCTGGCTCTTCGGCTTTGAAATGGAGATGAGCACCACCCCCTAGAGTCAGCAACGACTAGCACGTATGTGCGAGGGGAACCTTTACCTTTATGTAAGAATAGAATGGATCATGATGATCTAAAATGCTTAACTGTATGTGCTTTAGCCCTTACTTCTTGGTATGCATCAATATAGTATCAAGGCTTCTGGTTCGTGGTCTTTTTTTAAATTATCCATATTGGAAATGTTTAGATATTTGTCCCAAGGTTCATAAACAGCTTCAATGTTGTAAGAGAAATTGTTACATGCTCTTTCATTGTGTGCTAGCTTTGGTGTTAATTGCAGCTGGGTTTCATTTGGTTGACTCAGCCTCCCATCCTTCTGAGGTCAGTAAAATGAGGACTCAGATTCTTGTGGGAAATATGCTGACTCTATAAACCACTTAGAGAGTGCTATAAAGCACTATAGGGCGGTATATAAGTTTAAGTGCTATTGCTAATGCTATTTGAATAATAAATTCAAATAATAAGCCAACATCAACACAGCACCCAGAAGGAAGTAGGGAGAAGCAGGTGCAGAGGAGCATCCAATCACAAGTCCTTCCTTTGTTCAAACATTTTCAAACAGTTACAGCTTTGTAAGCTGTGATTTATGACGTAGTGGACAAATGTTAGCATTTGGGCATGTGTCTATCCAAGCTATGCTCCAATTATTTGTGTTGCTGTAAATCAATGAATAGAGGGATACGGTGGCTTAGTGAGTAAGACACTGAGTTTGTTGATCGAAAGGTCGGCAGTTCAGCAATTCAAATCCCTAGTGCCGCATAACAGGATGATCTCCCATTACTTGTCCCAGCTTCTGCCAACTTAGCAGTTCGAAAGCACGTAAAAAATGCAAGTAGAAAAATAGGGACCACCTTTGGTAAGAAGGTAACAGCGTTCCATACGCCTTTGGCGTTGAGTCATGCTGGCCACATGACCATGGAGATGTCTTCGGACAGCGCTGGCTCTTCAGCTTTGAAACGGGGATGAGCACCGCCCCCTAGAGTCAGGAACAACTAGCACGTATGTGCGAGGGGAACCGTTACCTTTACCTTTAAATCACTGGTCCTCTGGATTTTTGCAGCACAGAAATAGTAGCTCTCTTTTATTCTGGACTTTTTTCTCTATTCCACGTACATCTGCTTTATGGTGTTAACTATTTAATCTCTAAACCTTTACTGCACATTCTATAGAAACCTGGAACTATCCTAATCAGTTGGGGAAAAGTTATGTTTAAGAAAAAAAGAGAATAACAAGGTTTGGGAGGTGGGGAAGGTAACACTGATGAACTGATGAACAAGGATAACCATTTTCTCGGTGTATCGTTTTATTTTATTATTTGTTGATACTCTGTTTGTTTCACATTGCTCATCAATTTTGACTATTTTTGTTGCTCTCCGGATTTAATTAAACAGCCATAACATCCTGAACATCTTGGAATTGAATACAAACAACTCAAGAAATGAAGGTGGAAAAATTCTACTGGGAGAAAGGGGGGGGGGAAATGTAACAAAAAAAAAGTTAAAAAACAGTTCAAGCTTTCAAATTTTACTCTAAAGCATCAAAGCAGCTAAATAAATGAATGAATGAAATAAGCAGATCAATGCACTGATCAACAGGAATTGGTGTATCCTAGTCCAGGGATTATCAAAGCTTCTAAAACAATAAATTTGCGTAACCCCCCCCTTCCCCCTCCCGCAACCATGCTGGAATAATCAAGCTTAGGACAAGGCAAGCATTAATTATATCATTTGCATTTAATAATTACGTTTTAATTAGATTCTCAAGCCACCTGTTATGGGCTTGGATGTAGAGTAACATTGAGTCACATTCAGACCGAGCTGTGACAGCCCCTTTCGTTTTTAGAATGGGAGTGTTGTCAAAACTTACTATCACATTGCCTGGATAAGCCTATAGCCAGTTTGCCTGGGAAAGAGAGCAGCAAAATCTCCTGTGAGGCTTGCCGCTGTTGCTGTTTTGCCTATGGAACCCCAATGAGTGAACCCCAAAGGCAGACTGGGAAAAAGGGGGAGCCATTCTAAAATCCCCATCATTTTCTTATATATATATATATATATAGGTCTTGGCATTTTCGGGTCTTTCCCCGTGTAAGGTTGAGAGTATCTTGGCGATGTAGAGGCCACAACACCAAAGCTCAGGAACGAAAGACCAGGACCATACCCACACAGGATGCTACGAAACAGCCGACCAATCTGCAAACACCCACTCCATCTACCAGTCAGGATGCAACCACAGAGCCAACCAACCCGCTCACAGCAACACTCCCCACCTCGACCAATCTGCAAACACCCACTCCATCTACCAATCAGGACGCAAACACACAGCCAACCAACCTGCTCACAGCAACACTCCCCACCTCCCCACCAGTATTTATAGAGAGACGGCAGCTCCGGCAGCTCCGACCACACTTTGCGCACAGAAGCATGAAGCCGAAAACACCAGCCGGAAGATGATGAGTGAGACCTTGTCGAAACGTCGCCAAGATACTCTCAACCTTACATGGGAAAAGACCCGAAAATGTCAAGACCTACACACACACACACACACACACACACACACACACACACACACACACACATATATACTTGAAATTTGGCACATATGTTCCTCTTGGCTTCTAGGTGCTCGCTAAGAAAGGATTTTTTGAAATGACCATCAGATCATTAGTATTTCATATAAAGTATTATATTCACACGCTCTGATGCTAAGGAGTTAGACATTCTACTCCCCCGCCCCACCTGAAAAGAACTCGGTTCCAACTGCCAGTTGCCTTATATTAACACACTCCGATGCTAAGGAGTTAGACATTCTACTCCCCCTCCCCACCTGAAAAGGACTCTGTTTCAACTGACATCCAGCTAGTAGTTGCATATGTGTCAGTGGTCTCCAACCTTTCTGGTTTGGAGGACTGGCGGTGGGAGAGGGGAAGATTTCATGCATGCATTTGTGAGAGGAGCCCTCATTGTCTTAATCACGGGTGCTATTCAGCAGGTTCTGGAGAACTGCCAGTGGAAATTTTGAGTAGTTCAGAGAACCGGCAAATACCACCTCTGGCTGGCCCCAGAGTGGGGTGGGAATGGAGATTTTGCAGTATCCTTCCCCCAGGGGTGGGGTGCGAATGGGGATTTTGCAATATCCTTCTCCTGCCATGCCCACCAAGCCACGCCCACCAAGCCAAACCACACCACACCCACCATGCCATGCCCACAGAACAAGTAGTAGAAAAAAATTGAATTCCACTATTGGTTTTAATGGTCAGGGAAAGAAATGTAGGAAGGTTCCACTCTAACTAATTGATCAGTTACAAGTGGTGGAGGGAGGTCTGTACCTTCAGACTTGCAAGATCCTATCAATTTAGCTTTATAATAAGGTAGACTTAGCTCTTCCTTTTGCGTCTCCTGCTTTTCCTGGAAAGGCTGACAAAAATCAAGTCTCTCTAGGTTTAAATGAGTCCCTATCTTGGTGATCAGGAATGGCAACGTGCTCACTAGCTTACTCCTTGGTGTTTGCCAAAATCTCTGCCCTACCTATTGTTTTTAATGGTTCTTTTAATTAAAAAAAAAACAGCCCTAATTAAAAAAGAAAAAGACGATTGGAACTGCAAAGGCTTGGGTGCCCTGCAGTGGTGGGTTGCCCCTGGTTCAGACCGGTTCGCAAGAACCGGTAGTAAAACCGGCAGGACGCTCCACCCACTGACCCGGACGTCATCAGGAAGCTGTCAGTTTTGGAAGACAATTTTCTTTTTGCTTCTTAACTGCCACATATTTTAGCTGGGGAAGTTGGGAGGAGGTTGTTGTTGGAGTGGTAGAAATTCAGTCATAACAGCATTCCGTATTCAAGGACTTTTGCCTGCGTCTGATGTAGACTGCCTGAAGACTGTATCCAATTGAGTGTGAAGAGTTGATTGGACAATGTGATGAACTTGTGGGTGTGGGTCAGGGCTGTGAACTGTCAACTGGGTGTGGAAAACCTGGAAGCTTTCAGTTTCGGGTTTTCCCAGTTGTGCCAACATGACATCTCTAATAAATTGGAACTTTGAGGAACCTCAAGCCTCAGAGCTTTATTTCATTGGGGGTGTTCCTTGAAACTCTGACAGAAGCTTAAGCGCATGCGCACGGCCCCATTGCGAACCAGTAGTAAAGGTAAGTAGAGCCAGTGGTGGGATTCAGCCAGTTCGCACCACTTCGGGAGAACCAGTTGTTAACTTACTGAGCAGTTTGCAAACTGGTTGTTGGAAGAAATTATTAGAGCAGAGAACCAGTTGTTAAATTACTTGAATCCCACCACTGAGTAGAGCCCACTCCTGGTGCCATGCCTAGTTGTCTCCTTTTGTGAAGATCAATCTTACAGTTCCATTTTCCCCCCTTAGCAAATATTTTCAACATCTCAAATTCTTTTCATGAAGAAACGCCTGCATTTTACTAAATTCTTATTTTAAAAAATGTTTTGTCCCCGTCAGCACTTATTTCCTTATTGGGAAGAGCTGTGCTGCGCCAGCTTTATATCTAGCTACTAGCTTCCCAATCATTCTTTTTTAAAAAAATAACATTAAAAAAATAGTGGCAATCTTAGTTTGGCATCACAAACGTCTATAAATTCAGAACTGTTCAAAAGCAGATTTATTTTAGAACCAAGTGCTAAAAGCCTGATTCACTCAAGTTTTCTGTCTTATTTATGAAGACATGTGTATCAGCTAGTAAATTCTTCTCAGACAACAGGCTGGGCAAAAATGTTTCTCCTTCTTTGGTTGCCAATAGTTCTAATAATCGTGTGCAATTTACCCTGACCTGGACAAGGTCCTCTATGAACATTTTTAAGCTTTTTCCTTCTATAATGGAAAAAAGGAGAGGAAAAACATTTTTTTGTGTGTGCTTCGGAACTTGAGGGTTTTTCTTTCTTTCTTTTTTTAGCCATCTACACAGAAACAATCAATATAAATAAAACTGGGCCATCATATTTACTGGTGAGTGACTTGCAAGGAAAAAATAACCATCTTGTGCATTTCTGTCTCTTCTGCTGCCATCTAGGGGCAAGCAAGAGTTTCGGCAGCTGGAGTGTGGTTTCTCACCATTTGTAGCAACGAAGAATTACAAAGATGGAAAGGCAGCGAGAAATCCTATTAGGGCTATATAATTCCTTTAAACAGGAATTAATCGAACTGGAAAGTGCCTGTCACCTCTTGCGGACTTGGGCAGAATTAAATCACATTTGCAAGCAAAAATAAATTATTATTATTTTATGGAGGAAAAGGTCTGCCAAAGGTGGCCTCAGAAATATTGATCAGGTGCAAGGGCTAAAACTTGATAGCTGATGAGAAGATGCTACGAGAAAAAAAGGAATAATGAAGGTCATACAGTCAACCTCTGATCAAATGTATAGCCCGGTGCATCCAATATTTGAGCTGTTTCAACTTTCGAGTCAATTGGTTGAATTAACGTATTAAAGAGAGATCCATCCTAGGACTAACTAAACTAGAACTGAGAAATTTCTTGACAGGAAAAACAATTAATCAGTGGAACAGCTTGCCTCCAGAGGCTGTGGGTGCTCCAACACTGGAGATTTTAAAGAAGAGATTGGACAGCCATTTGTCCAAAATGGTATAAGGCAGGGGTGTTAAACTCAAGGCCCGGGGGCCAGATTTGGCCCGCGGGTGCTTAGATTTGGCCCACAGGGCTACCCTGGAAATAGTGAAGGACCAGCCCACAGTGCCTTTGCACGGCAGAGCTCGCAAGGGCCTCACACACACACACACACATATACGAATTCCGTTTTCACTTGCAGAGGCTTGCAGGAGGCTGTCACAGCCGAAAATGGAGCTCGGGAGCCCATTTTCCCTGGCAGAGCACTTGGGCCACCACAGGTGACCCTGACATGAGTGACGTCATGCTGGCCACACCCACCCTGGCCACGCCCACCCCAGTCCCCACCCTGAAGTCAAACACAACCCTCATGTGGCCCTCAATGAAATCGAGTTTGACATCCCCGGTATAGGTTCTCCTGCTTGAGCAGGGGTGGACTAGAAGACCTCCAAGGCCCCTTCCAGCTCTGTTATTCTGTTTGCTAACTCTTGAACCAATCCACACATGTTTCAATCATAGGAGTCTCCCTTCTCTCAGAAGACACCCCCCCCCCCATATCTGGCCACCTAAAAGACCTTCTCTCACAAGTATGCCATATCCTGGTGGTCAAAATCAGGACAAACGCTGAATGGCAACAAATTGAGAACCAGTATGCAACAGTGAGTAGAGTAGATGTTAGATTAGGGGTGTGGAGGTCTAAGCTCTAGAACAGGGGTCTCCAACCTTGGTCCCTTTAAGACTTGTGGACGTCAACTCCCAGAGTTCCTCAGACAGCTTTGCTGGCTGAGTGACTCTGGGAGTTGAAGTCCACAAGTCTTAAAGGGACCAAGGTTGGAGACCCCTGCTCTGGAATATCCCCCACTCAGCCATAGAAGTATTCAGCATGACTTTGCAACACCTATTCCCTGCAAGCCAAACTTATTCTTTTATCCTATTTGTCCACATGAATTCTAAATATTTGTTGTAACCTTTTCATATTGAACCAAGAGCTCTAATTACAATAACTATGAGAATTGATTTCCCCCCTCCTATATAATCTTTCAACCTCAATTTGTAATTCATGATATTTTGTTATTTTCTCCAGCTGCTTTTCATTGATTTGACTCTCTCTAGGTACTGCCACATCAATGAGCCACACCTTCTCTTTCTCCAGAGCAGTAATGCCTGATAGGTTCTATATATTTTCAGTTTAAATTTGGAAGTCCCATAAAATTTTAATTACATTAGCAAACAGTTTTTAGATATACCATCCCTGTGATTTTTACAAATCTCAAAGTCCACTTATTTACATGTGTTCCAAGTGGACAATTTTTGCAACTCTGTCTTGCTTACACTGAGCAATTTTACAAGTAGTATTAGTATTAGTATTAGTAGTATTTAAAAATAGGTCTCTTACTGCACTCGTCACTCTAATTAGATGGGAATTGATACAGGAAACATTTAATGATTTAGTAGTAGTGTATTTAGTAGAATTTTCTTTGGTACGCACTTATATATAAGTGAGTACCAAAGAAAATCCTACTAAATACACTACTACTAAATCATTAAATGTTTCCTGTATCAATTTGATCCCATCTAATTAGAGAGATGAGTTTTCTGTATTTCTTTAATGCATGCAGATTGTCAGCTCAATATGAAACGCCTCTTTATTGATTCAACTTGTGTGGCTGCCCAACTCACAAGATAATTCTGGACTATGCACAATTTTCAAAAAATAATAATAAAACCATACGTATAAAAAACAAAATTGATGGCAACATCAATACACACACACACAAACACACACATTGCACTTTAGGGATGGACCATTCTGTCTCCCCTTGTTATTTCATAAAGTGGAGGAGAAAACTGAGAACAGGAAGACTGTAGGACAAGGGGCCTCCAAGACCTCTGCCTCTATAGCTCCTCCAGTGCTGTTGGAGGAGGAAGAGGAAATTTAAAACAACAGAGTTGGAAGAGACCTTGGAGGTCTTCTAGCTTAGGCAGGAAACCCTACACCACTTCAGTCAAAGGGTTATCCACATCTTCTTTAAAACTTCCATTGCTGGAGCATTCACAACTTCTGGAGGCAAGTTGTTCCACTGATTAATTGTTCTAACTGTCAGGAAATTTCTCCTTAGTTCTAAGTTGCTTCTCTCCTTGATTAGTTTCCATCCATTGCTTCTTGTCCTGCCCTCAGGTGCTTTGGAGAATAGCTTGACTCCCTCTCCTTTGTGGCAACATCTTAGATATTGGAACACTGCTAGTGCCCTCTAACATCATCCGTATTATGCCCAAATAATAATGCAGATAGGTTTTGTTACACTCCAATGAAGGTGAGATGAAGATACCATAAGTCACTCATGAAGAAATGGTCCTAAAGAAAACCTGAATTCTTTGCCACTGTTGGAAGAAATATCCCTCTGGTTCAGTTCCAAGCCTGGAGAAAGACATTAGAAAAACGGGGGCTTTTTGGAAAGATGGTTTAATGATTAATAGAACCACCAAGCACATAGTTCTGGTGCAGCTGCCCATAAGGAATTGAGAGTGGGGTTTTTTAAATACCTTCTTTGAGCTTTGCACTTGAGCTTCCTGTTCCTGTGCAAGAACATGTATTCTATTGGCTGTTGTTAGACTCCCACAGGGCCATGTAGGGGTTATCTGGTGGCTCAACAGGCTAAGTAGTCTGTTATTAACACAGCTGCTTGCAATTACTGCAAGTTCAAGCCCCACCAGGCCCAAGGTTGACTCAGCCTTCCATCCTTTATAAGGTAGGTAAAATGAGGAGCCAGATTGTTGGGGGCAATAAAAGTTGACTTTGTATATAATATACAAATGGATGAAGACTATTGCTTAACACAATGTAAGCCGCCCTGAGTCTTCGGAGAAGAGCAGGATATAAATTCAAATAAAAAAATCAAAAAATCTAAGGGTCATAGCTGGCTCTATAGGCAATGTACAAATCCTAGGTCTTTGTCTAAGCTAAGTTTGATTGATGTTTCTGAGACTGATGTAATTCCTATTGTGGCTTAATGGCTTTCATCCTGTGTTAGCTCTTGGGTGAGGGTACTTGCTTATGAATAGAGCTATCTAGGTTCTTGTCTTCTTTCAATAAGCTGTTTATCTCTTAAGTGCTGGCATCTGCTGTGGGCTATTAAGGAAAGTGGGGGTTGCCTTCTCCCTCTAAAAAAACATGTTTCTCCATTTCTCCCTTTGGGAAATATAATATTCTTCCTTTTTAATATTCCTCAAAATATTTCATTCTTCTATGAGATGGGTGGCTTCCCACACCACCATCCCATAGCTGTCCAAATTTCTTCAACCAAGGTAGGGTCAGCCTACCCCTATAAATCAATAGCAATACATACCGCTTCACAGTGCTTTCTCTAAGCGGTTTACAGAGTCAGCATATTGCCCCCCAACAATCTAGGTCCTCATTTTACTGATCTCGGAAGGCTGGAAGGCTGAGTCAACCTTGAACTGGTGAGAATCGAACTGCCAAACTGCTGGCAGTCAGCAGTATTAGCCTGCAATTCTACATTCTAACCACAGAATTAGCCTGCAATTCTACATTCTAACCACTGTGCCACCATGGCTCTATATAATTGGGTTTATGGGGGGGGGAATAGAAAGTTGGGGACTGTGAGGTCTGAAGTAGTTTTCTGTCTGCTTTCAATACACAGTTCACATTTGACAAAGTCCTTCTGGGTTTAGCTCTTCGGGAGATTTTAACAGAATGACAACAGATGAAGCTGACCAACGACTGGATGGAAGGAACATAAGCGCCATGCCGATCCCAACTCTTTTTTTTTTAAAGTTTTTTTTATTTTATAGATAAACAAACATTTAGGACATCAGTCATTCCTTCCATGTGACATCTCGGTGTTTTCTTCATGGCTCCATCTTTTTGTTATTTCTTCTTTCTTCACTTCAATTTAATCAGTTACCATTTTTCCACAAATACACTATTCTAATTATACCATTTTCTTACATAATTATCCATTGCTTATCTATACCTTTTTTCTAACCAATGGTAGAATTTATCCCATATCTTAAAATATTCTCTTTCTTTAATCATCAAAGTTAATCTATTCCTTTCTGCACAATCTAAAATTTTTCTAATAATTTCTCCTTCCGGGTATTTTCTCTGCTTTCTAGTTTTGCGCAAAAACAAATCTTGCTGCTGTTATTACATGTATAGTTTAATCAAATAGATATTTTCCTTACTGATTTTCTCTGGTAGAATACCCAATAAGAACTGCTCCGGTTTTGAGTCAATGTGTTGTTGGATCATTTCTTCTAACTCTGATCCCAACTCTTGAGATCACTCGATTTATGCCTCTGACATAATGGGAGCTGAAGCAGAACAGATTTTATACACCTTGTACGGTAGAAGTAAAAAGAAAATGCTTCTTTAGCAGCAATGCAGATCAGGACAACTTATTCCAGATCACTTATGGGCCAGGGAAGAGAAAAAGGGAATATCACGAAGACACTGATGTTGCCAAGGCATATTTGTGTTATGACTAGGTACAAATGGGGACACAACCTTCATCTGACTTTTGCACAAAAAAGTGAAACTATTATTAAACTCATTAGTGAAAACAGTTTTCTCTTGACATTTAAATTTTCAATGTACAGAAGAAGGAGACATTAGGTCATCGGCGGTTAGGTGAAGGGGGAGGAAGAGAATAAATTAATTTAAATTTTTAAAGTTAACTTGCTGCAGCAAGGGAAAACTAGCTCATAATGCCTTCAGTAGAGAGGAATACAAAGATGCATTTCTAGTCAAATTCAGGGGTGAAATCCAGCAGGTTCTGACAGGTTCTGGAGAACCAGTAGGGGAAATTTTGAGTAGTTCAGAGAACCGGCAAATACCACCTCTGGCTGGCCCCAGAGTGGGGTGGGAATGGAGGTTTTGCAATATCCTTCCCCCAGGAGTGGGGAGGGAATGGGGATTTTGCAGTATCCTTCCCCTGCCATACCCACCAAGCCACACCATGCCCACCAAGCCATAGAACCGGTATTAAAAAAATTGAATTTCACCACTGGTCAAATTAACAAGTGTTGACAGAGCCAGTTCATTCTAAATTCTTGATTAGTTATACGAGAGGAGAGAGACAGACAGACAGACAGACAGATACACAGAGAGAGAGACAGACAGACAGAGAGACAGAGAGACAGAGACAGACACACACACACACACACACACACACACAAAAAGAGAGAGAGAGAGAGAGAGAGAGAGAGAGAGAGAGAGAGATCAAACAGAACATGTCAGGATTTGTTTCCTGAAAACTTCCTTGCCTTTTTCAGCTGATGCTTGGCATTCATTCTGAAATATTTATTTCCATCAGCCAATTGAACTTTATCATTTTGACATTTGGAAATGTTGGAACCCACAATGATGTTAAATAAAAAAAAATCTGCATGTTTGTGACATCTTACAAAATGCAATGAGTTTGCTTTTCTGAAACACAGAAAGGTTGTTATGTAATTTAATGTGCATACAATATTATTTGCAGAAATCCCTGCCAAACACTAGGAAGAACAGCCTCTGAGAAAAGGCTGCGTAATAAAAGAGGTGTAAAAGTTTCCAAGGAGTGATTTGATTCCAGGGCAGATTTTATTGACTCTGCCTTTTGAACTGAATCTCTGAATTGATTCAAGGCATCACATTGAATTGGGCACTTTATGATCTCCTTTGGAGAGATTCAGAGATGATTTAGAAATGGGATAGTCTCTTAGACTATGCTGAACCTCAGTTAATAATATCAGAGTTGGAAGGGCCCTTGGAGGTCTTCTAGTCCAACCCCCTGCCCAGGCAGGAAACCCTACACCATTTCAGACAAATGGCTATCCAACATTTTCTTAAAAATTTTCAGTGTTGGAGCATTTACAACTTCTGCAGGCAAGTTGTTCCACTGATTAATTGTTCTGTCAGGAAATTCCTCTTTAGTTCTAGGTTGCTTCTCTCCTTGATTAGTTTCCACCCATTGCTTCTTGTTCTACCCTCAGGTGCTTTGGAGAATAGTTTGACTCCCTCTTCTTTGTGGCAACCCCTGAGATATTGGAACACTGCTCAAACATTGTTGTTGCAGCTTACTAAAACTGAGAGTAGTGGTGTGAATGAAGGTCTCTGATATTGACATTGGTGGAAGAAATGTCCTTCTGGGTTCAGATCCAAGTGGGGAAAAAGACACTGGAACCATGGTGGCTGCTTGGAAAGATGGTTTTAAATGGTGGACAGGACCACATGCCTTGAAGATCTTGGGTGAAGAAAAAAAAAAGGGAAGAGATGCAAAGAGTGTCTGAATTTTATACCCTCTCTCAGGTTTGGAATTTGAGCTTGTTATTCTGACTGGTTGTCAGACTCCTATGGGGCCATGCAGGGGTAACTCTGTAGGCTGTGTTTTTGAGTCCCAAGCTTGATTGAGCCTTGCTGGGTGATGATGTAACAAAAGGGCTTTGGGATTCCTCTGCCTGAAGGAGGTAGATCTTTGTTATGTAGAATAGACTGGCCCTGGTCTTAATCAGTGGTGGATTTCAAATTTTTTTTACTACCGGTTCTGTGGGTGTGGCTTGGTGGGTTTGGTGGGCGTGGCAGGGGAAGGATGCTGCAAAATCCCCATTTCCTCCCGATCAGCTGGGACTCAGGAGGCAACAAATATATGGGGGCGGAGCCATTCAGAATTTTTACTACCGGTTCTCCGAACTACACCAAATTTCCGCTACCGGTTCTCCAGAACTGGTCAGAACCTGCTGAAATCCACTTCTGGTCTTAATGGCCCATTGACAAAAGGTGTGTGTGTGTAGGGGGGCTTGAGTTTCTGTTTCCCTTTTAGGGGAAATATTCTGCCCTTTTAATATTTCCTAAAATATCTCATTTTCCTAGGAGAATGGGTAGTTCCTAACTTCCTACAACATGAAGAGCTAACCAATATCTCATTATATTTGCAGCATAGGAAAAAGCCACTGTGCGATTTGCATCTCATCTTCTGCTGGGATTTGCTTGGGCATGTATAAGGGGTGTGCATAAGAGCACAAGTGTGCCTACCGTTCCTGTCCTATTGTTTCTTTTTGTTATATCCAATTAATATAGTTATTACATACTCATACTCATATATATGCTTACATATTGTATAATTATTTCATGCTTATGCTTATATATACTGTGTGACAAAATAAATGAATGAATGAATGAATGTTTATTTCCTTGGAGAATGGCGGAGATTCATTCTCCTGCACTCTGACCTGAAAAATCTACTCTGGTCTTGACCCCCTCGTTGTTGTTTTTTAATTGGGCTCCGTGGAACTCGAAGGTTCTGTAAGAATTTGTTGGTGTCCTGTGAAAGATTAGAAGGAAAACGTGTTAACTTGCATTCAACCTCTTGATCAGGGACTCTGGGATTTGGTTTTCATAAGCCAAGAGGTTCCACAGCCTAGAAAAAGTTTAAAAGTCACCGCTCTACTTTCTCCAAATTCATATTCGATTATTCTTATCCTTTCTAATTCAATCTGTTTGTTGTCATTTACAAAAGTTAGTTTCTTGTGTGTTCTGTGCCCCCTTCACCTCCGTCTGAGTGATGGCTTAATTAGCCGGCACTATCAGCTCTGGCAGCAGAATAGCGAGCGTCTGCCAAGTGTCTCTGTTATCTCCCTCGATGCCGATGAGTCACCAAGGAACAAACTTCAGCTCTTAGTTAATCAGTTGATTTGCCTGCTACGAAGAGGCACAGCAGCTCTGCCTGCCTTTATATCCTGTGGGGTGTGGCTCCATGACTCAGCACTTCCTAGGCCTGCCCCACCCCTGTTTCTGTTGTTCCCTCCTCTCCTGCCTACAAAACCTAGGGTCCAGCCAAGGCTGATTGCCATCAGCTGGGTCTGAAGGTGTGGCCTGGGGGGGGGAAGAGTCAGGGGACGGAGGCCTCGTTATCTCTTCCACCTGGCCTGCCTCTGGCTCCTGGAGCTGAGCCAGGGAAGCCGGTGCTCCCAAAGTAAGTCTTGACAGCCCTTCCCCCTCACTTTCGAAGTCACTTTCTGGCAGGAAGCCTGGCTCGGGGGGCGCAGACACAACATTGTGTTTGTTCAGTCTGCAGATGAGCTCTTTTCTACTTTTGTCCCTAATCTTCCCTAATTAAATAGAAACAACATAAATTCTTTTCCTTCTTCTTCCAAGTCAGTCGAGATTGTGTGCTTATTGTTCTTGCACATTACACAGCCTGGATATCGTAGCTTTTTAGTATTATTTTTTATTTATTTATTTGTCACAACAGTATATAAAAGCATAAGCATGAAATAACTATACAATATATAAGCATATATATAAGCATAAGCATGAAATAACTATACAAGTTGGATACAATCAAAGGGAACATTAGAACAGGAACGGTAGGTATGCTGATGTTCTTATGCACGCCCCTTACAGATCTCTTAGGAATGGGGTGTGGTCAATAGTAGATAGTCTTTGGTTGAAGCTTTGGGGATTTTGGGAAGAGACCACAGAGTCAGGTAGTGCATTCCAGGCATTAACAACTCTGTTACTGAAGTCATATTTTCTGCAATCAAGATTGGAGCGGTTCACATTAAGCTTAAATCTCTTGTGTGCTCGTGTATTGTTGCGATTGAAGCTGAAGTAGCCTTTAACAGGAAGGACATTATAACAGATGATTCTATGAGTTAAACTCAGGTCATGTCGAAGGCGTTGTCGTTCTAAATTTTCTAAACCCAGGACTTCAAGTCTGGTGGCATAAGATATTTTGTTGTAATCAGAGGAGTGGAGAACTCTTCTTGTAAAATATTTCTGGACACGCTCAATTGTATTAATGTCCGAAATGAGGTGAGGGTTCCAGATAGGCGAGCTGTATTCAAGAATTGGTCTAGCAAATGTTTTATATGCTCTGGTTAGTAGTGTAATCTTTCTGAAGGAGAAGCTACACAAGATTAAGTTAACAACTCTTAAAGCCTTTTTTGCGATGTAGTTGCAGTGGGCTTTGGCACTTAGATCGTTTGATATGAAAACTCCAAGGTCTTTAACGGGGTGAGGGTCATCTACAGGATAATGTCCATCGAGCTTGTATTTAGTGTTCTGATTCTTTTTTCCAATGTGTAAGACAGAGCATTTGCTGGTTGAGATTTGGAGTTGCCAAATTTTTGACCATTCCAACACAAAGTCAAGGTCTCTTTGAAGGGTAGCATATTGTTGGTAGTGTTAAATAGTTTAACATCATCAGCGAAGAGAACACAATTACTTATAAGACTTACCTAGTGGCACTGAGGGAAGCGAAGCGTTCCTACGCTTCCTCCCTCATTGCGTCGGCAGATAACCGCCCGGCTGCCCTGTTTTGGGTGACCCGCTCTCTCCTTCATCAGGAGGTGCGGGATGACCCCTTACAGGGAAGGGCCGAGGAGTTTAGTGGTTATCTATACGATAAAATCGTTCAGCTTCGGGATGGTCTGGATCAAAATTGGGATGATCCAGGTGAGAGGGCGGAGACTCATCTTGTCGAGATTGTTTGGGATGAATTTGACCCTGTGGCTCTCCAGGACGTGGACAGGTTGTTGGGGAGGTTACATGCCACCACATGTTTACTGGACCTGTGCCCCTCCTTGTTGGTGCTGGCCACATAGGAGGTGACACGAGGCTGGCTCCCGGGGATTATCAATGCTTCTCTGTTGGAAGGGGTTTTCCCTGCCGCCTTGAAAGAGGCGGTGGTGAGACCCCTCCTCAAGAAGCCTTCCCTAGACCCAGCTGTTTTGGGAAATTACCGTCTGGTCTCCAACCTTCGCTTTGTTGCAAAGGTTGTTGAGAGTGTGGTGGTGCATCAACTACCCCAATACCTGGATGAAGCTGTCTATCTAGACCCATTCCAGTCCAGCTTCCGACCCGGATATAGCACGGAGACGGCTTTGGTCGCGTTGGTGGATGATCTCTGGAGGGACAAGAACAGGGGTTGCTCCTCTGCCCTGGTCCTATTAGATCTCTCAGCGGCTTTTGATACCATCGACCATGGTATCTTGCTGCACTGGTTGGAGGGTTTGGGAGTGGGAGGCACCGTTTATCGGTGGTTCTCCTCCTATCTCTCTGACTGGTCGCAGACGGTGTTGACAGGGGGGCTGAGATCGACCGCGAGGCACCTCACTTGTGGGGTGCCACAGGGGTCGATTCTCTGGCCTCTCCTGTTCAACATCTATATGAAGCCGCTGGGTGAGATCATCAGTGGTTTTGGGGTGAGGTACCAACTGTACGCTGACAACACGCAGCTGTACTTTTCCACCCCAGGCCACCCCAACGAAGCTATCGAAGTGCTGTCCCGGTGTCTGGAAGCCGTACGGGTCTGGATGGGGAGAAACAGGCTCAAGCTCAATCCCTCCAAGACGGAGTGGCTGTGGATGCTGGCACCCCGGTACAGCCAGCTGCAGCCGCAGCTGACTGTTGGAGGCGAGTTACTGGCCCCAAAGGATAGGGTGTGCAACTTAGGTGTCCTCCTGGATGAACGGCTGTCATTTGAAGATCATTTGACAGCCGTCTCCAGGAGGGCCTTCCACCAGGTTCGCCTGGTTCGGCAGTTGCGCCCCTTCCTTGATCGGGATGCCTTGTGCACAGTCACTCATGCGCTCGTTACCTCTCGCTTGGATTATTGTAATGCTCTCTACATGGGGCTCCCCTTGAAGTGCACTCGGAGGCTTCAGTTAGTCCAGAATGCAGCTGCGCGGGTGATAGAGGGAGCTACTCGTAGCTCCCACGTAACACCGCTCCTGCGCAGACTGCACTGGCTACCTGTGGCCTTTCGAGTGCACTTTAAGGTTTTGGTTACGACCTTTAAAGCGCTCCATGGCTTAGGGCCTGGGTACTTACGGGACCGCCTGCTGTTACCACATGCCTCCCACCGACCCGTACGCTCTCATAGAGAGGGACTTCTCAGGGTGCCGTCCGCCAAACAATGTCGGCTGGCGGCCCCCAGGGGAAGGGCCTTCTCTGTGGGGGCTCCCACACTCTGGAACGAGCTTCCCCCGGGTTTACGCCAAATACCTGACCTTCGGACATTCCGTCGCGAACTGAAGACACATCTTTTCATTCGCGCGGGGCTGGCTTGAATTGAATTTTATCAATTTTAAATTTTTCTATTAATTAATTTTAAATGGGGTTTTAGTTTTTTATATATATTAACTTTTCAGGCTAGTTTTAAAATAAGTTTTTTAATTTGCATTTTAAATTGTACATTGTATTACCTGTTTTATTTTTGCCTGTACACCGCCCTGAGTCCTTCGGGAGAAGGGCGGTATAAAAATCAAATAAATAAATAAATAAAATAAAATAAATTTTTATTATGGCTGTGAACCGCCCTGAGTCCTTCGGGAGAAGGGCGGTATAAAAATCTAATTAATAATAATAATAATAATAATAATAATAATAATAATAATAATAATAATAATAATAATAATAATAATAATAATATGGTCACAGAGGTCGTTAATGTATAATATGAAGAGTGTTGGTCCTAGAACGCTGCCTTGGGGACACCGCTATTGACAAGAGCAGGATTTGATAGGGCACTTATTATATACATATAATAATATAATATAATATAATATAATATAATATAATATAATATAATATAATATAATATAATATAATATAATATAATATAATATAATATAATATAATATAATATAATTATATACAGTATATCACAGAAGTGAGCAGTGGTGAAATCCATTTTTTTACTAGCAGTTCTGTGGGCATGGCTTAGTGGGCATGGCAGGAGAAGGATAGTGTAAAATCTCCATTTCCACCCCACTCCAGGGGAAGGATACTGCAAAATTATTGAGGTCAAGGAACAAAACTGACTGATTTATCAATTGAGGTATATGTAGCCTAATTATTACTATACTTTAATTATGTCTTCAAAGCTTAAAGTAAAGGGCACCAATGAATCTTCTAGCATAAAAGCCTGCATGATGAGTTAGATTCAAGAATGATACATAACTCAGAGCTTAAAGGAGGAGCTGTGATTTGATATCGCTCAGAAAGTTTGGGTTAATTAAAGATCATATGGGGGGGTTTGTCATTTTACCTGTGAAAGATGTGAGCATCTGAACATAGCTCACCTTCTCAAGAGATGGCTAGTACAATCTCTTAGCAGTGCCAAATTGGCCATTAGGAAGGTATTGTTTGTTAGCACTCTACTTAAAGCAGAAGTGGGCAACCTGCCAACTCCTTGTAGTCCCCAGTGCTCTGGGATCAAGTTTTCCAATTTCAACAGCAAACTGACCAATCTGAGTGGTACATTTTCCCACAGATTTAGACTGCTAGATTTAGCATTTCTTAAATACCCATCCACCCCTCTAAAACTGCAATTCTCCTACAAGAACACTTCTGTTCATTTTTGTGACATCACCAGTGGTGGGATTCAAACATTTTTGGGACCTGTTCTGTGGGTGTGGCTTGGTGGGCGCGGCAGGGGAAGGTTACTGTAAAATCTCCATTCCCTCACCAGTCCGGGGGAAGGTTACTGCAAAATCCCCATTTCCTTCTGATTAGTTGGGACTCGGGAGGAAGAGAATAGATGGGGGCAGGGCCAGTAAGAAGTGGCATTTACCGGTTCCCTGAACTACTCAAAATTTCCATTACTGGTTCCCCAGAACTGGTCAGAACCTGCTGAATACCACCTCTGGACATCACAAGAGGTTCAACTCACCTTCTATGGCTTCTGCCCTTTGAAACTAATAGTTAAAAAATATGTGGTTCCTGGCTGCAAGAAAATACTCCTAATTTCAAGATAGCTGTTAGAGCTTTAATGTTATGTTTTCCATCCGTGGGCAGCTGGAAGGCCAGTTAGATGTTTTATCTCCAGCACAAAATAGCTTGACAACTCATCATGGTCAATTGGTCAACTCACCAAAGCCAACTCTGTGGGACAACTCACCATGGAAGTCACTTAGTTCCTTTTATTTTTGCTGACCATATTTTCATCAAAATTATTTTATCGCTTGTCTCAAAATAAATTATTCCTATGATTATCAGCTTTTATAATGCTTTGATGAATAACAAAATAAATTAATCTGCATTGAATAGTCCTGTGGCAAGTTGGCCATGGCGAGTTGTCCTGTGGCGAGTTGGCCATGGCAAGTTAATTGAATTGGTCCCGGCGAGTTGTAATAGACCCAAATGTCTTGGGCTTGTTTTGAGTTTTTTTCTCATTGTTGTGGTCCACCAGCAGTCTGCGGAGCTAGCAGCAGAATGGGACAGTGATGAGGCTGAGGAAGAACATGGGCCAGTCCTGGAGGCTGGGGAAGGCCCGGATGAGGGCTCTGTGTTGGAGGCAGAGATGGGGCCAGGGCCATCTGGGAGAGATGTGCAAACTCCAGAACCTCCAGAGGCTGACAGTAGTGAGGCAGAGGACCAGGAGGAGTCTGTTCCTAGTGCACACATGAGAAGAGCTGCCAGAAGGCAAGAGCAGCTAAAGCAAAGAGGATGACTTGGGAGTAGGGCCAAGAGATGATTGGCCCCTCCCATAAGGCTTAAAAGACCAGCAATGGCTCTTGGGGTCTTTGTCGGAAAACAACGTTGATAGACTTGCTCCTTGTCTTGCTGCATTTATTTCTTGTCGGTGTCTTCTGCTTTTGAACTTTTGCCAAGAAAAGCCTTTGGCAGTTTGCCTAATTAGACCAAGGTTAGTGATAAGACTGAAGAATTGTTTTATGAAGAATTTGTTTTGATTTAGTTTGGACTACGCTGAGAATGAGTTAATTCTCACCTGTTCTAATAAAGTCTGTTTGTTTTTGAACTGATTGTGTCTACTACTACCTACTTGGGCCTTGATCACAACACTCATATATGAATTCATAACAAATGCCTAGACTAGTGTTTCCCAACCACAGCAATTTTAATCTGTTTGGATTTCACCTCCCAGAATGGCTGGGTGAGGGATTCTGGGAGATGAAGTCCAACAGCTTAAAGTTGGGAAAGAGGTTGAAAAACACGGCTTAGACCAGGGGTGTCAAGCTCATAGTCCATGGGCCAGATACACGCCCACCTGTTTTAGTGAATGGGGGAAAGTTGCAATATGTCATGTGACAATAACGTGACACCACAAGTTTGACACCTCTGGTTTAGACTGTGAAAATCTAATAGACACAAATGTGTTCGCATCCTACCTTAAAGTATTAGTAGTAGTTGTCCTGTTAGTAATGGTTCCTTCCAGATACGAAATCAATTAGTTACTTATTAGTCAAGTTAGCCGATCAACAGCTCATTTTACTTTCTGTTTCTACTTTTATTGCAATTATTATACAATGTCGGGATCTCTGCCCCCGACAAGTCTGGTCAATAAGCTTTTTAACATTCTGATGAGCTCTTGTTGTGTGCATTGCATTAGTCTGGCAAATATTTCCCAGCAAATCTTCTTTTTTATTCTTTTTCTGCCGAGAGTGACACAAAATGCTGTTTATATGTATGGTTAGAAGATGGGCAGATACAACTGGCTGTAGATTTTAAATACTATGTGTTCCTTTCTTTGGCTTGTCTCTATCTAATGTGTAACATAAAGAGTGTTGTGGCACCTCCATGATTAAGAAATTCATTGCAGTATAAATTCCCATGGTCTTCTGCTCATTTCCTTAAGCATATGGAGTGTTATTCTGAGAGAAGCTCAGGGTATCCTTGCCTGGAGGTAAATGAAACGTTGGCACTATACTTTTTCTTGCCCCCAGTGAAATCAGCACCCCAAGTTGCATATTGATTTTTAATAATAGGAAAACGTGGCTCTGAAGTTCATTATGATTTGATCTGGCCCCCAATTATTTACACTGGATATTTAGCACCATACTGTCTTTCCAAACGTAGATATGGAATCTGTGGTTCTCCAAAGGTTGTTGTACCACAAGCACCAGCATTCCTTGCACTCTCGCAGCCAAAGGGAATTGTGCCTGTTCCAGACCTGCTTCTAATCCATTTCTCGGATCGCCACCCTTTCACTACCTGCGCCCTGGATTGCCTGCATATTCACCAGGTAAGAGTTCCACCCAGTGATGGGATTCAAATGATTTAACAACCAGTTCTCTGCCTTAATGACCGGCTTGGTGGGCATGGCTGGGGTGTGTGTGTGAGACAGGCAGTGCTTGGACTCCTGCACCCATTGGGAGCAAACACAGGCCATGTGGGGGGGTGCACTGCACCCTCCACACCCTGTTTTGGGCCTAGTCGGCCTCCCTGCAGCCTTCTGGGAGCAAACACAGGCCGTGGGGGGAGTACCAGCCACCATGCCCTCTTTTGGGCCTAGTAGGCCTCCCTGCAGCCTCCTGGGAGCAAAAACAGGCCGTGGGGGGCGTACCAGCCCCCATGCCCTCTTTTGGGCCTAGTAGGCCTCCCTGAAGCCTCCTGGGAGCAAAAACAGGCCGTGGGGGGCGTACCAGCCCCCATGCCCTCTTTTGGGCCTAGTAGGCCTCCCTGAAGCCTCCTGGGAGCAAACGGGGTGTGATGGGGAGGGGAGGGGCCAGCCAGCAATTTAACTATCAGTTTGCCTGAATCTGAACCGGTTGAATCCTACCAATGGTTCCACCTGGACAGAAACTCTCACACAATAGGGAAGGGAGGGAGGGAGGAGTGAGCAGTATTTAAAATCTGGACAGATATCCTGCCATCACATTATATTGAATTTGGAGATGCTCCAATTGATTGATGAGATGACTGTCCTACCTTTTTCAGTTATTTTTTTAAAATAAATGTGTGTGTGTGTGTGTGTACATTGCTGTAGACAACTTGTACCCATTGACATTTTTCCCCCTTTCCACAATTAATCCCCTAATCCATGTGTCTTTAATTGTCATATAAAATACATAATATGGTTAATGTACATAAAAGACCCTGCCCAGTCATGTCCAACTCTAGGGGGAAGTGCTCATCTCTGTTTCTTACTGGGGGAGCCAGCATTCTCTGAAGACATTTCCATAGTTGTGTGGTCAGCACGACTATATGCTAAGGTCCATGGGTTGCTGTTACCTTCCCATCGAAGTGGTATCTATTTATCTACTTGCATTTGAATGCTCTCAAACTGCTAAGTGAGCAGGAGCTGGGGTAAATAATGGGAACTCATCCCATTGCACAGTACTCGGGTCTCAAACTTGGGCTGTGAACTTTCCAACTGACAAGCTCAGTGTCTTTAACGTCTGAGCCACTGTGCGCCCTTCGGTTAATGTATGTGTACATATGTATACATATACATATATGTGTACATGTATGTGTATGTACAATATATGTATATGCGTGTGCGTGTGTGTATGTATGTAGATAGATGGTATATAGATAGATAGATACATACATACATAGATAGATAGATAGATAGATAGATAGATAGATAGATAGATAGATAGATAGATAGATACACACACACATAGGAGTGGGATTCAGCTGGTTCATACCGGTTTGGGCGAATCAGTAGTTGTGACCTGCAGTAGTTGTGCACTGGGGTGGGTGGGCGCACCCACCCACCCCAGCACTCTGCCGTCCTAGTTAGCTATGTTTTTAAAGCCATGCACATGCATGCAAGCATACGCAAGAGCAAAGTGCATGCGCAGAAGGCACACACTCACATTTTCGGTGTTAAATTATGTGAAACCCACCTCTCTCTCTGTGTGTGTGTATATACGTACTGTATATGTATATGTATAAATAATGTTAAAAGTTTATGATCTTGTGGGGCAACATTACTAGCTGCACAAGGCTGCAAATTGGATATCCCTGACCTACACAGGAAAAAAAAATCATAACTTGAATCAGCTCTTTAGTTCCTTCCCAATGTCTAAAGCTTTAGATATTTACATTCTGATTGTTTTCTACTTTAAAACAAAATTACAATCGACTCAGAAATTTAAGGATTTGGGCAGAAGATGCTATGAATGCCACGGGTGATCAGAATTAAATACACAGCTCTAATAAAGGGGACAAAGCATCCATAAACCATCTTTCTGAGTTTAATCCAACCCCTGTCAATACTTGGGGTTAATGTGTAAATGAGAGTAAATCAATAGAATAAGTTAATTAAGAGCATCTGCATTTTGTAAAGGCCTAGATGGATGCGGCAAGTAGGAAAGGAGAGCTGTTACTGTGCCTTTAACAGAAAAAGTTCCATAGAACGGAGGCAAGATACTAGTAATTTGCAGACAGAATAATGGTTGAGACTAATAAATGCTCTGTTATTCCTAGCACATAACTAGAGCTTTGTACCGACTGCAGTTGCGGCCTTTCATTCTATTTCAGCAAGAAAAAAGAAAAAAGCATTCTCAAATAAAAAATGCCACCCCCAGAGACAACACCAACATATCCAGTGGTGTATGATGTTTTTATTACTACCTGCCCATTTCTGTTAATTACTGTATTTCATTATTACTGTAATCTACATCAGAAGGATCATTATTAGCCCCACCTCAAGAGTGACAAATAACACGGAGACTTCTGAGTTCCCAAGAAACTGTAATCAGGCAACATTTAAGGAAAAATATTTTAAGGAGACACATTTAAATCAGTGGTGGGATTCAAATTTTTTTAATACCCGTTCTGTGGGCGTGGCTTGGTGGGTGTGGCTTCGGAGTGACGGGGGAAGGATACGTAAAATCTCCATTCCAGTGGTGGATTGCTACCGGTTTGCCCTGGGTCGGACGAACCAGTAGTGGCGGTGGCAAGAGGCTCCGCCCACCTGCCCAGATGTCTCTGCACATGCGCAGAAGTGTCACGCCCATGCCCACAAGCAAACCAGTAACAAACAAAATTGAAACCCATTACTGCTGCATTAGGGGATGTGGTGGCTCAGAAGCTAAGACGCTGAGCTTGTCGATCGAAAGGTCAGCAGTTCAGCGGTTCGAATCCCTAGTGCTGCATAATGGAGTGAGCTCCCGTTACTTGTCCCAGCTTCTGCGAACTTAGCGGTTCGAAAGCTCGTAAAAAATGCAAGTAGAAAAATAGGGACCACCTTTGGTGGGAAGGTAACACCATTCCGTGCACCTTTGGCATTTAGTCATGCTGACCACATGACCATGGAGTCGTCTTCGGACAGCGCTGGCTCTTCGGCTTTGAAATGGAGATGAGCACTGCCTCCTAAGTAGTGCAGACTTAGCAAATAGTTTGACAGTGTTGAGGGAATTATTTGTTTAGCTGAGTGATGGCGTTCGCGGAAAAAACTGTTCTTGTGTCTAGTTGTTCTGGTGTGCAGTGCTCTATAGCGTCATTTTGAGGGTAGGAGTTGAAACAGTTTATATCCAGGATGTGAGGGGTCTGTAAATATTTTCACAGCCCTCTTTTTGACTCATGCAGTATACATACTTCCCTTTCTCTTTGTATTTTTTGTATAGCAGTCCTCCAATTTGACATATGCAGATTATACTGAAATTCAGGCTGCATAGACAGAATAACAGAATTGGAAGGAACCTTGGAGGTTTTCGTAGACCAACCCCCTGCTCAGGCAGGAAACCTGTATACCATTCCAGACAAGTGGTTGTCCAATCTCTTTTTATAAACCTCCAATGCTGGAGCACCCACAACTTCTGGAGGCAAGTCATTCCACTAATTGTCCTCACTTTCAATAAATTTCTCCTTGGTTCTAGGTTGCTTCTCTCCTTGATTAGTTTCCATCCATTGCTTCTTGTCCTGCCTTCAGGTCAGGGGTGAAATCCAGGAGGTTCTGACTTGTTCTAGAGAACCGGTAGCGGAAATTTTGAGTAGTTCGGAGAACCGGCAAATGCCACCTCTTGCTGGCCCCAGAGTGGAGTGGGAACGGAGATTTTGCAATATCCTTCCCCCAGGAGTGGGGAAGGAATGGGGATTTTGCAGTATCCTTCCCCTGGAGTGGGGTGGGAATGGAGATTTTGCAATATCCTTCCCCTGCCATGCCCACCAAGCCATGCCCACAGAACCAGTAGTAAAAAAAATTGGATTTCACTGCTGCTTCAGGTGCTTTGGAGAATAGGTTGAAACCCCCCCTCCCTCCGTTCTTTCTGGCAGCCCCTCAAATATTGGAACGCTGCTATCATGTCACTCCAAATCTTTCATAATAAATAGACAATTATATATATTAGTAGACCTGCTTGCTGTTTTCTTCTAAATACTAATTACTTACCTTCTCTTTGAACATTTCTAAGTAGAGTAACATTTTCTCTGAAAAAAAATATGAAAGTATATTGTGACTAGCCTATGGGGCCTGACTTTTGGTATATATCTGGAGAAACTTGATATAAAAGCACTGCTTACATGCTGATTGGTGCCTCACAAACTGGCTCAGTGTAATGACCTTTTTTGTCACGTGGAATATATTTTGCTTCCTCGAGATGAACTATTAACCTGCTTGTTTCTCTGTTTCATTTAATAGCCTCTTAATCAGATCAATGTTAATCTGTGTAAGTGTACCTTTTTAAGGAAAGAGGTCATTTTTTTTTCTTCCTTTGCTCTTAAGTTCGGCAAGACACAAACAAATGCCGTGAATACTGATTGGCTGTGGAGTTTTTTTTTTCCTTAGGCAGCATTTCTGACATGGTGTTCTGGGAAAAGTTCATTAGGTACAGCAGTCTTCCCTGGTCTGGAGCCTTCTAAATGAGTTGGGGATTAAATCCCATAATTTTTGTTTCCTGTGGCTGTGGGGTTTATGGGAGATGAAGAGTAATATATTTGGAAGGCAATGCACATGGGTAAAATAGTTCAAATTTTGTATGAATGCAAATATTGGAGGGAGAGGGAGGGAGGGAGGGAGAGAGAAAGAGAGGGGGCAGCTACTTTGGTATAGCATTTAGAGGGTAGGGCACTAGGCTAGAAACCAGGAGTTCTAAAAACAGAATAATAGAATTGGAAGGGACCTTGGAAGTCTTCTAGTCCAAACACTGCACAGGTTGGAAACCCTATACCCGTGATGGCGAATGTATGGCACGCGTGCCCAAAATGGCAAACGGAGCCATGTCGCCTGGCACACCAGCCGTCACCCCAGTTCAGCTCAACCATTCATGCGCGCGTGCCTCCCGCTGGCCAGCTGGTCTTTGGGTCTCTGCTGTGCATGCGTGGGGATGTGTGCTCACATTGCATTTTTGGGGTTCGCGTGCATGTACACACACCCGCGTCCCATTTTGGACCTGGAAGGCCTCCTGCACCAACCTGGAAGCCAAAATAGGGCACGAGGGGGGACATGCGAGGCCCCCGCTGTGCCCTGTTTTGCACTTGGAAAGTGTCCTGCACCAACCTGGAAGCCGGGGGGGGGGTGAGGGGGCAGAGCATATGTGCGGGGGGGCGGGGCACATGCAATGAGATGTGTATGCATACACGGGGCGGGGTGCATGCATGGGGGATACTTTCATTGCATTTTTGAGGTTCGCGCATGTGTACACACACCCGTGTCCCATTTTGGGCCTGGAAGGCCTCTTGCACCAACCTGCAAGCCAAAACATGGCATGTGGGGAGGCGTGCGAGGCCCCCGCTGTGCCCTGTTTTGGGCTTGGAAAGCCTCCTGCACCAACCTGGAAGTAGGGGGGGGAAACAGCAGATGTGCAGGGGGGGACACATGCATGGGATGTGTTTGCATGTGCAGGGCGGGGCACATGCATGGGGGATGTCTCATTGTATTTTGGGGATCCGGCAAGCACGCTTTGGGCACTCGGCACCAAGAAGGTTAACCATCACTGCCCCATACCATTTCAAACAAATTAGTTGCCCAATCCAAAAATCTTGCCTTCGTTGGGTAAGAGGAGGTAATGGCAAACCACTTCTGAAATCTTGCCAAGGAAACTGCAGGGATGGGTGTTTGTGTGTATGACTGTAAACCATACCACAATTCCAGCCATCTGGCACTAGGGTATAGCCGCAATGGGTATATCCCAATGGGTATAGCCCAGTGATAGGTTCCAACCAGTGTTGCGATTGGTTCGCTTCGCGCATGCACTTTACTCCTCCTCTTCTCGGCCACCTGTGGGAATGTCCTTGGTTCCCAGGAGAAAGTATTTTATTTTGGCTACGAAACCCCTCTATCTCTTCCTTTTGGGGAATCGGGGCCCACAGTCTACCCTATTACATTTTTGCATGGATCTGATGCTCTGCTTTGAAGCAAGCCACCATCATTCAGTCTTAATTAGAAGAGACTTTAGAATAAAATCTTGAGAGGCAAGTCGACTGGCATCCCTGGGCACCGAAGGTAATTGTGAGATCCTGGGACCTAAGGGCGAGGCATATATTCCAAAGCACCCTGGTTGCAGTATGTCCTTTTCCTCTATTTCCTTCTCACTGCATCCTACGTCAATGCAATTTTCTTCCCCATTGTTCTTCTGTCAGTTGAAATTAACGTCCTAGCAAAGGGGACTGAGTGGAAAAAAACTTTAAATACCGAAAATAACTCTTGCGGTTTTATTTTAACCGATTAATGTTCCTGCACTGGATGAAACATACTGATCCATTTGATTAGGCCGAATAGCCAAACCGAGAGGCCCTTCTCCATATGTGTGGGCAGGGATAATTGCCTCAATTTGCCCTTGAAAGCCCTACTTGTGCATAATTGTACTGTAAGTGACATAATTACTTTTCTAAGGGTCTTTCTAAACACGGGGTGCTTTTAGAGCGATGCAGCCCTCCCCCTGCTTTTCACCAACAGCATAGTCAAGCCCTGGCAATACCTATTTCCTGCTTGTTCTCAGGATGTTGCCTTCATCTCATCCCAGCCTGGGACCAAGGCAGGATTAAGTTGTCCTTAGCTGTGCCTGGGATAAAATAATGTCTCTCTCTCTCTCCCCAGGGTGGGATTCAAAAATTTTAGCAAACGGTTCTCTGCCCAGGTGGGTGTGGCCATGGTGGGCATGGTCTACTCGGCCTCCTACACCACAGGGGGGGGTGTTTTCGCCCACCCCAAGCTTCAGAGGCTTTCCCTACAGCATTCTTTCTTTCTCTTACTATCTCATTTCTGATTTTTATCTCCTCTGTCACTCCAGCAGCTTTCCTGAAACATTTCTGTGGTGACTAATATTATATTGTAAGTGTTCAGTATGAATATTCATAGCTGGAATAGACATGGTAACAGGTCAGCCAATGGGGACTGTTTGAATAGACATGGTAACAGGTCAGCCAATGGGGACTGTTTGGAAACTGAAACATAGTATTTGTTTGTAGGGGGCCATAAGAGACAGTTTGGAGTCTGGGAGTGGCTTAGACTTGCTGAACTGTATATAAGACTTGGTTTGGCCTCTGTAATGGCTGCCTCTGCACAATATATTAGCCTCTGTGTCTCTCTACTCTGTAATGACTTGCTGCTATGAATATTGCTCCTGTGTTCCTGATATTGTATGCTGACTTCTGATGTACGGTATTGTATATAAAGAAGTTTCTTATGTAATTTGAATCCTGCTGAAGTTCAATTAATTGTGTCTGATTGTATGTGCTGCAACAAAACTCTGACAATGTTTGGCACTGGTATCTGAACAGATTATTCCAATTTTCCTTGAGGAAGGAATTCCTTAGATTTCAAAATGTTATAATTTTCAATTTCTATCCCAGTTCTGCTAGAAGCCCTCTGTTCCACTGCTGGCTGTAACACATTTGTGTAATGTGTGGACCATAGTTCAGCAAATAACTTAGACATCTCTAAGTAGCTCGTGACCATTAGCGTCTTCTTACTGCCCATAGGTTGGGGATCAGTTTGGAAACATTACTTGTTGATGCAGTTGTGTATTTATCTAATTTATATAGCCATCCCTATCAACAAAGGGGATTCTGGGTGGCTCACAATTAATTATAACATGCATTGAAATAGGCTTCCCTGACCATGTTCAGCATTTGCTAAAGGGCAAATTCAGAGATTTCTGAAACTGGATAGGAGATGATAATAACTAGTTGTACTTCACAGCATTCTTCTTAAACTGTGGGATGGAGTCAATGGTATACAACTCAGTACCCTACCACCGTTGTGGCACAGTGGTTAAAATGCAGTATTGCAGGCAAACTCTGCCCACAGCCTGGAGTTCGAACCTCAAGGTGGGACTCAAGGTTGACTCAGCCTTTCAGCCTACCTAGGTTGTGTCGTGTCCCACTCCTCCGCTGACGGCCGGATCAGGGAAATCCGAATCAGGCTTGCCTCTGCAGCTCTGCCCAAAGTCCTAGCAAAGTCCTCAGAGCAGGCAGGAGACCAGAAAGTGACTTCAGTAAGATAAGTTCGACTTTGCCTGACTCAGAGACTGCCAGAAAGCAGATCCTTTATATAGGCCATGGGGTGTGGCTCCATGACTCAGCACTCATTAAGGCCTGCCCCTCCCTTCCTTCTGTTGCCTCCGCCTATCCAGTCTTCTGATGCAAGGGTCACTCCAATCAGCAGCTGTTGGAAATAAACCTTCCTCAGGCTCACATGCTGTGGAGGAGGGGGAGGGGTCTAGCTGCTCCGTTTGCCTGGGCATGGAGCCAGGGCTGGGGCCGGGGGGTGCTCCCTCCTCTGCAGCCTGCTTGGGCATGGAGCCAGGGCTGGGACCGGGAGGTGCCCCCTCCTCTTCAGCTTGTCTGGGCATGGAGCCAGGACTGGGGCCGGGAGGCATACATTCCTCCGTGTTCGGGAGCAGATAAGAAGGCCCCGGCTGCTGTGAGAGCGGGCAAGACACAAGAGGTTGGTAAAATGAGGACTCAGATTAGCAATAGCACTTAGACTTATATACTGCTTCACAATGCTTTACGGCCCTCTCTACATGGTTTATGGAGTCAACATATTGCCCACAAACAATCTGGGCCCTCATTTTACCGACCTCAGAAGAAGGATGGAAGGCTGAGTCAAACTTGAGCCTGGTTAGATTTGAACTGCCAAATTGCAGGCAGCCAGCAGAAGTAGCCTGCAGTGCTGCATTCTAACCACTGCACCACTATGGCTGATAGATGGGAACAATATGAAGGGAAAAAAATGCTTCTTCATTGTAAATCACCCAGAGAATGCTGTAAAGGGCTATGGGGCAGTATATAAGCCCAAATGCTAAATATTATTGCAAGTCCCTCTTCTATAAGCAAGTCTTTTGTCTTTTTTGCATTACAGACAGCTAAATTGCTGCTACTCTAGAAAATGTCCATTATTGGTGGTTCCCTTTATTTCATATTTCATGATGAAGATTAATTGTTGAATTTTAATGTTGCAATTAGAATGTCTTTCTTTCATTTGCATTTTATTGGAAGCTACCTTGAGTGCTGGCTTTGATGGAAGGATGGAGTCTAAATTTAATTTAAATTCAGAAGCATACTCAAGAGTTTATTGCCTGATCAATCCTTTGTTCCTTTTTTGGGTGCTAATCTGCAAATTTCCTTCCTGTTCCAGATTCTCATATAGAAGTAAATGGAAATACCTGCTTGAATAACAAGTCCTCTCTAATACAGATTGCGTGTGACAGCCTCCATTCAGTGTGAAAACTGAATTGATAGACTTGTTTAATATTAATTAAGAGAGGATTGTTAGCCAGTACATGACTGATTAAATTTACAGGTGGGCTTCCAGTGGGAGATTAAAGGCAAATCGGCAGATCCATTCCCCTCCCTCGAAGCCTCATTTGTAATATTAAGGCAGGATTGAGTTAGCTGTGTACTTGGATCAGTGCTTCAATTATTCCACTTTGCTTCAGACATGATCAAGAATGCCTTGAGGCACCATGGAGATGAAAGCACAAATTTCTGACTTTGTATCAGCCCTAGGATTGGCAGATTCTTATAAGCAGGTGACCTTGAATGAAGTTCTACTCTTCATTCTCCCATGGGTCCATAGAGGTGAAGGTAGCCAGAATCTGACTTATCTTCTTCTTCTTCTTTTTTTAAAATGTATTAAATGTGTACCTCGCAAACACGTACAGTTCCCAGGGCAGCTAACAGCCAAAGACCAAAAATGTCACAAGTCATCAATAAAATAACCATCGGAAACAGCCGTCATGTTCTGTAAAACAATCAGAAGAAACAGCTACTAAAAAGTGCTTTTAAAGGTTACAAAGTCCTAGGGGGTGCAAAAAAATATTTTCTGAATGCCAAAATAAGACTTTGGTGGATGCCTTTTCTCAAAGGCCACTGAAGAAGACACACAGAGGGGTCAGCCATGATCTGCATAGTTGGAGAGGCAGTTGCACAAGGAATTAACTAAAGAAATACCAGGATGAAACTAATAAAGAACTTTAAAAATAAACATTGATATGCCACCATTAGCAGCTTAGTCATACTGGAGTAACTGAAGTTTCTGAATCATTTGGAGATATTTATATAACAGAATAGAATAACAGAGTTGGAAGGGACCTTGAAGGTCTTCTAGTCCAACCCCCCAAAACCCCTTCCCGCTCATGCTGGAGACCCTACACCATTTCTGACAAATGGCAGTCCAATCTTTTCTTGAAAGACTCAATGATGAGACATAATAGCTATGTTTCAATTCCCCTATTACATGAATAGAATAACAGAGTTGGAAGGGACCTTGAAGGTCTTCTAGTCCAACCCCCTGCTTAGGCAGGAAATCCTACACCACTTCAGACAAATGGTTATCCATCATCATCTTAAAAACTTCCAGTGTTGGAGCATTCACAACTTCTGGAGGCAAGTTGTTCCACTGATTAATTGTTCTATAAGGAAATTTCTCCTTAGTTCTAAGATGCTTCTCTCCTTGATTAATTTCCACCCATTGCTTCTTGTCCTACCCTCAGGTGCTTTGGAGAATAGCTTGACTCCCTCTTTTTTGTGGCAGTCCCTGAGATATCGGAACACTGCTATCATGTCTCCCCTAGTCCTTCTTTTCATTAAACTAGACATACCAGTTCCTGCAACCGTTCTTCATATGTTTTAACCTCCAGTCCCCTAATCATCTCTGTTGCTCTTCTCTGCACTCTTTCTAGAGTCTCCACATCTTTTTTACATCATGGTGACCAAAACTGAATGCAGTATTCCAAGTGTGGCCTTAGCAAAGCATTATAAAGTGGTATTAACACTTCACGTGATCTTGATTCTGTCCCTCTGTTTATGCAGCCTAGAACTGTGTTGGCTTTTTTGACAACTGCTGCACATGCTGGCTCATATTTAAATGGTAGTCCACTAGGACTCCTAGTCCTAGTCTGGCCAGCTTTATCTCTGCTTCTTCTCACCACAATTCATTGCTGCAATCCAGCAATAGACAGACAGACTTTGGGACTGGTGGATATATTTGGAAAGCTGAGAGTATGTCATAAATATTCTCACAAAGTGGCTATGTGCCATACCTTCATGGGAATGGCCAGGCACTGAACACTTCTTTATCAGAAGACTTTAAAAAGGAGGTTCTTCCTTCTAACTATGTGATATCTTAGCCTTGCCCAAGCTTTGCAACGCCACTTAAATGACCCTGGTTGATCTCAAAAGGCCAAACTTTGTCTGAACTAAAACTTGGAAGGGACACCAGAAGAGGTCTCAGAATTACAGGTTAGACAGAGGAGTAAATGAAGAAGGCCATGAAAACCGCTCATAGTCACTCTGAGATAGATGGTACCTAAATGTGATGATAGATACATAGATTAGATAGATAGATGATAGATAGATAGATAGATAGATAGATAGATAGATAGATAGATAGATAGATAGATAGATAGATAGATAGGTGGGTGGGTGGAGATGGACAGAGATAGATAGATGGAGATGGAGACAGATATGATAGAGTGAGAGAGAGAGAGAGAGAGAGAGAGAGATGGAGACAGATATGATAGAGATAGATGGAGATGGATAGAGATAAGATAGATAGAGATAGAGAGATAGAGATAGATAGAGAGATAGATGATAGAGAGATGACAGATAGATGGATTTGAGAGAGAGTGGGGGAGAGAGAGAGGGAGACAGAGAGAGATAAAAATAACATTAAACTTCCACATACCTGCCAAGAGCATGTCATAGATTGGATTACCAGAATTAAAGTTCAGCTCAAATAACCATTGTTCTTTTAATCTTAACCTATCTTTCTAGACAGCTGACACACTTCCAAACAAACACCCACCATATTTTTTTCCAACTAAAATTAAACTTGGAGCTCAGAGGCATTCTTGGAAATAAACATGAAGCTTTGCTTTACAATGTGCCTGCTTCCCATTTATTTGCTTTTTTAAAAAAACAAACAATGCACCATTGTTAAAAAAAATAATCCAATATGGCAGAAAGCTTTGCGCGCATGTGCACCGCAAGCGCTACCACACAGCGCTGAAAAAAAGAAAATTAAGAATCCTTTTCTGAGTCTTCAAAGTCTTCAAAGGTAAGTAGAACAGCGAGGGGAGGGAACAGCTCTGCCGCTGTTGTGTCCCCCTCGCCTCCATCCGAACGATGGCTTAATTAGCCGGCTCTTATCAGCTCTGGCAGCAAAAGAATCAGCGTCTGCCAAGAGCCCTCAATAGCTGCCAAGACGCTGGTGAGTCACAACCTTCAGCTCTAGTCAATCCGTGGATTTGCCTGATACAAAGAGACACATCAGCTCTTGCTGCCTTTTATATCCTGTGGGGTGCGGCTCCATGACTCAGCACTTCCTAGGCCTGCCCCTCCCCTGTTTCTGTCGTTCCCTTCTCTCCTGCCTACGAAACCTGGGATTGAGCCAAGCCTGATTGCTGTCAGCTGGGTCTGCAGGCTTGGCCTGGAGGGGGGGAGGGAAGAGTCAGGAGAAGGAGGCCTTGTTATCTCTTTCGCTTGGCCTGCTTCTGGCTCCTGGAGCTGATCCAGGGAGGCCGGTGCTTCTGAGGTAAGTCCTGACGGCCCTTCCCCCTCACTGTCCAAATCACTTTCTGGCAGCAGGCCCAGCTCTAAGGCACTTTTGGGCATGGTGCCAGGTTCGGGGGCAGGAGCCACAACAGCCGCGCGATTTAGATTCACTAGAAAGCAGCACAATTATAAGTCACTTTTTTCAGTGTTGTTGTAACTTTGAACAGTCACTAAACGAACAGTTTAAGTTGAGGATCACCTATATATGAAACAGACTCATCCTTTATATTCAAGCAAATACCTGCTTGATCTTCATATGGAAGATTTACATAGTGACTAGCTGTCAGCCTGTTAGGGAGAGGATCCTTATGGACTAAGGAAAAGAGTCTACTGTGTGGGGCATGAGCCACATTTTATAAGCAGATTAATTTGAGAGAAGATTATGATAATGAGCCCGATCCAGGTTTTATTCCTGTCGAAAAAGGAAGAATGCTCCATTTTATCAATACTATTCCATTCCTTTATACTCCAGAGGGCTCCTACAGTAATGCAGCAGCTTCCAAAATCTGACCTTCACTGTTTGTGAAATTTGAAATATTACTACCTTTTACTTTGATCAGGTGTTCCAACCTTTAGCATTTTATCTTGACTGATTTTTCTTTCTTGGTCTTCAGAATGTTTGTTAGCATCTGTAACATCACAGCAGCTCAGGCAATGGGAGACTAATTGGGATCATTTGTGATTCAGTATAACTGGTACCATTTTTATGTGGAAAAAGATGTTGTGATACATACAGTTGAGTTACAACCGTTCATTTGGTGCCCGTTCAAAGTTACAACAGCACTGAAAAAAGGGACTCGTGACCATTTTTCACACTTACAACTGTTGAGCATCCCCACGATCATGTGATCAAAATTCAAATGTTTGGCAACTGGCATGTATTTATGACGGGTTTTTTTTTTTTTATTATTTACATTTATATCCTGCCCTTCTCCGAAGACTCAGGGCAGCTTACAGTGTGTAAGGCAATAGTCTCATTCTATTTGTATATTTACAAAGTCAACTTATTGCCCCCCCAACAATCTGGGTCCTCATTTTACCTACCTTATAAAGGATGGAAGGCTGAGTCAACCTTGGGCCTGGTGGGATTCGAGCCTGCAGTAATTGCAGGCTGCTGTGTTTTAATAACAGGCTATCTTACAGCCTGAGCCACCATGGTTGCAGTGTCCTCAGAGTCATGTGATCACTTTCTGTGACTTTCTGATAAGCAAAACAGAGATGGGGTTCAGCCGGTTCAGGCAAACTGGTAGTGGCGATCTGTGGGCGCCCAGGTGTAATCCTGTCTAGCCTACCTGCCCAGGAGCAATGCCCATCCTATATTGCTGTGTTTTTGATACTGCACACATGTGTGGACAGCACATGCAAGTGAATTGCCATGTTTTGTGACACCGCACACATGCATGGATGGCGCACGCATGAGCAAAGCGAGCATGCACACGCACATGCTCACATTTCCAGTGCTGGGAAAACCAATAGCTACAGTATGTGAAGCCCACCTCTGAAGCAAAGTCAGAACAACCAGGCTACTAACTTAACGACCGCCGTGATTCATTTAATCACGGCGGCAGGAAAGGTCGTAAACCGGAGCAAAATTCACTAAACAACCATTTTGCTTAGCAACTGAAATTTGGAGAATAATTGTGGCTGTGAGTTGAGGACTACCTGTAATGTTCTCATTAGAAAGCTTCACTTTTTGATCGCAACCAATAGAATTTAGGAGCAGTTCATTAAAATGTCACTGTGTCATGGGCCTCACAGAAATGCATTGATCAAGCTGAACCCAACCAGTGTGGCAAGTATTTGTCACTTCTGCTCTGGAGCTTTTAACTGAATAGCCCCTGTAGATGATTAAAAGGTCATCAGAGGCAGCTGGGGTCTTTCTTTCCCTATTACAAAGTGTGGTATAAAAACACATTTGTAATAAATCCCTGTCAGGCGCTGCTATGCAGAGAAGATTACATAACAGGCAGCTATGAGTTATGATGCTATAATTCCATAAAAAAGGTTCATGGGAACATCACAAGGGTAGCTCTAGCTATCCTGGGATAGAAGTGGAGCTGCCCATCATCTTTCAAAATGTAGCTGGCCTTAAAGGATATTTAATATACCAGGCATGGATCCAATTCATGCTGAATAAGAGGCTTTCTGTCTTGATGATTTGTACTTTTCTGTCTTCTTTAAAAAAAAAAAGCAAAGGTTTCCCTTGTCCAATTGTTTCCAACTCTAGGGAATGGTGCTCATCTCCGTTTCCTAGCTGAGGGAGCCAGTGTTATCCAAAGATGCTTCTGTGGTCATGGCGCCTGCATGATTATACACTGAGGTACACTGAACACTGTTTTCTTCCCATCAAAGTGGTACCTATTTCTCTACTTGCATTTGCATGCTTTCGAACTGCTAGATAGGTAGGAGTGGGGCAAGTACCAGGAGCTCATCTTGTCACGTACTAACTTGGGTTTCAAATTGTCTTGCCTTCTGGTTGACAAGCCCAGTGTCTTTACTGCTAGATGACAAATGCCTATGCTCTGGATATTTGTTTATGGGCGACCGGGCGATTGGGTGGGCATGGGCGGGGGGGCAGGGATTTTTGTTACTAGTTCTCTGAACCACCTGCTGCCATCGCTACTGGATCGGCTGATCCGGTCCAAACCGGGAGCATTTTACCCCTGGATTGAGCTCCTGGCAGTGAGCAGAGTTATCCTGCAATACTGCGTTCTAACCACTGCACTATCCTGGCTCCTAGACCACATAGTAAACTTTTCTACCCAGGAGGAGTTCAGGATATGAGGCGGCATTTTGCAGAAAGAAGAAAAGAATGGTTGAAAAAGACTTATTGCAGTAGCAAAGGCACACGGATGTTCAGAGGTCCTAGTCCTGCAGCAAAATCTTAGGGATCTAGAAGCCCTCAACATGGGTTCAAAAATCTTTGTCTACCTCTGAGGAAAAGTATCTGTCTTTTCTTGCAGCTTGGAATATAAAGAAGAGGGTTCTTTACAAGACAAAAGCCAGACAAAAGCCAGGAAAAGCTCCAGGCCCAGACAAGATAACTCCTTCTTGCTTAAAAGTCTGTGCTGACCAATTGGCCCCCATCTTTACCCATATTTTCAATAAATCACTAGAGATGTGTTATGTTCCTTCTTGCTTCAAACGCTCTACCATCATCCCAGTGCCGAAGAAGCCCACCATCAAGGAACTGAATGACTACAGACCAGTTGCTCTAACATCTGTAGTCATGAAAACCTTTGAAAGGCTAGTGCTTTCCTACCTGAAAACCATCATGAATCCGCTCTTAGACCCCTTGCAATTTGCATACCGAGCAAATAGATCAACAGATGATGCTGTTAATATGGCTCTGCACTACATCCTACAACATCTTGAGTCTCCAAAAACCTATGCAAGGGTCCTTTTTGTAGACTTTAGTTCAGCATTCAATACCATCATTCCAGACATTCTTCTAACTAAGCTAAACCAGCTACAGGTACCGGAACAGACTTGTAAGTGGATCACAAGCTTCCTAACAAACAGGAAGCAGCAGGTGAAGCTAAGCAAGATCACATCAAATACCTGTACAATTAGCACAGGGGCTCCCCAAGGCTGTGTGCTCTCCCCACTTCTCTTCTCTCTGTATACCAATGACTGCATCTCCAATGATCCATCTGTTAAGCTACTGAAGTTCGCAGATGACACAACAGTGATTGGTCTCATTCGAGACAATGACGAATCCGCATATAGACAAGAGGTCGAACGACTAGCCTTGTGGTGCAACCAAAACAATCTGGAACTGAACACACTCAAAACCGTAGAAATGGTGGTAGACTTTAGGAAAACCCTTCCATACTTCCACCTCTCACAATACTTGACAACACAGTATCAACAGTAGAAACCTTCAAATTTCTGGGTTCTATCATATCGCAAGATCTCAAATGGACAGCTAACATCAAAACATCATTAAAAAGGACAACAAAGAATGTTCTTTCTGCGCCAACTCAGTAAGCTCAAACTGCCCAAGGAGCTGCTGATCCAATTCTACAGAGGAATTATTGAGTCAGTCTTATGCACCTCTGAATCAGTCTGGGTCGGTTCTGCTGCCCAACATGAATGACTCAGACTACTGAGGATATTTAGTACTGCAGAAAATTAATATGCTATCAACCTGCCTTCCATTGGGGACCCGTATACTGCACGAATCAAGAAGAGGGCTGTGAAAATATTTGCAGATCCCTCGCATCCTGGACATAAACTGTTTCAACTCCTACCCTCAAAACGACGCTATAGAGCACTGCACACCAGAACAACTAGACACAAGAACAGTTTTTCCCCGAAGGCCATCACTCTGCTAAACAAATAATTCCCTCAACACTGTCAGACTATTTACTGAATCTGCACTACTATTAATCGTTTCATAGTTCCCATCACCAATCTCTTTCCACTTATGACTGTATGACTATAACTTGTTGCTGGCAATCCCTATGATTTATATTGATATATTGATCATCAATTGTGTTGTAAATGTTGTACCTTGATGAACGTATCTTTTCTTTTATGTACACTGAGAGCATATGCACCAAGACAAATTCCTTGTGTGTCCAATCACACTTGGCCAATAAAAAATTCTATTCTATTCTATTCTATTGATTGAAAGACAATAGAAGGAGAGAAGAAACAAGATGTCAGGGAAAGAAAACAACGGGTGTCTAAAAGGGTACCTGTAACCGAGGGATGTCAAACTTTTTTTTGTTTTTTTTGTTTACATTTATACCCCGCCCTTCTCCGAAGACTCACAATAGTCTCATTCTATTTGTATATATTTACAAAGTCAACTTATTGCCCCCCCAACAATCTGGGTCCTCATTTTACCTACCTTATAAAGGATGGAAGGCTGAGTCAACCTTGGGCCGGGCTCGAACCTGCAGTAATTGCAGGCTTTGTGTTCTTAATAACAGGCCTTACCAGGCAGAGCTAAACCGGCCCTATGAAACTTGATTTCATTGAGGGACACATCAGGGTTGTGTTTAACCTTGGGGTGGGTGGGGTGGGGGGCATGGCCAAGGTGGGCATGGCCAGTTCGATGTCACTCATGTCGGGAGCATCTGTGGTGGCTCAAGCACTCTATCAGCAAAGACAGGCTCCTGAGCTCCATTTTCAGCTGCGATGATCTCCTGCCACCCTCCTGAGCTCCGTTTTCACTGGCAGAGGGCAGCAGGAGGCCGTCATGGCTGAAAACGGAGCCCACGAGGGCCACACACATTGCTGTTTCTAAGGCAGCTACTTGAGCCAGATCTAAGCACCAGTGGTGAAATCCAAATTGTTTTACTACTGGTTCTGTAGGTGTGGCTTGGTGGCTGTGGTGTTGCTTGATGGGCAAGGGCATGGCAGGGGAAGGATACTGCAAAATCTCCATTCCCACCTCACTCCAGGGGATGGATACTGCAAAATCCCCATTCCCACCTCACTCCAGGGGATGGATACTGCAAAATCCCCATTCCCTCCCCACTCTTGGGGAAAGGAAATTGCAAAATCTCCATTCCCACACCAGCCAGAGGTAGTATTTGCTGGTTCTCCGAACTACTCAAAATTTCCGCTGCCAGTTCTCCGAACTGCTCAAAATTTCCACTACCGGTTCTCTAGAACCTGTCAGAACCTGCTGGATTTCACCCCTGCTAAGCACCCCGCAGGCCACATCTGGCCCCCAGGCCTTGAGTTTGACACCCCTGCTGTAACCACTTTGGTCTCTGATCCCACACATCCTGCTTGCAGTCCTCAACAAATTATCCCTACTGGAATTGTAGGAGCGCTTCTCAGCCATTTATATCGTGTGCTACTTATCTTGTGGGAATAACTCTCGGAGACCGGAGGGAGAATTTCAGTCTAGACAACAGTTGGATAAACAATATTTAGGTTCAGAGTATTACAAAGCAGGTACATTCAGATTTTGAATAGAATAGAATGACTAAGCTGGAAGGGACCTTGGAGATCTTCTAGTCCAGACCCCTGTCCAAGCAGGAGAATCTATACTATTTCAGATAAGTGACTGTCTAGACCAGGAGTGTCAAATGCGTGGCATCACATGACGTATCGGGATTTTTTTCCCCTTTGCTAAACCAAGCATGGGCATGGGCATGGGCATGATGTATCCGGCCCATGGGCCACGAGTTTGACAGCCCTGGTCTAGACTCTTCTTAAAAATATCCAGTGATGGAGCGCCCACAATTTCTGGAGGCAAGCTGTTCTACTGTCTAATTGTCCTCACTGTTAGGAAGTGTCTCCTTAATTCCAGGTTGCTTCTCTCTTTGCGAGATTAATGTTAGCCTTGTGAGGTGGTCCACACAAAGAATATTAGCTCAATCTTGATTGTAAAATTCCATGAATGGAATATCACAACTCTGAAAGTATTCTTCCCATCCTTCACTTTTACTCTTTCAAAACTAGGGAGAAACTCTTCGGAGACACTTTTGCCATCCTTCTTCCCCTGGGCTCAAATTTCATCTATCAGATCATTGTCTAGGCAGAGACTCTTCCTCCTGCCACCCAGGATCATTCTCACATGTTATCAGAGCCGCAGTTCATTCCCTTGTTTAACCAAGAGTTTTAGCTGTGCCCCAGCTTCTCAATTTAGTCAGTGTAATTGTATGGCTCCCATTTCTTGCTGACTCATGGTATAGGTAATATAGATGAAGCCTAGAGCCAGGGATGGTATTAATTTACCTTCGCTACCGGTTTGCGAATGCAAGTGTGTGCACATGTGCGCTTGCTCCGCTCACATGTGCCACCTTCACACATTCGCAGAGCATCAAAAACGGGACGTGATGACATCCGATGGAGGGGCAGAGCCTTCTGCAGATGCCGCTACCGGTTCGCCTGAACCGGATAGAACCAGCTAAATATCATCACTGCCTGGAGAAGATCAATTCTGGTTCCCAATCCCCCTCCTCCCCCTCCTCCTCCTCCTCCTCCTCCTCCTCCTCCTCCTCTTCCTCGCCTTGAAAGTTTGGAGCAGGCAAAGCAAGCATGCAATTACATCCCCGATGGTAGCATCCACAATAAAATACTGAGGGATGACTAAGAGTTTCAGTTTGTTCAGGAAAGAAATGGTCTTTATAGAATTACAGCCATGATGGATTTTGCAAAGGTCTCCTTCCAACCTTTTCCCCTGCAGTGGCTTTGTTATAGAAGAATATCAAGAGATGAGAATGGGTTGAACTTTTGCATTTGTGCTACATTACTGTTCCTTGGCCTCCTTAGCCTGCCTTGTTTGGTGATGTCGCCTAACATGATGTGACACCCAGTAATCAGCATAATGTGATGCTGTTCACTGGAAATTTAAAACGATAGCAAAACAAAAGAGGACTTGATTGGATCTCAAAGATGAGCTGCAGCTGGAGATGAATGCACTGCGTCATAGATTACAAGGAGCAAAGGCTGAGGAACCAGCCAGATTTCTGTAGCAGGAAAAAAAAAAGATGGGAAATTTATTCCTTTGCTTTTCTCCCTTTTTTGTTGATATCCAAGTATATTTTTCAGCCAGTGTGTGGAATAATATTTATAAGCCGAGAGATCAGCTGTTCTATCCCTAGAGATGATACAAAGGCAATCACTCCAATCCAGAGAGTCATTACAAAGTCCAAACATAGTATAACTTGCATCCATCATGCTTAATTTATTCATTACCTTTAGTGAAATGTGCTAGGCTGGGAAAAGCTTGAACAGGTGCTTTTTTTTGACAATGTTTTGATGCAGGCAGTGAGGGTCACCTCTTCTAAAGAGCAGCATGGAGCCATCACTGAAAATGCTTTTTCGTATGGTTCCTGAAGAACTTCTGGCTATAGATGGCATCAGAGAAGAAGACCGTCAGAATGATACGAACAAGGCAAATTGTACCATTCTTAGCCCTGATATGATGATCAGCTTGTGGCCTTTTGAGGTTCATAATATTTACACCTATCGAGGACTTCCCCAATTAATGTAAATATTATTGTGATTGAAAATAATTAGGTAGGTTGGTTGGGAAGAACTTGAACTGATGGCTACAGAATGTCAAAGTTAATCCAAAGGAAACTTCTATTAGGAACATTCTCTAGAATCGCCCCAAATAAAGCAAAATGTGCCAATTTTGTATTGACAATGTATTGGCCAATAGAGCCATCAATCAGGACATGCCTTGACATCAGATGTATCCATTCAATGTTTAGAGTACAATGGTCTTTACATTGTATCATCTGCAGATCTTGTTTTCCAATTGTCACCAGAATAGAATAGAATAGAATACAGTAGAGTAGGGTAGGGTAGGGTAGGGTAAGGTAGGGTAGGATAGGATAGGATAGGATAGGATAGGATAGGATAGGATAGGATAGGATAGGATAGGAAAAAGGAGGAGGAAAGAAAGAATGGAATGGAAGAGAAGAGAAGAGAAGAGGAGGAGGAGGAGGAATGGAATGGAATGGAATGGAAGAGAAGAGAAGAGAAGAGAAGAGGAGGAGGAGGAGGAGGAGGAAAGAAAGAAAGGGAATGGAATGGAATGGAATGGAATGATATGAAACAGAACAAAATGGAACGGAATGGAACAAACAGAACAGAACAGAAAAAGCTGGAAGGCACCTTGGAGGTCTTCTAGTCCAGCCCCCTGCTCAAGCAGGAGAACCTAGAGAACCACTCTAGACAAGCGACCGTCTGCACTCTTCTTAAAATCATCCAGTGATGGAGCGCTCACAATTTTTGGAGGCAAGCTATTCCACTGGTTAATTGGCAAAATATTTTGGACACAAAAAGCACACTTACATGGACCTGAAGAAAAATCCGAATATATATATATATTAGGGCAATAAGTTGATGCATGCATTTACCATATTTATAGGCTACTTTTCCTGAAGAAGCTCACCGTGACTTTCAAACCAGCCTTCATTTGTCGCCATAACCACCTGGGAAATAGATTAGGCTGAGAGTGTCTCAGTTTCGTTCATTACGAAGCTATTTTTCAAAATTTTCTCCATTTTAAGGGATGCCCCAATCCTCTTCATATTAACAACGCTGAAGGCCATCTTGTATCCAGTTCATTCAGTCTGCAAAATTATTTATTCCCTGAAACAACAACAAGCTTGTTTTTCCCCCACCTCTTCCATAGAACATTAAAAAAAATAATTGAAAAAGATTTGTGAGAGGGAAGGGATGTCGTATTTTTTCCCCCCTCTGATTTTGAAAAGCCTCTGTTCATACCACAATGGGGTGTGGTAGTTTACTTCATCTTTCCCAATGTTTCCTGTGAGAATGAACGACAGACACGGCAAATGTTACACGATCAACAGACCAGTATCTGATCGAGTGATCATTCTTAAAGAAAGTGTTGAGAATTTAGAGGCGGCTCCTGGACCTCTAAAATGGTTTTTCATGAGCCTTATTAAAGAAAGAGGAATAAAAAGGATTGTGATGACCTCCCCTTCCCTGCCAATTTTTCTGAATTTAGAGAACTAAAGGTCACCTTACCTTGGTAGAGTTCTATTTTTTTTCCCCTTCTTTTTCTCCCTACTCCCCCCCCCCAGCCTTTTACTTTAATGAAGTCCTTGGTTGTCCTTGCTAGCAGAGGTGCAGGGGGGGTCATCTTTCTCCTTCCATAAATGATTACTTGACCCCCGCAAAGCTAAAAGCCTCTTTTTTCTTTTTTTTTTGCAGCCCTTCCGTTTCTGTTTACCCTTCCTTTGAATTCACTCTGCGAAACTTCACGAACAAGCCGAATTAAAAGAGAGTGAATGGCTTGGCGCAGTCCTAATTGACTTAAACTGTACACTAGGTAAGGAAAGTACAGTATAAAAAACATGGGCTGCATTTTCCTCAGAGCCAACCCTTAACTGAAGATCTCGGCAGCTTCTGTACGAAAGCTGGGCTGGAAGCTAGCTTGAAAAGGATCAGGGGTGTCAAACTCGCGGCCCATGGGCTGGATGCGTCACGTGCTGGCCATGCCCATGCCCAGTTTAGTGAAGGGGGGAAGAAGTTGTGATACGTCATGTGATGATGTGTCATCTCAAGTTTGACAGCCCTGATCTAGATAAATGATATCTATAATCCAAAGCTTCTAGAACCGAGAGCTGTAGTACATTCTCATGCATTCCCTAGCACGCAATACTGGTGAGAAGTTACTCAAATCAACCAAAGTCCATTGTTAATAACTAGACATGGGAGGGGCAAATCTACCTCTCAGTTAAGGATAGTGAAGGATTGGACCTTATCCAGTAGTAAGTTTTCCAATTAGCTTCATTGTCTCGTACTTGTTCTTAGTATTTCAAAAGAAAGGGAATTTTTTTCTACTCCAAGTTTATCATGACATTCATGATTTATACATCTTACTCATGTCTACTCATAGTAGACTTTTTCCTAAACTATTTAGCTTTGCTTATAAGTAAAGTCTTTATTTAATTGTTTTGATTGGTCTCAGCCAGTGGTGGGATTCAGCCAGTTCGCACCACTTCGGGAGAACCGGTTGTTAACTTTCTGAGTAGTTTGGCAAACTGGTTGTTGGAAGAAATCATTAGGGCAGAAAACCGGTTGTTAAATTACTTGAATCCCACCACTGGTCTCAGCCTCCTTTCCAGCATTCTCTCTCTCTCTCTCTCTTTCTCCCTCTCTCCCTCCCTCTTTCTCTCTCTCTCTCTCATACATGGTGACCAGAATTGTATCCTGCATTCCAGATGCTGATGCCTTATAGATTTTTAATAAGGGCATTACATTCCTGGAAATTTTATTTTTAATCTGTGTCCTAATGACCCCTTAACATCTATCTTTTCACAGCTGACACATAACAATTCAACATCTTTATTGTGATATTCTACACTTTGACCTCGATCTTTTTTCTTTTTTTTTGCAGTTACATATAGCTTTGATCCCATCACTATATAAGTGGGTTGTTGTTTTTTTGGTCTAATGTGTATTTCTTATACACAGAGAAATACTTACTTACTTAAATACTTACTTAAATTGCACTTTATTTGCCATTTAGCAATAGTACTAGCAATAGTCCTTAGACTTATATACTTTTTACTGTACTTTACAGCCCTCTCTAAGCAGTTTACAGAATCAGTGTATTGCCCCCAACAATCTGGGTCCTCATTTAACTAACTTCGGAAGGATGAAAAGCTGAGTCAACCTTGAGCAGGTGAGAATCAAACTCCTGGACTGAGCAGTGAGTTAACCTGCAATACTGCCTTCTAACCTCTGCACCACTAGGGCTCATTTAGCTAACCATTCACTTTCTTTAAAAAGATCTTGAGCTATTCACACTTTTCATTTTCACCATCCTTGATAGTTTAATCCTTTTAGTTTATTTGGCCAGCTGGCTATTTGCCACAAATCAAATCAACTATACCTTAGTTATAAGGTAAAGGTTCCCCTCGCACATACGGGCTAGTCATTCCCAACTCTAGGGGTGGTGCTCATCTCAATTTCAAAGCCGAAGAGCCAGCGCTGTCTGAAGATGTCTCCATGGTCATGTGGCCAGCATGACTAAATGCCAAAGGCGTACGAAACGTTGTTACCTTCCCACCAAAGGTGGTCCCTATTTTTCTACTTGCCTTTTTTACGTGCTTTTGAACTGCTAGGTTGGCAGAAGCTGAGACAAGTAACGGGAGCTCACTCCATTACACAGTACTAGGGATTCGAACGCTGAACTGCCAACCTTTCGATCGACAAGCTCAGCGTCTTAGCCACTGAGCCACCGCGTCCCCTAAGAATAGTTATAAACAAGTGAAAAATACTGTTGTCCTAGCACAGATCTTTGAGGGCAAGTTCTTCTTTCTTCACTGAGAAAAGTGGTCAGATGTTCTTTATCTTTTCCTTGTATTTTTCTTTTTTTATTATTATTATTATTTTTTATTGCTTTTTTCTAACAAACAAAAAAGAAAATACATTATTGCACCCTTGTGCTATACATAAAAAGAGGAAGATTTGGGTCTTCGGATATGTCCTCATGATTGCCAAAATCCACGTTCTCGAGGTACAGGTACCGAAGCGTCCAATTTTCCAAGCGCATAGTCCACGAATGGCTTCCAAGTCTTCCAGAAAATATCTTCTTTATACACACCACTTCTAATTTTAATGTCACATGTCATTTTATCATTTAAAGCTAATTTCCACATTTCATTAAACCATTCTTCCATTCTAAAATTTATATTTAATTTCCAATATCTGGCTATTACAATTCTTCCTATTATAACCATAATTCTAATCAATTCCTTTTCATATTTTGTTAATTCATTCTCTTTAATTATCAACAATAATATAGTTTCTGGTTTCAATATTATTACTTTCCCCATCATTTCAAATATCATTTTCTCAAGTTGTTGCCAAAAATTTTTAACCTTTCCACATTTATACCACATGTGTTCATAAGTCCCTAATTCTCTATCACATCTCCAACATTTTTTACTAATTTTGTTATCTATTAATGACAATCTTATTGGAGTTAAATACCATTTCCAAATGACCTTATAATTATGTTCTTTAATCCTTATAGATAAAGTTCTCATAATTCTACTATTCCAATTCACATTCCAATCTGACTCTGGTATTTCAATATTAAGATCTTTTTCCCAATTTGTCCTCATCACTCTTTGTAATTTTTCATCAGAGTTTATAATCTTATAAACCCTACTAACGAGTCCCTTTAGCCCAATTTCATCTTTCATAATCCGAGATACTAAATATTCAAATTCAGTTTCACATCTATTTATCGAATAGTTTTCCCTTAATTTTTTTGTCCATTTTCTATCTGTATTTTTTCAAACCAACTTAACCCTAATTTTTCAGTAATTTCTTTATTCCTCCTTTCATTTTCCAAAACTTTTATCCAATCTCTAATAGTTTCTATATTTTCCTCTTTAATCACTTCATTACGTCTTATATTGTTTTTAATCGGCCAATTTCCAATTGTCTTCCCCAAAAAGATTATATCCGGAATTAAAATTTTAACAAATTTATTCCACATTTTACTTAATCCTTTAACCAATAACTTCTAATTACACATTTTAAGTTTGCTTTATCTAAAACCACCTTGATCCAAATTTCTATATCCCTTAACTCTAAGTCCTCCAATAGTTATCTTCACCTTTAAATATTTTTACCACTATCCGGGTACCATATGCACAGTAATAATTAAATAATTTGAGGATTCCTAATCCACCTTCCTTTTGATTTTGATACCACATTTTCTTCACTAATCTAGGTCTTTTCCCACCATTACAAAATTTGTCCATTTTTTTCTGATATCCTTCAATATCTTTCTCTGTCAAATTTAGCGGTAGCATCTCGAATAAAAAGTTAAACTTGGGCAGCAACATCATCTTACACATTGCAATTCTACCAAACCAAGACAACTTTAACATTTTATATTTGTCTATCTTCTTCTCAATTTCATTGATCACCACATCATAATTAAGTTTTTTCAATTCTTTAACCTTGAGTGAGAGCACTATACCCAAATATTTCAATGTATTTTTAATCCTTATCCCAAATTGCTCTTGCATATTCTCGCACTCATTACCATTACTATCCATCAATAATTCTGACTTTGACCAATTTACTTTCAGACCTGTCATTTCCTCAAATTCTTTCAAGTGCTTATATATCTTTTTCAGGTCTTTCTCTATATTTTTCAAAATAATTAAAGTATCATCCGCATACAAATTTATCTTATACCCCTTATATCCTTCTAATTCTTCATCTTTTTCTATCATTTTTGTCAGGATTTCCATAGCCAATAAAAATAATGTTGGAGACAAGGGACATCCTTGTCTCATACCTGCTTCTAATTTTATCTCTTCAGTTAATATTCCATTCACCTTCACTCTTGCACTACTCACTATGCGGGAGAGAGCCTTCCTTGTATTTTTCAACTGAAATTCATACTCTTATTCCATGACTGCTAGGTTTACTCAAGATAAGAAATTCAATCCACTCTTTTGGAAAGTTCAAGTATACGGAGATACCTCCTTCCCTGTGCCTGTTGAAACTTTCCAGAATCTCTAAAACATTGGTGAAGTAGGATTTATATTTGTTGAAGCCATGTTGATTCTCCTTCCGCAAGGCTTGTTCTATGCGATTAATTATTTTTTCTCTTTTATTACTGTGTCTACCAGTTTGATGGAACAGCTGTTAAACTGAGCAGGCTTTGATTTCCTGGGTCTCCCCTGAGTTTCATTTTAAATGTTGGTGTTTCATTGGCTGCTTTCCAGTCCTCCAGGATTGAGTGCCAGTAGATGGATGATATACCGTATTTTTTGAAGTATAAGACGCACATTTTTCCCCAAAAAAAGAGGGTGAAAATCTGGGTACATCTTATACTCTGAATGTAGCCCCACCCAGCTTCTCAAATGGAGGTTTCAGAGCTGAAAGACGCTTCAGAAAAGAAGCCTCCAAACAGAGCTTCAGAAAAGAAGCTCCCAAACAGAGCTTCAGAGGCTTTTCTTCTGAAATTCTTTTTTGGAGGCTTTCAGAGGCAGATTTTTTTTTTCTTGAAATGGAGTTTCAGAGGCAGAAAAAAAAAAGCAAAAAAAAGCAAGGCACAGAGCTCACAACCAAGGAACCTGTTGCTAAAATTCACCTCTGGGAACAGCTGATTGGGGGTATTCAGGGAGGCCAATCCACCTGCCAATCAGCTTTTTTCTTATTTTCCTCCCCAAAAACTAAGGTGCATCTTATACACTGGTGCGTCTTATACTCCGAAAAATATGGCTTATATACATATATATATTTTCTGGGAGATCATCCATTTTACATCTGGCTCAAGAAATCTTGAACAGAAGCCATTAGAAGTGATTAGAAAAAATGAACAGTGATGAAAGGGGAGAAACAATAAGTGCAAGATGTATGCAAGATAGTGTATAAAATGTATAAATTTAATATTATGAGTGATAGGAATTATAGAGTAATAAGGGATAATGGGACAAGAAGGATATAAATATTATAAGGGGAAATGGGAGAAAATGTAAATATTAGGAGATCATCTCTACGAAACAGTTGTAAGAAGGGAATGTATGTTATGTGTTTTGTGTTTGTTATGTTATGTTGTGTTGTGTTATAAATAAAAAACTTGTAAAAAAAAGAAGAAGTCTTCTCTTCATGATCGTGTTTGAAAGGAAATGTCATAAAGCAGAACTGATGACAGGTTTGATGGATTCAAAGGAAATTCAACTGCATATCTCCACTGAAACAGATCTGTACAGCAGCATTTTTATTAGATATGTTTATTATTTATTGATAGGTTTATTAGTTATTATTTTTCTCTATAATATATAGAGAGCACAAGCACAAAGCCGAAAGCACCAGCCTGAAGATGATGAGTGAGACCTCGTCGAAACATCGCCAAGATACTCTCAAGCTTACATGGGAAAAGACCCGAATATGCCAAGATCTATATTATTTTTATCCCATTAAATAATTTAATTAATATATCATTCAAAAATAAAAACAATTAGATTAATATACAGTTTTGGTCACCACAATATAACAAAGATGTTGAGACTTTGGAAAGAGTGCAGAGAAGAGCAATAAAAATGATTAGTGACCTGAAGTCTAAAACATATGAAGTTCAGTTACAGGGACTGGGTATGTTTGGTCTAGTGAAAAGAATGACTAGGGGCAAAATAATAGCAGTGTTCCAGTATTTGAAGGACAGCCACAAAGAAGACGGGAGTCAACTTATTCTTCAAGACATCTGAAGGCAAGACAAGCACCAATGGTTGGAAACTAACTAAGGACAAAAACAATCTAGAACTAAGAGAAATTTCCTGACAGTGAGAACAATTAACCTGTGGAATGGGTTGCCTTCAGATGTTGTGGGTGCTCCATCACTGGAAGCTCTTAAGAAGAGACAGGACAGTCATTTGTCTGAGATAATATAGCAGGGGTCTCCAACCTTGGTCCCTTTAAGACTTGTGGACTTCAACTCCCAGAGTCCCTTAGCCAGCAAAGCTTTGCTGGCTAAGGGACTCTGGGAGTTGAAGTCCATAAGTCTTAAAGGGACCCCTGTAATATAGGATCTCCCATTTGAGCAAGGAGTTGGACTAGAAGACCTCCAAGGTCCTTTCCAACTCCGTTAATCTGTATAATATGTTTTTATTATTTATTAATATGTCTATTAGATGTATTTGCATACCAACAGAGGATTCTGGGAGAATGAAGAATATCTTACTACAATACAGGGGTGGAATTCAGCCGGTTCGGACCGGTTCGGGTGAACCAGATGTTAATTTTAATCAGATTCGCCAAACTATGGGCTGCAATCTGTAAGGAACAAGACAAAAGCTAACAAATCAAAAATATAACATAGAGTTCTGTTTGTTCTGAGTGTGCTTGATTACAGTCATTGAGCATTTACACTACTAACCAGAGCATACAAAACATTTGCTAGACCAATTCTCGAATACAGCTCGCCTGTCTGGAACGCACACCTCATTTCGGACATTAATACAATTCAGTGTGTCCAGAAATATTTCACAAGAAGAGTTCTCCACTCCTCTGACCACAACAAAATACCTTATGCCACCAGACTTGAAATCCTGAGTTTAGAAAATTTAGAACTCCGCCGCCTTCGACATGACCTGAGTATAACTCATAAAATCATCTGCTACAATGTCCTTCCTGTCGAAGACTACTTCAGCTTCAACCACAACAATACAGGAGCACACAATAGATTTAAACTTAATGTGAACCGCTCCAGTCTTGATTGCAGAAAATATGACTTCAGTAACAGAGTTGTTAATGCCTTGAATGCACTACCTGACTCTGTGGTCTCTTCCCAAAATCCCCAAAGCTTTTACCAAAGACTATCTACTATTGACCTCACCCCATTCCTAAGCGGTGCATAAGAGCACCAGCGTGCCTACCGTTCCTGTCCTAATGTTCCCTTTGATTGTATCCAATTCGTATGGTTATTTCATGCTTATACTTATATATACTGTTGTGTTTGACAAAATAAATAAATAAATAAATAAAATAAAATAAAATTTGTGCGAATAGGGTGATCTTCTCATTTCAGACTCTCCTTTTCCCTTGGAGCGCATTCTTAAATCTGAAAATGCTTCTCAGTTCTCACAGAGCAAAGATAGGCAAGAAAGTCTTTGAGCCCATCAGGCAGGATTTCTAACAACCCCCTTGAAAAGGAAAGTCTTTCTGACATGCATATTTAATATCGACAGTGCAATTAAAGCTGTAGTGGCAACCATGTTAGATAATAACTGGTCTGTGTGGAGAAGTATCTTCCGAAGAGCAGTCAGAAAGTGTTAACTGTGCCATGTATTGGACAGGCTATCAAGAATATTCATAGCTGGTTGTGACATCTCCACTGGGTTCCGATTAGTTTCCAAGCCCTATTCAATACATGAGCCACAGTGGTGCAGTGGTTAGAGTGCAGTACTGCAAGCTACTTCTGGTGACTGCCAGCTGCCTGCAATTTGGAAGTTCAAATCTCACCAGGCGCAAGGTTGACTCAGCCTTCCATCCTTTTGAGGTCGGTAAAATGAAGACCCAGCTTGTTGGGGGCAATATACTGCCTCTGTAAACCACTTAGAGAGGGCTGTATACTGCAGGGTGAAGCGGTATATAAGTCTAAGTGCTATTGCTATTGCTTTTTTTTTGTCATATCTTGTCTCAGTTCCTCCCCCTTAGAGAGTGCCCAAATATTCGTCCCCTTTTTTCACAAAAATAAAAGTGAATAAATTGCTTGAGTTTCCATTCTTTCTCTGTTGTCTGTGCCAATTGTCTGTTATCTTTTAGAACCTTACTGCCATTGCATTGCCTGACTCTGTAAACTGCTTAGAGAGGGCTGTAAAAGCACTGTGAAGCGGTATATAAGTCTAAGTGCTATTGCTATTGTTATTTAACATAACATAACATAACAACAGAGTTGGAAGGGACCTTGGAGGCCTTCTAGTCCAACCCCCTGCCCAGGCAGGAAACCCTACACCATCTCAGTCAGATGGTTATCCAACATTTTCTTAAAAATTTCCAGTGTTGGAGCATTCACAACTTCTGAAGGCAAGTCGTTCCACTTATTAATTATTCTAACTGTCAGGAAATTTCTCCTTAGTTCTAAGTTGCTTCTTTCTTTGATCAATTTCCACCCATTGCTTCTTGTTCTACCCTCAGGTGCTTTGGAGAACAGCCCGACTCCCTCTTCTTTGTGGCAACCCCTGAGATATTGGAACACAGCTATCATGTCTCCCCTAGTCCTTCTTTTTATTAAACTAGACATACCCAGTTCCTGCAACCATTCTTCATATGTTTTAGCCTCCAGTCCCCTAATCATCTTTGTTGCTCTTCTCTGCACTCTTTCTAGACTCTCAACATCTTTTTTACATTGTGGCGACCAAAACTGGAAGCAATATTCCAAGTGTGGCCTTACCAAGGCATTATAAAGTGGTACTAACACTTCACATGATCTTGATTCTATCCCTCTGTTTATGCAGCCCAGAACTGTGTTGGTTTTTTTAGCAGCTGCTGCACACTGCTGGCTCATATCTAAATGGTTATCCACTAGGACTCCAAGATCCCTCTCACAGGTACTACTATTGAGCAAGGTACCACATATACGGTACTGGTGCATTTTGTTTTTTTGGCCTAAATGTAGAACCTTACTTTTTTCACTGTTGAATTTCATTTTGTTAGATAGCGCCCAATGTTCAAGTCTGTCAAGATCTTTCTGTAACTTGAGCCTATCTTCTGGAGTGTTGGCTATTCCTGCCAGCTTGGTGTCATCTGCAAATTTGATGAGTTCCCCATCTATCCCCTCGTCCAAGTCATTGATGAAGATGTTGAAGAGTACTGGGCCTAAAACAGAGCCTTGGGGTACTCCACTGCATACTTCCCTCCATGTGGATGTAGTTCCGTTGAGGACTACACGTTGGGTGCGGTTGGTCAGCCAGTTACGAATCCATCTGGTGGTGGTGCTGTCTAACCCACATTTTTCTACTTTATCTAGTAGTAGGTTATGGTCTACTTTATCAAATGCTTTACTGAAGTCCAAGTAAATTATATCGACAGCATTCCTCTGGTCTACTAATTTTGTCATTTTGTCAAAGAATGCGATAAGATTAGTCTGGTATGATCTGTTTTTGACAAACCCATGTTGGCTAATTTAAATTAGCTTATATCATTTTTCGTTTTGATTGATAGTGCTATGGTCTTGTTTCCTATTACTCGTATTGTTGTTGTTTAAAGGTTGATATATCATGTTGCATTTATTAAATTGCACTTATTAAATACACCCACCTCAAATTAATCAATAAGAGAAACCTGATAGTTTCAAAATAAGTATTAAATAAAATTAAGATTTTCTTCAGCAACCCTGCTCTCTAGTTGTTGTTCCCGCCAACCAGCTGATGGTAGTTTCCATCCCAGGAAGAGCAAGAGTGATACCAAAATTATGGCATTCTCTCCTAAAATGATTCATTATGAACTATTACTGGTGAAATTAAAAGGAGAAAAAGTAAAAGGGTTGAAGGTCTTGCTTAATTACTTGAGATTGTTGAACGGCACCATTTAAAAATTCTAAATAAACTGATACTTTATGATATTGTGCATATAGGTCAAAAGACATCAAAATAATTGTGTACTTTGAGCGCAAACATTGACAGAACATGAAACAGTCTCACAGTGCAATTCATTCACAAGTTTAAAACTGAATCAGCATTTTTTTTCTGAGAGTCTGAAAGAATAAAGGTAAAGGTTTCCCTCGCACATATGTGCTAGTCATTCCCGACTCTAGGGGGTGGTGCTCAGCTCTGTTTCAAAGTCAAAGAGCCAGCGCTGTCTGAAGACGTCTCCGTGGTCATGTGGCTGGCATGACTCAATGCCAAAGGCGCATGGAATGCTGTTACCTTCCCACCAAAGGTGCTCCCTATTTTTTCTACTTGCATTTTTTACGTGCTTTCGAACTGCTAGGTTGGCAGAAGCTGGGACAAGTAATGGGAGCTCATCCCATTATGCAGTACTAGGGATTCAAACCGCTGAACTGCTGACCTTTCGATCGACAAGCTCAGCATCCTAGCCACTGAGCCACCGCATCCCATCTTCTGAAAGAATAGCTTTCTCTAATTGCTTTAAAATTAAGACATAAGAAAGTCTGTAGTACTTTCTAAATTGTTTTTGTTGATGTTGGAAAAGATAAATCCTCATCAATATTTCTACCTTTTTTTTGCAGATTTCCTCTAGATCATCACACTGAATGCTTGAACTTCAGCAATTGCTTAATTTTCTTTTTCAAAATATCACTTCTGAAAATTTATGTTTTCTTCACTAAGGCTCTAGGGGAAAAAAACCTGCCCTAACTCTCAGAGAGAGGCCCTTGAAATAATACCGATATTTCTGATGATATTTCTGTTTTCCCCCCAAATAAGACATTCCCTGATAATAAGACCAATTGGGCTTTTGAGTGCATGGCAATAAGGCCAAGCGCTTATTTCAGGGTTCAAAAAAATATAAGCAGGGTCTTATTTTTGGGGAAAGGTTCCCCTTGCATATATGTGCTAGCCATTCCCGACTCTGGGGGGGTGCTCATCTCTGTTTCAAAGCCGAAGAGCCAGCGCTGTCCAAAGACGTCTCTGTGATCATGTGGCCGGCATGACTCAACGCCAAAGGCGCACGGAACACTGTTACCTTCCCACCAAAGGTTATCCCTTTGTTTTCTACTTGCATTTTTTATGTGCTTTCGAACTGCTAGATTGGCAGAAGCTGGGACAAGTAGCGGGAGCTCACCCCGTTATGCAGCACTAGGGAGTCGAACCGCCGAACTGCCAACCTTTCGATTGACAAGCTCAGCATCTTAGCCACTGAGCCACCGCATCTGACCATTTTGGGGGAAAACACAGGTACTATAGTTGAATTCAAGATGTCAGCTCATTTCTTTGTCTTAATCAGTAGACGTAGGAGATAAATTATCAGGTGAATACACTTGTGACTGTACGACTGTAACTTTGTTGCTTGCATCCTTACGATTTACATAGATATTGTTTCCTGATTGCTTATTTGTACCCTATGACTATCATTAAGTGTATCTTATGATTCTTAATGAACGTATCTTTTCTTTTATGTACACTGAGAGTATATGCATCAAGACAAATTCCTTGTGGCCAATAAAACATTCTGTTCTATTCTGTTCTGTTCTGTTCTGTTCTATTCTATTCTATTCTATTCTATTCTATTCTATTCTATTCTATTCTATTCTATTCTGTTCTGTTCTGTTCTGTTCTGTTCTATTCTATTCTATTCTATTCTGTTCTGTTCTGTTCTATTCTATTCTATTCTATTCTGTTCTATTCTATTCTACATGAACTATGCCTCCAAAATCATCCTAATTTTACTTTATACTACGGATTACTACATTTGTGGTAAATCTATAAAGTCAAATGTACATGATTCTCAGGAGTGCTCAATTTGGGCAGAGAAGAGACTGTTTTGTGTAGAACAGCTTAATAAGCTCAAGTGCTGCAAAGACACCATAGATGTGTATTAAGGCTCAGTCCTTGTTGTTTGGCAATGTTGCATTATCCTCTACCTCAACCGCTTTTTTTCAAGGAATAAAGAGAGAAAGGCACTAGCGGTCACAATATATCACGCAAGTCAAAAAGCCTGTTGAATCTCCTGGGAATGCCACTGACCTCTTTCCTAGTCCCTGGAACAAAACAACATTTGTCAATGGCCTACGAAAACTCCAGCTGCACATAGGGCTATAATTAAACCATAGAAAGAGGACAGTGCAAAGAATCTTAGATTCTATTGACTGCCCTGGATTTGTACAAGGTGCAGTTCTCTTCGTTTACTTTCATTTTAAAAGGAGAAATCCTCAGGGTGGCCCAGAAATGCAAAACAGCAGCCAGCCGTAGGCGGCCAGTGAGAAATTCTCTTATAACATACCATCTATTCCAGATTTCTTCCAGAAGTCTGGAAGATTCTCGGAAATTCTGAGAGTGAAGTCCACACCTATTAAAATTGTCAAGTTTGACAAAACACTGTTCTAAAAATAGGTAGAATGAATTGAACCGAGGGACATTTTAAAGCAGGGGTGTCAAACTCGTGTCGTCACATCGTCACGTGACACATTGTGATTTTTTCCCCCACTTAAACCGGGGGTGGGGATGGCCAGTGCAGGACGCATCTGGCCCGCGGGCCACAAGTTTCACACCCCTGTTTGGAAGAGACATAATGAACTGAACCCAGAGGCTTTTTCCACTCAAGGCAGGTGCTCTACCCATTACTTTTAGCATTCTCACTATGCATACATTGGGCTCATCCAAAAATCCCCTTTAGAGGGCCACAAAGAGAACTCACTAGCCACTTAAGTAGAGATTAACAGAATAACACAGTTGGAAGGGACTTTGGAAATCTTCTAGTCCAGGGGTGTCAAACTTGCCCGGGGCCTGGATCCTGGCCATGGGGTGCTTAGATCTGGCCCATGAGGCCACCCTGGAAACAGCAAGGAACTGGCCCATGGTGCCTCTGCCAGCAAAAACGGAGATCAGGAGGGCTCTCCCGAGCTCCGTTTTCGCTGGCAGAAGGATGCAGGAGGCCATCACAGCTGAAAACAGATCTTGCAAACAGCACTCCCAAACTCAGTTTTTGCTGGCAGAGGGTTTGCAGGAGGCCATCACAGTCAAAAATGGAGCTCAGGAGCCTGTTTTCACTGGCGGAGCACTCGGTCCGCCACAGGCGACCCTAACACAAATGACGTCGAGCTGGCCACACCCACCCTGGCCACGCCCACCCCAGCCTCCCAAGGTCAAACACGACCCTGATGTGGCCCTCAATGAAATCATGTTTGACACCTCTGTTCTAGTCTAATCCTCTGCTCCAGCAAGAGACCCTACTATTTCATACAAATGGCTGTCCAATCTCTTCTTTAAAACCTCCAGTGAAGGAGCACCCATAACCTCTGAAGCAGTGGTGAAATCCAGCAGGTTCTGGAGTAGTAGTTCGGAGAACCAGTAAGTACCACCTCTGGCTATCCCCAGAGTGGGGTGAGAATGGAGATTTTGCAGCATCCTTCCCCTGGAGTGGGGTGGGAATGGAGATTTTGCAATATCCTTCCCCTGCCATGCCCACCAATATCCTTCCCCTGCCATGCCTACCACAGAACAAAATTTGGATTTCACCACTACTCTGAAGGCAAATTTGGATTTCACCACTACTCTGAAGGCAAACCGTTCCACTGGTTGATCGTTCTCACTGCCAGGAAATTTCTCCTTATTTCTAGGTTGGATTTCTACAGGACTTATCCTAATAGCAAAGGAAATACACAGCAAATGAACAGGAAAGTCATGGCAAGGCATAGAATTAAGATACAGCGGCTGGTCTTTCTTTGATTTTATAACAGTTGATCAGTCAGATCTGTAGACACTATATACACAGTGTAACAAAACATACAACACATTCTCCTGCTAGAACTTTGTGACCTAAATGAATTATATCTGCTAGCCAAGGCCTGAAGTCGGATGATTGTTAATATTGTTGTAAAACAAAACAAGAGATAAAAAAACAATATTATTTGACACTCGGAACATGTTTAGACATGATTTCCCAATCACAAATAAACAAGTTTATATTTGATCACACAGATTAATTTATCGACTCCAATCCCACAACTCTTGGCTTCTGATTTTCCTTTTAGCATAGAAGTCACAGAAGAATGCCTCATTCTCCCAAACTCAATAATAGATGTTAGTTTTTTGGGATTTGAGCAGCAGTTGGTGTTTTGTTGGAGGGAAGATCAAAAGACTACGCTAGTCACATGGGCAATAACAAGATTTGTTTGTTGCCTGAATTGGACGAGGTCCAAATTTTAAATATTTTTAAAGCCTATCCGAGGGTTTCCCCTATAGGGTTTGCATGCTTCCCTCCTGAGATTGGCAATAATGTGGGTTGCTCATTTTTTATTGTTTTGAAACTTTGCATTGTCCGTTCTTCCATTCTATCTTGTATTTCTAATAAAAGGGAAACACTATTTATGATCTAAGTAATAGCAAGCAAAATCGGGAAATAAACTCAGCTTGAAAACTGAATCTACTTTCCATCCTGTTGACTCAAACATGTGCATTGGAGGGAAAGGGAGGGGGGAGGAGGAGGAGGAGGAGGAGGAGAATAGTAGAGTAGAGTATAGCAGAGCAGAGAATAGAATAGAATAGAATAGAATAGAATAGAATAGAATAGAATAGAATAGAATAACAGAGTTGGAAGGGACCTTGGAGATCTTCTAGTCCAACCCGCTGCTTAGGCAGGAAACCCTATGCCACTTCAGACAAATGGTTATCCAACATCTTCTTAAAAATTTCCAGTGTTGGAGGATTCATAGCTTCTGGAGGCAAGTTGTTCCACTGATTAATTGTTCTAACTGTCAGGAAATTTCTCCTTAGTTCTAAGTTGCTCCTCTCCTTGACTAGTTTCCACCCATTGCTTCTTGTTCTACCCTTAGGTTCTTTGGAGAATAGCTTGACTCCCTCTTCTTTGGGGCAGCCCCTGAGATATTGGAACACTGCTATCATGTCTCCCCTAGTCCTTCTTTTCATTAAACTTGACATAACCAGTTCCTGCAACGTTCTTCATATGTTTTAGCCTCCAGTCTCCTAATCATCTTTGTTGCTCTTCTCTGCACTCTTTCTAGAGTCTCCACATCTTTTTTACATTGTGGCGACCAAAACTGAAGGCAGTATTCCAAGTGTGGCTTTACCAAGGCATTATAAAGTGGTATTAACACTTCACGTGATCTGTTTAGAGGGGAGGAGGAGGAGGAGGAGGAGGAGGTGGAGGAGGAGAGATGAAGGAGGAGGAGAAGAAGAAGGAGGAGGAAGAAACCAAAGACAAACTGTATTCAAGACATTCCTATGAATTTCTATAAAACGAACAGACTAGTGGGACTGAGTCTCACTAGCATTAAGCTGGATATCTGCAAAGTAATTCATAAATATATAATATTGTGAGTCTATAGTATTGCTTTCTGTACTCACTCACTCTCTCTCTCTCTCTCTCTCTCCCTCTCTCTCTCTCCCTCTCTGCCAGGCTAGACTGGCAATCCCAAGAGAAGAGGTAGCCTTTGGATGTCCTCAGATTATGCAACATCCTCTCAAGGAAATCTATTTTTCACAAGTGGGAACTATTTTTAGTTTGAGGCTGGGTTTGTTTTCCTTTTTGCCATCTTTGTTTTATTGTAGGCTCCAGTGGCCTTCTGTGTCTAATTCTAGGTTTTTAAGTATCAGTGAATGATAACGAAGTCATCCTCAATTAAATGGGGGAGGAGTTTGATTCAAAACTATGATGTTTTTCAGGGTTATAACTTGCCATGTCAATCCTTTTTATTAGTTTATAATATAAAATACAAGAATAGAAAAGCAATGGCCCATGTTCCTCCCCACCTCATGGTCTGACTCTGCTGCCAGCTCTGCAGGCTGCTGTTGGACCACAACACTAGTAGGAAAAATAGGGGAGGAAAAAGGGAAGAGAAAAATGTAGAGAAGAAGGGAAAAAGAAAGAAAAGGCATTGACTTCCAACTCCCTCTGGTGCAGTAGCATAAAACAGTAACATCAAACCTCAACTTTTTTTTACTTTTACATAATAGTATAAAACTAGGCATTTCTGTAACAACAGATCTATCTAATGAGATAATCTAAAACCCAAAATCAAAGTTTCATTTTTTCCCCCACCTCAAGCACAAAGTCCAGAAGCGGTTTCCAAGTTGAAACAAAACTATTTGTATCTTTTTCTTTTCCATTTATCAAAGCAGTCAAATTAGCCATCTCTGCTAACTCCATCAACTTTTGCAGCCATTCATCCATTGTGGGGATTGAAATATCCTTTCCATTTTTGTGCAGAAAGTAATAACGTTGCCATCAACATATATAACATCACAATTCCTTTTTTCCCCCCAAATCTTTTTCCATTAAACCCAAAAAGAAAAGTCTCTGATTTTATCTTTATATTACTTTAAGAATCTTCTGCATTGGAATATGAATGCTACTCCAATATTTCTTTGCTTTATCACATATCCACCATAAATGATAGAAAATCCCTTCTTTAAGTTTGCATTTCCAACATTCATTTGAAATAACTTTATGCATTTTTGATAACTTATCTGGTTTTAAATGCCAACGATACATCATCTTATAAAAAATTCTTTTAAATTGTAAGTAAATGTAAATTTTAAACCTTTCGTCCACATATTCTCCCATTGTTCAAGCTTTATATTATATCCAAAGTTCCTTGCCCACTGAATCATACAATGCTTCTACATATTCACGTTCCAAATTCAAATTCAATAACGTTTTATAGACCTTAGCAATAATATGTTCATCACTACTACACACTAGGATTTCCGATTCATTTTTAACGAAGTCAAACCCGTAACTCTTTTTGTCTAATTTAAATCTTTATTTTAGTTGTAAGTATCTAAACCAGTGGCAAATATGTCCTCCTGATTCTAGCTCTTCCTTAGACTTGACGATAGGATTACCAATATTAAAATATATTGTTTTACCATAAGTCCATTAGTCCGGCTTTGCCACCATTTCTTTTCTAAAAATGCTTCCTGGGAGGACACCAGGGGTGAAATCCAGCAGGTTCTGACAGGTTCTGGAGAACCAGTAGCGAAAATTTTGAGTAGTTCGGAGAACCAGCAAGTACAACCTCTGGCTGTCCCCAGAGTGGGGTGAGAATGGAGATTTTGCAGCATCCTTCCCCTGGAGTGGGGTGGGAATGGAGAGTTTGCAGTATCCTTCCCCTGCCACAGCCACCAAGCCATGGCCATCAAGCCACGCTCATAGAACCGGTAATAAATTGGATTTCACCACTGGAGGATACCCAAGGAGGCATCTTCATAGAAAACTTTGTTTTATATTTATTCCAAACTCTTAGAATGGCACATCTAACAAAGTGGGGTTGAAATCAACATTTACTTTAATCTTGACATATCATAAATAACCATGCCATCCAAATCTTCATTCATGACCTTCTTCTTATTCTGTGTCTTATTCTTAGTTTTTAATTATCAGTGAATGACAACGAAGTCATCCTCGGTTAAATGGGGGACGGGCTTGATTCAGAACTATATTATTCAGGGTCTTAATGTGCAATTTAATATCTGATAGTTAATTTAGCTGCACAACTTGGGAAACAATGGGAAAACAATTATTCTTATATTTTAGGGGTCATGGTGTTTGCTTCTGTCTTTAACCACTGGGCTTGACTTGACTTACTCATGGTCAAAAGAGGAGGCAATCGTGGAAAACCCTCATGAAGATAACAGAACAGAGTAGAGTAGAGTAGAGTAGAGTAGAGTAGAGTAGAGTAGAGGAGTGGAGTGGAGTGGAGTGGAGTGGAGTGGAATAGAATAGAATAGAATAGAATAGAATAGAATAGAATAGAATAGAATAGAATAGAATAGAATAGAATAGAATAGAATAACAGAGTTGGAAGGGACCTTGAAGGTCTTCTAGTCCAACCCCCTGCTTAGGCAGGAAACCCTACACAGCTTTAGACAAATGGTTATCCAACATCTTCTTAAAAATTTCCAGTGTTGGAGCATTTACGACTTCTGGAGGCAAGTTGTTCCACTGATTAATTGTTCTAACTGTCAGGAAATTTCTCCTCAGTTTTAAGTTACTTCTCTCCTTGATTAGTTTCCACCCATTGCTTCTTGTCCTGCCCTCAGGTGCTTTGGAGAATAGCTTGACTCCCTCTTCTTTGTGGCAGCCTCTATTGAGATATTGGAACACTGCTATCATGTCTCCCCTAGTCCTTCTTTTCATTACAGTACAGAGGTCTTGCATATAATATGTATGTCTTAATTTATGTTTTAGATGGAATCACTGGAATCACTTAAATAAAAAAGAGATACAATGCATTTCTCTAGTGGATAAGTGTATGACAAGTGTGTGCTCATTCTGTAGTACAAACCCCTAAATTTGTTCAAGGCCTTTCCTCTGTTAGCATTCTTTAGCTTTTTTTTTGAAGTCTCAGCCCCTCGGTGTAGCAAACCTTTAATAAAGTTGTATTTTCTATTTTTAAAAAAGGAAGAAAAAAAAGACAAAAGTTAGATAATTGGAAAGATGCAGCCTACTCTAGAATGCCCCTTCTTTTTCCTTTGGAAAGAAAATTAGTTCCTCTTACTGGGTTTTGGTTTTACCCGCATTTTGAAGAAAACTTGAAATTTTTCCACTTGAATTGTAACATTGGGGGAGTTAGAAGTTGGAAGCTATTGACATTTCTTCAGGGGAGTGGTGATGAGCATGTTCTTAAATGAAAAAAAATAGGATTTCACCTAAATCTTCACCTACAAATTTAGGTGAAGCCAGAGAGAACAAAACATGAATACAAATCCAAGTATTATATTTCTATTGGTGCATCAAGGGAATGTACAACTTCCTCTCTTGCCACCATAGTCATTATCCTTAAATCATTTGGACTATCCTTGGATTGATATAATACTTCATCTATAGATCCATAGCCCTGGCCCCAGAAAAGCATAAAGAACAATGGAAAAAGAAAAGAAAGAAGAGCTGGAAAACAAAGCCACTTGTATAAGTTCAGGTTGGACTTCAATGCAATGATGTACTTCAATTATAAAACAAAAGGAAGCGGTAATGCTTTGCGATGCAAGGTCAGCATGATACAATAAAACCATGTAAAAGCATTGGTGATGGAGAAGCACAATGGAACATCTTAATACGTTGCTGTAAAGCTGGAGAATGAGTTTCTATTAGCAACTCAACGTTTAGTACATTTAGTGCTGAGCATTATAAAGGCGAACCCGATGATAATTCATGCATTAACTTTTGTTGGTACTACAAAGAGTGAGTGAATTTTTATTCTTTTCTGGGATGGGAAAGAGTTAGCAATAGTTCTTGTAGGAATCTAAATAAATAGCCTGGGAAGGCAATTAATATAGAAAATATGCCCTCTCCACATTTTAAGGGCAAAACCCACCAAACTGGGGTGCAACACCGAAATTCAAAATAAATCTAACTCCAGATTCCAAAAACTTAATTCACTTCTTACTGTCAGTTACCTGCCATGACCTGTCATGTATCATTTATACTTGCGCAAAGAGAAATCATATTGGGGGACCAGTCCTAGAATTCCTTCACCTAGTACAAATATCAGCCTTAAAGTAAATGGTAGGTTCAGACAACAATATGGGTCCTGCTAAAGATGCCATCAATCAGAATAGAGCTGGAAGGGACCTTGGAGGTCTTCTAGTCCATCTCCCCTGCTCAAGCAGAACACTCGACAACAGTGGTGGGTTTCAAAAAGTTTTATTACCGATTCTATGGGTGTGGCTTGGTGGGCGTGGCAGGGGAAGAATACTGGAAAATCTCCATTCCCTCCCCACTCCAGGGGAAGGTTACTGCAAAATCCCCATTTCCTCCCAATCAGCTGGGATTCAGGAGGCAGAGAATAGATGGGGTGGGGCCAGTCATAGGTGGTATTTACTGATTCTCCAACCTACTCAAAATTTCCGCTACCGGTTCTCCAGAACTGGTCAGAACCTGCTGAAACCCACCTCTGCTTTACACCATTTCAGACAAGTGACTGTCCAGTCTCTTTAAAAACCTCCTGTGATGAAGCACCCACAACTTCTGAAGACAAGCTGTTCCACTAGTTGATTGTCCTCACTATGCAATAATGTAGTAATACAATGCAAGTACTCTTTGTTGAAATCCAGATTCTAATTATAGGGCTAAAGCAGGCATGTATTACTCAGTCCTTCAAGCTAGTCCAGACCAGGAAATCAAAACGAAGAATACTAATACTATCTTTATTATAAGGCTAAAGTAACAGAAGGGGGCGCGATGACTCAGCGGTTAAAGACACTGACTTAAAGACACTGGAAAACTGACAAGCCGGGTTCAAGACCCGAGCGCCACAAAATGGGATATGCTCCTGTTCCTGTCCCAGTTCTTATCCATCTAGCAGTTCGAAAGCATGCAAATGCAAGTAGATAAACAGGTACCACTTTGTTGAGAAGGTAACAGCTTTCCATGCACCTCAGCATATAGTCATGCTGGCCACATGACCACGGAAATGTCTTCAGACAATGCTGGCTCCACTGGCTAAGAAACAGAGATGAGCACTGCCCCCCTAGAGTTGGACACAACTGAACAGGGAAACTTTTACAGTAACAGAATCTTGCACATTTACCACTCCCCCTGCTTTTACATTCCAGAGAACTACAGAGGATCAATTCTGAAATTTTTTCTCCATCTTCATCCTTCCTTTGGACTCAGTCCTCATCAGACCGTTGTTGTTCTGACGTAAGCTTCCTGAGTCAGTAAAACACATGAGTAGTCCCAAAAACCTCTTTTATTGCAACAGCTGTGAATTCTGTTCATTCACAGACGAGTCCCAAATAGTTTTAAAGAGTCCTTCGGAATTAGAATGACAATCACTCACCTTTATCTCCCTTGACACCCTGCCAAAGACCTAATTGACAAAGCCACACAGAGTCCAGAATCAAACAGAGCTTCAGACTTTAAACTGAACAAAATTAACAACGTTGCTTCCTGCAAAGGTCCACATGCCTTTGCTCTTCCTTTAGGTCTTATGGGAGGGGCCAATAATCTCCAAGCCCTAGTCCTGAGTCATCCCTTTTGTTTTAACTGTTCTTGCCTTCTGGCAGCTCTGTGCATGTGTGCATTGGGAACAGGCTCCCCCTGTTCTTCTGCCTCGCTGAGGTCCAACACTGGAGATTCTGGAGGCAGCACGCTCCTCCTAGATGGCCCTTTCTCTGCCTCTGACGCAGAGCCTCATCCGAACCTTCCCCAGATTCCAGGACTGGCCCATGTTCCTCCCCAACCTCTTCACTGCCTGACTCTGCTGCCAGCTCTGCAGGCCGTTGGTGGACCACAACACCTGTCTAGGCCAGGAGTGTCAAACTCACGTCATCATGGCGGCATCATGTGAGGTATCAAGACTTTTTTCCCCTCGCTAAACTGGGCATGGGGGTGGCCAGCACGTGACGCATCTGGCCTGCTGGCCAGGAGTTTGACAACCCCTCCAGGTTATTCTCACAGCCATTCCAGGTATATCCTGTTTTGATAGTAGAAACTAATTAAGCATTGAGATTTTGAGGCATACCCAATGTATTTGATAGCTCCAGCCTACAGATGAAATGAATGTGGATTACGGGGCCCTTGTGCATTTTACTGAAATGCAATCTATCAGACTATTCAAAGCTCCTGTTCTGTAATGTGTTCCCTGTTGTGGTCTGACAGCAGCCTGTGGAGTTGGCAATGGAGTCAGACATTGAGGCTGAGAAAGAGAGTGGGCCAGTCCTGGAGGCTGGGGAAGGCCCAGATGAGGACTCTGCGTCGGAGGCTGAGGTGGGCCTAGGGCCATCGGGGAGTGAGGTGCAGACTCCAGAGCCTCCAGAGACTGACAGTAGTGAGGCAGAGGAACAGGAGAAGCCTGTTCGTAATGCATGCATGTGAAGAGCTGCCAGAAGGCAAGAGCAGCTCAAGCAAAGAGGACGACTCAGGAGTAGGGCCAAGAGACGATTGACCCCTCCCATAAGGGTTAAAAGACCAGCAACAGCATTTGGACTCTTTGCTGGAAAACAATGTTGATAGCTTTGTCTTGTTGCGTTTATTTTGTATTAGTGTCTTCTGAACTTTTGCCAAGAAAGGCCTTTGGCAGTTTGCCTAATTGGACCAAGGTTGGTAATAGGACTGAGGAATTGTGTTGGGAGGAATTTTAATTTAGTTGAACTATGCTGGGATTGAAGTAATTCTCAGCTGTTTGAATAAAGTTTGTTTTTACACTGACTGAGTTTCCTACTACCTACTTGGGCCTGGGTCACAACATTCCCATAATGTTGGGTTTAAAGTTTTCAGGAGCAAAATATATATTAAATTACTGATTATAACAAGATTGTCAGAGCCAAAATCTCTTAACAAATTATTTTAAAGATATTTTTTTAAAAAAATCTTCAAAACCAAAGACAAAATCAGCACCTTCTGAAAAGTTTTAAAAAGCACCAAAAATGTTATTTTAGCAAATTTTGCCAAACTATAAATAGAAGTAAAAGATTGATTTCTACCTTAAAGTGGAATCCCAAAAGATCAAGAGGACATCTGCAACAATGTGATTAAACAAGTGGAGTTTTGATCATATCATCATGGGTGGCCATTTTGACTTTTCTGACCACGTTTTGCTGTTTTGCAATCAACCTTGGTACTTTAATTCAGCCCTAGATATAACTAACAAGAAAGCCCCTTTATTAATCCTTTAATCTGGTTTTTAAACAGGAGGCACAATCTGTTCACTAGACATAAAGAGAAATATTCATGACAGAGGATTAAAATATAATTGTCCTGTTGCTTAAAAATTTGATAGAAATTGGTTTCTTTCTTCATTTTTATATGGAGACCATGTTTCCCCTTTCCTTTACTTTTGCCAGTTATGGTGACAGGAAAAAAAATTACAGTTATCAAGAAAAAAAACTCTCAGTTTCTCATTAGCTAAGAATAATGAAGCATCTCAAGATTAAGAAAGGTGTTCTATCAGCCAAGCAGCAGGGTATCACCTAAACTCAAAGTTTTTGCAAAGTCTCTGAACTTCGATTCATGGTGTTTGCAACCCAAGAATTCTACACGAGCATCCTTTTGGCCATCCAAGTCTCCACAATAACATTTTTGCTACAAATGTTGAGTAAGACCAACATTTTAACATAACATGATAACAGAGTTGGAAGGGACCTTGGAGGTCTTCTAGTCCAACCCCCTGCCCAGGCAGGAAATCCTACACCATTTCAGACAAATGGCTATCCAACATTTTCTTAAAAATTTCCAGTGTTGGAGCATTCACAACTTCTGCAGGCAAGTTGTTCCACATATTGATTGTTCTGTCAGAAAATTTCTCCTTAGTTCTAAGTTGCTTCTCTCCTTGATTAGTTTCCACCCATTGCTTCTTGTCCTACCCTCAGGTGCTCTGGAGAATAGTTTGACTCCCTCTTCTTTGTGGCAGCCCCTGAGATATTGGAACACTACTATCATGTCTTCTGTCACTGCTATCATTTTGGTCTTCTGTTGGCCAATGGGAGAACATCAGATGGCATCATAGTCAGCATTGCACTGGACCTGAATCAGAAGAAAGAACATTAATGATAAATAGCACAGGATATATTTACATATAATTAGGAATACAACAAGGCTATGTTGGTTGGGACTCATGGCTAATTCTAGAGCATCTGAAACGATCAGGTTACGGAAAGGGAGTTTCCTATAGCTAGTTTATGTAGATGGAATTCATTTAGGCAATCAATTGATTAACTTTTATGGCTGCCTACCTCACATATCATGAAGTGGTTAACATCAAGTTAAAAATAGATAAACCAAAAATAATCCAACCCAAAAGTAAAAGCTATTATATTGCAAAACTAACCACAATCCTTTATAATGGGCCCACATAATACATTGTCTCAATGCCTTTGGAAAGAACCAGATATTCAATATGGGAGCTGCTCTACTGACATTGTTTCATAGGGGGACCTGCCTAAAACAATTGGACAGTTGTTATTTGTTAAATTTATTTGATGCCTATCTCGTTGTGGGGCTTCAAACGAAAAAACAAACAAACAAGAAAGTCCAGTTGTCTCCTGAAAAAAGCACCTTTGGGACAACCATGACCTGGATGACTGAGAATCTCTACAGAGCAACAAAGATGATTAGGGGACGGAAGGCTGAAACATATGAAGAATGGTTGAAGAAACTGGGTATATCTAGTTTAATGAAAAGAAGAACTAGGGGTAACATGATAGCAGTCTTCCAATATCTCAATAGGGGCTGAAACAAAGAAGAGGGAGTCAAGCTATTCTCCAAAGCACCTGAAGGCAGGACAAGAAGCAATGGGTAGAAACTAATCAAGGAGAGAAGCAACTTAGAACTAAGGAGAAATTTTTGACAGTTAATCAGTGGAACAACTTGCCTGCAGAAGTTGTAAATGCTCCAACACTGGAAGTTTTAAACAAGATGTTAGATAACCATTTGTCTGAAGTGATATAGGGTTTCCTGCCTATACAGAGGGTTGGACTAGAAGACCTCCAAGGTCCCTTCCAACTCTTCTCTTCTCTTCTCTTCTCTTCTCTTCTCTTCTCTTCTCTTCTATTCTATTCTATTCTATTCTATTCTATTCAACCTGTGGGGCTACATTTATCATATTCTCCCTGAATCCTTCTCTTTGATCGGTTAAACATACCTAGGTCTCTCAACCATTCATCGTATAATTTAGCTTCCAGACTATTTATCATCTTTGTTATGGCTCTCTGCACATTTTCTAGGTCTCAACCAGTAGTGGGTTCCAGTTACCTTCGCTACCGGTTTGGAACTGTGAGTGCGCATGTGTGCGCTCGCTTCACTCATGCGCGGAGCTTCTGCACAAGTACAGAGCATCCGTGATGATGTCCAGGTGGGTGGGCGGAGCCTCCTACCCCCGCCACTACCAGTTCTCCTGAACTGGGGTAAACCGGTAGAAACCCACCACTGGTCTCAACATCTTTTTTTGTGTGTTGTGGTGATCAGAACTGGACAGAGTATTCCTAATGGTGTACAAAGCAGTATTATCACATCTTAGGCTAATAAAATCAAGTCCATATGAGTACGTTTATCCCTCCCGCTCAAGCCACATTTCCCTAGCGCTGCTGTTACCTTTGATGTTTTCTTTTTCAGATTCCATTTAGGTAGCTGATCATCTCACATTCATGGCTCTAATTTAAAAAGAGAGAGACGTTACAGAAGATGCTCACCGGACAATGGATCTGACTGACAAACGACGGAAGCCTCTCCCTTCCAGACTGACAGGGGACACACAAGAGAGAGAGAGAGAGAGAGAGATTACACCACACAGCAATGACCCCATGGAGGGAACGGCTAGCTGAGATTGCAGGGAATGTAGCTAATGTGTCTCATGTGAGGGGGGCATGAAAAGTTCCTGATATTGGGCTGAATTGAAATTGCCAGAGGAAGCCAAATGAACGCAGATGGAGTGGAAAGAACATACCCTCTGACAGGCCAAAGACCTAAGGAGCTGATTACTTTATCCCAGTAAGTGGAACAGAATGCAATTAGTGTCGCTTTCAATTTAGACCCTACTCTCAAGTTAACCTCACTGAAGCAGCAAGGCTGGGTGGGGAAGGAAAGGCATTGATTTGGATAAATATGTTATTGAGGGGGAATTCCACTGAAATAGTGCAGAGCACAAATTAAGACTTAACAAGAAGAAGGCCCAGCCTTGATTGCTGTACAGGGCAGCTGACCGCTATATATAACTTGTCTTCTTGTTGAGACTACAAGCCTGCTTTAAAAACTCATTGAAGCATCGCAGAGGCATAATAGAAAGGAAGGGTCAACATCCAGGCTAAACAAGACGGTCATCGTACTTAAATTCTACAAAGCTTTCAATATGGAAAATGCTTGGTCCTTATCAGAGATGCACCCCACGATTAGGGATGGCAGAACCCTAATTTTTACCCCAATTCTTATTTTTCAAGCTTAAGTTTGTCTCGTCCCATTTCCCCACCAGATTCATCCTTCCCCACTACCAAAACTATATGCATGAAATCAGTGGTGAAATCCAAATTTTTTTAACTACCGGTTCTGTGGGCGTGGCTTGGTGGCATGGTGTGGCTTGGTGGGCATGGCTTGGTGGGCATGGCAGGGGAAGGATACTGTAAAATTTCCATTCCCACCCCACTCCAGGGGAAGGATACTGCAAAATCTCCATTCCCACCCCACTCCAGGAGAAAGGCTATTGCAAAATCTCCATTCCCATCCCACTCTGGGGCCAGTCAGAGGTGGCATGTGCCGCTTCTCCGAATTACTCAAAATTTCCGCACACCGGTTCTCCAGAACTTGTCAGAACCTGCTGGATTTCACCCCTGCATGAAATGCATATATGATAGTTATGTGAGCTATCAGCAGTCCAATCGGGCTGTTCAATAATGCTGTACAATAATGCTGTTCACAGTAGCACGGGACTAACTCCGTTCAAAGTAGTGAGCGGCATGGACTTCGTCCCAATGCCAGAATATCCAAGGGATGCCCCCTCCTCAGTCAGCTTGACAGACCGGATGTCAACGCTGGAAGCAACCTGGGAGAATGTCGAGAAAGCGCTAGCTATAGCGGCACAAACCTATAAGAAACAGGCAAACACTGAGCCCCAAACAACTCTTTGTTATCCAAGCAGGCGCCAGCAACATGGCAGTGGAAGCAAAAGTATGATATTTCAAAATATAGTATTTTTGTATTTATTTATTTTTTATTTATTTATTTTGTCGAATACATATTAAATAATATATATAAGTATAAGCATGAATTGAATACATAAAATGAATGCAATTAAAGGGAACATTAGGACAGGGACGGTAGGCACTCTGGTGTTTTTATGCACGCCCCTTACAGACCTCTTAGGAATGGGGTGAGATCAACATTAGACAGTCTTAGGTTAAAGTTTTGCGGATTTTGGGATGAAACCACAGAGTCTGGTAGTGCAGTCCAGGCATTAACAACTCTGTTACTGAAGTCATATTTTCTGCAATCGAGATTGGAGCGGTTCACTTTAAGTTTGTATCTATTATTTGCTCGTGTATTGTTGTGGTTGAAGCTGAAGTAGTCATTGACAGGAAAGACATTGTAGCAGATGATTTTATGAGCTATGCTCAGATCATACTGAAGGCGGCATAGTTCTAAATTTTCTAAACCCTCCACTCCTCTGAACACAACAAAATACCTTATGCCACCAAACTTGAAATCTTGGGTTTAGAAAACTTAGAACTCGGCCGCCTTCGACAGGACCTGTGTTTAATTCATAGAATCATCTATTGCAATGTCCTTCCTGTTAAAGACTACTTCAGCTTCAATCACAACAATACAAGAGAAACAATAGATTTAAACTTAATGTTAACCGCTTCAATCTTGATTGCGGAAAATATGACTTCTGTAACAGAGTTGTTAATGCTTGGAACACACTACCTGATTCTGTGGTCTCTTCTCAAAATCCTCAAAGCTTTAACCAAAAACTGTCTACTATTGACCTCACCCCATTCCTAAGAGCATAAACATGCCTACCGTTCCTGTCCTATTGTTTTCTTTCATTATATCCAATCAATATAGTTACTACATACTTATGCTTATATATATATTGCTTATATATTATATAGTTATTTTCATGCTTATGCTTATATATACTGTTATGACAAAATAAATAAATAAATAAATAAATAAATAAATAAATAAATAAATAAATAAATAAATAAATAAATAAATAATAAACCCAGAATTTCAGGTCTGGTGGCATTAGGTATTTTGTTGCGAGCAGAGGATATATTTCTGATATATATTTTATATGTACATTGGGCAAACAGTTTTCCTTGTGTGCTCTTGATCTGAAATATGGAGTGTGTGGGTGGGTGTCAAATGTGCACAATGGACATGATTTTAATTGCAAATTGAGTCACAACATTTGAGAAGTTGGGGATGGCAGTATCTGCCCATGGATTTTCATTCATGTGTGGTTTGAAATAATTTTTGAGTACGCCCAATATTAGAATCAGTTTCTGCTCTCTGCATTCTTACCTCATTCTGGCTCTCATAAAATAATCCTTGATTAACACTTGTAAAATTTATGCAGGTCTTGACATAGATTTTATACTAATCTAATCAATCTAATCCGTCAACCGTCCCAATCAAGTCATTTAGCAAAGAAAGACTCCTGGCCATTTGTTTCGGCAAGAGTATATTTTACTGAAGCTTAAATGGTTACAGAAGTAGTGTAAGCCAAATCTGAGGTTTTCCCGTGCAAACAACACAAAGGAATGTTCCCACTCCCTCTCCCCCACCCCTGGGCCACCCTCCAGTTATCTACAAATGTCCGATCAGGTGCTTGTATATTGTTCAGGAAGCTGGTACTCAGTTTCCAGCTCTGAATATTGTTAATGATCTTGGCTGGTTGGAGCTTCTTACAAAGCTCAGCTGGGATGGCATCCCCTCCCTTCCCCCCCCCCTTCTTCCTTACATTCCAATATCCCCCCCCCCGGGGTGAAATGCTCCCAGTTCGGACCGGATCACGCGATCCGGTAGCGATTGCAGCGGGTGGTTTGGAGAACTGGTAGCAAAAATCCCTGCACCCCTCCCCCCGCCCCAGCTGAGCTGTGTGATCAGCAGTGGGTTTTTTTTTTAACTTTTAAAAGCATTTTTTCTTCGGCCGAAAAAAAAAGGCTTTTAATCGTGTAAAAAAAAAAAGCCTCTGATGATCGCGCGGCTCAGCTGGGATCGTCAGAACCTTTTGAAAGCTTTTAAAAGGCTCCTCTGGTGATCCCAGCTGAGTTACCCGATCACCAGAACCTTTGAAAAAAAAATTTTTACAAACTCATCGGCTGAAGAGGTTGTTAAAAAAATGTTTTTTAAAAGGTTCTGGTGATCGGGCAACTCAGCTGGGATCTTCAGAACCCTTTAAAAGCTGTTTTTTCCTCTGGCAATCCCAACTGAGTTGCCTGATCATCACAGGCTTTTAAAAGCATTTTTTTTACAACCTCTTCAACTGAAGAGGTTGTAAAAAAAATGCTTTTAAAAGTAAAAAAAAAAAAGTGGCCACGCTCACCCAGTCACATTACCCCCACCCCCACCAAACTCTAATGCTATTGTCTGGGAAACAGGGAACGCATTCCTGGCATGGGGGTTCGTTTTCTTTACTCAGCAATCCTTGGGAAATCAATTTCAAATACATTTAGAACGATTTAAATATCCTGGGAAAGGCAGGCTGACTAGCCTATATAGCCCTATATAGGTGCCCAGAGTCAGTTTGCAGAATGAGATGGGCAGCCTATCAATTTAATAAAACAAATCCTAGTTGTGCCCACAGTCGTGACAGCTTCTCAATAATCCTCTCTCCCCCCACCTCTCCTTCCCTGAGTAACTGAAAGTTTCTGGAATAGAAAAACAGCCCTTTATGGAACTTATTTTATGCAAGACTATATGGCACTTCATACTTACGCTCCTATACCTATTTATTTGCTAGTATTGGAGCTGGGAGACAAGCAGGCACATTTATGATGCCGGGTTTTAAAGCAGTGTTTTTCAAATTTGGCAACTTTAAGATGAGCGTGGACTTCAATTCCCAGAAAGCACTTATTTATCTCTCTTGCTTGCTGCTTACTAACTTGAAGTTGCTTCAGCGCCTACCCAAACTAGGGAACTGAATCACAATTGGTAACTCACAACTGTAGGAAGTTAGCACCCACCCCTCTCCTAGAAGAATGAAATATTCTAGGAAATATTAAAAAGGCAGAATATTATACCGCCCTGGATGAGAAATGGGGAAACATGCTTTTTAGGCAGGAAGCAGACTCACTCTTAATAGCCCCCACCCTCCTCAATAGCCCCCAGGAGATGTCAGCACTTAAGAAATAAAGAGATAGCTAGGGCTATTCATAAGCAAATGTCCTCAGCCAAGATCCAACAAAGGTAGGATTACCCATCTAGCAACAGAACTCACCACATGGCACCTGGGGAGATTACATCACCCAGCAAGGCTCAACCAAGCCTTGGGGACTCAAAAGTCAACCTACAAAGTTACCCTGCATGGCCCCATGGGAGTCTGACAACCAATCAGAAAGAAGCTCAAATTCAAAGCCCAACAGAGGGTATAAATCTCAATCTCTCCCTCTCTCTTTCTCTCTCTCTCTCTCTCTCTCCCTCCCTCCCTCCCTCCCTCTCTCTCTCTCTCTCTCTCCCCGCCATGTGACTTTTTGCCCAGGACCTCAAAACCATGTAGTCCTGTCCACCATTAAACCATCCTTCCAATCAGCCTCCATATTTCCAGTGTCTTTCTCCCCACTTGGAACTGAACCCAGGTGGACATTTCTTCCAACACAACTATTAATGTTCTTTCAGGAAGTATCTTTTATCAGGCAGCGCCCGTTTGTTATTCAGGGGTTCTATATACTTGCATGTCAATATCTTGTACTATTTGACATTAATGAGAAATCCTGGACCCTAATTTCTAATTTGTTCTGCAGAGAAGTGCTACAACAGGAAGAGTAGTGAAGTAACAGTAACAGAGTTGGAAGGGAACTTGGAGGTCATCTAATCCAACCCCCTGCCCATGCAGGAGACCTATACTAGGGTTTCGAACCGCCGACCTTTCTGATCGACAAGGTCAGTGTCTTAGCTACTGAGCCACCTAGATAGATAACCTAATCTCTCTCCTGTTGTCTATCAAGAAGAGCAAACCCAGGTCTAAAGTAAATTACACAATGTCTACCACCAACCATTGAAAGAGAATTCTGACAGGTTCTTCACCAGAAAGGAATGAATCTAAAATGAAAGCATCCAGAAATTTTAAAAGCAGAAAACCTAGTTTCTTATCCCACATCTTCTTTTCTCATTTGAATTTTTCTTTTTTTTTGTTTGTTTACATTTATACCCCGCCCTTCTCCGAAGACTCAGGGCGGCTTACAATGTATAAGGCAATAGTCTCATTCTATTTGTATATTTTTTTACAAAGTCAACTTATTGCCCCCCCCAACAATCTGGGTCCTCATTTTACCTACCTTATAAAGGGTGGAAGGCTGAGTCAACCTTGGGCCGGGCTCGAACCTGCAGTAATTGCACGCTCTGTGTTCTAATAACAGGCTTCTCTATTGCCTGAGCTATCCCGGCCGTTGTCTGACTTGGAAGCATTCTTAACTGGAGAATAAGAGTTACCACTATTTTCAAAAGTGAAAAACAAAGACTCAACTAGATTTGTCAACCGTGTACTGATAAAATTATAACTGATGAATTAGTCAATTAAATAGAACATTTTAGCACAGTCATGAGAAGAAAAGAAGGAAAAATACCACCAGACTTGAAATCCTGGGATTAGAAAACTTAGAACTCCGCCGACTCTGACAAGACCTGTTTTTAACACATAGAATCATCTATTGCAATGTCCTTCCTGTTAAAGACTACTTCAGCTTCAATCGCAATAATACAAGAGCAAACAACAGATTTAAACTTAATGTTAACCGTTTCAATCTTGATTGCAGAAAATATGACTTTTGTAACAGAGTTGTTAACGCTTGGAACACACTACCTGACTCTGTGGTCTCTTCCCAAAATCCCCAAAGCTTTAACCAAAAACTGTCTACTATTGACCTCACCCCATTCCTAAGAGGTCTGTAAGGGGCATGCATAAGAGCACAAAAGTGCCTACCATTCCTGTCCTATTGTTTCCTTTCATTATATCAAATTAATATAGTTATTGCTTACTTTTGCTCATATATATGCTTATATAATATGTTGTTGTTTTATGTTGATGCTTGTGTATACTATTGTGACCAAAAAAAAAATACTAGATGTCCAAGCTGGCTTCCTAAGAGGTCATGGTACCCACAATTATATTGCAAATGTGCGCTGGATCATGAAAAAATCTCTGAATATTAAAAAAAATCTTAGATTGACTGCAAGAAGGTATTTGATTTTGTTGATCAGGAGGAACCACGGAGAGCCCTACAAGACCTGGGGTACCAGCAGATCTGGTCAAGTTAGTTAAATCACTGTACACAAATCAGGAAGCCACTATGTGAACACCATAGGGAGACACTGGTTTAAATAGAGAAAGGCCTGTGACAAGATTGCATTCTCTCCCCTTTCTTATTCAATGTGTATGCTGAAATGATCGTGAGGAAGCTACCGTATTTTTCGGAGTATAAGACGCACCGGAGTATAAGATGCACCTTAGTTTTTGTGGAGGAAAATAAGAAAAAAGCTGATTGGCAGCTGGATTGGCCTCCCGGAATACCCCCAATCAGCTGTTCCCAGAGGTGGATTTTAGCAACAGGTTCCTTGGTTGTGAGCTCTGTGCCTTGCTTTTTTCTTCTTTTCTTTTCTTTTTCTGCCTCTGAAACTTCTGAAACTCTGTTTCAGAAAAAACTTTTTTCTGCCTCTGAAAGCCTCTGATGCAGCTTTAGAAAAAAGGCCTCTGAAGCTCTGTTTGGGGACTTCTTTTCTGAAGCTTCTTTTCTGGTGCTTTTTTCAGCTTCTGAAACCTCCATTTGAGAAGCTGGGCAGGGCTACATTCGGAGTATAAGATGCATCCAGATTTTCACCCTCTTTTTTGGGGGGGGAAAGGTGTGTTTTATATTCTGAAAAATACGTAGTTTTTGAAAAATCAAAAATTGGTGTAAAGATTGGAGGGAAAAAACCCAGCAATCTTTGATATGCTGATGATACAACTCTCCACTCAGAAACCAAAGAAGGCCTGGAACATTGGATCAACAAAATCAAAGAAGAAAGGGAGAGTTTTGATCTCCTTCTGTAAATGAAAAAGACCAGGCTCATGACCGCTGCAAGGAATAGAAACATCAAAATAGAAAATGATGGTGAAGCAACAGAATGTGTGGAAAAATTCACTTGCTAGGGTCGCAGATCCCTCAAAGAGGTGGATGCAGCCCAGATATAAAATGTTAGATTGCATTGGGTTGCCCAGCAATGATGAACGTGAGTTGAATATAGAAAAGCAAGGACATCAGACTGGCAATCAAATGTAGGTTAGTCCACTCTATTGTGTTCCCCATAGCTACCTATGGTTGTGAAATGGTCTATAGTTGGACCTTAGAAAAGTAAGGAAGAAAATCAATTCCTTCGAACCATGGTGCTGGAGAAGGCTCCATGTATACCTTGGACAGCAAAGTTGACTAAAAAGCAAGTACAGGAGCGCATGTTGATACCTTGTACTATTTTGCCTTCCAGTGACCAGACATGTCACTGGAAGGCAAAAATCACAAAACTGTGTCTCACTTATTTTAGCTTTGTCATATGAAGGAATTCCACTAAAGAAAGCAACTATGTTTGGAAGAGTTAGTGGTAAAAGGAAACCAGGCTGCCAAAGAACATAGTCGCTTTTGTTGTTGTTAGTTGCGAAGTCATATCTGACCTATCGCAACTCTATGGACAACATTTCTCCAGCCTTTTCTGTCCTCTACCATCCCCTGGAGTCCATTTAAGCTCACTCCTCCTGCTTCAGTGACTCCATGCAGCCACCTCATTCTCTGTCGTCCCGTTCTTCTTTTGCCCTCAATCTTTCCCAGCATTAGGCTATTCTCCAGTGAGTCCTTCCTTCTCATTAGGTGGCCAAAGTATTTGAGTTTCATCTTCAGGACCTGGCCTTCAAAGCTGACACCAACCAGAGCATAGAAGAACTCAAAGAAACAGTGCAAGTTTGGAAGATGTGGAGATACCTGTCCCATAGAACCACCAAAAATTGGACACAACTGAACAGATAACTTCAGCAGCAGCAGCCTCAAACCTTTATGGACTTCGTCAGCTTCCGGACCTTCCGCCGCGAGCTTAAAACATATCTATTTAATTGCGCAGGACTGAGTTAGATTTTAGTTTATGGGTTTTATCTTGGGTTTTAATTTTTATATTTTTAATTAAGGCTTTTGAATAAGTTTTTTAATTGTTTTTAGAATTGTATTTATTGTATTTCTTGCTTTTAAATGCCTGTAAACCGCCCTGAGTCCTTTGGGAGATAGGGCGGTATATAAATATAAACAATAAATAAATAAATAAATAAATAAATAAATATGTGGATCCTTGACAATAACATAACCAGCTGATGTTTCATGTACTGAAAACATTTCATGTATTGGATTGTGTTTATTGCTCTATGTGGCAATATATTATTAAACACACAAGAGTGAAACAAGTTTTAAAAAGCCCTTAATTCCTAAGCAATGTGAGAGTCACATAATTTGTTTAATTCCTGTATGATAAATTGAACAAATGAAAAATCATACCAAACCCATAATGAAAATCAGTGACACCAACTATTATACATGCAAAAAGTGTGTGGTTGCTTCTTTTTATATATCGATATAATTTTATTGAATTTAAAAAAACATGATTAAAAATAGACAAGCAAAAAGAGAAAGAACTAAAAGGAAAAAAGACAAGATAAAAGCAAGATAAAAGTACAGAAAAAAAGAAATGAAAAAGCAAAAAAAATATAGAAAAAAAAAATCTTCAGCTTTCTCTGGTGCAGATATAAAATTAATGGGTTTCCACATTATTTCTATTATCCCATGTAGTTCCAAACATCAGATCCCTAAATCACAATTTCATTTCTTTCATTTTCCTGCAAAAAGTCCAAAAGTGGTTTCCAGGGAGAGATAAAATAGGTCAAAGTCTTTTCTTTAATCAAAACTGTCAATTTTCCCGTTTCTATCAATTCTATCAGCTTAACTATCTATTCTTCCATTGTAGGTATTTGTAAGTCCTTCCACTTTTGTGCACTTCCACTTTCTCTGGTTTCAACTATGCAATTTACTTTAAAAAATCTTCTGTATCAATAAACACACAAACTGCCCAAGGAGCTGCTGATCCAGTTCTACAGAGGAATTACTGAGTCTGTCATCTGCACTTCTATAACTGTCTGGTTTGGTTCTGCAACCCAACAAGACAGGCACAGACTTCAGAGGATAATTAGAACTGCAGAAAAAACAATTACTACCAACCTGCTTTCCATTGAGGACCTGTATACTGCATGAATCAAGAAGAGGGCTGTGAAAATATTTACAGATCCCTCACATCCTGGACATAAACTGTTTCAACTCCTACCCTCAAAATGACTCTATAGAGCACTGCACACAACTAGACACAAGAACAGTTTTTTCCCAAGGGCCATCACTCTGCTAAACAAATAATTCCCTCAACACTGTCAAACTATTTACTAAATCTGCACTATTAATCTTCTCATCGTTCCCATCACCAATCTTTCTCCACTTATGACTGTATGACTGTAACTTTGTGGCTGGTAATCCTTATGATTTATATTGATATTGATTGTTCCTGATTACTTATTTGTACCCTATGCTTATCATTAAGTGTTGTATCATTAAGTGTTAAATTGTACCCTATGACCATCATTTGTGTTGTAAATGTTGTACCTTGATGAAGGTATCTTTTCTTTTATGTACACTGAGAGCATATGCACCAAGACAAATTCCTTGTGTGTCCAATCACACTTGGCCAAAAAAAAATTCTATTCTATTCTATTCTATTCTATTCTATTCTATTCTATTCTATTCTATTCTATTCTATTCTATTCTATTCTATTCTATTTGATCCAATATTTTCTAACCTTCTTACATGTCTACCAAAGATGAAAGAATGTACCTGCAGTTTGATTACATTTCTGACAAACATTTGAAATCTCATTATGCATTGTTAACAACTTATCCAATGTCAATTATCAGTGATACATTATTTCATAAAAGTTCTCTTTAAGATTATAATTCAGGGTAAATTTCAATCCTTCCATTTAGTGTTCAATTGTTCCAACTGTATATTATATCCAAACATTTTTGCCAATTTTATTATATATTTTATTTGTTTATTTGTCAAACAATTCACTAAGTCTGCATTATTATTACTATTAATCTTCTCATCGTTCCTATCACCCATCTCTTCCCACTTATGACTGTATAACTGTAACTTGTTGCTGTATCCTTACAATTTACCATATTTTTTGGAGTATAAGACGCACCTTCCCCCCCCCCGAAAGCGGGTGAAAATTTAGGTGTGTCTTATACACCAAATGTAACCCCGCCCACCCACTGGCCCCCACCCTTTGGCCTCTGCCTCCCAGCAATTTACCTCCTTGCAGCAAGGAGCAAGAAGAAACAGCCCATTTCAGCTTCAGCATAGCCTAATTAGCAGAAGTTGATTGTCCCCAACTCTCAGCCGTTTCAGGCTGCAGGGATTGCCATTGCCTATAGGTGCGCGGGCCTCTGCTGTTTGCTGCAAGGAGGTAAATTGCTGGGAGCAGATTTTTTTTTTCTTGTGCTCATCAAGCTATGCTGAAAATAAAAATGAAAATAAGGCAGGCTATTTGCTGTTTACTGAAATGAGGCAAAATTGCTGGGAGGCAGAGGCAGATTTCTTTTTCTTGTTTTCCTCACCAAAAAAGGTAGGTGCGTCTTATAGTCCGGAGCATCTTACATTCCGAAAAATACGGTATATTGATTGCTTCCTAGTATGATTTGATTGCTTATTTGTACCCTATGACTATCATTAAGTGCTGTACCTTATGATTCTTGATGAATGTATCTTTTCTTTTTATGTACACTGAGACCATATGCACCAAAGACAAATTCCTTGTGTGTCCTATCACATTTGGCCAATAAAGAATTGCATTGCATTGCATCATATTCATCTTCTGTTTTCATTTTCATTGCCTTATTATACATTTTAGCAATGGTTGTGTTTTTTCTTCAGCATGCCATGGGTGATACCTTCCCTAGATATTTCTGCTAAAACCCACATATTGTTCCTCATCCAGTCCCTCTTGCATTCAAAACTAATAACTGTTCTAAGCATTATCAGTTACTGTAACTTCTAAGATCTTAAGAGATTCAGATTTCCCGTGAAGAGATTCTAATAGCAAAACAGTAGGTGATCATATTTTTGATCCACCCTCAAAAGCATACTGATTTTATTTGATTTTATTCAATAATTTTCATGCCACCCCCCATCCAACAATTTCTAGAAAAATCACCAGGATCTATTGATGTAGTTAGAATTTCCAGGGGGCTACGACAGTCATACTTAGAATTTTGACAGACTTTTTTTATCCCCCACAGTAGGAAAAAAAAAAAGAGGAGAAAGATAGATGGTGCCAACTTTTGCCTGCATGAAAAGACTCCTGCAAAGAACAACATGGGATCAGAATTTGATTGAAGCTTCACTCAAAGCTTTGTAGTTTTGATAACAGAAATGCATAATAATATCCTGAGGTGAACAAATATCACCCAAGTGGTTCTGACCTTTAATCATCTCTTCGTATCATGTTTCAGGGGAAAAAAAACCCCATTCAATTCTCTGGGTGGGGGTGGGATTTTGAAGGATCTTGCATGAAGTGAAGCTGTAGGCGTAGGAGCGAATTGACAAGCAGCCCTTCTAAGAAGAGTCTTGAAGAGTTTTTGCTCCTTAGAAGTGCTACATCCCGGCTGCAATTAATAGAAGCAAACATTGAGCAAGTAGTCAAACCTGTTTATTTAACTGATGGATAAAGAAGCAGTTTATGATCCAGAAAGCCCCAATGGGTTAGAAGCCATTGGACATCATGCAACCGGTTCCATAGACAGGAAGTAGGGAGCAAGATGATAAGAATAGAATAGAATAGAATAGAATAGAATAGAATAGAATAGAATAGAATAGAATAGAATAGAATAGAATAGAATAACAGAGTTGGAAGCGACCTTGGAGGTCTTCTAGTCCAGGGGTCTCCAACCTTGGCAACTTTAAGACTTGTGGACTTCAACTCTCAGAGTTCCTCAGCCAACATGCGAGTTGAAGTCCACAAGTCTTTAAAGTTGCCAAGGTTGGAGACCCCTGTTCTAGTCCATACCCCCTGCCTAGGCAGGAAATCCTACACCACTTTAGACAAATGGTTATCCAACATCTTCTTAAAAACCTCCAGTGTTGGAGCATTCACAACTTCTGGAGGCAAGTTGTTCCACTGGTTAATTGTTCTGTCAGGAAATTTCTCCTTAGTTCTAAGTTGCTTCTCTCCTTGATTAGTTTCCACCCGTTGCTTCTTGTCCTGCCTCAGGTGCTCTGGAGAATAGCTTGATTCCCTCTTCTTTATGGCAGCCCTATTGGAGACATTGGAACACTGTTATCATGTCACCCCTAGTCCTTCTTTTCATTAAATGAGACATACCCAGTTCCTGCAAGCATTCTTGATATGTTTTAGCCTCCAGTCCCCTAATTATCTTTGTTGCTCTTCTCTGCACTCTTTCTAGAGTCTCCATATCTTTTGTACATCTTAGGTGCTTACCTAAGATGGACAACCTTAGGTAAGCATCAGCAACATAGGACCCTACTGTAGATGGGTTAAGTAGAAATTGCTCCAATTATCATTGAGCAGCTTTTCCCAGCTTAAAATATTGCAGCCAGCATGTCCCAAAGAGGAGAGGGATGATATTAAAGGAATTATGACTATAACCTTATGACTATAGCCTTGTTGCTTGTATCTCTATGATTTATATTGATTGTTTCCTAGTATGATTTGATTGCTTATTTGTACCCTATGACTATCACTAAATGCTGTACCTTATGATTCTTAATGAATGTATCTTGTCTTTTTATGTACACTGAGAGCTATGCACCAAAGACAAATTCCTGGTGTGTCCAATCACATTTGGCCAATAAAGAATTATGTATCATTTTATTTGTTTCCTAGTATGATTCGATTGCTTATTTAGTAACCTATGGCTATCTCCAAGTATTGTATCTTATGATTCTTGGTGAATGTATTTTTTTTCTTTTTATGTACACCGAGAGCATATGCACGAAAGACAAATTTCTTGTGTGTCCAGTCACACTTGGCCAATAAAGAATTCTATCTATTCTATCTAAAGGAATTACAAGACCTCCAAGCTGTGGTGAAATCCAAATTTATTTACGACTGGTTCTGTGGGCATGGCTTGATGGACGTGGTGTGGCTTAGTGGGCGTGGCAGGAGAAGAGTATTGCAAAATCTTCATTCTCACCCCACTCCAGGGGAAGGATACTACAAAATCTCCATTCCCATGCCACTCTGGAGCCAGCCAGAGGTTGCATTTGCCGGTTCTTCAAACTACTCAAAATTTCTGCTACTGGTTCTCCAAAACCTGTCAGAACCTGCTGGATTTCACCCCTGCCTCCAAGTCACACAATGCCACAACTTGCCATAGCCAACTTGCTCCAGTCAACTTTCCACGGCCAACTCTCCTGGGCAGTCAACTTACCACTTGCTGCAGAAAATTTGCCACTACCAACTCGCTGTGGGAAAATTTAACAATTCTATTTAATTACTTAAAATAAATAAAAAATATGTTAACGTTTGCCATTCACATTTCATTCTGTCCCTCCTTTCGCATCCTTTCTTTTCATGATTCCATTCCACTGTTTCTTTAATATCAGTGGAACTCTTGTTCCACAGCGATTCGTCCTGCGGTGAGTTGATTGTGGTGAGTTGTCCTGCAGTAAGTTGGCCATGGCAAGTTGGCTGTGGCAAGTTAACCGTGGTGAATTGGCCATGGTGAATTGTCAATAGATCCTCCAAGTCATACCAGGCCCTGTTCCCTGTCCTATGTGTTTGTCCAACATTTTGAAACTATCTTTCTAGATAGATTCTAGAATCAAGATCATGTGACGTGTTAATACCACTTTATAATGCCTTGGTAAGGCCACACTTGGAATATTGCATTCAGTTTTGGTCGCCATGATGTAAAAAAGATGTTGAGACTCTAGAAAGAGTGCAGAGAAGACCAACAAAGATGATTAGGGTACTGGAGGCTAAAATATATGAAGAACGGTTGCAGGAACTTGGTATGTCTAGTTCAGGGGTCTCCAACCTTGGCAACTTGAAGACTTGTGGACTCCAACTCCCAGTATTCCTCAGCCAGCATTGCTGGCTGAGGAATTCTGGGAGTTGAAGTCCACAAGTCTTCAAGTTGCCAAGGTTGGAGACCCCTGGTCTATTTTAATGAAAAGAAGGACTAGGGGAGACATGATAGCAGTCTTCCAATATCTCAGGAGTTGCCACAAAGAAGAGGGAGTCAAACTATTTTCCAAAGCACCTGAGAGTAGAACAAGAAACAACAGGTGGAAACTAATCAAGGAGAGAAGCAACTTAGAACTAAGGAGAAATTTCCTGACAGTTAGAATAATTAATCAGTGGAACAACTTGCCTGCAGAAGTTGTGAATGCTCCAACACTGGAAATTTTTAAGAAAATGTTGGATAACTATTTGTCTGAAAGGGTGTAGGGTTTCCTGCCTGGGCAGGGGGTTGGACAAGAAGGCCTCCAAAGTCCCTTCCAACTCTGTTGTTATTGTTGTTGTTGTTGTTGTTATTATTTATACAAAATGACAGTATACACAGCAAATGAGATAACTATGCAGGATTTCGTATCACAGATCACTAGTTGAACACATCATCATCATCATCATCATCATCATTATTATTATTATTATTATTATTATTATTATTATTATTATTATTATTATTATTATTATTATTATTATTTCTGTCTTTCTGTTTAGTCAATAATGTTTGGTAACTTGAATTTTACCAGTTGTAATAGGCGGGTAAGGCAAGATTGTTTGACAACGATAATGGAGTGTAATGAACGTGTTAATGAAAATGAAACGTTGCGTTTCCAGGTTCTTTTCTTTCTTTCTTTCATGCCCCCTCTGTACTCACTACATGGACTTCCCCTTCCCCAGGTGACTCTCATCAATCCACCCCTGATCAAACTGTTCCTGGCTTAAGTTTCAACACTTGCATGGGGTTGAATCTTAGCTCGTGACGTTCACACCTGCGGCTTTAATTATCTACTTCTCTTGTCAATTGTTCCTTTCAATGACCCTGCCCTGCGTGCCTTGGTCTCCCTTGCAGAATGACAATGTAAGGCTTAGTTTCCAACTACTTGCTCAAACTATCTGCAATTATGCTCACCTGTATTCTTGCTGGTTGCTAATCTGTTCCTCGCACATCCAAATTCAGACCTTTATTGTACAGAGTACAACAGAGTACAATGAGATTGGCTGAGCTTCCCTTCGTGCCTCCCCCCAACGCAATACAACTCACAGTGAAAGACAATAAAAGGAAAAAAAATCCCTAACCCAATGAGTCCTACTAACAAACATGCAATCCTACTGCACCATGTGAACGTATTGCACATCGTGCCAGCCCCGCAAGTCAACCGTACTATGTTGTTGTAAAGTTGTTTTCCATTCAGAAGCCTGACAGCCCACGGATAAAACCTGTTCTTCAGCCTATTTGTGCGGCTGCCTATGCTTCTATATCTCCTTCCCGATGGCAGGAGAATGAAGAATGGCTGACCAGGGTGCGAGTCGTCCCTCTCTTCAATTTAAACTGTGAGTGTCCCAGCTTAGGGCCCTGCATTTCTACTTAGGTGACTTTGCAAAGAATAGTGTGTACAAAATGTGTAACGATTAAGAGAAACCACAATAATAACAACAACAACAAATTGATATGAGGAACAATGGAGATGAGAAACGTGAGATGCAATGGCTGAGTTTTGACAATGTGTGCAAAATCGTTTGTTTTAGAATAGAATAGAATAGAATAGAATAGAATAGAATAGAATAGAATAGAATAGAATAGAATAGAATAGAATAGAATAGAATTGAATTGAATTGAATTGAATTGAATTTTATTGGCCAAGTGTGATTGGACACACAAGATATTTGTCTTGCTGCATATGCTCTCAGTGTACATAAAAGAAAAGATACGTTCATCAATTTACAACACAATTGATGGTCAGTATATCAAAATAAATCATAAGGATTGCCAGCAACAAGTTACAGTCATACAGTCATAAGTGGAAAGAGATTGGTGATGAGACCTATGAGAAGATTAATAGTAGTGCAGATTAAGTAAATAGTTTGACAGTGTTGATGGAATTATTTGTTTAGCAGAGTGATGGCCTTCGGGGAAAAACTGTTCTTGTGTCTAGTTGTTCTGATGTGCAGTGCTCTATAGTGTCGTTTTGTGGGTAGGAGTTGAAACAGTTTATATCCAGGATGCGAGGGATCTGTAAATATTTTCACGGCCCTCTTCTTGATTCGTGCAGTATACAGGTCCTCAATGGAAGGCAGGTTGGTAGCAATTATTTTTTCTGCATTTCTAATTATTCTCTGAAGCTGAGTTTTGACAATGTGTGCAAAATCATTTGTTTTAATAGTGGCTTGTTGCAGGGGTGGGTCTGCTGCGGGTTTGCAGGGGTTCAGGAGAACCTCTAGCTAACATTCTGTGCAGTTTGGAGAACCCCCGAATCTCACTCCTGGCTGGCCCCGCCCACCTCACCCCTCCCAGGAGTCCCCACGCAGCCCGCTTTGGATGCAGGTAAGTGCAGGCAGATGCAGAGGCTCAGGGAGGGTGAAAAACAGGCCTACTGGAAGTTCAGGAAGGCCCATTTCCAACCTCCAGAGGGTCTCCAGAGCCTGGGGAGGCTGTTTTTGCCCTCCTGGAGGCTCGAGGAAAGCCTCCAGAGCCCGGGGAAGGCAAAAACATCCTGCCCTGCCCCCGCCTTGGTGCAGGAGGCTGACTAGGCCACACCCACCATGGCCACGCCTACCTAGCAACCAGGCAGAGAACCCCTTGCTAAAATTTTTGAAGCCCACCCCTGGCTTGTTGGCTTGTTCAGATGGCTGACTGAAAAATAAATCAGGGTTTACAAACCAAAACAAATCTGGATTAAGAGATCACATTAAGCAAAAACTACATGATAGCTTAAACCTCTTTTAAGATAATGAGATACAATAGGAGATTCCCACAGCCATCCTTATACTAGACTGTGAAAACCCATCTAGTCAAATTGGATTTATCGGAAGAAAGCCTTTTATTCTTGCTTGTTTTTCTTCTCACTCTCTTCACAAAATTTACTATAATGTAGGGACTGTCATATATACATAAACCCAGATATACTTTAATTTGTCACATATTACTCTCATGAACAAGTAAATAAATTTACGTGACAGGAAAGGAAAGAACTAGTAAATATTTCTACAAACCCCCAAAGGATGGATTTATCTAAAGATCTAAGAAGGAAAATGGAACAGGAAAGCCAAAATATTGAGAACAATTTCGTCTCTGGGCTTAAGATCTGCACAGGCTCTAAATTCATAATGCTGACATTTTTCCCTTGAGTATTATGACAAATAAACAAAATCAGTGCTGGTTGCTTCATCAAGAAGTTTGCAGAACTGGAATAATTCAAAATCAGGCTTTCTCCTGGCTTCCCAATAAGTTTTAAACGCTCTAAATGCTGCTGCTAGTGTCAGCTTGTCATGGTTCCACATAGATATTTATTTTATTTATTTATTTAGAGAATTTATATGGCCGCCCACTCACTTCCAGTGACTCTAGGCAGCTTACAAAAGGATTATGAAATATTTAGGAAATTGTTATGTTTCTAAAGCTTTTTCTCCTACATGAAATACTTTCAGAGATATTTTTTATTAGATGTTTCTTCGGCTTTTGTAAATTCCCAAGTAAATGTGTTCTCATTTTTTTCCCCTTGAAGTTTCTTGCAAAATTTATCTTGGGAGAGGTTTAAAATGCTCCAGCTTGGTGTGGAAAACATTTTTTCAAGCGCCCACAAGAAAGACGGTTCACCGCTGATACCATATAATGCTTCTTCTTCACAAGAAGATCCACAGAAAATGTTAAAAATAAAAAGCAAGATGGTGGCCGCTATGGTACTACTGGAGCCTGATCCATTTTTTTTATGTGTGCCACACATGAAAAATGACAGGGCTTAGATTGCAATTTTGTGGCTTCCATCTTGACTTTTTTGACAATACCCGTGGACACCACTATCTCTTAGGTATATGTTGTGACACAAGCCCAAGTAGGTAGTAGGAAACTCAGTCCGTGAAAAAACAAACAAACTATAGTCAAACAGCTGAGAATTACTTCATTCCCACCGTCGTTCAACTAAATTAAAGCAAATTCCTCCCAACACAAATTCCTCAGTCCTATCGCAAATCTTAGTCCAATTAGGCAAACTGCCAAAAGCCTTTCTTGGCAAACGTTCAGAAGTCACAAAAATAAATGCAAGACGTAGACAAAGTAGAAGACGCAGCTACCAACGTTGTTTTCTGGCAAAGCCCAAACGCCATTGCTGGTCTGTTTTAAGCCTTATGGGAGGGGCCAGTCATCTCTTGGGCTTACTCCTGAGTTGTCCTTTTTGCTTGAGCTGCTCTTGCCTTCTGGCAGCTCTTCTCACGCGTGCAATAGGTACAGGTTCCTCCACTACTATCAGGCTCTGGTGGCTCTGGAGTCCCCACCTCACTCCCTGATGGCCCTGGCCTCACCTCAGCCTCATCGCTGTCTGGCTCCATTGCCAGCTCCGCAGGCTGCTGGCAGACCACAACAGTATTCCATTAGCACAAGAGAAAAGCAGAGGTGGAGAATTCTGGAGAACTGGTAGCGGAAATTTTGAGTAGTTCGAAGAACTGGTAAATACCCCCTCTGACTGGCTCTGCCCCCATTTATTCTCTGCTTCCTGAGTCCCAGCTGATCTGGAGGAAATGGAGATTTTACAGTATCCTGCCATGCCCACCAAGCCATTCCTACCAAGCCATGTCACAGCCACCAAGCCACGGCCACAGAACGGTAGTACAAAGAATTGAATCCCACCACTGGAGAGTTAAGTGAAGTTAAGGCTGTCTAGTTTACAGAAGTTAGGAGCCAAAGCCACTATGAACACTGCACTTCAAAACACCTCTGATAGAGGGTTTGCATGAGGAGGTCAATCTCATAGTTCAGCCCTGTGTATCATTGTCACATGCCTGGCTTGTCCTCCATAAAGGAAGTGAAACTTCTCCAGCATTATCATTTGTAATCGTCAAAGCAGCAAAAACAAAACAAAACAAAACAAAAAACACCCCACGTTCAGCATTTTGCAACCACTACATTCAACAAGCTTCTCTGAAGCAATTGCTACTTTGATTCGATCATAGTTTCATCCAACTGAAGCACTCCTTCAGAGCCCGAACCAGCCCTTAAGGAGACAAGTTGAAGAAAAGGAGAACTGCAGGACTGTAAGAATAGTAGCATTTCATGAATGAAGGTGAATATACCTGTCCCAGGGTAATGTGGCCAGATCCGATCTGGGTCAGTCACTGGGAACAGAGGTTTTCTCTTCCGAGCTTTCAGACTGGTGCTGGAGGCCATCTTCAGGGAAGTTCTTTCTAGCAGAGTGAGTGCTTTGGGCTGTTTTGTGTGTGTGGTATTTATGGTGCCTGTTGTATGTGGCTTTTTAGTTGTTGGGGAGGGGTGTTGACAGCTGGTGATTAAGTTGTTTATTTTTTATTTTCATTTTATTTATTTTATTTGTCACAACAGTATATATAAGCATAAGCAAAAAATAACTGTACGATATGTAATCATATATATATATAAGCATAAGTATGAAATAACTATATGAATTGGATACAACCAAAGGGAACATTAGGACAGGAATGCTAGGCACGCTGGTGCTCTTATGCACGCCCCTTACAGACCTCTTAGGAATGGAGTGGCAAGGGGCCAGTTTCCCAGGCTTCAATCGCTTCCGTGGCTATTTTTGTGCCTACTCGTCCAACAATCTTAGTAGCTGCAAAATCAAATGTATGTCCTTATTCATAGCAGTGTAAGGCTCCTGATGAGTTTGGGTCTCCTCATCGGACCACTCACTTGTGTCCTTGCAAACTGGTGGTGAGCTTCCTCCCATCTGTCTTATATAGTCACAGGGGCAATCCATGCAGGGGATCTGGTAGATTACATCGGAAGGATCTCCCTCCTTCAAGCAATCTTTACAATGCATAATTTGTCCTCTCATGGTAGCCTCTGGACGGTGTGCAATGCCCGCTTGCGGCTCTCAGAAGCTGCTTTCTACAGTTTCTGAAATGTTTTTGATGTATGGCAGGATGTGCCATGTAGTTGGTCTTGTACCTTGTTTCTTCCTTTATCTACTCATTTCTGCTTCTATTTCTACTCATTTTCTCTTTTTGGATGCTTTTTACTGAGAAATATTCACTTAGAATAACAGAGCTGGAAGGGGCCTTGGAGGTCTTCTAGTCCAACCCCCTGCTTAGGCAGGAAACCCTACACCACTTCAGACAAATGGTTATCCAAAAAAATTTCCAGTGTTGGAGCATTCGCAACTTCTGGAGGCAAGTTGTTCCACTGATTAATTGTTCTGTCAGGAAATTTCTCCTTAGTTCTAAGTTGCTTCTCTCCTTGATCAGTTTCCACCCATTGCTTCTTGTTCTACCCTCAGGTGCTTTGGAGAGTAGCTTGACTCCCTCTTCTTTTTGGCAGCTCCTGAGATATCGGAACACTGCTATCATGTCTTCCCTAGTCCTTCTTTTCATTAAACTAGACACATCCAGTTCCTGCAACCGTTATTCATATGTTTTAGCCTCCAGTCCCCTAATAATCTTTGTTGCTCTTCTCTGCACTCTTTCTGGAGTCTCCACATCTTTTTTACATCGTGGCGACCAAAACTGAATGCTGTTTTGCATTCAGTTTTGCAAACTGAATTCTTGCCTAAACACATCTCGAAGACACTCATCCTGAAGATCTTACCATCGAAGTAGGTGCAGGCACAACTTCAGATCAATATTTGCGCAAAAGTAAAGTTTGTGGGCTCCAAAGCTGCAAATTAACTTCCTGTCACATTTTTACACTAGTGTATAGATCTATGGGAGCATTTGCTTCTCCTGGGACAAAGGTGAATTTCTGTATCTTTTATTAGAAAACCACATACCTTATCTGGCTTCTACCCCTTTTTATTTCTCTCACTTCAGGTGAAAATTGAGGGGGGAAATAAATATTTTTCATTAGCAGCATCACCTTTTTAAAACATGTTCAAAGATGTCTGAGCATTCTTAGGACGTGGTGTAAAATCACCTCTATTTAATAGTAGCAGCGAATGGCTGCAAATGCCTCACTTTTCAGAAAATGTGTAGGTTTGTGCTAGCAGGTGAAATAAAAGTTTCGGTTTCCACCCTGGAAGACAGGAGAACTAAGTGAGGGAATGTTTAATTCCCCAAATTGTCAACGACTACTGCTTTTTAAATATTTCCTGATGGAAGAATGGAAAGAAACTCTCTCTGTGGAAAGTAAAATCGTCTAATCCAGGGGTCTCCAACCTTGGTCCCTTTAAGACTTGTGGACTTCAACTCCCAGAGTCCCTCAGCCAGCAAAGCAAAGCTGAGGAACTCTGGGAGTTGAAGTCCACAGGTCTTAAAGGGACCAAGGTTGGAGACCCCTGGTCTAATCAGTGGTGGGATTCAAATTTTTTTACTACCGGTTTTGTGGGCGTGGCTTGGTGGGCGTGACCTGGAGGTGTGACAGGCAGCACTAGGCCTCCTGCCCCTGCCTGGGAGCCAAAATGGGGCACAGGGGGACTCCTGGAAGGGGCGGGGCAGGAAGAGGCGGGGCCAGCCAGCAATTTAACTACCGGTTCCCCCGAACTGGCCCGAATTGGCTGAATCCCACCACTGCTTCTAATCCCCTTTTCCCTATTCCTGTGCATAGACTGAGGCCTATGTGCCATGAATAAATGAAATCCAGGAAAATAAGAAGAAACTTTTGCTAATTTCTTTTTTATGTTCTAATAGACATAATATAGGCTGGGCTCCAGGGGTGAAATCCAGCAGGTTCTGACAGGTTCTGGAGAACCGGTAGCGGAAATTTTGAGGAGTTCGGAGAACCGGCAAATACCACCTCTGGCTGGCCCCAGAGTGGGGTGGGAATGGAGATTTTGCAATACCCTTCCCCGGGAGTGGGGAGGGAATGGAGATTTTGCAGTATCCTTCCCCTGCCATGCCCACCAAGCCATGCCCACAGAACCAGTAGTAAAAAAAAATGGATTTCACTGCTGAGCTCCTATATTGTTATAACAGTAAAGCATATTTTAAAAAAACCCAAATGGCAAAGTTTATATAGCTTGAAGATACAAATTCCAGAAGTACAGGTTGTCCTCCTTTAGCAACCACAATAGGGACTGGCCACTTGGTTATTAATTGAAGTGGTCCCAAGTGAAATCACAACTGTGTTTATGATCTTATTCAACGTCCCTTTGCTTCTGGAAAGACCATACTTTTTCATGACTGTTATAACTCTGAAAGGTTGCTCTTTGAGGCAGTCGCCACGTGAGGACTACCTGTATGAACTCTGTACCTTTTCCCAGTTGAACATAAGGGTACTTTGAGAGTAGAAATGCAGAATAGCAGAATAATAGAGGTGGAAGAGACCTTGGAGGTGCTCTAGTCCAACCCCCTGCACAAGCAGGAGACCCTATATAGCAGGGGTCTCCAACCTTGGCAACTTGAAGACTTGTGGACTTCAACTCCCAGAATTCCTCAGCTAGTAAAGTTGGCAAGGTTGGAGACCCCTGCTATATAGGATTCCAGACAAGTGGCTGTCCAGTCTCTTCTTAAAAGCCTTCAGTGTTGAGGCATGAGTAACTTCTGAAGGCAAACTGCTCTACTGGTTAATTGCTCTCACTCTCAGGAAAGTTCTAGCTTATTCTCTCCCTGATTAGTTTCCATCCATTGTTTCTTAGAGCAAGTAATGTGGTTAGGGGGCTGGAGGCTAAAACATATCAAGAATCTTATCTGACTAGGTTATCTGAGGAAACTGTCTCTTGCTGGTCACATCTACCCAATCCACTAGACTGGGGAGGCAAGGAATGTTGCGGGTCCCATCCCTTAAGGAGATACATCTGGCAGGACCCAGAAGAAGGGCCTTCTCCATGGTGGCTCCCTCCATTTGGAACATCATCCCTTCAGAAATTAGACTGCCCACCCTCCCAACACTCTTTTGGAAGGCCCTGAAGACATGGTTCTACCAGCAGGCCTGGGGAACCCAGAGTGGAATGGAGCCCATTAAATGGCTGCTCTGAATGTGTATTTCACCAGGTGGGGTGGGGTATTATTATTTTATTATTTTAATTTTTAATTATTTTTTTATTTCTTTTATATTGTGCTTTTATGTCCTGTAAGTTGCCTTGAGTGTGTGGGTAAAGGTTTTAACCAGGAAGTAATGTGTTTTTTACCTTCTGCACATGCGCAGAAGGTTTTGTGCATGCGCAGAAGGTCTGCGTGTGCACGCTGCATGTGCACTTCCGAGCCGGTAAGGAAGGTAAGTAGATTTCACCCCTGCATCAGTCTCCACACTCACAATGTGTCCCACAACAGAACAGGTCTTCATTGCAGACACTATGTGGAGCCCAGCTCCAGCTCGACACATGACGCTACAGGGATACGGATCATGGGAGCAGCCCCTAATCAAAGATCCAAAGGGATGACATATCAAGGACTTGTTTGAGGGCTGCAGGGGTCTGTGTTTGGCAAGCATGAGAAAAGAATCAGCACACTGGTGGCCGGGATAGAGGGAGATGAGGGCTGGTCGTTAGAAAAAGCTGCTTTAGTTCCGGAATTTAGCAGATGACGTGGCAGCTGAGGCTGTCAGACGAGGAGGGAGAGAGCATCCAGGCGTCCAATCAATGGAGCAGTTCAGCCATGGGGCGGGGCATGGGCAGCGTGGGATGTTTAAAAGGGGCTGAGAGGCAAAAGCTCTCAGTGCTGACTTTATACAGAGAGACCTCGACTTTTACTGAGACGCGGTTTGTAGCAGACCCAATAAACTTTCTGAAGTCACTATCGGAAAGACTTTCCGAAGTCACTATAGGAAAGAAAACCAAGTTGCCTTGTTTCTTCTCATGGCGTCTGACACAACTGTGGGCTGAGCTAGCCAAGACAGCATTTGCTGACAAAAGTTGAGATCCCTTACTGGAAAATTCTTCCTAAAAGACCTACGGTTATTCCAACAAATTCAGAGAATGTTGCATGCCAGTAAATCCTTGAGAAGAGTGTGACAGCAATATTGCACCTAAGGTCTTTCCCATGCCAGAATTGGATGAATTGCTAGTAAGAAAGGCAAGGATGTAACTGCTTATCTCCAAAGGAAAAACAAATCACATGCAAAGATAAGACAAACTCTCGGAGATTACAAGTTTCGTCTTCCTTGATAAGTGGGCAAAAATGCAAATGGGTTTTCCAGGGAGCTAAGATGTCCGAGATTCTTTCTTGTTACATCTAATCTGTGTTAGTTTGTAGGCTATTTCGAATAATAGATCAGCAACAAAGGAGGAACAATATCAGCTGATGGAATGGCTCCTTCATCAATCAAGTCAGAGCTGGCTTTGTGTTGTGGGAAAGTGAGAGTTGTGTAACTATGGATTTCTCCTTAATTCAGTAATTGTATGGTAATGGATCCCAATAGTTATCAACAAGTAGATGCATTCACATTTATATGCCCTACATGCTATTCTCCTTGCTTCTTTTGGGAATCATTGTTGTGGTCCACCAGCAGCCTGTGGAGCTGGCAATGGAGTCGGATAGCGATGAGGCTGAGGTGGGGCCAGGGCCATCGGGGAGTGAGGTGCGGACTCCACAGCCTCCAGAGACTGACAGTAGTGAGGCAGAAGAACAGGAGGAGCCTGTTCCCAATGCACGCATGAGAAGAACTGCCAGAAGGCAAGAACAGCTCAAGCAAAGAGGATGACTCAGGAGTAGGGCCAAGAGATAATTGGACCCTCCCATAAGGCTTAAAACAGACTAGCAATAGCATTTGGGCTCTTTGCCGGAAAACAATGTTGGTAGCTTCATCTTCTTGCATTTATTTTTGTATCGGTGACTTCTGAATGTTTGCCAAGAAAGGCCTTTGGCAGTTTGCCTAATTGGACCAAGGTTTGTGATAGGACTGAGGAATTTGTGTTGGGGGGACTTTGCTTTAATTTAGTTGAACTATGCTGGGAATGAAGTAATTCTCAGCTGTTCTAATAAAGTAAGTTTGTTTGTTTCACTGACTGAGTTTCCTACTCCCTAACTGGGCCTGGGTCACAACAGTCATTTGGTTTTTAGGTCAAGTGAAAGCCAGTTAAATCAACCAAATCAAGAGATCATTTATCACAAACACACATGTAAATAGTGTAAATATAATAGAAGGATATAAATCCTGATTCATGTAAGTTGAGAGTGTAATTCTAATTTCAGATATTGGGTATTAATATCACTATTAATATGTCAAAGATTATGGTTAAAGGATTTAAAGGTTTCCCCCGATTCAAGGGAGTGGTGCTAACCTAAGATTCTCAGCTGAGAGCACCTGCATTGTCTGAGAAAATTTCCATCACATGGCCAGCATAAAAATACAAAATGCAATAATCTTTCCTGCAGTAACCTTCCCACCAAAATGGTACCTAGTTATCTACTTGCATTTGCATGGTTTCCAACTGGTAGATTGGCAAGAGCAGCAGAGGTGGGTTTCAGCAGATTCTGACCAGTTCTGGAGAAGCAGTGGTGGAAATTTTGAGTAGTTCGGAGAACCCGTAAATAGCACCTTTGACTGGCCCCACCCCCATCTATTCTCTGCCTCCCAAGTCCCAGCTGATCGGGAGGGAATGGAGATTTTACAGTATTCTTCCCCTGCCACACCCACCAAGCCACACCCACCAAGCCAAACCACACCCACCAAGCCATGCCAAGTCCACCAAGCCACGCTCAACCAGTAGTAAAAATTTTTGAATCCCACCACTGAGGAGCAGGGGCAAGTGATAGGTGATGAGCTCACCCATCACATAGTGCCCAGGTCTTGAATCCAGGCTGTCAGCTTTCCAGCTGACTAGCTCAACTTCTTAACCACTGAGCCATCATACCCTCTTCTAAAGGTGATAGAACCTCTCAGCAAATCCTGGAATGGGCAAGTAAATTTGAGCTGCATTATCAAATTCCACTCCAATTCCTTCCCATGTGCAACATGTATTACAACCTCAATGCTTGCAAAGTCCAGAATGGTCCATCTGGCTGGTGTCTTGCAAGATGATATCACAAGCATTCAAAACATGATTTTAGCCATTTTGCTGTGTGAGATTTTTTTTTAAATCCCCTCATAGTTCTTAAAGTAAAGATAAAGGTTCTCCTCGCACATACCTGCTAGTCGTTGCCGACTCTAGGGGGCGGTGCTCATCTCCATTTCAAAGCCGAAGAGCCAGCACTGTCCGAAGATGTCTCCGTGGTCATGTGGCCGGCATGACTCAACGCCAAAGGCGCACAGAACGCTGTTACCTTCCCACCAAAGGTGGTCCCTATTTTTTCTACTTGCATTTTTACATGCTTTCGAAACTGCTAGGTTGGCAGAAGTTGGGACAAGTAAAGGGAGCTCACCCCATTACACGGCAGCACTAGGGATTTGAACTGCTGAGCTGCCGACCTTTCGATTGACAAGCTCAACATCCTAGCCCCTGAGCCACCGCATCCATAGTTATTAGTTCTCTCAAATTAATTGCTCGGGTTTTAATTGTACTGTGCCATGCTTTGAGATAATCCTACTGGATATGGAGATGTGGAATTGCAAAGAAAACATTGCAATTCATGTTGACTTCATCAATTATGGAAAATGGGCCGGTAACCTCCAAAAATTATGAAACTATAATTCTCACCTTTTCAGTAACCATGCTGGCTAAGGAGTGCAGAGAAGAGCAACAAAGATGATTAGGGGACTGGAGGCTAAAACATGAAGAACGGTTGCAGGAACTGGGAATGTCTAGTTTAATGAAAAGAAGGCCTAGGGGAGACATGATAGAAGTGTTCTAATATCTCAGGGGTTGCCACAAAGAAGAGGGAGTCAGGCTGTTCTCCAAAGCACCTAAGGGTAGAACAAGAAGCAATGGGTGGAAACTAATCAAGGAAAGAAGCAACTTAGAACTAAGGAGAAATTTCTTGACAGTTAGAACAATTAATAAGTGGAACAACTTGCCTGCAGAAGTTGTAAATGCTCCAACACTGGAAATTTTTAAGAAAATGTTGGATAACCATCTGTCTGAGATGGTGTAGGGTTTCCTGCCTAAGGGGTTTGGACTAGAAGGCCTCCAAGGTCTCTTCCAACTCTGTTATTGTTGTTGTTGTTGTTGTTGTTGTTGTTGTTAAATGATTTTCAAAGTACAAGTCTTCCTCCTGCTTGTTCTTCTTCCAGTTTTCAAGGGATTCAGATAACAAGCACTTTCCATTTTTTTCCTCAACTTTTCATAATCCAAAACAAGGTCTTGCAATATGCAGTTTAGAAAGAGTGCAGAGAAGGGCAACAAATGATTAGGGGCCTGGAGGCTAAAACATATGAAGAATGGTTGTAGGAACTGGGTACGTTTAGTTTAATGAAAAGAAGGACTAGGGGAGACATGATAGCAGTGTTCCAATATCTCAGGGGTTGCCACAAAGAAGAGGGAGTCGGGCTGTTCTCCAAAGCACCTGAGGGTAGAACAAGAAGCAATGGGTGGAAACTGATCAAAGAAAGAAGCAATTTAGAACTAAGGAGAAATTTCCTGACAATTAGAACAATTAATCAGTGGAACAACTTGCCTCCAGAAGTTGTGAATACTCCAACAATGGAAGTTTTTAAGAAGTTGGATAACCATTTGTCTGAAGTGGTGTAGAGTTTTCTGCCTTAGGGGGTTGGACTAGAAGATCTCCAAGGTCCCTTCCAACTCTGTTATTCTGCTAAAAAGAATCCTGGAAGATGAAGTCCATCCATTTTAAAGTTTGACAAAAGGGCCAAGTTTGAGATGATAGGCACGACAGACTGGAATAATAGACACTAGAGAATGGAAATGAAAGCTTCTGTTTTGTTTTCTTTTTGGTAATGATTATATTTATTTCATAAATAAATTAAAGGTTACCTCCCCTTTAATTTCAAATGATTCTTTCCAAAGATTAAAAATCTAATTTTATCTTCTTATCCAAGAACCAGAACCAATGCTAATTAATCTACATTAAGGAGAAATTAGCCAAATCTTGAAACAATAGAAGGAGGAGAAGAAGAGAATATCATCCTATAATGTCCTCATTAACCAGAATGGCCTTGATGAGTGTTCCATCATATGACAGTGAGTGTCTGGTCTCACTTCATTAGCAATGAGGTTAATTACTGGCAAGAAAGTAGGTAGAATTGCTGTCCTCCCCCTTCTCCACCTCTAACCATTCATGGGTGGGAATTCAAGCTCCCTTACCAACTAATGGCTGCTAATGTGACTCTATTTTTAAAGGCAAGACAGGTAGAACGAGACCATTTTTCAAAGCGAGATGACAAAAGTGCATTTCACTGTGAGTTGGGGTATATAACAGGAGGTATTGGGACAATCAGTCATAGCAAAGAAAAAATAATAATAAAGGAAGAATGATTAACTGGTAGCTGACAAGCAGATTTACCCTCCGTTTCCTCCAAACCCATACTTTTTAAGGGGAACTCCCCCTAAACTGATTCTCATGTAAGAGTTCATGAGCAACTTGACCGGGGTGTGTGTATGTGATCAGTTTTGGTCGCTGCGATGTAAAAAAGATGTTGAGACTCTGGAAAGAGTGCAGAGAAGAGCAACAAAGATGATTAGGGGACTGGAGGCTAAAACATATGAAGAACAGTTGCAGGAACTGGGTATGTCTAGTTCAATAAAAAGAAGGACTAAGGGAGACATGATAGCAGTGTTCCAATATCTCAGGGGTTGCCACAAAGAAGAGGGAATCAGGCTGTTCTCCAAAGCACCTGAGGGTAGAACAAGAAGCAATGGGTGGAAACTGATCAAGGAAAGAAGCTACTTAGAACTAAGGAGAAATTTCCTGACAGTTAGAACAATTAATCAGTGGAACAACTTGCCTGCAGAAGTTGTGAATGCTCCAACACTGGAAATTTTTAAGAAAATGTTGGATAACCATCTGTCTGAGATGGTGTAGGGTTTCCTGCCTGGGCAGGGGGTTGGACTAGAAGGCCTCTAAGGTCCCTTCCAACTCTGTTGTTGTTGTTGTTGTTGTTGTTGTTGTTGTTATATGGATGGAGGAATACTGCCATTGCAAAATGAAACTCAGCTGGATTCAAATCAGGATGTGCAATTTCTGTCTTCTATATTGATAGTAGAAGGGACGTGGTGGCTCAGGGGCTAGGACATTGAGCTTGTCGATCGAAAGGTCAGCAGCTCGGTGGTTCGAATCCCCAGTGCTGTCATGTAATGGGGTGAGCTCCCGTTACTTGTCCCAGCTTCTGCCAAACTAGCAGTTTCAAAAGCACGTAAAAATGCAAGTAGAAAAAATAGGGACCACCTTTGGTGGGAAGGTAACAGCGTTCCGTGCGCCTTTGGTGTTGAGTCATGCTGGTCACATGACCACGGAGACGTCTTCGGACAGCGCTGGCTCTTCGGCTTTGAAACGGAGATGAGCACCGCCCCCTAGAGTCGGCAACGACTAGCAGGTATGTGCGAGGGGAACCTTTACCTTTACCTATATTGATAGTGGCTTCAGCTGACAAGGAAGATCAAAGCTAGAGGATGAAAACCTCACATAACTTCAATCTAAATTTATACCCCAGGGGCATGTAGGAGATGACCAGGCTGAACCAGTGGTGGGTTGCCCCCGGTTCGGATCGGTTCTATAGAACTGGTAGTAAAACCGGTGGGAGACTCCGCCCACTGACTCGAACGTCATCAAAAGTGATCTGCGCATGCGCAGAACAATGCAAACCGGTAGTAAAGGTAAGTAGAACCCATCCCTGGGCTGAACCCATGGGAAGGGTCAAACATGTCATAAGTCATGAGTGCCTGCATGCCTACAAGAAATCGAAGTCCAGCCTAACTTGAATGCCTCCCTTATCTCCCATTGATTTCTCTCTTTTTTTCCTTTTCTGTAAACAAGTTTTATTACAATTTTTCTTTCATCATATATATTTTATGAACAGAATGTTGACCGGGTCACATCTTATACTTCTTATATATATATCAATCTTTATAATCTATTCTAATCTTCTCATTTTTTCCAGATTCATCTCTTTTATATAATTCTTTATCACAAATAAATCATTTTTCATCATATCATGTTATTTCAGGTTCTGTCATATTGTTCTTTTTTTTCCCAAGTCCATTTTATATATTTCCAATTTCAGCCATAATAGTCTTTTTCCATATTTCTTTATCTTATCCTAATTTCTTCTTAATACATAAACAGTATCACTATCCGCCCTTAATTCCTAATCTCTTACAATAACATAAATTACCTTATTTTTTCCGTTACAAAATATATTTCTCAAAATCCCCATCCCACATTTTAACATTTCAATTTTATCTCTTGATTTAAATTGTCTTCAAAATTAAACCAAATTGTCATTTCACATTTCACCTGCTATTCTGTTTTACTATAACAATATACATCATCATGTTCAAATCTTACATTAAAACCGTTTAACTTAGTTGACCATCCACAATTAATAATATTAATACAGTTCCTTTAAATCTACTAATATGTACCTTATTTCCCTTCCTCCTTTCCACTAATCATAAGCGCACAAACGTGCCTACCGTTCCTGTCCTATTGTTTTTCTTTTCTTCTTCCTATATATATATATATATATATGCTTATACCTCCTAATATTTACTCATATATATGTTTATATACTATATAACCTTTCTGTATGATACTTACATATGTTGTTGTGACAAAATAAATAAATAAATAAATAAATCTTCCTTCTTTAACCATTTTCTCTTGGTGTCTCCAAAGTTCCACTTTTTGATAATTTTCTCCTTTTATCCCATTCTCTTAACTTCTTCTTTTTCTTTCTTTTTATTTTTATATTTATTATATCTTTACTTCTGGATCCTTTTTCTCACTTTTAGATATATTATTCGAATAATTCTCCCGCTCATTTCTCTTAATGGTTGGTTGGTCAGATTCTTGTAGAGCTTGCAATAAATCTTTATACTCATTTGGATTGCCTGAATCTCCCAGTGACCTGGCACTTGACAGGGGATACAATCTTGGCAACTTTAAGACTTGTGGACTTCAATTTCCAGAATTCCTCATATAACAGAATTGAATAGAATTTTTTTTTTATTGGCCAAATGTGTGATTGGACACACAAGGAATTTGTCTTGGTGCATATGCTCTCAGTGTACGTAAAAGAAAAGATACGTTCATCAAGAATCATAAGGTACAACACTTAATGATAGTCATAGGGTACAAATAAGCAATCAGGAAACAATCAATATAAATCGTAAGGATACAAGCAACAAAGTTACAGTCATACAGTCATGCATAGTCATAGATGGAAAGTCATAGGTGATGGGAACGATGAGAAGATTAATAGTAGTGCAGATCCAAGAATGAGAAAAATGAAATAATTCTTTCAGGTTTTTCTCCTGGGGCTTTCACAATTTCTATAAAGAAATGCTAGTGGACAAAAAGTTACAAAAGAAAAAAAAATGCAGAAAGTAAAATGGTTTTGAAATCAAGGGGTGATTTGGAGTCTCTAATAAGAAAGGAACAGAAGGGAAATGTAGCTAAAGGCCTAAAAATCTGGCTGTTCGCCAATGGAAGCATCAGATTGGCCTTAAATTTATTTATTTTATTTATTTTTAATTTGTCAATCATCTATAACAGTAATAGTCAACCTGGCCCCTACCGCCCACTAGTGGGCGTTTCATCTTTCATGGTGGGTGGTAGGGGTTTTGTCTGATCACTGAAGCACATTCCTTTTTTTTAATTTAATTGACTTTTAAAAAAAAATTCATAGCATTATTTAAAAACATTTTCATTAGGTTTTCATAAAATTCCCTGTGACAATTTAAATTTCTGAATATATACTATTTGTATCGCCCACGCATAAGTTTAGTTCACGTTACGCAAGTGAAACTAAATGGCGCTTTAGTGCGACCGCAAACGAAAGAGCCTTGTCCCAGAATAGCTCGCGCATCTCCCCCCACACCACCCAGCTGTAACAGACAAGCAGAGCTGGTAGCCAGTGCCCCCCCAAACCCTATCCATGATGCACGAGAGGCATGCACAGATGACGATACACGGCACATTACTGTGGAACCAGTGGGCGGTTAGAAAATTTTACTACTAACAGAGATACAACAGTGGGTGGTAGGTATAAAAAGGTTGACTACCCCTGATCTATAAGATAACAGGTAAAAGAATCAACATAATTTGGATACATGAAAAGAGTACATAAAAAGGAATATTAGGACAGAGACAGTAGGCACGCAGGTGCACTTATGCACACCCCTTAAAGAGGAATGGGGTGAATGGAATGGAAGATAGCTTGGGGTTTTTTTAAAAAAAAAGTTTTTTATTTTTTATTTTCGTATACACTTATAGTAAATGTACATTTTCTTATTCATAAATAATCATACATATTCTCTCTAAAGAAAGCCCAATAATAATACATTTTAATTGCATTTGGAGTTGCTCTTCTACACTTTCTTTCCCTTCATTTTACAACAAACCTTCTTCTTCTTTTTCCCTCCCTCCTTCTTCTCCTTTCCTACCTTCTTCCTCCTCCTCACCTTCCTCATACCTACTTCCCTTTCCTCTCCCCCACTCCTCTTTCCCTCCTTTCTCACCTTCTCTCCTACTCTTGTCCCCTAACTTAGAAGATAGCTTGGTCTTGTAGAAAGAAAGGGACCCCTAGATCAAAAACTGATTTCCAATTCTATGAAATCAAAAGTAGCTGGTGATTAATTTCTATAAAGCACCTCAGTAGCGTTTTACCACTGCCCAACACCCATGAGATGATTTAAACATTTGAGGTACCTGCAAAACGAAACATTCAGGTGTTAGAATGTAGTGTTTCTTTCAGAGTGTTAGCCACACAGATGACTGTTGTCCTTTTAAGAAGAAAGCTTGAACAGATTGGAGAAAAGTGCAAATTTCATGTCTCAAAATACATAAACGGGGGAAGGGGTCTCCCTCAAATGCACAACTCCAGATTTTATTTTTTACATTTATGCAGCATTGAAATGTCTTTGACTATTGTGCAGTCTGGTTGATATTTTTATTCCTGGTTGATGGTTTTCTTCCAAACAGGAAGAAAACTATCAACCTGACTGCATGAACACTTCCTGACCATCAAGAGTCATGACCCTCTATCCCTCATTTTTTTTAAAATTTATTTATTTATTTATTTATTTATTTATTTATTTATTTTTTCTTTATTTATTTATTTAGTGAAGCATATATAAGTTAACAGGTAAAAGTATAAACATCATTTACCCGTTCCTGTCCTAATGTTCCCTTCGGTTGTATCCAATTCGTATGGTTATTTCATGCTTATGCTTATATATATTGTTGTGTTTGCCAAATAAATAAATAAATAAAATAATAATAATTTGAATACATGAAAAGAGACAGTAAAAAGGAATATTAGGACAGGGATGATAGGCATGCTGGTGCACTTATGCACGCCCCTTACAGACTTCTTAGGAATGGGATGAGGTCAACAGTAGACAGTTTAATGTCTATCCACAAAGACTCAAAAGGACACAAATTCGATCTAACCAGGACCACACTTGTAACCCAGGTGAAGTCAAGGAGAGGAAGGGAAATCCCCAAAGCCTGGTTTTCCAGCAATAAATCAGTAAACAGAAACATTAACATTGGCCCAATCTACCCACCACTTAGAACGAAAGAACAATATCAACTACGATCCTGAAGGCAGTATTTAAAACCAATGAACAGCCACACTGCAAACTAAGTTTTTAACTCGACAGATCATAAGAAATCAGACCACATCACACGTAGCCGATCAAATCAACCTGAAATCAGACCGTGACATCATCAGAAGACATCCAAGCAGCACCCCAGCACTAATATTACATCACACAGACAGTGCTTACAACCAAAGACTATGACTCAGCAACTATAGCCAGCCAATCACACAATCCGAAATCAGACCAGGACTCAGAATGGTATTCAAAGACTGATGCTCTCCCAGACAAGCACAATCCAAAGCACACTGAAGATGTTTCCTCGAATGGGAATGAAACGTCTGCAATCAAATCACTGAGCTCGGAGCTCAAACCGGCAACATTTAAGCAGCATCTCTGAAGGTGCTATTCTCATTTTACTTCCAAACTAACAATTACTCAAGCAACCAAGGAGTAATGTTTTGTGGCTTTACCAACAGAACATACAAGGTGTTTGTGTGTGTTTTTGTCCGACATGGCAATACTGATTTTTTTCTTTAGTAACTATCCAGAGGTGGGCTGCTCAGACCAGTTCAGATGAACCGCTAATTCCAACCAGCGACTGGGCCCGCCCACCTGCCCTGGCACTATCCTGTCCTATATAATCGCTGTTTTTCAATGCCGCGCATGTGCACGCTCATATTTTCGGTTCTGGGTGAACTGGTTGTTACTGTATGTGACATCCACTTCTGTAACTATCTCTTCCCTCTGAAAAGTTCTCAACATTTATTACAGGCTTGTTTTTTAAATGGATTTTGTCCAATGGAACACTTCAAAATAATTGTGGGTCAGACTGCAGTAATGTTGACCTCACCAATTGTAGTCTATGACTATCATTAAGCATTGTATCATTAAGTGTTAAATTTGTATCCTATGACTATCATTAAGGGTTGTAAGTGTTGTACCTTGATGAAGGTATCTTTTCTTTTATGTACACTGAGAGCATATGCACCAAGACAAATTCTTGTGTGTCCAATCACACTTGGCCAATAAAAAAAATTCTATCTATTCTACCCCATTCCTAAGAAGTCTGTAAGGGGCGTGCATAAGAGCACCAGCGTGCCTACCGTCCCTGTCCTAATGTTTCCTTTAATTGTATTCATTTTATATATTCAATTCATGCTTATACTTATATATATTATTTAATATGTACTCGACAAATAAATAAAAAAATGTTGCTTAGGTAAGAGAGCTGAGCAAATTTATATCTTCTCTCCATTTATTAGTATTCGTGTTAGATATTGTATTTTTCTGTCAAGAAGATAGTGCTGAATATAAGGTAACCATGTGCATTAACCATTATATGAGACCATATAAACTAGATAAATGTTTCTCAACCTTAGCAACTTTAAGATGTGCAGACTTCAAATCCCAAAATGTTGTGTCTTGTCCGCTCTCACCGCAGCCGGGGTCTGCTTATCTGCTCCCGAACACGGAGGAATGTATGCCTCCCGGCCCCAGTCCTGGCTCCATGCCCAGACAAGCTGCAGAGGAGGGGGCACCTCCTGGTCCCAGCCCTGGCTTCATGCCCAAGCAGGCTGCAGAGGAGGGAGCATCCCCCGGCCCCAGCCCTGGCTCCATGCCCAGGCAAACGGAGCAGCTAGACCCCTCCCCCTCCTCCACAGCATGTGAGCCTGAGGAAAGTTTACTTCCAACAGCTGCTGATTGGAGTGACCCTCGCATCAGAAGACTGGATAGGCGGAGGCAACAGAAGGAAGGGAGGGGCAGGCCTTAATGAGTGCTGAGTCATGGAGTCACACCCCGTGGCCTATATAAAGGATCTGCTTTCTGGCAGTCTCTGAGTCAGGCAAAGTCGAACTTATCTTGCTGAAGTCACTTACTGGTCTCCTGCCTGCTCTGAGGACTTTGCTAGGACTTTGGGCAGAGCTGCAGAGGCAAGCCTGATTCGGATTTCCCTGACCCGGCCGTCAGCGGAGGAGTGGGACACGACACAGAATTTCTCCACCAGGTGAATTCCACACATCTTAAAGTTTATTTTATTTATTTATTTTGTCAAGCATGTATAAAATAACAGATATAACTATAAACATGATTATGAATACATGAAATGGATACAAATAAATGGGGACAGTGGGACAGGAACGGTAGGCACATTGGTGTGCTTATGCACGCCCCTTACAAATCTCTTAGGAATGGGATGAGGTCAACAGTAGAGAGGCTAAAATTTGGGGAAGAAACCAGAGTCAGGTAGTGCATTCCAGACATTGACCACTCTGTTGCTGAAGTTGTATTTTCTGCAATCGAGTGGTGTACCTTAAGTTTGTATCTATTGTGTGCTCATGTAATGTTGTGGTTGAAGCTGAAGTAGTCATTGACAGGTAGGACGTTATAGGAGATAATTTTATGTATTGTGGTTAGGTCATACTGAAGGCAGCATAGTTCTAGGTTTTCTAAGCCCAGAATTTCAAGTCTGGTGGCATAAGGTATTCTGTTGCAAGCAGAGGAGTGGAGGACTCTTCTCGTGAAATATCTCTGGACTCACTCAACTGTATTAATGTCCGATAAGCAGTGTGGGTTCCAGACAGATGAGCTGTATTCGAGAATTGGTCTAGCAAATGTTTTGTATGCTCTAGTTAGCAGTGCAATATTACCAGAGAAGAAGCTGTGCAAGATTAGGTTAACAACTCTCAATGCCTTTTTGGCAATGTTGTTACAGTGAGCTCTGACACTTAGATCATTAGAGATGAGTTCTCCAAGGTCCCTGACAGAGTGAGGGTCGTCTAAAAGGTTGTATCCACCCAGCTTGCATTTTGTGTTCTGATTTTATTTTGCCAATGAGTAAGACAGAACATTTGTTTGACCATTCTGACACATAGTCAAGGTTTTTTTGAAGGGTAGCAGCATTGTCGGTGGTGTTGGATAGTTTTACATCAACCTTTTTTAAATAAATTCTCTGATCCTTTAGTACTCTAGGATACAAGGAATCTATCTCTTTGCATACACAAATTCTTTTGACCACAAGGGTAAATATTAAGAGGTGTAGATAGAGATAGATGCTGTCCATATGTCTGTTTCTTACCTGGCCTTTTGTTAGTTAAATTAGCTTTATATGTAAGAGACAAGGGAATATGTTCTTTCTTGGTAGTCAGAAAGTAAATTAAATTGCAGAAGAACTTTCCTGTATTATGTGTTTCTTAATGAATCTTAATTTTACTTTACTTTTACTTTAAACTTTATGAATATCTTCTAGCATTCATTAACAGCTGGTCTAATAATGGGCAAAATAAATACAAAGTTCTCAAAATAGCATCAATTAATTAGTTCTGTGTTCTTGAATACTTTATATCATTTTAAAACTATGGAACATTATTAAGATCAAATCGATGCATGAGCATCAGTGACAGTAATCAGCTCCATTTGAATATAAGTGAAAATGAACAAATTGTCATCTTATCAAGTCAAGAAATCTATCCTTATTTAACAAATTTTCAGTTATATAAACTTAGAGGTAGAATTATAGTCCAGAATTGGCTTCTGCATGAAATTAAATTCTGTATAGATTTGTTTTTAAAATATGAGGCTATTTTCGACATTGAGACATACTTACACAATTTAATTTGCCTTTGCTGAATTGAAGGAATTTTATGTACTTTGCAGTGAGATGTATGAAGAATCCCAGCATCTATTAACATACACAAAGCAAATTTGATATACTTTGTTGAAATGTAAACTTTGGTAATATTTACCGTATTTTTCTGAGTATAAGACGCACCTTTTTCCCCAAAAAAAGAAGGTGAAAATCTGGGTGTGTTTTATATTCCGAATGTAGCTCTGCCCAGCTTCTCAAACGGAGGTTTCAGAGGCTGAAAAAAGCATCAGAAACGAAGCTTCAGAAAAGAAGCCCCCAAATAGAACTTTAGAAAAGAAGCTCCCAAACAGAGCTTCAGAAAAGAAGCCCCCAAACAGAGCTTCAGAAAAAAAGCCCTTAAACAGAGCTTCAGAAAAAAAGCCTCCAAACAGAGCTTCAGAGGCTTTTTTTTCTGAAGCTGTTTCAAAGGCTTTCAGAGGGAGAAAAAAGTTTTTTCTGAAACAAGAGTTTCAGAGGCAGAAAAAAAAAGCAAAAAAAAAAAAAAAGCAAGGCACAGAGCTCACAACCAACGAACCTGTTGCTAAAACTCACCTCTGGGAACAGTTGATTGGGGGTATTCCGGGAGGCTAATCCAGCTGCAAATCAGCTTTTTTCTTATTTTCCTCCACAAAAACTAAGGCGCGTCTTCTACTCTGGTGCGTCTTATACTCCGAAAAATATGGTAATAGTCCTGGGGAAAAAATCTATGTGATTGCTTAGAGTTGATAGTAACTTAATGACACATAATCCATCAATCAACATTTAATGGGAAAATGGCAGGCTAAAAAGGTAATTGAATTTTTACAATCTGTTTCATTCTATTATAAAGCGGTTTCCAAAATCGTTGGACTTTATAACATTACTTCCAAATATGGAAGAACGATAATTACATTTCAAATAGTTTTTTAGAAAATGAATTATCAGTTTTACCAGTCAATACTGAAGTGATATACCATTGATAACTTACCAGTTTCTTTAAGTGTGATGTTCGCTCTAAATTTAATCTATCACTGAAAATTTAATATTTCTCTTTCATTGAAATTCCTACTGTTTCATATCAATTATTCTGTCTAAATTCTGAATCTATTTAATCATAGAGACTTCTGGATGAGACTGCTCAGTTTCTGAGTTGCACTTCATCAGCAACTTATAAATAAGAGCCAGGAAATAAATTCCTGGGCATGTAACTTTCTGATTAATAATATTAAAGCCCAGGTACTTACTGTAGATACTGCTTTTCTGTTTCAGATAAGTTTCATGTCAGTGTTTGACTCTTGTTCTTATTAATCTGATGACCTTATATATTGAGCCTATTCATATTCATAATGAAACATTTTTCTTCATAATTGGACTTTTCGCTATTTAATTACTTGGTATTCTGCATGTTCAGGTGCATAATCTCTAGCAAAGACTCTTGTCTGTTTTAAATCTACAATATTTATACCCCCACAAAGCAGGTTAGAGCAAAAGCATTCTCTGCTTGCCTTCTGGGGGAATGTCCAGATTCCGATCCTGTCACCCCCATGGTCACTTAGTCCTTCTGAAAGGAATCTTGAAGATCTTCCACCCCCCAAAAAAATTTGGCATTCATATTTATGTGTGTCGCTGCAGACTAGCTGGAGGCCGCATTCAAAAGGGCAGAAATAAAACTAATATTAACTGAATGTACAGTTACTAATTAAAATTAATTGCTTGTTAAATACAGTACCCTAAATGCAAAATTAATTAATCTTCATCTATATATGCATGTACAACCCAGTCTCTCTCACAGGTGACATGAATACATAAAATACTCATAGACACACACATACACACACACACATACTTCTTCAAGAAAAAAAAAAGAAATGGATGAAGGAAACAGCGATCCTGGAAAGGGGGAAACGGCAGAATTCAGTTAAAGAGAAATGAGAAGAAGATAGAGAACGGAAGGGAGGGAAGGGAAGGAATGGGATGGAAAGGAAAAGAAAGGGAAGGGAAGGGAAGGGAAGGGAAGGGGAGGGAAGGGAAGGGAGGGAAGGGAAGAAAAAGGGAAGGGAAGGGAAGGGATGGAAAGGAAAAGAAAGGGAAGGGAAGGGAAGGGAGGGGAGGGGAAGGGAAGGGAAGGGTGGGAAGAGAAGGGAAGGTCAAGATACTTAAGAGGCATGCATAAGAGCACCAGCGCGCCTACTGCCTCTGTCCTAATATTCCCTTTAACTGTATTCATTATATATATTCAATTCATGCTTATACTTATGTGTACTTGACAAATAAATAAATAATGAAATAATGAAATAAATAAAAAATATTTCTATGCTGGACTCAGCAAGGATTAGTTGCTATGTAAGTTCTTACTTCCAGATAAATACTCTTTAAAAACTCATCCTGATCAATTATTATGAAATCCAGCTGCAGTCTTCTCCCATAAAAAGTGGAGTGGAATTCGAATATATTAGCACAATTCCACTCCCTCTTCATCTTGTATGTTTAGACCTAAGAGCTTACAATGAAGCAGGAGATGGGGAAAAGTTGCAACCAATGATTTGCCTGTCTGAGAGAATGCTAATAAAATGTCTGGTAGAGTCCGTTGAAAAGATATGGTCTCTGTCCATGGAATGGATGCACTTTTCTAGAATTGTTCTGCTTATTGAAGAGGCTTTTATTTTATTTTATTTATTTTATCAATCATATATAAGATAACAGGTAAAAGTATAAACATAATTTGGATACGTAATATACATATTACGTACATAATATAGTTTAGAACCGGGGTATTTGCGAGACCGCCTTCTGCCACCGATTGCCTCCCAACGACCTGTGCGCTCCCACAGAGCGGGCCTCCTCAGGGTGCTGTCGACCAAACAATGTAGGTTGGCGGCCCCCAGGGGGAGGGCCTTCTCTGTGGCGGCACCAGCCCTATGGAACGAGCTACCTCCGGGGTTACGCCAACTCCCCGACCTCCAGGCCTTCAAACGTGAACTGAAGACTTTATTATTTCACCGAGCGGGACTAGCCTAAGACATATTTTAGCGAAATTTTAATGGGTTTTAATTGGTCTTTGACCGTTTTAGTGATTCGGCCATTAAATATTTGCTTTTAATTGTTTTTAAATTGTTATTTATTATATTTATATTGTATTGGTGCGTATTTTAATATTGGCTGTACACCGCCCTGAGTCCTTCGGGGGATGGTGCGGTATAGAAATGTAATTATAAATACATAAATAAATAAATACATGAAAAGAGTAAGAGTAAAAAGGGATATCAGGACAGGGATGGTAGACATGCAGGTGCGCTTATACACGCCCCTTACAGATCTCTTAGGAATGGGCTGAGGTCAGCAGTAGACAATTTAAGCTTAAAGTTTTGGGGGTTTGGGGAAGAAACCACAGAGTCAGGTAGTGCATTCCAGGCATTGACCACTCTGTTACTGAAGTCGTATTTTCTGCAATCAAATTTGGAGCAGTTTACCTTGAGTTTGTATCTATTATTTGCTCATGTATTGTTGTGGTTGAAGCTGAAGTAGTCATTGACAGATAGGACATTGTGGTAGATAATTTTATATACTATGCTTAGGTCAGACTGAAGTCAGCATAGATCTAAGTTGTCTAAGCCCAAAATTTGGAGTCTGGTGGCATATGGTATTTTATTGAGAGCAGAGGAGTGGAGGACTCTTCTTGTGAAATATCTCTGGACTCTCTCGATTGTATTTATGTCTGATATGCAGTGCGGGTTCCAGACAGATGAGCTGTATTCAAAAATTGGTCTAGCAAATGTTTTGTATCCTCTAGTTAGTAGTACAATATTACCAGAGAAGAAGCTACGTAAGATTAGGTTAACAACTCTTAGTGCAAATGTCAACCAAGGCTCCCACTTCACAGATATTATGGAACTACATTTTTTTGCATAAAATGACAGAAACATTCTTCTATAAATCTCCATGACTTTACAGAAGATTTATGGCTTGAAGTTGGTGATCAAGTGGATCACATGATCTGCAGGCCATGTACAATTTCTCACCGTACTGGGAAGGATTGAATTGCAAAGCCACAGGAATGCTAGTGAAGCATGGTTAAGTCATCCATTTCCGCTGTTGGTTTCGAAAAGTCCTTACGGATCATTTTAGGATACAAGATGCATTCCACCCTGTGCAAAAGGCTGTAATCACAATATGAAACAATGCAGTGACCTGGAACATTTCTATGGATTAGCAAGCATATCCAGAAGACATTTTGCTTGCTTTGTGGGGAAGAAAAATTTCCATGTGTTCTCCATACCCGCTGTACAAAAATAATAAATCAAAAGGAAGAGTCAAAACAAGGTAAGGAAAATCTGCAGGGTGTGGCTTATGGGAGCGGTCACCAACTGGTGGTCCATGGACCACTGGTGGCCAGTGAGAAAATTTTGGTGGTCCCCAGAAAAATTATTTGCATTTTTTATGTTGCACTAAATCAGGGGTCCTCAAACTACGGCCCCTGGGCTGGATACGTGCAATGAACATTTGTGTTGCTGCAGAGTGTCTCCCCCTTCAGGGTCTTTTTGTGGGGGTTGGAGGGGGCAGAAATTCCAACTTGGGGTCTACTTCAGCCTCCTTTGGGCAAAGAGTCGGAGGACCTCATTCCAGTGGGACTGCATCATGACCTGGAATTGGCTGACCATCTCAGCCCACTGAGCCTCCAAGCACCTGTACCTGGCCTCGCACTTCTGCAGGTCTTCCCTCTGCTTGGAAAGCCTATGCTCCTAGTCCTCAGCGAGGTGGTTTTGCTGAGCCTCCTTCTCAGCCAGATCCAATTTGAACTGAGCTGTTTTGCCAATTCTTGCTCATGGTGGCTGCTTAGCTACAACAACTGCTTCCTGTTAGGGCCCTAAGGAGCCCGGGCAGGCAGGAGCGGAGTGGGTGGGAGGGGCGAGTAAAGGCTGGTGAGCTATCCCTTGATGTGAATAACATTGAGTTGGCCACACCCACCCAGTCACATGACCACCTAGCCACGCCCACCCAGCCGGTCATTAGGCAGATCATATTAGTGGTCCGTGGGATTTAAAATTATGGATTTAGTGGTCCCTGAGGTCCGAAAGGTTGGTGACCCCTGGCTTATGGGGTTCTTTCCAACTCTTGTATTTTCATCTATACAAAGTAATGCCTCTTTGTGATGTTCTCCTTTTCTGTTGTATGAATTTGTGTCTGGGCAAGCACTTTCTTCTCTGATTTGTTCACATGGCTGGAAAAGATGGAGGAGAGGCCTTAGAACAGAGCACTCAGCAACATCTCAAGCCACTAGCCAATTGCATCTCCTGTAGGAATACCTCATGTACATTTTTCTGGAAGTTTTAGTTTTCTTCTCCATAGGTCCTAACCTGCTCCATTTTATTTTGAAACACAACATTTCTTTTGCTAGCTTATCCCCCTGATGCCATATTTTATCCTGTTCCCTTGTAGAAAGCCAGACAACAAGGGCAATCTCTTCTCAGCTAGGACTCTAGCAAGAATAAAAGAAATATTGTTCAGTTACTCAAATTTCCAGAGTTAAACATCAAAGTAGAGAACTGGTAGATTCTTTGGAAGAGTCCAGCTCTGAGCAGCACAGAATATAATTCTGTACCCCGGAAGAGGACTCCCCCTCCAAAAGGCAGGATTTTGCATACCTAATTTAAATGTGGCTATGCAGATTTTGAAATAATTGTAAAACATTTTTATTTTAACCTTGATCAAATGAACTAATTTTATATTCCTTCATTTTCCCTCTGAAAATCTTAATTTTTACTTCATTCAAATATTGTCACAGGAACTGATCTGTGTTCAAATCTTCTTTGTCACATCCCAGACAAGATTTCTTTGAGGCTTTAATAAGCCTCTTTTATAAATCCATCAAAAAGACATTATCCAAATCATTCTCATGGTTTATAATTTGTATTTCTTCTTTAATTTTAAAGTTCCACTCAGCTTCTTTTGAATAGAGTCTCTATTCAATTAATTCTCTTAGCCTGTCATTTATATTTCCACTTAAATGCCTCCTCTGATTTACAATCCATATTTTTTTTTAAAAAAAATCTTGCTGATTCTACTATTTCTGCCTCAAGCAAGATGTGTTTTACACCTGCCATTTCTTCATTTAGCATCCTTTAAACATAGTTTATCTATAGAGGCAGATATTATTACTGATATTGTAGCTGTTAATTCCTGGACCTATTCATCTCTTTAATACTTCAAATGTTATAGTGTTTTTGTATCATTTCTAAAACCCAATCCTAATCAAAATTAGGAAAGGTGGAGGTTTATTTCAGGGGTGAAATACAGCAGGTTCTTGAGAACCGGTAGCAGAAATTTTGAGTAGTTCAGAGAACTGGCAAATACCACCTCTGGCTGGCCCCAGAGTAGGGTGGGAATGGAGATTTTGCAGTATCGTTCCCCTGGAGTGGAGAGGGAATGGGGATTTTGCTATATCCTTCCCCTGGAGTGGGGTAGGAATGGAGATTTTGTAGTATTCTTCCTCTGCCATGCCCACAAAGCCACGCCCACAAAGCCACACCATGCTCACCAAGCCACACCCATAGAACCAGTAGTAAAAAAAATTGAACTTCACCATTGGTTTATTTGATGTAAAATCTTTAGTCCCCTCTAGTGCCTTTAGTCCCTTTTATGACTTACAATAGACAAAATTATTTTGATTTCCATGAACCAATTATTATTATTATTATTTTTTTAAAAAAAGATAGTGGCCCATATGAATGTGACCGTGGAACAAAAGCTAAAATTTTCAGAGGATCATATTCTCTTGAATTACATACTTAGTATATGGAATTTGACAACTGAACAGTGTTAATTGGATTCTCCATGCCCTTACTAGGGCTAAAAGATAGATACTTCAGCACTGGAAAAATAATTTTACGGCCAATTTACTCTTTTGAAGACCTGATTGCATTTGTTACCTATGATCGGATTGCCTAGAGAGGCAGACTTTATATGGATAAGTATAATGAAATATGGGACTCCTTTATACAAAATACAGCAGGTTCAAAAAAAAAACACATAATGGAAATCCACCCACCCATATTTGCATAATGTTTGAATTAAATAAGGGGCATGATAATTCAGCGGTTAAAGATGCTGAGCTTTCCAGCTGGCAACCCAGATTCGAGACCCGAGTGCAGAGGTGTGCTCCTGTTATTTAGAGCCAAGGTGGCTCAGTGGTTAGAGTGCAGTACTGCAGGCTACTTCAGCTGGCTGCTAGCTGCAGCAGATCAAATCTCACCAGCTCAAGGTTGACTCAGCCTTCCATCTTTCTGAGGTGGGTAAAATGAGGACCCTGATTGTTGGGGAAAATATTCTGACTCTGTAAACCACTTAGAGAGGGCTGTAAAGCACATATATGAAGCGGGATATAAGTCTAAGTGCTATTGCTATTGCTTTTTGCCCCAGCTCCTGCCCACCTAGCAGTTTGAAAGCACGCAAATGCAAGTAGATGAAAAAGTACCACTTCAGGGGGAAGTTAAAAGCATTCCATGCACAGTTTATGGTCATGCTGGCCACATGACCACAGGAAATGTCTTCAGACCCTGCTGGCTTCTTCAGTTAAGAAACTGATATCATCACCATGCCCTAGAGCAAGGGTGTCAAATTCAATTTCATTGAGGCCCACATCAGGGTTGTATTTGACCTCGGGTGGGGGGCAGGTGGGCGTGGCCAGCTCAACATTACTTGTGTCAGGGGCACCTGCAGGAGCCTCCTGCAGTGCTCTGCCAGCACACAGCCCTCCCGAGCTCTGTTTTCACTAGCAGAGGCACCATGGGCCAGTTCTTCACTGTCTCCCGCACAGCCCTGCAGGCCAGATCTAAGCACCCCGTAGGCTGAATCTGACCCATGGGTCTTGAGTTTGACACCCCTGCCCTAGAGTCAGATACGACTGGATGGGGAAACCTTTACTTTCTTTTTGTATTAGATAATTATTTATAGAATTTTATCTGATTATTATTGTGTCAACATTTTATACTTAATATTTTACTTTAGTTTTGTTGTATTTTTTCCACTTATTTCTAAGCACTTATCATTTTTGACAGCGTGTGTTCTTGAGTTTTGTTCCTTTCCTTTCACCCCCTCCCTCTTGTGGTCTGCCAGCAGCCTGCGGAATCAGACAATGAGGAGGCTGGGGAGGACAATGGGCCAGTCCTGGAGTCAGGGAAAGCCCAGACGAGGGCTCTACATTGGAGGCAGAGATGTGGCCAGGACAATCTGGGAGCGATGCGTGGACTCCAGAGCCTCCAGAGGCGGACAGCAGAGAGGCAGAGGAGCAGGAGGAGCCTGTTCCTAGTGCACACATGAGAAGAGCTGCCAGAAGGCAAGAGCAGCTGAAGAAAAAAGGACAACTTGGAAGTAAGGCCAGAAGATGATTGGCCCCTCCCATAAGGCCTAAAAGAGCAGCAACAAGCCCTTGGGTTCTTTGTAGAAAAGCAATGTTGATTTCCGTGCTTCTTGTCAGTGTCTCTTGAACTTTGTGGGGTTTTTGCCAAGAAAAGCCTTTGGCAGGTTGCCAAAAACATCAAAGGTTGGTAATAAGGCCTACGGATTGGTTATTAAGAATTTTGTTTTGGACGAAGCTGAGAATGAATTAATTCTCAACTGTTTTAATAAAATAACTTTGTTGAGGACTGAATTGTGTTTAGTAATCACTATTTGGGCCTCGGTCACAACACTCCCCCTCTTTCTGTTTGTTATTTAAAAGCAATACAGCAATAAAAATTCTACTTCACCAAAAGTGGCTAGCTCACCAATCCTCACTGGGAAGTTGACCACAAATGAATTCTGCTCCTCAGAAGCTTTAGGCATCCAAACCAGGGATGTAAGACAGGGGTGTCAACTCAAGGCCCACAGGACAGATCTGGCCCACGGGGCCGTCTTGGAAATAAAGAAGGACTGGGCATAGTGCCTCTGCCAGCAAAAATGGAGCTCAGGAGGGCTAGAGGGCTACAGGAGGTTGTCCCAGCCGAAAACTGAGCCTGTTTTCACTGACAGAGGGCTGCAGGATGTTGAGCTGGCCACGCCCACCCTGACCATGTCCACTCCCCCTCCCCCGAGGTCAAGCACAACCCTGATGTGGCCCTGAATGAAATCAAATTTGACACCCCTGATCTAAGAGTTCTCTTTGAATTCCAGGCACATCCTTTTTACTTCCATGTCATTTCCTTTTGTCTCAGTAAATGTTTCATCCGAATCCATAGAAATTAATAGGCACTTGTCTCAAAGCTGATTTTAATTGCAGCTTTTCTTCTCTTTTTAAATGAATATGTCTTCATGGGGGGAAAATTAATTTTTTTCCCCTCTCAAGTCAATGCAGCCATTTCAAAGTTCTTAAGGATGGTAAACAATCTCAACACAGATGCAATTTTATATATTAGGAGCCCTGTGGGTTAAACAATTACAAAGCAGCTTATCTCAAATGCAAAAAGCAATGAAAAGAAATTATCACTGCAACGTGGGAGTTTTATATTGTTCTAAGTGTTATGCGGTCTGTGGTGGGGAATTCTTTCCAGATGAGGTTGTCATGCAAAAAAAAAAAAAAAATCAAATAATGATCTTGATTGTTTCATTCAGGATTAAACATTCACCTGGGGTTAATCTGCCTAATTCCAGAATGATTGGAAGATTGCTATGGAAATATCTCTAGCGGAAGAATCAGTGGCCATCCTGGAAAAGTGCAAATGTAAGATGGATAATCAGAGATGACAGAAGATGCTTGTAAATGAAGCAAGGTATTTCAATATGTAGCCTTAATTTGGTTCATCTAACAAGATTCTAATAAAACATAAGGGATAGTGAGACACACCCAGTGGTGGTATTTAGCCAGTTCGGGTGAACCGGTAATAGTGACCTGCAAGTGGGCCCAGCCACCCGCCCTGGCGCTATGCCATCCTATTTAACCATGTTTTCTAAGCCGTGCGCATGCATGCAAACTGCACACATTCACATTTTCGGTGTGTGGCAAACCAGTGGTAGAATTATTTGTAATCCACCTCTGTACATGCCCTTGGACTTCAAGGTTGAGAGTTATGCCTACACAAGTCCCTTTGGCGCGTATCTGGAGACTCTCTTCTTTATCAATGGGTACTTTTGCAAAATCTAATTTTGTTCAATAGTTCTGGAATCCTCATTACAGCAAAATGTGGGGATTTAATTTACAGCAAAACACATCCTAACCTCTTTCTTTTGTATGTTAAGCACACAGCAGAAAGCCATTTTGGGCACATTATATTCAATTATTTACTTTCCCCCTTTGAGAGCTAGGCAGTTGCCTTCCCCCAGCTAGTTAGACTCACAAACCTCAGCAAAAAACAAAAATGCACATCTGGTAATAGATCATGTATTTATATGTTTTAATTAGTGCTTATTCTCTTTAAAGCAATCTGAGCAATTTCTCTGGTGGGGGGGAAAAACTGGAGGTTTTGCATTTTCTAAATGCTACAGGACACCATTTGAAGACCAGACCACTGGGGTAACAAAATATTAGTATCAGTGTTCCAAGTAACACCCCCCACAAAAGAAGCCTCCAAGGCTTGAATTTCCTCAAAGTTCCATTTTTTTAGAGATGTCATATTGGCACATCTGGGAAAACCCAAATCTGAAAGCTTCCAGGTTTTCCCCACCCAAAGGAAAGTCCAAGTCCCTGCCCAACACTCACATGTCCATTACATGATCCAATCCGGCACCATCCAAAACTGGAGATGCCTCCCAGTCACCTCATCGCAGCTGCAGGCCACTGTGGCCTTGACACTCTGAGAAAAGAATGTTATTTTGACTATATATCACCCATACTCTATACAATCCCCCCTCCCATTTTCCCACAATTGAAAATGTGGCAGGCCTGAAGGGCCAACTGTAAAAGACGGCTTCCAGGTCTGACAATTAGGGTGCGCAAATCAGTTTAGGGCGAATTTAGATTTGAGATTTCATGATGGCATGATACAGTTTATTTTGAAGGAATAAGATTTGATTGAAACCCATTTGAACTTCAGGATTATTTCAATGGATACTGTGCCTTATATTTAAATCCTATTGATTGGAATATATAATGATCTAAACTCAGAAAATAAATTCCTTGAGTTCTGGAGCAATGGATTTATGAAACCTCTGAACATTCACTCTAAAGCAGTGAGTCCAGTGGTGAAATTCAAATGTTTTTACTACCGGTTCTGTGGGCGTGGCTTGGTGGGCGTGGTGTGGCTTGGTGGGCGTGGCAGGGGAAGGATACTGCAAAATCCCCATTTCCTCCTCACTCCCGGGGAAAGGATATTGCAAAATCTCCATTCTCACCCCACTCTGGGGCCAGCCAGAGGTGGTATTTGCCGAATTACTCAAAATTTCTGCTACCGGTTCTCTGAACTACTCAAAATTTCCGCTACCGGTTCGCCAGAACCTGCTAGATTTCACCCCGAGTGTGTCCTTAGGCACTTCCAGATGTGTTAAATTCCCCAACCAACATGTCAACGCAGAGAATTCTGGAAGAAGATCAATCTGGAAGAGGCCAAGAGCAGGAAACACTGATATAAACCCTAATAAACTTCCCAAGAGGAGAACCTCAAAACCCAACGGCAAAATCTGAAACCTGGAGCCACATACATCCCCTTGGAGCCTTGAATAGGAACCTTGGAAAAGTATAACCCTATAAGAGGGTTGGAAGGGATCCTGGGGATCTTCTAGTCCAACCCTCTGTTCAATCAGGAGACCCTATACCATTTCAGACAAATGGCTGTCCAATATCTTCTTGAAAGCCTCCAGTGATGCAGCACCCACAGTTACTGAAAGCAAGCCGTTCCACTGGCTAATTGTTATCATTGTTAGGAACTTTCTCCTTAGTTCTAGGTTGCTTCTCTCCTGCTTTAGTTCCCATCTGAAGGATGGAAGCTAAAGCTAAAGCTAAAGCTAAAGCTAAGCTAAACTAAGCTAAACTAAGCAAAACTAAGCTGAGATAAGCTAAGCTAAGCTAAACTAAACTAAATATAAAATTAATGTATAATGTATAGTATAAGAGAATATATTATAGTGAAATGAAATATTTAAATTATAGTAGATATGTATATAAGGGACACGGTGGCTCAGGGGCTAAGATGATGAGCTTGTCGATCGAAAGGTCGGCAGCTCAGCGGTTCGAATCCTTAGTGCTGCTGTGTAATGAGGTGAGCTCCCGTTACTTTTCCCAGCTTCTGCCAACTTAGCAGTTCAAAAGCACGTAAAAAATGCAAGTAGAAAAAATAGGGACCACCTTTGGTGGGAAGGTAACAGCATTCTGTGTGCCTCTGGCGTTGAGTCATGCCGGCCACATGACCATGGAGACGTCTTCGGACAGTGCTGTCTCTTCGGCTTTGAAACGGAGATGAGCACCACCTCCTAGATTCGGGAACGATTAGCATGTATGTGCGAGGGGAACCTTTACCTTTACCTTTAGATATGTATATAAATCTAGTGATTATAAGAATGAATAAGTAACAAACAAAATGTATATGTATATGAATGGGTTGAAAGATAAAATGGATATTACTAAAGATGCCGGTATCGGAAAGCTGTAAAAATGGAACAAAGTTTGTTTTTAAAGAAGTAAATGTTGAATAAAAATACTTTAAAAAAACCTAAACTAATCTAAACTAAACTAAAGTATCTATTCATTGTTTCTAGATTTTTTTAAATCTGATACTGCTTGGAAAGTAATAATGCTCTGGGAAATGTTCTCCCCATGAAAAGTCTGTTCTATCATCTGGTAGAAAACTCACCTATTTATCCAGGTCCTTCAAATTTCAATGATAGAAAAATGTCTTCCCATAACTTTTTAATGAATTGGTTTTATTTTTAGTCAATATTGTTATATATTGTTTTAAAGTGTTTTAATTAAGTATTTGTACTCTTTTTTTTTTAAATTGTAAACCACTTTGACATGTTTCAGCATAGGAAGTGGAATGTAATAAGTCAATCAACTCAGGCAAATGTAGATTTTGTCCTGGGCCTTTTCTTATTCTTGGAGTGAATTTCAGCCATCAGCAAGGTGGATGTACTCAGTTACAGGAAGGAAGACTTGAAGGACCCGGATGGGCACAGATCCTCCTGGAGAAAATCTATGCATGTGGTCCCTAAGAGCTGACCTGAGTTTGGTTTCACATAATCAATTATTTCTGGAAATGCTATTCAGGGGTGGGCTTCAAAAATTTTAGCAAGGGATTCTCTGTCCAGTTGCTGGGTGGGCGTGGCCATGGTGGGCGTGGCCTAGTCAGCCTCCTGCACCACAGAAGGGGGAGTTTTTGCCCTCTCCGGGCTCTGGAGGCTTTCCTCTAGCCTCCAGGAGGGCAAAAATGGCCTCCCCAGGCTCCGGAGGCCCTCTGGAGGCCAGAAACAGGCCCATTTCTGGCTTTCCCAAACTTCCAGTAGGCCCGTTTTTGCCCTCCACGCCAGAGGTGGGTTTCAGCAGGTTCTGACCAGTTCTGGAGAACCAGTAGCGGAAATTTTGAGTAGTTTGGGGTAGTTTGGAGAACCAGTAGTAAACATTCTAACTGGCCCCACCCCCACCTCCACCTATTCTGTCTCCCGAGTCCCAGCTGATTGGGAGGAAATGGGGAATTTGCAGTAATCTTCCCCTGGAGTGGGGTGGGGCTGGAGATTTTACAGTATCGTTCTCCTGCCACGCCCACCAAGCCACGCCCACCAAGCCACACCCACCAAGCCACGCCCACAGAACCAGTAGAAAAAAAATTTGAAACACACCACTGCTCCATGCGCACTTACCTGCATCCAAAACAGGCCACAGGGGGACACCTGGGTGGGGCAGGGCAGGTTGGGCGGGGCCAACCAAGAGTGGGATTTACGGGTTCTCCAAACTGCACAGAATCTTAGCTAGAGGTTCTCCCAATCCCCTGCAGACCCCCAGCAGCCCACCCCTGATGCTATTCCATCATCAATGGGGGCCCTCCATCCTCTCAAAATTGCAGTTTTGATTTTGGCTTAGTGTACCTTTAATGCGGAAGCATTGCCGTTAAAAGGACTCTCGTGGAATATCTCTTCAGCTGCATTTTGGAGTTACTTTTACCAATTTTTGTAGCTATTTTCCCTTTTATAATTCAATGCCTAATGTTGGAATCTCCCCATATTTAGGAAGATCCAAGTTGTGGAAAAAAAATATTGATCTATATTTCTGCAGGCTAGAATTCAGGATTTCCCCCCCTCTTTCGGGTGTCTTCTTTCTGCCTAGAATTCTATCTTCTATCTTTCCAATGGTACCCTCAATGGAGTAGTTATTGATCCATGGTGAAGCAACAGAAGATGGACTGTTGACCCAGATATATTGAGACGACACCAGGGAAATGCAGACAAAGATTGTCACAGCAAATGTTCACGTGTTCGAGGAAATTCACAGAGTCTCATCAGGCAAGAAGGAAGATGATGGATGGAGTTACCACCCAATCTGTGACTTTCACCTCCAGTTGTCTCTGCTAACAAATTGCTTCCCTATTCAGTTGACTAGTTTCTTTCAGATGAGAATCACCCCCCCCCCCTTTTCCACAGACAGGATCTTTACTTTAGTTAGCAAAAAATCTTCTTTTTCAGAACTTCCCAAGGGCCGACACATTCTTCTGGCTAGAGAAAGGTTACTTTGACAAGTTTCAACTGTTTTATAACACATGTCTGTATCAAATTTTAACAATTTCAAAATAGGTGGCAGTAGATCAAGAGTCAGGATGTGGTGGCTTAGTGGGTAAGCTGCTGAGCTTGTCGATCAAAAGGTCGGCAGTTCAGTGGTTCAAATCCCTAGTGCCGTGTAACAGGGTGAGCTCCTGTTACTTGTCCCAGCTTCTGCCAACCTAGCTGTTCGAAAGCACGTAAAAAATGCAAGTAGAAAAATAGGGACCACCTTTGGTTGGAAGGCAACAGCATTCCGTGCGCCTTTGGCATTGAGTCATGCCGGCCACATGAACACGGAGTCGTCTTCGGACAGCGCTGTCTCTTCGGCTTTGAAACGGAGATGAGCACCACCCCCTAGAGTCGGGAACGACTAGCATATATGTGCGAGGGGAACCTTTTAGAACGAGAGTCAAATGACAAAATATGCATTCTGATCAGTGATGGGTTTCAACAAGTTTCACTACCAGTTCTGTGGGTGTGGCTTGATAGGCGGTGGCATTGCTTGGTGGGCATGGTTTGGTGGGCATGGCAGGGGAAGGAAATTGCAAAATCTCCATTCTCTTCCCACTCCAGGGGAAGATTACTGCAAAATCCCCATTTCCTCCCAATCAACTGGAACTTGGGAGGCAGAGAATAGATGTGGGTGGGGCCAGTCAAATTTTTACTATTGGTTCTCCAAACTACTCAAAATTTCTGCTACCGGTTCTCCAGAACTGGTCAGAACCTGCTGAAACCCACCTCTGGTTCTGATGTGTTGCATCCTTAAAGCACTTGCATTGCAATATTTCACAGAAGCATGACTAACGCATAGGCTGAAACATATGAAAAACGGTTGCAGGAACTGGGTATGCCTAGTTTAATGAAAAGAAGGACTAAGGGAGACATGATAGCAGTGTTCCAATATCTCAGGGGCTGCCACAAAGAAGAGGGAGTCAAGCTATTCTCCAAAGCACCCGAGGGCAGGACAAGAAGCAATGGGTGGAAACTAATCAAGGAGAGAAGCAACTTAGAACTAAGGAGAAATTTCCGGACAGTTAGAACAATTAATCAGTGGAACAACTTGCCTCCAGAAGCTGTGAATACTCCAATACTGGAAGTTTTTAAGATGTTGGATAACCATTTGTTTGAAGTGGTGTAGGATTTCCTGCCTAAGCAGGGGGTTGGACTAGAAGACCTCCAAGGTTCCTTCCAACTCTCTCTGTATATTCTGTATGCTATATTCTATGTATTGTGCAGAGTTTGCATTTCGAACAAAATCTTGGTTTGATGCAGGTGTCCCTACCTAGTCATATTACCAAAGATAATCAAATGCATCTAGTAAATCAATAGGTAGCAATAATAGTAGTAATAATTGTTCCAGAAGGCAAAATACAATTGTTTTGTTTTGAAAGCACCATGAAAATGGGAAGGAAGGCAACAAATAGCAAAAAACTTCTGGGCATAAGTCATGGAAACATACTGGTAGTCCTCAACGGATGTCCACAATTGAGCCCAAAATTCATGCTGCTAAGTGAGAAATTTATTAAGTGAGCTTTGCCCCATTTTACGACTTTTCTTGCCACATTTGTTAAGTGAATAAATGCCGTTGATAAATTAGTAACACGGTTGTTAAGTGAACCTGGATTCCTCTTTAACATTGCTTGTCAGAAGTTTGCAAAAAAGGGATCGCATGACTCCGGGACAACGCAACCGTCATAAATGTGATTTATGGGATTAATCAATTAGACAGATAGGGTACAGATAGTCCTCGACTTACGACCACAATTGAGACCAACATTTCTGTTGCTGAGTGAGACGGTTAAGTGAATTACTGTTAAACTACCTTGCCACGGTTGCTAAGAGAAACACTGCAGTTGTTAACATGGCTGTTAAGTGAAATGGCTTTCCCTTCGATTTTGTTTGTCAGAAGGTTGTAAAAGTTGATCACATGACAACGAGGACACGGCAGCCGTGCTAAATAGGAGTCAGTTGTCAAGCATCTGAATGTAAATCATGCGATCACGGGGAGGCTGCAATAGTTATAAGTGTGAAAAATGGTCATAAGTCACTTTAAACAGTGCCGTTGCGACTTCAAATGGTCACTAAATGAACTGTTGTAAATTGAGGACTAGCTGTACTTCTCTTCCACTGATTGGTTTTGTACTTAAATTGATTTTGTACTTTGCCCAGAATCTTTTAGATAAGGGTAGTAGAAACCTGTTGTTCAATAAATAAAACTAATATGCCAAAACGTCAATAGGAAGGGTAGACTGTATAGCCAGCACATTTTAGACCAGGGGTCTCCAACCTGGGCAACTTTAAGACTTGTGGACTTCAACTCCCAGAGTTCCTCAGCCAGGCTCGGGAGCTGGAGTCACAACACTAAGTCTTAAAGTTGCCAAGGTTGGAAACCTCTGTTTTAGACAGATATATCTTCTTAGAAGTAGCGTAGATCCAAATATAGCCTCCTTGCTGATGTCCTCAATGCAGCCTTACGCTTGGAGGTACTGCTATTTATTTCCCATTAATCAAAGTCTTAAGTCAGAGTTCTAAATTTCTCACGTGTGCTTCTCAGGCCTAGAACAACATGTAGGTATTGTTCTGACCTAGGCTTCCCAAGAGCATAAAGCCTTGTCCCGACAAAAAACCCTTTTTATTAAGTTACTGTGAATTCTTCTCATTCACATCCAACAAAGTCTTTCAAGGGAGAATTTACAGTCACAGACTTTTATCTGGCTTGGAGAGCTGCCAGGCTGAAATCTTCAAAACTTGGCAAGGAGTCTCTGAGAGTCACGAAACAATTAAGTGAACTAATTGCCTCCTGCAAACTCCACTCCCCTTTCGCTCCTCTTTATTCCCTATGGGAAGGGACATTTGCCGTCCACCTGTGGCTTTACTCCTGAGTCAACCCTTGTTCCTTAGGTATTCCCTTCCTCTGGCAGGTCTGCGCATGCACGCACTGGGAACAGGCTCCAGCTGTTCTTGTGCCCCACTGATGTCCAACTCCGAAGGCAGCTGACAACTGTCAGACGGGCCCTGGCCCCATCTCTGCCTCGGACGCAGAGCACTCATCAGAGCCTTCCCTAGACTCCAGGACTGGCCCATATTCCTCCCCAACCTCCTCACTGTCTGAGTCTGCCACCAGCTCTGCTGGTGGGCCACAACAGGCGTATGAAGTGGCCTTCAACACTTCAAAGCCACAGAAAGAATTTATCAGCTGCAAGTCACAGCTAAATATCGAGGGAGTTACCAGGTACCCTGCTGCACATACTGTGTTAACAAGGAAGTCAGCCATCAATCAGTTTTACAATGAGGACACAAACCAAAAAGTTTTCACAGCACAGTTAAAGGCTTTGAAAAATATTTGTCTTCTGATATTTTTTTTCCATACACATTGCGAGAAATTTATGGCGTGTTTTTTTTCTACAACCAACCATCTGCAGAAGCTACTTCCCTATTTCCCTATTCGGAAAAGTCATTTTTTTTATGAGCCAGTGAGTTGCTCAAGTCCTAATTGCAGGTAGCAGAATTCCCTTCATTCAACTATCCCTGGCATATGAAGAAGTGAGCCAGAAAAAAAAAAACAGGAATGAATGCGAGATTAGATAGACTTCCCTTAATTGTTTATCCTGATAGATGCTTCTTATGTGGACTGCTAATTATTGATCTGATTTTGGTAATGATTTTAAAGTCCTGAATTAATGTGGGATGGCCTCTTTATGCAGAAAGAGCAGAGGCAAAAGTTTAACAAGACTCATCAGGGATGTTGTGGGTTATTTTTCTTTCCGGGAACACACTCCTGTTTCTGATTGCTTGACCTAAAAAATGTCTGTGTTTTTGCAGGAACAGATGTACTTGAGGGAGTAGCAAATGGTTAAGCATTTATATGGTATCTTTTGTGACAGAAATGTGGGGGAGAAAAACCCCCTAATCACCAGCTCCCCATGCACAATTGAGGCTGAGAGTTACTCCTAAATATAACTCATTTAGAATTGCAAAGAATGATCTCCCAATTTTTTTTTACCTGAAACCCACTTGAAAATAAAATTTAAAAAAACACCCCTTAAAGGTCAGTGTCTTATGCCTGGCTAACCAGGAAGAAGGTCGATGCTTAATGATAGATAGATAGATAGATAGATAGATAGATAGATAGATAGATAGATAGATAGATAGATAGATAGATAGATAGATAGATAGATAGATAGATAGATAGACAGATAGATGAGAGAGAGAGGGCACTTTAGATAGATATAGATAGAGAGAGATATAGATAGATAGATAGATAGATAGATAGATAGATAGATAGATAGATAGATAGATAGAACTTTAGATAGAGATAGAGAGATAGATAAGAGAGAGAGAGAGCACTTTAGATAGATATAGATAGATATAGATATAGATATCGATAGATATCGATAGATAGATAGATAGATAGATAGATAGATAGATAGATAGATAGATAGATGATAGATAAGAGAGAGAGCCATTTAGATAGATGTAGATATAGATAGATAGGGCGATAGTTAGATAGTTATTTAGATAGATAGGGCGATAGTTAGATAGTTATTTAGATAGATAGATAGATAGATAGATAGATAGATAGATAGATAGATAGATAGATAGATAGATAGATAGATAGACAGACAGACAGACAGACAGACAGACAGGCAGGCAGGCAGGCAGGCAGGCAGGCAGGCAGGCAGGCAGGCAGACAGACAGACAGATAGACAGATAGATAGATAGATAGATAGATGAGAGAGAGCACTTTAGATAGAGAGATAGATAGATAGATAGATAGATAGATAGATAGATAGATAGATAGATAGATAGATAGATAGATAGATAGATAGATAGATGGATGGATAAGAGAGAGAGCCATTTAGCTAGATATAGATATAGAGATAGATAGATAGGGCAATAGTTAGATAGTTATTTAGATAGATAGATAGATAGATAGATAGATAGATAGATAGATAGATAGATAGATAGATAGATAGATAGATAGATAGATAGATAGATAGACAGACAGACAGACAGACAGACAGACAGACAGACAGACAGACAGACAGACAGGCAGGTAGGTAGGTATAGAAATAGATCCATTTCATCATTGTCATTTTAGCCATTGTCTATCCATTACAAGATGAAGGCCTCTTCTGCATGTCTCCAACCTATATGGCCCTGAGCTTTCTATTTATCCTTTTTTTTTGAAGACTATATGACATTTTTCTACCCACTCACTGTTCATTGTTGCATATCAATGTTTCTGAAAGTAGGCAATACCGCCCCCTGGAGGGCCTTTGAATTATTCAGAGAGGTGTTAGGCATTAAGGGGATGTGTTTGTGTTTACTGTATATAGTAATATATATATAGTGATGAAAAATGTAGCTCATTTGTCATCAGAGGTCCAGGAACTTTAACACCTAGTGCGGTCTTTGTTTACCCAGACAATAACTGATCCATTATGGGTTTCTGTTTAGACTGATTTGGGGCATTTTTGTTCACCTAAAGAATCCTCACCAATGAGAAGTTGTTGTCTGAGGGTGTTAAAGGTCTTATTGCAGGATATCAGCTATTCTTATTATTTTTATCTGTTCTCTGCACCAACCTCTTTGGAAAATGTTTACTCAGCAGAAGGCAACAGAATTGATCAAGGTTTAAATAAAAGAATTTGGAGGGAGGGTTTTATTTGCATTTACCAAGTTTGGGCGACTTCACATCTTCCCAATATGCGCATAAACAGAAAACTATAATTTTGAAGGAAAACCATACTAGGATTGTTCCTTTGATATGGGAATCTGGTTTCCTTTTTGTATAGAGAAGCATTTGACCACATAACCCGCATTAGTGGTAAGTATTAAATCCCAGGCAGAGATGGTATTCAGCTGGTTCAGAAAGGTTCTGTCAAGCTGCCTCTGATTATATCTAGGAAAGAATACACCTTGACTTCATTTGAAAATAAAGAAAAGTACTTTTACTAGGTACATCTTGATTGCAGCAGTATTAAGTTGAATCTGAGACAAAATATGGCTAACAATCTATATCCCCCCTATTACTCCCTCCTCTTCCCCAAGAGGTCATCAGGTCTGGTCCAATGCCAGCTCCTTCCCGGGGTCCCGTGGTAATCTTCTTCCGCAGGTCTCTGGCTGTCAATCATATCAGGAATGCAATGTCCGTTAGAGTTCGCGCTCAAACATTCCTGTTGAATTCAAAACATTAATCTCCCCTCCCCCCTTAATTATGTCAGACCGACACTCTTAAAAGGCCCTCTCTACTTAACTTGAATCCAAGAGCTATTTACATTAGAAATAAAATCCTATGCTATCTAACAACTGAATATAAGGAGTACAAAGAGATATGAAGATTGGAGTGGAGGCTGACAGGTTCAGGCAAACCGGTAGTGGAAATCACGGGTGGGCCCACCAGTAGCGGAAATTGTGGGCCCACCCACCTGCCCCGGCTCTATGCAGTCCTATTTAAGTACGTTTTTGAAGCCAGGCACATTCGCGTAAGGCACACGCGCTCACATTTGCTAACCAGTAGGGAAAACAAGTAAATACCACCCCTGGTCCCAGGTCTAGGTTCCCATGCTACCCCCAGCAAAAAGACCCATTTGCCAATATAAGGGTGGGACATCATTTTCTCTTATTCCCTACCAAGCATGTCAGCTATTTCCTTTAACTCTGTATCAATACCATGGTTAATTTACAGGGCAATAAAAGTTAATTAATGCTGTAGTTACAAGCCCATTACAATGTAATTATTGTTTAATTGGATTATAACTTATGTAATTTTCAACAAAGTGCTTATTGCTTCTGTAGTAAAACAGAAGAAGATATTTACAAAGTGATTAATTGTCGCTTTCCACAAGCAGCCAGCGATGCTTAGAAGAGGCATCAATGCTCTGGTTTTCAGTATTTTTATTCTTTCTGACAGTAAACCTCTTGCAGACATGTTAGCAGTCTGTTCCTCCAGCTCAGAAAGCAAGGTTTTTTTAAAAAAAAAATCCATTTCTATTAATGAATTGTTCCTTATACTAACATATTTGTGTAGTCTCAGAAACCTTGATAGAGCATTTCCCTTGATAAGTCAAGCTGCTCACGTAATTCGTTTTTAGAATCCTAAGAAGTTATTCAAACCGAATCCCCAATAGTTGGGCTCCTCTCAAATTGCTCAGAAAGCTGATGCATGTGTGGACTGTCGGAAGAAAATATCCATCGGGTTCAGTTCCAAGTGTGGAGAAAGACACTGGAAACATGGAGGCTGATTGGAAAGAGGGTTTAATGGTGAACAGAACCACCAAGCACATGGGATTCTGGGTAGCTGACCACATGGAGTGGAAGAGGTTGGCTGAAGAGGTTGTAAAAAAATGCTTTTAAAAGTAAAAAAAAAAGCCTCTGACAATCGCGTGGCTCAGTTGGGCATGGCGGGGTGGGGGGGCAGGGATTTTTGCTACCGGTTCTCTGAACCACCCGCCGCCATCACTACTGGATCGGCTGATCTGGTCCAAACCGGGAGCATTTCACCCCTGGTGCATCCCCTCTGCCAACCCCCATCCCCACCACACACACCCCATTTATCAGAAATCCATTCACTTCTAAATATGATGTATGCTTTTAACTATAAGCAATGTTCCTCCGTTGCTTAGATAGGCCAAGCAAGCCAAGCTCAAAAGAACAACAAACTCACCAGGCATTAGCATAGCCACGTTTGAAAGTAACAACATTTTCAGGCTCCTGGAGGAGACATTCCTTCATTTTGCTAAGTGAAGCTCGCTAACAGATTTGGGATTATGGAATTTAGAAGCACATAATGTTGGGATGCTTGTTTTCCCACCACTACAAAATGCTCTTTGCTTGTTTTGTTTTATGCTACACTTCTATGGTAGTGAATGGTTGAGATATTTTCACCAGCTGTCAGCCCCAAAGGCAAGACAACATGTTCAACTGTTTGAATCAACATCTTCAAGAGAGACAGATACTTATCTGAGGAAACTCTCACAGTCTCTTTCCCTTCTGGAGAGGAATAAGCCAGGGCCTTTTTACTAAGCCGTCTCCCCTCCCAGGGGTGAAATGCTCCCAGTTCGGATCGGATCAAGTGATCTGGTAGTGATGGCAGCAGGTGGTTCAGAGAACCAGTAGCAAAAATCCCTGGCCCCCCCCGCCCATGCCCACCCAATCGCCCAGTTGCCCGCTTGCCCGCTTGCCGCTTCTTCCCGGCTCACTCGCTTTTCCCACCTGAATGGTAGGAATAGGTTGTAAAAAAGAAAACTTCACAGCTGAGAGTTGGAGGAAGCAGGCAAAGCACGGAGATCGCTTCACTCACTAGCGCCTCGTTAGGGCTGAAAAAAAGCTTCACAGCTGAGAGTCGGAGGGAGCAGGCAAAGCCTAGATCACTTCACTCGTTAGCACCTCATTAGGTCTGGAAAAAAGCTTCAAAAAAGCTACATTTGGAGTATAAGGCGCATCCAAATTTTCAGCCTCTTTTAGGAGGGGAAAAAGTGCGTCTTACACTCCGAAAAATACAGTATTTGTTAAGTGAATTATTGCAGTTGTTAAGTTAGTCACATGATTGTTAAGTGAATCTGGCTTCCCCATTGACTTTGCTTGTCAGAAGGTCACAAAAGATGATCACATAACCATGGGAAACTACAGCCATCATAAATATGAGCCAGTTGCCAAGCATCCAAATGTAAATCATGTGACCATGAGGATGCTGCAAAGATTGTTATGTGAAAAATGCCCTTAAGTGACTTTTTTCAGGGCTGTTGTAACTTCGAACTGTTGTAAGTCAAGGACTACCTGTAGTGAGCCGGTAATTACATTTGATGTTATAGCTTTGCAACAAGTTTCAGTGCAGGCAACCTTACTTTGCTGTTTTTATGATGTTCTAGATCAGGGGTATCAATGTTGTGACCCAGGTTCCTGGACCCAGACTCCTGGACTCAGATGATTCAGAAAGTGAGGGAGAAGACCTGGCAAGCCCTGCTTCTCTTGAGCCCTCTCTCTCCCTGGCACCCACTCAAAGGGAGGAGGAGGGGCCGGCAAGGCCTGATTCTCCCGAGCCTTCTTCTGATTTGGCAACGCCCCAAGAACAGTTTTGGAGTGATGCAAGGCTGCGGAGGCGTGACCGACGCGCGCAGCAGAAACAGCGTTGGGAGGAAGCCAAGTCATGATTGTCATGCAGTGACATCTGCAGAGACTATAAATAGGAGGCGGGACTTCCTGGTTTTTTGTCTTGGACAAAGTAATGAATTGGCGCGAGCTAACTGTCTCAATGGAGGGAAGAATATATTCGTGAGTAATTCTGGCCTTATCTATAATTTCCTCGTTATCTCCAGAAACTTGGCAGGCCCGTGGGTAGACGTGGCCAGGACATGTATCTATGTAAATAAAAGGAAAAAAGAAGGCCTCTGACGGACTCTTTGCTGGGAGTATTAGGGGGAGGGAAACAGAACAATCAAACTCAATTTCATTGAGGGCCGCATCAGGATTGTATTTGACTTTGGGGTGGGGGTAGGGATGGCGAGGGTGGGCATGGCCGGGGTGGGTGTGGCTAGGATGGGCATGGCCAGGGTGGGCATGGCCAGCTCAATGTCACTTGTGTCGGGGGCATCTGGGGTGCCCAAGTGCTAAGGCAGGACTTCCCTCAGACCCTACCTCACTCTCATTATAGCCTTCCTTCCTTCCTTCCTTCCTTCCTTCCTTCCTTCCTTCCTTCCTTCCTTCCTTCCTTCCTTCCTTCCTTCCTTCCTGTTATGTATCTTTAAATGTTTTGGCGGGAAACAAGCACGTTGCTGATTGGTTGAAGCCGCCGGTTAAACAGTATAAAAGGAGAGGTTTTTCCCCAGCCAGGTTGCTGGGTTCACCATATATTAAAGAGCTGTTGTCACTACCCTGGTCTCCAGCCTCGTTACTTCCCGAACATAACACTGGCGACGAGGATGGGATATCGAGGCTAAGGAGCACCAGAACCGAGCTGAAGCACGGAAGAACCGAACCCAGCAAACCCAGGGCAGAAACGCGGAGATGGCCAGTTACACTCCGCCCACGCCGTTTGACCCAGCCAGAGAGAAATGGGGAACGTACATGACCCGTTTCGAAAGCTTCCTAGAAGCAAACGAACTGCAGGGAGTTCCAGACAACCGCAAAAGGGCATACTTCTTGAGCCACTGCGGTCCCGAGGTCATTGACATCGCGGAAGCCCTGGCAGAGCCAACGCCGGTACAATCGGTATCGTGGCAAACTCTGCAAACCCTGCTTAAAAACCATTTCGCGCCAACGCCGTCCAAATACGTGCGGCGTTTTGAATTTGGCGCGCCGACAGCTAGAGGGCGAATCCATCGGCGACTACATGGCCGCCCTGCGGAAAGCCTCCAAAGACTGTGGGTACCGAGACCTGGACGAGGCGCTGCTGGAGCAACTCATCCGTGGGGTCCGAGACATGCGTTTGCGGAGGCGGCTGCTATCGAAAAGCAATCTAACGCTGGCAAACGCCCTGGACGAAGCCAGAGCGCATGAAATGTCCACCCAAGCGGCGGAGACCCTGCAACAGCCACTCACACCGAAGGTGAGCACAAAATCAACCCCGGTGCACCAAGAAGAGATCCAGACCGAATCCGACGGTGAGGATGAGGAAGGGGTTTGTCGAACCGAGAAACGCGGCAAAGAAGACCGGGACGAATGCGGAAGTTGCGGAGGTCAACACCAGCGCCAACACTGCAAGTTTAAGGACGCTACATGTCGGCGGTGTGAGAAGAAGGGGCACCTAGCTCAAGTCTGTCGAGCTCCCCAACCTTCCCGCCGAAAATTCAAATCGGCCAATCAGAGCGCGGGATCGGCAAGGCGACCCGTGATTGGCTCAAACAAAAAAGGCGCGAACTCGAATCAAACGACTGTGATCATAGGCCGCGCCACAACCCGGGTGGAGAAGAAAATCTTCACCAAGCCCAAAATAGAAGGAGTACCGTGCCGACTAGAAGTGGACACCGGGTCAGCGATCACCATCATGTCCTGGGACACTTTGGCGAAGGCGTTGCCATCAGTCGCGAAGCGCCACCTGCAAACACAACGGCTACGAGTCCACGACTACCAAGGAAATCGCATCCCTGTTCGAGGGACCACCTCTGTCCGAGTCGAGTACGGACCACACAAGAAGACCCTGCCCATCACGATCGTCGAAGGGACCCTGCCTAGTTTGTTGGGACTAGACTGGTTCCGTGCATTGGGCATGGGAGTGACTGGCATCTACAGAAGTGACTGTAACCTAAAGACACACTCATGAACGAGTTCAAGATGTCTTCAAGGACTGCCTGGGCAAGTACAAGGGGACCCCTATTTCCTTCAACTTAGACCCCAGGTAGCCCCATTAGGTTAAAGGCAAGGAGAGTCCCTTTTGCCCTTAAACCTAAGATTGACAAGGAGATAGATAAGCTCATAAATCAGGGGATTCTGGTGCCAGTCGATCACGCAAAGTGGGAGACACCAATCGTCACCCCAGTAAAACCAGATGGGTCAGTTAGAATCTGCGCTGACTACAAGGCGACGTTAAACAAAGCCTTACAGAAAAGCGCTTACCCGGTTCCTGTGGTGCAACACTTGCTGCACTCGTTGGGGCAAGGGCAAGTCTTTGCAAAGTTAGACTTGGCTCAAGCCTATCAACAACTGCCCGTAGACGCCAACACAGCCGAAGCCCAAACGATTGTAACTCACAGAGGTGCTTTCAAGTGTACCCGATTACAATTTGGGGTGAGTGTGGCACCGGGGCTGTTCCAAAATTTAATGGAACGACTTCTGCAAGGGCTCCCAGGGGTGGTCCCCTACTTCGATGATGTATTGATATCAGCCGAAAATTTAGAAGAATTGGGGGAGCGCTTGAGAAAAGTTCTGGGCATTTTCCGGTCAGCCGGACTAAAGGTTAAAGTGAACAAATGCCAGATAGGGGTAGAATCCGTCGAGTTCTTGGGCTACCGAATAGACAAGGAAGGAATTCACCCCACTGAGAGCAAGGTCAAAGCAATCAGAAAGGCTCCAGCGCCCAAAAACAAAACAGAGCTACAGGCATTCCTGGGGTTAGTGAATTTTTACGCGGTCTTTTTAAAAAACAAGGCGACCGTTGCTGAGCCGCTGCATAAGCTTCTGGGAAAGAATACTGTTTGGTCTTGGGGAAAGTCGGAAGCTAGGGCTTTCGAAGCAGTAAAAAACCTACTCTCGAGCGATAGCCTACTGATCCAGTATCATAGCTCATTGCCATTATTACTGGTTTGCGATGCCTCCCCTTACGGGGTGGGGGCTGTGCTAAGCCACAGACTTCCAAACGGCACAGAAGCCCCTATAGCCTTCTACTCCAGAACGATGTCCTCAACAGAGAGGAACTATAGCCAGTTGGATAAGGAAGCGCTAGCAATTGTGTCAGGGGTAAAAAAGTTTCACGAATACGTTTTTGGTAGAGACTTTGAAATTGTTACTGACCATAGACCGCTGTTAGGGATACTGGCTGGCGACCGCCCAACGCCTGTGGCACTTTCGCCACGATTGACCCGATGGACTATCTTCTTAGCCGCTTATTCCTACAAGCTGCAGCATCGACCGGGAAAAGAAGTGGGGCATGCGGACGCTTTAAGCAGATGCCCACTACCAGGGGCGATCGAAGACCCCACTCCGGGGACGCCCATCCTGCTAATTGACTCTTTGGACTCTGGCCCAGTCACATCTAAGGAGGTGGCTCGGGCATCATACCGGGACATTACTTTGAGGACTGTACTCGGTTGGGTACAAAGAGGGTGGCCCGCTGCGCCGGGCGAGCGTTTTAAGGAATTTGTAAAAAAACGTGGGGAACTCTCGGCTCAAGGGGGGTGCCTGCTGTGGGGCGATCGAGTGGTGATTCCGGAGAAATTGAGGGAAAGAGTATTGGACCTCCTCCACGAGGGTCACCCAGGGATCGTAAGGATGAAGGGGCTAGCAAGAAGCTATGTTTGGTGGCCACTAATGGACTCAGAAATTGCTGAGAGGGTAGGAAAATGCCAGGCTTGCCAAGAGTCCAGACCTCTACCCCCAACGGCCCCAGTCAGGGAATGGGAAAAACCCCAAGGGCCCTGGTCGAGAATCCACATTGATTTTGCTGGCCCTTTCCATGGCCAAACCTTCCTAGTGGTAGTCGACGCTTTCTCTAAATGGTTGGAGATCATTCTCATGAGATCCATGACAGCCGAGGCAGTAATCGCAGCCCTGCGGCATCTATTTGCAACCCACGGGTTGCCCGACACGCTAGTATCCGATAACGGCCCGCAATTCACGGCAACCCAGTTTGAGGAATACTTGGCAGATGAGGGCATCCGACATGCCCTCTCTGCGCCTTTCCACCCTGCGTCGAATGGCCTTGCAGAGCGTTCCGTCCGGAGCGCTAAAGAGGCATTGTCCAGACTCAAGCCAGGCGACTGGCAAACAAAGATAGATTTCTTTCTGGCCATTCAGCATAGAACCCCCAGCACTGCTACAGGCAGAAGCCCAGCCGAATTATTGATGGGACGGAAGCTCCGGTGCCCACTCGACCGGTTAAATCCCCATTACACACCAGAGGGTTACAAGGGGGAACTGGAAAAAATGAGAGAAATGGGCATAGGCGACCGAGTGTGGGCCCGCAACTATGGGGACGGCCCAAGTTGGCTAGCAGGGCAAATCGTGAAAGCAACCGGTCCAAAGTCATACTTAGTTGAATTAAAAGACAACCGAGTATGGAGGCGCCACATAGATCAAATCAGAAAAAGAATAACCGAGCAATCCGAGCTCAATGAAACAGACCCTGACCACACATTATTTGAACCCACAGCTGACCCTAACCCGGGAGAGGCGCAAGACTTAGCTGAGTTCCCGGAGGTCCAGCGACGCCATCAGGTTCCCCTTGGAAACAGCAGGGACGACTCTGAAAGTAATCCAAGGCCGGATGGCCTAGCAAAAGAGCCGGAAAATAATCCAGGGCCGGATGGCCTAGAGAAAGAGCTGGGAGGAGCAAAAAGCCCCTCTGACCGGCTCAACCCACTCCCAAGGACTGAACCGCGCAGGTCCGAAAGAATCAGGAGACGCCCAGGTTATTTGCGTGACTACGTCGAAAAATAACATGTAAATAATATGTAAATATAGGTAAAGTGTTTTCTGGGAGGGGAGGAGTGTTATGTATCTTTAAATGTTTTGGCGGGAAACAAGCACGTTGCTGATTGGTTGAAGCCGCCGGTTAAACAGTATAAAAGGAGAGGTTTTTCCCCAGCCAGGTTGCTGGGTTCACCATATATTAAAGAGCTGTTGTCACTACCCTGGTCTCCAGCCTCGTTACTTCCCGAACATAACACTTCCTTCCTTCTTTTTCTTCTTTTTCCTTCCCTATTCATTCTCCTTTCTTCTTCCTTCCCCTCTTTCCCTCTTTTTTTCCTTCCTTGCTCTCTTCCCATCTTCCCTTCTTTATCTTTGTCTTTCCTCTTTCCCTTTCTCCTTTCCTGTCCCACCTTGCACGCTCAAAAGCAAAAGGGGAAACATTTATCCTTTTTTTTTTCTTTTTAGTTTGTTTGGCTAGCCCTCTGCTAGCAAAAACAGAGCCCTGGCCTCATTTTTGACTACGACAGCCTCCAGCCTTCTGTCAGCAAAAATGGATCTTGGGGGGAGGGTGTATGCGCGCAGCCCTCTCAAGCTCCATTTTCCATAGCAGAGGCACCACAGGCTGGTCCTTTGTTGTATCCAGGGCAGTCCCATGGGCCAGATCTAAGCACCCCGTGGGCCAGATCTGGCCCGCAGGCCGTGGATTTGACACCTCTGTTCTAGATGCTCAGTGGTTCTTCATTTGCTCTTGTTTTTCAGGATGAGGACTTTGTTCCTTCTGAGGAAAAGATAGAGGAGAGGTCCCTGGTTTGGAAATGACAGCAGTTCAATAGCAATGCTGACTTCCTCTACTGGCCACTCCTCTTGGTTTGTTGCTAAAGGTTGAGCCACTTCTGGAAAAACTTAAATCCTTTGCCCTGTCTGGACCTTTGCAGTTCTTCCAATTCTACTTCGGTGAATGCTTTATTTCAGATTATAAATGAACACTGATCCGCTAGTTAACCACGTAATGAAAAGAATGTCAGGGTTCCAAGTAACAGCTCCAACGAAAGAAAACTCTGAAGCTTGAGTTTCTTCAAAGTTCCATTTTATTAGAGATGTCATATTGGCACATCTGGGAAAACCTGAATCTGAAAGCTTCCAGGTTTTCCCCACCCAAAGGAAAGTCCAAGTCCCTGTTCAGAATCCACATGTCCATTACGTGGTCCAATCAAAGCACCACCCCAACTGGAGATGCCTCCCAGTTCCAGCCTCCCAGGTGCAGGGCAAGATGCCCTTGAACTTCTGAGAAAAGAATGTTATTATGGCTATATATCTCCCATGCTCCATACGATCCCCCCTCCCAGTTTCCCACAGTAGTAAACGTGGCAGGTCTGATGGCCCAATACAAAAGATGGCTTCCAGCTTCTATTGCTGAATTTCAACAAATATTTTTTGTGGAGTTTTGAGTGGCTGAAAGGAGAGATAGATTCCTGATTTCCATAAAGACCAGCCAGTGACTCAAATTCTTAGTAAAACAGAAAATGGTATCCTCAACTGATTTTGATTATTGTGTATATCTAGCTCTTTATATCTTTAATTCATTGCTATTTTAGAAGATGAGGCCACAGTCTGCTGATTTTTCCCAATTACTTTTGTTCTCGGTCCTGCTCTTACATTTCAGAATTGTGGATGTGGGGAACGGAGAGGAAAATAAAGCCTGGAGAATTTGCAATTTTCATTTTTCAAGGCACTGGTTAATGTAAAACTCCGAAGAGAATCTCTAGGTAGTATTCAGGCTAATCTCCATCTCTGGTAATTTACTTTGTTTTCCCATTCAATCTCAGGTTTGATCATACCATTTTCTCTTCCTCTTCTATGTTGCTGTTGTTGTTGTTAGTTGCAAAGTTGTGTCTGACCCATTGCGACTCCATGGACAACTTTCCTCCAGGCCTTCCTGTCCTCTACCATTCTCTGGAGTCCATTTAAGCTCACGCTGACTGCTTCAGTGACTCCATTGAGCCACCTCATTTTCTGTCATCCCTTTCTTCTTTTGTCCTCAATCTTTCCCAGCATTAGGCTCTTCTCCAGTGAGACCTTCCTTCTCATTAGGTGGCCAAAGTATTTGAGTTTCATCTCCAGGATCTGGCCTTCTAGAGAGCAGTCAGGGTTGATCTCTAGAACTGACTGGTTTGATCACCTTGCAGTCCAAGGGACTCGCGGAGTCTTCTCCAGCACCAGAGTTCAAAGGCCTCAATTCTTTGGCGCTCAGCCTTTCTTATGGTCCAACTTTCACATCCATACATTGCAACTGGGAAAACCATAGCCATTCTCTTCTTTTACCTTATAGTGAAAGTCAAATCAGTTACAGGTATTTTAACTGAGTTAAGAACATTTTTGAGACATTCAAAATGTCTGTAGTTCCTAAAGTTTTATTCTGACACCTGGTACTCCTCAATTTTTCATTCTTGATAGAATATTTTGTTACATCAGGTTTCCTTGAATGAAAAATAACCACTGAAGGGGAAAAGACAGAGAGAAAGCATAGTGTAGCCTTCCTTCAACTGCAGCTCCAAAAAATTTCCAACCCACTAAACGAAAGCAGAGAAATCTGAAAGTTACAGTTCCAGAACTTTTTTTGTGCCTGTGTATGACTTTTTATTAAAACTTTTAAACAAGAAGATAACTAACACACACTAATATAAGGTAAAGAAGAAAAGAGAAAAAGAAAAGCAAGAAAAAGTAACTTGAAGCACAGAAAGAAAAAAGTTGAAGAAAATTAGAAAAGAAAGTTAAAAGACGTAAAAGTGGCTTCTGATATTTTTTCACAGCAGTTATGAGAACAAATATATTTTAATTTCTCTCTCTCTGTCTCTCTCTCTCCCCTTTAAGTACACATCATATTGCTCTTCTTTCTAGAATCTATCTTGTCTCAAGTATAGGAAATCAGGAGTCCAAGCAGTTCAAATGAATATAGGTTGATTATATGTTAATGCTTTCTATAAGAATCTGAACTACTACTTTCTTACAAAAAAAAACCCATATAATAAAATGTTTTATAGATTGCCTTTTCCACCTGGCTAGGTTAGCCAAAATGTTCAAAAATTCAGTGTATATTTAATATTATATATATTAACAACAGCAAGGATTGTATTTGCGCAGCATTGGAAAAAGGAAGAAATACCACTAGATCAAGAGCTAATTGAGAAGATACTGGACTGTGCAGAAATGGACAGACTTACATTGAAGATTTAACAGAAAGAAGTTACAAAATACTATCAAACATGGAATTTATTTTATCAATGACTGGAAAAAAGGGGTAAATTAGGAATATAATTTGTATTGTTAAGCAAACAAATTAACCCAGACAACCCAATGTTTATTAAGCACTAATTAAATGTAATAGTAGAAAATTAATAAAACTTTATAACAGAAAAGAATCTGAAGTACTAATGGTCAAAGCAAATTGGTGGTAGATAAGAATCAACGGAATTTAAGGTGGACTGGACTTCGATCTCTTGTGGGTACAAAGTGTTGGTGATGTATTTAACACAGCTCTGCGCATGCGCAAGATGGCGCGGCTCTGAAGACTCGGCTCCGGCGTCGAGAGGCCCCTCCGATGTTGGCGATGCCTCGGTCGCCCGTTTAGCCGCTTGCTGTCCCCGGCCCGGTAGATCTTACCTCGGGCAGCCACAGGAGAGGTCTTTGGACTTTTTCATGCATGTGGCTGCCGAGAACGAGGCCGGGTAGGCAAGCGGTGGATTCGGGCGGCCATGTTTTAGGCTCGGAGGTGGGGCGATGAGTCGGCGTTTTTCCGGCCGTTTCTCGGCCGTTTCGTCTTGCCGGCTTGCCTCTAGCCTCTGGCTCGTTTCCCGACCCTCTTCTGAGTTTCGGACTCCGGACTTTTTGGGTTCTAGCCTTTTTGGCTCTAGCCTCTGCAATTCGGACGATCTGGATGATAGCGGAGGTATTACATCTACCGTTATTATTGCCATCTGCCTCGTTGCCATGGTCTTTTGTTGGCTTTCTCCCTGCTGCCGGACTGTGGAGTTGGCAGCCTCAATATCCCCCAGCCTCTCGGAGAGGTTTAGCCTCTTATATGGGCTTCGCCTCTTGGAGGGAGAGGTCTGGGGAGACCTGGCTTCTGGAGTGGTTAGGACTTATCCCTGGCCATGTCTGGAGGTGGTTGTTGGAGGACTGCGGGGAGATGATGGAGGCACCCCGGAGTTGTTCCCCTGCAACCAGTCTGTGACCGTGACTGTGATAACATCACCCATGCCCCCCTCGGCCTTCTTGGGACTTCTATGGCCGTTTTTGGTCCTATTAGGACTTTGTGGGGGAGACAAGGGATTTATTTGGGGACAGAAGAAGACGGAGGAAGACGTGGCCAGCGACTGGAGTGCCATTTCTCCCTCACCTCCGGTTCCAGGATGTTTGGACTATGCACCAGACAGAATACCACCTAGACTGTCATTTGGTGCTAGTTGTTGTTCCATTCTCTACCTGCCCTCATTCTGGACTAGCACCATCTTTTACCATCTTGCCATTCGGAGATGGAGCCTCTATTTTGCCGATTCTTAGTCTCAGCTGCTACGCATTATACTTCTGGTGAACTCTTGCGCCTGCGAGGTGCCCCCGCCTCGCAGGAATGGCCCTCCTCACTACCGAGGGCCGGCCTCTATGACGGGTCTTGGGACCCACAGAGGTGGCATGCGAAAAAGAAGAGCTTGTGGGGTTTTTTAGAGAGGGAATTTTTAAGGGGTGGGAGGGTAAGGGCGGGTAATGGGGGTAACCCGCCGGGTAGGGGGCCAGTTCCTGCACATGCTCACGGCGGTTTTTCTCTATCAGGTTCGGAGGTTATGGGGGAGGAGTGTGTTCCTATTTGCGAGGGTGGTTCTATCGACACGGTAAGTGGGAGAGGCAGGTATGGCGGAAGCGAGGGGTCATATCAAATTCCGGGAGCGCGTGCTCGATGTCTGAAAGCGATCACGCGCTCCGACCCCTTGGACTTCTCCCGTTCCCCGGATGGTCAGGATCCTCAGAGCTTGGGCCTTCGGTTGATGTTGTGCAATGCTCGGTCCGTGGTGAACAAAGCCCCCCTTGTCTGTGATCTTATACAGGGGGGTTCCGCGGACCTTATGGGCATTACGGAGACCTGGCTGGGCACTGAAGGGGGCGTGCCCCTTGTTGAGATGTGCCCGCCGGGTTTCCGTGCCTTCCATCAGCCGAGGGCCCAGGGTAGGGGTGGGGGGTGGCGGTTGTGATTAGAGAGAGTCTAGAGCCGAGGGAGACCACTGTACCTCAGATTGCCGGGTGCGAATCCCTCTTTGTGAGATGGGGTCGTAGGTGTCAGATGGGTGTGCTGATCACGTACCTGGCTCCTTGCTGCATGACAGCTGCCCTGCCCGAGCTCCTGGAGATGCTGGCTGGGGTGGCAGTTGAGACCCCCAGACTTTTAGTCATGGGGGACTTTAACTTGCCATCTTCCGGCTCGTCATCGACGGCAGCTCGGGAGTTCACGGCTTCCATGACGGCCTTGGACCTGACCCAAGTAGTTGATGGCCCTACTCACATGGGGGGTGGCACTTTGGATCTAATTTTTCTCTCTGGTCAGTGGTTGAGAGATCTGGACTTAAAGGAAATAGTCACCGAACCTTTGTCATGGTCAGATCACTCTCTTCTTCGCCTGGACTTTCTGACCGCCATTCACCACCGCAGGGAGGCGGAGCCGACACGTTGGTTCCGCCCCAGGCGCTTGATGGACCCGGACGGGTTCCGGACGGAGCTTGGGCCATTTCCTGAGGGTCTGGCTCACGGCTCGGCTGAGGAACTTGTTGCGGCCTGGGAACGGGCCGCGGCGGGGGCCTTAGACCGTGTCGTGCCTTTGCGGCCTCTGACCCGGCGCAGGTCCCAACCGGCTCCTTGGTTCTCCGAGGAGCTGAGAGGGATGAAGCGCCGGAGAAGACGCCTAGAGAGTTCTTGGAGGTCCAGCCGTTCGGAAGCTGATCGGACACTAGTGAAGTCCTATACTAGGACTTACCTAGTGGCATTGAGGGAAGCGAGGCGTAGCTACGCCTCCTCCCTCATTGCATCGGCAGATAACCGCCCAGCCGCCCTGTTTCGGGTGACTCGCTCCCTCCTACACCAGGGGGAGCGGGATGACCCGTTGCAGGGACGTGCTGAGGAGTTTAACAGTTATCTATACGATAAAATCGTTCAGCTTCGGGATGGTTTGGACCAAGATTGCGGTGATGCGGGTGAGATGCTCGAGGGTGGTCTTGGCGATATTGTTTGGGATGAATTTGACCCTGTGGCTCCCGAGGACATGGACAGGTTGTTGGGCAGGCTGAATGCCACCACGTGTTTACTGGACCCGTGCCCCTCCTGGCTGGTGCTGGCCACTCAGGAGGTGACACGAGGCTGGCTCCAGGCGATTACGATCACTTCTTTGGTGGAGGGTGTCTTCCCAGCCGCCTTGAAAGAGGCGGTGGTAAGGCCCCTCCTTAAGAAGCCTTCCCTGGACCCGGCTGTTTTAGGTAATTATCGTCCGGTCTCCAACCTTCGCTTCACGGCGAAGGTTGTAGAGAGTATGGTGGCATATCAGTTTCCCTTGCACCTGGATGAAACTGTCTATCTAGACCCGTTCCAGTCCGGTTTCCGGCCCGGTTACAGCATGGAGACGGCTTTGGTCGCGTTGGTGGATGATTTCTGGAGGGCCAGGGATAGGGGTTGTTCCTCTGCCCTGGTCCTATTAGACCTCTCAGCGGCTTTCGATACCATCGACCATGGTATCCTGCTGCGCCGGTTGGAGGGATTAGGAGTGGGAGGCACCGTTTATCGGTGGTTCTCCTCCTATCTCTCCGACCGGTCGCAGTCGGTGTTGACAGGGGGGCAGAGGTCGGCCCCGAGGCGCCTCACTTGTGGGGTGCCGCAGGGGGCGATCCTCTCGCCTTCTGTTCTTTATCTACATGAAGCCGCTGGGTGAGATCATCAGTGGTTTCGGTGTGAAGTACCAGCTGTATGCGGATGACACCCAGCTGTACTCTTCTACACCGGACCACCCCAATGAAGCTATCGAAGTGCTGTCCCGGTGCCTGGAGGCCGTACGGGTCTGGATGGGGAGAAACAGGCTCAAGCTCAATCCCGCCAAGACAGAGTGGCTGTGGATGCCGGCATCCCGGTACAGTCAGCTAAATCCGCGGCTGACCATCGGTGGCGAGTCATTGGCCCCGATGGAGAGGGTCCGCAACTTAGGCGTCCTCCTGGATGAACGGCTGTCTCTAGAAGATCATTTGACGGCCGTCTCCAGGAGAGCGTTCTACCAGGTTCGCCTGGTGCGCCAGTTGCGCCTTTCTGGACCGGGATGCCTATGCACGGTCACTCACGCACTCGTGACGTCTCGCCTGGATTACTGCAATGCTCTCTACATGGGGCTCCTTGAAGAGCATCCGGAGGCTACAGTTGGTCCAGAATGCGGCTGCGGGTGTTAGTTGGAGCCCCTCGTGGCTCCCGTATACCACCTATCCTGTGCAGACTGCACTGGCTACCTGTGGCCTTCCGGGTGCGCTTCAAGGTGTTGGTGACCACCTTTAAAGCGCTCCATGGCATTGGGCCGGGTTATTTACAGGACCGCCTACTGCTACCGAATACCTCTCACCGACCCGTGCGCTCTCATAGAGAGGGTCTCCTCAGGGTGCCGTCAGCGAGGCAATGTCGTCTGGCGACGCCCAGGGGAAGGGCCTTCTCTGTGGGGCTCCCACCTCTGGAACGAACTACCCCGGACTTCGTCAGCTTCGGATCTTCGGACCTTCCGCGGGCTTAAAACATACTTATTTAATTGTGCAGGACTGAGCTAGATTTTAAATTTATGGGTTTTAATTGGGTTTTATTTTTATATTTTAATTAACGGGCTATTAGAATAAGTTTTTTAATTTTTAATTGTTTTATACTGTATTTATGTGTTTTTAAGTGCCTGTAAACCGCCCTGAGTCCTTCGGGAGATAGGGCGGTATATAAATATGATTAAATAAAAAATTAAATAAATAAAAATAAATAAATAAAACCCCTCTCTCAGGCTCAACCTGGTCATTTCCTACATCCTGTCTAATTACCAAAATGACAAGTTCATTTTTTTAACGCCAAAAGTCAATAAGAGGCTTCCAGTCATCAATAGAACTTGGATATTGTCTTTTCCCTAATCAGAAAAACAGTCTCAACACTTTAAGGATGCCGTATTGAGGAAGGTTGACATACTAAAACAGCAAACTTGGCTTCTAATTTCAGAAAACCTATGCAATCTCTGCTCCTAAAGCGATAGCTCAGTCCTACCCTATTTCATGCATCAAATTTATGTGAACAGACACACACTAGCCGTGCAGCCCTGCATTTATTTGTTTATGGACCATTTCCCAACTAGTGACTGATAGCAACTTCTCAGGTCAGTCAGCCCCTCTTGAGGTAAATTTGTCCTCTTTACTATTTTAAGAGCACAAAGATGGCCTCTGGAAACCCCTAATGACGATCCTGCCATAAGTAAAGGCATTTTTTTCAGTAGAATGTCCTCCATATTAGCATGTCGTTTTAGCAAGGAACCTATTAAAATTAATACATTTAACTGCATCCAAATTAAACTTTAAATGGCAATTCCATATTGGTCCAAACTTTCCTCATTTTTAAAAAACAAATTTTATTTACTGAATTGATGATTTTCCTGGAAAGTAAGTTGAGGGATGCATTGGGAGCAATCTTTGAAAACATGCCCAGTCCTTGACAGTACCATTCATAGTCATGCACACACACACCAAAAGTTGTGCATCCAAACTTTAAATGATCCTCATTTATCTTAAGCTACCTGTCGGTATCACATATTCAGTCATGAAATTCTATAGGAATGCTCCAAGTCCAAATACTGTAGGGCAGGGGTATCAAACTCAATTTCATTGAGGGTTGTGTTTGAACTCGGGGAGGGGGGGCAGGAGGGCATGGCCAGCTCAACATCACTTGTGTCAGGGGCGTCTATGGTAGCCCAAGTACTCTGCCAGCAAAAACAGGCTCCTGAGCTCTGTTTTCAGCTGTGACGGCTTCCTGCAACCCTCTGTCAGCTAAAACGGAGATCTAGAGGGCTGCCTGTGGCCCTCATGAGCTCTGTTTTCAGCGGCAATGGCCTCCTGCAACCCTCTGCCAGTGAAAATGGAGATCAGGAGGGCTATTTTTGCTGGCAGAGGCACTGCGGACCGGTCCTTCACTGTTTCCAGGACAGTCCGGCGAGCCAGATCGAAGCACCCCACAGGCTGGCTCTGGCTCCTGGGCCTTGAGTTTGACAACCCTGCTGTATGTCATTGCATAGAAAATTATCATGATTATTCCTAGGTAGTTCACAAGTAGTTCAACATAGAAGAGTCCATTTTTTATTATTTTTCCAACTTCAGGAATTTGTAGTTTAATCCTGATAAAACAGAAATATTACCAGTAATTTATTGTCTCGACTACCCATTATAATAAAGGAAGCACACCGTACAGTAGTTATGACAGCAATTTTAACCACATATATTTTGCTACATGATGTGGTGACAGCAATTTTAACCACATATATTTTGCTACATGATGTGGTCACTCACTGAAGAGGCTTTCAAAGATAATTAAATTTACGGGAGATAAGTCTTATCAGTGGCTGCTAGGCATAACTACCTGTTGCCTCCAGCATTAGAGGCAATAAATCTTGGAGCACCATTTTTTTAGGAGCAAAAATGTAAGATTTCTGTTGTCATATCCAGTTTGAGGACTTCCAAAGGCTTCTGGTTGGTCCTAGTAGAAACAATATGTGAAGAACTAAATAGGCCTTTGGGTGGGCATCAAAGGAATCTGAAGTTTTACTGATCTCATAGAAGATAGGATTCTCTCTACAAAAGAGATCTTAGATCAGAAAGACCTGAAGACACATCTTTGAAAATACCCTGCAGACAGTTACTGATATTTTGCTTCACAAACTTCAGAGGATAATTAGAACTGCAGAAAAAATAATTGCTACCAACCTGCCTTCCATTGAGGACCTGTATACTGCACGAATCAAGAAGAGGGCCGTGAAAATATTTACAGATCCCTCACATCCTGGACATAAACTGTTTCAACCCCTACCCTCAAAACGACGCTATAGAGCACTGCACACCAGAACAACTAGACACAAGAACAGTTTTTTCCCGAAGGCCATCACTCTGCTAAACAAATAATTCCATCAACACTGTCAGACTATTTACTGAATCTGCACTACTATTAATCGTTTCATAGTTCCCATCACCAATCTCTTTCCACTTATGACTGTATGACTATAGCTTGTTGCTGGCAATCCTTATGATTTATATTGATATACTGACCATCAATTGTGTTGTAAATGTCATACCTTGATGAACGTATCTTTTCTTTTATGTACACTGAGAGCATATGCACCAAGACAAATTCCTTGTGTGTCCAATCACACTTGGCCAATAAAATTCTATTCTATTCTATTCTATTCTATTCTGTTCTATTCTATTCTATTCTATTCTATTCTATTCTATTCTATTCTATTCTTCATGGAAAGCTCAGGCTATATTGTAGGGTACATGAATACTACCCCAAAAGGCATTATCATCACCATACATCTTCTGAAGATATCTTATAACCACGGATGTCAAACTCAATTTCATTGAGGGCCACATCAGGGTTGGGTTTAACCTCGGGGGGGGGGAACAGGGGGCATGGTTAGCTTGATGTCACTCATGTCAGGAGCACCTTGCTCTGTTTTCACTGGCAGAAAATTGTTGGAGGCTGTTGCAGCTGAAAACGGACCTCAGGAGGGCCGCGCATGCTCCCCCCCCGACCTCCATTTTTTTCTGGCAGAGGCACCATGGGCCAATCCTTCACTGTTTCCAGGATAGCCCCATGTGCCAGATCTAAGCACCCCATGGGCTGGATCTGGCCCGCAGGTCTTGTGTTTGACACCCCTATTATAGACTATCTAGTCATAATCCGTTGACTACCCAGGTTATTTCAAGCAAAATGCAGAGGTCACAGATGCTTTGTTGACGATACGATTGGTCCCTTCACTGAGAATCAGCGTAGCAGTTTCCTTTGATTGAAAATTTGCAAACTTCTACTCCACGAGACAACTTTTATCTGAATTTTTAAAAAAATCAATGGATGAAGTAATTAGGCAATGGCTGAGTCATCCTTTAGGGTGAGCCCCCATGGCAGGAAAGGGTCAAAGTTAAACTCACATGGGTTCATTGTAACAAAGGTTCTTAGCGTGAGATCTAGCCAGACCAAGGCAATAGCTTGTGTTTTGTTTATCCATGAATCAAGTCGCTGACAGTATTAAAGAGTGACCTTAGTACAAAATACGAATTCATTGAACACATCACCAACCTGCACACTCAGTAAGAAAAGAGGCACAGAGTTCATTAAGTGATTTGTTATTGTCCATTAAATCAAAAGTGCCAAATATAAGAGCAAGGGACGTTCTCAGTTTCTTTTGGAATCCCAGTGAACACTGCATGAAACCACATGAATTATCAAATCAACTTTCAGAGGCTGGAGTTTCTATGCCCTTAATAGATACAAAGGTTGACTCAATTCCTGGCTGTTATTGTCCGCACACAGCAGAATATTTGCATGCATAATGCAACGCTGTGGTTTATCTTAACCATGGATTATTGACTAAGTCATAACGGTCTGTTTCATTCAATGAACCATGAACTATGTATGAATCATGAGCTACGAACCGTGGCTTATAGACAATAACGTTTTGGTTTATTTTACAGTAGTGGGGAAAGTGTATTTTCTAAAACTAGCTAATAACACCATTTTTGGGGGGAGTAGTACCATAAAATTATATATCAATGGAAAGATAATTTAATCAAGAATGTAATGCAATAACTTTTATGAAGGATTTGCTATTACAATAGCAGTTACAATATAAAAAAGAAAAGTGAAACATGTAGAAAAAACGAGATATACAAAAATTATCACCATGTCAGTTAATACTTAGTTGGGTAACTTTTACCATGAATTTATTTATTTATTTATTTTATTTGTCACAACAGTATATATAAGCATAAGCATGAAATAACTATATGATATATAAGCATAAATATAATCACAAGTATGTAATAATTATATGAAATTGGATACAATCAAAGGGAACATTAGGACAGGAACGGTATGGCCTTACAATGTCTTCCCATGGAGTGAACCAAGTTTTTTTAGTTCTGCAGCTGTTATCATGTGAAACCAAGATTGAATGATTGCTTCTATTAACTGGGTTTTATTGCTTCTGACTAACAAGTTTCTTTATTCAGCTCCATAGATTTTCAATTAGGTTAAGGTCTGGGCTATTCCCAGGATATTCCAGCAGTGGAATATGATTATCTTGAAACTCCCCAAAAAAGTGTTATTATTAGCCATCAAACCTCAAAAATGCACTTTTCCCAAAAGGTTTCCACAATTTTGGCCACTACTGTAACTTAACAACCGCAGAGATTCCCTTAACAACTGTGCCAAGAAAAGTTGTAAAATATAAAAAATGAGACACTTAACAAATGTCTCACTTAGCAACAGACATTTGGAGCTCATTTGTGGTCATAAGTTGAGGATTAGCTGTCTTCTGAATAAGTTCCATCTCTGCATTTGTTCAAAGTTCTCAACAGAAATGGACAAAACCATCCATTTTCACTTTGCCAAAAAAAAAAAAAAACTAAATTAAATCCACGAGGAAGGAGAAAGCAAAGAGGACAAAAAGAGAGAAGTAGAAGAGTAAACGGTGACAAACTTTTTCATGCCCAGATGGTTGCTTACATATGTGACAATCGTTGCTTCTTCTGTTTTTTTTCCCCCCCCACTAACAGTCCTACAGGCTAGGGTGTAAAATGTTTGCCTCTGGGGATTGAAGCATGTTATTGTTGCTGGTTGCGTAGAATTGCAGAAGATGGAACTCCATTAAGGGTGTTATAGACAGGCGAGTACACAAGATGACTTCACACTGGATAAATGGATTTAATAGTTCGGCAGGAATGGGCTGAGAACTGCTAATGGAAACAAGGAAGCAGCAGTTCCAATCGAGTCTAGATGAGTTGCCACTGGAAGCAATAAGGACTATTTTGCAGAATACCTTACAGAGTTGATGCATCTAAGATTGTCATCATTTTCTACTATTGTTAAGAAGTGCCACCTTTTTTGTCATCTTATGGATTTTAGGACTGAGCTTTGGGCGGAATAGCAATACCTTTGCTATCATGGATGCTATCTGCCTCGTTTATACCACCTTCCATCTCCAAGCCAGCCACCATTTGAAGTGTCACCAGATAATGGTTATCCATCGGATGAACTTTGTGTAATATTCTGCCATCCTGGTACAGTATCACCTCTTGGCAACTTCTATCTTCATTTTATTCATTTATGCGATTTTCAGTGCCGGAACTCTTGCGCCTGCGAGGTGCCCCCGCCTCGCAGGAATGGCCCACTTCATTATCAAGGGCCGGCCTCAATGACGGGTCTTGGGACCTACAGAGGTGGCATGCGAAGAGAAAGAGCCTTTGGGGTTTTTTAGATAGGGCATTTTTAAGGGGTGGGAGGGTAAGGGCGGGTGTTGGGGGAAGCCCATCGGGAGGGGGTCCAGTTCCTGCGTGTGCTCGCGGCGGTAAGTTAATAGGTTCGAAGGTCACGGGGGGGATTGCGTTCCGTCTGTTGAGGGTGGTCTTATTTGTATGGTAAGTGGGAGGGGCAGATATGGCGGAAGTGGGGGCTCACATCGTTCTATGGGGGCACGCGCTCGATGTTTGCAGGCGATCGCGCGCCCCGAGCCCTCAGACTTCTCCCGTTTCCCAGATGGTCAAGACCCTCAGAGCCCAGGCCTTTGGCTGATGCTGTGCAACGCACAGTCCATGGTCAATAAGGCCCCCCTAATTTATGATCTTATCCAGGGGGGTGCTGCGGACCTTATGGGCGTTACGGAGACCTGGTTGGGCGCAGAAGGGGGCGTGCCCCTTGTTCAAATGTGCCCACCGGGTTTCCAAGCATTCCATCAGCCGAGGGCCCAGGGTAGGGGTGGGGGGGTGGCGGTTGTGATTAGAGAGAGTCTGGAGCCGAGGGAGACCACTGTACCTCAGATTGCCGGGTGTGAATCCCTCTTTGTGAGGTGGGGTCATAGATGTCAGATGGGCTTGTTTGTCACGTACCTGGCTCCTTGCGGCATGACAGCAGCCCTGCCCAAGCTCCTGGAGGTGCTTGCTGGAGTGGCGGTGGAGACCCCCAGACTTATAGTCATGGGGGACTTTAACTTGCCATCGACCGGCATGTCATTGACACTTGCTCGGGAGTTCACGGCTTCCATGACGGCCTTGGACCTGACTCAAGTAGTTGATGGCCCTACTCACAGTGGGGGTGGCACACTGGATTTGATTTTCATCTCTGGTCAGTGGTTGAAGGATCTGGATTTGAGGGATTTAGTCATCGAACCTTTGTCATGGTCAGATCACTCCCTCCTTCGCCTGGACTTTCTGACCGCCACTCAACACCGCAGGGAGACGGAACCAATATGTTGGTTCCGTCCCAGGCGCCTGATGGACCCGGAGAGGTTCCAGACGGAGCTTGGGCCGTTTCCTGAGGGTCTGGCTCACGGCACGGCCGAAGAACTTGTCGCGGCTTGGGAACGGACCGCGGTGGGGGCCTTGGACCGTGTCGTGCCTTTGCGGCCTCTGACCCGGCGTAGGTCTCAACCAGCTCCCTGGTTCTCCGAGGAGCTGAGGGGGATGAAACGCCGGAGAAGACGCCTAGAGAGTTCCTGGCTGATTGGACACTAGTTAGGTCCTATACCAGGACCTACCTAGTGGCAATGAGGGAAGCGAGACATTGCTACATCTCCTCCCTCATTGCGTCGGCAGATAACCGTCCGGCCGCCCTGTTTCAGGTAACTCGCTCTCTCCTTCAACAGGGGGAGCGGGATGACCCGTTGCAGGGACATGCCAAGGAGTTTAGTGCTTATATATACGACAAAATCGTTCAGCTTCGGGACGGCCTGGACCAAAATTGGGTAGATCCAGGCGAGATGTCAGAGAGCCGTCTTGTTGAGACTATTTGGGATGAGTTTGACCCTGTGGCTCCCGAGGACATGGACAGGTTGCTGGGTAGGTTGAACGCCACCACATGTTTACTGGACCCGTGTCCCTCCTGGTCGGTGCTGGCTGCACAGGAGGTGACATGAGGTTGGCTCCAGGGGATTACGAATGCTTCTTTGTTGGAGGGGGTCTTTCCGGCCGCCTTGAAAGAGGCGGTGGTGAGGCCTCTCCTCAAGAAGCCTTCCCTGGACCCAGCTGTTTTAGGTAATTATCGTCCGGTCTCCAACCCGCCAGCGAAGGTTGTAGAGAGTGTGGTGGCATGTCAGCTACCCCAGTACCTGGAGGAAACCGTCTATCTAGACCCATTCCAGTCCGGTTTTCGGCCCGGATACGGCACTGAGACGGCTTTGGTCGCGTTGGTGGATGATCTCTGGAGGGCCAGGGATAGGGGTTATTCCTCTGTCTTGGTCCTATTAGACCTCTCAGCGGCTTTTGATACCATCGACCATGGTATCCTGCTGCACCGGTTGGAGGGATTGGGAGTGGGAGGCACCGTTTATCGGTGGTTCTCCTCCTATCTCTCTGATCGGTCGCAGACGGTGTTGATGGGGGGGGGCAGAGGTCGGCCCCGAGATGCCTCACTTGTGGGGTGCCTCAGGGATCGATTCTCTCGCCCCTCTTGTTCAACATCTACATGAAGCCGCTGGGTGAGATCATCAGTGGTTTTGGTGTGAGGTACCAGCTGTACGCTGATGACACTCAGCTGTACTTTTCCACACCAGACCACCCCAACGAAGCTATCGAAGTGTTGTCCCGGTGTCTGGAAGCCGTACGGGTCTGGATGGGGAGAAACAGGCTCAAGCTCAATCCCTCCAAGACAGAGTGGCTGTGGATGCCGGCATCCCGGTACAGTCAGCTGCAGCCGCGGCTGACTGTTGGGGGCGAGTCATTGGCCCCAATGGAGAGGGTGCGCAACTTGGGCGTCCTCCTGGATGGACGGCTGTCTTTTGAAAACCATTTGACGGCCGTCTCCAGGAGAGCTTTTTACCAGGTTCGCCTGGTTCGCCAGTTGCGCCCCTTTCTAGATCGGGATGCCCTATGCATGGTCACTCATGCTCTCGTGACATCTCGTCTGTATTACTGCAATGCTCTCTACATGGGGCTTCCCTTGAGGAGCACCCGGAGACTCCAGGTAGTTCAGAATGCGGCTGCGCGGGTGATAGAGGGAGCCACGAGGGTAACACCTCTCCTGCGCAGACTTCACTGGCTGCCTGTGGCCTTCCGGGTTCGCTTCAAGGTTTTGGTAATGATCTTCAAAGCGCTCCATGGCATAGGGCCGGGCTACTTACGGGACCGTCTGCTGCCACCGAATGCCTCTCACTGACCCGTGTGCTTTTCCAGAGAGGGACTCCTCAGGGTGCTGTCGGCCAGGCAGTGCCGACTGGCGACACCCAGGGGAAGGGCCTTTTCTGTGGGGGCTCCCACCCTCTGGAACGAGCTTCCCCCAGGACTTCGCCAACTTCCTGACATTCAAACCTTCTGCCGCGAGCTTAAGACACATCTATTTATTTGCGCAGGACTGGACTAGAATTTTTTAATTTTTGAATGTTTAAATTTTAAATCTGGTTTTAATGGGGTTTTATTATTTATATCTCTATTTTAAATATTCGGCCTTATGTAATAAGTTTTTTAAATTAATGTTTTACTCTGTATATATATATGTTTTTATATGGCTGTAAACTGCCCTGAGTCCCTAGGGAGATAGGGCGGTATAAAAGTGTGAACAATAAATAAGTAAATAAATAAAATAAAAATAAAAACAAAAAAGACTTCCACATCATGCTGCATATGCATAGCGGATAATTTTCTATTTAACAGGGGACGTACAGAAGCCAGAGAGCAGGAAAGCTGGAAGGTTCAATCCATTGCTTTGCTTATCTTCCATTATACGTGCATAATCACGGCAGCATCATTTGGCATCAGTCAAAACAGAAGACCAAGAGACGAAAGAAGGCTTCACCTTCAGGACCACAAATACCCGCCAATTAGACAGTGGTGTTAGAAAGAGTTTGTTTTAGAATTCTGCTCATTTTTCTAGGTGGTTTAATGTGCATCCAGTTAACTTGCATCCAGTTTTGCTCACCGCATTATTAAAAAAAGATGTTGAGGCTCTGGAAAGAGCACAAAGAAGAGAGCCTAGAGCAGCAATGGCAAAGCTTTTTGGCACCAAGTGCCCAAACCAGAACACACGTGCATCAGAAACCCAAAGAGCAGCTGGCCAGCACACACATGCCTGTTTTTCGGCTGTTTTTCAGGCTGTTTTTCAGGCCATTTTCTGAGCTGATTTTTAAGCCAGTTTTTGGGCTGTTTTCAGGCCAGTTTTCAGTTGTTTGGGGGCTGTTTTTTTGGGCCATTTTAGACCATTTTTGGGCCATTTTCAGGCTGTTTTCTGGGCTGATTTTCAGGCCAGTTTTTGGGCTGTTTTCAGGCCAGTTTTCAGCTGGTTTGGAGCCATTTTGGGGCCATTTTCTGGGCTGTTTTGGGCTGATTTTTTAGGCCAGTTTTTGAGCTGTTTTGGGGGCTGTTTTTTGGGCCATTTTTGGGCCATTTGCAGGCCATTTTCTGGGCTGATTTTCAGGCCAGTTTTTGGACTGGTTTTAGGCTGGTTTTCAGCTGTTTTGGGGGTTTTTGAGGCTATTTTCAGGCCATTTTGGGGCCATTTTCAGGCCATTTTCTGGTGCTCCGGCACCCACAAAGACCAGCACTGGAAGCCAGAAGAGCAGCTGGTGACAGCGCACATGCCCACAGAGAGGGCTCTGTGTGCCACCTCTGGCACCTGTGCCATAGGTTCACCATTACGGGCCTAGAGAATAAAACATATGAACAATGGTTGCAGGAATTGGATATCTCTAGTCTAGTAAAAGGAAGGACAAGGGGTGACATGATAGTGTTCCGGGGTGAAATCTACTTACCTTCCTTACCGGTTCAGAAGTGCATGCATGCGCATCACGTGCGCATGGACACCCTCTGCGCAAAACCTTTCTGCGCATGCACAGAGGGTGCAAAACACGTTACTTCCTGGTTAAAACCAGGAAGTAACAACAGCCGGGTGGGTGGGCGGAGCCTCGCACCACAACTGCTACCAGTTCTCCAAACTACCAGCCAAGATCGCTACCGAATCACACGATCCGGTCTGAACCGGGAGCATTTCACCCCTGAAATAGTGTTCCGATATTTGAGGGGCTACCACAAAGGAAGTTCCTTCCAACTCTATTATTCTGTTCAGTTTTCTCTGCGTCACCTCCTGTATGTTATTTGGCATCTCCCAAGTTTGTTTATCAAATTTAATGGCCAACAAGTCACAAGAAATTATGGGTAGCATACAGCAAAAAAAAAAAAAGTGTAAAAACAATAAACTTGTGCAACACTGTTGCATTGGCTAAAGTGGGACAGTGCTTAAAACGCAGTATTGAAGGCTAACTCTGTCCACAGTCTGGAGTTCAATTCTCATTAGCTCAAGGTTGACTCAGTTTCCAGCCTTCCGAGATCAGTAAAATGTGGGTCCAGATTGTTGGGCGGCAATATGCAAATAATCCTTCTACATTGTAAATGGTTCAAAGAGAGCTGTAAATTGCTATGGAGCAAGATATAAGCCTATATGCTATTGCTATTAAACACACACACATATATGCAAGCAACAGATCAGCAAAAGAACCACCTCGAGATCCCACCAGCTCCTTGAGACACACACACACACACCCCAAGAATCAAGAAAAAGTTGGTGGGGGAGGAGTCATTTCAAGTGGAAGAATGTTCATAAGTTTCAATTAATGTGACATAAAGATGCATGGGAAGACTCCAAAGAAGAAATTATCTGAAAGAGAAAGGAGGTGGACCATGTCCTGTTTGGGCACCCATCTCACCCTGTAGAGGCATCGACTGAAACTGACCAGCTGCTGACTGCTCCCATCTTTTCAGGGATAGGAAGAAAAGGATTAAAATTGAAAAATGTAGGGAAAGTAGCAAATGAGTACAGAAGAATACCACCAACACACACAACACACACACATACTTACGGGACCGCCTACTGCCACCGATTGCCTCCCACCGACCCGTACGCTTTCACAGAGAGGGACTCCTTAGGGTGCCGTCCACCAGGCAGTGCCGACTGGTGACACCCAGAGGAAGGGCTTTCTCTGTGGGGGCTCCCACCCTCTGGAATGAGCTTCCCCCAGGGCTGCGCCAACTTCCCGACCTCCGAACCTTCCGCCGCGAGCTTAAGACACATCTATTTATTTGCGCAGGGCTAGCCTAAGATTTATAGTTTTAAATTTAGTTTTAATGGGGTTTTATACTATTTTAGTGATATTTTAATTTCGGCCTAATTAATGTTTTTTAATTGTTGGTTTTTTTTGTATTATTCTTATGTTTTTATATGGCTGTACACCGCCCTGAGTCCTTCGGAAGATAGGGCGGTATAAAAATTCGAATAAATAAATAAATAAATAAAATACACATACCAAATAGCTCCAGATGTCAACATTTAGGAGCATCTTGGTAAATTTTAAGGATGAGAATAGAGGTCGGAGACCTTTGGGAGGAATCAGCTTAGAGACCCTATTTAACCAATGAAGCAACTAGCTGTCCTTCGTATTATCCTTAACTCCAATTTTCCAGGCAAATTTTTCACCATTTCTCAAGGCTAGAATTGGGGAGCGGTTTAAGATAAGAACATATTTTTTTCTAAAGTCCTTATAGTGCCATTCTCATTTTTAATGTCAACCCCCAAACACTCAAAAATAAAATGAACCCTCTTCCTCCCGGAAGATCTAGAGAACCTAACTAACCAATGAAGCAACTAGCTGTCCTAAAATCCTACCCAGGTTTGTGGTAACCATGTGGAGAAAGAGTTTGATGGTCAACTTCTTTGCCAAGTTCTGTTGTTGCAGTCTGCAGTAAATTTCAAACCAGAAACAAGCAGGGACAATCATGAATATGAGAAGGAGGAGGAGGAGGAGGAGGAGGAGAAGGAGGAAGAGGAGAGGGAGAGGGAGAGGGAGAGGGAGGAGAGGGAGAGGGAGAGGGAGAGGGAGAAGAAGAAGGAGGAGAAGGAGGAGGTGGTGGAGGAGGAGGAGGAGGAGGAGGAGGAGGAGGAGGAGGAGGAGGAGGAGGAGGAGGAGGAGGAGTTGTTTTGGGAATGAAACAGACTTCGAAAACCAGCCCAGTTCAATACTGAAATGAGGATTATATCAAGATGGACATAGGGAAATTGGGTGCATCAAGACCAGAAAACATTTAGGTGGGATGTTCACTTTTACCTGTTTAACCTAATAAATAGATTTTATTTCTTACTCCATCCTTTTCTGTATAATCCAAAATTATTAATATACTTAACTAAGAAAAAATGAACAAATAGTTGCAACTCTGAGCCATAGGTTGTGCTTCATGGACGGTGATGCTGGTTGTGTCATTTAAAATGAGTTAGATGGCCATGCAACCTTCTTTCACATTTATATTAAAAGACTTATGCCAATGCAGGAAAGTTATATATAACTACGATGCTTGTAATGATATACCTACAGCAACATCTTAAGCTGAAAGATCATTCTGCTTTCCTCTCTTTATCTCTAGTCTCAATACATTTGCATGCATACATTTTAGACCAACACAATTCTTTGAGTACTCCAGATAAATAGGAGAGTTTGCGAATGAATCATCTAAAGTCCTGCCCAGGTCACATTGTTAATGCAGAGATGTCATTAGCTTTGGTGATAACAACTGCATATTTACAGCATTTTAGAGCACTCAAGCTCTCATGATAGAGGAAACACTTTCTATGAATGATGGTGTTTTTCACATCTTCGGAACACTTAGTTCTCCAATTCTGCACCAATCATTCATTTCCTAATAACAGAGTTGGAAGGGACCATGGAGGTCTTCTACTCCAACCCCCTGCTCAAACAGGAAACCCTATACCAGGGGTGAAATCCAGCAGGTTCTGACAGGTTCTGGAGAACCGATAGTGGAAATTTTGAGCAGTTCGGAGAACCGGTAGCGGAAATTTTGAGTAGTTCGGAGAACTGGTAAATACCACCTCTGGCTGGCCCCAGAGTGGGGTGGGAATGGAGATTTTGCAATATCATTCTCCCAGGGATGGGGAGGGAATGGGGATTTTGCAGTATATTTCCCCTGGAGAGGGGTGGGAATGAGATTTTGCAGTATCCTTCTCCTGCCATGCCCACCACACCACACCCACCAGGCCATGCCCACAGAACCAGTAGTAAAAAAATTTGGACTTCACCACTACCCTATACCATTTCAGACAAATGGTTGTCCAATCTCTTCTTAAAAACTTCCAGTATTTTTCATTTGAATTTGTATTCACAAAGTTGTTGCACTGATTAATTGTCTTGTTGAGAAATATATCCTTAGTTCTAGATTGCTTCTCTCTTTGATTACTTTCCTTCCATTGCTTCTTCTCCTGCCTGGAGAATAGCTTGACTCCCTCTTCTTTGTGACAACCCCTGAGATATTGGAACGCTGCTATCATGTCTCCCCTAGTCCTTCTTTCCATTAAACTAGACATATCCAATTCCAGCAACCGTTCTTGATATGTTTTAGCCTCAAGTCCAGAGGTGGGTTTCAGCAGGTTCTGACCAGTTCTGGAGAATTGGTAGCGGAAATTTTGAGTAGTTCGGAGTAGTAAAAATTCTGACTGGCCCCGCCCCCATCTATTCCCTGCCTCCCAAGTCCCAGCTGATCGGGAGGAAATGGGGATTTTGCAGTAACCTTCCCCTGGATTGGGGAGGGAATGGAGATTTAGAGTATCCTTCCCCTGCCATGCCCACCAAGCCATGCCACACCCAATAAGCCACGCCCATAGAACCGGTAGTAAAAATATTTGAAACCCACCATTGCTCCAGTCCCCTAATCATCTTTGTTGCTCTTTGCATTCTTTCTAGAGTCACAACATCTTTTTTACACCGTGGCAACCAAACTGGATGCAATATTCTAAATGTGGTCTTACCAAGGAATTATGAAATGGTGTTAACACGTCATGTGATCTTGATTTTATCCCTTTGTTAATCAGCCTGGAACTGTGTCCTCCCAGGGGCCTACAACCCCAGGGGCCTACAACTAAACGAATAATTGCAAATCTGGTCTTTCTGTAGGAGCATTAGGGTACCACAACAAATATAAATATTCTTAGACCAGTTGATTTTTGTAGTCCTTAAGTCCACAGTATATTGCCACAGGCTCTCAGAAATAGTCCATACATGTTTAATCAGGAGAGGAGTTGAGGGTACAAAGAGTGAGGAGTGACTATGGACTATGACTTATGTTGTATTTTAATTTATGATTGTTAATTTTATACCCTGTACTTTGTTCTGGGAAGCCTCGGGGGTGGGGAGGGGGAGGGAGAGGGAGGGAGGGGGAGGGGGTGGAAGATGGAGGATTAATGTACAGGAATGATTGAAGATATGTAATTAAAAAATAGAAATAATTTGATATGAAATCAGGGCTGCTCAGCTGCCATTTCAGAAGAGAATGGAAAGGGAGAGAGGAGTAGAGAGAGCGAAGGAAGAAAGTAGGTAGGAAAAGAGAGAGGCAGAAGAGGGGGAAAGGAGAGGAAGAAGAAAGGGGAAAGAGAGAGGGTTAGAAAGGGTGGAAGAAGAGAGGAGTGGGGAAGGAGGAGAGGAAGTAGAAAAGTGAAGGAGAGGAAGGATGGAGAAAATAGAAGAAGGTAGAGAAGGGAAGAGGAAAGGTTGTGTTAAGGAAGGAAGTGGTAGCTGAGCAGGCACGAATAAGTAACAAATGAAAGTTAATGATTAATGTTGAATAAGAAACTGTACATTGTTGGAAAATGGAAATAAAACTTTTTAAGGAAAAAAAAAAGAAATAGTTCATACATAATTGATTTATTTACCTCATGAAAATGCCTGCATCCATCTCTATGTTATACTCTTCAAGCATGCTGCATCATCGGATTAATGTTTTAAACATTTGTGTGTAGTATCAGGGTTGTTTTTGTTTTTTTAAACATTCCATAATTTTTCCCCCTTCAGAAAACAAATTTATTAAAGGGGTCTTTTCAGACAGCTTAAATTAAATAATGTGGCATTAACAAATAAAGTTTTATATCTCGGGATGTCACAAGAAAGAAATTGCTGCAATATAAATAGCTATTTAATGCTATAACAGAAGGGGAGAAAGTCCATTTTTCTTTAGCTCCTGACAGCCATTTGTTATCTCTCCCCCTAGCCTAGCCCCCCCCCCCCAGCGTCACCCGGCAACTCTAGACCCGAAATATCACAAATGTAAAGCAAGGGAATGTCATCTGTTCACTGAGATATGGAGTAATGCATTTCTCAAGCAAACAACTCTCCCCCTTCTTCCAATATGAAAACACACACACACACACACACGTTTTGTCATGCCTATTTCAGAGAACTAAACCAAGATGGCTTTGATCCAACAAGACGTGAACATCACAGGGTGCTGAAGATATCAGTCAAAACAGTGGTGGGTTTCAAACATTTTTACTACAGGTTCTGTGGGTGTGGCTTGGAGGGCATGACATGGCTTGGTGGGCGTGGCTTGGAGGGCGTGGCAGGGGAAGGAAACTGTAAAATCTCCATTCCCACCCTACTCCAGGGGAAGGATACTGCAAAATCCTCATTTCCTCCCAATCAGCTGGAACTTGGGAGGCAGAGAATAGATGGGAGCTGGCCCAGTCAGAATTTTTACTACTGGTTCTCTGAACTACTCAAAATTTCTGCTACCGGTTCTCCAGAACTGGTCAGAACCTGCTGCAACCCACCTCTGACACACACACATCGATTTGTCATGCCTATTTCAGAGAACTAAACCAAGATGGCCTTGATCCAGGAAGACATGAACATCACAGGGTGCTGAAGAAATCATTCAAAGATACAGTTACTATGAATTCTATACATATTAGAAGCTTGATCCGCTCAGTCTTTTTTGATCAATATCTCTTGCTTCTAAGTCCAGGGGTGTCCAAAATTGATAAGTTTAACACTAGTGGACTTCAACTCCCAGAATTCCCCAGCCAGCCATGCTGACTGTGATATTCTGGAAGCGAAGTCCACAAGTCTCAAAGTCTTCCAGATTGAACATCCTTCCTCTAGTCCAGGTGTCAGCAACCTGCAGCTCTGGAGCTGCATGCCACTTTTTGGGCCCTCTGCTATGGCTCCCTGTTGGGTGATCCCATCACTGGCTGGCCCCTCGCCCTCCCCTCCCAGTCACTCCTTGCCTGGCCAGAGAAGGTAAGAGCAACGGCAGTGGATGGAGAAGCGGCCAGGGCAGAGACAGAGAGATACAGAGAGAGGGGGAGAGAGAGAGACATAGAGAGATACAGAGGGGGGAGGGGGGAGTTTGAGAGAGAGATGTCAAAAGGTTTTTGTGGTTCCCGGTGTTTTTTAACAATTGCACTAATGACTGGCTGGATAGGTGTGGCTGGGGGAGGTGTCATGTGACTTGTGGAAGTGAATGATGTGGAGTTGGCCACACCCACCCAGTTTTTGTGGCTCCCAGTGTTTTCTTTTCTGTGGGAAACAGGTCCAAATGGCTCTTTGAGTGTTTAAGGTTGCCAACCCCTGTTCTAGTCAAAAGCAGGTTTCTTCTGTGCCTCTCTCCTAGCTTACATCTTTCACACATTCTGACAGGTGATTCAGTCTTGCACCTCTACTCTTCTAGCCTTCTCCATTCTCCTGAGTCTGGGCTCTTGGTTCTTTGGATTCTGCTCCATCAACCTCACAATCTTGGCTCTTCCACCCATCTGTTCTGCTGTAAAGTCTCCATTAGCTTTTTGGCTTCAGCTTAATGGACATATTAAATCTGCATAATGGTGCATTTAAATAAGAAAAAGATATTTCTGGTGCCTGAACGAGGAAGGTAGTTATCTATGTATTTCATTGCTATCATGACTTGCTCCAAGTATGGCTATTTTGATCCATAGTAATATACTCACTTTTTAAAGACAACACTGAACTACATGGGTTGGGGAATCTCATATCATGCACTCCTAAAATGTAATTGGTTAATATGTAGTTCATTGTGTGCTCTGAACGAGGGGTGAAATCTACTTACCTTCCTTAGCGGTTCGGAAGCCCCCACGCCGCTTGCGCATGCATACACATCACATGTACACGCAGACCTTCTGCCTATGCACAAAACCTTCTATGCATGTGTAGAACATAAAAAACACATTACTTCCTGGTTAAAATCAGGAAGTAATGACACCCAGGTGGGTGGGTGAAGCTTCGCTCTGCCATCACTACCGGATCGCCAAACCAACGGCCACAATCGCTACCGGATCACGAGATCCGGTCAGAATCGGGAGCATTTCACCCCAGCTCTGAACCCAGATTAGACTATATCTTGTCTCAATAAAGGAGAATATTTTTAGCCCAGGGTTGAAATGAGAGATCTTGGTGATCTCTAAGCTTGGCTGGTTTGTTTGTTTTTTTGCAATAGTGGTGAATATCTGTAGCTCAGATGTAGGATGAGGGTGAAGGTGAAGGTTCATTCTCTTGAGCTCATGGGTTGGTTTCTGAACATTTCATTACCTAGGTTAGGCTAGGTAACATCTTCAGCAGAATTTAGGGAGTGTCAATGTTCTTCTGTTTATAGGGGCTTTAGGTGTGGATGTGTCAAGGGAGGGTCTTGTGATGGGTCAGGTGTGAGTCATCTTGTGACAGGTCTTGTGATAGGGAGGTTACATCAGGTCAAGGTCATTGGGAGGTGAACTGCTGATGGTGGGGGAGTTGCGTGGGTTGGTTGAGTGTTGGCGGTGTCTCTAGTTGGTTGTGCAGTTAATTTGGATTCTGAGGGGTTTGCACAACCAGCCTCAAACCCTTCAGAATCCAAAACAACCACACAGCCAACCAGAGACAACACCGAGCCTCAACCAACCCACACAACTCCCCCAACACTCCCAATGACCCTGACCTGATGTAAGCTCTCTATCACAAGACCTGTCACAAGACTCCCACTGATGACTTACACCTGACCCATCAAAAGACTCTCGCTTATAAACAGAAGAATACTGATATTGCCTAAACTCTGCTGAAGATGCTATCTAGCCAGGTAATGAAATGTTCAAAAACCAACTCACAAGCTCAGAGATCAAAACTTCATCCTCTGGGCTGTTTTCTTTTAGATGGTTCATTACCCAAACTAGGTAACCTCATCAGTGCTAGTAAGGCATGGGATCTGCTCTCAATTTATATTACAGTATATATGGCTCAGTGGCTAAGACACTGAGCTTGTCGATGGAAAGGTGGGCAGTTCAGAGGTTCAAATCCCTAGTGCCGTGTAATGGGGTGAGCTCCTGTGAATTGTCCCAGCTTCTGCCAACCTAGCAGTTCGAAAGCACGTAAAAAAAATGCAAGTAGAAAAATAGAGATCACCTTTGGTGGGAAGGTAACAGTACTCTGTGCGCCTTTGGTGTTTAGTCATGTCAGCCACACGACCACGGAAACGTCTTCAGACAGCGCTGGCTCTTCGGCTTTGAAACAGAGATGAGCACAGTCCCCTAGAGTCGGGAACGACTAGCACATATGTGCGAGGGGAACCTTTACCTCTTTACCTATATATACTATAAGGACCCTTCATTTCAACCCTGTCAGTGTTGATGATGGTGGTCTTGGAGGTTCATTTCCAGCAGCAATCAACATCCAGATAAGCATAGCACCAAGATTAATATCAGAACAACAATCAAGAAGTAAACAATACCACAATCAAGGAATTGCCAAACAAGCCAGCAGTAAACAGCCCAACCAAAGAACCTCTAAGATCATCCCCTCCTCCCAACACTGACAGAGCAAGCCACTAGAACATAAACTGAGAGCAAACCCCATTCCTTACTAGCACTGGTGATGTTGCCTAGTTTGGGTAATGAACCATCTGCAAGAAAACAAGCAAGCTTAGAAAACACCAAGGATGTTCCTTGGATTTTTTTTCAGTTTTTGATTTGCCTGGTTTTGAACAGCTCTTTTACTTTCCCCAAACCCAAAGCTATTCTTCTGATATACTGAGATGATCAGAATTATCAACCAATCATTATTTAGGGCCATGATGGCGAACCTATGACACATGTGCCACAGGTGGCACGTGGAGCCATATCTGTGAGCATACGAGCATTGCCTAGCTCAGCTCCAATGCGCATGTGCATGCCAGCCAGCTAATTTTCGGGCCTTCTGGGCCCACTGGAAGTTGGGAAATGTGCTGTTTCCAGCCTCTGGAGAGCCTCCACGGGGGTGGGGAAAGCTGTTTTCGCCCTTCCCAGGCTCCTAGAAAATCTCTGGAGCCTGGGGAGGGTGAAAAATGAACCTACCACTGTGCCATTGCATGCCAAAAGCGGGGGGAAGAGCGGGGGGGGGGTTGCACGCGCATGTGCAGGGAGTGGGGTGTATTGAATTATGGGTGTGCGCATGCACACGTGCGACCCCCATGCTCCCCCCGCTTTTGGCATGCGACAGCAAAAAAGTTAGCCATCACTGATTTAGGGTCATGGTGGAGAAGTTCGGTAAAAAATTTTTTTTACTGTTTGTTGATATCACCTCTTTTTGCTGGCAGCTTGAGCTACCACATCTGAGCAGTGGTGGGATTCAGCCAGTTCGTACCACTTCAGGAGAACCGGTTGTTAACTTTCTGAGCAGTTTGGCGAACTGGTTGCTGGAAAAAATCATTAGGGCAGAGAACCAGTTGTTAAATTATTTGAATCCCTCCACTGCATCTGAGTACTCCCAAATATACTGTAGTCCATCCACGGCAGGATTCTGTCTAGCTATTCTATGTCCATAACCAACCTACATGCCTCAGTTACAACACACTCAACAACCAAGGATAAGCATAGAAGCGTTTGGGAAGAAAACCTGATTTTCATTTCAATGGTCGAAGCTATTTTTGAATCTTAGCAGAGAGGCTAAAAATGGTCTTGAGATAAGATAGCTCATTAGCCAACTAGGCATTTCTTCCCAGGGCACTTTCCACAGGCAGATGGAATTTTTTTTTTTTTGTTTACATTTATACCCCGCCCTTCTCCGAAGACTCAGGGCGGCTTACAGTGTATAAGGCAATAGTCTCATTCTATTTGTATATTTTTACAAAGTCAACTTATTGCCCCCCCAACAATCTGGGTCCTCATTTTACCTACCTTATAAAGGATGGAAGGCTGAGTCAACCTTGGGCCGGGCTCGAACCTGCAATAATTGCAGGCTTCGGTGTTCTTAATAACAGGCTATTACCAGCTTGAGCTATCCGGCCCCTATTCAACGTCTTTCTCACCATGTGACAGTTTTGTTATCCATGGCTGCTCCTGCTCTTTCCTTGAACCATTATTTTATTTTATCTCTCTCCAGCTGGGAACCAGCAAAGAGAAGATCTTCTCCTTTGACTTTGGAGTGTTAGGATTTAAAAGAGCTGACCTGAGCAAGGATCAGATTTGACCCTAAACTGTTAGGCATAGACAGTCTTACACTTCCCTATCCAACCTTCTCCTTTTTCCCAAGACCTATTATTGCTGATCCCTTGAACCATTCAAGCCTTTTTACAGGCTGCCATCAGGGTAAGTAGAATTTATATTTGGAGCGGCTGAGATTTGTGAGTCAAAAGGAAGGAAAAGACAAACTAGAAGTGAAAATTGGATAGGGCTAACAAGAGGTCATCTCTATTATTAGAATTAGATATTGTAAATTAATTGTTGCAGTAAATATATTACATAGATCTGTGTAATTATAACTTAATAGCACATAAATTAATTCATTTTAGACATGTATTTTCAGAAGTAAGTCATGTCATCTTCAGTGAAGCTTTATCCTAGGAAGATTTATTTATTTTATTTTATTTAATCAAATTTTTATACCGCCCTATCTCCCGAAGGACTCAGGGCGGTTTACAGCCCGATAAAAATACAAATATAATACAAGATAAAACACTAATTAAAAAACTTATTTAAATAGGCCAAAATTTAAAATTACAATTAAAATGATAAAACCCCATTAAATTAAATTTAAGATTAAAATTCTAGTCCAGTCCTGCACAAATAAATATATGTGTTTTAAGCTCGCGGCGGAAGGTTCGAAGGTCAGGAAGTTGACGAAGTCCTGGGGGGAGTTCATTCCAGAGAGTGGGAGCCCCCACAGAGAAGGCCCTTCCCCTGGGTGTCGCCAGTCGGCACTGCCTGGCAGACGGCACCCTAAGGAGACCCTCCCTGTGAGAGCGCACGGGTCGGTGGGAGGCAATCGGTGGCAGTAGACGGTCCCGTAAGTAGCCCGGCCCTAAGATGTGTGAAAATATTAGCTATGAGCCTTGATTGAGTAGATCTGCACAAACTAAAGTTTCATGTTTCTTCAAAAAAAAAAAAAAAAGACAAGTATAGAACTATAAAGGAAGCATAACTTCATTATAAATCCTTCCATAGTCTGTTCCCAGGAAAGGACATTTTAATTGTTTTTAAATTATTCCACATTCTCAGACTTTTCAGTTTAATTTGGTGTAATTAAAAGTAATTAAAATGTGGGACCGGATGAGAAATTAATAACTAAAATTTACAATTATTTACTAAAATTTGATAGAGTTGAAGATGTAGTAAAGGGAGCTATGATAACCTGGGCCAAAAATTGTTGGGCACAACATTGAATTGGAGGATTGGGAAACAATTTGGAATAGAAATTATAAATTAACCAGATCGGCAAAATATAAAGAAAATCAATATAAAATGTTTTACCGTTGGTATTTGGCACCCTCTAGATTGGCAAAAATGTATCCAAATTTTAATCCCAAATGTTGGGAATGTGGACAAAAGATAGGTACCTTCTTTCATATCTGGTGGTTATGCTCCGAAACTAAAAAATATTGGATGAAGGTACATAGTTGGATACAGAAAGTAACAGACTTTAAGATAGAATATACACCAGAATTGTTTCTACTAGGAATAATGAAAAGGAAATATGAAAAATATATATATTATTCTGCACATGATAACTGCGGCAAGATTGGCTTTTGCACAATGTTGGAGAAGTCAAAACATCCCTTCTGAAGATTTAATAATTAAAAAAGTATTGGACTGCATTGAAATGGACAAAATGACTCTTGAATTGAAAGGATTGATGGATTCGGATTTTTATGTAATATGGGAGAAATTGTACATTTGGATCAAAAATAGAAGGAAAACAAGGGGATAGAACTCTAAATAGAATGTAAAATTAATATAAATGTATAGAACATAGGTGAATACTAATAGGAGGATATAAAAATGGTCACAGACATGTATAAATGGTGAATAAGAATTGTTGAACTGTAAAAATTTAATTTTAAAAAAGTAACCAAGAAAAAACATTGGACAAACTAGATCTGCAATTATTTTATTCAACGCTTTCCATTGTTTTAATGTTTTTTCTTTTCTGGACCTTGAATTCCCTTGGACCTTTAATTTGAAGCCCAGCTAACCATTATATTATTATGCTCAAGGAAGGGTTTTTGTTTTGTTTTGTTTTTGGCTGAATTTCTATCTATTGTATATGACAGGGGTCTCCAACCTTGGTCCCTTTAAGACTTCTGGACTTCAACTCCCAGAGTCCCTCAGCCAGCAAAGCTGGCTGAGGAACTCTGGGAGTTGAAGTCCACAAGTCTTAAAGGAACCAAGGTTGGAGACCCCTGGTATATGACATGCTCTAGAGTCAAGCCCAGCCTGAGCAGGTGGATAAAAGTGTTCCAAACTCCTTACTAGATAAATATTAAAAGATAAACACAACAAATCAATAACCAACTCGCCAACAAAAAATGTAAAGAACTCAAGGTATGTTCCGAATTCATTCACAGCTAGGGAAAAAAACCAACTCAACATAGGAAGGGAATCATAGTAAGTGTTGCCTTTTGTGCTTAAGAAAACACACTGCAATCTTATAACCTTGTTTACTCATAGGAAACCCTGACTGCTCTTTAGAAGGCCAGATCCTGAAGATGAAACTCAAATACTTTGGCCACCTAATGAGAAGGAAGGACTCCCTGGAGGAAAAAAAGCTTTAACCAAAAATTGTCTACCATTGACCTCACCCCATTCCTAAGAGGACTATAAGGGGCGTGCATAAGTGCACAAAAGTGCCTACCGTTCCTGCCCTATTGTTTCCTTTCAATATATGTGCTTGTATATAATGTTGTGACAAAAATAAATAAATTAATTTAAAAAAAAGAGCCTAATGCTGGGAATGATTGAGGGCAAAAGAAGAAGGGGGACGGCAGAGAACGAGGTGGCTGGATGGAGTCACTGAAGCTGTAGGCCTGAGCTTAAATGGACTCCAGCGGATGGTAGAGGACAGGAGGGCCTAGAGGAACATTGTCCATGGGGTCATGATGGGTCGGACACGACTTCACAACTAACAACAACAAAAATCCTATGTATCGGAGTGCTCTTTCAGTTAATGTTTTTTTAAGTATTCTTTTTTAAATATAAAAAGTATACTTTTTTAAAGTATACCTTTTAAAGTATGCATAAGTTTGTAGTGTGAAGCTCACCAATCGCATTAACATGACATGATTTTTCTCAAGGTCTCAACCTTGTGGTTGAGAAAGTTGGATTAAATTATGTCTAACATATCAAATGGTAGCACATCTCAAGAATGGGCATTTTTCCAACCGGCAGATGAAATCCTCTGTGGCCAGGTTTTGTGATGGTGTGTTTTCACATTTCGCCGTAATCAACACATCCTCTCTGCACAATTGTGTGTGGGTATGTGTATGTGTGTAGAAGAAGAGGGAGGGGTGTTTTTCCTCGGGCCCCTTTCCCTTGGCCTGTCTAGGAGACACCTGCAGCTGGGGAAAGTGATGGCTGACAGGGAGTGAGATATGGATGAAGGGAACTTGGCCTGGGTGGGTACTTAGCTACCTCATTATCTCATGGATCTCTGTGTTTTTCAAAGAGCCCCATTATTTCCAATCCCCTTCATTTGCCAAAAGTAATTTAGGGACTTATTATGAAGACCACATGGCCCTTGACCTCCTCAACCTCTTTTGGGGGGTGGGAGCTGCTGCCTCACTCTGTTCAAACTCCCCCCCTCCCTTTTCCTATTCACACTCCTTTCTTAGCATGGGGCCTCTCGCCTCTATGGACAAAGCCACCGAGCAAACTCCCGCAAACAGAACCTTGGCCCCAATTAGCAGCCTTCCCAAAGGGATAGGAATTTTAATTAGTAGACAAGTCAATTATATCAATGGACAGCCGTACTTCTCATTATTTTTCGGTGCTCTGTTTCCAGTCGCCTTAAGTGGGCCAGTTGTGAAGGACGGAACCCTCCCAATCACAGCCCACCAACAACACAGCTTCATATCTAATCTCTCCGATCTGTTTAGGAAAAACAAGGGGCAGGAAAACCCCATTGTTAGTCAAGGAAAACCTCCTTGTTTCCTAGCTTCCTTTCTGATATTAATACCAGAAGGAGACACAGTTTCATCTTTCATTTTGTTTTGGTTGGTTGTGTTTTTGGTTTTTTTTGTGTTTGTTTTTTTTTTTGGCTCAATTTAAGAAGTGAAAAGGAAAGTAGCATTCTCTGGTCCAAAACTGAGACCTCAAACTTCCATCAGAAAGTTATTCTGATATCCGCAGGAGGTTGTGTTTGTCTTCCCAAGTGTGACTTGTTGTGACCCAGGCACAAGTAGGTAATAGGAAACTCAGTCAGTGTAAAAACAAACAAACTTGATTTGAACAGCTGAGAATTACTTCATTCTCAGCGTAGTTCAACTAAACTAAAGCAAATTCCTCCCAACACAATTCCTCAGTCCTATCTCCAACCTTGGTTCAATTAGGCAAACTGCCAAAGGCCTTTCTTGGCAAAAGTTCAGAAGACACCAATACAAAAATAAATGCAAGAAGACGAAGCTATCTACATTGTTTTCCGACAAAAAGCCCAAACGCCGTTGCTGGTCTTTTAAGTCTTATGGGAGGAGCCAATCATCTACTCCTGAGTCGTCCCCTTTGCTTTAGCTGCTCTTGCCTTCTGGCAGCTCTTCTCATGCGTGCATTAGGAACAGGCTCCTGCTGTTACTCTACCTCACTACTGTCAGCCTCTGGAGGTTCCAGAGTCGGTACATCACTCTCAGATGGCCCTGGCCCCTCCTCTGTCTGTGACGCAGAGCCTTCATCTGGGCCTTCCCCATGTTCTTCCTCAGCCTCATCACTGTCTGACTCTGTTGCCAGCTCCGCAGGCTGCTGGCAGACTACAACATGACTCTGCCCATCTGGTTCAACCCTTTGGGGTGGCCTACTTAGACTTTTATTCTGATGAGAGGTGTATGGGATCTGTTTTAAAACCAGGTTTTAGAACACATTTCTCAAACACACTAAGGGTCTTTTTTTTATTTATTTGCATTTATATCCCGCCCTTCTCCGAAGATTCAGGGCGGCTTACACTATGTCAAGCAATAGTCTTCATCCATTTGTATATTATATACAAAGTCAACTTATTGCCCCCAACAATCTGGGTCCTCATTTTACCTACCTTATAAAGGATGGAAGGCTGAGTCAACCTTGGGCCTGGTGGGGCTTAAACCTGCAGTAATTGCAAGCAGCTGCTGTTAATAGCAGACTGTCTTACCAGTCTGAGCCACAGAGGCCCTTTGACCCTCCTTGCAATTTGCAAATCTCTAAATCCCATCTTAGAACATAGAACATGGAATAATAGAGTTGGAAGGGACCTTGGAGGTCTTCTAGACCAACTCAGTTCAATTGTGATACGATAAAGGTATCTACCAATTCTTCTTCATTCACCCCCAAATACAAAGAACAGTCCCGAGATATAATGAACAAATAAAGGAACTGAAAATGCAAGTAGTTTAAGAATATACATTTTGTTATTTTTCACATTTAGAGTACATGCAAATAAACCTCAGTGTACTGAGTTTGTCTCATTGTCCCAATATAAGCGTGTAAGCATCACTGCTGTAATAATCTAGTAAATACAAGTCCCCAGATTCTCTTTTTTTATATATTTTTTTCATATAATACATTGTTATACGGAAATTCTGCTATTTATATCTTGTTGATCGTAGACTGTTACTATTACAATAAAAATACAACATTTTTATTGTATAGTCCCTTTGCAGTAACAATCTATGATCAACAAGATAGGAAACTCATCCATGAGCAACTAAGCCATGGTTAAATAACTGGTATTTGCACAATATGCTAAGCCTATGATTGATCATGCTGGCTTCAGTCTGGGGGCCGCGGTGGCTCACATGGTAAGATGCTGAGCCTGCGCTCTGCTGAGGTCAGCAGCTTGGCGGTTCAATTCCCATAAGAAAATAAGCAGCCACCTCAGTGATCCCTGGCTAACATGTGCCATACGCTAAAAAAAAACAAAAACCTGAGATGACACTGCCACAAATGAGCAAGTTGTTAGTCAAAAAAATGCCACAAGGGTTTGAAAATGCTACTTGCTCCCTTTCCATAGCCTAAAGTTCAGCTGCCTGAGTTGTGGTTTCAAAATGCTACTTGCTACCTAGAAATAACAAAGTCAATGCAACATCATAGATGCTCTTATTTCTGATTATCTCCACTTGATGCTAAGCTTTTTACCTCTGTTCTGCTTTTGTTGATTTGAGTTGTGTATCTAGACCATGACTTAAGAAATTGCTTAAATACACATCAAAGACTCTAGTAGTCACCATCCCTGGGAAATATTTAACTTCCAGTTGATAGCCTCCCATGCCAATTCACAACTTACTCATTGAGTTTCATTTGAGGATTTAGAGCATCTCCCAGCTGGGGTGCTCCGGCTATGCAATTCAAATTTCATTTGGAGAACATTAGATACAGTCACTTCATCAAAGCAAATCTGACAATCAAAGCAGGAAGTTCCAATCGAATCTGTGACAGGCATCCCATCAAAGCAGAGGACTTTCCTGTTTCTTCTGGGATTGTTATAAACCAGGCCTGTCAAACTCCCAGCCTGCAGACCGGATGCCTCATGTGCTGGCCACGCCCACGCCCAGTTTAGCAAAGGGTTAAAAAGTCCCAATATGTCACGTGATGCTGCCATGATGACGTGAGTTTGACACCCCTGTTATAGACAGCATTGAAACTTACTTCTAGGGAAAATTTGATAGGATTTATGCTCCCTAACTCATGCTAGATTAACACTCTGGGATAATTGTCTATGGAGATTCTCAGTCATCCAGGTCATAGTTGTCCCAAAGGTGCTTTTTCAAAGTCCAGGCAACTGGACTTTCAACTGGCAACTGTTGAAAGGTTCCAAGAAGGTTCTTCACCCATTTGAACTACTCAGATTTATTTTATTTATTTATTTATTTATTTGTCGTAACAATATATACAAGCATTGCATAAAGGGTTATATAATATATGAACGTATATATGAGGAGAAACGAGGTACTATAAACATATATATACATAGGGGAAGAAACAATAGGACAGGAACGGTAAGCACGTTTGTGCTCTTATGCACGCCCCTTAGAGTCCTCTTAGGAAAGTGGTGAGGTCAACCGTGGACAGTTTTTGAGTAAAGCCTTTGGGGTTATGAGAAGAAACCACAGAGTCAGGTAATGCATTCCAAGCATATACAATTCTGTTACAGAAATCGTGTTTTCTGCAATCTAAACTGGAGCGGTTGACATTGAGTTTAAATCTGTTGGTAGCTCTTGTGATATTGTTATTGAAACTAAAAAAGTCATTGACAGGAAGGACATTACAACGGATGATTTTATATGCTAAACCCAGATCCTATCGAAGGCAACGAAGTTCCAAGTTTTCAAGACCCAGGATATCAAGTCTGGTGGAATAAGGTATTTTATTGGTTTCGGAGGAGTGGAGAATTCTTCTCGTAAAATACCTTTGGACACGCTCAACTGTGTTGATGTCAGATATATGGTATGGGTTCCAGACAGGAGAGCAGTAATCAAGAATTGGCCTAACAAATGTTTTATATGCTCTGGTCAGTAGCGTGGTGTTTTTTGAAAAGAAGCTACGTAAAATTAAGTTAACAACTCTTAGAGCCTTCTTAGCTATATAGTTGCAGTGGGCTTTGGCACTTAAATCGTTAGATGTAAAAACTCCAAGGTCTTTGACAGGGTGGGGGTCATCTGCAAGGCAATGTCCATCAAGCATGTACTTTGTGATTGGGTTCTTTCTTCCAATATGCAAGACTGAGCATTTACTGGTTGAGATTTGTAGTTGCCAAATTTTAGACCAAGCAGTTAGATGATCAAGGTCCTTTTGAATTGTGGATGTATTGTCAGTGGTGTTGAAAAGTTTGACATCATCAGCAAAGAGAACACAGTTACTTGAGATATGATTACAACGATCATTTATGTATATTATAAAGAGAGTAGGTCCAAGAACACTACCTTGAGGAACACCACTCTTGACAGGAAGAGGATTTGATAGAGCATTACCAATTTTAACTATTTGTTGATGACCCTGATGACACAGATAAACCTCCAGGTTAGGTTTTGGGTTAGGGTCTGTAAAAGAATGCAAATGAACGGCTGTCTGCAAGGAATATAAATCCTTCCATTCCCCATGAAGAAGTTTCTTGCGTGAGAAGCGAAAGGTCTTCAAAAAAAAATAATACAAGAAAGTCCACTTACCTTTGGGACTCTGGGGTAATCCAGATCTCAGAATTGATTCAAAGCTAGTCTTATGGAAGACACAGAAAAAAGCTGGATTTTTTTATATTAATTCAATTAGTAGACAGTAACAATCAATTACCATCATTTTCTATGTTAAAACCTTAGTTGTCACATACCCATTAGCAGTATTGCAACAAGGAGGAGAAAGGAAAATAAGGAGAAATGTCCTGATGGTTAGAACAGTTAATTAGTGGAATGCCTCTAGATATTGTGGATATTACATCATTGGAGGTTTTTAAGAAGAGATAGGACAACCATTTGCCTGAAATGGTATAAGTTCTCCTGCTTGATCAGGGATTGGACTAGAAGACTACCAAGGTCTCTTTCAATTCTGTTATTCTGACAGAACTCAAAAAACACTAATAGTCAAAACCTTAAAACAACGCTATGCACAACAGAACAACTAGACACAAGAAGAGTTTTTTCTCGAAGGCCATCACTCTGCTAAACAAATAATTCCCTCAACACTGTCAAACTATTTACTAAATCTGCACTACTATTCATCTTCTCATAGTTCCCACCGCCAATCTCTTTCCACTTATGACTGTATGACTGTAACTTTGTTGCTGGCAATCCTTATGATTTATATTGATATATTGACCATCAATTGTGTTGTAAATGTTGTACCTTGATGAACGTATCTTTTCTTTTATGTACACTGAGAGCATATGCACCAATACAAATTCCTTGTGTGTCCAATCACACTTGGCCAATAAAAATTCTATTCTATTCTAATTGTTCCTCTGATCAGTGATTATGATTTTATTCCTAGGCAATCAGACTTCAGCTATTTCCAACAAAGTTTCTAAAGTTTTAATAACAACCATAGCTTGTAAAAATCAAGTGGTACTTCCCTTAATGCTTCATACCTCTCTGTATAAGTTCCATTTCACTTTAGTTTTACATGATTGTTTTATATCTGTTTTTTAATCTTTTATTTTTTTAAAAAAAATTGGTCAAGGACTCTTCATAAATATATTTGACTTTGGAACAAAGTATGTTTTTGGATGCACACATTCTCTTGAATCCTATACCTTCTATAGAACCCATAGTAGAACCCATTTCTACTGTCCAGTTGTAGAAATTGACAACTGGACAGTAGAAATGGGTTTTCCAGACACTTACTGTGGCCAAGAGATAAGTTCTTCAAAAATTGGAAAGGCATATAGATGGCCCAATTATCCAGTGAATTGAAAAACATGATGTTAATTGCACCTACAAATGAGTTATCTAAAGACACGGATTATGCATGGATAATTACAATTAGGTATAGCTATCTTTCACTGAACTCTTAAAAAAAATCTCATACATACACATTTATATGTGCATGAGAAGCACTCATATAAACATTTCTCCATCATATTATTGCATTTTTAGCTGTGTTTATCCATTTTCCCCTATTTTCCCCTCTTCTTAAATAAAGCAATAAAAGCATGAAAAATGAAAGAGCAAGCTGCTCCTTTTTGCCTTGATCATTGTAGCATCAGAGCATCAATAGTATAATAAAAATAAAAAATAAAGCACCTGTGCTAGTTAGCTCCAGAGGAGGGAATGTAGGAAGGGAGTTGAAAGGCATCCCTGTGTGAAAACATCTGGGAAAGCTAAGGAAAATATGGGGGGACAAAGAAGGAACAATCCCTAAAAATAAAAGACAGGCATTGGTACACCAGTCAACCACAGAGAGGGACTCCTTAGGGTGCCGTCAGCCAAACAATGTCAACTGGCGGCCCCTAGGGGGAGGGCCTTCTCTGTGGGGGCTCCTACCCTGTGGAACGAACTTCCCCCTGGACTCCGACAACTACCTGACCTTTCGCCGCGAACTTAAAACCTATTTATTCCGTCTTGCTGGACTGGCTTGATTTTTTAAAATTTTTTTAATTTGATTTAATGGGTTTTAAATTTTTGTAACTTTTATAGGGGTTTATTGTATTTTAAATTTGGCCAATTGAATCAGTTTTTTAAGGGTTGTTCTTAATATTGTATGTGTTGTTCTTTTTGTATTTTATTTTGGCTGTTCACCGCCCTGAGTCCTTCGGGAGAAGGGCGGTATACAAATTAAAATATTATTATTATTATTATTATTATTATTATTATTATTATTATTATTATTATTATTATTATTATTATTATTATTATTATTATTATTATTAACATACAAGCTAGGAAGGAAGGCTATATGAATGGGAAGGGCAAGTAGCAGGAATTGGCCAATCAGGGCCTCTGATGTCCATAGTCCAATGAAATCTAGGGAGGTGGAAATTTAAATGATGACAACTAATCAGTTTAGAAGGAAATCTTCTATACAAATAACATGTGAGGCCTAGAAGCCATCTTTTTCGTTGGATCTTCAGGCCTGCCACATTTACTACCATGGGAAACTGAGAGGGGGGATTGTATGGAGCAAGGGTGATATATAGTCATAATAACATTCTTTTCTCAGGGAGTCAAGGACATCTTGCCCTGCACCTGGACAGATGAGACTGGGAAGCATCTCCATTTGGGACGGTACATTGATTGGACCATGTGATGGACATGTGGGTGCTGGGCAGGGTCTTGAACTTTCCTTTGGGTGGGGAAAACCTGGAAGCTTTCAGATTCGGGTTTTCCCAGATGTGCCAATGTGACATTCCTAATAAAATGGAACTTTGAGGAAACTCCAGCCTCAGAGTTTTCTTTTGTTGGGGGTGTTACTTGGAACCCTGACATAACAAACATTTTGATGTGAAATGTTCTTTTTCAATGTTACAGTCAATTTTGAGTGAAAAAGTGGGACAATTTTATGTTTGCCATCCTAAGTTATAACTAACATTGACTGGGTTGTTTTTTTCCTTTCCTTTTCTCTTTGCCATATTCTAAGCTATTGAAATAATTGAATACTAATATTTTTTAAACATATTTTATAAGTCTCAATGTATGGAAACAACATGATATACTAAGATTTATAGCAATATAATTTTTAAAAAATGATTAACAGCTGTAAACATCTATTCAAATGTGCTTCAAGAGTTACCATATTTTAACATAACATAATAACAGAGTTGGAAGGGACCTTGGAGGTCTTCTAGTCCAACCCCCTGCCCAGGCAGGAAACCCTACACCATTTCAGACAAATGGCTATCCAACATTTTTTTAAAAATTTCCAGTGTTGGAGCATTCACAACTTCTGCAGGCAAGTTGTTCCACTTATTGATTGTTCTACCCTCAGGTGCTTATTTATTTATTTATTTATTTATTTATTCGTATTTTTATACCGCCCTATCTCCCTAGGGACTCAGGGCGGTGTACAGCCATATAAAAACACAGAAATATACAAAATAAAACATTCAACTAAAAAACTTATTTTAAAGGCCAAATATTTAAAATCAAATATAAATAGTAAAACCCAATTTAAAACCAAAGCTAAAATTTAGTCATTAAAAATTTAAAACCCTAGTCCAGTCCTGCGCAAATGAATAGATGTGTCTTAAGCTCGCGGCGGAAGGTCCGAAGGTCAGGAAGTTGACGAAGTCCTGGGGGAAGCTCGTTCCAGAGGGTGGGAGCCCCCACAGAAAAGGCCCTTCCCCTGGGCGTCGCCAGTCGGCACTGCCTGGCTGATGGCACCCTGAGGAGTCCCTCTCTGTGAGAGCGCACGGGTCGGTGGGAGGCATTCGGTGGCAGCAGACGGTCCCGTAAGTAACCCGGCCCTATGCCATGGAGCGCTTTGAAGATCATTACCAAAACCTTGAAGCGCACCCGGAAAACCACAGGTAGCCAGTGCAGTCTGCGCAGAAGAGGTGTTATGTGGGAGCCACGAGGGGCTCCCTCTATCACCCGCACAGCTGCATTCTGAACTACCTGGAGTCTCCAGGTGCTCCTCAAGGGGAGCCCCATGTAGAGAGCATTGCAGTAGTCCAGCCGAGATGTCACGAGAGCATGAGTGACCGTGCACAAGGCATCCCGGTCTAGAAAGGGGCGCAACTGGCGAACCAGGCGAACCTGGTGAAAGGCTCTCCTGGAGACAGCCTGTCTTCAAAAGACAGCCGTCCATCCAGGAGAACGCCCAAATTGCGCACCCTCTCCATTGGGGCCAATGACTCGCCCCCAACAGTCAGCCGCGGCTGCAGCTGACTGTACCAGGATGCCGGCATCCACAGCCACTCCGTCTTGGAGGGATTGAGCTTGAGCCTGTTTCTCCCCATCCAGACCAGTACGGCCTCCAGACACCGGGACAGCACCTCGATAGCTTCATTGGGGTGGTCCGGTGTGGAAAAGTACAGCTGAGTATCGTCAGCGTACAGCTGGTACCTAACACCGAAACCACTGATGATCTCACCCAGCGGCTTCATATAGATGTTGAACAAGAGGGGCTAGAGAATCAACCCCTGAGGCACCCCACAAGTGAGGCGTCTCGGGGCTGACCTCTGCCCCCCCGTCAACACCGTCTGCGACCAATCGGAGAGATAGGAGGAGAACCACCGATAAACGGTGCCTCCCACTCCCAATCCCTCCAACCGGTGCAGCAGGATACCATGGTCGATGGTATCGAAAGCCGCTGAGAGGTCTAATAGGACCAAGGCAGAGGAATAACCCCTGTCCCTGGCCCTCCAGAGATCATCCACCAACGCGACCAAAGCCGTCTCAGTGCTGTAACCGGGCCGGAAGCCAGACTGGAACGGGTCTAGATAGACGGTTTCCTCCAGGTACCGGGGCAGCCGACATGCCACCACACTCTCTACAACCTTCGCCACGAAGCGAAGGTTGGAGACCGGACGATAATTACCTAACACAGCTGGATCCAGGGAAGGCTTCTTGAGGAGAGGCCTCACCACCGCCTCTTTCAAGGCGGCCGGGAAGACCCCCTCCAACAAAGAAGCATTTGTAAGCCCCTGGAGCCAGCCTCGTGTCACATCCTGTGCGGCCAGCACCAACCAGGAGGGACACGGGTCCAGTAAACATGTGGTGGCATTCAGCCTACCCAGCAACCTGTCCATGTCCTCGGGAGCCACAGGGTCAAACTCATCCCAAACACTCTCAACAAGACGGCTCTCAGACATCCCACCCGGATCTACCCAATTTTGGTCCAGACCGTCCCGAAGCTGAACGATTTTGTCGTATAGATAACCACTAAATTCTTCAGCATGTCCCTGCAACGGGTCATCCCGCTCCCCCTGTTGAAGGAGGGAGCGAGTTACCCGAAACAGGGCGGCCGGGCGGTTATCTGCCGACGCAATGAGGGAGGAGACGTAGCAACGTCTCGCTTCCCCCATTGCCACTAGGTAGGTCCTAGTATAGGACCTAACTAGTGTCCGATCAGCCTCCGAACGACTGGACCTCCAAGAACTCTCTAGGCGTCTTCTCCGGCGTTTCATCTCCCTCAGCTCCTCTGAATACCAGGGAGCTGGTTGAGACCTACGCCGGGTCAGAGGCCGCAAAGGTGCTTTGGAGTATAGTTTGACTCCCTCTTCTTTGTGGCAACCCCTGAGATATTGGAACACTGCTATCATGTCTCCCCTAGTCCTTCTTTTCATTAAACTAGACATACCGAGTTCCTGCAACCGTTCTTCATATGTTTTAGCCTCCAGTCCCCTAATCATCTTTGTTGCTCGTCTCTGCACTCTTTCTAGAGTCTCAACATCTTTTTTACATCGTGGTGACCAAAACTGAATGAAATATTCCAAGTGTGGCCTTACCAAGGCATTATAAAGTGGTATTAACACTTCATGTGATCTTGATTTTAATTCCTTTAATCTCTTCTTTTCTCTTTCCCAACATTTATAACTACAACCGCTTTCCTTTCCTAATCTATTCTCACCTTGCCTTTGAAGGATATACTGTAAATTACTTTTATTCCATCCGGTCAGGGTTTTCTGCAGCGTGTGGTCAAAAAAGTTAATTTAGCAACCACAATGAAGTCATTGAATCTTGACCTGTATTTATGTGCACATAAAAAACAGAGTTTAATCAAACCATCATAGCTGCCATCTTGACTTTTTAGACTATATCCTGCATTTTCCCGAAAAAAAATAGCTTCAGGTGTTTGGGTGCTTCGCTCTCCTAGCCTGAGAGCGATTTTTTTTAATCAGATCTTACATTTGGAAACAGGAGAGATTAAATTGATAAACTCCAGTTCTATTGAGTTTGATAGAATTATTCTCACTTTGTGCTTTTTCAGGAGGCAACTAGACTTTCTTGTTTTCTTTCTTTTGAAGACATTTCGCTTCTCATCCAAGAAGCTTCTTCAGTTCTGACAGGATAATGGGGAATAGAAAGATTTATACTCCTTGCAGACAGCTGGTCATTTGCATCCTTTCTGAGGGTCATTGAAGCACTTGGAGGTTTATCTGTGTCTTCAGGGTCACCTGAGTAGTGCTCCTGGTTCCTGTAGTCTGCAATTTTTTCCCCCTCTGGAAATCCATTCCTACTTCCACACCATTCAAAGGGTGTTCATCCCAAATTCTATAGGTCAAAGTCTGTGGAGATTCTCAGTCATCCACATCATGGTTGTCCCAAAGGTGCTTTTTCAGAAGGCCACTGGCCTTCCTTGTTTTTTTTTCTTTTGAATGACCTGGATAATTGAGAATCTCTACAGACATTCTCTCTTTGATCCCCAAATCTCCAATCTGAACAGAATCAGGAATGGTCCCCTCTGTAGCATTTGGAAATTACAAAAAATAGACATTGCTGCCATAGTAACTGTTTCTAAGGAAAGGAAATTTCAGTGTGATTGAAAATGACAAGTAAGAAAAAATACTGTTGCTGATCGTAAAATACAGTTTGGATTGGTCCAGAAATTGACAAATGTGATTGGTGGATAAAATGCCTATATAAAACTTCTAATGGATCAAAGAGAAAAACCAACAGGTTAAAAAGCTGATGGGGAAGAAGATAGTCTAAGTGATGGTAGTTCTGACTTGAAATCATTAGGATCTAGAATTAAGAAACTTTTAAAGTCAGGCTTGAGAGGAGCAACACAACAAGCAGCTAATATTTGTGCCCCGACCTAATTTTTAAGATTTATTTTTAAGGATCAAACAAACATGGGTAAACAAATAAAATGTTGCAACTGTTGTATCTAGGCTTTTCACATTTCATTTGATGTTTTATTTCTGAACCTTTCCCCCTTTGTCTCTCAGGAGCAGTTACCCATTTAAAAACAAAATCTATTAGTGCTGCTGGATGTTTACATAGTTAATGGCTATTAAAGAAATAATGGACAGTCATGTATTGACGATTTGCCATTAAGAAAAGCTGGGGTGATTGTGTTATTGACCAAGCAAAAAACAAAAACAAAACAAGCCAGCATCCTATTGTTGTTGTTTTTCTAGTACAAATATAAAAGTTTACATTGGTTCCAACATTGGCAAAAGTGACAAAAGGAAAGTAAGACAAAACTGACCCAAAATCAATACATTTCTTGGTTCTGAGAGGCTATTCTGAGAGGGAAGGTGGGCAGATAATTTTTCCAATTTACGGGGAGGACAGAACTGCTATCAGGTACGTATGTATTTTCCAGATTCCAATAGATGGGAAGTAATCAAGGAGAGAAGCAGAAATTTCCTGACAGTTAGAACAATTAATCAGTGGAATGTCCAACACTGGATGTTGAATACTTAATTTGGAGTGAGCATAGGCTTCACCCAGGTCCGCCAGAAGGGCGGGAAAATAGTTGAATCTCATTGGCTGAGCCATCTGACTACTCCCTATAAAAGGGCAGGCTGTCAGAGGGGCTGGCTGCTGGGTTGTACTCAGTGGTGGGATTCAAATAATTTAACAACCAGTTCTCTGCCCCAATGATTTCTTCCAACAAACAGTTCACCAAACTGCTCAGAAAGTTAACAACCGGTTCTCCCGAAGTGGTGCGAACTGGCTGAATCCCACCACTGGTTGTACTGTTTACTTGGATAAAGAGCTGTTCCGTGTCCTGTCTCTTCTATCACCTGAACTTAACACTGGACGTTTTTAAGAAGAGATTGGACAGCCATTCGTCTGAAATGGCACAGGGTTTCCTGCCTGAGTAGAGGGTTGGACTAGAAGACCTCCAAGATCCCTTCCAACTCTTATTCTGTTATATCCCTTGCGCATTAACTAAGCTCCTTTCATCCAATTTCCCAATTTTTCATCAAGCAGCTGTTGCACTCTCTTTTTAAAATTCTACTCAAGTTCGAAAAAACTCTGTCACACCGTGGAAGAAACAATCAAATTCCACTTGGTAAGCTTAGAATTTTTCCATTAGTCTATGGAGCTGTCCACAGTGATTATTGGAGACTATCTGCAATATAAATCTTAGCCCAGAGATTCTATCTTCCCCACCACAACTCAATTCAAGAGTCAAAAGTGATTATAGTATCACTGAAATTTGGGGTCTTTGACATTGTAGGAAGAGGGGGAAAAATAGTAGTGCTATCACTTGTCCCATCCTAAATGAGTTTCCTTTTTATCTTTCTACTACTCCTGAAACTACAAGCTGGCACCTGATTCCCCAATCATATCAAAAGGGATAGGAAACATCATTGAAATGCGTTGATCTTCGGGTGTTATTGATTGAATGCCTCTTATGTGAGCTCATTATCTACAACACACTCTTCCATCAGAAAGACTAGGGGGTATTTATTTTGTTTTATCAAAACGAGGTTATAATGATTTCCACTGTTCAGGCTTCATTGTATTGGAATTGCCTCATTTAGGAATGTGCTACTGTAGCAAAGTCTGCCAACTAATGGATGCTGCTCTAAGCATATAAATAAATATAACAAAGTTCTCCCCTTTGTATCAGTTAATTTAGCCTGGCAAGGTCACTTGAAATCGGCCCATTTTTTTTTTCTCCTTCACCGGATGGCTTCACTTTCTGTGCTCCCTTTTATGAAGCAAGCCATATTCTTAGTGGATCAGTGTCATCTTCCTTTAATTATAATTCTCAAAGGCAATGATGAGATCAGGACAATTGTTTCTACGTGCTTTGTTCCACCGCCATATAAAAACAAGGGTAGTGGGGTGCCTCTCTTTCGTACTCGAAAAAGCGGATGAATGGAATGGAATTAAATTCATTTTTCCACTTTCTCACTCCATTGCACTTTATTGCCCTAATTTCTCTCTTCTAGGCAACAGCTCTGCTTTTTATACTAACAGGACAGTCGTGTTGATAAAGCTTATCTGGCTTCTCCATCAGTTCTACTTTGGTCCTGGGACTCTTAAATCAGGGGTGAAATCCAGCAGGTTCTGACAGGTTCTGGAGAACCGGTAGCGGAAATTTTGAGTAGTTTGGAGAACCGGCAAATACCACCTCTGGCTGGCCCCAGAGTGGTGGGGAATGGGGATTTTGCAGTATCCTCCCCCCAGGAGTGGGGTGGGAATGGAGATTTTGCACTATCCTTCCCCCAAGAGTGGGGGTGGGAATGGAGATTTTGCACTATCCTTCCCCTGCCACATCCACCAAGCCATGCCCACAGAACCGTTAGTTAAAAAAAAATGTGGATTTCACCACTGCCTTAATTCATTTATTTCCAAAAGTGATCATAGCATTCTTGGGAGTATTTGATGAATGATTGTTTGGAGATGCAGTGGGAAGTATCTGGAAAACCCCCAGAAGTAACAATCGCTCATCTCTTCCATTTTTTCAATGTTTGTTTATGTGATGAGGCATGGTCCATTTTATTTATTTAGTTAGTTAGTTAGTTAGTTAGTTAGTTAGTTAGTTAGTTGAGTACATATTAAATAATATATATAAGTATAAGCATGAATTGAATACCTAAAATGAATACAATTAAAGGGAACATTAGGACAGGGACCGTAGGCACGCTGGTGCTCTTATGCACGCCCCTTACAGACCTCTTAGGAATGGAGTGAGGTCAACAGTAGACAGCCTTAGGTTAAAATTTTGGGGATTTGGGGATGAGACCACGGAGTAGTCTGGTAGTACATTCCAGGCATTAACAACTCTGTTACTGAAGTCATATTTTCTGCAATCGAGATTGGAGTGGTTCACTTTAAGTTTGAATCTATTGTGTGCTCATGTATTGTTGTGGTTGAAGCTGAAGTAGTCATTGACAGGAAAGACATTGTAGCAGATGATTTTATGAGCTATGTGAAGGCGGTCTAGTTCTAAATTTTCTAAACCCAGAATTTCAAGTCTGGTGGCAATTTACACTGGAGAGGCATCAAGCAGGAACCAAAGGTGCTTTTTTTAAATAACAACTGGACTTTTCTTTGTTTTGCCTTGAAGGCGTTTCGCTTCTCATCCAAGAAGCTTCTAAATTTCTGAAGCAGGGGTGAAATCCAGCAGGTTCTGACAGGTTCTGGAGAACCGGTAGCGGAAATTTTGAGTATTTCGGAGAACTGGCAAATGCCACCTCTGGCTGGCCCCAGAGTGGGGTGGGAATGGAGATTTTTGCAATATCCTTTCCCCTGAAGTGGGGTAGGAATGGAGATTTTGCAGTATCCTTCCCCTGCCCCGCCCACCAAGCCACGCCCACCGAACCGGTAGTAAAAAAAAATTGGACTTCACCACTGTTCTGAAGTCAGAATTGAACTTGGACGAGAAGAGAAATGACTTCAAGGAAAAACAAAGAACATCTAGTTGCCTTTTGAAAAAGCACCTTTGGAACAATCATGACCCGAATGATTAAGAATCTCCATAGATACTTAGAAACCAAGAAAGGTTCCTTTTCAGCTTCCTAATTATAGTAACAGCATGCGTAGAGAGTATAAGCTGTTGGATAATTAAATGTCAAGAATCCCAAGTCTCAAATGTCCAGTTCCCCTGGTCTGGCATTACAGAAACACACACGCTCTGGAACCGTAAAATCAGGGTTTATTCAGGCCTGAGGCCTGGTACAAAATGAGTACGTAACAGTGGCGGGTCGGTGTGAAGTCAGCGCTGGGAGCTACTGCCTCCCGGCGCTTTTTGTAGGTGAGCCATAGCTCTCTGCCCCACCCGCACAACCACCATCCTGTGTCAGCATCCAGTTCCTTTATGGCAGACCACCTGAGCGGCTCCCCTCATCCGGTTTCCCAGTCCATCATGGCCGCTATACCATGCCGCGTAGCCTGCTGCTGCTCCATTACACCGTTGCAACTAGTGCCAGCCAGCTGGGTCCCGGAAGGCTGCTAGTCAGCTGTGAGGAAGTGCCGCCATTGCCGCCATCACTGCCAAAGCATGCCACCCGCCGAGGCCGTCCCAGCTGTAAAGATCACCACCGTTCAAATCACCACCTGGATGGCCACTGCTTGGCTGTTCCTGCCGCCTCGCTCTCCCATTCCCCCCCCCCCCGCCTCCCCCACCCCAGGTATGGTGAACCAGACAGGGTTTGACATAAAGAAGATGTGAGAGAACTTCAGCTGAGTAGAAGATGGAGCCATACACAAGGCATTCAACTCATAGATTTATGAGTGCCCTTCCCATCTGTATCTTTCTGTGTTGGCTGAGATTTAACTTCCAGAAGTTTAGAATCATGAGCCTATTGGCATGTATGCTCAGTATCTCTCCAAAAGGCAAAAAGGATTTAAAGAGAAATGCTCATCCAGAGATAATAAATAGAGAACAATGGGAATCAATACTCCCTTTTCTCTTTTTCATCTTGGTGGCATACAATCTCTTATTTTGCAAAATGCACTGGCTGATGAGCATTTTGTGTAACCATTGTTACACAAAAGTGTACTGTTAAGTACACTTGTTTGCTCTGACGCTGATAGGTATGAGCTGTATGTAGTCATTTTCATAGGGTCTAGAGTGGTCTCACTCATTGGGCCCATTCTTGATGACCGATATGTCTGTCTCATTATACCACCTTTTAGAACTAAAGAAACATTAAAGGAATTAAGGCTGAACAAATAATTGGTGGGCTAAATTCAGCTAAAGAAAATTAAAATAATATTTTATACAATTACTTGAAAGTTATTAGTCTCGTGTCTGTCTGTCTGTCTATCTATCTATCCATCATCTATCTATCTATCTATCCATCTATCCATCCATCCATCCATCATCTATCTATCTATCTATCTATCTATCTATCTATCTATCTATCTATCTATCTATCTATCTATCTATCATCTATCTATCTATCTATCTATCATCTATCTATCTCTGTGTCAACTGTCCAGTTGGTGAATCCAGAAAAACAAATTCCCGGGGCATTTTTTTTACCAAGAGTATAAACTTTACTGAATAAATCCACATTGGCACAGGAGAAGCGAAACCAGCTCTGGGCTTCCCACACAAACGCACACACAGTTCATTCCCCCTTTCCCCACAGGCCACCCACAGTCCATTACATCCACCAATCACTTCGGTTCATTTTGTTTTAGGAACCAGCCGCTCATGCTGGGCTATGATCTTGGGGTGTCCTTGACGGGGGAACAATGTCTCACGGGAATCGAGGATGCTTGGATGCCATTCCCCCCCCCCCTCCTATTCTTTGTCAAGCCGCGAGCAAAGCAGAATGTAGAGGAAGGTTCGAGTCAGTCTTGACACTCTGTCTCTTTCACGTGTTCACATTTCATCGTGTGTTTTCTACTTTAAGACCAGAATCACATCTTCTCAACTTTGGACCTCTCAAGACCATTTATGACAGACGTTCAGTGAAATGTCTAGTAGTTTCTGGCTGCAAGGATAATGTTTTAATCAAAGGTGGGTTGCTACCAGTTTTCCCCGGTTCAGGCGAATTGATAGCAGTAGCGATGGGCGGCTCTGCCCACCTGCCTGGACGTCATCAAATATGCTCTGCACATAAATGCCGTGCACGCGAACCCAACAGGTAACAAAGGTAAGTGAAACCCGCCACTGGTTCTGATAGGATATTTGTTATGTAAAATAGGGCTGATACCTCAACTTTGGCTTGTAAAATCACAAAGAACACAAGTCTTGTGTTAATGAAAAATAAATTCCTATTGACAATTTCTCATGATGTCTCGAAAGGTGCGCTGAATATTTTCTCTTTGGGCAAACCTGTTTAATTGGTCCCATTCTCTAACAATGTACTTTTTTTGGGGGGGGGGAATGCTCTGCCTTCTTTTTTACAAAATAAATAAATAAAATCCATCATTTTTCCATTCGTCTTCCATGTAAGCTTTCTTCAGCAATCCAGAGAACAAAAATAATGTGCCATCCATTGGTCCAATGGGAGCTGAAATTACAGCTCAAATTACAATTCACACTTGAACTGCAAGAGTAACAAAATTTGATATTTTCCAGTAATGAATGCATTCAAGGCAATCACAACGTGTTTGTAGCTAAGAAGGGGAAAGGGAGACAAAGCCATTGCAAAACGTATTCACTGTGAAATATTTACTTGATGCAGATAATGATGTTGTACAAGTGTCAATGGGTTTATTCTCACAAGACAGGATTCAGAGGGTTTCACCCACCCACACCTCCCTCTCTCTCTCTCTCTCTCTCTCTCTCTCTCTCTCTCTGTGACAGGGAGGTCATTTCAAATGTCAGGCTAATTCACAATTTCTGTCAGCCAACATGAATTTGGCTGGAATATAAAATGTCTTCCATCATTTAACATGTCCGTTGGTGAAATCCAGCAAAGTCTGAAGATGATCATTCAAAATGGCAGCGTATATTCTGTAATGGCTTTTGTTAGGATAATTTAATTGCAATTCACAATCTTATAACACATCCAATTCCACAATTTCTCTAATGCATATTTTAAAAAAAAGAATCGGAAGAAAAATGCCTCCGATAAAGCAAACTACAACTCATAAAAACTTAATGTTTTTTAATAAAATGTGTTAGTTGGAAAAAGGACTGATCTTGTTTTTGCTTGTTTGTTTGTTTTTGCTAGCATACACTAACATGATTCTCCTCCTTACAGTTATTCTCTCTCTCTTTCATGTGTGGAAGTAAGAAAGTAAAATAATTCTTCCAGAAATTCTGTGGGAACTACATGTCTGCATTCTATTTCCAGTGATTTTGTCGTGAAATGGATGTTACTATTTTTGGCTTTCCTCAAAAAAAAACAATATGCATAACATCCCTTATTGTCAGTTGTATCCAAAGAACTGGAAGGCCTTCCTCAAGTCAAATTCTACTGCAGATGACTTCATGTACATGCAATTTTCTTGATAACCTCACAGATAAAAGTGATTTGGCACTGTCTTCTTCCATTGTCTAACTTCCCAGTCTAGAATATCACCTTGATGCAGTGGTGGGATTCAACTGGTTTGCACCACTTCGGACGAACCGGTTATTCAATTGCTGGCTGGCCCCATCCCTCCCCACCCTGCCCCTTCCAGAAGTCCCCACATGCCCCATTTTGGCTCCCAGGTAGTACTAGGCCCAAAATAGGACAAAATGGGGCAAAAACTGTGGCCCATTTTTGCTCCCAGGGGGCTGTAGGGAGGCCGACTAGGCCCAAAACAGGGTGCAGGTGCTGCGGTATGGCAACCCCGTGGCCTGCTTTTGTTCCCAGGGGGCTCCCAGGTAAGTGCAGGGAGGCCTACTAGGCCCAAGACGGGGCACAGGGGGTATGGCGCCCCCCCAGCACCCTGTTTTTGTTTCCAGGAGGCTGCAGGGAGATCTATTAGATGACGTGCCCTACCCCGCAGCCCGCTTTTGCTCCCAGGGGGGTGCAGGAGGCCGAGTGCTGCCTGTCACACCCCTTGGCCATGCCCACCATACCCACACCCACCCAGCCAGTCATTAGGGCAGAGAACCGGTTGTTAAATTATTTGAATCCCACCACTGCCTTGATGTTGTCTGCCATTGTCCCGTCCAAGTTTTAAGAGAGGCCATTCTGCAATGTCCGCTAGGTACAACCACTTTCTACCAAAGACATCAGCAGGCCCCTGGAAGATGAAAAGAAGGTTTATATCTGAGAAGTATCTATATATTACTAAAACTCTCATTGTCATGAGCTGGGTGAAATGGTACATCAAAGGGCAACAATTTTTAAGCTAAAGTACCTCAAATGGACTACGTGATAGAATGTATCCAAAATCTGGGACCCATGGACCCCAAGGGAATGAAATTTGGGGAAATTGTGGTTGCTTCAGTGCTACTAACTATCGTGTCCCCCTCCCCCTCCGACGACCGGGTCAAGGAAGTCCGTATCAAACGTGGCAATGACGCCTCTGCAGCTTGCCAAATTCTTACGAGATTTATCAGGGGAGGCAGGAGTCCAAGTTGTGACTTCAGCGATAGAGTTCGATATCAGCAAACTAGATGAGACTGCTTGACTCAAGGTTGGAATGCCAAAAGCAGGTCCTTTATATAGGCTGTGGGGTGTGGCTCCATGACTCAGCACTTATCCAGGCCTGCCCCTCCCTTCCTTCTGCTGGTGTCGCCTCTCAGATCTCCGGAAGTGAGGATCTGCCCACTTTGAGGTCTCTTCAGCTGGATCTGCTGTCAGTAATTCCAGCACGTGGCTGGCTTCCTGCTCACACGCTGTAGGAGTGAAGTTTATCGGGCTTGTCTGTTCACTCCTGACATCCTCTCTGGGCATGGGTCCAGGGCTGGGGGCTGGAGGCATGATAGTCCGTTCATCTTCATTATCAGAGTCTGATAACAGGCCCGGGTGGAGACGGGAGGGGCCCAGCTGAGGAGAGGAGGGAGGACGAGGCACAACACTAACTGATGTTGCTGCACTGTTGGACTGCTGCTGTAGTCATATGATCATCATTTTCAATGCTCCATGACACTTTCCAAGCCAGTCTCCCAATCCTTTGCTCCCTTCCCCACCAGCGGTGGGTTTCACATATTCTTAACATTGATTCGCCGTGCATGCACGCCTTCCATGCATGCGCCCATCCTTCCACACATGCGCCCATCCTTCCACATATGTGCTTTGCTTATGAGTGTGCCTTCCATGCATGTGCCCAGCCTCGAAAACATAGCTAAATAGGACAGCATTACGCTGGGGCAGGTGGGTGCCCACCCGCAGTCGCCGCTACCAGTTTGCCCAAACTGGGGTCTGAACTGGCTGAATACTTTCTTTGTTCCCCACCCAGCAGCAGGCACTTACCTGCCTGCAGGGAGGAAAGGGAAAGGGCAGGGCAGGGCAGGGCAGGGCAGGGCAGGGCAGGGCAGGGAAGGGAAGGGAAGGGAGATTTTTGACGCTCCCTTCAAGATTCCCACAAGCAAACTTAATGGGGAAGCCAGCAGGAAATAGGAAGTTGCTGAAACTTGAATGGAGCCGTGGTGGTGCAGTGGTTAGAATGTAGTATTCCAGGCTAATTGTGCCAACAGCCAGCATTTTGACTCACATAGGCTCAAGGTTGACTCAACCTTCCATCCTTCCGAGGTGGGTAAAATGAGGACCCAGATTGTTGGGGGCTATAAGCTGACTCTGTAAACCACTTAGAGAGGGCTGTAAAAGCACTGTGAAGCAGTATTTAAGTCTAAGTGTTATTGCTACTGTTTCCACTGCTTTTTTTACCTATCCATGTTAATTCTCTGTTTAGATATCTCTGAAATGATGGCCAATGGGCATGGGTTGTCTAGTGCATTTTAAAAGCCTTAATCACTGAAAAATCTATCAAAAAATAAAGGCATGGCTATATGCACTTAAAAAACATTTTATGTAAACTAGAGATGGCGTTTGCATAGGAAATCCTCCTGCTTAGAGACAGTTCTCCAGTTTGGACTGTGAACTCTGCCTTAGTGGCAAAGAGAAGAAGACAGCCCATGGTTTTAGCAATTCAGCTGAGTAGACAGCACTGAAATACAGTAGCTCTGTTAATGTCGTGGCCTTCAGAGGCCTGGAACTTGTGATTTGCAGCAGAATGAAACAGGCAGAAGGCCTCCATTTGGCCTTAGGGATGATGCTGAAGGTGGAGGAATGAGATGCGATGGGCTTTCCCTTTAACTGCCTGGGATTACGGTGCCAAGAAAAATGCCTTCAATTTCCAACCAGGTGACTGAGTCACAAGGGAGATGAAGATAGAAAAAGAGATAAGAATGCTACAATCCTTCTGGATGAAATGGTGGGTGCTGGCTGAAATAGAGTTGGAAATAACTTTCCCCCATCTGACCCTTTCTAGTCTAGTCATTTCTAGACCGAACTGTCTCAATCAAACACTCTTCTAAAACAGGGGTCACCAACCTTTCAGAGCTCAGGGACCACTAAATTCATAACTTTAAATCCCGCAGACCACTAATATGAATTAGTGATGGGACGGGGTCCTTCGGGCACTTAGCGTGACCGCCTGTTAGCAAAGAGAAGCACCCGGAGTCAACCCTAGCTTTGCTGTCCATTGCAGCTAGAAATCTCAAATACGACAAAGAATGAACGTTTGCCTTGTAGCCAGCCCAGGCGCTAGATGCCCGCCCCCGCCCCCTGCAAACTCTGTCTCTCTCGGAGTCCAGCTGAAGTTTCGTGTACTGCTGACTGAAGCACCTGGACTCCCAAGGAGGGAGGGAGAAGCTGGAGCTACTAAACAGGCACCCAAGCTAAATGTCTGAAGGACCCCATCCCATCAGCAAGCAGGATTAATTGCTCTGGCAGGCCATATCCGGCCCAGGGGCCATAGTTTGAGGATCCCTGACTTAGTGCAATATAAGAAATGCAAAAATGCAAAGATTTTTCTGCAGACCACCAAAATTTTCTTGCGGACCACCAGCAGTCCACGGACCACCAGTTGGTGATCACTGTTCTAAAGGACCGAATGAATGGTCTGGCTTGGTTTAGCAGCACACATTATTTTGTTTTCAAGGCAAACGATCTGTATTACAGTGAGAACTCCTTCCCTTAGCCATAAAAACAAATGCCTCTGACATTTTGTGTGTTTGTGTGTGTGTATTTCTCTTACTTTTAGGTGTACACAGAAAATGTTAAGCCATTATGAGAGAGTTCTTAGTGGGTTGCAGACAATGTATGTCTTTGCCTCTTATGTTCTCAACATATGACTCCAATTCATCCTCTCACTGATGAGAACTCAGGCTCTTTATTCTTGTAAACAAATGACTATTATGTTCATAAGACTTGCACAACAGAAATGTGAAAACAGTGTCACTTTTCATATTTTTCCCCCATATTTTCTATTATGAAAGCATGATTTGTACATTGCGTTCAAAAGATGAGGCAAGGACAACTACACAAAATCCCCATCTCTGAAAAGCCCATGAACTCTTTCTTAAGTACTGTACTTTTTGGAGTATAAGACACACTTCTTACCGCCGCAAAAGAGGGTGGAAATGTCGGTGCATCTTATAGACTGAATACAATCATTTTTGGCCTGCCAAAAACCCCGTCCCCCCACATGTCCTGTTTTTGCCAAAGATGGGTCCATTTTTCACAAACGGCCAGAGGGTTTGGGAGGCCTGCAGAGTGCTCCTGGGGGTTGGGGAGGGCAAAAACCAGACCTGTGGGGGGTTCTGGAGGACAAAAACAGGGCCGTTTCTCCCAAAGATGGGACGCTCAGAGGGTTTGGGAGGCCTGCAGAGTGCTCCTGGGGGCTGGGGAGGTCAAAAACAGAATGAGTGGGGGGTTTGGGAGGCCAAAAACAGGCTCATTTTTTGCAAAAACAGGACTGCAGAGGGTTTGGGAGGCCTGCAGAGTGCTCTTGGGGACTGGGGAGGGCAAAAACCAGACACACAGATCCCAAAATTTATTTTTTCTTGTTTTCCTCTTTTAGAATAGAATAGAATTTTTTATTGGCCAAGTGTGATTGGACACACAAGGAATTTGTCTTGGTGCATATGCTTTCAGTGTACATAAAAGAAAAGATACCTTCATCAAGATACAACACTTACAAAACTTAATGATAGTCATAGGGTACAAATTGAACACTTAATGATACAACACATAATGATAGTCATAGGTTACAATTAAGCAATCAGGAAACAATATCAGTATAAATCGTAAGGATACAAGCAACAAAGTGACAGTCATACAGTCATACAGTCACCTACTGTCATAGGTGGAAAGTCATAGGTGATGGGACTGATGAGAAGATTAATAGTAGTGCAGATTTAGTGAATAGTTTGATAGTGTTGAGGGAATTATTTGTTTAGCAGAGTGATGGTGTTCGGGAAAAAACTGTTCTTGTGTCTAGTTGTTCTGGTGTGCAGTGCTCTATAGCGTTGTTTTGAGGGTAGGAGTTGAAACAGTTTATGTCCAGGATGCGATGAATCTGTAAATATTTTCACAGCCGTCTTTTTGATTCGTGCAGTATAGAGGTCCTCAATGGAAGGCAGGTTAGTAGCAATTGTTTTTTCTGCAGTTCTAATTAACCTGTTGTGTCCTCCCCAACCACAACCAAGAAGACACATGAGCTGACTATATCTACCAGCAATTTATTCCTACGACAGATATCAGTTCTGGCAACGAACCTGCAATTGCCTGCCAAGTTCTCTTATCTCCTCAGAAGCCAGCATAACTGCAGTTCGTTGCTGGAGCAACCAAGAGTTCAGAAATAAACAGAAATCCAGAAGCCAAAGTCTTAGTCTCGAAATATTGCAGCCAAAGTTTCCAAGAATCAGTTTTTGTCTGTCACATGAATCTATAGAGCAGCTCCTCCTGCTTTTATACCCTGTGGGGTGTGGCTCCATGAGTCAGCACTCTCTAGGCCTGCCCCACCCCTTCTTTTGTTGTTCCCGCCTCTCCTTCCTGCAATGCCTGGGATTTAACTAGGACTGATTGTCAGCAGCTGGGTCTTGAGGCATTGCCTGGAAGGGGGAAGGTGCAGGAGAAAGAGGCCTCATCATCTCCTCCACCTGGCCTGCCTCTGGAACCTGGAGCGGAGCCAGAGAGGAAGGTCCTGCAGAGGGAAGCCCTGTTGGCTCTTCCTCCTCACTCTCTGAGTCACTCTCTGCCAGGAGGCCAGGCTTGGGAGCCCAAGACACAACATATCCTCTGAAGTCTGTGTCTGTCTTGATGTCTTCGAAATCTTAGTGCATCTTATATTCCGGTGCATCTTATAATCCAAAAAATATGGTAGCTATGGACACAATTTCATGAAAATGCAGACTTAGGATCTGTAGAGGAGTTAGTGGCAAGAATGATCTTGACTTGCTATATGAGTGGCTCATTTTTAACATTTTTCTTCAGAGATGGTGAAGATATTAGCCATGGACAACAACCGAGGTGTAGAACCAAGTTCATGCTAGGAATGAGGAGTTTCATATAGTTTGTATCTAAATGTGCACCTACCTAACTTCATATTTCCACACCTATATTCAAGCCAAAATTCAATTATTGTTTCGAATGTCCTGAATTTCTCAATGCAGCTTTCAATTTTTTAAAAATGCAGAATTAGGGAAATGCCCATTTGAAAATTCTTACTTTAGCAATAGCACTTAGACTTATATATCACTTCACAATGCCTTACAGCCCTCTCTAAGAGATTTACAGAGTCAGCATATTGCCCCCAACAATCTGGGTCCTCATTTTATCCACCTCAGAAGGTGAGATTTGAACTGCCAAATTACAGGCAGCCGGCAGTCAGTAGAAGTAGCCTGCAGTACTGCATTCTAACCACTGCACCACTGAAGCTATTACTTTAGTAATAATGTACAGAAAGGTAGCATTATATTAGTGGGGAACTGGGCTATTTTTGAAGAATCACAATGTAACTTAACCTTCTGACCACCTGGGTGGTTGGGAGAAGGATCATCCAATAATGCAGTCCATGTCACAGTGTTTATAAAAAAGTGGGGCAGGGCATGATTTGCATGGTTGTGGTTGACATCTTGACTCTTTTTACCTGTGGAAACTACTAGCTTGGACCATGCATTTCAGGGGTGAAATCCAGCAGGTTCTGATAGGTTCTGCAGAACCGGCAGTGGAAATTTTGAGCAGTTGAGAGAACCAGTAGCGGAAATTTGGAGTAGTTCGGAGAACCAGCAAATACCACCTCTGGCTGGCCCCAGAGTGGGATGGGAATGGAGATTTTGCAATATCCTTCCCCTGGAGTATGGAGGGAATGGACATTTTGCAGTATCCTTCCCCTGCCATGCCCACAAAGCCACGCCCACCAAGCTACACCACGCCCACCAAGCCACGCCCACAGAACCGGTAATTAAAAAAATGGATTTCACCACTGATGCATTTCTTTCATTAGTTCATCTGGGAAAGAGTCTCATAATTTGTGAAGAGAGGTTGCGCAAATGTGAATATAATCACTGTCACTCTGTATCAAATTGCCACATTTACTTTTGAAAGCCCATTTATGCAAAGATGATAAACATCAAGATTTTCCCTTTGGATCCTAGTTTAGAACGTTTGGCAGGCAAAAGGCAGAACCCAAGTTCATTTTCTAAAATTTTGGATGTCTCTCTGTTGAGCAGCAGAAATGATTAATGTAGAGGAATGTGTTTTATTATATTTTTAATGATAGCTCAATAAAATTTAAAAGGCTGTTTTGTGCATTCTGATGGAAGATAGTTTACAAACATTTATACATTTAATGTCTGTCGGTTAAAAAACAACAAGAAGTTGATCGTATATACATAGAATAGAATAGAATAGAATAGAATAGAATAAAATAGAATTTTATTGGCCAAGTGTGATTGGACACACAAGGAATTTGTCTTGGTGCATATGCTCTCAGTGTACATAAAAGAAAAGATACGTTCATCAAGGTACAACATTTACAACACAATTGATGATCAATATATCAATATAAATCATAAGGATTGCCAGCAACAAGTTATAGTCATACAGTCATAAGTGGAAAGAGATTGGTGATGGGAACTATGAAACGATTAATAGTAGTGCAGATTCAGTAAATAGTCTGACAGTGTTGAGGGAATTATTTGTTTAGCAGAGTGATGGCCTTCGGGGAAAAACTGTTCTTGTGTCTAGTTGTTCTGGTGTGCAGTGCTCTATAGCGTCGTTTTGAGGGTAGGAGTTGAAACAGTTTATGTCCAGGATGCGAGGGATCTGCAAATATTTTCACGGCCCTCTTCTTGATTCGTGCAGTATACAGGTCCTCAATGGAAGGCAAGTTGGTAGCAATTATTTTTCTGCAGTTCTAATTATCCTCTGAAGTCTGTGTTTTTCTTGTTGGGTTGCAGAACCGAACCAGACAGTTATAGAGGTGCAAATGACAGACTCAATAATTCCTCTGTAGAATTGGATCAGCAGCTCCTTGGGCAGTTTGAGCTTACTGAGTTGGCGCAGAAAGAACATTCTTTGTTGTCCTTTTTAATGATGTTTTGATGTTAGCTGTCCATTTGAGATCTTGCGATATGATAGAACCCAGAAATTTGAAGGTTTCTACTGTTGATACTGTGTTGTCAAGTATTGTGAGAGGTGGAAGTATGGAAGGGTTTTTCCTAAAGTCTACCACCATTTCTACGGTTTTGAGTGTGTTCAGTTCCAGATTGTTTTGGTTGCACCACAAGGCTAGTCGTTCGACCTCTCGTCTATATGCGGATTCGTCATTGTCTCGAATGAGACCAATCACTGTTGTGTCATCTGCGAACTTCAGTAGCTTAACAAATGGATCATTGGAGATGCAGTCATTGGTATACAGAGAGAAGAGAAGTGGGGAGAGCACACAGCCTTGGGGGCCCCTGTGCTAATTGTACAGGTATTTGATGTGATCTTGCTTAGCTTCACCTGCTGCTTCCTGTTTGTTAGGAAGCTTGTGATCCACTTACAAGTCTGTTCCGGTACCTGTAGCTGGTTTAGCTTAGTTAGAAGAATGTCTGGAATGATGGTATTGAATGCTGAACTAAAGTCTACAAAAGGGACCCTTGCATAGGTCTTTGGAGACTCAAGATGTTGTAGGATGTAGTGCAGAGCCATATTAACAGCATCATCTGTTGATCTATTTGCTCGGTATGCAAATTGCAAGGGGTCTAAGAGCGGATTCGTGATGGTTTTCAGGTAGGAAAGCACTAGCCTTTCAAAGGTTTTCATGACTACAGATGTTAGAGCAACTGGTCTGTAGTCATTCAGTTCCTTGATGGTGGGCTTCTTGGCACTGGGATGATGGTAGAGCGTTTGAAGCAAGAAGGAACATAGCACATCTCTAGTGATTTATTGAAAATATGGGTGAAGATGGGGCCAATTGGTCAGCACAGACTTTTAAGCAAGAAGGAGTTATCTTGTCTGGGCCTGGAGCTTTTCCTGGCTTTTGTCTGTGAAATAGGTCCTGCACTTCCTTTTCTGTGATCACTAGGGGTTGTGAACCCAATGAAATGGGGTCAGTTGTAGGAGGCTTGGCTGTTGTTGGTGTGTCTGAGATGGGGTTGTGGAGATAGGTGGCTGTAGTTTCCTTTCAAACCTGCAGTAAAACTCATTCAGGTCATCTGCCAGTTGTTGATTACCTTCAGCCTGGGAAGGAGGTTTGCCATAGCGGTGATATTTTTAAGAGTTTTCCACATGTTTGCTGGTTCATTTGCTGAAAATTGATTCTTTAGCTTTTCAGAGTAGCTTCTTTTGCTGCTCTATCTCCTTGTTAGTGCATTTCTGGCCTGATTGTACAGCATTTTATCACCTTTTCTGTAGGCTTCCTCTTTGGAATGTCGTAGCTGCTTAAGTTTAGGTGTAAACCAAGGTTTGTTATTACTGTGTATTCGCAAGTTCCTTGTAGGTACACATAGGTCTTCACAGAAGCTGACATATGATGTTACAGTATCTGTGAGTTCATCCAGGTCTGCAGAGGTATCTTTAAAATATTCCAATCAGTGCAGTCAAAACATGCCTGTAGCTTTAATTCTGATTCCTCCGTCCAGGTTTTCACTGATTTAATTATTGGTTTTATGGCTTTAAGTCTTTGCCTGTAAGCAGGTACAAGGTGAATCATGCAATGATCAGAGTGTCCTACAGCTGCACGTGGTAAAGACCGATAGGCATCTTTTAGTGTTGTGTAGCAGTGGTCTAGAGTATTCTTGCCTCTGGTGGGACAATTGACATGCTGAAAGTATTTTGGTAGTTCTTTCCTTAAGTTTGCCTTGTTTAGATCTCCCAAAACAATGGCCAGTGAATCAGGGTGTTTGGCTTCAGCCTCCATGATTTGGTCAGCTAGAGTTCGTAATGCCTCGTTTACACAGGCTTGTGGTGGGACATAAACAGCAATTAGAAGAAATGAGGAAAATTCACGAGGCGAATAGTAAGGTTTGCAGTTGATAATTAGAGTCTCTAAATTGTTGTCACAGAATTTGTAAATTATGTTAAAATCTTGACACCAGGTTGAATTAATATATAGGCATAAGCCTCCTCCTTTCTTTTTACCAGATGTTTCTGGAATCCTGTCTGATCGTTCAATTTGAAATCCTGGAATGTTCAGGCTGCTATTTTCAATTGATTCATTTAACCAGGTTTCAGAGAAGCATAGGACTGCTGAATTGCGAAAATCAGAATAGTATTTGTTTAAGAGGAGTATTTCATCCATCTTATTTGCAAGTGAGCGTATATTTGTTAGGAAAATTGAAGGCAGAGGAGTTTTAGTGCAAGTTCTTAGCTTGATTAAGATCCCAGATTGTTTACCTCGTTTCCTTCGTTTCCGTCGTTTGGTTTTTTTAGTAATCCATGGCTCCGTGGGAATTGCCTCCTGTGTTAGAATCTCCTCCGTGTTTGTAAAGACAGGCGGGGGTGAGATTAAAGAAAGCTGCTCCTTAAAGAAATGTTCCTTAATTTTTAGCAGATGGTCTCGTGAGTAGGAAATCCGTAGTGAGTCACAGAGAACAATTAGAAATAAAGAAACAATTAGAGAGCATTTCACCGAGGCAGCCTTCGTCGGCGCCATCTTAGGTAACCATGTAATAGAAGTTTAACCAAATTTAAGCAAGAATGGTTTCCATACTCTCAACACATCAGTCAGCATGGCAAATCAAATAAAACAAAATAATATTATGATTTGGCTTCCCAGGAAGTCTACATGTATATAAAAATTGCAAGTTAGCAGATATATAAAAAGGGGGAAGTCAAAACTTAATAGATTTTTTAAATATTTGTCTGTCTGTCTGTCTGTCTGTCTATCTATCTATCTATCTAATTATCTATCATCTCTCTATATCACAGCATCAAGTTGCCATCACGTGACATTTCGTGACATTTTCCCATTTGTGGAGTTGGGGTGGGCATGGCCTGCACATGACACATCCAGATTATGGGCCACCAGTTTGACACCCGTGCTCTGTATATCTCTGTATATCTCTCTATATCATCTCTCTTATCTGTCTATCTGTCTACCTATCATCTAATCATTTCTCATATCTCTATATCATCTCTCATCTCTCTCTATCCCTTATTTGTCTGTCTCTATCATCTAATCATCTCTCATCTCTCTATATCATCTCTCTTATCTATCTTTCTATCTGTCTGTCTGTCTGTCTATCTATCTATCTATCTATCTTCGCATGCGTGCGCTAGGAACAGGGTCCTCCTGTTCCTCTGCCTCTCTGCTGTTCGCCTCTGGAGGCTCCAAAGTCTGTGCATCTCTCCCAGATGGCCCTGGCCCCATCTCTGCCTCTGACATAGAGCCCTCGTCCAGGCCTTCCTCTGACTCCAGGACTAGCCCATTGTCCTCCCCAGCTTCCTCACTGTCTGACTTCGCTGCCAGGACCACAGGCTGCTGGCAGACCGCAACAGATCTTGATGACTGAGAATCTCCACAGACATTAAGCCTGTATATACACTTCTAAAATCTATTCTTTGAGATTCCCAGAATTGGATCCCTTTCTCACATACAATAACAAGTTAATTTCCCATAGCTACTAATGCGTTCTGGAAATATCCTTTTTCTTTCATATCCCTATTACATAGCTTGCACTTTCTTCCTTTACACCTGAGTTAGCCTACTAACCAGTTACGAGACACGTGAAATCTGTCTGACTCCCTCACCCATTATCTTGAAGGAAACTGATTGGGAGCAAAGAGAGTGGGGACCAGTGGTGAAGTCCAAATTTTTATACTAATGGACTTTCTCTGGGTGTGGCTTGGTGGGCATGGCAGGCGAAGGATCCTGCAAAATCTCCCACCCCACTCCTGGGGGAAGGATATTGCAAAATCCCCATTCCCTCTCCACTCCTGGGGGAAGGATATTGCAAAATATCCATTCCCACCCTACTCTGGGGCCAGCCAGAGGTGGTATTTGCCAGTTCTCTGAACTACTCAAAATTTCCGCTACTGGTTCTCCGAATTGCTCAAAATTTCTGCTACCGGTTCTCCAGCACCTTTCAGAATCTGCTGGATTTCACCCCTGGTGGGGACATTTAATTTCTTGCCCCTTTCATTTTCTGTTGAATTAAGGATGAGTGGAGAACACTTCAGTTCACCAGCCAGGAAAAGACCTTTGTTTATATCTTAAGACCTCTTTTAGTTTCTATGCTCTTCTCCTTGGGAAGCAATATTGATTAGAGCCAGTAATTGTCTTCTAATTGGCTGCAGATGCTTGTCTACTTCAGATAATTAAAGTAAAGAAGAAAAAGGGAAAAGAAATGGGAGAGAAGAAAAAGGACTCTTCTTAAACTCATTAACTGTGATGATCAATAGCAAAGAGAAGATCTGCACAAAAGACAGATGAGCAAAGGAGAACTCGCTCGAAATGGACAAAGGATTCCGACAGGGAGTTTCAAACTTTTTCAGGTGACAGAACTTCCAAGTTGCTATTTTTTTAAAAAAAAACCACAATCCCTGATCAAAAAGCAAAGTGATGGACAATTGATTGTATCTTTTCCCCCTTAGTCTCTCATGGAACCCAGTGGTGGATTTCTACCAGTTTGTCCCGGTTCGGGCAAATCAGTAGCGGCGGAGGCGGAAGGCTCCGTTCACCCACTCGGACATCATCATGGATGCTCTGCACATGCGCAGAAAGTTCTGCACATGCGCAAAAGTGCCACATGCAAGAAAGTAAGCACACACGTGTGCTCACAGTTCCAAACCGGTAGCGAAGGTAAGTGAAACCCACTACTGATGGAACCCCTCAAGTTATTGCCGAGCTTTAGGGTTCTGCAGAATACAGTGTAAAAAACCCTGGATTAAAAAAACTAACTATGAACAGTCGAAGTGCTGTCCCGGTGCCTGGAAGCTGTACGGGTCTGGATGGGGAGAAACAGACTCAAGCTCAATCCCTCCAAGACGGAGTGGCTGTGGATGCCGGCATCCCGATACAGTCAGCTGCATCCGCAGCTGACTGTTGGGGGCGAGTTAGTGGCCCCAAAGGAGGTGGTTAGCAACTTGGGCGTCCTCCTGGATGGACGGCTGTCTTTTGATGAACATCTGGCGGCCGTCTCCAGGAGGGCCTTTTACCAAGTTCGCTTGGTCCGCCAGTTGCGTCCCTTCCTTGACCGGGATGCCTTATGCACGGTCACTCACGCTCTGGTTACGTCTAGGCTGGATTATTGCAATGCTCTCTACATGGGGCTGCCCTTGAGGTGCACCCGGAGGCTGCAGTTAGTTCAGAATAGTAGCCGCTCGTGGCTCCCATGTGACATCGCTGCTCCGTAGTCTGCACTGGCTTCCTGTGGTTTTTCGGGTGCGCTTCAAGATTTTGGTTACCATCTTTAAAGCGCTCCATGGCTTAGGACCCGGGTACTTACGAGACCGCCTGCTGTTACCCTTTGCCTCCCACCGACCCGTACGCTCTCACAGAGAGGGTCTTCTCAGGGTGCCGTCCGCCAAACAGTGTCAGCTGGCGGCCCCCAGGAGTAGGGCCTTCTCTGTGGGGGCAGTGATGCTCTGGAACGAACTTCCCCCTGGCCTGCGTCAAGTGCCTGATCTTCGGACCTTCCGTCATGAGCTCAAAACACATTTATTCATTCAAGCGGGACTGGCATAACTAGTGTTGGATTTTAATTGGGTTTTTTAATATTTTAAAATTTTAAATCTAATTTTTAACTATCAGCCTTTATAATTTGCTTTGTTTTAATTGTTATCTTAATTGTATATATTTTGTTTTTTACCCTTGGCTGTACACCGCCCTGAGTCCTTCGGGAGAAGGGCAGTATAAAAATTTAATAAATAATAATAATAATAATAACTGCAAAGTCATCCTGTGCTACCCTTAATTCAGAAATAAAGCAGGGCAGCCTTAAGACTATCAAACCGATATGGGAGGAAGCCTTCTTGTTGCCCCATCCTTGACAGTATATGTGCTTTTTTGCTGTCCCTACTCAACCATTCAGCTGGCTGATAGACAGTGGGGACATAATAACTCTGCCCTTGAACACCATAGCAAAAGTAACTCGCTATGGTATTGTCAAAATCAATTTTGTTGGAAGAAATGTCCATCTGGGTTCAGTTCCAAGTGGGAAGAAATACACTGGAAACATGGAGACTGCTTGGAAAGATGGTTTAATGGTGGACAGGACCACATGTGGTTTTTGGGTCTTGGGCACATGGGTGAGAAAGAGAGAGAAATTTATATCCTCTGTTGGGCTTTGAATTTGAGCTTGTATTTTGATTGGTTGTCAGACTCCCATGGGGTCATGCAGGGGTAACTTTTAGGTTGTCTTTTGAGTCCCAGGCTTGGTTGAGCCTTGTTGGGTGATGCACTCTCCCCAGGTGCCAAGTGGTGAGGGCTTATCCTACCTTTGTTGGATCATGGGTGAGGGCATTTGCTTATGAATAGACCTAGCTATCTCTTTATCTCTTAAGTGCTGACATCTGCTGTGGGCTATTGAAAGTGTGGAGGGCTATTAAGAGTGAGTCTGCTTCCTGCCTAAAAAATATGTTTCTCCATTTCTCATCTAGGGAGATATAATATTCTGCCTTTTTAATATTCCCTACAATATTTCATTCTTCTAGGAGACGGGTGGGTGCTAACTTCTTACAATTTCAAATATGTATGTTCTTTCTAGTCTGAAAAGAAATTCTGCCTTACTAGAGCAGATCCTCAGTTCCTTATCTCAGAATTTCTTTTTAGGCAGAGCCTAGACCCAAATTGAGTCCTCCTTCTATATTTTTGCTTCTCAATCCTTTAGAATGAAAAGGAAATAACATTGAGAGTTCATCATACATTGCTCAGATATCCTTAAACATGGGTAATGCATAAGAACCCTGAATGTTGATTGTGCTTTCAGGAAAATTGATACCGTTCCTCCTAGTTTTGGTCTATTTCTTCCTTTCTCCTCTGATCAAATAATGGAAATTCCCCCATTGAAAATTGAATGAAAATTCCCCTATTGAATTAAAAGAGTTTTCCACCATATATGATCCATATATATAACGGGTGAAATGCTACTGGTTCACACTGGTTCAGGCAAACCTGTAGTAAAAAAAAAAGCTACCGATTTGGGTGAACCAGTAGTTAAAAAGTTACCGATTCAGGTGAACCGGTAGTTTAAAAAAGCTACCAATTCATCCAAACCAGTATTTCCAATGATCAGCTGTTCCACGCGGTTTATATTCGCTAGAAAGCAGGAAATCCTTCTTTCTAGTGAAGCTAATCACGTGGAACAGCTGTTCCTCCCCCACTGTTCTACTTACTTGTCAAGCCTCATTTTTCCGCATGCAGTGTGCATTTGGTGCACACTGCACATGCACGTGCACACAACACACATTTGGTGTGCACCGCGCATGCATTGGCAGCAAACCAGTGGCAAACCATGAAGCATTTCACCACTGGTATATAAACAATCCTCTTTCAGAAAAGGCATTCCAGTAATAATACTTGCAGAAGTGATGTATCAAGCTGTCATAGTGGGTTCGGTTGTCACCTTCTTATATGCCTTGATATCCTAGTAAACTAAATGCCTTCTGGCTAAAACAGAAGTTTCCATCCATCTCCTTATTTTTGCAGCAATTAACTTCAGTCACTTTAGTGGTTTTGGATGCCAGCACAATGCGTGGGAGAAACCCACATTTTGCCAACCATAAATGGAAAGCAGAGATGTTTTCTACAGAAACGTGGAAATTGACCGACCGCCATGGGCTTCCAGCATCTGAAGCCAGGAAGCCACATCTATGTGATTACTGAAAAGAGAACAGATGCATCTGTTCTTGCAGTTTCTTTAGTGTACCAAAAGGCTGGCAAAGCTCACTTTACTTGCAAAGAAAATAATAAAAGGCAAGCAAGATCTGGATCCAAAATATATTTTCCCCAATTAAAGAGACGTTTAAAATGATCATCGTAAAACTCATATTTGCATCTTAAGAGTGTGTCACTAACATCAAGAAATATCAGGAAAGTTGGTAGGCTAAATAGCTTCCTCAAAAGTTAGCTACCTAGTATGTAAAAAAATTATTTCCAAGTAAATGGCAGTGAAATCTCAAGGTTTCCATAAAATCCTCTTAATTATCAGCTTTCGGAAAGTCGATTTGTGTTGCAACACGAGTGGTTCCTGCTTTCCAGTTTAGGAACTTACCGTGAAATAAGGTTATAAAACAGCTTTATTTCTCATAAGGGCTCCATTATGAGAGGACAGGTTAAAAACCTTGTGCCTTCCAAAAGTATATTACACACCAGTGGTGGGTTTCTACTGGTTCACCCCGGTTTGGGAAAACTGGTGGTGGCAGTGGCGGGAGGCTCCGCCCACCCGCCCGGATGCCAACATGGATGCTCTTCACATGCACAGAAGTGCCGTGCGCGAGCAAAGCACTCCACACGCGCTCACAGTTCCAGACCAGTAGTGAAGGTAAGTGGAACCCACTACTGCTACACACCCTTTGAAGTCCAACTAGCATGGCCAAAATGTCTCTCAATTGTGTGGCCCTTAAACTACAGGAGATCCATTAAGACCCAAGTTTCTCCTTTGTACCCCTTCTTCTTAGTGGTTATCAAACCATATTAGACTAATCAGAGGTCGTCGCTCAAAGCACAGCGGTTGGTAAGGTGCAAACTTATTAAGAACCCAATCCTAAGATCCATTCTGATCCCGGCTAAATCTACCTCACCTTCGTAGAGTGAATTTTGTATACATTTGTGAAAAGCTAGGAAACAATTAGCATGATGGGAAGGGAAAGATGAGTACATGTCAGTTTTCATCACCCCACTCATTTATATACAGCTGATTGCTTGGGGCAGCAGTGGGTTTCACATTATCTTACTACCGGTTCGCCGTGCATGCACCTGCTCACTTTGTGCGCATGTGCCCAGTTTGTGCATGTGCCTGCCTTCTGCACCTGCACCTGCCCTTCTGCGCATGCACCTAGCCTCAAAAACAGGCCTAAATAGGATGGCACAGACCCAGGGTGGGTGGGCGGCCCACCCACTATTTCCGCTACTGGTTCAGGTGAACCAGTCCAAACTGGCTGAATGTCACTTCTGACTTGGGGGCACAAAAGAAATTTTAAATCAAGTCCAAAGACTGATACAACTCATCTATTATGTAAGAGCATCCCACTCAGACAACAACTCTTCAACGTCTCTTCCCCATCCCATCCCCTATGGTTTGGTGTGTAACAGGAGATGGCCAAGATTGGGCCAGAGATTTTCTATGTGCCAAGCCTTACAAATTGTATACACAACAAAAACCAATGTACTGTTAAATCCACTGTAAAGAGTTATTCTGCAGGCATGTTTTCCTTTAAAAATAATGTAGGCATATAAATATCTCCTTGGAAAGTTGCATAGTTCAATCCGTATGCATTTTTCCCTAGGCACAGGGTTGGGATTCAGCCGGTTCTGACCGGTTTGGGTGAACCGGATGCTAATTTTACATCTGGTTCATCGAACCAGTAGTTTCAAGGACTGGCTGGCCCTGCTCCTCCAGGAGTCTCCACGCGGCCCATTTTGGATGCCAGATAAGTGCAGGGCCTGCATGGAGGCTCTGGGAGGGCAAAAAATGGGCCTCTTAAAAGTTCTGGAAGTCTGGAAACGGGCCCATTTCTGGCCTCCGGTTTTTGCCTTCCCGGATGCTCGATGAAAGTTTCCGGAGCCTGGTGATGACAAAAACGCCTCCCCCACTGTGGTGCAGGAGGCCGAGGAAGCCACACCCACCATGGCCACACCCACACAGCAACTGGGCAGAGAACCGGTTGCTAAAATTTTTGAATCCTACCCCTGCCTAGACATCCTAGGGAACTACCTACCATTGGAAGTATTTATTTATTTATTTATTTATTTATTTATTTGATTTTTATACCGCCCTTCTCCCGAAGGACTCAGGGCGGTGTACAGGCAAAATAAAAACAGAAAAGAAAATATACAGTTTAAAATGCAAGATTAAAAAACTTATTATAATTAGCCTAAAAATTTAAAATATATAAAAACTAAAACCCATTTAAAATTAATAATAAAGATTTTAAAATCGATAAAATCTAAGCCAGCCCTGCGCGAATGAAAAGATGTGTCTTCAGTTCGCGGCGAAAGGTCCGAAGGTCAGATATTTGGCGTAAACCCGGGGAAGCTCGTTCCAGAGTGTGGGAGCCCCCACAGAGAAGGACCTTCCCCTGGGGGCCGCCAGCCGACATTACTTGGCGGACGGCACCCTGAGAAGTCCCTCTCTGTGAGAGCGTACGGGTCGGTGGGAGGCATGCGGTAACAGCAGGCGGTCCCGTAAGTACCCAGGCCCTAAGCCATGGAGCGCTTTAAAGGTCATAACCAAAACCTTAAAGTGCACTCGAAAGGCCACAGGTAGCCAGTGCAGTCTGCGCAGGAGCGGTGTTACGTGGGAGCTACGCGAAGCTCCCTCTATCACCCGCGCAGCTGCATTCTGGACTAACTGAAGCCTCCGAATGCACCTCAAGGGGAGCCCCATGTAGAGAGCATTACAATAAGTAGATCAGGAAGAAAGTCTCACTATGTAGTAAAGAGTATAAAATAATAATTTACTGTGCAGGAAAGTAGCAAACATTCCCTTAGTTGTTTGGGCATCACAGTTGAGATCTATAGAGTTTCTTATCAGAACCATATGCAGAACTAATTAACAGCAGCTGCAGTCATTCAACATCTGTATCCTTAATACATGGCTGTGTTTCCCAAAGAGGCCAAATTTACAGTAAAAGCATATTTTGATGAAAATTGGGCATCGCCCTAGAGGGAGCTTCTTTCCATCTTTTGAACAGTGCTATTATCCTAAACTCTGGTGCTGGAGAAGAATCCTGCGAGTCTCTTGGATTGCAAGGCGAAGAAATAAGTCAGTTCTAGAGAAGATCAACCCTGACTGCTCTTTAGAAGGCCAGATCCTGAAGATGAAACTGAAATACTTTGGCCACCTAATGAGAAGGAAGGACTCACTGGAGAAGAGCCTAATGCTGGGAAAGATTGAGGGCAAAAGAAGAAGGGGACAACAGAGAACGAGGTGGCTGGATGGAGTCACTGAAACAGTCAGCGTGAGTTTAAATGGACTCCAGAGGATGGTAGAGGACAGGAAGGCCTGGAGGAACGTTGTCCATGGGGTCGCGATGGGTCGGACACAACTTCGCAACTAACAATAACATTATCCTAAAAATCTCAGTAGCTGCCTCTGGTTTAAGAGCATGCAGAGCTCGGAGAAAGCACTTTGATGCAACAACTCACCCTGGTGTGAGTTCCAACCATCTCTCCAAGATTATAGATATTTGCACACTAATTCATTGAGGCACTTTGAATTGCACCATATGTTTTAAAGGTGCTAAAAAACATAAGGCATTCAAGTAAAGCTCTCTATGTTGCCTAGCACTTTTGAGCTACTCTTTTTTTTTTTCCCCAGCTAAAATATTCCAACTTTTCTCCCACTTTCAATGCAAATCTACTTGCAAATGTTCCAAGCGGACAAACTTCCTCTGCGCTTACTTAAGCTAGGGCATGCTAATTCGGTTTAGCAATGAATTTGTTTAACTGGCCAAATTGCAAAGGCTGGAAGATAGATTTCACTTGCATCCGAGGACTTGGATGAAGTGATGCAAATCAATGCAAAATGTTAAATATGTTAGCTTCTGGATCTTTCTCAGATCTTGTCTTTGTTCCAGAAGGAAGCTGTACGCAAAAGATAACCGCTTTCTCTATTTGTACAATTTATTAGTTAATCTGTTTCTAACTGAGAACTAATTAAAGGACGGGGATGCTTGGTTGGAAATGAGGATTAAACATGGATAATTATTATAAATGCTACATTTCTAGTTCCACTCAGGCTTATTCATTCCCCAGTGCCCTTCCCTCACCTCTTGCAGATTGCTGATGATAATGTATGGAGGGTCTCTTGTGATTGCTTGTTTCTACAAGCTGAAGCCCTTCATTTGGTTCTGTTGGCAAGTATTCCCTTTGTCTAAGAACATTAGTGGAAAGTATTTTCTTCTTGCAAATTCTTTTGACTGGCTGCAAATGAAGGTGGGGAAGTGGCAGCTGCAGAAAACCTAGTGTTAAAAACAATGTGTGTGAATCAGTTCATCTGGTGAAGACAATCCAAAGGTACTGTGAATATCAGGATAGTGGGAGCTTTTTTTATCCCTTGAGATTTTTCTCTATTAATCATGGCCTTTCTGACAGGCACAAAGAATCAGAAGGTGGCAGATTTATTCAAGCGTACAGACAAGAGTCTAGTCAACTCAGAATAAACACTATGCTGATGCTGGATAAGGATAAATGGAATTCAAGGGGGCGGGGCGGGACTTGGATCTCTTATGACAATGCAAAGAGTCTAAACTGATAACATATCTAACTCCATCACCACTACCCAACTCGGCCTGCTCTTCTCTTACTCTGTCAGGCCCAGCCCAAAAATGGCATACAGCAATCTAGCCAAAGTTCAGTTCCTTATTTGTTTATGCCATATAGACAGAATCTTGCCAGATTAAACCACTGCTACTGTCACACTAATGGATATAAATTGGGAAATTCTAGGGAATGGCTATTCTAACTCTCCTATCCAGCTCTGGGCTGTGTTGCCTCTTGCTTCACCTCCCTCCTTGGAATGTGTGCCCTCCTTCCTGGGAAAGTGCTTTTTCACAGTAGTCCTTCACATCACCCTGCCCCTCCATAGGCATAATCCATCATATGACCTTGCTTTTTCTGTTTTCATAAGAAACCCTCTTCTACAGAAAATATATTGATGTATGTAAAAACAGTTGTTCCAATCTTATTCATTTTTGCTTGGCAGACTAATTGGGTTAGGGCTCTAAGTTAGTGTAAGTTAAAGGTAAAGGTAAAGGTTCCCCTCGCACATTTGTGCTAGTCATTCCTGACTCTACGGAGTGATGCTCATCTCCGTTTCAAAAGAGCCAGCGCTGTCGGAAGATGTTTCCGTGGTCATGTGGCCGGCATGACTAAACACCAAAGGCGCCCTGAACACTGTTACCTTCCCACCAAAGGTGGTCCCTATTTTTCTACTTGCATTTTTTATGTGCTTTTGAACTGCTAGGTTGGCAGAAACTGGGACAAGTAAAGGGAGCTCACCCCGTTACGCAGGACTAGGGATTCAAACCACTGAACTGCCGACCTTTCGATTGATAAGCTCAGCGTCTTAGTCACTGAGCCACCGCGTCCCCTAGAATGTAAATTACACCCACTGAATTGAAGTATAAAAAAAGTGTCAAAATTTCCTTCTGGGTATGAAAAAAAAAAATTGATCTCTCTAGTGGTTACTTTTCACCTCATTGAAAGCTTCTGCACCGTAGACAAGTTCCATGTGTGTTTAATCACACTTGGTCAAATAAAGTATTCTAGTCTAGTCTATTCCAGTCTACTGTGTTTCCCCAAAAATAAGACCCTGTCTTATATTTTTTGAACCCCAAAATAAGCGCTTGGCCTTATTTTTGGGGACGTTTTATTATTTTGGGGTGCATGAAGCAAGATGGGCTTCTCTTGCTGTCTAACCTGATTTCTAGCCCCATCACATTTCTCGCCATTGTGTTCAGGAAAACAAGTTGTACCGTAGAAAAACACTTCTCGCAAATTCAATCAATTAATTCCAACTTCTTAAACACCCACCCCTTCACTAGGTCTTATTTTTAGGAGAGGGCTTATTCTCGGGGGGGGGCTTATTTTGCACATGCACTCAAAAGCCCAGTTGGGCTTATTATCCAGGGAGGTCTTATTTTTGGGAAAACAGGGTAGACTAGTCTAGTCTAATATAGTCTAGTCTACTCTGATCTATTCTTTTTGTGACCAAGGAGAATGACCCAAACAAGACAAAAGATTTATAAAATACCTTCATTTGTAGTGATAACTTTGGTTTTCGGTTTTTTGATTCTATCAAATCCCAAATTCTGTTTTGCTTTCCACAGGCCATTTCAGAAAAATCCTGTGTCTTTTATTTGATGAGAAGAACAGAAACAACTGTGGTAATGAGAATGATATTATTTGAAAACAATAACTCTGAACTGATCAGAGTAGAACAAAGCATAGCAGGATGGCTAGTTTTATTGAAGAGATTAATGTACTTGATAGTACCATAGAGAACTGGACATTATATATAGAAAGACTGGGACACAATTTGGGGGCAAATGAAATAGATACTGGGGTGGGGAAGTGCCTGTTTGAAAAGTGTTATTGAGGCAATATATGTAGTTAATTAGGGAGTTTAATTACTCTATAAAACTCTTGTTACTCAGCTTTGCGTAACTAGTAAAAACAATGCAGGAACATTTTGATCCAGCATTGTTATCAATTCCAGAATAGTTCAGCTTATGTAAGTATAAATAAAAAATGGGAAAGCCCACTGCAGCATGTTAGCTGTATTTTAAAAAGATACTGATAATTATAAATTTAGTGAAGGGCTAAAATGCACATTGAGAGATTGGCTAGTGGGTGGAATTCTGAAGAAAATATTCAAAAAGAGATTCTTAACACAGCTGGATTTAACATTCAACAAGGTATTTTAAAATGGTATCTCTATGGAAACTCTTGCTGGAGATATTGTACAGATCTATGTAAATAATCTTTAATAAACCATACAGCCAATGATGGGTCAAACTGAACTGTGATGTCATTGTGGCAAAGGTTTAGCCATACTAGCCAATGCAGATTTAAAGACAAAACCTGCAGAAAATACAATATAATATATTGTGAACCTGGAATAGGATATATTCAGAGAGCTTTTTGCTCAGGGAAAAGTTAACCATTTGCTAAGCATTATTGAATTATAGAAACAATGTCATTATTTAAATAGAGGTAATAGTTTAGGCCAGGGATAGTCAACCTTTTTATACCTACTGCCCACTTTTGTATCTCTGTTAGTAGTAAAATTTTCTAACTGCCCACCGGTTCTACAGTAATGCACCATGTATCATCATCTGTGCATGCCTCTCACGCATTGTGGATTAGGTTTGGGTGGGGGGCGCCAGCTACCAGCTCTGCTTGTCTGTTACAGCTGGGTGGTGTGGGGGGAGATGTGTGAGCTATTCTGGGACGAGGCTCTTTTGTTTGTGATTGCACTATAGCGCCATTTAATTTCACTTACGTAACGTGAACTAAACTTATGCACAAGTGATACAAATAGTATATTTTCAGAAATTTAAATTGTCACAGGGAATTTTATGAAAACCTAATGAAAATGTTTTTAAATAATGCTATGAAAACTTTTTTAAAAGTCAATTAAATTAAAAAAAAAGGAAAGTGCTTCACTTTCGGACAAAACCTCTACCGCTCACCATGAAACCTGGAATGCCCACTAGTGGCGGTAGGGACCAGGTTGACTACCACTGGTTTAGGCCATAGATCAAAAATCTGATAATGAATCTGAATCTAATTTGAAAATTTCACCGCATAAAAAGGTGATACTAATTCTTCTGTGTCAGAAGCACTGAAGTGCTTTGGTAATGAAAGTATTTACCATCGCCTGGGGGACACCCAATTCAGGCCTCCTTTTGCATCCCCATGATGATTTTGCCCACTGAAGTTGTACCCATTTATCTATTTGCAGTCACTCACTTTTGAACTGCTGAGTTCGCAGGAGCTGGAGCATGTGATGGGAACTCACTCCACCTTGTAGTAGCAGCGGGTCTTGAACATGAGCCTGCCAATTATCTTTTTTTAAATATAAATTTTATTGAATGTTAACAATTAAATTAGAATAGAATAGAATTTTATTGGCCAAGTGTGATTGGACACACAAGGAATTTGTCTTGGTGCATATGCTCTCAGTGTACATAAAAGAAAAGATACGTTCATCAAGGTACAACATTTGATGAACGTATCTTTTCTTTTATGTACACTGAGAGCATATGCACCAAGACAAATTCCTTGTGTGCCCAATCACACTTGGCCAATAAAAAAATTCTATTCTATTCTATTCTACAACACAATTGATGGTCAATATATCAATATAAATCATAAGGATTGCCAGCAACAAGTTATAGTCATACAGTCATAAGTGGAAAGAGATTGGTGATGGGAACTATGAGAAGATTAATAGTAGTGCAAATTCAGTAAATAGTCTGACAGTGTTGATGGAATTATTTGTTTAGCAGAGTGATGGCCTTCGGGAAAAAACTGTTCTTGTGTCTAGTTGTTCTGGTGAAATTTAATGTGAAAATGTGAAATTTAATGAAATTTAATGTGGAGAAAAGCAAGGTTTTACATTGGGGAAAACCAAAGGAACTAGTGCAAATTAGGAGAAACCTGGCTCAAAAACTGTGAGAAGGACCTTGGATTCCTTGTGGATGATCACTTAAACATGAGCCAGCCGTGTGCAGCAGCAACCAAAAAAGCTAATAAAATCCTTGGTTGTATAAACAGAGGCATAGAATCAAAATCACACAAAGTGTTAGTACCGCTTTATAAAACCTTACTAAGACCACGCCTGGAATACTGCATCCAGTTTTGGTCATCACATTACAAAAAAGATGTTGAGACTTTGAAAAAAAAAGTGCAAAGAAGAGGAACTAAGACGATTAAAGGACTGGAGACTAAAACATATGAAGAATGGTTGCAGGATTTGGATTTGGCTAGTCTAGAGAAAAGAAGGACTGGAGGGGAGTGGACATGATAGCAGTATTCCAGTATTTGAGTGGTTGCCACAAAGTGGAGGGGGTCAACTTATTTTCCAAAGCACCAGAGGGCAGGACAAGAAACAACGGAGGGAAACTAATAAAGGGGAGAACCAATCTGAATTAAGGAGAAACTTCCTAACAGTGAGGACAATTAACCAGTGGGACAACTTGCCTTCAGAAGTTGTGGGTGCTTCATCACTGAAGGTTTTTAAGAAGTTACTGGATAGTAACTTGTTTGAAATGGTATAAAATCTCCTGCTTGAGCAGGGGACCAGACTAGAAGACCTCCAAGGTACCTTCCAGTTCTGTTCTGATTCTGGTCAGCCACTACAAAGTCATGCTGTGAGCTTCAGTTGTCAACAGCTTGCTTCCAAAGGGATTTGCTGCAGCCTTTTTTTTTTTTAAGCAGATCTAATTTGCAGCATAGTGGGCAGTGAGAATGACCTTCGGAGGAAGAGCTGGAGCTAGACAATGATCAGACAAGAGATATCTCAATCCAGAGCTTCCAAGTGGGGAACGGCAAGCTAAGGCATCTCCAAGTGAGCAGAGATGACGAATGTCTGAAGCATGGCAAGTAGACCAGTCCTGCACAACCTCTCTGAACAAAGAGAGGATGAGAGTTTGTCAATTTATGCTCTGGATGATGGCTTCCCTGATGGCACCATGGTTAGAATGCAGTACTGTACTGCACACTAACTTACTGCTCACTCCAGAAGTTTGATTCTAAGAATCATCCTGCCTTCCATTGAGGACCTGTATACTGCACGAATCAAGAAGAGGGCTGTGAAAATATTTACAGATCCCTCACATCCAGGACATAAACTGTTTCAACTCCTACCCTCAAAACGACGCTATAGAGCACTGCACAACAGAACAACTAGACACAAGAACAGTTTTTTCCCGAAGGCCATCACTCTGCTAAACAAATATTTCCCTCAACACTGTCAAACTATTTACTAAATCTGCACTACTATTAATCTTCTCATAGTTCCCATCACCAATCTCTTTTCACTTATGACTGTATGACTGTAACTTTGTTGCTGGCAATCCCTATGATTTATATTGATATATTGACCATCAATTGTGTTGTAAATGTGGTACCTTGATGAACGTATCTTTTCTTTTATGTACACTGAGAGCGACAAGACAAAGTCCTTATGTGTCCAATCACACTTGGCCAATAAAAATTCTATTCTATTCTATTTATTTATTTATTTATTTATTTTATTTGATTTTTATACCGCCCTTCTCCCGAAGGACTCAGGGCGGTGTACAGGCAAGATAAAACCAGCAATACAAATATACAAGTTAAAATATCATTTAAAAAACTTATTTAAAATTAGCCTGAAATTAAATTACCATAAACTAAAACCCGTTTAAAATTAATAAAATTTCCCATTAAAATCCAATTTAGGCCAGCCCAGCGAATAAAGATGTGTCTTTAGTTCGCGACGGAATATCGAGGTCAGGTATTTGGCGTAGACCTGGGGAAGCTCGTTCCAGAGTGTGGGAGCCCCCACAGAGAAGGCCCTTCCCCTGGGGGCCGCCAGCCGACATTGTTTGGCGGACGGCACCCTGAGAAGTCCCTCTCTATGGGAGCGTACGGGTCGGTGGGAGGCATGTGGTAACAGCAGGCGGTCCCGTAAGTACCCATTCTATTCTATTCCATAGAATATTCCATTCTATTCTATTCTATTCTATTCTATTCTATTCTTGTATAAAATAAAAATTTACCATAAGAACTTAAAGAATTACAAATAAATGACAAAAAGCTAAACTCAAGAAAGTTATACACAAATTAAGGAAACAGACAAACTTAGCATAATGGAATATTAAGACTATAAGTTTTTGGAAATATTTTTTTTAAAAAATAAACAGCCTTGTGAGAAGTAACTTGTTTAATCTATCCTAAATCATAAAAGAAATGTGACATTTATGATTTCAGAAACAAAATGCTAGAGTGGAATAAAGATTCCAGACAGAAAAGGTACCGTATTTTTCAGAGTATAAGACGCACCTTCGTTTTTGGAGGAAAATAAGAAAAAGCTTATTGGCAGGTGGATTGGCCTCCCGGAATACCCTCAATCAGCGGTTCCCAGAGGTGAAATTTAGCAACAGGGTTCCTTGTGAGCTCTGTGCCTTCCTTTTTTTTTTCCGGTTTTTTTTTTCTGCCTCTGAAACTCCCTTTCAGAAAAAACTTTTTTCTGCCTTTGAAAGCCTCCAAAACAGAACTTCAGAAAAAAAGCCTCTGAAGCTCTGTTTGGGAGCTTCTTTTCTGAAGCTCTGTTTGGGGGCTTCTTTTCTGAAGCTTCTTTCAGCCTCTGAAACCTCCATTTGAGAAGCTGGGTGGGGTTACATTCAGAGTATAAGACGCACCCAGATTTTCACCCTCTTTTTTGGGGGAAAAAGGTGCGTCATATTCTAAACATACGGTAAATGGGAAAAAAGGAGGGGGAAGCATGCCTATTGTCAGCATTGGAACTTGCAGAAATGACAGAAAACTCTAGAGCATTTGAAATACTTCAGGAGATCTTTGAAGAATGGGGTTAAAAATTATCAGCTTCAATCTCAGCAGTGATATTTGTTTTTATGAATAGATTATGTCCAAAACATATTAGAGAAGAAATCACTTATGTGAAATAGAACATCCTTAAGATCTACTAGATAAAGATGTAAAACAACCTTTCCATGATGCACAATTATCAGAACTTGCAGAAATACTGGAGAAAAGGCACGCACGCACACACACACACACACACACACACACACACACACACACACACACAAATGTAAATGGTCTTGTGACATCATGCTGCAAGATGGCTTGTATTTCTCTGAACTCTTATCCTCCTTGAGGGTGCTTTTGCCTCTACTTGTTAGTGAGGCCTGGCACGTATGCTTTGGCACAGGTCCTGTTTATTCCGGTAGGATTTGTTCAGGAGAACTTTCTAAAAACAGATTTCCAGGACAGCTTTTAACAAATTGCTGGATTCCTTTTTTGGGCAACATCAGAAAAAGTCACAAAGAAAGAATTGCCATTTTGGAGGAAAAGCAAATGTAATCGATACACATATTTGGGAGAGAAACGCCAAGAGATTTGTCCCTTGATCTTTTAGAATTCTTTGACTTAAACCTGACTAACAAAACATTTCCAGAACTATAGGTTGAGAAAAAGGGAAGGGAAGGGAAGGGAAGGGAAGGGAAGGGAGGAAGGAAGGAAGGAAGGAAGGAAGGAAGGAAGGAAGGAAGGAAGGAAGGAAGGAAGGAAGGAAGGAAGGAAGGAAGGAAGGAAAGGGGAAGGGAGGGAGGGAAGGGAGGGGAGAAGGGAGGGGAGGGGAGGGGAGGGGAGGGGAGGGAAGGGAAGGGAAGGGAAGGGAAGGGAAGGGAAAGAAAAAAGGAAATCTTTTTGTTCATATTTCTTCTGTGTTTTGGAAATGTGATACAGACGGCACAACCACTGCAAGACCCTAAGATATTGCCTAAACATCAGGTTCTCAGTCTGCTAGTTTTAATAACCTGAACAAACAACAAATTTCATCAAAGCTGTATAGTAGCTGCCTTTGTAATTAAAGCCCATAGTCCCTGCTTGGCTCTGCCTTTATATGCTTTATATTCCTCTTCTTTTGCAATAGCCACTACTCCCAAACCAACATCCCCTTGAATGATGGGAACGGCAGTGAGACTGGGATAGCGATTATATAACGGGTGGCCTTTTCACGAAGCTGCAACATCCAGGATTAGGTGAGTTTCAGCTCCTGATTTTTCTTTTCTTCCCTCGCTGAGCAAGGTCAGTGTCATTATCTTAAACCACAGGATCCTGGTGACCTGTGCAAACACCAGCCCTGTACTTAATAGATTTCTGTGTTTCAGGAGAAGGTCTCATGCCATTACCTACGATTTAAAGACAGAACTTTGAAAGGACATGCAGAGGGTGAAAATAGCCAAAGAGTCGGTGCCTAAGAAGGTATTAAATAGATATGAGCAAGAAATGAAAGATGAAAGAGTCAGTTTCTATTCAATCTTATTTTTTTTTTCCCCTCTTCTGTTCTGTCATGTCTCGTTCTTGGAGATCGCCTGGATGAGTCCCTGAAGTTTTCTTGGCAAGGTTTTTCAGAAGAGGCTTGCCACTGTCTTCTTTCTAGGGCTGAGACAAAGTGATCAGCCCAAGGTCACCCAGCTGCCTTTGTGCATAAGGCAGGAGTAAAACTCATAGTCTCCTGCAGGAGTGAAATCTACTTACCTTCCCTACCGGTTCGGAAGTGCGTGCCATCATCCCATCCAATTTTTGACCCTGTGTGCATGAGCAGAAGGTTTTGCGCATGCGCCTAGGGTTAAAACTAGAAAGTAATGACGTACATGCAGGTGGGCAGAACCTTGCACTGCCGCCGCTACTGGTTCACTGAACCACATGCAGCTGGCGCTACCGGTTCGTACAAGCTGGACAGAACCGACAGGATTTCACCACTGATCTCCTGGTTTCTGACCCACTATACCAAACTGGTTGTGAATCCAATCATTAATAAACTGCCATATCTATCCCAAGAAAGAATATGTGAGAGGAATCTTTGAGTCTTAGTGGACAACCAGCTAAATATGAGCCAGCAGTGTGCAGCAGCCCACCAAAAAAGCCAATGCAATCCTAAATTCTATTTCTATCCTAAATTCTATTCTATTCTATTCTATTCTATTCTATTCTATTCTATTCTATTCTATTCTATTCTATTCTATTCTATTCTATTCTATTCTAAACTGCATTAATAGAGGGATATAATCAAGATCAAATGAGGTACTAATACCACTTTATAAAGCGTTAGTAAGACCATACCTGTAATACTGCATCCAGTTTTGGTCACCACACTATAAAAAAGATGTTGAGACTCTAGAAAAAGTGCAGAGAAGAGCAACCAAGATGATTAGGGGAATGGAGGCTAAAACAAACAATAAACTGTTGCAGGAACTGGGCATGGTTTGTCTAGTGAAGAGAAGGACCAGGGGAGATATGATAGCAGTCTTCCAATATTTGAGAGGCTGCCACAGAGAGGAGGGGGTCAAGCTATTTTCCAAAGCACCTGAAGGCCAGACAAGGAATAATGGATGGAAACGGGTCAAGGAGAGATTCAACCTAGAAATAAAGCGAAATTTTCTGACAGTGAGAGCAATCAACCAATGGAAATCTTGCCTTCAGTAGTTGTGGGAGCTTCATCACTGGAAGCTTTCAAGAAGAGACTGGACTGCCATCTGTCAGAAATGGTGTAGGGTCTCCTGTTTGGATGGGGATGACCTACAAGATCCCTTCCAACTTTGTTAATCTGTTAATATGTTGTTTAAAAATGAATGTAGCTAGTTACTGTTCAGGACATCATTTTTCTAGAACAGGGGTAGGGAACAATGGCCCTTTTATCACTTGTAGACTTCAACTCCCAGAATTCCAGATCCAACCATGCTGTTTTGGGAATTATGGGAGTTGAAGTCTACAAGACATGAGAGGACATCGCTCCCCACCTCTGTTCCAGAAAATTAGTAGACATTTTATTGTGAATGAAAATAAATTAAAAATATTTTACCTTCACGTTTTTGTCTTTTCTTGTTCTTCTAGTCATTCCACATGGCCATTTCCTGTAGCATGGTCAGAAAAATGTTAAGCTATTCCTTCCCATGGCAATTTGTATAGGTAGAATGGAAGATGATCCAAAAGGAATGGAAGATGTGTATTAATAAGCTTATGGTGTTCAAACTTATGGAAAAAGTATTTATTTCTATTGCTGAGGAAGATGCCATAAACATTCTGATTGGAAAATATAAACCCATATGGAATCAGCAGCATAAAATAGCTGACTTAGTACTAATCCATAAATTCACATTTATGGAGGAAAGAAAGCCATCTGAAGGGTCATTTCCTGAAAAATTGGAATAGCTGTCAAGTGAGGTGATTTACTCTAGGAATTGTTTTGTATAATTAAATGAAAAATGGGCAAATTTAATGGGCTGTGCAATTTAGCCATCTGAAGTGCAGTTTGGGTTAGCTGTGCAATTATTAGGTTGGGCAAAGAAAAGATTTGTGTATATTTAAGTGGAGATGGTACACACAGTGGGAAATACTTGTCTTTGAGTGCATGTACACATATATCTACATATTTCATACAAAAACCATTGTAGAAATAGCATGTTTTTTCAAAGTGATTTTCAAAGTGATTTTCAAGGGCACATGAGTTATTAGAATAGAATAGAATAGAATTTTATTGGCCAAGTGTGATTGGACACACAAGGAATTTGTCTTGGTGCATATGCTCTCAGTGTACATAAAAGAAAAGATACGTTCATCAAGGTACAACATTTACAACACAATTGATGATCAATATATCAATATAAATCATAAGGATTGCCAGCAACAAGTTATAGTCATACAGTCATAAGTGGAAAGAGATTGGTGATGGGAACTATGAAACGATTAATAGTAGTGCAGATTCAGTAAATAGTCTGACAGTGTTGAGGGAATTATTTGTTTAGCAGAGTGATGGCCTTCGGGAAAAAACTGTTCTTGTGTCTAGTTGTTCTGGTGTGCAGTGCTCTATAGCGTCGTTTTGAGGGTAGGAGTTGAAACAGTTTATGTCCAGGATGCGAGGGATCTGCAAATATTTTCACGGCTCTCTTCTTGATTCGTGCAGTATACAGGTCCTCAATGGAAGGCAAGTTGGTAGCAATTATTTTTTCTGCAGTTCTAATTATCCTCTGAAGTCTGTGTTTTTCTTGTTGGGTTGCAGAACCGAATTATTAATTATGAGAACCTGTAGGATAGCAGAATTGGGGCTGATCTGGCAGAATCTGGCAAAATGCCCAATAAGGTCCCCAATCACGATTATGATATCTAACTTTCTCTCTCCCTCCCTCCCTCCCTCCCTCCCTCTCTCTCCCTCTCTCTCTTTGTCTCTCTGTGTGTGTGTTTCTGTCTGTCTGTCTCTCCCTCTCCCTCTCTTTTCCCTTCCTCCAGGCACATGGAAACTAGTGTGGATTCATTTTTTGCTCTTCACAAATACAGATGTAAAGCTAGGAGGAGTTAGAGGGCAATGTGGGTTTTAGCAGATACTTCTCAGTGGTATTCTTCATGGATTTTCCGCAGACTTATGAATAGAATAGATAGAATAGAATTTTTATTAGCCAAGTGTGATTGGACACATAAGGAATTTGTTTCGGTGCATAGGCTCTCAGTGTACATAAAAGAAAAGATACCTTCATCAAGGTACAACACTTACAACACTTAATGATACTCATAGGCTACAAATAAGCAATTGGGAAACAATCAATATCAGTATAATTCATAAGGATACAAGCAACAAAGTTAGAGTCAAAGTTACACCCATAAGGAGATGGGTGATGGGAATGATGAGAAGATTAATAGTAGTGCAGATTATGGGTTAATATTTAATATTATCAGAATAACAGAGTGGGAAGGGACCTTGAAGGCCTTCTAGTCCAACTCCCTGGTCAAGCAGGAGACCCTAGACAAGTAGCTGTCCAGTCTCCTTTTAAAAGCCTCCAGTGATGGAGCACCCACAACTTCTGAAGACAATCCATTCCACTGTTAATTGTTCTCACTGTGAAGAAATTTCTTCTTAGTTCTAGATTGCATCTCTCCTTGATTAGTTTACTGACGTAAGTTTGGATCTAGTGAGAACCACTCCCAGATTCCCTGGGTAGATTTTGCACCACGTTGAAGCTCTTGGGGTTGGGGCAGGAGGGAGGGACACAACACAGAGGGAGTGAGACTTGGTCAGGTGGAAAAGTATTCTATTTTAGTCCCAGTCACGTATTTGTTAAATGGAAATGGAAACAAATGGATCTTTGGGGATTTGCTTGAAGCTGAAGCAAACAAGGGCTGAGTCATGCTAAATAAAAACAAGCTTGCGTTCTGAATCACATGCCGCTAATGTGCCTTTCTCTCCTTTCACCACCTTTGCGGTGGGAGAAATATGATTAGCAAAACCAGCCTGTGATTCAGCCCCCAATAAGGTATGAATAACAATTCCTTTGAACTCATTTCAGCTAAAATCATAGGCAGCTCCCCCTGGAAAGGTGACTCATATATGTATATATCCACATCCATTAATTGAAAGGGAGCCTCCAGCATCATATTCATACTAAAGTATGATCAACACTGTATTTAAACCAGTGTGTGGGGGGGAAAAAAAACAACCCCAAACATTTAACTCAATTTATCACCACTTTCTTCAAATGTCCAGTTCTGTTCCTTCTTCTTCTGCCTTCTCTCCATGATGTGATGATGGTGCTATAAACTTTTTTTTTAAGATAACATTTTGTGTTATCTCATTCTTCCTTCTCTTCTTCCTTCTCCCCTTTGTAAGACAACACCTAGAACACTGCACCCAGTTGTGGTCACCACACAGTTTAAAAAAAGATGTTGAGACTTTAGAAAGAGTGCAGAGAAGAGCAGCCAAGATTATTAAGGGACTGGAGGCTAAAACATATGATGAACGGTTGCAGGAACTGGGCATGGCTAGTCTAGTGAAGAGAAGGACCAGGGGAGACATGATAGCAGTCTTCCAATATTTGAGGGGCTGCCACAGAGAGGAGGGGGTCAAGCTATTTTCCAAAGCACCTGAAGACCAGACAAGGAATAATGGATGGAAAGTGATCAAGGAGAGATTTAACCTGGAAATAAGGAGAAATTTTCGGACAATGAGAGCAATCAACCAATGGAAAAGAAGTTGCCTTCAGGAGTTGTGGGAGCTTCATCACTGGAAGCTTTCAAGAAGAGACTGGACAGCCATCTGTCAGAAATGGTGTAGGTTCTGTTTGGGTGGGGGTTAGATTAGAGGACCTATAAGGCAGGAGTGAAATGCTCCCGGTTCGCACCGGCTCGCCCGATTAGGTAGTGATAGCAGCTGCTGGTAGCAAAAATCCCTGGCCCCGCCCCCCCACCTCTGCTGAGCCGCACCATCAGCAGAGGTTTTTTTTTTTTACTTTTAAAAGTTTTTCTTCAGCCGAAACATGCCTTTAAAAGTAAAAAAACAAAAAACCTCTGATGATCACGGGGCTGAGCAGAGATCATCAAAACCCTTTAAAAGTTTTTTTTAACAAAACCCTCTTCAGCCGAAGGGGGGGAAAAACCAAGAAAAAAAATGAGATTTTAAAAGCCTCCTCTGGCGATCCCAGAGGAGTTTCCTGATCCTCACAGGCTTTTAAACTCACTTTTTAACAGCCCCCACTTACAAGAGCCCCCACCCATGCCCAGCCAATTCCCCCTCCTCACTTACCTATAATTACAGCTCTTTCAGGCTGGCAACGCCATGCTTTCTTCAGCTACTGAAGAAAAGAAAAAAAAGCTTGCTTTGACTTCCTGCTTTGCTGGCTGAGGAACTCTGGGATTTGAAGTCCACAATAAAATAAAATAAAATAATAAAATAAAATATTTGTGCAACTTTCTGAGATTTGGTGTGTTTCTGTAGTGCTTCATTTTAACTACATAAACACACAAAATCTCAGAAAGCTGTATGTGGCATTTTGTGTGTGTGTGTATGTGTGTGAGTTGTGTGTGTGTAAAGTGTGAAAGTTGATTTTTGAGCTTTTTGTGGCTGTGTTAAGTGTGAAGTGCAACTGCTTTTACATTGTGTGTGTCAGTTGTGTTGTGTTGTGTTGTGTGTGTGTAAAGTGTGAAAGTTGGTTTTTGATACCTCTTATTGTTTTTTATACTTTGTTTATTATTTTTATTATTTATTGATATTGGCCACGCCCACCAAGTCATCTAACCACCAAGCCACACCCACCAATTAAGCCACGCCCACAGAACCGGTAGGGAAAATTTTTAGATTTCACCCCTGCTATAAGGTCCCTTCCAACTCAATTAATCTGTATCTGTATCTGAAGTTTTTTAAAGATAATGTTTATTTTATCTTGTTCAACTAAGAAGTTTCCCGTGCTGACTCAATGTTCAAACTGTCCAAAGTTTCAAGCAATTTGTTCACCAGACTGTTTCATAAAACCCACATATAATATTTCATGCGATTGTTGCCTACAGCTTATGAAGCTTATTAGCATCTTTGTGTTTATGATATTTTATTGTGTGCTTTCATTACATTAATTGTTCGCTGTGAATTTGGAAGGATGGGGAAAAAAAATCTATTTAAACTGAGCATCTGTTGCTCATCTGGCCACCTCCGTAAGCCAAAAAGTAGAGGGGGGGAACCCGCATTTCCTAATTTCAATTTAATTTTTCCACCATTAAGTTAATTTTAATGCATTGCTGTGTTATTTTGAAATTGAAATTCACATCAAAAATGCATGCAGGTTTTTATGCACATGTTTTCCAATATGATCATTTTATATGTGCTTTTCTGTATATGCATGGGGATTTTATACATTTTTGCAACATACATACGTTTTGTGACACTTTCCCCTGATAGCTGATTGATAATTTGCAGATTGCATCACCTGATTTGGGAAATAATTATTTTTAGGCATTTAGGGAAGAGCAAATAAGGTAAGCGTACTGTATATATGAAACTGAATGAATGAATTTCTCCTCCATTCCATCTGACAGACAAGCGGGATCAGACTAACCAGATAAATGCCACAGATAAAGCTAAGCCATCTGCCCAGATAATTCCGTAGTTTAGAATTATACTTTTCTCTGTGTTCATTATCCTTTTCTAGTAAGATCATGCAGCATCTCCTGAACAATTTCCATGTTTGACATTGCTTCAACTCCCTGCCCAGTTTCTCTATTCTCCTATGATCTAAGAAACACCTTCCATATCTAATTTTAGCATCAGTATAAGAATCATGGTGGAACAAAATCAAACAGTACCGTGTCTTCCTATTTAATTTTTGTTTAATTACAGTATAATACAATCCGGTTTTTTTCTCTCTCTTTTTTTGGAATATATGGTCTTTTCCATCTTGAGATGGAAAAATGGAGGTGTGAAAGAAAAAAAAACAGATAAACTTTAACAGACATGAAATTTCCTATTGTTTGGAAAAGCTGTTTGCCCAATTTAATTAGTTAGGCAGATTTACCGGTCATTCCCAAAGAAATTGCCAAGCCTGAAAGTGCCCTGATGAGAAGGCATTGGATGAATGAGATAGGAGGAAATGTGAAATGTATTCAGTTTTCTCTCATGGAGTTTTGACAGCCATTGACCCATACTATATATGTAAAATTCCTTTGAAGAAAACCATTAACCAATGGCAATAGTGATGACCAGATTTTTCTAGTTCCATTTAGAAGAAGATGGGAACTTTTCAAGACTGGTTGAGATCTAAAGACAGAATGTTGATTCGAGCCTTCCTCATTTTTAACTTCAAATTGTAGTAGGAAATTGTGGAAGAGCTGGTTCATGCTGTTGGATTCCAGCGTGGACTTGATTGAAACAATCAAGGAATGATATTGACTTGACTGACTTGGAAAAACCAGGTATAGATGGTCTGTATAAAAAAAAAATATTGAAAAAATCTGCTAATTGTCTAATCCAACCTCTCTCCATTATCTTGAAGAAACCTAAAATAAAAGAAGCACCAAATAAAAATTGAAGGGTAAAAACCTTTATCATAAAAAAATAAATACATACATAAATAAATGATTTGTGAATTACAGACCATCTGACTTCAAAACTTTGGTAGCTTCTAGAGCAGATCATAGAACAATTTATCTGTAAGATGCTTTAAAAATGCAAGGATAACTAGAAGCCAACATGGATTTACAAAAAATCAATCTGTTGGTAAAGTAAAGGTAAAAGTTCCTCTCGCACATATGTGCTAGATGTTCCTGACTCTAGGGGGTGGTGCTCAGCTCCATTTCAAAGCCGAAGAGCCAGTGCTGTCCGAAGACGTCTCCGTGGTCATGTGGCCGGGTTGACTAAATGCCAAAGGCGCACGGAATGCTGTTACCTTCCCACCAAAGGTGGTCCCTATTTTTCTACTTGCATTTTTTACGTGCTTTCGAACTGCTAGGTTGGCAGAAGCTGGGACAAGAAACAGGAGCTCACCCCATTACGCAGCACTAGGGATTCGAACCGCTGAACTGCCAATCTTCTGATCGACAAGCTCAGCGTCTTAGCCACTGAGCCACCGTGTCCCAATTTGTTGATAAGATTTGTCAAATCATTTTATTTTCTGATTGGGCAACTTCTACATTATGCATATCATTCAATGAGATGCCTTGCTTGCGCCTCTGGATTTGCTTCTGGATCTCCTCTAGCTACAACTCAAAAGGCTGAAAACATGGTTTCCTGAGATTTTTAAGTATCCAAAACATTTCCACTGGAATAGCTCACACAATAAGCAATCTAGTTAAGTAAGTGGATATACACTGAGCTTCCAAACGAAACTTAAAGAGCGCTCATAAATGGTTTCTCATCAAACTGGAATCGATCAAGATGCCACTAGATGTTCTTCAATGTTTTCATTAATGACTAAAATGAAATGGAGGGTAGAATGCTTATCAAATTTGCTGATGACAGAAAATTAGCGGCATAACTGATTGTCTTGTTATAGTAGAGAAGTGGGTTGAAACTAACAGAATGAAATGAGACAAATGCAAATTCTTCACTTAGGAAAAAAATAAATCAAATACATAGGTCTAAGGCTGTGAAAGTATCAGTCCTTCTGTTTTGGGTTTGATTGGATCTCACTGAGTATTGTGGCCAGTTCTGCTCCCTATGGTTAAGAAAAATTAAGTTAAGAACAACTAGAACAGGACAAAGGAAGATAATAAGAATACTTAGAGGACTGGAAGAAATGAAATGAATGTGCATGTTTACTCTTCAGATATGACGAATAGTGGGAAGTTATCATAAACCATTTATTTATTTATTTATTTATTTTGTCACACAGTATATATAAGCATAAGCATGAAATAATTATACAATATATAAGCATATATATAAGTATGAGTATGTAATAACTATATTAATTGGATATAACGAAAGGAAACAATAGGACCTGAAGTGGTGACACATGGAAAGTCAAGGACTTTTCTCTCTCTCCCTCTCTCTCTCTCATATATATATATATATATATATATATATATATATATATATATATATATATATATATATATATATATATATATATATATATATTTTCTGAGGTTTTCACGGGTGTTTGTATATAGGTCTTTGGTTGTTAATTGTATTTTAATTGTAAAATTGGAAGTGTCTTGGCGACATTTCGAAGTCTCATTAATAAATAAATAAATAAATACACACACACACACACACATATATATATATTTTCTGAGGTTTCATGGTGTTTGTATATAGGTCTTTGGTTATTCGGGTTTTCTCCGCGTAAAATTGGAAGTGTCTTGGCGACATTTCGAAGTCTCATTCATCATCTTCAGGCTTCAGCTTGTGCTTCTGGGAGCAATGTGTGATTGCAGCTGTTTCACATTGCTCCCAGAACAACTGAAGCTGAGCATGACAAATCGTCGCCAAGACACACACACACACACACACACACACACATATATATATATATAAAGATAAAGGTTCCCCTTGCATATATGTGCTAGTCATTCCTGACTCTAGGGGGCAGTGCTTATCTCCGTTTCAAAGCCGAAGAGCCAATGCTATCCAAAGACATCTCCATGACTAAACGCCAAAGGCGCACGGAATGCTGTTACCTTCCCACCAAAGATGGTCCCTAAAGGTGGGACAGATAATGGGAGTTCACCCTTTTATGTGGCACTAGGGATTCGAACCGCTGAACTGCCGACCTTTCAATCGACAAGCTTAGACACTGAGCCACCGCGTGCCTTCAAACTTTTTTTTTATTAAGGAATCATTATCTTTAACTTTTCTCCGACCTCTCTGTCTTATTTTTAAATCCCCATTTCATTCTTCCATTTTTTCAACAAAAAGTCCATGTAAGGTTTCAGTCATTCAGAAAAGACAACTTTTCGTTCTCTGACAAAGCTGGTCATTTTCTGTAAGTTCACTGCCTGTGGAGATTCTCAGTCATCCGGGTCATACTTGTCACAATGATGCTTTTTCAAAAGGCAACTGGACTGTTTTTTTTTTTCTTTGAGGAAGAAGAAGAAAATGTTTCGCTTCTCATCCAAGAAGCTTCATCAGTTCTGATGGTGGGGCGGATGGAAGGATAGGTACTGGCAATTGAGACTGGATGGTGGGGGGTTGTTGTGGTCCACCAACAGTCTGCAGAGCTGGCAGTGGAATTGGACAGTGAGGAGGCTGGGGAGGACAATGGGTCAGTCCTGGAGTCAGGGGAAGGCATGCACGAGGGTTCTGTGTCGGAGGCACAGATGGGGCCAGGGCCATCTGGGAGCAATGCACGGACTCCGGAGCCTCCAGAGGCGGATAGCAGAGAGGCAGAGGAATAGGAGGAGCCTGTTCCTAGTGCACGCTTGCAAAGAGCTGCCAGAAGGCAAGAGCAACTAAAGCAAAAAGGATGACTCAGGAGTAAGGCCAGGAGATGATTGGCCCCTCCCATAAGGCCCTCCCAATCCAAAATGTGGAGTCTGCTGTCTTCAAAAGAGTGATCTTTCTCTTTCAGATGTAGATAGACTGCTGAATTTGTCCTGATGGGTTTGTTCTCCTATTTTGTACCATATGTCTGGGAAGTGATTGTTTTGTTTCTCCAACGTACAGAACTGTACATAGCTCACCGCATTGTACTGCATATATCACATTGCTCAGTTTGTGTCTGGGTGTTTTATTCTTGGAGTGGATGAGTCTTAGTGTATTTTGGGGTTAAAAATGTGTGTGTGTGTGTGTGTGTGTGTGTGTGTGTGTGTGTATTGTGTTGGTTGAAAATCCTCCTGAGCTTTTCAAATATTCCTGCAACATATGGAATGGCAATGTTGCTACCTTTGTTGTTCTTGTCTTTGTCTGTAATGGAGGAGCTATTAGGGTTTTTTGGATTTGATGAAGGCCCAATTAGGGTAACCACAATTTTGAAATCCAGTCTTCCACTATAAAAATTTCATTACTTTTCCAACTTTTTGCATACAATAATCTTGCCACTTACTCTACATAAGATTAATTTCCCACCATTTAAATAATGGTAGAAAGACGTATCTACATTTATACAGCAGTGGGGGGGAAATCATGAGTCAAATAAAGAGGAGAATTGTGCTTATCTGGTTTAAAATTACACTTCTCAGCCCGCAATTTGTTCTGAATAAAAAAACGGATATTGCTGAGAAACAGAATGTTTTTGGTTAGAAGGTCATGACTTAAAATTCAGATGGCACAGATATCTATAGTATAATGAAGCTAAGGCTAATGTAGATTTTAAACGTAATTTTGTTAGAGTGCCATACTGAGAGTACAGAATAGAAATAAATCTAGGTTATGCCTGAAAATTGTGACTTTTGTGGCTCTCAGCACAGGAAGCATTTTACAGAAGAGAAATAATCACTAAACAAAATGATTAACCTACTCTGATACACTAGATTTTGTCAAGGCGAATGTAGAATAAAAACAAGAGAAGGGCTGTCAAGAGAAGAATAATTCTGTTGACTTTGTAACATGATTTATAACATAATGTATATACAGTGGTGGGATTCAAGTAATTTAACAACCGGTTCTCTTCCCTAATGATTTCTTCCAACAACCAGCTTGCCAAACGGTTCAGAAAGTTAACAATCGGTTCTCCCAAAGTGGTGCGAACTGACTGAATCCCACCACTGTGTATATATATATCAGGGAGGAGGAGGAGGAGGAGAGGAGGAGGAGGAGGAGGAGGAGGAGGAGAAGGAGTGGAAGAGGAAGAGGAAGAGGAGGAGGAAAAAGAGGAGGAGGAAACAAAGAAGAGGAGGAAGAGGAGGAGAAGGAGGAGGAGAGGAGGAGGAAGAGGAGGAGAGGAGGAGGAAGAGGAGAAGAAGAAAGAGTTATCTATGTTTAGCAATCAATACTGGATGTTATATTTTAACTGAAGAGCAAACAAAAAGGGAAAATAATTTTGATTGAAATAAAGCATTATGTAAACAACAGTGATATGTTGAAGAGCAGAATTGAAATAAATCCTCTCAAAGGAAAAAAAATGATGAAAAGGAAGTAATTCAAGGCCAAGAGTCACTTTGGCTAGTGCTATATAAAATGAATAAATAAATAAAATGCTATGAGAATATTGAAAACTGGGAAGACTAGAGGTCTTGATGCAATTGGAGAAATCTTAAAATACAGAAGTGGTCTGTTTGGAATGGCTCAATCATATATATATAAGGAGTGGATCTACTATATGCCTGGCAATTGGAAAAATGCCATTACTGTTCCTCATAACAAAACATAAATCTTATCTAAAGTGTGCCTGAGAAGGTTTTTGGCAATCAGTAGCGCATGAGAGATGACAATAAGCAAGATAAGGAAAGTGCAGTGCAGCGAAGCACTTGGCCAACCGGATGGGGGAACACCAGGAAATGTCATGACACCAGTATGAGAAATTTTATGGTGTATTTGTTTATTCAAAGAAAGTGTCTAACAAAGTAAATAGGATTGTCTGATTAAGATTGGTGATTGAGCATAAGAATGGGGAATTATAGAAACAAAACTGGTAAGAGAATAAACGGAACATTTACAGTAGAAGAGGGCTCAATATTGAGCAAGAAGAAATAACAATAACTTAATCATGAAAGACCAGCTGGATGACTTTGAGCCAATCACTCTCTCTCTCAGCTCAACCCACCTCACAGAGTTGTTGTTGTTGTGGGAAACGTAGGAGAGGGGAGCTGTGTTGGATATGTTTGTCACCTTGCGTTATTTGTAAAAGTAACCAAGGTGGGATACAAATTAACAAAAACAAGTATTGTTATTTATTAAACTGGCATGCCACCCAACTCTCAATGCCTCTGGGATGCTCAAAGCAGTCAAAGAAATGACAATGAAACCAATTAAATATAAACAATAGCCAGCATATTTCTCACTGAAGGCCTGGATGAAGAGCCAGGTTTTCACCATTCTTCTAAACAACAATTGTTGGAGCTATCTTGATCTCTGCAGAACTTGGAGCTATCTTGATCTCAGAGGGAATCTTGTTCCAGAGGTCAGGCACTGACACTGGAAATTTTTAAGAAGATGTTGGATAACCATCTGTCTGAGATGGTGTAGGGTTTTCTGCCTGGGCAGGGGGTTGGAGTAGAAGGCCTCCAAGGTCCCTTCCAACTCTCTTGTTATTATTATTATTACATCCAGACTGTGCAAAACGTGCAGGATTGAATCAGTTGGATAGATATTTTGAGAGACAGATAGTCCCTGAAATAACCCGGTTCTATGCTATATAACAGTGATGGCTAAACTTTTTGCCGTCGTGTGCCAAAAGTGGGGAGATCCCATAATTCAATGCACACGTACCCCCGTGTATGCGCACAAGGTCCCCCCACTTTTGGCATGCAATGGCATGGTGTTTTTCACCCTCCCCAGGCTCCAGAGCCTTTCTAGGCACCTGGGGAGGGTGAAACAGCCTTCCCCACCCACCTGGAGGCCCTCCGGAGGCCGGAAACAGCCCATTTCCAGCCTCCAGAGGGCCTCCGGGGGTGGGAAAGGCTGTTTTCACGTTCCCCAGTCTCCTAGAAAACTCTGGAGCTTGGAGAGAGTGAAAAACAGGCCTTCCAGTCCCACCAGAAGTCAGCAAATGAGCTGTTTCTGGCCTCCGGAGGGCCTCCAGGGGTGTGGGGAAGGCTATTTTCACCCTCCACAGGCTCCTAGAAAGGCTCTGGAGCTTGGGGAGAGCAAAAAATGGGCCTTCCCCACCCCCCACCCGGAGACCCTCCAGAGGCTAGAAATAGCCTGTTTCCTGACTTTCGGTGGGCCCAGAAGGCCTGAAAATCAGCTGGCCAGCACATGCATGCACACTGGATCTGAGCTAGGGCAATGCTCACATGCCCACCAATATGGCTCCATGTGCCACCTGTGTCATGCGTGCCATAGGTTCACCATCAACAACCAACAACTTTGGATTGATTATCTACAAAACAGATATCAGATTAAGAAATATCAGATTGCCTTTGAATAATTAGAAAGTTATTTTATTTAATGGGGAGGGGGTTGGGAGATGAAAAGCTTTGGATGAGGTTAATTGGATTGGAAGGGAAAATTTTATTCTGTTTGGTTTATGTATAACAATACCTTGTGATTGACCCGGGTAGCCGGGGGGAGGGAAGGGAGGGGGGAAGGGGGTTTTCTGGGAGGGAGGGGGAAAAAAAGGGGCGAAAATGTCTTTGTTTTTTTTAAAAAACTTTTTCAATAAAAAACAACAACAACCAACAACTTAAATCTTATCTGGAAGCAAACCAAGAAAGGCAAGTGATATAAGGCATAAGAGCACAAGTGCGCCTACCGTTCCTGTCCTATTGTTTCCTTTCGTTATATCCAATTAATATAGTTATTATATACCCATGCTTATATATATGATTATGTATTGTTTTGTTATTTCATGCTTATGCTTATATATGCTGTGTGACAAAATAAATAAATAAATAAATAAAATAAAAATAGATATTTCCTTCATGTCTTAATGGGTTTACTGATAAATGTGTAAATAGTATTAGATTTATATACTGCTTCATGGTGCTTTACAGCCCTGACTAAGCAGTTTACAGAATCAGCCTCATGCCCCCAACAATCTGGGTCCTCATTTTACTGACCTGGAAAGGATGGAAGGCTGAGTTAACTTTGAGCCAATCAGAATTGAAATCCTGATCATGAGCAGTGAGTTAGCCTGTAATACTGTATTCTAACCACTGTGCCACCAGTGTGTGTGATTATATTAGGGGTGTGTTTGTTGTGGATGCAAATATATATGTTTTTATATACACAGATGATGCCATACTGTTGGCTGAGAATGCAGATGATTTGCAGTAAACCTTACGTTGCATGATGCGTGGAGAACAAGAAATCTGAAAATTAATGTATTGAATACCAAGGTTCTTATTTGGACAAGGAAGAAGTTAATGACTGTGGTTTAATGAATTTGTGTTCCTTAGTAAGTATATGGAAAAATGCATGGCAAAATTTCTGAATCTTATATTTTAAAACATCAGGTGGGGTGAGATTGTCCAGCTTTGCTCCAAAGAATGAAAAATTTAGTGCGAAAGCTTTCCATATTTTTTTTTTTGTGAGCATTGTTTTGGGCAGTGTCATCAATTGGTTCCCTCTAACGGAGGAGCAATTTTTTCCAGGCTGGAGGCTGTCCTTGATTTTTTGAATGGCATGCCAGGGGCCAGAATCCCAAAAAAAACCAGTGAAAGTTAAATTTGATTTCATTTACATTTAATTAAAATTAAATGCAACTAAAATGATTACTCTCCGGTTATATATTTCATTTTTTTCCCCTGACATCTGTCATATTAAAAAGTCCAAGACGGCGACGATTTTAGGACTATCTGGCAGCAGAACAGATAGTTCTTTTTGGTGGTCATATGTAGCCCTTGGGCAGCAGCTTGTTCACCTCTGCTCCAATGTACCATAAATTACAAACCACTTATCTGCAGGCACCGACTGTAGTAATTTTCCTTTGAGCTTCGGGAACACGTTTCTAATAAACTAAGCTAAATGTCAGAAATGATAGGAGGTCAGTAATTGTAGCGACAAAGCTTCAGGTGACAATTCCAGTGTGGCATCCATGCCGTCTCGTCCACATTTTGTTTTCCTCCTTCCACCGATGCCTGAACTTGTTCTTGGTCTGCGAGATGAATGGAACAATATTAGTAACCTTAGGAAAGTGATAAGAATGTTCAAGAGGTGACTGGGTGACGTTCCTCTGTTGGGGGCAATGACATCAGCTGGAACGAATAGTTGCTATGGTCTTCCAGAAGCCTCTTATCAGATGAGGGTTCATTCATTTAACCTAGGAGCAAATCTGTTGTGTCTGTGCCCCCCGAGCCGGCCCTCCTGCCAGAAAATGACTTGGAGTCGAGCCTGCTGCCAGAAAGTGACTTGGAAAGTGAGGGGGAAGGGCCGTCAGGACTTACCTCGGGAGCACTGGCTTCCCTGGTTCAGCTCCAGGAGCCAGAAGCAGGCCAGGTTGAAGAAATAACGAGGCCTCCGTCCCCTGACTCTTTCCCCCCCAGGCCACGCCTTCAGACCCAGCTGACGGCAATGAGGCTTGGTTGGGCCCAAGGTTTCGTAGGCAGGAGAGGAGGGAACAACAGAAGCAGTGGTGGGGCAAGCCTAGGAAGTGCTGAGTCATGGAGCCACACCCCACAGGATATAAAAGGCAGCGAGAGCTGCTGTGTCTCTTTGTAGCAGGCAAATCCACTGATTGACTAAGAGCTGAAGTTTGTTCCTGGGTGACTCACCAGCGTCATGGAAGATAATGAAGGCTCTTGGCAGACGCTGGCTATTCTGCTGCCAGAGCTTATAGTGCCGGCTAATTAAGCCATCACTCGAATGGAGGCGAAGGAGGACAGAACAAAATCGCTTTTGTTGCTACGAGAGCTTGATTTGCAACCCTCCCATTATTATTATTATTATTGGTTCATTCCAGCATCTAGTGCAGTGTTGGCAAACCTATTTGGCACTGAGTGCCAAAACAGAAGCGTGCACACGCATGTGCTGAAAACTAGAAAGGCAGCCACCTAGTACGCATGCGCCCACCTGCCACCTGGTCTTCCCATTTCTGGTGCACATGTACGCATGAAGACCAGTTAGCCTGCATGCATGCTCATGCCAGAAACCGGAAGACCAAGGTGGCCAGTGCGTATGCATGTGCCAGAAACCAGATCATCTTCCCGGTGCTCGCATGCTTACCGGGTGGCTGCTTTTCCAGTTTCTAGCACTCCTGCACGTGAAGACCAGCTGGCTGGTGTGCCAGAAACGGGAAGAGCCACAAGCAATGGCTCGTGTGCCCGGAGAGATGGCTCTGTGTGTCACTTCTGGCACGCGGGCCATAGGTTCGCCATCAAGGATCTAGTGACTCCATGGATTTGAGAACTTGGGGGATTTCCCAAGGTCTGCTGAGGTTTTAGCTCCATCTGGGAGATGGCAAAAAGTCTTACACAGGAGTTGCACTGAAGTGAATTCTCCTCATCTACTGAGGAACTGCAGGGGAATAAGAAACAGAGGAGGCACCTAAAGAAAGGCTGACAACATATGACAAATGAATTCAACTGAACATTGGATAAGAATACAGGCAGTAAAAGTACAGAACAAATATTTCTCTTTCATTGAGGGCCGCATCAGGGTTGTGTTTGACCTCAGGCGGGACTAGGGTGTGTGACCAGGGGCCGTCACCAGATCAATGTCTGTTTTTTGCTGTGACTGCCCCCTGCAGCCCTCTGCCAGTGAAAATGGAGCTCAGGAGGCAGTCACAGCAAAAACTGGAGGTCAGGAGGACCGTCTGTGATGCTCCTTTGCTCCATTTTCACTGGAAGAAGCCCTGTAGGCCTTCATTGTTTCCAGGGTGGCCCAGCGAGCCAGATCTAAGCTCCTCACAGGCTGGAACCAGCCCACGGGACTTGAGTTTGACACCCCTGTCTTAATGCATCCATAGAGCATTAGCGGATCCCAGCAGCCCTATTTAAAAGGAAATGGATAGGTCAGAAAAGTTTTGGGGTGGGTTTTTTTTGCGGGGGGGTGTTGTAGACTGTGAGAGTTTTGCCAAGTATCTAGATAATAAATTCATTTGACTTTCTCATTAGGAATTAGACTGTAGTTAGGCAGGTCCTACAGAATTCACTGAATATACATCTTACAAAATTATCTGGGATGGATTTGACCGTGCTGATTTTGAGAAGGGAGACAGAGTTGTCAGTGCTGGCCTGGATCCCTCTACTTCCTCATTGATGAACACCTGTTGTGACCTAGGCCCACGTAGTTATTACCAGACACAATCAGTCCTAAACAAACATATTTTATTGGAACAGCTGAGAATTACTTCATTCTCAGCTTAGTCCAAATTAAGTCCAAAACAAAGTCCCTCAGAAAAAGTCCTTCGACCTTATCACAAACTTTCGTCTTTTTTGGCACCCTGCCAAAGGCTTTTTTTGGCAAGAACCCAATGAAGTTCAGAAACAGGAGACCCCGACAAGTTGCTTTCCTACAAAGAACCCAAGAGCCGTTGCTGCTCTTTTAAGCCAATCATCTGAGGGGGCCAATCATCCCCTGGCCTTACTCCCAAGTCGTCCTTTTTGCTTTAGTTGCTCTTGCCTTCTGGCAGCTCTTCACATTCATAAACTAGGAACAGGCTTCTCCTGTTCCTCTGCCTCTCTGCTGTCCACCTCTGGAGGCTCTGGTGTCCACCCATCACTCCCAGATGGCCTTGGCCCTATCTCTGCCTCCAATGCAGAGCCCTCATTCGGGACTTTCCCCTGACTCCAGGACTGACCCATTGTCTTCCCTAGCCTCCTCACTGTCTGATTCTGCTGCCCGCTCTGCAGGCTGCTGGCGGACCAGAACAACACCTCCAAGGAGGTAACATGAGCATGGGCATTGGTGAATGGATGAAAGAGAACAAGTGGGTCACCAGCCTTGAATTTCCCTTCTTCTTTTAATAAAAAGTTATGGAGAATCTGGTAGACCTGCGGTTGCAAAGAGCTCTGGAGAAATGGATACTTGGGGCAGAACCAAGTCCACTACTGTGGATGACACTCTGGCAGGACTGAAATTGCAGAAGATCCTGGTCTTGCTTGATCTGTCAATAGACCTCAAGATCATTGTTCATGATACCTTTGTAGATTACCTGCAAGGGATGGGATTGGGGCAGTGAGCAAAGGTTCTTCTTCCTGAATGGGCAATTGTAGTTTAATGGTCTTCAGTATGGGATTCCACAAGGTTCAATGATTCTCACTGTGACATCTAAACTTCGGACAGAACGATTGATGTGATCAGGATTTTGTTCTACTGTGTTTCCCCAGAAATATTAATTTTTGCTCCAAAAGATGCATCAGGGCTTATTTTCTGGTTAGGTCTTATTTTGGGGGAAATACGGTACTAAATGCACCCATCTGGCTGACAATCTTAACCAGGACTTATTTGGGGGGTAGGGCTTGTGTTACAAGCATCATGAAAAATCACGCTAGGACTTATTTTCTAGTTGGGTCTTGTTTTTGGGGAAACAGGGTAGATTTAACAATAGAAGGATCTTCTTGTCAATGATTGTCTTACATACAATTGTTAGGAAGATCCAAAGTAGTTTTGAACAACGAAGACTGAATTTGAAAGAGAATTATATAATAATGATGCCAATGTTATTGCAAAAAATGTAAAAAAAAAGCCTTTTGTTCAATAGGAGACAGAAGAAGAATAAGTGAAAGAATTTATGATAACATTTTGGTTATAATATATAATGGAAGAATGAGAAAATATGTGGTGGGAAGGTTGACAGTTACATTATGTTTTAACCTTAAAGAAAACTTTTGTAAAATGATGTATCATTGATATTTGTCACCAGAGAAATTGCCTAGAATATATAAAGGTACTCTGAATCTTTCCTGGAAATGTGAACAACATGAAAAAAATGTTTTATCATGTTTAGTGGACATGTATAAAACCCAAAAATAAAAATAAACATATACTTTTATTAATTCAGAAGACTTTAAAGGCTAAAGTACAACTGAATTCACAGATTTTCTTTTTGGGATTGATGGACAGGCAACTAGAAAAAAGGTCATGGAATTTCGTTTTTAGATATGGCAATTGCAGTGAGGTTATTATATGCACAAAATCAGAAAGACTTGGTACTACCCACCATGGAGACATGATTGGTGAAGATGATGGAACTTGAAGAGATGGATTAAAGCTTTTAAAGTCTTCTTTGATCAGAGAAAAAGCAATATCTATATACATGTTTGATTGGAAAACCCCATAGATTTCTTTGCATGAAATACGAAAAATGCATTTAAGATTTGCAGTTTTGATGAGTAGAAAAAATGAATAAAAAAGGTAAAGGTTCCCCTTGCACATATATGCTAGTCGTTCCTGACTCTAGGGGGCGGTGCTCAACTCCGTTTCAAAGTCGAAGAGCCAGAGCTCTCCAAAAGTCTCCATGGTCATGTGGTCAGCATGACTCACCGCCAAAGGCGCACGGAATGCTGTTACCTTCCCACCAAAAGGTGGCCCCTCTTTTTCTACTTGCATTTTTTACATGCTTTCGAATTGGCAGAAGTTGGGACAAGTAACAGGAGCTCACCCTGTTACGCAGCACTAGGGACTCGAACCACTGAACTGCCGACCTTTCAATCGACAAGCTCAGCATCTTAGCCTCTGAGCCACTGCATCCCTTAAAAAATGAATAAGAGGGGGGAATATGACTTTTTTTCTAATCATACAATAAGAGATTTTTTTTTTGTAAATGTACTTATTTTTGCTGCAAGGGAAATTGGACGCTTCTACTTTCAATATTATAAGTGTGCTTTATGATACTGAATGATCAGAGGCCTCCACGAACCTTTACAAGCCTGATTCAAAATGTGCAGCCCGCCTAGTTGTTCACAACCTTTGCTAGCAGTCATAATAGTTCAAAGTTGGTGACTCCTGTTTCACGAGAAAGGCAGCCATCTCCCATTTTTCAAAGGCTGTCATCTTTCTATTCACCTTTTTGACTTTCTCCTCGCCCTTTAGATGTTCAGGTTTTTTACAAATACAGTGAAAAGGCCAACCAATGGGAAATGAAAAGAAAGGGAAGAACCAGTCCAGGTTACTCAGTCCAGATGGGAGGTATTGAAACACAAAAGAGCCACATATAGATCGATCAATCAATCAGAATAGAGTTGAAAAGGCCCTGGAGGTCTTCTAGTCCAAGGGTCTCCAACCTTGGCAACGTTAAGCCTGGAGGACTTCAACTCCGAGAATTCTGGGAGTTGAAGTCCTCTGGGGTTAACGTTGCCAAGGTTGGAGACCCCTGTTCTAGTCTAACCCCTGCTTATACCATTTCAGACAAGTGACTGTCCAGGGTCTTCTTAAAAACTCCTAGTGATCGAGCAGCCACAACTTGTTGGTTGGCAAACTGTTCCACTGGTTAATTGTCCTCACTGTTAGGAAGTTTCTCCTTAATTCCAGGTTGTTTCTCTCTTTGATTAGTTTCCATCCATTGTTTCTTGTTCTGCCCTCGGGTGCTTTGGAAATTAAGTTGACCCCCTCCTCTCTGTGGCATCATCTCAAATATTAGTAGACTGCTATCATGTCCCTCCTAGTCTTTCTTTTCTCTAGACTAACCAAACCCAAATCCTGAAACTGTTCTCCATATGGTTTAGTCTCCAGGCCTTTGGTCATCATAGTTGATCTTCTTTGCACTTTTTTCAAAGTCTTAGATACAAACTTAAAGTGAACAGCTCCAAACTCGATTGCAGAAAATATGACTTCAGTAACAGAGTTGCTAATGCCTGAAATGCACTACCAGACTCCGTGGTCTCATCCCAAAACCCCCAAAATTTTAAACTAAGACTGTCTATTGTTGACCTCACCCCATTCCTAAGAGGTCTGTAAGGGTCGTGCATAAGCGCACCAACGTGCCTACTGTCCCTGTCCTAATGTTCCCTTTAATTGTATTCATTCTATGTATTCAGTTCATGCTTATACATACGTCCCTCTGGAACGAACTCCCCCCAGGACTTCGTCAACTTCCGGACCTCCGAACCTTTCGCCGCGAGCTTAAAACCTACTTATTCATCTGCGCTGGACTGGGTTAGTGTTTTAAGTTTATGGGTTTTAATGGGTTTTAGTTTTAAATTTTAATTGTGGCCAATTTTAATAAGTTTTTTAACTGTATTTTAATTTGTATTTATAGTATTGTATTTTTACTTGGCTGTGAACCGCCCTGAGTCCTTCGGGAGAAGGGCGGTATACAAATTTAAATAATAAATACATACATACATACATACATACATACATATATATACACATAATCTAATATGTACTCGACAAAATAAATAAATAAAATGCGGTGACAATAAGTGGATGAAGTATTCCAGGTGTGGCCTGCTTATGCTTTATTTATTTATTTTATTTATTTATTTATATTTATATACCGCCCTATCTCCCTAAGGACTCAGGGCGGTTCACAGGCAGTTAAAACACATATAAATACAGATTAAAAACAACAATTAAAAAACTTATTCTATAGCCTAATTTTTAAAACAATATAAATAATAAAAACCCCTTAAAACCAATTTTTTAAAATCTAATCCAGTCCCGCGCAGATGAATAGGTGTGTTTTAAGCTCGCGACGAAAGGTTCGGAGGTCCGGAAGTTGACGAAGTCCTGGAGGGAGTTCGTTCCAGAGGGTGGGAGCCCCCACAGAGAAGGCCCTTCCCCTGGGCGTCGCCAGACGACACTGTCGCGCCGACGGCACCCTGAGGAGTCCCTCTCTGTGAGAGCGCACGGGTCGGTGAGAGGTATTTGGTAGCAGTAGGCGGTCCCGTAAATAGCCCGGCCCTATGCCATGGAGCGCTTTAAAGATTGTCACCAGCACCTTGAAGCGCACCCGGAAGGCCATAGGTAGCCAGTGCAGTCTGCGCAGGATAGGTGTCACACGGGAGCCACGAGGGTTCCTCTATCACCCGCAGCCGCATTCTGGACTAACTGAAGCCTCCGGATGCCCCTCAAGGGAGCCCCATGTAGAGAGCATTGCAGTAATCCAGGCGAGGCGTCACGGGCGTGGTGACCGTGCATAAGGCACCCCGGTCTAGAAAGGGGCGCAACTGGCACACCAGGCGAACCTGGTGGAAAGCTCTCCTGGAGACGGCCGTCAAATGGTCTTCAAAAGACAGCCGTTCATCCAGGAGAACGCCCAAGTTGCGCACCCTCTCCATCGGGGCCAATGACTCGCCCACAACAGTCAGCCGAGGACTCAGCTGACTGTACCGGGATGCCGCATCCACAGCCACTCTGTCTTGGAGGATTGAGCTTGAGCCTGTTTCTCCCCATCCAGACCCGTCGGCTTCCAAACACCGGGACAGCACTTGATAGCTTCATTGGGGTGGCCCGGTGTGGAAAAGTACAGCTGGGTGTCATCAGCGTACAGCTGGTACCTCACACGAAGCCACTGATGATCTCACCCAGCGGCTTCATATAGATGTTGAACAGAAGGGCGAGAGGATCGACCCCGCGGCACCCCACAAGTGAGGCGCCGGGCCGACCTCTGCCCCCCTGTCAACACCGTCTGCGACCGGTCGGAGAGATAGGAGGAGAACCACCGATAAACGGTGCCTCCCACTCCCAATCCCTCCAACCGGCGCAGCAGGATACCATGGTCGATGGTATCGAAAGCCGCTGAGAGGTCTAATAGGACCAGGACAGAGGAGCAACCCCTATCCCTGGCCCTCCAGAGATCATCCACCAACGCGACCAAAGCCGTCTCCGTGCTGTAACCGGGCCGGAAACCGGACTGGAACGGGTCTAGATAGACAGTTTCATCCAGGTGTAGGGGAAACTGATATGCCACCATACTCTCAACAACCTTCGCCGCGAAGCGAAGGTTGGAGACCGGACGATAATTACCTAAAACAGCCGGGTCCAGGGAGGGCTTCTTGAGGAGGGGCCTCACCACCGCCTCTTTCAAGGCGGCCGGAAAGACTCCCTCCAACAAGGATGCACTCGTAATCGCCTGGAGCCAGCCTCGTGTCACCTCCTGAGTGGCCAGCACCAGCCAGGAGGGGCACGGGTCCAGTAAACACATGGTGGCATTCAGCCTACCCAACAACCTGTCCATGTCCTCGGGAGCGACAGGGTCAAACTCATCCCAGAAAATATCACCAAGACCACCCTCAGACGCCCCATCTGAATCACCGCAAGTTTGGTCTAAACCGTCTCGAAGCTGAACGATTTTATCGTATAGATAACCGTTAAACTCCTCAGCACGTCCCTGCAACGGGTCATCCCGCTCCCCCTGGTGAAGGAGGGAACGGGTCACCCGAAACAGGGCGGCTGGGCGGTTATAAAGCTGCAATTGCATGATTTTGATTCTATGCCCTCTGTTTATCCAACCAATTATTGTATTAGCTTTGTGTGGTATTAGATATTTTTATAGGAGGGATAACCCTTTACATAAATGTCCTCAGTTGCTTTAGACTGCATTTGTCCCCATCTTGTCACAGAGCGATGCCTATCTTACTGCTGTCAAACTAACTAGCTGCATGACTCCCCTCTGGTCCCTGAAAGCATCTTTCTCAGTCCTTCCTTGCGGTCATTCCTCAACTTGGTCTGGCCTGATGAACAGGTGGTGGCTGCAGTGATGGTATTCAGCCGGTTCTATCCAATTTGGATGAACCAGTAGCGGTGGCTGCAGGAGGCTCCGCCCACTCACCCGGACATCCTCACGACCCATTATTTATTTATTTATTTATTTATTTATTTATTTATTTATTTATTTATTTATTTATTTATTTGATTTGTATACTGCCCTTCTCCCGAAGGACTCAGGACGGTTCACAGCCAATAAAAATACAAAAAATACATATAACACAGGTTAAAAACAGTATAAAAAACTAATTCAATATATGGCCTAAAAATTAGAATAAAGTTAAAAACCCCATTTAAAACCCCCCATTTAAAAACTACTTTTAAGCTAACCCTGCGCGTTGAAACAGAAGCGTCTTCAGCTCGCAGCGAAAGGTCCGGAGGTCGGGGAGTTGACGACGCCCCGGAGGCAGCTCATTCCAGAGGGCAGCAGCCCCCACAGAGAAGGCCCTCTCCCTGGGGGTCACCAGCCGACATTGTTTGGCCGATGGTACCCGGAGGAGGCCCTCTCTGTGGGAGCGCAGAGGTCGATGGGAGGCTACTGGTGGCAGTAGGCGGTCCCGTAGTTAACCCGGTCCTATGCTTTAAAGGTGGTGACCAAACCTTGAATTGGACCCGGAAGACCACTGGGAGCCAGTGCAGGCTGCGCAGGAGAGGTGTCACATGGGAACCACGAGGTGCTCCCTCTATCACCTGCGCAGCCGTATTCTGGACCAGTTGGAACTTCCAGGTGCCCTTCAGGGGGAGCCCCATGTAGAGAGCATTGCAGTAGTCCAGGCGGGATGTAACAAGGGCATGAGTGACCGTGCAAAGGGACGGTCCAGAAAGGGACGCAACTGGCGTATCAGGCGAACCTGATAAAAAGCTCCCCTGGCGACGGCCATCATATGTTCTTCTAAAGACAGCCGTGCATCCAGGAGGACGCCCAGATTGCGAACCCTCTCCGTGGGGGCCAACGACTCGCCCCCAACAGTCAGCAATGGAATCAGCTGACTGTACCGGGCCGCCGGCATCCACAGCCACTCGGTCTTGGAGGGATTGAGTTCTGACCCTCTGCGCATGCACACACTCACATTTGCGAACCTGTAGCAAAGCTAAGTGATTACCACCCCTGGGTGGCTGCAAAACTGGCATTCACTGTGCACTGATTGGTTGTTGGCAGCCACAGACCCTTGGGTTGAATGGGCTCCGGGCAGACTGGCTAGCTGGCACACACCATCAGCAGATAGGCAGGCTGTTTCTGTCCACCATGGCTACACCACAGCAGAGTGCTTTTCTTTTCTTCACCGTGGTCAGGCGCAGTGTTGTCACTCAGCACGCCCTCCCATGCTCCTCTTCTGTTTCCAGCCTCTTTTGATCCATCCAGAGAGCATAAAAGAAAGGAGACAAGAACAGGTGCAGTTGCTGACTCAGCAGGGAATGCAGCAAGCTGGGCAGGCAAATAAGTTCAGCAGCAGCAGCAGGAAAAGGACTGTTGCAGCAGAGAGCACTCAGGGCGTGGAATAGGCATTTTTCTCAAGCTCTGGGATGACAGCTACTTGTACTGCAACCCTTTAAGTTGACCCTGGAGACATGTGGGCTTCTTTTGAGGGTTTTCAGTGCTGTTGCAAGTATGCCAGATGATTTTGCTGAAAATGGGAAGAGAGAAAATAACTGAAAACCACCCCTATCTTCATCTATGAGCTTCATCACAGTGTTGTGGTCTGCCAGCAGCCTGTGAAGCTGTCAATGGAGTCGGACAGCGATGAGGCTGAGGTGAGGCGAGGGCCATCGGGGAGTGAGGTGCAGCCTCCAGAGCCTCCAGAGCCTGATAGTAGTGAGGCAGAGGAACAGGAGGAGCCTGTTCCTAATGCATGCATGAGAAGAGCTGCCAGAAGGCAAGAGCAGCTAAAGCAAAAAGGACAACTCGGGAGAAGGGCTAAGAGATGATTGGCTCCTCCCATAAGGCTTAAAACAGACCAGCAATGGCGTTTGGGCGTTGCCAGAAAACAACGTTGGTAGCTGCGTCTTCTGCTTCGTCTACGTCTTGCATTTATTTTTGTGACTTCTGAACGCTTGCCAAGAAAGGCCTTTGGCAGTTTGCCTAATTGGACCAAGGTTTGCGATAGGACTGAGGAATTTGTGTTGGGAGGGATTTGCTTTAATTTAGTTGAACTACGCTGGGAATGAAGTAATTCTCAGCTGTTCGAATAAAGTTCGTTTGTTTTTTACGGACTGAGTTTCCTACTACCTACTTGGGTCTGGGTCACAACACACGGGAAGCTTTCAAGAAGAGACTGGACTGCCATTTGTCAGAAATGGTGTAGGGTCTCCTGCTTGGGTGGGGGGGAGGGGTTTGACTAGAAGATCTACAAGGTCCCCTCCGACACTGTTCATCTATTAAATCTTCTTGCATGCTTTGAACAGTATCCCTCACCTCTTTACAGATCATCCTGTTTAGGTCCAGAAAGAGAGTCGTGGTGGCGCAGTGGTTAGAATGCAATATTGTTGGCTCATTCTGCTGACTGCCAGCAGTTTAATCCTGATCGGTTCAAGGTTGACTCAGCTTTCCATCCTTTCAAGGTCAGTAAAATGGGGACCCAGATTGTTGGGGGCAATATGCGGACTATGTAAGCCACTTAGAGATGGCTGTAAAGCAGAGGTCCCCAACCCCCAGTCCAGGGACTGGTACTGGGCTGCAGCATGCCAGACAAGCAAAACAAGCAACACACAAACAAGCAAAGCCCCATCGGGATGCAGGCAACACTCAAAACCACACCCCCTCCAGTCTGCAGAAAAACCTCTCACCATGGAACTGGTCCTTGGTGCCCAAAAGGTTGGGAGCCACTGATGTAAAGCACTTTGAAGCCATATATAAGTCTACTAGTTGGACGCTCGTGCTTCACTATGAAACTGTGATCAGGCATGGTAAATTGACACTTAAAGCCTGAAATTTAATGTAGAATGTGTAACTCAGAAGCATCAGAGCGTGTTAATATAAGGCAACTGGCAACAGAGAGAGGGAATAGAATGTCCCAGCCCACAGGCCAGATGAGTCATGCACTGGCCATGCCCACGCCCGGTTTAGTGAAGGGGTAGCATCAGAGCGTGTTAATATAAGGCAACTGGCAGTTGGAACAGAGTTCTTTTCAGGTGGGAAGGGGGAGTAGAATGTCTAACTCCTTAGCATCAGAGCGTGTCAATATAATACTGTATATGACTGATATGACAGTAGTATACTGATACTAGTGATTGGATGGTCATTTTGAAAAATCCTTTCTTAGTGAGCACCTAGTAGCCAAAAGGAACATATGTGCCAAATTTCAAGTTTGTGATGAGTGAGTGATATTTGGCTTTTATATACAGTATATAGATTGCTATTTCATGGAAAAAAAATCTAGACATAAATCTACAGGACTAGAACTCTTCCCTCACTATGAAGTGGGTAGTAAAATCGGCCAGATTTACATGACTGTGTATATTTCTTAGCACACACCTGGGATTCAGAGAACAGGGCATCGAGTCAGCTGGTCAAATATCCAAGAGGAATTGCCTGCTGCCGAGACCTCTTGTTTTAAAAATGGAGATTTTTGTGCTCTTCATTCTGCGTTCTGACTGCACAAGAACTTAAGCAGAATCTTTGGGAATAAATAAAAAATATATCCTTTTCTATTACTATTACATCGGATGTTTGCCCAGGAATAGAGAAAGGGAAAGAAAAGAGGGTAAAAAAAGCCCATAGACAGTAAGTGTATTTGTTTCTAGGCTTGGAGTTTATTTCTTGATTAATTTTGCAACCTGCAGCTCATTCGCTTCTATTTATTTCCTGCTTAGCATTTAGAAGAACAGGCATTACTCAAGCTTGATGAAAAAGATTTTTTGGCACAAAAACTGTATGATGTGGGGACCAGTAAGTAATTGCCCTGAAAAAAATAAAAATAAAGCAGAAAGCATCTTGGGAGAATATTAACCTAATCTGAAACCCTTTAAAGATGGAAATGGCTGTAGATTCCCAGCAAAAAAGTTGCAGAACATAATAAAGAAGTATTACTAGTACTATCTGGTTCTAAAATGCAAACATTTTCCTTAAAATAATAATAAGGAAGCTCTGTGCATAAAATACAGATGCAAATAAAGATGTAAACTGGCTTTGCAAATTATAGGGTTTCATATTCCTCTGCTTTATAGTGTGATATCTTTGACATTAACAGAGCAATACATCATTACAAGTAGGTTGGCTAGCAACCTTTAAAGCAGAAGCTTCAAATATGCGTGGAGCCAGTATTCATCCTTCAGCAAATTTTTAAAAGAAAAGTTATTTCAATCGTCAATCCGAATAGAGCTGGAAGGGACTTTGGAGGTCTTCTAGACCAGCCCCTGCTCAAGCAGGAGATCCTATACCTTTTCAAATAGGTCTCTCAAAGGGACAGAAACTGGACTCTTAATTCAAATAGGAACCAGGATCCTAAGGATGGTACCCTGGATTTGGGCAAACATCAAGCAGATTTGGGCAGATTTGAGATTTTCCCAAAATAGAATAGAATAGAATAGAATAGAATAGAATAGAATTTTTATTGGCCAAGTGTGATTGGACACACAAGGAATTTGCCTTGGTGCATATGCTCTCAGTGTACATAAAAGAAAAGATACGTTCATCAAGGTACAACATTTAAAATGAAGCAAAAGTTCAAGATTGCTAGGTAGAAGAGCTGAGTTTCCCTTTCCTCCTTATTTCTGGTTTAGCTCAGAACTTTTGGGTTCAGTTGGACCAATAACGGAGCAGTATTACGGATTGTGTTGAAATATGTTCTTTAGGAAGAACATATATTTTTTTTGCCACGAGCTAAATCTTTGTTCTGCATCTCTGGCTGCCTATACTTTTTGCAGAGGGGGAAAAAAATCAGATGCTGCTGCTCCAATGAGATTGCAATCCTAAATATTTATTTATTTTTATTTATTTATTTTTGTCATAACAATGTATATAAGCATTAACATGAAATAACTATATAACATCTAAGCATGTATATGAGCATAAGTATGTAATAACTGTATTAATTGGATATAATGTAGAGGAACAATAGGACAGGGAATGGTAGGCACATTTGTGCTCTTATGCACGCCCCTTACAGACCTCTTAGGAATGGGGTGAGGTTAATAGTAGATAGTTTTTGGTTAAAGATTTTGGGATTTCGAATAGAGACTATGGAGTCAGGTAGTGTATTCCAAGTATTAACAACTCTGTTACAGAAGTCACATTTTCTGCAATCAAGATTGAAGCGGTTAACATTAAGTTTAAATCTATTGTTTAAACTTAATGTTTAAACATTAAGTAAACTTAAACTTAAAGTTTAAGTTATTTTAAATACTTAAAATTATTTTAAGTTAGTTTAAACATTATTGCTTAAACTGCAATGTAATCTAAAATATTCAGAATATCAGAATAACAAGGGTTGGGAGGAAACTTGGAGGTCTTCTAGGGGTTCAACCTCCTGCTCAAGCAGGAAACCCTATATCAGGGGTATCATACTCCAGGCCCACGACCCAGATCTGGCCGGCGGGGTGCTTAGATCTGGCCGGTGGGTCCACCCTGGAAACAGCGAAGGAATGGCCCACAGTGCCTCTGCCAGCAAAAACAGAGGTCAAGGCGGTCCTCCCAGGCTCCATTTTTGGCTGCGACAGTCTCCTGCAGCTCTCTGCCAGTGAAAACAGAGCTTGGGGGGCTGTGCGCGGACCCCTGAGCTCCATTTTCACTGGCAGAGGGTTGCAGGAGGCCGTTTCAGCCAAAAACGGAACTCGGAAGTCCATTTTCACTGGCAGAGTGCTCAGGCCACCACAGGCACCCCCAACACGAGTGACATTGAGCTGGCCATGCCCACCCTGGCCGTGCCCACCCAGTCCCCCCCACCCCCAAGGTCAAACACAACCCTGATGCAACCCTCAATGAAATCAAGTTTGGCACCCCTCCCCATTTCAGACAAATGGTTGTCCAAACTTTTCTTAAAAACCTCCAATATTGGCATGCCGACAACTTCTGGAGGCAAGTCATTCCACTGCATGATTCTTCTGTGAGGAAATTTCTGGGTTGGTTCTCTCTTTGATTAGTTTCCATCCATTGTTTCTTGTCCCGCCTTCAGGTGCTTTGTAGAATAGGTTGACCCCCCTCTTCTTTGTAGCATCAAATATGATCAGAACCTACCGGTAATACTCTTTGATATTTTACAAATGACTTAGATGAGGGGATAGAAGGAGTTTCATCCTTTAGTAAATGACACCAAGGAGCAGGAGATGGCTAACACCTTAGAAGACCAACTAGAGTTCAAAAAGATATTATGGTACAGTGTTTCCCCAAAAAAAGACCCTGTCTTATATATATATATACTGAACCCTGAAATAAGCGCTTGGTCTTATTGCCATGGGCTCAAAAGCCCGATTGGGCTTATTATCAGGAGATGTCTTATTTTGGGGGAAACAGGGTAATAGACTGAAACATTGGGTGCTACCTATCAAAATGCAATTCAGTGGCAAGAAATGTAGGCTTCACCAATTGATAAGAAAAATCAGATCCACAAATACAGAATTAACAGCAGTATCTGGGAGAAAGATTTGGGCATCCTGATACGCCATAGGTTAATCAACAACTGGCAGATGACCTGAATGAGTTTTACTGCAGGTTTGAAAGGAAACTACAGCCACCTATCTCCACAACCCCCATCTCAGACACACCAACAACAGCCAAGCCTCCTACAACTGACCCCATTTCATTGGGTTCACAACCCCTAGTGATCACAGAAAAGGAAGTGCAGGACCTATTTCACAGACAAAAGCCAGGAAAAGCTCCAGGCCCAGACAAGATAACTCCTTCTTGCTTAAAAGTCTGTGCTGACCAATTGGCCCCCATCTTCACCCATATTTTCAATAAATCACTAGAGATGTGCTATGTTCCTTCTTGCTTCAAACGCTCTACCATCATCCCAGTGCCGAAGAAGCCCACCATCAAGGAACTGAATGACTACAGACCAGTTGCTCTAACATCTGTAGTCATGAAAACCTTTGAAAGGCTAGTGCTTTCCTACCTGAAAACCATCACGAATCCGCTCTTAGACCCCTTGCAATTTGCATACCGAGCAAATAGATCAACAGATGATGCTGTTAATATGGCTCTGCACTACATCCTACAACATCTTGAGTCTCCAAAGACCTATGCAAGGGTCCTTTTTGTAGACTTTAGTTCAGCATTCAATACCATCATTCCAGACATTCTTCTAACTAAGCTAAACCAGCTACAGGTACCGGAACAGACTTGTAAGTGGATCACAAGCTTCCTAACAAACAGGAAGCAGCAGGTGAAGCTAAGCAAGATCACATCAAATACCTGTACAATTAGCACAGGGCCCCCCCAAGGCTGTGTGCTCTCCCCACTTCTCTCTGTATACCAATGACTGCATCTCCAATGATCCATTTGTTAAGCTACTGAAGTTCGCAGATGACACAACAGTGATTGGTCTCATTCGAGACAATGACGAATCCGCATATAGACGAGAGGTCGAACAACTAGCCTTGTGGTGCAACCAAAACAATCTGGAACTGAACACACTCAAAACCATAGAAATGGTGGTAGACTTTAGGAAAAACCCTTCCATACTTCCACCTCTCACAATACTTGACAACACAGTATCAACAGTAGAAACCTTCAAATTTCTGGGTTCTATCATATCGCAAGATCTCAAATGGACAGCTAACATCAAAAACATCATTAAAAAAGGACAACAAAGAATGTTCTTTCTGCGCCAACTCAGTAAGCTCAAACTGCCCAAGGAGCTGCTGATCCAATTCTACAGAGGAATTATTGAGTCTGTCATTTGCACCTCTATAACTGTCTGGTTCGGTTCTGCAACCCAACAAGAAAAACACAGACTTCAGAGGATAATTAGAACTGCAGAAAAAATAATTGCTACCAACTTGCCTTCCATTGAGGACCTGTATACTGCACGAATCAAGAAGAGGGCCATGAAAATATTTGCAGATCCCTCGCATCCTGGACATAAACTGTTTCAACTCCTACCCTCAAAACAACGCTATAGAGCACTGCACACCAGAACAACTAGACACAAGAACAGTTTTTTCCCGAAGGCCATCACTCTGCTAAACAAATAATTCCCTCAACACTGTCAGACTATTTACTGAATCTGCACTACTATTAATCGTTTCATAGTTCCCATCACCAATCTCTTTCCACTTATGACTGTATGACTATAACTTGTTGCTGGCAATCCTTATGATTTATATTGATATATTGACCATCAATTGTGTTGTAAATGTTGTACCTTGATGAACGTATCTTTTCTTTTATGTACACTGAGAGCATATGCACCAAGACAAATTCCTTGTGTGTCCAATCACACTTGGCCAATAAAAATTCTATTCTATTCTATTCTATTCTATTAAGCATGCAGCATCAACAGAGATACAGTATATAGATGACAGGCTGTGATCCTTCTGCTCTAAGCTACACCACCCAGATGACATCTGATTACTGTGCCTCGCTTTGGATGCAACAATACAAGAAGAATGCAGAATGCAAAGAGCAAATAAGACAGATAGGGACTTGGAGGCTGAATTTTATGACAATAGTTTAAGGAATTGGGTGTGTTTACCTTAAAGAAGGGAAGGCTAAATGGGGGCCATTATAGCAATCTTCCAATCCTTGAAGGATTGTTACTGCGAAGAGGCTCTGTGTGTATATTCTCCATAGTTCCCAGGATAAGACAAGAACTGGTAGATAGAAGAAGGAGATCCAAACTCACAATAAGGAGAAATTTTCTGACAGCTATTAAGCAGTGAAAGTTCCTGTCTCCTGGCATCATAAGTGCTCAAACCCTGGAGATTTGCAAGCAAAGATAGACAGCCACTGATCTGGAATGGGACAGGACTAGAAGCATCTCTAAGCTACTTTCCAAGCTTTGATTCTACGACTCTATACACATGCTGTCAAGCACAGCTCCAGCTTGACACATGACGCTACAGGGGTCTGGATCATGGGAGCAGCCCTTAATCAAAGATCCAAAAGGATAAATTATTGAAGACTTGTTTGAGGGGCGCAGGGATCTGCGTTTGGGAATCATGGGGAGGGGAATAACACACTGGTGGCTGGGAGTAGAGGGAGATGAGGGCTGGGCATCACGAAGAGCTGCTTTACTTCCGGGATTTGGCAGATGATGTGGCAACTGGGGCTGTCAGACGAGGAGGGAGAGAGCAGTCAGGCATCTAATCAACGGAGCAGTTCAGCCATGGGGCAGGGCATGAGCAGCACGGGATGTTTAAAAAGGAGCTGAGAGGCAGAAGTTCTCAGGGCTTACTTTGTACAGAGAGATCTCGACTATTACTGAGACCTGGTATGTAGCAGACCCAATAACAAAGTCACTGTTGGAAAAGAAAACCAAATTGGCTTGTTTCTTCTCACGGCGTCTGACACAACTGTGGCTGAGCTAGCCAAGACATGCTTTATGTCTATATAATCATCTGCAACTGGTTGGGCTTACACAGCATATTCAATCCATATCAAGTGCTCGCAAGTCATAATTACAGGTAGTCCTCGAGTTACGGCCATAACTGGACCCAAAATTTATGTTCCAAAATTTATGTTTGGTTAAGTGCTCCATTTTATGACTTTTCTTGCCTCAGTTATTCGGTGAATCATGGCATTCGTTAAGTTAGTAACATGGTTGTTAGTGAATCTGGCTTCCCCACTGACATTGCCAATCAGAAGATCACAAACGCTGATGACATGTGTTGTGTCTTGTCCGCTCTCACCGCAGCCGGGGTCTGCTTATCTGCTCCCGAACACGGAGGAATGTATGCCTCCCGGCCCCAGTTCTGGCTCCATGCCCAGACAAGCTGCAGAGGAGGGGGCACCTCCCGGTCCCAGCCCTGGCTCCATGCCCAAGCAGGCTGCAGAGGAGAGAGCATCCCCCGGCCCCAGCCCTGGCTCCATGCCCAGGCAAACGGAGCAGCTAGACCCCTCCCCCTCCTCCACAGCATGTGAGCCTGAGGAAAGTTTAATTCCAACAACAGCTGATTGGAGTGACCTCGCATCAGAAGATTGGATAGGCAGAGGCAACAGAAGGAAGGGAGGGGCAGGCCTTAATGAGTGCTGAGTCATGGAGCCACACCCCATGGCCTATATAAAGGATCTGCTTTCTGGCAGTCTCTGAGTCAGGCAAAGTCGAACTTATCTTGCTGAAGTCACTTACTGGTCTCCTGCCTGCTCTGAGGACTTTGCTAGGACTTTGGGCAGAGCTGCAGAGGCAAGCCTGATTCGGATTTCCCTGACCTGGCCGTCAGCGGAGGAGTGGGACACGACAACATGTCATGACCCCAGGACACTGCAACTGTCATAAATATGAACCAGTTGCCAAGCGCTTGGCAACTGGTTCATATTTATGACAGTTGCATTTTGATCATGATCATGACAGTTGAATTTTGATCATGTGACCAGTAGTGGGTTTCACATTTTGTTACCACTAGTTCGCTGCCCATGTGCATGCTCGCTTCGTGTGCACAGGCACCTTCTACACATGCGCCCGGCCTTCTGTTGTGTCTTGCCCGCTCTCACCGCAGCCGGGGTCTTCTTATCTGCTTCCGAACGCTGAGGAATGTCGTAGTATGCCTCCCGGCCCCAGCCCTGGCTCCATGCCCAGACAGGCTGAGGAGGAGGGGGCACCTTCCGGCCCCAGCCCTGGCTCCATGCCCAGACAGGCTGCGGAGGAGGGGCACCTCCGCCCCAGCCCTGGCTCCATGCCCAGGCAAACGGAGCAGCTAGACCTCCCCTCCCCACAGCATGTGAGCCTGAGGGAGGTCTATTACCAACAGCTGCCGACTGGGTGACCTCGCTTCAGAAGAATTGATAGGCGGCGGCCAGAAGGAAGGGAGGGCAGGCCTGGATAAGTGCTGAGTCATGGAGCCACACCCCATGGCCTATATAAAGGATCTGCTTTCTGGCAGTCTCTGAGTCAGGCAAAGTCGAACATATCTTGCTGAAGTCACTTTCTGGTCTCCTGCCTGCCTTGAGGACTTTGCTAGGACTTTGGCAGAGGTGCAGAGGCACGCCTGATTCGGATTTCCTGACCCGGCCGTCCAGCGGAGGAGTGGGACACGACAACATGTCATGACCCCAGGACACTGCAACTGTCATAAATATGAACCAGTTGCCAAGCGCTTGGCAACTGGTTCATATTTATGACAGTTGCATTTTGATCATGATCATGACAGTTGAATTTTGATCATGTGACCAGTAGTGGGTTTCACATTTTGTTACCACTAGTTCGCTGCCCATGTGCATGCTCGCTTCGTGTGCACAGGCACCTTCTACACATGCGCCCGGCCTTCTGTTGTGTCTTGCCCGCTCTCACCGCAGCCGGGGTCTTCTTATCTGCTTCCGAACGCTGAGGAATGTCGTAGTATGCCTCCCGGCCCCAGCCCTGGCTCCATGCCCAGACAGGCTGAGGAGGAGGGGGCACCTTCCGGCCCCAGCCCTGGCTCCATGCCCAGACAGGCTGCGGAGGAGGGAGCACCTCCCGGCCCCAGCCCTGGCTCCATGCCCAGGCAAACGGAGCAACTAGACACCTCCCCCTCCCCCACAGCATGTGAGCCTGAGGGAGGTCTATTACCAACAGCTGCCGACTGGAGTGACCCTCGCTTCAGAAGAATTGATAGGCGGCGGCGTCAGAAGGAAGGGAGGGGCAGGCCTGGATAAGTGCTGAGTCATGGAGCCACACCCCATGGCCTATATAAAGGATCTGCTTTCTGGCAGTCTCTGAGTCAGGCAAAGTCGAACATATCTTGCTGAAGTCACTTTCTGGTCTCCTGCCTGCCTTGAGGACTTTGCTAGGACTTTGGCAGAGCTGCAGAGGCACGCCTGATTCGGATTTCCCTGACCCGGCCGTCAGCGGAGGAGTGGGACATGACACCTTCCGCGCATGCACCCAGCCTCAAAAATGTGCCTAAATAGGATGGCATAGAACTGGGGTGGTTGGGCAGACCCATCTGCGATCTCCGCTACCGGTTCGCGCGATCCGGTATGAACTGGCTGAATACTACCTCTGCACGTGACCATAGAGATGCTGCATTGACCGTAAGTGTGAAAAACAGTCATAAGTCACTTTTTTCAGAGCTGTTGTAACTTCAAACGGTCACTAAATAAACTGTTGTAAGCCAAGGATTATCTGTACTGCATTGCCATAACTTGTTACCCACGCAAATAAACTTGGCTTGCAGATCTGAAGGGAGGATTGTTGAGCTTCCACATTATGCTAAATCACAAAACACCCAGTCCGATATAATTGAGCTGAAAGTGACAAGCAAACCAGACATTATGGTTTATCGCAATTTGCAAAACGACGCAGCCCCTGAAAACAACGGAAGAGGGACGTGGGACAAGGATCAATACATATTTATACGGAATTGTTTTGCATGGGTAAACAACGTCTCAGATCAAAGCAGTAACGTTAAAACAAAACAAAAAACAATCTGCTTTTGAAAAATGACAGCTGGGTCATACAGATGAAACAAAGGGAATAATTTAGTTTTGTCTTCTCTTAGGATAATTCTAATTCAGAGCTTAATGTACCAGAGAATTCGCGTGTAATACAAGGCATGCAAAGCTGATGTTTCGCCCAACCTTTCTTCCCCAGTGCTGTACTTGCCTTAGCTCTGCTGACACTTAACTCTTTTTATCAAAACAGCCTCGTCAAGTAAATTACCTTGTCTTTGAGTATTTCCGTACTGCATCCTTCAGATCAGGGGTGGGTTCTACTTACTTTTACTACCAGTTCGCAGCGGGATCACACGCAGAAGCTCCCTGATGACGTCGGGGTCGGTGGGTGGGCGGAGTCTCCCCCACCCCCTGGTTTTACTACCAGTTCACAAGAACCGGTCCGAACCGGGGGCAACCCACCACTGCTTCATGTCCCTGCCTGCCTCCCATATTGAAAACTAGCTGGGAATGAAACCAGTTTAAGAAAACTTTTCAAAGATTTTAACCTCAACTTCGTAGGCAGCCCTCAAAAAATGAACTCTTTCCTCCACATTAGTGGATCTTTTTTCCAGTTTCTTTTTTTTCCCCTAACCCCCGGTTTTTCAGATTCTTGCAACCCAGATCTAGAAGTTATAAATGATGGAGGTCCATAGTGGAGGTAGCTGCTGGATGGATGGCAGACTCCATCTCCCTCCCCGCTTTGTTCTCTTCTCTCTACCCATCCATCTTTCTTTCTTCAGTAATCATGTAGTTGTATTTTTCTTTGCGTTCTTTTTTTCATCGTTTACTTTATTGCTCTGTTATCATACTTCTATTCTCTTTTTTATTTTATTTTATTTTATTTGCATTTATATCCCGCCCTTCTCCGAAGACTCAGTGCGGCTTACACTATGTTAGCAATAGTCTTCATCCTATTTGTATATTTATATACAAAGTCAACTTATTGCCCCCAACAATCTGGGTCCTCATTTTACCTACCTTATAAAGGATGGAAGGCTGAGTCAACCTTGGGCCTGGTGGGACTTGAACCTGCAGTAATTGCAAGCAGCTGCTGTTAATAACAGACTGTCTTACCAGTCTGAGCCACAGAGGCCCCTCTTCACGCTCTTTTTTATTCCTTCCTTTTTTATTGTGGTAAGCTGCCTAGAGTAGCTCCATGGCAAGATAGGAGCCAAATAAATTTAACAAATAATAAATAGTGAATGAAGTTCTGGTATTGGGGCAACTAGCTATATTCCTGACAGACAACTCAAACTGGTTAGAAAAACATACAGTATCTTCTCTTTTGAATGCAGTCACAAGCTCTTTAATTCATGGTTGGTATTCAACTTGGGGGTTCCAACTAAAAGGTGTGCCTCTAGGGCTCAGAGTCCATTCACCCTCCTGATCAATAGCTTGTGAATAAAATAGCTCAAGCTTAACATTAGCCACCAGCTCACCAATCTTTCAAAATGGTATGTATACGTTGGGAATCAATCCACCATGCTCTAGCTAGACATTCCATTAGAATAATTTTCATAAACCAGATTAGATTAGATTAGATTAGATTGGATTAGATTAGATTAGATTAGATTAGATTAGATTAACAGAGTTGGAAGGGACCTTGTAGGTCATCCAGTCCAACCCCCCCGCCCAAGCAGGAGACCCTACACTATTTCTGACAAATGGCAGTCCAATCTCTTCTCGAAAGCCTCCAGTGATGAAGCTCCTACAACTTCTGAAGGCAACTTCTGTTCCATTGGTTGATTGTTCTCACTGTCGGAAAATTTCTCCTTATTTCTAGGTTGAATCTCTCCTAGATCAGTTTCCATCCATTATTCTTTGTCCAGCCTTCAGGTGCCCCTCAAATATTGGAACATTGCTATCATGTCTCCCCTGGTCCTTCTCTTCACCAGGCTAGCTATATACATTGAGTCTTGGTTTGTTTTCCAGTTATATTTCTATCTGCTTGCCTAAAATATGGCAGTGGTCAGTTCAATAAATGCCTTAGATTCTAACTTGGATAACATAATTTATACCTAGCCTGTTGTGGTCTGCCAGCAGCCCACGAACCCGGCACGAAGTCAGACAGTGAAGAGGATGGGAAGGACAATGAGCCAAAAAAAAAAAAGGTTATAAAATATGGCACAATTCACTTAACAGTCACCTTGCTTAGCAATGAAAATTTTGGTCTCGGCTGCGGTTGTACATTGAAGACTTCCTGCATACCATGTTCCCAAGGTGAGACCACAAGCGTTAAACTTGTTCTCTTACCCTATTAAGACTTTCTTGAGTTGATGGCGCAGTGGTTAGAGTGCAAGTACTGCAGGCTATTTCTGCTGACTTCCGGCTGTCTGCAATTTGGCAGTTCGAATCTCACCAGGCTCCAAGTTGACTCAGCCTTCCATCCTTCCGAGGTGGATAAAATGAGGACCCAGATTGTTGGGGGCAATAGGCTGACTCTGTAAACCGCTTAAAGAGGGCTCTAAAGCAGTATGAATCAGTATATAAATCTAAGTGCTATTGCTATTTGCCATCCAGTTAGTGTTGACTCCAGTGGTGGGTTTCAATTTTTTTTTACTTCCAGTTCTGTGGGTATGGCTTAGTGGGTGTGGCATGGCTTGGTGGGCGTGGCTTGGTAGGTGTGGAAGGGGAAGGATTCCCTCCCCAATCCAGGGGAAGTTTACTACAAAATCCCCATTTCCTCCCAATCAGCTGGGACTTGGGAGGCAGAGAATAGATGGGGGCGGGGCCAGTCAGAATTTTTACTACCAGTTCTCCGAACTACTAACATTTTTGCTACTGGTTCTCCAGAACTGGTCAGAACCTGCTGAAATCCATCTCTGGTTGACTCTCAGTAACCACATAATTAGCTTTCTCCAGGAAGATCTGTCCCCATCCTGATCTAACAGTGCACCCATTGCTGCTATAATAACCAGCTGCTGGTGGTCATTTCTTTCTCAGCATTACAGGCTTTTCAAAAGAGCCATATGAATCTAAATTTAACACTGCAGTCTGTTTAGAACTAGGAGCCATCACATATCTGAGGAGGAGGCGGCCGATTTAAAAGACTCAGACAAGCACACATCTGCCTTCCAATACCTTCTATCATTTCTCAGTATCTGCTTCCTTATTCTTCCAAGGTCGGTAAAATGAGGAGCCAGATTGTTTGGGGGCAATATGCAGACTGTGTAAACCAGACATTGTGGGTTTCAGTAGGTTCTGACCAGTTCTGGAGAACCGGTAGCAGAAATTTTGAGTAGTTCGGAGAACCGGTGGTAAAAATTCTGACTGGCTCCACCCTCATCTATTCTCTGCCTCCCGAGTCCCAGCTGATCGGGAGGAAATGGAGATTTTACAGAATCCTTCCCCTGCCACACCCACCAAGCCACATCCACAGAACCGATAGTAGCAAATTTTTGAAACCCACCACTGGTGTAAACCACTTAGAGAGGGCTGTAAAGCACTGTGAAGCAGTATATAAGTCTAAGTGTTATTGCTATTGCTATTACCATGCAACCAGACACAAAATCTGCATTCCTGGACCTGAAATACAATCCAAGAATAGCAAGATGCTGTATTCAATTCTTACAATTCAAAAGCTGTGTAACATTCAAAGCGGCAGAAGTAGAAGACCTGGCTCACATCCTATTTGATTGTTGCCTGTATAAGAGGGTGAGAGACAGGTACCTTGTTGTCCATATAACAAACGAATGACCCATTGGGATCCCCATTGGGATTTCCACAAAGAAGAGGGAGTCAAGCTATTCTCCAAAGCACCTGAGGGTAGAACGAGAAGCAATGGACGGAAACTAATCAAGGAGAGAAGCAACTTAGAACTAAGGAGAAATTTCCTGACAGTTAGAACAATTAATCAGTGGAACAACTTGCTTCCAGAAGCTGTAAATGCTCCAACATTGGAAATTTTTAAGAAAATGTTGGATAACCATTTGTCTGAAATGGTGTAGGGTTTCCTGCCTGGGCAGGGGGTTGGACTAGAAGACCTCCAAGGTCCCTTCCAACTCTTTTATTGTTGTTGTTGTTGTTGTTGTTGTTGTTGTTGTTGTTGTTGTTGTTGTCATTGTTATTATTATTATATTTCAAAACAACTTACCTTATGTGCAGCCAGAATCTGAAAATAACAATTAACACAGCACAGGACTCAAGCAAAATGGTTTGGCTGAGATCGGCATATGTGGAACTGATTGGGGTAGATTGTAGGGGTGATACCGAAATGTAATTTTATCTTATTTTATGTATACATATATATTAAAGTATTCTATTTTATTCCAATTTCACTTTAAATTGTATTTCATCCAATGCCAATTTAAATTGTTTTTATCAGATTTTAGTCCTAATTTGGGTCTGGAACTCTGCACTTTGATATGGCCCAAAAGCTAATCAATAAAATAAAGTAAGTAAGTGTGTAATATTAGCCAAGGCAACAGCAACAACAACAAAAAGAGGGATGGAGGGAGAGGAATTGATCAACAATGTGGAAGTAAAGGGAGATCTAAACTTCTACCAAGGATAACAATCCCTGTGGGATCCAATCTGGGTCAGTCATTGGGACTATTAGTTTTGTTTTCTGAGCTTTCAGACTCCTGCTGGAGCCCCTCTTCAGGGGACTTGAACACTCTAGCACAGGGGTCTCCAACCTTGGCCACTTTAAGACTTGTGGACTTCAACTCCCAGAATCCCCCAGCCAGCTTTGCTGGCTGGGGGATTCTGGGAGTTGAAGTCCACAAGTCTTAAAGTGGCCAAGGTTGGAGACCCCTGCTCTAGCAGAGTGTCCTGGTGAGAGGTCCCTGTGACCGACCCAGACTGGATCCTGCAACATTTTTCTGGGACACATATACTTGCCTTCATTTGTCAGATTCTCCCTGTCCCCATCGCCATTTGCTACAAAAGGGTCTCCAATATTTTCAAACTGAAGGAAGAGGCTCTAGATTATTGCAATGCTCTCTACATGGGGCTGCCCTTGAGGTGCACCCGGAGGCTGCAGTTAGTCCAGAATGCGGCTGCGTGAGTAGTTGTGGGAGCCACTCGTGGCTCCCACATAACACCACTGCTGCGCAGTCTGCACTGGCTTCCTGTTGTCTTTTGGGTGCGCTTCAAGATTTTGGTTACCACCTTTAAAGCGCTCCATGGCTTAGGACCCGGGTACTTACGAGACCGCCTGCTGTTACCTTATGCCTCCCACCGACCCGTACGCTCTCACAGAGAGGATCTTCTCAGGGTGCCATCCGCCAAACAGTGTCGGCTGGCAGCCCCCAGGAGCAGGGCCTTCTCTGTTGGAGCTCCGACGCTCTGGAACGAACTTCCCCCTGGCTTACGCCAAGTGCCTGATCTTCGGACCTTTCGCCGTGAGCTAAAAACACACTTATTTATTCAAGCGGGACTGGCATAATAGTTTTACTATTTTAAATTGGGTTTTTACTGTTTTAGGGTTTTTAAATTTTAAAATTTTAAGGTCGGCCTTTTTTTCTGTAATTTGCTTTGTTTTAACTTCTAGTTTTAATTGTATATATATTGAGTTTTATTCTTGGCTGTACACCGCCCTGAGTCCTTCGGGAGAAGGGCGGTATAAAAATCAAATAAATAAATAAATAAATAAATAAATAAATAAATAAATAAATAAATAAATAAATAAATAAATAAATAAATAAATAAATAAATAAATAAATAAATAAATAAATAAATAAATAAATAGATGAGTGATAGAACTCCTAATTTAGCTGCAGAGAATCCTAACCTGAACTTCAGGCAATTCAAGCCTCAGGTCTGATGTCCTACAGAGCAGCTGCTATTTTGCATCAGCAAAATAGAAAGAGGGGGATCAGAGACGAAAACTGGAAGGCAACTTCCCAGTTTTTACTTGAGGACATGAGACCCTTGCCTTGAAAAATCATGTGAAGTTGCCATAGATAGATTAGATTAGATTAGATAGATAGATAGATAGATAGATAGATAGATAGATAGATAGATAGATAGATGGAGATGGATGGAGATGGAGATAGAAGGAGATGGAGATAGATGGAGATGGCGATGGAGATGAAGATAGAGATATTCAAAAAGAGTGTTTCCCCAAATATTTTGTAGTAAACATGCAACCGATCTGCCTGTTTTTTTTTTTGTAAAGGTAAAAGGTAAAGTTTCCCCCTCGCACATACGTACTAGTTGTTGCTGACTCTAGGGGGCGGTGCTCATCTCCGTTTCAAAGCCGAAGAGCCAGCACTGTCCGAAGATGTCTCCATGGTCATATGGCCAGCATGACTCAACGTCAAAGGCACACGGAACGCTGTTACCTTCCCACCAAAGGTGGTCCCTATTTTTTCTACTTGCATTTTTACGTGCTTTCAAAACTGCTAGGTTGGCAGAAGCTGGGACAAGTAATGGGAGCTCACCTCGTTACACAGCAGCACTAGGGATTTGAACCGCCGAGCTACCGACCTTTCGATCAACAAGCTCAACGTCCTAGCCTCTGAGCCACCGCGTCCAGCATACAATATCTTACAATTTCTCCCTCTCTCCCAGCAAAAATTAAAAAATAATGCAAGTGCCCAGGATGACATTATGTTAATCAACTCACCCATGCAGGGGAGTCTTTGTCACACCTGACAGTTTTTTTTTATGAATGGCTGCTACTAAGAAGCTATTTATCATTGTCTGCAGCTTTTGCACTTCATTTCTTTCCTGTTGCTGAGATTTTTTTCCCCTCTCGTATTTGGTGAAACAACTCCCACAACTGCCATGTTCTTGGCAAACATGGTTCATGTTATCTATGCCATTGTTTCTCAACTTTGCAACTTGAAGAGGTGTGGACTTCAACTCCCTGAATTTGGGGAGTTGAAGTCCACACCTCCTTAAGTTGCCACGGTTGAGAAACATTGATCTATCTTCTTGTTTATTCAACAAAGTATACTTAAGCAAACAGCAGTTTAATATGCTGTGTATGTTGAATGAAACTGTAGAGATTTTCAGTCATCCAGGTCATGGTTGTCCCAATTTTTTAGGAGGCAATTGGACTTTCTTGTTCCAGACGACAGGAACCAGGAGCATCTTCTATAGATTGTCAACGTACTGCCTGGCAAACTCAACCAAAGCAAGCACAGTTGAGACGATCCAATCTCTGAATGCAAAACTTTATTCAGTACATCATTTCAGCACTGAGTAGGGCAAAATCTAGCTAATTCTCATGCAAACCCAACTAATTAAAGTATAGAATTCTCCTTCCTCTATTAGTGCCGTTCACATCGTCCAATTGAGTGTCATTGTACTGTTATGAGAAAAAGTCTTTGGTTTTGGCAAACACCTGCTGAAGTGTGCTTGGCTCTCATGGATCATCTTTTTGATGTCTGGAGCCTACATTCCATTTCACTCTTCCCTCCCCCCGGTTCATTGGCAAGCTGAGAAGCAATAATGGTTGCAACAGCATGAGTGTGCTTCAAATTTGACATAGCTCTCTTTGCCTGCTCTCTTTCTTCCAAGCAGTAGGATGACAAGAAAGGGAAAGTTCTTCACCAATGTCTGAACTGAACATTTGCAGAGAAACTACACCCACCTTAGTAACATCAGGGCCTAGGGAACACATTTATCTTCCCAAGAAATTAGAGGTCCTGGAATTCATTATTTAGACCAGGGGTCGGCAACCTTAACCACTCAAAGAGCCATTTGGACCTGTTTCCCAAACAAAAGAAAACACCGGGAGCCACAAACCCCTTCCTGTGCCTGACTCTTTCCTGAGCAGTCACAAAACTAGCATATGTAGTTGAATTCTGTTTTCTTCTGAAACTTTTCTTTTCTTGGATTTATCCATGGTTGCCCTACCGGGAGTCGAAAAGCTCAATAAATCATGTGCCAGTGGGTGTCGCACATTGGCGGTTGTGACACATATTTTGAGCAACAGGGAGCCGCAGCAGAGGGATGAAAGAGCCACTTGCGGCTCCAGAGCCACAGGTTGCTGACCCCTGATTTAGACTATACTCCAGTCCCTTCCTTTCATTTTCATCTTAATGAAGGCAGTTTGGTTTGATACAGAAGAGATTTGTCACAAATAGGTACTGATGTCCTTCTGGGAATGATCTTTTTCATGTTTCAAAAATGATTCTTTTTCTGAAATCAGAAAACCAAGTAAATTACTTTATCAAATGGGACTAGTGCTAGACTGGAACATCTGGGGGTTTTACTTTTCATATTTTGAAAAAAGTTTTATCTATGCTCTACATATTGATGCATCGGTATTCTCAAGGCAGTAATGCACTGCATAATGTTAGCTCCTCGCTTTATGCACTTTGATTTTTTTAATGTGTCCTATCAATATTTTTTTGTTTTGAAAAAAAAATTGAATGGGAGTGTTCTTCTATTGATTTATTCTACATCTATTGATATTGGCAGATGTCTGTAAGCAAGTCATTTTGCTGAAATCATTTGGGCAAAGGGTTTTCGTACAATTACATTTCCCTTTGGGCATCATTTAAAAGTTTGTTTTTCTCTTGTTTCATTGCTTTTTTTAGATGTTAATTGGACTGATCTAGACAACGTGATACGATGCCAACAACAAATGCAGGTCAAAAATGTGTATTTATTATGGGCTTTCCAAATAGATGATACCACCAGAATACCACTGAGTTTAGCATTTTATTATATTTAGCTCATGTGTTCATGTTTTATTAAAAATGCAACCTATACTGATTAGAATAAAGCTAACCCTTTTATTTCTGCTGGAAAGCAATTAGGTTTGTTTTCTGTCTGTCCATCAGCAGGATAACTCCCTGAAAATTAAATTGGGAGTGGTAGAGGAAATCGCAAAAGAAAGATTGAGTTAAAAATAGGCAGGACTTTAGTTGGGGGCTACAGGGGGGGAAATGTTAGAAAAATAATTCCCGAACGCACCCATATGAGAGAGGGAGTTGGGAAATGACTCATAATATTGGTAACTGCTCCATTCTAACCTTCCTCCTGGCCATGAGATAGAAAGCCACACATATGGAGCCTGCCCTGTGTTTCACATCAAACATACACAACCCACACCCAAGAGAAAGGAAAAGCAGAAAGACAGAGACACACACAGGCGGAACATGTAAGTACACCCTCATGTGTTCATGGGACAAAAAAGCATATTTATGCATACAAGCATAGATATATATATATATATATATATATATATATATATATATATATATATATATATATATATATATATATATATATATATATATATATATATATATATATCTTCATTACATAGAGGAGAATGCAGGTGTCTTCTACAGTGCATGTTGGAAGAAATTCCAAAAATCTGGCCTGTTTGCTGACACTATGTTCTCGTTTGCCCTGGGCTTGGTCACATTTTATAGTCTTTTCTATATAGAATATCACAGCATAGTGTAGAATATCGTAGCATAGCATAGAATATGCACCAAGACAAATTCCTTGTGTGTCCAATCACATTTGGCCAATAAAAATTCTATTCTATTCTATTCTAATAGAATAAAATGGAGAGATGGAGATGGAGAGAGAGAGAGAGACTGAGAGATTGAAAGAGAAACACAGACACACACAGAGAGAGAGAGAGGGAGGGAGGGAGGGAGGGAGAGATCAGCTCAAATGCAGGTTAAATGAATTGCGTTTTCTCTTTTTAAAATCTCCAATACACTTTATTTATTTATTAGCTGGACGCCGTACTTCGCTATGAAACTATGTGCTCGGGCTTGATAAATTGACACTTGCTGCCTGAAACTTAATGTAGAATGTGTAACTCCGTAGCATCAGAGTGTGTTAATATAATGCAACTGGCAGTTGGAACAGAGGGGAAGCGGGAGTGGAATGTCCCAGCCCGCAGCATCCATTGGTATTCATTTGGCTAGCATGCTGTCAGTGTGGGAGAGAGTTGAGTGGTGTTTGGAAACTCAAACAGTATTTGCTGTGTGAGCAAGAAGGAGACTGAAAGGAGGCTGGACGTGGCTTAGCTCAACTGTTCTGTAGTAAAGCTGCTTGCTGCTGTGAAAGTAAAACGGAAAGTGAAACTCCTCTGCTTGTGTTTTGCATTTGGAACAGATTTATTTTGAGGTGGGGAGGGGGAGTACAACTCCTTAGCATCAGAGCAGGTTAATAATAATATAGGAAATACTAATGCTCTGATAGTCATTTTGAAAATTCCTTTCTTAGTGAGCACCTAGAAGCTAAAAGGAACATATGTGGCATATTTCAAGTTTGTAGGCTTTGCGGTTCTGGAGATTTCGTGATTAATGTGTGAGTGGTTTTCACTTTTATATATATAGATTTGATTTCTACAGCCACCCAACTCAACCAAGTAACTCTGCTAACTGAGCCCTCAGATCTTACAAAACTTGAAGCTATCCATGCTTTTGGTCACATTCAGACACAGAGAATTTAGCTGAACTGTCTTCTTAAATACCAATCAGCTTTCATAAAAATAAGAAGGTGGGGGCTAGAAATATCCTAGATTACTTTAAATGCTATAAATGTCAGTTCTATATATGTATTGGACCTTTTAAGTATGGTCTAGGGCTTTGCCAGAATTAGTGAAATAGCATAGTAGCTTATGGTAGTGCAAATCCAAATTGAAGAAGAGATTTTCATATTGTTCAGCATATCTGAAAAAAAAATATATAATCCACCATTCGGGAATCAAAAATTTCCATGCTTATGTAATAGCAGCGTTCCAATATTTAAGGGGTTGCCACAAACACCTGGCAGGACAAGAAGCAATGGATAGAAACTAATCAAAAAGAGAAGCAGCCTAGAACTGAGGAGAAATTTCCTGACAGTGAGAACAACTTATCAGTGGAATGACTTGCCTCCAGAAGTTGTGGGTGCTCCAGCATTCATTTGGCTAGCAAAAACAGGGTCTCCTGCTTTTGCAAACGGCTGAACTAGAACAGGGGTGTCAAACTCAATTTTATTGAGGGCCGCATCAGGGTTGTGTTTGACCTGGGGGGGAGCAGGGGGGCATGGCCAGCTTGACATCACTCATGTCAGGGGCACCTGTGGTGGCCCAAGCGCTTTCCAAGTGAAAACAGGCCCCCGAGCTCCATTTTCGGCTGCAACGGCCTACTGCAACCCTCTGCCAGCAAAAATGAAGTTCAGGAGGGAGCTCCATTTTCACTGGCAGAGACATTGTGGGCCAGTCCTTTGCTGTTTCCGGGGCAGCCCCGTGGGCCAAATCTAAGCACCCTGTGGGCCAGATCCAGTCCCTGGGTCTTGAGTTTGACACCCTAGACTACAAGATCTCCAACGCTTCTTAAAAAGGTAAATGTAAAGGTTCCCCTCGCACATATGTGCTAGACGTTCCTGACTCTAGGGGTGGTACTCATCTCCATTTCAAAGCCGAAGAGCCAGCACTGTCCGAAGATGTTTCCATGGTCATGTGGCCAGCATGATTAAACGCTAAAGGCACATGGAACGCTGTTACCTTCCCACCAGAGGTGGTCCCTATTTTTCTACTTGCATTTTTTATGTGCTTTCGAACTGCTAGGTTGGCAGAAGCTGGGACAAGTAACAGGAGCTCATCCCGTTACGCGGCACTAGGGATTTGAACTGCTGAACTGCCAATCTTTCGATTGTCAAGCTCAGCGTCTTAATCACTGAGTCATTCTGTTATACATCATGCCTCACTTTTTCATTAAGTTTCTCTGCCTTCCCAAAGCTCAGTTAAATCCCAAGAGATAGCATGAATTGATTTTTTTTAAAAAAAAAACAACAACTCATAGATTACTATTGAAACGTTATTATATCATAGAAGTGTTGCAGTAATGTTGGGTCTGAATCAAGAAATAACTATGGAAAAAAATGAGCTCAATGTTTCATTTATGTTGCCAATTCAAGACTTAAGAGAAATTAGCCTTTTCCCAGTTTTTAGATCCAATATCCCCAGAAAACCAACCAGAAACAGTTTAAGCCTTTCAGGCTGATCAGGTCCAAGTTTGAAGTAAGCTTTTTAAAAATTGATTAACTATGACACATTCAAAATGATCGTGCAAATTAATTTCTGAATTACACCATTAGAACCTAATTAATTTCTCCGCTCTGCAAAATAAAGATATCACTGATGAGCACCCACTGTCGAAATCCATAAAGGAAAGAGAATGCTGAACTGAAGACTCCATTAATGTAAAAATTGATTTTTCCATTTAGGTTCTTTGAGAGACGTTTCCTCCCACCCTTACAGTAAAATGCATTTATGCTCCAACAGAAATGCCCTTTTGGCGTTCTGGCGGCGGCGGCGGCGGCGGCGGGGCCTCTGACACCTTGGGCCCCCTTAGATCCCCGCCCTGATGGAGGAGGCTTCAGTCGTGGAGGAAGATGGATGATGGGCGACTTCGGGGGCGAGGGGAGGAGCCCCGGAGGAGTTGCGCCCAATGGAGATCTGGAGGGCCTATCGGGTCCCCGTCGGCCTTGTTGGCTTGCTGGCGGCGGTGGCGGCCTGGCTTCTTCGTCTGGCGCTGGCGTGGAGTGACTGGCGTCCCTTCCTAGATGGGGGGGATGTCGGTGGCCTCGTGCGGCGGCGATGGGACGCTTTCGGCGGCGACGGCCGGGCGGAGGTGGCCGGTGGCGGCGGCCTGCCTTGGCGCTTCAAGGCGGCGGATGGCCTGTTTAACATCTCTACCACCGGTCCGTCCCCCCCTCCTTCTTCCTTAGTCCACCCCTGACTATTTATAGGGGGTGGCGAACTGACTGAATGAGTGGTTTTGTCCTCTACTCCACGAGGATCACTATTGACTGCTTCCCATCAGGACTGACTGACAGACTGGTTGTGGTCACTGTATCATCTGTTACCATCTTGACCGGCCCAGGATGGGCCTCCTGCCGGACTTTCTTGGTGATGCGAACATTTACGGCGGCTGACCTTCTTGCCCTGCGAGATGCCCCTCTCTCGCGGGTTTGGCCCTCCATACTATCGAGGGCCCACCTTGAGGACGGGCTTTGGAGCCCCGAGAGGTGGCATGCTAAAAATAGGAGGCTTAGGGGCTTTTTAATTAGCTGTTTTAAGAGATTTTTTAAAGGGAGTTTTAATGGGGATTTTAAGGGTTGGGAGGGGAGGGATTCACGGTAGGGAGAGAACCCGTCGGGAGGGGGTGGGAGGGTTAGGGCGGGTATTGGGATTAGCCCGCCGGGTGGGGAGCCAGTCCTTGCGCGTGCTCGTGGCGGTTCTGTAATGGGTTCGGAGGTTATGGGGGGATTGCGTTCCTTTTGGTGAGGTGGTTCCATTTGCATGGTAAGTGGGAGGGGCAGATATGGCGGAAGGGGGACCGTGTCGTTCTGGGGGCGCTCGATGTCTGCAGGCGATCGCGCCCGATCCCCTCCTTCTCCCGTTCCCGGATGGTCAAGACCCTCAGAGCCTGGGCCTTCGTCTGATGTTATGCAACGACGGTCCGTGGCCAATAAGGCCCCCCTAATACATGATCTGATTCAGGGGGGTGCCGCGGATATTATAGGCGTTACGGAGACCTGGTTGGGCACTGAAGGGGGCGTGCCCCTGGTCGAGATGTGCCCACCGGGTTTCCGTGCATTCCATCAGCCGAGGGCCCAGGGTAGGGGTGGGGGGGTGGCGGTTGTTATTAAAGAGAGTCTAGAGCCGAGGGAGACCACTGTACCTCAGATTGCCGGGTGTGAATCCCTCTTTGTGAGGTGGGGTCATAGGTGTCAGATGGGCTTGCTGGTCACGTACCTGGCTCCTTGCTGCGTGACAGCCGCCCTGCCCGAGCTCCTGGAGGTGCTTGCTGGGGTGGCAGTGGAGACCCCCAGACTTTTAGTCATGGGGGACTTTAACCTGCCATCTGCCGGCTCGTCATCGACAGTAGCTCGGGAGTTCATGGCTTCCATGATGGCCTTGGACCTGACTCAAGTAGTGGATGGCCCCACTCACATCGGGGGAGGCACACTGGACCTGATTTTCATCTCTGGTCGGTGGTTGAAGGATCTGGACTTGAGAGATATAGTCACAGAACCTTTGTCATGGTCAGATCACTCGCTCCTTCGCCTAGACTTTCTGACCGCTACCCAACACCGCAGGGAGACGGAACCATTACGTTGGTACCGCCCCAGGCGCCTGATGGACCCGGAGAGGTTCCGGACGGAGCTTGGGCCACTTCCTGAGGGTCTGGCTCACGGCACGGCAGAGGAACTAGCCGCAGCCTGGGAACGGGCTGCGGCTGGGGCTTTAGACCGTGTCGTGCCTCTGCGACCTCTGACCCGGCGCAGATCCCAACCGCCCTTGGTTCTCCGAGGAGCTGAGGGGATGAAACGCCGGAGAAGACGCCTAGAGAGTTCTTGGAGGTCCAGCCGCTCAGAGGCTGATCGGACACTAGTTAGATCCTATACTAGGACCTACCTAGTGGCACTGAGGGAAGCGGCGTTGCTCGCCTCCTCCCTCATTGCGCCGGCAGATAACCGCCCAGCTGCCCTGTTTGGGTGACCCGCCCTCCTTCACCAGGGGAGCGGGGTGACCCGTTGCAGGGACGTGCTGAGGAGTTTAGTGGTTATCTATACGACAAAATCGTTCAGCTTCGGGACGGTCTGGACCAAAATTGTGGCGATTCGGACGGGGCGTCTGAGGGCGGTCTTGGTGATATTGTCTGGGATGAGTTTGACCCTGTGGCTCCCGAGGACATGGACAGGTTGCTGGGTAGACTGAATGCCACCACGTGTTTACTGGACCCGTGCCCCTCCTGGCTGGTGCTGGCCACTCAGGAGGTGACACGAGGCTGGCTCCAGGCGATTACAAGTGCTTCCTTGTTGGAGGGAGTCTTTCCCGCCGCCTTGAAAGAGGCGGTGGTGAGGCCCCTCCTCAAGAAGCCTTCCCTGGACCCGGCTATTTTAGGTAATTATCGTCCGGTCTCCAACCTTCGCTTCGCGGCGAAGGTTGTAGAGAGTATGGTGGCATATCAGTTTCCCCTCCACCTGGAGGAAACTGTCTATCTAGACCTGTTCCAGTCCGGCTTCCGGCCCGGTTACAGCACTGAGACGGCTTTGGTCGCGTTGGTGGATGATCTCTGGAGGGCCAGGGATAGGGGTTGTTCCTCTGCCCTGGTCCTATTAGACCTCTCAGCGGCTTTTGATACCATCGACCATGGTATCCTGCTGCGCCGGTTGGGGGGACTGGGAGTGGGAGGCACCGTTTATCGGTGGTTCTCCTCCTATCTCTCCGACCGGCCGCAGACGGTGTTGACGGGGGGGCAGAGGTCGACTCCGCGGCGCCTCACTTGTGGGGTGCCGCAGGGGTCGATTCTCTCGCCCCTTCTGTTCAACATCTATATGAAGCCGCTGGGTGAGATCATCAGTGGCTTCGGTGTGAGGTACCAGCTGTACGCTGATGACACCCAGCTGTACTTTTCCACGGGCCACCCCAATGAAGCTATCAAGTGCTGTCCCGGTGTTTGGAAGCCGTCGGGTCTGGATGGGGAGAAACAGGCTCAAGCTCAATCCCTCCAAGACGGAGTGGCTGTGGATGCTGGCATCCCGGTACAGTCAGCTGAGTCCACGGCTGACTGTTGGGAGCGAGTCATTGGCCCCGATGGAGAGGGTGCGCAACTTGGGCGTTCTCCTGGATGAACGGCTGTCTTTTGAAGACCACCTGACGGCCGTCTCCAGGAGAGCTTTCCACCAGGTTCGCCTGGTGCGCCAGTTGCGCCCCTTTCTAGACCGGGATGCCTTGTGCACAGTCACTCACGCCCTCGTGACGTCTCGTCTGGATTACTGCAATGCTCTCTACATGGGGCTCCCCTTGAGGGGCATCCGGAGGCTTCAGTTAGTCCAGGACGCGGCTGCGCGGGTGATAGAGGGAGCCCCTCGTGGCTCCCGCGTGACACCTATCCTGCGCAGACTGCACTGGCTACCTGTGGCCTTCCGGGTGCGCTTCAAGGTTTTGGTGAACGTCTTCAAAGCGCTCCATGGCATAGGGCCGGGCTATTTACGGGACCGCCTACTGCTACCGAATACCTCCCACCGACCCGTGCGCTCTCACAGAGAGGGACTCCTCAGGGTGCCATCGGCGCGACAGTGTCGTCTGGCGACGCCCAGGGGAAGGGCCTTCTCTGTGGGGGCTCCCGCCCTCTGGAACGAACTCCCCCCGGGACTCCGTCAACTTCCGGACCTCCGAACCTTTCGTCGCGAGCTTAAAACGCATTTATTCATCTGCGCAGGACTGGGTTAGTTTTTTAAATTTATGGGTTTTAATTGGGGGTTTTAAATGGGGTTTTAAATTGTATCTAAATTTTTAGGCCGTTATTGAATCAGTTTTTTATATAGTTTTTAATTTGTATTCTATGTATTGTGTTTTTTATTGGCTGTGAACCGCCCTGAGTCCTTCGGGAGAAGGGCGGTATACAAATATAATAAATAAATAAATAAATCTTTCGATTGTCAAGCTCAGCGTCTTAATCACTGAGTCATTCTGTTATACATCATGCCTCACTTTTTCATTAAGTTTCTCTGCCTTCCCAAAGCTCAGTTAAATCCTAAGAGATAGCATGAATTGATTTTTTTTTTTAAAAAACAACAACTCATAGATTACTATTGAAACGTTATTATATCATAGAAGTGTTGCAGTAATGTTGGGTCTGAATCAAGAAATAACTATGGAAAAAAATGAGCTCAATGTTTCATTTATGTTGCCAATTCAAGACTTAAGAGAAATTAGCCTTTTCCCAGTTTTTAGATCCAATATCCCCAGAAAACCAACCAGAAACAGTTTAAGCCTTTCAGGCTGATCAGGTCCAAGTTTGAAGTAAGCTTTTTAAAAATTGATTAACTATGACACATTCAAAATGATCGTGCAAATTAATTTCTGAATTACACCATTAGAACCTAATTAATTTCTCCGCTCTGCAAAATAAAGATATCACTGATGAGCACCCACTGTCGAAATCCATAAAGGAAAGAGAATGCTGAACTGAAGACTCCATTAATGTAAAAATTGATTTTTCCATTTAGGTTCTTTGAGAGACGTTTCCTCCCACCCTTACAGTAAAATGCATTTATGCTCCAACAGAAATGGGGAGTAGGATGAGCAAGACTAATTTATATTTCCACTGCTAATCAAAAGATCATAAATGCTCATTTCAACCCAATAATGTCATTATGGAGGTTGTTAAGGCTGATGTTGCCTTGGAAACATAAAATACTGATGCTGTTGTGGTCCACCCGCAGCCTGTGGAGTTGGACAGTGAGGAAGCTGAGGAGGACAATGGATCAGTCCTGGAGTCAGGGGAAGGCCCGGACGAGGGCTCTACATTGGAGGCAGAGATGGGGCCAGGGCCATCTGGGAGCGATGTGCGGACTCCGTAGCATCCAGAGGTGAACAGCAGAGAGGCAGAGGAACAGGAGAAGCCTGTTCCTAGTGCACACAAGCGAAGACAAGAGCAAAAAGCAAAAAGGATGACTCGGGAGTAAGGCCAGGAGATGATTGGCTCCTCCCATAAGGCTTAAAAGAGCAGCAGTGGCTCTTGGTCTCTTGGTAAGAAAGCAAAGTTGCTACAATTGTTTCTTGTCAGCATCTCCTGTTTCTGAACTTCATGGGGTTCTTGCCAAGAAAAGACTTTGGCAGGGTGCCAAAGAAGACAAAGGTTTGTGATAAGGCCGAAGGACTTTTTCTGAAAGACTTTGGTTTGGACTTAATTTGGACTAAGCTGAGAATGAAGTAATTCTCAGCTTTTCTAATAAAATATGTTTGTTTAGGACTGATTCTGTGTCATAATAACTACTTGGGCCTGGGTCACAACAGAAGCGTTAATTTGGACATTTGCTTTCCTTCTGTAAGCTCAATATGGAAATGTTGAATATACATTGTCAGTTCAGTGTTTAGAAAAGGTATCATTCATATATATGCCATGCCCATGAACCCAACTACTTCCAATCCCTTGAAAACCAGTTCTTCATTCTTCCAGGACCAATTTGGAGATCAGAGAAGATATGGCCTCCTACCAAAGAATCATGGTGGCACAGTGGTTGGAATGCAGTATTGCAGACTGACTCTGCTCACTGCCAGGAGTTCGAGCCTGACTGGCTCAAGGTTGACTCAGCCTTCCATCCTTCCGAGGTTGATAAAATGAGGACCCAGATTGTTGGGGGCAATAGGCAGGCTCTGTAAACTGCTTGGAGAGGGCTGTAAAGCACAATGAAGCGGTATATAAGTCTATTGCTAAGTGCTACCTTGTCTTTCTTACACAGTTAGAAGTCCCAAATCAGAATATTAATTCGAGCCGTTCCTTTCCCTTCCTCTGTCACCTCATTCTGTGTTATTATAGAGCCATGGTGGCGCAGTGGTGAGAGTGCAGTACTGCAGGCTACTTCTGCTGGCTGTCGGCTGCCTGCAATTTAGCATTTTGAATCTCACCAGGCTCAAGGTTGACTCAGCCTTCCATCCTTCCAAGGTGGGTAAAATGAGGACCCAGATTGTTGGCGGAAATATGCTGACTCTGTAAACCACTTAGATAAGGCTGTGAAAGCACTGTGAAGTGGTATATAATTCTATTTGCTATTACTATTGCTATTGCTATTTCCAGGTTTTGATTTTTTTCCCGCTCCACTGAAATCCATGGGTCTGCGCTGCAGAGAAACACATGCAGGTAGTCCTCAACTTACGACCGCAATTGGGATCAGCATTGTCATTGCTAGGTGAGACAGTGATTAAGTGAGTCATGCCCAATTTTACAAGTTTTTTCGCTACGGTTGTTAAATGAATCACCTCAGTTAACTGATTAATGCCGTCATTAAGCGAATCCAGCTTCCTCCATTGACTTTGCTGGTCGGAAGTCAGCTGGGAAAGTTGCAAATCATGATCACATGACCTAGGGATGCTGTAACCATCATCAAAAATTCCAAGCAACCAGATTTTGAAAATGTGACCATGGGCATGCTGCAATGGTTGTAAATGCTAGGACTGGTTGTAAGACACTTTTTCAGTGCCGTTGTAACTTAGAATTGTTTGAACACACCTTTAGAAGAACTCTTCTGAATACACCTTTGAAGTAAAAGTATTTGTCGTGTCCCCCTCCCCCTCCAACGACCAGGTCTAGGAAGTCCGTATCAAGTGTGGCCACGAAGCCTCTGCAGCTTTGCCAAATTCCTTTCAGATTTCTCAGGGCAGGCAGGAATCCAAGTTGTGACTTCAGCAAGCTAAAGGAGACTTTGCTTGACTCAAAGTTGCTTGACTCAAGCTGGTCCTTTATATAGGCTGTGGAGTGTGGCTCCATGACTCAGCACTTATCCAGGCCTGCCCCTCCCTTCCTTCTGCTGACGTCGCCTCTCAGATCTCCGGAAGCAGGGATCCATCCACTGTGTCCGCTAGCAGTTTCTACAGACACTACACACTACACTACACATCTACAGACTGCATGGAGTCCCTAAAAGGATTTCAGAGGAATTCCCTTCCTCTGGATCGGCTGCCAGTAATTCTAGCACGTGGCTGGCTCCCTGCTCACACGCTGTAGGAGTGAGGTTTGTTTGTTCATTCCTGACATTCTGTCCGGGCATGGTGCCAGGGCTGGGGGCTGGAGGCATGCCAGGCCGTTCCTCTTCATTATCAGACTCTGAATCTGATAGCAGGCCCGGGAGGAGGAGGGAGGGGCCCGGCTGAGGAGAGGAGGGAGGACGAGGCACAACAATATTCTTGGACTCCAGTTCCTTAGATGGGGCTTGAGGAAATTGCTCCTCATGACGAACCTTGAAGACCATTTGTCCAACAATCAATTTTTGGGAGCAACTCTCCCCAACCTGGTGTTGTCAAAAGGAAAGATGGTCTCTGAAAATTTGCAGGATTGCTTGCAAACACCTGGTTAGAGAAAATTCCTTCGCAGTATTTTCTCAGTGTGCTAAAACATATGAAGAACGGTTTCAGAAATTGCGTTTGTCTCAATGGTGGAATTCAAATTTTTTGACTACCAGTTCTGTGGGCGTGGCTTAGTGGGCATGGTGTGGCTTGTGGGCGTGGCTTGGTGGGCGTGGCAGGGAAAGGATACTGCAAAAACTCCATTCCCACCCCACTCTGGGGCCAGCCAGAGGTGGTATTTGCCAGTTCTCCGAACTACTCAAAATTTCCACTACTGGTTCTCCAGAACCTGTCAGAACCTGCTGAATTTCACCTCTGGTTTTTCTAGTGTAATAAAAAAAGGATTAGGGGTGACATGTTAGCAATGTTCTAATATTTTGAGGGCCTGCCACAGAGAAAAGGGGATCAACCTGTTTTCCAAAGCACCAGAAGGCAAGAGAAGAAACAATGGATGGAAACTAATCAAGGAGAGAAGCAACTTAGAATTAAGGGATAACTCCCTAAAAGTGAGAACAATTGACAAATGGAATGGCTTGCCTCCAGAGATTGTGGGTGCTCCATCACTAGACGCTTTTAAGAAGAGACTGGTCAGTCACTTTTCTGGAATGGTACAGGATCTCCTGCTTGTGCAGGGGGTTGGACTAGAAGACCTCCAAGGTCCCTTTCCCCCTCTGTTATTCTGTTCCCTTGAAGAACAGACTCGGAATATCTTATATATTGTGTTAGATTTTTCTTGAGTGGACAAAGAGATTCATGCATGGTCTTTTCATCGGTGTGCCTTCATTACGAAGCATCTCTACAGGACTTAAAGACATCAGTTCTGATATCACATCCCTATTTATAGTTGCACTGTACCATTTAAGGGGGTTGATTTTTTTTTTTTTGACTGATCGCCTGTATATGCAGTGAGCTATTTTAAATTTTATGCTCTGCTCTAGAAATCTGCTTGCTTGCAGAGCCACTGGGTTAAGATGGATGCGAGTGCTTTAAAAAGAAACCAGGCACTCCATCTTGTTGGAAAAGTTTGCCAGGCAAAACTGCTGTCAGAAGCACTGTAGGAGGAGTCCTGGAGGAGCCACCTGTGCTGGTTTTCTAAAACTGAACTACAAGGTGAACCTGTGTCCTAGTTTACAGAGAAAAATCCTCTAACTGGATGCTGAAGATGGTTTATCTATTAGAAGGCACTGACCGTCCATAGAACTGCCTAGTCCAAGAATGGGGTAAGACAGATGTCCAACCATGGCAGCTTTAAGACCTATTGAAGTTCACAGGTCTTCAATTTGCCAAGGTTGGATCCCTGGTTTAAGATGAACAAGACTCAGAAGAGAAAGTTGAGGGTTGGGTGTAGCCAACAGTGACCATTCAGATAGCTATCACCTGGTCACTCTTTTCCACAATGTATCGGTGGTAGGTTTCAAATTTTTTTATTACCGGTTCTGTGGGTGTGGCTTGGTGGGCGTGGCTTGGTGGGCATGGCAGGGGAAGGATACTGTAAAATCTCCATTCCTCCCCAATCCAGGGGAAGGATACTGTAAAATCTCCATTCCCTCCCCAATCCAGGGAAGCATACTGTAAAATCTCCATTCCCTCCCCAATCCAGGGGAAGGATACTGCAAAATCCCGATTTCCTCCCGATCAGCTGGGACTTGGGAGGCAGAGAATAGATGGGGGCGGGGCCAGTCAGAATTTTTAGTACCGGTTCTCCAGAACCTGCTGAAACCCACCTCTGTAATGTATATATTCTCAAGGCTATTTTCCCACATACCATTAAATTCCTGTGTTTTCTCCATTGGGATAACTATATTTGTCTAATTGGCTTCCAACTTCTAATCTCTCACTCTGCTCTCATATTTTCATTTTCATTTAGATCTTTATCTTCTAGAGCCGTGATGGCAAACCTAAGGCAAACATGCCACAGGTAGCACGCAGAGCCCTCGGGCACGTTAGCTGTCACCCCAGCTCAGCTCCACCTTGCATGCATGTGCACTTCCCGCTGGCCAGCTGATTTTTGGGTCTCTGTCATGCATGTGTGGGGTGCATGCAGGAGACATGTGCATGCGGCGTGGGGAGCGCGGGCTAGTTGTGCGTGCATGGGTGGGTGGGTGGGAGCATGCGGGGGGTTTGTGTGTACATTGCATTATGGGTTATAAGTGCAGGGAGGCCTACTAGGCCCAAAACGGGGCACAGGGGGAGCAGGGGGGCAAATGTGTGCATGCGCAGGGGAGCAGGGCATTCACATTGCATTATAAGTGCAGGCACACGTGTGCGCGCTATCACGCATGTGCACTTTCAGCACGCAACAACAAAAAGGTTAGCCATCACTGTTCTAGACCCTGGGAACTTTCCGTTCTACATTATGACAACTCCTTCTTCCCCAGCAGTGCTTGCTATAACCAGTGCCTTCATCCATGTGCTAGGATTCCTCCTTGAAGAACCTTGACATGCTGCTTGCCTGCTCTTCTGAAGTGATGCCTTGGCTTCTTTTTAGCCTTCACACTTCTCCAGAAACTCTTGGTGGTAATTCTTCTCCAACCCTGGTGCCTGGTTGCTATTGCCTTTTGCCCATACATACTACTAAATTCCTTTTCTCATATAGAGATAAATGTTTGTTAGGGCTTCTGAGCAGGGGGTGGGATTCAAATAATTTAACAACCAGTTCTCTGCCCTAATGACCAGCTGGGTGGGCGTGGCCATGGTGGGCATGGCCAGGGGGTTTGACAGACAGCATTCGGCCTCCTGCACCCCTCTGAGAGCAAAAATGGGCTGCAGGGGGGGGCACACCCGCCACCACCACCCGCCACCCCTTTTGGCATAGTAGGCCTCCCTGCAGCCTCCTGGGAGCAAAAACGGGCTGTGGGGGGGAGGCGCTGCACCCCCACCCGTGCCCCAAAATGGGGCGGGTGGGGACTCCTGGAAGGGGTGGGGCAGGGCCAGCCAGCAATTTAACTACCGGTTCACCCGAACATGCCCAAACTGGCTGAATCCCACCACTGCTTCTGAGTACATCCAGCTGTTCTGGTTCAGTGAAGGTAGGATGAGAATGTGGTCCCTAGTGAAGCCATGCCTTCCTGTCTGCTGAGTTCTCTTCTGTCCTGAAACTTTTGATTCTCAGAAAATTCTCTTTCACACATACACAAAATCCTTACTTCTTACCTTCACTTGGTTTCTGTGGGAGTTCTGGCAATGCTTTAATTTATGATGGATATCTTCATAACATCATCAAAAAAGGACAACAAAGAATGTTCTTTCTGCACCAACTCAGGAAGCTCAAACTGCCCAAGGAGCTGCTGATTCAGTTCTACAGAGGAATTATTGAGTCTGTCATTTGCACCTCTATAACTGTCTGGTTCGGTTCTGCAACCCAACAAGAAAAACACAGGCTTCAGAGGATAATTAGAACTGCAGAAAAAATAATTGCAACCAACCTGCCTTCCATTGAGGATCTGTATACTGCACGAGTCAAAAAGAGGGCCGTGAAAATATTTACAGACCCCTCACATCCTGGACATAAACTGTTTCAACTCCTACCCTCAAAACAACGCTATAGAGCACTGCACACCAGAACAACTAGACGCAAGAACAGTTTTTTCCTGAAGGCCATCACTCTGCTAAACAAATAATTCCCTCAACACTGTCAAACTATTTACTAAATCTGCACTACTATTAATCTTCTCATAGTTCCCATCACCAATCTCTTTCCACTTATGACTGTATGACTGTAATTTTGTTGCTGGCAATCCTTATGATTTATATTGATATATTGACCATTGTGTTGTAAATGTTGTACCTTGATGAAGGTATCTTTTCTTTTATGTACACTGAGAGCATATGCACCAAGACAAATTCCTTGTGTGTCCAATCACACTTGGCCAATAAAAAATTCTATTCTATTCTATTCTATTCTATTCTATTCTATTCTATTCTATTCTATTCTATTCTATTATCCTACTGTTTGATCTACTAAATGTATACGGTATTAATTCACTAAATAACTCCTGAGCATTCAGTTATTGAACTTTTCTGAGACTTTTACTTCTCATCTACCTGTTCTTTTCTTTTTCTTTTTCTTTTCTTTCTTTCTTTTTTTTTTGGGTGGGGGTTCTTCTTGTCTTTTCTTCACTTCCAGCTACTGCCAGCAAACCATTCTGGCACTATAATGAACTTATCAGCTCCATCTTACACCTTTTAGAAATGCAATTAAGTATGTTCCTCTAGACATATTTTTCTGGTGGCTGAAGATTTTTGTGAAGGTCAGGTAAAGGCTGCCCATTGGAATTTCTTCTGCATCCATTCTCCGTCACTGCATGTGTTCGGTCTTTCTCTCGATAATTTCACATGTTAAAATGGATGGGCTTTTTTTTTCCAGTTTTTTTTTTTAAATGATAGACAGGAAGACTTGCTTTCTTAACTCAGGCAGTGAACAGAATAGATTATAACCGCTCCACTCTCTCTTTTGCTTCCCATGCATTTAACTTTAGCATTAACTTTCTACGTTTCTAATATTCTAATATTCCTCTCATGTATATACATATGGGATTAAGAGTAGAAGGGGCTTAGGCTAAGAAGGCTGGATAGTTCTTGTGGCTGAAACTAGACATCAAAATGGCTCACAATCTTTTGTAGTTAGACTCATGGAGGGCACACACTGCATTTCAACAGATCGTTGTCTCATACATCTGTTTCTTTTTTTAAAAAAGACACATCCTTCATCTGCTGTGCTCAGCTTTGCCACAACCTATCTTTTCTTTTATGTACACTGAGAGCATATGCACCAAGACAAATTCCTTGTGTGTCCAATCACACTTGGCCAATAAAAATTCTATTCTATTCTATTCTATGATTCCATCTCAGTCTACTCAGCATAAGCACAAGCAGCCATTCAGAAAAATAGTTTGAAATTTGCCTCGCTGCTGTCGAACTCCCTCTCTGCCTCCGATGCAGAGCCCTCGTCCAAGCTTTCCCCAGCCCCCAGGACTGGCCCATGTTCCTCCCCAACCACCTCACAGTCTGACTGCTTGCAGCTCCATTGGCTGCCTGCGGGCCACAACAATTGTCTTCTTTTGCTATGCTTCAGTTTCCCCTCATTGAAGAAAAAAAGAGATTGTTCATCTTGAATTCTTTCTTCCGTTCACTTTTCATACTATGGAATTTTACTTATGATTGCTCGGAGTTCATTGAAATGTGCTATGTTTTATTTTTTTAAGTCCAGGATATGCATTCTACTGCCTTAAACTTTATTTCTCTTAAAACCAACTACTCCAGCAATATATCAAGATCACGTGAAGTGTTAGTGCCACTTTATAATGCCTTGGTAAGGCCACACTTGGAATACTGCATCCAGTTTTGGTCGCCACGATGTAAAAAAGATGTTGAGACTCTAGAAAGAGTGCAGAGAAGAGCAACAAAGATGATTAGGGGACTGGAGGCTAAAACATATGAAGAACGGTTGCAGGAACTGGGTATGTCTAGTTTAATAAAAAGAAGGACTAGGGGAGACATGATAGCTGTGTTCCAATATCTCAGGGGTTGCCACAAAGAAGAGGGAGTCGGGCTGTTCTCCAAAGCACTTGAGGGTAGAACAAGAAGCAATGGGTGGAAACTGATCAAGGAAAGAAGCAACTTAGAACTGAAGAGAAATTTCCTGACAGTTAGAATAATTAATAAGTGGAATGACTTGCCTGCAGAAGTTGTGAATGCTCCAACACTGGAAATTTTTAAGAAAATGTTGGATAACCATCTGACTGAGATGGTGTAGGGTTTCCTGCCTGGGCAGGGGGTTGGACTAGAAGGCCTCCAAGGTCCCTTCCAACTCTGTTGTTATATTATATTATATTATATTATATTATTTTATATTATATTATATTATATTATATTATATTATATTATATTATATTATATTATATTATATTATATTATATTATATTATATTATATTATATATAGCGGTTTCGCCAAATATTCTTACCACTTCTGCTTGCTCAACTCAGTCTTTCCTATTACAGGTAGTCTTTGTCTTATGACCACAATTCAGCCCAAGATTTCTATTGGTAAGTGAGACATTTGTTAAGTGAGTTTCATTTTTATGACCTTTCCTGCCAACATTGTTCAGTGAATCGTTGCAGTTTTTAAGCTAGTAACATGGTTGTTAAGCAAATCTTGGCTCCCCATTGACTTTGCTTGTCAGAAGGTGGCAAAAGAGGATCAGACCCTGGGGATACTGCAGCCATCATAAATGTGAGTGAGTTGCCAAGCATTTGAATTTTGATCACACGACCTTGGAGATGCTGCAATGGTGGTAAGTGCGAAAAATGGTCATGTCATTTTACTTTAGTGCCGTTGTCACTTCAAACAGACACTAAATGAATTATTGTAAGTCAAGGAATGCCTGTAGTTAGGATTGTGCAGTGCTTCAGTTTCAAGAGAGGAAAGGTGTTTTGAAACACACGAGTGTCTGCCTGCCTGCCTGCCTGCTTTTTTTTTTTTTTTTTTGTTTACATTTATACCCCGCCCTTCTCCGAAGACTCAGGGCGGCTTACAGTGTATAAGGCAATAGTCTCATTCTATTTGTATATTTTTACAAAGTCAACTTATTGCCCCCCCAACAATCTGGGTCCTCATTTTATCTACCTTATAAAGGATGGAAGGCTGAGTCAACCTTGGGCCGGGCTCGAACCTGCAGTAATTGCAGGCTACTGTGTTCTTAATAACAGGCTTTTACCAGCGTGAGCTAAACCGGCCCTTCTTGCTTGCCTGCCTGCCTGCCTGCCTACCTGTTATAACTCCTAGGATCATAGTGCAGCTCCAGAAATAGCTACATTGTTGTGGTTCACCAGCAGCCTGCAGAGCTGGCAACAGATTCAGACAGTGAGGAGGCTGGGGAGGACAATGGGCCAGTCCTGGAGTCAGGGGAAGGCCCAGACGAGGGTTCTTTGTTGGAGGCAGAGATGGGGCCAGGGCCATCTAGGAGTGATGCGCAGACTCCAGAGCCTCCCAGAGGCAGACAGCAGAGATGCAGAGGAACAGGAGGAGTCTGTTCCTAGTGCACACATGTGAAGAGCTGTCAGAAGGCAAGAACAGCTAAAGCAAAAAGGATGACTTGGGAGTAAGGCCAGGAGATGATTGGCCCATCCCATAAGACTTAAAAGAGCAGCAACGGCTCTTGGGCTCTTGGTAGGAAAGCAACGTTGCTACATTTGTTTCTCGTTGGCGTCTCTTGTTTCTGAACTTTGTGGGGCTTTGCCAAGAAAAGCTTTTGGCAGGGTGCCAAAGAAGACAAAGGTTAGTGATAAGGCCAAAGAACTTTTTCTGAAGGATTTGTTTTGGACTTAATTTGGACTAAGCTGAGAATGAAGTAATTCTAAGCTGTTCTAATAAAATGTTTGTTTAGGACTGGTTGTGTCTGGTAATAACTACTTGGGCCTAGGTCACAACCTACATAATCTTTGGGAAAGGAACAACTGGCCCAAGTTCACCTAATTGCCTCTATGCCTAAGGTGGAGCTAGAATTCTTGATCTCCAGCACAGCCAGAATACGTATCAAATCAAGGATGCTTGATTCTTTTTTATTTTTCTCCACCTTCTGAAGGAGACATTTTGTTCTGTCCCCCTCCCCACCTCATAGAGACAATGCAGAGACGTGTGTCCCACAGTCCTTTATATTTACAACAGACCTGACTTTCTGAAGTGGATGACAGACTTGGCAGTGACAGTGCAAAGGCCTGCCAAGTTCCGAGTTCCTTATTTCTTACGGAGACAGAAGCCCATGTATCCATAATCCATTGCCAACAGCTCACAGACAAATCCTTTGCACAGTCCAGGCCTTTTAACTCCCAAACAACCGATCTGCAGTTCACACTTGGTGGCCTTTTGTCCGTCACAAGGGCCAGATGGCAAAACCCACTTTTATCCCCTGTGGGGTGTGGCTCAGTGACTCAGCAATCTCTGGGCCTGCCACACTTCTTCCTTTGCTGTGCACGCTTATCTTTTCGTCGCTGCCTCAGGTCAATCCAAGATTGATCAGCAGCAGCTGGAACCTAAGGCGTTGCCAGGGAGGAGAAGGGTCTGGGAGAAGGAGGCCTTGTCAGCTCCTCCTCCTGGCCTGCAGATGGAATCTGGGGTGGTGCCAGAGAGGAGGGTCCTGATGAGGGAGGCCTTGCCGGCTCCTCCCGATCACTCTCAGAGTCATCCTCCTCCATGAGTACAGGCTCGGGGGCCGGAGTCACAACACATTTCTTAGTAAGACAAGTCTGATCTTCATGGCCAGGTTTATATCCCAACAGATGTTAGGGTAAATCATTATTATTTCATAACTTCTTGAAAGAATTTTTGAAAACCACCATCCATATCTTCTCCTTAATTGGGTAGGTGCCTTTAGACACCAGCAACTGTACTGCTCTCATTTCTTTCTTCACTTATTTTTACCCAGATGGTCTCTGTGGTGTTGTCAGCTTCACTTACTTGGATTTGTGACTATAAGCATATACTTTTAACTTGCAGTGCAACTCACCTTTACTATTATTTCTGTTTCTTTTGAACAAATCTTATCCTTCCATTCACGTATTGCAGTCATGGGAGTTATCCTGCCAGGCCTCTATTATACATATTACCAGTAAATCATATGTGTACTTCTGTACTAAGAATTCAGGCTCAACTTCCTTATTTCACATTCTCTAAGCATCAGTGTAGAGACAATGAAAACAAACTTTATCAGGCCATGTGCTTTCTGACTGCCTTACCACATATTACCTAATTTAATAGTGCAATATCAGAAAGTTCCTGTTGTGGTCCGTCAGCAGCCTGTGGACCTGGCAGCAGAATCGGACAGTGAGGAGGCTGGAGAGGACAATGGGCCAGTCCTGGAGTCAGGGGAAGGCCTGGATGAGGGCTCTGCATCAGAGGCAGAGATGGGGCCAGGGTCATCTGGGAACGATGCGCAGACTCAGGAGCCTCCAGAGGCAGACAGCAGAGAGGCAGAGGAACAGGAGGAGCCTGTTCCTAGTGCACCATGAGAATAACTGCCAGAAGGCAAGAGCAGCTGAAGCAAAAAGGATAACTCGGGAGTAAGGCCAAGAGATGATTGGCCATTCCCATAAGGCTTAAAAGAGCAGCAGCAAGCCGTTGGGTTCTTTGTGGAAAACCAATGTTGATTCCATTGCGTCTTGTCAGTGTCTCTTGAACTTTGTGGGGGGTTTGCCAAGAAAAGCCTTTGGCAGGTTGCCAAAGACAACAAAGGTTGGTGATAAGGCCACAGGACTGTTTATGAAGAATTTGTTTTGGACTAAGCTGAGAATGGATTAATTCTCAGCTGTTTTAATAAAATTGTTCAGGCCTGAACTGTGTTTGGTAATCACTACTTGGGCCTTGGTCACAACAGTTCCCCACTTCCTTTTTCAATAACTAATCTCAAGGTAGCGGTCCATCATTTAGCTAACTCAGACCTCAGTCTCAGAAATTAAGTCTCATATCACCATCATTTTCATACTCTTGCATTCACCCATAATAGGACTGTGATTCTCAAAAGACTGAGTTTTATACATGGCTTTGTGAATCAAGGCAGAGGGCTTGCACATGCATAGTGCAAGAACCCTGGTGGTGCAGTGGTTAAAGTGCAGTATTACAGGCAAACTCTGCCCACAGTCTGGAGTTCGATCCTGACGGGGCTCAAGGCTGACTCAGTTTTCCATCCTTCCGAGGTTGGTAAAATGAGGACCCAGATTGTTTGGAACAATACGCAGTATGCAAATAATGCTTCTACATTGTAAATCAGCACTACAGAGTGCTGTAAAGCACTATGGGGCAGTGTATAAGCCTAAATGCTATTGCTACAGTTGACACTCAGCCCCATTCTACTTGTACAAGCTGGAGGATGTTCACAAGATTTGTTCATTTTTTTTAGCAGCTCAATTTTTGAGAATCTCCAACCTATAGCATTCTTCTTTCCCTTTCCTTTCTTTTTGCATGATCTAGAACAGGGGTCCCCAACCTCCGGTCAGTGGACTGGCAGCAGTCCGCAACATGCCAATAACCAGTCCATACAAACAGGCAAAGCCACATCTGTGGGACGCTTGCAGCATGCAAAATCATACCCCCTTCTGGTCTGCGGAAAAACTTTTCTCCAAGGTCCCTGATGCTCAAAAGGTTGGGGGCTGCTGATTTAGGAAAAAGAATAGAGAGACCACCTGAACCATCAGGGACTTGAATTCTTTCCTTGGAGACATTTTTGAAAGACTTCTTTGCTGTATCATTTGTCGTCCAGTGGTGATATTCAGCCAGTTATATCAGGTTCGGACAAACTGGTAGCGGCGGCTGCGGAAGGCTCCGCCCACCAACTTGGATGTCATCACATCCCATTTTGATGCTCTGCATATGCACAGTAGGCTCTGCACATGTGCGGAGGTGGCACGTGCACTCACATTAAGCGAATACCACCCCTATGAATTTGAACCAGAAGAAATGTCAGTAGAACTGGTACATCTTTTCTGCCCCACCTTAGATCCAAATTCTTGGAACATTTGATCAGCTGGTGATTCCAGTCACCATACTGCTTAGGTTTTTTCATAGTAGTGAGTCACCGGCTACCAGGGTATTTCTCTTTGTCTTCTTACAGAATATAGCTATATGCTTTCAGTCCTTAAATAATCCTGTTCCACTGGGTTGTTATTTTCCTTCCCTGAAAGCTAAGACCTGTTCTTCTTTAAAGCCTGAAAGCTGGTCTTAAGATCCTGCAGAGCGGGATAACTTCTGCATCTCCGGCTTCTGACAACCACTTTTCTCCACAGGGTTTGCATCTTTGTTTATTTCCTCATGGAGAGTTGCTTCCTCTTGCACTCCTTTGCTGGATCAGATAAATCTTCAACCTCTCCCGTCAGTTGAAATGTAGTTATTCACTGCTCCAGTCACATGAATTTTTCTTCATTGTTACAAGCTTGCAGTTGGAGGCAGAACACATGTCGCAGTCATTATAAATCATGACTTCAGACACCTCTCAATTTACTTTCACTCTTGTTTTTGGAAGACATCATTGGAGCCCCTTTCTTCTGTTCTCTTCCTTAGGCTGCCACATTAGTGAATACCACCTATGAATTTGAACCAGAAGAAATGTCAGTAGAACTGGTACATCTTTTCTGCCCCACCTTAGATCCAAATTCTTGGAACATTTGATCAGCTGGTGATTCCAGTCACCATACTGCTTAGGTTTTTTCATAGTAGTGAGTCACCGGCTACCAGGGTATTTCTCTTTGTCTTCTTACAGAATATAGCTATATGCTTTCAGTCCTTAAATAATCCTGTTCCACTGGGTTGTTATTTTCCTTCCCTGAAAGCTAAGACCTGTTCTTCTTTAAAGCCTGAAAGCTGGTCTTAAGATCCTGCAGAGCGGGATAACTTCTGCATCTCCGGCTTCTGACAACCACTTTTCTCCACAGGATTTGCATCTTTGTTTATTTCCTCATGGAGAGTTGCTTCCTCTTGCACTCCTTTGCTGGATCAGATAAATCTTCAACCTCTCCCGTCAGTTGAAATGTAGTTATTCACTGCTCCAGTCACATGAATTTTTCTTCATTGTTACAAGCTTGCAGTTGGAGGCAGAAACACATGTCGCAGTCATTATAAATCATGACTTCAGACACCTCTCAATTTACTTTCACTCTTGTTTTTGGAAGACATCATTGGAGCCCCTTTCTTCTGTTCTCTTCCTTAGGCTGCCACGTTAGTGAAATATCCATCACAGGCTTACTACATGTGATTTATCTCTCTTGTCTCTTAATCCTGTAGATTCTTGTTAGCTCTCCCACTTCTCTTAGCTCATTCAAGAGGAATGAAAGGCACAGTTTTCATTAGACACAGGACCATCCAATAGTTACTGTCACCTCTTACAGTATCATTTCCCCATCTGAGCCAGTGGTGGGATTCAACCGGTTTGGGCCGGTTTGGGCAAACTGGTTGTTAAATTGCTGGCTGACCCCACCCCTTCCTGCCCCGCCCCTTCCAGGAGTCCCCTGCATCCCATTTTGGCTCCCGGGTAAGTGCAGGGAGGCCTAGAAGGCCCAAAACGGGGCACGGGGGTTGTGGCATGACCCCCCCTGTGGTCCATTTTTGCTCCCAGGAGGCTTCAGGGAGGCCAACTAGGCCCAAAATGGGGCAAAGGGAGGGGCACCTCCCCCTCGCAGCTCATTTTTGCTCCCAGGGGGGTGCAGGAGGCCAAGTGCTGCCTGTCACATCCCCTGGCCATGCCCACCATGGCCACGCCCACCCAGGGCAGAGAACCAGTTGTTAAATTATTTGAATCTCACCACTGATCGGAACCTGCTTCAAAGGAGGAGGAGGAGTTGGAACCGGGACTGCATGACAGGGATGGCACGTCTCCCTTGGAATGTTTGCAGAGGCAAATAAGACAGGAACCAGAAAATGCCTCACTGGAGCAGCTAAAGGCAACTCCTAAAGAGGCAGGAAATGCACCTCAGAATAGAACTGCCTACACAGCAGACATAACCACTGTAACATCTTCCCTTTTCATATTACATAAACAACATTATAAGCACCTGCCTCTGCCTAGGTCACCTGGGTCGTAGCATACAGCCTGTCATGCCTGGAAGCCATATTACCTTTGTGCCTTCAGGATCCAGGCCTGCCACAATGCAGGAAGTTGTTTCAGCTCCTTTTAATCATGTAGAACAGGGGTCCCCAACCTCAGATTCGTGGACAGGCACTGATCTGTGGCCGGGGGTGCATTCTACTTACCTTTACTACCGGTTTGCATCGTGCCCGCTTCTGTGCATCCACAGAAGAGTTTTGATGACATTCGGGTCAGTGGGCGGAGCCTCCCGCTGGTTTTACTACAGGTTCTATAGAACCAGTCTGAACCGGGGGCAACCCACCACTGTCCATGGCATGCCAGAAACCGGGCCACGCAAACAAGTGAACCCCATCTGCAGGATGCAAGCAGAACACGAAACCATACACCCCTGGTCCACGGAAAAAACACAGAACTGGTCCCCAGCACCCAAAAGGTCGGGGGCCGCTGATGAAGAAGAAGCATCAACTTTTGAATTCCTGTAGTCGCATTCTGCAATTAAGAATAGGAGCAAAAACAGGTGTGTGTTGCAGTTTGGAAATCTTGTCTTTCCCTTGCGTCAATTTTCTAGCTGAAAGGAGTTGTTCTAATGTTACTTTCCTCTGCTAGAAAAGAAGGGACGTTGGGTTTCCTCTCTATCCTACTCCTAAATGTACTGTGTCCAATATGCTGTAGAGAACCCTGCCTCCCAGAGTCCCACCGCAATCTATATGAATGATGGAAAGTGCCACCTTATCCAGTGGCTCAAACTGCCATCAGCCCAGGCTGATAAATGGCAGCAATTCAAGTCAAAAAGCGCCTATTTTATCGAAGCAAGGACCCATTCCGATTTGTTTAGCTCACTAGCCACATGGAGTGTGGAAGATTTCATGCTGCAGCGGTGGTCTTCTTGACACCAGATCTTAAGCCGGCAAGTTTGGAAACCAAGGGGGGAAAAAAGAGATTAATTTCTGAGAGGCCAATATGTCAAATATGAGTTCAAACATCTATGGCTTATAAAAATCACGCTGTTAGTTATAGTAAAAAGAACCATCCCCACACATATTAAATAAAGGGCTACCAAACAGATATTCCTGGTGGGGAAAGGGGTTTAAAATATATCCTGGGGTAATAAAAGGTGAAAAGGTGGCTCAGACTGGTAAGACAGTCTGTTATTAACAGCAGCTGCTTGCAATTACTGCAGGTTCAAGTCCCACCAGGCCCAAGGTTGACTCAGCCTTCCATCCTTTATAAGGTAGGTAAAATGAGGACCAAGATTGTTGGGGGCAATAAGTTGACTTTGTATATAATATACAAATGGATGAAGACTATTGCTTGACATAGTGTAAGCCGCCTTGAGTCTTCGGAGAAGGGTGGGATATAAATGCAAATTTAAAAAAATTATGGGTCAGAATTATCAGTGCATGTTAGTGTGGCAACATGCATGCATCCATGCCTTACCAGGAGTAGATTTAGCCTAAACCCTTATTACTTCCTCTACTCAAAAAAAAAAAATACTCTTCAAGGCATGATCAACAACTATAAGCCACTTGGGAGCAAAGTTTCTTATGACAATTCATAAGTAGGCAGGTAGGATGGAGTAGAGATGCTTCTATGGGAAGCAAGAGGTAGGCAAAGACTGCTAAGGATTTCTTGAAAAAGTCAAGAGATTCACAGAAGAAAGGAGGTATTTGACAAGGTCACCCACCATAGAGATTCAGCTAATTAACAGAGTTGGAAGGAACCTTGTAGGTCATCTAGTCCAACCCCCCACCCAAGCAGGAGACCCTACATCATTTTTGACAGATGGCAGTCCAGTCTCTTCTTGAAAGCTTCCAGTGATGAAGCTCCCACAACTTCTGAAGGCAACTTCTGTTCCATTGGTTGGTTGCTCTCACTATCAGAAAATTTATCCTTATTTCTAGGTTGAATCTCTCCTTTAGCAGTTTCCATCCATTGTTCCTTGTCTGGCCTTCAGGTGCTTTGGACCAGGTGCTTGACCCCCTCCTCTCTGTGGCAGCCTCTCAAATATTGGAACCCTGCTATCATGTCTCCTCTGATCCTTCTCTTCTCTTCACTAGTCTAGTGAAGAAATTAGCCCAGTTCCTACAACTGTTCTTCACATGTTTTAGCCTCCAGTCCCCTAATCATCCTGGTTGCTCTTCTCTGCACTCTTTCTAGTCTCAACATTTTTTTTTATAGTGTGGTGACCAAAACTGGATGCAGTATCCTAGGTGTGATCTTACTAAGGCTTTATAGTGATATTAGTACCTCACTTGATCTTGACTGTATCCCTCTGTTAATGCAATTTAGGATTGCATACATAGAATGGGAACTTTATTAAAGTTAGCATTAAATTGTTTTCTGCAGAATCGGCACCATAATTATCACATACTGTTTAATTGTGCCTATATTCTAAGTTTGGACTTATAGAATGGAATAGAACAGAACAGAACAGAACAGAGCAGAGCAGAACAGAACAGAACAGAACAGAACAGAACAGAACAGAACAGAACAGAATTCTTTATTGGCCAAATATGATTGGACACATAAGGAATTTGTCTTAGTGCATACACTCCCTGTGTACATAAAAGAAAAGATACGTTCATCAAGAATCATAAGGTACAACACTTAATGGTAGTCATAGGGAACAAATAAGCAATCAAATCATATTAGGAAACAGTCAATATCAATCTTATGGATACCAGCAACAAGGTTATAGTCATATAGTCATAAGTGGGAGGAGATGGGTGATAGGAACAATGAGAAGATTAATAGTAGTGCAGACCTAGAACTAATTTGACAGTGTTGAGGGAATTATTTGTTTAGCAGAGTGATGGCCTTCGGGAAAAAACTGTTCTTGTGTCTAGTTGTTCTGGTGCGCAGTGCTCTATAGCGTCGTTTTGAGGGTAGGAGTTGAAACAGTTTATGTCCAGGATGTGAGGGGTCTGTAAATATTTTCACAGCCCTCTTTTTGACTCGTGCAGTATACAGGTCCTCAATAGAAGGCAGGTTGGTAGTAATTCTTGAAAATTCTTGGAAAAACTCCAGTGAGGTGTTCTAAGATTTTTCTTAATGTTCTTACAAATTACAAGAGGCTGGGCTAATCAGAATCAAAGCTGATATGACCTAGGAAGCATCTAACCCCCACCTGACTGCTTTTTTACTTAACACCTGATAAGCATAGATCATTGCTTTATGAGCAAATTTAGTTATCTTGGTTTCTACGAGGAATATTTGTCATTTTCTGTTAAATAAGGCTAAAGAGGTCATCAAGCAGTGGGTTTAGAAGATAAAGTGACAAAATGACTGTCTCTGGAGATTCTCAGTCATCTATGTCATGGTTGTCCCAAATGTGTTTTCTTCAAGAGGCAAATGAGCTGAAGAAGCTTCTTGGATGAGAAGCAAAACGTCTTCAAAGAAAAACCAGAAAGTCCAGTTGCCTCTTGAAAAAGCACCATTGGGACAAAATGACTAAAAACAAATTACAGGGATCTAGCACCTTGAAGCATATCTATTTTCAATTACTTGTCCATTGGGTAATGTCCAGTACCTACTCTAATGCCTTACTTTCAAAATTTTTAAAAGGTAAAGTCCCAACCTTTTAAAGACTGGATCCCTGGAAAGCAAAGGAGATTAAAGTCATCAAACACGTCCTTTTACACTGTGATTCTCAGTAAAGCCTAATTCAACTTTTTAATTAATCAATTGTTCATATGAATTTTATATTTACAATTCATCTGCTAACAGGGCCCAGAAATTAACTTCCTCCGGTGCTAATTTTTGTAAGCTTTTTTGCAGTGACAGTCCAGCATACTGCCATATTCCCCAAGAGAATAGATAGCTAAGTATTCTAGAATATACTGTAAGTGTTGACATTTACTAATTTTAATATCATTATACTTCCACTATTGGTAATACTCTTTGTGTTCTGGTCTGACTTGTAATATAATTGTCATTATTTGTTGATGTTGTTGACAAGGCTTTTTTTTCCCCTTCACTTTGAAAACTTGGCTGAGTCATTGGAGTAGATAAGAAGGAAAGATGGAGCTTCCAATGATTTGAGGTTTAGAATAACACAGTTGGAAGGGATCTTGGAGGTCTTCTAGTCCAATCCCCTGTTTAGGCAGGAAACCCTACACCACTTCAGACAAATAGTTATCCAACATCTTCTTAAAAACCTCCAGTGTTGGAGCATTTACAGCTTCTGGAGACAAGTTGTTCCACTGATTAATTGTTCTAACTGTCAGGAAATTTTTCCTTAGTTCGAGATTGCTTCTCTCTTTGAATTGTTTCCACCCATTGCTTCTTGTTCTATCCTCAGGTGCTTTGCAGAATAGCTTGACTCCCTCTTCTATGCAACAGCCCCTGAGATATTAGAAAACTGCTATCATGTCTCCCCTAGTTCTTCTTTTCATTCAAGTGATTTGCCTTGTCCTCTACAAATTCTTTGACATTTCTATAGTGTCTGTTTTTTTTAAAAAAACAAACCAACAACAACACTTCGCATATCTCTATCCAACAATGCTTGCAACAGGACTGTAATGCTTTCCTCCAGCACCAACAATTTCCCCATTCCCTTTCAACCTGCTGAGAGAACAATGTCAGAAAAAGGAATAAGAAAGACAGGGAACTTTTCTGTACATGTATCTAAACCAAAACCAGCAGCCTTTTCCCCTTTGATCATGTCCTCAGGATGTTGCCCTAATCCAGTATTTCTCAACCTTACCAACTTTAAAATTCATGGATTTCAACTCACAGAATTTCTCAGCTAGTATGCTGGCTGAGAAAATGTGGGAGTTAAAGTCCACCTATTTTAGACTTGCTAAGGTTGAGAAACACTTTCCTAAACAGTTCCCCAACCCCTTAAACCCTTGAGTGTCTAACCCTTTGAGTGTCAAACTCAAGACCCACAGGCCACATATGGCCCATGGGGTGTTTAGATCTGGCCCACGAGGTGGGCCTGGAAACAGCAAAGGACCAGCCGATGGTGCGCCCCCCCAGGCCCCATTTTCACTGGCAGGGGGTTCAAGAAATGGGATGTGGGGGGCTTCATGAGCCTCCCAGGCTCCATTTTCGCTGGCAGAGAGCTGCAGGAGGCTGTCTAGGCCAAAAACAGGGCATTGTGGTGGGGTGGGGGTCTATCAAAACAAACTAAAAACAAAACAGGAGAAATGTTTCCCCTTTTGCATCTGAGCATGCAAGAAGGGACAGGAAAAGAGAAAGGGAAAGAGGAAAGGAAAAGGAAAAGAGGAAAGAGAAAGAAAAAGATGGGAAGAGATCAAGGAAGGAAAAAGAAGGAAAGAGAGGAAGGAAGAAGAAAGGAGAATGAAGAGGGAAAGAAAAAGAAGGAAGGAAGGAAGGAAGGAAGGAAGGAAGGAAGGAAGGAAGGAAGGAAGGAAGGAAGGAAGGAAGGCAATTATAATGAGAGTGAGGGAGAGTCTCAGGGAAGTCCTGCCTTAGCACTTGGCCACCATAGGTGCCCATGATCTGAGTCCTCTGTCATGCCCACCATGGCCATGTCCTCTGGCCACTCCCCCACCCACCCACCCCCGGCCTCCGAGGTCAAACACAACCCTGATGCGGCCCTCAATGAAATCGAGTTTGACATCCCTGCCTTAAGCCATTCTGAGTGCTTTTCTGAAACACTCTCCTGGCTATTTTGTCAATGATGCAGTCACACCTCAGGGGTGGAAGCACCCCAAATCCTATTGCACATTTTATGCTTATTCAGGCATGCTCCCTCCCCTTCAGCTCCTGGATACGGTCTTCCAGGAACATTCAATGGGAAAATCCAACTGTTTCAAATTGAGTTCTCCTCCCAGAATCCATTAGGTCTTTGAATCATCCCCCCAGCTTGGAGGTTTAACTATCAACCTGAATAGCAGCTGACTGGCAGTGCCTCCTGTCTTCTTTGCTCACATACCTCCACTACTAATATTAGTCAGTTTTGAAAGAAGTCTAATTACAGCAGTGGCGGGTCGCCCCCCAGTTCGGACCAGTTCTATAGAACTGGTAGTAAAATTGGCAGGAGGCTCCGCCCACAACCCAGATGTCATCATAGGCGATCTGCGCATGTGTGATCCTGATAGTAAAAGTAAATAGAACCCACCCTTGAATTACAGTCTGGTAATCCAGCTTTCTCTGAGCATATCCTTACAAAACATTGTGCAAAGCCAGAGTAGGTTTTGACAGATGTCTAAGGCATCAGTCTATCTGTCTGTCATAACTCATCTCCTTCTCCCCAAGCCCAACCCACGTTAAGGAGAGGCTGGCATATCCTGTATGCATACAATGTGAGAGGAGAGAAAAACAAAGCTAGAGAAATTTACTTACAACACAAGTAAGGACAGCATTATTTGCCCATGGGCCACAATGTTATGCCTGAACAGTGTAATGTAGGATCAACTGCATTGCAAACATGAAAGTCCAATTTTATAGTCCCTTGGTAAGGCCACACTTGGAATGTTTTGTCCATTTTTGGTAGCCATGATATTAAAAAAAAAAAAGATGTTGACACTTTGGAAAGAGTGCAGAGACGAGTAACAAAGATGATCAGGGGACTAGAAGTTAAAACACAAGAACAGTTGTAGGAATTGGGTTTGTCTACTTAGAACTGAGGACTAATTGTTCTGGAGTTAGAACAATTAATCTGTAGAACAACTTGCCTCCAGAACTAAGCAACCTATCGGCAAAATGCAGGCTTTGAAAAACTCTGAAGCACTGCAGACCCAGATTCCTGTATAATATGATGCAAATTGTGATTAAGTGGCTTCCAACTCTGTTATTCTATTCTATTCAATCCTTCCCTTCAGAATCTGTGGAACATGTAGCAAAAATCCCTGCCTCCCCCCCCACCCATGCCCAGCTGAGCCGCGCGATCATCAGAGGGTTTTTTTTTACTTTTAAAAGCATTTTTTCTTCAGCTGAAAAAATGCTTTTAAAAGTAAAAAAAAGCCTCTGATGATCCGTGGCTCAACGGGGATCGTCAGAACCCTTTAAAAGCATTTTTTTCTACAATCTCTTTGGCCGAAGAGGTTGTAGAAAAAATGCTTTTAAAAGGCTCCTCTGGCAATTCCAGTTGAGTTGCCTGATCATCACAGGCTTTTAAAAGCATTTTTTTACAACCTCTTCTGCCAAAGAGGTTGTAGAAAAAATGCTTTTAAAAGTTCAAAAAAAAAAGTTGGCCAAGCACACCCAGTCACATTACCACCTCCCCACCAAGCTACGCCCATGGAACCGGTAGTAACAAATTTTACATTTCACCCCTGCTCCAAAGTCTCGTAAAACTCTGTTATTCCAATTCAAAGAGAAAAGAACTGAAAGCCAAACAAAGTCATGGGGAGGGGGGAAGAGAAAATATTCTATCTCATTTTTGCTATTTCATTGTCGATTTCTGCCATATCTAACCTTGAACGCCCCAGAGATGAAAATATAGTTTTCAGCTTTGTTGTATACTGCCTTGAGTCATTTTTTTGGAGAGGTGGGTGGCTATATAAATTAGATAAATAAAATAATAGTTTTCTATAGCAAAAAAGAAAAAGAAAAAGAAGTAAGCCATCTGTAAAGCCTTAGTGGTTGAGCTGAGATTTGAAATGAATTTGGCTGTCCCCTTTCATCATTTTAACCACTGACCTGGCAAAGTCCCTTATTCACTGAGATCATGGCATTTATAGATGCACTTTCAGGGCAGCCAACCAAGAGGTTGAGAATGAATCATCTTCCAAAACACTCGGAAGAATGTTATGCCATTTAAACGCTGAGGAAATCAGTGTTGTCCATAAACCAACATCCTTCCTTAACAAGTGACATCTGGGTCCCACAGGACAATGCTTGTCCCTTTGTGCAAGCAAGAAAAGTCTTTAGTCAAGGAAACAAGCATTCTCAAATGTCAACAATCGCATTTCTTTTTCTCCTTTGTAGCACTTGATACTTAATTACGTGTCTCAAACCAAGTGCTTAATCTCAGCTCTATCAAGGCTGAATTTCTTAATCTGTTATTATATTTACCGCACTAATTTCAGCATCGCGATGGGAATTACACCCTACAATTTCTTTATTTTGAGATTCATTCCTAGGATAAACTTCCCACATACGTGCCCTTGTCATCTTTCTTTTTTCTTTTTCTTTTTCTTTTTGACAAGGGTACGGAGAATAACATGTAGACGTACATAATTATATTTGTAACTATTTTGACATGCATTTTAAAAAGAGATCCACACTGCCGGAGCCTACATTAAGAATGATTAATTGTATGCCAAAGAAAGCAGTGAATCATAATTTATTTTTTTTTACATGTTATGGGATGAATGTATAACTAGGGCGGGGGTGGGGAAATGAAAAACTGAGCAACATCAAGCTTAACAGATTTCTAGGCTGTACGGGACAATCTCCATGGTGACAGAAGTGCATATGTGGTATGTTTTCTGCAAAATATTTGCATGTGCCAATGGTTCAAAATTAAACTGGCTGTGAAAAAACAAGGCAAAGAAGAACAGGAGGCAAGTAGAAAAAGAGGATATAAACAGTTGATACTGATTTCAGCCACTTCTTTCATTTTCTGAAAATTAACATCAAGCAACTTAAAGTGACCCTTTCATGGATTACTGCCTCGTCGTGGCGAAGGGGCTTGCGTAGCTCAATGAAGCTATGAGCTATGCCGTGCAGGGACACCCAAGACGGACAGGTCATAGCAGAGAGTTCTGACAAAACGTAATCCACTGGAGAAGGAAATGGCAACCCACTCCAGTATCTTTGCCATGAAAACCCCATGGACAGTACAAAAAGGAAAAAAGATATGACGCCGGAAGATGAGCCCCTCAGGTCAGAAGGGGTCCAATATGCTACTGAGGAAGAGCAGAGGGCTAGCACTAGTAGCGCCAGAAAGAATGAAGTGACTGGGCCAAAGCCGAAAGGACGCTTAGCTGTGGATGTATCTGGTGGTGAAAGGAAAGTCTGATGCTGTAAAGATTTTTTCTCCATAGGAACCTGGAATGTACTCACTGGAGAAGAGCCTAATGCTGGGAAAGATTGAGGGCAAAAGAAGAACGGGACGACAGAGAACGAGGTGGCTGGATGGAGTCACTGAAGCAGTAGGCATGAGTTTAAATGGACTCCAGAGGATGATAGAGGACAGGAAGGCCTGGAGGAACGTTGTCCATGGGGTCGCGATGGGTCGGACACGACTTCGCAACTAACAACAACAAACTTAAAGTGAAGGGAAAGGCTCAGTAGCTACGACACTGAGCTTGTCAATCAGAAGGTTGTCAGTTCAGCAGTTCGAATCCCTTGCACCACATAACGGGGTGAGCTCCCATTATTTGTCCCAGCTTCTGCCAACCTAGCAGTTTGAAAGCACATAAAAAATGCAAGTAGAAAAATAGGGACCACCTTTGGTGGGAAGGTAACAGCGTTCCGTGTGCCTTTGGCATTTAGTCATGCTGGCCACGTGACCATGGAGACATCTTTGGACAGTGCTGGTTCTTCGGCTTTGAAATGAAGATGAGCACCACCCTCTAGAGTCATGTCATACTTTATAGCTGGTTTGTTTTCCTTTAAAGCCCCTTGCAAAGAAACAAGCATGGAACAGATCAGAGATGAGCTTCACATACTGTAGCAACCAGTTCACCTAGTACCTAGCCTTCTCTGTTGGAGCTCCTACTCTCTGGAATGACCTTCCCCCCCGGTTTGCGTCAAATATCTGACCTTCGGACCTTTCGTCGGGAATTAAAAACTTATTTATTCATCCAAGCGGGACTGGACTGATTTTTTAGATTTTTTAAATTTCTAAATTTTAAAATTTTAAATTTTTTATATTTCCTGTAATTTTATATGGGGTATTTTAGGTTGGTCAATTCGACGGTTTTAATTCGGCCACTATTGAATAGGTATTTTAAATTGATTTTTAACTGTGTATATTTATTGTTTTTATCTTGGCTGTACGCTGCCCTGAGTCCTTCGGGAGAAGGGCGGTATAAAAGTTTAATAAATAAATAAATAAATAAATAAATACCGGAAATGTGAGCATGTGCGCGCACAGGCTCGCTTCACTCCCACACACACCATCCACATGTGTGTGTGGCATCACAATACACGACAATTCGCTCATGTGCGCCTTCCACACATGCATCCAGGATCAAAAAACCAGCACCCGGATGGGTGGGTGGGACTGGCCCACCCCACCCGCAGATTGTTACCCGCAGATTGCCGAGATTCAGCCGGTTCATCCAAACCAGTCTGAACCGGCTGAATCCCACCTCTGGAACCGGCAGACGTCTACTAAATCCCCCTTTCTCTTTTCTTGGCCCTTGGTAAGCAAAACCGAACTGCTGAAGCCACACCTCATAAAGTTCTTGTGCTAAAACTTTCTGCTTTGGGGGAAATGTTTCCCCTTACCGCCATGACGCATCTTGCTCTACGTCTCATTAGCAGCCATTGTGGCCGATTGGAAAATGATGAAGAGATGAAAGTGGAATCTAAAGTGACAAGAGATGGATGAGATTAGGCTTCACTGGAAGTTAGGTTAAGTGAGGCGCTCGTTCTTTCTTTCTTTCTTTCCCGCCTTGCAAAAATTGCCTTGGAATCCCTGAGTGGAATCAAATGGTGCTCTTCCCTTCGTTCATTGAACAGGAACCACAGGCACAGGCAAAGCCCATATTAGTGGTACCTTTAATACCACATGTGGATTACAGCCCAACCCTTCGGAAAATCCCCAGAGGGAAATCTTCCATTGTTCCCGAGAAAATTCAGTGTCCGAAAAGCCACTTAATCACAATTTGCATCATATCATCCATGACTCCAGTGCTTCAGAGTTTTCCAAAGCCTGCATTTTGCTGATAGCTTGCTTTGTTCTGCTCTTCTCATTCACAGTTAACATTCGGATGTATTCTGTTAGAAGTGACTATATTCTAACTTTCAAGAATGCACAGTCTTTTTTGTTTTCCTCTTAAGGAAGGCCAGGTTCGGATGTCAGCTTTTTCACCTATCTGTATGTCTCTACAGGCAAGGCAAGATGGACACCATATACAGCAAAGAAACCATTTACCATATTTTTCGGAGTATAAGACGCTCCAGACTATAAGACACACTTACCTTTTTCGGGGAGGAAAACAAGGAAAAAAATCTGCCTCTGCTTCCCAGCAATTTGCCTCCTTGCAGCAAACAGCCTGTTTCAGTTTCAGTTTCAGCACAGCCTGATTAGTACAAGAAAAAAAAATCTGCCTCTGCCTCCCAGCAATTTGCCTCCTTGCAGCAAACAGGAAACAGCGGAGGCCAAAAATGGGGTGTGCGGAGGCGGCAATTGCCAATGGCAATCCCTGCAGCCTGAAACAGCTGATGGTCGGAAGGCCAATCCAACCGACCATCAGCTGCTTGTGCTAATCAAGCTGTGCTGAAGCTGAAACTGAAACAGGCTGTTTGTTGCAAGGAGGCAAATTGCTGGAAGGCAGAGACCAAAGGGTGGAGGCCAGCGGGTGGGTGGGGTTACATTTGGTGTATAAGACGCACCCAAATTTTCACCCTCTTTTGGAGGGGGAGTGTGTCTCATACTCTGAAAAATATGGTAATTTTTGTCTTGCACTAACTAGAAAACAACAGAATAACAGTATTCGAAGAGATTTTAGCGGTCTTCTAGTCCAGCTTGCTGCTTAGGTAGGAAACTCTATACCATTTCAGACGAACAGCTGTCCAATCTCTTCTTTAAAAACCTCCATTGTTGGCGCACCCACAATTTCTGAAGGAAAGTCGTTCCACTGATCAATTGTTCTCACTGCCTAAAGGAAAGCTAGATTCTGTAACTGAAACTTTATCGAATAGAGTGCTATCTAGCCCACTTTACAGAACAGAAAAGTAGTGTCCTGAAAGTCTGAAAAGCTGTGGAAGCAACGTTTCAAAGTTCAAGCACAACAGTTAAGGGGGTCATGCAGGTCACCTGATCATAATCTCCCTAGCAGTGGGATGTATTACATATTTATAAAAGTCACTGTGATTAATTCTAAAATTCTTTTTTATATCGGTCAATTAGCATGCACAATTACTTGCAAATCTATGCCATCCTTTTGTCCTTTTTTAATTTTTAATTTTACATATTGATTTCTAAATGTGTGATTTCTTAGATGGCGACTCCATCTGACAGGTTCTGCTCTTTCAATTCGCTAACAGTGTTGTGATAACTTATAGAGCTGATGAACATCTACAGTCCTGTTGTGTCTCGCCCGCTCCCCCTGCCGCAGCCGGGCCCCTCTTATCTCTTGCCAGACGCTGATAGTTCGGAAGAATGTCCTGGCATGCCTCCAGGCCCCAGCCCTGGCACCATGCCCGGACAGGCCGAGCAAGACGAAGGGCCTGACGTGCCTTCAGCCCCCAGTCCTGGCACCATGCCCAGGCAAACGGAGCAACTAAACCCCTCCCCCATAGCATGTGAGCCTGAAGAATGTGAGGCCAGTCATGAGCTAGGATTGCCAACAGCTGGAGGCTGGAGAGATCCTCGCTTCCGGAGAGTTGAGAGGCGACGTCAGCAAAAGGAAGGGAGGGGCAGGCCTGGATAAGTGCTGAGTCATGGAGCCACACCCCATGGCCTATATAAAGGATCTGCTTTCTGGCATTCTCTGAGTCAGGCAAAGTCTAACTTGGATTGCTGAAGTCACTTCCTGGTCTCCTGCCTGCCTTGAGAACTTTGGCAGAGCTGCAGAGGCACGCCTGATACGGACTTCCCCGACCCGGCCGTCAGCGGAGGAGTGGGACACGACAAGTCCTTTCTCACTGACCTTGGTGTGAGACTTTGGAAGGTCAAATGTTTCAGCAGCAGCTTCATCACAGGAGTGAGCACAGAGGTGGGATTCACTTACCTTCCCTACCGGTTCAAAAATGTGAGCACATGCACGCATGCACACAGCCTTCCGCGCATGCACAGTGCTCATGCCCAGGTGGATGGGTGGAGGCTCTTGCAGTCACCACTCTCGGTTTGCCCGAACCGGACAGAACCGGCTGAATCCCACCTCTGTGTGAGCAAAAGATAATCCACACATCCCCCTATCAGTGGCTTGAAGATGTCTTCCTAACCATCTTCCTTCTCATCTACAGGCCATAACCAAGGCTGCCTAACTTTCCATTTAATTAATCTGTTGTTTAGGTGATATTTTCCATCTTTTGCTGTCAGAAGGTTTACCGGATGATGATTTCTAGTGCTTTGACAGCGTTCATGATGGCTCAGTCCAGAACTAGGATCTACAGAGTTCCTATTGGTTCCTTTTGGCTGCTTTTTGATCTGGCTTCCCTTTCAGTCACCAGGCGCTACTCCATATGTCCATTCTGATTAGTGCTGCTGGATTGACATAAAAGTTGACTTCTGAAGGCAGCCACCTTTGAAATGCTTGGCCAATGTTTTCCAAAAACCTAAGTCAGGCTCTTTATTAAAATGTGTTCACAGCTCTTGACAAATAATACTATATCTCCTTCAAAATATATTTATCTCTGTCTCTGGAAAAAAAAACCTGGAGAGAGTGCTAATGTTTTCTCTTTAGAAAACAAGAATGATCGCTACTATCCTTCTGTCAACTGTCCCATTGGGTAATATGCAGCAAAAGAAATTCCTGGGACATTATTTTACCGAGACCAAAATATAGGCACAGAAGAAGAGAAGCTAGCTCTGAGATCTTTGTTCGAAAAGCAGCATGATTAATTCCCTCTTTTCTCCATTTGGGCCACCCATTGTCCATTGTCCACCAATCCAGCACATTCTTTTTATTTTGGGAAAACAGTCTATGCCTTTGGACGGGTCCCATCCCACGGCCTTGAAGTGTCAGGATTGTCTCAGGCTGCAAACGGCTCACATAAATTCTTCACCTCCCTCCCAATTCCCAATACATTCCAAGCATTCTCCTTCCCCCCCTCCCTTCATTTCTCTTGTGAAGTTGCGAGTAAAGGTGCATTACAAGTCAGCCTTGACATCTTTGTGTTCCCTGTGTTAGGAGGTCTGGGTGGGAGTCTGCTGCTAGGCTCATCTGTGCTGCTAGGTGTTGATACACTGCTGTTGGTTATGTTAGACAGTAAAAGTGGATCATGTCCAGAAAAGGTGCTATCCAGCTCTTTATGTTCTTTACCTGCTGTTGAATATCTATTATGGTGACTGGTTCCAGTTCTGGGAAAGTGTTGTGGTTTTTTCACAGGTCCTACAGTCACTTTGTACGGATGCTATGTGTCTTCTCTTTCCCCCACATGTTCTTCCAGTACTGTCCAGTTTCTATCGTTGGTGGCTCTGTTGTTACTGTGTTGCAGTTGGGATTTTCGGATGGTTCCTAGACAGAACACTTATCACCTTTGTAATGTATCTTTAAATGTTTTGGCGGGAAACAAGCACGTTGCTGATTGGTTGAAGCCGCCGGCTAAACTGTATATAAGGAGAGGTTTTTCCCCAGCCCGGTTGCTGGGTTCACCATATATTAAAGAGCTGTTGTCACTACCCTGGTCTCCAGCCTCGTTACTGCCCGAACTTAACACTGGCGACGAAGGTGGGATTTCGAGGCTAAGAGCACCAGGAACGAGCTGAACGCACGGAAGAACCGAATCCAGCAAACTCAGGGCGGAAACGCAGCGATGGCCAGCTACACCCCACCCGCGCCGTTTGACCCATCCAGGGAGAAATGGGGAACGTACATGACCCGTTTTGAGAGCTTCCTCGAGGCAAACGAACTGCAAGGAGTTCCAGACAACCGCAAAAGGGCGTATTTCCTGAGCCACTGCGGTCCCGAGGTCATCGACATCGCGGAAGCCCTGGCAGAGCCAACGCCGGTACAATCGGTATCGTGGCAAACTCTGCAAAATCTATTGAAGAACCATTTCGCGCCAACACCGTCCAAATATGTACGGCGTTTTGAATTTGGAGAGCGCAGACAGCAAGAGGGCGAATCCATCAGCGATTACATGGCCGCCCTGAGGAAAGCCTCCAAGGATTGTGGGTACCGAGACTTGGATGAGGAGCTGTTAGAGCAACTCATCCGTGGGGTCAGAGACATTCGTTTGCGGAGGCGGCTGCTATCAAAAAGCAATCTAACGCTGGCAAACGCTCTGGACGAAGCCAGAGCTCATGAGATGTCCACCCAAGCGGCGGAAACCCTACAAAAGCCACTCACGCCAACGGCGAGCACGAAACCAACCCCGGTCCACTACGAAGAAATCCAGACCGAATCAGACGGCGAGGATGAGGAAGGAGTTTGCCTCACCGGGAGAAGGGACAAAGAAGACCGGGATGAATGCGGAAGTTGCGGAGGGCAACACCAGCGTCAACAATGCAAGTTCAAGGACGCTACATGTCGGCGGTGCGAGAAGAAGGGGCACCTGGCTCAAGTCTGTCGAGCACCCCAACCTTCCCGCCGAAAATTCAAACCAACCAATCAGAGCGCGGGATCGGCTAGGCGACCCGTGATTGGTCAAAACAAAAAGGGCGCGAATTCAAATCGAACGACCGTGATAGTAGGTCGTGCAGCAACCCGCGTAGAGAAGAAAATCTTCACAAAACCGAAAATCGAAGGAGTGTCGTGCCGACTAGAAGTGGACACAGGGTCAGCGATCACAATCATGTCCTGGGACACTTTTGCGAAAGCGTTGCCGAAAATCGCCAAACGCAAACTGCAAACACAGCGGCTACGAGTTCACGACTACCAAGGGAATCGCATCCCTGTTCGAGGGACCACCTCCGTCGCGTCGAGTATGGACCACACAAGAAGACCCTGCCCATCACGATAGTCGAAGGGACCCTGCCAAGTTTGTTGGGACTAGACTGGTTCCGTGCGTTGGGCATGGGAGTGACTGGTATCTACAGAAATGACGTTAACCTAAAGGACACACTCATGGACGAATTCGAAGATGTTTTCAAGGACTGCCTGGGCAAGTACAAGGGGACCCCTATTTCCTTCAATTTAGACCCCCAGGTAGCCCCCATACGGTTAAAAGCAAGGAGGGTCCCTTTTGCCCTTAAACCCAAGATTGACAGGGAGATAGACAAGCTCATCAGTCAGGGGATACTGGTGCCAGTCGATCATGCAAAGTGGGAGACGCCAATCGTCACCCCAGTGAAACCAGATGGGTCAGTTAGAATCTGTGCTGTCTACAAGGCAACGTTAAACAAAGCCTTGCAAAAAAGCGCTTACCCGGTCCCCGTGGTGCAACACTTGCTGCACTCGCTGGGGCAAGGGCACGTTTTTGCCAAATTAGATTTGGCCCAAGCCTATCAACAACTGCCTGTAGACGCCAACACAGCCGAGGCCCAGACAATTGTGACTCACAGAGGTGCTTTCAAGTGTACCCGGTTACAGTTTGGGGTGAGTGTGGCACCTGGTCTATTTCAAAATTTAATGGAGCGACTTCTGCAAGGGCTCCCGGGGGTAGTTCCCTATTTTGATGATGTATTGGTATCAGCCGAAAATTTAGAAGAATTGGGGGAGCGTTTGAGAAAAGTTTTGGGCATTTTCCGGTCAGCCGGTCTAAAGGTCAAAGTGAACAAATGCCAAATAGGGGTAGAATCCGTAGAGTTCTTGGGCTACAGAATAGACAAGGAAGGAATCCACCCCACTGAGAGCAAGGTCAAGGCAATAAGAAAGGCTCCAGCGCCCAAAAACAAAACAGAGCTACAGGCATTCCTGGGTCTAGTGAACTTTTACGCGGTCTTTTTGAAAAATAAGGCAACCGTTGCCGAGCCGCTACATAAGTTACTGGGAAAGAATACTGTTTGGTCTTGGGGAAGGACGGAAGCTAGGGCTTTCGAGGCAGTAAAAAACCTACTCTCGAGCGATAGCTTACTGATCCAGTATCATAGCACGATGCCATTGGTATTAGTTTGCGATGCTTCCCCTTACGGAGTGGGTGCTGTGCTCAGCCACAGGCTTCCAAATGGCACAGAAGCCCCAATAGCTTTCTACTCCAGAACGATGTCCTCGACAGAGAGGAACTATAGTCAGTTGGATAAGGAAGCTCTAGCTATAGTTTCAGGAGTAAAAAAGTTTCACGAATACGTCTTTGGGAGAGACTTTGAAATTGTTACAGACCATAGACCACTGTTAGGGTTACTGGCTGGCGATCACCAACGCCTGTGGCACTTTCGCCCCAATTGACCCGATGGACTATCTTTTTAGCCGCATACTCCTATAAACTGCGGCATCGGCCAGGAAAAGAGTTGGGGCATGCGGACGCATTAAGCAGATGCCCACTACCAGGGGCGATCGAGGACCCCACTCCGGGGACGCCCATACTGTTAATTGACTCTCTGGACTCTGGCCCAGTCACGTCTAAGGAGGTGGCTCGGGCGTCATACCGGGACATTATTTTGAGAACTGTACTTGGTTGGGTACAAAGAGGGTGGCCCGCTGCGCCGGGCGAGCGTTTTAAAGAGTTTGTAAAGAAACGTGGGGAACTATCGGCTCAAGGGGGGTGCCTGCTATGGGGGGATCGAGTGGTAATCCCAGAGAAATTGAGGAAAAGGGTGTTGGATCTCCTCCACGAGGGTCACCCAGGGATTGTAAGGATGAAGGGTCTAGCGAGAAACTATGTGTGGTGGCCCTTAATGGACTCGGAAATTGCTGAAAGGGTAGGGAAATGCCAGGCCTGCCAGGAGTCCAGACTGCTACCCCCAACGGCCCCGGTTCGGGAATGGGAGAGACCCCAAGGGCCTGGTCGAGAATCCACATTGATTTTGCCGGCCCCTTCCACGGCCAAACCTTCCTGGTAGTAGTCGACGCCTACTCCAAATGGCTGGAAATCATTCTCATGAGATCCATGACAGCCGAGGCCGTGATCTCAGTCCTACGGCACCTATTTGTAACCCATGGGTTGCCCGACACGTTAGTATCCGATAACGGCCCGCAATTCACGGCAACCCAGTTTGAGGAATACTTGGCAGAAGAGGGCATCCGGCATGCCCTCTCGGCGCCTTTCCACCCTGCGACGAATGGCCTTGCAGAGCGTTTCGTCCGGAGCGCAAAAGAGGCATTGTCCAGACTCAAGCCAGGCGACTGGCAAACAAAAATCGATGTTTTCCTGGCCGTCCAACACAGAACCCCCTGTGTCACAACCGGCAGAAGCCCAGCAGAATTATTAATGGGCCGAAAGCTCAGGTGCCCACTAGACCGTTTAAATCCAAACTATACACCGGAGGGTTACAAGGGGGGACTCGAAAAAACAAGAGGGATGGACATAGGCGACCGAGTGTGGGCACACAACTATGGTGAAGGCCCGACCTGGGTAGCAGGAAAAATCCTAAACATAACAGGTCCAAAATCATACTTGGTGGAGATACAGGACGGCCGGGTATGGAGGCGCCACATAGACCAAATAAGAAAACGCATAGCCGAACAATCCGAATTAGACGAAACAGGCCCTGACTATACAATGTTTGAATCCACAGCTGACTCAAACCCGGGAAAATCGCAGGACTTATCTGAGTTCCCGGAGGTCCAGCGACGCCAACAGGTTCCATTAGAAAACAGCAGGGACGACTCTGCAAATAATCCAGGGCCGGATGGCCTAGAGGAGGAGCTGAGAGGAGCAAACAGCCCCTCTGGTCAGCTCGACCCACTCCCAGGGAATGAACTGCGCAGGTCCGAAAGAGTCAGGAGACGCCCAGTCTATTTGCGTGATTACGTTGAAAAATAATATGTAAATATCATGTAAATATTGGTAAAGTGTTTTCTGGGAGGGAAGGAGTGTAATGTATCTTTAAATGTTTTGGCGGGAAACAAGCACGTTGCTGATTGGTTGAAGCCGCCGGCTAAACTGTATATAAGGAGAGGTTTTTCCCCAGCCCGGTTGCTGGGTTCACCATATATTAAAGAGCTGTTGTCACTACCCTGGTCTCCAGCCTCGTTACTGCCCGAACTTAACAACCTTAGCCTCTGCTTCTCTAGTACAGTATATCTCCTTAGCTTGGTAGCCAGGGCTATCAGCCTCCGTTTAGCAGTCTCCAGGGCTTCAGAGGGAATCAGTAGCCAAGTCTCAATGCTCACTCTTTATGTACCATATTTTTTGGACTATAAGACGCACCTAGATTTACAGGAGGAAACCAAGAAAGAAAATAGTTTTTGTCCTCCACGCGTCACGTTTTCACCCTCCCCGGCCTCCAGAAGCCCTCTGCAGTGCTCCGCAGGTCCCATTTTTTCCAAAAATGGGTCCCTTCTCACCAAAAACAAGCCCATTTTTGGCCTGCAGATTGCTAGTGGGGGGCAGGGAGGGTGAAAACGCGACATGTGGAGGGTTCAGGAGCCCCAAAATGGACCCATTTTTCTGAAAATGGGACCATTTTTGGTGAAAACAGGATGTGCGAAGCACTGCAGAGTGCTTCTGGGGGACAGGGAGAGCAAAAATGTGATGCACGAAGGGTTTGGGAGGCCAAAAACAGGCCCATATTCGGTCTATAAGACACACCAAAATTTTCACCCACTTTGGGGGGGGGGGTGCGTCTTATATTCTGAAAAATACGGTAATTCCTCCATTTGACTAAACTCTCTCTGAGTTGTTTTGATCTTAGCCTCTAACCTCATTTTCCAGAGGAGATATCGACTTCTGTTCTGATTATCTCCTCAAACATCCTCCTCCTTTAGCATCTCCAGGATTACAGCGGCTGTAATATTGGTATATGCCAGTTCATTGGTTTGAATTACAGTCGTCCTAAGGATTGTCAGGATGGCTCTATTGGCAGTGCTGTATCCATTCTGCGATCACTGTTGTATGCTAACGGCAATATATGTATGACAACAATATTTGCATGATTTCATACACTCTGCCGGTTTAGCAATCTCATAAGATTTCAGGCAAAAGGAGAAGGTGTTTCAGACCCAAAACATTTCCTGATTTCTCCAATTTAAAATGTTCCTGACTTTAGGAATATTTTTCTATATATTTCTGCAGAGCAACTTTTCCAAGAAGGGTCAGAATAAACTTTTGATTTATGCTTGATAATAATTCCAGGATCTTGTAAGCTTTTTCTTCCTTTTTTTGAGAGATGTCTACCAGCTCTTGGGTCAGGGTTAGACCATCCAATTAAAGAGAGCACACGTCTATAATATATATGGTAAAGTGATATAAATTCAGATCCTCGCGTCATGAGGTTACAGGGTAATTGTAACATATGGTCTTATTAAATGCAATTAGTAAGTTCCTTCATCTGCAGTAAGGACATGTAATTGCAGACTATGAAATTAAGATGGACAACCTCCATGGTCAAAGTTACAGCAATACAGGAGAGGATGAGATTTTTTCAAAAAGTTTTCGATCTGAATGATGCTTTCACTTGAGAAGATATATGATGGGAAATGTCTGTGATAAAACTTCTGTTGGGCCTGGAAGCCATTTTGTTTGTTGGTTCTTCAGGCCTGCCACATTAACTACTGTGGGAAACTAGGAGAGGGGATTGTATGGAACAGGGGTAATATACAGTCATAATAACATTCCTTTCTCAGGGACTCAAGGACATCTTGCCCTGGGGGGACTTCCTGTTTGGCACCGTAGGTGATGGCGGTGATCTTTACGATCACCAACCTCTGGATTATGTGGAATCGCTAGGACAGCTTAAATCTGCTGTCCAGCGGTTCGGAAAACCCCCTCTTCGGGAGAAGGAGAAGGGGTGAGCTGAGGGCAGAGGTTGAATTTCCCTAAAGCCCCTGAGAAAAAAGGGGTTTGAAGGGTTAAGTTCCCTCCAGCAACCCGAAGAGCTCCAGATCCGAGGATTCTTCTGCTTTGGCGGAACCAATCACCACGACCAAACGCCGAGATTTATTTTGGACAATAAAGGATTATACCGGACAGAACGAAAGTGGGAGAACTTTAAGCAAGTAGCCAAGCCGATTCCCCGATACTTTGTAACAAGCTTGAAAACAGCAAGAAAATGGAGGCGAATTGTTAACAAGTTAACGAGTGGAAAGCGAGAGTGGAAAGCGAAAGTGATACTTTCAGCGTGTGCCTCTGCAGTTGGTAATTTGCATGTTACTTGCTGCTTTAACTCTTTGCTGCCTGCTGATAGAATCTAGGGAGATTTTTTAAATACTGCTTTAAAAGACTGTGTTTCTCAGAAGTTAAGAAGATTTAAAGTGAATATTAAGTTGGAAATAAATAAATAAATAATTTTATAGAAGATGGCAGCCAAACAATTAAAGTCTACTGTAACAAAGAGCTTTGGAACTTTATCAGCTGGTGCCTCTCCAGCTCATACAGCAGAGACTAGAACATTGAATTTAGAGGCGTTACAAGAGAACTTAAAAGGCTTTATAGAAGAAAAATTTAAAGTTATAACTGATGAGATGTCTGAAATGAAAGAGCAGATATCAGAAATTCAAGTGGAAATAAAGAAGTTAAAGAAGGATTTGTAATGGCAGTACAAAGTTTGGCAACGAATGTGATTTTATTAGAAGAGGAGGTTGAAGTAATTAAGCAATGTAATTTAAAATTAGAAAATAAAATGGCTGAATTTCAAAGTAAAATGGAAAAGACAGAGGATGAAATAGTTTTGATACAATACAGAAATATGGAATTTGCTCTAAGAATTCGTGGTCTGAAAGAGAATAAAGAAGAGGATTTAAGGAAATTTTTCTGAAGTATTTGCTGAGATATTAGCAGCTCGTCCAGCAGATGTGGCTTATCAAATTGATAAAATATATCGTGTGAATTCTTGGATAGCAAGGCAAAAAAAGTTGCCAAGGGATGTTGTTATTTATTTTACAAATAGAACAGTGAGAAATCAGATTTTGCAAGCCTCATATAAGGGGGAGAAGATTCAGATTGCTGGTCAGGATATTTTAATATTAAAGGAAATTCCACCAAAATGTTAAGAGCTAGAAAGGAATTTGCCTTCCTGGTGAATGAACTTAAAAAACGTCAGATTGAATATAGATGGGATATTCCAACTGGTATAATAGTATATTATGCAGGGAAAGTACATCGTCTCAATACAGTTGGAAAAGCGAGAGAATTTTATGTTGAGGCATATAAAGTTGGAAGTCTTTCTCCACTGGATGCTAGAAGAAAGGAGACTGAAGTGAAGGAAAGAGAAGTGAAGCAGGTTCAAGAACAGATTGCGATGGAAGAAGATTTATTACAAGTGTTGGAAATACCTATGACGGGTCCAGATTCAAAAGAACAAAGGCTGACAAGAGCTGCTGCTAAACGCAAGGAACAAGAGATGAAGGCACAACAACAACTGGCAACTACTACAACGGAAACAGTGGGAGGAGCAAGGCCTAAAGCAAAATGTGATTTGCGGCTAGTGTTCCAAAAGTTTCCTTTGGCCGATAATGGCAATTAAACTATTATCTTGGAATGTTAATGGTTTGAATTCACCGCAGAAGAGAAGGAAAGTATTTCACTATTTGAAACAATTTAAAAATGACATTACTTGTTTACAAGAAACACATATTAGATCTTTAGACCAGAAATATTTGATAAATTCAAAACTGGGAGTACATTTTGTTGCCTCCTCTTTGGAGAAAAAAAATGGTTTAGTTATATATATAAAGAAGGATATATCAGCAAAATTAATTGAGGTGGATAAGCAAGGAAGATACATTGCTATTGAACTCTTGTTGGAGGGAAAGAAGACATTATTAATAGGAGTTTATGCTCCAAATCAACAACAAGAAAATGTTTTCAAGTTTTACATAAAAGAATAGTATTTTGGGATTATAAATCATATATATTAATGGGTGATTGGAATGGTGTGTTGGATACTCAAAAAGACAAAAAAAGCTTAAGGAAGATATCAAGCCGGGCGAAATTACCAAAGGCTTTTTTTGATATGATGGAGGACTTGGAATTAAGAGATATTTGGAGAGAACATAATACAGAAGAGAGGGATTTTACCTTCTTTTCTGATAGGCACCAATCATTTTCGAGGATTGATTTTATTTTGATTACTAATGACTTGTATTCTAGAGTGAAGAAGACGAAGATTTGTTCAAGAACTTTATCTGATCATAGTCCAGTTTGGATTGAATTTGATCGGGAAAAGGAGGCTAGGAGATCATGGAGGTTGAATGAGAATTTGTTTAAATATGAACAAAATGTAAATGAATGTAAAAAACAAATGAAAGAATTTTTTATTATGAATATGAAAAAAGAGACATCTATAGAGATGATTTGGGACTCCAGTAAGGCTTATATGAGAGGAAATCTTATACAAATGAATATTAAATACAAAAATAAATTGCAGAAAAAGAAAAGGAACTGGAAGAGGAAATTAAAAGAAAGAACAATTATTGATAAATAGCCCAGGAAATAGTAAAATAAAAGAATCAATAAATATATTGAGAGGTCAGTTTAATATGTTGATGGCAGATCAAGTAGCAATTAATTTACAATATGTAAAACATAATACGTTTAATAATGCCAATAAGCCAGGAAGATGGCTTGCCTATTTAATAAGGAAAAAACAGAAATCACGAACGATTGATAAAATAGAATATAGGGTAAGGAAGTTTATCAAAAGAACTTGATTAAAAAAGCTTTTTTAGAGTATTATAGTAAGTTATATTCTAGGGATATGGTTGATGATACAGAGATAGAAAGATATTTACAACAACAAAATATTTGTGAGCTTACAGAAAATCAAAGAGAAGAATTGAATCAATTAATTACTTCAGAGGAAATTTTCTTAGCAATCAAACAACTTAAAATCGGTAAAGCACCAGGAACAGATGGTTTAACAGCTGTTTATTATAAAAATTTACAAAATGAGATGGTTGAACCACTTAAAGAGTTATTTAATAAAATTCAAATGGGAGGAGATGTCTCTTCATGGAGGACAGCCTTTATTTCGTTAATACGCAAGGAAGATCGAGATGGTATTAAAGCAGAGAATTATAGGCCTATATCACTTTTAAATACTGATTACAAGATATTTACCAAGATATTGGCTAATAGATTAATGCCAGTGATGAATCAAATAATTCATAATGATCAGTCAGGATTTATTAAGGGTAGGCAGATGAGATATAATGTGAGGCAAATCGTAAATTTACTTGAATATTTGGAACGAAACAACCAAGTATCAGCGGCATTCCTTTTTTTGGATGCTGAAAAAGCTTTTGATAGATTGGATTGGCAGTTTTTGTTTAAAGTAATAGAAAAAATGCAATTTGGGGATTATTTTATTTGTGCAATTAAAGCAATATATCAGAAGCAAACAGCACAAATAATAGTAAATGGTGGGTTAACAGAAACTTTTAAAATTGAGAAAGGGACGAGACAGGGATGTCCCTTGTCCCCATTACTTTTTATTTTAACTTTAGAAATTCTTCTGAATAACATACGTGGTTCTGATCGAATAAAGGGAATTAGAGTTAAACATCAAGATTATAGATTAAGAGCTTTTGCAGATGACCTGGTTGTTACTGTATCTCAACCAATATACTCAGTAACTGGTTTAAAAGATATAATTGGTCAGTATGGTAAAGTATCTGGATTTAAGGTGAATCAGCAAAAGACAAAGATGATAACTAAAAATATGAATATACAACAAAAAGAAGAGTTAGAAAGAACTTCAGGTTTTGAAATCGTTAAAAAGGTTAAATATTTAGGAATATATATTACAGCTTCAAATGTTAAATTATACAAAAATAATTATGAGGTATTGTGGCAGAAGGTATGGAAAGAAATGGAGAGTTGGAAGAAGTTACAACTATCTTTGCTGGGAAGAATAGCGGCTATAAAATGAATGTTTTGCCCAGGTTTTGTTTTTGTTTCAAATGATACCGGTGTTTAAGAATGATATTAAATTACAGGAATGGCAAAAGGGATTAGTAAATTTGTATGGATGGGCAAAAACCAAGAATAAAATTAAAAGTAATGCAGGATATAAGGAAAGGGGGTCTTAAAATGCCTAATTTAAGATTGTATTATGAAGCAGTTGTTTTATCATTAATTACTGATTGGATTAATTTAACTGAGGAAAGAGTTCTGAATATAGAAGGTTATGGTTTGTTATATGGGTGGCATGCCTATTTATTATATGATAAGAAAGTTGATAAAATATTTAAAAATAATATAATTAGAAATGCATTATTGAGGGTTTGGAGGAAATATCAATACAAATTAGATGGAAAGATTCCAATATGGGCAAACCGAGACACATGATAGAAAATATAAATATATATCAAAAGATGGAGGTAGTTACTTATAAAGAACTTCTTTGTATGGAAAAGGGGAGTTACAATTAAAATCTAGAGAAAAGATGGGGAAGAAGGAAAAATTATACATGGTTCCAATATGGACAACTACAAGCTAGATGGAAATTAGATCAAAAAATAGGTGTTAAGCAAATTGAGGATAATTTGTTAAAACAAATGAGAGATCAAGGTCAACAGCATATTAAGAGGTTGTATAATGTATTAGTAGAAATAGATTCAGAGACTGATTTGGTTAAGGATTGTATGATTAAGTGGGCACAAAATTTTCAGCAACCAATAATGTTGGAAACTTGGGAAAGAATTTGGGTGAGGAATGTTAAATTTACACAAGCGCAAAATATGAGAGAAAATTTTATAAGATGTTTTATAGATGGCATTTAGACCCCCAAAAATTGTCATGTATGTATCCTAATGTACAGGCTAAATGCTGGAGATGTGATTGTGAAGATGCTACTTATTATCATATATGGTGGACTTGCAAAAAAGTTAAAGCATTTTGGATTAAAGTATGGTGGATCATGCAGAATATTTTGAAAAAGAAGATTAAGTTTACCCGCAGTTCTTTTACTAGGAATAATTATGGATTGTACAGCTATAGAGACTAAATTGATTCTGAACTTAATAACAGCCGCAAGACTTTTGATTGCTCAATATTGGAAGAAAGAAGAATTACCTACAATTGAAGAATGGACTCTTAAAGTATCAAATCTGGCAGAAATGGCAAAAATTTCTGCTTACTTGAAAGACTATACACAAGAAAAATATATTTTAGAATGGAAAATGTGGATTGATTATATTCAAAATAAGTATCAGATAAAAAAATATCAAATAGCATATGAGTAAATTTAGGAAATAATTTGTATTAGATATATTTTTGAAGGAGAGGAATTGAGAGTGTGAATAAGCGTGAGAGACTGGAGATTATAATTTAGGAATTATTTTAGATTATGATTGTTAGTTTTGATACCCTGCATTTTGTTCTGGGAAGTCGGGGTGGGGGGTGGGGGGTAAAGGGGAAGGGAATTGGGGGGTTGAGGTTAGTGATGGAGTGATGGTTAATGTACAGGGATTATTGAAGATGTATAAATATAATTAATGTAGGGTCGGGTCTGACCAGTTGCCATTTTAGAATGGTGGGGAGGGAAAAAAGAGAGAGTAGGAGGTAGGAAAGAGGAGAAGAGGAAGGAAGAGGGGTAGAAGAGGGAGAAGAGTGTAGGGTGGAGGGAGGAGAGGAGGTAGATAAGAGAAGGAGAGGAAGGTTTGGAAAGTAAAAGAAGGTAGAAGAGGGAAGAAGGTTAAAAAGGGGGGTGGTGACTGGGCAGGCCCGACTAATTGTATATAACTGTACATTGGATGAATTATTTGATAAGATTGTAAAAATAAAACTTTTTTATAAAAAAAAAAAAAAAAAAAAAAAAGGACATCTTGCCCTGCACTTGGAAGGCTGGAACTGCGAGGTATCTCCAGTTGGGGAGATGCTTTGATTGGACCAGTGGTGGGTTGCTACCAGTTCACCCCGGTTTGAGTGAACAGGTAGTAGCATCAGCAAGAGGCTCCACCCATCCACCCAGACATCATCACATACGCTCTGTGCATGCACAGAAGCTTCTGCGCATGTGCAGAAGTCGTGCACACACGAGCACTGTTAGCAAAGGTAAGTGAAACCCATCACTGGATTGGACCATGTGATGGACTTGTGGGTGTTGGGCAGGGACTTAAACTTTCCTTTGGGTTTGAAACCCTGGAAACTTTCAGATTCGAGTTTTCCCAGATGTGCCAATATGACATCTCTAATAAAATGTAACTTTGAGGAATTTCAAGCCTCAGAGTCTTCTTTCATTGGGGGGTGTTACTTGGAATCCTGACAACTTCTGTGTGCCTAAATCCGCCTTCAAATACACAGGTTCACAAACACTCAGTCTGTAGTGCTGTTTCTCAGCCTAACATCTGAATTGAACAACCTAAACAAGATTAAGCATTTGTACACCTTGTTCATTTCAATTGGAGTGTGAGTTAAGCTTCTAGTTAGGTTAATGAGATTTAAATATGCACAAGTGTAGTCATCTGGGTCTTTCTCCAAGCAAAGCCCACGAAGTTATGGAAATGGAATCAAATTCACTTGGCTCTTCCCATAGGCATTGTGCCAGGATGTTACGTGAGGTGAATTTTGACTTTACAGAATAACAGAGTTGGAAGGGACCTTGACAGTCTTCTAATCCAACACCCTTCTCAATCAGGAGACGCTATACCATTCCAGACAAGTGGTTTCCCAGTCTCTTCTTAAAAGCCTTCAGTGATGGAACACCCACAATTTCTGAAGGCAAGCCATTCCACTAGTCAACTTTTCTCACTGTTAGCAAAATTTCTCCTTGGTTCTAGGTTGTTTCTCTCCTTGATTAGTTTCTATCCATTGTTTCTTGTCCTACCTTCTAGTGCTTTGGAAAATAGGTTGACACCCCCCCACCTCTTCTTTGTGGCAGCCCTTCAAATATTGGAACACTGCTATCAATGTTCCAATATTTGCCCTATAGGTATTTATGTGCATTTTTCTTACGATATTTGCTTTTCTTTTGGTGGGGATGTTTATTAATTGTATTTTGAGGTTGTTTTTAATGCCCTCACTCCTCCAGAACAGCTTTGTGAGTTGATGGCTACATAAGTCGAACGGAGGGTTGGAAGGATAAGTGAAAGGATGAGTGAATGATTTGAGTGGGGGAATAATTTTTTTATTCCAAATCAATTTCTTGTTGATAAAAAAATTCAAGTTTGGTTACAAAAGAAACCCATTCCATTTTCTTTTATTGTAGAACATTATTATGCCAACACATTCCTTAAATTTTTACTCTTTCCACTAACAGAATGCTGGAAATAAATAATATAAAGAGCCTCAAAGCTCTATTCATTTGTCCAGCATCTTTCACCAAATGTTTTGCCTAACTCTTCCCAAAATCCGTTTACCTGCCGTCCTAAGAGAGTCCATCTTCTGTATTTTGCAATCTAAATAGACTAGACTAGACTAGACTAGAACAGAACAGAACAGAACAGAACAGAACAGAGCAGAGCAGAGCAGAGCAGAGCAGAGCAGAGCAGAGCAGAGCAGAGCAGAACAGAACAGAACAGAACAGAACAGAACAGAACAAAGGGACTGTTTTGGTCCACCAGCAGCCTGCAGAGCTGGCAGCGGAGTCAGACAGTGAGGAGGCTGGGGAGGACAATGGGTCAGTCCTGGAGTCAGGGGAAAGCCCAGACGAGGGCTCTGAATCAGAGGCAGAGATGGGGCCAGGGCCATCTGGGAGCGACGTGCAGATTCTGAAGCCTCCAGAGGCAGATAGCAGAGAGGCAGAGGAACAGGAGGAGCCTGTTCCTAGTGCACGCATACAAAAAGCTGCCAGAAGGCAAGAGTAGCTAAAGCAAGAAGGATGACTCGGGAGTAAGGCCAGGAGATGATTGGCCTCTCCTATAAGGCTTAAAAGAGCAGCAACGACTCTTGGGCTTTTTGTAGGAAAGCAATGTTGCTACAATTGTTTCTTGTCAGTGGCTCCTGTTTCTGAACTTCATGGGCTTCTTGCCAAGAAAAGCCTTTGGCAGGGTGCCAAAGAAGACAAAGGTCTATGATAAGGCCGAAGGACTTTTTCTGAAGGACTTTGTTTTGGACTTAATTTGGACTAAGCTGAGAATGAAGTAATTCTCAGCTGTTCTAATAAAATACATTTGTTTAGGACTGATTGTGTCTGGTAATAACTACTTGGGCCTAGGTCACAACAAGGACTTTGTAGGTTATCTAGTCCAACCCTCTGCCCAAGCAGGAGACCATATACCATTTATGACAGATCGTAGTTCAGTCTCTTCTTGAAAGCTTCCAGCAATGAAGCTCCCACAACTTCTGAAGGCAACTTCTGTTCCATTCTGTTCCTAACAAACAGGAAGCAGCAGGTGAAGCTAAGCAAGATCACATCAAATACCTGTACAATTAGCACAGGGGCCCCCCAAGGCTGTGTGCTCTCCCCACTTCTCTTCTCCCTGTATACCAATGACTGCATCTCCAATGATCCATCTGTTAAGCTACTGAAGTTCGCAGATGACACAACAGTGATTGGTCTCATTCGAGACAATGACGAATCCGCATATAGACGAGAGGTCGAACGACTAGCCTTGTGGTGCAACCAAAACAATCTGGAACTGAACACACTCAAAACCGTAGAAATGGTGGTAGACTTTAGGAAAAACCCTTCCATACTTCCACCTCTCACAATACTTGATGACACAGTATCAACAGTAGAAACCTTCAAATTTCTGGGTTCTATCATATCGCAAGATCTCAAATGGACAGCTAACATCAAAAACATCATTAAAAAAGGACAACAAAGAATGTTCTTTCTGCGCCAACTCAGTAAGCTCAAACTGCCCAAGGAGCTGCTGATCCAATTCTACAGAGGAATTATTGAGTCTGTCATTTGCACCTCTATAACTGTCTGGTTCGGTTCTGCAACCCAACAAGAAAAACACAGACTTCAGAGGATAATTAGAACTGCAGAAAAAATAATTGCTACCAACCTGCCTTCCATTGAGGACCTATATACTGCACGAATCAAGAAGAGGGCCGTGAAAATATTTGCAGATCCCTCGCATCCTGGACATAAACTGTTTCAACTCCTACCCTCAAAACGACGCTATAGAGCACTGCACACCAGAACAACTAGACACAAGAACAGTTTTTTCCCGAAGGCCATCACTCTGCTAAACAAATAATTCCCTCAACACTGTCAGACTATTTACTGAATCTGCACTACTATTAATCGTTTCATAGTTCCCATCACCAATCTCTTTCCACTTATGACTGAATGACTATAACTTGTTGCTGGCAATCCTTATGATTTATATTGATATATTGACCATCAATTGTGTTGTAAATGTTGTACCTTGATGAACGTATCTTTTCTTTTATGTACACTGAGAGCATATGCACCAAGACAAATTCCTTATGTGTCCAATCACACTTGGCCAATAAAATCCTATTCTATTCTATTGTTTGATTGTTTAATCTCTCCCAATTTCCCTGCAAACACTGTCACTCAGAAGTTACAGGGTTCCATTCATAGTAACTCATAGAATTCTACATTTCAATAACATTAACCTGTTTTTATCTTTAACGTATTTTGGAATAGGTGACACGATTATCAGAAGACAGGGCAATGCTAATTTAAAAAAGGTCTGAACTGAAGTGCCAAGTTTCTGACTGGCTATCTCGCTTTATCTTTTACAGTTTTTGGATGGGTAGATGTAGCCAGCAGGTGTAGTTTGTTGAGTGCCAATGTTTACATTGTAAAAGCCATTATAATAACTGCTGGGCAACTTATATTCTGAAGCAGAGCAGGATTGAGTGAATTCAGCTTTCAGCATGAAACAAGGAAGGGAGAAACAGAAGTTCTACTTCAGAAATCTGAAATAGTTAGAAAAGTCGGAAGACCAAAAGACCTTCTCTCTTTTATTCTACAGGCTTACTCAGGGAGCCTAAAGATTCCTCAATTCCTCTGAACAAGCAAGCAGGCCTGGCTGAGTGGTAGGGGGTCTCTGTAGAATGGGGTCAAAAAATCAAGATGGCAGCTGCAGCAGCACAAAACCTTGTATTTTGGGGGACAGGGTATCCACAGCCACTGTGCAGATTTTTCTTCTTTTTGATCCCCCAGTGCCGATATCTGTGATGGATACACTAGAGCGGTGATGGCAAACCTTTTTGTTATCGTGCACCGAAAGCGCAAGCGTGCATGGCAACACGCATGCGCTCATGCATCCATAATGCAATGTGCGCACAACCCCCCATGCCTCCTGCCCCCTGCGCATGCGTGCACGACCCCCGTGCTCCCCCGCCCCCACACATTTGCACGTGACACCTCCCCCCACGCTCCCCTTATGCCCTGTTTTGGGCTGGGAGCAAAAACAGGCCGCAGGAGGGCGGTGGCACACCGCCTCCTGTTTTGGGCCTAGTAGGCCTCCCTGCAGCCTCCTGGGAGCAAAAAGAGGTCGCATGGAGCCGCACCGTACACACACACACACACACACACACATTCCCTGTTTTGGGCCTAGTAGGCCTCCCTGCAGCCTCCTGGGAGCAAAAAGAGGTCGCATGGAGCCGCACCGTACACACACACACACACACACACACACACACACACACACACACATTCCCTGTTTTGGGCCTAGTAGGCCTCCCTGCAGCCTCCTGGGAGCAAAAAGAGGTCGCATGGAGCCGCACCGTACACACACACACACACACACACACACACACACACACACACATTCCCTGTTTTGGGCCTAGTAGGCCTCCCTGCAGCCTCCTGGGAGCAAAAAGAGGTCGCATGGAGCCGCACCGTACACACACACACACACACACACACACACACACACACACACACACACATTCCCTGTTTTGGGCCTAGTAGGCCTCCCTGCAGCCTCCTGGGAGCAAAAAGAGGTCGCATGGAGCCGCACCGTACACACACACACACACACACACACACACCCTGTTTTGGGCCTAGTAGGCCTCCCTGCAGCCTCCTGGGAGCAAAAAGAGGTCGCATGGAGCCGCACCGTACACACACACACACACACACACACACACACACACACACACACACACACACACACATACTCCCTGTTTTGGGCCTAGTAGGCCTCCCTGCAGCCTCCTGGGAGCAAAAAGAGGTTGCATGGGGCCGCACCGTACACACACACACACATACACACACACACACACACACACTCCCTGTTTTGGGCCTAGTAGGCCTCCGTGCAGCCTCCTGGGAGCAAAAAGAGGTCGCATGGGGCCGCACCGCGCAGACACACACACACCCTGTTTTGTGCCTAGTAGGCCTCCCTGCACTTATAACCCATAATGCAATGCATGCAGCCCCGCCCCCCCATGGTCCCCCTGCCCCCCCCCCATGCGTGCGCAGCAGAGATCCAAAAATCAGCTGGCTTGTGAGAGTGCAGTGCAATGCATGTGCAGTGCTGAGCAAGGGTGATGGCTAACGTGCCCGCAGAGAGGGCTTTGTGTGCCATTTGTGGCACGCATGCCATAGGTTTGCCATCACGGCACTAGAGATTCCTCCCCAGGAAATGCTTTCTGACGGTAAGAAAATCAGACATGGCAATACACTCCAGTGAGGATGGCAATTGTTATTCCAATTTGCTGGTTTAATACACCCAGACCAGTGGTGGGTTTCAAAAATTTTTTACTACCAGTTCTTGATGGGCGTGGTAGGGGAAGGATACTGTAAAATCTCCATTCCCACCCCACTCTAGGGGAAGGTTATTGCAAAATTCCCATTTCCTCCCAATCAGCTGGGATTTGGGAGGCAGAGAATAGATGGCGGCGGGGCCAGTCAGAGGTTGTATTTACCGGTTCTCTGAACTACTCAAAATTTCCGCTGCTGGTTCTCCAGAACTGGTCAGAGCCTGCTGAAACCCACCTCTGACCCAGACATGACAATAGTGGCAGAGGACAAATCCAACTGGTAAGGAAATAGTGGCTTGACTACCTAGCAATGTACCTAGCACAGGTGTCCTGACCTTTACCCACAACTCTTCTCTGCCTGCTGCCTGTGACAGATTCTCATTCTGTCCTACAAATCTCCACCCTGGAATGTTATTTGCAAGTCTGCAAAGCCTGTAATTGACAGATCTTTATTTTTATTTTAATGCAAATCTCAGAAAAGCTTTTCATCCCTTCTTTGAATGGATTGAAAGAATCCTTACCTTTTTCAGCTTTATCTTTATCTACATTTTGGGCCTGTGCTGAAAGACACTTTAAAATGAAATACGTGCATATATATATATATATATATATATATATATATATATATATATATATATATATATATATATATATATATATATATAAGTTGGGATATGCAGGATAACTTTTTCTTTTGCTGAATCAGCAGCAAATAGATAAAAATGGGTCAAAAAGGAAAAAAAGAAAGAAAGAAAGGGGAAAGGAAACCAGAATACCCATTAAATTGTGAGAAGGCACTGAGTTGTCACGCTGACAATATCCACCATTTTGATATGTCAGCATCCTTATGGGGCCCAGGACATTTCTATGCATGGTCGATTATTCAATTCTAAGCTCCTTGTCAGTTTGGAAATTTGTCCTGTGCCCACCCAAAGCACTTCCTTCTTTCTTTTTTCCAATCCAAGAATCACATAAATTTTATGATTTATATAAAGGTTGAATTTGGAGAGATTTCTCAAAAGATATCAGACACTTATGAGGATCAATTGTTACGATTGTACCGGTTACTACTGCGTTTCGAGTTACAGTAAATGTTGTATTTGAATGGGGAGATCATTTTCCCAATACTGCCCCCTTTCCTTTAAAAGGTAAAGGTTCCCCTCGCACATATGTGCTAGTCGTTCCTGACTCTAGGGGGCTGTGCTCATCTCCGTTTCAAAGCCGGAGAGCCAGCGCTCGGTCATGTGGCTGGCATGACTAAATGCCAGAGGTGCACGGAACCTTCCCACCATAGGTGGTCCCTATTTTTCTACTTGCAATTTTTACGTGCTTTCGAATTGCTAGGTTGGCAGAAGCTGAGATAAGTAACGAGTTCACCCCATTATGTGGCACTAGGGATTCGAGCCGCTGAACTGCTGACCTTTTGATTGATAAGATCAACATCTTAGCCATTGAGCCACCTTTGCAAGTAGGGAAATGGCATTAGATAAGAGAACCTCTGCGTCAGAAAAACATCATCTGAGGTCTTCAGATTCACTGATGGTCCTGCAGAACATTTTCAGAAATTTGCTGTTGGGTTATCTTTCTTAATATAACAGAACAAGGACATTATTAAACACGTGAAGCGTAGTCATATTAACTGCATTTTGTTAATGTATGTTTAATGAAGCCTACATTTAAATTAAATTAAATTTACCTTTCACCCTACTCTCTCTTTTTCTGGCTCAACCCAATTTTTTTGGCACAATTTAAGCATGCTACTTAAAGCAGCCAGTGTCTCTGGATATTCTCAGTCATCCAGGTCATGGTTGTCCCAAAGGTGTTTTTCAAAAGGCACTTGGGTTTTTTTATATTTCTATTTTATATTTATTTATACTCTTAGCAGTCATCTGGTCGTTATCACTCTGAAAGTCAGTTGGTCACTCTCAGAGAGCTGAAGACCAACCTTCAGTGCTAAAACCCAGATGACTGGTAAGTATAAATCCTTCCATTCTCCCATCATTCTGTCAGAACTGAAGAAGCTTCTTGGATGAGAAGTGAAACATCTTCAAGGGGGAAAAAAACTAAGAAAGTCCTGCTGTCTTTTGAAAAGCACCTTTGGGTCAAACAGCAAGTGTTAACTGCCAACAGTCTCGTGTGAGGCGACTTGGATTGGCCTCAATCCCATGGGATCAGGGTTGGGATCTACTTACCTTTACTACCGGTTTGTGACGGGATCGCACATGCACGCGCCAAGCTTCTGCGCATGTGCAGATCGTCTATGATGACATCCGAGTGGGTGGGCAGAGCCTCCCCCCAGTTTTACTACCGGTTCGCAAGAACCAGACCGAACTGGGGACAACCCACCACTGCATGGGATGGTGGGATTTTTGTCAAGGGAAAGAACTGGTTTCAATTAAGCACTTAGCATCACTTTGCCATCAATTGTCTCTTACATTTTTCGGCCACTATTTCTAAAATCTAAAAAATGATTTTGTGCAAGTGCCGGGCAACTACAAAAGCTTCTTCCAACAGTTTCTATACTTGTCTCTTCATGCTTATAGCAATAACAAGAGCACGTAGACCAGGGGTGTCAAACTCAATTTCATTGAGGTCCGCATCAGGGCTGTGGTTGACCTCAGGGGGCTGGCCAGGTGTGGCTGACTGGGTGGGTGTGGCCAATTGGGTGGGTGTGGCCAACTGGGTGGGTGTGGCCAACTTGACGTCACTCCCCAAACTGCTGGCATGTTTCCTCTTTGCATTGGGTAGACCGGGCCAAAGCCATGCTGGCCCGAACTTTCCTCTCCACCTACTTTTATCCAGTGAAAGTCTATAAACCAATAATGCTATATGTGTAAATAGATAATATGTTTGGCTTTAAGAGTTCATTATAACTTTGAATGATTGACAGTATTTCTTTAGATCAGGGATGTCAAACTCAAGGTCCAGGGTCTGGATCTGGCCCACTGAGTGCTTAGATCTAGTCCTCATGGCTGCCCTGGAAACAGTGACGGACCAGCCCACTGTGCCTCTGCCAGCGAAAACGGAGCTTGGGAGGGTTGCATGAGGCCCACACAAACTCCGTTTTTTTGTGGCAGAGGGTTGCAGGTTCAGCCTTTAGAGCTGAAAACGGAGCTCACGAGGGGCGGGCAGCATTCCCAAGTTCCGTTTTTGCTGGCAGAGGATTGCAGGAGGCCATTGCAGCTGAAACAGAGCTTGGGAGCCCGTTTGTGCTAGAAGAGCGCTTGGGCCACCACAGGTGCCCCTGACACGAGTGATGTCGAGCTGGCCATGCCCACCCTAACCCCTCAAGGTCAAACCCTGCCCCGCAACCCTGATGTGGCCTTCAATGAAATCGAGTTTGACACCCCTGCTTTAGATAAATGGAAGAAACTCCTCAAAAATAATTTTGAAATAATAGTATACCCTTTCATCAGGGGTGAAATGCTCCCGGTTTGCACCGGCTCACCCGATTAGGTAGTTATGGCAGCTGCTGGTTCGGAGGACCGGTAGCAAAAATCCCTGGCCCAGCACACACACACCCCGCCTCTGCTGAACCGCACCATCAGCAGAGGTTTTTTTTTTACTTTTAAAATAATAATAATAATAAATAATAATAATATTTTAATTTGTATACCGCCCTTCTCCCGAAGGACTCAGGGCGGTGCACAGCCAAAGTAAAATACAAAAAGAACAACACATACAATACTAAGAACAACCCTTAAAAAACTTATTCAATTGGCCAAATTTAAAATACAGTAACACCCTATAAAATTTACAAAAATTTAAAACCCATAAAAGCAAGTAAAAATTTTAAAAATCAAGCCAGTCCATCAAGAAAAAGTTTTTCTTCATCCGAAACATGCCTTTAAAAGTAAAAAAAAAAACCTCTGATGATCGTGGGGCTGAGCAGAGATCATCAAAATCCTTTAAAAGTTTTTTTAAAAAAAACCCTCTTCAGCTGAAGGGAAAAAGAAAAAAGAAAAAAAACCCAGGTTTTATAAGCCTCCTCTGGCGATCCAGAGGAGTTTCCTGATCCTCACAGGCTTTTAAACTCACTTTTCAACAGCCCCCACTTACAAGAGCCCCCACCCATGCCCAGCCAATTCCCCCTCCTCACTTACCTATAATTACTGCTCTTTCGGGCTGGCAACGCCATGCTTTCTTCAGCTACTGAAGAAAAAAAAAAGCTTGCTTTGACTTCCTGCTTTGCTGGCTGAGGAACTCTTGGATTTGAAGTCCACAATAAAATAAAATAAAATAATAAAATAAAATATTTGGTGTGTTTCTGTAGTGTTTCACTCTAACTACACAAACACACAAAATCTCACAAAGCTGTATGTAGCATTGTGTGTGTGTGTGTGTGTGTGTGTGTGTGTGTGTGAGTTGTGTGTGTGTAAAGTGTGAAAGTTGGTTTTTGAGCTTTTTGTGGCTGTGTGAAGTGTGAAGTGCAGCTGCTTTTACATTGTGTGTGAGTCAGTTGTGTTGTGTTGTGTTGTGTTGTGTGTGTGTAAAGTGTGAAAGTTGGTTTTTGATACCTCTTATTGTTTTTTATACTTTGTTATTTTTATTATTTATTGTTATTGGCCACGTCCACCCAGTCATCTGACCACCAAGCCATGCCCACCAATTAAGCCACACCCACAGAACCGGTAGGGAAAATTTTTAGATTTCACCCCTGCCTTTCATCCATCTGAGCTAATGTCCTTTTCATAAATTGGCACTGTACTACCTTTTAATAACGGAGACTTCCAGGGAAAGCTTTGCTAAAAATTACTCCCTGTAATACTGGGCTAGTAGAGTAGAGTAAACTTTTCAAAAGAAAGTCAGCTCCCCAAAATATAATCCTGATTTACAATATGTTGTCAACATGCAGGCTACATCCTATATCTTACTATAATAATTTACACAGCATTTTTTTAAAAAAAGTTCAGATCAATTTTTCCGAAGAGTTGCCCCAAAATTAATGGTATTAAATTGATAAGGCATAATAAACGATGAGCTCATTTGATTCATGAAAATCGTCAAAATCCACAACATTCTAACTTTGTTAATTTTAGGGTTACTTAAATCTGTGCTTAAGCTGTGGAATTGCAGAGCCATAATTTCCTGCTTCGTTGTGAGTTGCAATTAAGCTGCTGATACCTTCAATGCACCCAAATGAGAAATTGGGAGGGGATTAAACTGCATGTGATGACATCATTGCATTATTGCACCTCCCATCTGTATGGCTTCTACTCCCCCTAACAAATATGGGGTGCATTGCTGACGTCTACAAAAAAGATGAAGGACTTTCCATCATTAGAAAGTGTTTATGTAGATGGGATAGCCAGAAATGCTGTAGCAGAATTTCTCCTTCTGCAGAGTTGACTATGACCATAACAGATATGAGTGAAATAAATAAACCTGTGTGCCTTGTCAGATGCCCTTCATCTTGTTTACTTGATCTTCCTTGATCATCAGCTCTTCATATGGAGATAAGGGTAATTATTGTTTTGTTTGTAATTAAATGTTTCACCAACTGCAGCACCAATTATATCAGTGTTTGTCAATCTCCACAACTTTAACATATGTGGACTTCGATTCCCAGAATTCTTCAGCCAGGATGTTGGCTGGGCAAGTCTGGGAATTGAAGCACACCTATCTTAAAATTGCTATGTTTGAAAATCACTGAGTTTTATGGACTTCATGCTGCTTTTCAAATTTCAGTCTTCGAGATTGACGTCCATTATTTTAAAAAAAACAACAAGGGCAATTGGATAGAGGCAAGAATTCGTGACTGAAACTTAGTTGGGTTAGATGGGAGATGGCAAGTAAGATCAGAAAATGGCCATGTTTTCCATTAGCAATACTTCTATCCAATTACCTTTTCTTTCAAGTATCTTTCTTTTTAAGAGTCAAGCAAAGTTAGCATTTGCAAAATGTAATAAGCCTTAGAGATGGGGGAGAAAATATATACAGGGTACTTCAGAAAATAGTACAAGCTATATGCTATCCAAAATGATGAACTGACAATTACCCCTGCTTCTTTGCCTTTTTTCAGCCTATTAACAACAACAAAAAAGACGAATAGACAAGGCACAGGCACCACACTACCCCATCCCTAAAGCTTTGACAAATATAGCAGCTAGATGTTACTGAAGTGCTGCTTGCCTCCCTCTAACCCTCTTGAAAGCCAGCGTGAATTTCCCATTAATGACATCTCTCAGAAATGCAATTAGCCTTCGTTCTTAGCAAAAGTGCATTAGAGGCTGAGAAACTCCACACGGGTGAGCCTATAAGGCTTAACACATTGAAAACTGCATTTAAGAAAGAAGGGGTAAAAAAAAAAAAAAAGATAGCCAAAGACATGGTTCTAATGTTACTTAATTACCCTGTGACATCCTTAGATGTAACTGAGCTTGGAAGGCTAAATAAAGGCCACGAAGGGGATAAGGTCTGATTCGTTTGATAATGGTACCACTTTGTAAGGCAAAATGGGGCCCTGGCAGGACAATCAGGGAAGAAAACAAATCCAAGGAAATGCCAGAACAAAAATCGCTAGGGTACTTTTGGAAGAATTATTGGAAGGTCCTTCGGTTAGGCGCAGTGACCTAGAGGTGAAGACGCTCGCCTCCCACTCAAAAGGTTGAGAGTTCAATCCTAGGCAGTGACAGATGTTTCTCTATCAGGATGCAAAAAGAAAATATTTGCTGTGTACTCCACATAGTCATCAGGAAGGGCATCCAGTCAGTAAATGCTCAGCTCCATTCAGTTGCCCCAACTACATCACAAAGCAGGACATTGACAGGTAGGGCATTGTGGCAGATAATTTTATGTACTATGCTTAGGTCAGACTGAAGTCGGTGTAGTTCTAAGTTTTCTAAGCCCAAAATTTGGAGTCTGGTGGCATAAGGTAATTTATTATGGATAGAGGAATGGAGGACTGTTCTCGTAAAATATCTCTGGACTCTCTCGATTGTAGTTATGTCCTATATGCAGTGCGGGTTCCAGACAGACAAGAATTCTGTATTCAAGAATTGGTCTAGCAAATGTTTTGTATGCTCTAGTTAGTAGCACGATATAGAGAAGAAGCTACGCAAGATTAGGTTAACAACTCTTAATGCCTTTTTGGCAGTGTTGTTACAGTGGGCTCTGACACTTAGATCTTTAGAAATGAGTACTCCAAGGTCCTTGACCAAGTGACTTTATCTAATTGTTTCCCAGGAGTAGGCTGTCAGATTGGGAGAAGTCCTGTATTATAGGCAGAACATAATAAAGTTGCTTGCTTGAACTCAGCATGTTGGGTCTGGTTGTTTACACCTGACAGTATTCTGTTGGGATCCCATCATGTTGTCCAATTGGCAGCAGTTGGGAGAGGCATTGAAACTTAACTCAATCTATATAACAGAGTTTGAAATTATCTGAGTGCAATATAATGTTGACATTATTGCTACTGCTCAAGGGAACCTTAATAAGAATTGGGCATCCATAATGAACTTTCAAGAGAACAGATTTTTTTTCCTGAAATATATCCCAGGAACAACTAGAATGGGACTCCACTCTTCCTGGCTAATGTTTCCAAGTCATATCACAGCTTTTCACAAAGGAATATCCTTTCAATGGTGTTGACATTTTGCGGAAAGTTAGGGTGAAATGTATCGCGTGATCTTACCTCTTGAAAATATCATTATAAATATAATATAATTACTAGTATTATATTATTATTGTTGTTATTTGTTTGTGTGTCAAGATTTACTATTAATTCTTCTTTGGTTTTGCGCTATTTCAAAAAAATAAAAAGAAAGAAAAGAGAAAGAAAATATCAGAGAAAAAGACATCTCCTCATATGTCCTAGTCAGGGATGAAATCCAGCAGGTTCTGACAGGTTCTGGAGAACTGGTAGTGGAAATTTTGAGTCGTTCAGAGAACCAGTAGCGGAAATTTTGAGTAGTTCGGAGAACCGGCAAATACCACCTCTGGTTGGCCCTAGAGTAGGGTGGGAATGGAGATTTTGCAATATCCTTCCCCCAAGAGTGAGGAGGGAATGGAGATTTTGCAATATCCTTCCCCCAAGAGTGAGGAGGGAATGGGGATTTTGCAGTATCCTTCCCCTGCCATGCCCACCAAGCCACGCCCACCAAGCCACATACACACCCACCAAACCACATACACAGAACCAGTAGTAAAAAAAAATTAAATTTCACCACTTGTCCTAGCCTCACTAGGAGGCTCAGTGGCTAAGACACTGAGCTTGTCGATCAGAAAAGTCGGCAGTTTGGCTGTTCGAATCCCTAATATAGGACTCCTGCATGAGCAGAAGGTTGGACTAGATGACCTCCAAGTTCCCTTCCAACTGTGTTACTGTTACTATTACTGTCCTATGTAGATGCTTCGGTCTATGATTTCCAGTAAGCAGTTTTGATCACACTTTTATTTCCATTCACAAACAGGTTTTCTTGCCTACAAGAAAGAAAGAATTACAGTATCTGACTATGAATAGATGGGACCATGAAGTGTTCATTAGTGATCCTGGGGCAGGAGAACACCATGAATTGTCAAGTTTGTGGATTCAGAATAGCCGAAAACAAACAAAAATTATTTGGATCGCTTTGAATTGGGCCACTGGCCAGCCAAATAGCAAGTATAATTTCATTTGTGTACTGTAAGCATAAAGTGATCTTGTGTACAAATCTACTCGAGGACCATTTCTTAACATAAGGTTCTTAATGTTTCAGGCTCTTAAACAATCAAAGATGCAATCTTGTAAGAGGCCTACTGAGAACCACTGACAAGGTACAAACTTTGATGGAGTTGGCATCTCAAGAAGACTGTTCATTACTTTCCTTTGCTTTAACTCTTCTTCCCTAGTTCGATTACCAGTATAAAAGTGGGATGCTCCAAAAGGAATAATTTAAACTATTTGGTTATTATTATTTATTTGGTTTTGGGTACCTTGAAGCACAGCCTCTTGAAATAGAGCATACGCTATTTCTCCAAAATGTTTTTTCTCTGGCGGGACTGGTCTATCAGGGCAACCTTGTCTACCTAATTATGGGATGGAGCATACTGCTTCCATTTTCGCCTTTCAGCCCCAATCCAGGGGCCTTCACAGGCAGTTGCTTTCGTGACAAACTATTTTTGTGTTAAATTTATGATTTACCGACAAAGAAATAAAGGGAGACTAGTATGGATCTATTTCAAGTTACCCTGTTTCCCCCAAAATAAGACATCTCCTGATAATAAGCCCAATCGGGCTTTTGAGCGCATGGCAATAAGGCCTAGAGCTTATTTCAGGGTTCAAAAAATGTAAGACAGCCTCTTATTTTCGGGGAAACACGGTATTTAGCTCTCGTCAGCTAGCCGGGTTCGAATCCCATAAGGGAATGGCTAGCTGATGAGAGCCAAATAGTATGAAATACATCTATACCCTTTATTTCTTTGTCGGTAAAACATAAATTTAACACATTTCTCCCAAATGTTCCATTTCCATTTCTGGAATATCTAAAAAAAAGTTGGAAAAGTTCACTGGTGGGATTCAGCCGGTTCACACCACTTCAGGAGAACCGGTTGTTAACTTTCTGAGCAGTTTGGTGAACTAGTTGTTGGAGGAAATCATTAGGGCAGAGAACTATTTGTTAAATTATTTGAATCCCACCACTGGAAAAGTTCCTGCTAAAATGTTGCAAAGCCACTGCAAGCCCATGATCCTTTTTTGCATCCCATAGTAAACTACAAATTGACCAACCATATTTTCTCTTAGTACATGGAGCAAATCCAGCTCACACACTTAGTTTAAGATCCAGTGAAACTGGCTTCACTGAGTTAACCATAATTAAGTTGCTAGTGAGTAATGGCATGCATGCTCCTCTAGAGCTGGCAGTGCTGGGCTAGATGGACCAATGATTTGACTCATTATAAAGCAACTTCCTATAAAAGCAAAGTCACACCTGCTCATGTGGTTGGAGAGTGTTTATACACACATGATTGGAGTCAACTGCTTACATAGCAACTATGAAGTTAACCTTGTATTCCTTTTTTTAACCATGTATACTTGAAAAAGGGGAAAGGATATTAGAGTAACAAAAAGAGGCATGTATATCAGCAAAGAACTACTGCGTCAGGGGTGGGTTCTACTTACCTTTACTACCGGTTCGCAATAGGAGCGTGCGTGCGCATGCGTAGAAGTTTCTGCACATGCGCAGATCATCCATAATGACATCCGGGCAGATGGGCGGAGCCTCCTGCTGCTTTTACTACCAGTACGCAAGAACCGGACCGAACCGGGAGCAACCCACCATTGTACTGCCTCTCTTGGACCAGTTGTCACAATTGCAAAAAAAGCGTATGTCTATCTAACATTGTGAGAGGGGAGATTTTGGTATGAGACTGATTTTCACAGATAGCCCCATGCCACTTAAAAGTCCATCTTAATGGGGAACATACTTGCTACAGACTAACAATTTATTAGTTTTGCTTGGTTTGCTTTTACTCTTTTATTCTTGGCTTGGAGAGGCTATTCAGAAGATAGGGGCCGTATTCACAGTTAATCTGATTACTAAACTAATTATTTCCTGAGTTCACCCAATGCATGGAAGCATCAAGTAACCAAGCCAGTTGGGTTCACATAGTATCTTGGGCCATAGAGAACTTAACGAAGATGAGCATGCTATGAAAAGACACTTGTGAGGCCTTTGCCAGGCTTAATTAAGTGTGTTGTGTAAATTACAGGCACAAGAATGTGAAGAAGGAGACAATAGGTACTAAACACTGTAATAATGATCCCCTCCTTAAAACCTGGTCCAATTCCATTCTGGATTAAATGTGGCTTGTTTTCTGGGAGACTGAAACATGGATGGATGGATGGATGGATGGTTGGATGGATGAATGGAAGAAAGGAACAACTTTTGATTTTTGTGGAAGATACTGATGTGGTACCATACCAGTGGTGTGTTTTAAAAATTTTTACTACCGGTTCTGTGGGTGTGGCTTGGTGGGTGTGGCATGGAGGTGTTGGAAGAAATATCCATCTGGGTTCAGTTCCAAGTGGGGACAAAGACACTGGAAACATGGAGACTGCTTGGAAAGATGGTTTAATGGTGGTCAGGATCACATGGCTTGAGTTCCTGAACAGAAAAGGGGCTGAGATCCTGTGCACTCCCTAGCTTTATGCTTTTTCTGAGCTTTGAATTTCCTGAGGCACAAGAAGAGTACCCTGATTGGCTGTCAGACTCCCAGGGGGTGGGGGTCTTAGCTAGCCTTGCTGGCTGATGTAATCTTCCCAGGTGTCATGTGGTGAGTTTTTGTTGCTAGATGGGTCCTATTATGTTGCAGATGATGATGGCCCATTGATAAAGGTGGGGAGAATGAGTTTCTACCTCTGACCTATTGACAAAGGTGGGGGGAAATGAGTGAGCTTGGCTGAGGCTTTAATGGCCCATTGACAAAGGTGGGGAGGGGGGTCAGGAAGCTGCTTTGTCTTTAAAACATGTTTCTCCATTTCTCATCCAGGGAAATATATTCTGCCTTTTAAATATTTTCTAAAATATTTCATTCTTCTAGGAGGGGGGTGGGTGCTAAATTCCTACAGAGGGCATGGCAGGGGAAGATTACTGTATAATCCTCATTTCCTCCCGATCAGCTGGGACTTGGGAGGCAGGGCATAGATGGGGGCGGGGCCAGTCAGAGGCAGTATTTACCGGTTTTCCGAACTACTCAAAATTTCCGCTACCAGTTCTCCAGAACTGCTGAAACCCACCTCTATACCATACTGTATTTTTCTGAGTCTGGCCTTTTTGCTAAGACACGGACATTATGAAGCCTGCTAATTGTTTCACTTCTAATAATTGCTGTGAACAGTCACTGCAGGAGAGAAAGCCTTTCTGAAGACATAATAACAGAGAAGGGGTGGGGGAGGGGGAAAGAAAGCTGCCTCTGACATAGACGTATTGGCCAAATACTGTTCTCTTCATGCTGTTTAAGCACCACAATGGATAACAAATAGCTATTAACATACAGCTCCCTGTCACTGGAGAAATGACTACTTTTGGAGGCCAGCCTGCCTTAGCTGTGAACAAAATGCATTATTTATCTCCATTAAATCTTTTTTTTTCCCTCCCCCTCTGGTTTCACTTGCCTTTTAAGCACGTGTGGCGTGAGAGAAACCTATTCTATATTGTCCTTGCCTCCTCCAACAATGTCATTAAGGGAAGACTTGTAAACTAATCATAGTTAACCATATAGTAGAGAATGCTTCAATCAGGGGGGAAAAATGATTGCTTCTAGATACGTTTGTGTCTTGGGTGTTTTGTCTGGGAGATGCTTCTCAAAAGTAATTCTTCATTTGAATGCAGTTTCAAAATCGGCCTTCTGATTTCCTGAAATGTTTCTTCTCCTCCACAGATGGTTTCGATATGCTTACCACATACTCGGACTGCATTAGGATTTCTTTATAATTTCTTTTTAAGGAGGGCTTTCCATCTGCTTCCTTCTGGCAGGAGATGGCCGCACTTATCCAGGTTACCAAGCAGAACCCGGCTTAGTTTTGTCATGGATGAGAGATTGTCACAGAACTCAGGGCAGTAGGTTAATCTGGAAAGTGAAAAGAAAGCAAAATGTTGCCAAGAAAGCTGCATGGATGCAACCAGGAGTTGATCTTGACTTGAGGGAGCCTCGGCCTTTCCCTTTTTGTCATCCCGAGGTTGTGAATGTTTTATGGTATATGTCCCTCCATCCCTCCACAGTCTTCCATAGCAGTGGTGAAATATAAAATTTGTTACTACCGGTTCTATGGGCATGGCTCGGTGGGGGGAGAGATAATGTGACTGGGTGGGCGTGGCCAACTTTTTTTTTTATTTTTAAAAGCATTTTTTCTACAACCCCTTCAGCTGAAGAGTTTGTAAAAATTGCTTTTAAAAGGCTCTGACGATTCCAGCTGAGTTGCCTGGTCGTCCAAGGCTTTTCTTTTATTTTAAAAGCATTTTTTTCACCTTTAAAAGAAAAAAAGCCTCTGATGATCAGGCAACTCAGCTGGGATCGTCAGAGGAGCCTTTTAAAAGCATTTTTTCTACAACCTCTTCGGCCAAATAGGTTGTATAACAAATGCTTTTAAAGGGTTCTGATGATCCCAGCTGTTTGTTTTTTTTACTTTTAAAAGCATTTTTTCGGCAGAAGAAAAAATGCTTTTAAAAGTTTAAAAAAACCCTCTGATGATCGCATGGCTCAGCTGGGCATGGGGGGGGGGACAGGTATTTTTGCTACCGGTTCTCCGAACCACCCACCGCCATCACTACCAGATTGGGCGATCTGGTCCAAACTGGAAGCATTTCACCCCTGCTGCATAGGCATCTGTAATGAGCCACGATGACATTAAATAATGACACATTCATCAGGATGTCATTCTGCAAATGATGCCATGATGAACTTAGTTTATGTCATGATATTGGAGGCAAGGATGCAATTGGTGTAATTTACTACCTGCTCAGTTACTACCTGGGCGATGCCCATGTCTGGCTGCCTATGTTCCCTGATCTTTAAAACCTTAGGAAAGATGTTCCCATATGATACCTGCCTTCTCTTGGGATTTAAATGAAGTGTGAGAAGCTGGACAGGATGAAAAAGCAAATATTCACCCACCTAGAGACATTCTACAAATAGCATCTGGGAGAATTCTGAAGGAAGTAAAAAAATTCTTGACTATTCTAGGGAGTCTTTGTTGTGGTCCGCCAGCAGCCTGCGGAGCTGGGCCAGAATCAGACAGCGATGAGGCTGAGGAAGAGCATGGGCCAGTCCTGGAGGCTGGGAGAGGCCCAGATGAGGGCTCTGCGTCGCAGGCAGAGGTGGGGCCAGGGCCATGGAGGAGTGAGGTGTGGACTCCAGAGCCTCCAGAGGCTGAGAGTAGTGAGATAGAAGAATAGGAAGAACCTGTTCCTAATGCAGGCATGAGGAGAGCTGCCAGAAGGCAAGAGCAGCTGAAACAAAGAGGACGACTCGGGAGTAGGGCCAAGAGATGATTGGCCCCTCCCATAAGGCTTAAATAACCAGCAATGGCATTTGGGCTTTGCCAGAAAACAATATAAAGCTTTGTCTTGTTGCATTTGTTTCATTTATTTATTTTTATTTATTTATTTTGTCACAACATCATACAAAAAGATTATATAGTATATACACATATAAACATATATAGGAAGAAGAAAAGAAAAACAATAGGACAGGAACGGTAGGCACGTTTGTGCGCTTATGCACGCCCCTTATGGTCCTCTTAGGAATGGGGTGAGGTCAATAGTAGAAAGTTTTTGGTTAAAGCTGTTAGGATTATGGGAAGAGACCACAGAGTCAGGTAAAGTATTCCAAGCACTGATGATTCTGTTGCAGAAGTCATATTTTCTGCAATCTAGATTAAAGCGGTTTACATTAAGTTTAAATCTATTGGTTGCCCTTGTATTATTGCAATTAAAGCTGAAGTAGTCTTTGACAGGAAGGACATTACAATAGATGATTCTGTGAGTTAAACTTAGGTCTTGTCGAAGGCGACGGAGTTCCAAGTTTTCTAAGCCTAGGATTTCAAGTCTGGTGGGATAAGGTATTTTGTTGTTTTCAGAGGAATGGAGAACTCTTCTTGTAAAATATTTCTGGACACGTTCAATTGTATTGATGTCAGAGATGTGGTGAGGGTTCCAAACAGGTGAGCTGTATTCTAGAATTGGTCTAGCAAATGTTTTATATGCTCTGGTTAGTAGTGTGGTGTTTTGGAAAAGAAGCTACATAAAATTAGGTTTACAACTCTTAGAGCTTTTTGCTATGTAGTTGCAGTGGGCTTTGGCACTTAGATCATTTGACATGAAAACTCCAAGGTCTTTAACGGGATGGGGTCGTCTGTAAGGTAATGTCCATCTAGTATGTACTTAGTTTTAGAGTTCTTTTTCCTATATGTAAGACTGAGCATTTGCTGGTTGAAATTTGGAGCTGCCAATTTTAGACCAAGCGGTTAGATGGTCAAGGTCGTTTTGAATGATAGAAGTGTTGTCTGTGGTGTTAAATAGTTTGACATCGTCAGCAAAGAGAACACAATTACTTGAGATATGGTCACAAAGATCATTAATGTATAGAATAAAGAGTGTTGGTCCAAGGACGCTGCCTTGAGGAACGCCACTCTTGACAGGAACAGGATTTGATAAAGCATTGCCAATTTTGACCACTTGTTGTCTGTTAGACAGAAAAGCAGATATCCATTTGTGGAGGGGTCCTGAGATGCCATAGGATGTTAGTTTAAGGAGAAGTTTATCGTGTACTACTGAGTCAAAAGCTTTGCAGAAGTCTATGTAGATTGCATCTATTGATTTGCCTTGATCTAGATTTGAAGTCCATATGTTTTTGCAGTGGAGAAGTTGTAAGTTACATGATAACTTTTCCTGAAACCAAATTGTTTGTTGGAGAGTAGGTTGTTAGTTTCTAAGTGTGAGGTAATGGATTGATTGATGATAGATTCCATGACTTTGCAGGTGACGCAGCAAAGGGAGATCGGTCTGTAGTTTTCGACTAAGCTGGGGTCTCCTTTTTTGAAGATGGGGATGACTGTGGCTAGTGACCAAAGTTTGGGAAGAGAACTGGTAGTGAAAGCTTTATCAAAGATAATACTTAGGGGTTCAGCTATATTAATGGAAAGTTTTTTTAAGAAATATGCACATAGACCATCAGGTCCAATAGAAAGCGATGGTTTTAAGTTGTGAAGAGCTTTACCAACGTTGTCTTCTGTGAAATCTATATGAGTTAGATCATCATAGTCATTGCTGGTTCGTTTGTGGAATGTTGGATATGTGTTATCGGAGTTAACAAAAACTGAGCCAAAGAAAATGTTGAAGAGGTTTGCTTTGACTGTTTCGTCATTGCATTCTTTGCATTGCATTCATATCGGTGTCTTCTGAACTTTTGCCAAAAAAGGCCTTTGGCAGTTTGCCCAATTGGACCAAGGTTGTTGATAGGACGGGGAATTACATTGGGAGGAATTTGCTTTAATTTAGTTGGACTAAGCTAAGAATGAGCTAATGCTCAGCTGTTCTAATAAAGTTTGTTTTTACACTGACTGAGTTTCCTACTTACCCACTTGGGCCTGGGTCACAACAGTCTTGTCCAAGGAGAAGGCAACTCAGCCAATGTAAAACTTTACCAATCTGAAGGGTCCTCATCTTTCCAATACCCTTTTTTTTTTAAAAAAATCCAAATTTAGAAGTGATTAACAGATTAGGCTCAGTCATGTTTTATGTTCTTTTTTTTTATTGAAAAAGTTTTTACAAAAATTTTTAAACCCCTTTTCCCCCCCTCCCCCCCCTCCATCCCCTCCCCCTCCTTCCAAAACCAACCTCCTCCCTCCCCACCACCCCCACCCGACTTCCCAGAACAAACACAAGGTATAGTTCAAAAGAAAAAACAATCATTCGCTAAAAGGATTGTATAATGTGTTGATAGAAATAGACTCTGAAAGGGATTTAGTAAAGGATTGTATGATAAAATGGGCACAAAATATTCAGGAACCAATATTTTTGGAAACTTGGGAAAAAATTTGGGTTAGAAATGTTAAATTACGCAAGCACAGAACTTAAGGGAAAATTTTTATAAAATGTTTTATAGGTGGCACTTAGACCCTAAGAAATTATCATGTATGTATCCAGATATGGAAGCGAAATGTTGGAGATGTAATTGTGATGATGCTACATATTTTCATATTTGGTGGACTTGTAAGAAGATTAAGGCTTTTTGGATAAGGATCTGGTGGATTCTACAAAATGTTTTGAAAAAGAAGATAAAGTTCCTGCCGTAATTTTTCTTATTGGGAATTATTACGGACTGTACAGTAATTGAGACTAAGCTGATTTTAAATTTAATAACAGCGGCAAGACTATTCATAGGACAATACTGGAAGAAAAAAGAGTTACCTACAATAGAAGAATGGATATTGAAAGTTGCTAATTTGTCTGAGATGGCTAAAATCTCAGCCTTTTTGAAAGACAAGGAAACACAAGAAAAATATCTAACTGGATGGGAAAAAATGGATTGAATATACGCAAAATAGATATCAGATTAAGAGATATCAGATTGCCTTTGAATGATTAGGATGTATTTATCTCTGATTTGTATGGGGGAAGTTAGGATTTGAGAAGAAGGGGAGGATTATAATTTGTGTTAGGGAAAATTTAGTCATGTTTTATGTTCTTAAAAGGCTGAGCTTTTGAAATCCTCAACTCTCAGCCACTCAACTCATAAGCTTGTCTGTAAAATGACAGTAACTGAGGTCTATTCACAAGGCACAGCTATCTGGAGTCATTTGGATTATCTCAACAATCTCTCCTTTCTCCAACGAGATTTTTCCCATCTGGATCCAACATCCAGCTGTGATTCTCCTCATAAACCCAATCCCGCTGCCAGCGGTATATCAACTTGCCACTGCACTCACCGGAAGTCTCCTATATCTCACATTGTCAACGTTCACTCCATGTGCAAAACTATAATGGTCCATGGTACTTTTATCACATATAAAAATGCCTTGAGGGAGAATGTCATCCGCCATTGATTCTGTTTCTTCTCAACTCTGTGGAATCCTCTATTGTCTGCCAGGAAGTTAGCTTGATAGATTCCATTACAAATAAAGGAAAGAAAGGCTCCCCCTGGCTTTGCATTTGATTGTATGCTGGAGCCCTCAGGCACAACGAAAACAGATGTTGTCCTTGGGAGGGAAGATTATTGTCTTCAGCTGGATCAAACATAACAAGAAAGAAAAGTAACAGCTACATATGCTGGCTGCCATCTTTCTGATAGCCAAGAGAGGGGGACGAGAAGGAGATGAAGGAGGAGGAGGCGCACAGTCCTGTTCCTTTCTTTCCAGAATGATCATTTACAGAAAACAAACTACCTCAAAGGGACAATGAGTGAAGAATGTGAATATTAATGGATAGCAGGAGCCTCATCATTTTGTAGGTACCGCAGTGGATGGCAATTCATTTCTGATCAAAGTTTAATGTATTTATGATTAAGCTGAAAGATTTGGGATCATCTTATTTCTGTTAATACATGACTGGATGTTAGGAAGGTCTTTTTCAGAGGGACCTCCTCTCAATCCATTAAATTTATTTTAGTGCTGAGGGAAGAACTCAGGCCATTAACTCAAACTGTAGGGTGACAGTGATCATCATCTTTAAATGCATGGCTGTTGTGCCCCACCAATGGCCAGCAGACAGTGAGGAGCAGTTGTGAAATCTGAACCAGTTTACTACCAGTTCGCTGGCTGCGGATGCGCAGTGTGCACCATGCGCCACATGTGAGGTACGTGCGCCTGCACAGTACACTCCAAAAGGAGGCATGGGATAAGTAGAACAGCGCGGGGGGAGGGGTGATCAGCTGTGGCACGCAATCTTTTTTTTTTTACTTTTAAGAGCATTTTTTTTACAATCTATTCGGCCAAATAGGTTGTAAAAAATTGCTTTTAAAAATATAAAAAAGGGCTCTGATGATCGCATGGCTCAGCTATGATCATCAGAGCCTCTTTTTTTACCTTTTAAAACCATTTTTTTAAAAGAAGCGGCAAGTGGGCGACCGGGCAATTGGATGGGCATGGTGGGGGGGCAGGGATTTTTGCTACCAGTTCTCCAAACCACCCACCACCATTGCTACTGGATTGGCCAATCTGGTCCAAAACGGGAGCATTTCACCCCTGATGAGGAGGTTGGGTAGGAACATGGGCCAGTCCTGGAGTCTAGGGAAGGCTCTGATGAGGGCTCTGCGTTGGAGGTAGAGATGGGGCCAGGACTGCATGACAGTTATCAGCTGCCTTTGTTGAAAGAGTTTTAAGAGTTTTGTTTTTTAAAACTTATTAGCTGCCTTTGAATTCAGACATCAGTGAGGCAGACAAACAGCTGGAGCCTGTTCTCAGTGTGCGCATGTGCAGAATTGCCAGACGAAGGGAACAGCTAAGGAGCGAAAGGGAGGAGTGTTTCCAGGAGACAATTAGTTCACTTAATTGTTTCGTGATTCTCCAAGACTCCTTGCCAAGTTTTGAAGATATCGACCTGGCAGCTCTCCGAGCCAGATAAGGTCTGTGACTGTAAATTCACCCTTGAAAGACTTTGCTGAAGGTGAATGAGAGAAATATACAGTAACTTAATAAAAAGGGATTTTTGTCGGAATAAGGATTCTGCTTCATGGTTTGGGAACACCTAGGTCAGAACAATGGCACTATTGAGTTGCATCATTCTGAGCTTAGCATTCTATTACTGGTGAGTTATTTTATTGATTGCATCTTGTTCGCCAACTTACTGATAAATAAATTTCTTGTGGCAGAGAAGTCTGTACATTTATTTCATGAAGCATATAGTATGCATGGTTATTACTTTGACTAAAGGTATTATACTCGCTGCATTCTTTCTCCGTTACTAATTGTTGTATTGTCCTTGATTATTGCACAGTGTGCTCAGTGCTCAGGAACCATGCAATTGAAATATGCAGTCAAGTACAGAAAACAAAGAAAATATTCAGCTGGTGGACAGAAACTCAAAAAAAATAGACAAAGTGTGATTTTTGAGCTTCCCAATTTATTTTAGATTTTGTTTTCACCTTTGTTTTCAAATCTTTCTTCCTCTAACATTTGCATCCCAATTTTTTTCTAGAGATCATGTGCAATATTGAATTGTAGAGAATCGTCTCTTCATCACGTGCATTGTTAAAGACAGACACAGTTTGGTGTAGCGATTCAGACTAGAAACCTGGAGGCAGTGAGTTCTAATTCTCTTTTGGGCTCATCCATCACCACTGGGTGATCTTGGGCCAATCGCTCCCTCTCAATCTAACCCACCTGACAGGATAGTTGTCAACTCACAAAGCATCCCTGGCCTGCTCTCAAGTTGTCATAGGCCAGGGGGATGGGAAACCAGCGAAATGGCACAGCAGCCAAAGACGGATGCACATTTCACACACATCTCTCTCAAGGCTGTATCCCAGGGATACCTACAGCAGCTGAGGGGAGTGACCTCTACAACCCACGAAATTGCTCTGTTGGTGAATGTGATTGATGATACACCCTGGGGAGAGGTGGGAAACTGGGTCATAATTGGGCCATAAATTACGTAGGGTCAGAGCTGGAAATGTGCTGACATGATGCTCCTAATAAATAACTGGATTTCTTTTGAAGCTTGATTCGAAACTCATGATTTAATTGGGGCATCCATCAGAACCCTGACAATAGTAGTTGTGAGCAAAATAGGAGGAGGGACCATTAAGGGTCCCAACTTGAGTTGTACAAAAATAAAGATGGGATATAAATCTAGATTTAAAATATTTACTGCAATGAGTATTTTTGGAGTAGGCAAGAATTCAGCTCCTATGAGTTGCTTGTAATCAATTTGCATTTGTTAGAGTGGATGGAAACATAATTTTTAATCCATAATTATAATATATATTAGAATTACACTGGCGTTTCAGTTTTCAGATGTTTCAGAAGTATTGGATAGAGTGGCAAGTAGCTTTCTTTTAAAAGAACGTTACTGGAAATGGGATTTGGACACAAGTTCACTGATGAATTATACTCTCTTTTATTTGCCAGCTCAATATTAGCATCAACATATTAGATGCAGACATTTTTCTGATAAATAAGGGCACCTAAAGTGGATGTTCTCTTTCATGCTTCTTCAATCTTATTTAAGCTTTTCTGACTAGAATATTAGGAAGAACAGAAATATTCAATGTCTTAATATAAAAGCAGAACATAATATAATTAATGATACACTCATTTTTCTTAAAAACCCAAATAGAGACATATTTCAATTGCTGTTTGAATTAAATTTCAAGCAGTAGCAGTTTGGAAATTATGTTCAATAAATCCTCAGCTGTATTAATGAATGTTGACAAAAATGGCAAGAAGATACAGAACTTCATATGAATCCAGAGGTTTTAGATATTTAGAGTAATTATTGTAAAGAGTTGATACCAATTTTTCTGGGGGGAAAAGTAATTATGGTTCTGTCCTGCATGAGATGAAAAAGAACTTAAATTACCAGGAATAGTTTTCATTATCATTGCTTGGTTGATTAGCCGCACTTAAAATGCTTACAAATTCTATAAACCTAGTTTTCTATTATGCACTAATAATTCCAATTCCGTGAATGTGGTGGTGCAACTGCTTAATGAGGCTGGAACTGCCAGCCAGAAATAGTCTGCATTCCGGCAGTTCGAGCCTGGCTCTGTAAGATAGGGTGAGCTCCCGCTACTTGCTCCCCGGCTCCTGCCCACCCAGGAGTTCAAAAGCATGCAATAGTGCAAGTAGATAAATGGGCACCACTTTGGTGCAGGAAAAACCTAGCTGCATTCATGTGTGCAGAGAGTGAAAGCCAGCACTGGACCTAGCCGGACATGCAACACAAGACGAGGCAAGGTTAGACCGGCAGAGGAGTCCAGAACAGCTAGCAACCCAACTGCCACTAGACAGCTGTGATAAGGTAATTCACCCACTGCGATGCACCAAAGCTAGGCACACAAGTGCTGAACAGAATGAACTAGCAATTTAGACTGTCAGGACTGCATTGTGTGTCTAGCATGTGTAGATTTCCTTGATATTGAATCCTATATGCTAAATAAATATATAAATCCAATTCCCATTGTAAAAAAAACCAAACCCTTTGCCAGTCATTCAAAATGCTAAACGAACTAGAACTAAGAAACTATACCATATGTTCGAGAGCTGTTGCTATTCCCAATGACCTGCATTTGTGAATCTGGGTCATGGTTTAAATTTGTCAGTCATCAAACCACATATAATCTCCTGGTGAGAATGCAGAAAGAGTACCGCTCCTCAAACTGATATGAATGCTTTCTATACAGCGATTTCTAAGTTTGTGTTAAGAGTTCTTATTGAGACACACAATAATTCAAGTGGTAAATAAGTGCCGTATTTTTCACTCCATAAGATGCTCCTGACCCTAAGACGCCTAAGACATTAGGTTTAGAGGAGGAAAACAAGAAAAAAAATTATCTGCCGGTATTTATCTGGCTAGTGTCCTTGCAGCAAATAGCCCTGTCAGCTTCAGCACATTATCGCAGCCACAGCACGTGGCTCATTGGGGCTCAACTCCGTTGCACCTACCACTGGTCAGCTGAGCGATGGATGGATCCTGGCCTCCCGTAGCCCCGCCAACCGAAAATGCCACCATTGCTGCATCCTCCGTGTCTGCTGCCTCCACTGGGGAACGCTGGAGCCTTTGCCACTGAGCAGATGATTGGCAGTTGGATTGGCCTCCCAGAATACTGCCGATCAGCTGTTTCAGGTGGCAGAGATAACTGCCGCCATTCACTGCTGCTGCCTGTCACCCATATTCGCTCCACAAGACACACAGCCATTTCTAACCAGTATTGGGAGAGAAAAAAGTGCATCTTGTGAAGTGAAAAATAGGGTACTTAATTTGAGTTAAGGTGTAGGGATCCACTAAAACTAGAATCATTGACTGTGATAAGTGCTCTGAACTGCGTGCATACATTAAAGATTTTTTTTTCAGCCATGACAATTTGAAAATGAAAAAGAAAAACATTCTGTGAAGACTAACAAAAAAAAACCTATCAACTCTTTGATGATAACAAATAGTATTCAAAGCACTATGGATATATAATGGAAATATCCTTCAAAGCAATCTGAGTCAATGGGATTCCTCTGCATTCTTTGAACCTAAAATTTTGCTAGTATCAACTTTTCAATAGAAATTATGTGGAATTTCAACATACAGTCAGTCATGCACGGTTGAGATAATAGAAGCCAGAATTCTTCCATTTATACACTGGAGTCTATAGCGCAGCATGTACACATGAGTAGAATTCATTGCACTCATTGTGAGTAGAACTGCACTCATAAAGGCATTTATTTATCCAAGCAGGACTGGACTAAAAGTTTTATTTAATTTTAACCAGGGTTAATTATTAATTTTTAGATAATGGGGTTTTATCATTTTAACTATAATTTTAATTCTGGCCTATTTAAATAAGTTTTTTAATTAGTTTTTATTGTGTATGATTTCTGTATTTTTATCTGGCTGTGAACCGCCCTGACTCCTTCGGGAGATAGGGCGGTATAAAAATTTGATTAAAATAAAAAATAAATAAATAAATAAAAAGAGCAACAAAGATGACTAGGGAACTGGAGGACAAAATATATGAAGAACGATTGCAAAAATTGGATATATCTTGTTTAATGAAAAGAAGGACTAGGGGGTGACATGATAGCAGTCTTCCAATATCTAGAGGGCTACCACAAAGAAGAGGGAGTCAAGCTATTCTACAAAGCACCTGAAGGAAAGACAAGCAATGGATGGGAACTAATCAAGGAGACAACCAACCTAGAACTAAGGAGAAATTTCCTGACAGTTAGAATAATTAATCAGTGGAATGACTTGCCTCCAGAGGTTGTGAGGTTTTTAAGAAGAAATTGGACAACAGTTTGTCAGAAATGGTATAAGGTTTTCTGCTTGAGCAAGGGGTTGTACTAGAAGACCTCCAAGGCCCCTTCCAACTCTGTTATTCTGTTATTCATTAATAGTATCTAGAGACGAGGGACAGAAGGTCCACAATGACATGTGTAACAGAACATGTATCCTCCTAGTGGAGAAAAGGAGATGATAAAAGAACACTTCTGTAGGAATGAGGCTGAAAGGAGAACCTAGCAGAGGACGAATCAATGAAGATACTCGGTGATCAAGGGCAGGAAGGGGCAAAGAATTTATACGGCCAAAGCTGCACCTGAATAACAACCTAACTTCCCTGTTTTTCCCGAAAATTAAACCCAACTGGAAAATAAGTCCTAGCATGATTTTTCAGGATGCTCGTAATATAAGCCCCAGTTAAAATTGTCAGCCAGGTGGATGCATTTAGTACCGTATTCCCCCCCCCCAAAATAAGACCTAACCAGAAAATAAGCCCTAATGCGTGTTTTGGAGCAAAACTTAATATAAGACCTGGTCTTATTTTCGGAGAGGCGCAGTAGTGATTTGCCAGATGAGCCAAGAAACCTTTTCAGTCCTTGTGTTTGTGATGTTCTTTCTGAAAGCATTCTGTGCCAAACCGCTTCCCTAAATGCTTGTACTAATAGGAAATATTAGGAAGAATGTGCATTTTTCAGGTCAGAAAGCAACAGGATTAAATACATCCCCCAGAAATCATTTTAGAAGAGATCCTGGGTTTTTTTGTTTTTTTTAATCGAAAGCATCATGCCAGAATAACTGTTTGCACTCTTGGTCCTTTGCCACCATCTCTGAAGAAAGAAAGCCAGAAAAAAAGGTTAAATTAATCCCAACATGCACTCTTGAGAGATAATATTAACTACAAATGTGAAGGTGTTAAGAAAACCACCATGGCCTTTAACAAGTTAAGTCTCAGGTTAAATATGAGCTTTCTTTTGCCAATACCTCTTTGTGAAGAAGAAAACATCAGATATGCAATAAAGATTCAGCTAGTTATAATTTTTATCTGATGAAGTGTAAAAGTGAATGGTTTCTCTTATTTTAGGGAGTTGTTTTTTTATTTTATTTATTTATTTATTTATTTGTCATAACAATATATGTAGGTATCATACAAAAAGATTATATAATATAAAAACACATATATGGGTAAATATAAGGAGGTATAAGCATATATGTATATAGGAAGAAGAAAAGAAAAACAGTAGGACAGGAACGGTAGGCACGTTTTGTGCGCTTATGCACGCCCCTTATGGTCCCCTTAGGAATGGGGTGAGGTCAATAGTAGACAGTTTTTGGTTGGAGATTTTAGGATTATGGGAAGAGACCACAGAGTCAGGTAAAGTATTCCAAGCACTGATGATTCTGTTACAGAAGTCATATTTTCTGCAATCTAGATTAAAGCGGTTGACATTAAGTTTAAATCTATTGGTTGCTCTAGTATTATTGCAATTGAAGCTGAAGTAGTCTTTAACAGGAAGGACATTACAATAGATGATTCTGTGAGTTAAACTTAGGTCTTGTCGAAGGCGACGGAGTTCCAAGTTTTCTAAGCCTAGGATTTCAAGTCTGGTGGGATAAGGTATTTTGTTGTTTTCAGAGGAGTGGAGAACTCTTGTAAAATATTTCTGGACACGTTCAATTGTATTGATGTCAGAGATGTGGTGAGGGTTCCAAACAGGCGAGCTGTATTCTAGAATTGGTCTAGCAAATGTTTTATATGCTCTGGTTAGTAGTGTAGTGTTTTTGGAAAAGAAGCTACGCAAGATTAGGTTTACAACTCTTAGAGCCTTTTTTTGCTATGTAGTTGCAGTGGGCTTTGGCACTTAGATCATTTGACATGAAAACTCCGAGTTTTATTCCCTCCAGTCCTAATCTAGCAGTCTATAATGAAAAGCCATCTCCAACACCTTCTTGACATCTCTGTATTTATTAGTAATCTTCACCAAAAAAAAAAAGGAAGGAGTTGTTCCAAATATATTTTGATGACAATTTTTTTTTTTACAAGGGCATGAAATGAACATTGGAATAGGAAAAACAAACCTATGCTTTTCACAGAAAGATTTTGAGTTTATCTGTAAAGGCTGGAGATTCTGTGAAGATTATTTGCACAGAGGTTTTCCTGTGACCGATCGCCAAGCTCAGTTCTGTTTATGCTTTATGAATCACAGTTTTTATAAGTATTGTTTGTATTATTTTTCACAACGTTTTGCCTACAGGGAAGTAAAGTAGATGTTTTCCTAATGTCTTGTGGAGATTCTCAGTCATCCATGCCATGGTTGTCCCAAAGGTGCTTTTTTAAGAGGCAACTGGACTTTCTGGTTTTTCTTTAAAGACACTTCATTTGTTATCCAAGAAGCTTCTTCAGCTCCAAGCTGAAGAAGCTTCTTGGATGAGAAGCAAAGCGTCTTCAAAAAAAAAAAAAACCACCAGAAAATCCAGTTTCCTCTTGAAAGGGTTGAAAAAGCACCTTGGGGACATATTTTTCATGGGTATTATCCTCTATGCAACTTAATATGGTTTTTGAGTTGTCACAAACATCTAAAACAAAAGCTTTGATAAACATCTTTTATTTTGGTTTCTCCCACAAAGCAAACATCTGGTGTCTAGGGATGTTGAGACAGGATATTCTCTATCCTTTTAAATTGTTGCATTTTTTCATCTGCATCATCTTGTAATCATATAGGAAGAAAAGAAGTGTGTGTGTGTGTGTGTGTGTGTGTGTGTGTGTGTGTGTGTGCGTGTGTGTTTGTTGTTGATAATGATGTTCCATTGATAATTATGTGAAATTTGTGTGAAGTATTTGATCCATGGACACCAACTATATATTAACATTACACTGCCCAGATCCCTTCCCTGAGGCAGGTGGTTAAGAAGTGTGAAATATAAATAAATATTTTAAAAATTTAAATCCCACTATTAAAGATTATACTCCAAGTACTTTCCTAAAAAATTAGATGCAAGGAGAAAACCCACTGATTAGGGGTGAAATCTAAAAATTCCCCCCCCCCCCCCCCGGTTCTATGAGCGTGGCTTAACTGGTGGGTTTGGTTTGATGGTCAGATAGCTGGGTGGGCGTGGCCAATAACAATAAATAATAAAAATAATAAACAAAGTATAAAAAAACAATAAGAGGTACCAAAAACCAACTTTCACACTTTACACACACACAACACAACACAACTGACTCACACACAATGTAAAAGCAGCTGCACGTCACACTTCACATAGCCACAAAAAGCTCAATAATCAACTTTCACACTTTACACACACACAACACAACACAACACAACTGACTCACACACAATGTAAAAGCAGCTGCACTTCGCACTTCACACTTCACACAGCCACAATAAGCTCAAAATTACACTTTACACATACACAACACAACTGACACACACACACACAATACCACATACAGCTTTCTGAGATTTTATGTGTTTGTATAGTTAGAGCAGAGTTTCTCAATTGTGACAACTTGAAGAGGTGTGGACTTCAACTCCCAGAATTCCCCAGCCAGCTGTGCTGGCTGGGGAATTCTGGGAATTGGTCCATACCTCTTCAAGTTGTCACAATTGAGAAACACTGAGTTAGAGTGAAACACTACAGAAACATACCAAATCTCAGAAAGCTGCACAAATATTTTATTTTATTATTTTATTTTATTTTATTTTATTTTATTTTATTGTGGACTTCAATTCCCAGAGTTCCTCAGCCAGGAAAGCCAGACAGTATTAATCACTCAGTGATGAAATAGATTAGCTAAATTTAGATTAGTTCTGTCTAGTGCTGAAAGCGAAACTGGAGCTTTCTGGCTGTGAGAAAAGCCATGAGGTCCATCAGTAATAAGGTAAGTGCCTTAGAATCTCTTAAAAGGAGGTTTTCTACATGTTTTCTACAGAAAACATGTTTTTTAAGGTTCTGCTGATGAGGAACTCAGATGCGATCCCCAGAATAGCCTTTAATTTTTTTAAAAAAAAAGTTTAAAATCCCTGCCAATCTCAGCTGAGGGGCCTGATCCTCAAAGGCTTTTTTTTTTTACTTTTAAAGGCATGTTTCGGCTGAAGCAAAACTGGCTTTTAAAAGTAAAAAAAAAACCTCTGCAGGGGGGGCGGGGCCAGGGATTTTTGCTACCAGTCCTCCGAACCAGCAGCCGCCATCGCTACCTAATCACGCAAGCCGGTCCGATCCGGGAACATTTCACCCCTGCCACTGATCCTCCGTGTCTCCTGCAATGCCAGAGTCTGAAGAAAGAAGCTGAAAGAAAGCATGTTTACTAAGCATGAATTTAACATACACTGAATGGCCAAAAAGTTGTCAAATAATAATTATTATACACACCTCATTTTGTTGCAGCTGTTTTTCTGACCCACAAAGCAGCAATATTATAGGTCCGTAATGGCGAACCTATGGCACACGTGCCACTATGGCACATGTAGCCATATCAGTCGGCACGTGAGCTCAGCTCTGGTGCCCGCATACTGATTTTCAGGCTTTCTGGGCCCACCAGAAGTAGGGAAATAGACTGTTTCCTGCTTCCGTAGGGCCTCGGGGGTGGGGGTGGAGAATGCACGTTTTTCTCTCTCACCTGGCTCCAGAGCCTCTCTAGAAGTCTGGGGAGGGCGAAAATAGGGCGCGGGTGTGGGCATGCGCACGTGCCTCCCACCCCACCCCCCAGCATACAATGGCAAAAAGGTTAGCCATCACTGTTATAGGTGGAGTTTTTTTTAAACCCAAAGGCAAATCAAAAGATATTGTATATTTGCTACTTCAATTTTAGAGTGATTCTGAAAACACAACTCATAGTAAATACCGTATTCATTTTTAACCTCATATATTTTCACTTCTACATTTGCACAATGTTTCAAGGAAAATGTCATGCTTCAGTTAAGTCTCTCCTTGCTTTAAATATCACAACATGCTTGTTTTGAAAATATCAGTTTTTGTTAGCATGATGTTGAGGTTTCCTCCATATTGGTTAAAAAAAAATAACTTTCAAGTATTTCCAAAAACTTGGGAGCGCTATTCTTTATGAGGCATACTTCACACACTTTTGACTGTAAAATCTTAAAGGGAAGGGAAATAAGTCAAAATGTCCAAACAAGGAAATTATGATCAGACATTCCAATATACAGAAATCTAGTGCACAATAATTGAAACAGACGCAATAGGAGCTGTGGTAGCAGAGTGGTTAAAATGCAATATTGCAGCTAACTCTGCTGACTGCCAGCAGTTCGATCTGGACCAGCTCAAGGTTGACTCAGATTGTTGGGGTCAATAGGCTGACTCTATAAACTGCTTAGAGAGGGCTGTAAAGCACTGTGAAGCGGTATATAAGTCTAAGTGCTGTTGCTATTGCTATTTTGCATGTGCCTTGTTTCTACATTGCTGCTGCCCAGTTTTGATCTGAATTTTGATCACATGACCATGGGGATGCTGCAAGGGTTGTGTGAAAAACAGTCATTAAGTCCCTTTTTTCAGGTCACTAAATGAACTTGTAACAGTTGAGGACTACCTGTAAACTGAAAAGCAATGTTATAATATAATGGAGATGATGGCTAAGGAATAGTAGCTGAGTTGCACTTTTAATCATCAGCTCTCAGTTTCATGGTGTCAGCTGTTAAATACAATATTTTTAGTAGCTGCAATATTATTTCTCGATTAGCCTCAAAATAAATGAGAAGCAAGATCTAGCCCATAGTTAAAACGCTTATAATTGATCCTTGAAATGACTATCTTTAAGTTTATATTCTTCAACCTTACAGGCTGTTTTGCTGAAGAATCATCTATTCTTCTGCCGCTTGACCAGAGGTGTCAAACTCAAGACCCACGGGTCAAATCCGGCTCATGGGATGCTTAGATCTGCCCTGGGGGGCCACCCTAGATACAATGAAGAACTGGCCCGCGGTGCCTCTGTCAGCAAAAACGGAGCTCAGGAGGGCCGCACGTGGGAGCGCCACATGCCAGTGGTGGGTTTCTACTGGTTCGCCCCTGTTCAGGCGAACCGGTAGTGGCAGTGGCAGGAGGCTCCACCCACCCGTCCGGACGTCATCAAGGATGCTCTGAGCATGGGCAGAAGTGCTGCACGTAAGCGAAGCGAGCATGTGTGCGTGCTCCCGGTTGTGAACCGGTAGCAAAAGTAAGAGGAACCCACTACTGCCGCACGCCCACCCTGGCCACCCCCACCCCGTCCCCCAGAGGTCAAACATAACCCTGATGCGGCCCTCAATGAAATCGAGTTTGACATCTCTGCTCTTGACTGACACTCTCTTTGACTTACTTAGCTCCCATTATTGCAATATTTTCTGTTCTGTTGTATCATCAACCTAAATCAAGTGTGAGGAATCTGTGGTCCTCCCGAATGCAGCTGAACTTTGACTTTCTCCAACCAACCAACAACATGGAAATTGAAACTATCATTCATCATAATCTTTTGGTAACAGGGCGTTCATCTCTGTTCTGATTGTAGCTCCAGCATTAAATCAAAGTGAAGCTTGTTGTGAGTGGGCTGCATAACTTTTTTTTTTTTTTTGCATAAAAGGATTCATCTTGAAATAAAATTTAATTGCAAAAGCATATAATGTTTGGATATGGAGGCAGGACAATTAAATGGGCTAGTATTCTGTTTCACCACATAAAAGAAAGAAACCACTTAAGGTTTCCTTTTTCTCCCTCTCTTTATTTTATAGATTGTCACAACAACAGTTAAGATGGGTTCTGGATTTCCTCCAGCATCTGGAGAAGCTAAGAAATAAAATAGCAGCCAGATATTTACTTCATTCCTTCTTCCAGTAACAGTTAAGAGGGGGGGGAATTACTTTTTATCTAATGCATTCCTTATGAACTAATTTAATTATTTCATATCTCACTAGGCATTAAAAGCATCTGTATCCTAAACCTCTATTCCATTAGACTTCTTTGTCAACAATAAATGAAAGAATGAACCAGGTGGGTTTTTTTTTCAAAAGGCAACTGAACTGGTTTTTTCCTTGAGGAAGAAGAATAAAACGTTTTACTTCTCATCCAAGAAGTTTCATCAGTTGTCCATCAACTGATGATCATCTCCATCATCGTGAACTTCATCAACTTCACCATTGTCTTATCCATTTGTATATTATATACAAAGTCAACTTTATTGCCCCCAACAATCTGGGTCCTCATTTTACCTACCTTATAAAGGATGGAAGGCTGAGTCAACCTTGGGCCTGGTGGGACTTGAACTTGCAGTAATTGCAAGCAGCTGTGTTAATAACAGACAGACTTAGTCTGCTGAGCCACCAGAGGCCCTTTGGCAGTTTGAATCTCACCAGGCTCAAGTTTGAGCAAACCGGTAGCTCCAACGATCAGCTGGCCCCACCCGTCCACCCCCGCCCCTATCCTGTCCTTTATTTCCTGCTTTCTAGTTCATCTCAATCACACAGCACAGCTGATCCCCCCCTTACTCTTCTACTTACCATTGCTGACTTGGAAGGTAAGCAGCTAAGCTTCTAAATGCTCCATTTTCAGTGCAAATTGCGCACTCACTGAACCAGTTGTTAAAAAATTTGAATCCCACCACTGAAAAAAGACTACAGATAGTCCTTGACTTACGACCACAATTAAGCCCAAAATTTTTGTTGCTAAGTGAGAAATTGGCCCCATTTGATGACTTTTCTTGCCACATTTGTTAAATTGTTAAATTAGTAACACCGTTGTTAAGTGAATCTGGCTTCCCCACTGATTTTGCTTGTCAGAAGGTCACAAAAGGTGGTTCCATGACTCCAGGACACCGCAACCGTCATGAACCAGTTGTGAAGAATCCGAGTGTAAATTAGATGACCGTGTGGCTGTTGCAATGGTCATAAGTGCGAAAAATGGACATAAGTCACTTTTTTACCGTGCCATTGTAACTTTGAATGGTCGCTAAATGAACTGTTGTAAGTTGAGGACTATCTGTACTTTTTAATCCTGAACCAAAAGACTTGGAGGAATCACCCTCCACGAAACTAGGGATTGTTTAGCACAATGTCATCTCTTCCTGAAATTGTGGGTGCCCCATCTTTGTACTGCCAAAAGTACAGATTGGTCCTTGGATACCTGAAAATTTGTGCCTACAACACAGAAGGACTAATTTGAAGACAAGCTTACCATATGGGACATTCGTGGTTTTCTTGTTCTGTGATAGACTATTTTTCATACATCTGGGAAGATGCTCAGTGTTAGATTCGGGCAATAACGAGGCAGGAGACCAGGATAGTGACAACAGCTCTTTACTATATGGTGAACCCAGCAGCCAGTGCTGGGAAAAACCTCTCTTTATATACAGTTTAGCCGGAGGCTTCAACCAATCAGCAACGTGCTATTTTCCCGCCAAAACTTTTAAAGATACATTACACTCCTTCCCTCCCAGAAAACACTTTACCAATATTTGCCTAAAATTAGCATCTTATTTCTCTACGTAATCACGCAGGTAGACTGGGCGTCTCCTGACTCTTTCGGACCTGCGCAATTCACTTTCTAGGAGTGAGTCGAGCTGACCGGAGGGACTGTTTGTTCCTCTCAGCTCCTCCTCTAGGCCATCCGGCCCTGGATTATTTGTAGAGTCGTCCCCGCTGTCTTCAGGATGGGCCGGTTGGTGTCGCTGGACCTTCTGGAACTCAGATAAGTCTCGCGTTTGCCACGGGTTTGAGTCAGTTGTGAATTCATTCGTTGGGTAGTCAGGGCCTGTTTCGTCTGTTTCTGATTTACCGGTTATGCGTTTCCTTATCTGGTCTATGTGGCGCTTCCATACCCGGCCATTCTCTATCTCTACTAGATATGATTTTGGTCCTGTTATCTCTAGGATTTTTCCTGTTACCCAGGTCGGACCCTCGCTGTAGTTGTGTGCCCACACTAGGTCGCCTACTGCCATCCCTCTTGTTTTACCCTGTACCCCTTTGTAACCGTCTGGTGTGTAGTTTGGGTTTAAGCGGTCTAGTGGGCACCTGAGCTTCCGACCCATTAATAGCTCTGCCGGGCTTCTGCCAGTTGTGACACAGGGGGTTCTGTGTTGGACGGCCAGGAAGGTATCGATTTTTGTTTGCCAGTCGCCTGGCCTGATTCTGGACAATGCTTCTTTTGCGCTCCGAACGGAACGTTCTGCAAGGCCATTCGTCGCAGGGTGGAAAGGCGCCGAGAGGACATGCCGGATGCCCTCTTCTGCCAAATATCCTTCAAATTGGGTTGCCGTGAATTGCGGGCCATTATCAGAGACTAACGTGTCGGGCAGCCCGTGCGTTACGAATAGGTGCCGTAGGACTGAAATCACGGCCTCGGCTGTCATGGATCTCATGAGGATGATTTCCAGCCATTTGGAGTAGGCATCGACTACTACCAGAAAGGTTTGGCCGTGAAAGGGACCGGCAAAATCGATATGGATCCTAGACCAAGGGCCCTGGGGTCTCTCCCACTCCCGAATCGGGGCCGTTGGGGGTAGTGGTCTGGATTCCTGGCAGGCCTGGCATTTCCCTACCCTTTCAGCAATTTCCGTGTCCATTAATGGCCACCACACATAGCTTCTCGCTAAACCCTTCATTCTGACGATCCCTGGGTGGCCTTCGTGAAGGAGTTCCAATACCTTTTCCCTCAATTTCTCTGGGATCACCACTCGATCCCCCCATAGCAGGCACCCCCCTTGGGCTGAGAGTTCCCCACGTTTTTTTACAAATTCTTTGAAACGTTCGCCCGGCGCAGCGGGCCAACCTCGTTGTACCCAACCAATTACAGTCCTTATTGTAATGTCCTTGTACGAAGCCCGAGCCACCTCCTTGGATGTGACTGGGCCAGAGTCCAAAGAGTCAATTAGCAGAACTGGTATCCCCGGAGTGGGGTCTTCGATAGTCTCTGGTAACGGGCATCTGCTCAGGGCGTCTGCATGCCCTAATTCCTTTCCCGGCCGGTGTAGTAATTTGTAGGAATATGCCGCTAGGAAGATAGTCCATCGGGTCAGTCTGGGCAAGAGTGCCACGGGCGTTGGGCGGTCGCCTGCCAACAACCCTAGCAAGGGTCTGTGGTCCGTGATGATTTCGAATTCACGACCAAATACATATTCATGGAATTTCTTTACTCCGGAGACTATAGCCAAGGCTTCCCTATCAAGCTGGCTATAATTCCTTTCAGCTGATGACATGGTTCGGGAGTAGTATGCAATAGGGGCTTCTGTGCCATTTGGCAGCCGGTGGCTGAGCACAGCCCCCACCCCGTAGGGAGATGCATCGCAGCTTAATACTAATGGCAACGTGCCATTGTACTGAATAAGGAGGCTATCGCTAGATAGGAGATTCTTTACCCCTTCGAATGCCCTAGCTTCCGCCTTTCCCCAAGACCACGCAGCTGTCTTTGCTAGTAGTTTGTGCAGCGGTTCGGCAATTGTTGCCTTATTTTTTAAAAATACCGCATAGAAATTGACCAGACCTAAGAATGCCTGCAACTCCGTTTTGTTCTTTGGAACCGGGGCCTTCCTGATGGCCCGTACCTTGCTGTCTGTGGGGTGAATCCCTTCCCTGTCTATCCGGTAACCCAGGAATTCCACCGATTCAACCCCGATCTGGCATTTGTTCAGTTTAACATTTAGACCGGCAGACCGGAAAATGGCCAAAACTTTCCGCAATCTTATCCCTAATTCCTCCAGGTTCTCAGCGGACACCAATACATCGTCAAAGTATGGTACCACCCCTGGTAGTCCTTGCAACAGCCGCTCCATTAGGTTCTGAAATAACCCTGGAGCCACACTAACCCCAAACTGTAACCGGGTACACTTTAAAGCCCCTCTGTGAGTCACAATTGTTTGCGCTTCGGCTGTGCTGCTATCTACGGGCAGCTGTTGATAGGCTTGGGCCAGGTCTAACTTGGCAAAAACCTGCCCTTGCCCCAGTGAGTGCAGTAAGTGCTGTACCACCGGAACGGGGTAAGCACTCTTTGCAATGCTTTGTTGCGTTGCCTTGTAGTCAGCGCAAATCCGGACCGACCCGTCCGGTTTGACTGGGGTGACTATAGGGTCTCCCATTTAGCATGGTCAACTGGCACTAGAATTCCTGGTTTACTAGTTTGTCCAGTTCCCGGTCAATCCTGGGCTTTAGGGCTAACGGGACCCTCCTAGCCTTTAAACGGATAGGGCAACTTGTGGGTCTAAGTTAAATGAGATAGGGGTCCCTTGTACTTGCCCAGGCAGTCTCTGAAAACGTCCCCAAACTCCTTCATGAGTGCGTCTTTGAGGTCGACTTCGTTTCTGAAGATTCCAGTCACCCCATGCCCAATGCTCGGAACCAGTCCAGTCCCAACAAGCTTGGCAGGGTCCCATCGACGATGGTGATGGGCAGAGTTTTCTTGTATTGTCCATACTCGACGTGGACGGACGTTACCCTCGAACAGGGATGCGATTCCCTTGGTAGTCTTGTACCTTTAATTTCTGTGGTTGCAGCTTGCGCTTTGCGATGGCGGGTAAGGCTCTCACGATTGTCCCAGGACATGATCGTGATCGATGAGCCGGTGTCCACCTCCAATCGGCACGGCACCCCTCAATCTTTGCTTTTGTAAAGATTTTTTTCTCTAGGCGTGTTGATGCGTGACCCACTCTCACGACAGTCTGATTCAACTTCGCGCCTTTTTTAAACTGACCACTCACGGGCCGCTTCGCCGTTCCCGCGCTCTGATTGGCCGGTTTGAATTTTTGGCGGGAAGTTTGGGGCGCTCGACAGGCCTGTGCTATGTGCCCCTTCCTTTCGCACCGCCGACACACCGCATCCTTAAATTTGCATTGTTGTCGTTGGTGTTGCCCTCCGCAACTTGCGCAGTCACCCCGGTCTTCTTTCTCCGGCCTCCCGGTGTGGAAGACTCCTTCCTCTTCCTCACCATCCGACTCAGCCTGGATCTCCTCGTTGTGGACCGGGGTTGATTTCGCACCAGCCGTTGGTGTGAGCGGCTTTTGTAGGGTTTCCGCCGCTTGGGTAGACATCTCGTGAGCCCTGGCTTCGTCCAAGGCGTTTGCCAGCGTTAGGTTGCTTTTAGACAGCAGCCGCCTCCGCAAACGGATGTCCCTGACCCCGCAGATGAGTTGCTCCAGCAATGCCTCATCCAAGTCTCGGTACTCGCAATGTTTTGAGGCTTTCCTCAGGGCGGCCATGTATGCGCTGATGGACTCGCCCTCTTGCTGTCTGCGCTCCCCGAATTCGAACCGTTGCACATACTTGGACGGCGTTGGTGCATAATGGGCTTTCAATAAAGTCTGCAGAGTTTGCCACGGTACCGACTGTACCGGCGTTGGCTCCGCCAGGGATTCTGCGGTGTCGAAAACTTCTGGACCGCAGTGGCTCAGGAAATATGCTCGTTTCCTGTTGTCTGAAACTCCTTGAAGTTCGTTCGCCTCGAGGAAACACTCGAAACAAGCCATGTATGACCCCCATTTTTCCTTAGCTGGGTCGAATGGCGCTGGCGGTGTGTAGCCGGACATCGCTGCTTTCCGCCCCTTGTTTGCTGGGTTCGCGTCTTCCTGGTGAGTTCAGCTCTTTTCCTGGCGCTCTTAGCCTTGAGATCCCACCTTCGTCGCCAGTGTTAGATTCGGGCAATAACGAGGCAGGAGACCAGGATAGTGACAACAGCTCTTTACTATATGGTGAACCCAGCAGCCAGTGCTGGGAAAAACCTCTCTTTATATACAGTTTAGCCGGAGGCTTCAACCAATCAGCAACGTGCTATTTTCCCGCCAAAACTTTTAAAGATACATTACACTCAGGAACATACGAACCAACTGATCATTAAAAAGATCTCTGTTCACGTGCTTGATGTGCTCCACAGATGCAAAAAATGCTGAATGTTTTCATCAGGGGTGGGATTCTACTGGTTCAGACCGGTTCAGGTGAACCAGTAGCTCCAACGATCAGCTGGGAGCGAACTGGTTCGCTCTGACGATCAGGTCGGCCCGTCCACCTGCCCCTGTGCTTTACTTACCTTTATCTTCTCAGCTGATTGGTATGGCAGAACAGATTGCCATGCCTCAGCTGTGTTACTCCCAAGTGGTAACACAGAAGGTTAGTATTTGTAAAACTGTGCTCGCACAAAGCATGCGATCACCGAACTGGTTGTTAAACCAGCAGCATCCCACCACTGGTTTTCATGTTAGGACACACAGAGTTTTGCCTTCCCTTTTTGAAACTACAAAGAACCTACAAATTGGCCAAGGAGAACAGAGGAGAAAAGAAACAGTGAGGTTAATAATGTGAGCTGGGACAGAATGTCTTGGTTTCTAGGATTAGAAACTGGGAGGAAAAAGGAAACCTCAAGGTTTTTTTAAAAATAAATCCCCTACATGAGTTACATGAGGGCCTTCTCTGTGGGGGCCCCTACCCTCTGGAACGAGCTTCCTCTGGGGCTTCGTCAACTCCCTGATCTCAGGTCCTTCCGCCGCGAGCTGAAGACGTTGCTGTTTCGAAGAGCAGGACTAGCTTGAACGTAGTTTTAAATTGGGGTTTTTAAATCAGGGGTTTAAATGGGGTTTTAAATTTGTATTTAAAAGTTTTAAGGCATCAACTGAATTTAATTGTCTATTCTTTTTGCTGTTTTATATGTATTATATGTTTTCTGTTGTTTTATTGGCTGTGAACTGCCCAGAGTCCTTCGGGAGATGGGCGGTATACAAATATAATAATAATAATAAATAATAATAATAATAATAATAATAATAATAATAATAATAATAATAATAATAATAATAATAATAATAATAATAATTTTCCCTGCAAAAAGATTAGTGCTCTACCCCTCAGTATTCCTTCCCATCTTTTGTATTATCCATCATGACCACTTGAAAGTCTTCAAAGAGATAGAAGCTGCAACAGTGGCACTGTCAGATTTTTGGACGATGGATATTTTTACCCCAGACTGTGTATGCAGAAAAGTGAAAATAATAGGTGTGCAAGGTTAACTAATTATTTTCTCCAGAGTTGACTTCTAACTCTTTGTGGGGAACTGGTTATTGTAGGATGTGCTACGTGACCCAAATAATTGTGTAGGATTTCCACCTTTTGCAATAAAAGAGAATATATGCAGTTCCGTATTGAAATGTGGAGTCCTTGGTACTTTCAACTCTTAAGGTTTCTTTTGCAGGCATTTCATTACCCAATTAGGTAGTGCCATCAGTGAAAATTTGCAGATGACACAATGATGAATCCGCATACAGATGGGAGATTGAATAACTAGGCTCGTGCTGCGACCGGAACAATCTGGAACTGAACACACTCAAAACCGTAGAAATGGTAGTAGACTTCAGGAGAAACCCTCCCATACTACCACCACTTACAGTACTAGACAACACAGTATCAACAGGAAAGACCTTCAAATTTCTAGGTTCTACCATATCTCACGACCTAAATTGGACATCCAACATCAAAAACGTCATCAAAAAAGCACAACAAAGAATATTCTTTCTGCGCCAACTCAGAAAGCTCAAACTGCCCAAAGAGCTGTTGATACAGTTCTACAGAGGAATTATTGAGTCTGTCATCTGCACCTCTATAACTGTCTGGTTGGGTTCCGCAACCCAACAAGACAGACACAGACTTCAGAGGATCATTAGAACTGCAGAAAAAACAATTGCTACCAACCTGCCTTCCACTGAGGACCTGTATACTGCGCGAGTCAAAAAGAGGACTGTGAAAATATTTACAGACCCCTCACATCCTGGGCATAAACTGTTTCAACTCCTACCCTCAAACCGACACTACAGAGCACTGCACACCAGAACAATTAGACACAAGAACAGTTTTTTCCCAAACGCCATCACTCTGCTAAACAAATAATTCCCTCAACACTGTCAAACTAGTTACTAAGTCTGCATTACTATTAATCTTCTCATCATTCCTATCACCCATCTCCTCCCACTTATGACTGTATGATTGTAACCTTGTTGCTGATATCCTTAAGATTTATATTGACTGTTTCCCTATGACTATCATTAAGTGTTGTACCTTATGATTCTTGACGAATGTATCTTTTCTTTTATGTACTCCAAGAGCGTATGCACCAAGACAAATTCCTTGTGTGTCCAATCGCACTTGGCCAATAAAGAATTCTATTCTATTCTATTCTATTCTATTCTATTCTATTCTATTCTATTCTATTCTATTCTATTCTATTCTATTCTAAATGAGTATGGGTTTGCTCCCTACAGCAAGCTATTGTATATTAACAGGGAGCAAACCCCACACTCACTCAAGCTGATGGCGTTGTTGCCTAGTTACGTAATGAAACATCTACAAGCAAACAACCAAGCTCAGAGCTTCACAATTTCATCATTTGGCTCCCTTTGGATTTTTTTTTTAAATAAGAAGGATATCTTCCTTGCAATACAAAAGTAAAAGCAATTTCCCAGAAGATGTGGGAATAAATGCCAATTTAGCGTATTCATTCATGAGATGCAACCCTCCCACCACTTCCTCATAAGCGTTTCTGAATGATTCATATTTTTGTCAGCTTTGAGCCAGGTAAGCAACTGCCCTTTACATTTTCTTTTTCTTTAATAGATTCTCTCCCACTTTTCAGTTTTCTTAAAAATGCATATTAAAAACAATTTTAAAAAAATTAACATTAAATTAGACAGGATTTTTTTTTCCAGTAGAAAACATTCAACTCTGTTCCCATCCTGTTTCTTTTCATGCAAAGCAGGCAAACTTCCATTTCTATTTCATAGCAGGTAACAATGGGCAAAGATTTTTCAGCCTCAAGTATTCCCTGCTAGTGGACATTTTATCAGCACCTTAACACTCCTTGTGGAATGGAAAAAGAATCTTTTTTTTTTTTCCAAAAGGAAGAAACGATCAGCATCCACATGACTCGGGACATCTATTTGCTTCCTTTGCAAATGTGTTTATTGGCCAGATTTTTTAGTCTGAACAGAAGTAGATAAATTAGTTGAGGCAATCCATAAAAACAGCATTACAGCCAGAACTGTGTTACTTTAGTCTAAACAAATGCAAGGTGGGTGGGTTTTTTTTTTGTTTTTTTTAAACAAAGCCCAGGCTGGAACAAGCAAAACCTCTCAGCCTGCATTCATTTTGCCTTTCAGAGCATGGCAGGTGATGGAAGAGAGAGGAGAGGACTATGGGTTGTAATTGCTATAAAGGTAGTTGAGGTTCATATCTTCTTTATTATCAGGCTGCCCAGATGTAAAAGGAAACTGTAATATTTATAATGTGTCGTCTGTTATCATAAGCAGCTCGACATGATGGATGGGAGACAGATTCAAAGGTGTCAATTAAGAGGAAAGCGCCTTACAATATATATTTTTTTCCTTTTCCCCTTGCGCTGCAGATTCTGTCTTCCAATCCACGAGCATTGGGAGGGGAAAAAAAGGGTCCTTTGTCATATTTTAACTTATTATTCCTCAATGAACTCTTTTCATTATCTAAAGAGGCCATCCTGAAATCCACTTGTGCTTTATTTAAAGTGACGTATTGGTTTAAAGGGAAATGACTGGTATTTAAATATCAGGTAGGCTACAATGAGGTGGGGGGGGGGAACCACTTTCAAGAATGTTTCCATTTGATGACTTATACAAAGTCTGGCCCATCCAATTAGCACCTCCCTCTCCCATGGTTATTCCCTGGGTAGAAAGGTATACAGTAGGGGTTGGCAACTTTAAACACTCAAAGAGCCACAAAGGTCCTAACCAGAAGCCCCCCAAGCATTCAATTCTGGAGCCAACCAGAAGTCCTGTTCCCTCCACCATAGAGTCTCCTCCTAACATAGCATGCTTTTTCCTATGCTGACCAGAAGTCTGGTTCCCCCCACCATAGAGTCTCCTCCTAGTGCGGTGTCCTTTTTCCTCTACCTGTCCTAACCGAAAGCCCTATCAATTGTGGAGCCGACCAGCGACAAGGAGCCAAAGCAGAGGAATGAAAGAGCCACATGCGGCTCCAGAACACTCCTGGGATGTGGCATTTCTGATTCTTGAGCTAATAAGTAGCCTTCATAATCAATTACTAATTCTTTTTCACCAGGCAGCTTTGGCACTTTTCTAGTGACTTCTTCATACAACCATTTGATCTGTGGTTTTGAGAGGACGGCCCCAAAGAGGAGGGGGTCAATTTATTTCCAAAAGCACCAGAGGGCAGGACAAGGAACAATGGATGGAAACGAATCAAGGAGAGAAGCAACCTGGAATTGAGAAGAAACTTCCTAACAGTGAGGACAATTAACCAGTGGAACAGCTTGCCTTCAGAAGTTGTGGGTGCGCTTCATCACTGGAGGTTTTTTAGAAGAGACTGGACAGTCACTTGTCTGAAATGGTATAGCAGGGAAGTCAAACTCGATTTCATTGAGGGGTGCATCAGGATTGCGTGTGACCTCGGGGGGCGTGTGGCCAACATGATGTCACTCATGTTGGGGGCGCCTATGATGGCCAGAGTGCTCTGCCAGCAAAAATGGGCTCCCAAGCTTTTGCTGGCACAGGCACTGTGGGCTGATCCTTAGCTGCTTCCAAGGCGGTGCCACAGGACAGATCTAAGCACCCTGTGGGCTGGATTCTACCCGCAGGCCTTGAGTTTGATACCCCTGTGGTATAGGCTCTCCTGTTTGAGAAGGGGCTGGACTAAAAGACCTCCAAGGTCCCTCTCCGCTCTATTCTGACTCTGAGTCTGATTCACTTGATCTGTGGTGGGGCATGGGGTTGCCTGCCTCCAGACCGTATGCATTCTGCATATGTTCTCCCACCCCAAAAAGTGGAAATTTCATTGCTTCATCATCACCCAGTTTGCAGATGGGTGCGTGGACAAATTAAGACGATCAGAAATGTGAGCAATTACTAAACAAATGGCAGACACACAAAACAGCACAGATTGGAGGAAACCCTCTCTTCACTCTGAATCCTTCATGAATTTCCCTAGAACGCAAAATGTACTGAAGGTTTTGTAAATTGTGCAATTTCCCAAAAAGCAACAAATCTTTACTGAGGGGACAACTAGTACTGGCTGACTGGTACCTAATAGAATATATGAATTCAGAGCCTTATCAATCATTCCACACTGAATGTCTTGTTAGAAATTCCCATGCAGAAAAGAATCTAAGCTTAAGTGATAGAGACTTTAAACCATCATTTAGCACAGAAAAGTTTCCAGAAGTCAGGCAAAAATCAGGTTATGATTTGATTCTGTCTTTTTTTAAAAAAAACTTCATTAAAAGTTTGGCCAGTGGTCAATTTAAATCTTATTATTGGGATGAGGAAGTAACTAAACCCAGAGTGAAGAGAACTGAGAAATTCAAACACCTCCAGCATAAACAATGAATGACCATTTATAGATATATTTTAAGCTATGTGATAGTGAATTATAAATAGCAGTGATTAAAAAAACATGGTACTGGATCACATAGTTTTACTACGTCTCATTTATTGAGCCAAATGTAGGGGATTGTGGAATATTTTTCTTCTAAGTCAAATCCAAGTTATTAACATGGCTGGGAAGAATAGTCTTTAGAATAAGAAGAAATAAATTCAATGGTATTGTTCATATGATGCATGCAGAAATCCCTAAATTAACTTCCTGGCTTCTCCACAAAGGACTGGTTCTTATCTGAAATCCTGAATAATCATTGCTAATCAGGTTAGACTAGAGAATGGAGAACGTTTTTCCCATAAATCAAATGCAAAACTAAACAGACTGCATGGCTGAACTCAATCTATGAGAATGGCTGCAGGATTTGGGTTTGGCTAGCCTAAAGAAAAGAAGAATTAGGAGCAACATGATAGCAGTATTCCAGTATTTGAGGGACTGCCACAAGGAAGAGGGGGGACAAATTATTCTACACAGCAACAGAGGACAGGACAAGAAAGAATGGCTGGAAACGAACCAAAGAGAGAAGCAACCTGGAATTAAAGAGAAACTTCCTTAAAAATTAAGCAGTGCCTTCAGAAATCGTGGGCGCTGCATCACTGGAGGTTTTTAAGAAGAAACTAGAAGGTATGGTTTTCCCAGTTGCAATATATGGCTGTGAAAGTTGGACCATAAGAAAGGCTGAGCACCAAAGAATTGAGGCCTTTGAACTCTGGTGCTGGAGAAGACTCCTGAGAGTCCCTTGGACTGCAAGGTGAACAAACAAGTCAGTATTAGAGGAAATCAACCCTGACTGCTCTTTAGAAGGCCAGATCCTGAAGATGAAACTGAAATTTGGCCACCTAATGTGAAGGAAGGACTCACTGGAGAAGAGCCTAATGCTGGGAAAGATTGAGGGCAAAAGAAGAACGGGACAACAGAGAACGAGGTGGCTGGATAGAGTCAGTGAAGCAGTCAGCGTGAGCTTAAATGGACTCCAGAGGATGGTAGAGGATAGGAAGGCCTGGAGGAACGATGGGTCAGACACAGCTTTGCAACTAACAACAACAAGAAGAAGAAGGTCACTTATCTGAAATGGTATTGGTTCTCCTGCTTGAGCAGGGGGCTGGATTAGAAGCAGAGGTGGTATTCAGCTGGTTCTGAACGGCTCTAGTGAACCGGTAGTGGAAATTGTGAATAGTTCGGAGAACTGGCAAATACCACCTCTGACTGGCCCCACCCCCCCAATCTATTGGCTGCCTCCCGAGTCCCAGCTGATCGGGTCTCAGCTGATCGGCTGGGTCTTCTTTTGTTGCCCTGCACAGGAGAATGGAGCTGGAAAGCAGGTAAGTGGGGTAGGGAGGGAATGGAGATTTTTACAGTATCCTTCCCCTGGAATGGGATGGGAATGGAGATTTTACAGTATCCTTTCCCTGGAGTGGGGTGGGAATGGAGATTTTGCAATATCCTTCTCCTGCCCCACCCACCAAGCCATGCCCAGGATAACCAGTAGTAAAAAAAATTGTGAATCCCATCACTCCAAGATCCCTTCCGGCTCTATTCTAGTCTAAATTCTATATCAGTGTCCTATCTTCCTAAAATGGCATTCTTTGCCATTGTAAAAAAAACCGAACTGTTTTTAAAATTACACATAGCTTCACTGCTAGTTACCTGATGAAAGGCTACAGCCCTAAGAGATTTTAATAAGGGGAATGGCATTTTTTAAGAGAGTCAGTGCCTGGGCTTAGACAACTTAGAACTACACAGACTTCAATCTGACCTAAGCATAGTACATAAAATTATCTACCACAATGTCCTACCTGTCAATGACTACTTCAGCTTCAACCACAACAATAGACGAGCAAATAATAGATACAAACTCAAAGCAAACCACTCCAAACTCAATTGCAGAAAATATGACTTCAGTAACAGAGTGATCAATGTCTGGAATGCATTACCTACTGTAGTTTCTTCCCCAAACCCCCAAAACTTTAAGCTTAAACTGTCTACTGTTGACCTCACCCCATTCCTAAGAAGTCTGTAAAGGGCGTGCATAAGCGCACCAACCTGCCTACCGTCCCTGTCCTAATATTCCTTTTTTATTTACTCTTTTCATGTATCCAAATTATGTTTACACTTTTACCTGTTATCTTATATATGATTGACAAATAAATTAAATTAAATTAAAGCGACATGCCACTGATTATTCTAGACTTCTTCAGCATAGCAGCAGAGGTGGGTTTCAGCAGGTTCTGACCAGTTCTGAAGAACCGGTAGTGGAAATTTTGAGTAGTTCAGAGAACTGGTAAATACCACCTCTACTTGGCCCTGCCCCCATCTATTTTCTGCCTCCTGAGTCCCAGCTGATCGGGAGGAAATGGAGATTTTGCAGTAACCAGACTGGGCTTCTGGTGGCTCAGACTGGTAAGACAGTCTGTTATTAACAGCAGCTGCCTGCAATTACTGTTCAGTAACAGAGTGGTCAATGGGCCGTGGTGGCTCAGGCTGTAAGAGCCGTGGTGGCTCAGGCTGTAAGATAGCCTGTTATTAAAACACAGCTGCCTGCAATTACTGCAGGTTCTAGTCCCACCAGGCCCAAGGTTGATTCAGCCTTCCATCCTTTATAAGGTAGGAAAAATGAGGACCCAGATTGTTGGGGGCAATAAGTTGACTTTGTATATAATATACAAATGGATGAAGACTATTGCTTGACATAGCGTAAGCCACCCTGAGTCTTCGGAGAAGGGCGGGATATAAATGCAAATAAAAAAAAACCCTTCCCCTAGAGTGTGGTGGGAATGGAGATTTTACAGTATCCTTCCCCTGCCATGCCACACCCACCAAGCCACACCCACCAAGCCACACGCACAGAACCAGTAGTAAAAAATTTTGAAACCCATCACTGCATAGCAGGTAACACACTGAAAGGAGCTGTGCTCAAAAACACTGGATTCTCTGATTCATAGCAAAGGAGATCAAGAGGAATGCCAGATTTATCCCATCCGTGATCTTAAGTAATGGAAATCTACTGTATCTATCTTTTACACACACACACACACACACACACATACACACACACAAACATGCATACAAGCAAAAGATTGAGTGCAAGTCTGTAGTGAATTCCTCTGCCAGACCAGTGCCAAGAAGGCTTGTTTAAAAAAATGTTGCTTCCCTCTTTCGATGCCCTGATAATCCTTTAAATTTCATTCAAGCCGTTTCTTGCTTTGGACACCCTATGACGGGTCTGCAAACTTGGTTTTTTTAAGACTTGTGGACTTCAACTCCCAGAGTTCTTCAGCCAGCTTTGCTTTGCTGGCTGAGGAACTCTGGGAGTTGAAGTCCACAAGTCTTAAAAGAGCCAAGTTTGCAGATCCCTGCCCTATGAGAAGAGGGTAGCTTTCTTACGAAAATCTATAATGCTGGCAAAGTGGAAAAGAAAGGGAAGAGATACCAGCAGGTAGATTGGTAGATGGATTCAATTACACCAGCAGCCGGTGCAGTATTCAAATTGCTGAAAAGCCATGTTGAGGGATAGATCATCCCACAGAAGGTTTATCTGTGTAGTCATTAAGAATTGATGGCGCACAATCGATCAATCCCTATTGTATCTTACTATTTCTCCAAGGGATATTGGCAACACCAAAGGGCACTAATTTATTTTATCCTTGTGTCAATACAGTAAGATGTTATCGTGAGAGACAGTGACTAACCCAAGACTTCTATGAGAGATCAATAATTTGAATGAACTCAGAATCCTTTAGTGCTAGAACGGCTTAATCTTAATGTTCAGAAACCAAAATAGAAGATGTCATCAGGAATGAAAAACTTTGTCTGGGGAAGAGAATTGTGATAAAAATCTTAGACAATATAAACCAGCTGAGTTGATCTAGCCCATGGGCAAGTAGGATACAACCTGAAATCTACCAGCGGTTCTTTGCCTGATCTACAGTAGAACACCAATAATTCTTGATTCCTAATTATCTAACAATACAACCAGGTTGTTCTAGTGGTTAAAGCACCAGGTTAGAAACAGGAGACTATGAGTTCTAGTCCTGTCTTATGCACAAAGCCAGCCAGGCAACCTTGGACCAATCACTCTGTTTCAGCCCTAGGAAGTAGGCAATGGCAAACCACTTCCATAATCTTGGTGATAAAACGGCAGGCTCTTCTACGAGCAGTTACCAGGTAGCACTACTGACTCAAAAGCTCACACATACAAATCTGACAATAGGGGGTAAATTTTGAAAAAGACTCATATTTTCCAAATTTGGTCACAGGAAATGAAGCATTAAAAGGAAACATGGAGAATGCATACATGTGAATGACATTGTGAGCTCAGTATTCATTGTTGTTGTTGTTAGTTGCGAAGTTGTGTCCGACCCATCGCAGCCCCCATGGACAACGTTCCTCCAGGCCTTCATAATAATAATAATAATAATAATAATAATAATAATAATAATAATAACAACAACAACAACAACAACAACAACAACAACAACAACAACAGAGTTGGAAGGGACCTTGGAGGTCTTCTAGTCCAACCCCCTGCCCAGGCAGGAAACCCTACACCATCTCAGACAGATGGTTATCCAACATTAGCTTAAAAATTTCCAGTGTTGGAGCATTCACAATTTCTGCAGGCAAGTTGTTCCACTGATTAATTGTTCTAACTGTCAGGAAATTTCTCCTTAGTTCTAAGTTGCTTCTCTCCTTGATTAGTTTCCACCCATTGCTTCTTGTTCTACCCTCAGGTGCTTTGGAGAATAGTTTGACTCCCTCTTCTTTGTGGCAACCCCTGAGATATTGGAACACTGCTATCATCTTGTCCTCTACCATCCTCCGGAATCCATTTAAGCTCACGCCGACTGCTTCAGTGACTCCATTCAGCCACCTCATTCTTTGCTGTCCCCTTCTTCTTTTGCCCTCAATGTTTCCCAGCATTAGGCTCTTCTCCAGTGAGTCCTTCCTTCTCATTAGGCGGCCAAAGTATTTGAGTTTCATCTTCAGGATCTTGCCTTCTAAAGAGCAGTCAGGGTTGATCTCCTCTAAGACTGACTTGTTTGATCGCCTTGCAGTCCAAGGGACTCGCAGGAGTCTTCTCCAGCACCAGAGTTCAAAAGCCTCAATTCTTTGGCGCTTAGCCTTTCTTTTAGTTTTTATACTGGAAACAAATTCCTAGATTGAGTATCTATTCAGCAATATTCTGTATCATAATGCATAATATATCATGTCTACGGCACAACCAATATTTTCAGTTGGGTCCAATTAATTGACTTTTGGATTACAGCCAAAATGGGGCCTCTTGTGGCTCAACAGGCTAATGCAGTCTGTTACTAACACAGCTGCCTGCAATTACAATTACTGCAGGTTCGAGTCCCACCAGGCCCAAGGTTGACTCAGCCTTCCATCCTTTATAAGGTAGGTAAAATGAGGACCCAGATTGTTGGGGGGGCAATACAAGTTGACTTTGTATATAATATACAAATGGATGAGACTATTGCCTTACACAATGTAAGCCGCCCTGAGTCTTCGAAGAAGGGCGGGATATAAATTCAAAAAAAAAATCATCCTTTCACTCTTAATTCCACGTAATCCTACCCCATGCAAATTATACCCATTATCCATTAAAGCCTGGTGCTGTTCCCTTGGGGGGGGGGAGTATAAGACCATAGTTGGGTCCATCCTACTTGCTTGACAATGTCACATTCATGGAGTATGTGTTTAGCCAGGAGATCTGCTTTTACCACCATTCTACACTTCCTTTCCTGTCTTGAGCCAGCTGTGTGCAGCAGCTGCCAAAAAAGCCAACACAGTTCTGGGCTGCAAAAACAGAGGGATAGAATCAAGATCACGTGAAGTGTTAGTACCACTTTAAAATGCCTTGGTAAGGCCACACTTGGAATATTGCATTCAGTTTTGGTCGCCACGATGTAAAAAAGATGCTGAGCCTCTAGAAAGACTGCAGAGAAGAGCAACAAAGATGATTAGGGGACTGGAAGCTAAAACATATGAAGAACGGTTGCAGGAACTGGGTATGTCTAGTTTAATGAAAAGAAGGACTAGGGGAGACATGATAGCAGTGTTCTAATATCTCAGGGGCTGCCACAAAGAAGAGGGAGTCAAACTATTCTCCAAAGCACCTGAGGGTAGAACAAGAAGCAATGGGTGGAAACTAATGACGGACAGAAGCAACTTAGTACTAAGGAGAAATTTCCTGACAGTTAGAACAATCAATAAGTGGAACAAATTGCCTGCAGAAGCTGTGAATGCTCCAACACTGGAAATTTTTAAGAAAATGTTGGATAACCATCTGTCTGAGATGATGTAGGGTTTCCTGCCTGGGCAGGGGGTTAGACTAGAAGACCTCCAAGGTCCCTTCCAACTCTGTTATTATGTATTATGTATATGTAACTCTTCCTATAGACCACAAGAGGTCTCTTTTAATGAAATCTCTCATAAAAACAACTGATAGAGCCATGAAAGGAAGACTACAGAAGCCATCAACAACAAGGGCACACTGACACTAGGCCCAGCCTAGCTTTAAAAAAAAAAAGGAGGTGGTTTTTTTTTATTTATTTTATTTTATTATTATTAACTAGCTGATAACTCTGGCGTTGCCCAGGTATTTATTTATCCCAATCCTGTATTAGAAAGGAAGAGCAACTTCACCCTCAGCCCTGATTTCGGCGAGAATTAAATTAATTACAAATATTTTCCCTGTGCCCCCAGAAGTATCAAGTAGAATGATACCACCTTGTTGTTTTGCTAGCTGGTCCGTGATCATTTGGTATGCTTTTTTCTGACCTTGATTTAGAAGTGGCTTCTTGTCTGTGATAAATGCAGTAAGCTGTTCAATGTTGGGACGCGGTGGCTCAGGGGCTAGGACGTTGAGCTTGTCGATCGAAAGGTCGGCAGCTCAGCGGTTCAAATCCCTAGTGCTGCTGTGTAACGGGGTGAGCTCCCATTACCTGTCCCAGCTTCTGCCAACCTAGCAGTTTCGAAAGCACGTAAAAATGCAAGTAGAAAAAATAGGGACCACCTTTGGTGGGAAGGTAACAGCGCCTTTGGCGTTGAGTCATGCCAGCCACACGACCACGGTCTTCGGACAGCGCTGGCTCTTTGGCTTTGAAACGGAGATGAGCACCGCCCCCTAGAGTCGGCAACGACTAGCACATATGTGCAAGGGGAACCTTTACCTTTACCTTATTCGATGTTGTAGTTCTTTTCTGGTATGTAATCTGCATGAAATACGTTGTGTCAGTCTCATAGTGGTGCAGGGAGGCCGGGTTGCAGTAATGTTTTATTGATCATGGCCATACATTTGTCCTCAAGAATAATCAAAGCTTTGTTGAAAATGTCCGGACCAAACGTACTGTATTTTTTGGAGTATAAGACTCACCTTTTTCCCCCCTAAAAGGGGGTGAAAATTTGGGTGCATCTTAACACTAAATGTAGCCCCGCCCACCCACTGGCCCCCACCCTTTGGCCTCTGCCTTCCGGCAATTTACTCCTTGCAGCAAGCAGCAAGAAGAAACAGCCCATTTCAGTTTCAGCACAGCCTAATTAGCACAAGTTGATTGGCCTCCCGACTCTCAGCTGTTTCAGGCTGCAGGGATTGCCATGGCCTATTGCTGCGCAGGCCTCTGCTGCTTGCTGCAAGGAGGTAAATTGCTGGGAGCAGATATTTTTTTCTTGTGATAATCAAGCTATGTTGAAAATGAAGACGAAAGTAAAGCAGGCTATTTGCTGTTTGCTGCAACGAGACAAAATTGCTGGGAGGCAGAGGTAGATTTCTTTTTCTTGTTTTCCTCACCAAAAAAGGTAGGTGCATCTTATAGTCCGGAGCGTCTTATACTCTGAAAAATATGGTAATTTCTAATGTTGGATTTTCCCCCTTACCAGAGAAAGCCCCCTTGTGGAGTACTGTGAAGTTGTTATCATGGCACCTGAGCTGTACAGTAGATGCTATTTTAAAGCAGTCCAGTAGAAGCCATTGTTTGTTTGTTTGTTTGTTTATTTATTTATTTTGTCACATAGTATATATAAGCATAAGTATGAAATAACTATACAATCTATAATCATATATATGAGTATGAGTATGTAATAACTATATTAATTGGATATAACCAAAGGGAACAATAGGACAGGAACAGTAGGCACGTTTGTGCTCTTATGCACGCCCCTTACAGACCCCTTAGAAATGGGGTGAGGTCAATAGTAAACAGTTTTTGGTTGCAGCTTTGGAGATTTTGGGAAGAGACCACAGAGTCAGGTAGTATATTCCAAGCATTAACAATTCTATTACTGAAGTCATATTTTCTGCAATCAAGGAGTGTTAGGGGTATTTCTTTCCAGAGCGTAAGTTATCTGTGTACCAAGTTTGGTTGAAATTGCTCAAGGCATTCCAGAGTTATGCTGAAACAGAGAGGGAGAGGGAGAGATTATATATATATATATATATAATCTCTCTATATATATAATATATAGAGAGAGAGATTATATATATATATATAATATATATAATATATATATAATATATAATATATATATATAGAAGAAAGATACTGGGACCAGTAAGCAATATGTTGCCTGGGGATTAAGTTGCAAGGAAGTTAATTCCCAATGCCATGAGTGTCTGGCATGAGGGGAGCGAGAGAGAAAAATCTGTCTTCTTTTGGCTTATACATTGCCATCCAATACATATTCTTCTGACGCTCAGAAGGTTTAGCACGGTGTTTTTCAAGCTTGGCAACTTTAAGATGTCTGGATTTCTGCTGGCTAGGGAATTCTGGCAATTGAAGTCCATGTGTCTTAAAGTTGCCGAGTGTGAAGAACACTGGTTTAGTAGCTGTCCACACATCCTGTGACAAGAATACAAAATGCTTAATTTGATATTCGATGGAAATGTATCAAGGAGAGATCCAACCTAGAACTAAGGAGAAATTTCCTCACGGTGAGAATGATTAATCAGTGGAATGGGCTGCCTTCAGAAATAGTGGGTGCTCCATCACTGGAATTTTTTAAGAAGAGATTAGACAACCATTGGTGTGGAATGGTATAGGATCTGTTACTTGGGCAGGGGTTTGGATTAGAACAGGGGTCTCCAACCTTGGTCCCTTTAAGATTTGTGGACTTCAACTCCCAGAGTTCCTCAGCCAGCTTTGCTGGCTGAGGGACTCTGGGAGTTGAAGTCCAGAAGTCTTAAAGGGACCAAGGTTGGAGACCCCTGGATTAGAAGATCTCTAGGTCCCTTCCAATTCTGTTATTCTGGATTCTGATCTATAGGAAGACTTGATCTCAGCAAGGCACCATACAAAGTACTCTCCTGTGGTTATGATCCACCACTACTTTTGAAAATAGATCAAGTGCTGAAGGAAATTAAACTGGAGGTTATATGGGCTTTCAATCACAGGATGACACATGTGTCGTGTAATCTGAAAGTTAATTTTATGAGTTAGACATTTGGTTCTTGGGAGAATTAGTATTCTGCATCTTCATAATCAACTGAAAAGAAAGGAAAGCAATGAAACAAGTGGGGCATCTCCTGTTTTTGTTCCCATGATAAAGGAGTCTCCATTCTCCAGTCTCCAGTCTCCACTCTCAAATTAAAACAATATTTTTATCCCCTCTCTGTCCCAAACGATTAGAAAGAATAAACCGGGGCATTTATCTTTGAGCTTTAGCACACAAAGATTTTAAATACATAAAGAATAAAGTCCACCCATTTAGAATACAATAGACTAGAATAGAATTTATTGGCCAAGTGTGATTGGACACACAAGGAATTTGTCTTGGTGCATATGCTCTCAGTGTACACAAAAGAAAAAGAAAAAGAAATACCTTCATCAAAGTACAACATTTACAACACAAATGATGGTCATAGGGTACAATTTAACCCTTAATGATAGCAACAAAAAGTTACAGTCATACAGTCATAAGTGGAAAGAGATTGGTGATGGAAACGATGAGAAGATTAATAGTAGTGCAGATTTAGTAAATAGTTTGACAGTGTTGAGGGAATTATTTGTTTAGCAGAGTGATGGCCTTCGGGAAAAAACTGTTCTTGTGTCTAGTTGTTCTGGTGTGCAGTGCTCTATAGCGTCGTTTTGATGGTAGAAGTTGAAACAGTTTAGGTCCAGGATGTCCATAGGGGCCCCTGGTGCCTCAGACTGGTAAGACAGTCTGTTATTAACAGCAGCTGCTTGCAATTACTGCAGGTTCAAGTCCCACCAGGCCCAAGGTTGACTCAGCCTTCCATCCTTTATAAGGTAGGTATAATGAGGACCCAGATTGCTTGGGGCAATAAGTTGACTTTGTATATAATATACAAATGGATGAAGACTATTGCTTGACATAGTGTAAGCCGCCCTGAGTCTTCGAAGAAGGGCGGGATATAAATGCAAATAAAAAAAAAATGTGAGGGATCTAATGCTGTAAAAAAAACAGTGCTTGAAAATAATGTATTTATTCAATGATGTCTCCCTTTCTGGGTTTCAAACATGTACTTGAGTACAGTGTTAGGTTGCCCACGGTTCGGTCCGGTTCTTCCGAACCGGTAGTAAAACTGAGGGGAGGCTTCGCCCACCCACCTGGATGCCATCATAGACAATCTGAGCATGTAGGAAAGGTAAGTAGAACCCACCCCTGCTTGAGTCGTGTTATTCCAAATATTAATCTCTCATCACTTTGATTTACACCAAACCGCAATTTGACCCTTTCCGTTTTCTCGCAGAAAATTCTCTTCTGCCACCCTGCCATCTGTTTCTCCCCATCCATGTTGCTCATATGAAGAAAATGCCTCTCACTAGAAATGTTGTAAATATAATCCCCCCCCCCCATATTTGATCAATCGTGGATTACTCACCAATCCCAGCCTTCTGCTGTTTCCTGTTATTGTGAGAACTGGATCTGGCAAAAGCAAACAGACTGAGACCAAACCATTGTTACCATAACAAAATCTGGGTGTCCATCTATCCTCCCACCCCAAAATGTGAGGGCTTTGAGTCTCTTATGCCACCAAGGTGGAAGAGGAAGATACAAGAACTGCACCTTGTTTCTACTAGAAATAAGGTTTTGCATTTTACACACGGAGGTTGTTTTGTTTTGTTTTGTTCTGCTCTGTTTAGCTTTTCTTTTTTGGCTGGCTTAGTTTTCCAATAAATGTAATTTATCAAAAGAGTTGCCTCCTTAATTATCACAGCGAGGGCTTCTGGTTCTAATATCAGCTGGGAGAAGTCTTGACGATTATTTTGATAAAGAAATGAATTATTTATTTATTTAAAATATTTATGTACTTCTGCTATGCAAACGCTCTCATTTTAATTCCTGAGATAATATAAACACAAGGGACAGCAGTGTTTTTCTTTTTAAAAAACAACAGCAACAACCACCACAGCAGCACTACAGAAATACACTGTGTTTTATCTTGTTTACTGACACTTTTTGCTTTTCTGTTCATATTTCTGCATCCCTTCTCGCCAAAGTCTGTGACTTCTTCCTTGTCACAGGTTAACCCACACTGTATATAGCCATGATGGCTAATCTTTTTGTCGTCACGTGTCAAAAGCATGTGTGTGATCGCGCGACAGCACGCCTGCGGACCCGCACCCATAATGCGATGCGTGACCCCCCGCCCCCATGCATGCGCACACGAAACCCCGCACTCCCCCCACTCCCCGTGCATGCACATGCGACCCCCCCCCCCACATGTGCCCTTTCCCCCCTCGCCCATTTTTGGTTTCCAGGTTAGTGCAGGAGGCCTTCCAGGCCCAAAACAGGATGTGGGGGGGGCATGTACGGCCCCCCACAGTGCATGTGCCCCACATCGTGCATGCATGGCAGAGACCTGAAGAGCAGCTGGCTGGCAGGAGGTGCGTACACATGCATGGTAGAGCTGGGCTAGGCCGACAGATGGCCTCCCCGCAGAGAGGGCTCTGTGTGCCTCCTGTGACAGGCAGAGCCCTCGCCATCACAGGTATATAGCACTGCCTTCTCCATTTTATTCCCTCAGCAGCAATAATCTTGGGAAGTAGGCTGGGCTGAGAGAAGGTGACTGTCCCAAAGTCACTCAGTCAGTTTCTGTGGCTGAGGCTGACTTGTCCAAACCCAACATCTTAACAATTGTCTCAGAACCAGAGGGTTGTAAAATCCAAAGCCACTCAGTCGTGCCAGGGTTCAGTTGATGGTGAGAGGAGAGTACTGCCTCCTACAGTAGGGGCTGAAGGCGGGATTTCTTTTTTCCAATCACTATCAACTGGAACCAACCCCATAGAAAGGAGGTGAACAAGCAGAACACTGTGCGGCCCATCCCCAGTCCTCTGAGCTGGTCCAGAAGGATACTATGTGTTGTGACCCAGGCCCAAATAGTTATTATCAGACACAATCAGTCCTAAACAAACATATCTTATTAGAACAGCTGAGAATTATTTCATTCTCACCTTAGTCCAAATTAAGTCTGAAACAAAGTCCTTCAGAAAAATCCTTCAGCCTTATTACAAACCTTTGTCTTCTTTGGCACCCTGCCAAAGGCTTTTCTTGGCAAGAAGCCCATGAAGTTCAGAAATAGGAGACGACAGCTAGAAACAATTGTAGCAACATTGCTTTCCTACAAAGAACCTAAGAGCCGTTGCCGTTCTTTTAAGCTGTATGGGAGGGGCCAATCATCTCCTGCCCTTACTGCCCAGTCATCCTTTTTGCTTTAGCTGCTCTTGCCTTCTGGCAGCTCGTTGCATGCATGCACTAGAAACAGGCTCCTCTTGTTCCTCTGTGTTGTAGCTCCTGGGCCTGGCCTCCTGGAGCCAGATGACTTGGAGAGTGAGGAGGAGAAGTTGACAAGGCCTCCTTCCCCACCTGGACCTTCCTCCTCCCTGGCACTGTCCCAGGTTCCAGTTGCAGGCCAGGAGGAGGAGGAGGAGAAGCTGACAAGGCCTCTTTCCCTCGACCCCTCCTCCTCCCTGGCAACGCCCCAAGAGCCAGCTGCGGAGGATCAATCTTGGCTCGATCCGAGACAGTGATGTCGAGAAAGGCGTGAGCAGCAGAGGAGGAAGTGGGGCAGGCCCAGGGAGTTCTGAGTCACGGAGCCACACCCCACAAGGGATAAAAGCGGGTAGGGTTGCTCTGTAGACTCTTGTGTCGGACAAAGCTACAAGCTACTAGGGTGAGCTAGGCTGGGATTTCTGTGTGAATAATTTTTGGATTATTCTGCGGGCTCCTGGTTGCTTTGGCAACGGATTATCAGCACTCTGCTACTTAATGAGAGACTTGGCAAGCACGTGAAGAAACGGTGCCAGAACTGTTCTTTGCCAAAGGACAATCGGCCAATTGTAAATAAATTGCTGGCAGACGGCCTCAGCTGGCGTGTACTCATTGGAGAGTTTGGGGTGGAGGGAGAACAGAACACTCTGCCTCTCTGCTATCCACTTCTGGAGGCTCCGGAGTCTGCACATCACTCCCAGATGGCCCAGGCCCCATCTCTGCCTCTGACACAGAGCCCTCGTCTGGGCCTTCCCCTGACTCCAAGACTGGCCCATTGTCCTCCCCAGCCTCCTCACTGTCTGAATCCACTGCCAGCTCCGCAGGCTGTTGGCAGACCACAACACTATGGTTGATGGTATGGGAAACTGTCAATAGGTCAAGTCAAGCAAGGCTGGATGCACCACCACCATCCCACCCACAACAAAGATCTTCCGACACCATAAAAAAGTGTTGAATTTTAGTTTGCTAGTCTTGCCGAATAGGGGGAGGGGTGCTCATCTCTGTTTCAAGGCCATTGAGCCAACACTGTCCAAAGAAATTTCCGCACTCAAGTAGCCAGTATGAATCATAGAGGCCTGTTATCTTCCCACCAAGGTGGTACCTATTTATCTACTTGCATACTTTCAAACTGCTAGGTTGGCAGGAGATGGGGCACTCCATCCTGTGGCACTAGGGTCTCAAACCTGGGCTGCTGGCTTTCCAGCCAACATACTGAGCCACTGTGCAACCCCTCCAACACCATAACCAATGCCAGTTCTGTTCCATTCCAGGTCTGAAACTTGACTGAAAAGGTTCTAGATAATCTATTTCATCCAGGGTCCTCTAAAGAGGTTGCTGAACCACCTTCTCAATCACCTTTTCCCAAAAAAGAGGAGGCTGGATATTGGATGAAAATTGTCAACATTTGAGGAGTCCAACAATGGCTGTTTTGAGAGATCCAACAATGGTTCCTTTACCTCTTGAGGAAGCACAACAAGTCCTCCTCAAGAGGTAAAGGAACAACCTCTGTGGAACAACCTCTAGGGCCTCTGTGGCTCAGACTGGTAAGACAGTCTGTTGTTAACACAGCTGCCTGCAATTACTGCAGGTTCTAGTCCCACTAGGTCCAAGGTTGACTCAGCCTTCCATCCTTTATAAAGTAGGTAAAATGAGAACCCAGATTGTTGGGGTCAATAAGTTGACTTTGTATATAATATACAAATGGATGTAGACTATTGCTTGACTCATGGATGAAGGATGGGATATAAATGCAAATAAAAATAAATAAATAAATTTAAAAAAAAAAAAACCTTTTCACTCCAAGCAGAATTAGCCACCACTAAGACCCACCTACATGACACGCTCAGGCTACTTTCATGAGCCAGGAGGGATGTGGATCTAAAAGTTGCTTCATGCCACAAAATGAGTGCTCAGGGGAACATTGAAACAATGAAGGAATTCACAGGAAGTTTTCTACAGCCTATCTTTAAAAGAAAGACATTTTGATTAGAAAAATGCATTTCAGTAAAGACCGTTCTAGATATTTCTTAAGGAAAAGAATGAAAGCCCACAAGGGGGGGGGAGAGAGAGGGAGGGAGGGAGGGAGAGAGAGGGGGGGGGAAAGCAGAAGAATTGTGGGATGATGGAACATACTGGAAGCAATAACAATTATGAGAAATCAGGATGCCCAATTAAAGACATATTTGATAGTGTCAAAAGAGGAAACATAAAAGAGTCGAAGAACGTTCCTGCCAGCCATGTTAATGCGCTAGTTCCTCTAGTCCTTGAGTTAGCAGAAAATAAATTGTGCTGCCACAACTGCCAAGCCCTAATGTGCTGCGTGATGAGGCTGCAACTGGCGATGCCCTTGCAGCTCCTAATGCAGGACAAGTTAAGGATCACAACTGGTGATGAGTCCCTTTCCCTTTCTCCCGTCGCCCACAGGAGAAACAACCTCTAATCAGTGTCCTTAACATGCGTTAACGGAGCTTTGACAATTGTGAGCAGGTCTCCAGTGGGATGGAGGCTTTAGCTACCAGTCAAGTTGCCCGACTGATAGGTCACAAGCCTGGAGGGCGTCTCTCTGCTGACTGTCATTCAAACTATTTATCAACCCGAGGTTCAGCATTTCTGAAAGGACCTCTGGAGCTGATTCTTTCGGTCTTCATTGCTGTTGTGAAAGAACGCATGAAATAACATGTCAGAGAGTCGTGGTCTAACTTTGATGCAGATTATAGGTGCATTGTAAGAATTGGCTCTTTCTGACATAATCTTTGTGATGACACATATGCAGGCCAACCCAACGCTCCCTAAGAGCAGCATTCCATTTTAACATAATTCAGCAAATGCAGTGTAATTCCAACAGTCCTAAGACTAGCAATAGCGTTTAGACCAGCGGTTCTCAACCTGTGGGTCGGGACCCCATTGGGGGTCGAATGACGATTTGCCAGGGGTCGCCTAAGACCATCGGAAATATGGGGAGTATACTTGCGAGTCGAAGAATCACGCTCCAATGGTTGACTCCACAAGCCAGCTGCAGGCTCTTCAAATCGCTAACCGAATTCAGCTTCAGGCGCGATGAATTAAAAAAGAGAGAAATCTTTGCTCTGATGTCTCCCTCTCAAGCCAGCTGCAATCACTCCCAATCGCTAGCTTAATCTGGCTTCAAGCGCGATAAACTTAATAGGGGAGGAGTCTCCGCTTTAATGCCTCCGTCCTCAAGGCAATCGCAAGCAGTACAGATCGCTAGCCAATACAGCTTCAGGCGCGATAAATTCAAAACGAAAATAATTTTACGGTTGGGGTCGCCACATCGTGGGGAATTGTATTAAAGGGGTCGCAGCACTATAAAGGTTGAGAACCACTGGTTTAGACTTATACACCACTTAACAGTGCTTTACAGCCCTCTCTAAGCGGTTTGCAGAGTCAGCCTCTTGCCCCCAAGAATCTGGGTCCTCATTTTACTCACCTCGGGAGGATGGAAGGCTGAGTCAACCTTGAGCCTGGTGAGATAGATAGATGATAGAGATAGATAGATAGATAGATAGATAGATAGATAGATAGATAGATAGACAGACAGACAGACAGACAGACAGACAGACAGACAGACAGACAGACAGACAGACAGACAGATAGAGCAATAGCCCTTAGACTTATATACCTCTTCACAGTGCTCTTCTGCCCTCTCTAAGCGGTTTACAGAGTCAGCATATTGCCCCCAACAATCTAGGTCCTCATTTTACCCACCTCGGAAGGATGGAAGGTTGAGTCAAACTTAAGCCTGGTGAGATTCGAACTGCCAAATTGCAGTCAGCTGGCAGTCAGCAGAAGTATCCTGCAGCGCTGCACTCTCACCACTGAGCCACTTAAGCTCATAAGAAGATTCCATCTTAGTGCCTTTTCATCATTCTCTTTCCCAAAGATGACACCTCTGCCTTGTTTTCTTTCACCCTGCCTCAACAGTAGCTTCAGAGGTCTCCATTTCTTTATGCTTGCATTGGCAACATCCTGAAATGAAAGGAACAGTAGACCAGCGAGGATGCTAGTTTAAAAATGGAATAGGGACGACAACATTTTCTTTCACAATACGAAAGCACACAAAGAATCTCTCTCTCTGTTTTTGAATCAAGTTTTATTGATTTTTTTTCTTCACACCCCCCCACATATTTTATGAACAGAGTATTGACCACATCATGTCTTCTAAAATTTGTCTTATCCAAACACAGTTTACTTAGTTACCATTTCTGCCAAAATATTCTTTTTCCGTATTTTCTAATCGTATCTTGATATTTCTATGCTTATTTATATAAACAACATTGTCTTTCACCCTCAAATTCTAATTTCTCCATTTTTAATCATATATATTCTCTTTCAAATTTTCTGATAATTCATTCTTTATCCTGATACATTTAAACGTTTTTCGGGGTTGCCTTTCTTCCATTTCATCTTTTGTATTTTACAGCAATCTTTCTTCTCTTTCTCCTCTCTTTCCTCTCCCTCCCTTCTTTTATCCTTCCTACTTTCTTCTTCCCTCCTCTCCTACTCCTTCTCTACTTCCCCTTCCTCTCCCTCTCCTCCTTTCTTCCTCCCTATCTAACCTTCTCTGCTGCTCTTATTTCTCCTCCCTTTCTTCCTCCCCTCTTCCCTTTCTTCTATTCCTCTCTCTCCTTCTCCCTTCCTTCCATCTCTCTACTCCTTCTTCCATCTCTTTCTGTTGCTGTATTCATTTTCAATTCAATATTTTCACTATGGTATCCAGGCAGAGGTGGGTATCAGCAGGTTCTGACCAGTTCTGGAGAACCGGTAGCAGAAATTTTGAGTAGTTCGGAGAACCGGTAGTAAAAATTGTGACTGGCCCTGCCTCCATCTATTCTCTGCCTCCCAAGTCCCAGCTGATTGGAAGGAAATGGGGATTTTGCAGTAACCTTCCCCTGTCACACCCACTAAGCCACACCCACCAAGCCATGCCACACCCACCAAGCCACACCCAGAGAACTGGTAGTAAAAAAATTTGAAAGCAACCACTGTGTCCAGGCAACCCCGATTTTTCCTCCATTTATTAAAATTATTTCTCAGAACTTCCATCATTTACTGTTTAAGGTAAAAGTGTCAACGTGTTGTTGTTTTTTTTACTTTTAAAAGCATTTTTCTTTGGCCGAAAAAGTGCTTTTAAAAGTTTTTTTAAAAAGCCCCTGATGTTCATGCGGCTCAGCTGGGATCGTCAGAGGCTTTTAAAACCTCTTCGGCTGAAGAGGTCGTAGAAAAAATGCTTTTAAAAGGCTCCTCTGATGATCCCAGCTGAGTTGCCTGATCGTCAAAGGCTTTTTTTTTTCTTTAAAAGGCCAAAAAAAATGCTTTGAAAAGAAAAGAAAAGCCTCTGACGATCAGGCAACTCAGCTGGGATCATCAGAGGAGCCTTTTAAAAGCATTTTTTCTACAACCTCTTCGGCTGAAGAGGTTGTAGTAAAAATGCTTTTAAAAGTAAAAAAAAAAGTTGGCCATGTCCACCCAATCACAATTATGCCCCCAACCAAGCCACGCCCACAGAACAGGTAGTAACAGATTTTACGTTTCACCCCTGGGCTTGACTGAGAATAATACGTTTCCCTATATAATACATAATAATACTAACCTATAAGATGCCAAAGAGTAAGAACATTGAGATGAATTGACTTAAATACATGAGGCAAATCCTTAGCAAAGATGTCGGTCAGTTTTTGTAACTCAACAATTAGCACAATAGGATTTACTGAATGAGTTGCAAATTTGCAACTGCATTTATAGTGCATGGTAAGCTCAGTAAGGTTTTGTTCATTGTGATTTTATTTGGCTTTTGTGGCTTAATCTGCCAGGTGACTCCAGCTGAATCTGGGCCAATTTAGCTATGTTTATTTTTTTTTAATGATCTATTTATGCATTTGCTTCATTATAGAATACATATCATCTATTATAGAATACAAAAAATGGCTAAATACAGTGGTGTTTATACAATAGAAACTGGAAGCGATTAACACTGCGATGATTACGGTGAATTAAACTTTTCACAATAGAACATTTACATCAATGTTAAATGTGATTTTTAAGAAATAATTGAGCGTAGGCTAAGGCTTGCTTAAATTGTACAGTCAATGCTAACTGTGACATCTGCAACTTCTTTTTTTTAATTTTTTTGTTGTTTTAATGTGATACACAATCTGACAAACACACAACATATAACATAAATATTTTCTATTTCTAAACAACTTTTCTTATTAGTCTCTTTTCGCTTTTGTACCTTTCCCCCCAAAAAAAATTTTTTTATTTTCTTTCTTATCCCCTTTTCTTTATTTACATTAAATTGTCTAATACTTAAAGCTTTACTTTTCTAGATTCTTATATATTTATCATTTACATATTATACATTTCTTATACATTCTGTACGTTCTAGTTTCTCCCCTTTATTTTTTTTTAATCTATTTTTAAATCTTCTTAAACTATGTCATTTAGTTAAGTTTAGTACATTATGGGGGGCCCCAAAATAATGCATTAAACATAACTAAGGGTTAAAGAGTTAAAGGGTTAAAAAAAGGGGCCTCTGTGGCTCAGACTGGTAAGACAGTCTGTTATTAACAGCAGCTGCTTGCAATTACTGCAGGTTCAAGCCCCACCAGGCCCAAGGTTGACTCAGCCTTCCATCCTTTATAAGGTAGGTAAAATGAGGACCCAGATTGTTGGGGGCAATAAGTTGACTTTGTATATAATATACAAATGGATGAAGACTATTGCTTGACATAGTATAAGCCGCCCTGAGTCTTCGGAGAAGGGCGGGATATAAATGCAAATAATAAAAAAAAATAACCAGGATGTGTACAAGAGAAAGCCGTGGATGGATACAAATGCATTCACTAAAGATGAACCTTCTTTGTGTCTTCTGGCAAATCACCTTCACTAGGTGAGGTTGCCATAGACCTGACTGATGGAGGAGGAAGGATGCTATTACCCATTAGTCCTTATCTGTTCTTACTGCTTTGGCTCTCATAAATAAAATTAATGGGAACCTCTCGTCTTACAAAGAAGCAGCACCTACAACACATCATATAAACATATATATAGGCTAGAATACGTATAAAATATAAAATATAGGCTAAAATATGTATATATATATTAGCAAAAGTATTAATTTGATATAATGAAAGGGAACAATAGGACAGGAACGGTAGGCACTTTGTGCTCTTATGCACGCCCCTTATAGTCCTCTTAGGAATGCACCTCTTCTTCACTTGATTCCTCAACATCAATTGTCCTATTATTAACTTGTGACATCATTAGCTTCTGCTGTCATCAGAGCTGGCAGTTCAAAGCCCCCCCCCCCCGCCCCCGAGAGATCTCTGCAAAGACACCATAAATGAGATCTCTTAATTAACACCTTCCTTAACTAAATAAATTAATTTTATGCTGCTGATAGGTCGTCATCGCTATCTGAGAATGGATGAACATTCTGCCCAGCTGAAAATTCTTCTGATCGGGTTGGCACTTTCCTTTATTAGGAATTCAAAATTTTTAGCAAGGGGTTCTCTACCCGGTTGCTGGGTGGGCGTGGCCATGGTGGGCGTGGCCTAGTCAGCCTCTTGCACAACAGCAAGAGGGGCATTTTTGCCCTCCCTGGGCTCCGGAGGCTTTCCTCAAACTGAAAACGGCCTCCCCAGGCTCCGGAGGCCCTCTGGGTGCTGGAAATGGGCCCATTTCCAGCCTCCCCGAACTTCCGGTAGGCCCTTTTATCGCCCCCCCCCCCCGAGTCTGTGCACGCCCTGCACTTACCTGCATCCAAAGTGAGCCATGTGGGGACTCCTGGGAGGGGAGGGGAGGGGAGGGGAGGGGTGAGCAGAGCCAGCCAGGAGTGGGATTTGGGGGTTCTCCGAACTGCCCAGAATCTTAACTAGAGGTTTTCTCAAACCCCTGCAAACCCCCAGCAGCCCACCCCTGGATTGGGGGGGAAGTTGGATTGGGAGGGTGACAAGATTCTGAAAGTGGTAGTCAGAGTTAAGTGAGCCATTTTGTGGGTGAGGAATTCCCAGAGACTTAAGTGATTGGGGCAGACTAAGATACTGTAAAAATATATAAATAATCAATCAATCAATCTGTTTCACACAAACTAGGCTTCAGCTGGAATTCATGATAGAATAAAATTGCCATTAGCTAGTACTCATCTTTCCCTGAATAAAAGTGGAATATATGAAAGATAGGAACATAGGCACGTTTGGGGACGGGTGGGAAGGTATTGTCCAGAAAGTTACAGATCCACCAGGCTAGAAACCAGGAGATTGTGAGTTCTAGTTTCACCTTAGAAATGGAAGATCGGCGGTGGGTTACTTTGAGCCAGTCCTTCTCTCTCGGCAAAATCCACCTCACAGGGTTCTGGTTGTAGAGAAAAGGCTTTTAAAAGCATTATTTAACAACCTCTTTGGCCGAAGAGTATACTAGTATACTCATTGTATACTAGGATTACTTTTACACAGTAGCTTTTCGTAAATAGCTCAATGCCACAAATTGGTTTTATGACTAGGTCCAATCTGAATTTAGCTTGTCGTAAAGAGAGTACAATTGGATCAGGGCAAAGGGTGATGTAACCCAACGTCTTATTCTCTACCAAAGAGCATGGAGATGCTTTTAGGAAATGCACACACATTGCGTGAAGGCAAGACACCCCCTTTGTTGTTTAACACCTAGCAACTAGAATTCAGAAACCTTCACAGACTTAAATAACTTCCACAAAGTTACAACCGGTGGTGGGATTCAACCGGTTGCACCACTTCGGCTGAACCGGTTGTTAAATTGCTCGCTCGCCCCGCCCCACCCTGCCCCTTTTAGAAGTTCCCACATGCCCCGTTTTGGCTCCCGGGGGGGAGGGGTGCGCAGTAGGCCAAATGCTGCCTGTCACACTCCTTGGCCACGCCCACCATGGCCACGCCCACCCAGCCGGTCATTAGGGCAGAGAACCGGTTGTTAAATTATTTGAATCCAACCACTGGTTACAACCCTTGTATGCCCATTCTGAATAACTGAATAAATGTGTTCTAGAGGTGAATTTTTAAATTTCTTTTTCTGCGTGAGCATCTTTGGGGTTTGGGGGGCTTTTTTAATAAGAGGAAAATCGCAAGTCATTGGGAGTCAGTCATTCTTAAATATAATTAATAAATAACAGATGAATGAGGGTTTTTTTTTTCCTGTTTTCCTTTCTCCTTTTTATTAGCGATTGATGATGATGAGAGAGCGAGAGATGATAGATAGCTGTTTGTGCATTTCGTATTTTGTAAACTGTTTTACAATGCTTTTATATAGGAAGCGGTTAAAATTTATGATTACGGCTCCTCACACAATCAACCAGATGTTTTGAGTAGATTTAGCATTTTTATCCACCTATCGAGTCCATCTCAAGGACCAGATGTTGTTTGATGGTGTTAAAGATACTGCTACAAGTTGTAGTCCGTTCCAAGTAAAGCTGCCTTTTGCAATTAACTGATGGCAATTTTTGCAGTGTTGATGGTGTTCAAGTGGTAGTCCAGATGCTTTGAAATTGCACCCGAGGCACCTATTACTGTTGCACTATCTTTGCTTTTTTTTTTTTTTTTTGCTACAGTCATTGTGTCGTGTCCCACTCCTCCGCTGACGGCCGGGTCAGGGAAATCCGAATCAGGCTTGCCTCTGCAGCTCTGCCCAAAGTCCTAGCAAAGTCCTCAGAGCAGGCAGGAGACCAGTAAGTGACTTCAGCAAGATAAGTTCGACGTTTGCCTGACTCAGAGACTGCCAGAAAGCAGATCCTTTATATAGGCCATGGGGTGTGGCTCCATGACTCAGCACTCATTAAGGCCTGCCCCTCCCTTCCTTCTGTTGCCTCCACCTATCCAGTCTTCTGATGCGAGGGTCACACCAATCAGCAGCTGTTGGGAATAAACCCTCCTCAGGCTCACCTGCTGTGGAGGAGGGGGAGGGGTCTAGCTGCTCCGTTTGCCTGGGCATGGAGTCAGGGCTGGGGCCGGGAGGTGCTCCTTCTTCTGCAGTTTGTCTGGGCATGGAGCCAGGACTGGGACCGGGAGGCATACATTCCTCAGTGTTCGGGAGCAGGTAAGAAGGCCCCGGCTGCTCTGAGGGCGGGCAAGACACAACACATTGCTTCTATTTCCAAGCCTTTATACTTTGTGGTTTTCTCCAGTTCTTTCTCTCCATTTCTGCTTCTCTCTGGGTATCGCAACAATCACTATCTGCTAGGGGATTTTTTTTCTTTCTTGTCAACAGTTGTTAAGTCTCAGGTGTCGTGTGGCAGATGCTAGCGGGTTTGAATTCTAAAGTCCCAGTACAAACTATGAAAAGGATAACACAACCATACATCAACTCAGAAACAATGAACAGACTGTTACAATCATACAGCTTCATACTAGCACGCTAAGGAATTAAATCCCTCCAAAAAATGAATGGGATTTAAAGAAGGAGAAGGAGAAGGAGAAGGAGAAGGAGAAGGAGAAGGAGAAGAAGAGGAGGAGGAGGAGGAGGAGGAGGAGGTGGTGGTGGTGGTGGTGGAGGAGGAGGAAGAGGAGGAGGAGGAGGAGGAGGAGGAGGAGGAGGAGGAGGAGAAGAAGAAGAAGAAGAAGAAGAAGAAGAAGAAGAAGAAGAAGAAGAAGAAGAAGAAGAAGAAGAAGAAAAGAAAGAAAGAAAGAAAGAAAGAAAGAAAGAAAGAAAGAAAGAAAGAAAGAAAGAAAGAGAATCGTCTACAAGATACAACATAAGGACTATAAGAACCACCATGTAGAATAGACAAGCAGAAGACTAGAAGAGTGTATCCATGAGCACAACTAGCAGTCAGAAAAACACAATGAAAAGTCCTGAATGTCACATCATGCTGCAGGAAGTTAGCACCCACCGCTCTCCTAGGAAAATGAAATATTTTAAGAAAATATTAAAAGGGCAGAATATTTCCCCTAAAAGGGAGGCAGAAACTCAGCCCCTTCTCCCGCCCCACCTTTGTCAATGGACCATTAAAGCCTGGGCCAGTCTAGTCTACATAACAAAGATCTACCTCCTTCAGGCAGAGCCATAGTAGGAATTGCCCAAAGCCCTTTCATTACATCATCACCCAGCAAGGCTCAACCAAGCCCAGGACACAGACAACCTACAAAATTACCCCTGCATGGCCCAATGGGAGTCTGACAACCAATCAAAATACAAGCTCAAATTCAAAGCCCTACAGGGAGTATAAATCTCTCTCTCTCTCTCACTTTCTCTCCCTCCCTCTCCCTATCTCCCATGTGATTTTTTACCCAGGACCTCAAAACCATGTGGTCCTGTCCACTATTAAACCATCTTTTCAAGCAGTCTCCATGTTTCCAGTGTTTTTCTCCCCACTTGGAACTGAACCCAGATGGACATTTCTTCCAACAATGTAGTCAAACAGAACCACAGGTTCAACTGGGAAATAAGCGTCCTAGACCAACCAAATCCCAAAACCCACTAAGGCAGGGGGTCTGCAAACTTGGCTCTTTTAAGATTTGTGGACTTCAACTCCCAGACTTCCTCAGCCAGCTTTGCTGTAGGAGTTGAAGTCTACAAGTCTTAAAAGAGCCAAGTTTGCAGACCCCCTGCCCTAGAGAACTCCTGGAAGTTTGACATTCAAACAAAACAGCCACCAAAAGTTTACAGGAAGCAATCTCATTAAGTTCAACAGGAACCTGCTACAGATTACAGAGATGTTAATTGGGTTAAGAAAATGACCAAAGCGGGTAAGAAACAGACAAAGTTGGGCAGTAGAAAGCAGGGCTAGCAAGCCAAGGGGGATCTTTCACTTGGCTCTTCATAATGAAGGAGAGGCCTTCCTTATGCTTAGACTCCAGGCCCGTGATAAAGTTATTGTCCCTTTGGTCCCAAAGGTGCTTTTTCAGGAGGCTTTTTCTTTGAAGGTGTTTCACTTCTCATCCAAGAAGCTTCTTCAGTTCTGACAGGATAGTGGGGAATGGAAGGATTTATATTCCTTGGAGACAGCTGTCATTTGCATCCTTTTAGAGGGTGGTTGAAGCATTTGGAGGTCTTCAGGATCACCTGAGTAGTGCTCCTGATTCCTGTAGTCTGCAATTTTTTTCCCCCCTCTGGAAATCCATTCCTACTCCCGCACCGTTCAAAGGGTGTTCATCCCAAATTGTATAGCTAAAAGTCCCCACTATCCTGTCAGAGTTGAAGAAGCTTCTTGGATGAGAAGCAAAACATCTTCAAAAGAAAAAAAAAAGAAAGTCCAGTTGCCTCCTGAAAAAAGCACCTGTGGGACAACCATGACCTGGATGACAGAGAATCTCTACAGACTTTTATTGTCCCGTTGCACTTTCTACCAGGCCCCATTGCAGGTGAGGCAGAATGGATGCTGCCTCCTTTGCAGGTGTTGTTACCCAGGCCCAAGTAGGTAGTGGGAAACTCAGTCAGTGTAAAAACAAACAAACTTTATTCGAAAAGCTGAGAATTACTTCATTCCCAGCGTAGTTCAACTAAATTAAAGCAAATTCCTCCCAACACAATTCCCCAGTCCTATCACCAGCCTTGGTCCAATTAGGCAAATTGGCCTTTCTTGGCAAAAGTTCATAATACACCGATACAAATGCAACAAGACAAAGCTATCAATGTTGTTTTCCGGCAAAGAGCACAAACGCCATTGCTGGTCTTTTAAGCCTTATGGGAGGGGCCAATCATCTCTTGGCCCTACTCCCGGGTCATCCTCTTTGCTTGAGCTGCTCTTGCCTTCTGGCAGGTCTTCTCGTGTGTGCATTAGGAACAGGCTTCTCCTGTTCCTCTGCCTCACTACTGTCAGTCTCTGCAGCCTCTGGAGTCCGCACCTCACTCCCTGATGGCCCTGGTCCCACCTCAGCCTCTGACGCAGAACCCTCATCTGGGCCTTCCCCAGCCTCCAGGACTGGCCCACGCTCTTCCTCAGCCTCATTGTTCTCTGATAGCCATCTCCGCAGGCTGCTGGCGGACCACAGTAGCAGGGAAACCTGTGTCTGTGTGATCAGTTCCCATTTGTGGGTAGTGAAAGATGTTGGATTGCTGTCCTCCTCTATGTGGCACTTAGGAAAAACATAAGCAGTATTTCATAGCATCCAGACCGGGCTAGATAATGCACCTGTCTACAGTATAATACAGGGCTCCAGCACTGCAAACTTTTGGAGAGTGTCTTAACCTGAATCCATATCGAATTTAGCCAGAAGATCAATCAGGAATTAATTGAGGGATTTGTAACAAGAGAAATAACCAGAAATCTACATGAAAGAGAAAGATAAGCAAAAAGGGGTGGGGGGTGGGGGTGGGGGGGTGGAAATCAGAACATTCTAGTCTGTATTTAAAAGGTGAGAGAAACATAAGAGTGCATGGAATTCAGTTTTATTTTTGCCTGGTGTATAATAAAGCATAATAGGGATATACAAAACATTCAGAATGATGCTTCCCAAAATAAACTAGCATGAATAAAGCAACACATATATGGAAGCACTGAAGTGGCTGAATGCACACAATGAAAATGAATTCTGGAAGAATCAGGACTGACAAAGGAGAGATAGAGAAGATAGATGATAGATAGATAATAGAGATAGATAGATAGATAGAGAGAGAGAGAGAGAGAGAGAGAGAGAGAGAGAGAGAGAGAGAGACTTTTGGTCTATCTCATGGCAGCAAATTCAACTTTGGAATTTGCTGCCATGAGAAATGGGACTAACCAGTGGTGAAATCCAATTTTTTTTAACTACCGGTTCTGTGGGCGTGGCTTGGTGGGCGTGGCAGGGAAAGGATAATGCAAATCTCCATTCCTACCCCACTCCAAGGGAAGGATGCTGTAAAATTTCCATTCCAACCCCACTCTGGAGCCAGCCAGAGGTGGCATTTGCCGGTTCTCCGAACTGCTCAAAATTTCTGCTACCAGTTCTCCAGAACCTGTCAGAACCTGCTGGATTTCACCCCTGGGATTAACTACTGGTTTTACTGGCTTCAAAAAAGAGTTGAACCATTTTATTGAAGTCATTATGACCAGCTATTACCCTTGATGGCTACCTGCTGAGAGACTAGTGGGTTTTCTTGGCTGGCTACCATGAGAACAGATGGACTGGATGGGACCCCTGACCCATTTAGCAGGGCGCTATTTTACATTTTTTTATGTCTTATGTCTTATGTCCCATTGACATTGCCTTCGTCTTGTCCCGGTCTCGAGAGTAAAATAAGTTGAAGTCATCCGTTGGTCTACTGCTGTTTAATTTGTTTGTAGGATTTTCTCTGTCCACTGTAAAAAAAGGATCAGAATGTATATGATCGGACAGGTTTGTCACCTATTATTTTAGAGACATGCAGAGGGAGCAAGGCAGGGGAGATCAGCAGTGTGGACACACATGTCACTTCGGTCAGCAGAATATAAAAATCTTAAGTCTATTAGAAAGTGATTTCAGAAGGCCCATTAGAATGCCATGGATCTAACATAACAGCAGGGAAAGCAGTTTTTGAATGTGCATCAATTTAAAAACAAAAAAATAAGTGGCCTCCATTGAAATACCATTTATAGTTATAAACCATGCATTTTTTTTTAATTGGGTGATTGATTTTAAATTGAATTCTTTCTGCAAACCAGTCGATGTTTTTTTTTTCCCTCCCCCTTGTTGTTCCTCAAAGTCTGAGTCATGCCTTACTAAGCAGAAGACTGGGGGGCATGAATTAAATGGAGAATTGGCAGGGTCTGAGGCTGCAAAGGCTGCTGTTTATGAATAGCCTCAAGGAAGTGTAAGAGTTCCATACTAGTAAATTAGGGTACAAGCCTGGCCAAAATTCAGCATGTGGTTTAAGCCAATCCGATAATAAGCAAAAGGTTTCCTTCACTGCAACTCAAATCGTGTCCTTCTTGTTTAATTGGAACTGACAAGAGTTATGATTTCTCTTAAAACCGAAAATCCATGTTTGGATCAGAGTGTGAGGTTCATGGGAATTTATTTGTATATATATTTTTTCTTTATGACTTTCCATGCCTTAATTAATGAGTTGGAAATGGAAAAATGGATGCACAATTTTTGTGACAGGGTGTGAGGAAAATCTATCATGTGCAACCTTGTACTGTTAACAAAATCATGCAGTAGCTCTATTGCCACAAGAGATGAGTGTATGTCTTGAATTATATTTGGAGCTACCTAGTCCGAATTTATTTTTGTGCACCGTGTCCTATATTTTCCCCTTTTTGACATTCTGTGACCTGGATTATATGACTTTCAGGCACATATATTATTTCCAAGCATTCTGAATTTTGAAAGAGGTTATCTAACACATTCAGAAGTCACAAGTTGGAAAAAGCTGAATCAGACTGTGAATACTTGTTGTGGTCCGCCAGCAGCCGGCAGACCTGACAGCGGAGTTGGACAGTGAGGTGGCTGGGGAGGACAATGGGCCAGTCCTGGAGTCAGGCAAAGGCCCAGATGAGGGCTCTGTGTCAAATTCAGAGATGGGGCCAGGGCCATCTGGGAGCAATGTGCAGACTCCGGAGCCTCCAGAGGTGGACAGCAAAGAGGCAGAAGAACAGGAGGAGCCTGTTCCTAGTGCACGCATGAGAAGAGCTGCCAGAACATATCTATTCTTTCGAGCAGGACTGGCTTAATAGGGTTTTTAAATATGGATTTTATTGGGGTTTATTTTATATTTTGTATTGTATTTTAAATTTAGGCTATTGGAATAAGTTTTTTAAATATTGTTTTTATTGAAATGTATCGTTTTTATTTTATCTGCCTGTTCACTGCCCTGAGTCCTTCGGGAGAAGGGCGGTATACAAATTAAATTATTATTATTATTATTATTATTATTATTATTATTATTATTATTATTATTATCATCATCATCATCATCATCATCATCATCATCATTATTATTATTATTATTATTATTATTATTATTATTATTATTATTATTAGGCAAGAGCAACTGAAGCAAAAAGGACAACTCAGCAGTAAGGCCAGAAGATGATTGGCCCCTCCCATAAGGCTTAAAAGAGCAGCAATGTGCCATTGGGTTTTTTGTAGAAAAGCAACATTGATTCCATTGCTTCTTGTCAGTGTCTCTTGAACTTTGTGGGGGCTTTGCCAAGAAAAGCCTTTGGCAGGTTGCCAAAGACAACAAAGGTAAGGCTGAAGGACTGTTTATGAAGAATTTGTTTTGGACTAAGCTGAGAATGAATTACTTCTCAGCTGTTTTAATAAAATAAGTTTGTTCAGGACTGGTAATCACTACTTGGGCCTTGGTCACAACAATACTAGACAACTTTTCCATAAGTCATTAACCAGTGTTTAAACCCTATATGAGTACCCACAACTTACTGTATACAGGATACTGTAAAATTTCCATTCTCACCCCACTCCAGGAGAAGGTTACTGCAAAATCCCCATTTCCTCCTGATCAGTTGGGACCTGGGAGGCAGAGAATAGATGGGGGCAGAGCCAGTCAGAGGTGGTATTTAATAGTTCTCCGAACTACTCAAAATTTCTGCTACCAGTTCTCCAGAACTAGTCAGAACCTGCTGAAACCCACCTCTGGGCTCAACCTATTTTCAGATGTCTCCCCATCTTAATCTTCTGCAGAGAAGGTTTGGGCAACCTACATACATTCATGTTAAATTAATATACTTCTGCTCAACTTAAGATAAAGAACGTTGAACATAAATCTGATATCCTGGCTTGCTAAATTTTAATACCAAATTGCTCAATTTAAAAAAAAAACACGCACTATTGCCATCTGCTCTGCCAGATGAGACCGAACGAAGAGCTGTGTGCATCTTACCCAGCCCAGTTTCAGTATCGCCCTTTTAAAGACAATACCTTTTGTTTTCCTGCCAAAAGAGGAGAGAGAACAGGAGGGGTGGGTTACACTTCAGACTGGCCTCTTCATGTCTGAGCTGCCAAAACATTTTCTGTGGAGGACCGACCTCAGGCTCCAGAGAACGAGGGAGTCTTAGCCAGCAGTCATGTGAAAAAGCCATGCAGGTTTTTCTTCACACACTGCTTTGCTTGCCCGAATGCTGCTGAGCAGAAAAAATGCCCCAAGAAAAGAAGCGGAGGAACTGTGAACCATGAAGGCAAAGTCAGAACGGACAAGCAGCCACCTTCACACCAAATCTGCGTCTTTCCACTTCCTTTCTTAACATTTAATTTCAAGGCGTGTTTTTGTTTTTCCCCCCACCACATCAAAATACCAGGGAGCGTTTTTTTTGGTACATGCAATTGTAAGAATTATGAAAGTAAATATCGTGTTGCAAAGAAGTGATTTTAGGAAATGGCATGTAGCCAGGATTAAAATCTTGATCCAATAAGAAAATACCTGTCACCCAGATTCAACTGTGGAGGCCTTGGTCCACTTCTGAGCTTGGTTGTTTGTTTGTAGATGTGGGGTGTCAAACTCGATTTCATTGAGGGCTGCATCAGGGTTGTATTTGATCTTGGGGGGTGAGGTTTTTGCCAGCTTGATGTCACTAATGTCAGAGTCGCCTGTGGTGCCCCAAGTGCTCTGCCATTTCAGCTGGGACAGCCTCCTGCAACACTCTGCCACCAAAAACAGAGTGCGAGCTCTCTTTTTCCTGGCAGAGGCACTGTGGGCCAGTCCTTCATTGTTTCCAAGGAGGCCCCACGGGCCAGATCTAAGCACCCTGTGGGCCAGATCTGGCCTGTGGGCCTTGAGCATGACACCCCTGTTGTAGGCATTTCATTACTTGACTAGATCACATCACCAGTGCTAGTGATTTTATTTATTTATTTATTTATTTATTCGTATTTGTATACCGCCCTATCTCCCTAAGGACTCAGGGCGGTGTACAGCCATATAAAAACACAGAAATATACAAAATAAAACATTCAACTAAAAAACTTATTATAAAGGCCAAATATTTAAAATCAGATATAAATAGTAAAACCCAATTTAAAACCAAAGCTAAAATTTAGTCCTTAAAAATTTAAAACCCTAGTCCAGTCCTGTGCAAATGAATAGATGTCTCTTAAGCTCGCGGCGGAAGGTCCGAAGGTCAGGAAGTTGACGAAGTCCTGGGGGAAGCTCGTTCCAGAGGGTGGGAGCCCCCACAGAAAAGGCCCTTCCCCTGGGCGTCGCCAGTCAGCACTGCCTGGCCGACGGCACCCTGAGGAGTCCCTCTCTGTGAGAGCGCATGGGTCGATGGGAGGCATTCGGTGGCAGCAGACGGTCCCGTAAGTAACCCGGCCCTATGCCGGGTTGTCTGGGTTGCTCCCTGTTTACCAGGGATGGGCTTCAAAAATTTTAGCAAGGGGACTTCCGGTTTGGCACCGTAGGTGATGGCGGTGATCTTTACGATCACCAACCTCTGGATTTTGTGGAATCGCTAGGACAGCTTAAATCTGCTGTCCAGCGGTTCGAAAAACCCTCTCTTCGGGAGAAGAGGAGGGGGTGAGCTGAGGGCAGAGGTTGAATTTCCCTAAAGCCCCTGAGAAAAAAGGGGTTTGAAGGGTTAAGTTCCCTCCAGCAACCCGAAGAGCTCCAGATCCGAGGATTCTTCTGCTTGGGCGGAACCAATCACCACGACCAAACGCCGAGATTTATTTTGGACAATAAAGGATTATACCGGACAGAACGAAAGTGGGAGAACTTTAAGCAAGTAGCCAAGCCGATTCCCCGATACTTTGTAACAAGTTTGAAAACAGCAAGAAAATGGAGGCGAATTGTTAACAAGTTAACGAGTGGAAAGCGAAAGTGATACTTTCAGCCTTGCGTCTGCTCTTGGTAAATTGCATGTTATTTGCTACTTCAACTCTTTAACTCTTTGCTGCCTAGAATCTAGGAAAGATTTTCTTTTTAAATATTGTTTTAAAAAAGCTTTAAAGGACTGTGTTTCTCAGAGGTTAAGAAGATTTAAACTGAATATTAAGTTGGAAATAAATGAATAATTTTATAGAAGATGGCAGCCAAACAATTAAAGTCTACTGTAACAAAGGGCTCTGGAATCTCCTCAGCTGGTGCCTCTCCAGCTCATACAGCAGAGACTAGAACATTGAACTTAGAGGCGGTACAAGAGAATTTAAAAGACTCTATGCAAGAAAAATTTAAAGTAATAACTGAGGAGATGTTGGAAATGAAAGAGCAGATATCAGAAATTCAAGTGGGAAATAAAGAAGTTACGGAAGGATGTGTAATTGCAGTACAAAGTTTGGCAAATAATGTGATTTTATTGGAAGAGGAGGTTGAAGAAATTAAGCAACATAATTCAAAATTAGATAATAAAATGGCTGAATTTCAAAGTAAAATGGAAAAACAGATGATGAAATAGTTTTGATACAATACAGAAATATGGAATTTGCTCTAAGAATTCGTGGTCTGAAAGAGAATAAAGAAGAGGATTTAAGGAAATTTTTCTGAAGTATTTGCTGAGATATTAGCAGCTCGTCCAGCAGATGTGGCTTATCAAATTGATAAAATATATCGTGTGAATTCTTGGATAGCAAGGCAAAAAAGTTGCCAAGGGATGTTGTTATTTATTTTACAAATAGAACAGTGAGAAATCAGATTTTGCAAGCCTCATATAAGGGGAGAAGATTCAGATTGCTGGTCAGGATATTTTAATATTAAAGGAAATTCCACCAAAATGTTAAGGGCTAGAAAGGAATTTGCCTTCCTGGTGAATGAACTTAAAAACGTCAGATTGAATATAGATGGGATATTCCAACTGGTATAATAGTATATTATGCAGGAAAGTACATCGTCTCAATACAGTTGGAAAAGCAGAGAATTTTATGTTGAGGCATTAAAGTTGGAAGTCTTTCTCCACTGGATGCTAGAAGAAAGGAGACTGAAGTGAAGGAAAGAGAAGTGAAGCAGGTTCAAGAACAGATTGCGATGGAAGAAGATTTATTACAAGTGTTGGAAATACCTATGACGGGTCCAGATTCAAAAGAACAAAGGCTGACAAGAGCTGCTGCTAAACGCAAGGAACAAGAGATGAAGGCACAACAACAACTGGCAACTACTACAACGGAAACAGTGGGAGGAGCAAGGCCTAAAGCAAAATGTGATCTGCGGCTAGTGTTCCAAAAGTTTCCTTTGGCCGATAATGGCAATTAAACTATTATCTTGGAATGTTAATGGTTTGAATTCACCGCAGAAGAGAAGGAAAGTATTTCATTATTTGAAACAATTTAAAAATGACATTACTTGTTTACAAGAAACACATATTAGATCTTTAGACCAGAAATATTTGATAAATTCAAAACTGGGAGTACATTTTGTTGCCTCCTCTTTGGAGAAAAAATGGTTTAGTTATATATATAAAGAAGGATATATCAGCAAAATTAATTGAGGTGGATAAGCAAGGAAGATACATTGCTATTGAACTCTTGTTGGAGGGAAAGAAGACATTATTAATAGGAGTTTATGCTCCGAATCAACAACAAGAAAATTTTTTCAAGTTTTTACATAAAAGAATAGTATTTTGGGATTATAAATCATATATATTAATGGGTGATTGGAATGGTGTGTTGGATAGTCAAAAAGACAAAAAAAGCTTAAGGAAGATATCAAGCCGGGCGAAATTACCAAAGGCTTTTTTTGAAATGATGGAGGACTTGGAATTAAGAGATATTTGGAGAGAACATAATACAGAAGAGAGGGATTTTACCTTCTTTTCTGATAGGCACCAATCATTTTCGAGGATTGATTTTATTTTGATTACTAATGACTTGTATTCTAGAGTGAAGAAGACGAAGATTTGTTCAAGAACTTTATCTGATCATAGTCCAGTTTGGATTGAATTTGATCGGGAAAAGGAGGCTAGGAGATCATGGAGGTTGAATGAGAATTTGTTTAAATATGAACAAAATGTAAATGAATGTAAAAAACAAATGAAAGAATTTTTATTATGAATATGAAAAAGAGACATCTATAGAGATGATTTGGGACTCAGTAAGGCTTATATGAGAGGAAATCTTATACAAATGAATATTAAATACAAAAATAAATTGCAGAAAAGAAAAAGGAACTGGAAGAGGAAATTAAAAGAAAGAACAATTATTGATAAATAGCCCAGGAAATAGTAAAATAAAAGAATCAATAAATATATTGAGAGGTCAGTTTAATATGTTGATGGCAGATCAAGTAGCAATTAATTTACAATATGTAAAACATAATACGTTTAATAATGCCAATAAGCCAGGAAGATGGCTTGCCTATTTAATAAGGAAAAACAGAAATCACGAACGATTGATAAATAGAATATAGGGTAAGGAAGTTTATCAAAAGAACTTGATTAAAAAGCATTTTAGAGTATTATAGTAAGTTATATTCTAGGGATATGGTTGATGATACAGAGATAGAAAGATATTTACAACAACAAAATATTTGTGAGCTTACAGAAAATCAAAGAGAAGAATTGAATCAATTAATTACTTCAGAGGAAATTTTCTTAGCAATTAAACAACTTAAAATCGGTAAAGCACCAGGAACAGATGGTTTAACAGCTGTTTATTATAAAATTTACAAAATGAGATGGTTGAACCACTTAAAGAGTTATTTAATAAAATTCAAATGGGAGGAGATGTTCCCCCTTCATGGAGGACAGCCTTTATTTCGTTAATACCGAAGGAAGATCGAGATGGTATTAAAGCAGAGAATTATAGGCCTATATCACTTTTAAATACTGATTACAAGATATTTACCAAGATATTGGCTAATAGATTAATGCCAGTGATGAATCAAATAATTCATAATGATCAGTCAGGATTTATTAAGGGTAGGCAGATGAGATATAATGTGAGGCAAATCGTAAATTTACTTGAATATTTGGAACGAAACAACCAAGTATCAGCTGCATTCCTTTTTTTGGATGCTGAAAAAGCTTTTGATAGATTGGATTGGCAGTTTTTGTTTAAAGTAATAGAAAAAATGCAATTTGGGGATTATTTTATTCGTGCAATTAAAGCAATATATCAGAAGCAAACAGCACAAATAATAGTAAATGGTGGGTTAACAGAAACCTTTAAAATTGAGAAAGGGACGAGACAGGGATGTCCCTTGTCCCCATTACTTTTTATTTTAACTTTAGAAATTCTTTTGAATAACATCGTGGTTCCGATCGAATAAAGGGAATTAGAGTTAAACATCAAGATTATAGATTAAGAGCTTTTGCAGATGACCTGGTTGTTACTGTATCTCAACCAATATACTCAGTAACTGGTTTAAAAGATATAATTGGTCAGTATGGTAAAGTATCTGGATTTAAGGTGAATCAGCAAAAGACAAAGATGATAACTAAAAATATGAATATACAACAAAAGAAGAGTTAGAAAGAACTTCAGGTTTTGAAATCGTTAAAAGGTTAAATATTTAGGAATATATATTACAGCTTCAAATGTTAAATTATACAAAAATAATTATGAGGTATTGTGGCAGAAGGTATGGAAAGAAATGGAGAGTTGGAAGAAGTTACAACTATCTTTGCTGGGAAGAATAGCGGCTATAAAATGAATGTTTTGCCCAGGTTTTGTTTTGTTTCAAATGATACGGTGTTTAAGAATGATATTAAATTACAGGAATGGCAAAAGGGATTAGTAAATTTGTATGGATGGGCAAAAACCAAGAATAAAATTAAAAGTAATGCAGGATATAAGGAAAGGGGGTCTTAAAATGCCTAATTTAAAATTGTATTATGAAGCAGTTGTTTTATCATTAATTACTGATTGGATTAATTTAACTGAGGAAAGAGTTCTGAATATAGAAGGTTATGGTTTGTTATATGGGTGGCATGCCTATTTATTATATGATAAGAAAGTTGATAAAATATTTAAAAATAATATAATTAGAAATGCATTATTGAGGGTTTGGAGGAAATATCAATACAAATTAGATGGAAAGATTCCAATATGGGCAAACCGAGACACATGATAGAAAATATAAATATATATCAAAAGATGGAGGTAGTTACTTATAAAGAACTTCTTTGTATGGAAAAGGGGGAGTTACAATTAAAATCTAGAGAAAAGATGGGGGAAGAAGGGAAAAATTATACATGGTTCCAATATGGACAACTACAAGCTAGATGGAAATTAGATCAAAAAATAGGTGTTAAGCAAATTGAGGATAATTTGTTAAAACAAATGAGAGATCAAGGTCAACAGCATATTAAGAGGTTGTATAATGTATTAGTAGAAATAGATTCAGAGACTGATTTGGTTAAGGATTGTATGATTAAGTGGGCACAAAATTTTCAGCAACCAATAATGTTGGAAACTTGGGAAAGAATTTGGGTGAGGAATGTTAAATTTACACAAGCGCAAAATATGAGAGAAAATTTTTATAAGATGTTTTATAGATGGCATTTAGACCCCAAAAAATTGTCATGTATGTATCCTAATGTACAGGCTAAATGCTGGAGATGTGATTGTGAAGATGCTACTTATTATCATATATGGTGGACTTGCAAAAAAGTTAAAGCATTTTGGATTAAAGTATGGTGGATCATGCAGAATATTTTGAAAAGAAGATTAAGTTTACCCGCAGTTCTTTTACTAGGAATAATTATGGATTGTACAGCTATAGAGACTAAATTGATTCTGAACTTAATAACAGCCGCAAGACTTTTGATTGCTCAATATTGGAAGAAAGAAGAATTACCTACAATTGAAGAATGGACTCTTAAAGTATCAAATCTGGCAGAAATGGCAAAAATCTCTGCTTACTTGAAAGACTATACACAAGAAAAATATATTTTAGAATGGAAAATGTGGATTGATTATATTCAAAATAAGTATCAGATAAAAAAATATCAAATAGCATATGAGTAAATTTAGGAAATAATTTGTATTAGATATATTTTTGAAGGAGAGGGGAATTGAGAGTGTGAATAAGCGTGGAGAGACTAGAGATTATAATTTAGGAATTATTTTAGATTATGATTGTTAGTTTTGATACCCTGCATTTTGTTCTGGGAAGTCGGGTGGGGGTGGGGGTAAAGGGGAAGGGAATTGGGGGGTTGAGGTTAGTGATGGAGTGATGGTTAATGTACAGGGATTATTGAAGATGTATAAATATAATTAATGTAGGGTCGGGTCTGACCAGTTGCCATTTTAGAACGGTGGGGAGGGAAAAAAGAGAGAGTAGGAGGTAGGAAAGAGGAGAAGAGGAAGGAAGAGGGGTAGAAGAGGGAGAAGAGTGTAGGGTGGAGGGAGGAGAGGAGGTAGATAAGAGAAGGAGAGGAAGGTTTGGAAAGTAAAAGAAGGTAGAAGAGGGAAGAAGGTTAAAAAGGGGGGTGGTGACTGGGCAGGCCCGACTAATTGTATATAACTGTACATTGGATGAATTATTTGATATGATTGTAAAAATAAAACTTTTTTATAAAAAAAAAAAAAAATTTTAGCAAGGGGTTCTCTGTTTGGTTGGTGGGTGGGTATGGCCATGGTGGGCATACCCTAACCCTAACTTTAACCCAAACCCAAACCCTAACCCTAAACCTAAACCTAACCCTAACAACAACCCGAACCCTAACCCTAACCCTAACCCAAATCCTAACTCTAACCATTACCTGAACCCTGCACCATGGTGATAGGGGCATTTTTGCCCTCCCTGTGCTCCAGAGGCTTTTCTCGAACCTCCGGGAGGGCGAAAACAGTCTCCCCAGACTCCAGAGGCCCTCTGGAGGCCAGAAATGCCCATTTCTGACCTTGAACTTCCCAAACTTCCGGTAGGCCCGTTTTTCACACTCCCTAAGCCTCCAAAATGAGTCGTGTGGGGACTCCTGGGAGGGGAGATGTGGGTGGGGCCAGCCAGGAGTGGGATTTGGAGGTTCTCCAATAGAATCTTAGCTAGAGGTTCTCCCAAAACCCTGCGAACCCCCAGCATCCCACCCCTGCTGTTTACTTACAGTACAGAATAACATCTTTATTTCCATTATTTATTTATTTATTTATTTGTCCCTAGTGCTGCCGTGTAACGGGGTGATCTCCCGTTACTTGTCCCAGCTTCTGCCAACCTAGCAGTTTCGAAAGCACGTAAAAATACAAGTAGAAAAAATAGGGACCACCTTTGGTGGGAAGGTAACAGCGTTCCGTGCGCCTTTGATGTTGAGTCATGCCGGCCACATGACCACAGAGATGTCTTCAGACAGCGCTGGCTCTTCGGCTTTGAAACGGAGATGAGCACTTCTCCCTAGAGTTGGCAACGACTAGCAAGTATGTGCGAGGGGAACCTTTACCTTTACCTTTATCCTGCCTTTATTATCTTTACAAATAAAACAGCAAACATATCCAACACATGATCATCCTCATCCTATTTTCCCCACAACAACAAGAGCCCTGTGAAGTGAGTTAGGCTCTGAGAGAGTGACTGGTTTAAAGTCATCCAGCTGGCTTTCATGGCTGAGGTAGCGAACTCATGGTCTCCTGCTTTCTAGCCTAATGCCTTAACCACTGGACCAATCTGGCTCTCAATTCGGTCTCACTCTGGATACCCCTTCTTAAAATATTATGATGTCCAAAAATCAATACTTGGCCAATTAATAACCTCTGCTATGGGGAATGATGATAGCTTGGGCAAAAAATGTAGAACACAATATTGAATTAGAAGATTGGGAAATAGAATTTGGAATAGAAATTACAAAATAAAAAGATCAGCAAAATATAAAGAGAACCAATACAAAATGTTTTACTGCTGGTACTTGGCTCCCTCAAGATTGGCAAAGACATATCCAAATTTAACCCCATGGTGTTGGAAATGCGGACAGAAGCAGGGTACCTTCTATCATTCATGGTGGCTGTGCCCAGAATCAAAAAAAATATTGGGAAAAAATACAAAATTGGTTACAGGAAATAACTGGCGTTCAATCAGAATACATACTGGAATTCTTCCTCCTGGGGCTAATGAAAGAGATTTATGACAAGAAAACAAGACACATTATTCTACATATAACAAATGTGGCAAGATTAGCCTTTGCGCAATGTTGGAGAAGCAAAAAGATGCCCTCCGAAGATTTAATAATTAAAAAAGTCTTTGCGCTGAAATGGATAAACTGACCCTGGAATTGAAAGGATTGACGGATTGATGGATATTATGTAACATGGGAGAAAGGGTACAAATGGATTGAAAATAGAAAAATAAAACAGACTTGGACAAAGTAGAATTAGATTTAAGTAAATTGTATAGAGTTTAAGTATTTTGTAGTGATATGTCATGTAAATGCTCACAGTCATGCACAAGAAAACTTTTTTTAAATTTATGTTTTTGCTTTTTGGGGGAAAAAAATCTGCTATGAAGATTTTTGTATGTACCATCGAAAGATAAAGCAGTTTTTTCCTTCAGAAAGGTAATTTTTACATGCAAAAGTTATGCAAATATATTTGATTAAATAACGGATTCATGAATCCAGATATTAATCAAATCAGATTTCTTTAGCTGGTGATACACCTAATTAATTCTTAATACCTTGATGTATTTCTAATTTCAGTCATAAACCTTAGTTAAAAAAAAGATTACCCTGAAACAAACTCAGAATATTTAATTTTTATTTTAGAATATATCTTAACCATTTATTATTACAATAACCCATAAGTGGTATGCAGGATACAACATGTCTTGCTTTATGGCCCAAATAAAACAAATAAAGCCATAAAGCTTAGGCAGGAGACAAGAAGCTTTTCTGTAACCGTCTAACCAGCTAAAGCCATCCAGAGTTTTATTGTATATCAATCTTTTCAATAAACAAATAAATAAAATTTCAGAAGTCATGATCATCAAGTCAAAAGATTATACAAACAGAAAACCAAAAACAGCCCCAAACAAAGTTGAAAAGAGTCGAATGTCCAAGTTTACAAGTTGTGAGTTATTAAATAAGTTACTAAATTGCCATAGTGTCTGTTAATGGTGAAGTAACTCAGTTCCACCTTGTTGAAATCTTCAGATTTTACACACCACACTTTTTAATATCTCATAAATAACCAATCAAATCCATTTAAATAAACCAGGGGTTGTCCAAACGCCTCAAGTCACTTTTATATGTTCAATCATATGACATATTCAGGGGTCTTTTACTTAAAGTTCTTATTTAATATTCAAATCTCCAGTGGTCTTAGAGTAAATGCATGTAATCCAGTAAGTATTTTCAATCCTTCAGATGGTTATTCCCAGGCTTGCATATTTTCCCTCTCATCAGCAGATGGCGCTCTCTGCTTCACTGTGTGTTATTGGCAAGTCTGATTTTAATTATTTTAAATTATAAAAAACAGTATTAATTTTTTAAGTCCATAGTTCCAGCGTTTTAAAATGTCTTCTCAATACCACGTCTTCTTACTTTGCAAATCCAATTTGCTATATGTTTTTTTTTTTTATTCCTCTCTCTTGGATTCTCCTCCTTCCAGTTTAGTAGTTTTCCTAAGTGCTTGTTCCCCACTTTAACAAATAGTTCCAGATATATATTTCCTCTAGATTTCCTTGGGGTCAAATTTTAACAGGAAGTATTCTCTCACCCAGTTCACACTATATTCATCGAAGTCTGTTCCTGCACTCTCTTAGATATTTAGGTTGTCCCCAGTTTCATGGCAGCCATGTTGACTGCTGCTGCTCCACTTAAAGCTTCAGATTTAAAGACAAAACTTTGAACGTCAGGAGCCTTGATTAACACTCTGTTAACCCTCTACTGTTATCCATGTTTCCATGACCCGGCTAAAGAAGGAGGACTGGGTTGAAATCATTTCCCCACTGTTGACCAATTGTATTATTTGCATGTAAAACCTTCTTCCCATCCATCCCTTTGATCCAGGTCATTGGTTGCATGATAAAGACCATGATAAAAATCCAATCGTGAGATTACAAGTGCATGTATCAAACTGACAAGGTTATCTCTTTCGCAGAAAGACCACCAATAACCACAAGTGGATGTACAGTAAATGGTTACTGTTATAGAAGCTAACTAGATCTCCACAGAAATCAACACTTTTTAAAAAATGCAGGTATGTTTTGGTTCAAGAGGAGTATAATGTCGTTAGGGATTGGGAACCTCACAACTATTTACTCACATATTCACCCATGGACCACTGTTACATGGAAACATAAGTCAAGAGCAGCCACGGTTCAACCTGATTTAGATTTATTAGAAATTACCCATGAATTAGAAGAGAGTTATTGAAAACAAGTACCTGGAATTCTCAACTGAAGGAGATGGTCTAGAAAAATCAATACCATCAAAGGCCACTGAGATAGATTTCTCCTAGCTCTTTCTCAAAGAAGGTACTTAATCAAGAAACTGATTTTGCCCCAAATCCAGACTGAATTCAGATTGGAATAAGTGAAAATAATCAATTTCATCCCAGAGAGCCTATAATGAACTGCTAGGGTCTTCTATTGTGTATTGTCACAACTCAAAATGTCTATTGTTACAGTTCAGAAATAAGTATTTGTTGCTATCATCTATTTTGTAATTGCAGGCATTAAGGAGGATACTGCATGTACAGCAGGGGTGAAATCTACTTACTTTCCTTATCGATTCGGAATTGCGCACATGCGCACATGCACCCTCTGTGCATGTGCAAAACCTTTCTCCGCATGCGCAGAGGGTACAAAACACATTACTTCCTGGTTAAAACCAGGAAGTAACGACAGCCAGGCGGGTGGGCGGAGCCTCACACCGCGATTTTTTTTTTTAATTTGCATTTATATCCCGCCCTTCTCTGAAGACTCAGGGCAGCTTACACTATGTTAGCAATAGTCTTCATCCATTTGTATATTATATACAAAGTCAACTTATTGCCCCCAACAATCTGGGTCCTCATTTTACCTACCTTATAAAGGATGGAAGGCTGAGTCAACTTTGGGCCTGGTGGGACTTGAACCTGCAGTAATTGCAAGCAGCTGTGTTAATAATAGACTGTCTTAGCAGTCTGAGCCACCAGAGGCCCCGGATTGCTACCAGTTCTCTGAACCACCTGCCAAGATCGCTACCGGATTGGGCAATCCAGTCCGAACCAGAAGCATTTCTCCCCTGATGTACAGCAACCCTGATTTGTCTTGTTGTCTAAGTAGAAATGGCATATCTCTCAAAGCCTGCCCCAGAGAAGCAGAATTTGTCAGTTAACAAAAGATAATTTACACGGACCAGTGTGATCCTACTGAGTCACTTGACCTTGTGTCTTTATAATGAATGTTTTTTTTCTCTGCCTAAAGTTTTCCCACAGGGTTTTCTGCTTGGTTTTAATCAGCCAAACGTTGATCCATTTATTGTTAACAGGAATTGACTGACCAGCTTGTCACCCAAGCCTGACATCGTAGAGTGAGAGAGAGAGAGTGGCCCACAGTCACCCATTCAGCTTTCATGCCTAAAGTGGGATTAGAACTCAGAATATCCAAGTTTTAATGTGAACATAAATTAAGATAGGCTGAGAAATCAGATGGCTATAAATGCATTTATATTTGCCTCCTTTCTCTTAGTGGGAACTGCTTTCTCACTAACATTGAAACCTAATTTAATAAATATTCCTAGAGATTGCTTGACTATGGAGAATTAAAGATTATACCTTTTTTTCCCCTTAGGATATTGCTTGGAAGAGGATGGGGCAACTCTTAAATCTCTTAGTAATTTCGGTATATCTGTGGGCATTCATGGGAGGAGACAAAGCTAAAATGGCAGCTATAATAGAAGCCCTACTCCTTTTTCCATATATAATGCATGTAAAACAAGATGCAATATCCCACAACTACATCCATCATCTTGATTTTTTTCCCAGTTCCCTCACTGACCCCAGGTAGTACGTTTCTAAAGAAAGTTGAGAAGCAGGTTTAAGGTTGGTGATTAGCTATCAAAAATACAGTCAAACAAGCAAGCGGGCTGCCATTCATTCCTTTTGATTATCATCAAATTTATCATGATAAATATCATGTTAAATGATGAAGTATTAATAAATATCAAATTTCTACTTAATTGGTTAATACTGAAACTGCATCAGGCTGTATAAAGGTTGTTGTAACGGCAGCCTTACCCTATAAATCCCTTTGCCAATGAATCCCCTGCCCACCCAACAGCACCTTTAAACAAATCAACAAAAATTTGCAGTCTGTTCTCATCTCCTTTCATTTATATTCAGGATTTGAGCCTTGTACAGAGCTCAAGAGATTGTACAACTAACTTTAAGATTCTACAAATAACTTTTCACACCAGTATTTCACAGGTACTACATACCATCAGATATGTTCAGATGTTCTGTGTTCCAAGGTAAAACTGTGAAATCCTAATTGGCTGTATTTGCACAACCCAAATAACATGTTCCCTTCAAAGTCATTAAGCTCATCTTCAATTCATTGATTCATTCGTTTGTTTGTTTGTTTGTTTGTTCATTCGTTCATTCATCTACCCTGCCTTTATTGTTTTTACAACAGCTCAAGGTGGCAAACATATCCAACACATCGTCGTCGTCCTCCTATTTTCCCCACAACAACAAACTTATGAGGTGGGCTGGGCTGAGAGATAATTAACTATTTTTTTGCATCTCAGGTATGATAATTTTGCCACTGAGATGAAGGTAGGGATGAAGAGATGTAAGTTAGGGCACAGGCGTAACAGGTCTTGAAAACACCTCCATCCAAGCATCTGTTTTCTTACAATTTACTGCCCAGCTGTCAAAGGCAACTAGACAAGCCCAGCTTTAAGGTGTTGACAGCAGGTGCTCTGTCCACATGGATGCATGCTCCGAATCCCATTTGCTTCGTTGCAGACAGATTTACGCATCATCCTGATGTTCTTTTTTGCTTCTGAAAGCTGCCAGATGGTACATCTGCTGACATGACATCAGTGAGTGGCAGAGTGAACATTTTAAGCCCTCTTTTTTTTTTTTTTTGCCTTTTGTAGGAGGAATAAACTGGGGTTTTTAACATGGGACCCGATACGTTTTTGCTTTGCAGAATGCAGCTGTTTCCACTCTTGCTTTTTCTAAAAACAGCCCAAAACCACAGCTCTGAAAATTAATTATTTTGCTCTGAAGTTTGGAGCTGCTCTGGGTCTGAAAATGGAAGCTGGAGACCATAGTATTCTGGGTGGACCACCCTCTCCTAGTACATTGTCCATCTAGAACAGGGGGGTCAAACTCAAGGCCCGTGGGCCGCATCCGGCCAGTGATGTGGTCAGATACAGCCCGAGGGGCCATCCTGGAAAATGCAAGGGGCCAGCCTGTGTCACTTCGGCCCGATCTACCCAATGGGAAGAGGAAACATCGGGCCAGCATGGCTTCGGCCCGGTCTACCCAATGCAAAGATGAAAAATGTCAGCAGTTCAAGCTGGCCACGCCCACCCAGTCAGCTATGCCCAGTGAGTGGCATCAAGCTGACCACACCTACCCAGTCCACCACACCTGCTGTCGTGTCCCACTCCTCCTCTGACGTCCGAGTCGGGGAAGTCCGTATCAAGCGTGCCTCTGCAGCTCTGCCAAAGTCCTATCAGAGTCCTCAGGGCAGGCAGAAATCCAAGGTGTGACTTCAGCAATCCAAATTAGACTCTGCCTGACTCAGAGAATGCCAGAAAGCAGATCCTTTATATAGGCCATGGGGTGTGGCTCCATGACTCAGCATTTATCCAGGCCTGCCCCTCCCTTCCTTTTGCTGACGTCGCCTCTCCATTCTCCGGAAGCATGGATCTATCCATTGCATCGTTTCGTCTCCAGCTGTTGGTAATCCCAGCTGGTGGCTGGCTTCAGGTGCACATGCTATCGGAGGGAGGTTTGTTTGTTCGGTTTGTCCGGGCATGGTGCCAGGGCTGGGGGCTGGAGGCATGCCAGGACATTCTTCTGTACTATCAGCATCCGGCAGGAGATAAGAGGGGCCCGGCTGCGGCAGGGGGAGCGAGCGAGGCACAACACCTGCCTGGCGCCCCGAGGTCAACCACAGCCTTGATGTGGCCCTCAATGAAAACGAGTTTCACATCCTTGATTCAGGAAATAAGAATAGAACAGAACAGAACAGAACAGAACAGAACAGAACAGAATAGAATAGAATTTTTTATTGGTCAAGTGTGATTGGACATACAAGGAATTTGTCTTGGTGCATATGCTCTCAGTGTACATAAAAAGACAAGATACCTTCATCAAGGTACAACACTTACAACACTTAATAATAGTCATAGGTTACAATTTTAACATTTAATAATACAACACTGAATTATAGTCTTTGGGCTACAAATAATGCAGTATGGTTTACATTGGTGCATACTGATCTGGAAAATGATAGGCATAGTTTATTACGGCTGCAATTACAAAGGAAAGAAAATGAAATAATTGTCTCTTCTTGTTTGCTATTTATTTCCAACGTCCCAGAGAATGCTCAGACTCATCTCAAAGAAAATGTTTTAACTGTGCCATTCTTGGAAGAAAATTTCTGACATGCCCTCCTCATTCCCCCACAGAAGAACTATGGGGGGGGGGGCAACCGTATCCCAAATGGATGGAGAATTTTGAAAGTCAATTTTGTCCACAACCCTGGATTACTAAATCTGTTGAATGGCCTCTTGTAAGCCAATATATTTACAATCCATTAGCAGAGATTTCTCCTGTTCTTGTTTCTTTTCCAATTCATTTGCATGTGGCAATTCTATTAGCTTTAAGATCCCTTCAGGTTATAAATTTTATATTTATAATTAAAAGCTAGGCATTGGATCCATGCTTTTCTAGCAAAGGCGGCTCAACAAAAAAAAAACACACCATCCCTTTTTGGTGACATCTTTATTCATTGAAGAACTGGGGAAACAGCTTATTCACCTCATAATCAAATGTGCAGGCAAATTAATATTATCGCGTAGGACACTTTTCTCCCCCTTTTTCCCAGATATTTAATTAAGCTAATTTAGTGCATGAGGTGAGACAGTAGTTTCCACATTACCCCTGCACACCACAACCACAAAAAATAATGAGCGTATCCTTCTTTGGTGACAGCCCTCTGTAGGGAATCTGTGCCAGAAACATGGTTTAGGTTATTCATTAATATACAAGGAAATCTCAGCTTACAAAAAAAAAATTCCTCAGCCATTCAAAGCAGGCTGACCCCTAAAGGAGATTTTTTAAGAAGTGTGAGTCTTAAATATTTTCAGCTCACTCCAGGTGATAAAATTGCAGAAGACAAGGCGGTATAAACCTGTTCAAAGCAGCCAAGAGCAAATTGAAGGAGGAAGCGAATCAGCTGTTGAATAATTGTGCTTCATTATATGCCTATTGATCTCACGGAATAACTGGAAAGGACCAGGGAGGTCTTCTAGTCCAACCCCCTAGTTTGAGCAGGATTCACTGTACGGTGGGTGTCGAACTTGTCGCGTCATGTTGCTGTCACGGCGGTTTTCCCATTCCCAGAGCTGGGGTGGTGTGGCCTACATGTGACACATCCAGCCCGTGGGCCGCGAGTTTGACAACCCTGCTACATCATTTCAGACAAAATGGTTGTCCAGACTCTTCTTTAACACCTCCAGTGATGGAGCACCCAAAACTTCTGGAGGCAGGTAGTTCCACTGATTGTTTTCACTGTCAGAAAATTTCTGACATGCCCTCCTCATTCCCCCACAGAAGAACTATGGGGGGGGGGGCAACCGTATCCCAAATGGATGGAGAATTTTGAAAGTCAATTTTGTCCACAACCCTGGATTACTAAATCTGTTGAATGGCCTCTTGTAAGCCAATATATTTACAATCCATTAGCAGAGATTTCTCCTACTCTTGTTTCTTTTCCAATTCATTTGCATGTGGCAATTCTATTAGCTTTAAGATCCCTTCAGGTTATAAATTTTATATTTATAATTAAAAGCTAGGCATTGGATCCATGCTTTTCTAGCAAAGGCGGCTCAACAAAAAAAAAAAAAAAAAACACCATCCCTTTTTGGTGACATCTTTATTCATTGAAGAACTGGGGAAACAGCTTATTCACCTCATAATCAAATGTGCAGGCAAATTAATATTATCGCGTAGGACACTTTTCTCCCCCTTTTTCCCAGATATTTAATTAAGCTAATTTAGTGCATGAGGTGAGACAGTAGTTTCCACATTACCCCTGCACACCACAACCACAAAAAATAATGAGCGTATCCTTCTTTGGTGACAGCCCTCTGTAGGGAATCTGTGCCAGAAACATGGTTTAGGTTATTCATTAATATACAAGGAAATCTCAGCTTACAAAAAAAAATTTCCTCAGCCATTCAAAGCAGGCTGACCCCTAAAGGAGATTTTTTAAGAAGTGTGAGTCTTAAATATTTTCAGCTCACTCCAGGTGATAAAATTGCAGAAGACAAGGCGGTATAAACCTGTTCAAAGCAGCCAAGAGCAAATTGAAGGAGGAAGCGAATCAGCTGTTGAATAATTGTGCTTCATTATATGCCTATTGATGTCACGGAATAACTGGAGAGCTGGAAAGGACCAGGGAGGTCTTCTAGTCCAACCCCCTAGTTTGAGCAGGATTCACTGTACGGTGGGTGTCGAACTTGTCGCGTCATGTTGCTGTCACGGCGGTTTTCCCATTCCCAGAGCTGGGGTGGGTGTGGCCTACATGTGACACATCCAGCCCGTGAGCCACCAGTTTGACACCCCTGCTACATCATTTCAGACAAATGGTTGTCCAGACTCTTCTTTAACACCTCCAGTGATGGAGCACCCAAAACTTCTGGAGGCAGGTAGTTCCACTGATTGTTTTCACTGTCAGGAAATTTCTCTTTAGTTCTAGGCTGGTTCTCTCATTGATAGATTTCCATCTTGTCTTAGGAACCGCTGTTGAGGTGAGGAAAAGTAATAGTTCTCAGAAGAGCAACTATTAAAGTCCTCAGGGGGACAAGGATGAAGGTAGTTTTGAGTAACTTGAAACAACAATCTCCAATTTTTGTTTGTATGCAGACTATTGCATAGAATTCTAAAATGATGGGATTGCAAGACATTACTGATAATCTTCAATTTATGACCATAAATAGGACCAGAATTTTCATTGTTCAGCAAAGCAGTTGTGAAGTATGTTGTGCCCAATTTTATGACTTTTTTTTTTTTTGCCACAGTTAATTACTGCATTGCTCTCTACATAGGGCTGCCCTTGAAGAGCACCCGGAGGCTCCAACTGGTACAGAATGCGGCCGCGTGGGGGATTGAGGGAGCACCTCGTAGCTCCCATGTAACACCTCTCCTGCGCAGGCTGCACTGGTTGTCTTCCGGGTGCACTTCAAGGTGTTGGTCATCACCTTTAAAGCACTCCATGGCATGGGACCGGGATATTTACGGGACCGCCTGCTGCCGCTAGTTACCTCCCATTGTCCGGTGCGTCCAGTGCGCTCTCACAGGGAGGGCCTCCTTAGGGTGCCGTCGGCCAACCAATGTCGGCTGGCGGCCCCAGGGGAAGAGCGTTCTCTGTGGGGGCCCCGGCCCTGTGGAACGAGTTGCCGGTGGGACTCCGTCTTCTCCCTGATCTTCGGACCTTTAAGCGCGAGCTCAAGACCTTCTTTTTTCACCAAACGGGGCTGGCCTGATTGATTTTAATATTGTGGGTTTTTAATGGGCTTTTAACAGGGGTTTTTATCCTTTTGTAATTTTCTTATTTAATATTTTTAATCATACAGCATTTAAATTAGATTTTTAAACTTGGTATTGTATTTTAAAAAAATTTGGACTATTGTTGTTTTATCTGCTGTACACCGCCCTGAGTCTTCGGAGAGGGGCTGTATAGAAATGTGAATAAATAAATAAATAAATAAATAAATAAATAAATAAATAAATAAATAAATAAATAAATAAGCAAATCACTGCATAAGGTTGATCACGTGATCCCAGGACACTGCAGCCATTGTCAACACAAACCAATTGCCAAACACCTGAATTTTGTTCACATGGCCATGGAGATGCTGTGATAATTGTAAGCTTGAGTGTCAATTGTAAGTCACCTTTTTCAGTGCCGTTGTAACTTTGAACAATCACTAAATGAATGGTTGTACGTTGAGAACTACTGTAAAAGGATCACCTAGTTCAGCCATCTGCAACATGCAAGAAAACCAGTTTAGCCATCCCCAAGAAATGGCTATCCACCCTCTTCTTAAAAACCTCCAGAAATGGAGATGCCATAACCTTCATTGATGGATTTTTCCATTGCTGTACAGATTATAGTTTAACAGAGTTGGAAGGGATTTTGTAGGTCATCTAGTCCAATCCCCTGCCCAAGCACCATTTCTGATAGATGGTAGTCCAGTCTCTTCTTGAAAGCTTCCAGTGATGAAGCTCCCACAACTTCTGAAGGCAAGCTGTTCCATTGATTGATTGCTCTCACTTTCAGAAAAATTCTGACATGCCTCCTCATTCCCCACAGAAGAACTATGGGGCAACCGTATCCCAAATGGATGGAGAATTTTGAAAGTCAATTTTGTCCACAACCCTGGATTACTAAATCTGTTGAATGGCCTCTTGTAAGCCAATATATTTACAATCCATTAGCAGAGATTTCTCCTACTCTTGTTTCTTTTCCAATTCATTTGCATGTGGCAATTCTATTAGCTTTAAGATCCCTTCAGGTTATAAATTTTATATTTATAATTAAAAGCTAGGCATTGGATCCATGCTTTTCTAGCAAAGGCGGCTCAACAAAAAAAAAAAAAAAAAAAAAAAAAAAAAAAAAAAAAAAAAAAAAAAAAAAAAAAAAAAAAAAAAAAAAAAAAAAAAAAAAAAAAAAAAAAAAAAAAAAAAAAAAAAAAAAAAAAAAAAAAAAAAAAAAAAAAAAAAAAAAAACACCATCCCTTTTTGGTGACATCTTTATTCATTGAAGAACTGGGGAAACAGCTTATTCACCTCATAATCAAATGTGCAGGCAAATTAATATTATCGCGTAGGACACTTTTCTCCCCCTTTTTCCCAGATATTTAATTAAGCTAATTTAGTGCATGAGGTGAGACAGTAGTTTCCACATTACCCCTGCACACCACAACCACAAAAATAATGAGCGTAACCTTCATTGATGGATTTTTCCATTGCTGTACAGATTATAGTTTAACAGTGTTGGAAGGCAACTTTGTAGGCCATCTAGTCCAATCCCCTGCCCAAGCAGACGCTACACCATTTTTGACAGGTGGCAGTCCAGTATCTTCTTGAAAGCTTCCAGTGATGCTGTAACTTTGAACAGTCACTAAATGAATGGTTGTACGTTGAGAACTACTGTAAAAGGATCACCTAGTTCAGCCATCTGCAACATGCAAGAAAACCAGTTTAGCCATCCCCAAGAAATGGCTATCCACCCTCTTCTTAAAAACCCCCAGAAATGGAGATGCCATAACCTTCATTGATGGATTTTTCCATTGCTGTACAGATTATAGTTTAACAGTGTTGGAAGGCAACTTTGTAGGCCATCTAGTCCAATCCCCCTGCCCAAGCAGACGCTACACCATTTTTGACAGGTGGCAGTCCAGTATCTTCTTGGAAGCTTCCAGTGATGCTGTAACTTTGAACAATCACTAAATGAATGGTTGTACGTTGAGAACTACTGTAAAAGGATCACCTAGTTCAGCCATCTGCAACATGCAAGAAAACCAGTTTAGCCATCCCCAAGAAATGGCTATCCACCCTCTTCTTAAAAACCTCCAGAAATGGAGATGCCATAACCTTCATTGATGGATTTTTCCATTGCTGTACAGATTATAGTTTAACAGTGTTGGAAGGCAACTTTGTAGGCCATCTAGTCCAATCCCCCTGCCCAAGCAGACGCTACACCATTTTTGACAGGTGGCAGTCCAGTATCTTCTTGAAAGCTTCCAGTGATGAAGCTCCCACAACTTCTGAAGGCAAGCTGTTCCATTGGTTGATGGCTCTCACTGTCAGAAAATTTCTGACATGCCTCCTCATTCCCCACAGAAGAACTATGGGGCAACCGTATCCCAAATGGATGGAGAATTTTGAAAGTCAATTTTGTCCACAACCCTGGATTACTAAATCTGTTGAATGGCCTCTTGTAAGCCAATATATTTACAATCCATTAGCAGAGATTTCTCCTACTCTTGTTTCTTTTCCAATTCATTTGCATGTGGCAATTCTATTAGCTTTAAGATCCCTTCAGGTTATAAATTTTATATTTATAATTAAAAGCTAGGCATTGGATCCATGCTTTTCTAGCAAAGGCGGCTCAACAAAAAAAAAAAAAAAAAAAAAAAAAAAAAAAAAAAAAAAAAAAAGAGAAAAAAAAAAAAAAAAAAAAAAAAAAAAAAAAAAAAAAACACCATCCCTTTTTGGTGACATCTTTATTCATTGAAGAACTGGGGAAACAGCTTATTCACCTCATAATCAAATGTGCAGGCAAATTAATATTATCGCGTAGGACACTTTTCTCCCCCTTTTTCCCAGATATTTAATTAAGCTAATTTAGTGCATGAGGTGAGACAGTAGTTTCCACATTACCCCTGCACACCACAACCACAAAAAATAATGAGCGTATCCTTCTTTGGTGACAGCCCTCTGTAGGGAATCTGTGCCAGAAACATGGTTTAGGTTATTCATTAATATACAAGGAAATCTCAGCTTACAAAAAAAAAATTCCTCAGCCATTCAAAGCAGGCTGACCCCTAAAGGAGATTTTTTAAGAAGTGTGAGTCTTAAATATTTTCAGCTCACTCCAGGTGATAAAATTGCAGAAGACAAGGCGGTATAAACCTGTTCAAAGCAGCCAAGAGCAAATTGAAGGAGGAAGCGAATCAGCTGTTGAATAATTGTGCTTCATTATATGCCTATTGATCTCACGGAATAACTGGAAAGGACCAGGGAGGTCTTCTAGTCCAACCCCCTAGTTTGAGCAGGATTCACTGTACGGTGGGTGTCGAACTTGTCGCGTCATGTTGCTGTCACGGCGGTTTTCCCATTCCCAGAGCTGGGGTGGGTGTGGCCTACATGTGACACATCCAGCCCGTGAGCCACCAGTTTGACACCCCTGCTACATCATTTCAGACAAATGGTTGTCCAGACTCTTCTTTAACACCTCCAGTGATGGAGCACCCAAAACTTCTGGAGGCAGGTAGTTCCACTGATTGTTTTCACTGTCAGGAAATTTCTCTTTAGTTCTAGGCTGGTTCTCTCATTGATAGGTTTCCATCTTGTCTTAGGAGCCGCTGTTGAAGTGAGGAAAAGTAATAGTTCTCAGAAGAGCAACTATTAAAGTCCTCAGGGGCACAAGGATGAAGGTAGTTTTGAGTAACTTGAAACAACAATCTCCAATTTTTGTTTGTATGCAGACTATTGCATAGAATTCTAAAATGATGGGATTGCAAGACATTACTGATAATCTTCAATTTATGACCATAAATAGGACCAGAATATTCATTGTTCAGCAAAGCAGTTGTGAAGTATGTTGTGCCCAATTTTATGACTTTTTTTTTTTTTTGCCACAGTTAATTACTGCATTGTTCTCTACATGGGGCTGCCCTTGACGAGCACCCGGAGGCTCCAACTGGTACAGAATGCGGCCGCGCGGGGGATTGAGGGAGCACCTCGTAGCTCCCATGTAACACCTCTCCTGCGCAGGCTGCACTGGTTGTCTTCCGGGTGTACTTCAAGGTGTTGGTCATCACCTTTAAAGCACTCCATGGCATGGGACCGGGATATTTACGGGACCGCCTGCTGCCGCTAGTTACCTCCCATTGTCCGCTGCGTCCAGTGCGCTCTCACAGGGAGGGCCTCCTTAGGATGCCGTCGGCCAACCAATGTCGGCTGGCGGCTCCCAGGAAGAGCGTTCTCTGTGGGGCCCCGGCCCTGTGGAACGAGTTGCGGTGGGACTCCGTCTTCTCCCTGATCTTGGACCTTTAAGCGCGAGCTCAAGACCTTCTTTTTCACCAAACGGGCTGGCCTGATTGATTTTAATATTGTGGGTTTTAATGGGCTTTTAACAGGGTTTTATCTTTTGTAATTTTCTTATTTAATATTTTTAATCATACAGCATTTAAATTAGATTTTTAAACTTGGTATTGTATTTTAAAAAATTTGGACTATTGTTGTTTTATCTGCTGTACACCGCCCTGAGTCTTCGGAGAGGGGCTGTATAGAAATGTGAAAAAATAAATAAATAAATAAATAAATAAATAAATAAATAAATAAATAAATAAATAAATAAGCAAATCACTGCATAAGGTTGATCACGTGATCCCAGGACACTGCAGCCATTGTCAACACAAACCAATTGCCAAACACCTGAATTTTGTTCACATGGCCATGGAGATGCTGTGATAATTGTAAGCTTGAGTGTCAGTTGTAAGTCACCTTTTTCAGTGCCGTTGTAACTTTGAACAATCACTAAATGAATGGTTGTACGTTGAGAACTACTGTAAAAGGATCACCTAGTCCAGCCATCTGCAACATGCAAGAAAACCAGTTTAGCCATCCCCAAGAAATGGCTATCCACCCTCTTCTTAAAAACCTCCAGAAATGGAGATGCCATAATCTTCATTGATGGATTTTTCCATTGCTGTACAGATTATAGTTTAACAGTGTTGGAAGGCAACTTTGTAGGCCATCTAGTCCAATCCCCCTGCCCAAGCAGACGCTACACCATTTCTGACAGATGGCAGTCCAGTATCTTCTTGAAAGCTTCCAGTGATGAAGCTCCCACAACTTCTGAAGGCAAGCTGTTCCATTGGTTGATGGCTCTCACTGTCAGAAAATTTCTCCTTATTTCCAGGTTGAACCTCTCCTTGTTCAGTTTCCACCCATTATTCCTTGTCTGACCTTCAGGTGCTTTGGGAAATAGCTTGACCCCCTCTTCTCTGTGGCAGCCCCTCAAATATTGGAACATTGCTATCATGTCTCCCCTGGTCCTTCTCTTCACTAAACTAGCCATGCCCAGTTCCAGCAACTGTTCATCGTATGTTTTAGCCGCCAGTCCCCTAATCATCTTGGTTGTTCTTCTCTGCACTCTTTCTAGCGTCTCAACATCTTTTTTATAGTGTGGTGATCAAAACTGAATTCAGTACTCTAGATGTGGTCTTACTAAGGCTTTATAGAGTGGTATTAGTACCTCACTTGATCTATTAATGTAATTTAGGATTGCATTGGCTTTTTTGGCTGCCACTGCATACTGCTGGCTCATATTTAATTGGTTATCCATTAAGACTCCAAGATCCTTCTCACAGTTACTGCTATTAAGCCTGGTTTCACCCAATCTATACGTGTACTTTTGGTTTTTCTTGCCTAAGTGTAAGACTTTACTTTTCTCTACATTGCTTCAGGAAACATTTCTTTATATTCAGATGCCTGCCAAAGGACATAAACGATAGGGTCAGGACATTACAGAGGACAGGTCTTTACCAACAATTATTCAAACTAAGAGTCGGGACCTATAGTAGCTTGAACCGCAAACTAGACATACACTCAACCTGGTGATAGGCTTTTGTGATGAGAGGCATATTGCATTCCTTTTTTCTCTCCTTTTTTAAAATAATTTTTATTAAACAGTTTGTCTTTAAAAACAACACAAAAAACAATCACACATGTACAAAAACAAGACATGTCAAGACATAACGTTTTAAACATTACATAACATTAATGGTAATTTTACAGCATTTCGTATCAACTTACGTATTTTGCTTTTGTAGTTCTCTATTCTGTCATTTCTATTTACTACTCAATAGTAGGATAATCGTGTTACTCCAACACACACACATATAATATTATACATTATATTATATTATATTTTTTATATGTGTGTGTGTGTGTGTGTGTGTGTGTGTAGGTCTTTGGTTATTCGGGTTTTCTCCCATGTAAAATTGGAAGTGTCTTGGCGACGTTTCGACGAAGTCTCACTCGTCATCTTCAGGCTTCAGCTTCGTGCTTCTGGGAGCAATGTGTGATTGCAGCTGTCAGCTGTTTCTTCCTTTTTAACTGCTAGTGGGGGTTTGAACTGATTGGGTGGGAGCTTGGCTGTGCTCTGATTGGATGGGGGGTTTTTTGTGCTCTGATTGGATGGGGGTGTGTCCTGTTTGGGTGGGGGCTAATCCAAAAAGAACCCCCCACTAAAATCCAAGACAGAGAACAAGAAAATGGCACAGCCCTCCTCCCATATATAAAAGGCACCACAGACAGAATCAGCAAGATCCTCCACAAACATAACATCAAGACAGCATTCTGCACAAACCAAAAAATATCCACCATCCTAAGAAACCCCAAAGACAAAATTGAGTTAGAAAATCAAGGAGTATATGAAATCCCATGCACCGCCTGCCCCACCACATACATTGGACAAACCAACAGAAGAATAAGTGCACGCATTGAAGAACACAAGAACTCAGTCAAAAAAGAGGAACCAACTTCTTCCCTGGTCCAACACCTTAAAGCCACAGGACACGATATTGACTTTAAAAAGACCAGAACTATCGCCAAAACTGAACACTTTAACAACAGAATAATCAGAGAAGCCATCGAGATAGAAAAACGCCCACACAGCATGAACAAACGAGATGATACCTCCCACCTACCAGCCATTTGGAAACCCGCCCTTATTGACAAACGAGTCCCTAACATGAGGAATGACACCAGACCCACACTCACGAGGTCCACACAGGATGTCACCACCACACATCCACCCAGAAAGCAGACCCAAACCCACACTGATCAGGAAGCACGACCAAGGACCAGAAGCCAGACCGCAGCTGCAACATTAGCCATTTCAAACCCCTCCAATCCATACATGCAGCAGACTGACACCCACTATGAAGATGTAGCATGACCACGACCACGAAGCCAAACAGCAGCAGTGCAGCTCACCAGCTCAAATCCCCCTGCAACTCGGACTAATCTGAGCACAACCAAGCCCCCACCCAAACAGGACACACCCCCAGCCAATCAGAGCACAAAAAAAACCCCATCCAATCAGAGCACAGCCAAGCTCCCACCCAATCAGTTCAAACCCCACTAGCAGTTAAAAAGGAAGAAACAGCTGCAATCACACATTGCTCCCAGAAGCACGAAGCTGAAGCCTGAAGATGACGAGTGAGACTTCGTCGAAACGTCGCCAAGACACTTCCAATTTTACGCGGGAGAAAACCCGAATAACCAAAGACATATATATATATATATATATATATATAATACATTATAATATTCATTGTTCTTATCTACACATTTATATTCGTTTATATTTACATCTCTTTATTTAATTTTGTTCAGTTACTTTAATGTAAGTTTCTTAATTAATTTAATTTTTAATTTAAATTTTTTTATTTAATTTAAGTTTAAATTTAATTTATTCAATTTAATTTAAGGCATATTGCATTCCTATTGTCATCATTGTATTATATCTAAATAGGTATCTAGCCACTGAAAGAAATGCATTTACATCCATGCATCCAATCTGTGCCTTTCTTCTTCGTCACCTCTCTATTTGATGGTGCGTGTGCCCTCTTCATGCAAAACATGCAGCTGGTCCCTTTCCTGAAAAAGGGTACCGAGTTAAAATAGCAAGGAAAAATATTTTGTATGATTGTGGAAAATATAAAAGAAGCATTCCAAGCAGAGGTGGGCTTCACATACTGTAGCAACCGGTTCGCCCATCACCAGAAATGTGAGCGCTCGTGCACTGTCTACACATGCGTGCGGCATCACAAAATGCAGCAGTTTGCTCATGTACACTCTCCATGCATGCGTGCGATGTTAAACAACACAGTAATTCGCTCACAAGCGCCGTCCGCCCATGCGTGCAGCGCAGAGGTGGGTTTCAGCAGGTTCTGATCAGTTCTGGAGAACCGGTAGCAAAAATTTTTAGTTCAGAGAACCGGTAGTAAAAATTCTGACTGGCCCTGCCCCCAGCTATTCTCTGCCTCCCAAGTTCCAGCTGATTGGCAGGAAATGGGGATTTTGCAGTAACCTTCCCTTGGAGTGGGGTGGGAATGGAGATTTTACAGTATCCTTCCCCTGCCACGCCCACCAAGCTATGCCCACCAAGCCATGCCACACCCACCAAGCCACGCCCACAGAACCAGTAGCAAAAAAATTTGAAACCCACCACTGGTGCAGCGTTAAAACCACAGCAATATAGGACGGGATTGCGGCTGGGTGGGTGAATGGGCGGCCCCGCAGGTCACCACTAACGGTTCACCTGAACCGATCCAAACCGGCTGAATACCACCTCTGATTCCAAGGGTCTATGACTTTTTCAGGTTGTAGAAGAATCGTCTCTATATTCATGTTCAATATTCGCTCTCCAACCTCCAATGAAATGTCAGGGATAAAATAGTCCGGTTTCCAAGAAAAGAGCAGGAAAAGCAGTGGAACATTTTTGCCTGGGTAGAATTATTTCTGATTTGGGGTATCTTGTTAAATGAATCCCACCTCACTGTCCTTCCTGAACAGACACATAAAGAGCTGGGGTGAGGAGGGAGGGGGTTGTTTTTGCATAACAGTTGCAAGAAAATGAAATCAGACTTCTTTCTAAGCCGTAAGCTTTTGCCACCCTCTCCAAGATGCTGCTAAAAGAATTTAAAAAACCATTAAGCCAGCGATTAGCAGCACCCGATGGTCACCTTGGCTTCGTGGTGAACTCCAACTGTTTATTCATAGTAGCTCTGGGGAAGGGGCAGCAAAAAGAAGCAATAATATGTACTGCAAAGGAAGTTGTGCTTTCTTAAAGGAGACTTTGAAGATAGCGAAGCATTGACCCAGGGGTGAAATGCTCCCAATTTCAGACCGGATCACCCGATCCTGTAGCAATGGCGGCGGGTGGTTCAGAGAACCGGTAGCAAAAATTCATGCCTCCCCCCCTCGATCCACGCCCAGCTGAGCCACGCGATCATCAGAGGTTTTGTTTTTTACTTTTAAAAGCATTTTTTTCTTTGGCCAAAAAAATGCTTTTAAAAGTTTTTTTTAAAAAGCCTCTGATGATCGCACGGCTCACCTGGGATCATCAGAACCTTTTGAAAGCATTTTTTCTACAACCTCTTTGTCCGAAGAGGTTGTAGAAAAAAATGTTTTTAAAAGTAAAAAAACCCAAAAAGAGTTGGCCACGCCCACTCGGTCACATTACCCTCCACCACCAAGCCACGCCCACAGAACCGGTAGTAACAAATTTTACATTTCACCACTGCATTGACCGATCATTTGCAGATGAGAACAACATGTGCAAAGAAGAGCAGCGAAGATGGTAAAAGGGCTGGAAGCTAAATTTTATGATGAACGGTTGAGAGAACGAAGTATGTCTAGCCTATTGAAGAGGAAGATTGAGGAGGGGGGGGCATGATAACTGTCTTCCAATACTTGAGGGGCTGTCACTGAGAAAAGGGGATTGGTTTATTCTCCAAAGCACCAAAGGGCAGAACAAGAAGTAATGGTTAGAAGCTTATTATAGAGCAGGGGTGTCAAACTGGCGGCCCGTGGGCCGGATGCATCACACGCAGGCCATGCCCACCCCAGCTCCCCGAAAGGGGGGAAACATCACAAAATTATTTCATTGGGGATGTTCCTTGGAACCCGGACAGTCACATGCCGGCAATGGGACGCCATGAGTTTGACACCCATGTTTTATAGAGTGATCCAACCCTGAAGTAAGAAGAAATTTTCTAACAATGAGAACAATTAATGAATGGAATCGCTTGCCTCCTAAAATTGCTGGTTGTCTCACACTGGAGGTTTTCAAAAATAGACCGGACAACCATTTTATTGGGATGGTATAAGGTCTCCTTCCTTGGGGAAGAGGGGAGGTAAAGGGGGGAGGAGGAGAAGGAGGAGAAGGAGAATCAAGAGGAGGAGGAGGAGGAGGAGGAGGAGACCCCCCTCCATATACACCTATTACCTACAGACAATATTTGGCCTAATTTTTAAACAAATATATTACCTTGATCACATAAATATTCATCAGTCTTTCCCTTCCCTTAGCAGACTGCCAGTTGATAAATGGCATGTGAGCACATATCTGTAATCCAAGGTTATAAATCCAGAGTAACTCCATCTTTCTAGCTTCCCCTGAAGAGTTTATTTACAATTGCATACTAATAAGTTATCAAATGAAAAATGATAATTTGTAAATACTTATCCATGCTGCATTTTTTTTAATTAGAGGGATTCTTGTGCTGATAGAAGCAGAGGTGTATCCAGAGTGTGGAATTGTCATTGGAATTGAGATAAACAGCCATGGCCTGTCCATTAGGGGTGGAGGTCAGTAACCAGCTCAGAGAGTTTGTTGGATAGCCATTTGTCTGAAATGGTGTAGGGTTTCCTGCCTTGGCAGGGGGTTGGACTAGAAGACCTCCAAGGTCCCTTCCAACTCTGTTATTATGTTATGTTATGAATCAATAGGTAGAAAGTGGAATAGCAATAGCACCAACAATCTGGGTCCTTATTTTTTTTTTGTTTTGTTTACATTTATACCCCGCCCTTCTCCGAAGACTCAGGGCGGCTTACAGTGTATAAGGCAATAGTCTCATTCTATTTGTATATTTTTTTTTTTACAAAGTCAACTTATTGCCCCCCCAACAATCTGGGTCCTCATTTTACCTACCTTATAAAGGATGGAAGGCTGAGTCAACCTTGGGCCGGGCTCGAACCTGCAGTAATTGCAGGCTACTGTGTTCTTAATAAGCCTTAATAACAGGCTTTTACCAGCGTGAGCTAAACCGGCCCTTTTACCCACCTTGGAAGGACGGAAGGCTGTGTCAACCTTGAGTCTGGTGAGATTTGAACTGCCAAAATGCAGCTAGCAGTCAGCTGAAGTAACCTACAGTACTGCACTCTAACCACTGCGCCATCTCAGCTCTAGGAATGTCTCCTACAATTTGCTATAAGAGTGCAGAGAAGATGATGCAAGACATCAATGTAGTCGTTATTCGTGAAGAATCAAGTTTTACTCAGGACCATACAAGATTCTGCTCACTATCTTGACTTTAATAGAAGAGAACATCTGCAGTTCAGTGTTGACGTGTTTGATTCTTGGAGGTCTCTAAGCTTGATTGTTGTGTTGCAGACTTTCACTATTAGACAGTTTTGAGCAACCGCCCATAAGAGGAGTTGCATTAAAAACATTAGTTAAATGAGCGCAAACACACTGCAATAATCTGAAATATATATTTTAAAAATGACCATCCATACAACATCGTCCAACACAATAAATACCCACAAAACATCGACAAAATGTGCCTGCCTGTACAACCTTTCACAACCAAAAAGGGCAAACTACAAAATGGATAACACTTCTGTATGTCAAAAATATCTTTAAGACAACCCAACCAGAGGTGGTATTCAGCAGGTTCTGACCAGTTCTGGAGAACCGGTAGCAGAAATTTTGAGGAGTTCGGAGAACCAGTAAATACCACCTCTGGCTGGCCCTGCCCACATCTGTTCTCTGCCTCCTGAGTCCCAGCTGATTGGGAGGAAATGGGGATTCTGCAGTAACCTTTCCCTGAATTGGGGAGGGAATGGAGATTTTACAGTATCCTTCCCCTGCTACACCCACAAAGCCACAACATGCCACGCTCACAAAGCCACGTCCACAGAACGTCTAGTAAAAAAATTTGAATCCCACCACTGAACCCAATAGACTACTAAGCATCATTGTCACATACAAACCAAGAAAATTTTCTCCTTAAAATCTTATGCAAACCAACGTAAGGACTGCAATAGCCACCAGAACGTAAGGCAAGTACAAGATTGGCAGACTGTATCCACAAACACCAGATGGCTGTCAGAATACATGAAGTCCTTAATCTTGCATCCTATGGACAGACTGAACTACAGTTTCAACCTGCAAATTGTTAATGTTTTAGAACAAGCCAAATCTAAAAATGTTTGGAAATTCCTGCAAGTTTGGCATTCAGACAAATAAGTCATCAACAGACACATTGAGATAAAGTCTAAGTACACACAATCAAATTGAGGAGGGGGCTGGACTAGAAGACCTCTAAGATCTAATCTGTTCTATTCTATTCTATTCTAATCAAAAGTTTAGGAAGTAAACAAACAGCCAAGAACACATCCCTACCAGCAACCAGATAAACAATCAGGGAAGAAACCATAGTATGAAGGAGGAAGCTAAAATCCCCATGAAGGGCAAGGGCAGGGCAAGCTTCTATATTTAAAGAGTAATTAAACCTTACTCTCCTTTGCACTGATGGTGTAACCTACTCTGGTAATGAAATGTCTGCAAGAAAACAATCAAGTTCAGAGAACGCCAAGAACCCAACTGCCTTGATTCAATTGCAGCTTGTGGGTTTGGGTGGGTTTTATTATTTCATATCACATGCCTTGCATCCATTAAGAAAAGGGGCAACAGGACACACACGTACGAACATTTGCTAAATTATATGTATCCTGTACACCTTTCAGATTATTACAGCCAGATTAATAGAAATATGATACCTTTCCCCAGAGTTGAAAAGGACTGCAACTAAGGGACATGTGGACCTGCTCAGTTTGCTTTCAGATCCTCAGTGCTGATGGGCTTTGGGTTCCTTTCTTATGGACTCTTCATTTGGACAGCGTCAGAGTTTGTTGCAGCACACACAAGCAGACTATTAAGCAGGATTCAAAATGTCTTTATATACATAAAAAACACATAAGGCATACAATACCCTTGTAGGTTTTTCCATGTTGTAGACAGGGGTGGTATTCGATCGGTTCAGACCGGTTCGGACGAATCGGTATCTCCAGCGATCAGCTGGGAGCGAACCGGTTCACCCCAACGATCAGATGGGCCCGCCTGTCCGCCCGTGCTATTTTCCTACCTTTATCTTCTCAGCTGATTCGGGTGGTAGGGCGGATTGCTGCGCAAGTCAGCTGTGGTACTCCTCCAAAGAAACCAGCAGGTGAAGATTTCTTCAAACCGTGCACGTGCGCGTAGCAAATTGCGTGATCACCGAACCGGTTGTTAAACTGGGACGATCCCACCGCTGGTTGTAGAGAAGAGAAATAGCAAGTATAAACAGAGCACAAAATGGAGAAGGCAAAATAGGGAGAAGAGAGAAGCCAGTGCCCTCAAGCTTATATACAGAACAGTTAAGCCACACCCAGGCTCCAAACTGTCTCTTATGGTCCCATACAAAAAAATACTATTTTCAGTTACCAAACAGTGCCCCATTGGCCGACCTGTTGCTATGCCCTATTCCAGTTCATGAATATACTGACAGACAGCTCTTCATACTATGGATACCTCCACACTGAGGCTGCCCTTTGCTGTTTTCTATATTGACACTTGAACGGGTTGGTTGAAGCCAGTGCTTTGTAGCCCATACCACAACCACTATCATTATGAAGAGACTCTTGGCAAAGCCAATTGAACTAAAATGTGGCTTAAAGACAGTTTTACATCGGCACTAACCAAGTGATAATTACAAAGGCAGCTTGCTTTAGTGCTTAAAACACAGGGAGAGATTTAGCATGATTAAAAGTTAAATGCAGCAAACAGTTTGGAATCCCATTTTTATTTATTAGATTTTTTTTTAAAGCCATTATGGAGAGCAGCTTGTTTAACAGCTATTAGCTTTGATAGCTAGTTGGTGCAGAAGCCAATATGAGTATCTTGACCCAAATCTTCCTCTCAGCACGTGAAATGTATTTGTAAAGTAGCTTAACATGGCAGCCAATATTACCTACCGAAGGGATACCAGTGATGGCTGTTCACTTAAATATTGTCATATATTATCAACCAACGCCATGAAAAATTAGCTACAGAGCTTCACCGTATCAAGGATCATGGGAAGCAGAATAGATCAATTTCTTCTCTGTGCTTAGCAGGTTCTGGAAAGTTGGCATAATTGGGGAAGATTTTCATTTGGAGCACAGTGCACCCTTTCCATTTGTTTGTTTGATTTTTTTTGTTTGTTTGTTTAAATTTTTTATTGGACTATTTTTCCCCAGCAACCTGCAAAAGTCCTCCAGTGTTAAGTTTATAGCAATTGTGAAAATGGGAGTTACTGGGAGAACTGAATTGCTCAATGTTGAATATAACACTGAAACATCCGCGTCGCTATATTCTATACTATAGAAGTCTGTTTTATGTTCCCTTACCACAGGTGGATCCTAACTGTCCTGCAGTAAAAGCCGCAAGGAAGGTCCTTCCGAGGATGCTTACATGGGACACTACGATAAAACTCCCATTCAGGGGAGATCCTTCAGCCTTTTCGTCTCTTTAGTCCCCGAGGGTACATTTGGGGAAGGCAAGGCTGGATGCAATCACAAACCTCCCGCTGGCCTGGGCAAGGAGGCAAGACAAGATGGATGGGTTGCCTGAGGGTTGGGGAGGCTGCAGAGAGAGGGAGGTGAGAGGAGTTTAAAATGGCAATGATGATTTCCCGGGTGATTGATTAAGCTAATTAGCATGAATGTTTAAGTGGAGTACAGAGAGAAGAGACGGTTGGTGGGGGTTGATGAAGACCATGTTTTAAAGGACACTAGAAGACTTTTATTGTTTTCCTTATTCTCCTTTTCATGGCCATTTATGTTCCTTTACTATTCAACATCCATGGAGATGACTTGCTGGTGGTGGACAGAAAGAAATTAGCTGTTACAGGATCTGTTACTACAGGCTCCGGCCCCCAATTCCATCCTCAATGTCATATTGGATGCCCTAATTACTAAGTTCTGTGCCCTCTTTATCACCCTGTTCCCAGGCTCTGCCAGCCATCTGTCCTCTTTCCAAGGTCATAGATGACAGGGGGGGTTTTTTGGTACCTAGAGGCTGTTCTGAGATGCCTACAAAATTGAAAGGAACATATTGACACCAGGCTTATACAAGGATGTCTTAAGTTTGCCTTACCCCTAAAAGATGCAGACAAAGTGAAGACAACATCATAGGGGCAAAGCAGAAAAAAAATATTTATATTTATCTTTAATTGGAGTTGGATTGGATAAGTTTTCAAACGAAGGGTGCCTTTCAGCAGAAGCATCTGTAACTCATGAAATTCTTGAAATCAGAATTAAACAGAAGTTCATGGAGGTCTCAAGATCATCCAAATAAAATCACAAATTGGCTGGATGATTTTAGATCGGGCTTTTCCTCCTGACATAACTCAGTCCTCATCTACAACTGAAGCATCAAAACACACAGTCAACACAACTGATTATTAACTAATTAAAAATTAATAAGTTAATACTTATTACTAATTACTTATTACTAAGTACTTATTACTTATTACTAAAGGGAGTAACTTATTACTTCCTTATTTGCCGAAACTTCTCTTTAAAATGCTTTTAAAAGTAAAAAAAAAAAAAGTTGACCACAGCCACCTAGTCACATTACCCACCCACCCACCAAGCCACACCCACAGAACTGGTAGTAACAAATTTTACATTTCACCACTGTTTTTCCACTTTATGTTCCCATGACTTTTTGGATACAGGTAAGTCGTATTTTTTACATAATGACCAGTGGATTAATTTAGCAACTCAGTCGTGTATTATTATTATTATTCACAAAATGATAGTATACACAGCAAATGAGATAACTATGCTGGATTTCGTATCGCTAATCACTAGTCAAACACTTCTCAAGCGTTTAAGACTGGGTGATGTATCGGCGGATTATGCGAGCAGATCCCAGTAAGGTGGCCTTCTGCAGCTGACCAATGGTGATCTTGTCAGCGCCAATTGTTTTTAAGTGCTTGCCTAGGGCTTTAGGCACAGCACCCAGTGTGCCGAGTACCACTGGAACCACCTGCACTGGTTTATGCCAGAGTCTCTGCAGTTCGATTCTCAAGTCCTGATATCTGGTGAGTTTTTCAAGTTGTTTCTCATTGATTCTGCTGTCACCAGGTATGGCAATGTCGATGATCCACGTTTTTTTCTTCTCCACAATCATAATATCTGGGATATTGTGTTCCAAAACTTTGTCAGTCTGTAGTCGGAAGTCCCACAGTAGTTTTGCATGCTCATTTTTTATCACTTTTTCAGGCTTATGGTCCCACCAGTTCTTTATCACAGGCAGATGGTAGTTGTGACACAAGTTCCAGTGGACCATCTGAGCAACTGTGTTGTGGCGTTGTTTGCTGTTGTCGTTGTCGTTGTCATTATTATTATTATTATTATTATTATTATTATTATTATTATTATTATTATTATTATTATTATTATTATTATTATTATTATTATCTTCTCCCAGCAGGGCTTGCATTAAAGGCATCCTATTTAGATTGCTTGTCAATAAATTGGAACTTAGAATCTCAGGGCTTCGGTGTCCTAATTCCAGCTGAGTGTTGGTAGGATAGGAGAAGATCAAACAAGGTTAACAGTGCAAACAGCAAGCACTAAAGGTAATAGCAAATAGAATAGCTGGCTGAGAATAGCTGGCTGAGAAAGAAAGAAGGAGTCAAAATGGAAGACTCTGTGAATGAATCACGGGCAGACAGTCAGCCACTGGAAGGATACTCATTTCTCATCCTCAGACTTTTTACGAACAACATCTTCTTTGAAATTATCTCCTTGATGATTGGAAAATTTTGCAATTTACCATTTCAATCTTAAAGTTAGGTGTTGGGTTGGCCACGTCATCTGAATTCTACAAATAAGACAATCGCAAAGCCAGGCAACGTAAAAACTCTCCAAACTCCTAAAATTTAGCAAAATGCCTGCAATGAAATGGGGGAAAAAATCTGCTTTTTGATCCCTCTTTAAAAATTTAAACCTTTGCAAGGCAACTGATGGCTGTTGGCAAGAATGTACCATCATCAACAGGCTAACAAATTCAGCATATGAGCCTGGAGGACTTGGTGCAGTAAGTGTACAGACAACAGAGAAGTTTTATAACCTCCAAGTCATAATAAATTTCTTGTTTCTCTTCGGCCTCTCTCTTTTATTAGAATCCAGGAAAGAATAAAATATTTTTGCATATCAGCTTTTCCCCCTATGACCTAGAGCAGCTATGAACGCACGAAGCAGCAACTGAGAAGAGGATGTGAGGCCTAGTTCCTGGTTCCTCTCACAATTTTTTAAAAATTGCCTTCTGGCAGTAAATACTGCATCCTCACATATAACGCAATGAAACACTGCAGTATCCATGAACAAATGTTTATTGATACTAATAGAGAGAACAACTGCATTTATCTGTGCCAGGCTAAGCAAAAAAATGGCTGAATCCATTATAGTAGATGGTATGCTAAGGAACAACCTGTCCTACTCCCAGGCCTATGAACATCCACAGTGACTTGCTGCTTTAGTTGTAGAATTTTACTGTACTCATTTTACTGGGCACTCATCACTTGACTGTTTTGTCCGGCAAGATTCTGTCTGAAAGCAGACAACAATAAAGGACTCAGAAGTAATTCTACATATTGTTCTTAATTCTTTGGGCTTGACATTAATAGCAATAGCACTTAGACTTATATACCTCTTCATAGTGCTTTTACAGCCCTCTCTAAGCGGTTTACAGAGTCAGCCTATTGCCCTCAACAATCTGGCTCCTCATTTTACCCACCTTGGAAGGATGGAAGGCTGAGTCAACCTTGAGCCTGGTGAGATTCAAACTGCCAAATTGCAGTCAGCCGGCGGTCAGCAGAAGTAGCCTCCAGTATTTGCACTCAAACCACTCCACCACCTCGGCTCTAAATTAAATTTAACCTGACAGCACTCTTGTCTATTATTTATCGACTCCTTGCATCTTTGATTTTCAGACCACAAGAATTCTCATAAGGGCAGCAATAATAGGACTGCCCAGTGGTGAAATCTGAACAGGTTTGCTACCACTTCCCTGGCCGCATATGCATGCTGCGTGCCAAGTGCATGCACACCAAATGGGCACTGCATGAGCATGTGCACTATGCACCAAATGTGTGCTACATGCATGTGTGCAGTGCACACCACATGGCTGATGCATGCATACCACATGGCTGATGCATGCACATGCACAGTGCGCACCACTAAACACTAAACACGCGCTGCCTATTTAAAAAGCTACCAGTTCAGGCAAACTGGTAGTTAACTATCAGTTTGGGCAAACAAGTAGTTAACTACTGGTTTGGTTGATCTGGTAGTTTAAAGAGCTACCGGTTCAGTCGAACCGGTAGTTTAAAAAGGGTACGATACAATGATCACCTCTGCTGCGGAATTTAGCTTTGCTAGAAAGCAGGATTTCCTGCTTTCTAGAGAAGCTAAACTGCGCTGCACAGCTGATTTGCCCCCTCCCCACTGTTCTACTTACCCTTCCAAGTCTCCTTTTGGACACATACTGTGCATGCGTGCACACGCAAAGCACGCAACAAAAGGAGGCTTGGGAAGGTAAGTAGAACAGTGGGGGGGGATCAGCTGTGCAGCACAGTTTAGCTTCAACTGAACCAGTAGCTTTTTTTTTTTTACCAGTTCACCCAAACCGGTAATTTTTATCACTACCGTTTTGCCTGAACCGGAACGAACGGGGAGCATTTCACCCTGGGACTGCCCCACTGATAAAATTGGATGCAAAATGAAATCCATAGAATTTGTTCAATGCTTGAGGCCAGGGGTGAAATCTAAAAATTTTTCCTACCGGTTCTGTGGGCGTGGCTTAATTGGTGGGTGTGGCTTGGTGGTCAGGTGACTGAATGGGCATGGCCAATAATAATAAATAATAACAATAATAAAGTATATAAAACTTGGGAGGCATCGGTCTACCTTCTTTAAAAATAGAGGCCCCGGTCTACCAATTGCCTTTTACTGAGAGGCCCCGGTCTACCTTCTTTAAAAATAGAGGCACTGGTCTACTAGCTGCCTACAGTGCTGATCAGCTGTAGTGCGGCCCTTTGAAGTGCCACGGCAGTCATTTAAGGCCGTTTGCAGCTATATCACCACCAAGAGCTTCAGGGACAGAGAAAAGGAAGAGCAAGGCATGGGCATTGGGGGAGGGGGCAGGGATTTTTGCTACCGGTTCTCCGAACTACCTGGCCCAATCGCTACCGGATCGGGTGATCCGGTCCGAACCGGGAGCATTTCACCCCTGCTTGGGGAAATATTTACTACAGATGTAAAACAAAATGGCCCTAGGTTACTAAGAGAGCACTTTGGCATGTTCCTTTAAACTGACTGCACTGTGTCACAAACAACAGGTTCAACCTTTGAAAGAACCAATTCTCCAGACCGGATACAGATCCTTCTGGAGAAAATTTATCTATGTGGTCCCTGAGAGTCAACACCACTTGATGGCACATAATCAACCACAACCCAGACTTTCTTCCCTGGTCCAAAATGTATACCTCCTTCCCACACACACACACACACACACACACACAGCATTTGTTTCTGAGCTATGCAACTGAAAAGGAGCATATTTTTGTAAAATATACCATTACAGGCAATTAAGTTTATTTGTTTGTTTTAAAGAGCTTACATCAAAAACTGCGTTTTTTTTAAAAAATCTCTGTGGGGAAAAAAAATTACCTAACAAAGACCACTGGGGAAAAGTATTGTCATAAAAAATTTTCTTTGAGAATTTATGACAAGAAAGCACCGTTATTAGGGGAAAGGGAGATGATAGATGAGAGAGAGAGAGAGAGAGAGAGAGATCCCAGTATGTTAAGGAAAGACGGATGCATAATTTTAATAAAGAAATACTTTTTAAAAAAAAAAAGCCTGCTGCATCACATCACTGCCAAATTAAAAGGACAGCCTGCCTTTTGAAGTTATTTTATTTTAAAAGATGTTCATCTTGTGCTTGCGGGTATTTTTATTTTATTTTATTTTATTTTGGATGTAAGAGAGAGAGGACGGACTACAGCCAACAAGCACTAGCAGCTTTCCCATTCTTTTTGATATGGGCAAAGCGCCTTTTGAAAGCAAGACTAAAGGCCTGAGACTGAGTTCCTCCAAGCTCTTGCTTCAGGCTGGTTTTCAACTTTGAATATTCAATAACAGTGAGGGGGGGGGATGAATGGAGGAATAGAACAGCCAGGGCTAAACAAACCTGTTGATGGTACTGTCCTTTTTTCCCCTGAATCTTCTGTCAAAACCATTCGGCTGCATTCACAAATTATACAATTAGATCTGGAAGATTCAGCTAATGTGTAACTAAACTTGGTGAGGTAGGAAAAAAATGATATTTCTTCCTTCCCACTGTAAGAAGTGCATTCGATATGGCCGAGAGGGAAGCCAAAAAAAAAAAAAGACTTTCCTGTTTAGAGGTTTTGAGCTATTGGAATGGCACTTCTGAAGAGTCAGCGAGAATGCAGCAAGAAGTGGAACGCCATGGCTAAGCACATTTGGGCAGATTAGGAATGTACAGTACTTCCGTTTTATAGACTGCAAGTAGAAAACTATAAATGAATACGTAGAAAAGCCAAAAAGCTTGAAATGAGGTTCAGAAGATGGTCGGCCTAAAAATGTTTAAGAATCTTGATCTATATGCCCATATTCCTTCCAATGAACTCGGGGTAGCTAAAATAGCTTTTTTAGAATAGAATAGAATAGAATAGAATAGAATAGAATAGAATAGAATAGAATAGAATAGAATAGAATAGAATAGAATTTTTATTGGCCAAGTGTGATTGGACACACAAGGAATTTGTCTTGGTGCATATGCTCTCAGTGTACATAAAAATCTTGCCTTCCTAGAAGTTTTTCTTAGAATAGTCTGGCCATGTTACCCTGAGTGAGGACTTGACACTTGAACCACTATATCAAACTGCATTTTGCTGTTTTCCGTGTGATTGTCAGGCAGAAGAACCAAGAATGACATGCTGAATTAGTTCTGAGTAGTTATTTTATTCTTGTTCACCTCCAGAACAGAACAGAACAGAACAGAACAGAATACAATAGAAAAGAATAGAATACAATAGGAGCTAGAAGGGACCTTGGAGGTCTTCTAGTCCAGCCCCCTGCTCAAGCAGGAGAACCGATATCATTTCAGATAAGTAGCTGTGTAATTTCTTCTTAAAAAACCTCCAGTGATGGAGCGCCCACAATTTCTGAAGGCAAGCTATTTCACTGGTTAATTGTCCTCACTGTTAGGAACTTTCTCCTTAATTCCAGGTTGCTTCTCTCTTTGGTTAGTTTCCAACAGGGGTGAAATCCAGCAGGTTCTGACAGGTTCTGGAGAACCGGGAGCGAAAATTTTGAGTAGTTTGAAGAACCGGCAAATGCCACCTCTGATTGGTCCCAGAGTGGGGTGGGAATGGAGTTTTTGCAATATCCTTCCCCCAGGAGTGAAGTGGGAATGGTGATTTTGCAGTATCCTTCCCCTGCCATGCCCACCAAGCCACGCCCACAGAACCAGTAGTAAAAAAAAATGGATTTCACCACTGGTTTCCAACCATTGTTTCTTGTCCTGCCTTCTGGTGCTTTGGAGAATAATTTGACCCCCCTCTTCTTTGTGGCAGCCCGTCAAACAGAAAGCAACTATCTTCATAACTTGAGATATATTCTATAAACTGATAGGGAGGGGCAGGGTCATCTTTGCGCTTTTCCTGCCTACCAGACATTCCAAGCACCACTGCCTCTGTATCCTATGGAAGGCAGCCCCTCCCTCCTGGGACTCCATGTTACAATTCACCTCAGCGATAGGCTAGGCCAGTAGATCCAAAAATGTACCAGTTAAGAAGAACGGGTTTTTAAAGTCAGTGTATACATAAGAGCCCCTGAGTTTCAGAGTTATATTCTCAATTTCTACACATTTGGTGTTGTGTCTGCGCCCCCCGAGCCGGGCCTCCTGCCAGAAAGTGACTTGGAGCCGGGCCTGCTGCCAGAAAGTGACTTGGAAAGTGAGGGGGAAGGGCCGTCAAGACTTACCTCAGGAGTACCGGCTTCCCTGGCTCAACTCCAGGAGCCAGAAACAGGCCAGGTGGAAGAGATAATAAGGCCTCCGTCCCCTGACTCTTTCCCCCCTCAGGCCACGCCTTCAGACCCAGCTGATAGCAATCAGGCTTGGTTGGATCCTAGGTTTCGTAGGCAAGAGAGGAGGGAACAACAGAAGCAAGGGTGGGGCAGGCCTAGGAAGTGCTGAGTCATTGAGCCACACCCACCAGGATATAAAAGGCGGCGAGAGCTGCTGTGTCTCTTTGTAACAGGTAAATCCACTGATTAAGAGCTGAAGTTTGTTTCTAGGTGACTCACCAACATCGTGGAAGATAACGGAGGCTCTTGGCAGACGCTGGCTATTCTGCTGCCAAAGCTGATAGTGCCGGCTAATTAAGCCATCACTCGGACGGAGGCGAGTGAGGACAAAACATTTGGAGGACACTAGATTGACATAAGACTATAACAGAATACACGTTTGGGTTAAACAGAGTTTTAACTCGGATTTCTCACTCATCAGGAGTGTCAAGGAAGCAAACATAGTTACGCTAAACAGTCATATTTCTTTTTCATCTTAGCAGTTGCCTCCCTGCTTTTGAACAACCGCAGCATGTAAAACCCAACCTGGCATTCTACATCTTCAGATCTTCTCAACAACATCTTTTCAGTGATGTTTACAGTTCAAGCGATGATGAAGGCTGAGGACCTTTTCGTGAGAGAGGATCTGGGGGAGGAGGGAAGGTGTTGCAAAAGGAGCTGGAACAAGTGGAACGCCAACCCTAGAACTGAGTGAACTGTCATCACCGGCATCATGCACCGTGATGCAGAAAACGTCTCGTGCGAAAATAATGCAAGCCTACATTTACTTCTTTCTTCCCTGAACATTTAGTCATTTTCGGTGGCAGCTCTTTTTAAAAAAAAAAAAAAAAAGACGCTGGGATAGAGAAACTAAATAAATAAAGAATAGCATCTAATGAATCAAGGCCTTAAAAGGCAGACGGCTGGGTGACGGCAAACAATTCTTCTGATTTAATTAAAATCCGAAAAGATATTCCAAGAAACAAAACCCATCCAAGCCATCAAGGTGATAAAAGGACTGCACGTTTCTACCCAATCGCCCGCCTGCCTCGTTAATCTCGTCACTGGGAGAATAAAAGGGAGGCATGGTCCTCTTTCATTTAACTCTTCAATCCAGCCTTTTTCCTGCACGCAGTTCAGTTTTACTGCTCCTTGAAAACACTAATGGGAGCTACTACTCCTGGGCAAGAAGAAGCAAACACGCTTCAAAGCCATGCCAAGGCCAAGGTGCTTCAAAGCACTCCAAGGTAATTGAAGACATCTGTAAGTCAGTGGACAAAGCGTGCGTTCTGATCTATGGCTTCAGAGAGGGCACAGATTACAGAAGAAAATGGCACACAGCCAAATCTGCTCCAACATAACTAAGAACTGATATACACGTTATGCATTTAGCACAAGTGGAAGAGCAAGCAAGAGATGGGTGCATCAAAAAAAAAAAACTTCTTTCTGAACATCTATTTGATAGCTAGGAAGGACCTGCAGTTCTATCCAAAGCACCTGAAGGCCAGACAAGGAATAATGGATGGAAATTGATCAAGGAGAGATTCAACCTAGAAATAAGGAGAAATTTTCTGACAGTGAGAACAATCAACCAATGGAACAGAAGTTGCCTTCAGAAGTGGTGGGAGCTTCATCACTGGAAGCTTTCAAGAAGAGACTTGACTGCCATCTGTCAGAAATGGTATAATGTTTCCTGCTTGGGGGGGTTGGACTAGATGACCTACACAGTCCCTTCCTAATCTATTATTCTGTTCTGTTCTATTTCCTAATTCTTCCTTTCACAGACAACAATAGGTATTGTAGTATAGATTGCAAGTACAAGTGGATTACAAGCGCATACTGAGTCAGTGATTATAGTGCAGTACTGCAGGCTACTTCTGCTGACTGCCGGCTGCCTGCAATTTGGAAGTTCGAATCTCACCAGGCTCAAGGTTGACTTCCATCCTTCCGAGGTGGGTAAAATGAGGATCCAGATGGTGAGGCCAATAGGCTGACTCTGTAAACCGCTTAGAAAGGGCTGTAAAGCACTGTAAAGCAGTATATAAGTCTAAGTGTTATTGCTATTTGCTAGGAATTTAGTTGTTGTGACTCATCCTCCCTCCTCTCCTCAACCGGGCCCCTCCCATCTCCAACCAGGCCTTTTATCAGACTCCAAGTCTGATAATGAAGATGAACGGCCTGTCATGACTCCAGCCCCCGGCCCTGGCCCCATGCCCGGAGAGGATTCAAGGAGTGAAAGGACAAGCCCGATAAACCTCACTCATACAGCGTGTGTTCCTTTGGCTCAGCCTTCAGAGCAGGAAGCCAGCCAGGTGGTGGAATTACTCGGGCCTACTCCCTCTGACCGCTTCCTTTCCCAGACGCTGACAGCAGATCCAGCTGAAAACAATTCAGAGTGGGTGGACCCTCGCTTCCAGAGATCTGAGAGGCAACGCCAGCAGAAGGAAGAATGGGGCAGGCCTGGATAAATGCTGAGTCATGGAGCCACACCCCACAGCCTATATAAAGGACCTGCTTTTGGCATTCCAACCTTGAGTCAAGCAAAGACTTATCGAGTTTGCTGATACCGGACCCTATCACTGAAGTCACTACTTGGACTCCTGCCTGCCCTGATAAACCTCAAAGGAACATGGCAAGCTGCAGAGGCTTCTTTGCCAAGTTTGTTACGGACTTCCTTGACTCGTTCGTCGGAGTGGGAGTGGGACACGACATTAGTTCTGCTGAAGTTAGCAAGTTTGATCACTTTTTTTCTGCTAGTTAATACTAGCTGAATTGGAAATAAATATTATCTTCCTTTCCAAGTCAGCAATGGTGACTCTATCAGTAAAGGAAAGTTCTTGGGCTCTGTCTTTCTAGCAAGCATTTGCAAACAGGGTTGACCACCCCACCCCTCATTAAGCAGAATAAGGAAATCACATCAAGAAGCAGACACTGAGAAATGATAGAAGGTATTGGAAGGCAGATGTGAGCTTGTCTGAGTCTTTTAAATCGGCCGCCTCCTCCTCAGATATGTGATGGCTCCTAGTTCTAAACAGACTGCAGTGTTAAATGTAGATTTATATGGCTCTTTTGAAAAGTCTGTAACATTGAGAAAGGTTTTACTGACCTTGGAAGGATGGAAGGCTGAGTCAACCTTGAGCTGATGAGAAGTAGCCTGCAGTACTGCACTCTAACCACTGTACCACCATGGCTCATATAAACCATCAATCCAGAATAAATGCTGGGCAAGCCTCAATGGGTAGATTAATTCCTAGTGGCTACCATTGTGTTTTTAAAGGAAATGCTCAAAAAAGGAATACGCCATGACCTTCAGTTTGAACATGACTGTCAGGGATCATAATAAATGCAAACTATCATCCACTCCCACTTTTAAATGGAGGGGTAATTCATGAAACTTACATTAAGCAGCATTTCCATGTACTTAATTATGCTAATCTAACCAATGAAGACATATGGATAAGTGAGATTCTAAACATTTCCTTACTATGGATCAGCAGTCATGGAAAACACTGCTTAATAAATTACACAGGAGATTCATTCATGTAGCCTGAGATAGATAGATAGATAGATAGATAGATAGATAGATAGATAGATAGATAGATAGATAGATAGATAGATAGATAGATAGATAGATAGATAGATAGATACAGTGGTGGGATTCAGCCAGTTCGCACCCCTTCGGGAGAACTGGTTGTTAACTTTCTGAGCAGTTTGGTGAACTGCTTGTTGGAAGAAATCATTAGGGCAGAGAACCGGTTGTTAATTTATTTGAATCCCACCACTGGATAGATAGATAGATAGATAGATAGATAGATAGATAGATAGATAGATAGATAGATAGATAGATAGATAGATAGATAGATAGATAAATAGATAGATAGATTCAAGTGCTCACTGATAATTTTAATGTCAAATTCAGCTGCAAAAAGTCACAAATTTCCTGCGACCAATTAAGTCATAAATAGCAGAATAAATTATTCAGTGCAAATTGTTCACTCAGTTTTAATTCTATTTGTTTCTTTGGCTCAAGGTTGGAGGAAACTAACTGGGACAAGTTGCTAAATGTTATTTATGATTTGGTTGTTGATTACTGGGCAAGCCAATCCTACATCCATTCAGCTATATTAGTCCCACTGATTTTAATTAGACATATTTTCAAGTAAAGATTGAACCATGCAGCTAAAGCCTATACATAATCATATGTTTGTAAATTCCATAGTTTTTTAAGACATACAGTTCTTCTGAATACATGTAGTTCCTCATAACTTTTTCCTGTGTTCAAACTCAACTTTCTACTTTCTGTAGGCACAGCCACACAGCCATACACCTCTGTGTATTAATGATTCAACTGTGAAGATGGTTAGTAGAATTATATTCCTGGGTATGCAGCTAACAAGTAGATTAGCTTAGTTGCTCAACGGTAACATACTGTTGAAGCAAGTGCAGCAGTGCCTACCTGCATTTTCTGTGTTGTATGAGAAGACATGTCCTTCCCATGTCCTTACTACTTTCTATAAAGGGGTGATTGAAAGCATCCTGTTGTATTGTATTACTGTGTGGTTTGGAAGTATTACTGTCTCAGACAGGAAGGCTGTGCAGAGTGGTGAGGACGGCAGAAAAGTTTATTGGAAGATCACTTCCTTCTATCCAGGACATGGCATATAAGTGGTGCTTGACCAGGGTCTGTAGTATTGTCAGGGACACTACACTTCCTCTCTATTTTTTGCTACTTTCTGGGAGGAGGCTCCACAATATCTGAAGAAGAACAACTAAATTCTGTAGTAGCTTTGTACCATATAGTATCAACCTTGTTAAGTCTTAAGACTCTTTATTACTATGTATTCAAAATGGACTGTGGTTTACATGTACACACATACATATATGCTAGGAATTTTATGACAACTTAGGACCGGGGTATTTGTGAGACCGCCTTCTGCCACCGATTGCCTCCCAACGACCTGTGCGCTCCCACAGAGCAGGCCTCCTCAGGGTGCCGTCGACCAAACAATGTAGGTTGGCAGCCCCCAGGGGGAGGGCCTTCTCTGTGGCGGCACCGGCCCTATGGAACGAGCTACCTCCGGGGTTACGCCAACTCCCCAACCTCCGGGCCTTCAAACGTGAACTGAAGATTTTATCATTTCACCAAGCGGGACTAGCCTAAGAAATATTTTAGTGAAATTTTAACGGGTTTTAATCGGTCTTTGACCGTTTTAGTGATTCAGCCATTAAATATTTGCTTTTAATTATTTTTAAATATTGTTATTTATTATATTTATATTGGTATTGGTATGTGTATTTTAATATGGCTGTAAACCGCCCTGAGTTCTTCAGGAGATGGTGCGGTATAGAAATGTAATTATAAATAAATAAATAAATATACATACATACACACACATATGGGGAATATATATATATATATATATATATATATATATATATATATATATATATATATATATATATATATCTCACACACACACACATCCTCATGTGTGTATGTATATATGTGTGTGTGTGTGTGTGTGTATTCTTTTGAGAGTGGGCATCAGAATTTCATTTTAGTGTGTGCCATTGTGTACACAGAAAAGTGGCAATAAAGGTTATCTTTTTGAACAAAATATTTTGAATATTTTTCAACCAAATATTTCTATACTGTCAAATTCAGGCCCAAGCACAAGAGAGTGACATCCAATCAAGTCTAGCCCTTTATTTGTTTATACCCAACAGACAGAATCCTGCCAAACTAAAGCTATACCTGCCTAATCCACTAGGTATATCCTGAGAGATTCTGGGTGTGGCCATCTTGAAGCTCTTCCCCTCTCCCCCTCATCCATCTTGGGACTGCACAATCTCTTAATCTGAGCCTTGCTGGGAAAGCTCTCCATTGTCAAAACTATCCCACGCTGCAGGTGCACATCCCTTCAGATACACATATGCTTATTTTATTTACTTTAAATAAAATAGCATCATATTTTAAGAAAACTGTTTATTTCAGGGGGAGGGGAATCGACCATTTTAAATTTGTTTACAATCTTGCCTCTTACTCAGGAAAATGTATTTTTGCATAAATCTAGAAGGGCTTGTTTGAGTGGAGAGAGAGAGAGTCTGTGTATATCCATCTGCGATACAGACTTCATTATGGATCTATTTACAGTAATTATTTCAGATGACAAAATGACCTCAGCACCATCTCTCAAGCCATTGGCCATATGGCAACCTCTAGAAGTTGGAATAAAAAATGTCTACCATTGCTTTGATATTGCTGGATGCCAGGCATGAACTCACTCAGAAGGGAAGGAGATTCTCACTCATCCCATTCAGATACTTGGGGCAATAAAAGCACCATTTGAGAAGAATAATTTATTTCATTGCACATGGCAGCTAATACATCCACTGCAGGTCTTTTTCAGATCAGTAAACTGCAGGCAAGTCTTCCTTGCTGTATTGGAAAAGAGCCGTTGTTTTTTTTTTCCAGATTCGAAGACCGAAATTGACATTGATCTGATGTTTGCTGCCATCTAGGGGTAATATTTACAGAAAAACCCTGCCTCGATGAACAGGACAAATTGAATATTACCAAGATGATATGAGCAGGAAGTAAAGCTATATTATACAGTAGTTGAAAACCAATAAGTTGTTCCCTGGCACGGATCTCTCCTCTTAAACATTGTATGGGGCTGTGGACTTCCCCATTGTATGGGGAAAGGGGAAAAGAAATGGATTGTGGTACTTGAAGTTGGCATTGTAAGAGTTTGTCAGTATATAACATAACATAACATAACAACAGAGTTGGAAGGGACCTTGGAGGCCTTCTAGTCCAACCCCCTGCCCAGGCAGGAAACCCTACACCATCTCAGTCAGATGGTTATCCAACATTTTCTTAAAAATTTCCAGTGTTGGAGCATTCACAACTTCTGCAGGCAAGTCGTTCCACTTATTAATTGTTCTAACTGTCAGGAAATTTCTCCTCAGTTCTAAGTTGCTTCTTTCTTTGATCAGTTTCCACCCATTGCTTCTTGTTCTACCCTCAGGTGCTTTGGAGAACAGCCCGACTCCCACTTCTCTGTGACAGCCCCTGAGATATTGGAACACTGCTATCATGTCTCCCCTAGTCCTTCTTTTCATTAAACTAGACATACCCAGTTCCTGCAACCGTTCTTCATATGTTTTATCCTCCAGTCCCCTAATCATCTTTGTTGCTCTTCTCTGCACTCTTTCTAGAGTCTCCACATCTTTTTTACATCGTGGCGACCAAAACTGGATGCAATATTCCAAGTGTGGCCTTACCAAGGCATTATAAAGTGGCACTAACACTTCACGTGATCTTGATTCTATCCCTCTGTTTATGCAGCCCAGAACTGTGTTGGCTTTTTTAGCAGGTGCTGCACACTGCTGGCTCATATCTAAATGGTTATCCACTAGGACTCCAAAATCCCTCTCACAGGTACTACTATTGAGCAAGGTACCACATATACGGTACCGGTGCATTTTGTTTTTTTGGCCTAAATGTAGAACCTTACTTTTTTCATATAAAAAGTATATAAAACTGACCTATACAGTACTGTAATCAGGGGTGGGTTCTACTTACCTTTACTACCGGTTTGCAATGGGGCCACACGCGTGGAAGCTTCTTGATGACGTCAGGGTCAGTGAGCAGAGCCTCCTGCCGGTTTTACTACCGGTTCTATAGAACTGGTCCGAACCGGGGGCAACCTATCACCGACTGTAATGTGTTGATTGTGATGTCAGTAGTCCTCAATTTATAACCATTCATTTAGTGACCGTTTGAAGTTGCAATAGCGCTGAAAAAAGTGACACGACCGCTTTCCACACTTATGACTATTGCAGCATCCCTGTGGTCACGTGATCAAAATTCAGACACTTGGCCACCGACTCATATTTATGACGGTTGCAATGTCCCATACTCACGGGATCACCTTTTGCAATCTTCAGACAAGCAAAGTCAAAGGGAGGCCAGGTTCACTTAACAGCCTTGTTACTAACTTTACGATTGCAGTGGTTCACTTAACAACTGGGGCAAGAAAAGTCGTAAAATGGGGCAAAACTCATTTAACAACTGTCTTGCTTAGCAACTAACATTTGTGGGCTGAATTGTGCTCATAAGTCGAGGACTACTTACATTTTCTAGGCCAGTATTTCCCAAGGTCAACAGCTTTAAGATCTATGGACTTCAACTCCCAAGAATCCCCGGCTACCATGCTGGCTAGGAATCTTGGGAGTTGAAGTCCACACATCTTAAAGCTGTTGACCTTGAGATACATTGGTCTAGATCAGGAATGTCAAGCTCGCAGCCCGCAGGCTGGGTGCATCAAGTGCTAACCACACCCATGCCCAGTTTAGCGAAGTTGCAATACGTCATTTGACACCACCGTGATGACACGAGTTTGACACCCCTGGTCCAGATCATGTGACTCACTGTGTCACATTGCCGTCACAAGATGTATCATGGCTTTTTTTCCCTTCACGGAGCTGGGGTGGACGTGGCCTGCACGTGACACATCTGGCCCATGGGCCGCCACTTTGACGCTCCTGGTCTAGACTCTAGGCAAATTCCAATACTGAGTATTCTGACAACTGTGGATTATTTGCCATACTGGAGAGCAACCATGGAAAAGGAAGGAAAAGAGGACGAACAATCCCCAAATAAACATGCCATGAATGGAAATATTTATTCAATGCTGATTTTTATTTTATTTTATTTTATTTGAATTTATATCCCGCCCTTCTCCGAAGATTCAGGGCGGCTTACAGTGTGTAAGGCAATAGTCTCATTCTATTTGTATATTTATATACAAAGTCAACTTATTGCCCCCCCCCAACAATCTGGGTCCTCATTTTACCTACCTTATAAAGGATGGAAGGCTGAGTCAACTTTGGGCCTGGTGGGACTAGAACCTGCAGTAACTGCAAGCAGCTGTGTTTAATAACAGGCTTCTTACAGCCTGAGCCACACCGCGGTTTGGGGGAGATGCCACGTTAAAAGACGATTCCGTATTCTCGACGCCACTAAACCTTCCCATACTTTGCATTTTAGAGACTCCGTTTTTTAGGCACAGGTCCCATTCTGTCTTGGATCTTCCAGAACTCTGTTGGGGAGGGAGAGCCGCATAAATGATTCAATAAAGAGTTGTCATCTTTTTTTTTTTCTCCCCCTCAAGGGACATGCTGTATGAATAAAGTTTGCACTGTTTTACAAGCTGCTGGGATGCTGTGAACGCTTTCTTCCTCTCCCCCTCAAATAAATTATTTGACAAATCTCAGCATCGCTCATCCAATAATGTATTCATTGAACACTAGTTGACCCACTCTGTTCTGCATCGGAATTAGAAGGCGAGATTTTCACAGCTCTCTGGAAATAATTCAGCAAACTGGCTTCTGTATTTCCCTCCTGACCCAGTTTTTTAAAGCCAATTATAGAATAGTGAAGCTGCAACAGAACCCCTGCTGCTAACAGGCCCGCCATGATGACAGGGACAATCAGGGAGATGGATCTACCAAGGTCCCTTTTCCTGGCCATCTTATTCTGATAGGATTTAAAAGGCAGAAAGCGAAGGGAAGGGTGCATAGCATTCACCTTTAAAACCAGGGTAGGCTCCTACCTCACTGTTGCTATCCAATCTGAGAAACAAAATATGGGATGGGAGCAGGGGTGGTATTCACTTACTTTCCCTACCGGTTCGCAAACGTGAGTGTGCACGGCCTTCCGCGCATGCACTCGGCCTCAAAAACATGCCTAAATAGGATGGCATAGAGCAGGGGCAGGTGGGCAGGGCCACCCGTGATTTCCGCTAGCTGTTCGAGCAAACCGGTCAGAACCAGCTGAATACCACCTCTGGATGGATGGAAGTTGCAGTCCAACTCATTTTAGAGGTCCACTTATGGTCTACATATGATCCACTTCACTTCCTCAGGATTTGCAGGTTCTAGTAACCGGCCGCCATTATCATGATTTTTCCTGGGAAATATATAGTGTAGTAGTCTTCCCTTTGGACATGTGATGCAACACCAAGAAAAGTATGGCATACTTCACTTAATCCTCCAAGGAAAGATTGAAGGCAAATGAGGTCTGGGCAGAAGAACAGCATGGCTTCAAAATCTAAGGGAGTGGTTTGGACAAAAGAGCACTTTTTTGTGCAGCTGTTGATAAAAATAGGATCACCAACGTCCGATGATGGATATGGCACAAGTGTTGTGACTGAGGCCCAAGTAGTGATTACCAAACACAATTCAGGCCTGAACAAACTTATTTTATTAAAACAGCTGAGAATGGATTAGTCCAAAACAAAATCTTCATGAACAGTCCTTTGGCCTTATCACCAACCTTTGTTGTCTTTGGCAACCTGCCAAAAGCTTTTCTTGACAAAAAAACCCACAAAGTACAAGAGATGCTGACAAGAAGCAATGGAATCAATGTTGCTTTTCCACAAAGAACCTAACGGCTCGTTGCTGTTCTTTTAAGCCTTATGGGAGTGGCCAATCATCTTCTGGCCTTACTCCCGAGTTGTCCTTTTTGCTTCAGCTGCTCTTGCCTTCTGGCAGCTCTTCTCATGGTGCACTAGGAACAAGCTCCTCCTGTTCCTCTGCCTCTCTGCTGTCTGCTTCTGGAGGCTCCGGAGTCCGCGCATCACTCTCAGATGGCCCTGGCCCCATCTCTGCCTCTGACGCAGAGCCCTCATCCGGGCCTTCCCGACTCCAGGACTGGCCCATTGTCCTCCCCAGCCTTCTCACTGTCCGACTCCGCTGCCAGATGCGCAGGCTGCTGGCGGACCACAACAAGAAGAAGTAACCAGCATTCTTTATACTTTGAACAATGTTCCATACCAGTTATATGCTATATAATTTTGGAATGGAATGTGGTTATCCCATAATGCCCGTTTTTTTGAGGGAAAAGAGATCAGATTTAGGGTTCCTTCCTGACACCCTTATATGTCTTGTAAATGTTAATGCAGGGAAGTCAATGTTTGTTTGTTTGTTTGTTTAGTAAAATCAGAGCTAACTGGAGGGTAGGTGGATGGGCAGGCAGACAGGCAGGCAGGCAGACGTAGGAACAGGATTCATTTTAGCAACATTTATTCCTCCCCAAAGACTTATAGGTATTGCACTATTTCATCAGCTCTTTACATCAAAATTAACCCCAGGTAAATATCTGGAAAATGTCTACCTCTACAAATACACAGATCATCCTTGGAATAATTGTTGCAAGGTATTTAAAGGAAGTCAAGCTACCTTTAAGACCACAAATATTACAAATTTCTCTGAATGCATAATATCCTCCAGGAAATATAATTAATGTATTCAATAACCTCATCAAAACACTTACCAAGATCCATAATTCAACAAAGAGAAGATAATTATCAATAATGCATACCATTTCCTCAGCATATGACAACAATTTGTGTTCCACACTAGCTGCCTTAATTCCTGAAATTCTACCTTTCCGATCTTCAGGATTTCTATGATATTGTCTTCATCTGTTCCCCCATCCCGTGAATGAGATGTGTTTAAATCATCCTTAATTGAACTGCTGTAGAAGCAGTGATTTTCCTTTTATTTTAGCAGTGTCTAAGGGCAAACCCAAGAGACTTCATTTGAAACAGAGAAGCTACAATCCAAACCAATATTAGTGTTATGCCTTGTCCTCCCTCCTCTCCTCAGCCGGGCCCCTCCCGTCTACACCCGGGCCTGTTATCAGACTCTGAATCTGATAATGAAGATGAACGGCCTGTCATGCCTCCAGCCCCCGGCCCTGGCCCCATGCCTGGAGAGGATTCCAGGAATGAACAAACAAACTTGATAAATCTCACTCCTACAGCGTGTGAGCAGGAAGCCAGCCACGTGCTGGAATTACTGACAGCAGATCCAGCTGAAGAGAATTCAGAGTGGGAGGATCCTCGCTTCCGGAGATCTGAGAGGCGACGCCAGCAGAAGGAAGGGAGGGGCAGGCCTGGATAAATGCTGAGTCATGGAGCCACACCCCACAGCCTATATAAAGGACCTGCTTGTGGCATTCCAACCTTGAGTCAAGCAAAGTCTCATCTAGTTTGCTGCTATCGGACTCTATCGCTGAAGTCACAACTTGGACTCCTGCCTGCCCTGATAAACCTCAAAGGAATTTGACAAGCTGCAGAGGCTTCGTTGCCACGTTTGATATGGACTTCCTAGACCCGGTCATCGGAACGGGAGGGGGACACGACAATTAGCAAAACTGTGATACAGACCCCGTAAAACCTGAGAGCAACGGTGTCCAACCGTGGCAACTTTAAGACTTGTGGACTTCAATTCCCACCATTCTCTAGCCAGCATGACTAATTGAGGACTTCAGGGAGTTGAAGTTCACGGGTCTTAAAGTTTCCAAGGTTGGACACCCTGCTTTAGTGAAAGGGGAGAGAAAAAATTATTCAGGATTCTCAGAATTTCCCACCACCACTGCCCCAAATATTTAGGCAATGCTTTATTAAGATTCAATGAGGCAAGGATTTATTAAGCAACATCTTCCATCTCCGAATCTTACAAGCATCGTCAAATTTCATTGGAACAAAATGTCGGCAGTTGATACCAAAACCACATTAAAAGCTTCTAGCAATATCTTTAGTTTCCAAATTAACCGTTTCTCAGTGAAAAGCACAACAGGATGGAAGATTGGCTGGATATTAAAGTAAATGATGTGCACTTGCAAGAACCCTTCTACTTAGCTGTCTCACTAATGAGTTGTCACAGAAATTGTTCACAAGTTTCCGAGGGTGAGAAATCGCTTTAACTGAACGCTTTAACTTTTCGGTGACCTCCGGCTGGGTTGGCCTGAATCCAACCCACGGAACAAATAATCAGAGGTATCAATACTTTCCATTAATTCATACAGGGAATATCACCTAATCATTTGAAGACGCCTTTCAGTATTTAAGAGTTTCTCTAGACAGAGATGTTTAATGACCTATTAACTTCAAGAGAATACAATGAGGGGGAAAAATAGATTGACTTTGGATGTCGTGAGAAGCAAGTTGGGACATCTTCTGCCTTAGGCTTTCCCAAAAGTTTAAAAAAATAAAAAAAATCCTTGTGTCTACAAACTGTTAAGAATATTTTACCCTCAACTGACAAATTGACTTGTCTGGCTGACAATCCACTAGTGATTAACTTGGCCTCCAGGTGAATAGCTTCAGTGGCTGCAGTGTAGACAGAGTCTGCTGTAGACAGGGAAGCATGCAAAATGCAGGCAGTGTTGTGATCTCGCAGGATTTATTATTTATCAGTTTATGTATCAAATTTATGCGCTGCTCATCTCGCCGTGCGAGGAGATTCTGAGTGGCTTACAACAGGGGTCCCCAACTCCTGACCCATGGCCCGCTACCAGGTTGTGGCCTATTTGGAATATGGCCACACGAGTTGCTGGTTCTAGTATGTGGGCACCTGCTGGTCTGAATGTGTTTGCGCACACAGCTCAACTTTGCACAAGTTATTATCTTATTGCATTTATCGTGGCTTCAACACAATTTTATGCATTTCCAAAGAGTAAAAAGATCCATCTCCAAAAGACTTACCGGTAGGTAGGGCTGAAGAGGGGAAAATCTATGTGAGGAAATGTTTGTCAGAATTTCTAACCAGAGTTAGAACTTGATTGTTGCTACACAGACAAGCCAGATGAGCAATGCTGGGTTGGATTCCCCACCGTAGCTTAGTTTTAGTTCTTCAGGAAAAAAGCCATATTAGAATGATAAATTGATCAGGCTGCTGATTCTCAGTTCACTAACATGGCATCTCTCTCTCTCTCCCTCCCCCTCTCTCTCTCTCTCTATGTGTGTGTGTCTCTGTGTCTCTGTGTGTGTGTGTGTGTGTGTGTGTGTGTGTGTGTGTGTGTGAACTCGCAAAGTGTGTGTGTGTGTGTGTGTCTTTCTCTGTCTCTCTCTCTCTCTCTCTCTCTCTTTCTGTCTCTCTCTGTCTCTCTGTGTCTGTCTGTCTGTCTCTTTCTCTCTCTGTCTCTCTCTCTCTCTCTCTCTCTCTCTCTCTCTCTCTCTCTCTCTCTCTCTCTCCCTTCTTCCTGCACTCTTTGTTTTCTTTCTCTTCTCTCTTTTTGATATCTGTCATTAGGAAGGTCTCCAAAAAAAAAAAAAAGAGCTGGGAATTTATGGGTCTCCAAGGATACCCAATAGTAAAAGATGCTAAGCACTGCCATTCAGCAACATCTGGAGGTCTGCAAAATCTTTAAGATTAAAGAGGACCTGCCAAGTCAATCCAAGGAGTTCAGAATGGAAACTTGTTTTTCTCCCCTTTTCTCACACTCTCACACATTATTTAAAAACCTCTTAAAGTATTACATTTTAGTTGATTTTCCAAAGCACCTGAGGGCAGGACAAGAAGGAACAGATGCAAAGAAAGAAAAGGAGAAATTTCCTGACAGTGAGGATAATTAACTAGTGGAACTTCTTGCCTGTGGGCGTTGTGGGTGCTCCATCACTTTCAAGAAGAGATTGGACAGATATTTGTCCAGAATGGTCTCCTGTTTGAGCAGAGGGTTGAACTACAAGACCTCCAAGGTTCCTTCCAACATATTATTCAGTGTTAGTTTTTAGCTTTTGCTCTACAGTCAGCATCAGTAGACTGACTGTAGAGCTGGGAAACGACCTTGAAGGAAACAGATAAGGACCATTACATTAGCAAGAGGGCTAAAATGTTCCTTAAGTCTTGGGAAACAAGAAGGTATTCTGAAGACACTTGGGTAGGTTCCTCCATGATTCACTGGGATATAAGAAGGGGAGATAAAGCAGAGTCAGTCAGTCAGGCTTGCAAGACTAATGTCAGCCCTTAAAGGTAGGGAAGACTAGGAAATCAACTCTATGAGAAGACTAGGACTGTATTTTATTGAGATGGGCTATAATAACAGAATATTGCAAGCTAGACTGTGCTTTATCTCCACCCTCTCCTATATACCATTGAATCAGTGGTGGGATGCTGCCCGTTTAACAACCGGTTCGGTGAGTCCGTGCGCGCCTAAGGCGCTTGTGCGTAGCACTGAAAATGGAGCATTTAGAAGCTCAGCTGCTTACCTTCCAAGTCAGCAACAGTAAATAGAACAGCAAAGGCGGGGGGGAATCAGCTGTGCCGCGCGATTGAGATGAGCTACAAAGCAGAAAATAAAGGACAGAATAGAGCGGGGGAGGGTGGGTGGGGCTAACTGATCAGGGATAAAATGCACTTACCTTCGCTACCAGATCGCAAATGTTAGCATATGCGCGCTTGCTATGCTCGGATATCACTCTTCCACACATGCACAGAGCCTTTCTGTGCATGTGCAGAGGGTCAAAAATGGGTCATCCTGATGTCCAGGTGGGTGGGCGGAGCTTCCTGCTGCCAGCCCTACCAGATCGCATGAGCTGGATAGATCCGGCTGGATTTCACCACTGCAACTGATCGTCGGAGCTACTGGTTCGGCTAAACCGGTCCGAACCGGCTGAATAACACTTCTGCATTGAATCAGGGAGGAGTCTGCCTAGTTTCTTCTGAATGCCATCTTTTTTTCCAAGACTCAAAGAAAGTTCATCCCTCTCTCCTTATGTACGCGTTCTTTCCTATCTCCCTTAAAGTCATCTGCCTCATTCATCCCCATCCCTGCACGGCCTTCTTTCTTCTCCCAGCATCACACAGGTGGGTTTCAGTAGGTTCTGACCAGTTCTGGAGAACTGGTAAGCAGAAATTTTGAGCAGTTCAGAGAACTGGTAGTAAAAATTCTGACTGGCCCCGCCCCCAACTATTCTCTGCCTCCTGAGTCCCAGCTGATCGGGAGGAAGTGGGGATTTTGCAGTAACCTTCCCCTAGATTGGGGACAGAATGGAGATTTTACAGTATCCTTCCCCTGCCACACCCACCAAGCCACACCCACCAAGCCATGCCACGCCCACAGAACCGGTAGTAAAAATAAATTGAAACCCACCACTGCAGCATCACCTTTCCAGTTGAGACTTTAAATCTGGATCCGGATGTCAAAAAGGCAATTTAAAATTAAATGTCACCTTGAAGAAGGTTCTAACTTTTAAAAGGCTCCTTGGAGAACAGCAGCCTTTCAGAACCAAAAACTGTTCTTCGGCTAAGCTACCTTTGGTGCAGAATTTTGAGCAAATTATTCTCCTTCCCCAAAACTGGATGACCCTGAACATTTCAGAAGAATATGCAAAGTGAGCTTATTAGAATACAATTGGCACCTCCAGGGCTTATTTATTTTACCCAAGGAGCAATTCAGACTCTACAACCATTTGAATTGTCCTCATCTTCTTTCTAATCTCAAATTGCATAAGGGGAAAAGAAAGTTAACCTTATTTTTATAGGCAAGCATCAGTGTGTTTAAAAAAAAAAAAACCTTAGGAACGTTTGTACACCGAAAAGAGTTGAGTGCCCTTTGGATGGATCTTGTGCTACACAGGAAGAGGGTCATTTTCAATCAATGGGGGTGGAGGGAGAAATGTATTATTAAATTAAGCAAAGTGATCTTTCCTGGTATGCCTCAGAAGGGAGGAACTGGGGGCAATTTCCGAGTAATTCTCCTCTTATTAAGAGTCATGCAACACTCTTTATAAAATGCAATTATTTGGTCTTGTGGGGTATTATTTTCAAAAGTAGGGGGTGACTTGAATTTGGGACTCTTTATAGCAGGGGTCTCCAACCTTGGTCCCTTTAAGACTTGCGGACTTCAACTCCCAGAGTTCCTCAGCCAGCAAAGCTGGCTGAGGGATTCTGGGAGTTGAAGTCCGCAAGTCTTAAAGGGACCAAGGTTGGAGACCCCTGCTTTATAGAAGCTTAAGGGGGGAAAAATACATTTTCTTCCTGCTCCACAGTTCCAGTGACAATTGTCTGTCCCAGTTGGGTAAAATGTTAAAAGATTTCACTTCTGAATGCTGTTGTCAGGGTTCCAAATAACACCCCCAACGAAAGAAGACTCCAAGGCTTGAAATTCCTCAAAGTTCCATTTTATTAGAGATGTCATATTGGCACATTTGAGACAACCCGAATCTGAAAGTTTCCAGGTTTTCCCCATCCAAAGGAAAGTCTAAGTCCCTGCCCAACACCCACAAGTCCATCACATGATCCAATCAAAGCAGCGTCTCAACTGGAGATGCCTTCCAGTTCCAGCCATCCAGGTGCAGGGCAAGATGTCCTTGACTCTCTAAGAAAAGAATGTTATTATGACTACATATCACCTTTGCTCCATACAATCCCCCTTCCCAGTTTCCCACAGCAGTAAATGTGGCAAGCCTGAAGGTCCAAGGCAAAAGATGGCTCCCAGGCCTGACAGCTGTGTATGGGTAAGATTTTTCTCTGAAGATATGGGATATCAAGGCTGAGAACAAGCTAAGTTCCACTTTTTCTACTAACTACACCTTAAACAGGTTGCTTCTTTAAGTAAATATAATGGTGAAATACTGGTTGTCCTCAACTTGCAACCATTCACTTAGTGACCGTTTGAAGTGACAATACCACTGAAAAAAGTGACTTGCGACAATCCCCGCACTTTTGGCCAACTGCAGCATGCTCATGATCATATAATCAAAATTCAAGCACTTGGCAACTGGCATGTATTTACGACTGTTGCAGTATCATAAAGGCATGTGATTGTTCTGTTTCCCTCCCCCAATACTCCCAACAAAGAGTCAGTCAAAGGCCTCCTCTTCTACTTTATTTACATAGATAAATGTCCTGGCCACGTCTACCCACGGGCCTGCCAAGTTTCTGGAGATAACGAGGAAATTATAGATAAGGTCAGAATTACTCACGAATATATTGTTCCCTCCATTGATACAGTTTGCCCGCGCAAATTCATTGCTTTGTCCAAGACAAAAAACCAGGAAGTCCCACCTCCTATTTATAATTTCTGCAGATGTCACTGCATGACCATCATTCCTTGGATTTATCCCAACGCTTCTTCTGCTGCGCACGCCGGTCACGTCTGCGCAGTCTTGCATCACTCCAAAACTGTTCTTGGGACGTTGCCAAATCAGAAGAAGGTTCGAGAGAATCAGGCCTTGCCGGCCCCTCCTCCTCCCTTTGAGTGGGTGCCAGGGAGGGAGAGGGCCCAAGAGAAGCAGGGCTTGCCAAGTCTTCTCCTTCACTTTCTGAATCATCCGAGTCCAGGAACCTGGGTCACAACAGTGATTGTCATTTGTGAGTTGTAGTTGGTTTCCAACTAGCAAAGTCAATGGGAAAAGCCAAATTCACTGAACAACTGCATGTGATTCACTTAACAATCGTGACAAAGTAGGTCATAAAATTGGGCATGACTCACTTAACAATCACCTTGCTTAGCAATGGAAATTTTGGTCCCAGTTATGGTCATAAGTTGAGGATGGTACCAGCATGGCTTCCTGCCTCCTTCCTATACATCTGGCTGAAATTCTTTGGCATGTGTGGTTTTACATTGACTTTGCTGACCCCTAGATGCCAATTCCCAAAATTACGGTTCATCTAAGCGTCCTGTTTGATACTATTGTCTACTCTATATTTCTTCTGCGACCTATTTTGGAAACCTTGAAAAGAACTGACATTTTTCAGAGTGTTCTTTTTTTTACTTCCAGCCTACTTCCCTTGTACAAGTTGTAACTCGGTAGAGAAAACTTCATTGATATGCTCCATGACATGATACTTGATTTATCAGGGTACAGTACTTATCGAAGGTGAGTTAATTTCTCCCTTTAGGAAAATAGAAAACTGCTTTGAACAGAGACATGATATGGATCCATTCTAATCCAGTATTCTCAAGTTGAGCTGGTAAGATTTTGAGACAGTTTTCCAGTCCCACATTAAAATGTTCAGGGAAGCTCCTGCAACTTTTTTGTCTAGAGAGCTTGAGTTCCACTTCTATGCTACGTCCTTCCTTCGATAGATGTTCTATTAGGTAAAGGTAAAGGTTCCCCTCGCACATATGTGCTAGTCGTTCCTGACTCTAGGAGGCGGTGCTCATCTCCGTTTCAAAGCCGAACAGCCAGCGCTGTCCGAAGAAGCCTCTGTGGTCATGTGGCTGGCATGACTAAACGCCAAAGGCGCACGGAACGCTGTTACCTTCCCACCAAAGGTGGTTCCTATTTTTTCTACTTGCAGTTTTTATGTGCTTTCGAACTGCTAGGTTGGCAGAAGCTGGGACAAATAATGGGAGCTCATCCCGTTTCGCGGCACTAGGGATTCGAACTGCTGAACTTCTGACCTTTCTATCGACAAACTCAGTGGATTAGCCACGGCATTCCATTAGGATAAATGTTCCATTAGCAGCTTCTAAAAGAAGTCATGGTTGCACCAAAGATGATTTTTCAAATGGCAATTGGATTTTGGTTTTTTTGTTTCTTCCTTCTGATGAACTGAAGAAGCTTCTTGGATGAGAAGCAAAACGTCTTCAAGGAAAAACAAAGTCCAATTGCCTTTTGGAAAAACACAAAGCCCTTGACACAAAACACAGAAGGAAGGACAGAAAGAAAAGATACAAAATGCTGTTTAAATAAACAATCTCTAAAAGGGTATGGTGCTATCTGCAGTTAGTAGTAATCGTAACATGATCACATTGTACAAACTCTTTATGTTTTCCTTATATTCCCATCACTAAATCTATCAGACTCTGAAATTATGAAACTTGTATAACAGGTCACTCCTAAATCAGAAATGGAATTCTGCCTCTATGGGACTTTTTAAATTGAAGTGGGACACTTGTGCCCTTCCAGTTGTCTTGTACAGTGGTGGCCAAAATTGTGGAAACCTTTTGGGCAAAGTATATTTTCTAAAACACCACTGTTTTTTGGAGTAGTACCATAAAATTATATATCAATGGAAAGATAATTTAATCAAGAATGTAATGCAATAACTTTTATGATGGATTTGCTATTAGAATAGAAGCTACAGTATAAAGAAGAAAAGTGAAACACATAGAAAAAAATGAGATATACAAAAATTATCACCATAGAAAAAACGAGCTATGCAAACATGATCACTATGTCAGTTAATACTTAATTGGGTAACCTTTAGCATGAATCACGGCCTTACAACATCTGCCCATGGAGTGAACCAAGTCTTTGAGTTCTGCAGCTGTTATAATGTGAAACCAAGATTGAATGATTGTTTCTATTAACTGGGTTTTATTGCTTCTGACTAACAAATTTCTTTCGTCGACTCCATAGATTTTCAATTGAGTTAAGGCCATTCCAGCAGTGGAATATGATTATCTTGAAAACAAAAACAAAACTTAACAACCTCAGAGATTTCCTTAACAACTGTGGCAAGAAAAGTTGTAAAATATAAAAAGGGAGACACTTAACAAATGTCTCACTTAGCAACAGAAATTTGGAGCTCATAGTTTGGAGCAACTGATCTTCAGTTAATAGTTATAAGAGAGATGTCGTGTTTTTTTTTTACTGACATGATAACTCCAGAGAGTCAGGGCTGTTAAATCAACCTTGGTGCCTGCCTGCCAATTCTACAGATTCATTAAATCAAGTTCATTTGTTTTAAACCCAGTTTTATCTGTTGAATAAAAAAAATCTCCTCAAAGCACAACTCATTGTGAAAGAAAGAGAGCCATGTGGGAAACCCAAACCCAACTCCTAAATTTTACAGTAGGAGAATGGCCCATTTAATCAAAAAAAAATGTTTTTTATTTTCCACCAGGAACGTGGGAGGGAATAAAATTAGAAATGCAGGACTCGCCGTATTGTTTCAAAAAATTGTTCCCTTTACATGAGAAGTAGCAGAAAGAAATTCCATCAAGCCCAGGGGTAAACAACCACCTTGGCCAGAGGTGGGTTTCACATATTTTACCACCAGTTCGCCGCACATGCACACCTTCTAGGCATGCACCCGGCCTTCAGCGCATGTGCTTTGCACACGTGTGCATCTTCCTCACATGTGCCCAGCCTCAAAAACCTGCCTAAGTAGGATGGCATAGCATCAGGGCAGCTGGGTGGACTCACCCGCGATCTCTGCTACCGGTTCACCTGAACTGGTCCAAACCAGCTAAATATCACCTTTGACCTTGGCCCTAAGAGTTAAGTGGCTGATGAAGGTTTTATACACTTTCTACTCAGATTTATCTACATATGAACATATCACACATATTCAAATACTTGCATAGAAAAACACGGAGTTTAGTTGCCACAGTGACAAAAGTCAGACCTCTATGACTTTTTCTGATGCCTCCAAGAAGACAGCCTGTTAAATAGCTCCTTGGTGAGTTGGGGTTCAAGATTGTAAGGGTTAGTTAAAAACCCCTTCAGCTAGTGATTTCTCTATTAATGTCATTAATGGCACTGGGTGGGGAGAGTGGGGCTGAGCGGGTTAAGAGATTTGGGGGCATATAAGAAATCGATTGTAGAAAAAACAGAATTGGGATTAAATTTCTTTTTAAAAAACGTTTTGTTGAAATTTTACAGTGCAATAATATGAAAAGAAAAAAAAGAAACATAGTATTTTGACTTTTGTCCTTCTTGCTATCAAATATTAATTTTTGGATATATATTTTTTAATCGTACGTTTTTATGCAATAGTCAAGACAATGGACATACCTAACACTCCTTCCTCCTCCTATTTCCCCCATACAATCTTTACGGCGTTTTGGGCTGAGAGAGAGTGACTGGTCCAGAGTCACCGAGCTGAATTTCATGGCTAAGGAGACATTAGAACTCACTATCTCCTAGTTTCTAGGCCAGGGGTCGGCAACTGTAAACACTCAAAGAGCCACAAAGGTCCTAACTGGAAGCCCCTGTTCAATTCTGGAGCTGACCAGAAGTCTGGTTCCCCCACCATAGAGTTTCCTCCTAGCACGGCGTCCTTTTTCTTCTACCTGTCCTAACCGAAAGCCAAATCAATTGTGGAGCCGACCCCAACAGGGAGCCAAAGCAGAGGGATGAAAGAGCCATATGCTCCAGAGCTGCAGGTTGCTGACCCCTGTTGTAGGCCAATATCAACTTCCTCTTTCCTTATTCAGTCTTTTTTTTTTCCTTTTTCCACAAAAAGTCCATACAAAACTTTGAGATATTTTTGTAAAAAAAAAGTTTTTATCATTTGTTTCCCTGACCAAAGTGGTCAGCTTTTCCATTTCCGCAAGCTCCATCAATTTAATAATCCAATCCTTTACTCTGGGGGTCGAACCAGGAGCACATTTCTCAAAGGACAGGCAAATGGGAAGAGTAGAAATCCCCAGCGACTCATCCTACTGTAGAGAGCGCTTTAGTGGCCACTTGGTTTTGCCCTGTGCCTTGTAAGTTGGTCTCCTGCCTTCAGGGATCATTGCTGGTGTTGAAATATGATTCAACTCTAGATCACTTTGGATTCTGTTCATCACAGAATGGGGTTAGCACCATCCTTTCCTTCCCCTGAGAAATACCGTTGATCAGCTGTGCTCCAACCCTTATAAATAGATTGAAATTTCCAGCCCTTTTTATGGACTGTCCCGCTAGCAATAGCAATAGCACTTAGACTTATATACTGCTTCATAGTGCTTTACAGCCCTCTCTCTAAGCGGTTTACAGAGTCAGCCTATTGCCCCCAACAATCTGGGTCCTCATTTTACCCACCTCGGAAGGATGGTCAAGGAGTCAACCTTGAGCCTGGCGAGATTCGATCTGCCAAACTGCTGGCAGCCGGTGATCAGCAGAAGTAGCCTGCAGTACTGCACTCTAACCACTGCGCCACTAGATGACATATTCAGGGACTGGACTCCAGCAAAATTCCCATTTCTCTTCCCTGAAGATCTATCCATAAATACAGCCAGAAAATAATACCACACTAATGAGGCTCCATGTTCTGCAACACGGTCCCTGAAATTTTCTGCAATTGTGAGATGCTTTCACTGACAATCTGTTCCTGTGTCCTTGTCCGTTGGTGGAGTCGCTGTCATTCAAAGGCGCCCGTGTGTCGTGTCCCACTCCTCCGCTGACGGCCGGGTCAGGGAAATCCGAATCAGGCTTGCCTCTGCAGCTCTGCCCAAAGTCCTAGCAAAGTCCTCAGAGCAGGCAGGAGACCAGTAAGTGACTTCAGCAAGATAAGTTCGACTTTTGCCTGACTCAGAAACTGCCAGAAAGCAGATCCTTTATATAGGCCATGGGGTGTGGCTCCATGACTCAGTACTCATTAAGGCCTGCCCCTCCCTTCCTTCTGTTGCCTCCGCCTATCCAGTCTTCTGATGCGAGGGTCACTCCAATCAGCTGTTGTTGGGAGTAAACCCTCCTCAGGCTCACATGCTGTGGAGGAGGGGGAGGGGTCTAGCTGCTCCATTTGCCTGGGCATGGAGTCAGGGCTGGGGCAGGGAGGTGCTCCTTCTTCTGCAGTTTGTCTGGGCATGGAGCCAGGACTGGGGCTGGGAGGCATACATTCCTCCGTGTTCGGGAGCAGATAAGAAGGCCCCGGCTGCTCTGAGGGCGGGCAAGACACAACACCGTGTCTCCAAACTCCCAAAGGCATCTAATGAACTTAATCTTGAATGTCAGGAATTAGAAATGTCCGGCTTGTCCTTTTCAGCCCAAAGGAAACTTATATGCTAGTCTGGGGTTGTTGTTTTTTCTCCCCGCATTCTGGTGCTAAGCACATCTGTCTTCCAGATGACTCAAGGGGATACCTTGCTGAACTTTTGAGGCCACCTCAAGAAGCCGCCATCTTCTTTTCTGTGAAGTCTCTCTCCCACCTTAAAACGTACTTAAAAAAGATCCCATAATGTGGAGGGATGAGGACTGCTTAGGAAGTTTTAGGGTCTTTCTCGCACATGTGACACGCATTGGCTTGTGGGTGAAATTAACCCAGCTGGGGGGGGAAAAAAAGCAAAAATGAAGCTTGTCAGGATAATGAAACCTGATGTGGCCTTCTAAATGCTCCGTCATGAATAAGAATGTGCCAAGTGTCTGCTTTACCAAATCTAAAGTAACTTTTGAATACAATGTGCCTCATAAACTGAAAGACTACAAATTGCTGTCTGTGGAAGCGAATACATCTTCCTTTTCAAAGCTGTTCCCTTGCCAGTCAATCAAACTAAATGTACTCAAGGCAGCTCACCACCCATAGTTACCATCAGGGTTCAAAACAGATTAAAGTACAATTTGTAACCGCAACAATATTATAATAATCAAGTTTGGATTACATTGAGTGTCCACCTTTCCCAATTCTGGGTTGAAAACTGGGGTTTAGAGCCAGGAAAAGAAGTGATCTTAGGAGAAAAGTGTTCTCCTCCTCCTCCTCCTCCTCCTCCTCCTCCTCCTTCTTCTTCTTCTGTCCAGAGTTTGATTTTTTTTTTTTTTACTTATCTGTTAATTGCCTTTAAAACTTTCTTTCCCCTTTGCGTTTGACGGCGCTGGCTCTTTTTCAGGTTCAGTTAAGTCTGTAATCATAGTCAGCCGATGGTTGCAACACGAGTCAGCTCATGAAGTTCTCTAGCCAGATTTTATAATATAATGTAATAACAGAAATGAAGCTCAGTTCAGAGTGAGGGCAATTTGCATAGATGATTGTAGCCAGTGGTGGGATTCAGCCAGTTCGGGATGGTTTGAGCAAATCGGCAGTTAAATTGCTGGCTGGCCCTGCCCCTTCCCACCCCGCCCCTTCCAGGGCCACGCCCACCATGGCCACTCCCACCCAGCCAGTCATTAGGGCAGAGAATCAGTTGTTAAATTATTTGAATCCCACCACTGATTGTAGCTAATAAATTACATAGAAAATGATACGAAGTCAGAGCGCTGGGGAACCAGTAAAATTTAGCTATAGGCTGATCTCATCAAAGACCATTTAAATTATTACAAAGAAAAAACAGTGTCTCTTGAAAAGGCCAAATACTCAAATTCATCGTTTTTCATTATTTTAACAACAACAACAGAGTTGGAAGGGACCTTGGAGGCCTTCTAGTCCAACCCCCTGCCCAGGCAGGAAACCCTACATCATCTCAGACAGATGGTTATCCAACATTTTCTTAAAAATTTCCAGTGTTGGAGCATTCACAACTTCTGCAGGCAAGTCGTTCCACTTATTAATTGTTCTAACTGTCAGGAAATTTCTCCTCAGTTCTAAGTTGCTTCTTTCCTTGATCAGTTTCCACCCATTGCTTCTTGTTCTACCTCAGGTGCTTTGGAGAACAGCCCGACTCCCACGTCTCTGTGACAGCCCCTGAGATATTGGAACACTGCTATCATGTCTCCCCTAGTCCTTCTTTTCATTAAACTAGACATACCCAGTTCCTGCAATCGTTCTTCATATGTTTTAGCCTCCAGTCCCCTAATCATCTTTGTTGCTCTTCTCTGCACTCTTTCTAGAGTCTCAGCATCTTTTTTACATCGTGGCGACCAAAACTGAATGCAGTATTCCAAGTGTGGCCTTACCAAGGCATTATAAAGTGGTATAAACACTTCACGTGATCTTGATTCTATCCCTCTGTTTATGCAGCCCAGAACTGTGTTGGCTTTTTTAGCAGCAGCTGCACACTGCTGGCTCATATCTAAATGGTTGTCCACTAGGACTCCAAGATCCCTCTCACAGGTACTACTATTGAGCAAGGTACCACATATATGGTCCTGTGTATTTTGGTTTTTTTGCCTAAATGTAGAACCTTATTTTTTTCGCTGTTGAATTTCATTTTGTTAGATAGCGCCCAATGTTCAAGTCTGTCAAGATCTTTCTGTAATTTGAGCCTATCTTCTGGAGTGTTGGCTATTCCTGCCAGCTTGGTGTCATCTGCAAATTTGATGAGTTCCCCATCTATCCCCTCATCCAAGTCATTGATGAAGATGTTGAAGAGTACTGGGCCTAAAACAGAGCCTTGGGGTACTCCACTTTATACTTCCCTCCATGTGGATGTAGTTCCGTTGAGGACTACACGTTGAGTGCGGTTGATCAGCCAGTTACGAATCCATCTGGTGGTGGTGCTGTCTAACCCACATTTTTCTACTTTATCTAGTAGTAGGTTATGATCTACTTTATCAAATGCTTTACTGAAGTCCAAGTAAATTATATCGACAGCATTCCTCTGGTCTACTAATTTTGTCACTTTGTCAAAGAATGCAATAAGATTAGTCTGGCATGATCTGTTTTTGACAAACCCATGTTGGCTTTTGGTCATTACTTTGTTTGCTTCTAGGTGTTCGGTGATTCGTTGCTTGATTATCTTTTCCAGAATCTTCCCCGGTATTGAGGTCAGGCTGATAGGTCTGTAGTTTCCTGGATCTGTTTTTTTCCTTTTTTGAAGATGGGAACTACATCAGCTCTTTTCCAGTCCTCTGGCAGCTCCCCTGTGCTCCAGGATCTTTGAAAGATATAGTTCAGTGGTTCTGAGATCACGTCTGCCAGTTCCTTCAGAACCTTGGGGTGTAATCCATCCGGTCCTGGTGATTTGAACTTGTCTAGGGTAGACAGGTGTTCACTTACCATTTTCTTCCCTATTTTAACTTGTGTTTCTAATCTGTTTTTTGTAGTGCTGTTTTTGATAGGTTGGATTGTTTTTTCCTTTTGTGTAAAGACAGATGCAAAATATGAGTTAAGTAGATCTGCTTTCTCCCTGTTGTTTGTCACCTTCTTGCCACTTTCTCCCAGCAATGGGCCAATTGTTTCCTTGACTTTTTTCTTGTTTTTAATATGTTGGAAGAAGCTTTTTTTGTTATTTTTTACTTTTGTCGCTAGCCTTTGTTCATTGTGAGCCTTAGCTTTCCTCACTTCATCTTTACAGGCTCGGGCTATTTGCTGATATTTTGCCTTAGTTATTTGCCCCTCTTTCCACTTTTTATATTTGTCCTTTTTGTCTTTCAATTTGTCAGATTTTGATGAAGTGTACATGAAACTCTACAGTATACAAGAAGTCCAATAAAATGCTACTATAGAGTTGTGAGGGACGCGGTGGCTCAGGGGCTAAGACGCTGAGCTTGTCGATCGAAAGGTCAGCAGTTCAGCGATTTGAATCCCTAGTGCTGCCGTGTAATGGGGTGAGCTCCCTTTACTTGTCCCAGCTTCTGCCAACCTAGCAGTTTGAAAGCAAGTAAAAAATGCAAATGGAAAAATAGGGATCACCTTTGGTGAGAAGGTAACAGCGTTCCGTGCACCTTTGGCATTGAGTCATGCCGGTCACATGACCATGGAGAAGTCTTCGGACAGTGTGTGCTCTTCGGCTTTGAAACGGAGAAGAACACTGGCCCCTAGAGTCGGGAACATCTAGCACTAGCGCTGGACAGTAAATGTACCTGTGCCGTTTTCTGACTCAGGTGTTAATAAGAGTGTTTTTCAACTTACGTCAGGCGGGATAAGCTAGATAGAGATGGGAGGATTCAGATTAACTGATTTATTGCTAAAAACCCATGGACAGAAATCTTCTCAACTAATGGTCAGCACCTGATTAGAACCAGATAAGGATCATCAGCATTCAAGATGGATTAAACTTTTTTTAATTTATTTTTTATTTAATTTAATTTTGTCAAAACAATATATACAAGCATAACACTAAAAGATTATATAATGTATAAACAAATATATGAGGAGAAACAAGGAAGTATAAGCATATATATATATATATATATAGGGAAAGAAACAAAAGGACCGGAACGGTAGGCACGTTTGTGCTCTTATGCACGCCCCCTAGAGTCCTCTTAGGAATGGGGTGAGGTCAACAGTGGATAGATTTTGTTTAAAGCTTTTGGGGTTATGAGAAGAGACCACAGAGTCAGGTAATGCATTCCAAGCACAGATAATTCTGTTACAGAAATCATATTTTCTGCAATCCAAACTGGAGCGGTTGACATTAAGTTTAAATCTATTGGTAACTCTTGTGTTATTGTAGTTCTTAGTTCACTTGTGGCTATGTAGAAATTCTTGGTTGAACCTTCTTTTCACTCCTCCCCCTGGTTCTGCCAGTCCTCCTTCTACAGTTTATACACCGTGCAGCAAAAAGATTTCAAGTAACCTGGATTATAAAATGAGGCCATGTTATAGAAATAGTATAAATTTATACACACAGAGAGAATTGGCAATTCTTGGAAAACTATATCCCAAAACAATACAATTATTCAGGAAACTCCAAAGTAGAACAAAAGCACTGGAACAAATATTTTCTAAGTTTTTAAGAGAAAGATGATTTATATATACCCGGATCTAACCAAAACAATTTAGCTTCATGGAAATGCGGAAGTTTAATTAAAATAAAATGTTGATGGCTATGTTGAAATGTTGAAATGTTGATATATGAGTACATAAATTATTTTGTGAACGTAGAATTCCATGCAGTGATTTACTATATCCAAATGCCATATATTCTGTAATAAGGCTAAAGAGATGCAAGAATGATAGACTTCTATTATGAGGAAATGAAGGAATAAATGAAAATGAATTACGATTGGCACATTTTCTAGAAATATTGCATTCTATACTGTGAACTAGATCTGGTCCCTTTGACTGAAATTTCTTTTTTCAATCGTAATTTTCTTAAAAATTATATAACAATATAAAACCAATACAAACTCAAAAAGTAAAACAATGGAAAAGAGAAAATAGAAAGTGCAGAGAAGAAAAAGAAAAATAGAAAAGAAAGAAAAAAAGAATATGTTAAAGAAAAATAATGATTTCCCAGTTTATCGTGTATAAGGAATTTTAGGAATTTATCACATTCTGTCATGTCCCACTCCTCCGCTGACGGCCGGGTCAGGGAAATCCGAATCAGGCTTGCCTCTGCAGCTCTGCCCAAAGTCCTAGCAAAGTCCTCAGAGCAGGCAGGAGACCAGAAAGTGACTTCAGCAAGATAAGTTCGACTTTGCCTGACTCAGAGACTGCCAGAAAGCAGATCCTTTATATAGGCCATGGGGTGTGGCTCCATGACTCAGCACTCATTAAGGCCTGCCCCTCCCTTCCTTCTGTTGCCTCTGCCTATCCAGTCTTCCGAGGGTCACTCCAATCAGCAGCTGTTGGAAATAAACTTTCCTCAGGCTCACATGCTGTGGAGGAAGGGGAGGGGTCTAGCTGCTCCGTTTGCCTGGGCATGGAGCCAGGGCTGGGGCCGGGGGGTGCTCCCTCCTCTGCAGCCTGCTTGGGCATGGAGCCAGCGCTGGGACCGGGAGGTTCCCCCTCCTCTTCAGCTTGTCTGGGCATGGAGCCAGGACTGGGGCTGGGAGGCATACATTCCTCCGTGTTCGGGAGCAGATAAGAAGGCCCCGGCTGCTGTGAGAGCAGGCAAGACACAACACATTCTCTTAAAATACAATAAACCAGGGGTAAAATCCAGCAAGTTCTGAGAGGTTCTGGAGAACCGGTAGTGGAAATTTTGAGTAATTCGGGGAACCGGCAAACACCACCTCTGCCTGGCCCCAGAGTGAGGTGAGAATGGAGATTTTGCAGTATCTTTCCCCTGCTATGCCCACCAAGCCACACCCACAGAACCGGTAGTAAAAAAAATTGGATTTTACCACGGCAACAAACAATCTCTTCTTCCCATATCCCTTCTCGTATCCTTAAAACTTCATCTTTTCAGTCCTGATTATCAAAAAAAAAAAAAAAGTTCCATTAAAGTTTACCAGAGATAAGATAACTTAAGATAAGTTATAAGATAACTTTATATTTCCCTCCATTTGCTTTTAACAATCCTGATTTTAGTCCTTTCAAATAATGTCTTAGAACTTGATTTCTTTTCATTTTTCTTCTTTCTTTCTTTCTTTTTTTTTATCCCTTCTCACAAAATTCTTCAAAGCTTTACCACGGCTCTTTTGTAAATTCAGTAAAGGAAAACTATCCATGTTGTTTATTATTTGTGAATTGCTTTTCGTTATTTAAGACATCAGACAGTTTGTTTTGTATTCCAATGTAACACCAGGTTCCATATTATTCTTGTAGCCTATCTTTTCTAAACACACTTCCAGATCAGTCTCAATCCTGTCCGTCAAAACTTCTTCCACTTTCATGATCTTTTTTAAATACAGACCTATCTATAGAGATATACACTCTTAAAATTAACTTGTTCAATTGTTCAGTTGTATCCTTCAATATTTCCAATGATAAAATACTTTATTTCGTTCTGCATTATTAAATCATTTTTAAGGGTTCTTCTTTAATCTTTAGTTCCTCCAATCTCTGGTTTTCAAAGTCTCATTTTGTCACGTTTTTACGAGAATTCAAAGCAGAACCATTTAGGAATCTCATAATTAATTCCAAAATCTTACTTTTAATCCATCTGGACAAGTAGGGAAATGAAAAACATATTGCAGCGATCTTCCTAATAATCTCTGTCCCCACTGTGTTTACAGTAGAAATGGGAAGGCACAGATGTTATACCTTTGGAAGCTCCTAGTTACTAGCTCTTAAACTTTAAATAAAGAAAAAAAAATTAAGAGGAAATAGAAGAATAGGGCTCCAAAAATCAAGATGTAGGTGAATGGAACAACAACAAAACACAATAACTCTTGCCATCTAGTGGTCATCCAGATATTTACAGCCCTGTTATTTATTGAAGAAAAAAAAAAAGAATTTCAGCTGACACATCTCGTTCTTGCCCATTGGAGCTAGCATAGATACGGCTGCACCAATGGTGAAATCTAAATTTCTTTCCTACCGGTTCTGTGGGCATGGCTTGGTGGATGGGTCATGGGACATGGTGGGCATGGCTATGTGACTGGGGGATCAAAAGACAGAAACTCACTAACAATGTCCTGCTGGAGCAGGGTTGGACTAGATGGCCTCTAGGTCCCTTCCAGCCCTGGATTATCCTCTGAAGCTGCATCTAGTTTGTAGTCCTTCCTTCCTCTCTTCTTTCCTCCCTCCCTCCCTCCTTCCCTCCCTCCCTCCCTCTTTCTTTCTTTCTTTTTTTCTTTCTCTCTCTCTCTCTCTCTCTAACGAACCCCCCACCCCATTTTTTGCCTACACCCTGCATTTTTTACCTTTTAAAAAACGCTTTTAAAAGCAAAAAAAAAAGTGTCTGAGATCAGGCACCTCAGCTGGGGTCGTCAGAGCCTTGTTTTAACCCTTTAAAAGCATTTTTTTTACAACCTTGTCGGCCGAAGAGGTTGTTTAAAAAATGCTTTTAAAAGTTAAAAAAAAAGGCTCTGACGATCACGTGGTTCAGCTGGGCATGGAGGGGGGGCAGGGATTTTTGCTACCGGTTCTCCGAACCACCCACCACCATTGCTACCGGATTGAGCGATCCGGTCCGAACCTGGAGCATTTCACCCCTGGGCTGCACGTTATTTGTTGTTATATGATAAAATGCCATAGCAGAGGCTCACATCTGTTTAGAGCAACTTGTTTTGTTCCAGTTTGTTTTTCATGTTTGTTTTCTTTGAAAATAATTGGGAGAGAAATATTAATTAGAGCTAAGAAACAGGGGGATGCTGTAGAGAGGAACAGCACTCTTATCATCCTTCTACAAGTGCATCATTAATTAGAAACTGTATCCATGTAGGATTCAGCCAGAGGTACAGTATTTCTTCATTTAGCCTAGAATGATCTATTCCAGACTTTCAAAGCTGATCTCCTCCAATTCATTGGGATTTAAGACGGAACAACACCAAAGCTGGACATGACTGAAGAGATGGTATTCAGCTGGTTCGGACCGGTTTGGCCGAACCGGTAGCGGAAATCGCAGGTGGGCTTGCACACCTGCCCTGGCTCTATGCCATCCTATTTAGGCACGTTTTTGAGGCCAGGTGCATACACGGAAGGCCCGCAGGGCAGCAAAGCACATGCACGGAAGGCCAGGCGCATACTCACATTTGCGAACCAGTAGGGAAAGTAAGTGAATACCACTCCTGCATGAGTGGTCTACTCTGAATGGCAATTTCAATCCAGAAATTTCTTGTCCTATGCTTCTTGGTCCATTTTCATTGACGATGCCAAGGGATGGTCATCTGAATATAAAGCAGGTTCTACCTTTGAATATGGACACCGGATGCTATTGGTCAGGTAGTCTTAAGTAGTTCATGCTGAACTACTTCCTATAGTTGTGAATAAGATCGTGTTTCCATAGAAGCATGATAGCTCCATTGTAAACATGTTGTGGAGAGGAGGGGAGGGGATGGGAGAGGAGAGGGAGAGGGAGAAGAGACCAAAGGAATATAGAACAAAAGTAGGTAATGTATGTTAAGAGAGTTGAAACTTCTGCTATGACATCAGCTTTTTTAAAAAAAAATCAAACAGGAGTTCCTTTTCTTTAGAATGAATAGAATAGAATAGAATAGAATAGAATAGAATAGAATAGAATAGAATTATTGGCCAAGTGTGATTGGACACACAAGGAAATTGAAACAATATTGATATAAATCGTAAGGATACAAGCAACAAAGTTACCATCATACAGTCATAAGTGGGAGGAGATGGGTGATGGGAACAATGAGAAGACTAATAGTAGTAGTAATGCAGTCTTAGTGAATAGTCTGATAGTGTTGAAGAAATTATTTGTTTAGCAGAGTGATGGCATTCAGGGAAAAAACTGTCCTTGTGTCTAGTTGTTCTGTTGTGCAGTGCTCTATAGCTTTGTTTTGAGGGTAGGAGTTGAAACAGTTTATGTCCAGGATGTGAGGGATCTGTAAATATTTTCACAGCCCTCTTTTTGACTCCTGCAGTATACAGGTCCTCAATGGAAGGCAGGTTGGTAGCCATTGTTTTTTCTGCAGTTCTAATTATCCTCTGAAGTCTGTGTCTGTCTTGTTGGGCTGCAGAACCAAACCAGACAGTTATAGAGATGCTTATATATATTTTTTTAAACAAAAAAAATAGATTCTTTCTTTCTCCTTCCTTCCTTCCTTCCTTCCTTGTTTCTTTCATTCTTTCTTTCTCCTCACCCCTCCCTTCCGCTCCCCTCCCCTCCTCCCCTCTCCTCTCCTCTTTCTTTTCTTTTCTTTTTTTCATGATCCAGTTCTGGAACAAGGATAGAGGCATTGCTCCCAAATGTTTGCCTAGCACATTCAAAAGCAGACTGAAAAGAAACGGTTTGAGTCCTACTGGTAATTCACATTATTTATAGGAGATTCAGACTGTTAATATAAACTTATAAATCAATACCGTGATGCAGCTATTGGTCACAAACTATAAAGTTTCATTGGGCAGTATGCATCACTTACTGTCTTCCTTAATGTTTGGGCATGTTTAATTTCCTACTGACTTTTTCCCCATTTTGATTAAATAGTAAATCTAAGAGTTTCAAGAAGATATGGTAGAAGTGATATTTCTCATTAAAGGAATGGCAAAAGCAAGAAAAACCCCTGCATTAAAAATAAAGTTCTTAACTGGGTTGCTAATAATTTGTTTTACTTGGTAGAGAGAAGTTTAGAAACTGCTCCCTTCCCATTCCTCCCTCCTGTTTCTGCCACAGAATAGAATAGAATAGAATAGAATAGAATAGAATAGAATAGAATAGAATAGAATATTGCTCCCAGAAGCACGAAGCTGAAGCCTGAAGATGACGAATGAGACTTCGTCGAAACGTCGCCAAGACACTTCCAATTTTACGCGGGAGAAAACCCGAATAACCAAAGACCTACAAGAGATGGATTGCATCCATCAAAGAAAGGGTCTGAGTTACTTAGCAATAAATTCATAGATTTTCTGGAGAAACATTTAAACTGAACAGTGGGGACAGAGAATTAATTGATACAGAACATTTCTGTCCCCAGCAATCCAAAATTAATAGGGTTATCAGTGCATGTAACGTAGATGTCTGTGTGGATAAGATTATCAGCCCTGCTATCAAGCAAAACCAAGCATTTAATAGTGAGTGCCATACCAAGTACACTAATCAAACAGGTGACAAGAAAGTAGGAGCAGTCATGCACAACACAGGTTATGTTAGACAGTAAACACAAGGTCAATCAAAATGGACTCAAATGTCTATACATCAATGCACAGAGTATGAGGAATAAGCAGGGTGAATTAGAAATTCAAGTAAATGAGGGCAGATATGATATTGTTGCCCTTACGGAAACTTGGTGGGATGAAACTGACAAATGGAACATACAGCTAGAGGGATATAAATTATTTAAAAGAAATAGACCAAATAAAAGAGGAAGTGGAGTTGCACTATATATAAGAAATAACTACATCTCTACAGAAATAGAGCACAACAATAACGAAAATTATCTTGAATGCATTTGGGTCAATATTAAAAGGAGGGAAAATGATATTGCCATAGGCATATGCTATAGGCCACCCAACCAAACAGAGGAAGTAGATGAACTTTTTGCTAGTCAGCTAACTAAGGTATGTAGGAAGCACACCACAGTAGTAATGGGGGATTTTAACTACCCTGACATCAACTGGGAGACAAACTCTGCACCAAGTGGAAAATCCAACAGGTTCCTAACAAACCTAGCAGACAACTTTGTTTCCCAAAGAGTAGAGAAGGGAACAAGGGAATCAGTCATATTGGACTTAATTCTCACTAACAGAGATGAAATGATAGAAGGTGTTGAAGCTATAGGAATCTTGGGGGCAAGTGATCACGCAATATTGGAATTCAACATCATGCAAACACAAGTAGTAGAACAAAGTCAAACTAGAGTCTTGGACTTCAAGAGAGCTAATTTCAATAAACTCAGAGAGAGCTTGAGAAGGATTCCATGGATGAGAATCTTCAAGGGGAAAACAACTCAAGAAGCTTGGGAAATTTTGAAAAGTGAGATTATAAAAGCGCAGTCTAGCACAATACCAATGAGGAAGAAAAATAATAGATCTCAAAAGAAACCAGCATGGATGCATAAAGAACTATCTGACAAATTGAAAGACAAAAAGGACACATATAAAAAGTGGAAAGAGGGGCAAATAACTAAGGCAGAATATCAGCAAATAGCCCGAGCCTGTAAAGATGAAGTGAGGAAAGCTAAGGCTCACAATGAACAAAGGCTCGCGACAAAAGTAAAAAATAACCAAAAAAAACTTCTTCCAACATGTTAAAAACAAGAAAAAAGTCAAGGAAACAATTGGCCCATTGGTGGGAGAAAGTGGCAAGAAGATGACAAACAACAGGGAGAAAACAGATCTACTTTACTCATATTTTGCATCTGTCTTTACACAAAAGGAAAAAACAATCCAACCTATCAAAAAACAGATTAGGAACACAAGTTAAAATAGGGGAAAAAATGGTAAGTGAACACTTGTCTACCCTAGACGAGTTCAAATCACCAGGACCGGATGGATTACACCCCAGGGTTCTGAAGGAACTGGCAAACGAAATCTCAGAACCACTGAACTATATCTTTCAAAGATCCTGGAGCACAGGGGAACTGCCAGAGGACTGGAAAAGAGCTGATGTAGTTCCCATCTTCAAAAAAGGGAAAAAAAACAGATCCAGGAAACTATAGACCTATCAGCCTGACCTCAATACCGGGGAAGATTCTGGAAAAGATAATCAAGCAACAAATCACCAAACACCTAGAAGCAAACAAAATAATAACCAAAAGCCAACATGGGTTTGTCAAAAACAGATCATGCCAGACTAATCTTATTGCATTCTTTGACAAAGTGACAAAATTAGTGGATCAGAGGAATGCTGTCGATATAATTTACTTGGACTTCAGTAAAGCATTTGATAAAGTAGATCATAACCTACTACTAGATAAAGTAGAAAAACGTGGGTTAGACAGCACCACCACCAGATGGATTCATAACTGGCTGACCAACCGCACTCAACGTGTAGTCCTCAATGGAACTACATCCACATGGAGGGAAGTATGCAGTGAAGTACCCCAAGGCTCTGTTTTAGGCCCAGTACTCTTCAACATCTTCATCAATGATTTGGACAAGGGGATAGATGGGGAACTCATCAAATTTAACACCAAGCTGGCAGGAATAGCCAACACTCCAGAAGATAGGCTCAAGATACAGAAAGATCTTGATAGACTTGAACATTGGGCACTATCTAACAAAATGAAATTCAACAGTGAAAAAAGTAAGGTTCTACATTTAGGCCAAAAAAACAAAATGCACAGGTACTGGATATGTGGTACCTTGCTCAATAGTAGTAACTGTGAGAGGGATCTTGGAGTCCTAGTGGACAACCATTTAGATATGAGCCAGCAGTGTGCAGCAGCTGCCAAAAAAGCCAACACAATTCTGGGCTGTATAAACAGAGGGATAGAATCAAGATCACGTGAAGTGTTAATACCACTTTATAATGCCTTGGTAAGGCCACACTTGGAATATTGCATCCAGTTTTGGTCGCCACGATGTAAAAAAGATGTTGAGACTCTAGAAAGAGTGCAGAGAAGAGCAACAAAGATGATTAGGGGACTGGAGGCTAAAACATATGAAGAACGGTTGCAGGAACTCGATATGCCTAGTTTAATGAAAGAAGGACTAGGGGAGACATGATAGCAGTGTTCCAATATCTCAGGGGTTGCCACAAAGAAGAGGGAGTCAAACTTTTCTCCAAAGCACCTGAGGGTAGAACAAGAAGCAATGGATGGAAACTAATCAAGGAGAGAAGCAACTTAGAACTAAGGAGAAATTTCCTGACAGTTAGAACAATCAATAAGTGGAACAACTTGCCTGCAGAAATTGTGAATGCTCCAACACTGGAAATTTTTAAGAAAATGTTGGATAGCCATTTGTCTGAAATGGTGTAGGGTTTCCTGCTGGGCAGGGGGTTGGACTAGAAGACCTCCAAGGTCCCTTTCAACTCTGATATTATTATTATATTATTCTGTTCTGTTCTGTTCTGTTCTGTTCTTTCACTCCTTTTTATTTTTTCTCATGATTCACTCTTGATGCTACCAAAAAAAAAGATCTATATCATGTTCAGAACTGGTCACCCTTTTGCTCTTAATTGATTCTTTCAACCTTTTAGAAACCATCAAATTAACTGTGCTTTCAAGATGTATATTCATCCACTAATATGTGGTTTTTCCATTGTCACTGCAGCATAACATGCAACAATCATTAATTTATGGATTCCTACTTTCATATGCACCAACAACAACAAATACATACTTTCATCATTTTAGTGCTTTGATTCATAATTAAATCTAGGGCTTCATTTCCCTGTATGTATTCACCAATTCCCTGAACCAAAACCATGTCCATCCAGATCAATTACATTCTTTCATTTTCTCTTAGTTTGACTGACACACAACATGTTTATTTTTCTTTGCTCTTTGCCATTTAATCCCCTTATATTAAAAGTCACAATTATCGTATGTCATAGTAGGCTTTAGATGGGCCCATAGATACAGACCTCTGTCACTTGTCATGAATGCGATCAATTAAGGCTTCCACATAACCATTCTTAATACTATAGAGAAAAGGTGTAAACTAGTCTACCTGCCTTGATCATACCTGTCCCTGCAGTATTTCCTGTAATAGTACAACAATCAGGCTCGGTATGTTTGGACCAGTATGGTATGGCAATGCAGGTTAGTCTTATCCTAACAAAATTAATGGGGTGTTCGGTCCAACCAATCTTGCTTTGTAATTAAAATCCAGACCGTATAGGACTGCTTGGATCAGAGGTGGGTTTCAGCAGGTTCTGACCAGTTCTGGAGAACTGGTAGTGGAAATTTTGAGTAGTTCAGAGAACCAGGAGTAAAAATTCTGACTGGCCCTGCCCCCATCTATTCTCTGCCTCTTGCATCCCAGCTGATTGAGAGGAAATGGGGATTTTACAGTAGCCTTCCCCTGCAATGCCCACCAAGCCATGCCCACCAAGCCACACCCACAGAACCGGTAGTAAAAAATTTTGAAACCCACCACTGGCTTGGATAAATAGCAGCTTTGCCAGTAAGAGTATTTCCAGGCAGCCCACCAGAGGTTGTATTCAGACGGTTCGGGTGAACCAGTAGCAGATCACAGATGGGACCACCCCGACTCTATGCTGTCTTATTTAGGCACGGTTTTGAGGTCGGGCGCACGTGCTGAAAGCACACGCGTGCACGAAGTAGGCATGCGCTCCCACGGCGAACCGGTGGCAACAAAATGTGAAACCCAGCGCTGCAGTCCACCTTGTCTCCAAGATCATTGATTTGTTGAATTTAACCTTTGGGTAACACTTCCTCACCTGCTGAGAAAGCTCTAACTTCATTCCTCTCTGCCTTTAGACCCGTTATGGAGAACTTATGGCACGCGTGCCACAGGTGGCACACCGAGCCGTATCGGTGGGCACACGAGCTCAGCTCCTTTTCAGGCCTTCTGGGCCCACCGGAAGTAGGGAAACTGACTGTTTCCTGCCTCCGGGAAAGGGCCTGGGGTGTGTGAGGAATGTCCGTTTTTTGCTCTCCCCAGGCTCCAGAGCCTTTCTAGGAGTTTGGGGAGGGCGAAAATGGTCTTCCCCATCCCACTGGAGGCCCCCCAGAGGCCAGAAACAGCCCATTTTCCGACTTCCGGTGGGACTGGAAGTCAGCAAACAGACCATTTCCAACCTCCAGAGGGCCTCTGGGGGGATGGGGAAAGCCGTTTTCGCCCTCCTCAGGTTCCTAGAAAGGCTCTGGAGACTGGGGAGGGCGAAAAACAGACCTACTGGGCCCACCATGCCATCACGTGCAAAAAGTGGGGGGAGCGCGTGCATGTGGGAGATGGGGCACATAGAATTATGGGTGTGAGCAAGCGTTGCCCCCACTTGCACATGATGGCAAAAAGGTGCCACATCATGGCACATCATGGCAAAAAGCTTAGCCATCACTGATCTAGACAAAGCAGGTTAAACAGGGGGGAAATATGTGTTGTATGATACTGATTATTTGAAAGTGATTCCATTTTTGAAAGAAGTTGTTCATTGGCAGCTGAACAAAAATGGGAGGCAGACATCTGGCCCAGAGCCATCATTCAACCCCTCTCTGGTTCTGGACTCAGAGAGTTAATGAAGACAGATGAAGCCATCCTTACCGCTGACCTCTTGGTGCTAATGAAAATTATTTAATGGTCAAGCCCTGTCACTAGAAAAATAGATTAATTAGTGAAGGAAGCAAAGGGAAAGGCACTCTAATGTCTTCTTGGCTTCTAATAATAGAGTTGCAATCAAGTCAGGTAACCTATGAGCAAAGATGCTGATAGAAGAGGGCAACTTTGCAACTCACCTTCATCACCAGTCACAATGGCAGCAAATGCCCTCATCACCACCAGATGCTCTGCAGAGGGACTATGGCCAAAACAAATTGCTGTCTTCCCTGAAATTAAGTTTAGCCATATGGTTGGACACTTGAGCAAAAGATCTAGTAGAGGCATGCAAGGGGAGGGAGGGAGGGAGGGAGGGAGGGAGGGAGGGAAGGAAGGAAGGAAGGAAGGAAGGAAGGAAGGAAGGAAGGAAGGAAGGAAGGAAGGAAGGAAGGAAGGAAGGAAGGAAGGCTCTTTCCCAGAGCAGAAAAGGGGCATGAGGTGACTCGGGACAAGGCATAAAGGCCACACAACCAGCTGAGAGTTCAAACTCCCCTTTAGCGCTCCAACTTTCCCCCAAATGCTCCCATGTTATGCAAGTCCCGGAGCAAAGCGCTCATACACAAACACAGAGCAGCCTCTGGCTGCGAGTAGTCTGGCAAAACACTGTTAGCACAACAGCTTCAAAGCAAGAAGTCCAGCGAGGCAAAGGAACAAGGAAATGGAACCACGAAGCAAAGAATAAGGTAATGAGTCCACGAAGCAAGGAACAAGACAACGAGTCCACAAAGCAAGGAATAAAACAATGAGTCCATGAAGCAAGGAAAAATGCAAGCAGTTCTGCAAATGCCAGATATCGGCAACAGCACACAAAACAAATTCAGTGTTTGTTCCGACAAACGCCCCTCCCCGCAGCGTCTCCCTAAGTCTCAGTCCCCAGGTGTGCCTTGTGAAGAGAGGTGGAGCACTCTCCTCCTGAGTTGCCAGAGTGCTGTTCCTGCCTCCTGTCCAGGAGGGGGAGAGGCGGTCTTTGCTCATCGGCTGAGCTCCATCACTCCTCACTTCCACTACCTGCCCTCTCTCAGTCATCCTGCCCAGGGGTGAAATCTAAAAAATTTTCCCTACCGGTTCTGTGGGCTTGGCTTAATTGGTGGGCGTGGCTTGGCGGTCAGATGGCTTGGTGGGCATGGCCAATAACAATAAATAATAAAAATAATAAACAAAGTCTAAAAAAACAATGAGAGGTACCAAAAACCAACTTTCACACTTTAAACACACACAACACAACACAACTGACTCACACACAATGTAAAAGCAGCTGCACTTCACACTTCACATAGCCACAAAAAGCTCAAAAACCAACTTTCACACTTTACACACACACAACTAACACACACACACACACAATATGCCACATACAGCTTTCTGAGATTTTGTGTGTTTGTGTAGTTAGAGTGAAACACTACAGAAACACACCAAATCTCAGAAAGCTGCACAAATATTTTATTTTATTTTATTTTATTGTGGACTTTAAAACATGTTTTCTACAAGTAAGAGTACAAGTAAGGTTCTGCTGTTTTTTATTTTTAAAGGCCTGTTTCGGCTGAAGCAAAACCGGATTTTAAAAGTAAAAAAAAAAAACCCTCTGCAGATGGTGCGGCTCAGCAGAAGTAGGGGGGCGGGGCCAGGGATTTTTGCTACTGGTCCTCCGAACCAGCAGCCGCCATTGCTACCGGATCGCGCGATCCCGTCCGATCCGGGAGCATTTCACCCCTGATCCTGCCCCCATTCATCCCTGCTGGCAAGCCATTCCAAGCCTGAGGGGCCCAGGGTTGCCTTGTCCTCCTCCCCACATTCCTCCAAAGTCAATGAGGCTGCCCCCTCGATCACCGTCAGCCCCAGCTCTGCCTCGTCCTCCTCCGAGGATTCAGGTTCCAACGAGGGCATGATAGGACATTTGAATGGCCAATGCAAGGATGAAATGATGCACGAAATCCTTGCTGTATACAAACCAATGAGGCTCTGAGTCAACAGGAGTGACATGCAGATCGATAAAAATGTATTCCTTAATAATATCTGTAACAGAAAAACATAATTTCTGGAGGAAAGTCAATCCAGAATTTCTACTTTTTGCAGGGCATCACCTTTCTCAATCCCCAGGCCGCAGTCTCTTACCAGGAATCGGGCCATGCAATCAGAGTGAAGCAGGGGTGAAATGCTCCCAGTTCAGACTGGATCGGCCAATCCAGTAGCGATGGGGGCAGGTGGTTCGGAGAACCGGTAGCAAAAATCCCTCCCACCCACCCACCCATGCCCCCCCAATCGCCCAGTCACCAGGTTGCCCGCTTGCCACTTCTTTTAAAAAATGGTTTTAAAAGGTAAAAAAATGCTCTGATGATAACAGCTGAACTGTGCGATCATCAGAGCCTTTTGTTTACTTTTAAAAGCATTTTTACAACCTATTTGGCTGAATAGGTTGTAAAAAATGCTTTTAAAAAGTTAAAAAAGGCTCTGACGATCACAGCTGAGCCACATGATCGTCAGAGCCTTTTTTTGACTTTTAAAAGCATTTTTTACAACCTATTCGGCCGAATAGGTTGGAAAAAATGCTTTTAAAAGTAAAAAAAAAGATTTTGCACCACAGCTGATCACACCCTCTGTGCACTGTTCTTACCCCATGCTTCCTTTTGGCGTGCACTGCATGTGCGCACCTCGCATTTGGTGCATGATGCACACTGTGCATGTGTGCACACGCAGCACACATGCGCAGCCACCGAACCGGTAGTAAACCAGTTCAGATTTCACCACTGGAGCAAAGCTTCATCTATTCACGCGCAGAATCTAGGTTGCCTGTGAAACCATCCCTGTGAGAGGGGCTTTGGAGTCCTAATGGATGATCACTTGAATATGAGCCAGCCGTGTGCAGCAGCAGCCAAAAAAGCTAATACAATCCTGGGTTGTATAAACAGAGGCATAGAATCAAGCTCACGTGAAGTATTAGTGCCGCTTTACAAAACCCTAATAAGACCACACCTGGAATACTGCAACCAGTTTTGGTCATCATACTACAAAAAAAGATGTTGAGACTTTGGAAAAAGTTCAGAGAAGAGCAATTAAGATGATCAAAGGCCTGGAGCCTAAATCATATGAAGAACGGCTGCAGGATTTGAGTTTGGGTAACCTAAAGAAAAGAAGAATTAGGGGTGACATGATAGCAGTATCCCAGTATTTGAGGGACTGCCACAAAGAAGAGATGGGGGTCAAATTATTCTACAAATCACCAGAGGGCAGGACAAGAAACAATGGTTGGAAACTAATCAAAGAGAGAAGCAACCTGGAATTAAGGAGAAACTTCCTAAGAATGAGGACAATTAGTTTGCCTTCAGAAATTGTGGGTACTCCATCACTGGAGGTTTTTAAGAAGAGACTAAACACCCACTTATCTGAGATAAGTGATCTAAGAAATGATCTAAGTGCCAAAGCCCACTGCAACTACATAGCAAAAAAAGCTCTAAGAATTGTAAACCTAATTTTGCGTAGCTTCTTTTCCAAAAACGCCACACTACTAACCAGAGCATATAAAACATTTGCAAGACCAATTCTAGAATACAGCTCGTCAGTTTGGAACCCTCACCACATCTCTGACATCAATACAATTGAACGTGTCCAGAAATATTTTACAAGAAGAGTTCTCCATTCCTCTGAAAACAACAAAATACCTTATCCCACCAGACTTGAAATCCTAGGTTTAGAAAACTTGGAACTCCGTCGCCTTCGACAAGACCTAAGCTTAACTCACAGAATCATCTATTGTAATGTCCTTCCTGTTAAAGACTACTTCAGCTTTAATTGCAATAATACTAGAGCAACTAATAGATTTAAACTTAATGTCAACCGCTTTAATCTAGATTACAGAAAATATGACTTCTGTAACAGAATCATCAGTGCTTGGAATACTTTACCTGATTCTGTGGTCTCTTCCCATAATCCTAAAAGTTTTATCCAAAAACTTTCTACTATTGACCTCACCCCATTCCTAAGAGGACCATAAGGGGCGTGCATAAGCGCGCAAACGTGCCTACCATTCCTGTCCTATTGTTTTTTTCTTTTCTCCTTCCTATATATATGCTTATACCTCCTTATATTTACCCATATATAAATATGTTTATTTACTGTATAATCTTTTTGTATGATACCTACATATATTGTTGTGACAAAATAAATAAATAAATAAATAAATGAGATAATATAGGTTCTCCTGCTTGAGCAGGGGGCTGGACTAAAAGACCTCCAAGGTCCCTTCCAGCTCTATTTTATTCACCTTCACCATCCCCATCCCTGATCTACGGAAGACAATTTTTCTTCTGAAACCGGTCCCTGGTGCCAGAAAGGTTGGGGACCGTTCCTATAGATAGAAAATAAAGTTTTCCTTGAGTTAAGCCTGACAAGGAGATGACATGGACACATCCTTGCAGTTTTCTAGGTGACAGGGCAGGAATGGGGTGATTCTGGTTTCTTCTGCCATTTTTATTCAATTTTCCAGTCTAACCTACAATGTAGGGGCCAGTGGTGGGATTCAATTTTTTTTTTACTACCGGTTCTGTGGGCGTGGCTTGGTGGGCGTGGTATGGCTTGGTGGGTGTGGCTTGGTGGACATGGCAGGGGAAGGATACTGTAAAATCTCCATTCCCTCCCCACTCCAGGGGAAGGATACTGTAAAATTCCCATTCCCACCCCACTCCAGGGGAAGGATATTGCAAAATCCCCATTTTCTCCTGATCAGCTGGGACTCGGGAGAAAGAGAATAGATGGGGGAGGGCCCAGTCAGAGGTAGCATTTACCAGTTCTCCAAACTACTAAAAATTTCCGCTACCAGTTCTGCAGAACTGGCCAGAACCTGCCCATGTCTGGTTTTGGGGCGGGGGGTCCTAGTGGTTTCCCATCCTGGGATAAGCCAGGAGCAGTTTGATTTGTTTTAAATGTCAATTTCTATGAAAATGTATATTTTATCACTGCCGTGAATATATTATTTTTAAAATCCAGCTATTCCTAATGTATTCTTTTGGTATAGAATATTTTTCGGGTTATATTCTCTTTTCCAGTAGACGTTATTTAGTGCAGATTTCTGAGAGAGAATGATGGGGACCAGCAGCTTCATTCCCTGCTGCTATTAATGCTAATCTGTTTTGGCAAATTGCCCCAGACTATCCTTTTAAAAAAATCATGTGGGGATATATTTGCATCTCTTGGCTAATGATGGCTGCCCAGAAAAAAAAAATTGGGGTTGCAATGAAGAGGTGTACAATCTCTTCTTTCTACTGGAAAAGGCTAGATTTCATTTTAAGACTGTTGGAAGACCATGAGTTTATATACAAATCAGTAGCTATTGACTATGATGCTGATGTATTAACTCTCCTTCACACAGGCGATATGACTCTGAGTCCCAGTTGCTGCTGTACAATAAGTGGGAAAGAGCTACTCTACTCATATCTTGCTTGTGGGCTTCTTGGAGAACCTGCTCTCTGCTGTATGCTAAGAGCTATGTTGGATAGTTAGGGTTTGGTCTGCTCCAATAAGGCTACTCTTCCACTAAAGGAAACAAACCAAATATTTTATTCCTAATGTTCCCATTTCTGGAATAGTGTGATCCATTACATATTGCCAGCAAAGAAGAAATATACCAACCAAAAGAAGAGAGGAGATGAATCGGCATAAAACCTGCGTATGCCGCTATGTAGGTTGAGATACTCCATTAGATGTGTGTGTGTGTGTGTGTGTGTGTGTGTGTGTGTGTGTGTGTGTGTGTGTGTGTGTGTAGGTCTTGGCGTATTCAGGTCTTTTCCCGTGTAAGGTTGAGAGTATCTTGGCGACTTTTCGACGAGGTCTCACTCATCATCTTCAGGCTGCTGCTTACGGCTTCGTGCTTGTGCGAGCAAAGCAATTAAATTAATTTAGCCTTCCTCTTCCAATACTCTTCACCTTTGACCTCAGTTGCCTTGTGGTCATTTTATGGAAACTGGATGATCATTGGGTTGGTTGGTTGGTTGGTTGGTTGGTTTTATGTATCTTTCTGCATAACTGTAGTTCCCTGAGCACTTTCCTTTGATGCCCCAGTACATGAGAGATCACAACAGCAATTAACAGCAATAACCTTGAGTGGGAGAAAAATGTGTTATGTTTAAATAATTTTCAGTGAAAGATTGTGGAGAGAATTTAATAGCAGTGCTAACAAAGTTTTATTTATTTATTTATCCTGCCTTTATTACGTTAGAAATAACTCAAGGCAACAAACAACACTCTTTCGTCCTCCTCTTTTTCCACACGACAGCCCTCTGAGGTGGGTTCTGATGAGAGAGACAGAGAGAGAGAGACAGAGAGAGAGAGAAAGAAAGAAAGAGACAGAGAGACAGAGACAGAGACAGAGACAGAGAGACAGAGACAGAGAGAGAGAGAGACAGAGAGACAGAGACAGAGACAGAGAGACAGAGAGACAGAGAGACAGAGACAGAGACAGAGAGAGAGAGAGAGAGAGAAAGAGACAGAGAGACAGAGACAGAGACAGAGAAACAGAGAGAGAGAGAAAGAGACAGAGAGACAGAGACAGATAGACAGAGAGAAACACAGAGAGAGAAAGAGACAAAGAGACACAGAGAGAGACAGAGAGAGACAGAAAGAGAGAGAGAAAGAGAGAGACAGAGAGAGACAGAGAGAGACAGAGAGAGAGAAAGAGACAGAGATAGAGAAAGACAGAGAGACAGAGAGAAACAGAGAGACAGAATAGTCACTCAGCTGACCATCATTTCTAAGGCAAGACTAGAATTCACAGTCTCCTGCTTTTTAGATCAGCACCTGAACCGCTACAATCAAATAGGCTCTCAGTTTTAAGACTGCCAAGACAAAAGTCAAGTTCATTGGAACTAATGTACCATCTCACTCTCACCTAAAAAAATAGATTTTTTTTAATGTGATGCATCACCTGCATTTGAAAAGTCATCAGGTCAGCCGCATGATAAACCTTTCAATATATATCCCTATGGATTTCAGATTTTATTCTGTATTTGTTTGATTACTCAGGGGAGCTCACTCCATTTCTATCCGAGATGTCCTTTAAAAGCCAATAGCTGAAGAAAATCTGTTACTTGAAAAATCTATCAGATGCTATGCCAAGATTTCATCTGCACAGGTTTCAGAATAATTGCTGGGGATTTGTTCCTGGGTACTAATGATATATTTCTCATTAATAAACTGTGCCAAACACAGCTCCCAGTGAGGATTCGTGGAGAACTGGACTCCCTGAAGGCAAAGGGACAGCAAGAGGCAGAATTCCATCGGAAACAGCGGCTAGACCAGATGGATCATCAGGTTTTTATCGTAAATGTTTTGATGATGAACTTCTACAACCTTTACAAATCAAGGTGAACTCTATCTTACAGGGAGGAAATAGGCCAGAAAGTTGGAAAGAGAAATATATCATTAAGTCCTTGAGTGGCTCAGACTGCTAAGACAGTCTGTTTTTAACAGCAGCTGTTTGCAATTACTGCAGGTTCAAGTCCCACCAGGCCCAAGGTTGACTCAGCCTTCCATCCTTTATAAGGTAGGTAAAATGAGGACCCAGATTGTTGGGGGCAATAAGTTGACTTTGTATATAATATACAAATGGATGAAGACTATTGCTTGGCATAGTGTAAGCCACCCTCAGTCTTCAGAGAAGGGCGGGATATAAATGCAAATAAAAAAAAAATACCCAAAGAAGAATAAGGTTTGACTCAAATGTGAAACTACTGACTGATATTGTTGTTCAGTGCTGATTACAAGCAGGGGTGGGCTTCAGATCTTTTACCAATGGGTTCGCTGCCCCGTTTCTGAGTGGGCGTGGCCATGATGGGTGTGGCCTAGTTGACCGCCTGCACTATGGCAAGGGGGCTTTTTCGGCTTCCCCAGGCTCCGGAGGCTTTCCTTGAGCCTCCAGGAGGGCGGAAACAACTTCTCCTGGAGTCTGAAGGCTCTCTGGAGGCCAGAAACAGGCCCTTTTCCAAACTTCAAGAACTTCCGGTAGGCCCATTTTTTGCCCTCCCAGATTTACTTCCTGCACTTATTTTGAATGATGAACTGGCCGCGTGGAGATTCCTGGGAGGGGCGGGGAGGCATGGCCAGCCGGGGGGGCATATGGGGATTCATCGAACCCTGGCGATCCTTGGCTAGAGGATCGCCCGAACCCTGACAAACCCCCAGGAGCCCCTGACTACAAGTTGTTCACAACAATTCTAGCTGAGAGATTGAAAAAAACAATCTTCAGGAATTTATTCATGAGGATCGATGTGGCTTTTTACCTAAAAGAGATATAATTTTATCATATTTTATTTATCTATATATTAAATTATTGTATTTTATTCCAATTTTGTTTTAAATCGTATTTTATTCCAATTCTATTTTAAATTGTTTTTAAACAGATTTTAGTAATAATTTGTGTCTAGAACTCTGCACTTTGATATGGCCCAAGGGCTAATCAATAAAGCAAACAAACTAACTAACCTCAAAGACAGTTAAAAGATACAAAATGTGTTAGATATTTTGGAATATTTGGAGCAATACAATAAAAAAAATAATAAGCCACGTTGATTTTTTTTTTTTTTTAGAAGTAGAATTTGATCATTTGAACTGGGGTTCCTTGTTCAGAGTTTTGGAAGATCTAAATTTTGGAGAGAATTTTATAAAACAGGTAAGATACTTTATAGAAAGCACAAATAATGGTTAATGGAGACCTAATAAAATCAATGAGATACTGAAAATAATAAGCGCGGGATGACCACTATTTTCTGCCGTGTTTATTTTGGTTCCTAAAATACTGAATAAAGGTATAAAACAAGGATTGTGGAAGTAAAGATTTTAAAAGATTCTTTTAAGTTAAGGGTTTTGCTGGTGACTTGGTGCTGGGTTCAGTGATGAAATGTAAAATTTGTTACTACTGGTTCTGTGGGTGTGGCTTGGTGGGGGGATAATGTGACTGGGAGGGTGTGGCCAACTTTTTTTTTAACTTTTAAAAGCATTTTTTTTCTACAACCTCTTCGGCCGAAGAGGCTGTAAAAAATGCTTTTAAAAGGTTCTGACAATCCCAGCTGAGTTGCCTGATCGTCAGAGGCTTTTTTTAAAAAAACTTTTAAAAGCAGAAAAAATGCTTTTAAAAGTAAAAAAAAAAAAAAACCTCTGATGATCGTGCAGCTCAGCTGCGCATGCGAGCGAGGGGCAGGGATTTTTGCTACCGGTTCTCCGAACCACCTGCCACCATCGCTATCGTATTGGGCGATCCGGTCTGAACTGGGAGCATTTCACCCCTAGCTGGGTTCCAACCCTCTAAGGCGGGGGTGTCAAACTCAAGGCCTGCAGGCTAAATCCGGGCCGTGGAGTGCTTAGATCTGGTCTGCAGACTCACCCCGGAAACACCAGCCTGCAGTGCCTCTGCCAGTGAAAATGGAGCTTTGTTTTCGGCCACAACAGCCCCTTCCAACCATCTACCAGCAAAAAAGGAGCTTGGGGGAGCCGCACACAGCCCGTTGGCAGAGGGCTGCAGGAAGCCATTGCAGCCGAAAACGGAGCCTCAATGAGTGACGTTGAGCTGGCCACACCCACCCTGGCCATGCCCACCCAGCTCCCCAAGGTCAAATACAACCCTGATGCGTCCCTCAACGAAATCCAGTTTGACATCCCTGCTCTAAGGGAATTGCAGCATTAATGGGGAATTTTTTTAAAAAATGGATACATAAGCAGGTTTCACTCAGACTTCAAAACAGGGATGAAATCCTTGGGGGATTGTGGGCGTGGCTTGGGGGGGTCCTGTGACTGAGTGGGACTGTGAGTGATGTTGGTCACGCCCACTCAGTCACAGGACCCACCCACCACACCAAGCCACGCCCACAGAACCGGTAGGGAAAAATGTTTTAATATCATCATTGCTTCAAGAGGGCTCTGCCATGACAGCTCTGCCACAAGTGATAAGGAAGCCCCAAAGCAAAGTGTTGTGACCCAGGCCCAAGTAGGTAATAGGAAACTCAGTCTGTGAAAAAACAAACTTTATTCAAACAGTGAGAATTACTTCATTCCCAGTGTAGTTTAACTAAATTAAAGCAAATTCCTCCCAACACAAATTCTTCAGTCCTATCGCAAACATTCGTCTAATTAGGCAAACTGCCTTTCTTGGCAAATGTTCAGAAATCACCAAAAGAAAAATAAATGCAAGATGTAGATGGAGAAGACGACGAAGCAACTACGTTGTTTTCTGGCAAAGCCCAAACACCATTGCTGGTCTGTTTTAAGCTTTATGGGTGGGGCCAATCATCTCTTGGCCCTACTCCTGAGTCGTCCTCTTTGCTTGAGCTGTTCTTGCCTTCTGGCAGCTCTTCTCATACATGCATTAGGAACAGGCTCCTCCTGTTCCTCTGCCTCACTACTATCAGGCTCTGGAGGCTCTGGAGGCTCTGGAGTCCACACCTCACTCCCCAATGGCCCTGGCCCCACCTCTGCCTCATCGTTGTCCGACTCCGTTGCCAGCTCCGCAGGCTGCTGGCAGACCACAACACTAAGTATCTCTGACTAGAAGAAAAAAGATGTAACTTGGATTTCACACGCCGGCTCAATTGTCCTGCACAAATGTACACTAACTCTGAAGGCAGCATGGTCAACGTCTCCTTCTCCATCAGTATCAATATAGGAAAATATAGGAGAAATGCAAAGCTCTGTTAGGCGTCAATGCTGACCAGCACGAGGAAGCAGATCAGGTAAATAAAATCCCATGCAGAATTAAAGGGCGTGCATAAGTGCACCTCTGTGCCTACCGTCCCTGTCCTAATATTCCTTTTTAACTTACTCTTTTTATGTATCCAAATTATGCTTATACTTTTACCTGTTGTCTTATATATGATTGGCAAATAAATAAAAGAATAAAAATAAAAGAATAATTCTATTCGATATTTGCATTTGAAAGCTGGTACAATACTTAATGTTGGTGTTAGCATTTGAATGCATCACATTGTATTTATTAACAAACCCCCGAATGCTCGCTGTGAAGCTTCATTGCTTGACTTCTTATAATGATTCACTGAGTGTGTATTGTCATGCGCTGCCTACTTTGGGGAGATGATGAGATCATTAAGCATTTGGAAAAAGCTTTCAAGGATGCAAAGCACTTTTGCCTACATTATCTGAGTAATGTTTATTTGAAACCACCGGGTTACAATTATGCCATTGATGATAGAGGTTCAACTTCTCCCATCAGTTCCAACCAAAGTTATGGGAGAAGGAAAAACTTGATCCACACACAGTCCAGATCATCATCATCATCATTTAATGACCCCATAATCCCTTGCAGGGTGGAGTCTAGTCAACTGAATGGAGCTAGCACAGTGTTTAATGGCCGGATACCCTTCCTGTCGCCAACGTGGAACTCGGTTCAGCAGATATATTTGTTGTGGCCTGATAGTGGATCTGGCAGCAGAGTCAGATAGTAAGAAGGTTGGGGAAGAACATGGGCCAGTCCTGGAGTCTGGGAAAGGCACTGGTGAGGGCTCTGTGTCTGAGGCAGAGAGGGGGCCAGAGCCGTATGCTAGTTATCAGCTCCCTTTGGAGTCAGACATCAGTGAGGCAGATGAACAGCTGGAGCCTGTTCCCAGTGTGCACATTCGCAGAGTTGCCAGACGAAGGGAACAGCTAAAGAAGAAGGGTCAACTTGGAAGTAAGGCCACAGGTGGATGATGAATGGCCCCTCCCAGAGGGAATAAAAGAGTAGCGAAGGGGGAATGTAGTTTGTAGGAGACAATTAGTTCATTACTGCATTCTTGCCAAGTATTGTGGCCTCTGAAAGGTATTGTCCTGGCCACTCTCCAAGCCTGATAAAGGTCAGTAAGTGTGAACTATCTTGAAAGACTGTGGGAGAGGAAAGACTTTGCTGGAGAGGAATTCACTGTAAATTAAATAAAAGGGGCTTATTGGGACGAGGACTTCGTGCTGCTGGGGAAGCCTAGAACAATATTCTCATTGTGCCCAGAAAGAGAAATATCTGCCTCTACCTAGGATCGAACTCACAGCCTCCTGATTGTGAGGCGAGAGCTCCACCTCTAGGCCACCACACAAATCTACACAGTCCAGATGATTGGGCTGTAATGATATGCGTACTTGCCCAAGTGTCACTTACACTGTTTCATGTCCTTCTCAGTAGACTGACAACAGAATTGAGATCGTGTGAAGTGTTAGTACCACTGTATAATGCCTTGATATTATATGCATCCAGTTTTGGTGGCCGCAATACAAAAAAGATGTTGAGACTTTAGAAAGAGTGCAGAGAAGAGCAACACAAATGCTTAGGGGATTGGAGGGTAAAACATAAGAAGAACAGTTGCAGGAATTGAGTATGTCTAATTTAATGAGAAGGTGACATGATAGCAGCCTTCCAACTTTTGAGGAGCTCTCACAGAGAAGAGGGGGAGGGTCTCCAAAGCACCTGAAAGCAGGATAAGAAGCAACGGATGGAAACTTATGACAGAGAGATCCTAGAAATAAGGAGAAATTTCCTGACACTGAGAACAATTAATCAATGGAACAGCTTGCCTTCAGAAGTCGTGGGTGCTCCATCATTGGAAGTTTTTAAGAAGAGATTAGACAGCCATTTGTCTGAAATGGTACATGGTCTCCTGCTTGAATAGGGGGTTGGACTAGAAGATCTCCAAGATCAGGGGTGAAATCCAGCAGGTTCTGACAGGTTCTGGAGGACCGGTAGCGGAAATTTTGAGTAGTTTGGATAACCAGCAAATGCCACCTCTGGCTGGTCCCAGAGTGGGTTGGGAATGGAGATTTTGCAATATCCTTCCCTTGGAGTGGGGTGGGAATGGAGATTTTGCAGTATCCCTCCCCTGCCATGCCCACCAAGCCAAGCCACGCCCACAGAACCGATAGTAAATAAATTTGGATTTCACCACTGCTCCAAGATCCCTTCCAACTTTATTGTTCTTTTCTTTTCTGTTCTGTTCTGTTCTGTTCTCAGTTTATGTTGCCAGAAACAGGTTTAATGTCCCCTGGTTCTAATCCTACGTTAGGCATCAAGCCAGCTGCAGGGGTGAAATCCAGCAGGTTCTGACAGGTTCTGTAGAACCGATAGCAGAAATTTTGAGCAGTTTGGAGAACCGGCAAATACTACCTCTTGGCTGGACCCAGAGTGGGGTGGGAATGGAGATTTTGCAGTATCCTTCCCCTGCCATGCCCACCAAGCCACATCATGCCCACCAAGCCACGCCCAGAGAACTGGTAGTAAAAAAAATTTGGATTTCACCACTGGCCAGCTGGGTGGCCTTGAGCCAGTCATTCTTGCTCAGCCCTAGGAAGGAGGTAATAGCGACCCATTTGTGGAAAAATCTTACCAAGAAAACTGCAAGGACTTGTCCACGCAGTCATCTGTCTGTTGCAGTCATCACGCACTGACTCAAAGGCACGTACACCCATACACACCCAGCAAACAGGTTGAGACTTTGAAACTTTCCCTGCATCACGTAGCATATTCTCCCCCCGCTGAGTAAAAAAAATAAAAATAAATCAACATCTTATGAAACTTTTTACTTTTGAAATGTTCTATGCTTTCTGAAGTATCTGCAAGTCCTCATCTTAATATTGCTTTATTTAAAAAGTGCTTGCAAAGAGAAGGGGTATTTGTTCCAAGGACTTGCCTCACTAGAAATATGTTCGTATTTCCCCCCCCCCCAAAAAATTTTTTTTTTATTTGATCTTATAATAAACCTCTGTTTCTGTCTCCCATTTGGCTTCAGAGCAAAAATACTCAGGAATCAGGTTGGCAAGGTATTTATTCGAGAAAGTAATCAGGATCTTTTTAGGTTGCTAAAGTTTATTGCTTCCCCAAAGTGCTGATGAGAACGTTAGATAATATATCATGTCACTCCCCCACATCCCTAAAAGATATGTTGTAATACACTGACAGAAAGTTTGAATTGTAAAACAGAATTGCTTACCAACAATAATATTAATAATAATTTTGCTTTGGATTCCAGCTTGAACTGACCAGTGAATTGCTAATATTCACGCCTTTTCCCTTCATTCTCCTTTTATAGGAGATCCCACTATAACAAACTTCTCTAGCTTTTGACTGACCCCTTGTGGCAAAAAAATAGTGTTGCAACATATTCAGCAGGACAACCCCACACAATTTATGATCCATCAAGCCAAGCCACCGTCCATCAACTGTCTTGCAGTCTAACGGGTTCTTGAGTATTACCACCTCATTTTTGCGATCCCAAATAGGAAGCAAAATCAGACATGGAAATCATATATGCAATTATATGTGCCATGTATGGTTGTGAAAGTTGGACCCTAAGGAAGGCTGAACGCCAAAGAATTGAGGCCTTTGAACTCTGGTGCTGGAGAAGACTCCTGAGAGTCCCTTGGACTGCAAGGCGAACAAACAAGTCAGTCCTAGAGGAGATCAACCCTGACTGCTCTTTAGAAGGCCAGATCCTGAAGATGAAACTGAAATACTTTGGCCACCTAATGAGAAAGAAGGACTCACTGGAGAAGAGCCTAATGCTGGGAAAGATTGAGGGCAAAAGAAGAACAGGACGACAGAGAACGAGGTGGCTGGATGGAGTCAGCGAAGCAGTAGGCCTGAGTTTAAATGGACTCCAGAGGATGGTAGAGGACAGGAAGACCTGGAGGAACGTTGTCCATGGAGTCGCGATGGGTCGGACACGACTTTGCAACTAACAACAACATGTGCCATGTGGGGCTGCATTGGAGTTTAGGACAGTCTTCCCACCCACCGGTGTGGGCCCTGCAATTTCGACAATTCCCAGCTTGCTTGTTCCTGCCTACCAAGGCAGTACACAAACTGGTTGCCTTTGTCAGGATTTGGAAGTTAAGAGGGTTAAGCTAGAACTTTCCACTTTGCGGTCTGCGGTCTGCGACCATAAATTGAATAAATAAAAATGAAAGATGATGATGAGAGACCACTAAGGAGCGACAAGACTGTGGAGCACTTGTAAAGTTGCAAAGAATAGAATAGAATAGAATGGAATAGAATAGAATAGAATAGAATAGAATAGAATAGAATTCTTTATTGGCCAAGTGTGATTGGACACACAAGGAGTTTGTCTTGGTTCAGGGCCGGTTTAGCTCTGCCTGGTAAGGCCTGTTATTAAGAACACAAGGGAGACTGTTATATTTTCCAGCATAACTTTGCCCCATGCTGTTTAAAAAGCTATAAATTCCAGGAGAATTTGAACAGGAGCATTTCCCTACATCAGACCAACACCGTGTCGTAATTTGCATGTAAATTCTTATAAAGGCTTGGAAGATCTTCTGGATCAAGGATCTACTTCACAAATTAATATATTAAAATAAAAGGCATGGACACCTGACCTTCTTGCGATGAAAGGAAATAATGTGCAAATATGGCCTGATATTTTAACCCACTTATTATTCAGTGGAGAGAATTTCTACATCTGTTATATTCATAAGCATTAGGGTAACTACAGTTGCTGTGGCGGTTCTACAGGGTCATTTCAACAACATTACAGATCCTGTAAACCCGGATCTTATAATAAACCTCTGTTTCTGTCTCCCATTTGGCTTCAGAGCAAAAATACTCAGGAATCAGGTTGGCAAGGTATTTATCCGAGAAAGTAATCAGGATCTTTTTAGGTTGCTAAAGTTTATTGCTTCCCCAAAGTGCTGATGAGAACGTTAGATAATATATCATGTCACTCCCCCACATCCCTAAAAGATATGTTTTAATACACTGACAGAAAGTTTGAATTGTAAAACAGAATTGCTTACCAACAATAATATTAATAATAATTTTGCTTTGGATTCCAGCTTGAACTGACCAGTGAATTGCTAATATTCACACCTTTTCTCTTCATTCTCCTTTTATAGGAGATCCCACTATAACAAACTTCTCTAGCTTTTGACTGACCCCTTGTGGCAAAAAAATAGTGTTGCAACATATTCAGCAGGACAACCCCACACAATTTATGATCCATCAAGCCAAGCCACCGTCCATCAACTGTCTTGCAGTCTAACGGGTTCTTGAGTATTACCACCTCATTTTTGCGATCCCAAATAGGAAGCAAAATCAGACATGGAAATCATATATGCAATTATATGTGCCATGTATGGTTGTGAAAGTTGGACCCTAAGGAAGGCTGAACGCCAAAGAATTGAGGCCTTTGAACTCTGGTGCTGGAGAAGACTCCTGAGAGTCCCTTGGACTGCAAGGCGAACAAACAAGTCAGTCCTAGAGGAGATCAACCCTGACTGCTCTTTAGAAGGCCAGATCCTGAAGATGAAACTGAAATACTTTGGCCACCTAATGAGAAAGAAGGACTCACTGGAGAAGAGCCTAATGCTGGGAAAGATTGAGGGCAAAAGAAGAACAGGACGACAGAGAACGAGGTGGCTGGATGGAGTCAGCGAAGCAGTAGGCCTGAGTTTAAATGGACTCCAGAGGATGGTAGAGGACAGGAAGACCTGGAGGAACATTGTCCATGGAGTCGCGATGGGTCGGACACGACTTTGCAACTAACAACAACATGTGCCATGTGGTGCTGCATTGGAGTTTAGGACAGTCTTCCCACCCACCGGTGTGGGCCCTGCAATTTCGACAATTCCCAGCTTGCTTGTTCCTGCCTACCAAGGCAGTACACAAACTGGTTGCCTTTGTCAGGATTTGGAAGTTAAGAGGGTTAAGCTAGAACTTTCCACCTTGCGGTCTGCGACCATAAATTGAATAAATAAAAATGAAAGATGATGATGAGAGACCACTAAGGAGCGACAAGACTGTGGAGCACTTGTAAAGTTGCAAAGAATAGAATAGAATAGAATAGAATAGAATAGAATAGAATAGAATAGAATAGAATAGAATAGAATAGAATAGAATAGAAAACAAAAAAAAAAAATGTGCTCTCGGTGTACATAAAAGAAAATAATCAAGAGTCATAAGATACAACACTTAATGATAGTCATAGGGTACAAATAAGCAATCAGGAAACTCAATATCAATATAAATTGTAAAGATACCAGCAACAAAGTTACAGTCATACAGTCATAAGTGGAAGGAGATGGGTGATGGGAACGATGAGAAGATTAATAGTAATGCAGACTTAGTAACTACATAGTAACTAGTAACCATCATTTCCATGTTGTCTCTAAAAAATTTTTAAAAAAGGAAAAAGAAACAATGTCAGTGAAACTGCCATAAATATAGCTTAACTCAAGGGAGACTGTTATATTTTCCAGCATAACTTTGCCCCATGCTGTTTAAAAAGCTATAAATTCCAGGAGAATTTGAACAGGAGCATTTCCCTATATCAGACCAACACCGTGTCGTAATTTGCATGTAAATTCTTATAAAGGCTTGGAAGATCTTCTGGATCAAGGATCTACTTCACAAATTAATATATTAAAATAAAAGGCATGGACACCTGACCTTCTTGCGATGAAAGGAAATAATGTGCAAATATGGCCTGATATTTTAACCCACATTATTCAGTGGAGAGAATTTCTACATCTGTTATATTCATAAGCATTAGGGTAACTACAGTTGCTGTGGCGGTTCTACAGGGTCATTTCAACAACATTACAGATCCTGTAAACCCGGATCTTATAATAAAATGAGACACTGAAAATTCTGCACCTAAAGAAAAAATAACAGTGACAACTTCATAGAAAGACAAAACCCAAATCCTTTTGTCTTGAAATTTCTTACGGGATACCTTTGATTCAAGTTTCTGGGAAGCAAGAGCATATTTTTCCGCCTATTTTTTTCCTATCTAAAATGGACAGCTAAAACGTCATCAAGAAAGCACGACAAAGAATGTTCTTCCTGCGCCAACTCAAAAAGCTCAAACTGCCCAAGGAGCTGCTGATTCAGTTCTACAGAGGAATTACTGAGTCTGTCATCTGCATCTCTATAACTGTCTGGTTTGGTTCTGCAACCCAACAAGACAGACACAGACTTCAGAGGATCATTAGAACTGCAGAAAAAACAATGGCTACCAACCTGCCTTCCATTGAGGACCTGTATACTGCATGAGTCAAAAAGAGAGCTGTGAAAATATTTACAGACCCCTCACATCCTGGACAAAATCTGTTTCAACTCCTACCCTCAATGTTATAGAGCACTGCACATCAGAACAACTAGACACAAGAACAGTTTTTTCCCAAATGCCATCACTCTGCTAAACAAATAATTCCCACAACACTGTCGAACTATTTACTAAATCTACACTACTATTAATCTCATTGTTCCCATCACCCATCTCCTTCGACTTATGACTGTAATCTTGTTGCTTGTATCCTTACAATTTATATTGATATTGTTTCCTGTTTATTTGTACCCTATGACTATCATTAAGTATTGTACCTTAGGATTCTTGATGAACATATCTTTTCTTTTAGGTACACTGAGAGCATATGCACCAAAGACAAATTCCTTGTGTGTCCAATCACACTTGGCCAATAAAGAATTCTATTCTATTCTATTCTATTCTATTCTATTCTATTCTATTCTATTCTATTCTCTAATGTTATTCATGTAATGGTTGACTTGCTACACAGCCCTAGTTGCAACCAGACAATGGTAATGGTGGGGGGGGGAGGGAAGGCCTTGGAAGCTAAGGGAAGTTTGGGAAGAAAATTTGGAATGCAAGTCTACCAACTGGAAGCCTGAGACAGACCCAACACCTCCAGGTCACCAGCTGGGGAAGTCTGAGGCAGACAGACCATTTTCAAAACAAAGAGAATGCAAATGATTGGTGGGCAATGGCCAAAATAGGTATTTCAAAATATCTATGTTGAAATAAGTAAAGGTAAAGGTTTCCCTCGCACATATGTGCTAGTCGTTGCCGACTCTAGGGGGCGGTGCTCATCTCCGTTTCAAAGCCGAAGAGCCAGCACTGTCCAAAGATGTCTCCGTGGTCATGTGGCCGGCATGACTAAATGCCAAAGGCGCACGGAACGCTGTTACCTTCCCACCAAAGGTGGTCCCTATTTTTTCTAGGGATTTTTACGTGCTTTCGAAACTGCTAGGTTGGCAGAAGCTGGGACAAGTAACAGGAGCTCACCCCGTTACACGGCAGCAATAGGGATTCGAACCGCTGAGCTGCCGACCTTTCTATCAACAAGCTCAACGTCCTAGCCCCTGAGCCACCGTGTCCCTTCCTATTTTGAAATAGATATCTATAATTCTGTATTAGCAAATGTGCAATTAACACAAATCTGATTTTTTAATGATGTGCAGACAGACTTACTGGTACCTTATATTTTGCAACCACTACCAGGGGAGGGGAGAGAACGTTTTCCTATGCTGTTTTCGCGCAAAATAGTTAGAACTGGCTTTTCTACTTCTGTAACTATATGGAATTTTCCGTAAAGTTATACTCTTGGTAAAACAATGTCCTAGGAATTTCTTTTGCTATCTGTTACCAAGTGGGACCGTTGACAATTCTATTGTACTTTTGGGTGTGTTTTTTTACTTCTGATTTTGAAAATCAGAATCCAGAAGCAAGAAGAAATCAAAGCAGGGGTGAAATCCAGCAGGTTCTGACAGGTTCTGGAGAACCGGCAGCTGAAATTTTGAGTAGTTTGGAGAACTGGCAAATACCACCTCTGGCTGGCCCCAAGTGGGGTGGGAATGGAGATTTTGAAATATCCTTCCCCCAGGAGTGGGGAGGGAATAAGGATTTTGCAGTATCCTTCCCCTGGTGTGGGGTGGGAATGGGGATTTTGCAGTATCCTTCCCCTGGAGTGGGGTGGGAATGGGGATTTTGCAGTATTTTTCCCCTGGAGTGGGGAGGGAATGAGGATTTTGCAGTATCCTTCCCCTGGAGTGGGGTGGGAATGGGGATTTTGCAGTATCTTTCTCCTCCAGTGGGGAGGGGATGGGGATTTTGCAGTATCCTTCCCCTGGAGTGGGGTGGGAATGGGATTGTGCAGTATCCTTCCCCCTGGATTGGGGTGGGAATGGGAATTTTGCAGTATCCTTCCCCTGGAGTGGGGTGGGAATGGGGATTTTGCAGTATCCTTCCCCTGCCATGCCCACCAAGCCACACCCCGCTCACCAAGTCATACCCACAGAACCAGTAATAAAAAAAAATTGAATTTCACCACTGGATCAAAGTGTGGAAGCTCAAAGTATAGTTTACTTGATGTGTCCAGGAGTAGATTTATAATGCTATTTATAATGGAGCGGAAATTGAAGTTTCCTGAATCAAGTGAGGTCAAAAGCATAGAACAGCGTTCAGTTGAATAATACTTGGCTTATCCAAAATAATATATTCTGTAGTAGCACAGAAGCAGCATTTAAGCCAATAAAAGGCGGGCCATCTGCCTGAATGTTGATAGTTAGACAAGCAGAGCAGTCCTACATTTGAACGTGTTTTATAAATAAAGACCTTGCCAACATTTGTTTAAAGATATAAAGGTCTCGGGAGAAAGCATAATGCAAGTTTACTTGTCCACTGTCTAGCCCACTAAACTGAATGTCAGTGGCGGCTGTTATTTTGAAATAGACTTTTATAATTGTGCATGATCAAATGTGCATTTAATGCAAACCTGATTTTTTTTAATGATGTACAGTCAGTCTCATTGGTAGCCTTATATTTGGCAACCACTACCAAACCAGAAATTACTGACAGATCTACTATCGTCTATACAATTGATGATTACAAGGTTATTTACGTGTGATATGGCTGGTTTCAAATCACACCCTAATAATTAATTTTCTGTTTTCTTTACCCAATTCATTCTACTTGAATCTATATACAACTGCCTGGAAACAAATCCGCTATTTTCCATAAACTTTATTGTCCAAGGATGTAGAATTGGTGGACTTTCAGATATTGGTAAAGATCCTCCTTAGTGTTGCAACTAAATACCAACTAGGGGTCTCCAACCTTGCCAACTTTAAGACTTGTGGACTTCAACTCCCAGAATTCCTCAGCCAGCTGGCTGAAGAATTCTAGGAGTTGAAGTCCACAAGTCTTAAAGTTGCTATGGTTGGAGACCCCTGAACTAGAGGGCTAAAGATTGCCCATTCCTGTCCTTTGGTAAAGAGGTCATAAATATGAACCAGTTTTCAAGCATCTGAATTTTGATCACATGATCATATGACCACAAAGGTCATAACTGTGAAAAATGGTCATAAGTCACATTCTTCAGTGCCGGTCACTAAACAAACTGCTGTGTCAACGACTACCCATAATGGCTGAAAAGCTGTCACACTGAAGTTATAGCAGAGTTGTCTGATGCTGTTTTACAAGATAGGACTGAAAACAAGGGATAGAAAACAGATTCAATGCTATACTACAGTGGTAGCTGTCATGTGGAGCTTTATTTTTTTTTAAGGCTGACACATCTGGACTGCAAAACTCCATACTATCGAGAGGTGGCAGCCAATTGAATGAAGTTCTTTTTAATATCCTTTTGCTGCCATCTAGTGGTCTTCGACATTGCAGCGGACACAAATAATAGCCCTTTTTTTCTATACAGCACTGTTTTTAGGATTTATTTATGAAAAGACATGGATTACAATGGTGTGGGGAAATGACTTTGGGAGACAGGAGGAAGGGATGCTGGCTAGGGAATAGTCAGGAGCACTGAGTGTTGTACCTTAGAATTCTTGACGAGTGTATCTTGTCTTTTTAGGTACAGTGAAAGCCTATGCACCAAAGACAAATCCCTGTATGTCCAACCACATTTGGCCAAGAAAAATTCTAGTCTAGTCTAGTCTAGTCTAGTCTATAAGATGTGGGGAGCCCACAGCTGCATAATGGGTAGAAGAAGAAACCAGAGGTGAAATGCTCCCAGTTCAGACCAGATCGGCCGATCCGGTAGCAATGGCAATGGGTGGTTCGGAGAACCGGTAGCAAAAATCCCTGCCTCCCCCCCCCTCTGGCCCATGTCCAGCTGAGCCACATTGTCAGAGCCTTTTTTTAACTTTTAAAAGCATTTTTTATACAACCTCTTCGGCCAAATAGATTGTAAAAAAACCTTTTAAAAGGTAAAAAAAAGGCTCTGATGATCCCAGCTGAGTTGCCTGATTGTCAGAGCCTTTTTTTTTACCTTTTAAAAGCATTTTTTTTAAAGGTAAAAAAGCTGAAGCCTGCTAGGGAAAAAATGGGGGGGGGTTGTTTTTGAGAGAGAGAGAGGAAGGAAGGAAGGAAGGAAGGAAGGAAGGAAGGAAGGAAGGAAGGAAGGAAGGAAGGAAGGAAGGAAAGAAGGAAGGAAGGACTACAAACCTGGCACTAGACGCAGCTTCAGAGGATAATCCAGGGCTGGAAGGGACCTGAAGGTCATCTAGTCCAACCCTGCTCCAGCAAGACATTGTTAGTGAGTTTCTGTCATTTCATCCCCCCAGTCACATAGTTACATAGCCACGCCCACCCAGTCACATGACCCCACCAAGCATACCCACCAAGCCACACCCACAGAACTGGTAGGAAAGAAATTTAGATTTCACCGCTGGAAGAAACTCAGAAAGGAACCTCCCTAACTTACTAAGCTGTAAAAAGAGAGGCAAGAGATTTGTAACTATCAGATTTCACAGTTCTGTTAATGTTAGCCTTACAATAAAGTAGAATTAGCTCATCTGGTCTGTTTCCTGTCTTGTCTATCTGTTCTGAGCCAGCTTTAGCAGAAGCAAGAAACAGGCTCCTTGTCACGAAAAACACTTTTTTATTTACCTCTTGTGAATTAATGGCATTCATCCACTGAAAAGTCCAGGCGATAGTCCTTCAAGGAATTAACTGCAGTAACAGATCAGTTCCTTGCGATAATTAGAAGGCCCTGAGCTCCCAAACGAAAGGCTGCAAATTAAGTCCTGGCAAGCAGTCTTTGTGGCACAAAACACAATGAGCAAAATCTCCAGAAATACGAACTGTTGTCTCCTACGACAACCACTCCCCTTTCCTTCTATTTATTCCCCAGCCAGGGAGGGGCCATTCAGCATCCACATGTGCTTTGCTTCCCGAGTCGACTCCTTGTCCTCCTTTGTTCACCTCTCCTAACTGCTCTGCACATACGTGCATCTGGAACAAGCCCCAGCTGTTCTTCCTCCTCACTCATATCAGCCTCCAAAGGCAGCTTCCTCTCCAGTGGCTGGGAAATGTCAGACGGCCCTGGCTCTATCTCTGTGTCAGATGCAGAGCATCCATCAGAACCTTCCTCAGACTCCAGATCTGGCCCAAGTTCCTCCCCATCCTCCTCATTGTCCTAGGCAGGCCACAACACTATCTGAAAGGGCTGAAACTTATAACTGATATAGTATATAAACTCTATCAAGTTGCACTTTGTCCTGACAAGGCAGTCCCACCTTACAAGGTCCTTCCTAATCCCCTTTCTTTACTTTTCTCGAGACCCTCTATAATTTTCAGTCAGTTTTGTCCGGTCACTACCAAGACAAGGAAGAACAACCAATGGTAGATTTCAATTTTTTTTACTACCGGTTCTGTGGGTGTGGCTTGGTGGGCGTGGCATGGCTTGGTGGGCGTGGCAGGGAAAGGATACTGTAAAATCTCCATTCCCACCCCACTCCAGGGGAAGGTTACTGCAAAATCCCCATTTCCTCCCGATCAGCTGGGACTCGGGAGGCAGAGAATAGATGGGAGTGGGGCCAGTCAGAATTTTTACTATCGGTTCTCCGAACTACTCAAAATTTCTACTACCGGTTCTCCAGAACTGGTCAGAACCTGCTGAAACCCACCTCTGAGAACAACATATGTGAAGGAGATCATTAATGTCTGACTCCACTCAATTTCCTATAAATCGTTGAGTATGAAATAGAATAGCAGGGAATGGAAATGGTTGTTTTTTTTTTGGCTAAATGAATTTAATGCTCCTTCTTCCTTCATTTCCCTCAGGGATGGTCACAGATGCTTTTCCATTGGGGAACTCATCAAATTTGCAGATGACACTAAGCTGGCAGGAATAGCCAACACCTCCGGAGACAAGCTGAGGAGCCAAAAAGTTCTCGACAGACTTGAACAATGGGCTCTATCCAACAAAATGAAATTTAACGCGGAGAAATTTTTCTTCACACCTGGGAAGAAAAACAAAAACAAAGGTACAAGTACAGATTAGGCAAAACCTGGCTCAACCACACTAACTGTGAGAGGGACCTTGGAGTCCGAGTGGACGATGACTTAAGTCAGCCGTCAGCAGTAGCCAAAAAAGGTTAATACAATCCTTGGTTGTATAAACAGAGGCATAGAATTAAAATCACGTGAAGTGTTAGTACCGCTTTATAAAGCCTTGGTAAAACCACGCCTGGAATACTGCATTAAGCTTTAGTCATGTTACAAAAAATGATGTTGAGGCTTGGGGGGTGGGGAAATGTGCAAAGAAGAGCAATTAAGATGATTAAAGGCCTGGAGACTAAAACGTATGAAGAACAGTTGCAGGATTTGGGTTTGGCTAGTCTAGAGAAAAGAAGGACTAGGGGGGACATGATAGCAGTATTCCAGTATTTGAGAGGGGGTTCACAAAGAAGAGGGGGTCAATTTATTTTCCAAAGCACCAGAGAGCAGAACAAGAAACAATGGATGGAAACTAATCAAGGAGGCAAGCAACCTGGAATTAAGGAGAAACTTCCTAACAGTGAGGACAATTAACCAGTGGAACAGCTTGCCACCAGAAGTTGTGGGTGCTTCATCACTGGAAGTTTTTAAAAAGAGACTGGGACAGTCACTTGTCTGAAATGGTATAGGATCTCCTGCTTGAGCAGGGGGCTGGACTAGAAGACCTCTAAGGTCCCTTCCAGCTCTATTCTGATTCAGTTCATTGATTCAATGTTACACTAAGATCTAACAATTATCCCAGTGACTTCCTGTATTGTATTGGAATGGAATGGAAAGGGTACCATTCTGTCCTGCATCTCTTCTTGGTTCTTGCAGAGAGCATCAGATTCTATTTTAAATCCTAAAGCAATTAATAAGAAAAATAATCTGGAATCCTCATCAGGGCATATTTGGAACTTCAAGCTATTTCTTGCCAGCACAAACCCTATACCAGGAGGGAATTCTAAATGGAGAAAAAGCAGCCAGAGGAATAAACTGTATTAGGAGAAAATTGGCCATTGACACAGCATCCAGCTTCTCTCAAATCAGAATTTCTCCTGGAGCATTTCTCCTTAAAACCACTGTTGAATCAACAGAGAGGTTACGCGTTGTTTTCATTCACAGCTTCCTCTGCTCCTGAGTGAAACAAAGATATTAAAGCAGGGGCAGAGGTTTTTAATATATTCATTTATTTTAATCAGAACAACTACCAGCAGGCTGATAGAGAGCAAAGAGCTCCCAGAGTTAAGGAGTCAGACTGAATCTCTTATGCAAGCAAACATAAAGTAACCCAATTCAACATTATGACATGAAAACAACTCCCAAAAAATGTTTTCTAACAAGATAAATATTTTATGTACAATTTACACTGAACAAAATACATTACTAAGGAACTTTTTTTCTTCTTCTAAAAATACAAATGCTTCCCTCTGAGTGTATCTTAGTTCAGATGCAACCAGGAATCCCGTAGATGATTATCAGAGGGAAAAGATAAAAATGAGACAAGACATTATCTCTAAGCTTATTACCCAGGTTAGAAAACGAAGGTATGCTGGTTTTTATCCAAATGTGTAGCTAACAGGATTGATCAGATGGGAAGTCAGAGAGAGGGAGTAGAGGAAAGGCAAAAAAATCATGTGTAAATACCTTTTAAAGTTTTTATGCAAATTATATCAGATAGAAGAGGGAGGGAGGGAGACAGAGAGAGAGAGAGGTGAAAGGTGGGTGGGTGGATGGATGGATAGATGAATGGATGGATTAGATAGATAGATAGATAGATAGATAGATAGATAGATAGATAGATAGATAGATAGATAGATAGATAGATAGATAGATAGATAGATAGATACAGACAGACAGAGAGACAGACAGACAAATAATGGATAAATTAGAGGGAGGAATGGAGGGAGGGAGGGAAAGAGGGAGAGAGGGAGGGAAGGAAGGAAGGAAGGAAGGAAGAAAGAGAAAGAAAGAAAGAAAGAAAGAAAGAAAGAAAGAAAGAAAGAAAGAAAGAAAGAAAGAAGCAGAGATATGCCAGTTCTTATGCAATTTTTCAAGAAGGCTAATCACTGCTTCAGAGATAAGGAATTTGAAGACATTCTTTTTGATTGCCATTGTGGCAATCTTAGTCTTAGATATTCATCACTCATACATTCCTCAAACAACTCTTTTTTAATTTTATCGCTTTAATATAACAAAGGAAAAAAGTATGAGAAAAAACTATAAAATAAGCATAACTACATAAAATACAACAGACAACCATATAGGTTTAAACAAGGTGGAACAGCACAATTTTTCAGCAACAAATTAAGGCTTGACTAAGTAGAATTCAATTGCCCAGTCTTTACATTGCTTGACTAAATAGAATTCAGTTACCCAGTCTTTACACTGCAGTGATAAAGAACTAATTCAAAGTCTAAAAATACATTTTCCTGAAATATTCTTAATTCAATGTTGGCATGAAAACACTGGCTGTGTCTGCAAATCATCATTCATATTTACTGAATGTTGAGTGTTGAGTGTTTACTGAATCACAAATAGAACTTCGACTTTAAAAAGGTTTTGGAAACATGCAGTACTTTCAACTGTATCAAGTTGCAGCATAGTTTGGAAATTGGGGAAACGTATAGTAAATTCTCATTTCTGTGCAGGTTGATAGAAAATGCTTCTGCAATAGCAGTCATAATTCTGTTAAAATTCTGCTCATGGACCCTCAAGCCTTGCAATTTGTCAAAGAGTCAATAAGAAAGCAAACTTGAGCCACACCACAATCTGATACTATTTTAAATTCAAGAAGCACTTCACTAAAATGAAAAAAGAGTCTCAAGAGTCACTGATTATATTCCAGGATTGTAAAACTACTCAAGGTGTTGATTTCAACAGCTAAACATAATGCCGTCTGACATACCCAACGGCTGTCTGACACATTTTTCAATAATTGTGTTCCCATTTTCTTCGTACAATTCAGTGAAACATAAATACACAAAGGAACTTGATGAAAACACATATACTTGTTATAAAGAGATCTACATTTTTACAACTACTGTGTTTCCCCGAAAATAAGATCCTTTCTTATATTTTTTTTGAACCTTGAAATAAGCGCTTGGCCTTATTGCCATGTGCTCAAAAGCCCGACTGGGCTTATTATCAAGGGATGTCTTATTTTGGGAAAAACAGGGTATCAACTTGTCACGTTCAAGTCTTGGTGGTAACAATGAGCACCAAGAGTTTGTCTCACCATTTTGCTTGCAATACTGTGCCACTTAAGAGTTGCGTTCAATCATATAAAGAGATTGTATAATGTGTTGCTTGAAATAGATTCGGAAAAGGATTTGGTAAAGGATTGTATGATAAAATGGGCACAGAATATTCAGGAACCAATAATGTTGGAAACATGGGAGAAAATCTGGGTTAGAAATGTTAAGTTTACACAAGCACAGAATTTAAGGGAAAATTTTTATAAGATGTTTTATAGATGGCACTTAGATCCCAAAAAATTATCACGTATGTATCCTAATATCCAAGCGAAATGTTGGAGGTGTGATTGTGATGATGCTACATATTTTCATATTTGGTGGACTTGCAAGAAAATTAAGGTCTTTTGGATAAGAATTTGGTGGATTATTCAAAATGTACTGAAGAAGAAGATAAAGTTCCTGCCACAATTTTTCCTTTTGGGAATTATAACGGATTGTACAGGGATTGAGACTAAATTGATTCTGAATTTAATAACAGCAGCAAGACTGTTGATTGGACAATACTGGAAGAAAGAAGAGATACCTACAATAGAAGAATGGATATTGAAAGTTATTAATTTGGCTGAGATGGCTAAAATCTCAGCTTTTAAAAGACAATACGCAGGAAAGATATTTAATTGAATGGAAAAATGGATTGATTATCTACAAAACAGATATCAGATTAAGAAATATCAGATTGCCTTTGAATAATTAGAAAGTTATTTTATGTAATGGGGAGGGGGTTGGGAGACGAAAAGCTTTGGATGAGGTTATTTGGATTGGGAAGGGAAAACTTTATTCTATGTTTGGTTTATGTATAACAATACCTTGTGATTGACCCAGGAAGCCGGGGAAGGGAGGGGGAAGGGGGTTTTTAGGAGGAGGGGGAAAAAGGGGGGAAATGTTTTTGTTTTTTTTAAAACTCTTTCAATAAAAAAAAAAAGAGTTGCGTTCAAGGTTGCGTTGTCAATGTCCCTGGCTTGCGGTACGCAGGTTTTTGTATCTCTGCCACAATAGGCTAAGACCGTGATGACTAACCTTTCCCGGACCGAGTGCCCAAAGCGCGCACCGGAACCCCAAAATGCAATGCGTGCGTGGCCCCCCATATGTGGCTCACCCCCCCGTGCATGCATGGCAGAGACCTGAAGGCCAGCTGACCAGTGGGAGGCACACACGCATGCGTGGTGGAGCTGAGCTGGGGTGATGGCTCTGTCGTGTCCCACTCCTCCGCTGACGGCCGGGTCAGGGAAATCCGAATCAGGCATGCCTCTGCAGCTCTGCCAAAGTCCTAGCAAAGTTCTCAAGGCAGGCAGGAGACCAGAAAGTGACTTCAGCAATATAAGGTAGACTTTGCCTGACTCAGAGAATGCCAGAAAGCAGATCCTTTATATAGGCCATGGGGTGTGGCTCCATGACTCAGCACTTATCCAGGCCTGCCCCTCCCTTCCTTCTGTTGACGCCGCCTATCAATTCTCCTGAAGCGAGGGTCACTCCAGTCTCCAGCTGTTGGTAATTGACCTTCCTCAGGCTCACATGCTGTGGGGGAGGCGGAGGGGTCTAGTTGCGCCGTTTGCCTGGGCATGGAGCCAGGGCTGGGGGCTGGAGGCACTTCTTCTTCCTCGGCCTGTCTGGGCATGGTGCCAGGGCTGGGGCCTGGAGGCATGCCAGGATATTCCTCAGCGTCCGGAAGGAGATAAGAGGGGCCCGGCTGCGGGGAAAGCGAATGAGACACAACAGGCTCGCATGTCCACAGAGACGGCGCTGCGTGCCACCTCTGGCCTGCGTGCCATAGGTTCACCATCATGGGGCTAAGATGTTCTTTATAAAACTCATAAATTAAACAGTACCCAGGGACAAATTGGTCAAACACATTCCCACTGTAGCAACAATGGAGAAGAACTGATATTTCTTCCTGCAAAGACAATTCCTTCAACAATTAATGCGAAAACTTTTGTCTTCCTGGGAAATCAATTCTAAAACCATTCAGCTCAAAACACCTCCTTCATTTTTAATTGAACCATTCCTTTAAGTGTTTTTCCAGTGAGACCAGTCAATCAGTACAACCTGGTCTACCCAAATATGGGACGGAGGATACTGCTTCTGCTTCTGCCTTTCAGCCCCAATCCAGGAGCCTTTGCAGGCAGTCGCTTTCGCGACAAACTATTTTTGTGTTGGATTTATGTTTACTGACAAAGAAATAAAGGGAGACTAGTATAGATCTATTTCAAGCTAATTAGCTGTCATCAGCTAGCCAACCCCGTCTGGGATTCTGACCCAGGCTACTTTCATATTAGGTGTATTAACCTCTAAGCCGCAGGCTCTCCTCGCTTTGTCGGCTATACCAGGGGAGAGATAGTTTTTCCGGTGAGACTGGTCTATCGGGCAACCTGATGAGGGATGGGCTTCAAATATTTTAGCAAGGGGTTCTCTGCCCAGTTGCTGGGTGAACAGGGCCATGGTGGGCGTGGCCTAGTTGGCCTCCTGCACCATGGCTGGAGGGGCATTTTTCCCCTCCCTGGGCTCCAGAGGCTTTCTTCAAGCCTCCGGGGGGGTGAAAACGGCCTCCCCAAGCTCCAGAGGCCATCTGGAGGCCAGAAATGGGCCCATTTCTGGCTTTCCTGAACATTTGTTAGGTCTGTTTTTTGCCCACCCAAGCCTCTGCATGTGCCCTGCGCTTACCTGCATCCAAAACAGGCTGTGTGGGGACTCCTGGGATGGGCGGAGCGGGTGGGCTGTGCCCTGCACTTACCTGCGTCCAAAACAGGCTGTGTGGGGACTCCTGGGATGGGCGGAGCGGGTGGGCTGTGCCCTGCACTTACCTGCGTCCAAAACAGGCTGTGTGGGGACTCCTGGGATGGGCGGAGCGGGTGGGCTGTGCCCTGCACTTACCTGCGTCCAAAACAGGCTGTGTGGGGACTCCTGGGATGGGCGGAGCGGGTGGGCTGTGCCCTGCACTTACCTGCGTCCAAAACAGGCTGTGGGGACTCCTGGGATGGGCGGAGCGGGTGGGCTGTGCCCTGCACTTACCTGCGTCCAAAACAGGCTGTGTGGGGACTCCTGGGATGGGCGGAGCGGGTGGGCTGTGCCCTGCACTTACCTGCGTCCAAAACAGGCTGTGTGGGGACTCCTGGGATGGGCGGAGCGGGTGGGCTGGTCCATCCAGGAATGGGATTTGGAGGTTCTCCGAACTGCACAGAGTCTTAGCTAGAAGTTCTCCTGAACCGCTGCGAACCCCCAACAGCCCACCCCTGCATCTGGCCTACCCAATTATGGGACAGCGCATACTGTTTCTGCTTTCCAACCCCAATCTAGGAGCCTTCGCAGGCAGTCACTTCCACAACAAGCTATTTTTGTGTTTACCAACAAAGAAATAAAGGGAGACTAATATAGATCTATTTCCAGCTATTTAGTTCTCATCAGCTAGCCATGCCCTTCTGGGATTTGAGCTTAGAGGTTAATACATCTACCTAATATGCATGTAACCTGGGTTCATATCCCAGAAGGGTATGGTTAGCTAGCTGATGAGAACTAAATAGCTTGAAATGGATCTATATTAGCATTTGCATGCTTTCAAACTGCCAGGTGGGCAGGAGCTGGGGCAAGTAGCAGGGGCTCACCCCATCGCACAGCACTCGGGTCTTGAACCCGTGCTGTTGGCTTTTCAGCCAACAAGCTCAGCATGTTTAACTGCTGAGCCATCGCACCACACAAGATTAAGTATTGTAGACTAAATTCTGGGGTCATGGTTTCCAATTAGCTGCATGCAAGAGTTCAAAAAGGTTTCCTTCTTTGGGATTCATCCACTCACTTTCCAAGTGTCCAGATGGAGTAATTTTGTGGTGCTTTGTTCAAAGGTGAACCGGAGTAGCCATTTAACGGGATTTCTCTTTCCCAATTTCTTTAGGAACAACACTTCAATGGGCTAAAACTGTTACAGTTATGTGGGAAGGACCTTGGGAGACAGAAGGAACAGCTGCACACTGGTCACCTGGTGTAAAGATATCACAGCCCATAGAAGGAAGGAAAGCACCCTTCCTAGTTTCCAGGAAAGGGAGGGGAAAATGCTTGCAGCTTGCAAATTCTTAACATTAGTAGAACAGAACAGAACAGAATAACAGAGTTGGAAGGGACCTTGGAGATCTTCTAGTCCAACCCCCTGCTTAGGCAGGAAACCCTACACAACTTCAGACAAATGGTTATCCAACGTCTTCTTAAAAACTTCCAGTGTTGGAGCATTCATAGCTTCTGGAGGCAAGTTGTTCCACTGATTAATTGTTTTAACTGTCAGGAAATTTCTTCTTAGTTCTAAGTTGCTTCTCTCCTTGATTAGTTTCCACCCATTGCTTCTTGTTCTACCCTCAGGTGCTTTGGAGAATAGCTTGACTCCCTCTTCTTTGTGGCAGCCCCTGAGTTATTGGAACACTGCTATCATGTCTCCCCTAGTCCTCCTTTTCATTAAACCAGACATACCCAGTTCTTGCAACTGTTCTTCATATGTTTTAGCCTCCATTTCCCTATTACTCTTTCCTCAATTGTGAAATTCAAATTCTTTTACTACTGGTTTTGTGGGCATGGCCTGGTGGGCGTGGTGTGGCTTGGTAAGTGTTGCTTGATGGGCGTGGTTTGGTGGGCATGATTTGGTGGGCATGGCAGGGGAAGGATACTGCAAAATCTCTGTTCCCACTCCACTTCAGGAGAAGGATACAGCAAAATCTCCATTACCACCCCACTCCTGGGAGAAGGATACTGCAAAACCTCCATTCCCACCCTACTCTGGGGCCAGCCAAAGGTGGTATTTGCCAGTTCTCCAAACTGCTCAAAATTTCCGTATCCGGTTCTCCAGAACTTGTCAGAACCTGCTGGATTTTACCCCTGGTTTGAGCCTTCATTCTTCAGTCCCCTTCATTCTCTTACAATGAAGATAAGAGCTAGTACTCCTGGTTGTGCTTCTTATCTGGACTACCTCACAAAGTTTAAAAAAACAGAGCTTCCTTTGCCTGTTTGCAATCATTCCCAGCTACCATGTAGCCTTCACAGTCTGCATCAAACTTCTTCCACTTCCTGTACCCCTTGCAAGTGAACACAATCTCATTACTACTTGCATACTTTCCAGTGGCAACCAGCAAAGCCACACCCAGCATTTTCCAATGTGCTGAATTCCAACCTAGGATAAAGTTCCCACGAGGCTGGAATACACCGTGACTTGCCAAATTCTGTTGGGAGATTCTGGAGCGCTGGCTTTGATCCATAGAACTTTAATGTTTAGACTGAACAAGGTCACAAGGTCCAGACAGTATAATTTGCACATGCTTTGGGCAAGAGCATCCATACACAGCATTATTTTCTGCGCCCCATTCATCTTTGCAAATATCAGAATTCTGTCTCCCATGAAATGTTGCTTCTTGGCGTAGAGCATTTGAAGAAACTCCCTGGATACCTCTGTCACATCAGCCAGGGGCTTGTCCAAAAAAACAAAATCAGGAGAATGACTGCAAATATACAATTGAAATCCGGCCGACTGTTTAAATGTGCATTGCATGTATTGGAAGAAATGTCCTTCTGGGTTCAGTTCCAAGTGGTGAGAAAGACACTGGAAACATGGTGGCTGTTTGGAGAGATGTTGTTTAATGGTGGACAGGACCACATAGTTTGAGATCCTGGGCAAAATAGGCACATGGGAGAGAGAGAGAGAGGGAGGGGGTGGGGAGAGAGAGAGAGAGAGAGAGAGAGATTGATTTATACCATCCGTTGGGCTTTGAATTTGAGTTTGTATTCTGATTGGTTGTCAGACTCCCTTGGGGCCATGCAGGGGTAACTTTGTAGGTTGTCTTTTGAGTCCCCAAGGCTTGGTTGAGCCTTGCTGGGTGATGTAATCTCCCCAGGTGCCATGTAGTGAGTTCTGTTGCTAGATGGGTAGAGGGCTAATTCTACCTTTGTTGGATCTTGGGTGAGGGCATTTGCTTATGAATAGACCTAGCTATCTCTTTATCTCTTTAAGTGCTGACATCTGCTGTGGGCTCTTGAGGAGGGTGGGGGCTATTGAGAGTGAGTCTGTTTCCTGCCTTAAAAACATGTTTCTCCATTTCTCATCCAGGGAGGTATAATATTCTGCCTTTTTAATATTTCCTAGAACATCTATTTCCATTCTTCTGGAGAGGGGTGGATGCTAACTTCCTACACATGTTTTCTTGACTTTTTGAAAAAGCCCTGGGCATTCCTCTGAACTTCAGAATTTTTTGAGGATTTTTGATACTGGGTGGAACTGAACTAGATATCCAAGAAAGAAATGCTTGGGACCCAGCCAAGCTGCTCCAGTGCCCAGGACTGTTTGGGGATTTTTTTGTGTGTGGGCGCGGGGTTGTTTTCCATCAACAACTGCTTGGCTCAATCCCTGCACTTTTTGGGGTGTTTTTTTTTTGTAAGACATTAAAAGTGATTTGCAATCTTATCAAGATTGCAAATCACTTTTAATGTCTTACAAAAAAATAAATAAGTGATTTGATAAGATTGTAAAAATAAAACTTTTTTATAAAAAAAAAAAAGTGATTTGCCATTCCCTCTTTCTAGGGGCTGAGAAGGAATGACTGGCCCAGGGTCACCAGTCGGCTTCATGCCCAAAGCGGTTCCTATAGCCAGACCGCTTAACTACTAGTGACTCTATCTTCCTGCCTGGAAGAAAACGAGGACAATTCAAGCCCCTTTGGAACGGTTGCCAAAAAAAAAAAAAAAACACCCCAACCCACAAGAGTTGTTGAATTTGCCCCCTTCCTCTTTTGTGTTCTTTTTTTTAACTAAGTAAATCCTAATAGAATAGAATAGAATTCTTTATTGGCCAAGTGTGATTGGACACACAAGGAATTTGTCTTTGGTGCGTACACTCTCAATGTACATAAAAGAAAAGATACCTTCGTCAAGGTACAACACTTACAACACTTAATGATAGTCATAGGGTACAAATAAGTAGAATAGAATAGAATAGAATAGAATAGAATAGAATAGAATAGAATTTTATTGGCCAAGTGTGATTGGACACACAAGGAATTTGTCTTGGTGCATATGCTCTCAGTGTACATAAAAGAAAAGATACGTTCATCAAGGTACAACATTTACAACACAATTGATGATCAATATATCAATATAAATCATAAGGATTGCCAGCAACAAGTTATAGTCATACAGTCATAAGTGGAAAGAGATTGGTGATGGGAACTATGAAACGATTAATAGTAGTGCAGATTCAGTAAATAGTCTGACAGTGTTGAGGGAATTATTTGTTTAGCAGAGTGATGGCCTTTGGGATAAAACTGTTCTTGTGTCTAGTTGTTCTGGTGTGCAGTGCTCTATAGCGTCGTTTTGAGGGTAGGAGTTGAAACAGTTTATGTCCAGGATGCGAGGGATCTGCAAATATTTTCACGGCTCTCTTCTTGATTCGTGCAGTATACAGGTCCTCAATGGAAGGCAAGTTGGTAGCAATTATTTTTTCTGCAGTTCTAATTATCCTCTGAAGTCTGTGTTTTTCTTGTTGGGTTGCAGAACCGAACCAGACAGTTATAGAGGTGCAAATGACAGACTCAATAATTCCTCTGTAGAACTGGATCAGCAGCTCCTTGGGCAGTTTGAGCTTACTGAGTTGGCGCAGAAAGAACATTCTTTGTTGTCCTTTTTTAATGATGTTTTTGATGTTAGCTGTCCATTTGAGACATCAAAGTAATCAGGAAACGATCAAAATTGGCTCGATTCCGTTGGTATTTGTTTCATTATCATTTCATTATCATTAAGTGTTGTACCTTAGAATTCTTGATGATCTTTTCTTTTCTGTACACAGAGAGCCTATGCACCAAGCCAAATTCCTTGTGTGTCTATTCTATTCTATGCTATGCTATGCTATTCTGGCCAACAAAGGGAGAGTAGGTCTCAAAGCCCGTTGAGCGCTTTGATCTTCCCGCGATCCCTCGGGATTGCAAGATCCCTTCAGCATCCACAGGCGGAGACAGGCGGGGTGGGGGGCAACCTTCTCATCCCAGCACCCGCACGCGCACACACCCAGTGGTTCGGCCTCTCTTCTATGGAGTACCCGCCCCACCTCCGCTTGCTCCGCATTGGTCCGAGGGCGGCGCCCTCCGCCTTCCGAGTTGCGCTTGGAAATCACCGGCGCTTCTTGGCTCTTTGCGCGCTCCGCGGTTGCCAGCCATGGTGAGTTCCTGAAAAGCGCTGGCGGTGCTGCGGTGGGGAGAGAAAGTTGCAAGCCCCCCCCCTCCACGCCCTAGAGAGGCGATGGGGCTGGGTTTGAGGGTGGGGGTGGGGGGAAGAGTTAGAATGTTCGCAGTTCTGAGTTAATTCTTAATCCGAACTCAGCCCGCTTGAAAGGGAAAGTGATTTGAGATCGAGTTTGCGCTGGTCGCGTGCGCCTAGCCGTCTGTCTGTCTGTCTCTCTCTCTCTCTTCTTTGCTATCATTTCTGTCGGTCGGTTTCTATCTCTCCCTGCCCAAGCTTCGTGAGGTCTCTCGCAAGAGCGGCGCATCTCCCAACTACGACCTTACTCCGGTAAGGCAAGAGGGACGGAGGGGAGGGCCGACTAGCAAGCGTGGAAAACGCACCGGGAGGAAGCGTCCTATCAAATCGCAGCCGAGGAGATTAATTAATTTGGCAGGCAGGTCTAGGTTTTTTTATTAGTATTAGTATTATTTACTGTTTTCATTAAACATGAAACTCAAAGGCTACTGAACATTCAAAAAAGCATCACAAATACGATTAACTGGTGCTAATGGTTGATACGGGTTGCTGCCAGTATCCTAGGTATCAACCAAGTATAATTTTATATTATTATTATTATCATCTTTATTCATTAAACATGAAAGTCAAATGAACATTCAAAAAGGCATCACAAATATCATTGACTGTGCTAATGGTTGATACGGGTTGCTGCCAGCGTCTTAGGTATCAACCAAGTACCTTCTTAAGATGTACGGTGTTCCAAGTAGTGCAGTTTTTTTGCAGTTCCGCTGGTGTTATTGCAGGAAGATACAATTTGTTGATAAAAGATCATATAAAATTTCTGGACATGGTACCAAGTGCCCCGATGACAATGAGTGTCACTGTTACATGTTTCATCCAGAGCCATGTAGTTTTGATGGCCAGGTCGAATTATTATCATCATCATCATCATTGCAAAGGGTCTATGGAGATTCTCAGTCATCCAGGTCATGGTTGTCCCAAAAATGTCCCCCCCCAAAAAAAGACTTTTTTTTTTTTCAAAAGTCAACTGGACTTTCTGGCTTTTTCTTTGAAGACGTTTCGCTTCTCATCCAAGAAGCTTCTTCAACTCTGACTGGATGGTGAGGAATGGAAGGATTTATACTCTTTGCAGACAGCTGGACCACATTTTCAACAGGGAGGACAGCTGGTTTGATAGAGGGGCCAAAGAGGCCATCTATGTCAAAAATGAACAGCCCTCTCTCAACAGAAGCAGTGGGATACAACACCATCTATCTCCAGTCTACCACACAATCCTTTCAACAGTTCCAAGACCATTTGCACTACCCAGGCGATCCTGATGACATAGATAAACCTCAACAACTCACTAAAACAGGGGTCACCAACCTTTCGGACCTCAGGGACCACTAAATTCAAAATTTTAAATCCGGTGGACCACTAATATGATCTGCCTAATGACCGGCTGGGTGGGCATGGCAAGGTGACTGGGTGGACATGGCCAACTCAATGTCACTCACATCGAGGGGGATTTTGCCAGCCTCTACTCGCTACTCCTCACCTTCCCGCCCGGGCTCTTTAGGGCCCCAACGGGAAGCAGTTGTTGGAGCTAAGCAGCCACCATGAGAAAAGAGTTTGCAAAACAGCTGGCTCAGTTCAAATTGGATTGAGCGAGAAAGAGGCTCAGTAGAGGCACCTCACTGAGGACTACAAGCATAGGCTTTCTTTATTCAAAAAGTTTTTATTAGTCAAAAAAGGTTTATACAAATACATATCAGGTATGGTAAATTTTCAGTTTTCTTATCTAAAATAAGAATTTTACTCAAATTTTTTAACACATACAACAGCCATATGGCAAGCAGGTGACACGAAGTAGCTAAATTTACAAATTTTAAAAACGTAATAAAGAAGAGTCAAGAATAAACAGAATATCGTACAAAAGAGAATAAGGAAAACCAACACAATCCCAAATATCTTTATCACTTCCTAGTTTTGGATCTCAGAACTCTGGGTTCAGCCTGACCCAACTCCAGGGCCGCAACAGCGGCAGCCGCTTCCGCCCCATGATCTATAACCTCCTTCTTCAATTCCTGGGTCATCTGATTCCAGGAGGCTTTGTGTTCCTCCACATAGGCCGTAGCCTCCGCAATTGTACTGATTTTTTCGTAATGCCCTCCCGAAAATCATCAATCCTCTGGCATCAGCCATCTGAAGCCCACTCCTTCTGGTACAATTTGCTTGACAAAAATAATATTTCTTTCTTTTTCACGTACCTGTCTGGGAATCTGCCTCAGAATGGCTATCTCCTGCCCCTGTAAATCAGTGCCCCACTCCTATGTTTTCTAAGAATTTCATCTCGCCTCTTCTCACAAATTTGACATGAACCTCTCTGGGAACTGCATGCGTGCATATTGCAATTAACTCTATAAACTCGATCCACATCCCAATTCATGAAATCAACACCTCTCCCAAGAAATTCTCCCAACAATTTAGTCACAACATCTCTCAAGTCTTCTTGGTCCACTTCTTCCAAATTTTGAAACCTAAGGAAATAAGACATTTTATCCATCTGTAGTCCAAGCACAGCATTGCCTGTCGTCTCCTCTCTTTTCTGCACTGCTCGCATCTCACCCTCAAACCTTCCACTTTCTGCTTGTTTTCTGCTGAAACTTGTTGAGTATCCTTTAAATCCTTTTGGATAGTCACAATTTCTGCTCTTATTTCATCAATTTCTTGTCCATATTAGATAACTTTTCCAAAATTCTCTCCATCTCTCCAGCAGTTGGTCTCTGACCTTTTGCCATTAAGGAAAAAAAAATACAAAATCCTCAGGCAGGCACGGTATCCTTGTAATTTCCTCCGGATCCACCAGGGGGCACTCACAGGAGCAACGAGTCCAGAGTACAGTTAGTCAACCAGGAAGCCGAAGGGAAGTGATGTCATCAAAATTCTCATAGTGAAGGCGGAAGCTGGACGCCACCACTGTTCCCCAGAAGGAGGGGGGGCCTCAAACCTTCCCTCCTAAATTTCTCCATCACCTCTTCTCTCCAGAGCTCCACAAAACCGGTAATCTTCTTATTTTAAGTTCTCCTCTCTCCAGAATAACTCGTGCTCCTTCCAACCGCAGGGGAGAGAAAACCCCCCCGCACTCCGGAGCACTCCACTCACGTTTACCGATATTCCCTTCCTTCTCCTCCTCAATTCTTCTCCGTTCCTGTTCACCACCAGGCTGCTGCAGTTATAAATCAATGCCCGGTGTCACCGGGCACAGCGGCCCAGGCGACGACCAAAATAATGGCCGCGGCCTGTGGCCTCCGAACCCCGCCAAGCCTAGGACGCGCCAGCATCGGTCCCCACAGTCCTGTATGTCGGCTGGGAGACCCCTGGCGAGCCGTCCGTGCGGCAGGTGTCCTTTTCGGAACACCTGGCCCCTGAGGGCCTCGGCGGCGGCCGGATTCGGGCGCTGGAGGCAGGAGAAGCCTTCCAGACGTCCGTTGCCGCTGGACACCGGAAGTCGTCCTCCCAAGCATAGGCTTTCCAAGCAGAGGGAAGACTTGCGGGAATGCAAGGCCAGGTACCAGTGCCTGGAGGCTCAGTGGGTTGAGATGGTCAGCCAGTTCCAGGCCATGAGGCAGTCCCACTGGAACAAGACCCGCCGGCTCTTCGCCACCAGCAGCACTTCCCTCCAGCCTTCGCCCAAAGCCCCACACTAGGAGGCTGAAGCAGACCCCAAGTCGGAATTTCTGACCCCCTCTGCCCCATACAAAAAGATCCCGAAGGGGGAGACTCTCTGCAGCAACACAACCATTCATTGCACGTATCCGTCCCAGGAGCCATAGTTTGAGGACCCCTGATTTAGTGCAATATAAAAAAATGCAAATAATTTTTCTGTGGACCACCACGGATCACCAGTTGGTGACCGCTGCACTAAAAGAATGCAAATAACCAGCTGTCTGCAAGGAGTATAAATCCTTCCATTCCCCACCATCTGGTCAGAGCTGAAGAAGCTTCTTGGATGAAAAACAAAACTTCTTCAAAGAAAAAAACAAAAAACAGAAAGTCCAGTTGCCTCTTGAAAAAAAGCACCTTTAGGAGTTTTATTGCAAAGCTTCCAGGAAGAACCAGCTGTTTTCTAGGATGGGGTTGGGGGGGGGGGTCAGAGATATGTTCAGACCTACAGAGTTTAAGGGAGATTGGTAACATTAACGCTGCTCCCTCTGAAGCCAGAAAGGAGTTGCTATACTTTGGGTAAAATTCCAGTTGTTTTCTCCTGGATGCAGCAGCAGATGTTTTGGGCCTCTGTTGCTTTCCTCTCGGGGGTCTGGTACCTACAAAACTCTATCCAGTCTTGGAACTGGTCTCCTCCCTGCTTAACTCTTTTTCTGCAGCTTACTGTAATTGGTTGCATGAGTCCTTTTAAGCATCTGTGCAATATTTAGTGGCATGTGTTGTCATCAAAGGCACATATGGTGAAATGTTTCAGACTCTTTTTTTTCCAAAAAAAATAATAATAATATTGAAATCTTAACCAGGAAAACGGTGTTGGAAGAAATGTCCATCTGGGTTCAGTTCCAAGTGGAGAAAAAGACACTGGAAACATGGAGACTGCTTGGAAAGATGGTTTAATGGTGGACAGGATCACATGGTTTGAGTTCCTGAGCAGAAAAGGGGCTGAGATGCTGAGAGTGCCCTCTCTTGGGCTTTGAATTTGAGCTTGTATTCTGATTGGTTGTCAGACTCCCAGAGGGTGGGGGTCTTAGCTAGCCTTGCTGGCTGATGTAATCTTCCCAGGTGCCATGTGGTGAGTTTCTATTGCTAAATTTTGTTGCAAATGATGGTCCATTGGCAAAGGGGGGGGGGGAGAGGCAGGAAAGTGGGAGCTGCTTTGTCTTTAAAACATGTTTCTCCATTTCTCATCCAGGGAAATATATTCTGCCTTTTTAATATTTCCTAAAATATTTCATTCTTCTAGGAGAGGGGTGGGTGCTAACTTCCTACAATGGCAGCTGGATTGGATGGGGGGGGGAACTAGGTTGTGGCTATTAGCATGGGGCATAAAGCAGTTTTGTGATGAATTTTGAGTCTGCAAAAAAAAAAAAAAAGTAAAATACTTCTCATTTTGGGACCCCACGCAATTCAAATGCCTGTTCACTACATTTCTGGGATCAGGGATTGGCAACCTGGCGACAAAGGCTGTAGGCTTGTCAAAGGATGGCGGACTCGGCAAGCAAATTATAGCAGCCAGAAAACCTTTCACGTCCCAGAAGAAAAGACAAAAGAAGAAAAATGGAATTTCAGTCATTGTTCGTGCTGTATGGAGAATTGTGGGACAACCTTGGGTGGAATAACAGAGTCAGAAGGGACCTCGGAGGTCTTCTAGTCCAACCCCCTGCTCAAGCAGGAGACTCTATGTTGTTCATTGCCGAACTGAGGCGTGTGGAAATCTGATCACACAGTTGGCTTAGCAGCCCAGAATGGGAGCTTTACTCATTATGGGTTCCTAGCCCAAGTTTATATTGAGACTTGGGGGTGCCTTCCAGGTATCTTAGACCAGGAGTCCCCAACCTGTGGGCTGTGGGGGGTTGGCAACCGGGCCACAGAAACAGCCGGCAAACGCGCAAGCAGGCATACACATCCTCACTTGTGCAAGCAGCGAATGGAGTTGCACGCACACACTTGCTGACCGCTCATTCAGAACCATCCCTCCCCACCACCACCAGCACAGCCAGTTTGGTCCTTGGTAGACACCGAAGATAAAAAAGACTCGCTGATCCTATATTTAGGGCAGGGGTGTCAAACTCCATGGTTCGCAGGCTGGATCCGGCCTGGGGGATGCTTAGATCTGCCCTGGAGACAGCGAAGGACCAGCCCATGGTACCTGCTCTGCCACTGTGCGGCCCTCCTGAGCTCTGTTTTCGCTGGCGGAGGGTTGCAGGAGCCCGTTTTCACTGGCAGAGTGCTCGGACTGCCACAGGTGCCCCCGACACATGCCCCCCGCCCCTCCCATAGAACCATAGTAAAAACAAGCCATTTGCCAAGTGGGGAGCGGGTGCTGCAATGATCATGACAACTGGTTCTAAGTCAGTGATGGCTAACCTTTTCTGGACCGAGTGCCCACCGTGTGCACACACAAATGCAAGTGTGCCCAAACCCCCAAAATGCAATGCATGTGCAGCCCCGCGTATGCACCCAACATACCCCCACGCATGTGCATGTGGCCCCCTGCCCACATCATGCCTCCCCGTGCATGTGTGTGCAGCCCCCCACATATGCCCCATCTCCCCATGCAGCCCCCCGCACCCACTCCACCCCCATGCACGCATGGCAGAGACCCAAAGACCAGTTGGCTGGCAGGAGGCACATGCGCATGAGCAGCAGAGCTAAACTGGGGTGACGGCTCACGTGCCATCAGAGAGGGTGCTACACCCCAGTTCTAAGTCATGTTTGTCAATGCTGTAACTTGGGGGAGGGGGAATTGCTAAATGAACGGTTCTAAGGCGAGGACTACCTGCATTAAATTGCTTTAAAACTAATAAAACTGAGTCAAGAAAAAACTGCAGCATTTAATATGTGCAAAGATAAGATGACCAGGCTCAAATGGTTATATATGACTGTCTAGAAGGCAGTGACTTCAATCTTATTCTGAGCACGATTGTGAATGTGATCCATTCTTATAATATTAACTCTCCATTATTATTTTTTCCCCATTGCCCTGCTTTTAGTTATCCAGTAATAAAAGTGTGGGTGAGATCACTGGCGGACATAAACCTTGTCTGTCTCTAAAAGCCTTATCAGTGGTCGCTAAGATACCAGGAACACGTTTATCAGGTGATCTCAGTAAAAGGGCAGTGGCTGGAGGTTTATTGTGCTGCGCAGTGTTTACTCAGTGTGGCTTCAATTTGCTGAAGTGCTGCTGCATGTAGCATCCATTAAGCACGATGGAAGTGAGGTTTTAAGAGAAACATCCAAGGAATTCTTTTGGGGAACTCCCAGAATATTTTGTAGGACACTATAAAGTTAAAGGTTCCCCTCGCACATATGTGCTAGTCGTTCCCGACTCTAGGGGGCGGTGCTCATCTTAGTTTCAAAGCCGAAAAGCCAGCGCTGCCCGAAGATGTCTCCGTGGTCATGTGGCTGGCATGACTAAATGTCAAAGGCGCACGGAACGTTGTTACCTTCCCACCAAAGGTGGTCCCTATTTTTCTACTTGCATTTTTTTATGTGCTTTCGAACTGCTATGTTGGCAGAAGCTGTGACAAGTAACGGGAGCTCACCCCATTACGCGGCACTAGGGATTCGAACCACTGAACTGCCAACCTTTTTGATCAACAAGCTCAGCGGCTTAGCCACTGAGCCACTGCGTTCTCTGGGACACTATAGAATAGGTCAATAAAAGATTCCATAGAGGCCTTCTCTGAGAAATGTGAATGGAGCTTCTTCACTATAATTATGCATTGCTTTAAATCAGGGTTGTCAAACTCAAGGCCCGCGGGCCACATCTGGCCCACGGGGTGCTTAGATCTGACTTGCGGGGCCGCCCTGGAAACAGCGAAGGACTATCCTGCGGTGCCTGGCAGATGATTGCAGGAGGCTATCACAGCCAAAAGCCGAACTCAGGAACCTGTTTTCACTGGCAGAGGGTTGCAGGAGGTTGTCACAGCCGAAAACAAAGCTCAGGACCACAGCACCCCCCCCCTCCCTGACATGAGTGACATTGAGCTGGCCACACCCTCCCTGGCCACGCCCCCCCAGGTCAGACACAACCCTGATGCAGCCCTCAATGAACTCAAGTTTGATACCCCTGCTCTAAGTCTGCAGATGTTCCAAATGCCTATTGGTGCCTTACTATTACTTTGAAACCATATTTATGTTATATTAAGTATAATACAACATAATGTTATGTAATTGATACGATAGTGCAGGCAGTCCTCAACATACGACCACAACCGAGCCCAAAATTGACGTTGCTAAGTGAGAAGTTTGTTAAGGGCGTTTCGTCCCTGTTTATGACTTTTCTTGTCCCGTTCGTTAAGTGGAAGGCTCAAGTGGTTAAGTTAGTAACATTGTTGTTAAGTGAATCTGGCTTGCCCGTTGATTTTGCTTGTCAGAAGGTCGCAAGAGGGGATCACGTGACCCTGGGACGCTGCCACCATCATAAATATGAAGTCAAACATCCCAATGTTAATCACATGAAACATGGGAGATGCTGCAGTCGTAAGTGTAAAAAATGGCCGTCAGTCACTTTTTTCAGTGCCGTTATAATGTCGATCGGTCACTGAATGAACTGTTGTAAGTTGAGGACTACCTGTAATACAATATAACGTTGTACACACATACACAATTATTTTGCTAGGTGGGTTATAGTAGAGTGACTCTATGCCAGCTGCAAAGACCAAGATGGGAATAAAATCTTTTCAGCTGGAGATTCTCAGCTCCAGAATCCTCAGGGAAGAAGAAAGTCACATAATGTTGTGTTGGAGCCAGACTGAATTATTTTCCCTTCAATCCCATTTTCTTTGCTTTGCATTAGCAGTCATCCAAAAAGTTTTCCAAAACTGTTGCGCAATTGTCCTTCCAACTTGACGGTACGGAAACCAGTCGAGAGCTGCTGGCATATTCCTATTTGTCAGCATGTGCTCCTCCCAATATCCACAAAAGTTTAAAGGACGGGGATTAATGATGCAATAGCCTTTAACCATTAACTAAGAAAGAAGCTGCTTATTAAGATGTGGTTTCTGCCTTTTAGATAAATGTGGGTGTCTTCTACTTAGCCATTTCTCTGGGAGGAGCACTCTGCTTTTAATCAACGTTTTATTTAACATCCAAGTCCATTGCAGCCAACTTCCAAATTATATAAAATTATCAGTATAAATTATCACAGCTATTAATCATGAAGTTCCGGAGTTAGAATTTAGCATGGCCAGAGAAAGGTATTCTCTGTTGGTAGAATTGAGCAATGAACATGATTAGTCAATTATTTTTTTTCTGCTGCATGGGAAATTTAAACCTTCTACAGGTAGTCCTTGACTTACAACCGTTTGTTAAGCAGCCATTCAAAGTTACAACAGTACTGGGGGGGAAAAAGTGACTCGTAACCAATGCTTGGCCTTATGACTGTTGGGAGCATCCCCGCCCATCAAGTGAAGAAAATTTCGGTGGTTGACAACCAGCATGTATTTACGACGGCTGTCATGCAATCGCAACTTGGGACCTCCCCAGCTGGCTCCTGGCAAGCGAAGTCAGTGGGGGAAGATGGATTCATGAATGTCTGCATGATTCCCTTAACACAGTGGTTCTCAACCTTTATAGTGCTGCGACCCCTTTAATACAGGACGGAGGCATTAAAGAGGAGACTCCTCCCCTTTTAAGTTTATGGCGCCTGAAGCCAGATTAGGCTAGCGATTGGGATTGATTGCAGCTGGCTTGAGAGGGAGACATCAGAGCAAAGATTTCTCTCTTTTTTAGTTCATCGCCCCTGAAGCCGAATTCGGCTAGCGATTTGAAGAGCCTGCAGCTGGCTTGTGGAGTCAACCATTGGAGCGCGATTCTTCGACTCGCAAGTATACTTCCCATATTTCCAATGGTCTTAGGTGACCCCTGGCAAATCATCATTCGACCCCCAACGGGGTCGCGACCCATAGGTTGAGAACCGCTGCCTTAACAACTAAAAGGTAGTACAGTTGGATGTGATTCTCTTTAACAACTACCATGCTTAGCAACCAAAATTCTGGTTGCAATTGTGATAGCAAGTGAGTCGCGGTGGCGCAGTGGTTAGAGTGCAGTACTGCAGGCAACTTCCGCTAACTGCTAGCTGTCTTGGGCTGAAGCTACTGTTGAGGCAGGGTAAAAGAAAACAAGGCAGAGGTGTCATCTTTTGGAAAGCGAGTGATGAAAAGGCATTAAGATAGAATCTTCTTATGAGCCTCAGTGGTGAGAATGCAGTACTGCGGGCGACTTCTTCTGACTGCCGGCTGACTGCAATTTGGCAGTTCAAATCGCATTCAAGGTTGACTCAGCCTGCCATCCTTCCGAGGTGGGTAAAATGAGGACCCCAGATTGTTGGGGGCAATATGGTGACTCTGTAAACTGCTTAAAGAGGGCCGTAAAACACTATAAAGTGGTATATATAAGTGCTAAGCAAGTCAAAACCTATACTGAATGACATATTTGGCATCAAATTAGCAGCAGTGTTTATATCATGAAGAGACCCCCCCCTAACAAAGTTGTCTAGCACATAGTAACTGCTTCCAATAAAAGACTGTAAATTACGGGATGGTTTTAGCACTAACACAAACCACCTTGGATATATTGTTCTTCCCCGAAATAAGAAACTGCTTATGTTCTGCTTATAATAAATGTTATGGATAATAACGCAAATGGATAGCTGAACAAAACGGGACGTGGGTTCCCCCTAAATAGGAATGCAACAGTTTGGGTCATGTCAGCAAAGGAACACTTTAATGTGCCGATGTTTGTCACAACCTGCATTTAACTTGAACAAGAGTTGGAGGCAGCAAAATCAGGCCAGGATATGCAACATGCTGTGTGCAGCCAGTGCAGGAGGATAGCTTTTCCCCAACTTGTGCCTTCTCTGTGTGTTGGGACTACACCTCCCATCCTCTTCCCAAGCCAGTCATGGAACGTTGGAGTGCCGTAAGCTTGGCATGCTCTATATTTCTCTAAGTAGCTGTTTACAAGATTGACCTCTGAAGAATTTTTTTTAAAAAATAACCCCCACTAGATCTGATGCTTTAGATCAGGGGTGTCAAACTCAAGGGTCAGATCCAGTCCACGGGGTGTTTACATCTGGCCCACCCTGGAAACAGTGAAAGACTGGCCCACTGTGTCTCTGCCAGCAAAAATAGACCTTGTGTTGTGTCCTCCTCGCCTCCGTCCGAACGATGGCTTAATTAGCCGGCTCTTATCAGCTCTGGCAGCAGAAGAATCAGCGTCTGCAAAGAGCCCTCGATAGCTGCCAAGACGCTGGCGAGTCACAGCCTTCAGCTCTAGTCAATCCGTGGATTTGCCTGATACAAAGGGACACACCAGCTCTTGCTGCCTTTTATATTATCCTGTGGGGTGTGGCTCCATGACTCAGCACTTCCTAAGCCTGCCCCTCCCCTGCTTCTGTTGTTCTCTTCTCTCCTGCCTACCAAACGATTGAGCCAAGCCTGATTGCTGTCAGCTGGGTCTGCAGGCACGGCCTGTTTGGCCTGCTTCTGGCTCCTGGAGCTGATCCAGGGAGGCCGGTGCTTCCGAGTTAAGTCCTGATGGCCCTTCCCCCTCACTGTCCACGTCACTTTCTGGCAGCAGGCCTGGCTCTGAGTCACTTTCTGGCAGTAGGCCCTGCTCCAAGGCACTTTCGGGCATGGGGCCAGGTTCGGGGGCCCTCCCACCTTGGGAGGGCCGTGCGCAGCTCTCCAGCCTCCGTTTTTGGCTGGGACAGCCACCTGCAACACTCTGCCAGCAAAAACAGAGCTGGGCGGGGAGGCAAGTGAGGGCTGCAGGAGTCTGTTCCAGCCAAAACCGAGGGCCAGGAGGCCATGTATGCTGGCCCCCGAGCTCCATTTTTGCTGGCAGAGGGCTGCAGGAGGCCGTCACGGCCAAAAATGCACGTGGCCCCTGAGCTTCATTTTCACTGGCAGAGGGCCACGTCCAGCCGAAGCCGAGTCACGCCCACTCCTAGGTCAGACACAACCCTGATTTGGCCCTCAATGAAATTGAGTTTGACATCCCTGCTCTAGATTCATCTGAAAATACCGTATTTTTGGGAGTATAAAACGCACCTTTTCCCCCCCAAAAAAGGGTGAAAATCTGGGTGCGTCTTATACTCCGAATGTAGCCCCACCCAGCTTCTCAAAGGGAGGTTTCAGAGGCTGAAAAAAGCATCAGAAAAGAAGCTTCAGAAAAGAAGCCTCCAAACAGAGCTTCAGAAAAAAAGCCCCCAAACAGAGCTTCAGAAAAGAAGCCCCAAACAGTTCAGAGGCTTTTTTTCTGAAGCTGTTTCGGAGCTTTCAGAGGAAGAAATAAAGTTTTTTCTGAAATAGAGTTTCAGAAGTTTCAGAGGCCAAAAAAAAAAAAGCCAAAAAAAGCAAAACACAGAGCTCACAACCAAGGAACCCTGTTGCTAAAATTCACCTCTGGGAACAGCTGATTGGGGGTATTCCAGGAGGCCAATCCACCTGCCAATCAGCTTTTTTCTTATTTTCCTCCCCAAAATCTAAGGTACGTCTTATACTCCAGTGCATCTTATACTCCAAAAAATACGGTAGCTTCTTCGTAGACGTGTTGTACATGCTTAAGAGATAAGTTTATCTAGATGTTTGCTACAGAGGCTTTCTCCATTTTCTCCTAGGCAGGAAAAGCTCACCGACTGAGCGGCGAAGAGAGAGAACAGCTCCTGCCAAATCTAAGGGCAGTAGGATGGAATGAGGTGGAAGGCAGAGATGCTATCTACAAGGAGTTCCATTTCAAGGACTTTAATCGGGTAAAAAAAGCACTTATCTATATTTTATTTTGAGAAAGTCAGGCTTAGGCATGGGTTGGGAACAATGATGGTCAGACCTGCATCTCTATACACTGATTAAACAGTAGGCTCAGTTAAGATGCAAATCCCTGGACACGACAAGCGGCAAAGATACTCAATTTCCTAACCCTGCAGTGGCTTACTTGGTTTTTTGGTTTGAAAAGGTTTTGCTTCTCATCCAAGAAAAATCTTCAGAACATTTTGGGAACAACTATGACCTGGATGATTTGAGAATCTGCATAGACATTCTTTATGTGGGATACCAAGATTGCTTCAGTCCTCGTGTGGTAGAATAAACGGGAGCATAGCTCTGCCTGTTGGTGCTACAATAGCTTTGTAGAGAAAGGAGCTGCAAAGAGTGGCTCTGAAATCCAACTGCATTCGCTGTCTGAATGTTCCTTGGATGCCAATGCGAATAGCCTCGCATCCAGCACTAATTATTTTTCCACTCCATCCCCCAAAAGTTGGAGAGGATACCAATGCTTAGAATCAAGAAAGTTGCATGGATTTTCCATTTTTCTGCCCTGCTTGTCAGGAAAAGACCAACTCAAAACATCTGCTTGTGTCTGGCAGTCTCATCACTTAACTTGTTTGCCTTTTCCCAGTAGTGGAATTCAATTTTTTTTTACAGTCACTTCTGTGGGCATTGCTCGGTGGGCGTGGCACCGAGGGTATTGCAAAATTTCCATTCCCTCCCCACTCCAGGGGAAGGATACAGCAAAATCCCCATTCCCACCCCACTCTAGGGCCAGCCAGAGGTGGTATTTGCCGGTTCTCCGAACTACTCACAATTTCCCCTACCGGTTCTCCAGAACCTGTCAGAACCTGCTGGATTTCACCCCTGCCTTTTCCTTGACAAGCATGGACGTAATAATTGCATAGCATGAATTTTCCTTTGGAGATGAGGAGAAAAGGATTGAACTCCTCCCTATACCAACTGCGATCCTAAGAAGCAGCACTCTGGCAGAACTGCAGATGTTACGGAACTATAACTCCCAGCTGCCCACATCAATGGCCATGGAAGCTGGGGGTTTCACTTAATCCTAAACCTGTCTTTCTGCATTTTTGCATAAAACATGAGAAACTAAATGCTGTCCTTGGAGAATGTATTGAGGTATATCGATAGACCCTTAATTATGTGATTTGTGCTGTGTACCTTTCAGTTGTGGCAATATTGACAAGTAGCTTATATGCCTTATTTGTGGAGTCTGTGTGGAGTTTGTCTTTTTCTAAAATCTTCTTTCATCTTCTGAATAGGCCTTTGGATTTATGACCAGAGTAGCTCTACAAGCAGAAAAACTGGATCATCATCCTGAATGGTTTAATGTTTACAACAAAGTAAGAGATAAGAGTTGTTCAAGCCATTTTTATTTTTTATTTTTTGCCTTTGATTGATTCTTGCAATTTTCTTGATAATTTTGCTTGGAAGTAGAGTGGTGCGGTGGCCCAGAGGCGGAGCTCTCGCCTGACAATCAGGAGGCTGTGAGTTTGATCCTAGGTAGAGGCAGATATTCCTCTCTCTGGACACACTGAGAATATATCTGCTGAACAAAAGTCCGCATTGGTGACAGAAAGGGCATCCGGCCAGTAAAACATGCTGCTTGCTCCATTCAGTTGCCCAGACTCCACACCGCAGGGGATTATGGGGTCACTAAATAGAGATGATGATTGTTTGGAAGTTTTCCATTGCCTTCTTCCTAGGTCTGAAAGAGAATGACTAGCTCCAAGTTGGTTCTGGTCTCCCCAACTTCTTGTCTGATGTTTTATCAAAACCCCAGCCTGGCTCTCTGTTCAAGCTTAGATAAAGTTATGTTCACTATATAAGGCAATTGTAACATAAAGCCCATTAAATCTATAGTGTTTTGCGCCTTTCTACGTGCCCAGGACCTAAGGAGCACCTAGAAAGGTGTCCTATAGGGACGGGGTGGCTCAGTGACTAAGACGCTGAGCTTGTCGATTGAAAGGTCGGCAGTTCAGCGGTTCAAATCCCTAGTGCTGCCCTGTAACGGGGTGAGCTCCCGTTACTTGTCCCAACTTCTGCCAACCTAGCAGTTCGAAAGCATGTAAAAAGTGCAAGTAAAAAAATAGGGACCACCTTTGGTGAGAAGAAAACAGTGTTCCGTGCGCCTTTGGCATTTACTCATGCCGGCCACATGACCACGGAGACATCTTCAGACAGCGCTGGCTCTTTGGCTTTGAAACGCAGATGAGCACCGCCCCCTAGAGTCGGGAACTAGGACATATGTGCGAGGGGAACATTTACTTTTAGGTGCCCAAACCTATAGCAGATATTACATTTGTGCAAACAGCTGGTGTGGTGTCTGTGGGGGATATTTAAGCCTTATCAGAAGTTGCTTATTCTGATACAATGATAAATATGATTAAGCAACTACCAGTCTTATAATGCGGCAAGAGGAGGAGAAGGGTATAGATTATAGATTGATAGATGGGTGATAGATGGAGCCCCTCGTGGCTCCCGCATGACACCCATCCTGCGCAGACTGCACTGGCTACCTGTGGCCTTCCGGGTGCGCTTCAAGGTTTTGGTGACCACCTTTAAAGCGCTCCATGGCATTGGGCTGGGTTATTTACGGGACCGCCTACTGCTACCGAATACCTCTCACCGACCCGTGCGCTCTCATAGAGAGGGTCTCCTCAGGGTGCCGTCAGCGAGGCAATGTCGTCTGGCGACGCCCAGGGGAAGGGCCTTCTCTGTGGGGGCTCCCACCCTCTGGAACGAACTACCCCCCGGACTTCGTCAGCTTTCGGACCTTCGGACCTTCCGCCGCGGGCTTAAAACATACCTATTTAATTGTGCAGGACTGAGCTAGATTTTAAATTTATGGGTTTTAATTGGGTTTTATTTTTATATTTTAATAACGGGCTTATAGAATAAGTTTTTTAATTGTTTTTATATTGTATTTATGTGTTTATGTGTTTTTTAAGTGCCTGTAAACCGCCCTGAGTCCTTCGGGAGATAGGGCGGTATATAAATATGATTAAATAAATAAATAAATAAATAGATTGGCTCCCAGTTGATATGGAAGTTCGTAGTAGTGTCTCAATCTAGCAATTGCAATGTAACTTTTTTTTTTTTTTAAAAAAAACCTCTTCTACACCAAAGTGACCGACTTTCCTAACACTGATGGGACAGAGTGTTTTAAATTTCACTGCTAAGCACTGAGGCCAGCAGTGAATGACGATACTGAAAACATCTATTATTCCAGATTTTTTTAAAAATGATCTTTTAGCTCTTTCAAGTACTTGCTGCTATGCGTTCTCATAACTGCTGTTATTAACTGGGCATGTTGTGTTTTTTTTTTTTTTTTCCCAGGTTCACATAACCTTAAGCACGCACGAGTGTGCTGGCTTATCTGAACGGGACATCAACTTGGCCAGTTTTATAGAGCAAGTTGCAAACACACTGGCCTAAAGTGCTCATCTCATCTTTGTCTGTAAAGGTAGCTCCTGCATCTTAACCTGTCGGAAAGTATCGCAACAAATTTAATCTAGCCTCTGTATCCAGCTAATATGGGAGAGCCCATCTTTTTTTTAAAAGCTTCACACATAGGGTCACACATTGCAATGGGCACCAGTGCTGTGAATTCATCTGTTATCCATGATAAATCTGTCTTGTGTCAATAGCTGTCTCTAGGGTTCTTTCTGTAACCCTGTTTAGCAGTATTAAGTAGGTGCAGAGAAGTCCGCCTCTGGTTGTCAGTTTTAATAAAGCCTCCTCTCATACACAATCTATTGGAAATTTTTTCCGTGTGCATTTCTCTTCTGCGCTGTTTCTTGCATTGCCTGACTTCATGGAAAGGGTAGACAGGGAAATGCTGGAATCGCTTAATCTTCTTTTAAAGGGACACGGTGCCTCAGGGACTAAGATGCTGAGCTTGTCGATCGAAAGGTCGGCAGTTCAGCGGTTCGAATCCCTAGAGCTCCCGTTACTTGTCCCACAGGGTGAGCTCCCATTACTTGTCCCAGCTTCTGCCAACCTAGCAGTTCAAAAGCACGTAAAAAATGCAAGTAGAAAAATAGGGATCACCTTTGGTGGGAAGGTAACAGCGTTCCGTGCGCCTTTGGTGTTTAGTCATGCTGGCCACATGACCACAGAGACGTCTTCGGACAACGCTGGCTCTTTGGCTTTAAAACGGAGATGAGCACCGACCCATAGAATCAGGAACGACTAGCACATATGTGCGAAGGGAACCTTTACCTTTACCTTTTAGGCAAAACTTTGGATTGGCAATGTAGAAGCCTGTATACTACAGATTGCAAATCATGGCTGTTTTTCTTCCTTAGGATAGCTTTGCCCTTCATGCAGTACAAAACCACACCCAGTTTAACCTAGGCTAGTACAGCAGAAGATAGGAAATTAAAATCACTCACATGTTCTGTCAATCAACATTTTTAAAAGAAAGTTAGGTTTTCATTTGTCAACATACCAGACAGCATGTGATAGGGTCATCCCTTCGGTGTGGTGGGCTCAAAAACTTCAAGATGGCAGCTGTGTCTCTGCCATGCCTCCTTTTTACATTCATTATCCTTGTACAATAATGGATTTCAGTCAGAATTGAAATTACTCCAAAGATTCTTGAGAGTTGTTAAGTGAAGGGAAGTGTTGTGACTCTGCCCCCTGAGCCTGTCCTCATGGAGGAGAGTGACTTGGAGAGTGAGGGAGAGGAGCCAGCAAGGCCTCCCTCGCCAGGACCCTCCTCGCTGGCACCGCCCCAAGTTCCAGCTGCAGGCCAGGAGGAGGAGCTGACAAGGCCTCCCTCTCCCGCACCCTCCTTCTCCCTGGCAACGCCTCAAGTCCCAGCTGCTGATGATCAATCCTGGATTGATCCGAGGTAGCGACGAAAAGATAAGCGTGTGCAGCAGAGGAAAAGGTGTGGCAGGCTCAGAGATTGCTGAGTCACTGAGCCACACCCCACAGGGTATAAAAGTGGGTGGAGCTGCCATGTGGCCCTTGTGATGGACAAAAAAAGCTACCAAGGGTGCACTGTAGCTCGGTTGCTGGAGGGTTAAAGGACTTTGTCAGTGAATTTTGGCAACGGATCTTGGACATGAGATAACGGACTCAGAACTTGGCAGGCCTTTGCACGGTCACTGCCAAGTATTTCCTCAACTGAAGAAAATCAGGTCTGTAGCAAATAAAAAGACTGGGAGACACGCGTCTTTGCGTTTGCTCTGTGAAGTGGGGAGGGGGAACAGAACATCAAGTAAAATTCTTACAATAAAAGAACTTTGGTACAGTAGTGACCAAAATTGTGGAAACTTTTTGGTAAAAGTGTATTTTTGAGATTTGAAGGCTAATAACACCACCTTTTTTTTTGAGTAGTCCATAAAATTATATAGCAATGGAAAGATAATTTAATCAAGAATGTAATGTTTTTCAACCTTTGTTTGAGAGATAAAAGTGGCCTTTTTTTTGGTGGAATTCTAGATTTTAGGCCAAATTCCTGCAGTCTGTGCCAAACAGTTCTTGCACTCAACTTCACATTCCATTGCGCTATTTCATCTTGTATACACCCAAATGATTTTCTTCTGTCACATAGGCACAGCCTCTTAATTCTTCTATCATCATTTGCTGTTGTCCACCTTTTCCTGCCTTTACCAGGTTTTGTAGTTATACGTCTTCAAAAACTGAGAAATGCCACCTTTGGTTAAGTTTCCACCAATTTTTCTTCTAATTTCTTTATAACTGTAGCCTTGTTCACTTAATAATACTATTTTACATCGCTTTCTGTGTGACCAGTCAACTCTTTGCACCATTACTTTAATTTTATTACATTTTACAAGCTCACTAGATGAAAGAACAAAAAAAAAAAACCCAACCAACTTGATAGCGATCACACAACACACTGACAAAATGTCCTCCTCTCAGCTTCAATACATGACATCAATAACTGAATCCTACTGTGATCTGATTGGCTCATTCCCAAAACAAGATGACACCCGATTGGCTCTCTAAACACTCATGTTCATTGGATACAATCAGATGAAGGAAAGCCACCTGGTATCAACCTAAGCAAGTTGTGCTTCCTTTTTCTGGTTATTTGGCTATAACTTTTTATAAAATACAGATAATTGAACAAACTTTGTCGCATTGCATTCTTGATTAAATATCTTTCCATTGATATATAATTTTATGGTACTACTCCAAAAAAAAAGGGGAGTGTTATTAGCCATCAAACCTCAAAAATACACTTTTCCCAAAAGGTTTCCACAATTTGGGCCACTATTGTAAGTTCTTTTATTGCCACTTTGATTTTTTTTTTTTTTAGCCATCTCAGTGCTCCTAGCTTGCCAGAAATTTCAGAGATGGAGTTCCTAATCATCTTGGTGGCTAAGGTAAATTTGATCAGTGAAGTCGGCTTTCCAATAAACAAACTCTTTAAGACAGGAAAAAGCTACCTTCCAATATTTTAAACCTGGAAGTTGAGGAAGAAAATAATATTTATTTTAAACCCGAAAACATGTACAAGATGCATGACAAAGTATACATGGGTTAAGTGTTGAAACAAAGCAGTTTTGAACATGTATCAGGATTAAACTGAAATTAAGATCTTACAAAATTAACATTCCGTTCTAGAACATGAATGAAAACAGTTCCTTAAATTACATAGGTACGAGGGATGCAATCGAGTTTTCCTTTCTTAATGTAATTTGGAAACGGTATCTGTGTATCCGTTCAAACTAGTCAATACAGATACTCATCTTAGGCAATTAACCATCAAATTATTTTGTATTCACTCCATTCAAAATTGAAATAGAAAGATAAGCCTTGAAGAGATAGATAGATGATTAATCCAAAGATTCACAAAAACGTAGACCCTTGAAATCATGAAGTCACAAAGGATTGTACAATAATAACTGAAAGGAACATGAGTCTATACCACTAAAATATTATATTCTATGCTTTTTTTTTATTCAGAGAACTACTGCTGACTGAATGTAATGGGACCTTGACTGATCTAGCAAAGTACCTACTTATCTATAGAGGAAGTTTAAGGCAGAATGGAACTCTTCTCCATTCACCTCTGTAAATCTAGGCTGGTGAACCTAGCTTTACACCTCAAACCTTAGAATAAAAAGTTAATGTGCCTGCCATTTGGCCCACTGAATGGCTCGCTGATGCCACAGTTCCTTCTAAAAGCAAACTAAACAATGGGATAGAAGCAGTATTAGAGGTCTAATACCCAGTAGAAGTCAAGCATCTAGACCAGTGGTGAAATGCAGCTAGTTCTATCCGGTTCGGGTGAACCGGTAGCACCTGCGGCAGGAAACTCCACCCATCCGCCCAGATGTCGTCATGACCCGTTTTCGATGCTCTGCGCATGTGCAGAAGGTCCTGCGTATGCACAGAGGTGTTGTGCGCAAGCAAAGCGAGTGCGCACACGGCTCCCATTTGCGAACGGGTAGCGAAGGTAAGTGGATTGATTAGTGTTCTAGACCAGGGGTCTCCAACCTTGGCGACTTTAAGCCTGGCGGACTTCAACTCCCAAAAATCTGGGAGTTGAAGTCCGCCAGGCTTAAAAGTCGCCAAGGTTGGAGACCCCTGGTCTAGATAATAGGTATCCCCATTGCAGTTGCAAAGTGCTATCTACAGGTGGACTGAACTGAGACGTCATGAAACACTGAAGAAGAGGATTATATGATACCTGAGGTTGAGATTATTTTCAGTGGTAGTACCATAACGGAGGTGATCATCTGCTGACTGGATCATCTGCTTGGCTTCTTGAGTAGAGATGCTCTCAGCCTTTAAGGCAAATCTGTGTGTGTGTGTGTGTGCTCTCTTGAGAATGGGTCTGATAAATCGGTGCAACGCCTGGAAAGGAGCACCGAGTCCTACAAATAATTACATTCTGTGTCACCGGTTCTTTTTTGAGTCCATAAAGGCGCTTAACAAAATGACAGAACTAGGAACTGGAACAAGTTGAAGAAGCTGAACTTCTCGAACCGTGACGCTGAAAGAAATGCAGTTTGCCTGGCCCTACTGTAGCTAACACAGAATGTAGGACAAAACATGTGGAAGAACCGTTTTATCCTTAGTACCTTCATGGATCTCCATGGCTCAAAGACTAAAGGCGGGGGGGGGGGATGTTGTTGTTGTCACAGTAAAAAAAAAAATTCTAGGGAAACAGAAAAGCACCCCGAAGGTACAAGGAAAGAAGAACGTGCCCATTTTTCCCTTTGATCCATTTCCTCTCATTCGGAACAAATTCCCACTGAGTGAACCAAACAGTCACCCTGACTTTATCCTATCATCAGTGAAGGATGCGCAACCTTTTGTTGAATTCACTGCTCAGTGTGAACGTCAACCAAGAGATCTGTATCCACTGAAGTAATTTGAAACACCCGAGCATAAGCAAAGATGGAACAGACGCGTGCTGCCCTGAAGCCTGCCGTTTCTTGGACGACTAGAAGCAGCAGTGAGTCGTCATTAGAAATACAAATAATTATCAGAAGTTAAGGGAGAAAAAGAGAGAGAGTATTCCTGAAGTTTTCACAGATCTGAACAGCCAATCTAAGCTAGGGGGTTGAACCTGGGTTTAACCTAAGGGGGGAATGTTATGCCAACAGATCAAACTGCCTTGTGAGCTGTATCTGCAGAAGAAAGGCTTCCAAGTGATATTACCTTTCCTTTGAATTGTTTAGTGTGTCTTCATCCAACAACTGAGATAGCTGACTAAAAATCAGTGGGGGCTTGGAGAACCATTCATGTGCGTATCAGTCAAGGGGGACTCCACACCTGTGCTATAGAGGCTGTCCAAATAACCACCAACAATTTCCGAAACCAGGTTTCTGTCAGGAATGGTTTGTGCCAGACCATAGATTGCACTCTATAAATTGAAAAGGGAAAAAAAAAAAAAAAACAGAACACCAGGATCAGCTAAAGTTTATCCCATGCAACATTACTTCTGAAATGTGTTACTTGCATTTGCATAAATAATGCCCAGATTAGGTAATGATAAAATCCAATGCTTATGAAATAAAACAACCACAAGCCATATAAAAATCAGGAGCAGATTAAAATGAAAGCCCATTTAAAAACATTAATTCATTTTTTTTTTAATTTTAATTTTTAATTAAAATTAAAAAGATGAAGAAGTGATAGGAAAAGTTTTAGAAGGTGTCAAAATGGACAAGTTAACAAAAGAAATTAAAGAGAAAGAAGAGACAGATTACTATATAATCTGGAACAAATGGTCTGAATGGCTTGAGATTAGAAATAAAGGGAAAAAAAATAAAGGGGAGAGATTAGAAATTTACAATATGTCAATAATAAATATGTAAGAATCTAGAAAAATAAAGCTATTATTATTAGATAATTTAATGTAAATAAAGAAAATGAAATAAGAAAGAAAATAAAATAATAAATGAGATATGGGGGGAAAGGTATAAAAGCGAAAGACCACTAAGAAACATTGTTTAAAAATAGAGAAATTATATGTTATATGCTGGGTGTTTGTCATATTGTGTATCACAATAAAACAATAAAAAAGCTTTTTTAAAAAAAAAACATTAAAATCGAGCAGATTATCTTAGTTATCAAATCCCTAGGTATAAAGGGGTTGTGTAGTAAGGCCAGGCCACCTACAGCAGGGTTGTCCAAACTTGGCAACTTTAAGACTTGTGGACTTTAACTTCCAACTCTGGGAGTTGAAGTCCACAAGTCTTAAAGTTGCCAAGGTTGGAGACCTCTGACCTACAGAAATTCTAAAGAAAGCTGAAACATAAAGATATAGCAGAAAATGACAAGTGAGATGCTTATACACAGAGATAATCTGAAAAAAGCCCTTTATTGAATTTTCATCCAGTGCGCACCAGATTGTAGCGCACCCAGATAAAGACTTCTCTGAAAAACCTCCAGGCTAACACTAAAGAAGGAAGTTCCCCCAACTTGTTTATATTCAAATTATTTATTTCTTTAATCAATTGCATGATTCGTACCTGGAAGGGAAGGGCAGCCCAAGTCACTATGCTAAGCAAAGAAATATTCTGCGTCCAAACTAGTCCTGGTCAATAGCTTAGTATTCACTGGGCATATTCAACTATAAGCTAAAGTAAATGCAGTGCAATTACCTTATTTTTCGGACTATAAGACGCACCGGACTATAAGACGCACCAAGATTTTCAAAGAGGTAAACGAGAAAAAGAAAAGTTTTTGCCCTCCCCGGCCCCCAGGAGCACTCTTGCAGGCCCTACCAAACCCTCTGCACGTCCCGTTTTTGCGAAAAATATTTTTCGCAAAAACGGGGCCTGCAGAGGGTTTGGGGGGCCTGCAGATTGCTCTTGGGGGCTGGGGAGAACAAAAAAGCTGTTTTCTCAAAAAAACAGGCTCGTTTTTGGCCTTCCAAACACCCCACGTCACGTTTTTGCCCTCCCCAGCCCCCAGGAGCACTCTGCAGGCCTCCCAAACCCTCTACAGGCCCCGTTTTTTTGGCCTTAAACCCTCTAAAGACCTGTTTTTTGGTGAAAACAGGATGCACAGGGTGGGGTTTCAGGGGGCCAAAAATGGCTGTATTCGGTGTATAAAACACACCAACATTTCCAGCCTCTTTTGGGGGGGGGGGAAGAGTGCGTCTTATACTCTGAAAAGTACGGTAATTAGTAAACTAATTAAGATGTAATAAAGGAATGTGTGAATTACAATCTGACCTGACATCTCTTTGAATGAATCTAGCAGGCTCGCCAGCCTCGACTAAATAAAAATACTTGGCCCCTGGCTGAAATATAGGTATTACAGGATCTTTGGTGTCAACTTAGCAAATATCCCCAAACTTCCCCAATCTGATTTTTCAGGCTGTGTCTAGGGTTTAAGTCATGTTCTCTGATTTGCTTTCTACCAACTGTAAGTGTCTTTGTCTCTCTCTGTTTCCATAATAGGGAACGTCCAAAACAAATATGCAAAATTTCTTTTTTACCATGCCAGTGGTCTTTTCCTTTGGATTCTTCATGATCTCAGAGACACACTCTCTGATATCCTTCACCAGTTGTTCAGCCACCCCAGGTTCTGTTTGTAGCAACGTTACGCAAAAATGGATGCTTGGAAAGAGATGGAGAAAAGTAAAACGTTAACTTTTCTTCAAAATCGGAACCTTTTGTTTCTTGATCAGAACTGGGAAGAGCATGAGAAATCATGTTGATTCACTAGCTGCATATCACATGCTTATTACAAATTAACTAAAGGTTCTCTATTTTTGCAACATCTGAACACACACTTAAGTTATTGCTTACCATCTTTCTTTCCTGTATTATAATGAAGTGTGTACTTTCTGTAGGGAGTGGATATTTTCTTTCTGCATTTATTATGCAAATTATACACAGGAGACCCTGTGAAGGTTTTAAATAGTAACATCATTGGCCCATTATATTATGATACTATAATTTCAGCTTTCTGGAAAGCCTGTTTCAATTCATGTCATCTTAAACCCTTAGCCAGGGTTCTGACCCAGCCTTAGCAAAAGCAAGAAACAGATTCCTTTTCCTGAAAAACCCTTCTTTATTTACCTGCTGTGAATTAATTGCATTCACCCACCGAAAAGTCCAGGCAATAGTCCTTTAAGGAGTTAACTGCAGTACAGACCTTATCAGTTCCTTGCGATAATTGCAAGGCCATGAGCTCCCAGACGAAAGGCTACAAAGTAAGTTCTGTCAAGCAGTCTTTGTGGCACGAAACACAATGAGCAAAAACTTCAGAAATACGAACGGTTGTCTCCTACGACAACCACTCCCCTTTCCTTCTATTTATTCCCCAGCGAGGGAGGGGCCATTCAGCATTAACGTGTACTTTGCTTCCCGAGTCGACTCCTTGTCCTCCTTTGTTTACCTCTCCTAACTGCTCTGCACATACATGCATCTGGAACAAGCCCCAGCTGTTCTTCCTCCTCACTCATATCAGCCTCCAAAGGCAGCTTCCTCTCCCGTAGCTGGGAAATGTCGGATGGCCCTGGCTCTATCTCTGTGTCAGATGCAGAGCATCCATCAGAGCCTTCCCCAGACTCCAGAACTGGCCCAAGTTCCTACCCAACCTCTTCATTGTCTGAGTCTGCCGCCAGTTCCACTGGAAGCTGGCGGGCCACAACAGGTTGGGCATAAAAGAAATTTCATAATTCTCCAACAAATTTATAGGCAAAGTGGAAGCAGAGACACAATTTCTTGTCAACAATTTCTTAAGGGCAAGATCTCTCTTATTGGTAAACTAACAGCACTGTTGCTAAAAAAAAGCACAATACCCGAATTCTTTGTATCTTCTGTTGAGTGTTCACTGAATTAGGGGAAATCAGAGAGAAGCTGCAGACTATTGGAGAGATAACTGTACAATGAACCACAGGCCGTTCATAAATAACCCTTGGCTATTCTCAACAGGTGTCACAATACCAAACATCATCCACAAGAACTTCTTAACAATAATATTCTCGCTTGAAATGATTTCTAAAGCCAATTCTCTTTCAATATGTTTGAAATTGACTTTAAATTTAAACTGAAATTTGACCAAGTTCAATATAGGTAATCCTCAATTTATGACAAGTTGCTTAAGACAGGGGGCTTCAACCAGTGAGCCACGAGGGGTTTGCAACTAAGCCGTGTAAACCAGGGGTGAAATCCAGCAGGTTCTGACAGGTTCTGGAGAACCGGTAGTGGAAATTTTGAGCAGTTCGGAGAACCGGTAGTGGAAATTTTGAGTAGTTTAGAGACCTGGCAAATACCACCTCTGGCTGGCCCCAGAGTGGAGTGGGAATGGAGATTTTGCAATATCCTTCCCCCTAGGAGTTGGGAGGGAATGGGGATTTTGCAGTATCTTTCCCCTGGAGTGGAGTGGGAATGGAGATTTTGCAATATCCTTTCCCCAGGAGTGGGGAGGGAATGGAGATTTTGCAGTATCCTTCCCCTGGAGTGGGGTGGGAGTGCAGATTTTGCAGTATCCTTTCCCTGCCACGCCCACCAAGCCACACCACACCCATCAAGCCACACCCACAGAACCGGTAGTAAAAAAAATTTGGATTTCACCACTGGTGTAAACGCCCGATGAGTACACATGCATGTCCTCACTTGTGCTCCATTTAAGTGAACGGCAGGCGCACATATGTATGCTGCTCATGCCAATGGAGCTGCACACGCGTGCTTGCTGGCCACTTATGTCAACCATCCCCTCCACCCTCCCCTGGTCTGCAAAATTGTAATTCTGAATGAGAAACCACGCAAAATAGCTAAAGCTAATGGGAGAATGTATCTCTCTTTTCTTTTGCATGGTTTTTCAAAAACTGATAAATTCAATATATGTCCTATAAGGATAGATGTGGGAAAGGCATTTCCTGATACGGAGAAAAATTTCCCCCTCCCTTTCTAATAATTATGGAAGCCCTGTCTAGATCCAGTGGAAGCCCACCAACATAACTGTAAAACAAATTAAGACAAAATCATGGAGGATTAAGGCTCTCGAAGCTATGTATGCTTGACAGATGTGTATCCGCCCAAGATCAGAAACAATCGATCTCTGAATTCCAGCTACTGAGATGCAACAAAACATGGAAGTTTTGTCTTGAACCCCTCCTTGTGAGTTTCCACAGACTTCTGACTGGCCACTGGGGGGACAAGTGGTCCAGATTAGCCATGAGTCTGCTCAATCCAAGAATTTTAGGTGCTTGACCAGTGCTCTGCTTCCCTCAGCTGAAAGTGGTAGAGGAAAAAAAAATAAATCCCAGAAACTCACCTTCGAGGGAACTGCAAAATATTAAGATTCCATCCTCTGGCTATTAACAGGGTTGACAATCGGTAAATGTCAAATGAATCAGACTTGAAAGCGAAGACAGAAACCTCTGGTTTGCCAAGGATACAGATGTGCTCCATTTTCCGCAACCTTAAACAGAAACATATTAAAAATATGTTCGATTTAGTCCATGGTCCTCTAAGTTACATTCAGTGCTGTAATTTATGCCACTATCAAAAGTTGTAATTTTAGCATCTGTCCCTTTTTTGACCCAGGAATCAGTTAGTCTTAACAGAGAAAATTGGGCGACTGAGGGCAGGTTGTTTTCTTTATTATTATTATTATTTTCTTTCTTTACAAAATATGTACCTGGACCTGTGGTTCTGCGTATGTATCCACAGAACAAGAGAACAAAACATTGTCCAAAACAACATGAAATATTATCACTTTATAAAACAACTTGACTTTAAATGAAGAGTTTGCAAGAAGAGGCCACAATTAAGCGCAGGGGCCACATCCGAATACAGAATGTCATCTCATAATTTAATTCAATGTAAACAAAAAAAAATAAAAAAAAAAAATCTTAAGTACTGAGCCACCACGTCGCACACAGTCCTGGCCAAATGTACCATATAACCCTTTAGCAATTTAGTTAGTTGATATTTGATTAAAAATAAATTCCACTTTTAATTAAAATATTACTTCATGGAGCTTTGTTGAGAGATATTCCAAATCTCATCTTTCTTCTAAATATGAAAAATGTCTTGGAAAAAAGGAGATGGAAGGAGTAAGCGTGAAAGTCTTCTGAACTGTACATATCTAATTTCTACTCTTTCAGTCAATACGGCTCTTCTTTCTACCAACCACAAACAGAGAGCCATGTAAGAGTTATCTTTAAAAAGTTAAAAGTTCCCCTCGCACATATGTGCTAGTTGTTCCCGACTCTAGGGGGCGGTGCTCATCTCTGTTTCAAAGCCGAAGAGCCAGCACTGTCCGAAGATGCCTCCGTGGTCATGTGGCCAGCATGACTAAACGCCAAAGGCGCACGGAACGCTGTTACCTTCCCACCAAAGGTGGTTCCTATTTTTCTACTTGCATTTTTGATGTGCTTTCGAACTGCTAGGTTGGCAGAAACTGGGACAAGTAACGGGAGTTCACCCTGTTACGCAGCACCAGGGATTCGGGGAAAATAAAGTTCAAAAATACTCAGCTCAAAAAAGGACTGGTTTTTCACTAATGTTCCTAAAGGAGAAGGAAGGGAAGCAAAGCTGGCTGAGGGACTCTGGGAGTTGAAGTCCACGGGTCTTAAAGGGACCAAGGTTGGAGATCCCTGATATAGAGAATAAATAGGAAATCGTATACGTACTCAGATACGATGAACCGTGTCGTTGAGATGATCTTCCTGGTGGCTTCCACATAACCTTGTTCTCCTAAGTGCACCATTGTTGCCCAGCAAGCTGCAATAAGGCATCCAGGTCTGGAACCAGCAATAGTGGGCGAGGGGTAAATTCCTCCTTGCCAATCAGGAGCAACGAAGAACTGGTGCTGTCGGTATTTCACATCGCTGTACAGTATCACTGAGGAACCCTTTGGAGCGTAGCCGTACTGTAAAGAAAGGGCCAATATTCAAGTTGCAAAATAATCCCCCACCAAAATCACCCTTGACAGCTTCTAAGACCCTTTTAACAGGAATTAGAAGATTTGCTAAATTAAATCATTCTCTATTGATTTATCAAATAAGAGATGTGCTGTTATCACTGTTCGCGAAGCCTTACCACTGGTTTTTGGTTTTTTTTTAATTAAGAGGTATTCAGAATTCTTCCAAAGAGTAATTCTAAAGAGTAAAGTCATGGAAACAAATTGTGTCTTGCGCCAAAGGTGGAGAATCCCACATGCTCTCAATAGCAGACAAGTATTTGATGTTTAACAGGAATCATTCTCATTGATGTACTTTGGTGTAGGGCTGCAATTTTAAACAAACTGTCATGATCTATTTAATTCTCTGGGGGCTTTTTTGTGTGTGTATTTCATTTATTCTATTGTTTAAGCTGCCTCGAGTCGCCCCAAAGGTGCTTTTTTCCAAAAGGCAACTAGACTTTCTTGGGTTGTTGTTTTTTTGTTGTTGTTGTTTTGAATAAGTTTCACTTCTCATCCAAGAAGATTCTTCAGTTCTAACTAAAAGTTCAAACTGAAGAAGCTTCTTGGATGCAAAACAAAATATTTTCAAAGAAGAACAAGAAAGCCCAGTTCTTTATCATCATCATCATCCTTTTAACAACCCCATAATCCCTTGCGGGGTTGAGTCTGGGCAACTGAATGTTTACTGGCCGGATGCCCTTCCTGTTGCCAATGCGGAGTTTTTGTTCAGCAGATAAATTCTCAGTGTGCCCAGAGGGAGAAATATCTGCCTCCACCTAGGATCGAACTCACAGCCTCCTGATTGTGAGGCGAGAGCTTCATCTCTAGGTCACTCACAAGAAAGTCCAGCTGCCTTTGGAAAATTTACCTTTGGGGCAACAATGGCCTGGATGATTAAGAATCCCCATAGATATTCTGCTTAGAGTCACATAAAAGTGAGATGGGTGCCTATATAAATCAAATGAAGAAACATTTTTTTTAAAAGAAATGAAACTGTTTTGGAAACAATTTATAGAGGAAATATGCCTGATTCAGTTTAGCACAGTTTCAAAGCAACTCCAGTCAGAATCATAATCATAATCATAATCATAATCATAATCATAATCATAATCATAATAATAATAATTTTATTTGTATACCGCCCTTCTCCCGAAGGACTCAGGGCGGTGAACAACCAAATAAAATACAAAAACAAACACATACAATATTAAGAACAACCCTTAAAAAACTTATTCAATTGGCCAAAAATTTAAAATACAATTACACCCTATAAAATTACAGAAATTTAAAACCCATTAAATTAAATTAAAATTTTAAAAATCAAGCCAGTCCAGCAATACGAAATAAATAGGTTTTAAGTTCGCGGCGAAAGGTCCTAAGGTTAGGCAATTGTCGAAGTTCAGGGGAAGCTCATACAAATCTTCCTTGGCTCACCTTGTGCGTATCTGCAGAAATGCTTGTGACTCCTTTCACTCGGAAATCAAAACGCTTCTCTAAAGGAAACCCGGCCTTCTCCATGAAGACGATGAGAAAGCCTCCCAGGCAGGCATCCACATGGAAGGGAATATCGTATTTCAGGGCAAGCTGCATCAGGACAGAAGGAGAACTTAAGTCATTTTTTTCCTGGGTCGCAGAAGTGAACTACCAGTAGAGCTTGATGCTTGCTAAAACATATTCCTTACAGATAGTGCTTGGCATTCGGGCACAATTGAGCTCGAAATTTCTGTAATTGTTAAGTGAGTTTTGCCCAGTGGTGAAATCCAAATTTTTTTACTACCAGTTCTGTGGGTGTGGCGTGGCTTGGTAGGCATGGCAGGGGAAGGATACTGCAAAATCTCCATTCCCACCCCACTCCGGGGCCAGCCAGAGGTAGTATTTGCCGGTTCTCCAAACTACTCAAAATTTCCACTACCGGTTCTCCGAACTACTCAAAATTTCCACTACCGGTTCTCCAAACTACTCAAAATTTCCCCTACCAGTTCTCCGAACTACTCAAAATTTCCGCTATCGGTTCTCCAAACTACTCAAAATTTCTGCTACTGGTTTTCTAAACTACTCAAAATTTCCACCAACGGTTCTCCAGAACATGCTGGATTTCACCCCTGGTTTGGCCCCATTTTATGATTTTTCTTGTCACATTTGTTAAGTGAATCACTGCAGTTGTTAAAGTTAGCAACATTAAGTGAATCTGGCTTCCCCGTTGACTTTGCTCGTCAGGTCGCTAAAGATCGGGACACTGCAACCGTCATAAATACATGCCCAGTTCCCAAACGTCTGAAATTTTGATCACATGACCAAGAGGATTCTACAACAATGTTCCTAAGCGTGAACAATGGTCATAGGTCACTTTTTTCAGTGCCTTTTTAACTCTGAATGGTCACTAAGTAAATGGCAGTAAGTCAAAGGATTACCTGTATTTAGGCAATTTCAGGTATTGTCTAGAAAAATCTATTCAATGCCATCACCTTTTAAATTAGCACAACCCAGACTTTTGGCCATGGCTAACAAGAGTTGGAAGGTCATCTAGTCCAAACCCTTCTGCCCAAGCAGGAGACCCTACACTATTTGTGACAGGTGGCAATCCAGTCTCTTCTTGAAAGTTTCCAGTGATGAAGCTCCCACAACTTCTGACGGCAACTTCTGTTCCACTGGTTGATTTGTTTCTCACTGTGAGAAATTTTCTCCTTATTTCCAGGTTGAATCTCTCCTTGTTCAGTTTCCATCCATTATTCCTTATCTGGCCTTCAGGTGCTTTGGAAAATACCTTGACCCCCTTCTCTGTGTGTCAGCCTCTCAAATATTGGAACACTGCTATCATGTCTTCCCTGGTCCTTCTCTTCACTAGACTAGCCATGACCAGTATTAAAGTGAAATATTATTTCATGTGAATAAAGTCATTTACCAGCATTTATCTTTGGAACTCAAAGATAAGAGCGAAACAGAATATTATGAAATCTGGAATAAAGTTGAAAGATTAGAAATCTGTAGGTTAGTTCTCTGTGAGCATTAGCGAGAGATTGGAATGAAACTGTAACTGATGTAATTTTCACAGATAAAAGAATTTACGTGTTTGAATTGTGATAGATAGTATATATACTTGTATAGTAAAAAGGAACTGTATTTATCACAAGGTGTAACTTGATGGAAATGTAAAAAACGTATATCAGTATACCGTATTTTTCAGAGTATAAAACACACCTTAGTTTTGGGGGAGGAAAATAGGAAAAAAAAATCCGCCTATCAGATATTCATCTGGCTAGCATCCTTAGCCTGATCAGCTTCAGCACATTAGTTGGTTTTGAGGTTGGGGCTGGTTGGGGCTAAAAAACAGCTGCTAAAGAACAGCTGATTGTCGGAGGGAGCAGCAATTAGAAAAGCAGGCAAAGCAGGGAAGATCACTTAGCTCAGGTTGGGGCTGAAAAACAGTTTTAAAAGCACAGCTGATCATTGGAAGAAGTTCCAGCGGGAAGGGTAAGAAAGCAGCAGCTGTTCCAGGTAGCCATTTTGGGCACTGCACATCGTGTTTTCAGCCTTGAAAATGTGTCACGTTTTCGGGTGGCGATCAGCGGTGATGTGCTTTGGCGATCCCCACAGCCTTGAAGGGCTCTCAAACAGAGCGTTTGGAGGCTGAAAACACGACGCGTGGAGCCCAAAAACACAAGCCATTGTTGGTGGCAATCTCTGCAGCCAGGAAGAAGACATGAAGAGATTAAGGGGGCAAGGGGTGGCAGGTGGGTGGGGTTACATTCGGAGTATAAGATGCACCCAAATTCTCAGCCTCTTTTAGGAGAGAAAAAAGTGTGTCTTATACTCCGAAAAATACGGTAAGTCTAAGTGCTATTGCTATTGTCCTGGGATCATGTCATTGCCATTTATAACCTTTCCACCTGGTTTCTGATGAGCAAAGTCAACAGGGGAAAAGCCAGATTCAGTTAACAGCTGCATGATCCACTTAACATAGTGATTTACTTAACAACTGTGGGAAAAGAAAAGGTTGTAAAACTCACTTAACAACTGTCATGCTTAGGCAACGGAAATTTTGGGCTCAACTCCGGTCGGAATTACAGCATCTTTGTTATCAATGCAAAAATATTACCTTTGCTACTTCCTCAATGGAGTCAACACTTCCATGAGGAAATTGTGGGGCTGAACAGACCATCATGGCTGTATTCTTGGTAATGGCTTTCTTCATTGCCTAAAAAAAATTAGGACAAAGTCATTAGGAATCCACATAAAAACCTGTGTACAAACCAAGGGATTAAAAGTGAATCATGTGAAGAACTCCTTGTATTAATTTACTTCCTTCCACCCACCCATCTCTCGCAAAGTTCCATCATTCCGTTCAACTCAAATGTATTGAAAATGCCAGTGAGGGTGGGTGATTACCTTCACATCCACCTGCATCGATTCTGTCAACGGAATATGTACAATCTTAATCCTGAAATAATGGGCAGCCTTGTGAAATGCTGCATGGGCACTTAGTGGCAGCAACCTGAAAGACAAAACCAACACCGAAAAATAATACATTTCAGGAAAAATTAGCCGCACGCCAGACCAAACTCCTTTCCTTTCTTTTCTGGACTGGTAGAGATGAGACTAATGGAGAAGAGGAAAAATCTAAATTAATAGGCACGCCCAGTGGTAGAATTCAAATAATTTAACAACCGGTTTTCTGCCCTAATGACTGGCTGTGTGGGCGTGGCCATGGTAGGCGTGGCCAGGGGATGTGACAGGCAGCACTCGGCCTCCTGTGCCCCCCTGGGAGCAAAAACAGGCTGTGGGGGGAAGGGTGCACTGTCCCCCCTCATGCCCCATTTTGGGCCAAGTAGGCCTCCCTGCAGCCACCTTGGAGCAAAAACAGGCTGAGGGGGAGAGCCCGTTTTGGGCCTAGAAGGCTTCCCTGCACTTACCTGGGAGTCAAAATGGCGTGCGTGGGAACTCTTGGAAGGGGCGGGGAGAGGGGCGGGGCCTGTCAGCAATTTAACAACCAGTTCGCTTGAACCGGCCTGAACTGGCTAAATTAGGCCCACCCCCATAGAATCTCCAAGACGAGTTCCATCTTTCTGCCTTTAATCTTTAAGCTACATCTTTAATAATATTATTGATGGAACCAACAGGCAGATAATATCTCAAATCAAGAGTCACTTTTCCCAACACAATCCCCTCAGTCTGTATTGGACAATAATGCCTATTATCTTCAGCCTTCTGGCATTCTACAACATTGCAAATTTCACCCTGCCCATCTGCAGCAAAAGCTAAAGATTTCCTGGCAAGAGTTTACTCATTGTAAACCATGTTTACTAGGTTTGCAAATGTTAACTTTTGCTGGAGGAAGTCACCAAAGTGAGATAACAAACAGAATTCCTGGATAGAATTCCTAAATGTTTGGGTGAATCCAGAGAAAGCTTCAGACTGTGGCTTGTAATATTTGCCCACCTATAATGATTATTATTGTTGTGGCAAATTAAAAAAACAGGGACAGTAATAAAAACAAGCAGAACCACCCAAACGGTTGGCCTCACTTCAGCTGTTGTGTTGAGGACCAAAAATTGTAGATATCTTGTAATTCTTAAGATAACTAGTAAATGGCATGGCCAGAAACATTATTATATTTTCATGACATTGCTTTTCCATTTTGGCATAAAAAGAAATTATCCCGTGTCAATTACTCACATAAAATAACAACAACAAAAAAGTACACTCCACAAATTATCTTCCTTCAAGAACGCGAATTAAAACTGACAAGAGCATTTATTTTAGAGGTTGAGTACTAGCTACAATGTTCTTGAGAAAATTAAAACTAGGGATTAAAGAATAAAGCAAGGTTTATTTGATCGAGATTAAAATTGATAAACTGACCTCTGGTAACCCTTATGGACTTTTGCTGATCAGGGCTGAAACAATGAGGCTTTAAGATTTTGTTTATAGATAAGAGATGGGATATGGGAAAAAGAGATTATTTAAGAAAAGGTGATCAGTCCCTAAAATTGTTTGAATTATGATAGTGAAAGGGGAAGTCATTTTCTTTTTCTTACTGTATTCTTTTTCTTCCTATTCTTCATTCCATTTTTTCTTTTTCCCAGAAAAGACATTGGATCCAAAGAATTTCATAACTATCAGTAAGATCAATAAGACTTGATCTTATATTTTGGGGTGCTCCAAAATAAGCACAAGGACTTATTTTCGGGGAAACATGATTTCAGGGTGATTAGCCAGAACTGGGCACTTCCCCCGCCCCCTGGCGCAGGCACAAGAAGCAAGAGTGCAGGGACCGATGGTATCTGTCAGCAGCTGCAACTGGCCAGCCCCTTGGCCGGCGCACTCTGGGGTTGCATAGCCCATACAGTGCAGGTGAGCTGATTCCCTGTCAGACAGCAGACAGAGGAAGAGAAGTAGAGTGGGGGGGAGAGGCCGGCGAACCGGACACTCTATGGGAAAGCTGAGAGTTGGTGGGCCGGAGCAGGTGGACAGCTCGTCTTCTCACGATGGCACCGGCAGTAGATGGAGGCAGAGGTGACGGACAGAAGGCAGGCTGCCTCTCGCGGCTACCTGACCGCTCCAGCCCACCAACTCTTGGCTTTCCCAAGGCCCGCACAGCACGTCCGGATTGCCTGCCTCCCCCGGCCTCTGCCTCCATCTGCTGCTTGGACAGGTAATCAATTCACCTGCGCTGCGCAAGTTGTGGCTGCTGCCGGATACCCTCGGCCCATGTACTCTCACACCTTCTGAGCTGGCCACACCCACCCCATTCATCTAGGGCTTATTTTTGGGACAGGACTTATATTAGTTGCACACTTAAAAATCAGGCTTGAGTTTATTTTCGAGGTAGGTCCTATTTTCGGAAAAACACAGTAGTTCACTGTACTGAGATTCACAAGACAGTAGTCTTCAGAGAATTAGAAACCAACTTTGAAAATCAAAAGTATTTCCATACTTTATATTTTGCATACTTTATAGCAAAATATAGTGCCTATTCAAAGGCACAGAGAAGTTCTTTAGATTTATAGACACCTCAAAGAGACTTTGTCCATCTGAAATTATTTTTATAAAAGTAAACTAATGAAATTTTAAGAGCCAGATTCACAGTGACAGAGAAAATATGGAAAAGGATTTAGTATCTGATAAATTCACGGACTCCTCACTTCCCTCTTCTTGTATGGCATTATTGCAAGAAGACAGAATGCTTTCACTTCTCTATAACTCAGGGTGCTTTCCAACTTTAAATTGTCACTAAACGTAATGATGGTTTGAGGCAAGTCAGCCTCATAATCTATACCAGTGATGGCTAACCTTTTTGCCATCGCATGCCAAAAGCGGGAGGAGCGGGGAGGTTGCTCGCATGCGTGCTCACACCCATAATTCAATGCACCCCCCTGCATACGAACCCCTCCCCACAGTCCCCCCACTTTTGGTACACAACGGCACGGTGGGCCTGGTAGGCCCGTTTTTTACCCTACCCAGGCTCCAGAGACTTTCTAGGAGCCTGGGGAGGTGAAAAAACGGGCCTTCCCCACTTTCCCAGAGGCCCTCTGGAGACCAGAAACAGCCTGTTTCCCGACTTCTGGTGGGCCTGGAAGGCCCAAAAACCAGCTGGCCGGCACGCGCATGGGCGCAGGAGCTGAGGCAGGGCAATGCTCGCGTGCCCACCAATATGGCTCCGCGTGCCACCTGTGGCACGTGTGCCATAGGTTCGCCATCATGGATCTATACTTTCCAATTGGCTTGTTTTAAACTCTTGGTTATAATAATTTGTTTCTGTTTCTGTTTTCTTGAGGTCATGCCAGAAAAAAAAGCAAGGAATGTGCTACTTAAAAATAAAACTAGTTCCCGTCATAATAAACCCACTGCGACAGCCAAAGAGACAAGAGGAACATACATTTCTGGATTTTTAATCCCTTTTTCAAAAGCCAAATCTCTGTAGGCTTTACAGGCCAGCAGGATGCTCTCTGTTCCTCCAGATGTCATCTATAACAGAAGAAATAAAAACACAAGTGACCACAGGAAAGCCATAATAGAACATACACTTAGTTAGTCTCTATTTTTAAAAAAACTTTTAAAATGTAAATTTTTTTAAAACATAATTTTAAAAAGAAACTTAAAAAAATAAAACTGACCAACACAGATTGGATCCTGCAACATTACCCTGGTATATATATATATTTTCCTTTGTTCATAAAACCTTTTTATCTGTTTTTTTCTCACACTGGGCAACTTTAAGAGGCATGGGCTTCAACACCCTGCATGCTGGCTAGGGAATTCTGAGAACTGGAAGTCCACACCCCTTAAAGTTGCCAAATTCTTCTAATTAAGTAGTTAACATCAGTGTAGAGTATATTTATGGAACTCTTTAATCTTTACATGTTACAGCAATCCTAATAAATCTTAACAAATGATCTCTTGTGTCCTAAGAACTCTTCTAATTCAAACTGAAGATGCGTTTAAATATTGGGTAGCAAACATTTTAAGCAAAGTTTTGTTCTTGTTGCTGGACTGATTCAATAGACAAATACTGACAGACAGTGAATTATTATAATAATTAAAGAATTTATTTTTATTTATTTATTTATTTATTTGATTTTTATACCGCCCTTCTCCCGAAGGACTCAGGGCGGTGTACAGGCAAAAATAAAACAGATAATACAATGTACAATTTAAAATGCAATTAAAAAAACTTATTTTAAAATTAGCCTGAGAAGTAAAAATATACAATAAACTAAAAACCCCATTTAAAATTAATTAATAAAAATTTAAAATTAATAAAAATTCAATTTAAGTCAGCCCCGCGCGAATGAAAAGATGTGTCTTCAGTTCGCGACGAAATGTCCGAAGGTCAGGTATTTGGCGTAAACCCGGGGGAAGCTCGTTCCAGAGTGTGGGAGCCCCCACAGAGAAGGACCTTCCCCTGGGGGCTGCCAGATGACATTGCTTGGCGGACGGCACCCTGAGAAGTCCCTCTCTGTGAGAGTGTACGGGTCAGTGGGAGGCATGTGGTAACAGCAGGCGGTCCCGTAAGTACCCAGGCCCTAAGCCATGGAGCGCTTTAAAGGTAGTAACCAAAACCTTAAAGTGCACTCGAAAGGCCACAGGTAGCCAGTGCAGTCTGCGCAGGAGCGATGTTATATGGGAGCTACGCGTAGCTCCCTCTATCACCCGCGCAGCTGCATTCTGGACTAACTGAAGCCTCCGAGTGCACCTCAAGGGGAGCCCCATGTAGAGAGCATTACAATAATCCAAGCGAGAGGTAACGAGCGCATGAGTGACTGTGCACAAGGCATCCCGATCAAGGAAGGGGCGCAACTGCCGAACCAGGCGAACCTGGTGGAAGGCCCACCTGGAGACGGCCGTCAAATGATCTTCAAACGACAGCTGTTCATCCAGGAGGACACCTAAGTTGCGCACCCTATCCTTTGGGGCCAATAACTCGCCTCCAACAGTCAGCCGCAGCTGCAGCTGACTGAATCGGGGTGCCGGCATCCACAGCCACTCCGTCTTGGAGGGATTAATGCCCTCAGCCATTCTGCTTCACAGGGCTGTTGATTTGGAGGAAAAATAAGAACAGAAATAGAATAGAATTTATTGGCCAAGTGTGATTGGACACACAAGGAATTTGTCTTGGTGCATATGCTCTCAGTGTACATAAAAGAAAAGATACGTTCATCAAGGTACAACATTTACAACACAATTGATGATCAATATATCAATATAAATCATAAGGATTGCCAGCAACAAGTTATAGTCATACAGTCATAAGTGGAAAGAGATTGGTGATGGGAACTATGAAACGATTAATAGTAGTGCAGATTCAGTAAATAGTCTGACAGTGTTGAGGGAATTATTTGTTTAGCAGAGTGATGGCCTTCGGGAAAAAACTGTTCTTGTGTCTAGTTGTTCTGGTGTGCAGTGCTCTATAGGTTGCATTTGAGGGTAGGAGTTGAAACAGTTTATGTCCAGGATGCGAGGGATCTGCAAATATTTTCACGGCCCTCTTCTTGATTCGTGCAGTATACAGGTCCTCAATGGAAGGCAAGTTGGTAGCAATTATTTTTTCTGCAGTTCTAATTATCCTCTGAAGTCTGTGTTTTTCTTGTTGGGTTGCAGAACCGAACCAGACAGTTATAGAGGTACAAATGACAGACTCAATAATTCCTCTGTAGAATTGGATCAGCAGCTTCTTGGGCAGTTTGAGCTTACTGAGTTGGCGCAGAAAGTGTTATTTGTTACCACCCTGAACTCCGGAAGAAATGGATGGATGAGTAGGCATAGTAATTGGGACAATATTACAGCTATCTGGTTTAGATATTTTTTATTTATTTATTTTATTTATTTATTTTGTCACAACAGTATATATAAGCATAAGCATGAAAATAACTATATAATATATAAGCATATATATGAGCATAAGTACGTAATAACTATATTAATTGGATATAATGAAAGGAAACAATAGGACAGAAACGGTAGGCACGTTTGTGCTCTTATGCACGCCCCTTACAGACCTCTTAGGAATGGGGTGAGGTCAATAGTAGACAGTTTTTGGTTAAAACTTTGGGGATTTTGAGAAGAGACCACAGAGTCAGGTAGTGTGTTCCAAGTATTAATAACTCTGTTACAGAAGTCATATTTTCTGCAATCAAGATTGAAGCGATTAACATTAAGTTTAAATCTATTGTTTGCTCTTGTATTGTTGTGATTGAAGCTGAAGTAGTCTTTAACAGGAAGGACATTGCAATAGATGATTCTTTGAATTAAACACAGGTCCTGTCGAAGGCGGCAGAGTTCTAAGTTTTCTAAACCCAAGATTTCAAGTCTGGTGGCATAAGGTATTTTGTTGTATTCAGAGGAGTGGAGAACTCTTCTTGTAAAATATTTCTGGACACGTTCAATTGTATTGATGTCTGAAATGTGGTAGGGGTTCCAGACAGGCGAGCTGTATTCAAGAATTGGTCTGACAAATGTTTTATATGCTCTGGTTAGTAATATATAATATTATATATACATATATATATACATATACATATATATATATATATATATACACACACACACACACACATACATATACATACATACATACATACATACATACATACATACATACATATCTGTCTGTCTGTCTTTGGTTATTAGGGTTTTCTCCCGCGTAAAATTGGAAAACCAGGAAGGAAAAGTCCATTAGAGTTATTTTATTAAAGGGTCTGATTTTTTTTTCTTTCTTTAAACCACATCCGTTGCTGGGCAACAAGATAGGCACATTATTAAGCCAAGGAAATTGAGGCTCGATATAAAACAGGGGTCAAGACTCTTTCTAATGCCTGCTAAAAACCTTTTGTTTTGCAAATGACTTGTCACCTACTTGGGAGCACATGAATCATTCTCACAAGACAGGTTTTTTGTATCTTTTTTGCTGATTATTGCAGGACACTGGGCATCCAGCCAAAGCCAGTTGACTCATGAGTAGCTTACAGTTTTTTCAAACACAGACGTCTGATTCTTTCAACTAATACCCAGATTAAAAGGTGTTGGAAGAAATATCCATCTGGGTTCAGTTCCAAGTGGGGACAAAGACACTGGAAACATGGAGACTGCTTGGAAAGATGGTTTAATGGTGGTCAGGATCACATGGCTTGAGATCCTGAACAGAAAAGGGCGAGATCCTGTGTGCTCCCTGGCTTTATGCTTTTTCTGAGCTTTGACCTTTCTGGGGCACAGGAAGAGTATCCTGATTGGCTGTCAGACTCCCAGGGGGTGGGAGTCTTAGCTAACATTGTAGGTTGTCCCTCAAGCTTGCCTGAGCCTTGCTGGCTGATGTAATCTTCCCAGGTGCCATGTGGTGAAATGGGTAGAGGCTAATCCTATCATGTCCTGAGGGCCATGTCTTAATCCCATCACCCTGGAGCTGAAGGTCTTCTGTGTTGTAGATAAGATGTCTTTTGTCTTTCTGGGGCTATTAACAAAGGTGGGGGCCGCTTTCCAAGAGCATGTTTCTCCTTTTCTCATCCAGGAAGGTATAATATTCTGCTTTTTAAAATATTTCCTAGAATATTTCATTCTTCTAGGAGGGGGGTGGGTGCTAAATTCCTACAAAGGAAAACCCAATATATAAGCAAAAAAAGACAGACAGGGGGAAGTTGCTTTAACACAGAACATCAAAAGCCCATGAGAAACCTAAAGAGAAGGGTGACACATAGCAGGTCTGTCTTAAAACTGAATGGAGAAAATGGCACTGTATGTCCTTAAAAAGAAGAATAAACAGGCATAGAGAACAAAAACTCCCTTTGGTGTCTTTTTCTCTCTCTTTCTCTGGTTGGGTTACATTCAACATCATACACGAAATCCATGAAATTTACTTTCTCCCCCCCTCCCCTCCCGGCACTACTAATTTCCAATTTTATTTTTTTTCCAAAATTACTGGAATTTTATTTGCCTCAGGCTTATGAATTGCAACCAAAGACACTGTGCAAAGAAAGCAAAGATTAAGTACACTTTGAGGAAATTCTTGATGCAATTTCCAATTCTTGATGCACTGAATAGAAATAGAAACAGAAACAGAAACAGAAATAGAATGGAATGGAAAGGAAAGGAAAGGAAAGGAAAGGAAAGGAAAGGAAAGGAAAGGAATGGAATAGAATAGGGTATGGGAATGGGAATGGGAATGGGAACGGGAACGGGAATGGGATAGAATAGAATAGAATAGAATAGAATAGAATAGAATAGAATAGAATAGAATAGAATAGAATAGAATTCTTTATTGGCCAACTGTGATTGGACACCCAAGGAATTTGTCTTTGGTGTATATGCCAAAGACGCATGTATATGTATGAGAATAAAATACATTCATCAAGAATAAAAAGATATAACACTTAGTGATAGTCAAGGTTACTAATAAGCTATCAATTCGTACTTTTGTTTAGCAAATTTTATGCCAACCCCTTCAACAACAAAATAGAAGGTAGAGACAGGATCAGTTTTGGACAATGAACAGGACGCTTTGTTGTCCCCATTGCTAGGACTATGTTTTGGTCCTATGATACCAGTACTTTATTGAAAAGTTTGCCTACAAGAAGAGATTTTGCTTCATATGTAGCTTTGAGTGGTAGCTCTTTGGGATTATGGACAAGCATCTCTTGTTTTTACATCCTTTTTGTGGTTTCAGTTTTTCAGTATTCTTAGTATAAATATTAAAAAATATATCTTCATCTAAAGACTTTCACACAGTATACTTGAGAACTTTGGCAAATCTCCCATTAAGAACTTCAGAACATTATGCTTGGCTCTGAGAAAGACTTTTAGATTTACAGTATACCTAAAACAGATCTATTTTAACATTTTGTAATATTGTGTTAGCAATCCTAGCTTTTAGTTATCATTTATCTCTGGTAAGTTTCAGTGATATTATTGAAAAGGGTGCTATTTTTCTTGCTTGTATTTTATACTGGTTAATGATTGACATAAAGATTTGAACTGAATATATTATATATAAAAACCAAAAATTCACCTAAAGTTTATGGGGAGCAGCTATATCATTATACTATATACAGTATACAAGTAAAGCATAACCAAGAATGGTCACATATATTACAAAATTCTTATGAATTTTGGATTTCAGGCCTTATGAGCCTTACACTCTGCAAATATTATTCAGTAAGCACGAAAGAGCAAAATTATATTGATCCATTTCTCTATATAAATAATTTTAGGAAACTTAATTCCTCATCAAACTCAGATGAAAAATCACACTATTTTGTTCCCCTCAATAATAATAATAACAGAGTTGGAAGGGACCTTGGAGGTCTTCTAGTCCAACTTTTTCTGTCTTTTGGGGGGGGGGGAGCATAGTTGAAACAAGATAATAACATGTCATTCCCAATCTTATCATCTTGCACAAATATGTTTTGACGTTACCTATGTCACTGTTAGCAGAAGAATCGCAACCATTGTGAAAATACTGACAGAAAACAAGAAGTTGCTAAAGTCATCATCCAATTAACCCAATGCTGACAATTCTTCTCCTCACAATGGAGTGAAGTGTTGGATCATTACAGTATTGCATGCTTGTTGAAAGATAAAGGCAGGCTTTCTTTGAAAGGAGAAAAAATAAAAAGCCATTTCCCTCCCACAGCATAGCCCGAGTTTCATCATGTACAATGGAATTCTGTTTTGCTGCTTTGTTGGGTTTAAGAAAACAACTTGATCTGTAATCTTCATACCAGACTTTTCCACAGGGCCTCCTCAGATGACTGGTACTATCGTTCCCATAAACCCCGCAGGACATAACTGATGACTGGAGATCAGTTGTGGGTTGCCCCCCGTTTGCACCAGTTCTATAGAACCGGTAGTAAAACTGGCAGGAGGCTCCGCCCACTGACCCAAACGTCATAAAAAGTACTCTGCGCACGCGCAGAAGAGCGTGTGCACGATGCGAACCAGTAGTAAAGATAAGTAGAACCCACCCCTGCTGGAAATGGTAGAACTTATCTTTGTTGGAGCAGGCCCCTTGTAAGAAGAAATTTGTCACAAAGAGTAAGCTGTGGTTTTAGACCAGGGCTCTGTAACTTTAAACACTCAAAGAGCCATTTGGACCTGTTTCCCACAGAAAAGAAAACACCGGGAGCCACAAAACCCTTCCCGTGCCTGACTATTTCTTGAGCTGCCACAAAACTAACATATGTAGTTGAATTAAATGTTCTGTTTTCTTCTGAAACTTTTCTTTTCTTGGATTTATCCATGGTTGGCCTACTGGGGTTGAAAAGCTCAATAAATCGCGTGCCAGCAGGTGTTGCACATTGTTGGTTGTGACGCATATTTTGAGTGACAGGGAGCTGCAGCAGAGGGGTGAAAGAGCCACATGCCGCTCCAGAGCCACAGGTTGCTGACTCCTGTTTTAGACCAGAACTCCAGGTATATTGAACCATTACCCAAGACAAGTTCTTGTATACAAGTAGAATTGAAAATAGGGAAAAGTCAAATCCAAGAGCCACTGGCAGGAGGAAAAAACACTTGCATCTCTTTCATTTCTTTCCTCAGCATTATTCTAGGTCAGATTATTTTGAATTCTTCCTTTTTTTGCGTTATTACCCAGCTAGGAAGATGAGATAATGGAAAATTGAACAATGAGAGAAAAAGACAATGAGAAGAACAGAAGTTGATGGACCGGTTTTTTAAGCTCACTTTGGTCGAAAACAATTTGGAAAGAGGCGAGTACAGAAAAATAGGATGTTCGACCTGCAACTATAGGGCAAGTGGAGACAGTGAAAAGCAAAAGATAAGTGTTCATGTGGGAAGAGCTACAAGGACCAAGACAAATGGAGTTGACCTTGACCAACAAAAGTTTGGGCAACAATATTTGGGCTATAAGGAACCATGTTATTTACTATCGTAAAAGATTAACAGCCTTCTGGAAATCAAGAACAAGTAATTTCCTGAGAACAGGAAGAAATAATAAACTAGAAGGCAAATTTGACCAGCGTGGACAGCCATGTCCTATACTCTCACCTCTGCCATGAGTTAGCTCTGCTAATACACAGAGTTGGCTTCTTCTCTTCTATAAGTAAAAATTGTAAGCAGCTGTTCTTGCACTTATGAAAGCCAATATTATTTGAAATCAGATAACTACAGCGTAAGCATGTACTGTAAGTCTCCTGAAGTCTTACATGATAATCTTTTATCCTATGATTTACTGATTTTATTGCAATTGCTTTGTTTGATAGTTGTTAGCTGTCCAGTCATTGTGTCAGGGCAAGTTCAGTCACTTATATAATATTATTATAATTATGTCACATTGATGAGTACAGCATAGATACACTATACCAGCAGAGTAAAGTAAGTTTTTGATTTGAACTTTGCATGCATGTCCCTTTTGGCACTGACAAGCTTTTATTTTTTTACTCACTATTTTGCTGACTCCCAAGATACTTTACACTGAAACTATATATATGTTATCTGTGGGATGGGAATATGAATGAGGGTTCTACTGGGACTGAATCTTCTTAATCTTTGCCTGCTCACTCAATCTAGGCTCATTTATGAAGATGAAAGCACAAAGAAATTTGATCAGTGAAAGATAATCTCATTTAATTGCAAGATGTTATTAATAACAGGACAAAGATAACATCTCTTGAGTCCCTTACTACATAGTGCTCTTTTCGATTTAATTGGTTTCAGAAAATCCTGAGATAACCATTGCAGCAATAAAAGATTACAAAAACAAAGGAATAGTGTACTGAGGCATTTGACCAAATTTGAAAAACCCTTTTAACATGCAATAAAGATCATTTCTTAGGCAAGGTTTATAAACTTCAAATGAAGAATCCGAACAAGTCAATGACTGACTGCATGGTTAAATGGATGAGGAATACAATGCATCCAAGGGAATTTCAATGGAAGAATATCATAGTCATTTTGAACATTTTATTTTAAATTATATTATTTGGTATCGTGGTTAAGGCATCTGTCTAGAAATCAGGAAATTATGAGTTCTGATCCCACCTTAGTCCAGGGGTCAGCAACCCGCGGCTCTGGAGCCACATGTGGCTCTTTCATCCCTCTGCTGCGGCTCCCTGACGCCTGTCGGCTCCACAGTTGATAGGGCTTTCGGTTAGGACAGGTAGAAGAAAAAGGATGCCGTGCTAGGGGGAGACTCTATGGTAGGGGAACCGGACTTCCGGTCGGCAGAGGAAAAAAGGATGCCACACTAGGAGGAGACTCTATGGTGGGGGAACCGGACTTCCGGTCGGCTCCAGAATTCAATGGAGGGCTTCCAGTTAGGACCTTGGTGGCTCTTTGAGTGTTTAAGATTGCCAATTCCTGCCTTAGTCCAAAGCCAGTTGATTGTCCTTGGGCCAGACACTTACTCTCAGCCCTAGGAAGGAGGCAAGGACAAACCATTTCTGAAAACACTGGCAAAGAAAATTCAACTGCCAATTCTGTCTAGAAAGCACACACACTCCTGAAAAAAAGGACACTAACTAGGTCAGCAGTTTGTAGCTTGGAAGAGACAACAAATAACATTCCTGCATATCCACAGGAATCAAGTTACTTTTATGTTTTGGCATTCTTTTCCCCAATCCTTTAGTTACAACAATAGTTTGCATGGAAATATGGTGCACAACCAGTTTGTTAGAGAATGTTTCCAAAAGTAGGTTTCTATAATGCCTAGCAGGAAGCGTTGTATCAGTTCACGCAGCTAAACCAACTCAGGACACAAATGGCAGAAATTTTTTAGGATACTTTGAAAACAAATCCTGGAAAATAGGCAAACGTCTATGGACTGTTTGACATATAAATGTAAATAAAAGCTGTAGCTGCCTTAAAGATAAATGGACAAGGCTACAATGGTAACATTTGTCCTCTTACTTACTGTTCCACATGATTTAGGTCCACCATGAAAAAGCGTGCAAGCCATTCTCACAACCTCTGCTTCCATCTTCCTCACACCTGGGAATACATCTGGATGAAGTGGATTAGTCCATGCAAATTCCTCATAAACCTTGAAGAAAAAGAAAAATAGTCCCTTGAAACTACGCTGCCATCTACGTTCCTTCCTTCTGTAACTCCTTTCCCTTCATAAAGATGTTATTGTCCACTTATTCGTAGAATGCAGCAACCTCTTTCCATTTTCAGTTCACAGAGACAGGTGGGTAGTCCTCGACTTGCAACCGCAATAGAGGCCAAAATCTCTGTTGCGAAGCAAGGCAGTTGTTAAATGAGTTTTGCTCCATTTTGCAACCTTTAGTTAAGTGAATCGTTGCAGTGGTTAAGTTAGTAACATGGTTGTTAAATGAATCTGGCTTCCCCCATTGACTTTGCTCGTCAGAACGTCACGAAAGGTGATCACATGATTCTAGGCCAGTGATGGCTAACCTTTTTCTCGTTGTGTGCCGAAAGCGCGTGACAACACGTGTGCCTGCTGGCACCCATAATGCAATGCACCACCCCTGCACATGTGCGCACAACCCCCCCAACCCGTTTTAGGCCTCACAGGCCTCCCTGCAACTTGCTGGGACCAAAAACGGGCCGTAGGGGGGTACCGCACCCCCGCACCCCGTTTTGGACCTAGCAGGTCATCCAAAATCGGATGATGGGTGGGCACACCGCATCCCGCCCCATGCTTCCCCCGCCCCTGCGTATGCGCGAACCCCCCCCCGCACATGCACCTGCATCTTCCACATGCACCCCGCCCCCCGCACATCCCAAAAATCAGCTGTCTGGAGGCGCGCGCATGCATGCATGGTGGAGCTGAACTGGGCGACAGCTCATGTGCCTAAAGAGAGGGCTCTGCGTGCCAGCTATGGGTTGGATTTGCCATCACGGCTCTAGGACAAGGAACAGTCATAAATGAGAATTTTAGCATCTGAATTTTAATCACATGACCATGGGGACGCTGCCCTTGTTAGTATGTCCCAAGCACTCCTGGGGAAGAAGTATTTTTAGAGGACCTTGAATCAACTAGCAGAAAAACTAAACTCTCCTCCTCTTGACCCTTCACTACTTAAAGAACCAGTTCCCAAAGTCTTTAAATTTTTAAAACCCACCAAAATTTTGTTGACATTATAAGCATATGGAACTGAACCTTAACAAAATGGTCATTTATTGTTATCTGGATCTTTACACCACAATTGTGGCCTCAGCTTCCTTTCTCAGATTTTACCTGCTATTACAAAGCTGAAATAATACACTATTACTTAAGCATTTTAGGATGAGGAAAAATTGCAGTCCTTCAATGATTGTTCGACAGCAACACTCATCTGATGGGGTTGCTGGATTCCAACAGCCTCTGGAGGGCTGCAGTTCCTCATCCCTAACCCTCAATTTTATGCAAGGAAGGATCATTATTTTAACCAACCCGAAGATATGAAACATTAACTTAAAAAATGTAAACGGCACAAAAATACATGAAGGTCCCTTTCTAGTTTTCATACTGCTTTTCAGGATGAGGGAATGTTGTTGTTGTTGTTTTGTATCCTATACCAACTTCAAATAAGAGAATACAGATTCTCAAGACGAAATAATTAGAAAAATGATGGAATGTGCAGAGATGAGTAAGTTAACATTTGAAATCAGAGAGCAAGAAGATAAGCAATACTATAAAATATGGGATTTATTTTATAATTGGTTAGATAGAAAGATATGTCAGTAACGATAAATATAAGATATATGTATGAAAAAAAAGAGAATACAGTTTATACTCATGTCACTAAACATATAAAGTAGTTAAATATTCAGCACTATTGTTTTATTTACATCTATTGTTGACTTTAATGAAAATAAACTCTGAATAAATCTAAGAAAAGAACTAACATTCTTTTACAGAATTCTATACTGTATGGTTTCTATTTTCTTTTACTTTCCTGGTGTTTCATTTCAATTATTTTGTACCTCCTAGCTTGGAGTTTTAAGACTGTTATTTTATCAGCATTTTTAGCCATACCGTGGAGAGTGTTACTATTTTTTCTACATTAGGTATCAAATAAGCCATCAAGAATTATTGGATTGCAATGGAACGTCATTGCAATCAACCAATCAATCTCATCTGGAATGCACATGATACAAGCTTTTAAGTATACACACACATCACAAAAGGCAATTCTCCAAGAGTTTCATGCTATATTACCTTAACAAGCAGATTAACGAGTTTTTCATCCCCACTGTACACTGTCCCAGATACTTTGCAGTCTTCCCAACGTACGTTACCTAAGAATACAAGGGGGGGGAAATGTTGACTCATTACATGAAAGCTCTTTTGAAAATCAAAGCCATACTTCGTTTCTGGTTCACATTATCTTAAGTTTTTAACTGCCAGTCAGTTTGGCACACTGATGCTTCCTATATTTGCAAAAGAAGCAGCTTAATCCTAGATAAACCAATTTAACATATATGCATTTCTGAAAGAGTTGCCAAATACTGGTTGAAACAGTAAGCTGGTCTTCTGTGTTCTAATTCTAACTAATTAGATTAGTTAATTAGTTAACTAAGTCTTCTAATTACGGGTACTGCTTGACTTACAACAGTTCATTTAGTGACCATTCAAAGTTACAACGGTACTGAAAAAGTGACTTATGACCATTTTTCACAGTTACGACCTTGGCAGCATCCCCATGGCCACGTAATCGAAATTCAGATGCTTGGCAACTGGTTCATACTTATGACGGTCGCAGTGTACTGCGGTCATATGATCCCCTTTTGCGACCTTCTGACAAGCGAACTCAATGGGAAAGCTGGATTCACTTAACAACGGTGGCAAGAAACGTTATAAACTGGGGGCAAAGCTCACTTAACAAATGTCTCATTTAACCACAGAAATGTTGGGCTCCATTGTGGTCGTTGAGGACTACTTCTATAGTTAAGCACAGAATGCCCAGCCATGTTTAAAGGGGGAAGCTTGAATTCATAACTTTGGGAGCAAATTTCTGCAGGACCTACCTAACATCTTCAGCATGCAACTAACAGGGTTAATTTTTACAATTGGCATTGGGGGAAGGCAAGGTAAGGTAATCCATTTTTACATTCTGGAGCACTTAAAACAATGATAGATCACTTTCAGAAGGTATCAGACACAACTAAAGATTTATCCAACCAAGGAGATTTATTATAAGTTGGGAGAATCAGAGATGGTAGTCAATGGCACAATGGAAGCAGATCAGATCTTAAATTTGTTTGACCTCTTTAACGGCTTCTATATCAGTTATTAGATGACACCATATCTTTCCTCATATTCAGCTCTATAGTCATAGGATTAGCTAAGGAACAGATTTTTTTCACATTCCTGTAGATCCTCAAAGTCATACCCAAAGTGCTGTACTCTTTCAACTTCTTCAACAACTCTGGCTGGCTGAGACCTGTTGGTGGTAGGCTCCTGAGGTAATTTTTCTTGTCTTGCAAAAAGGGCAGTTTGTCAGACATCTCATCCAAAGTCTTGTTTACCTGTTGCTGGATCTATAAATGACAAAGAGCACGTGTAAAACTATTAATAAAGTTGTTGTGTCTGTGTCCCCCGAGCCGGGCCTCTTGCCAGAAAGTGTCTTGGAGCCGGGCCTGCTGCCAGAAAGTGACTTGGAAAGTGAGGGGGAAAGGCCGTCAGAACTTACCTCCAGAGCACCGGCTTCCCTGGCTCAGCTCCAGGAGCCAGAAGCAGGCCAGGTGGAAGAAATAACGAGGCCTCCGTCCCCTGACTCTTCCCCCTCACAGGCCACGCCTGCAGACCCAGCTGACGGCAATCAGGCTTGGTTGGATTCTAGGTTTCGTAGGCAGGAGAGGAGGGAACAACAGAAGCAAGGGTGGGGCAGGCCTAGGAAGTGCTGAGTCATGGAGCCACACCCCACAGGATATAAAAGACAGCGAGAGCTGCTGTGTCTCTTTGTAACAGGCAAATCCACTGATTAAGAGCTGAAGTTTGTTTATGAGTGACTCACCAGCGTCGTGGAAGATAACAGAGCTCTTGGCAGACGCTGGCTATTCTGCTGCCAGAGCTGATAGTGCTGGCTAATTAAGCCATCACTCAGACGGAGGCGAGGAAGGATACAACAAAAGTGGAATTTTTAAAAATCAAAGGCACTGTTTAGCTGCAGATTTTTTATTACAAACAACAATCCCAAGGCTTGTTTGCTCTGTTAGCATATCTGTGGCCTAAACGTCACATAATTCCAAGCTATAATAGCTACTGGCCATCTTGACAGAGATTTATGGGAACTGTAGTCCAGCCGTAGTTCAGCTTGTAAAGACTATCTCAATGAACATATCACTACAGAACTTGGGATTTTAGTCTTTAGGATTTTTTGTTAACTCTTTATCAAATTCACTTACAGGTACAACCAATTCAGTGATAGTCTGAACTTAAAACGGCACTGAAAAAAGTTACTTATGACCGTTTTTCACTCTTACGACTGTTGCAGCATCCCCATGGTCACGTGATCAAAATTCAGGCGCTTGGCAACTGGCATGTAGCCCAGTCTTCAAAGCAAAGTCAATAGGGGAAGCTGGAATCACTTAACAACCGTATGATTCACTTAACAACTGCAGTGATTTGCTTCTCAACTGTGGCAAATAAGGGTCATAAAGTGGGGCAAAACTCACAACTGCAACAGAAATTTTGTGCTTGGTTGTGGTCATAAGTCAAGGACTACGTGGATAAGGATGCGGTAGATCATATACTCAGCTTGAGCGAGATTGCTCAAATTGATTATAAATAACGACACAGCACAGGTGCCAAAATGATTCTCTGGAACATCTCTAAAAATGATTATGTTCCAGTAACGAAAGATTAGGGCAGGTGTCTGCAAACTTGGCTCTTTTAAGACTCGTGGACTTATCAAAGCTGGCTGAGGAACTCTGGGAGTTGAAGTCCACAAGTCTTAAAACAGCCAAGTTTGCAGACCCCTGGATTAGGGGAAGAGTCAAAACTGAACACATTAAAATGTTGTGGGATTTCCGAATACAAATTGTCTTGGCTCACAATATACCAGATTTTACTGTGATTAAAAAGAAGAAAAGTATGGGTAATTGATGTGGCCATCAATAGCAGAATAGAAGACAAAGATTTAGAGAAAGTCACGAAGTATTAAGATGTGAAACTGAAAGATTGAAAGAAATTGAAAGCATAAACTGATAGTGATGATGCTAGTGCTATCAGCACACTGGGTGCCACACCCCCAAAAAACTTGGGACACACCTTAGAAAATCTGTGCATAGACAAAATTTCCATGATGCAAAGGGATACACTGCTTGCATCTGCACATATACTACCTTAATACATTACGACATCCTAGATTTTAGGGAAGAAGTCAATGCCTATGAAGGTCAACATGAGCTAAAGAACTGTGATTTCACATTGCAGTGAAGCAATTATAACAATAAATTTATATGTCACCTGACTCTCAGCAATCCTGGACATGTCAAACGTTAATGCCCTTTACACCTGTAGACTCTACACCTGTAGAGTTTGCAATCAGAATTTTAATCTCAGGGAAGATTCTACATATATAGTTAAAGAGGCACAAATCCCTATGACTTTGTGGTCCTTAAGAATAAGGACCATAATCTCAGTCATGTGTTCAATTGTTGCATTTTGATTAACTACAATTGTATATACATTTTAATAAAAATAAAAATGTTTTTGAGTAATGTATTGAATTTTTTCTCTGGTAGCATTAGATTTTTCGTATTGTTTCTTGATAAAGCAGAAGCATACATTGAATCTACTACTGGTAGAAGACGTTTTGCTTCTCATCCAAGAAATTTTTTCAGTTCTAAGATGAGTTAGTATGACTATGAGTATAAAGTAAACATAATTATTTTTGTTATCCTGTTTCCCCCAAAATAAGACATCCCCTGATAATAAGCCCAAATGGGCTTTTGAGCGCATGGCAATAAGGCCAAGCGCTTATTTCAGGGTTCAAAAAAATATAAGACAGGGTCTTATTTTCAGGAAAACACGGTATTATAATTATGATTTTTACTATTACTATTATTATCAGAAGATTGTGTTTTTTGCCTGTTAAACGAAATGGACCCAGACAATACACTGTTTTCAAAGTATATGTGTATAATTAAAATATAAGATATTAGATCTATTTGGAGATAGATAGATAGATATGAACTTCTTCAGTTCTGACTGAAGTTTCTTGGATGAGAAATGAAACATCTTCAAAGGAAAAAACAAAACAAAATTCAATTGCCTTTTGACGAAGCACCTTGGGGACCTAGATGACTGAAAATCTCCATTGACATGAATCTATTAGAGCAACCTGAAATGTAAGCCAAACACTCTTACATATCCATGTATTTCCTTGGCTGCAGTTCAATAGAGAAAATCTGTCCAACAGATATAATCATCTCTAGTCCATTTTTTTTAAAGAAAAATATTGTTTCCATTATTATTCCTTTAAAGCAGACCAAAATTATTTCTTAGCATGGAAGATGGAAATAACCTTCAGATCCTCAGCAATTCCAGCATATACTCCACCTGGTCTTCAGCATGCTTCCTTCAAGAGTTTTCTAAGGCTTAGAATTCTTGACCTTGGAAAGTTCCCCCTCCTCCCCAAGAACAGAGTCCTGTTTCAGCTGAAGAATGAAGAGTGAGGAATCTGACATCTTTTTGAATGCTGTCGGAAGAATCCAAGAATTTTACGGTCTAAACCCATAAAATAAAAGCATCCTTTTGCTTTACGGCAACATTGACAGGTTCCATTGAAGCTTTTTATTCCTTCTGCAAGTCACGATTTCCCCAAATCATTTTAAGGGGGAAAAAGCCTCTCTGTTTCAAACTAAACAACTACATTAAACATTACACCTTTACTGTAGTATATTTTGTTTACAATGTTGACATAAATGTGCTTGCTTTCCTTGATGTTGAAAAGTTTAAGCATTGTAGCAATGAAATTACATAGTAATTTTGGCTACTATGTACAGATTCAGCGAAATTAATCATGGATTTCACAGCTGATTAATTTTGAAAGAAAATTATATTCTGCAGAATTCCTACCTTCCGAGAATTCTTGTCTCGTTCTTTTTCTCCCTTTTTTCCTGTGCACTGAATCAATAAAAGTTTTTTAAAAATGCTGATCAATCATTACCTCACAGAAAAACATGAAATGTAAAATGGAATGAAATTTCTATTTATTGCAGTCTTTGACCAGCATGGAGTGTGCTTTCAATGAGCTGGTCCAAATGCAAATATTAGAATAGAATAGAATTTTTTATTGGCCAAGTGTGGTTGGACACACAAGGAATTTGTTTTGGTGCATATGCTCTCAGTGTACATAAAAGAAAAGATACGTTCATCAAGGTACAACATTTACAACACAATTGATGATCAATATATCAATATAAATCATAAGGATTGCCAGCAACAAGTTATAGTCATACAGTCATAAGTGGAAAGAGATTGGCGATGGGAACTATGAAACGATTAATAGTAGTGCAGATTCAGTAAATAGTCTGAATTAGCAGAATAAATAAATAAATAATAAATAATATTAAATAAATAAATAAATAATAAATAAAAATAATAAATAATAAATAATAAATAAATAAATAGATAGATAGATAGATAGATAGATAGATAGATAGATAGATAGATAGATAGATAGATAGATTGATTGATTCAGTAAATAGTCTGAATTAGCAGCAGTTAGCAGAAGCAAACCTAGATATTCCTAGTTGTCACTGATTATTCAGATGCATTTCAGATGCATTTCAGGACAGATCACCACACAAAAAAGAACTATGGTTGCCTTGATGGACGATCTGTTGAAGGGATGCAAAAGGGATGTTCCTTGTGTTTCTGGATTCCACGGCAGCTCTTGATGTCATCCATCAAGGTTATCCTCTTAGATCAGAGTTTCCTGCGACGGTCATGCGAGGGGGGCCCCCGAAGTCCCACAATGCTCATGCAAGGGGGGTCACGAGCCCCTATGACACTCCCACAAGTGGTGCTGTGCGCATGCACACCAGCCAGCCACTCACGTGGCCCGGTTACAAATAGGCCGCAGACCTGTAGTGGGCTGCGGCCTACAGGTTGGGGACAGTTAAGATCACATGGGAGAGCTGTCACTGTTAACATGACAGGTTTTTTGGATATTATGCTGTACACCACAGAATATTATTCCAAATTTTTCAATACCTGTACGAAGCCATTGGGAGCAATCTTCAAACAGGGTGAAACTGTGTGACCATGGTAGAGAGGCTGCTAAGAAAATTACAGGCATGTGGCTGCCTTTCTCCCTTCCTATTTGAGCCCCTTCCCCGGTGTCAGAATTGGTTAACTTAACCATGAAGCAGCTGGAGAGACGTGTATTTTTGAAGCTTAATGGCAGCAAGAACCGAAACCAGACAAATAAAAAGAAGTTGTCTTCACAGAGATGGACGGATTCGGAAGAAAAGGAAAGAGGCACAGCAAAGTCAAATGGAAAAGTGGAAAGATGCCAGTGCTTTGCCTTAATAAAGGAGACAACAACAAGGGAAGAAATTCCAGAGAGAGAGGATTTAAAGACAGAGCAGGCTCTTAAGGGTAAAACAATGCTGCATATTTGCAATAGTAATATTATAGTAGCAACGATAATAGATAGTAGATAATAGACTCCAGGGTAGAAAATGGGAGACTGGAAGGTTGTTGTTTTTTTAATTTGCATTTATATCCTGCCCTTCTCCGAAGACTCAGGGCGGCTTACACTATGTCAAGCAATAGTCTTCATCCATTTGTATATTATATACAAAGTCAACTTATTGCCCCCAACAATCTGGGTCCTCATTTTACCTACCTTATAAAGGATGGAAGGCTGAGTCAACCTTGGGCCTGGTGGGGCTTGAACCTGCAGTAATTGCAAGCAGCTGCTGTTAATAACAGACTGTCTTACCAGTTTGAGCCACAGAGCCCTAGTTCTAGTCTAGACTAGTCATGAAAGCTAGACTAGTCTAGTCTAGACTAGTCATGACTAGAGTTCTAGTCATGAAAGCCAGGGGGAGTGATTTTGGGCCAATCACTCACTCTCAGCCCAACTCACCTCACAAGATTGTTGTGGGGAAAATGGGAGGAGGAAGAAGTGTTGAATATGTTCACCACCTTCAGTTGTTTTTAATAACAATGAAGGCGGGATACAAATAGAAATAAATAAATATTAGATATTAATAGTAGAAATAGTGTAATATAGCAATGACGTGCAAGCAATAGTAGAGTGTAGTAGAATAATAGTTGAATGTGGTATAGAGAACATTTATTTATTTATTTATTTTATTTTATTTGATTTTTATACCGCCCTTCTCCCGAAGGACTCAGGGCGGTGTACAGGCAGAAGTAAAAAAGACAATACAATGTACAATTTAAAATGTAAATTAAAAAACTTATTATAATTAGCCCGAAACTTTAAAATATATAAAAAACTAAAATCCCATTTAAAATTGATATTAAAAATTTAAGAAATTTAAAAGACCAATAAAATTCAAGCCAGCCCCGCGCGAATGAAAAGATGTGTCTTAGATATTAATGTATATCAGTAAGAAGAAATACAGAAATACAGAATAAAGCAATAGGCATCGAAAGAATTCGCGCATATATGTTTGTATACTTCACTTTTGCAACTTGGGTATTTTTCCAAAATAAAACAACTTGTAATTACATCATAAAGGATTCATGGAGTCCCTCCTTCGTGATATAATGTGGAAACCATTCCATTAGGTACCCAAGACACAAGCCATAAAGGAATCTATGCATTAAATCAATGTTAAGTTTGGCCTTCAAAAATTGTGAAACCAGTCCAGCTGAGCCAGAACAAGTATCACAAGGAACACCCGTCAGAAACCTGACCACAGCATTCTGGACCCATTGCAATGTTCTTATTTCCTTCAATGACATCCTCACAGAAAGTGGATTACAATAATCTTTTTGGAAAGCAATTGTGGTATGACCCATGGAGGGCAGAGCAGTCCTATTCAGAAAAGGGGAATGTAATTCAGCTAGAAGAAGATGTCACTCATGCTTAGGAACCACCTGAACTTTCAGAGAAAATGTGAAATTGAGAAAACACCTCCAAGAGGTGAATCTGCTCTTTCAGAGGGAGGGTGATCCTTTCTAGAGCTGTTAACTCTCTTCCAATTGGATAGTGTCATCAATCAAAGTCCTCTGACCTGCCTAAATTCAGCTTGGAACTATTATACCTCATCCTGACCACAATCAGGCCAAGCAGAAGTTAACTATGAAGGCTGACCCACTGGAAGAAGATGGAAAAAAACATGTAAAGTCGGAATTGGTTCTTTTAAAACTATATCCAATTTGATGGACTCAAGCACAAGAGATCTCCCAAAAGTACTTTGACAGTTGGATTTTTATACCACTCTACAAGTTGTTTACATGTTATACCATGTGGTATAAATTTGACACTCAATCGATAAGCAAGTCTGTGTTCCTTCTTTTGCCATCTTCTGTATTAAATATTTAGGGATCTTCAAGGATCCCTCAAAGATCCCTCCTTCATTTACCAATGAAGCAAATCATATGAAGATAAAGACACTCGCTAAGTACTCCATTGTTTAGTGAGGCTATTAAGGAGAAAGAAAAGAATCAATGGTGAATTGAATTTTGTTTGGTTTTAAACTGGCTACGAATTTGTGCTTAAAGTGGAATGCTATCGCATTTGAGCTAAGCATTCATATGACATTATGTTTTCAAAATTGTTATTTTGCTTCATTAAGCACTGATAAATCCACTCATGTCCAAGCCATTCTCAAAATACCTTAAATTTATTAAGCAGCTTAAAACTTACAATACGACCAATGATGGGCAGCTTGCGTATAAGTCTGAAGAACCATTTTTTAAATCGTGATGTTAAACCTAAGGGGAAGGGAAAAAAACAAGAAAAAAATTTTTAAAGGAAAAATTATCAAAAAACAGCTCTGAGATACACAACATACACACATTTACAAAAACGTGTAAAACTTTCATAGAAAAGGTAGAAAGGCAGATTTGTAGGTATCTAGAAAATGAGGCTTACATTTTAAATCTTCTGTGGATACTATTAAAATTAGATTGACAAGAGCAGACAAGAATATTCCACTATCATGTAAATGTCTATGGAGATTCTCAGTCATCCAGGTTATGGTTGTCCTAAAGGTGCTTTTTCAAGAGGCAACTGGACTTTCTTTGTTTTTGCTTGAAGACATTTCGCCTCTCATCCAAGAAGCTTCTTGGATGAGAAGTGAAACAACTTCAAAGAAAAACAAGTTCAGCTGCCTCCTAAAAAAACACCTTTAGGACCATCCTGTAAATCAGAGGTCTTCAAACTTGGCAGCTTTAAGATTTGTGGACTTCGACTCCCAGAATTCTCCAGCCAGCTGGAGTCGAAGTCCACAAGTCTTAAAGCGGCCAAGTCTTCAAACTTGGCAGCTTTAGGACTTGTGACTTCGAATCCCAGAATTCTCCAGCCAGCTGGAGTCGAAGTCCACAAGTCTTAAAGCTGCCAAGTTTGAAGACCTCTGCTGTAAACTGATGACCAGGTAGTCCTCTACTTATAACCATTTGTTTGGCAACCATTCAAAGTGATTGAAAAAACTGACTCATGACCAATCCTCACACTTACGACTGTTGCAGCCTCCCCACAGTCATGGATCAAAACTCAAGTGCTTGAAAACTTTTCGTTTGTTACAGTACCCCTGGGGTCCTTATGTTGATCTTTCCAGCTGGCTTCCGATAAGCAAAGCCAAATTCACTTCATGACATGATTCATTTAACAACCGCCGTGATCCACTTAACAATGGAAACCAAGGATGTTAAATCATGTGGGACTCACTTAGCAAGCTACCTTGCTTAGCAACGGAAATTCCGGTCCCAGTTATGGTCATAGGTTGAGGACTGTCTGTAGTACATCCTGTAAATCTACAAACCCTTCTATCACTTTTCAAAATAAAAAAAACGTTTTTTTAAAAAAAGATTCTCCAAGAAAATGATACAAGTTTAGGATTTTCCAAATTTCCTTGGCTTAGCCATGAGATTGAAACAGTTTTAAGATGATCTCAAGGGAGCTGAAGGCAATTAATGGAATTTGCCACTGTTGCTAAGTGCAAAATTTAATTTAAAACAATCAAGTTGGGGCCACTTTCTGATCCTTTTTAATAGGTAGCTCCATCATATCCTCTTGGAGAAAAAGGAAAGTAACTGAAGACTTCATGTGCTCACACACATAAGTTTGCATTTACATTACAGTAGTGGCCAAACTTGTGGAAACCTTCTGGGAAAAGTGTATTTTCTAAAACTAGCTAATAACACCACTTTTTTATGAGAATACCATAAAATTATATATCAATGGAAAGATAATTTAATCAAGCATGTAATGCAATAACTTTTATGAAGGATTTGCTATTAGAATAGCAGTTAAAATATACAGAATAAAAGTGAAATACATCGAAAAAATGAGATAAACAAAAATGATCACCATAGAAAAAAATGAGATATACAAAAATTATCACCATGTCAGTTAATACTTAGTTGGGTAACCTTTAGCATGAATCACGGCCTTACAACGTCTTCCCATGGAGTGAACCAAGTTCTGCAGCTGTTCTAATGTGAAACCAAGATTGAATGATTGCTTCTATTAACTGGGTTTTATTGCTGGGTCGTTTCTGACTAACAAGTTTCTTTAGTCAGCTCCATAGATTTTCAATTGGGTTAAGGTCTGGGCTATTCCCAGGCCATTCGAGCAGTGGAACAGGATTATCCTGAAACTCCCCCCCAAAAAGAAAAAGTAGTGTTATTAGCCATCAAACCTCTAAAATACAACTTTCCCAAAAGGTTTCCACAATTTTGGCCACTATGGTATCTATCCTGCAAAACTCAATTTACAAAAGGAATTCTTTGAAGACTTTCAAATTCCAATTAGCAGAAAGAAACTACACAGCAATGGAACAATTTACCTTTTTAAAAAAAAAAAAGAACAACAACTTGTCCAGAAAAATAATGAACTAGAGCAGGTATGGAAAATTATTTTCTATAAAATATGACAGCAAAACCAATACACATCCATCCAGAGTCTAAATTAATAGGTTCGTTTGTTAAATACTCCCAAAGTATTGCAAATACTTTCCGACCCGGTTACAGCACTGAGATGGCTTTGGTCGCGTTGGTGGATGATCTCTGGAGGGCCAGGGATAGGGGTTGTTCCTCTGCCTTGGTCCTATTAGACCTCTCAGCGGCTTTTGATACCATCGACCATGGTATCCTGCTGCACCGGTTGGAGGGATTGGGAGTGGGAGGCACCGTTTATCGGTGGTTCTCCTCCTATCTCTCCGATCGGTCGCAGACGGTGTTGACGGGGGGGCAGAGGTCGGCCCCAAGGCGCCTCACTTGTGGGGTGCCTCAGGGGTCGATTCTCTCGCCCCTCTTGTTCAACATCTATATGAAGCCGCTGGGTGAGATCATCAGTGGTTTCGGTGTGAGGTACCAGCTGTACGCTGATGACACCCAGCTGTACTTTTCCACACCGGACCACCCCAGCGAAGCTATCGAGGTGCTGTCCCGGTGTCTGGAAGCCGTACGGGTCTGGATGGGGAGAAACAGGCTCAAGCTCAATCCCTCCAAGACGGAGTGGCTGTGGATGCCGGCATCCCGGTACAGTCAGCTGCAGCCTCGGCTGACTGTTGGGGGCGAGTCATTGGCCCCAATGGAGAGGGTACGCAACTTGGGGGTTCTCCTGGATGGACGGCTGTCTTTCGAAGATCATTTGACGGCCGTCTCCAGGAGAGCTTTTTACCAGGTTCGCCTGGTCCGCCAGTTGCGCCCCTTTCTAGACCGGGATGCCTTATGCACGGTCACTCATGCTCTCGTGACATCTCATCTGGACTACTGCAATGCTCTCTACATGGGGCTCCCCTTGAGGAGCACCCAGAGACTCCAGGTAGTTCAAAATGTGGCTGCGCGGGTGATAGAGGGAGCCCCTCGTGGCTCCCATGTAACACCTCTCCTGCGCAGACTGCACTGGCTACCTGTGGTTTTCCGGGTGCGCTTCAAGGTTTTGGTAATGATCTTTAAAGCGCTCCATGGCATAGGGCCGGGTTACTTACGGGACCGCCTACTGCCACCGACTGCCTCCCACCGACCCGTGCGCTCCCACAGGGAGGGACTCCTCAAGGTGCCGTCAGCTAGGCAGTGCCGACTGGCGACGCCCAGGGGAAGAGCCTTTTCTGTGGGGGCTCCCACCCTCTGGAACGAGCTTCCCCCAGGACTTTGTCAACTTCCTGACCTTCGGACCTTCCGCCGCGAGCTTAAGGCACATCTATTTATTTGCGTAGGACTGGACTAGATTTTTAAATTTTAATTGTTTAAATTTTAGATTTGGTTTTAACTTGGGGTTTTATTATTTATGTCTATTTTAAATATTCGGCCTATTTAATAAGTTTTTTAGATTAATGTTTTACTTTGTATATTTATGTTGCTTTTAGATGGCTGTACACCGCCCTGAGTCCCTAGGGAGATAGGGCGGTATAAAAATATGAATAAATAAAAATAAATAAGTTCATGTTTTATTTTTTTTTAAGCCAAAAGCTCCCTGCTCTCTCTTGACAATGTTTATTGTGCACCATCAAGCCAGTATCAACTCTTTAGCAATCACACAGATGGATTTTGTCTCCGAGGTTCTGCATCTAACCTGATATTTCAGATCTTCTGTTGGTGCGGTCGCTAACACTTTCACTGAGTCCATCCACCTTCTTGTTGCTCATCCTCTTCTTTTTCTTTCTACCTTTCCCAGCATTTATAGCCTTCTCCAGTGAGGTAGGTGGTCACAAAATGTGCCCAGGATAAGGTAACTTGAGCCTTCTCATTTATGCTCCCAGTGAGAACTCTGAATTGATTTGTTCAATGATCAATTTATTTATTAATTTATTTATTTGGCTCTCCACAATATTCTCAGAAGTCTTCTCCAATATCCAGGTTCCAAAAGGTCAATATTCTTCCTACGTCAAGGGTCACCAACCTTTCAGACCTCAGGGATCACTAAATTCGTAATTTTAAATCCCACAGACCACTAATATGATCTGCCTAATAACTGGGTGGGTAGGCGTGGCTAGGTGGTTATGTGACTGGGAGGGCGTGGCCAACTCGATGTCACTCACCTCGAGAGGCACCTCGGCAGCCTCTACTTACCCCTCCCCTCCCAGCCACTCCTCCCCTCCCCTTCCGGGCTCCTTAGAGCCCCAACCTGAAGCAGTTGTTGGAGCTAAGCAGCCACCATGAGAAAGAGTGAGCAAAACAGCTCAGTTCAAATTGGACCTGACCGAGAAGGAGGCTCAGTAGAAGCACTTCACTGAGGACTATGAGCATAGGCTTTCCAAGCAGAGGGAAGACCTGCGGAAGTGCAAGGCCAGGTACATGTGCCTGGAGACTCAGCAGGCTGAGATGGTCAGCCAGTTCCAGGCCATGATGCAGTCCCACTGGAACAAGGTCCTCCGGCTCTTTGCCATCAGCAGCACTTCCCTCCAGCCTTCACCCAAAGCCCTGCACCAGGAGGCCGAAGACCCCAAGTCGGAATTTCTGTCCCCCTCCAACCCACACAAAAAGACCTTAAAGGGGGAGACTCTCTGCAGCAACACAAATGTTCATTGCATGTATCCATCCCAGGGGCCGTAGTTTGAGGACCCCTGATTTAGTGCAGTATAAAAAATGCAAATAATTTTTCTGTGGACCACCAAAATTTTCTTGTGGACCACCAGTGGTCCACGGACCACCAGTTGGTGACCGCTGTCCTATGTGGCTTCTTCAAACATTCACTTCCCTAAGTGCCACAGAGACTACCATGGCTTGCACTGTTCTGATATTCGTAGATAGACACATCACACGACCATCTTTTTTCCACGGTTTTCTTGCCTAGTCCTGGTCTGCGGGATATTTCTTGACTATCGTTTCTTTGTTATTGATGGTTAGTCCTAAAAGAAAGAAGCTACCTATTGCTTCAGTATCTTCATTACGACCTGACCAGTTCAAAGTTGACTCAGTCTTCCATCCTTCTGAGTTCGGTCAAATGAGGACCCAGATTGTTGGGGACAATATGCTGACCTTGTAAGCTGCTTAGATGGGGCTGCAAAGCACTATGAAGCAGTATATATGTCTAAGTGCTACTGCTATTATTAAGGTTGATTGTTATAAAGGAAAACAGGCTGACAAAACAGTCCAATTTTTTTTCACTACTTCACTTTTTCATTATGCTCTCTAACTTGTATGACTAGATGCTGCAGTGCTCTGCATTTTCAGCTATAAGACTTCAGTCATCAACATAGCACAGGTTATTGATACTTATTCTTCTAATTTCAAAACCACATTTCAACTTCTTCCAATCCAGTTTTCCTTAATATATATTCAACATATAACATAATAACAACAGAGTTGGAAGGGACCTTGGAGGTCTTCTAGTCCAACCCCCTGCCCAGGCAAGAAACTCTACACCATTTCAGACAAATAGCTATCCAACATTTTCTTTAAAATTTCCAGTGTTGGAGCATTCACAACTTCTGTAGGCAAGTTGTTTCACTTATTGATTGTTCTAACTGTCAGGAAATTTCTTCTTAGTTCTAAGTTGCTTTTCTCCTTGATTAGTTTCCACCCATTGCTTCTTGTTCTACCCTCAGGTGCTTTGGAGAATAGGTTGACTCTCTCTTCTTTGTGGCAACCCCTGAGATATTGGAACACTGCTATCATGTCTCCCCTAGGCTTTCTTTTCATTAAACTAGACATACCGAGTTCCTGCAACTGTTCTTCATATGTTTTAGCCTCCAGTCCCCTAATCATCTTTGTTGCTCTTCTTTGCATTCATTCTAGAGTCTCAACATCTTTTTTACATCATGGTGACCAAAACTGAATGCAATATTCCAAGTGTGGCCTTACCAAGGCATTATAAAGTGGTATAAACATTCACGTGATCTTGATTCTATCCCTCTGTTTAGCAGCCCAGAACTGTGTTGGCTTTTTTGGCAGCTGCTGCACACTGCTGGCTCATATCTAAATGGTTGTCACTAGGACTCCAAGATCCCTCTCACAGTTACTACTATGGAGTAAGGTACCACATATCCGGTACCTGTGCATTTGGTTTTTTTTGCCTAAATGTAGAACCTTACTTTTTTCGCTGTTGAATTTCATTTTGTTAGTTAGCGCCCAATGTTCAAGTCTGTCAAGATCCTTCTGTATCTTGAATCTATATAGGTTGAATAAGTAAGGAGAGAGTATACAGCCTTGTCTCACTCTTTTCGTGTGTGTGTCTGTCTCATGAGGACAATGAGATGAACTTGGATTTCCCACTTCTCTAAGCACGTTTTCCATGACTGACCCATTTGACGGTCCTTCTATAATCACTGAAGCATATAGTGCAGTGATGGCTAACCTTTTTGCCGTAGTGTGCCAAAAGCAGGGGGGAGCGTGGGGGATGGGGGTCACGCGCGTGTGCCCACACCCATAATTCAATATGCCCCACCCCACACACATATGTGTGAAACTCCCCTGCATTCCCCCTGCTTTTGGCATGTGATGGCATGGTGGGCCTGGTAGGCCCATTTTTCACCCTCCCCAGTCACCAGAGTCTTTCTTGGGGGGGTGGGACTAGAAGTCAGGAAACAGGCCATTTCTGGCCTCCAGGGGCGTGTGGGGAAGGCTGTTTTCACCCTACCCAGGCTCCTAGAAAGCCTCTGGAGCCTGGGGAGAGCGAAAAATGGGTCTTCCCCACACACACCCAGAGGCCCTCCGGACCAAGGAAACAGTCTGTTTTCTGACTTCCAATGGGCCTGAAAGGCACAAAAATCAGCTGGCTGATGCACGCATGCGCGCCAGAGCTGATTTAGGGCAACGCTCGCGTGCCTACCGATATGGCTCCATGTGCCACCTGTGGCACGCGTGCCATAGGTTCGCCATTACAGATATAGTGACTTATTTTTGATATTCTTTGGCTTTCTCAATTATCCAGCTTGCATCAGAAACGAAGTCTCATGTTCCCAGCCTTCATCTAAAGCTAGCTTGAATATCTGGCATCTCTTTTTTTCATGCATGTTGGATGATGCCAAATATCATTTTGCCAGAACGTGAAATTATTGATATTGTATGGTAGTTTGCATGTTCTGTTAATTGTGTGTATGTGTGTGTGTACTTGACTGTCAATTAAAGTTTCCCAATCTCTTGTCCCCTGTATCATTTCCATAGATTTGTTGGCACAACCTGGTTTAAGAACCTTGACTGATTCCGTGATCTTTAAATCTATTACTGTCTGTGCATAATGGGCCTTTAGAATGCCAATTTGAGGTTGGAACCTCCTGAGTTCAGAGATTTTTTTTTTAAAGACCTTTCTTGATTATTTTTGTCTGTTTCTATCCTCAGTAAGGGACGTGGTGGCTCAGCGGCTAAGATGCTGAAAGCCGAAGAGCTAGCGCTGTCTGAAGATGTCTCCGTGGTCATGCGGCTGGTATGACTAAATGCCAAAGGCACACAGAACGCTGTGACCTTCCCACCAAAGGTAGTCCCTATTTTTCTACTTGCATTTTTTATGTGCTTTCAAACTGCTAGGTTGGCAGAAGCTGGGACAAGTAACGGGAGCTCACCCTGGTACGTGGCGCTAAGGATTTGAACCGCCGAACTGCCGACTTTTCTGATCGACAAGCTCAGCTTCTTAGCCACTGAGCCACCACATCTATTACACTACTATACTTTTATACACCATTACATACTCCCAAAGCATTGCGAATTGTTGGATTCCTCACATGAAGGAGATGTGACACTTACTTTCTGCCTGGAAAAGAAACAAGTGTAACTTCACAATCAGCAAGACAGCAGCAGCTGTTGATGCGATGACTTGCCATGGTTCCATCCCAGAGCATTTTTCATTCACCACATTTCTTGTTTGGTTTAAGTATTGCAGGAAGATATGGTGGTATACAGTAAGAGTCTCCTGGAGAAGAAAGCAGACAAACCACAAAACAGAATGAAACCAAATGTCAATGAATAAACTTTACATCTTCACTTTTTTTTTTTTTTGACAACATTTTTATCTGACTTCCCTAGACAAGTTTAAAAAAAAGAAGACGACTGCACAAAAACAGAAAGTGATCTGGCGAGAGTAACAATTTGTCCCAGACAAAAGACACTTCAAACAAATAAAAGCTCACATGGTGGTTATGCTGGGGAATTTCTGAGGAACTTAAATACCTTAAATATGTGGTTCCAAACTATTAACGAAAACTTGTGTGGTGCCGGAATTGCAACAAAAGCCTGCAAAGCTTTAAGAATCTTTGTATCACATCCCTTTGAAAGAATTTTCGTAAGGGAAAATATGCTTTCTTTTGTCTTTATAAAGCAAGGCCCTTAAATTAAACTTAACTTGACAAAATAAGTTCAGTCTTCTGGTGTCAAAAATACAATTTACTGTTCAAACCCCAACTTTGAGAGTGCGCACTCCTTCTACTTCCCCTCTTTTAACCTAATTTTCTCTTGTTCAGTCTTGTAATGATTTATATTGATAAGAAGCCCACGTGACTTTGTCAAAGGTTTCTAGTGTCACCAAGTCAGAACTAAAAGCAGGTTTGCAGGTCTGCTTTAGGTATTACAGTATTGTGATCAGCATTAGTATCATGCCCCCTTCAGAGTCTGAATCTGAATCTGAAGCGGGTGATTGAGGGAGCACCACGTTGCTCCCGAGTAACACCACTCCTGCGCAGTCTGCACTGGCTACCTGTGATCTTCCGGGTGCGCTTCAAGGTTTTGGTTACCACCTTTAAAGCGCTCCATGGCTTAGGGCCCGGGTACTTACGGGACCGCCTGCTGTTACCACATGCCTCCCACCAACCCGTGCGCTCTCACAGAGAGGGTCTTCTCAGGGTGCCGTCCGCCAAGCAGTGTCGGCTGGCGGCCCCCAGGGGAAGGGCCTTCTCTGTGGGAGCACCTACTCTCTGGAACGAACTTCCCCCCCGGTTTACGACAATTGCCTGACCTTTGGACCTTTCGCCGGGAACTGAAAACTTATTTATTTATCCAAACGGGACTGGCCTGATTTTTAAATTTTTCAATTTTAAATTTTTCAATTTTAATATTTTATTGGGTATTTTATATGGTCAATTTAATTTCGGCCTTTATTGAATAAGTTTTTTAATTGTTATTTTAGTGTGTATATAAATTGTTTTAATGTAGGCTGTACACCGCCCTGAGTCCTTCGGGAGAAGGGCGGTATAAAAGTTTAATTAATTAATTAATTAATTAATTAAATAAATAAATAAATACATACATACATACATACATACATACATACATACATACATACATACATACATACATACATAAATAAATAAATAAATAAATAAATAAGCCGGAGCCAAGGACGATCAAGGGAGTGGCTTCACTGGCTTTGGAGGAACGTGGGGAGGAGCAGGTCAGGACAGCCCTGGGCCTCTCAGGATTGGGACAGTCAAGCAGTGAACATGAGGAGCAACAGAGTTCAGGCGATGAGCAAGGACCGCCCCCTCCTGATCCCCAAGCACAGAGAGTGGTGAGAAGGCGGGACTAGCGCAGGCTGACACGACGACTCAGGAGGAGAGCACCCTGCCCCTCTTCACAAGGCACAGAGATTTAAGGAGACTGAGATTTAAGGAGACGCTGTGGGGAGGGGCTTTTGTCGGGAACAAACGCTGAATTGGGAGAGTTTGGTGTGCCGGTACAGACATTTGGAGTTTGTAGGACTGCTTGCTTCTTTCTGACTTCATGGACTCAGTACCTTGTTCCCTACTTTGTGGATTCATTGTTTGTTCCTTGTTTCGTGGACTCATTCTCCTGTTCTTGTTTTGCTGGACTGGGTGCCGCCAGAGGCTGCCGTGTGTGTGTGTGTGTGTGTGTGTGTGTGTGTGTGTGTGTGTGTGTGTGCACTTTGTTCTGGGACTTGCGAAGAATGTGGGAGTGTTTGGGGGGAAATTTGAAGTATTAAAAGGGAGTTTGAACTCTCAGCTGGCTGTGTGACCTTCATGCTTTGTCCTGGGTCATCAAAACCAGGCATCTTATACAAGTCAACATGAAGGCTTGTTTTTAATAACTCTTTCTTGTTATGTTGCTTCCTGAAGGACACAATGGCACTTAATCTGAAAGCTCCATACAATCCTCAAGACAAATGGCCATTAATAGGTCTGTTCTCCTTCATGCACTGGTCAGGCTCTTTAAAGTGCTTGTCCATTGAGTAAACCAGGGAAAAAAACGGAATTCTTAGCCAAGGAATCCTCAAGGAAATACCTTAGTACAGTGTTTTTCAACCTTAGCAACTTTAAGACATGTGGACTTCAACTCCCAGAATTCTCCTGCCAGCATATTGGAGTATTAGGAGCTGTAGTGGCACAATGGTTAGAATGCAATATTGCAGGCTAACTCTGCCCACAACCAGGAGTTCAATCCTGACCGGCTCAATGAATTTGGCCTTCCATTTTTCTGAGATCGGAAAAAGATTGTTGGGGGCAATATGCTGACATTGTAAACCGCTTAGAGCAGGGGTGTCAAACTTGCGGCCCACAGGATGCGTCACACGCTGGCCACGCCCACTCCCAGGTTAGCGAAGGGACAAAAAGTCACAATACATCATGTGACAACACTATGAAGTGGTGAGTTTGACACCCCTAGCTTATAGAGTGCTGTAAAGCACTATGAAGCAATATATAAGTCTAAGTGCTATTTTATAATAGTTGCCTTCATTCGTCTAAGTGCTATTGCTAGACTGGAATTATGGGAATTGCAGTCCACAGATCTTAAAAGTTGCTGAGGTTGAGAAACACTGCCCTAATAAATAGGAGTATAGAATCAAAAGCAGCTCACTGAAGCATCAGAAAATAGATGTATTTATCAAAGTGCTCCCTCTTCAAGGCAAAAGGTACAATAAAACGATCGTGTTAGAGATAAGCAAAAGTTGTACCATTCATCTAAAGATAAATTTAAAAGTGACAATATATTTAAAAGTAGTATCTTCTTTAAGTTTAACTTACTTTTTGATAACTTCAAGGATACTATATATATATATCCACCCATGTAATTTTCTTGAGAATATGTAAGTGGTTTAACATGTCTTTGCGGGAACCAAACAGTCTTGGATTAGAGTTGAAACGAATAGGGAGATCGTATCAGCTCTCTTGGAAAGGACTTCAGCTGGGGTGTTGCTACTTAAAAGGTGCCTTGGATATCCATCAACCTAGCCTCTTTCAATATGAAAGATTTGCAAAAATTTCCAATTATGATTGCCAAGTAGAGACACATTCACTACAAAGCAATTCCTTGCATCAGTTCTCCTTGAAAAGCTGGTTTGAGGATTTCAAATCCTTGAATAATTCATCATACCCGCAAACAAGCTTTGAAAGCATCGGAGGGCATTAAATCATCAACTTTATTATGTTCCTGATTTAAGTGGTACCTGGAACAAGCCTCTGGAAAATACTAAATGCACTACAACTTTCCTCAACTGGGTACTTTCCAGACATATAGAAGTAGAGACCAACTTTGGTGAAAATGATAAATATGGAGCCTCAATACATTTGAAAAGCAGGTAGTTGGAGACAGCTAGAAATACTTTTTTTGTGTGAGAATATAAGCAGGCTATCAAAAAGTGTAATCTGTCACCAAAATGAGCATTAATCTAAACAGCCTTAATGTTCTTAGCAGAAAGTGGTTGCATCCACCCTTCAATTTTTTTAATATTTAAAACTGTATAAGAATGAACTTTCCCCATGGAAATATGCCTCCAGTTTTCATAAATACTGTACAAATGACTGCAATCTAGATAACATCAACATGCAATGCAAGATGTTTTGCATGATGACCTTGAGAGTCAACACAATTTAGTTTCTGATTTACTATCATTATAATCTGTGAGCAAAATGAAACCAATACTCTACTGCAAGAACTGCGCTAAAAGAAAATTATTTTTAAGATCATTTTAAGAACATCATGAGCTGCAATAAAAGCAGATCCATAATTTTCTATTTCTATAGCTTTTTATGATTACACAGTACTCCCTAAGCTTTGGCAATGAAGTCTATTTTATCCAGCTCTCAGGAAAGTTTTGCTCCAGAAACACACATTAGTGTTGGTGCATTCTACTCTTCAAACCTGTTCTACAACTTCCAGCTGACTTAAGCTCATTTTAGAGCAGGTCTTACCAAGGTGTGGTATTTTGCTTTAATTGGGATCTGCACAAGAAAATGCATAAGCAACTTTTTCCAAATGCATGCTCTTCAAATGTGTTGAAACAAGGATTTGCAACATTTCCATACAACATGGGCAGCACTTGAGAATGATAGGAAGTGTAATACAATGCTTCTAGAACAGGGGTGTCAACCTCAAGGCCCACGGGACAGATCCGGCCCACGGGATGCTTAGATCTGGCCCGCGGGGTCCCCCCTGGGAAACAATTAAGGACTGGCCCACGGAGCTCCGTTTTCACTGGCAGAGAGTTGCAGGAGGCTGTCCCAGTCGAAAACGGCACTTAGGAGCCTATTTTCGCTGGCAGAGCGCTCAGGCCACCACAGGTGCCCACGACACGAGTGACGTCAAGCTGGCCACGCCCCCACTCCCGAGGTCAAACACAACCCTGATGCGGCCCTCAAGTTTGACACCCCTGATCTAGAAGGAATCAAAAGTAGGATGGCTGTCCAGAGTTCTACTCCATGCAACTTCAAGCTTAATTCCTGTATTATGAATATTCCATGTCAACTATTCAATTTTAAACCTGTTAGACTAGGAGTGTCCAACCTTGGCAATTTTAAGATTTGTGGATTTCAACTCCCAGAATTCGTCAGCTAGCAATTAAATTAGATGAGACAGTGGACAAATATTTCTGATTAGGGAAAGGGCTATTAATGTCAGTATTTACATAAACAAATGAGGCTTCATTCAATTTTGTTTTACTGATGTAGTGTTGTTCATCGTATAATAATTCTAATTTAAACTTGTACGTTGTCTGACTCTCAACAACTCTGAAATCCCGTCTAGGAATTTGTTTAGTTGAATTGTTTAAAGTCACCTTGAGGCTTACAGCCCTCTTTATTCATTCTATTTATTTAATTCAATAACACATATTGCTTTTCCCATAGTCTAGTGAGTTCCTAGATTTTTATTGCTTGTTTTAAAGCTATGAAAAATATAATTTAAAACTTTTTGACCTTGATGAATCAAGACAATTAGGAAGAGAGAGCAAGAAGTGCGCTAAAACCTGGACTGTGGCACTTTAAAGTCAATCAAAACCCTATACTGACACTACCAATCAATGGACAAGACTACCGTATTTTTCGGAATATAAGACGCACCTTTCCCCCCCTCCCAAAATGAGGGTGAAAATCTGTGTGCGATTATACTCCGAATGTAACCCCACCCAGCTTCTCAAACAGAGGTTTCAGAGGCTGAAAAAAAGCTTCAGAAAACAAAGCTTCATCTTATACTCTGAAAAATATGGTAAATTAGACCGGTGGACTTGATATTTACTTGTTCTATTTAGACAGTGGTCCAAATTACTTAAGGAAAAAGGCACAATGCAGGAAGTCCTTGACTTACGATTGCAATTGAGGCCAACGTTTCTGTTGCTAAACAAGGTAGTCATTAAGTGAATTTTGCTCCATTTTACCACTTTTCTTACCACTTTGTTAAGTGAATCACTGCAGTTGCTAAGTTATTAACACATTTGTTAAGTGAATCTGGCTTCCCTATTGATTTTGCTAGTCAGAAGGTCTCAAAAGGGCATCACATGACCCCAGGACATTGTGACTGTCATAAATATGAGTCAGTTGCCAATTGGCCAAATTTTGATCACGTGACCATGGGGATCCTGCAATGTTCATAAGGGTGAAAACAGTCATTAGTCACGTTTTTCAGTGCCATTGTTAACTTTAAATGGTCACTAAATTAATGGTTGTATGTTGAGGACTATCTGTGTCAAAACGAGCTGAAAGCAATAACATTCCTTTAGGGCAGGGGTCTGCAAACTTGGCTCCTTTAAGACTTGTGGACTTCAACTCCCAGAGTTCCTCAGCCAGCAAAGCTCTGGGAGTTGAACACAAGTCTTAAAGAAGCCAAGTTTGCAGAACCCTGCTTTAGAGCTAACTGGAACTTCTACAACCAACCGTGCCTTCATCCCTTGGCTTGTCCCCATGCCATTCATTTTCTTTCCTTCCAAATTCGGCTTGAATACATTTATATTTCTTCTACATTTCTATGTTTTTCTAGCAACACTTGTAGACCAATCTGCTTTGTCTGCAGCAGTAAAAAAAAACACCTGCATATCTTTGATGTTCCTTAAAAGGCAATTTCAACAGAATTATCTAGAAAGCCAGCCAGTAAATCTGTCTTGTTTTGTGCACAGGCACCTTTTATCTAAAACCGCCTGTCTTTTTTCCTTTTAGAGAGGTTCAAAGTCCCACCTGCTGCTTATTAGGCGGTTTACCCAGATCTAATCAGTAAATCATGCTAAGGTCATACCTTCAACCAGATTACCTAAGATAGCAAATCTCTGACTTGCACTCTGGCGCCATAATTAGCCCCACGTATATTATATTGCCAAATCTTTTTACAGGCAATTTTGCACAATATAAAACAGATACAGAGAGGCAAGGATTCCATCTGCCCTGATTTAGCCTTCCAATCTGTCCTTCTTGCACTTTTTAACAAGCAATCATTCCAATATGACTACAGTCACTTTGAACTGGATTCTTTCTACCTGTTAAATCTTATTTACCCTTCCCAGAAAGAACGATCATTTTTAATTCATTAGTGCATCTTGGAGAATCAGTTTGTCCCAGCATGTAAAGAACTGAGCTATGCAATCAATAGCTTTAAGAAATGCAGCTTCAAGCTCCCATCTCTGCTATAGACTTAATAAGCTTGACTCATCTGCATCACACCAAGCTATGTTGTCCATCCCGGTCTAGGCTAAGCCATCAGAAAGTGAACAAGTTGTAACTGGTTTAAGCATAGGAATGTGATTCAAACAACTGGGAAGACAGGTACAACACTCAATCAAGCCTACAAGCTTCAGGAGAAATACAGGGATCGTGAGATTTTGCCTAGTAGCCCAGAGTACAGCATAAAGAGCTCAGAGACCCAGTGGTCCACAGAATCTAAACAAGAGTTGGAACTGAAAGAAGTAGGACTAGAAGGTGGACAGCCAATGGCAAATGTCTAGGAAAATAGGCAATGCAATGGCAGAAACCCACGGGGGAGTCTTTACAATGGAGACAAGGTCCTGACAGCTGTTCCACCTAAATCCAGGATGTGATCCCATGAGACAAGATTATCCTGGTTTCCCAAGGAGCTAAGCAGATAGCAACTCGCAGCTCTGGAGCCGCATGTGGCTCTTTCATCCCTCTGCTGCGGCTCCGTTGCTCAGAATATGCATCTCAACCGCCAATGTGTGACAGCCGCCGGCACGCGATTTATTGAGCTTATAGACTCCCAGTAGGCCAACCGTGGATAAATCCAAGAAAAGAAAAGTTACAGAAGGAAACAGAATGTTTAATTCAACTATATATGCTAGTTTTGCTCAGGAAATAGTCAGGCACGGGAAGGGTTTTGTGGCTCTTGGTGTTTTGTTTTCTGTGGGAAACAGGTATGAATGGCTCTTTGAGTGTTTAAGGTTGCTGACCCCTGAGATAGCTCTATCCTTCAAAGTTGCTAGTACAGTCCGGTAGCTAGGTGCCCTGAGAACATCTGAACTCTCATTATCTGAATCTTAAGATAGTGCTTACCTTCTACTTGTTGGATGAGTCCTTTGGCCTGACTCAGAGGACACCATAACTCAGTCAGTCTGTCTGTCTGTCTATATACCTACCTATGTATTTATCTACCTACCTGACCCAAAACATTAGACCCAACAAGCCACAGTTGAAAAATTGGGCTTAATGTTGCAAAAAAAATATGTGTATGACCTTTAATAAGATTCTTTGCTTCACCTGGGAAATGGGACTAATATTCACTGACGGCTAAATGATCACTAGTAGAAACTCTTTAAAGTAGCAGAAATTCTAAAATTTGGTGTGAATGAAATATTTTTTGTTCCAACATCCAAATACCAAATTTGGGAGTGTATCTTCTTTACAAATAACAATGAGTTTGTAATTAAGAAGCATAAGAAAAAAATCATGTTAGAGATGGGTAGCACGGCACCTCACAGCTATTGTGGATGGGAATGCAGAACATTTCAGCAACCCCCTGGCCTAGATCTATTCCTATCACCACTACAATATACCTATCTTCAGTTTTTTCATCTTAATTTTTCAGTTTTTCATTTTAATTCTTAATACAAAACTCTACTTCAAAAAGAACTCAAACTTCCATGACCAAAGTCAAAATCTGAATATCTGTTTAATGAACGATAGTTAAACCAAAGGACCTGCAAGTCAGAAAGGAGGTGTCAGAATTATATATTTTAAGGACACAAATACATTTAGCAGATTTGAGACAGTTATTAAGGTACATACTCTGGAGACTATCTTAAAAGTCCTTTCTCTTCAAATGCTGATCCTTTTACTTTTTTTTTTCATCTTCAAACTACCCACTATACTCAACTTATTATTATAATTGAACCCAGGATTAGGATCCTAAGTTACGACAATTGTTAAACGGGTCACTATGTGACGACGTCTGATTTTACAACCTTTTTTGCATCAGATGTTAAAACAAACACTGTGGCTGTTTATGCTGATTTCTGACAAAAACCATACATAGCATCACGTGACTGAGGGCACTGCAAACAGTTGCGGGTGCCCAATGAGGCGCCTTTGAAATATCTAACATGGGTTATAAGTAGCCACGGAAGGAGGTGTCCATTTTAACTCTGAACGGCCGCTAAGCGCTCGGTCTTAAGTTGAGGATTACCTGCATAACCTAGCACATGGTTTGTCGATATCAAACTCTATTATGCAGTTGATGGCTACATAAATAGGGAGAAGATGGGGTTTGAATTTTTCCCAATGTGGGCACCCCCAGAGGAAGCAAAACAAAGTAAATTTCAACACAAGCACAATATCCACCACAAAAATGCTGTAATTTACATGCTTGCATCAGACATCAAGATAAAAATTGGGGGAGGGGGAAGCTTTATCTGCACACTGACATCATGATGGAATGCAAAAATTTTAGGGCCTGTCAAATTTTTAAACTTTCAATTTCCAAACATTAGGGGGTATCGAAAGTTGTGACAGGTCTCGGGGATTGTAAAAGTATTTCAGTTACTCTAATATAATTTAGATGTGCTCGGTAAGTAATCACATAAATATCATAACTTTTTAATATTTCGTTTGTTTCCTATATGCCATTATTTTAATGTCACTGTGATTTGCAAAAGTTCCTTACGTTTTCCAGAATATTATTTTTTATGCAGAAATAAAAAGACTCTGTACACCACGTGACTGACATTTTATCCTCACAGTGAGAAACTGCTAAATGTAAATGAAGTCCTATTTTAGTTTGCTTCTTTACAACATACATTTCAAAAGACTTGTTGCATTATTGAACTAGTCTGTCCAGACTCACAAGGCTGGTCAAGTCTGCAGAAAAAGAATGTCAAAAATCTGTAATTCCAGAAACAAACCATATTGCGCATACTCAATCAAACAAACTGAAGCTAGACGGTTCTGTGAATTTTGTAAAATTTTTGGTCTAAAGCAGAGGTGGGTAACCATGGCCTTGTCGCTTCCCACTTATTAATATAACCATGTTGCTTGTATCTTTCAATTTACTGTATTTTTCGGAGTATAAGACACACCTTAGTTTTTGGGGAGGAAAATAAGAAAAAAGCTGATTGGCAGGTGGATCGGCCTCTCCGAATACCCCCAATCAGCTGTTCCCAGAGGGGAATTTTAGCAACAGGTTCCTTGGTTGTGGGCTCTATGCCTTGCTTTTTTTTCTGCCTCTGAAAGCCTCCAAAACAGAGCTTCAGAAAAAAAGCCTCTGAAGCTCTGTTTGGGAGCTTCTTTTCTGAAGCTCAGTTTGGGGTTTTTTTTTCTAAGCTCCATTTGGGACTTTTTTTCTGAAGCTCTATTTGGAGTATAAAACGCACCCAGATTTTCACCCTCTTTTGGGGGGGGGGAATATGTATCCATATCCAAAAAATACGGTATATTTTTTTTATTTGTTTCCTAATATGATTTGATAGCTTATTAGTAACCTTGACTATCATAAGTGTTGTATCTTTTTATTCTTGATGAATGTATTTTATTCTCATACATAAACATATGTCTTTGGCATATACACCAAAGACAAATTCCTTGTGTGTCCAATCACACTTGACCAATAAAGAATTCTGTTCTGTTCTGTTCTGTTCTGTTCTGTTCTGTTCTGTTCTGTTCTGTTCTGTTCTCTTCTCTTCTCTTCTCTTCTCTTCTCTTCTCTTCTATTCTATTCTATTCTCTTCTATTCTGGACTTCAACTCTCAGAATTTCTGAGCCAGCATGGAATTCTGGGAGCTGAAGTCCACAAGTCATAAAAGGTCCATCATTCCCCACCCCACTGCCTGAATAGCCTCTACCTACACATTTACAACAAACCCTAGTGAGAGAGAGAGAGAGCTTGCTTGAGTAAAAGATATTTCCATTTTTTTTTAAAAAATCCACACAAAGTATCAATTGTATGCATGCACAAACTTTGCAAAAAACACTAATTAGAGAGTAGACTCAGAAATGTTACTCATGCTCTTTTGAAGAATATGCAGTTGGGAAGAAGTTGGATCCTACTTGCTTTTATGATGTAAAGTACTGATACTATGCTGGGTAAGGACAGCTATTGTCCTTGGTTAACGCTGTGAAGATCATGTATTCCAATTATTATTCACAGAAGTATATCACTGCAGAATTTTTTAGAAATCTGGACTGCATACACTAGATTATAAATTTAATTTCCTATTGATACGTAAAGTGACTTCAGTGTTAAAGTGACTTCTTCAATTGTAAAATGAGACATAAAAATGCATGTAAGTCTTAGTATTAAAAGGTAAAGGTAAAGGTTCCCCTCGCCCATATGTGCTAGTCGTTCCCGATTCTAGGGGGCGGTGCTCATCTCCATTTCAAAGCCGAAGAGCCAAGGCTGTCCGAAGACGTCTCCGTGGTCATATGGCTGGCATGACTAAATGCCAAAGGGGCACAGAACGCTGTTACTTTCCCACCAAAGGTGGTTCCTATTTTTTCTACTTGCATTTTTTACGTGCTTTCAAACTGCTAGGTTGGCAGAAGCTGGGACAAATAACGGGAGCTCACCCCATTACGCGGCACTAGGGATTCGAACTGCTGAACTGCCGACGTTTCGATCGACAAGCTCAGTGTCTTAGCCACTGAGCCACCGCGTCCCTGTAAGACTTGGTATTACAGAGGGGCAATACCTTTTTCTATATTTTTTCTTTTTATTTATTTTCTCTTTTTATATGAACCAGTAAACAACACTCAAAAAAGTATGTCTTTGGTTCATATCCTGATGCTCATCATGCTTCACAACACTATCCACATATATTCTGAAAGCTTAAATTATCATTGTGCTAACAGTTTAGTTTTTTAAAATGAAAAATCAGAGTCATATGATGGCCTGTCACGCAGACGTTAATGAAAAACTGTCTCCTATCATATAATTTTTCAGCACTTTTAGAAACAAATTACCATGATGAGAAACATAATTGTGCAACTGAAAGGCAACGTTTACATAGCTAATTAGCAAAGTATATCATATTTTATTTGGAGCCGCCTTATTCAGCCTGTGTGCCCTCTAAATGGCTTAAGACAGCTTTGCTGCAGAAGATTTTCAACAAGTATCAGGAACACAACAGGACTGGGCAACACTTAAATGTTTTGCTGTGCAACACACTGCATTACCGCAAGAATCTGGACATTCAATGGTACAACACACTTTCTTCAGCCTAATTCTGAGAACAGCTCTGCAGTGATAGCCACTTTCCTATACAGTACTATGGAGAATTTACCAACGTCTTTCAGTTTTGTGTACCGTCAAGTGTTGTTTGTTTGTCTGTGTTTATTTTATTTGCCGCCCATCTTGCTGTGAGGCAACTTTGGGCAGTTTACAATACAATCTATTAATTGTTATACAGGTAATCTCCGGGTTACGAGCGTTCCCTTAGCGAACGTTCCAAGTTACGTGATAAGCACCCTATAGCATTTATGAAGAAGTCCCAAAACTATGAATCTTGGAGCTCCACGGCAGTTGTTCTCCCTTACAAACAACCGCAGAGGCTCTTTCAACATTCGTTCTGCATGTTGCCAGCTGAAATAGAGTTTCTGAGGGGCAGATGTGTTTGGGTCTCCAGAGACCTCAGCTGGCAACATGCCAGGCGAGACCTCTGGAAACCCAAACGGAACTTCTGAGGGGCGGATCCACCTCTCAGAAGCTTCATTTCAGCCGGCAATGTGCCAGGGAAGGAGGAAGCCCGAACGGAGCATCAGAGGAGCGCACACGGGTGAGAGATAAGACCACTTGCTACATCTTCATAAGGTAATTGACCCAGCGTGGCAGGTTGGGGAGGGAAAGCAATTGTGGGGAGCATGAGTTATTTCAGTGGGTCAGGGAGACCTTTAGTGGTCTTAGGCAGGTGGCCTGTTCCATCATCACTAGGCCCCCTATGGCCTTCCCCGCCCTGAAATAGCTTGTGTGCATTTAACGAGTCTTGCATTTGATTAGCAAATGCATAGGCGAAAGGAGGGAGTGATCCCGTTCAAGGTACAAGATTCACTCCCACGAATCCTCGGGTTACGAATGGAATGGGCAGGCTCCATTACATTCCTAACTCGAGGAATACCTGTACCTCTTTAATCACCAAACTAACTCTGAATGCACATGCCAATTTGGTGGGAAAGTGCAACAGACCAAGCACACATCTCAAACCATGTACTTTGATCCACCTATATCTAACCTATTCTTCGTCATGGATCGCGAGGAAGTTATACATGATTTTCTAATAGTTCCCCACAGAAGGACTAAAACAAGACCCCAAACCTTAACCCTAATCTGTAGTTAAATACCTTCCTAATATATCAGCTTCTCTCCAGGAAACTCAAGTTAAACTGTGCTCTCTGTATTCTATCAACACTAAGCATTTACAAGGCTTACTCACTTGGAGAAACAGCAGTGTGGCATAAAACAGCTGTACGCAATTACTTTTCACTGGGATTTCAAAATGCTGATACAAGTAGTTTTCAACTTAACAACCACAATTGAGCCCAGCATTTCTGTTGCTAAACAGGACAGTTAAGTGCCACATTTTATGATCTTTCTTGCCACAGTTCTTAAGTAAAAAGGTAAAGGTTCCCCTCGCACTTATGTCTAGTGGTTCCTGACTCTAGGAGGCGGTGCTCATCTCCGTTTCAAAGCCAAAGAACCAGTGCTGTCCGAAGACGTCTCCGTGGTCATGTGGCTGGCATGACTCAACACCAAAGGCGCACGGAACGCTGTTACCTTCCCACCAAAGGTGGTCCCTATTTTTCCACTTGCATTTTTTACGTGCTTTCGAACTGCTAGGTTGGCAGAAGCTGGGACAAGGAACGGGAGCTCACCCCATTATGCGGCATTCAGGATTCGAACCGCTGAACTGCCGACCTTTCGATCGACAAGCTCAGCGTTTTATTCACTGAGCCACCACGTCCCTTACGGTTCTTAAGTAAATCACTGCAATTGTTAAGTTAGTAACCCGGTGGTTAAGTGAATCTGGTTTCCTCATTGACTTTGCTTGTCAAAGGGTCACAAAAGGTGATCACGTGACCTCGGGACACTAAAATCTTTGTAAATATGAACCAGTTGCCCAGTGTCTATATTTTGGTCATGTGACCATGGGGATACAGTGTGAAGAGGGTCACTTTTTTCAATGCCATTGTAACTTCAAATGGTCACAAAAGGAACAGTTATAAGTTGAAGAATATCTATAATATGGGGAGAAAATTTAAGAATAAAGGAAGGAATAAGACCAGTTTCTATGTTTTTCACATCCCTATGGAAAAAGAAACATACCAAGATACAGATCCACAATTATTAAGCTAATCAGAACAGTTTTTGTAATGTATCTGATTTTTGGAGGGAACTTTTGGAGGGAAAATGCACGTTAACGATTGGCTGGTGCCTCAGCCAGAATAGAATATAAGGAGAGCTTCTCCTATGGATCTTTTGCTAGGTTCACACCATATAATAAAGCGCTGTTGTTTCACACGACTTGTCTCCTGCCTCCACAATCTCCCGACACAACAGTTTTCTAATTAAGTAAAGATGACTTTCGATACCATGTGAACTGATATTTTTTCTAGGCAAATTAATCTGATGGATGTAGGTATTATTCAGTACGCAACTGGAAAAATATGCATCTCAATACAATTAGCCAAAACTGCCAAAGGTGCACAATAATGTATTTATAATTAGCATCCATTAGTTACGAAAGAACTTCTGAAATGAGAAACCTTCTGTATTGAAAAACGTTCCACCCCATTGCCTTGGAATTTCCCCGTGAAGTTCCTCTCGACTTTTCAACCAAACGTCTAGAGCAGGGGTCTGCAAAACTTGGCTCTTTTAAGACTTGTGGACTTCAACTCCCAGAGTCCCTCAGCCAGCAAAGCTGGCTGAGGAACTCTGGGAGTTGAAGTCCACAAGTCTTAAAAGAGCCAAGTTTGCAGACCCCTGCTCTAGAGGGAGGAATGTCAATTTACAGTACTGCAAAATTGTGTGTTGACATCACATTCACCACAACGTTTAACAAAAATGAATGTATTTCAAGGATTTTTCTCAATCTCTCCATTTCGTGGTTAGCCAAAGACCTCTGCTTCTTGTTTCACAAGTGGTGAAACACGAAACAGGAAGTACCAGGTTGTTCCTCAGCCACAGCAAAAACTGCATTATCTGAGAGTGGAGGAGGAGCCCCGTTTAAATCCAATCTTTTTAAACACAGAAATGAGTCTGGACAACTTTCCAATATTGAGATTTTAGGTTGTTAGTGGGATTCAATTCAATTCATTACAGTCGTAGACCAGAGACGAGAACAAATAAAAACCACTCAATAAATATACAATTAAAAATTCTGGAATAGAATAATAAATAACAGATAAACTCTCATCATAAAATCCAGTCTGTCAATTACACATGGTCTAACGATACTAAAATTTTACAATTCATAATCTGTGCGTAGTCAGTTTAATACTAAAAGGGAAAGGAATAAGCAGTGCAAAGGGTTTGCCGCATTTGTTGTATAAAATAGTTATGGTGGATTAGATATGTGTTTCTGACGAATCCCTGGTGCTGCTGTGCAGAATCTCGTCACCTGTGCTGTAGTTATGGACTGTTCATTCTTAAGCAGCCACTGGAGATAAGCAGTGTCGGAACGGCCAGGATATTTAGCAATTATTGGAAGGATATATTTTTTTTTCTGTGTAAAAGGAACAACGGAGTATGTGACCCACGTCTCCTGAGCCATAGGAATAGAGTCTTTCAGTCAATGGCATCTTTTTATACTTGCCGTACAGGACGGCTGACGGAAGCACATGGAAACGTGCAAGTGAAAATCCTTTCCGATGGTTTGCCAATGCCAACTGGCCAAGATAACTGGCAGCAGTAACAACATATCTAATGGTGTCTGAAGCCAAAAACAGCGGAGTTTTCCCGAAGTCTGTTTGCCTTTCAATGTTACTAAAGATTATTAGTGAATTTCCCTTGGGGAAACCTGGCTTTGAAATAATATACTGTTTAAAGGGATAAATATAAAGGAAAAAAATTACAGGCAGTCTTCAACTTACAACAACTGAGCCCAAAATTTCTGTTGCTAAGTGAGACAGTTGTTAAGTGAATTTTGCCCCAATTTATGACCGTTCTTGCTACAGTTGTTAAGTGAATCACGGTAGCTTTTAAGTTAGTAAACAGGGTCGTTAAGTGAATCTGGCTTTCCCATTGACTTTGCTTGTCCCAAAAAAAAAAAAAAATCACAAAAAGTGATCCCATGGCCCTGGGACATTGCAACCGTCATAAATACAAATCAGTTGCCCAGCATCCAAAGTTTGATCATGTGTCCATTGGGGATGCTGTCATGGTTGTCTAAGTGTGAAAAAATGGTCACAAAAGTCACTTTTTTCAATTGTTACTTTAAATAGTCATAAATGAACCGTTGCAAATCGAGGACCATCTGTAAAGAAAACCGTGGAGAGTAAGGCAAGGTGGGAGAAAACATTTTAGGATAGAAGAGAAATCCCGAGCTACAAAGCCTGAACCATCAACCAAATCCAAAAGGATTCGCGCTTAAAATCCCCCATTTAATTTGGGGAAAAGCAACAGGATTCCTTCCACGCTATTTAGAATAAAATTCTTTATTGGCCAAGTGTGATTGGACACACAAGGAATTTGTCTTTGGTGCATACGCTCTCCGTGTACATAAAGAAAAAATAAAATGCATTCGTCAAGAATCATAAGATACAACACTTAGTGACGGTCATAGGTTACTAAATAAGCAATCAACAAAAATCATACTGTACTAGCAAACTAAATAAAACAATATAAATCGTAATGATGCAAGCAACAAGTTTACAGTCATAAGTGGGAGGAGATAGGTAATAGGAAGGATGAGAAGAACAATAGTAATACAGTTTTAGTAAATTATTTGAGTGTTGTGGGAATTAGTTGTTAAGCAGAATGATGGCATTCTGGGGAAAATGTCCTTATGTCTAGTTGTTCTGGTGTGCAGTGCCCTATAGCATCGTTTTAAGAGTAGAAGTTGAAACAATTGATGTACAGGATGTGAGGGGTCTGTAGATGTTTTCACAGCCCTCTTATTAAATAGTTTAAGTGTTGTGAGAATTAGTTGTTTAGCAGAGTGATGGCATTCGGGGGGAAAAACTATTCTTGTGTCTAATTGTTCTGGTGTGCAGTGCTCTGTAGTGTCATTTTGAGGGTAGAAGTTGAAACCATTTATGTCCAGGATGTGAGGGGTCTGTAGATGTTTTCACAGCCCTCTTATTAAATAAGTTTGAGTGTTGTGGGAATTAGTTGCTTAGCAAAGTGACAGCATTGGGGGGCGGGGGGGACAACTGTCCTTGTGTCTAGTTGTTCTGGTGTGCAGTGCCCTGTGGCATTTTTTTTTCATTTGACTCAAGGAAGTAGACAAATAAACTAATAAGTAATAATATAATATATAATATAATAATAATAATAAGGGGGGAAAGGATAGAAAGCAAAACAGTCGCAGATAAACTGAATTTATTGGATATATTATTTTTATTATTTACTTTATTCATTAAAAATGAAACTCAGTCAACTGAACATTCAAAAATACATCCAGTCAACGCTATTTGTGATGTATTTTTGAAGGTTCAGTTGACCTGAGTTTCATTTTTAATGAATAAAGTAAATAATAATAAAATAGTAAGTCCAATAAATTCAGTTTATCTGACCCAGGAAGAGCGACTATTTTGCTTTCTATCCCATTTTTTTTTTCCGGGGTGGGGGTAGGGAAAAAAAAAAGAAAACCCCCAGAGATCCGGGACCGATTAAGCGTTCGGTCCCTCTAAACCAGGGGTCTCCAACCATGGCAACTTTAAGCCTGGCGGACTTCAACTCCCAGAATCCCCCAGCCACCAAAGCTGGCTGGGGGAATTCTGGGAGTTGAAGTCCGCCAGGCTTAAAGTTGCCAAGGTTGGAGACCCCTGCTCTAAACCCCCCCACACCGCTAGCCATCCTCGCGTGCCGGATTGCAAGCTCCGCGCAAACCCCACCGCGGTGCAAACAAGGTCCCGCTCCCGCGGCATCGCCGCTCCACCCAACCGGGCTCAAAGCAGTGCAAAGTCGAAATCAAAGTCTTGGGGCTGCTGGAGGAACTCACCATGGCGCCCCAGATCACCCCCGTCCTCCTCCTCCTCCTCCTTCCGTGGCGTAGCCCGAGAGCGGGGTCGGCGGTCGATGGCGGCTCCCGTCCCCAAAGCGTCCGACCCGGGCCTGCCCGATTCTACCTTCCTCGCGGCCGCCCAACGAGAGCGCCTGGGTCTCTGAGACGGCGGAGCTGAGCGGGGCGGTGGGGGGGGGGAATTTGGAATGGAATGAACAGGGGAGGGGGGCGGGGCTGGAAGGGCGAAGGAAAAAAAAGTCTCCCGCGGACGGCTCCGCCCCTCTTCAAATCCTCGCGGGCGATTGGACGGAATAGAGAGAGAGAGAGAGAGAGAGAGAGAGAGAGAGAGAGGGCGGGCCCTGAGGTAAGGGCTCACCTCAGCCGGGCTGAGATTTGACGATTGCAGGGCTCGCAGCCGGCCGGCCCGGGGAAGGAAAAAAAAAAAAGGCGCAGGCGCACTTCCTAAAGTGCGAGTCCTCCTCCTCCTCCTCCTCCCTCCCGCCGCACATCCTTGGGTCGGGAGCGGCAGCGCCCCCTGGCTATACAGCTCGAGAACTGTACCGGTCTGCGTCTATAAGGCTGCTTGGTCGGTCAGCCGTTCGGCGGGAGAAGCGGAGGGTCCGGAAAGACTTGAGGCAAAAGAGAGAAGCCTCCCGGGACTTTCCCCGTTGCAGAGGAGTTAGGCGTCCCGGTGGGTGGTCCTGGCATAGGAGTGTAAAGCGTGGGGTGAAATCACCCCGTGGTTTCCTTTTTTTTTAACCCCACCGGAGGCAATCTAGCCTGGATTTCTATTCATATCAATTTTCTTTTCTTTTTTTAAGATTAATCACCACACACACACTCTTTCCAATGCAGGTAATTCCCGATTTACAACTGTTCACTGAGACTGACCATTCAAAGTTTACAAGGGCACTGGACAAAGGGGCTTATTGACTCTGTCATCTGCATCTCTGTAACTGTCTGGTTTGGTCCTGCAATCCAACAAGACAGACAAAAGTCTTCAGAGGATAATTAGAACTGCAGAAAAAACAATGGCTACCAACCTGCCTTCCATTGAGGACCTGTATACTGAAAGAGTCAAAAAGAGGGCTGTGAAAATATTTACAGACCCCTCACATCCTGGACATCAACTCCTACCCTCAAAACGATGCTATAGAGCACTGCACACAACTAGACACAAGAACAGTTTTTTCCCAACCGCCATCACTCTGCTAAACAAATAATTCCCTCAACACTGTCAAACTATTTACAAGTCTGCAGTACTATTAATCTTCTCATCATTCCCATCACCCATCTCCTTCCACTTATGACTTTATGACTGCAACTTTGTTGCTTGTATCCTTACAATTTATATTGATATTGTTTCCTGATTGCTTATTTGTACCCTATGATTATCATTAAGTATTGTATCATTAAGTGTTAAATTTGTACCCTATGACTATCATTAAGTGTTGTAAGTGTTGTACCTTGATGAAGGTATCTTTTATGTACACTGGGAGCATATGCACCAAGACAACTTCCTTGTGTGTCCAATCCCACTTGGCCAATTAAAAAAAAATCTATTCTATGACTAGTAGAATAGAATAGAATAGAATAGAATAGAATAGAATAGAATAGAATAGAATAGAATAGAATAGAATAGAATAGAATTTTTTATTGGCCAAGTGGGATTGGACACACAAGGAATTTGTCTTGGTGCATGTGCTCTCAGTGTGCATAAAAGAAAAGATATGTTCATCAAGGTACAACATTTACAACAATTGATGGTCAATATATCAATATAAATCATAAGGATTGCCAACAACAAAGTTACAGTCATACAGTCATAAGTGGAAAGAAATTGGTGATGGTAACGATGAGAAGATTAATAGTAGTGCAGATTTAGTAAATAGTTTGACAGTGTTGAGGGAATTATTTGTTTAGCAGAGTGATGGCCTTTGGGAAAAAACTGTTCTTGTGTCTAGTTGTTCTGGTGTGCAGTGCTCTATAGCGTCGTTTTGAGGGTAGGAGTTGAAACAGTTTATGTCCTGGATGTGAGGGATCTGTAAATATTTTCACGGCCCTCTTCTTGATTCGTGCAGTATACAGGTCCTCAATGGAAGGCAGGTTGGTAGCAATTATTTTTTCTGCAGTTCTAATTATCCTCTGAAGTCTGTGTCTTTCTTGTTGGGTTGCAGAACCGAACCAGAAAGTTATAGAGGTGCAAATGACAGACTCAATAATTCCTCTATAGAACTGAATCAGCAGCTCCTTGGGCAGTTTGAGCTTGGCGCAGAAAGAACATTCTGTGGTGGGATTCAAGTAATTTAACAACCGGGTCTCTGCCCTAATGATTTCTTCCAACAACCAAGTTTGCAAAACTGCTCAGAAAGTTAACAACCAGTTCTCCTGAAGTGGTGCGAACTGGCTGAATCCCACCACTGTTTGTGACCCGTTTTTCACACTTGTGATTTTTGCAGCACCCCGATGATTATGTGATCAAATTTCAGATGCTTGGCAATGGACTCATGTTTCTGATTGGTGCTGTATCCCAAGTTTTGCGACCTTCTGATAAGCAAAGTCAATGGGGAAGCCAGATTCACTTAACAACCGGGTTACTAACTGATCAATTGCTGCGATTCACTTAACAATTGTGCAGGAAAGGTTATAAAATTGGCCAAAGTTCACTTAACAAATGTCTCACTTAACAACAGAAATGTTGGGCTCAGTTGCAGTCATAAATTGAGGATTGACTACCTCTAATACCAGGGGCTAAGAAATAAATCAGTGCAATTTCAATGAAGTCTTTAAAACTTTGCATAAAGGTTGGCTAGCCGTGTATCCTGGGATGAAAGACAGGCATTATCCTCCTAGCCGATTTACAAAAGTGCCCCTGGAAGTAGAACTGCCCAGTCCTGTAAACAGAAAGTTGGATTTAGCAAGATCATAATTTCCTCCACCCACTCAGGAGAGCAGGTTTCAGTGGCTGAAGCCACTGTTTCTCTTGGGATGGTCACTTGAATTCCTGGGTTTTGAAATCCCACGCTTCCTGTTTTTACCTGCAGGAGCTTGCTGATTTGCATCATTTTTAAGCTTGACTGCAGCCTACTTAAATGGCAGGTATAATAAGAGATGGGTGGATGGATTACATTGATGGGTGGACTTAAATTTAGGCATTTAAATTTAATAAATAAATAAAATGGATGGATTACAAGCCGTCAAGTCATGGTTGACTCTTGGTAACTGTAGGGATGGATTTCCTCCATGACATCTGTCCTTAATGGTCTTCTGACCATTAACTGAGCCCATCCACCTTGTTGCTGGTCAACCTCTTCTTTTCTTTCTTCTCCAGAGTGCTGGGTCATCATGTAAGCTGTCCAAAGTAGGAAAATTTTGAACCTGGTGATTTGTGCCTTGCTTGAAAACTCTGGGTTGATTTGTTCGATGATCCATTGGTTTGCTTTCTTGGTTGTCCTTCGTTTTCTCAGGAGTCTTCTCCAACACCAGTGTTCAAAAAAGAATCGAGAGTTTTCATATCCTGCTTCTTCCAAGTCCAGTAATAACAGAAGCTAAATGTAAATGCTAAATCCCAGGAGGTAGAAAGATCATCTAATTCCCTTCCCCACCCCATGCGTAAATCTAGTAAGGCACCTTTCAGCACATAAAAATGTCTTTAATAAAAATAGGTGTCTACCAGTGGTGGGTTTAAAAAAATGTTACTACCGTTTCTGTGGGTGTGGCTTGGTGGGCGTGGCATGGCATGGCTTGGTGGGCGTGGCAGGGGAAGGATACTTTAAAATCTCCATTCCCTCCCCACTCCAGTGGAAGGTTACTGCAAAATCCCCATTTCCTCCAATCATCTGGGACTCGGAAGGCAGAGAATAGATGGGGGCGGAGCCAGTCAGAGGTGGTATTTACCGGTTCTCCGAACAACTCAAAATTTCCGCTATCAGTTCGCCAGAACTGGTCAGAACCTGCTGAATACCACCTTTGGTGGCTACTTTAGTAACAGCACGGGTTCTTTGATAGACTGTTTAAGAAGGCCTTAAGATATGAAAAGGTGACAAAAGTCACTGTTATATGTATTCAACAGTCACAAAGTGCACGACATATTAAGACAAAAACAATGTCCATTGGGAACAACTGCATCCATCCAAAAGGTTTATTTATGGAACCTTAGAAAGAGAGGCATTCTAAAATCTCAGGTGTAGGATTGTGACAGGGAATGAAATAGATCACAGGAAGGTTCTTTGTTTCTTTTTTATTATTTTATTCCTATGTATTATTTTATTATCCTTTTTTATTAATGTGAAATTGTATTGTGAGGTGTGCCTCATCATGGCTTTAATATATTCTGAGTGAAATGTGAAATGTTTTAAAGGGCAAATACTTTTATGATAGTAGATTTTAGAAGAAGCTCTATTCTATTCTACCACCTCTTGCAATATTAAGCAACACACAGTATCAACAGCAGAAACCTTCAGGTTTCTAGGTTCCATTATCTCCAAGATCTTGAAATGGACACCTAACATTAGAACCGTCTTTAAAAAGGTACAACAAAGAATGTTCTTCCTGCGTCAACTCAGAAAGCTCAGATTGCCCAACGGATCTGCTGATGCAGTTCTACAGAGGAATTATTGAGTCTGTCATTTGTACCTCAGTAACTGTCAGGTTTGGGACAGCGTCCAAACAGGACAGGTACAGACTTCAGTGGCTAGTTAGGACTGGGGGGGAAAAAACAACAGCTGTCTTCCATTGAAGATCTGTATACTAAACGAACCAGAAAGAGGGCTGAGTATATATCTACAGACCAGGGGTAAAATGCTGGTTCGGACCGGATCACCTGATCCGGTAGTGATGGCGGCGGGTGGTTCGGAGAACTGGTAGCAAAAATCCCTGCCCCCCCCCATGCCGAGCTGAGCCGTGTGATCATCAGAGGTTGTTGTTTTTACTTTTAAAAGCATTTTTTCTTCGGTGGAAAAAAGCCTCTGATGATGGTGTGAGTCAGCTGGGATCATCAGAGCCTTTTTAAAGCATTTTTTCTGCAACCTCTTCTGCCAAAGAGGTTGTAAAAAAATGCGTTTAAAAGGGTCTGGCGATCCCAGCTGAGTTGCCTGATCGTCACAGCCTTTTAAAAGCATTTTTTTACAACCTCTTCGACCAAAGAGGTTGTAGAAAAAAATGCTCTTAAAAGTAAAAAAAAAAAAGTTGGCCATACCCACCCAGTTACATTACACCCCCCCACCAAGCCACACCCACAGAACCAGTAGTAACAAATTTTACATTTCACCACTGCTACAGACCCTTCACATCCCAGACATAATCTATTTCAACTCTTCCCCTCAGGATGCTGTTCTAGAGCATTGCATACCAAAACAACCAGACATATAGTTTTTTCTCCCATGCCATCACTCTGCTGAATATTTAATTCCTACATTCCTCTCATTTCTCATCATCTTTTCTACTATCTTCTCCTGTTGGTTTCTTACAATTTATCAATTGTTGTTTATGATTAATTATTGTAACCAGTGGTGGCATTCAGACGGTTCTATTCGGCTCGGGCGAACTGGTAGTGGCTGCTGCAGGAGTCTCCGCCCACCTGCCCAGACATTATCACATCCCGTTTTTGATGATCTGCGCATGTGCAGAAGTCCCTATGCATGCGTGGAGGTGCGCGTGCTCTCACATTTGCGAACCGGTAGCGAAGCTAAGTGAATAAGCCCCTGATTGTAACTATGATTTATGACCGTTGAACCTCTTACTTGCTGTTTATATGTACATTTGTGCACTGGAGACAAATTCCTTGTGTGTGCAATCACACTTGGCCAATAAAGGATTTGGTTCGGTTCTATTCTATTCTAAAAAAAATAAATGTAGCATGTGAAAACAAAGCCGGAATTTCAACCCTTTGTGGGCAGAAGACACCAATTTTGCTGAGTGTGTTATGAGATAATTGCATTGAATGAAGGATGTTGTTTTTGATTTTAATGGAAGAAGTCAGGATATGTGTGAGAGAAGGATTATAATTGTATTAGATTTTAAAAATTTAATGTATGATTGTTTAATGAACTATACCTTGTGTTTGCTCCGGGAAGTCGGGGAGGGAGTTGAGTTTTGGAGGGGAGGGGGAAGGAGGGGAGGGGAGGGGAAAAAATTTAATTGTTGTTGTAAAACTCTTTCAATTAAAAAAAAAGAGATAATTGCATTATTTTAATAAGGGAAATGCTGGACTTTCCTTGTTCTTACATAATACAGCAAAATCCACTTATGCAAAGCTGATGTGTACAAGTAAGCAACCTCCATCGTGACATGCATTTTTGTGGTTAATGATTACGGCATTAAAATCTTCCCGTTTATTCATTTAGATTATAATTTAATTACTAGATTTTTATCCCACCCTTAATTATTTTACAAATAACTCAAGGCAGCAAACATGCCTAACATTCTTTACTCCTATTTTCCCCATAACAACAACTTTGGGAGATGGATAAGGCTGAGACAGAGTGACTGGCCCAAAATCACCAGGCCGGCTTTTGTGCCTAAGGCAGGATTAGAACTCATGTCCCCTGGTTTAAACATTTTCTAAAACTACAGGTGAAAAACGTTTGATTATAAAGCAGCATCAGGAAAAGCACTTTTTGAACTTGTTAAAACACACAAAAGTTATTAAACCACCGTAAGCCTCTCCCTTCTATCTATTCAGCAGTTTATTTGAGTCTTATGTTTAATAGGTAGGTTGGGTGTGGGTGTATGTGTACGTATATATGCAATATATATGTATATGTGCATGTGTATATATTTATGTTGATGAATGAATGATCTCTCTCTCTCTCTCTCTCTCTCTCTCTCACACACACACACACACACACACACACATATATGTTTTCTGAGGTTTTCGCGGGTGTTTGTATGTAGGTCTTTGGTTATTCGGGTTTTCTCCCGCGTAAAATTGTAATTTTACACGGGAGAAAACAATTTTACGCGGGAGAAAACCCGAATAACCAAAGACCTACATACATACATACATACATACATACATACATACATACATATATATTCGTAGGTTTTCACGGGTATAGGTATGTAGGTCTTGGCATATTCAGGTCTTTTCCCGTGTAAGGTTGAGAGTATCTTGGCAACGTTTCGATGAAGTCTCACTCATCATCTTCAGGCTGGTGCTTTCAGCTTCGTGCTTGTGCGAGCAAAGCGTGGTCGGAACTGCCGTCTCTCTATAAATATTGGTGGGGAGGTGGGGAGTGTTGCTGTCAGCGGGTTGGTTGGCTGTGTGGTTGCATCTTGATTGGTAGATGGAGTGGGTGTTTGCAGATTGGTCAGCTGTTTCGTAGCATCCTGTGTGGGTGTGGTCCAAGTCTTTTGTGTTATAACGACCTAGTTAATGGGCTGTGTGGAAACATCCTGAATTCTGGGAATGTGACCTCCTGTAGTGGTAATGGGCTTCCTGGAAATGTCCTGAGTTCTGGGATCCTTGCTGCTGTTATTACATATATAATCAAGTAAATATTTTCTTTACTAATTTTCTCTTGGAGAATACCCAATAGAAACAGCTCCGTTTTTAAATCAATATGTTGTTGTGTCATTTCTTCTAACCATGTCTTAATTTTATTCCAATAGTTTTTAGCTTCTGGGCATGTCCACCACATATGATAATAAGATCCTGGGAACTGGTGACATTTCCAACATTTAGCTGATTTATCTTTAAACATTTTTGCCAGTTTCTCAGGGGCCATTATAGTGATTTTCCTGGTGGGGCAATTTTGAGTGTTGAAGTCCACACATCTTAAAGTTGCCAGTTTTGAAAAAGGTTTAGATAACAGTAAAGAAGTTCTGTCAGAATAATTAAAGAAAAATAAGTGGCAACTTATTTGTCCTGGGACAAATATTGCTAGTTAGTCCTAAGAAAGGATAAGGCATGAAAAAGAAACTCAAAATAATCTGATCTTGAGTTTGTTTGGTGCAAAAGAGGGCAGAAGAAAATTTGGTAGGTTTTCAAGATTTTATTATTATACACAAGAACAATAAAATAGCATTCCTTGTGTTGTCTATTCGTTGGCTTTCCTGAAAAGGTCGGCATTATAAAGAAAACGAGACATACACACAGCACCTTTGAATACTTCTTACTTCAAGAGTCAGACATTTCTGCTTAAATAAAATTGTCTGGCATTTTGGAGATTCTATATCCTGTATGTTTCTTAGAATTTAGCATAATCTGCAAACTCAAGTCAATTGTAGCTCATTCATGATCAAATAAAGTTTTTTATGGTGGGTGGAACTTGTTAACCATGAAATACCAGCTTCTGTTCAGAAAGTTATTATTGAACTAGTTGCATAAGAAGTCAGTGGGGAAATAGCAGTGTATCTGCATTCCTCCTTTTTATCGTGCCAACATGTTGAATTAAATGCTTTTTCTTACAGAGACATATAGAGAGGTTAAAATGTGTTTCCAAATACCATTCTAGAAAGTTAGCACTCACCCCACTCCTAGAAGAATGAAATATTTTGGATTGTGTTTCCCTGGATGAAAAATGGAGAAACCTGTTTTAAAGACAAAGCAGCTTCCTGCCTCCTCACACCTTTGTCAATGGGCCATTAAGGCCTCAGCCAAGCTCACTCATTCCCCCCCCCCGCCTTTGTCAATGGACCATCATCTGCAACACAATAGGACCCATCTAGCAACAGAAACTCACCACATGGCAAGGCTCAAGCAAGCTTGAGAGACAACCTACAGGGTTAGCCAAGACCCCTAGACCACCTGGAAGTTTGACAACCAATCAGGGTACATTTCTTATACAGGAACAGGAAACACTAAGGTGGGGCCCCACAGAGAATATAAACTCGGGCACTCAGCATCTTGTCTTTCTCTTTTGCCATTCTTCTTCTCTTCTCCTTTCCTCTCTGGTTCTTCACCCAACACCTTGAAACATGTTATCACCTTTTCTACTCAGGAACGCAAGCCATGTGCTCCTGTTCAGGAACTCAAGCTATGTAATTCCTGCCCACCATTAAATCATCTTTCCAAGCAGTCTCCATGTTTCCAGTGTCTTTTTCCCCACTTGGAACTGAACCCAGATGGACATTTCTTCCAACACCATCAAACGGCATCATACCATTATTCTAATTTTAAAAGGTAGACATTGCCATCAGAGAACCAAGCAGGATGGGAGACAGGATCACTATAGAAAAATTACCCTATTCCACTGCTCTAATTTTAATCAGGTTTTATCCTTCCATCTCAAGGTGAGTACAGGAGAAAAGTCAAAAAGGATTGCCACCCAGTAATTGAAACTCCACAGCTGCTTTCTATGTGATAGACAGATTAAAAAGGGGCAGGCCTTCAAGTGAATTACCACCATCTTCACTTCTTTGCAAAAGAACCTCTGTGCATCACTGTACTCAGTCCCTGTACGCTGACACCACTGTAGATACCTCTGAAATCCTACGAATCAAATTTGCAGGAAAAGAGTCCCAAAATGTCCTCTAGAGCAGGGGTCTCCAACCTTGGTCCCTTTAAGACTTGTGGACTTCAACTCCCAGAGTTCCTCAGCCAGCTTTGCTGGCTGAGGGACTCTGGGAGTTGAAGTCCACAAGTCTTAAAGGGACCAAGGTTGGAGACCCCTGCTATAGAACAGGCTTCCAAGAAATAGAAGACAAGATTGATTAGAAAGAAAAAACCCTGAATTAGAAAAGGAAAAAAAACAACAGATGAAGAGTGGAAAGGGGATAAAAGAAATGTGCTTGGCTTTTGTCAAGCCAATGTCAACAAACATTACCTAGCAACTTTAACACAAAACAGAACAAAACAGACAGATTAGAAGGTATTTTGCCATTAGTCAAACAAAAGGACATAAAATTGACTCAAGTCCTTATAACTGTAGCAGCAATGTAAATGGCAATTAGCTTCTTAAATTTTGACTAAGAAACATCTAATAGTTTTTGTCCAAATGCTATTGCTGCAGGCTACACGACCTTTAAAAATAACATTTCTTAGAAAATCAGGAGCAGTCTCCTAGGATCTTCTGAAATAGACCAGTGTTATTAAAATTCAAAAAGTTTTCACAAGTTGTTTCTAGATCAATGGTGAAATCCAAATTTTTTTAATACCGGTTCTGTGGGCGTGGCGGTGGGTGTGGTGTGGCTTTGTGGGCATGGATTTGCGGGCGTGGCAGGGAAAGGATTCTGCATTCCCCATTCCCTCCATTCTCACCCCACTCCAGGGGAAGGATATTGCAAAATCTCCATTCCCACCCCACTCTGGGGCCAGCCAGAGGTGGTATTTGCCGGTTCTCCAAACTACTCAAAATTTCCACTACCGGTTCTTCAAACTGCTGAAATTTTCCGCTACCGGTTCTCCAGAACCTGTCAGAACCCGATGGATTTCACCCCTGTTCTGGACCCTTCAGGTATTATAGAGTGACTGGACCAATGTAGGGTTTACAATGGATGAGATGTGTGAAAAGAAAAAAAAAGAAAGACTGGTTGGTTGTACAGATGCAGAAATTACAGAAACTGGCAAGCAGAAACGCTTTTACACATTTCAGTGTAAATTGCAATTTTATGCAAAGGTTTTTATACTGACTCACTGACACACACTTTGCAAACTTATTGTCAGGCTGCCTCTGATTATATTGTAGGAATTTAGCACCCACCCCCCTCCTAGAAGAATGAAATATTTTAGAAAATATTTAAAAGGCAGAATATATTTCCCTGAATGAGAAATGAAGAAACATGTTTTAAAGTCAAAGCAACTTCCTGCCACCCCCCACCTTTGTCAATGGGCCATTAAAAGCCTCAGCTAAGCTCACTCATTCTCCCCACCTTTGTCAATGGGCAATTAAGGCTTCAGCCAAGCTCACTCAATCCCCCCCACCTTTGTCAATGACCATCTTTTGCAACACAATAGAACAGAAACTCACCACATGGCAAGGCTCAGGCAAGCTTGAGAGACAACCTACAAGGCTAGCTAAGACCCCCACCCCCTGGGAGTCTGACAGCCAATCAGGATACTCTTCCTGTGCCCCAGAAAGTTCAAAGCTCAGAAAAAGCATAAAACCAGGGAGCACACAGGATCTCACCCCTTTTCTGTTCAGGAACTCAAGCCATGTGATCCTGACCACCATTAAACCATCTTTCCAAGCAGCCTCCATGTTTCCAGTGTCTTTGTCCCCACTTGGAACTGAACCCAGATGGATATTTCTTCCAACAATATTTAGGAAAGAATACACCTTGACTTCATTTGCAAATAAAGCAAAGTACTTTTACTAAATACATCCGGACTGCAGCAGTATAAAGTTGGATCTGAGACAAATATGGCTAACATTCCATATCCCCCCATTAGTCCCTCCTCTCCTCAGGAGGTCAGGCTGGTCTGGTCCAATGCCAGCTCCTTCTAGGCCCCCGTGATAATCTTCTTCCGCCGGTCTCTAGCTGTTAATCATCTCAGGAATGCAGTCTCTGTTGAAAAGCCTCTAACATTCTTGCTGATTTCAACCGTTAATCCCCCTCCCTTTCTGTTATGTCAGCCGACACTCTTAAAGGGCCCTCTTCCCTTACCCTGAATAGGACAGTAATACATCTTACATCCTTAAACTATTTTACATTACACAAAGAACCCATTACATTCTAACTACTGAATATAAATTGTACAAAAATACCCAGATTGTTGGGGAGGCAATAAGTTGACTTTGTATATAAATATACAAAATAGGATGAGACTATTGCCTTACACAATGTAAGCCGCCCTGAGTCTTCGGAGAAGGGCGGGATATAAATGTAAAAAGAAATAAAAATGTGAGGATTGGAGTGGAGGCTGACACTTATCAACAAATTATTTTGCACAATAAATATGGCCAGTGACTGGGGATCACTTTTCTTCCCAAATGCTGATGTGCGTTTTGTCACTCTTTCTAAAACAGAATAGAATAGATTTTTTTTATTAGCCAAGTGTAATTGGAAACACAAGGAATTTGTTTTGGTGCATATACTCTCAGTGTACATAAAAGAAAAGATACCTTCATCAAGCATCATAAGGCACAAGGCTTAATGATAGTTATAGGGTACAAATAAGCAATCAGGAAACAATATTAATATAAACTGTAAGGATACAAGCAACAAAGTTACAGTCATACAGTCATAAATGGAAGGATTTGGGTGATGGGAACTATGAGAAGATTAATAGTAGTGCAGATTCAGTAAATAGTTTGACAGTGTTGATGGAATTATTTGTTTAGCAGAGTGATGGCGTTCGGGAAGAAACTGTTCTTGTGTCTAGTTGTTCTGATGTGCAGTGCTCTATAACATCGTTTTGAGGGTCGGAGTTGAAACAGTTTATGTCCAGGATGTGAGGGGTCTGTAAATATTTTCACAGCCCTCTTTTTGACTCGTGCAGTATACAGGTCCTCAATGGAAGGCAGGTTGGTAATAATAGTTTTTTCTGCTGTTCTAATAATCCTCTGAAGTCTGTCTTGTTGGGTTGCAGAACCAAACCATTGTATAACATTTCGGAAAGGTCCTGTTCAATGTTAGCCGCTATTCAGCTTTATAAAATCAGATCAGCTCTTCAACTACTGTAGGATTGAGATGACCAGTTCAGATCCTTGGTGATATCTTCTATGAATGTGTTTGAAGAGGTATTGATTTTATTCAAAATGTTTTTTTACTCTGCCAAAAAGCTTTCAAGAGCATCATGCAAGGATTATAACTGGACATGCAATCTAAAAAAATATGATGAATTAAGGAAAAATAAATAGAAACATGAGTGTCCATGGGGAAGTGGGATAACCAAGATGGTCACAAATATGCAATCAAAGGCCCACTCTTTTTTTTTAATCTACCGCACAACGTACCTGAAAAGTAGGCAAGACTTTGATCTCATTATTGTGGCTGCCATCTTGCCTTTTGGACTACCACTTCCCAGAAACTCCTAAAGGTGCTTTTTCTTTTAATAACCATTCGGATAGCCAGGAGAAAGAGGCCAGATAGCCTGATGGACTGCTGTTTAATGACAGATGAAAAAGGAACCAAAAGTAGTTTGCTCACCAGCAGCTTTTATTTTTTTCCTCATCTTCTGTGATTTCATAGGCATACAAATATGGTAAGCCTTTGAAGAAAATTACCCCTCTCCTAGAGGAATGAAATGTTCTAGGAAATATTAAAAAGGCGTAATATTATATTTCCCTGGATGAGAAAAGGAGAAACATGGTTTTTAAAGGCAAAGCAGCTGCTTGCCCCCAGCAGATATTTGATGCACATTAAGACTGGGCCATCCAATCTACAAGACAAAAAAACTCGGCTCCAGGGTGATAGGATTTAGACAGACCCTCCAGGACATAATAGGATTATCTGTCAGCAGAGCTCACCACATGGCACAATTAAGCCCCTACATTACATCACCCAGCAAGGTTCCACCAAACTTGATTCAAACAAACATGACTCCACATGGGAGTCTGACTGCAACCAATAGGATACATGCCTTCGCCACAGGAACAGGAAGCTCAGGTTCAAAGCCAATGAGAGGGTATATATACATATGCATATGCATATATATATACATTTACATATACATTTACATATAAATACATACATATACATACATATATACATATGTAGGTCTTTGGTTATTTGGATTTTCTCCCGCGTAAAACTGGAAGTGTCTTGGCAACATTTCGACAAAGTCTCATTCGTCATCTTCAGGCTTCAGCTTCGTGCTTCTGGGAGCAATGTGTGATTGCAGCTGTTTCTTCCTTTTTAACTGCTATTGGGGGTTTGAACTGATTGGGTGGGAGCTTGGCTGTGCTCTGATTGGATGGGGGTTTTTTTGTGCTCTGATTGGCTGGGGGTGTGTCCTGTTTGGGTGGGGGCTTGGTTGTGCTCAGATTAGTCTGAGTTGCAGGGGGATTTGAGCTGGTGAGCTGCATTGCTGTTGTTTGGCTTTGTGGTCGTGGTCGTGCTACATCTTCATAGTGGGTGTCAGTCTGCTGCATGTATGGATTGGAGGGGTTTGAAATGGCTAATGTTGCAGCTGCGGTCTGGCTTCTGGTCCTTGGTCATGCTTCATGATCAGTGTGGGTTTGGGTCTGCTTTCTGGGTGGATGTGTGGTGGTGACATCCTGTGTGGACCTCGTGAGTGTGGGTCTGGTGTCATTCCTCGTGTTAGGGAGTCGTTTGTCAATAAGGGCGGGTTTCCAAATGGCTGGTAGGTGGGAGGTATCCCACCCAATCAGTTCAAACCCCCACTAGCAGTTAAAAAGGAAGAAACAGCTGCAATCACACATTGCTCAAAGAAGCACGAAGCTGAAGCCTGAAGATGACGAATGAGACTTCGTCAAAACGTCGCCAAGACACTTCCAATTTTACGTGGGAGAAAACCCGAATAACCAAAGACCTACATACAAACACCTGCGAAAACCTCAGAAAACATATATACATATGCATATACATAGCCATATACATATATACATATACATATACATATACATATACATATACATATACATATACATATACATATACATATACATATACATATACATATATTTAGAGCTTCGTGCTTCTAGGAGAAAATAAAAAATTTTCTCCTAGAAGCATGAAGTTGTAAACACCTAGCCTGAAGATGACGAATGGGATTTCGCCGAAACGTTGCCAAGACACTTCTAATTTTACGCGGGAGAAAACCCAAATAACCAAAGACCTACATACAAACACCCGCAAAAACCTCAGAATATATATTCTGAGGTTTTCACGGGTGTTTGTATATAGGTCTTTGGTTGTTCGGGTTTTCTCCCGTGTAAAATTGGAAGTGTCTTGGCGACGTTTCGACGAAGTCTCATTCGTCATCTTCAGGCTTCAGCTTCGTGCTTCTGGGAGCAATGTGTGATCGCAGCTGTTTCTTCCTTTTAACTGCTAGTGGGGATTTGAACTGATTGGGTGGGAGCTTGGCTGTGCTCTGATTGGATGGGGGGGGGTTTGTGCTCTGATTGGCTGGGGGTGTGTCCTGTGTTGGTGGGGGCTTGTTTGTGCTCAGTTTAGTCTGTGTTGCAGGGGGATTTGAGCTGGTGAGCTGCATAGCTGTTGTTTGGCTTTGTGGTCGTGCTACATCTTCATAGTGGGTGTCAGTCTGCTGCATGTATGGATTGGAGGGGTTTGAAATGGCTAATGTTGCAGCTGCGGTCTGGCTTCTGGTCCTTGGTCGTGCTTCATGATCAGTGTGGGTTTGGGTCTGCTTTCTGGGTGGATGTGCAGTGGTGACATCCTGTGTGGACCTCGTGAGTGTGGGTCTGGTGTCATTCCTCGTGTTAGGGACTCGTTTGTCAATAAGAGCGGGTTTCCAAATGGCTGGTAGGCGGGAGGTGTCATCTCGTTTGTTCATGCTGTGTGGGCGTTTTTCTATCTCAATGGCTTCTCTGATTATTCTGTTGTTAAAGTGTTCAGTTTTGGCGATAGTTCTGGTCTTTTTAAAGTCAATATCGTGTCCTGTGACTTTAAAGTGTTGGACCAGGGAAGAAGTTGGTTCCTCTTTTTTGAATGAGTTCTTGTGTTCTTCAATGCGTGCACTTATTCTTCTGTTGGTTTGTCCAATGTATGTGGTGGGGCAGGCGGTGCATGGGATTTCATATACTCCTTGATTTTCTAACTCAATTTTGTCTTTGGGGTTTCTTAGGATGGTGGATATTTTTCTGTTTGTGCAGAATGCTGTCTTGATGTTGTGTTTGTGGAGGATCTTGCTGATTCTGTCTGTGGTGCCTTTTATATATGGGAGGAGGGCTGTGCCGTTTTCTTGTTCTCTGTCTTGGATTTTAGTGGGGGGTTCTTTTGGATTAGCTTGGTAATCTTATTTGTTTGGAATCCATTGGATGTTAGTACGTTAGTGAGAGTGTCTAGTTCGGGTTTTAGGTGTTGTTCATCAGCTAAGCATTTTGTTCTGGAGATGAGTGTCTTGGCTACGGAGTTGATCTGTGCTGGGTGGTGGTGTGAGAGTGCGTGCAGATAGCGGTGTGTGTGTGTTTTCTTCTGGTAGATGGTGTGTCCTAGGAGCCATTGGGTTTCTGTAGACTAAGACATCCAGGAAGGAAGTTGGTTATTAACTTCTGTTTCCATGGTGAACTGTATTTTGGGGTGTAGGCTATTCAGGTGTGTGAGGAAGTTGTCAAGTTTTTCTTTCCGTGTGGCCAGATTATGAAGGTGTCGTCTACATATCTGAGCCAGAGTTTGGGTTGTGATCAGATTTTCTAGAGCTTGGGTTTCAAAGTGTTCCATGTAGAGATTGGCAATGACAGGTGAGAGGGGTGATCCCATGGGTGCTCCTTCTACTTGTTTGTATTTTTGTCCATTATAGATGAAGTATGTGTTGGATAGGCAGTGGTTGGTCAGATCTAGGATGTGCTTGGGGGGGTTATATTTGTTTTGGATAGCTGTCAAGGCTTCTTTGATTGGCACTTGGGTGAAGAGGGATATGACATCAAAGCTCACGAGTAGGTCGCTGGGCTGTAAGTTTTGTTTCTTTATGATCTCTATGAACTGGAATGAGTTTTTTACGTGTGAGGTGATGGATTCTGCATAGGGCTGTAGTTGTTTGGCGAGAAATTTGGCTAGGTTTTGTAGAGGTGAGCCTATGGAGCTGACTATGGGTCTGAGTGGGGTTCCTTCTTTGTGTATCTTGGGGAGGCCATAGAGCTTAGGACATCTGGTGGATGGATTCCAAACAAATAAGATTACCAAGCTAATCCAAAAAGAACCCCCCACTAAAATCCAAGACAGAGAACAAGAAAACGGCACAGCCCTCCTCCCATATATAAAAGGCACCACAGACAGAATCAGCAAGATCCTCCACAAACACAACATCAAGACAGCATTCTGCACAAACAGAAAAATATCCACCATCGTAAGAAACCCCAAAGACAAAATTGAGTTAGAAAATCAAGGAGTATATGAAATCCCATGCACCGCCTGCCCCACCACATACATTGGACAAACCAACAGAAGAATAAGTGCACGCATTGAAGAACACAAGAACTCATTCAAAAGAGGAACCAACTTCTTCCTGGTCCAACACTTTAAAGTCACAGGACACGATATTGACTTTAAAAGACCAGAACTATCGCCAAAACTGAACACTTTAACAACAGAATAATCAGAGAAGCCATTGAGATAGAAAAACGCCCACACAGCATGAACAAACGAGATGACACCTCCCGCCTACCAGCCATTTGGAAACCCGCCCTTATTGACAAACGAGTCCCTAACACGAGGAATGACACCAGACCCACACTCACGAGGTCCACACAGGATGTCACCACTGCACATCCACCCAGAAAGCAGACCCAAACCCACACTGATCATGAAGCACGACCAAGGACCAGAAGCCAGACCGCAGCTGCAACATTAGCCATTTCAAACCCCTCCAATCCATACATGCAGCAGACTGACACCCACTATGAAGATGTAGCACGACCACAAAGCCAAACAACAGCTATGCAGCTCACCAGCTCAAATCCCCCTGCAACACAGATTAAACTGAGCACAAACAAGCCCCCACCAACACAGGACACCCCCCCAGCCAATCAGAGCACAAAACCCCACCCATCCAATCAGAGCACAGCCAAGCTCCCACCCAATCAGCTCAAATCCCCACTAGCAGTTAAAAGGAAGAAACAGCTGTGATCACACACTGCTCCCAGAAGCACGAAGCTGAAGCCTGAAGATGACGAATGAGACTTCGTCGAAACGTCGCCAAGACACTTCCAATTTTACATGGGAGAAAACCCGAACAACCAAAGACATATATATATATATATATATATATATATATATATATATATATATATATATATATATATATATATTCTCCATGTGTTCAGCTACCCAGGACTTCAAACCCATGTGGTCCTGTTCACCATTAAACCATCCTTCCAATCAGCCTCCATATTTCCATTGTCTTTCTCCCCACTTGGAACTGAACCCAGATGGACATTTCTTCCAAGACCTTTATAACAGGAACTTTAACAAAAACAGATATCAATAGGAATGCTTCCATGCAATCCATTTACCGTATCAAACAATCTTGATATTGGTATAGACAGCTTACAACATTTGTTCTCCAGAAATAGGATATTTATTCCCTGTTGGCCTTCCCCCCCACCCCCTGCCAACTTTAACCTCACGGATTTAATCCTTTTCACACAATAGAAGCTGTACAAGCGCCAACTGTGTAACAGCTTCATCTCCAAGTCAGGTCATGATGAGCTGTGCATTCCTCACAGTCAGTGCAATGTTTTAGTGTCCTGTTCTCTCATTTTGAAACCAAACCCACAGAACCAATATGAGGCAGATATAATGCTTCAGTGATTCCCCACAAAGCTACCAGTTTGACTTTTGCCAATTATTGTCAATTATTTTAATGTTGCGGAGATAGCAAAGATCCAAGAAGAATTTTGCAAATCTTCAGAATATGATTTCAGTGGTAAATAAGGTCATCAATCAAAATGGTGAAAAGTATCATGAGCTGTCATTTTTTGGGAACTGAGGGTGTTATGTGTACAAAGGTTCCAGCTTTGTACAACTAGAATTACCCATAAAACCACAGCAAACTTTTGTGATTTAAGATCTTTACACAGAAGCGTTCAGACTGTTCATTTTCCTACAACATTGAAATAACCTCCAGTCCTTTCCTCTAGGTAAGTACAAGTTTTAGAAATACAACCTTTGTCTGGGGGAGGATGAGAAAAATTAAAATAATGCAGTTATTTTCTAAATGGGAAATTCTATCAGGTTGCCTGAATTCCATGGCATAGAAATGAATAAATAATAATAATATGGCACAATAAGTTACCTATAAAGTAATAAAGGTAGGATGAAAAACGCTAATAAATAAATGCATGAAAAGGGTCTGATTAAGAACAATTTCATATTTCTTTTCAAAATTGATTTCAAAGAGAAAGAACAGAAATGCATTAAACGTGTCATTAAAATTAAAATTATAGGGTTTAGACATAGCTGAATCATGCTGATTTTATGTTTGCATACTTTTGAGTATAGAATGCGGTAAACCCTGAGGACTATATCATTATTCAATACAATTTCACTTTAAGACCAAGAGTCGGCAATCCATAAACCACACAATCTTGGAAGAAGCCCATGCAGATTGCCAAAATCAAAATGTTAATCTGAGTTGCTGCTAAACCTCAGCGGCAAACCTCATGGAAATCAGTGACCACTTGGCTTACAGAAACTAAAATTTAGATTTCTGTCGGATCATAGAATATTACAACCCTGTTATTATTTGTTTTAATTCAAGAACTGAGTCTATGGAGACTAAAGGGGAAATGCAGAAGATTCCGGTTACTGATAATATTGTCTCCTTAACTGAGAAGCTGGAACAAATCTCCTTAGATTGTGCTGGCCAGTCCAATGTTCAGTGGTTGAAGACCCATTTGAAAACCTCCTCTCAATTTGGTAATCTCAGACAGCATCCTTCGACCAACTCTCACCAAATAATCCAAATCCAAGGTAAGTATTTCAAAGCATCCCTGTCCTATGAACATCTGCCTCAAACTTTGGGCATATTTTTATTCTCTGTATTTTATAATGTTGTTGTTGTTGTTAGTTGCGAAGTTGTGTCTGACCCATCATGATCCCATGGGCAACGTTGTTCCAGGCCTTCCTGTCCTCTACCATCCTCTGGAGTCCATTTAAGCTGATGCTGACTGTTTCCGTGACTCCATCCAGCCTCATTCTCTGACGTCTCCTTCTTCAATCTTTCCCAGCATTAGGCTCTTCTCCAGTGAGTCCTTCCTTCTCATTAGGTGGCCAAAGTATTTGAGTTTCATCTTCAGGATCTTGCCTTCTAAAGAGCAGTCAATGTTGATCTCCTCTAGGACTGATTTGTTTCTTCACCTTGCAGTCCAAGGGACTCTCAGGAATCTTCTCCAGCACCATTTTATAATAGAGCTGTAACTTAATAGAAAAACACTTAAGTGGTAGCGTCTAGCTCATCTTGTTTGGCCTTGAAAGCTAAGCACATGTTGACTTGGTTAGCATTTTGGTGAGAGACAGATGCGGAACACCAGGACTGTTAGACTAAACTGGAAAAATCAAAATATTTCCTCTAGGAAAGCAGAGTTAAACCACTTCTGTATTATTTTCAGGAAAACCTGAAGCCAAACAACTTGAAGAGCATTTAATTTAAAAAAACAAAGAAAACAATCATTGTACATTTTTGCGGTGCCTTTGAAGAATTGCGTATTGACAAGGCGCTTTTCATTGGAGCAAAATAGGATAGAGCAAAGGTCTCCAACCTTGGTCCCTTTAAGACTTGTGGACTTCAACTCCCAGAGTTCCTCAGCCAGCTTTGCTGGCTGAGGGACTCTGGGAGTTGAAGCCCACAAGTCTTAAAGGGACCAAGGTTGGAGACCCCTGGGATAGTGTGTGTGTTTTTTTAAAAAAATGTACACCAGTGTTTCCACATGTTGCAGCTTATGAGGAAAAATGCTAGGTTAGTAAGCAATGGAGCTTAGAGAAGTGGAGAAGGATTCAAGGCCATCCTTTATCTATTTTTCCCCTCTAAACATGTGGGAATACCAGAATCCTCTTTCTGAAAAGTCCCAAATTGGAGAAAACCATCAGATTCAACTTTACGAATGTATGCCTGCAATTCACTTATGGGAGAAATAAGGAAAAGTGGAGAGGGGGTGGGGGCTGTTTTAAGGATAGCAACATTTAAACACAATTTTATTTTTCTTCACTGATGGCTTCTAGCCGTACCAATACAGAGACTACCTCGAGTGGTTTTTGAAAATTGAGATTCTATGCCAGGGGTGTCACTCAATTTCATTGAGGACTGCATTAGGATTGTGTTTCACCTCGGAGGGCCAAGGTGGGTGTGGCCAGGGTTGGCATGGCCAGCTTGACGTCACTTGTGTCGGGGGCGCTTGTGGTGGCCTGAGTGCTCTACCAGTGAAAACAGGCTCCCAACCTCTGTTTTCAGCTGTGTGTCAGGCCTGGAAACCATACTAGACTTTAGGGTTCCAGACGCTGCCACATTTTTCCCCTGAGGGGAAGAAGGGGGGCTAAGGGGTATGTTAACATTCTTCAAGCGGTCAAGGTCGGATGGTGTTCACATCTGCAGGAAGAGTGGCAAGAAGATATTCGAATGAACTGGGAGAACGTGGGACCATGTGACCATCAAAGGGGTCAGGGGGGTGGGACTCTTGGGGTTTGTATAACTGGGGAAAGAATCCGGAAATTGAATAATGTCAAGGTTCCAGAAAAACCTCTTCTGCAATAAAAAAACTCAGAAGCCATTGTTTTTTCAGAGTTCTTTACTAGCATGAGGAAACTGGCACACGATGAGTGAAATTCCAAAACTGAATTTCCGGATTCTTTTCCCATGGTCCCACGTTCTCCCAGTTCATTTGAATATCTTCTTGCCACTCTTCCTGCAGATGTGAACACCATCCGACCTTGACCGCTTGAAAAATGTTACCATACCCCTCAGCCCCCCTTCTTCCCCTCAGGGGAAAAATGTGGCAGTGTCTGGAACCCTAAAGTCTAGTATGGTTTCCAGGCCTGACACTGTGACAGCCTCCTGCAGCCCTCTGCCAGCAAAAACAGAGCTCAGGAGAGCGGAACGTTGCCCTCCCAAGCTCCATTTACACTGGCAGAGGCATCACGGGCTGGTCCTTCGCTGTTTCCAGGGTGGCCCATGGGCCAGAACTAAACACCCAATGGGCCAGATTCGGCCCCTGGGCCTTGAGTTTGACACAGGGGTGAAATGCTACCGGTTCTGGCTGGTTCGCCCGAACCGGTAGTAAAAAATGCTACTGGTTCACCCAACCAGTAGTAAAAAATGCTACTGGTTCACTGATCCAGTAGTAAAAAAAGTAAAAAAAAAAAAAGTTTCTGAACATCAGCTGAGCGACACATGATCATCGGAAATTTTTTAAAAAACTTTTTAAAAACTTTTTAAAGCATTTTTTTTTATGTTTTTAAAAAACATACTTTTATTCTTGTAGCACAGGTAGCCCTGAAGTTACCATACATGTGCTTTTAAACTACCCTGATGACCAGAGCAGCCAACCATTCTTTTTTTTTATTGAAAAAGTTTTAAAAAAACAAAAACATTTTCCCCCTTTTTCCCCCCTCCCTCCCCAAAAAAAAAAACACCACCCCTTCCCCCCCCCCCGGCTTCCTGGGTCAATCACAAGGTATTGTTATACATAAACCAAACATAGAATAAAATTTTCCTTTCCAATCCAAATAAAGCATTTTTAACTACCAGTTCCAGAGAACTGCTTCTTAAAAAGTAAAAAAAAAAAAAAGTTCCAACGATCGCGCGTCACTCAGCTTATCTTCAGAACTTTTTTTTTTTACTTTTTAAGCATTTTTTTTACTATCGATTCTCCAGAACCGGTAGTAAAAAAAGTTTTAAAAAGGTAAAAAAAAAGGTTTCGATGATCACAGCTATGGCACGTGAGCTTGGAACCTTTTAAAAAACTTTTTAAAAGCATTTTTTTACCACTGGTTCTCTGGAACCAGTAGTTAAAAATGCTTTTAAAAAGTAAAAAAAAAAGGTTCCGATGATCATGCACCACAGCTGTGATTGTCGGAACCTTCTTTTTACCTTTTAAAAGCATTTTTTATTACCCGTTCCGGAGAAAAAGTTAAAAAAGTTAACAAAAGGTTGCCAAGCTCGCGCGCCACAGCTGATTCCCCCCGTCATTGTGTACTTACCTTCCCAAGCCTCCTTTTGGTGCGTATTGTGCATGCACATATGCAGCATGTGTTAGGTGCGCCCTGCGCATGCACAGCAAGCAAACCAGTGGCAAACCAGTTCAGATTTCCCCACTAGTTTGACACCCCTGTTCTATGCCAAACAATGGACTGCAAACTAACCAGTTTTGTTGTATACATGATGTACAGTGACAATAAAGGCTATTATTATTCTAGAACAGTGGTAGTCAACCTGGTCCCTACCGCCCACTACTGGGCGTTCCAGCTTTCATGGTGTGCGGTAGGGGTTTTGTCCAATACTGAAGCACTTTCCTTTTTTTAAATTTTATTGACTTTTTAAAAAAAATTCATAGCATTATTTAAAAACATTTTCATCAGGTTTTCATAAAATTCCCCGTGACAATTTAAATTTCTGAAAATATACTATTTGTATTGCCTGCGCATAAGTTTAGTTCACGTTACGTACATGAAACTAAATGGCGCTATAGTGCAACTGCAAACAAAAGAGCCTTTTCCCAGAATACCTCGCGCATCTCCCCCCACACCACCCAGCTGTAACAGACAAGCAGAGCTGGTAGCCGGTGACACCCTCACCCCAATCCATGATGCACAAGAGGCATGCGCGGACGACGATACACAGTGCATTACTGTGGAACCGGTGGGCAATTAGAAAATTTTACTACTAATAGAGATACAAAAGTGGGCAGTAGGTATAAAAAGGTTGACTACCCCTGTTCTAGAATCTATCATGCATCATTCTGAAGGTCACCATTATGAAATACAGCAACAACAACAACAAATTCAGGAGTTGGCATCTTTTCTAGTTAACTAATTTTATGAAAAGACATGAACTTCTGGCAGTCGCAGTTCCAAGCCTTTTCATAAAATTTGCTAGGGGGAAAAATGCTACCATACTCTCAATGTTTTTTGCCATTATAGACCAACACAGATCTCCTGTGACACTAAGAAGTAGGATTTTCTGAACACATGAAGAGAATTCTGTCTCCCTTGACATATAACCTGTATCCGGATAATCAAACATTTGTTAGATGAAAAATGTATTAACAGGTTTATTCATACAACAAATATTGGGATGATTATCTAGAACTTATTGGATTTGTTTCAAAAGTAAATTCAGGTCTTTTGTAAATCCAAGTTGTTTGTTTGTTTGTTTATTTATTTATTTATTTATTCATATTTTTATACCGCCCTTCTCCGAAGACTCAGGGCGGTGTACAGCCAATAAAACAACAAAAATCCTAAACAAATTAAAATACTATAACAAGTTTAAAAATCTGATTCGACCGCTGTGTACTTAAAATATTAGCTAAAATTTTTCAGAAGCTAAAACCCTATTAAAAAACTTGCTAAAAAACCCCATATTAAAATCAATCAGGCCAGCCCCGCTTGGTGAAAAAAGAAAGTCTTGAGCTCGCGTTTAAAGGTCCAGAGATCAGGGAGGAGACAGAGTCCCACCGGCAGCTCATTCCATAGAGCCGGGGCCCCCACAGAGAATGCTCTTCCCCTGGGGGCCGCCAGCCGACATTGGCTAGCCGACGGCACCCTAAGAAGGCCCTCCCTATGAGCGCGCACTGGACGTACCGGACAATGGGAGGTAACTGTCGGCAGCAGGCGGTCCCGTAAATATCCCGGTCCAATGCCATGGCGCGCTTTAAAGGTGATAACCAACACCTTGAAGCGCACCCGGAAGACCACTGGCAACCAGTGCAGCCTGCGCAGGAGAGGTGTTACATGGGAGCTACGAGGAGCTCCCTCAATCCCCCTCAAGTTGTTGAGTTGCAACTTGTGTTAGCCTCAGCTAACAATAGGCAACTTTTTTCATAAATTAAGCAAACAACACACAAATTAAATCAGGGCAGGAATATCTTGTCACACCTAACTACTGCTTTGTTTGTAGTCACTATTTATCAGTAATTCTTTTTCTCTCATATCTTTACTCTCTTTCTCCTCCTCCCTTCTTTCCATTAAATTGCTGGGTATACATATAAGACCATCAGATGAAGCAAGGTATCATCCAGTGGTGAAATCCAAATTTTTTTACTACTGGTTCTATGGGCGTGGCTTGGTGGACGTGGCTTGGTAGGCGTGGCAAGGGAAGGATACTGCAAAATCCCCATTCCCTCCCCACTCCTGGGGGAAGGATATTGCAAAATCTCCATTCCCACCCCACTCTGGGGCCAGCCAGAGGTGGTATTTGTCGGTTCTCCGAACTACTCAAAATTTCCACCACTGGTTCTCCAGAACCTGTCAGAACCTGCTGGATTTTACCCCTACTATCATCCATGGAATTTTATGGAATTTTAAATCCACCAGACTTTTTGACATTTTGTTTGGAGACGTGTTTGTTTGTTTGTTTCTTTGTTTTGCAGCTTTGAATGATGCTCTTGGCTGCATAATTAACAATGAACAGTCAGAGAAGGCAATGATAAAAACTCATCTTAAAACTCGTATTTCAAAGATGCCTGGAGTCCAAATGCCAATTGGTGACCCACTGCCTTTTCCAGTCCCCAAGCTTTCAGTAGGTTAGTATGGAAACCTTTATGCTTTGTTTAGGGATTGATAGGGTATAATCCAGTGATGGGTAACCTTTTCCGAATCGAGTGGCCAAAGTGTGTGCGCGCAAGCAAATGTGTGTGTGCCTAAACCCCCAAAATGCAACGCGCACATAGCCCCTTTGCATGCACCCCGCCCTTTGCATGCATGCACCACCCCTTACATGTGCCCCATTCCCGTGCATGCACACATACCCCCTGCACACCCCTGGCCCTCGTGCATGGCCCCTCCTGCACACATCCCACCCCCCGTGCATTCATGGCAGAGACCCAAAGACCAGCTGGCTGGCGGAAAGCACACGCACATGCGCAGCAGAACTGAACTAGGGTGACGGCTCAGGTGCCATCAGAGAGGGCGCTGCATGCCACCTCCGGCACATGTGCCATATGTTCGCCATCACCCATCTGACTACCAGCATCCCCAACAATGTCCAACACATCTAGAGGATTAAAGAATACCACAGTAACTAGGATGCTCTGATTAAGACTGGCTTACATGGATCTTGGACCCACCTTCTCCTGCTTGAGCAATGCCTTAGACTAGGAGACCTTGAAGGAGGTCTATGACAATTCGCCACGGCCAGCTCACCATGGCCAACTCGCCACAGCCAACTTGTCATGGCCAACTCAACATTGGGGCAATTCGCTGTGGGACAAGAGTTACATTAATATCACAGAAATCGTGGAATAGAACCATTGATAAAAGGATGCAAAAGGAGGGATAGATAGAATGAAATGTGAATGACAAAAATTAAAATGTATCTTTATTTAGTTTAAATAATTAAATTGAATTGTTAAATTATCCTGCGATGAGTTTGCAAGTTGTCCTGCAGCAAATTAGCCATAACAAGTTAACCATGGTGAGTTGGCCATGGCAAGTTGGCCCATTCTGCCTCGAAGGTCCCTTCCAACTCAGTTATTCTGTTCTTTTTCAAACCGCCGTCATTGTTTCTTCACTTAAAAAAATGTAAATTAGAAACAATAGTTGGCAACTGCTAAGGATTGTATTCTGTGCCACCACAACTCCTTTCGGTCTTTTCCTCTCTCAGCCCAGTTATATCACTCTATGCAGCGGTTTGCAGGAATCTGCCAGCTGTCCACACTTGTAAATACATAAGGGATATAATTAAAGAAGATCCGTTAAAACAAAACTTGGCAAACTAACAAGCTACATGCCACAACACCTGTTTTACAGTCTCCAGAGCATCTTGAAATAATCTCACCTTTGTGCAGAGGTGAAATGCCACATCTTGTCAAGTCTCACAAGTTCTTAAGTCATTCTAGGCCCCGATCCCAAGACTGAACTGCTAACCATTTCTCCTGTGGTCTTTGAACTTGTCCCATTAATTTAACTTCCAAATTGTCCAGCTTAGAATAGCACCCAGTTATGAGAATATTGCCCATTCATGTGCTAAATAGGCAATCTGCCTATCATGTGATGAAAGACAACAGACTTTATGACAAACCTGCGAATTTCAAATATATTTCTTTCATTTGAACCAGTAGTGGGTTGCTACGGTTCACCCCGGTTTGGGCGAACCAGTAGCGGCGGTGGCGGGAGGCTCCACCCACCCACCTGGACGCTTCTGCGCATGTGTAGAAGCATCGCGCACACAAGCACGAACCCAAGAGCAAACCAGTAGCAACAGGTTTTGAAACCCACCCCTGATTTGAACCAATGTCAGAACAGTAGTAAAGCTACTACTGATTTTTATTGTCTAGCCCACGGGTCTGCAACCCGTGGCTCTTTCCTCCCTTTGCTGCGGCTCCCTGTCTCTCAAAATATGCATCACAATTGCCAATGTGAGACACCTGCTGGCACGTGATTTATTGAGGTTTTCGACCCATCTTTTTTTTTCGGAGTTCAAAATGCTTTTGTTGCATGGTGAAATAAAAATTCATTTTCTCTGTAGCAGTTCATTGATTTCATAAATGCAACACACTATAGTTTTTTATACATAGCATAAAGGTAAATAAAACAATATATACAGTGTTATCTTCATTTTAGATGTCAAAAGGGTTTTGTGGCTCCCGGTGTTTTCTTTTCTGTGGGAAATGGATCCAAATTGGGTGTTTAAGGTTGCCGACCCCTGGGCTAGCCCAGGGGTCTCCAACGTTGTCAACTTTAAGACTTGTGGACTTCAACTCCCAGAATTCCTCAGCGAGCAAAGCTGGCTGAGGAATTCTGGGAGTTGAAGTCCACAAGTCTTAAAGTTGGCAACGTTGGAGACCCCTGGGCTAGCCAATCATCCAACTCAGAATTAAGCACTTGATTGAGATGTGTAGATCTAATTTCTAGATAGGTCCCATCTATCTATAAAATAGATGAGATTCAGTGGAGTATATTATTTAAAGTGCTGGATTGGAATGGAGAGACCTAGAATTTTATTCTCCCTTAGGCAAGGAAGCTCATGGGTTGGTTTTGGGTCAACCACTCTGTCTTAGTCCCAAATCAGCATCAAGCTCTGCACAAAAAGCCAAGAAAACATTACCTCGCCATGCATTTATAGCTGTCATCTAAGCAAGTGTATGCAAATAGAACAGGCCCTATAACAAAGAAGGAGAACAGCAGTAGGTTTGTGTGTGTGTGTGTGTGTGTATGTGTGCATGTGTCCGTGTTTGTGTATGCATCTCAGTTTTGTCGAGAAAGGTGGAATGAAAGAGAAGAAGACAACTAGCAACAAGATGAATAACTGGACTATAGCTGTACTGGAAGGCCTAAGGGATGAGGTTAGGGACATATCCTGCTCCAAGAGTGCAGTATGTGTTATTATTGACTTGAGGACACATAATCAATGAATCAATTGTGTATGTGCATGTGTTTCATCCATTCCAGAAGACTGCTCCTTGTACATTCACCAGTCTATAAGAATTTCAATTATAATTCTGGCCCTCCCTCAAAGGGTATATCTTGAGTAATGCCCATTTGCAACTGATGATGAGGAGGAGGAGGAGGATGATATCTATTCAGTCATGTCTGACCATCGGCAATTCTATAGGCCAGGTCTCTCCACGTCTTCTGATCATGCACTAGCTCTTTGAGTTGTTCTGTGCTCTGGCTGGTATCAGCTTTGATGGTGTCCAGTTAACATGTTCTTTAGAATAGAATTGTCAGGCTGCCTCTGATTATAACTAGGAAAGAATACCTCCGGTCGCCTCGCCCAATTCAGCAGCTGGCTTGCTTTCCATCAAATTTTTTCTGTCAACCCCCTCAGTATTTTGGTTAAAATCCTGGTTGGTCGACATGCTGTGAGATTCAACTTACTGTCAGGCTGCCTCTGATTATAACTAGGAAAAAATACACCTTGACTTCATTTGAAAATAAAGAAAATTACTTTTACTAATTACATCTGAATAGCAGCAGGGTTTAAGTTGAATCTGAGACAGAATATGGCTGACAATCTATATCACCCTATTCCTCCCTCCTCTTTCCCAAAAGGTCATCAGGTCTGGTCCAATGCCAGCTCCTTCCCGGGGTCCCGTGGTAATCTTCTTCCGCAGGTCTCTGGTTGTCAATCAAATCAGGAATGCAATGTCCGTTAGCGTTCGCGCTCAAACATTCCTGTTGAATTCAAACATTAATCTCTCCTCCCACCTTAATTATGTCAGACCGACACTCTTAAAGGCCCCTCTCTTCTTAACTTGAATCCAATAGCTATTTACATTAGAAATACAATCCCATTCTATCTAACAACTGAAATACAATCCCATTCTATCTAACAACTGAATATAAGGAGTACAAAGAGATACGAAGTTTGGAGTGGAGGCTGACAAGAATAGAATAGAATAGAATAGAATAGAATAGAATAGAATAGAATAGAATAGAATAGAATAGAATAGAATAGAATAGAATAACAGAGTTGGAAGGGACCTTGGAGGTCTTCTAGTCCAACTCCCTGCCTAGGCAGGAAACCCTACACACTTCAGACAAATGGTTATCCAACATTTTCTTAAAGGCAGCCTGGTTTCCTTTTACCACTAACTCTTCCAAACTTAATTGCTTTCTCCAGGGAATTATCCCGCATGACATATCCAAAATAAAGGAGATAGTTTTCTGATTATACTTTCCATATTTTAAATGCACCATTGAAACCAGTTAATTCTGTAGGTCAGCAGCTTCAAACCTTTTGGGCACCATGGACCAGTTTTGTAGAGAACCAGGGGACCGTGGTTTTGTGCGCTGCCTGCATCCCGCGTGGATGAGGTTTGCTTGCTTGCGCGATCTGATTTCTGACAGGCTGCAGACCGGTGTCAGTCGGCAGACTGGGGGTTGGGGAATCCTGCTATAGGTGACTAATATAACATTCGAGCATCTTTTTTCCAAAAGAAAATCAGATATTGTATGCCAAAACATCTCTTTTGTACCACTGAAATGGGTTGGTACTTCTGATGCTTCACCATTATTGATTACTCATTCTTTTTTTGATTCTCATGAGGTCTTTCACCAGACACATCAAGAGAAGAATTCAAGAAGTCTGCCATGAGCGGTGCTACCTCTTCTATTGAGTCAGAGAAGAAAGAAGCAGTAAGTTTCATTAAGCATCACTAAATGTGATTAAATATGATTAAATGTCATTAAAACTCCACTTTATTAAGGAGTGGCATCAACCTCTGTGTATGAGAGAAGGAAACAAATTCAATGAGAATTAACTACACCAAAGCCTGAACTATTTCTACAGGAGATAGTTTCAGCGTATAGTAATTATGTCAGTTGCCTGCCTCCCGTTGTTTTGCAATCACAATGCTTATACTTTTTTGTTCACTAAGAACTTTGAAAATTATAGTTCAAACAACTCTGGAGGGCACCACATTTGGAGGTTTAGGAGCAGTGGTGAAATCCAATTTTTTTTTACTACCAGTTCTGTGGGCGTGGCTTGGTGGGCGTGGCAGGGAAAGGATACTGCAAAATCTCCATTCCCACCCCATTCCAGGGGAAGAATACTGTAAAATTTCCATTCCCACCCCACTCCAGGGGAAGGATACTGTAAAATCTCCATTCCCACCCCACTCTGGGGCCAGCCAGAGGTGGTATTTGCTGGTTCTCTGAACTAATCATAATTTCTGCTACCAGTTCTCCAAACTGCTCAAATTTTCGCTACCGGTTCTCCAGAACCTGTGAGAACCTGCTGGATTTCACCCCTGGTCAGGAGGTTGGTATAATATTAGCTGAAACCAATGGGCCTTGAGCTGCTAGGAATGCAACTCCCAACAGCTTCAAAATTCAGAAATTAGAGTCTTCAAAACAAATTCTTGAATTCTGCTTGTAGGAGGATAAGATTGCTAACCAAGGTGAGGACAGTGTGTTAAGGCAAAGGTAAGTTAAGCGACTTCTAGTTTTCTAGGCCTCTAGCTTCCTTAGCTTTCCTAAGCTGAAATTATTCCTAGTGAAATAATTAAATTAGAAAGAGTCTGGTAGCAGCTTTTCTAGCTAACAAATTCTATTCTAAGTGTTTTGTTAGCTATGGCTCACTACCCAAATGCATATGAATGGTTAAACCAATGTAGGCTTTAAAGGGGAAGGGAGGTTGTACAGATACAACTTAAGCAAATGACAGGACCTCATCAGTCAACATGATTGTGATGGATTAAAAACCATTGTGTTTGTTAAGATTTTCTGAATAGCCTGGAACATTTTGAATATGTGAGTTTGGCAGTTTCTCACTCTAATACTGGTATTAGATACAGTATTACATAACAATATTATTGTTTTAAAACGGGAATCTTAACATCTACCATGAAATCTCCAGAGAAGGTAATATGTTCTGATTTTGATCCTTTTTCTTTTACTTCTGATGTCAAATATATCCATTAATTCTTTTGTGCAAAGTTTGTCCCATTTTTCATAGAACCTGGGGCGGTCGGGGGGTGGGACGACATATCATGGCATGTGTGGCATTGAAAGATCAGGATGCGAGAGTGTTTCCCACACTGTTATTAAAAAATAACTTTCTCATCTAGGCCAGGTTCCAACATTTTAAGAATACTTTCACCAAACTTTAATTTTTCTTTATTTTCAAAGAAATTTTCAAAAATAAAAATTTCAAAAACTACTGTCCCCTCTAACCGTTTTAAATTTGAAGAGATTCGATCCTTCCTAAGCCTTTTGCTGAAAATTTAGATTTTTCTTCCTTTCTCCAGAAACAATGCTAACTCACCAAGTGTATTTCTTTTATTTTGCTGCTCAGAAAATCTCTCTATAGCAGGGATGAAATCCAGCAGGTTGTGACAGGTTCTGGAGAACCGGTAGCGGAAATTTTGAGCATTTTGGAGAACCAGTAATGGAAATTTTGAGTAGTTCAGAGAACCAGCAAATACCACTTCAGGCTGGCCCCAGAGTGGGATGGGAATGGAGATTTTGCAATATCCTTCCCCTGGAGTGGGGTCAGAATGGAGATTTTGCAGTAGCCTTCCCCTGTCATGCCCACCAAGCCACACCATGCCTGCCAAGCCACACCCACAGAATCAGTATTAAAAAAAATTGGATTTTGCCACTGCTCTATAGCTGTTAAAATATTTACATCTGATAGCAATTAAGAAAGTGAGGCTTTTGCAAACCTTGCCTCTATATAAGCTGCACTACAGCTGTCAGCTTGTTTTAAATCCTTCAACCCCCAACTGTTCGACTCACATGTTGCTTGCAAAAATCTCAGTTTATGCAGTCTTGTAACAGTAACAGAGTTGGAAGGGAACTTGGAGGTCATCTAGTCCAACCCCCTACTCACGCAGGAGACCTATACCAGGGATTCAAACCACCGAACTGCAGAACTTTCTGATCGACAAGCTCAGTGTCTTAGCCACTGAGCTACCTAGTCAGCAAGTCTACTTAGTAAAACCACCTAGTCACTCACATGGTGAGTAGCTGTTTGGAGTATAGATGGGCAATCTCACAATCTCTTTTGGTCTGGAGAGAGTGTGTAAGCCAGAATTCACAACCTGGCTGTCAAACTCCTTTGCAATGCCATCCCAGCTCCTTCAGGGACGTCCAGTCCAACACCTGAGGGGCAAGATAAGAAATAATAGATGGAAGCTTACAAAGAGAAATCCATCCTAGAATTAAGGAGAAACTTCCTGTCAGTGAGAACAATTAATCAATGAAATGGTTTGCCTCCAGAAGTTGTGGATGTTCCATCACTAAAGGTTTTTAAGAAGAGATGAGATAGCTATTTGTCCAGAATGATATAGGGCCGTGATGGCGAACCTACGGCCCGCGTGCCACAGGTGGCATGCGGAGTCATATTGATGAGCACATGAGCTCAGCTTCAGCATGCATGTACGCACCGTCTAGCTGATTTTCGGGCCTTCTGGGCCCACCGGAAGTCAGGAAACACGCTGTTTCCGGCCTCCAGGGGAGTGGGGAAGAGCCATTTTTTTCTCTCCGCAGGCTCCAGAACCTTTCTAGGAGCATGGGGAGGGCGAAAACAGCCTTTCCCACCCATCCCCAGAGGCCCTACAGAGGCCGGAAACAACCTGTTTCCCAACCGGGGAGAGCAAAAAACAGGCCTACCAAGCCAACTGTGCCAACATGTGCCAAAAACGGGGGAGTGTGGGGGGGGGGGTTTGCACGCGCGTGCATGGGGGCAGCAGGGTGCATAGAATTATGGGTGTGGCCACATGCACATGTGCCCTCCTCCGCATTCCCTGCACTTTTGGCACACGATGGCATAGGTTAGCCATCATTGATATAGGGTCTTCAGCTTGAGCAGGTGGTGGACTAGTGACCTTCAAGGTCTCTTCCAACTCCGTTGTTCTGTATTCTATACTCAAAAGCCAATCCAAAAATCTCTTATATTTTTGAATTTATATTTTGAAACGATATATTCTGAAACCATGTCGGAGATAGGAATTTTGGATCAGAAGAAGGATTATTACATCATTACATAGTTGGGCAGAATAGTTAATATTTTAATTATTAATATAGACATGTTGTTGACAATATATGATTGGATAGAAGTTTGAAATAACGAGTGAAGTATTAACAAGTGAAAAAAAAACTGGAAATAATCTATTCCATCAAAAGAAGAAATTGTGTGCCAAAATTAATTGTCAAACATGGAGAACCTGTTACATCCAGCTCAGTTCACCTCTATGCTATAAATTGGAAATATACACTAGTAACTAAAGCTTTCTCATGAAGATCAATCAGTTGAGAAAACTGTGGAGGACTTCCCCATCAATTGTCCATCACCAGTAGATGGCTCACAAACCTCATTTATATATAAAGAACAACCACCAAAAAAGGCCACGATAAATGTGTTGACATGAAGGGGAAAATCCAACATTTCTGGAAGCAATCCCTCTAGTGGGCCAATTGAGGATTTTGTAATTTTGACCTACTGTACAAAGTTGTGTTGCAACACTTTATTTACATTAAGTCCATGCCGATAACTGCAATGCTGATATTTACGCAGCCCTATGGGGAACATGTTTTTTTTCAAAAGAGCACAAAATTTCACAGTTGTGCCAATGGGGATAGAAAAACAATGATGACAGGGAATGCAGAGACATTTTTCGGCATGATCTTAGGTGGGAATTATGAGGGGTTTATAGCAGATGTGGGTTTCAGCAGGTTCTGACCAATTCTGCAGAACCGGTAGTGGAAATTTTGAGTAGTTTGAAGAACTGGTAGTAAAAATTCTTACTGGCCCCGCCCCCATCTATTCTCTGCTTCCTGAGTCCCAGCTGATCAGGAGGAAATGGGGATTTTGCAGTATCCTTCCCCTGGAGTGGAGAGGGAATGGAGATTTTACAGTATCCTTCCCCTGGAGTGGGGTTGGAATGGAGATTTTACAGTATCCTTCCTCTGCCACGCCCATGCCCAAGCCATGCCATGTCCACCAAGCCACACCCACAGAACCGGTAGTAAAAATTTTTTGAAACCCACCACTGGTTAATAGCAGTAGTGGGTTTCAAAAAAATTACTACCAGTTCTGTGGGTGTGGCTTGGTGGGTGTGGCATGGCATGGCATGGTGGGCGTGGCTTGGTGGGCATGGCAGGGGAAGGATACTGTAAAATCTCCATTCCCACCCCACTCCAGGGGAAGGTTACTGCAAAAATCCCCATTTCCTCTCGATCAACTGGGAATTGGGAGGGAGAGAATAGACAGGGGCAGGGCCAGTCAGAATTTTTACTACCGGTTCTCCGAACTACTCAAAATTTCCGCTACTGGTTTTCCAGAAGTGGTCAGAACCTTCTGAAACCCACCTCTGGTTTATAGGTCAACATATCTGGAAATGGATGGAATAAAAACCCTGAAATGCTGAAAAGACTCACTCAGTGCTGTGTTATTTCATTCTTCTGTTTCTATTTTATCTTCTTTCTCTTGTCATATTACCTCTCGCTGGATTAGTCTCAGGGAGAAAAACAGACCTTGGAAGAAACTGTCGCCCAAGCCACAACTCACCAGTTATCCTATTGTGTATTTGGAAGCAATGCTATAAATAAAGGGAGAGATGCATCTACTATCTCTCTCCAGAATCAGCTAGTCACAAGCAAAGTATAAATACAAGAGTAGCCATCTTTTATTTTCCGACTAGCATACAAGCTGCCATCTATGAAGTACTGTAGATTTAGCAGTCTTTTGTGCACAGAAGATCTGGAAATGCAAGATTAAGTATCTGGAGAATAAGAAATTAAAGTGGATATACTAAGAAATTAAATCAGATACATAAAATTTATTAAACATTACTGGGAAGTAAGATTTGCCATGTAAGCAATAAAAAGTGATATTGCAATCTAGTGGTTAGTGGCTCTTTTATTTCAAACAAAGCCTATTTGCTTCATCTGGCATTTTGCTCTACAGGTCCCAAAATTGCTCTCGCTTCAATGGCTGGGAATTCTGGAAGTTGTCCTCTTAATTCAACTGAGAGTGTCAAACTGAGAATGGCTGAACTAACAAATGGTTTGGCTGAAGAGGTTATACAAAAATGCTTTTAAAAGCCTGTGATCAGACAACTCAGCTGGGATCACCAGAGGACAAAAAGGTTTAAAGGGTTCTGACAATCCCAGCTGAGCCGCACGATCATCAGAGGCTTTTTTTCACTTTTAAAAGCATTTTTTCAGCCGAAGAAAAAATGCTTTTAAAAGTAAAAAAAAAAAATTCTGATGATCGCGTGGCTCAGCTGGGGCAGGGGGGGGAGGCAGGGATTTTTGCTACCAGTTCTCTGAACCACCCACCGCCATCACTACCGGATCGGGTGATCCGGTCTGAACCAGGAGCATTTCACCCCTGATCCTTCCCCTGGCACACCCATCAAGCCATGCCCACAAAACCGGTAGTAAAAAAATTTGAATCCCACCACTGGCCTTACCCCTTTTTAAAATCTGAATTGCATTGCTATCTTGACTTTTTTTGGCTTGCAGACAAACACCCATGAGAGTGAGTGATTGAGAAAACTTAAGAAAAGTATCATTATACCTCGGAAAGTAGGGTTGAAAAAAATAACTAAGAGTCCCTCCTTGAATATCTTCTATTGGAATGTAATTAAATGTGGATATCTTACAACATTCAACCCAGGGATAAAATTCAGCAGGTTCTGACAGGTTCTGGAGAACCAGTATCAGAAATTTTGAGTAGTTTGGAGAACCGGTATCGGAAATTTTGAGTCGTTCAGAGAACTGGCAAATACCACCTCTGGCTGATCCCAGAGTGGGGTGGGAATGGGGATTTTGCAGTATCCTTCCCCTGCCATGCCCACCAAGCCACTCCCACCAAGCCACGCCCATAGAACCAGTAGTAAAAAACAATTGATTTTCACCACTGGTTCAACCATTTCTGAGTGGTAGATCTTCCATAATGTTGAGATCATCTGACAGGCACCTCTCAGAGTATGCCTATCCATAGGTTGGGTCTTCTATTCCGGGGGTCTCCAACCTTGGCAACTTTAAGCCTGGAGGACTTCAACTCCCAGAATTCCCCAGCCAGCAAAGCTTTCAAATTTGCTCCAAAGCAAAGCTGATTGGGGAATTCTGGGAGTTGAAGTCCTCCAGGCTTAAAGTTGCCAAGGTTGGAGACCAGTATTCTTTTCACAAAACCTCTGCAGTGGGAAACTTAGCTTCTTGCTGTTTTTCCTCACCTTTATCCACGATCTCTTTATCTCTCTGGCTTCCCTTATCTCGTCACCCCAGTTAAATAGGCAGACTTCCAAAGAAAATGTTGAAATGCATCCATCCCACGTTTTCATTTTCTGTGAAAGTGAACGTGTCCCTTTCAGCATCCAGAAGTATCGCTGGATCTAAAAATGATTTTGGAAATGGGATGTCATCTCTGAGTAAGTACAGGTAGTCCTCGATTTACGAACATTTGTTTAGCGACCATTTGAAGTTACAAAAGCTCTGAAAATGGTGACCATTATTCTCATTTTTTCCAACCGTTGCAGCATTCCCATGGTCATGTGATTAAAATTCAGACCATTAGCAACTGACTCGTATTTATGACGGTTGCAGCGTCCCGGGGTCATGTGATCCCTTTTTGCGACCCTCCGACACGCAAAGTCAACTGGGTAGACAAATTCACTTAACCACCATGTTACTAACTTAAGAACTTCAGTGATTCCCTTAACAACTGTGGCAAAAAAAAGATCATCAAATGGGGCAAAGTTCACTTAACAACTATCTCACTTAGCAACAGAAATGTTGTGGTCGTAAGTCGAGGATTACCCATCTTAATCTTTTTCTTTACTTCAGTTCTTTCAAATACTACTGGTTACTTCCATAGTACTTTGTAGTAGCTTCGTGCCCCCTTTGTTGCATCACTTCAGAGGTGGCATTCAGCCGGTTCGGACCGATTCGGGGGAACCTGTAGTGGCTGGTGCTATGCCGTCCTATTTAGCCACATTTTCTAAGCTGCGTGCATGAGTGCGAGCTGTGCGCAAGCAAACGTGAAGAAGGTGAGTGAAGCGAGTGTAAGCACGTGCTCTCATTTTCAGTGTGTGTCAGTGGTGAAATCTGAACCGGTTTACTACCGGTTCACGGCTGTTCATGCGCATGCAGCACGCATGCACAGTGCACACCACACACCAAATGCAAGGTGCGTACTCACACAGTGCACACCGAAAAGAGGCATGGGGTAAATAGAACAGCGCGCAGGGGGGTGATCAGCTGTGGCGCGCAATCTTTTTTTTTTTACTTTTAAAAACAATTTTTTACAACCCCTTTGGCCGAATAGATTGTTTAAAAAAATGCTTTTAAAAGTAAAAAAAAAAGAGGTTCTGACGATCAGGCAGCTCAGCTGGGATCATCAGAGCCTTTTTTTTCCTTTTTAAAGCATTTTTTGCAACCTATTCGGCTGAATAGGTTGTTCAAAAATGCTTTTAAAAGTAAAAAAAAAGGCGGGGCTCTGACGATCGCATGGCTCAGCTGGGCATGGGATTTTTGCTACCGGTTCTCCGAACCACCCGCTGCCATCGCTACTGGGTTGGCCGATCCAGTCCAAACCGGAAGCATTTTATCCCTGTTGTGCAGTGAACCGGTGGTAAAATTATGTGAAAACCACTTCTGCATCACTTAGTTATTCCAACTTCCTATTTTATATTTTAAGAAAAGGAGCATGGGAAGGAAAGATTGACAGATTGTTTGGCAGGCACACTGGGGCACCTAAGGGTACATCAGCCCAACCAGAGGTTATGAAACTCCCTAATTTTACTGTCTGCCTGAAGGAGCTGCAGTGTGACAAGTGGAAAGATTCAATAAAGTACAACTGAATTATAATTTGGGCAAAGTCCTTCCTAGTGAAACACAGGGACTCAGATAAAACAGGACCCTGTGTGTACTTAGCTTCTTTGCTATCTACTGTGAAGGTCATTGTGATCTGTCATTCTGCCCTTTCCACCACCCACCTCTTTCAACATTTTTTTTTTTGCAACTGAGTAAATGTTCCAGACCCATTTCATGGCTATAATTCAGCAGGAGCTACTCACCACTCGTGAAAGAGTTGAACACAATGGTGACTGTAACTTTCATTGTGACATTATGTAAATTCGGATCTATTTCTTCTATTATGCAATTTCACACCAGTTCTCCTCCCTGGGATACTTAGGAAATCCAACACAAAGAATTCAAATTTGGGAAACAGCTGCAAAATTCGTTTTCATGCCTGTAAACCCAGGTTTGTGGCCCTACCTATTTTGAAACAAAATGCACAGGTACAGTATATGTAGTACCTTGCTCAATAGTAGTAATTGTGAGAGGGATTTTGGAGTCCTAGTAGACAACCATTTAAATATGAGCCAGCTGTGCACAGCAGCTGCCAAAAAAGCCAACACAATTCTAGGCTGCATAAACAGAGGGATAGAATTAAGATCACATGAAGTGTTAATACCGCCTTATAATGCCTTGATAAGGCCACACTTGGAATACTGCATCCAGGAGAAATTTCCTGACAGTTAGAACAATTAATCAGTGGAACAACTTGCCTCCAGAAGCTATGAATGCTCCAACACTGGTAGATTTTAAGATGTTGGATAACCATTTGTCTGAAGTGATGTAGGGTTTCCTGCCTAAGCAGGGGATTGGACTAAAAGACCTCCAAGGTCCCTTCCAACTCTGTTATTCTATTCTATTCTATTCTATTCTATTCTATTCTATTCTATTCTATTCTATTCTATTCTATTCTATTCTATTCTATTCCAACCTGCCTTCCATTGAGGACCTGTATACTGCACGAATCAAGAAGAGGGCCTTGAAAATATTTACAGATCCCTCACATCCCTCACATAAACTGTTTCAACTCCTACCCTCAAAATGATGACGCTATAGAGCACTGTACACCAGAACAACTAGACACAAGAACAGTTTTTTTCCCGAAGGCCATCACTCTGCTAAACAAATAATTCCCTCAACACTGTCAAACTATTGACTAAGTCTGCACTACTATTAATCTTCTCATAGTTCTCATCACCAATCTCTTTCCACTTATGACTGTATGACTGTAACTTTGTTGTTGGTAATCCTTATGATTTATATTGATATTGATTGTTCCTGATTGCTTATTTGTACCCTATGATTATCATTAAGTGTTGTATCATTAAGTGTTAAATTGTACCCTATGACCATCAATTGTGTTGTAAATGTTGTACCTTGATGAAGGTATCTTTACTTTTATGTACACTGAGAGCATATGCACCAAGACAAATTCCTTGTGTGTCCAATCACACTTGGCCAATAAATTCTATTCTATTCTATTCTATTCTATTCTATTCTATTCTATTCTGTTCTGTTCTGTTCTGTTCTGTTCTGTTCTGTTCTGTTCTGTTCTGTTCTGTTCTTCTATTGACAAGGAGCTAACATCATGAACGGTTGGATGAACGGCTGTCTCTAGAAGATCATCTGACGGCCGTCTCCAGGAGAGCGTTCTACCAGGTTCGCCTGGTGCGCCAGTTGCGCCCCTTTCTGGACTGGGATGCCCTATGCACGGTCACTCACGCACTCGTGACGTCTCACCTGGATTACTGCAATGCTCTCTACATGGGGCTCCCCTTGAAGGGCATCCAGAGGCTGCAGTTAGTCCAGAATGCGGCTGCGCGGGTGATAGAGGGAGCCCCTCGTGGCTCCCGCATGACACCTATCCTGCGCAGACTGCACTGGCTACCTGTGGCCTTCCGGGTGCGCTTCAAGGTTTTGGTGACCACCTTTAAAGCGCTCCATGGCATAGGGCCGGGTTACTTACGGGACCGCCTACTGCGACTGAATACCTCTCACCGACCCGTGCGCTCTCATAGAGAGGGACTCCTCAGGGTGCCGTCAGCGAGGCAATGTCATCTGGCGACGCCCAGGGGAAGGGCCTTCTCTGTGGGGGCTCCCACCCTCTGGAACGAACTGCCCCCAGGACTTCGTCAGCTTCCGGACCTTCGGACCTTCCGCCGCGAGCTTAAAACACACTTATTTATTTGCGCGGGACTGAGTTAGATTTTAAATTTATGGGTTTTAAATTGGGTTTTAGTTTTATATTTTTAATCATAATTTTAACTATCGGGCTTTTAGAATAAGTTTTTAAATTGTTTTATGTTGTATTTATGTATTTATATGTTTTTTAAGTGCCTGTTAACCGCCCCGAGTCCTTCGGGAGATAGGGCGGTATATAAATATGATTAAATAAATAAATAAATAAATAAATAAATAAATCAACCCCTAGTTTTCTGACCTGCCTTCCAAATCACTCAGTCTACCCAAATCCTATGTAATTTCTGCACTACAGGTAGTCCTCAACTTACAACTACAACTGAGCCCAACATTTATGTAGCTCTGAGACTTTTATGACTTTTCTTGCCACAGTTGTTAAGTGAATCACTGGCCTTGTCAAGTTAGTAAGACGGTTGTTAAGCGAATCTAGCTTCTCCATTGACTTTGCTTGTCAGAAGGTCGCAAAAGGTGAACGGATGATTCCAGGACACGGCAACTGTCATAAATAGGAGTCAGTTGCCAGGCATCTGAATTTTGATCACATGACCATGGGGATGTTGCAATTTCAGTGTCGTAACTTTGAATGGTCACTAAATGAGCTGTGTTAAGTTGAGGACTACCTGTAGTGAATTACAGCATCGCCGTAGCCTCGTTGTAGCACATCTGGTTATAGCTGAAATGAAATATAGGCTAGCTACGTTATGATTATTTGGGCAGAACAATAATTGAATAATTCTAGACCGTGTTCTGTTGTAATTAAATGGGATGGAAATTACCTTGGATCGCAGTTCCAAGAATTGGCATCTTACCATGCTTTTGTGTGTTGTAGAAACGATGCTTGTAGGGAACCCTAGTGAAGATCCACTAAATTCCACCCAGAGAGTATATTAATAAATAAATAAATAAATAAATTTATTTATTTTATTTATTTATTAATCATACTTTTATACCGCACCATCTCCCGTAGGACTCAGGGTGGTTCACAGGCATATTAAAAGACAATATAATAAATAAGCATTAAAAACCCAATTAAAACTAAATATTATCATAGCCAAATCACTAAAAACGGTAAAAACCGGTTAAAAACCCCATTAAAATTTAGCTAAAACATTTTATTCTTAGGCTAGTCCAGTGCGCTGAAATAATAAAGTCTTCAGTTCACGTCTGAAGGTCCGGAGGTCGGGGAGTTGTCGTAATCCCGGAGGAAGCTCGTTCCACAGGGCTGGTGCCGCCACAGAGAAGGCCCTCCCTCTGAGGGTCGCCAACCTACATTGTTTGGTCGACGCCACCCTGAGGAGGCCCACTCTGTGGGAGCGCACGGGTCGTTGGGAGGCAATCGGCGGCAGAAGGCGGTCTCGAAGGTATCCCGGTCCTAAGCCATGGAGCGCTTTAAAGATGGTAACCAAAACCTTGAATTGCACCCGGAAGGCTACCGGTAGCCAGTGTAGACCGCGCAGGATGGGTGTTATATGGGAGCAACGCGGTGCTCCCTCTATCACCCGCGCGGCCACAATTAAATTTAAAAGATAGTTTTAAACAAAGCGCAGATAGCGATTGGCCTCTGTGCCATTTAAAGGTGCAAAGTTGTTTGATGAGGCTTTGGAGCCCTTGTTGACGGAAACTAAGGGGAAGAAGAAGGTTTTGTCAGCCTTGTCAAGGAGAGGGGATACCAGATTTTCCCCCTCCTTTCGGAAGTCTTATTTTCGTCCCTATTGGGGGTCGGCCTTTGGCAGATATGAAATTATTTATTTATTTATTTAAATTTAAATTTAAAATAAATTACACTCTCTGGGTTTATTTAAATTTATACATTTAAGATAGTATAAGAAAAGCCTTGATGTCTGAGAAATAAGAGAGCATTTCAAAATATGAGAAACAGAGATCACATGGTGATTTCAATGTTATCTGCGCAAAGAGCTGTTAGTCTTTTAGTTAAGCAACTAGAGAGTAGGGGAAGTTCAAAAAATATTTTGCCCAAAATCCTACCATTCTTTCTTTAATTAAATTTAAGTTTAATTGAATTTAATTAAATTTAAATTCAATTAAAGAATGTTCTTTCTGCGCCAACTCAAAAAGCTCAAACTGCCCAAGGAGCTTTTTGATACAATTCTACAGATGAAATATTGAGTCTGTCATCTGCACCTCTATAACTGTCTGTTTGGTTCTGCAACCCAACAAGACAGATACAGACTTCAGAGGATAATTAGAACTGCAGAAAAAAACAATGGCTGCCAACCTGCCTTCCATTGAGAACCTGTATATCGCACGAGTCAAAAAGAGGGCTGTGAAAATATCTACAGACTCCTCACATCCTGAACATAAACCGTTTCAACTCCTACCCTCAAAATGATGACGCTATAGAGCACTGTACATCAGAACAACTAGACACAAGAACAGTTTTTTCCTGAACGCCATCACTCTGCTAAACAAATAATTCCCTCAACACTGTCAAACTATTTACTAAGTCTGCACTACTATTAATCTTCTCATCGTTCCCACCACCCATCTCCTTCCACTTATGAGTGTATGACTGTAACTTTGTTGCTTGTATCCTCACGATTTATATTGATATTGTTTCCTGATTGCTTATTTGTACCCTATGACTATCATTAAGTGTTGCACCTTATGATTCTTGATGAAGGTATCTTTTCTTTTATGTACTCCGAGAGCATGTGCACCAAAGACAAATTCCTTGTGTGTCCAATCACACTTGGCCAATAAAAAAATTCTATTCTATTCTATTCTATTCTATTCTATTCTTTAGATCAACCTTGACTGAATTTAAATGGCTGGTAGGTTTTAAAAGGAGAAACCTGTCATAATTTCATATCCAAACAAAGTCAAACTTTTAGAAAGCCTCCCTCTGGGGAAAAAAAAAAAGGAATGTTGGCTCTTGTTCAAAAGCATTAATCTAATCAAAGTGATCTTTGACTCAGACCACTTTGTTTGCATTTTCTCAGCAAACAAATCAGCAAAAACTATAACACTTTCCAAAAGTACCAATGAAGTAACAAAATTAATTCACCTGGAGCTCTTTAGAAGAGCACAAAATCCTACAAGTGGCATACCTAGGAACCACAACTTGTTCTTCTGACAGTCCTCACCCCCTCTTTGCTTTTGTCGTCGTCGTTTTTTACTAGCTATGTTATATGAAGTTTTTTCTCATTTTCATGAGAAAGGTGAGTTGATTTGCCATCATCGACCAACGCAACTTTTCCTTTGATAAACTGAACCCCAAACTCTGCCTTGTCCTGCCTCAAATTTATTTCCCCCAAATAAAACAATTTGGGGAAGGATGAACAGGCAGCACCAGAATTGACTATAGATAGTCCTTGACTTACAACCATTTGTTTAGTGACTATTCCAAGTTACAACCGCACTGAAAAAAGTGACAGGACCATTTTTTTCACATGTACAGTATGACCGTTGCAACATCTTCATGGTTGCGCAATTAAAATTCAGGCGCTAGATAACTGTCATGTATTCGCATTCCCATGTGATCGCCATTGGTAACCTTTCCAGCTGGCTTCTGACAAGCAAAGTCAATGGGGAAGGCCAAATTCGTTTAACGATTGCACCATTCACTTAAAAACTACATCGATTTGCTTAACAACTGTGCCCCCCCCCCCAAAAAATGGGGCAAAACTCACAAACAATTGTCTTGCTTAGCAACAAATATTTTGGGCTTAATTGCAATGGTGGGATTCAGCCGGTTCGGGCCGGTTCGGGTAAACCGGTTGTTAAATTGCTGGCTGGCTCTGCCCCTTCCTGCCCCACCCCTTCCTGGAGTCCCCACATGCCCCATTTTTGCTCCCAGGAGACTGCAGGGAGGCCTACTAGGCCCAAAACAGGGCATGGGGTAGTGTGGCGTGCCCTCCCCGCGACCTGTTTTTGTTCCCAGGAGGTTGCAGGGAGGCCTACTAGGCCCAAAACGGAGCATGGGGGGTGCAGTGTGGGCCCCCCTGCAGCCCATTTTTGCTCCCAGTAGGCCTGCAGAGAGACCTACTGGGCCCAAAATGCTGCTCCCAGGGCTGTACAGGAGGCTGAGTGCTGCCTACACCCCCTGGCCACGCCCACCATGGCCACACCCACCCAGCTGGTCATTAGGGCAGAGAACCGGTTGTTAAGTTATTTGAAATCCCAACACTGCTTGATTGTGGTCATAAATCAAGGACTTCTTGTATGGAGGATACATATCCTGGAAAATCACATGTTGTTCTTCCCTGGCTTGGAAAAAAAAATGCTTGCAGGAGATATAATGAAATGTATCGGGCTGGGCTGGTGGGATGGCATCTTCTCCCCGAAAGCATTTGTTCCAAAAATCCCTTTTCTTGTTTTCATTCTAGTGGGAGGCACAGAGAGTCTTTCAGCGTACACCAGGGGAAAAGAGGCCTCCTTTTATAATTGGCAAAGTTTCCACATCAATCCCCCTCTCAAGACAAAGAAGTGGATGAAAGCAGGAGGGGGGGGGCGAGTCTGCAGTGGTTGGGTGGGGAATAAAAAGGGCCCATTCAGGAGAGAGGCTGATTGACAGTTTCTAAAGAGAGCTCCGCTCGCTCTCTTTCAAAACCTATCTGGATTTGAAGCGCCGTCTCTCTGGACCTTCCACGCTTCAGGTTTTCTATTTTTTTTTTATTTGGGTGGCTATGAGCGATTAATCATTTGCTCTTCCTAGTGATGTGTGACTTGGGGATAGGAAGCCAGACGGGGCTGTGCCCACATAATATGGGAATCTCAGCTCGGCTGAGTCTGTGTTGAACGGACAACCTTGACTGCCCTCTTCCCGGCTGGGTTCTCTGCCTATTGGTGCGTTCAATTTTGCACCCGCAAAACACACCATGAAGTTGCAGGCAGCTTCCCAGTATTCTTGGTGGCTTTTCTTTTTCTTAGCTGCTACAGCAGAAGGTAAGAGACTGAGTATTGTTATTTTGGGGGAACAAGAGGAAATTGGAACATCATGGGAAATTACCCCAAACCCTTGATGCCAGCTATTCTCTGTAATGAAAGATCTAAAAAAAAAATGACATTTCTGATTTCACACCCCTGGATTAAAAGCTTTGCTTCTGAATGCTGCTGCAAACTCTGAACATGTGTTGCTTCCCGTGACTATTATTTTCGATTCTTCAAAAATGGTTGATTTGCTGTGGACATTGCATAGAATTGAAAAACCTAAACCTCCAATTGAAATGCTAATTAGAAACGGAGAGCATTGAAGGAAATAATAAGTACCTAATTGCATCACTGCATAATGAAACTAAATGTTTCATTTATTAAGGGGGTCCTGGGACCTAAACTTATTGTTTGGTCTCAAGTAATGTTGAAAAATAAAACTGATGTGGCCAAATCAAAGTAAAGGATTTCTAATAATCACAAATGTCAGCCAAAGTTATGCTGTGCAACCCTCTACATACCTTCTTACCAGATCTTGCTTCTGAATTCATTGGGACTTATTATAGTAAAAAAAATTATGTATTTTTACTATAAATAAAGATGAAAGTAAAAAATCTATCTATTTATCTAGATAGATAGGTAGGTAGGTAGGTAGAGAGAGAGAGAGAGAGAGAGAGAGATAGGTTGACTCAGCCTTCCATCCTTCCGAGGTGGGTAAAATGAGGACCCAATTGTTGGAGGCAATATGCTGACTCTGTAAACCACTTAGAGAGGGCTATAAAGCACTGTGAAGCAGTATATACCGGTAAGTGCTATTGCTATATAGAATAGAATAGAATAGAATAGAATAGAATAGAATAGAATAGAATAGATAGATAGATAGATAGATAGATAGATAGATAGATAGATAGATAGATAGATAGATAGATAGTAGGTAGGTAGGTACAGTAGGTAGGTAGATGGTAGATGATAGATGATAGATAGATAGATAGATAGATAGATAGATAGATAGATAGATAGATAGATAGATAGATAGATAGATAGATAGATAGATATAGAAGGTAGGTAGGTAAGTAGACGACAGACAGACAGACAGACAGACAGACAGACAGACAGACAGACAGACAGATAGATAGATAGATAGATAGATGAGAGAGAGAGAGAAAGAGAGAGAGATGATAGATAGATAGATAGATGCTCTCCTGATTTCTAATCCTGCACCTATAACCGCTATACCACATTGGCTTGTGAGCATATATGGTCACAAACACAAATTTTCTGAGTTAACTTGTAGTAATAAACAAAACCTTTGACACATTGATCGCAAAAACACCATTTCCCGGTCTGTTGACCTCCAACTATGCTGGATCTCAGCTATTTTAGGATTAGAGCAGAGGAGTTCCAAAAGGAGTTTCTTTCTGCATCTGTGTTACTTTCTCCTAAAGCTAAATAGCTGTTGATGGTAATTAGGAAAGGCATAGTATTCAGTGTGGGTTTCACAGTAAAATGTTGATACATAGTTTTTGAAGTAACACAAAGCTAAGGGTACAGGAGACTTCAGCCATTCTTCCAGCACGTTATGTTGCTGAGGACATCATGTTAAACTGTGTATGTTGTGTTTTAATGGCATAATGCTTGCTCAGGCTTAGCCTGTTGTGTGAAGCCATTTCCAGCTTACTCAATAAACTTATGATTAAGACAAAACACAGCTTAGAAAAATAAGTGAATCCGGGCTAACCATTCTTTTCTCACATATCAATGACCCAATTGTCATGTGTATCAATGATAGTATCAATGACTCAATACCTCATTTAAAAGCTTGCAAGTTATATCAGCATGGGGCTTTGTTATTTTTTACAGGAAACTTGGAAACACCTTCTTTCGGCTCAGGAATTCACTATCAGTACCGATACTCACTAGACAGCCAACTAAGTTTCCTATCCAGGCCAACTTTGCAGGGAAGCAAGCTTCAGGCAGAAGCTGTGGTTGATGTGAATCTCTTGTGGAGCAACACCGACAATGCAGGCGAACAACTGCTCCAAATTCAAGTTAGTACCGCTCTTCGGCTGTCTTGGTTTTTCAGCTTCTGAGGAAAACATGGCCATTCTATAGACCAGGGGTCTCCAACCTTGGTCACTTGGTCCTCAGCAAAGCTGGCTAAGGAACTCTGGGAGTTGAAGTCCACAAGTCTTAAAGTGACCAAGGTTGGAGACCTCTGCTATAGACCACGGGTATCAAACTCACGTTGTCATGGTGATGTCACATGACATATTGGACCTTTTTTCCCCTTCGCTAAACTGGGCGTGGGTGTGGCCAGCGCATGACGTATCCAGCTCATGGGCTGGAAGTTTGACAGCCCAGCTATGGATGATTTTATCTATAGCTGGGCTGTAGATAAATAAATAATCCTTTTGATATTTTTTTTTTAAAAATATTAAACATTTTTTTAAAAAAGACAATTTTTTTCTTTTCAACAGATTCCCTTTGATTTTATTTAACTATACCCAGAAGATACATTCCTTCCTATCAGCTCTAGGCTTCTAAAGAGCTATTTGCCAAAAAGAAAGACTTGGCTTTTACTTATTAAAATTTTAACCCACCTTTTATTAGTTTGTAAGTAACTCATGGGGATGTGGTGGCTCAGTGGCTAAGATGCTGAGCTTGTCGATCAAAAGGTCGGCAGTTCAGCGGTTCGAATCCCTAGTGCCGTGTAATGGGGTGAGCTCCCATTACTTGTCCCAGCTTCTGCCAACCTAGCAGTTCTAAAGCATGTAAAAAATGCAAGTAGAAAAATAGGGACCACCTTTGATGGGAAGGTAACAGAATTCCGTGTGCCTTTGGCATTTACTCATGCCGGCCACATGACCACGGAGACATCTTCGGACAGCGTTGGCTCTTTGGCTTTGAAATGGAGATGTGCACGCCCTCTAGAGTCAGGAATGACTAGTACATGTGTGCGGGGGGGAACCTTTACCTTTACCTTTAAGTAACTCAAGACAGCAGATATACATATTTCTCCCTCCTCCTGTTATATTGGGGAACCACAACAAGCCAGTGAAGTGGGCTGGGCTAAGAGAGAGTGACTGGCCCAAAGTCACCCAGCTGGTTTTCATATCTAAGACCAGACTAGAACTCATCTTGATGTAAACTAATTTCGTATATTGCAAGTCTACTCATTTAATAAAAGTAGTAATAAAACTCTTCACAATGAAACAATGGTGACCCATTGTCACAAAGGCACAGATTTTAGAACTGATGAAAAAGAAGAGAAAGAAGTGAGAACACAATCCTGTTCTCATTTATCTGGCTGTCATTGTTGCAAAATGAGCACTGTTGGATAATTCTCCATTCTCCTGCTTCTGACTGGACCATTTGTGGCCTAATATTATTTATTTATTTAGCATATTATATATAGCGTCAGGGAAATCTACACATGCTAGACACACAATGCAGTCCTAACAGCCTTGAATGCTAGTTCAATTCTGTTCAGTGCTTGTGGGGGACAAACTGGCTTTATACCAGCTAACTAGCAGCGTTCATGTTGCTGGTTCTTTTGGACTCCTCCGCCATTTTCACCTCATCTCGCCTCACGTCCAGCCAGGTGCGGCGCTAGCTTCAGCGCTCCACACACACAAATGCAACTAGGTTTTTCCCAATAAAATGATACCCATTGAACTACTTGCAATATTACATGATTTTGAACTGCTGGGTGGGTAGGAGCTAGAGATTGAATGACAGGAGCTCACACCATCTCACAGAGCCGGGTTCGAACTCGCGGAGTGTAGGCCATTTCTGGCTGGCAGTTCCAGCATCATTAAGCCTCTGCACCACTATATCCCCTATTTGTGGCCTAATTCTATACTATATCTAAGACTAAATACAACAGGGGTGTCAAACTCGCAGCATCACAGTGGTGTCATGTGACATATCGGGACTTTTTCCCCTTCACTAAACTGGGTATGGGTGTGGCCAGTGTGTGACGCATCCAGCCCGGAAGTTTGACAGCCCTGAAATACAACTATAGTTTGAACATCTGCATTTTTCCTTCTTTTAAAATCTGATCTAACTCCTTGCTTGAAACTGCATTCGTGTATAGTGCTTTATGACACAGTTTCCACCTCATAATGCTATGGTTGATTTGAAGCGTCCCGATTTTATTCCGCCCATTTTGGGGATTTAGTTCCACGACTTACGCATCAATCAAGATTTGGAGAAGGAGGATCAGACTAGCCAAGGCCATTCTGTAAAAGGCTCACAGAACGCTACTGAACTCCAGCAACCATTTTTCGTCCATTGGAATAAGGGAAAGGTATGTAAATATTTCTCTGCCTACCAGCAGCCGATGGCCCCTTTTCATTCGGACTTGTTTACGTGCCGTTTTCCTTTCAGCTTCATCTTCAAGCACATTTTTTTTCTGGTCATCCATCCCCAACTGCATATTGAGATCGTAGCTTTCAGTACACAAGAATGTTATGGTGCTTAGTAAGAAGGCGCTCCTTTTTTGGGGATGGATGAGCACTGCTTTTTTTTAACGGGAGTAAGATTGATATCAATGGGCAGCTCCTGATTCTGCTACTACCGAATGCACCAATTGCTCTATATTCTCATCCCGCCTTCCCCAAACAGTTTTTTTTATTTTGTCACACAGAATATATAAGCATAAGCATGAAATAATTATACAATATATAAGCATATATATATATATATATGTATGAGTATGTAATAACTATATTAATTGGATATAGTGAAAGGAAACAATAGGACAGGAACGGTAGGCACGCTTGTGCTCTTATGCATGCCCCTTACAGACCTCTTAGGAATGGAGTGAGGTCAATAGTAGACAGTTTTTGGTTGAAGCTTTTGGGATTTTGGGAAGAGACCACAGAGTCAGGTAGTTTATTCCAAACATTAACAACTCTGTTACTGAAGTCATATTCTCTGCAATCAAGATTGGAGCAGTTAACATTAAGCTTAAATCTGTTGTGTGCTCGTGTATTGTTGCAATTGAAGCTGAAGTTACCCTCCAACTGAATTGTGATGACAGGTCCTGAAATCCTCAGCTAAGTCCTCTAACACAGAGAGGGAGCAGGAGGAGAAAGGGAGATACCACAGTGAATTGAGACCGCCTCTTCACTTGATCTTAGTGCTTTCTGCCATTACTGTATTTTTCAGCATATAAGACGCACCTTTTTCTCCCAAAAAGGAGGGTGAAAATCTGGGTGCATCTTATACTCCGAATGTAGCCCCACCCAGCTTCTCAAATGGAGGTTTCAGAGGCTGAAAAAGCATCAGAAACGAAGCTGCAGAAAAGAAGCCCCCAAACAGAGCTTCAGAAAAAAAGCCTCCAAACAGAGCTTCAGAAAAGAAGCCCCCAAACAGAGCTTCAGAGGCTTTTTTTCTGAAGCTCTGTTTCGGAGGCTTTCAGAGGCAGAAAAAAAAGTTTTTTCTCAAATGGAGTTTCAGAAGTTTCAGAGGCAGAAAAAAAAAGCCAAACAAAAGCAAGACACAGAGCTCACAACCAAGAAACCTGTTGCTAACATTCACCTCTGAGAACAGCTGATTGGGGGTATTCCGGGAGGCTGATCCACCTGCCAATCAGCTTTTTTCTTATTTTCCTCCCCAAAAACTAAGATGTGTTTTATACACCGGTGCTTCTTATACATAGAAAAATACGGTATAACCTGCTATGTATCTCTTGTTCACTTTGTTATTCTTTCCTAGACATGCCCAGAGATGGGCTGCTGCCGGTTCGGACTGGTTCAAACAAACTGGTAGTTCCGACCAGTGGTTGGGACCGCCCACCCGCCCCAGCGCTATCTCGTCCTATATAATCATGGTTTTGGTGCCACGCGCATGCACACGCTCACATTTTCAGTTCTGACTGAACCAGTTGTTACATTATGTGACGCCCATCTCAGGGCATGCCTCTAAAAGTTGACTTTCACCTTGCAGGTCGAAGCTTTCTACGTAGCCGAAGAAGAGAACCCATTAATTTTGGAATTGAAGCGAGGTCTTCTCAGCCTTCTCCAATTTCAGACCCAATCTGGAACAATGACTGAGGTACAATATAAGGTTTCACTGAACTACGTAGCATCTGCAATTCTGACATCTCTCCACAGGTAGTCCTCAATTTACAACTGTAATGGAGCTTGCCCATTTACAATCATCGTAAGTCATAATGGTCATAAAGCAGGTCACCCACATATCAGGCCCGATTTTATGACCGTTGTTACAGCAGTCATTAAGCAAATGATCGTTAAATGACTCCATGGTCATTAAGTGAAGCCATTGTTCGCTCTGGGGAAGTAAATGCTCCAGCAAAAATGTTGTAAATTGCGATCATGTGACCATAAGATGCTACAAACAATGGAAAGTGTAGGCTGGTTTCTAAGTCACATGACCATGGAAAGCGGCTGTCAGAACTTTGGAACTGGATTGAGGTCTGTCATAACTTTTTAAATCATATGTCTGGTCATAAATTGAGGACCACCTGTATTAACCATCCCATCATTTTACATGAATACTGAATCTAACTATCCTTCACCTTTGCTAAAAAGTGTTTTCATACATTGAAATAAGTCAGGCCTTATGGTTTAGGCCAGTGGTGAAATTCAAATTTTTTTTACAACCTGTTCTGTGGGCGTGGCTTGGTGGGCATGGCAGGGGAAGGATACTGCAAAGTCTCCATTCCCATCCCACTCCAGGAGAAGGATATTGCACCCTACCCAGTCAGAGCAAGTTCTCCGAACTACTCAAAATTTCCGCTACCGGTTCTCCAGAACCTGCTGAATTTCACCCCTAGTTTAGGCAAGATTCATGATGATTTGAACAATACTGATCCATAATGATCATTCAATTCATTGATTTCCATTTATATGGGCTACTTTTTTTAAATTCAGTACTCTGCACAGCTAACAATATTTTTAAAAAGCACAAAGCAGAAACAAGCAATGACAACAAAACAACATATAAAGCACAGCTAGGGTAAAGGCAAACTCATCAATAGTAAATCGATATCCCCATTGTAGATTATGCTTCCAGAAACAGTAAAAATTTAAACACTGAATAAACGGCACTTATCACAGGCATCTGTTGCTAATCCCAATGATAAAAAAAGTCCCTAAAATTACAGTGTGAGATCACAGGAAAAATCCCACCCTTCCATACAGAAACAGGTCATAATTGGTTTACCCTTCTCAGATATCCTTTTGTTTTTAAAAGCAATCGGAAATTTCTGAGAACTCTAGGAGTGGAATGGTCTGATATATAATGGATTGGAAGAAAAGTATCTTCTTTGTCTCTGGAAGGGGAGTGGAGGTTTTAAGGAGTGATTATGGATTATGATTTGTGCTATATTTTAATTTTTGTTGTTAGTTTTATACCCTGTATTCGGTTCTCGGAAGTCCCGGGGTGGGGAGGAAGGGAAGGAGGGGAGGGGATGAGGGTAGAAAATGGATTGATAGTTAATGTACAAAGATGATTGAAGATGTATAATTAATGTAAGATCGGAGCTGCCTGGCTACCACTTCAGAATGATGGGAAAGAAGGAAGTAGAAGAGAGAAGGAGGTAGGAAAGAGAAGAGGAGGAAGAGGAAAGGAAGTAAGAGGGATAGAAGAGGGAGAAGAAAGGAGTAGGGAGGAAGGAGGAGAGGATGTAGATAAGAGAGGGGGAGGATGGTTGTGGAAAGTAGAAGAAGGTAGAGAAGGAGAGTAAAAGGAAGGGGGTGGTGACCGGGCAGATCCGATTAATTGTATATGATGGTACATTAAATATGTTATTGGATATGTTATTGGATAAGAATGTTAAAATAAAACTTTTTTAAACAAAAAAAAAAAAGCAAGGACAACTATTTCCAGATCCTAGAGAATCAGTTTCATTTTGTGTGGGAATCTCTGCATTTTGTGTGGGAATCTCTAAGTCTGGAACGCATTGGAATAAAGTGGATTTAATATAAATTCAACCCAGAAGAATCTGTTTTATAACAAACAATCCAAAACAGTGCATGCAAAATAGCCAGAATTTCACAAGTAAAATGTTTTTTTTTTAAAAAAAAGCAAAACAGACGTTTGAATTATATAAAGGGCTAATGTTACATCTGCGATTTTAATCACAGTATACCCATTTTTATTGTTTAGGAGGACATTTCCGGGAGCTGTCAAGTTACCTATGCTGTCTCTAAGGATACTGTTTTGAAAACAAAAGACCTAAAGAGCTGCATAAGACCGAAATTTGGATTCAGCACAGCTAACAAAGCAAGTCAATTTCTGTTTATCACGTTGTGTATTATACAGATTTCAGATATACTACAGTCCAGTGGTGAAATTCATTTTTTTTTATTACCAGTGTGTGGGCATGGCTTGGTGAGCATGGCAGGGGAAGGATTCTGCAAAATCTCCATTCCCACCCCACTCCTGGGGAAGGATATTGCAAAATCTCCATTCCCATCCCACTCTACGGCCAGCCAGAGGTGGTATTTGCCGGTTCTCCGAACTGCTCAAAATTTCCGCTACCGGTTCTCCAGAATCTGTCAGAACCTGCCTAATTTCACCCCTGTTACAGTCTGTCTATTAGAACTCTTCCACTCATGACATGCTAAAGTTTATCCAACTAAGTATGAACTGAAATTTTTGAATCCCACCACTGATTATCACTCTATGGCTCAATCCCAGATTCACTAAAACTATATTTTTTTATTTTTGCAAAGTAATGCTTGACTGTAATCAATTAACCTGAGGATCGAGAGTTTGCACTTCTTCCTGCCAGAATGCAGTATGGGAGAGTGTTTCATTTCATTTCATTTATTAAATTTCTATACCGCCCTTCTCCCGAAGGACTCAGGGCGGTTCACAGCCAACATAAAACAGAATTCATACAATATATATAGATAAATTAAAAACACTATAAAAATCTGATTAAATTTTGGCTAACAATTAAAATTAAGTCATTAAAATCAAATAATAAAACCCCAGTTAAAACGCAACACATTAGGCCAGCCCTGCGCGATGAAACAATAGGGTCTTGAACTCGCGTTGGAAGGTCCGGAGGTCGGGAAGTGATCGTAACCCTGGAGGAAGCTCGTTCCAGAGGGTAGGAGCCCCCACAGAGAAAGCTCTCCCCCTGGGGGTCGCCAGCCAACGTTGTTTGGCTGACGGCACCCTGAGGAGACCCTCCCTGTGGGAGCGCACAGGCCGATGAGAGGCTACCGGTGGCAGCAGGCGGTCCCGTAAATACCCCGGTCCTAAGCCATGGAGCGCTTAGCCATGGAGTGTTTGGTGGTCTCTGAGTTTGGTTGTTTGCTTGCTGATATTTCATTACTTAACCTGATAACAACGTTGGAGCGCTGATGATATTGTTACCCAATCAGGTAACGAAACATCTGCAAGCAAACAACCAAACTCAGAGAGCACCAAGAGAGCACCAGTTCAGTTCTGAACTACGTATATTCTCTTCTGCTGGAAAATGCAAAACTGATCATATTTCTGTTCTTTTCACAGATTTTTGGACTCCTGTGGCATCCCACAAGTAAAAGCCATTATGTGATGGAAGGAAATCTCATAAAGTCAGCCTCGTCTGAGGAAAATCATATAATTTATCAAGGCATGAAGTCTTCTGTTGGAGTCAATATCACCTCCAGGTCAGTGGTAAAATCCAAATTTTTTTACTACCGGTTCTGTGGGCGTGGCTTAGTGGGCATGGCTTGTGGGCATGGCAGGGGAAGGATACTGCAAAATCCCTGTTCTCTCCCCACTCCATGGGGAAGGATACTGCAAAATACACATTCCCTTCCCACTCTGGGACTAGCCAGAGATGGTATTTGCCAGTTCTCTGAACTGCTCAAAATTTCTGCTACCGGTTCTCCAGAACCTGTCATTTAAAACCAAAGGTCCAGGGGTGAAATTTAAAATTTGTTACTACCGGTTCTCTGAGTGTGGCTTGGTGGTGGTGGGGGTAATGTGACTGGGTGGGCATGGCCAAATTTTTTTTTTTTACTTTTAAAAGCATTTCATTTCAAGAGGTTGTAGAAAAAATGCTTTTAAAAGCCTCTGGTGATCAGGCAACTCAGCTGGGATCGCCAGAGGAGCCTTTTAAAAGCATTTTTTCTACAACCTTTTCGGCCAAAGAGGTTTTAAAAGCCTCTGATGATCCCAGCTGAGCCGCGCGATCATCAGAGACTTTTTTTTTACTTTTAAAAGAATTTTTTCGCCCGAAGAAAAAAAGCTTTTAAAAGTTAAAAAAAAAAACTTCTGATGATCATGCAGCTCAGTTGGGAAGGGGGGGGGGCAGGGATTTTTGCTATTGGTTCTCCGAACCACCCACCACCATCGTTACCGGATGAGGCAATCCGGTCCAACCGGGAGCATTTCACCCCTGCAAAGGTCCAATTACCAGTCTCTTCCTTCCCTCCCTAGGCAACATCTTGAATTTCTGACTCAAATGCCCGGATCCAAAGAATTATCCGGAAAGAATCTTCAGAAAACTCTGAACTCTCTCCTGGGAAAACCTCAGCCCATTAACTTAACAGGCCAGCCATTCAAAAGGATCTGCAGTGAGTGCCCAACGGTGAGTGAGACATACATTTTAGCCTAAGTTTAAGATGGCTCTTCTGACATTGTCTGAATGTGCCTTTCATAATTTCCAAGCGTTCTGTAATGGGAGTTGAAAACTGAATGCCTACACTAAGGCATTTACGAATGAATCAACGCCAAGCTTCAACGAAAATGATTTAGAACAGAGGTCTCCAACCTTGGTCCCTTTAAGACTTGTGGACTTCAACTCCCAGAGTTCCTCGGCCATTTAGAAGAAACCTTCCCAGATTTCGAAATGAAAATGATCTAGACAGTGGTGGGATTCAAGTAATTTAACAACCGGTTCTCTGCCCTAATGATTTCTTCCAACAACCAGTTTGCCAAACTGCTCAGAAAGTTAACAACCGGTTCTCCCGAAGTGGTGCGAACTGGCTGAATCCCACTACTGGATTTAGAAGAATCCCTTCTTTGTTCTTCATCAAGATATGCAGATCTTCTTACAGGACTAACAGATAGACAGATTAACAGAGTTGGAAGGGATCTTGTAGATCTTCTAGTCCAGTGGTCACCAACCAGTGGTTTGTGGACCACTGGTGGTCGGTGAGAAAATTTTGGTGGTCCACAGAAAAATTATTTGCATTTTTTATATTGCACTAAATACTATTTATCTTTTTAAAAAATTCATATTAGTGGTCCTCAGGATTTAAAATTATGAATTTAATGGTCCCTGAGGTCCAAAAGGTTGGTGACCCCTGTTCTAGTCCAATACCCCCCGAGCCAAGCAGGAGACCCTACATCATTTCTGACAGATGGCAGTCCAGTCTCTTCATCCAGTGATGAAGCTCCCACAACTTCTGAAGGCAACTTCTGTTCCATGGGTTGACTGTTCTCCCTATCAGAACATTTCTTCTTATTTCCAGGCTAAATCTCTCTTTGTTCAGTTTCCAACCATTATTTCTTGTCCTTCTACTAATTTAACATCTGCAGCAGTGGTGAAATGAAAATTTGTTACTACCGGTTCTGTGGCCGTGGCTTGGTGGTGGTGGGGTAATGTGATTGGGTGAGCATGGCCAACTTTTTTTTTTACTTTTAAAAGCATTTTTTCTACAACCTCTTAGGCTGAAGAGGTTGTAAAAAATGCTTTTAAAAGGCTCTGATGATCCCAGCTGAGTTGCCTGATCACCAGAGGCTTTTGTTTTCTTTTAAAAGCCTCTGACAATCCCAGCTGAGCCACGCAATCATCAGAGGCTTTTTTTTTTAACTTTTAAAGGCATTTTTTCAGCTGAAGAAAAAATGTTTTCAAAAGTAAAAAAAAAAACCTCTGATGACCACGCGGCTCAGCTGGGCATGGGAAGGGGGCAAGGATTTTTGCTTCCGGTTCGCCGAACCACCCACCGCCATCACGTACTGGATTGGGCGATCCGGTCCGAACCAGGAGCATTTCCCCCCTAATCTGCAGTGATTCACTTAGCAAATGTGTCAAGAAAAGTCATAAAATGGGACATTTAACAAATTTCTTTTTTAGCAATATAAATTCTGGGCTCCATTGTGGTCATAAGTTGAGGGCTGCTTTCTGTACTAAGTTTGAATTGTTGATAAGGGTGTACATATCTTAAGCTTTATAGTGGCAAGAATGTTTGATTAGCTAGAGGGAACTGCAAATTGTTCTTTTTCTTTTAGCTCAGATCCTACTTGAAAACGTTTGCCAAAAAGAAGATAAAACTTGACCTCTCTAAAGCATCAACTACTTGGCATTTTTCCAGAGTGGTGCAGATGCTGCGTAATGCCAAGAAGAAAGATATCCTTTTACTACTGAAGAAAGCTCCAGAGAGCATGTTGTAAGTAAAGGAAAATTATGATTCCTGTTATCGTTTGACAGATGTTGAGACTGGATTTGGCATTTTTATCCGGCCCAAGGACATGGGATAATCAGATGTTCTTGTTTGATGGACAATTCCATTACAGCTATCTTTGCCGGATGTAAGCTGTTCCAAGTAACCTCTTTTTTTTTTTTTTTTTGCAATTGACTAGTGATGATTTTGTCAATGCCCGTATTATTATTTTCGCTTTCCTGAGGACATCCAAAGTACTGCTTTTCCTTTTTTCAGAATTTTAAAACGAGGGCTAATTAATTCGTTTAGGAATTGAATGTGTGGCATCGTACTTATCCATGGTACTTGCCAGGAGGTATGAGAAAAGTGAAGGCCCCAAGCATGTAATCAAAGTCGCACCCACTTTTCTTGTGTGTGCAATGAGAGTTTGACAGTATACCTTTGGTTGCCATCATAATTTTTTTATCACCCTGCAGATACTGAACCCCTAAACATAATAATTCAGAACTTAACTAATTCTGCAGACACCCTGAACTTAATCATTCTATCTGCGGCTATCTCAACGTCTAACAATTTTGCCTTATCCCATTTTTAGACCCTTCTACATTGAAACTGCAATAGCTGCCCATTCCACACCTTCCTTAGTAGCAGTGACTGAATTTATGGATTTGCAGGGCAGGAAGCAAATGCCCTTGTTGGAAAACTTCCTCTATGCTGCAGCTTTGTCTCCTCGCCCTTCTAAAGAACTTTTCAGTCTGGTGCTTGTAAGTCCAAGTCATTTCAGCTATTCGCTGTACTGCTCTTTCCATATCTTGATGTTTCAATATTTATTTATTTACTTACTTACTTATTTATTTTGTCGAGTACATATTAGATAACATATATAAGTATAAGCATGAATTGAATACATAAAATGAATACAAATAAAGGGAACATTAAGACAGGGACGGTAGGCACGCTGGTGCTCTTATGCATGCCCCTTACAGACCTCTTAGGAATGGGGCGAGGTCAACAGTAGACAGTTTAAGCTTAAAGTTTTGGGGGTTTGGGGAAGAAACCACGGAGTCAGGTAGTGCATTTCAGGTGTTGACCACTCTGTTGCTGAAGTTGTATTTTCTGCAATTGAATTTGGAGCCGTTCACATTAAGTTAGTATCTATTGTGTACTCGTGTATTGTTGTGGTTGAAGCTGAAGTAGTCATTGATAGGTAGGACATTGTAGCAGATGATTTTATGAGCTATGCTCAGGTCATACCAAAGGCAATGTAGTTCTAAATTTTCTAAACCCAGAATTTCAACTCTGGTGGCATAAGGTATTTTGTTGTGAGCAGAGGAGTGGAGGACTCTTCTTGTGAAATATCTCTAGACTCTCTCAATTGTATTAATGTCCGATATACAGTGTGGGTTGCAGACAGATGAGCTGTATTGGAGAATTGGTCTAGCAAATGTTTTGTATGCTCTGGATAGTAGTGTATTATTACCAGAGAAGAAGCTACGCAAGATTAGGTTTCCAACTCTTAATGCCTTTTTGGCAATGTTGTTACAGTTGGCTTTAGCACTTAGATCATTTGATATGAGTACTCTAAGGTCCTTAACAGAGTGAGGGTAATCTACAAGGTCATGTCCACGTAGCTTGTTCTGATTCTTTTTATCTTTTATATTACGCTTTATATTATGTTTATATTATATTTATCTTATTTTTATATTTTATATTTATGTTTATATTTTATATTTATTTTTATATTTTATATTTATATTTTATTTTTATATTTTATATTTATTTTATATTATGTTTATCTCCTTTTACTTTTAAGTGAGTGCATGAAAACGGATGGATGCATGGATGGATGGATCTAGGTAAAGATTTGATAAAAGGTGATAAAATGCTGTACAATCAGGCCAGAAATGCACTAACAAGGGAGATAAGAGCAGCAAAAAGAAGCTACTCTGAAAAGCTAAAGAATCAATTTTCAGCAAATGAACCAGCAAACATGTGGAAAACTCTTAAAAATATCACCGGCTATGGCAAACCTCCTTCCCAGGCTGAAGGTAATCAACAACTGGCAGATGACCTGAATGAGTTTTACTGCAGGTTTGAAAGGAAACTACAGCCACCTATCTCCACAACCCCCATCTCAGACACACCAACAACAGCCAAGCCTCCTACAACTGACCCCATTTCATTGGGTTCACAACCCCTAGTGATCACAGAAAAGGAAGTGCAGGACCTATTTCACAGGCAAAAGCCAGGAAAAGCTCCAGGTCCAGACAAGATAACTCCTTCTTGCTTAAAAGTCTGTGCTGACCAATTGGCCCCCATCTTCACCCATATTTTCAATAAATCACTAGAGATGTGCTATGTTCCTTCTTGCTTCAAACGCTCTACCATCATCCCAGTGCCGAAGAAGCCCACCATCAAGGAACTGAATGACTACAGACCAGTTGCTCTAACATCTGTAGTCATGAAAACCTTTGAAAGGCTAGTGCTTTCCTACCTGAAAACCATCACGAATCCGCTCTTAGACCCCTTGCAATTTGCATACCGAGCAAATAGATCAACAGATGATGCTGTTAATATGGCTCTGCACTACATCCTACAACATCTTGAGTCTCCAAAGACCTATGCAAGGGTCCTTTTGTAGACTTTAGTTCAGCATTCAATACCATCATTCCAGACATTCTTCTAACTAAGCTAAACCAGCTACAGGTACCGGAACAGACTTGTAAGTGGATCACAAGCTTCCTAACAAACAGGAAGCAGCAGGTGAAGCTAAGCAAGATCACATCAAATACCTGTACAATTAGCACAGGGCCCCCAAGGCTGTGTGCTCTCCCACTTCTCTTCTCTCTGTATACCAATGACTGCATCTCCAATGATCCATCTGTTAAGCTACTGAAGTTCGCAGATGACACAACAGTGATTGGTCTCATTCGAGACAATGACGAATCCGCATATAGACGAGAGGTCGAACGACTAGCCTTGTGGTGCAACCAAAACAATTTGGAACTGAACACACTCAAAACCGTAGAAATGGTGGTAGACTTTAGGAAAAACCCTTCCATACTTCCACCTCTCACAATACTTGACAACACAGTATCAACAGTAGAAACCTTCAAATTTCTGGGTTCTATCATATCGCAAGATCTCAAATGGACAGCTAACATCAAAACATCATTAAAAAGGACAACAAAGAATGTTCTTTCTGCGCCAACTCAGTAAGCTCAAACTGCCCAAGGAGCTGCTGATCCAATTCTACAGAGGAATTATTGAGTCTGTCATTTGCACCTCTATAACTGTCTGGTTCGGTTCTGCAACCCAACAAGAAAAACACAGACTTCAGAGGATAATTAGAACTGCAGAAAACATAATTGCTACCAACCTGCCTTCCATTGAGGACCTGTATACTGCACGAATCAAGAAGAGGGCCGTGAAAATATTTGCAGATCCCTCGCATCCTGGACATAAACTGTTTCAACTCCTACCCTCAAAACGACGCTATAGAGCACTGCACACCAGAACAACTAGACACAAGAACAGTTTTTTCCCGAAGGCCATCACTCTGCTAAACAAATAATTCCCTCAACACTGTCAGACTATTTACTGAATCTGCACTACTATTAATCGTTTCATAGTTCCCATCACCAATCTCTTTCCACTTATGACTGTATGACTATAACTTGTTGCTGGCAATCCTTATGATTTATATTGCTATATTGATCATCAATTGTGTTGTAAATGTTGTACCTTGATGAACGTATCTTTTCTTTTATGTACACTGAGAGCATATGCACCAAGACAAATTCCTTGTGTGTCCAATCACACTTGGCCAATAAAATTCTATTCTATTCTATTCTATTCTATTTTGATATGGCTGTGAGATGCCCATGTTACACAGCAACAATGCTATTAAGCAGCACCATAAAAGAATGGTGAATTTGATAAAAAATAGAATTTGACAAAAGTAGAATACCACAATGATTTTTCTATGGTTGTCTCATATATTCACCTATGCTTTGTATTCTGTACTTGGTGACCTTTGGATGAATATTTGAGCTGTCTGCATTGAAAGAAAAGTTTTCTTAGCAACAAGTCAGATGTGCCTGCTCTATTCTGGGATGTTTCTTTGACTTCTCAATAGTCCCGACAGCCTTTGAATCAGAAGCAATATTCAGCCGGTTCAGCCCAGTTTGGGCGAACCGGTAGTAGCGACCTGTGGGTCCGCCCCCCCACTCCCGCCCCTGCCCACTCACCCAGGTGCAATCCCGTCCTACATCGCTGTGGTTTTGACATCGCACACATGTGGAAACAGCATGCATGAGCCAATTGCCATGTGAATTGGCTCACATGAAGTGTTGAGACCACTTTATAATGCCTTGGTAAGGCCACACTTGGAATATTGCATTCATTTTTGGTCGCCACGATGTAAAAAAAGATGTTGAGACTCTAGAAAGAGTGCAGAGAAGAGCAACAAAGATGATTAGGGGATTGGAAGCTAAAACATATGAAGAATGGTTGCAGGAACTGGGTATGCCTAGTTTAATGAAAAGAAGGACTAGGGGAGACATGATAGCAGTGTTCCAATATCTCAGGGGTTGCCACAAAGAAGAGGGAGTCGGGCTGTTCTCCAAAGCACCTGAGGGTAGAATAAGAAGCAATGGGTGGAAATTAATCAAGGAAAGAAGCAACTTGGAACTAAGGAGAAATTTCCTGACAGTTAGAACAATCAATAAGTGGAACAACTTGCCTGCAGAAGTTGTGAATGCTCCAACACTGGAAATTTTTAAGAAAATGTTGGATAACCATCTGACTGAGATGGTGTAGGGTTTCCTGCCTGGGCAGGGGGTTGGACTAGAAGGCCTCCAAGCTCTCTTCCAACTCTGTTGTTATGTTATGTTATGTTATAAGTGTAAAAAAAATTATGGAGAAGCTGAAATTAGAAGTCAAATCTTTAAAATCAGTGGGCAGAGTGATATTTGTTTGATATTGCTGTTGTGCGTTTCTTTTTCCAAAGAACGTTTACATTTCTGGATAGAGAAAATATTAAGTGTTGGGGTGGTTTTTTATGTACTTGATGATAACGATCGCTCAAGTTGGTGTTGATTCCTGGCAATTGCTTGGACAAGTCCCTGAAATTTCTTGGAAGATTTCATGTCAAGAAGTGTTTGCCATTGCCTGCTTCTTACTGCTGGGAGAGAGTGACTGGCCCAAGGTCACCTAGTTGGCTTCATGTCTAAGGCAGGACTAGAACTGATGGTCACCCAGCCTGACGCCTTAACCACTACACCATTCTGGCTCTCTTATATTTCCTTCCTTCCTTCCTTCCTTCCTTCCTTCCTTCCTTCCTTCCTTCCTTCCTTCCTTCCTTCCTTCCTTCCTTCCTTCCTTCCTTCCTTCCTTCCTATAATAAAGGGAAAAGGAAAAAAGGAAAAAAGAAAATGTTGGATAACCATCTGACTGAAATGGTGTAGAGTTTCTTGCCTGGGCAGGGGGTTGGACTAGAAGACCTCCAAGGTCCCTTCCAACTATGTTATGTTATGTTATGTTATGTTATGTTATGTTATGTTATGTTATGTTATGTTATGTTATGTTATGTTATGTTATGTTATGTTATGTTATGTTATGTTATGTGATACCGCATGCATGCACAAATGGCATGCACACACATTTCCAGTGCTGGGCGAACTGGTGTTAATGGTATGTGAAACCCACCTCTGCTTTGAATGTTCTGGGGGGTCTCCCATCCAAGTACTAATCAGGTTCAACTGTGCTTAGCAGTTGGAAATCAAGCCAAGGTTAGCAAGATCTTGCCAACTTGGGCATCTCTCCTTCTGGAAATTGAAGTTCACACTACTGGAGGGCATCCGGATTGGAGGATCTTGATACAGCAAGCATCATCATCTCAATCAAATGCTGAGTTCAATAAACAAAACAAAACACCACCCTTAAATTCTTCAGAATTGTTCAACTCCATTCAAGATGACAATCCTCTTTAATACACCCTTGAATGTATTAGACATCCGCTGCCACGTCTCTCCTCTCTCTTTCTTATAGGACAGACTAAACAACAAAAGCCTAAATAAAGCCACTTGGGAAACAGGAAACATGATCATTGGCAGCCTCGTGGGCAAATTGTGTCAGATGAATCAATGTGACCTAAAGGTGAGTTGGTACAGTATTCTTCTCCTTTCCACTTTGGATTGCCAATCTGAGTTTTGACTGATGTCGCTCCTTTTGGTTAAATAAACTAGGAAGTCAGCCTTGCCAAGGAAGCTATCCTGAAAAAACTTCATGGCTCCAAGACTGACTGGGAGAAGATGATTCACCTGTCGTCTCTGAAAAGTACTCTGCTCCCAGAATTCATCCCCACCTTCCTGTATTATGCAGAGGAAGGCTCATCCACCATCTCAGCTGCAGCGGTGACAGCTCTAAAGAGATTCGGTACCGAGCACATCACAAGCATGGTATGGGATGTCCTGTTGCTAAAAGAAACCTTGCTAAGAATTAATCTTTAAAACCAGGGCTTTAATGAAACACTGCTGCTATGCTCTGCCAGGAAGTGCAGAAGTTATGTACAGCAATTTGATTATTTCTTGATTTGCATCAGAAATTAATGCCATCGTTTCCACAGTACTTTCCATCTTGGATTATTCCTGACTGTACTTCTGACTGTTTCTCCTCCTATTGGTTGAATCTAGAGACAGGTTACAATACATCAGCTACCAGCTGCTAGCTGGGGTTATGGGAACTGTGCCACAGATTTAAAGTGTCTCAGACTTGGAATAGTGGACTTAAATGAGGGTGTTATTGTGCTGAATAAAGTGGTGATGGTTAACCTTTTTGTCGTCAGGTGCCAAAAACGGGAGGAACGAGGGAGGGGGCGTGCGCGCATGTGCCCACACCCATAATTTAATGCCCCCCCGGTGTCCAGCCCCCTATGCATGCATGCACGACACCCCTGCACTCCCCCCCCCGCCAGCTTTTGGCATGCGATGGCAAAAAGGTTACTGGTGGGGTTTTTCCAGAGGCTTTCTTGGAGCCTGGGGGGGGGGGGGAAACGGCCTTCCCAGCCCCCCTGGAGTCCCTCCGGAGGCCAGAAATGGCCCGTTTCCTGACTTCCAGTGGGACTGGAAGGCCCGTTTTTCACTCTCCCCAGGTTCTAGAGGTTTTCTTGGAGCCTGGGGAAGACGAAAACATCCTTCCCCACCCCCCCGGAGGCCCTCAAGAGGCCGGAAATGGTCTATTTCCCGACTTCTGGTCGGGAGGCCTGTTTTTCACTCTCCCCAAGCTTCAGAGGCTTTCTTGGAGCCTGGGGAGGGGGTGAAAACGGGCTTCCCCACCCCTCTGGAGGCCAGAAATGGCCTGTTTCCCAATTTCCAGTGGGACCGGAAGGCCTGAAAATCAGCTGGCCGGCCCAAGCATGCGCGCTGGAGCTGAGCTAGGGCAACGCTCGCATGCCCACAGATATGACTCCATGTGCCACCTCTGGCATGTGTGCTATAAGTTCCCCATCACGGGAATAAAGTATTTGACATAGTCTTCTTCACATTAAAACTTCAGAAAACAGGTTTGCTAGAAATGGATAATGCATTGCCTTCATTGTGCTATTAACTGCATTTGAACCAGTCATAGGACTGTTTTGTTTTTCTTTTTACAACCCTGTAATATCTTGATTCAGGGTGGGGTCAGGGCAACTGGGTGGAGCTGAGCATTTACTAGCCGAATGCCCTTCCTGATACCTACACTGAGTTCACAGCCAATATTTTCTCTTTGCGTCCCGAGAGAGAAACATATATCACTACCTAGGATGAAACTCTCAACCTTTTGAGTGGCAGGCGAGCATCTTCACCATTAGGCTACCATGCCACTCACTCATAAGACTGTTGATGTAGAGGAAGTAGGAGATAGGCTGATTAGATATATACACGCTTTGATTGAACCAAACCAAAAATGGGATTTTAAAATATCGAATGATTAAATAATGCTCCCATTATCCCTTGCCCTTTGCCATGCCTCATAGATATGGTAGAAACCAGAGTTTAACAATATGTTTTTTTTAAAAAATATTTTTATTAAACATTTTTTTAAAACAAAAAGAAATTTTAACACTTTTTTCTTTTCAACAGTTTCGCGTCGGTAATCAATTCTTATACATTTTTTCTCCCTAATCCTAATGTATCTTTTATATGTATATTTCTAATATTAATTATTTTATTTACATAGACATAGACATATACGTGTACACAATTTCCTTTCAATAATTTTTGTTTCCTCCTATTCTTATATTTCTACTCCTATTTCAACTATTATTTCATCTTCCCTTGTCTTTTTTCTTTTTCCTCCAACCATTTATACCATTTCTCCCATACTAGCTAATATTCTGTTTCCTCTTTTTCTTGTATCTCCTTCGTAAGCTTATCCATTTCCACACATTCCAAAACTTTTCTAATTACATTATCTTCGGTTAATAATATCTTGAGATATAGAAAACCAGCATGTCAAGGAAGAAGAGCTGCCATTCAAATCTAGTTATTGTCATTGCATTAAAAACATCTATGGTTTGTATCTGCTTTCTGGTACCAGGTTAAAATGGCCATGAGACGCATTTTCCATCAAGTTCAGAGAAAGTATCAAAAAAAATCACGGTTGGCAGCTGCAGAAATCCTCTTGGATAACAGTCCCACACACGCGGACTTCATCAATATCCTGTTGGCCAGCAAAGTACTTTTACCAGAAATGCAAACATTTATATTGTCCAAAATTCTAGGCATTCTATCTTCTGATAACCATCCAACCAGGTAAACTATATATTGAATGTCGTTATATAAAATTATATCTAATATTGCCTCTCCATGACAACCAGTGTTATTTCTTTTTACCTTCTCCTTCAATCTCTTAAATAAAACTCAATAAAACTTCTTGTGGATAATTCTGCTGCCTAGGTAAAATCAACTTTATGAATCAACTTTATGTTAGGCTCAGCGGCGGGTTTCAAAACCAGTTCTCTTGTGGATGCGTGCGCATTCGCCAGGCGGGTGGGCGGAGCCTCCCACCGCCACTGCTACTGGTTCATCCAATCCAGGGTGAACCGGTAGCAACCCACCAGTTGCTATGTCTTTGATCAACTAGCCCAGGGGTCTGCAACCATAAACACTCAAATAGTCATTTGGACCCTTTTCCCACATAAAAGGAAACACCAGGAGCCACAAAACCAGGGGTGAAATCCAGCAGGTTCTAACAGGTTCTGGAGAACCGGTAGCGGAAATTTTCAGTAGTTCGGAGAACCGGCAAATACCACCTCTGGTTGGCCCCAGAGTTGGGTGGAAATGGATATTTTGCAATATCCTTCCCCTGCCACACCCACCAAGCCATGCCCACAGAACTGGTAGGGGAAAATTTTGAATTTCACCCCTGCACAAAACCCTTCCCGTGCCTGACTATTTCTTGAGCAGCCACAAAACTAGCATATGCAGTTGAATTAAACATTCAGTTTTCTTCTGAAACTGTTCTTTTCTTGGATTTATCCATGGTTGGCCTACCAGGGGTTGAAAAGCTCAATAAATTATGTCCCAGCGGTTGTCGCATATTGGTGGATGTGATGCATATTTTGAGTGACAGGGAGCCGAAGCAGAGGTGGGAAAGAGCCACATACGGCTCCAGGTTGCTGACCCCTGAACTAGCCCAGGGGCATATTTTCTACATCGCTGCTGACAACTATTCTTTGAGTTGGTAGAAATATTTGCTATTACGGCTGCATTTTCTTAGAATTTGAGATTTAGACATGCAAAACAAATTATTCATTTAGAACTCGGGTTCTCAGGTTCTTTGCTCTCTATTGAGATATTCTAGTACATGTAGTCCTCGGCTTATAACCGTTCATTTAGTGATCGTTTGACGTTACAACGGCGCTGAAAAAAGTGCTTTTCACACTTACGACCACTGCAGCATCTCCAAGGTCATGTGACCAAAATTCAGACACTTGGCAACAGGGTCATATTTATGAGCATTGCAGTGTTGTGCGATCCCCTTTTGCGACCTTCTGACAAGCAAAGTCAATGGGGAAGCCAGATTCACTTAACAACCGTGTTACTAACTTAACAACTGCAGCGATTCATTTAACAAATTTTGGCAAAATATGAAAAATATTGCAGCTGGACTTTTTTTTTTTTTTTTTTGACATTGTCCGCTGGAGTTCATCCATGACTTCTTTCCTTTCTTTCTCCACCTCTTCTTTTGATCCAGGCAGCTGATCAAAGAGGTCTTGAAGGATTCAAGGATAAATAATTACTACTACTTCTCACCCAAAGATGGCAGGTCCATCTCTTTCTCAGGATTATTAGCAGGTGCATAATATGGTACTATTTAATCTTTAAACAAAAACAAAAAAATGAGGGAAAAATCCCCTTGATATTCAAAAATATCTATGGAGGCCTCCTGTATCAATGTGGTAAAAAATGCTCTAACACAACCACTAAGTCCAAAGAACAATAACACTTCAAGGATACGAACTAAAGTAAGGATTTCTTTGAAGCTGAAGTCAAATACTGTATTGATGATTACAAGGAACCTGTCTGGGTAATTTTCTTAGCAATTAAATAAAACCATTATTTTCTTCCATTTTTTTTTGCAACCGAATCTAGCCTAAACTTGGAATTTTCTGATACTCTCCCTCCCAAGTATAAATCAAGCCTCATCATGCTTAGTTCTTTCTTTCTTTCTTTCTTTCTTTCTTTCTTTCTTTCTTTCTTTCTTTCTTTCTTTCTTTCCTTCCTTCCTTCCTTCCTTCCTTCCTTCCTTCCTTCCTTCCTTCTTTCTTTCATCTATATTTATCCATCTATATCTAGCTAGCTAGCTAGCCATCCATCATTCCATCCATCCATCCATCCATCCATCCATCCAATCTATCTAATCTCTCTCTCTCTCCCATCCATCCATCAATCCATCCATTCATCCATCATCTATATGTATCTATTTATCTCTATCTTCATCATGATCTTTCTACAATTCAATTCAATTCAATCTTTATTGTCAAAGCACAACACATGTACAATGAGATTGGCTGAGCCTCCCTTCGTGCACATGTCTATCATCTCCCTCCCTCCCTCCCTCCCTCCCTCCCTCTCTCTCTCTCTCTGTCTCTGTCTCTGTCTCTATCTTTCTCTCTCAATGAATATGCTACATGCCATAATCACAAATAGTATTTGACCTTCAGAAAATAAAGCTTAAAGGCAATTTTATTCCTATGAGTGTACTGCTATGGTTATTATGGAATAAAATAACCACAGCAAATACATATTAAATAAACAGCCCCCTCTCACTTGATTTCACTATTCAGAAATCCTAAATAGTACTTTTATGCAAAATCACTTCCAAAGTGAGAGAGATTTTGATTTTGTACTTGAGATGGATTCACATGTCTGTGTTCATCACTCAACGATAAGGTTTCAGTTAGGGGTGAAATCCAACAGGTTCTGACAGGTTCTGGAGAACTGGTAGCAGAAATTTTGAGTAGTTCGGAGAACCAGCAAATACCACGTCTGGCTGGTCCCAGAGTGGGGTGGGAATGGAGGTTTCACAATATCCTTCCCCCAGGAATGGGGAGGAAATGGGGTTTCAGTGCTCTAGTAAAATGCTCTGCCATGAGTTGCACACACCCTGAACCCCTTTTGTAAAATTTCACGGCTCCCATCCATCCTTCACCCACTCTAGAGAGATAGAAATTATAAAAGATACATAAATCTATAAATAAAAATAAATAAAAAATTCACTCACTATGTGACATCATGGTGCCATTTTCCACCCTACTCCTATTTGCAGGCATCTAAAATAGTAAAAGAATTGCCGCTGGTGTCAAAAATGTGTTTTTTTTCCTACAATATGTAGTACATACTACAATATGTACATCCTATGTGGTTCTCCTTTTAGGAAAGCTTTTGAAAAAGTGATGGAGTTGTTATTTGCTGTACAAGGCCTCACAGCAGCCTTCGTATTCATTATTGTCTCCTTTTTCCCCCTTCAGCCACTGAAGATGCATCTTCTACTTTTGGTGTGGAACTCTTATTCTCAGATTTTGGTTTACTTCAAAAGAGCACCACTAATTTTGATATTGAGAGTCACGGCCACCGTCTCCAAGCAGCTCAGGTCTGATGGTTTATGTAGTTGATCAAAGTCTCTTCTGCTAGTCAAGACAATTCTCAAGACTTCTCCTAGCTACCCATCATCTTCTGGCAGCTACTTAAATGTCCCATTAAATTTCTACAAGATGTATTTCTATCCTTAAAGTCATTTCAGGACTTCCCAGTATGCCTTGAATGATTGTCCATGCTCACTAACTAGGAACCAGATCAGTGGTGAAATCCAATTTTTTTTACTACTGGTTCTGTGGGCATAACTTGGTGGGCGTGGTGTGGTTTGGTGGGCATGGCAGGGGAAGGATACTGCAAAATCCCCATTCCCTCCCCACTCTGGGACCAGCCAGAGGTGGTATTTGCCGGTTCTCCGAACTACTCAAAATTTCCACTACCGGTTCTCCAGAACCTGTCAGAACCTGCCGGATTTCACCTCTGAACCAGATAGACAATTGATTGCCTAGATATCATCCAAGCAGCTTTAAAATTATGTCATTATTTTTAATCACAATTGATTGCATTTTAAAGTGCTTCACTAGCTATGAAACAGTGATGCAGATTTTTTTTCCCAACCCAATTTACATTGGTCCGAGTGACGTATTGAGGATGATATTCTAGAAATAGACCGGAACAATGTGCCTCTTTGATCATATTAAATATCATAATTTAGTGGCAATGTTTGTACTTCTGATCTGGCACCTGTCTTGGGTCTATCTTCCTTATTTTGGAGCCTTCCAAATATTTTGGGCTCCTGTTTTTATGAACTCTATCCACCTTGGTGAGTAGTCCTAGATGATAGCAGTTGAAATCCAATGTGTCTAGACCAGATGTGGGTTTCACATAATTTTACCACCTGTTCACCACGCACCAAAAATGTGAGCATGCGCGCCTTCTACGCGTGCACTTTGCTCATGCGGCTTGCATGCATGTGCATGGCTTAGAAAACATAGCTAAATAGGACAGCATAACACTGGGGTGGAGGGCGGGCCCAACCACCCACAGGTTGCCACTACCAGTTCACTCAAACCGGTCTGAACTGGCTAAATACCACCACTGGTCTAGACCAGAGTTCTCCAAACTTGGCAACTTGAAGACTTGTGGACTTCAACTTCCAGAATTCCTCAGCCAGCTATGCTAGCTGGAGAATTCTGTGAGTTGAAGTCCACAAGTCTTAAAATCCACAAGTCTACCAGTTTGGAGACACCTGGTCTAGACAGCAGCTGTTTGAAGAAAGATATCCTTGTTTTCTCCCAAAGCCTTTCATTTGCTTCAGTCACCAGTAGTTTCAGTACTAGCAGGGAAAATCTAGCAAGCATCAGCAGAAGACCTAAATGGCTTTTAATGGGTTTACCTGGTAGAAATTTGGAAACAGAGATTACACAACCTTTAAAAGCATACCAAAATATAAATAGAAAAAAAAACTGCATCAGAGCTGTGGTGGCGCAGTGGTTAGAATGCAGTACTGCGGGCTATTTCTGCTGACTGCCGACTGCCTGCAATTTGACAGTTCAAATCTCACCAGGCTCAAGGGTGAATCAGCTGTCCATCCTTCCGAGGTTGGTAAAATGAGAACCCAGATTGTTGGACCCAGATATGCTGATTGTGTAAACCGCTTAGAGAGGGCTGTAAAGCATTATGAACAGGGGTGGGCTTCAAATATTTTAGCAAGGGGTTTTCTGCCTGGTTGCTGGGTGGGCGTGGCCATGGTGGATGTGGCCTAGTTAGTCTCCTGTATCACAGCAGGGGGGCATTTTTGCCCTCCCTGGGCTTCGGAGGCTTTCTTCGAGCCTCCAGGAGGGCAGAAACAGCCTCCCTAGGCTCTGGAGACCCTCTGGAGGCTGAAAATGGGCCCATTTCCTGAACTTTCAATAGGCCCTTTTTCACCCTCCCCAAGCCTCTGTGCATGCCCTGTACTTACCTGCATCCAAAACAGGCTGTGTAGAGACTCCTAGGAGGGGCGAGACAGGGTGGGCGAGGCCAGCCAGGAGTGGGATTTGGGGGTTCTCTGAACTGCACAGAACCTTCGCTAGAGGTTCTCCTGAACCCGAGAACCCCCAGCAGCCTACCCCTGATTATGAAGCTTATATAAGTCTAAGTGCTATTGCTATTGTTATCACACTTTATCTTTCTGTGCATCCTGCAGGTGGTTGTCGAAGCAAAAGGGCTTGAAGGATTGTTGGGTGGAGATGTAACTGAAGATCAGGTGGACTTTTCAGCTGGCATGTCTGCCATTTTGCTTGACATCCCATTGCGGCCAATGATCTTCTTTGATGGATATTCAGATCTAATGTCGAAAATGTTTATGAGCTCAGGAGAGCCTATGAACGTGATCAAGGGGAACCTGCTGTTGGTGGATCATCAACAGGTATTAGTCCCATAGGATATTTTTGACAGCTCTAAAATCTTTACGTCATTAAGAATAGACCACTTTGGAAATTATTTTTATCTGTACTTGGAAGGAAGCCCCATTGAACTTTGATTTATTTTGGAATGGCTGTATACCTCTAGTGATTGCGCTGACCGTGTCCAAGGCAACAGTAACAGAATGTTATTGCTCCAGGCAGTTCCACTTCAATCTGGGTTGCAAGCTGTGATTACTCTTCAAGTTGGACTGGGCTTAGATATTTCAGCTGACATCAACATGAATATGTGGGAGCAGGAACTCAACACAAGTATTAAATCAAGGTATGTGAATAGGTGCCAATTTCACCTCTAAACAGTGGGAATGGAATGGAATGGAGGAATGGAATGGAATGGAAAAGGAGGAGGAGGAGGAAAGGAGGGGAATGGAATGGAATGGAAGAGGAGGAGGAGGGGGAGGAGGAGGAAAGAAAGAAGGGGAATGGAATGGAATGAAGGAATGGAATGGAATAGAAGAGGAGGAGGAGGAGGGGGAAAGAAAGAAGGGGAATGGACTGGAATAGATTAGAACAGAACAGAACAGAACAGAATAGAACAGAAAAGAATAGAATAGAAACCTTTATTTGGCCAAGTGTGATTGGACACACAAGGAATTTGTCTCTGGTGCAGAAGTTCTCAAGTGTGCATGCAAAACAACAATGTAATAATAAGCATAATAACAAAGCATTACAGTGATATCAAAAGAGAAGGTAGTGGAACAGATGAGAAGGATAAAAGCAATACAGCTATCCTATATGGGTAAATACACTTAGACATAAGACAATACCGTGGGAATAAAGGGTTCAGTAGAGTGATGGCATGAGGGGAAAAAACTGTCTCTGTGTCTAGTTGTTTTGGCATGCAATGCTCTGTTGCGGTGTCCCAAGGGGACGAGGTGAAACAGTTTATTGGGCAAAGTTCATGAAAGTTATTTGACAAAGTTAATGAAACCAAGCCTTTAGTTTATATCATATCCACTCATGAAAACCTATAGGAGGGATATTCTGTTCTCTGGTTATACTTATTGATAGCATTGATAGCAATTTGGTCAAATGGCTGGCCACTGCTGAGATATCCTTATTATTTATCATGGAAGTTTTTGCCAAAATGGTGCCCTTCAAATGACCTACACCAGTGCTCAGAGAATTCCTGCTGAAGAACCATGTGTCATGGTTCCGATTAACGAACCCAAGCAAACCAGAACTCTGAAGCCAAGTTCTTCCTCAAAGAATTTCTTTATTGGATACATCATATTGGCACAATCAAATGCAAAAACCAACTTTGTTTCCTTTAGTTTCAGTATAATTAAAATAGGAAATAAGTCACATTCCCCAAAAGTCACAGGTCATATTGGCCAATTTAATCTAAATTGGTGGGCTCTCCAGGCACTCCTCCCCGGCTCTATCTACCACCTGTAGAGATGACCTTGGTTCCCACGAGAAAGTTCTGCGTTTTGTCTAGCCATGCATTTCATCCTCCTTCTTTCTCCCAACTCTGAGCAATTGAGGAATAGAAAAATGGCTTCTGCCAGGTTCAATTTGAAGTTGACAACATGTTTGTATGGGAATCTGGGAACTTTTGTCCAACAAATGGGGAAATGTAGAGTATTTAGTGTCATTCCAAGGAAAATTTACCATTGCAACAACGTAGCCAGCTATAAGGCCGACTTTTTAAATTTTTAACTGCTTCTTCTCCTCCAGATTTATATTCAACTCAATCCAATTTATGTAATTTGTGCCATACAAACAATCTTGTTCCATCAGTAAATATGGAAGATTGGCCTTACAGGATTGGCCATACTAGAGACACCGTTTCTCTGAATATCAGTTGCTGGGTGACAACAAGAGAAGACTGATGCACTCATGTTCTGCTTGGTGATCTCCAGCTGGCCATTATAGGAAATAAAAAGTTAAAAGGAGTCCCTGTGGATTTTACTCGGCTAGTCATTGCTGACTATAGGGTTATAGTGTTCATTTCCCTTTCAAGGTCATTGAGCCTGCGCTGTCTGAAGACATTTCTGTGGTCGTGTGTCTAGGATGATACCACGGAACACTGTTACTTTACCACTGAAGTGGTACTTATTTATCTACTCACATTTGTATGCTTTCAGACTGCTAAGTAGGCAGGAGCTGGTGTGAAAACGAGAACTCACCTTCTCCCATGGCTCTCAGGTCTCAAACCTGGGCTGCCAGCTTTCCAGTATGACAAGCCCAGTGTTTTAACCACTGAGCCACCAGACTGCCCAATTGTGGAAAATACCAAATTGATGTTTATTCTGATCCAGCAGGGATCTTCTTACATTTCTGTAGAGTAGAAAGCAATTTTTTTTTTAAAAAAAGTGTCCCACTGGTGTCAGCATTGATCTGTTCTTTTTCTCCCTATTACAGAGGTGCACTGACTGTTGATTTCCAAGCAGAGGTGGATACTTCCTTCTTTCAAGCCACACTCAAAAGCCAATCAGACGTAGAACTGGGCACAAATGTTGAAATTCTTGCTAGGCTTAGTTTGGGTCCCATGTCCATGTGTCTGCAGCTTGCAGAGCAACCAGTCTCTTACAGGTAAACTAGATTTAAATTTTAAGCCAAGACACTATGGAGTCCAAAACTAGAAATAATCTTAGACATTGCTATGGGTACTGTTTTATTTTGCTTTAAAAGTATTCTCCTAAGTAATTATGACCTTTCCACTGTGAGCATTGGAACATGTGCTGTTCCTGACTTGTAGCCATACATCAGCTGAAGCATGCAAGGTTTATCCCAATTGCTAGAGAATTAAACAGGGTTTAGCACAGGTGTCGGCAATTTTAAACACTCAAAGAGCCATTAGGACCCGTTTCCCACGGAAAAGAAAACACTGGGAGCCACAAAACCCATCCCATGCCTGACTATTTCCTGAGCGGCCACAAACTAGCTTATGTAATTGAATTAAACATTCTGTTTTCTTCTGATTTTTTTCTTTTCTTGGATTTATCCATGGTTGGCCTACTGGGGGTTTGAAAAGCTCAATAAATTGCGTGCTGGCGGGTGTCGCACATCGGCCGTTGACACACATGTTTTGAGCGATAGGGAGCTGCAGCAGAGGAATGAAAGAGCCACATGCGGCTCCAGAGCCACGGGTTGCTAACCCCTGGTCTAACACATGTAAGGATCACCGCTGATCAAACTTCAAAACAGATTCAGTTCAGATGCTAAACCACCTGGTTTTGTTGGAAACTGTTGTGTCTCGTCCGATCTCACCACAGCCTTCTTATCTGCTTCCGAACACGGAGGAATGTCCTAGTATGCCTCCCGGCCCCAGCCCTGGCTCCATGCCCAGACAGGCTGAAGAGGAGGAAATACCTCCAGCCCCCAGCTCTGGCTCCATGCCCAGGCAAACGGAGCAACTAGACCCTCCCCCTCCTCCACAGCATGTGAGCCTGAGGGAGGTCAATTGCCAACAGCTGCAGACTGGAGTGACCCTCGCGTCAGAAGACTTGATAGACGGAGGCAACAGAAGGAAGGGAGGGGCAGGCCTGGATAAGTGCTGAGTCATGGAGCCACACCCCATGGCCTATATAAAGGACCTGCTTTCTGGCATTCTGAGTCAGGCAAAGTCTAACATATCTTGCTGAAGTCACTTTCTGGTCTCCTACCTGCCCTGAGGACTTTGCTAGGATTTTGGCAGAGCTGCAGAGGCACGCCTGATTCGGATTTCCCTGACCCGGCCATCAGGGAGGAGTGGGACACGACAGAAACTTACATCCGATGTAAATTTCAAGTATACAGTATTAAAAAAAAACCCATAAAATTCTAAGCCAAATGGCTAATGAATGGTCCTTGGTGCCCTCTGAGCTTGGCGGTTTTTTTGCAGACGGTTCATTAACCAAACTAGGTAACATCATCAGTGTTAGTAAGGAGTGGGGTTTGCTCTTAGTTTATATTCTAGCGGCTTGCCCTGTCAGTGTTAGTGAGGGTGATATTGGAGGTTCTTTTTATATATAAACAAATAAAACCATCAGCAATCCCCATCAGCACCTCCCCATCAGCAATCAGCACCCAAATGATCATAGATTAATTTCAAGATTAACCTCAGACCAACCATCAAGAAGTAAACAATACCCCAATCAAGGAACTGCCAAACAAGGTAAACAGTAAACAGCCCAACCAAAGAATTTCCAAGACCCACCAACACTGACAGGGCAAGTCACTAGAATATAAACTGAGCAAATCCAACTCCTTACTAGCACTGGTGATGTTAATTTTACACGCATAGGATACCACATGTTAGATGAGGTTAATTTTCATGTATGTTTCACTTTTTTCCTCCTTGCAGGGAAAAGTTCTTTGTCTCTGAATCATCTGCAAACTATAGCACTCACGTTCGCAAAGGGAGACGGGGTACGACACCTGGGCATGGATTTGCTTTCTACAGAGCCAACTCTGAAATGTGTAAAGTCCTGCTCGCGGGAAAAAATCTATAATAATAAAAGCAACGTTAATTTGTTACAATACAGGCTCACTGGTTCTTTTCTCATCGTTCATATTGCTCTGACCTAGGCTCCCTTAAAAAGCAGGAAGCAGAGTCTTGGTCCCAGCAAATCCTCTTTTATTTACACAGCTGTGAATTCCTTTCATTCACAGTCAGCAAGGCCTGTCCAAACAGTTTTTCAAAGGGAATATTTATCAATACAGACCTTATTGAAACATAGTACAAGGCAAAACTTGGCAATCTCCGAGAGTCACGGAACAAACAAATTGTTTCCTGCAAAAGCCCACTCCCCATTCACTCCTCTTTTGTTTCCTATGGGAGGGGCCAATCACCCCTACAAGGTGTGGCTTTACTCCCAAGTCGACTCTGCTTTCTTAGTTGTTCTTGTCTTCTGGCAGCTCTGTGCATGCGCCCACTGGGAACGGGCTCCAGCTGTTCCTCTGCCTCACTGCTGTCTAGCTCCCTCTCTGCCTTGGATGCAGAGCCCTCATCCAAGCTTTCCCCAGCCCCCAGGACTGGCCCATGTTCCTCCCCAACCTCCTCACTGTCCGACTCTGCTGTCAGCTCTGCTGGCTGCCGGCGGGCCACAAAACATATCTAATCTACATTGTCATTTTAAAATGGGGAATCCAAAGCCTTGTTCTTTAACAGGGAGAGCAAAACAAAACCAAATATTACACAAAACAGGCTTGTAACCTTTAGAGCCCACCTATCCAATCCATAGTCCAACTGTGTTGCAATGGTGAAACCTATCACTAATCTACAGAAGCCTGTAATTTCCTTCCTTTCCTAACATTATTTCAAAACAGTGTAGCCTCACACAGTTTGATTGGATAAATGTGCACTTTGTGCATGCTCCATAATACCATTTCCCAATGTTTCTATTTCACTCTTTCTTCTGGCCTTTGGCAAGGGTGAAAGAACCCATATTTTACAGACGTTTGGCATTTTTAGTTGAAACACTTCAGGTGAGAAAAACCTATCCCTGCAATCCCAGAGAGGCACAATTAGGTTTGAAGTTTTGATGAAGTATGAAAATTCTTCCATTTCCATCCAATTGCAGAGAAATTAACATGGGTGGAAACCTCAAGGAATCCTAGGGAAAAGACTGCCATCTAGATTTACAGTATGTTTATAATATTGGCGGGAGTATTCTAATTCTTTTTAAAATCATTGAAGTGAATTCATTATTTCTCAGTGGAATTCACTCTCCCGAGATGAGACAACCATTAGGTCAGTTGGGTTTGAATTCAGGAAGATAATTCCTCCAGCAGCTGAGTCATAATGCTTCTACCGAAATGTCACGTTTCAAAGTGAGACCAATTATTGCCTTCATGCTTGGTTCTCCACCATGGGAAGTAGGATACTGGACTGGATTTTCTTCCCATCAATCTAAAATTTTATAGATTAGGGGTGTCAAACTCAAGGCCTATGGGTGGAATATGGCCCGCAGGGTGCTTAAATTTGGCCTGTGGGACTGGCCTGGAAACAGCAAAGGACTGGCCTGCGGGGCCACCAAAACGGGATGTGGGGGCCGCACGTGGCCCCCATGGCCCATTTTTTGCCTAGATGGCCTCCTGCAACACTCTGCTGGGCCAAAATGGGGCACGGAAGCTGCGTGAGGTCCCCTCATGCCCCATTTTTGGCCTGGATGGTCTCCTGCAGCACCCTGCCAGACAAAATGGGGTTTAGGGGGCCTCACACCACTCCCCTGCACCAGTTTTGGCCTGGACAGCCTCCTGCAGCACCGTCGGCAAAAATGGGGTACAGAAAGGCCTCGCACAGCCCCTCATGGCCTGTTTTGGCTGGCAGAGTGCGGCAGGAGGCCGTCCAGGCCAAAAATGGGGCACAGGGGGCCTCATGGGTACCCCCTGTGCCCCGTTTTGGCTACCAGAGGCACCGCAGGCTTGTACTTTGCTGTTTCCAGGCCAGCCCCGCAGGCCAGATTTAAGCACCCCACAGGCCAGATCTGGCCCGCGGACCTTGGGTTTGACACCCCGTTCTATACCCTTGTTTCACCTGCCTTTCCAGGGCTACTGAATATTACTTCCCATTAATCAGTTGCACATGGATGGAGGGCTCTCCATTTAGAAGAAAGAATCTCTGCTTCTTTTGAATTTTTGGTGCTGGAGATGTTTCCCCCACCTCAACACTTGAGGACCCCTCTTGAGGACTATCTAAGCTTCACCAATATTTCACAGCATGTGATATGCAGCATACAAACTCCAAGGCTATATAATCCCTTGGCAGTTTTAGCTTCAGGCAGATCCTCCCCTGCCACCTAAATCAAACATAAATGGCCCTAAATCAATGACCATTCAGCCACTTTAAGTTACTCAAAGATTGTATTCCTTCCTTTTATAAAGAAAACATCAGTCCTTTATGAATTGCCCATTTCCTTTTACAGAGTTAATGCCTCTCTTCTCACGCACGCACCCAACCCCAAAATAATAATAAAAAAATAATAAATACCCTTAAAAATCCAAATCTCATATTCACAAAACTCTTACATACGGTAATATTCATCAAGTTTACAACTCTTCGATTATTGGATTTGCCTGAAAGCATTCCCCTGCAATGAATCCAGAGACAAAGAATCTATCTTTAACGAAACATTTCAACTGGATATCTTCTGCATATTTTCATATCAGTTGAGACTTTCTCACCCTGGTAACTGTGATATAAATGGACAATTGTCTTTTATATCAGGGGTCTCCAACCTTGGTCCCTTTAAGACTTGTGGACTTCAACTCCCAGAGTTCCTCAGCCAACTTTGCTGGCTGAGGGACTCTGGGAGTTGAAGTCCACAAGTCTTAAAGGGACCAAGGTTGGAGACCCCTGTTTTATATAATGAAAAGGGGCGATTGGAGCGGGTGGAGGAAGAGAAGCATTTTCTTCATATTATAGCAATGCAGTTCACCTAATGTTTTCTTTGCCCAGAGATCTCCAAAGGGGGTTGTGGGAACATAGTAGTAGAACATTTTACTTTGATTTTGCAACACACTTCTCAATGCTTAGTAGTATTTTGAGAAGCAGGTCTCTGGGTAATGTCCAAAGGGTTTAAAAATAATAATACATTATTAATAAAATAATGGGGGTGGGCACAAAAAACATTGTTAGGGGAAAATGGCTGAGACTATGGCAGAATGAGGAAATCATAGCCCGGCCAGGGATAAGAATTCTTTGTAAGGATGCCAAACTCTTTGTGTATGGTCCATTGAAGTAAGAGTTCTATTTATTATATTGGTACAGGTAGCACCCTAATTCTTAATGGAACAAATTCAGGAAAATTGTGAGTTAAGAGGGAGAATAAACATTCCCACCAGTGGTGGGTTTCAATTTTTTTTACTACCGGTTCTGTGGGTGTGGCTTGATGACCGTGGCATGGCTTGGTGGGTGTGGCAGGGGAAGGATACTGTAAAATCTCCATTCCCACCTCACTCCAGGGGAAGGTTACTGCAAAATCCCCATTTCCTCCCAATCAGCTGGGCCTTGGGAGGCAGAGAACAGATGGGGGCGGGCCCAGTCAGAATTTTTACTACCGGTTCTCCGGACTACTCAAAATTTTCACTACCGGTTCTCCAGAACTGGTCAGAACCTGCTGAAACCGACCTGTGATTCCCACACACAAATCTACTTTCATGTTACAAAAGTTGCTGAAGGGCGAGAATTACTTTGTCGCTCTCACAGGCTGGTCTTGGGAATGACATTCCTGTTAGTCTAAGACAGTGGTTCCCAACATGGGACCCACACCCCACAGGGGGGCTATTTGATTTTTTAATGGAGGACAATTGGAACCTTGTTTAAATCAAGTTAATAGCCTTTTAGGCTTCCTCCGCATGAGTAGGAGTTCACTTTTTGGATAGTAAGAATTATATAACACCGGGAGGGAGGGGCGTCAGGATTTTAGAGATGCTTAGGTGGGGCATGGCCAAAAAAAAGTTGGCAACCACTGATCTAAGAGGTGACAGTTCGAATTCACAAATGCAAGGTTAAGAGAACATGCTTGTTTTCCACTTCTCCTTTTAATTCGGAGATTTGTGCCATATCCTGGAACACTCGTTTTGCTCGGAGTGGTTATTAAGAACTGATGTCAAAATTGCCACCAGATTCTTTTTTCAGCCCTTAAAGGTCAAATGGAGAGTCAAATTATAAAACTTTTGTCGATAAAAATGCATTCCTTACAAAAGAAATGTTTAACCAACAGGGTGCTCATTTAACCACTGCCTCAGAAAAGTTTGGAAAATTGGGTTGGTCACTTGGGTGACTCAATTTCCAATTGTCATGACTTATAGCCATGATTAGGGAGGCTCTATTCTGGTCGTAAGTCTAGGACTACTGGTATAAGCAATCTAATTTCCAGTAATGTTACTGAACAACCAACAGACCCAAGCAACTGAGAATGGGAAGAGAGAACTATGGGGTCACTGATCAAACCAAAAGCATTATTGTCTTTTAGTGTTCAGTGACATACACAGCTTAGTTTGGAATTCAGAAACTGTTTTTATATACTTACATTGATGGCTAGAATGCATTTAGCCCCAAAGGCACATTTTCTTCTTAGATCCTAAAAAGAAAGATTTCTAGAATGGGGCAGAGTAAACATACATATGGCTTCAGTGGATAATCGTACCCCACATTCTTTGGGACCCTGTTTTGGGGGAAACTGAGTCCTGAATAGAAGGTCCTGCAAAGATTTAGGTAGTCTTTTGAGGCTGGTTATTCTACTGCAAATGGTGAATGCAGCAGATGGAAATCGTTAGGAAAAAGGAAGACTCCTGGCTAATATAGGCAGTTTTCGCTAATAGATTCACAGCAGCTTTCAATAATTTGATAAAATTTAAATGACATTCATTGCACCAGTCCCTCTTACTTCAATGGATTAGCATTCGTAATTCAAACTCAGTTTGACACATCTGGGGGAACAGATGAAGTGAAAACTGAATCCCAAAGGCAAGAATTTTCAAAGGCTCTTAAAGATTTGGATAAGTATTTACATTATAATAAAAGAACTTGACTATGGCTAGGATGAAAGCTCTTATCACAGCATTCCTGATTCAAGACGGGGAGGATAAGACTAAGAATATTTTACCACCAGTGATGTAACTGCTGGTAAAAGATTCTTATTCTTATCCTCCTGTCACCGGGGGTAAAAGATTCTTATACAATTTTAGTTTTATTCCTCCTCCTTCTCCTCCTCCGGTCTTATCTAACCCCCTTTTTCATCACAACGGCTTAGTCAATCTTGACTTTTCTACTGGCTGTTGACTAAGCCGTTGTGATGAAAAAAGTGGTTAGATAAGGCCGGTGGAGGTGGTGGAGGAGGAGGAAGAGGAGGAGGAATGAAACTAAAATGGTAGCATATAGCATGTCTGCTATGAAGCTAGAAGACAGGACTATTCAAGGGGAAGATGGCTAAAGAAGAATGAGAATAAAGCAAACAGTGGAATGAAAGGAGAGAAAAGGAAAGTGGACACAGAGGACGGCAGCATGTGAGATTAAGGGAAGCCAATATTCACATTCTTTTCTTAGAATCATAGGGCTGGAAGGAATGGTGGGTTTCAAATTTTTTTACTACCGGTTCTGTGGGTGTGGCTTGGTGGGCATGGCAGGGGAAGGTTACTGCAAAATCCCCATTTCCTCCCAATCAGCTGGAACTTGGGAGGCAGAGAATAGATGGGGACGGGGCCAGTCAGAATTTTTACTACCGGTTCTCTGAACTACTCAAAATTTCCGCTACCGGTTCTCCAGAACTGGTCAGAACCTGCTGAAACCCACCTCTGGCTGGAAGGGACCTCATACCTCTAGTCCAACCTGCTACCCCAATGCAGGGGTCTTTATTCCATCCCAGACAAATGGTTTTCCAAACTTTTCTTGAAAACCTCCTGTGATGGAGCACCCACCAACTCTGGGAGGCAAACTGTTTCATTGGTTTATTGGCTCTCACTGCTAGGATATTTCTCCTTACTTCCAAGTAGGAGATCACTTTAACCTGTTGCTTCTTGTTCTGTCCTCAAGTGCTTTGGAGAATAAGTCAACTCCCTCTTCTCTGTGGCTCTCCTTCAAGTATTGGAAAACTTCTATTGTCACCCCTAAACCTTCTCTTTGTTAGACAAGACCAGGGGTCAGCAACCCGCAGCTCTGGAGCCACATGTGGCTCTTTCATTCCTCTGCTGCGGCTCCCTGTCGTTGGTCAGCTCCACAATTGATAGGACTTTCGGTTAGGACAGGTAGGGGAAAAAGGATGCCGTGCTAGGAGGAGTCTCTATGGTGGGGGAGCTGGACTTCCTGTCAGCTCCAGAATTGAATGGGGGGCTTCCGGTTAGGACCTTTGTGGCTCTTTTGAGTATTTAAGGTTGCCGACCCCTGGACTAGACCTACCTAGTTCCTTCAATAGTTCATCATACGGTTTAGCCTCAAGGTCCTTTATCATCTTTGTTGCTGTTCTCTGGATAGTTTCTAGAGTCTCGGTATCTTTTTGTGTGTGTATCATGGTGACCAAAACTGGAAGCAATATTCCAAGCATGGCCTCACATATTGAATGAAATACTAGCCATCCAAGTGTTTGGCTGCTGGCCTTGAAAATATATGAATGCTTCTGACCTCTGCTATCAAGGGATTTCCTGTATCATTTAAACCAAATAAAACTATGATGCCAATCTTCTTTCTATTTCCTTTCCCACAATTCTATATAATCAGGATCAGTTTCCCATAATAGCAGACTTTAAAAACAGCTTCTCAAAATGTGAGAGGTATACTTTTTTTTATCTTTCCTAAAGTTTCAGAGAAAACAAATGTTAAATGTCTATTCTGAATGCAAAACAATTTATAGGCTTGCCAGAGATCTAGTAAATGAGGTGGGTTTTTTTTGCAAAAAGAAAAACACAGTACTCGTCCCAATCCTCTAAAAAAAGGAAGTCTTTTCATAGCCATACCCAGATCATCTCACAGAGAAAAAAAATGTGAGAATTGAGAAGTTAACCCAGACTACTGCAAATAAAAGCTGTTCTGATCCCTGAGATTATGCTCGTACCATTTTAAAAAGGGGGAAAAAAGGATAGATAGTGAGGGGCTCTCAACTTGCACGTGTGACGCGAATATGTTCCTAGGAAATGGAAAGGTGATTGCTATAAAATCTAAACCAACCACTTCCCCTGAAAATAAAGAGATTTAAGGTCATACATGGAATGGAATGCAATGGGGTATTAAGACAGGCTTGATTTAGTTATTAAAATACATTAAATACAGGTGGATAGCTTCCCTGTATGTCATTCCCCCTACATAGACAGTAATCTTATAGCACGTGCCTCTTATGTTCTTCAACTTAATGAAGTCAAAGTCAAAACTACCAATACGTTCCTGGTTATGTGTCACCCTGAGCAGTTTTTAAATGGAAGTCATGTCCAACTATGGCAACTTTAAGACCTGTGGGCTTCAACTCCCAGAATTCCCCAGCCAACACTGTTAGTGTTGTGGTCCACCTGCAGTCAGCGGAGCTAGCAGCGGAGTTGGACAGTGAGGAGGCTGGGGAGGACCATGGGTCAGTCCTGAACTCTGAGGAAGGCCCAGACGAGGGCTCTGCGTTGGAGGCAGAGATAGGGCCAGGGCCATCTGGGAGCGATGTGCGGACTCCGAAGCCTCCAGAAGAAAGGCAGAGGAACAGGAGCCTTTTCCTAGTGTATGCATGCAAAGAGCTGCCAGAAGGGAAGAGCAGCTAAAGCAAGAAGGATGACTTGGGAATAAGGCCAGGAGATGATTGGCCCCTCCCATAAGGCTTAAAAGAGCAGCAACAGCTCTTGGGCTCTTTCTAAGAAAGCAATGTTGCGACAATTTTTTCTAGTCGTCCTCTCTTGTTTCTGAAGTTCGTGGGGCTTTGCCAAGAAAAGCCTTTGGCAGGGTGCCAAAGAAGACAAAGGTTTGTGATGAGGCCAAAGGACTTCTGTCTGAAGGATTTGTTTTGGAATTAATTAGGACTAAGCTGAGAATGAAGTAATTCTCAGCTGCTCTAATAAAATATGTTTGTTTAGGACTGATTGTGTCTGGTAATAACTACTTGGGCCTAGGTCACAACAGTTAGCTGAAGAAAGAAGAGGGAGTCGGGCTGTTCTCCAAAGCACCTGAGGGTAGAACAAGAAGCAATGGGTGGAAACTAATCAAGGAAAGAAGCAACTTAGAACTAAGGAGAAATTTCCTGACAGAACAATTAGTAAGTGGAACAACTTGCCTGCAGAAGTTGTGAATGCTCCAACACTGGAAATTTTTAAGAAAATGTTGGATAACCATCTGTCTGAGATGGTGTAGGGTTTCCTGCCTGGGCAGGGGGTGGACTAGAAGGCCTCCAAGGTCCCTTCCAACTCTGTTGTTGTTGTTGTTATTATTATTTTATTTACACAAAATAACAATATACACAGCAAACGAGATAACTATGCTGGATTTCGTATTACAGATCACTAGTCGAACACTTCCCAAGTGTTTAGGACTGCGTGATGTATCAGCGAATTATGCGAGCAGATCCCAGTAAGGTGGCCTTCTGCAGCTGACCAATGGTGATCTTGTCAGCGCCAATTGCTTTTAAGTGCTTGCCTAGGTCTTTAGGCCCAGTTCCCAGTGTGCCGAGTACCACTGGAACCACCTGCACTGGTTTATGCCAGAGTCTCTGCAATTCGATTCTCAAATCTTGATATCTGGTGATTTTTTCAAGTTGTTTCTCATCGATTCTGCTGTCACCAGGTATAGCAATGTCGACTATCCACACTTTTTTCTTTTCCACAATCGTGATATCCGGGGTATTGTGTTCCAAAACTTTTATTATTTTATTTTATTATTTTATTTAAATTGTTGTTGTTGTTGTTATTATTATTATTATTATTAATAATAATAATAATAATAATAATAATAATAATAATAATAATAATAATAATAATAATAATAATAATAATAATAATAATAATAATAATTCTGGATTTTGAAGTCTACCCATCTTAACGTTGCCAAAGTTGGACATCCCTGATCTAATGTATACTGAAAGTCTTGATGCACATATCGTACTAAAAGTAGGAAGACTGGACTTCTCACTTTCCACCTCCAGCAGAATCTAAAACACCACCACCATGCCGATGTAAAATAATACTTTCAAAGCAAATGAACGATGAAACACAAAAGAAACCAACGTATTTAAAAAAATAAAAAAATGATCCTCCATACAACCTATTTATCGCTATAACATTATTTCAGAAGCAAAAGTCTATTGCATGTTACTGTCCTACCTCCTTTCTGTGAAAGCCATCGCTCGTGGTTGTCTAGCCAAGTGCTGCTATAAATGAAGTGCTGGAATCAGAGATGTTGTCTGAATTAGACAACAAGAACTTGTTGTGTCTTGCCCGCTCTCACCGCAGCCGGGGCCTTCTTATCTGCTTCCGAACGCTGAGGAATGTCCTAGTATGCCTCCCGGCCCCAGCCCTGGCTCCATGCCCAGACAGGCTGAGGAGGAGGAAGCACCTCCCGGCCCCAGCCCTGGCTCCATGCCCAGACAGGCTGAGGAGGAAGAAGCGCCTCCAGCCCCTAGCTCCGGCTCCATGCCCAGGCAAACGGAGCAACTAGACCCCTCCCCCTCTCCCACAGCATGTGAGCCTGAGGGAGGTCAATTACCAACAGCTGCCGACTGGAGTGACCCTCGCTTCAGAAGAATTGATAGGTGGCGGCGTCAGAAGGAAGGGAGGGGCAGGCCTTAATGAGTGCTGAGTCATGGAGCCACACCCCATGGCCTATATAAAGGATCTGCTTTCTGGCATTCTCTGAGTCAGGCAAAGTCGAACATATCTTGCTGAAGTCACTTTCTGGTCTCCTGCCTGCCTTGAGGACTTTGCTAGGACTTTGGCAGAGCTGCAGAGGCACGCCTGATTCGGATTTCCCTGACCCGGCCGTCAGCGGAGGAGTGGGACACGACAGAACTTCCCAAATGGGTAAGAGTTGGGACAAGCCAAATACGTGCCAACATCCTACAATAGAGGGACTGACTCTTCCATGAAAACTCCAGGCAAGGAGGGCAGCGTCCTGTCTGTTTCTAGTTCCACTGGGTCTGCAACCTGTGACCATCTCAAACCACCACCCCTCTGTCCTTTTAAATGTACTACTCATCATGTCCCACTAAAGGTTGAGCACAGAGGTGAGCTGCCTTTTTGAAAAAAATCAGCTTCCATAAGGTGGACCAACTAGATAACCCTTTTCGTTTAAAACAAATGGTCATTTGATCTGATCCAACCAGTTAACCATTATATTCATACATACTCCCTGCTTGGTTTCCAACAAAGATTTTAACTTCCAACCAATCAGATTGGATGATGTGTTATGGGTTTAGGAGTCTTACTTAATCCAAATTGTACATGCACATCTCTCCTATTTTTTTAAACTAGTTCTCTTCATATATTTTTTCTCCTCCACATGAGATCTCCCTTGTATGGCTTAAAACTGCCAAAGGTTCATGTTCCACTCAGGCTAAAGCTATGTAATAAAAAGCCCATTTCAGAACAACAGGAATAGCAGCAGAAACGGGCAAGAAACCAAGGAGGAAGAAAACAAGATCCCTGGGTTTGGGTGCTTTTGTTTTTGTTCCCTTATTGCTTAAAAAAAGAAAAATATCGTTAGCACCTTTAAAGAAAAAAGCTGCTTTCGGAAGATAATGTTCTTAAATAATCTAGAGGCAGTGACTCTTGGCTTCTCATCGTAAGAAAAATGGCAGCTGAAGTTGTACCCTTTTTGCTTCTGGCTTTCTTTGGCTTTTAAAGCCTTTAGAAAAGTGCTAAAAAAGAGTAAAAATGTCATTGCTATTATAAATGAATGGGCTATTGCTTTGCATCCTTCAAATGAGAAACGCCCCAAAGAATCTGTGGAGAAAGAAAGAGAGAGAGAGAGAGAGAGACAGAGAGAGAGACAGAAAGAGAGGAAATTCTAGCAAAAAAAAAAAAATAGCCATGCTCATGTCAATGTCAAGGAGGACGTCCTGGAAATGGCATCTGGCTCTTCTGACACCCCATTGTCCCTTCCCCGTTCTGCTACACCTGAAGGTACACGGGAGGATCTACTGCCTCCCTGCGATGCAGCTAAAATTTTGTCCAGCATCAAAGGGAACCGCTGGAAGGTTGAGTTAATCTGGAGGTTCTCAGGAATCCACCCAGCTGTCAGCTGGCGAGGAGAAAACAGGCGGCCTGATCTTCTAACTCTTGCGGTGGTGTTGCCAGGACAGGGCCCGGGGGTAGTCGTCACCCGACATAAGCTGTGGGCTGTTAAACTGGTCATCGTGGTGGGCAAGGGATGAACCGCCTCTGCCTCCTTTGAAGTAGTAGCTTTTATCCTTTGCAGGTAACTTGCAGCCGTGGGGAAGAAAGGCAGTGGTGGAAAAGGGCTGGGAAGGACAGCTCCCTCCCGTACTTCAGTCTCGCGGGCTGTGCGGTCAACACCGGGCGGCTGAGTGGTGATGACTTTTTTGCTGCAGGATTCACAGCACAGCTTGTGGTAGCCCGGAATGGAGCAGTATCGAGCCAGGACTTCCATTTGGCAGAATACAGACTTGTCCCCAAGGCAAGACGCCTCTGTGATGAGAGAGAAAAAAATCACAAAAAAATGTTTTGTTTTGTTTTTTGATTTTTTTTAAATTTTTAAATGAACATAAATAAAAACATAACACCATCTTCAATTACAAATATGAACAGTGTGTCGGTCGGTTACAAGTCTTTTGTGCTTTTTCACCATATTCATAGCTTATAGTTTACCTAATTTCTCATTTTATCAATCTAATAGGTATCCAAATACTGTTCTCCTCATTAATCATTTATTTAACTGAGGCTGTTTCTTCCCTCACTTCATACAAAATATTCTAAAATTTAGGTTAATTTATATTGTGCCATTCATTTCATTCATCCTAAATCAATCCAATAATAATACATCTTTATGTTATATTTTGTATAATTCTACAATTCTTGTATTATAAAGATCTCTACCAAACTTCGTTACCATATTTTTTTTCCTAACCATTGATAAAATAAGTCCCATATCTTATAATATTGTTTATCTTCCTGTTCTCTAATTTCAAATGTCAATTTGCTCATTTCAGCACATTCCATTATTTTCTTAATAACTTCATCTTGCATTGGTATTTATAAAATATATCATATATCATATATATAAAATTATATCATATATCATATATATAAAATTATAAAGTGACAAAAAATGGTTTCCTGAAGTGGAGTGAAAATACCCTTTGCTCAGGCATACCCTCTGCTGCCAAATGCCCAGAGTTGGAAGGGTTAAAAAAAAACAAAAAACAATACAGGTAGTCCTTGACTTACAATCATTTATTTATGACAGTCTAAACAACACTGAATGATGTGGCTTATGGCTGTGTTTCACACTTACGGACAATTGCAGCATGGCCCTGTGATCAAAATCCAGATGCTTGGTATCTGACACGTATTTATGATAGTTGCAGTGTCCCGGGGTCACATGATCACCTTTTGCAACCTCCTGATGAGCAAAGTCAACAGGACAAACCAGGTTCACCTAACAACCATGTTACCAACTTAACTGTGGCAAGAAAAATCATAAAATGGAGCAAAACTCACTTAACAAGTGTCTCATTTATCAATGAGAAAATTTGGGCTCAATTGTGATTATAAGTTGAGGAGTACCTGTAACCGTCTCAAATATAGCTAATGAACGTTCTGGGTTGTACAATCATTGTCGGGAAAAATTACAAATCTTCATGCCACAATATTATGCAAATACATCGTCCTGTTATATGCAAGTACATCCGAATGAAATCAACCGTATCTACATCATTCCTGCAATAATGAAAGAATAGCACAGACGCATACATAAATAGATAAGAACCCGGCTAGAAGTAGGAGTTATTAACAAGGAGAAAGAAAAAGAAAAGAGACGGAATTAAACAAAAGAGAAGCCACAGATTTTCTAGTACTACATAATAACCTTCAAGGCAGAGTTGGGTTTCAGCAGGTTTTGACCAGTTCTGGAGAACTGGTAGCGGAAATTTTAAGTAGTTCAGAGAACCGAATAAATACCACCTCTGACTGGCCCTGCCCCCATCTATTCTCTGCCTCCCAAGTCCCAGCTGATTGGGAGGAAATGGGGATTTTACAGTATACTTCCCCAGGATTGGGGAGGGAATGGAGATTTTACAGTATCCTTCCCCTGCCACACCCACCAAGCTCATACCCAAACCACGCCATGCCTACCAAGCCACACCCACAGAACTGGTAGTAAAATTTTTTGAAACCCATCACTGCTTCAAGGGAGTGAAGTAAACTAAACAGGATTATCAGAAATTCAGGATGTCAGTGGTATTTGTGACATGATCCATGTTACTGACGATTTCCATCAGGAGTCGTAAATGACTAATGAGCATTCCCATCGCCTTCTGCTCTGAAGAAACTGTCAATTCCAACATCAAAAACCTTGCTCTAATGATATATAGACTTTAGAAGTGGGGTATTTTCTGTTTCTCATGGTAAACACTTCTTAAAATGAAGTTTGCGACATAAGACGTTCAATTTAAACCGATGCCTGTTCAGAAAAAAAGAACACACTATCCTTCACTGCGTATGGAAGACAAGAACAAATCACTTTAATGGCATTAAATTTATGAGTAGCTCAGCAGGTTAGAATGTTATGTTGAAGGCCAAGAAGAGAAGAATACGAGAAGAACAGAAAAGATGCTGAGGAACATCTTTCTAGTTTTGTGGCTCCTCTTTTGTCTAATTCTGTCTCTTTTCATTTTCTTTCTCCTTGTTAATAACTCCTACTTCTAGCCAAATTTCTGATCGACAAGCTCAGCGTCTTAGCCACTGAGCCACCTAGGGAGCCACCAACTTAACTTAATGTGCTTCATTCACCTGCACACTTAGATAGCTAGCAAACCCAATTACGTTTGGTGGTTTAGCAAGCGATTGTTTAAGAAAAAAAAGGGTTTAGTATCTTTTTAGTAAATGTATTCATTCACTTACACAATGAGATGGAGAGCATCCCATCTTCTAAGTATTCCAGAAGATGTTTGGGATAATGCATCTCCAAGAAGGCAGTTTTCCAAAAGGGAGCAGACACATGACAAGGAGCCCCAAATGTATTTTGGGAATAGATTCACCTTGTTCTGAGTAAAACCTACTTCTATTTTAGCGTTTTACATATCGTATGTACAGGAAATTATGGTAAAGCTGTCACAGCCTGAATGGTAATGCTAAGGTTTCCTGAACTGAATCTTCTTGTGCTGAAGAGAATATGTTGTGGTCTGCCAGCAGCCTGCGGAGCTGGCAAAGGAGTCGGACAGTGATGAGGCTGAGGAACAGTGTAGGCCAGTCCTGGAAGCTGGGAAAGGCCCAGATGAGGGCTCTGCATCAGAGGCCGAGGAGGGGCCAGGGCCTTTGGGGAGTGAGGTGAGGACTCCAGAGCCAGTAGTGAGGCAGAGGAACAGGAAGAGCCTGTTCCTAATGCACGCATAAGAAGAGCTGCTAGAAGGCAAGAGCAGCTCAAGCAAAGAGGACGACTCGGGTGTAGGGCCAAGAGATGATTGGCCCCTCCCATAAGGCTTAAAAAAGACCGGCAACGGCGTTTGGGCTTTGCCGGAAAACAATGTTGGAAGCTTCATCTTCTTGCATTTATTTTTGTATCAGTGTCTTCTAAACATTTGCCAAGAAAGGCCTTTGGCAGTTTGCCTAATTGGACCAAGGTTGGTGATAGGACTGAGGAATTTATGTTGGGAGGAATTTGCTTTAATTTAGTTGAACTACGCTGAGAATGAAGTAATTCTCAGCTGTTCGAATAAAGTTTGTTTGTTTTTACACTGACAGGGTTTTCTATTACCTACTTGGGCCTGGGTCACAACAGAATAGAAGAGATTTATTTATTTATTTATTTTGTCACAACAGTATATATAGGTATAAGCATGTAATAACTATACAAATTGGATACAATCAAAGGGAGTTGAGAGAAGCTGATTCAGAATACGAAAGTCTGTACTTACTGGATGATACCTTGCTAACAGGATGTTTGACAGTCTCCTCTGAAACCCACTGAACCTGTGGAGTCACGTGATTGCTGGTGTTTGCATTTGCGGTGACATTTGGTGGCCTTCCTGAAAGAAGTAAAAAAACACATCTGGGATCTCAGCTTGAAAGTAGACGGTTCACTAAACCTTTCCCACAGAATAACCTTCCATTTATGGTGAGATGGTATAAGCCTTCTGAAGATAATCCCAAACAGGTGTACAGATAGTCCTCAATTTATGACCATTTGCTTAATGACGGTTCAAAGTTACAACAGCGTCAGAAAAAATGATTTTATGACCCATGCTCAAAGTTAAGGACTGTTGAACCAACACCATGGATACATGATCACAATTAATGTTGGCTTGCATTTACAACTGGTTGCAGCATCCTATGGTCAGTCAACTTCTGACAAGCAATCTCAGTTGGGAAAACCAGGTTTGACTAATGGTTGTGACGATTCACTTAATGACCATGGCGAAAATGATCATAAAACTAGGTCTGGTCATTGATGACTTGCTTAATGACTGCATTGCTCAGTGGCTGAAATTCCAGTCCCAGATGTGATCATAATTCAAGGACTATATGTACTTGGTTCTTTTAAAGCAGGGGTCTCCAACCTTGGCAACTTTAAGACTTGTGGACTTCAACTCCCAGAATTCCTCAGCCAGCAAAGCAAGTTTAAGACTTGTGGACTTCAACTCCCAGAATTCCTCAGCCAGCAAAGCAAGTTTAAGACTTGTGGACTTCAACTCCCAGAATTCTGGGAATTCTGGGAGTTCAAGTCTTAAAGTTGCCAAGGTTGGAGACCCCTACTTTAAACCATGGGTCCCCAACCGCTGAGCTGTAGACCGGTTGCAGTCTGTGGCTTGCCAGAAACTGGACCGCACAAGTGAGCAAAGCCCCATCTGCGCACATGCAGGATCCAGGCAGCACACAAAAGCACCCCTCTGTTTCAGGGAAAAACCTCCCTCCGTGGAACCAGTCCCTGGCACCCAAAAAGTTGGGGGACGATACTGTCATCATGTATTCAGGATGGAGGCATCTGCAGAATCCGCCGCTTTCATTAACGTAATAAAAGGGTCGCATCATCAAACCCCTTTCAAATATATATGCAATGCACAATTAATGTATAAAATGGATGGAACGTACAATAGCGCCACACTTCTTTCACAATTTTCTCCCTCCCCCAGACATACCTTCCCATAGATGGTGCCCAAAAATTGTTTTCTGCCTTTGTAACTCTCATTATAATTGGAGGCTAAAAAGCATGGGAAAAATGGCTGCAGGGAATGGGTATGTCTAGTCTGATGAAGAGAAGAACTAAGGCTGACTTGATAGCAGTGTTCCAATATATGAGGGCCTGCCACAAAAGATGAAGGGGTCAACCTGTTTTCCAAAACATCAGAAGGCAGGACAAGAAGTCATGGGTGGAAACTAATCAAGGAGAGAAGCAACGTAGAACTAGGGAGAAACATCCTGACAGTTAGAACAATTAATCAGTGGAACGACTTGCCTCCAGAAGTTGTGGGGGCTCCAACACTGGAGGTTTTTAAGAAGAGATTGGACAACCACTTGTCTGAAATGGTATGGGCTTCCCTCCCTGAGCAGGGGTTGGACTAGAAGACCTTTCAACTCTGTTATTCTGTTATTTGTAATGGGGTGTGTGTGTGTGTGTGTGTGTGTGATGGGTGGTATTCACTTACCTTCACTACTGGTTTGCAAATGTGCCTGCGTGCCTCCTCTATGCATGGACAGAGGGTCAAAAATGGGACGTGATGACATCCGGGTGGATGGGCAGAGTCTCCCGCAACCAGCGCTACCAGATCGTGCGATCCGGATAGAACTGGCTGAATTTCACCACTAGTTGTGTGTGTAGAAATTCCCTCTTTTGCCCCACGTTTGCTGAGAACAAACAACAATTTTTTTTCCTCACTTCCTGATAGGCTAACTAGTTTCCCCACCCCAGATATTTCCATGAGAAGATTTCTATCTTCCCCCACTTCCTTTCTCTAAAAGGAAGTTTGTTCTTCCCATCAAGTCGACATGTTGTCCCTGAAAGCCTTAACTATGAACTCCCAAATAGAGAGCAAAAAAGCCATAGAGAAATATAAACATATATTGTTAGGTCTATGCAAGCATCGAGCCATTCACATTGGCATTCTGATATTCTGGGTTTGTTTTGTTTCCAACAACGGAGCTATTTAATTTCATTACATATGTACAGACACTGTTATTTAATTCCTTGCACAATTCCAGGTTCTCTCACCTGGGCATTCCTCCAGTTGGCAAACTTGGAAAGCCGCTGGCTTCTCACTGTCACACTGACCAATGGCATTGTCGTTGGACTTGCAAACCACTTGGCGTTGCCGAATGCCTTCTCCGCAGCTTACTGAGCACTGCAGTAGGAGAAGAAAAACAGAAGTCGATCAAGGAAGTGGAAAGAAGGAAAGTTTGTAGATCTCCCCAGCCCCCAGGAGGACTCTGCAGGCTTCCCAAAAACTCTGCGCACCCCGTTTTTGCAAAAAATGGACCTGTTTTTGGCAAAAACGGGACGCGCGGGGCAGGGTTTTGGCTGTATTTGGTGTATAAGAAGCACCAACATTTCAACCCATTTTTAGGTGGGGGGAAGTACATCTTACACTCAGAAAAGTACAGTACATCAAAGCCTTTTTTTGAAGAAGACCGCATTTGTATTGAATGGCCTGACTGGAATTCATATTCTGCAGAACATCTTCTGCCTCTGGAAATAGCAAGTGATTAAAAAATGAGAGATTGGGATCTTTTTTAAAAAGAAGAGGGTGAAAGAAGAGCCAGCCTACTAATCTCTCTTTATTTTCAATCAGTCTATCCCCAGGGCAGGAGGAGGATATATTTGTTGCTGAATTTGAGAAAGACAACACAAGACGATATAGCAAAAGTTTCCCCACCATCAAAAAAATATCAATTTTTGTTCTTTTGCCTTTATTATTATTATTATTATTTGTAAATTGGATTTTAGGAACTGCTACCTCATTAGTTCTTTTGGTTATAGAGTGAAAAGAAGGGAGCAGGCAGCATTTCCTGACCCAATTAACAAATTTTATTAAACAGCACCAAAGGCATCTCATAAAGTAGGTTGCAACTCATAAAAGATTGTGTGTTTGTGTGTGTGTGTGTGTGTGTGTAAATTGATATACAATATTGAAAAAATGAGAACACGCCACCAGATGAAAACATAATTCGGAAAATATTGGACTGTGCAGAGATGGATAGATTGACATTGAAAATAAAAGATAAAGGAGATAGAGAGTACTATTCAACGTGGAATAGGTTTTATCACTGGTTAAAGATAAGAGGCAGAAATTAGATGAAAGATTATTGTTATATGTAAGTAAAATATGAATGTTGTTTATAATTTTTAGCATGCTAGTACAATTAATATGATCATAAATATGGTTGTAATTATTACATGTATTATAGAATAGAATAGAATAGAATAGAATAGAATAGAATAGAATAGAATAGAATAGAATAGAATTCTTTATTGGCCAATGTGAACGGACACACAAGGAATTTATCCTTGGTGCATATGCTCTCAGTGTACATAAAGAAAAAATAAAATATATTTGTCAAGAATCATAAGATACAATACTTAGTGATAGTCATAGGATACTTATAAACAATCAAATCATACTAGGAAACAATAAAAACAATATGTTGTAAAGATACAAGCAACATGGATATAGCCATAAGTGGGAAGAGATAGGTACTAGTAAGGATGAGAAGAATAGTAATACAGCCTTAGTAAATAGTTTGACAGTGTTGAGGGAATTATTTGTTTCGCAGAGTGATAGCATTCGGGAAAAAACTGTCTTTGTGTCTAGTTGTTCTGGTGTGCAGTGCCCTATAACATCGTTTTGAGGGTAGAAGTTGAAACAATTTATGTCCAGGATGTGAGGGGTCTGTACTCTGTAGATATTTTCACAGCCCTCTTTTTGACTTGTGCAGTCATTATTATTATTATCATTATTATTATGGATCATTATAACTATCAGTATATCTTATTGTTTTCCTTCTTTTGTAAATTATAAAAAAATAATAATAGTATTTTTAGTTAGATAATAAACTACTAGACTCCTGATTTCTTATTTTATCATCATATACTAACATGGCTCACCTATAACCTCTGTTCCTATGTTTCCTAGGTCCAAAACAGTCAAAAACATTTTGCATTTTGTTTTGGGGAAACAAAGCCACCTCCAAATTTTGGGACAGGATGTTTTGAGATGATTAAAAACAAAGCCTCTTTTTCGTCTCCATTTCATGAGTACCTGCGGAACGAAGAGACGCCAGATCCAGTACCTCCATAAGCTGTTAAGGCAGTGATGGGAACACATGTGACGGGTATCTTACCTGAGACCAAGCCCCTGTCCTCCATTGGGCAGGACACGGGATGCGGCTGCAAGGCCTCCGAGTATCTGGTTTTTCTCCTGCGCAGTACTTTGAATGCATGGTCCGGTTGGTACCATTCTGTAGCTGTTGTATGCACTGCACCACTCTGGCCTGGACCCCAAGTTTGCCACAGGATTTACTGCAAGCACCCCACTGCTCAGTTCCCCAGCTGCCAAGAGAACAGCAAAGAACAGGACTGTGAAGTCCTAACAATTAATGTCCTAATGCACTGGTTCTCAACCTTTATAGTGCTGCGACCCCTTTAATACAATTCCCCACGATGTGGCGACCCCAACCGATCTCAGCGCGCCTCAGCAGCCGCAGAAGGGGGAAAAAAGCGGCAAACTGTTTTTTTGAATTTATCGCACCTGAAGCCGTATTGGCTAGCGATCTGAACTGCTTGCGATTGCCTTGAGGACGGAGGCATTAAAGCGGAGACTCCTCCCCTATTAAGTTTATTGCGCCTGAAGCCAGATTAGGCTAGCGATTGGGAGTGATTGCAGCTGGCTTGAGAGGGAGACATCAGAGCAAAGATTTCTCTCTTTTTTAATTCATCGCGCCTGAAGCCGAATTCGGCTAGCGATTTGAAGAGCCTGCAGCTGGCTTGTGGAGTCAACCATTGGAGCGCGATTCTTCGACTCACAAGTATACTTCCCATATTTCCGATGGTTTTAGGTGACCCCTGGCAAATCGTCATTCAACCCCCAATGGGGTCGTGACTCACAGGTTGAGAATCGCTGTCCTAATGCTTTCTGACCAATGTTGACTTACAACAGTTCATTTAGTGACCGCTCAAACCAGGGGTGAAACTCACTTACCTTCCCTACCGGTTTGCAAATGTGTGCACAACACATGCGCTTCGCTCACTTGTGCTGTCATCTGCACATGTAAAGAGCCTTCTGCGCATGCGCAGAGGCTTAAAATCATCGCAAAAAAGCGCCGTCATGACGTCCGCGTGTGTGGGTGGAGCCTACCGCCGCTACCGGTTCGCCCGAGCTGGATAGAACCGGCTGAATTTCACCCCTGGTTCAAAGTTACAATGGCACTGAAAAAAGTGACTTATGACCGTTTTTCACATTTACGACCTTTGTGGCATCCCTGTGCTCATGTGATCAAAATTCAGATGCTTGGCAATACTGATTCATACTTACGACCCTTGCTCTGTCCCAAGGTCATGTGATCACCTTTTGTGATCTTCTGATGTGCAAAGTCAATGAGGAAGACAGATTTACTTAACAGTTACATTGCTACTTATAAAGTGCAGTGATTCACTTAACTATGGCAACAAAGCTTGCAAACTAGAGTGAAACTCACTTAACAAATGTCTCACGTAACAGCAGAAATTTTGGGCTCAATTGCGGTCATAAATTGAGGACTGTTTTTCAGATTGTATTTGAGAGCTCATATAATCTAGACCAGTGTTTTTCAACCTCAATGTCTTTAAGATGTTCTTCAACCCTTAGAATTTCCCAGTCAACAAGGAACTGCTTAAACAGACCTCTATTTAACCTCACTGAATTTAGGAAACAATGATTTGATTTTCAGCAATAAGTAAGGGTAACCAGAAAATAATCCTTTATTTTCAACAAAAAAGCTGGTCTGGTAATAACTTTTTTTTTTTACAAAAAATTATAGCTGCATGGGTACTCGCTCTTAATATTCACAACTACTACATTTTTCTTGGTATTCAAGATTTGCTAATTTGCAATTTTGTCATACAATGTCTTACCAAAATATTTTAAGCCTGCGAACCAGGGGGAAGGAAATTGTCCATTGAAAATATGTTTTGTTATAATACATATAAAGATTAATTTGTCAGTAATTTAATTTGTCCAGTAATTTAAAATGTCCTAATATTTATACAATAAAATAAAATAAAAAACCCACAGATTTATTTCTCTCTCTCTCAATGGGCCTGGCATCCAAGATTTTTCACAAATCTTCCAGAAATGTAACTTATACATGTTTATGTAAGCTTGCAAGTTAAGCTTGTTATATCATTTAGGTGAATAAAGAAATGACTGATACGAATGGACAATAGTGGTTCACCAATTGTAACACACAAGTTCTGTAGCAATACAGGTAGTCCTCAACTTACGACCACAATTTGCTAATCAAGAAGGTCAATTGAGTTTTGCCCCATTTTATAACCTTTTAGCCACAGTTGTTAAGCAAATCACTGCAGTCATTAAGTGAACCATGCAGTTTTTAAGCGAATCTGGCTTCCCCTATTGACTTTGCTGGGAAGGTTACAGATGGTGACCGCATGGCTCCATCATGCTGCAAGTTTACTAAATACACGCCAGTTGCCATGTCCCTAAATTTTGTCACGTGACCGTAGGGACAGTCGTTAAGTGTCATAAATCCCTTTTTTTCAGTGCTGTTTTAACTTTGGACGATCACTAAATGGAGGGTTGTAAATCGAGGACCACCTGTACGTTAATGAAAGCAGCACTGACATAGATTATAAGCCAGAAATATTTTTGCTAGGCATAATACCTGAAAAGTATGATAAAGGGAACCTACAGTAGTGGCCAAAATTGTGAAAACTGTTTAGGAAAAGTGTATTTTCTAAAACTAGCTAACAACACCACTTTTTTGGGGAGTAGTACCATAAAATTATATATCAATGGAAAGATAATTTAATCAAGAATGTAATGCAACTTTTATGAAGGATTTGCTATTAGAATAGCAGTTATAGTATAAAGAAGAAAAGTGAAACACGTAGAAAAAAACGAGATATACAAAAATTATCACCATAGAAAAAATGAGATATACAAAAATTATCATCATGTCAATTAATACTTAGTTGGGTAATCTTTAGCGTGAATTATGGCCTTACAACATCTTTACATGGAGTGAACCAAGTCTTTTAGTTCTGCAGCTGTTCTAATGTGAAACCAAGATTGAATGATTGCTTCTATTAACTGGGTTTTATTGCTGGATCACTTCTGACTAATAAGTTTCTTTATTCAACTCCATAGATTTTCAATTGGGTTAAGGTCTGGGCTATTCCCAGGCCATTCCAACAGTGGAATAGGATTATCTTAAAACTCCCCCCAAAAGTGGTGTTATTAGCCATCAAACCTCAAAAATACACTTTTCCCAAAAGGTTAATTCTGGCCACTACTGTATATTTAATATTACGTGCTTGGACAGCAGCAAGAATTGTGTATGCACAACATTGGAAAAATGAGGAAATGCCCAGAGAAGACGATGTAATTTAAAAAAAAATTAGATGGTGCAGAAATGAATAGACTGACATTAAAAAGAAAAGAAAAAGAAGACAGTGTATTTTCGGACATGGGACTTGTTTTATAAATGGTTGGATAGCAGAGATAGAAATCAGGAGTGGGAAGAGTATTATTGTATAAAAATAAACAGATCCAGACAATACACTGTTCATTAAGCACTTACGTATGTATGTAATGTGAAAATATATAAATAAACTGTTAAAAAAAAAAAGAAAACAGCACTCACATCGGTTGAGAGCACTCTTGCAAGTTACACCTTCTGCGGATTGGCTTCGGTTTCTTTCCATTGCCACAGAAGTTCCGGTGTAACATTCGGTTATCATTCTTCTTCCGGCATCCATACTTGGCATATTGTATTCCTGTAAGATCACAGAAGGATAAAGGCATTTCAAATGCATGTTGGAAATGTAATTGCAAAGAAGGAATGGTGGACCATTGGTAAAAGAAAGTATTTTTATTGAGTATTGTTGTGCTAAGTATTTTAATGCAGAAGATTCCTAAAGTGGATATAAAACTGAAACCAGAGGTTTTCCTTTTAGGAATAGCCCATAAAGAACTTGCAAAAAATAAAAGCGGGAATTTTGTTCCTGTATATGTGGACTGCAATAAGAGTTCTTTACCTGATAATTGGAAGCTGTGTCAATCTGCGCAAAGGAATAATGTATGGAAAAAGTGATGGAACTAGCAGAGATAGCCAAATTAAGTGCTTTGATCGAAGAAAAGAATATATATATATATATATATATATATATATATATATATATATATATATATATATATATATATATATATATATATATATATATATATATATACGGTTTTGTTTCTACTTGGAAACCACTTGTAGGCTTTGTGCGTGAGACAAGAAAAAAACAACATTTTGTCTTTGGGATTTGTTGATTAGATTAGTTTGTTGTTATAGAAATGATTGCTATTTACTAAATATGTAGAAGTAAAAAGCTGAGGCTATAACTTTACTATTTATGTTCTGCATGAAAAAAAGTTGGAATTTAAAAAGTTAGAACTTTTTACACACACACACATGCACGCACGCACACAGACAGGGCTACATGATATATATATATATATATATATATATATATATATATATATATATATATATATATATATATATATATATATATATACATACATACATACATACATACATACATATATATATATTGAGATTTTCGCGGGTGTTTGTATGTAGCACGAAGCTGAAGCCTGAAGATGACGAATGAGACTTCGTCGAAACGTCGCCAAGACACTTCCAATTTTACGCGGGACAAAACCCGAATAACCAAAGACCTACATATATATACATATACATACATACATACATATATATATATGTATGTTCTCTGTCTTGGATATTAGTGGGGGGTTCTTTTTGGATTAGTTTGCTAATCTTATTTCTCTGGAATCCATTGGATGTTAGTATGTTTGTGAGAGTGTGTTGTTCGGTTTTTAGGTGTTGTTTGTCAGCTAAGCGTTTTGTTCTAGAGATGAGTGTCTTGGCTACGGAGTTGATCTGTGCTGGGTGGTGGTGTGAGAGTGCGTGCAGATAGCGGTTTGTGTGTGTTAACTTCTGATAGATGGTGTGTCCTAGGGAGCCATTGGGTTTCTTGTAGACTAATGTGAAACCAAGATTGAATGATTGCTTCTATTAACTGGGTTTTATTGCTGGATCACTTCTGACTAATAAGTTTCTTTAGTCAACTCCATAGATTTTCAATTGGGTTAAGGTCTGGGCTATTCTCAGGCCATTCCAACAGTGGAATATGATTATCTTAAAACTCCCCCCAAAAGTGGTGTTATTAGCCATCAAACCTCAAAAATACACTTTTCCCAAAAGGTTTCCACAATTCTGGCCACTACTGTATATTTAATATTACGTGCTTGGACAGCAGCAAGAATTGTGTATGCACAATATTGGAAAAATGAGGAAATGCCCAGAGAAGACGATGTAATTTAAAAAAAAAATTAGATGGTGCAGAAATGAATAGACCGACATTAAAAAGAAAAGAAAAAGAAGACAGTGTATTTTCGGACATGGGACTTGTTTTATAAATGGTTGGATAGTAGAGGTAGAAATCAGGAGTGGGAAGAGTATTATTGTGTAAAAATAAACAGATCCAGACAATACACTGTTCATTAAGCACTTACGTATGTATGTAATGTGAAAATATATAAATAAACTATTAAAAAGAAAAAGAAAGCAGCACTCACATCGGTTGAGAGCACTCTTGCAAGTTACACCTTCTGCGGATTGGCTTCGGTTTCTTTCCATTGCCACAGAAGTTCCGGTGTAACATTCGGTTATCATTCTTCTTCCGGCATCCATACTTGGCATATTGTATTCCTGTAAGATCACAGAAGGATAAAGGCATTTCAAATGCATGTTGGAAATGCAATTGCAAAGAAGGAATGGTGGACCATTGGTAAAAGAAAGTATTTTTATTGAGTAGTGTTGTGCTAAGTATTTTAATGCAGAAGATTCCTAAAGTGGATATAAAACTGAAACCAGAGGTTTTCCTTTTAGGAATAGCCTATAAAGAACTTGCAAAAAATAAAAATGGGAATTTTGTTCCTGTATATGTGGACTGCAGTAAGAGTTCTTTACCTGAAAATTGGAAGCTGTGTCAATCTGCGGAATGGAATAATGTATGGAAAAAGTGATGGAACTAGCAGAGATAGCCAAATTAAGTGCTTTGATCGAAGAAAAGAATATATATATATATATATATATATATATATATATATATATATATATATATATATATATATATATATATATATATATATACGGTTTTGTTTCTACTTGGAAACCACTTGTAGGCTTTGTGCGTGAGACAAGAAAAAAACAACATTTTGTCTTTGGGATTTGTTGATTAGATTAGTTTGTTGTTATAGAAATGATTGCTATTTACTAAATATGTAGAAGTAAAAAGCTGAGGCTATAACTTTACTATTTATGTTCTGCATGAAAAAGTTGGAATTTAAAAAGTTAGAACTTTTACACACACACATGCACGCACACAGACAGGGCTACATGATATATATATATATATATATATATATATATATATATATATATAAATATATATATATAAATATATATATATATATATATACATACATACATACATACATACATACATATATATATATTGAGATTTTCGCGGGTGTTTGTATGTAGCACGAAGCTGAAGCCTGAAGATGACGAATGAGACTTCGTCGAAACGTCGCCAAGACACTTCCAATTTTACGCGGGACAAAACCCGAATAACCAAAGACCTACATATATATACATATACATACATACATACATATATATATATGTATGTTCTCTGTCTTGGATATTAGTGGGGGGTTCTTTTTGGATTAGTTTGCTAATCTTATTTCTCTGGAATCCATTGGATGTTAGTATGTTTGTGAGAGTGTGTTGTTCGGTTTTTAGGTGTTGTTTGTCAGCTAAGCGTTTTGTTCTAGAGATGAGTGTCTTGGCTACGGAGTTGATCTGTGCTGGGTGGTGGTGTGAGAGTGCGTGCAGATAGCGGTTTGTGTGTGTTTTCTTCTGATAGATGGTGTGTCCTAGGGAGCCATTGGGTTTCTTGTAGACTAATCTAGGAAGGGAAGTTGGTTGTTAACTTCTGTTTCCATGGTGAACTGTATTTTGGGGTGTAGGCTATTGAGGTGTGTGAGGAAGTTGTCAAGTTTTTCTTTCCCGTGTGGCCAGATTATGAAGGTATCGTCTACGTATCTGAGCCAGAGTTTGGGTTTGTGATCAGATTTTTCTAGTGCTTGGGTTTCAAAGTGTTCCATGTAGAGGTTGGCAATGACAGGTGAGAGGGGTGATCCCATGGGTGCGCCTTCTATTTGTTTGTATTTTTGTCCGTTATGGATTCCAGAGAAATAAGATTACCAAACTAATCCAAAAAGAACCCCCCACTAAAACCCAAGACAGAGAACAAGAAAACGGCACAGCCCTCCTCCCATATATAAAAGGCACCACAGACAGAATCAGCAAGATCCTCCACGAACATAACATCAAGACAGCATTCTGCACAAACCAAAAAATATCCACCATCCTAAGAAACCCCAAAGACAAAATTGAGTTAGAAAATCAAGGAGTATATGAAATCCCATGCACCGCCTGCCCCACCACATACATCGGACAAACCAACAGAAGAATAAGTGCACGCATTGAAGAACACAAGAACTCAGTCAAAAGAGGAACCAACTTCTTCCTGGTCCAACACCTTAAAGCCACAGGACACGATATTGACTTTAAAAGACCAGAACTATCGCCAAAACTGAACACTTTAACAACAGAATAATCAGAGAAGCCATCGAGATAGAAAACGGCCACACAGCATGAACAAACGAGATGATACCTCCGCCACCAGCCATTTGAAACCGCCCTTATTGACAAATGAGTCCTAAACACGAGGAATGACACCAGACCCACACTCACGAGGTCGACACAGGATGTCACCACCACACATCCACCCAGAAAGCAGACCCAAACCCACACTGATCAGGAAGCACGACCAAGGACCAGAAGCCAGACCGCAGCTGCAACATTAGCCATTTCAACCCCTCAATCCATACATGCAGCAGACTGACACCCACTACGAAGATGTAGCACGACCACGAACACGAAGCCAAACAGCAGCAGTGCAGCTCACCAGCTCAAATCCCCTGCAACTCAGACTAATCCTGAGCACAACCAAGCCCCCACCCAAACAGGACACACCCCAGCCAATCAGAGCACAAAACCCCCATCCAATCAGAACACAGCCAAGCTCACCCAATCAGTTCAAACCCCACTAGCAGTTAAAAGGAAGAAACAGCTGCAATCACATTGCTCCCAGAAGCACGAAGCTGAAGCCTGAAGATGACGAATGAGACTGTCGAAACGTCGCCAAGACACTTCCAATTTAGCTGAGAAAACACGAAAAACCAAAGACATACATATATATATATATATATATATATATATATATATATATATATATATATATATATATATATATATATATATATATATATTTGTTTTCTGAGGTTTTCACGGGTGTGTGTATATAGATCTTTAGTTGTTCGGGTTTTCTCCCGTAAAATTGGAAATGTCTTGGCGAAGTCTCATTCGTCATCTTCAGGCTTCAGCTTCGTGCTTCTGGGAGCAATGTGTGATCGCAGCTGTTTCTTCCTTTAACTGCTTGTGGGGTTTGAACTGATTGGGTGGGAGCTTGGCTGTGCTCTGATTGGATGGGGTTTTCTGTGCTCTGATTGGCTGGGGTGTGTCCTGTGTTGGTGGGGGCTTGGTTGTGCTCAGTCTAGTCTGTGCTGCAGATTTGAGCTGGTGAGCTGCATAGCTGTTGTTTGGCTTTGTGGTCGTGCTACATCTTCATAGTGGGTGTCAGTCTGCTGCATGAATGGATTGGAGGGGTTTGAAATGGCTAATGTTGCAGCTGCGGTCTGGCTTCTGGTCCTTGGTCGTGCTTCATGATCAGTGTGGGTTTGGGTCTGCTTTCTGGGTGGATATGCGGTGGTGACATCCTGTGTGGACCTTGTGAGTGTGGGTCTGCTGTCCTTCCTCGTGTTAGGGACTCGTTGTCAATAAGGCGGGTTTCAAATGGCTGGTAGGCGGAGGTGTCATCTCGTTTGTTCATGCTGTGTGGCGTTTTCTATCTCAATGGCTTCTCTGATTATTCTGTTGTTAAAGTGTTCAGTTTTGGCGATAGTTCTGGTCTTTTTAAAGTCAATATCATGTCCTGTGACTTTAAAGTGTTGGACCAGGGAAGAAGTTGGTTCCTCTTTTTTGAATGAGTTCTTGTGTTCTTCAATGCGTGCACTTATTCTTCTGTTGGTTTGTCCAATGTATGTGGTGGGGCAGGCGGTGCATGGGATTTCATATACTCCTTGATTTTCTAACTCAATTTTGTCTTTGGGGTTTCTTAGGATGGTGGATATTTTTCTGTTTGTGCAGAATGCTGTCTTGATGTTGTGCTTGTGGAGGATCTTGCTGATTCTGTCTGTGGTGCCTTTTATATATGGGAGGAGGGCTGTGCCGTTTTCTTGTTCTCTGTCTTGGGACAAATCCAAACAACTTGCCGTCTGGAGAGCCGAAACACAGACCACCCTCAAGACAGACACGCACACCAACAAACTCCGAAGACTACAAGAACGCCAGAAACAAACCCCTCCACCTTCACAGCAACACATGAAACAAACAGTGCATAACATCTCAGATAGGATCCTCACCAAAGCTGAAACCGATGTCCTTTCCAAAGGATTCAACTTTGCAGTCACTCCCAAATACATCCCCACCGAAACCATTATATGCGGAGTTGAAACCAGCCTGACCAAAATCAACCCCGATGACGCTAACAAAATCAGACTCGAGATCTCCAACATCCTCTGCACCAGCAAGCCACCCAAAAGCAACTTACTCAAAGAGGAACAGACAGCACTACTTAACCTGAAAAAAGATACCAGCATAATAATCCTACCAGCAGACAAGGACAACGCCACGGTGGTTATGAACACATCTGACTACCAAACCAAATTAACCAACCTACTCCAAGACCCTGCATACAAGCCCCTAAACACAGACCCCACCACCTATCTGGAAAAAACCACTAGATCCAAAATAAAAGCCTCCCCTATCAGCGAAGAAATCCAACAAAGAATCATTCCCAGAGAGAAATCATCCAGATGCCCTAAGCTCTATGGCCTCCCCAAGATACACAAAGAAGGAACCCCACTCAGACCCATAGTCAGCTCCATAGGCTCACCTCTACAAAACCTAGCCAAATTTCTCGCCAAACAACTACAGCCCTATGCAGAATCCATCACCTCACACGAAAAAAACTCATTCCAGTTCATAGAGATCATAAAGAAACAAAACTTACAGCCCAGCGACCTACTCGTGAGCTTTGATGTCATATCCCTCTTCACCCAAGTGCCAATCAAAGAAGCCTTGACAGCTATCCAAAACAAATATAACCCCCCCAAGCACATCCTAGATCTGACCAACCACTGCCTATCCAACACATACTTCATCTATAATGGACAAAATACAAACAAGTAGAAGGAGCACCCATGGGATCACCCTCTCACCTGTCATTGCCAATCTCTACATGGAACACTTTGAAACCCAAGCTCTAGAAAAATCTGATCACAAACCCAAACTCTGGCTCAGATATGTAGACGACACCTTCATAATCTGGCCACACGGAAAGAAAACTTGACAACTTCCTCACACACCTCAATAGCCTACACCCCAAAATACAGTTCACCATGGAAACAGAAGTTAATAACCAACTTCCTTCCTGGATGTCTTAGTCTACAGAAACCCAATGGCCCCTAGGACACACCATCTACCAGAAGAAAACACACACAAACCGCTATCTGCACTCTCACACCACCACCCAGCACAGATCAACTCCGTAGCCAAGACACTCATCTCCAGAACAAAATGCTTAGCTGATGAACAACACCTAAAACCCGAACTAGACACTCTCACTAACGTACTAACATCCAATGGATTCCAAAGAAATAAGATTACCAAGCTAATCCAAAAGAACCCCCACTAAAATCCAAGACAGAGAACAAGAAACGGCACAGCCCTCCTCCCATATATAAAAGGCACCACAGACAGAATCAGCAAGATCCTCCACAAACACAACATCAAGACAGCATTCTGCACAAACAGAAAATATCCACCATCCTAAGAAACCCCAAAGACAAAATTGAGTTAGAAAATCAAGGAGTATATGAAATCCCATGCACCGCCTGCCCCACCACATACATTGACAAACCAACAGAAGAATAAGTGCACGATTGAAGAACACAAGAACTCATTCAAAAAGAGGAACTAACTTCTTCCCTGGTCCAACACTTTAAAGTCACAGGACATGATATTGACTTTAAAAGACCAGAACTATCGCCAAAACTGAACACTTTAACAACAGAATAATCAGAGAAGCCATTGAGATAGAAAACGCCCACACAGCATGAACAAACGAGATGACACCTCCGCCTACCAGCCATTTGAAACCCGCCTTATTGACAAACGAGTCCCTAACACGAGGAATGACACCAGACCCACACTCACAAGGTCCACACAGGATGTCACCACCGCACATCCACCCAGAAAGCAGACCCAAACCCACACTGATCATGAAGCACGACCAAGGACCAGAAGCCAGACCGCAGCTGCAACATTAGCCATTTCAAACCCTCCAATCCATTCATGCAGCAGACTGACACCCACTATGAAGATGTAGCACGACCACAAAGCCAAACAACAGCTATGCAGCTCACCAGCTCAAATCCCCTGCAGCACAGACTAGACTGAGCACAACCAAGCCCCCACCAACACAGGACACACCCCAGCCAATCAGAGCACAGAAAACCCCCATCCAATCAGAGCACAGCCAAGCTCCCACCCAATCAGTTCAAACCCCACTAGCAGTTAAAAGGAAGAAACAGCTGCGATCACACATTGCTCCCAGAAGCACGAAGCTGAAGCCTGAAGATGACGAATGAGACTTCGAAACGCCGCCAAGACATTTCCAATTTTACACGGAGAAAACCCGAACAACCAAAGACCTATATATATATATATATATATATATATATATATATATATATATATATATATATGTGTGTGTGTGTGTATGTGTATGTGTATGTGTATGTATGTGTATGTGTATGTATGTGTATGTGTATATGTATATGTATATGTATATGTATATATATATATGGTTATGTGATCAAAATTCTAGCGCTTGGCAACTGGCATGTATTTCTTATGACTGTAGTTTCAAGTTTCAGTTTATTACAGCCATAGGCCCGAACAAATAAAAAACACTCAGTAAATATACAATTAAAAATTCAAGAATAAAATAATACATATCAGATAAAATCTATGATAAAAACCAGTTATCTGTTATGTAACTTAAAATTAAAATACTACTGACATCCATCGTGTACAATACCATTCCTATAATTAAAATACATGATCTCAACCAGTAGGGTCACTTCCTAATTTACATGCGTGGAGAACCGTCACATATGTGAGTAAATGTATTTTCCCCATAACTGTTATATATATCTCCAAAAAGTTGGCATCAGTTGATATCTATAATTCGGTAACCAATTTTTTTCTTGTGGACATTGCAGCAACACAAAATTTTGCCACTGCACGTATGGTAGCCGGACTGTAGGAACCTGGGGTCACATGATCGCCAGTGGCAAACTTCGTAGCTGGTTTCTGACAAGAAAAGTCAATGGGGGAAACCAACTTCACTTAACAACTGCAGTGATTCGTTCAGCAACAGTGGCAGAAAAGGTTATAAAACTCGTTTAGCAACTGCTTGCTTAGCAGCAGAATTTCTGGTCTCAATTGTAGTCGTAAAATCAAAGTGTCAACTTCGAAACGGATCAGGCCTGCCGCAGCCATCTTTCTGTTTCTCAGCTGCCACACAGTATGGGAGCGGGGAGGAGTCTGGAATATCAGGCTAGACAAGAACAACAGATCATCCCTTGGGAACCAAGGTCATCTCTGGCCAGAGACTAAGAGGAGTTGCCAGTGAGATGCCAGAACACCTAATTGGACAATGTGACCTGTGACAATTAGGGGCGGGGGAATTATTTATTCTTTAATTATACTAAAACTGCAAGAAACACATCTGGTTTTGTTTTCATCTGTGCTGATACGATGTACACAATAAAACGATTCTTTGAGAAAGCTGAAAGTCTCAGAGTGCTGAATTGGCTGGGTTCATTAGTTGGAACCTTGACACGACTGTAATCAATTCTTGACTTGGACAATATTTCAAAATCACTTATAGATCTTTTGTGAGCAGTATGAAGAAGTTCATGCCGTCTCATAACGGCAGCTCCGACCACGCTTTGCTTGCACAAGCATAAAGCCGAAAGCACCAGCCTGAAGATGATAAGGGCGTAATAGCTCAGGCTGTTAGAAGCCTGTTATTAGCAGCCTGAACATTCCAGGATTTCAAATTGAACGATCAGACAGGGTTCCAGAAACATCTGGTAAAAAGAAAGGAGGAGGCTTATGCCTATATATTAATTCAACCTGGTGTCAAGATTTTAACATAATTTACAAATTCTGTGACAACAATTTAGAGACTCTAATTATCAATTGCAAACCTTACTATTCGCCTCGTGAATTTTCCTCATTTCTTCTAATTGCTGTTTATGTCCCACCACAAGCCTGTGTAAACGAGGCATTACGAACTCTAGCTGACCAAATCATGGAGGCTGAAGCCAAACACCCTGATTCACTGGCCATTGTTTTGGGAGATCTAAACAAGGCAAACTTAAGGAAAGAACTACCAAAATACTTTCAGCATGTCAATTGTCCCACCAGAGGCAAGAATACTCTAGACCACTGCTACACAACACTAAAAGATGCCTATCGGTCTTTACCACGTGCAGCTGTAGGACACTCTGATCATTGCATGATTCACCTTGTACCTGCTTACAGGCAAAGACTTAAAGCCATAAAACCAATAATTAAATCAGTGAAATCAGAATTAAATCAGAATTAATCAGAATTAAAGCTACAGGCATGTTTTGACTGCACTGATTGGAATATTTTTAAAGATACCTCTGCAGACCTGGATGAACTCACAGATACTGTAACATCATATGTCAGCTTCTGTGAAGACCTATGTGTACCTACAAGGAACTTGCAAATACACAGTAATAACAAACCTTGGTTTACACCTAAACTTAAGCAGCTACGACATTCCAAAGAGGAAGCCTACAGAAAAGGTGATAAAATGCTGTACAATCAGGCCAGAAATGCACTAACAAGGAGATAAGAGCAGCAAAAGAAGCTACTCTGAAAAGCTAAAGAATCAATTTTCAGCAAATGAACCAGCAAACATGTGGAAAACTCTTAAAATATCACCGGCTATGGCAAACCTCCTTCCCAGGCTGAAGGTAATCAACAACTGGCAGATGACCTGAATGAGTTTTACTGCAGGTTTGAAAGGAAACTACAGCCACCTATCTCCACAACCCCATCTCAGACACAGCAACAACAGCCAAGCCTCCTACAACTGACCCCATTTCATTGGGTTCACAACCCTAGTGATCACAGAAAAGGAAGTGCAGGACCTATTTCACAGACAAAAGCCAGGAAAAGCGCCAGGCCCAGACAAGATAACTCCTTCTTGCTTAAAAGTCTGTGCTGACCAATTGGCCCCATCTTCACCCATATTTTCAATAAATCACTAGAGATGTGCTATGTTCCTTCTGCTTCAAACGCCTACCATCATCCCAGTGCCAAGAAGCCCACCATCAAGGAACTGAATGACTACAGACCAGTTGCTCTAACATCTGTAGTCATGAAAACCTTTGAAAGGCTAGTGCTTTCCTACCTGAAAACCATCACGAATCCGCTTTTAGACCCTTGCAATTTGCATACCGAGCAAATAGATCAACAGATGATGCTGTTAATATGGCTCTGCACTACATCCTACAACATCTTGAGTCTCCAAAGACCTATGCAAGGGTCTTTTTGTAGACTTTAGTTCAGCATTCAATACCATCATTCCAGACATTCTCCTAACTAAGCTAAACCAGCTACAGGTACCGGAACAGGCTTGTAAGTGGATCACAAGCTTCCTAACAAACAGGAAGCAGCAGGTGAAGCTAAGCAAGATCACATCAAATACCTGTACAATTAGCACAGGCCCCAAGGCTGTGTGCTCTCCCACTTCTCTCTCTGTATACCAATGACTGCATCTCCAATGATCCATTTGTTAAGCTACTGAAGTTCGCAGATGACACAAGAGTGATTGGTCTCATTCGAGACAATGACGAATCCGCATATAGACGAGAGGTCGAACGACTAGCCTTGTGGTGCAACCAAAACAATCTGGAACTGAACACACTCAAAACCGTAGAAATGGTGGTAGATTTTAGGAAAACCCTTCCATACTTCCACCTCTCACAATACTTGACAACACAGTATCAACAGTAGAAACCTTCAAATTTCTGGGTTCTATCATATCGCAAGATCTCAAATGGACAGCTAACATCAAAACATCATTAAAAAGGACAACAAAGAATGTTCTTTCTGCACCAACGCAGTAAGCTCAAACTGCCCAAGGAGCTGCTGATCCAGTTCTACAGAGGAATTATTGAGTCTGTCATTTGCACCTCTATAACTGTCTGGTTCGGTTCTGCAACCCAACAAGAAAAACACAGACTTCAGAGGATAATTAGAACTGCAGAAAAATAATTGCTACCAACTTGCCTTCCATTGAGGACCTGTATACTGCACGAATCAAGAAGAGGGCCGTGAAAATATTTGCAGATCCTCATCCTGGACATAAACTGTTTCAACTCCTACCTCAAAACGACGCTATAGAGCACTGCACACCAGAACAACTAGACACAAGAACAGTTTTTCCAAGGCCATCACTCTGCTAAACAAATAATTCCTCAACACTGTCAGACTATTTACTGAATCTGCACTACTATTAATCGTTTCATAGTTCCCATCACCAATCTCTTTCCACTTATGACTGTATGACTATAACTTGTTGCTGGGAATCCTTATGATTTATATTGATATATTGATCATCAATTGTGATGTAAAAGTTGTACCTTGATGAACGATCTTTCTTTTATGTACACTGAGAGCATATGCACCAAGACAAATTCCTTGTGTGTCCAATCACACTTGGCCAATAAGAGTTCTTTACCTGATAATTGGAAGCTGTGTCAATCTGCAAAGGAATAATGTATGGAAAAAGTGATGGAACTAGCAGAGATAGCCAAATTAAGTGCTTTGATCGAAGAAAAGAATATATATATATATATATATATATATATATATATATATATATATATATATATATATATATATATATATATATATATATATATATATATATATATATATATATCTTTGGTTATTCGGGTTTTCTCCGCGTAAAATTGGAAGTGTCTTGGCGACGTTTGACAAAGTCTCATTCGTCATCTTCAGGCTCCAGCGTCGTGCTTCTGGGAGCAATGTGTGATTGCAGCTGTTTCTTCCTTTTTAACTGCTAGTGGGGTTTGAACTGATTGGGTGGGAGCTTGGCTGTGATCTGATTGGATGGCGGGGGCTTTTTGTGCTCTGATTGGCTGGGGATGTGTCCTGTTTGGGTGGGGGCTTGGTTGTGCTCAGATTAGTCTGAGTTGCAGGGGGATTTGAGCTGGTGAGCTGCATTGCTGTTGTTTGGCTTCGTGGTCGTGCTACATCTTCATAGTGGGTGTCTGTCTGCTGCATGTATGAATTGGAGGGGTTTGAAATGGCTAATGTTGCAGCTGCAGTCTGGCTTCTGGTCCTTGGTCTTGCTTCATGATCAGTGTGTGTTTGGGTCTGCTTTCTGGCAGTTAAAGGAAGAACAGCTGCAATCGAAACCTGAAGATGATGAATGAGACAAACGTCCCCAAGACACTTCCAATTTCGCGGACAAAACCGAATAACCAAAGACCTACATATATATATATATATATATTTGTTTTCTGAGGTTTTGGGTGTTTGTATGTAGGTCTTTGGTTGTCGGTTTTCTCCGCGTAAAATTGGAAGTGTCTTGGCGGCGTTGGCAAAGTCTCATTCGTCATCTTCAGGCTTTAGCTTCGTGCTTCTGGGAGCAATGTGTGATCGCAGCTGTTTCTTCCTTTTAACTGCTAGTGGGGGTTTGAACTGATTGGTGGGAGCTTGGCTGTGCTCTGATTGGATGGGGTTTTTTGTGTGCTCTGATTGGCTGAGGGTGTGTCCTGTTTGGGTGGGGGCTTGGTTGTGCTCAGATTAGTCTGAGTTGCAGGGGGATTTGAGCTGGTGAACTGCATTGCTGTTGTTTGGCTTCGTGGTCGTGCTACATCTTCATAGTGGGTGTCAATCTGCTGCATGTATGGATTGGAGGGGTTTGAAATGGTTAAAGTTGCAGCTGCGGTCTGGCTTCTGGTCCTTGGTCGTGCTTCATGATCAGTGTGGGTTTGGGTCTGCTTTCTGGCAGTTAAAGGAAGAAACAGCTGCAATCGAAACCTGAAGATGATGAATGAGACAAACGTCCCCAAGACACTTCCAATTTCGCGGACAAAACCGAATAACCAAAGACCTACATATATATATATATATATATATATATATATATATATATATATATATATATATATATCTTTGGTTATTCAGGTTTTCTTCCGCGTAAAATTGGAAGTGTCTTGGCGACGTTTCGACGAAGTCTCATTCGTCATCTTCAGGCTTCAGCTTCGTGCTTCTGGGAGCAATGTGTGATTGCAGCTGTTTCTTCCTTTTTAACTGCTAGTGGGAGTTTGAACTGATTGGGTGGGAGCTTGGCTGTGCTCTGATTGGATGGTTTTTTTTGTGTGCTCTGATTGGCTGGGGGTGTGTCCTGTTTGGGTGGGGGCTTGGTTGTGCTCAGATTAGTCTGAGTCGCAGGGGGATTTGAGCTGGTGAGCTGCATTGCTGTTGTTTGGCTTCGTGTTTGTGGTCGTGCTACATCTTCATAGTGGGTGTCAGTCTGCTGCATGTATGGATTGGAGGGGTTTGAAATGGCTAATGTTGCAGCTGCAGTCTGGCTTCTGGTCCTTGGTCGTGCTTCATGATTAGTGTGGATTTGGGTCTGCTTTCTGGGTGGATGTGTGATGGTGACATCCTGTGTGACCCACACTCACGAGGTGTGGGTCACACATTTCAAACCCCTCCAATCCATACATGCAACACACAGACACCCACTATGAAGATGTAGCACCACGAAAGCCAAACAGCAGCAGTGCAGCTCACCAGCTCAAATCCCCTGCAACTCAGACTAGACTGAGCACAACCAAGCCCCCACCCAAACAGGACACACCCCAGCCAATCAGAGCACAAAAACCCCATCCAATCAGAGCACAGCCAAGCTCCCACCCAATCAGTTCAAACCCCACTAGCAGTTAAAGGAAGAAACAGCTGCAATCACACATTGCTCCCAGAACACTGAAGCCTGAAGATGATGAATGAGACTTTCAAACGTCCCCAAGACACTTCCAATTTTACGCGGGACAAAACCGAATAACCAAAGACCTACATATATATATATATATAGAATAAGAATATATATATATATATATATATATATATATATATATCTTTGGTTATTCGGGTTTTCTCCCGCGTAAAATTGGAAGTGTCTTGGCGACGTTTCGACGAAGTCTCATTCGTCATCTTCAGGCTTCAGCTTCGTGCTTCTGGGAGCAATGTGTGATTGCAGCTGTTTCTTCCTTTTTTAACTGCTAGTGGGGGTTTGAACTGATTGGGTGGGAGCTTGGCTGTGCTCTGATTGGATGTGGGTTTTTTTGTGCTCTGATTGGCTGGGGGTGTGTTCACCATGGAAACAGAAGTTAACAACCAACTTCCCTTCCTAGATGTCTTAGTCTACAAGAAACCCAATGGCTCCCTAGGACACACCATCTACCAGAAGAAAACACACACAAACCGCTATCTGCATGCACTCTCACACCACCACCCAGCACAGATAAACTCCGTAGCCAAGACACTCATCTCTAGAACAAAATGCTTAGCTGACGAACAACACCTAAAAACCGAACTACACACTCTCACAAGTGTACTAACATCCAATGGATTCCAGAGAAATAAGATTACCAAACTAATCCAAAAAGAACCCCCCACTAAAACCCAAGACAGAGAGCAAGAAAATGGCACAGCCCTCCTCCCATATATAAAAGGCACCACAGACAGAATCAGCAAGATCCTCCACAAACATAACATCAAGACAACATTCTGCACAAACCAAAAAATATCCACCATCCTAAGAAACCCCAAAGACAAAATTGAGTTAGAAAATCAAGGAGTATATGAAATCCCATGCACCGCCTGCCCCACCACATACATTGGACAAACCAACAGAAGAATAAGTGCACGCATTGAAGAACACAAGAACTCATTCAAAAGAGGAACCAACTTCTTCCTGGTCCAACACTTTAAAGTCACAGGACACGATATTGACTTTAAAAGACCAGAACTATCGCCAAAACTGAACACTTTAACAACAGAATAATCAGAGAAGCCATCGAGATAGAAAACGCCCACACAGCATGAACAAACGAGATGATACCTCCCGCCTACCAGCCATTTGAAACCTGCCCTTATTGACAAACGAGTCCCTAACACGAGGAATGACACCAGACCCACACTCACGAGGTCCACACAGGATGTCACCACCACATCCACCCAGAAAGCAGACCCAAACCCACACTGATCAGGAAGCACGACCAAGGACCAGAAGCCAGACCGCAGCTGCAACATTAGCCATTTCAAACCCCTCCAATCCATACATGCAACAGACTGACACCCACTATGAAGATGTAGCACGACCACGAACACGAAGCCAAACAGCAGCAGTGCAGCTCACCAGCACAAATACCCCTGCAACACAGACTAGACTGAGCACAACCAAGCCCCCACCCAAACAGGACACACCCCAGCCAATCAGAGCACAAAAACCCCATCCAATCAGAGCACAGCCAAGCTCCCACCCAATCAGTTCAAACCCCACTAGCAGTTAAAAGGAAGAAACAGCTGCAATCACACATTGCTCCCAGAAGCACGGTTGAAGCCTGAAGATGACGAATGAGACTTCATGAAACGTCGCCAAGACACTTCCAATTTTACGCGGGAGAAAACCCGAATAACCAAAGACCTACATATATATATATATATATATATATATATATATATAGTTATGTGATCAAAATTCTAGCGCTTGGCAACTGGCATGTATTTCTTATGACTGTAGTTTCAAGTTTCAGTTTATTACAGCCATAGGCCCGAACAAATAAAAAACACTCAGTAAATATACAATTAAAAATTCAAGAATAAAATAATACATATCAGATAAAATCTATGATAAAAACCAGTTATCTGTTATGTAACTTAAAATTAAAATACTACTGACATCCATAGTGTACAATACCATTCCTATAATTAAAATACATGATCTCAACCAGTAGGGTCACTTCCTAATTTACATGCGTGGAGAACCGTCACATATGTGAGTAAATGTATTTTTCCCATAACTGTTATATATATCTCCAAAAAGTTGGCATCAGTTGACATCTATAATTCGGTAACCAATTTTTTTCTTGTGGACATTGCAGCAACACAAAATTTTGCCACTGCACGTGTGGTAGCCGGACTGTAGGAACCTGGGGTCACACGATCGCCAGTGGCAAACTTTGTAGCTGGTTTCTGACAAGAAAAGTCAATGGGGGAAACCAAGTTCACTTAACAACTGCAGTGATTTGTTTAGCAACAGTGGCAGAAAAGGTTATAAAACTCGTTTAGCAACTGCTTGATTAGCAGCAGAATTTCTGGTCTCAATTGTAGTCGTAAAATCAAAGTGTCAGCTTCGAAACAGATCAGGCCTGCCGCAGCCATCTTTCTGTTTCTCAGCTGCCACACAGTATGGGAGCGGGGAGGAGTCTGGGAAAGCAGGTTGGTGGGGTGGGGAGGGAATGGGGATTTTGCAGTAATCTTCCCCTGGAGTGGGGTAGAAATGGAGATTTTGCAGTATCCTTCCCCTGTCATACCCACCAAGCCACGCCCACCAAGCCACGCCCAAAGAACTGGTAGTAAAAAAAAATTGAATCCCACTACTGATGCCTTTTCTAGAAAGGACTTCCCTTACATATTTAAATATAGGCCCATCTGAGCTGGGCCATTCCAGGACAAGCTTGCATATAGAAAGTAGTTCTAAGCACAGAGAGAATAATACCTCCACCACAAGGTTTTGAGCAAGGAGACCAGCCCTTAAGAGCCCACTCATAGATATCCGTTTCTTCAAGAAGGACATTATTGTTTCCGATGACAGGTAGGAGATCTTCATGAATTATGTACTTATACATCAAGCTGCTTTTGGAACTATCATCTTGTGGGATGACCTGGAATCGAAGAAAAGGAGATAACAGAGAAAATGCTTCCTTTATGTTCTTCCTGTCTTTCCTCCTAACTTTTTGGACAGCTGTTTCACCAACGCTTGCTTAACGGACAACTGTGTACAAGGATTCTGAACTAGTCGCCACGTCCAACAGAGATGGATGGAGAGCCAGTCTGGTCTGGTGGTTAAGACAACAGGCCAGAAACTAAGAGAGAGTTCTAGTCCCACTTTAAGCCAAAGCCAATTGGTTGATCTTAGGCCAGTCCCTCTGTCTCAGCTCTGGGAAAAAGGCAATGGCAAACCAGTTTTGAAAAAGCTTGCCAAGAAAACTTGCACAGATTAGTCCAAACCAGGGGTTTCCAACTTGGCAACTTTAAACTTGGCGGACTTCAACTCCCAGAATTCCAAAGCAAAGCTGGCTGGGGAATTCTGGGAGTTGAAGTCCGCCAGGCTTAAAGTTGCCAAGGTTGGAGATCACTGGTCCAAACAGTCACCAGAAGTCAAAAACTGACTCAAAAGGTGCACACGCATGAGCACACTAACACACAAATATGAACATACAAAATCAACAGAGATGAGCTTCAGAAATCCATTGCCAAAACACAACTTTTAGTGTACACAACTTCTATTTAACCTGAGGACTGCTTAATTGTGATTTAGAGGCATCTTGAGAAGTGCAATCCCTAATGAGTGCAACATCTTTTAAATAAATTCATTATTTTATTATTGCAGGGGAATTTAATGTCATTAGTGGGGGGGGGGGCGCTATGTTATGGAGACTATCTGTGTCATAGCTCCCTCTACTGATAAGAAAAAAAATAATACGGCCTCTTCTTCTTTAACATAAAGTGGTCCTTGACTTGCACCCATTCATTTAGCGACCTTCGAAGTTAGAACAGCATTAAAAAAATCTGACTTATGCCTGACCCTCATATTTATATCTGTCATAGCATCACTACAGTCATGTGATCAAAATTTGGGCACTTGGGAAACTAGCATGCATTTATTTATGACAGTTGCAGCATCCCAGGTTTACTTACGGGACCGCCTGCTGTTACCTCATGCCTCCCACCGACCCGTACGCTCTCACAGAGAGGGCCTTCTCAGGGTGCCGTCCGCCAAACAATATCGCCTGGCGGCCCCCAGGGGCAGGGCCTTCTCTGTTGGAGCTCCTACGCTCTGGAACAAACTTCCCCCTGGTTTACGTCAAGTGCCTGATCTTCGGACTTTTCGCCGTGAGCTGAAAACGCACCTATTTATTCAAGCGGGACTGGCCTAAAAGTTTTATTAAATTTTAATTGGGGTAATTTATATTTTAAGGTTTGTTAAATTGCTTTTAAATTCCGGCCACCTTGTAATATGTTTTGTTTTAATCTTGTTTTAATGTGTATATTGTGGATTTTTTATATGGCTGTACACCGCCCTGAGTCCTTCGGGAGAAGGGCGGTATAAAAATCGAATAAAATAAATAAATAAATAAATCTGATCACCATTTGTGACCTTCCCAGCCGGCTTCTGACAAGCAAAGTCAATGGGGGAAGCTGAGTTTGCTTAATAACTAGGTGATCCACTTAACAACTTCAGTGATTCACAGTGGCAAAAAAAAAAAAAGCTTGTAAAATTAGGCATGCCTTAACATAGCAGCTGCCTTGCTTAGCAATGGAAATTCTGGTTCCAATTGTGGTTCATAAGCTGAGGACTACCTATAGATGGGACAGAACAGCAAACAGAAGAGGGAAGTAGCAATAGCGCTTAGACTTATATACCGCTTCACAGTGCTTTTACAGCCCTCTCTAAGCGGCTTACAGAGTCAGCATATTGCCCCCAACATTCTGGGTCCTTATTTTACTGAAGGATGGAAGTCTGACTCAACCTGGTGTGATTCGAACTGCCAAACTTCTGGCAGACGGCAGTCAGCAGAAATACCCTGCAGTACTGCATTCTAATCACAGCGTCACCGCGGTTCAAGTAGTTCTCTTCCTCTTGTTCAGAACAGCAATAAGGATACGTCATCTCCCCCTACTGGAACCAGAGGTGGATTTCAGCAGGTTCTGACCAGTTCTGGAGAACCAGTAGCGGAAATTTTGAGTAGTTCAGAGAACCGATAGTAAAAATTCTGACTGGCCCCGCCCTATCTATTGTCTGCTTCCTGAGTCCTAGCGTATTGGGAGGGAATGGGGATTTTGCAGTAACCTTCCACTGGAGTGGGGAGGGAATGAAGATTTTACAGTATCCTTCCCCTGCCACACCCACCAAGCCATGCCCACCAAGTCATGCCATGCCCACCAAGCCACACCCATATAACCGGTAGTAAAAATTTTTGAAACCCACCACTGTCTGGAATCCAAAGCACCCTTTGAGGGAAGCTGGGAAGGACCACAGAAAGTGATGCTAATGGCTTGTAGGCTGCAGTTCTCCTGTCCCTGGTTCCAAACAAGAAAACAATACTTGTCCTTTTCTTTGATAGATGTATGTATGGGAGCCTGAGGTGTCCTTAGGACTTACCAGAACATTGATGGCTTCATGAAGGGGGCCACTAGTCCTCAAGCTTTCCTTGCCATTCTCAGTGGTGTATTCCCATTCCAAACCCACCTTTAGAAAGGTATGGTTCTTGACCACTTTGATGCTGGGATTGATAATGAAGTCACCAGAGGCTTGGTTCTTAACAGCTAGAAAAGGAAAAGAAATTATTTGTAGCAGAGGATCAGGCTGGGTATGAGGGCAGGGTCAAACGGATAATCAGTTTGGAGTCACTAGGTTCCCACAAGAGATCTAAGTGCAACCCCCAAGAATTCCACGGATCTTATCTAATGCCAATTTGCCTTGACCGTTAGTAGCTCAGATTTGTGTGTGTAGGTAGCATGAAATTAATTGGTAGTACTTTTGAACTCTGTCCCGGGTCCTGATTTCTTGTGCCTGACGTTATTTGGATTATGACTCTCATCAACATCCTTCAAAAGGAAGAGAGGAAAATGATACAGGCATTGTTTTAAGTATAGAAAGCCCTGAAGTCATAAAGGAACATGTTTTCCCTGTTAAATGTTTTTTGATTATTGGTTTAAATCTGCAGCCATTTCAGGGTTTTTTTGTTTATTTGTTTGTTTGTTGCTTGTATCCTTACGATTTATATTGATATTGATTGTTTCCTGATTGCTTATTTGTACCCTATGACTATCATTAAGCGTTGTACCTTAGAATTCTTGATGAAGGTATCTTTTCTTTTATGTACACTGAGAGCATATGCACTAAGATAAATTCCTTGTGTGTCCAATCACACTTGGCCAATAAAAATTCTATTCTATTCTATTCTACTCTATTCTACTCTACTCTATTTTTTGCACCTACTGAATAAAACAACAGAATGTGGTATATGTATTCTGTCCTTTATTAACTATGAGAACCAATGTACTATACCAGTGTCGGCGAACCTATGGCACGCATGCCGGAAGCGGCAAGCGAAACTATCCTGCAACGAATGCACGGCCTCGCCAGCTCCTCTTCCACGTTCCTGTGTTCAAACGCGCACTGGTCAGCTGGCCGTCGCGCATGGGAGAGCACCGGATCCCGGAAGAGGGGCTTTCTGGCACACATGCGCAGGCCAGCACCCGACCTTCCTGGTTAACGTCGCATGCATGCGCGATGGCCAGCTGTTTGTCGGGTGCGCTTCCATGCCAGTATCCGGGTGTTTGAGTGCCGGCTCGCGCACGCGCGATGAACCACCACTCTTCTGGGTATCGCCACTCCCGCATGCGTGAAGGCAAGCGGGGCCGCGCATACATCAGCCGGCCTGCAGGACCGCCAAAGGTTCGCCAACACTATACAATAGGAAAAAGGGGATACAGTGCAGTGAAAAAGCATGTTTTCTCTATAAATTAATTAGAAATTCCTAGTGGTAGTAGAATATACAATCTACTTTTCTCAGTCTCCTTCAAAATGCTAGGTGGAGACAAATTTTTCTATTCTATTGTATTGAAAGTTTGTTGTTGTTGTTAGAAGCTATTTGCTCATACAGTCACTAGGGACTGAAATACTACTGACATAAAATTAACTCTTGTGTATATTGTCTACTTTAATAAATGTGGAAGTCAATCTTGCAGTGCCTATTTATATTTTGGAAATGACAACTGGATAAAGTAGGCATAGGGTATAAAGAAATTGCTTAAAAATATTAATTGGCTGAATGCAAAGGCAGCCTTTGGAAAAACCATTAACTCAGCCAAAAATCAGCCTCAATGAGTTCAGTGTGTCAATTAAATATCTGTTTTATTTGAACTTTAATTTTGACTAGATTCAACCTTTCTATTTTTCGATGAGCATTTGTTAAACATCCCTCTGAATACACCGTACAATACAGAACTGTTTCCAAGCAATCTGTTCTTACCAATTGTATGGGATGAAGGCTCCATCTCCTCAATTTGGACATGCCTGGCACCTACTGGAATCTCAAACATTTTCACAGCATCTTCTGAAAATTGCAAAAGAAATAAACCATATTTAAAATGAGTGCTATATGTAAAAAAAAAAATGAAGCCAGGAACCAGCAATTTCTAGGCTACAAAGAACTGTTGCGTTAACCCGGATATGGTGTCTTTCATTACCATAAAGAAAATGGGCAAGTATGCATTGATTACAAACAGTTTGAAGGGAAAAATAATAATTTAAGGCTTTGATTTCTGCATATCATAGTGGGCAAAACTTCTGTGCTTATATGCCTTTATTCCTCGGTCACATGTTTGAGAGACTTCTAGGAATAAGCTACTCCTTGAATCAAGGGTTAAGAGTCATGAATATTTGTTGTTGTTAGTCGCAAAGTCCTGTGCGGCCCATCGCGACCCCATGGACAACTTTCCTCCAGGCCTTCCTGTCCTTTACCATCCCACAAAGACCATTTAAGCTCCCACTGACTGCTTCAGTGACTCCATCCAGCCACCTCATTCTCTGCTGTCCCATTCTTCTTTTGCCCTCAGTCTTTCCCAGCATTAGGCTCTTCTCCAGTGAGTCCGTCCTTCTCATTAGGTGGCCAAAGTATTTGAGTTTTATCTTCAGGATCTGGCCTTCTAAAGAGCAGTCAGAGTTGATCTCCTCTAGGACTGACTTGTTTGTTCGCCTTGCAGTCCAAGGGACTTCAAGAGTCTTCTCCAGCACCATAGTTCAAAGGCTTCAATTTATTTTATTTATTTATTTATTTATTTATTTTGTCACAACATCATACAAAAAGATTATATAGTATATACACATATAAACATATATAGGAAGAAGAAAAGAAAAACAATAGGACAGGAACGGTAGGCACGTTTGTGCGCTTATGCACGCCCCTTATGGTCCTCTTAGGAATGGGGTGAGGTCAATAGTAGAAAGTTTTTGGTTAAAGCTGTTAGGATTATGGGAAGAGACCACAGAGTCAGGTAAAGTATTCCAAGCACTGATGATTCTGTTGCAGAAGTCATATTTTCTGCAATCTAGATTAAAGCGGTTTACATTAAGTTTAAATCTATTGGTTGCCCTTGTATTATTGCAATTAAAGCTGAAGTAGTCTTTGACAGGAAGGACATTACAATAGATGATTCTGTGAGCTAAACTTAGGTCTTGTCGAAGGCGACGGAGTTCCAAGTTTTCTAAGCCTAGGATTTCAAGTCTGGTGGGATAAGGTATTTTGTTGTTTTCAGAGGAATGGAGAACTCTTCTTGTAAAATATTTCTGGACACGTTCAATTGTATTGATGTCAGAGATGTGGTGAGGGTTCCAAACAGGTGAGCTGTATTCTAGAATTGGTCTAGCAAATGTTTTATATGCTCTGGTTAGTAGTGTGGTGTTTTTGGAAAAGAATTCTTTGGCACTCAGCCTTTCTTATGGTCCGACTTTCACAACCATACATTGCAACTGGGAAAACCATATCCTTGACTATACGCACTTTTGTTGGCAAGGTGATGTCTCTGCTTTTTAGTATGCTGTCGTTTTGTCATAGCTTTCCTCCCCAGGAGCAAGCATCTTTTAATTTCTTGGCTGTGGTCCCCATGTGGGTGATTTTGGAGCCCAGAAAAATAAAATCTGTCACTACCTCCATTTCTTCCCCATCTATTTGCCAGGAATTGAGAGGGTCGGGAGCCATGATCTTAGCTTTCTTAATGTTGAGTTTCAAGCCAACTTTTGCACACTCCTCCTTCACCCGCATCAAGAGGCTCTTTAGTTCTTCTTTACTTTCTTCCATTAGAGTGTTATCATCTCTATACCACTCTAATATTTAGCTGCCTTTAATTGCCAATATGGGAATTAAGTTTGAAAATATAGTAGTACCCTACTACAGAATTGTCAGGCCACCACTTAATCTTTCAAAGATTGATGAATAATATTTCCCATGAATGTACATTTTTATTTTATTTTAGTAAAGAAATTTTGGCAAGAAGGAGGCTTGTTGGCATCACTACTGATTCCTGAAAGACACAGAATACCCTAGAGCAGGGGTCTCCAACCTTGGCAACTTGAAGACTTGTGGACTTCAACTCCCAGAATTCCTCAGGCTGCAAAGCTGGCTGAGGAATTCTGGGAGTTGGAGTCCACAAGTCTTCAAGTTTCCAAGATTGGAGACCCCTGCCCTAGAGTAGTCTGAACTAACCACAAGAATGTGGGACATTTATAAACTTCTCACAGGCTCATACAAGCCAGGTTAGTTCTCCCCCCCACACATTTTAACAAAAGATTGATGCCTCAACACATAAATTATAATGCATCTTAATATACAATCTGCCACCAGCCTCCAGTCTGTAGCCAGCAAGGTATGCCCCATCAAAGTTAATCTATTCATTTCTGCACAAACTGGATTTCTTCAAGGGCCAGATCAGCATTGTAGTTCTCCTCCGCGAGTTGCCTGGTGGGGGAGGGGAGGGAGAAGGGACAGATGCCTCCTGCAGCACCCTGACAGCCAAAACCCGTACCCCCCGTACCCTATTTTGTGAGCCCCCCCATGCCACATTTTGGCTGGCACAGTGTTGCAGGAGGCTGTACAGACCCGAAAACAGGGCGCAGGGGGCACCCGAACGCGCCCTACACTCCATTTTGGCAGGCAGAGTGCTGCAGCACCCCCCACGCCCCGTTTTGGCTGCCAGAGGCACTGCAGGCCAATCTTTTGCTATTTCTAGGCCAACCCTACGAGCCAGATTTAAGTTGAAGGCTTTGAGTTTGACACCTTTGCCTTATAGTTTCCAAGAACTGATTAAATTATCTCCCACAACTATCAAGACCAGGGGTGAAATGTAAAATTTGTTATTACTGGTTCTGTGGGTGTGACTTGGTGGCGGGGTAATGTGACTGGGTGGGCGTGACCAACTTTTTTTAAAAAAAACTTTTAAAAGCATTTTTTCTACAACCTCTTCGGCTGAAATGCTTTTAAAAGCCTGTGATGATCAGGCAACTCAGCTGGGCTCGCCAGAGGAAAAAAAACTTTTAAAGGGTTCTGACGATTCCAGTTGATTTGCCTGATCGCCAGAACCTTTTAAAAGCTTTTTTTTTTTACAACCTCTTCGGCCAAAGAGGTTGTAGAAAAAAATGCTTTTAAAGGGTTTTGACGATCCCAGCTGAGCCGCATGATCATCAGAGGCTTTTTTTTTTACTTTTAAAAGCATTTTTTGGCCGAAGAAAAAATTCTTTTAAAAGTTAAAAAAAAACCTCTAACGATCGCGCAGCTCAGCTGGGATGGGGGGGAAGGGATTTTTGCTACCGGTTCTCTGAATCACCTGCCGCCATTGCTACCAGATTGGGCGATCTGGTCCAAACCGGGAGCATTTCACCCCTGATCAAGACCTCAAAAAATTTAAAGAGGACTGAAGCCCATTACTGACTTTAAAGAACTGCTGTGGTATGCCAAACTACAAACACATGCTGAAGAATAGACAACTGTGTTTACCTTTAATTGTGATACTAAATCCACTATCATTACCTTTTCAAGGATCATTTGTTCTTCCATTCTCACCTGACTGCTTGGGGGTTTTGACCAAAGTCCCCTTCACTGTTCTACAGTGGGAATTGTCACCCCCGCAAACTCCACACTTGTCATCCTCCTTCAGAGAGCCAATTTCTCTGTCGCACCCAACATGCTGCCATTTGAAGAAGAAGAAAAACACAGAAATAAGAAATGGGGTTAAGGATGCAAATTCAAAATGGCGATCCTCCAGGTGAACTCAGAACAGGCCTTGCAGAGTACCATTAGCTATTTCCATCTGTATCATCATCATCGTTTAACAAACCCATAATCCCTTGCGGGGTGGAATCTGGGCAACTGAATGGAGCTAGCAGTGTTTAATGGCCGGATGCCCTTCCTGTCACCAATGCGGAGTTTTGTTCAGCAGATTCTCAGTGTGCCCTGAGAGAGAAATATCTGCCTCTACCTAGGATCAAACTCACAGCCTCCTGATTGTGAGGCGAGAATGCCACCTCTAGGTCCCCACACCACTCTATTTCTCTCTGTATGATAGGATGAAATACTTCAGTGTTTCTCAACTTTAAGTTGTGAGGACTTCAATTCCCAGAATTCCCCAGCCAGTATTGATTTACTTTGTGGGCAACCATCAGATGGTCAGATTCAACCAAAAAAGCCTACTTACGTTTATATTTTAAAGGAGCCTCACAAATCAATGAAACATATTTTAAAATAAAAAGAATCTATATAATTGCATTTCCTGGTTTGCCAATGTATTTCTTTCAGACGTTCCTCATTTGGTTTACTCCTATGCCTTGCATTTTCTACTGCAACTTAAAACATATTATGGATATTCTGCTTTAAGTGCACAATTTGTTCATTTGTCGTATATGACAGTGGCTCTTCAGAATTGGGACTAAGGATGTACCTTACACTTTTTCAGTTGCTGCACATTCCTTGGGAAGATTATTTATCCATGTGTATATATATATATGTTTGTGAATATATTTTCTGCATCCCTAATCTGCTTTCAATAAAATCTAGATCTTGGTTGGGTGAAATGATTCCTTGGAAGGCAGAAACTGTTGAATTCTGCAACTGAGGAGCAAGAGGTTATGAATAGCACTCATATACCGCTTCACAGTGCTTTTACAGCCCTCCAAGCAGTTTACAGAGCCAGCCCCTTGCCCCCAACAATCTGGGTCCTCATTTTACCCACCTCGGAAGGATGGAAGGCTGAGTCAACTTTGAGCCTGGTGAGATTTAAACTGCCGGCAGTCAGCAGAAGTAGCCTGCAGTACTGCATTCTAACCAATGCGGAGTTTTGTTCAGCAGATTCTCAGTGTGCCCTGAGAGAGAAATATCTGCCTCTACCTAGGATCAAACTCACAGCCTCCTGATTGTGAGGCGAGAATGCCACCTCTAGGTCCCCACACCACTCTATTTCTCTCTGTATGATAGGATGAAATACTTCAGTGTTTCTCAACTTTAAGTTGTGAGGACTTCAATTCCCAGAATTCCCCAGCCAGTATTGATTTACTTTGTGGGCAACCATCAGATGGTCAGATTCAACCAAAAAAGCCTACTTACGTTTATATTTTAAAGGAGCCTCACAAATCAATGAAACATATTTTAAAATAAAAAGAATCTATATAATTGCATTTCCTGGTTTGCCAATGTATTTCTTTCAGACGTTCCTCATTTGGTTTACTCCTATGCCTTGCATTTTCTACTGCAACTTAAAACATATTATGGATATTCTGCTTTAAGTGCACAATTTGTTCATTTGTCGTATATGACAGTGGCTCTTCAGAATTGGGACTAAGGATGTACCTTACACTTTTTCAGTTGCTGCACATTCCTTGGGAAGATTATTTATCCATGTGTATATATATATATGTTTGTGAATATATTTTCTGCATCCCTAATCTGCTTTCAATAAAATCTAGATCTTGGTTGGGTGAAATGATTCCTTGGAAGGCAGAAACTGTTGAATTCTGCAACTGAGGAGCAAGAGGTTATGAATAGCACTCATATACCGCTTCACAGTGCTTTTACAGCCCTCTCCAAGCAGTTTACAGAGTCAGCCTCTTGCCCCCAACAATCTGGGTCCTCATTTTACCCACCTCGGAAGGATGGAAGGCTGAGTCAACTTTGAGCCTGGTGAGATTTAAACTGCCGGCAGTCAGCAGAAGTAGCCTGCAGTACTGCATTCTAACCACTACGCCACCACAGCTCATATAGAATGTGTTTAAATCATCATTGTTGAAATGTTTTAGAAGAACAGACTTTCAACCATGGTGTCAGGCCTGGAAACCATACTAGACTAGGTCTCTCTGATCTGAGACCTCAACCTGCCGCTCCCCCACCACCCTTGATAATCCAAGGTGAAACCCACTATGAAATCAAAAAAATCCTTGACTCTAGACTATACAGAGGTCAATTACAATATTTAGTCCACTGGAAGGGATATCCATTATCTGAATCTACTTGGGTCAAAAGTTGGAAAGTAAATGCGGACAATTTGATTAAACAATTTCACGACACTTTCCCTGACAAACCTAAAAAACCTCTTGGAGAGGGGAGAGGGGGGTAGAAGGGAAGTGTGGACCACTGACACTCTTCTTTATTAACTCTTTGTTTTCTTTCCTAGGATATAGCTTCTTTTCCAAGGGGGGACGCCTGTCAGGCCTGGAAACCATACTAGACTTTAGGGTTCCAGACGCTGCCACATTTTTCCCCTGAGGGGAAGAAGGGGGGCTGAGGGGTATGGTAACATTCTTCAAGCGGTCAAGGTCGGATGGTGTTCACATCTGCAGGAAGAGTGGCGAGAAGATATTCGAATGAACTGGGAGAACGTGGGACCATGTGACCATCAAAGGGGTCAGGGGGGTGGGACTCTTGGGGTTTGTATAACTGGGAAAAGAATCCGGAAGTTCAGTTTTGGAATTTCACTCATCGTGTGCCAGTTTCCTCATGCTAGTAAAGAACTCTGAAAAACAATGGCTTCTGAGTTTTTTTATGCAGAAGAGGTTTTTCTGGAACCTTGACACATGGCTTTCCAGGTAGTACTGGTGATACAGGCTCAGTCCTCGACACAACCATTCGTTTGGTAACTTATAACAGCGTTGAAAAAAATAACATTTTCCCCCACTTACGACTGTTGCACCATCCCTACAATTACGTGATCAAAATTTGGGCACTTCGCAACTGGCATGCACAGGTAGTCATTCACTTATAACAGTTCATTTAGTGACAATTCGAAGTTACAACAGCACCGGAAAAAGGGACATATAACCATTTTTGATACTTACGACCATTGCAGCATCCCCATGGTCACCTGATTTAGATTCGGATGCTTGATAGCTGACTCACATTTATGACGGTTGCAGTGTCCCAGGTTCATGTGATCCAGGGGTGAAATTAAAAAATTTCCCCTACCAGTTCTGTGGGCGTGGCTTGTTGGGGGGGAGGTCATGTGGTTGGGTGGGCGTGGCCAACTCAATATCACTCACATTGAGGGGCTCCTCACTGGCCCCTCCCCTCCCAGCCACTCTTTGTCGCGAATGGCAGGAAAATGGGGAGGGGAATATTCCTGCCTACCATCCTTCCCTCAGTCTGTGATGAGATTGAGGAATGGATGACAGGCAGAAAAATCCCCTTCCCCATTTTTCTGTCTTCCACAGAAACAGCTCCATTCCAGCTGCTCCCCTCCCCCCGTCTCCCTCCCTCCTGGGGACTATCTTAAAGGGACAGGCTCCAGCAGCTCCATTCTGAATGGAGGGAGAAAAGTTAGCATTCTCTCTTCTGCATTTAACATTGAATTTGGTGAAATAATGAGTAGCCGGAAGAGGTGAGCGGCGACCGGCCGGGTGTGGGTGGGGCCAAGGAGGGGTAATTACTACCAGTTTGGCGAACTGATGCCCATAATCCCTAGCGGTTCGCCCAAACTGGTCCGAACCGGTAGGATTTCACCCCTGATGTGATCCCCTTTTGCAACCTTCTGACAAGCAAATTCATCGGGGGAAGCCACTTAACAACCGTGTTATTAATTTAACAACTTCAGTGTTGTCACTTAACAAATGTGGCAAGAAGAGTCATAAAATGGGGCAAAACTCAACGAATTACTCACTTAGCAACAAATTTTGGGCTCAACTGTGGTCGTTAAGTTGAAGTCTACCTGTATTTATGAGAGTTGTACTGTCCCAAGGTCATGTGATCATTTTTGGTAACCTTTCCAGCTGGCTTCCAGCAAGCCAAGTCAATGGGGGAACCCAGATTTACTAAATGACTGCATGAGTCACTCAACAACTGCAGCAAGAACGCTCGTAAAATGAGGCAAAACTCACATAACAACTGCCTTGCTTAGCAATGGAAATCTGGGGTTTAAATGTGGTCCTAAGTCGAGAACTACCTGTATAACTTTAAGCACTTCCCAGTTACCATGGCCACTGCTAGCATCGAAATCAGAGAACGTCTGTCACATATCTATTATAAATCCTTCACAAACGTTTCTAAAACTTGAATGGGCCTGCAAGTTACATACCACACATTCACCCCTTACACAGACACTATAGGGGTCTCTGTAGGTGCACCTGGTACCATCGTGAACAACCTGATTCATAAATACCACATCCCCAGTTTCCTCAGACTGGCAAATCAGTTCACATTTCTGGGCATCTGCAGGGGGAAAAAAATGAAATACATGGAAAAAGATTGGTTCTATGTTCTGGTAATTGAGATGCAAAGTGGAACTCAGTATTTACAATTCAGCTTCCTGGGACTCAAGGAAACCAATCTACGATGGTTTCTTCCTCCTATCAATCCTCCCTTCTTTGCAAAACTGGATTTCTTCGAGGGCCAGATCAGTATTGTAGTTCTCCTCTGTGGGCTGGCAGGGGGCGGTGGTAGCGGGAAGAGGGGACGGATGCCTCCTGCAGCACCCTGCCAGACAAAACGGGGTGCGAGGGGGCACGTACGACCCCCTCTGCCCCGTTTTCAGCCTGAACTGCCTCCTGCAGCACTTTACCAGCCAAAACAGGGCAGGGGGGGCGGGGTTTGTGAGTGGCTCCCTCATGTCTTGTTTTCTCCCTCCATACCTCCTGCAGCACTCTGCCAGTTGAAAATCGTGTGGCCTGTTTTCAGCTGACAGAGGCACCAACAGGCTGGTCCTTTGATGTTTCCGGCCCGGCCCTATGGGCCGGATTTAAGCACCCCCACAGGCCTGATTCAGCCCGCGGGCCTTGAGTTTGACACCCCTGGCCTAAACCATGGGTGCATATGCAAATGGAACACCTGGATCACGTTTCATTACCCAAAATAGGTTCCCCAGTAGCATGTTACCTAGTTTGGATAATGAAACATCTGCAAGAAAACCACCAAGCTCCGAGAGCACCAAAGACCTCACAGTTCAACCCTGAACTACAAATATTCTCTTCTGTTGAAGAAATATTTCCCTGTCCTTTGAAACATCTTGCTGCCAGAGGTGAGGACTGCCCCCACCATTAAAATCTGGCTCTGTCCGTTGCCATGAGGCCCTGAGGGAGAAGCTGTAGCCTGGTGGTTGATGCAATGACAGAGAAAACACTACATCTTCTCTGAACCCATGGTTTTTTTCCAATTTGTATTTAAAAGTATTGCCATTTTAATTCATTTTCATATTTGTAATGGTTTTTATATCCACAGTGAGAGTTTTGCCGTACAGTGTATATTTATTTGTATTGTTCTAATTATTTTTATGTTTTGTTATTGCATGCCACCCAGAGTCACTGGTCGAGATGAGCAGTTATAAGAAAACAAGTAAATAAATAAATTTACCCTCAGGATGCTCATAGGGGAGCCAGGTGTGTTTGGAGTTTTCATGGGTGTAATAAGAGTTCCGCTTGGAACACTGCTGAGCATGAAAATCCTCATAGGGACCTTGGCACTCTTCGGCGTTGCAAACCTGATATTCATACATAGCACCTGGACACTGGCGGCCACCATAAGCTGGGCTGGAAAACAAACAAAGAGCCAATTAAGGGCCAGAGGACTCAAATTCTGCAGCATGAGGCAAGCAGGAAGGGCATTGGGTTTCATTCATTTTAATCTTTACTTTTGTTGGTTGATATAAATGAATAAAAATTATATTCAACATCAGGGGTGTCAAATTGGCAGCCAGCGGGCCAGACGCATCATACACAGGCCACACCCTTCCCAGCTCTGTGAAGGGGAAAAACATCGTGAAACGTCACGTGACAGCAAAGTGACGCGGAGAGTTTGACACCTTTATTCTACATTGGTATGTGTTTTTTTAAAAAAAAATCTCAAAGGAGGCATACAATGCATGTAAATGCAGTATTAAAAAAAACTAGAAACATTTGCAGGCAAAGCGTATTTACTATTAACAATAAACTTCAAGAAGATACAGAAGTCCTCAGGATACAATTAGATTCGGGCTAAGCCTGAATCATCCTCAGATTATCTTCTGATTAAAGAGGACAAATAGAACTGATTTATCATAATCAGAATATAGCATATTAATGAACATTTACTCCAAATTTCCTGATGGATACACCTATGACTGAGGAAGGAATAGCACCTCCTGCTGTGGAACTAACTAATGAAAATCTGTTGTTCTTTAAACATTGCTCTGAAGGTAGGGGCAGAACCAGGGATGGGCTGCTGGGGGTTCGCAGGGGTTCGGGAGAACCCATAGCTAAGATTCTGTGCAGTTCGGACAACCCGCACTCCTGGCTGGCCCTGCCCACACCGCCCCGCCCCTCCCAGGAGTTTCCACATGGCCTGTTTTGGATGCAGGTAAGTGCAGGGCGTGTACGAAGGCTCAGGGAGGACGGAAAACGGGCCTACCAGAAGTTCGGAAAGGGCCTCTGGAGCCTGGGGAGATTGTTTTCACCCTCCCAGGGGCTCAAGGAAAGCCTCTGGAGCCCGGGGAGGGCAAACTACCCCTCCCCCGCCATGGTGCAGGAGGCTGACTAGGTTATGCCTACCATGGCCACACCTACCCAGGAACCAGGCAGAGAATCCCTTGCTAAAAATTTTGAAGCTCACCCGAGCAGAACCACAGTAATATGATGCCCAAAAGGAATGGGATAGAATGAAGGAATTAACCTTGTGAAAGATCTTTGCTGATAATTAAGACTGGCTTAGCTAAGCAGCCACTCTCCAGCTTTAGCTTTATATTAGCTGTACATCATTGTTTATTTATATGCACCCATAAAAATTCACAGTATTTACAGATCTAATTTTGTTAGAATTGACATTGTAGACAGTCATATACCAAAAGGTCATAAGGGGAAGAGAGAATATTCTCATATTTTGGCATTTATTAATTGCGCTATGATTTTTTAGCATAAAATCTTCTCTTTATTGTTGGCTATATTAAAATCAGAAATGAGGAGGTGATAAGCCGCCTGGAAAAGCCAAGGGAAATTATCGATGCCATTAAAAAGCGAAAGTTAGAATATTTCGGACATGTGATGCGACACCTGGAAAAATATGACATATTTCACTTAATCCTCCAAAGAAAGATTGCAGGCAAAGGAGATCCAGGCAGAAGAAGAACATCATGGCTTCAAAATCTAAAGGACTGGTTTGGACAAAACTCACCAGCACTTTTTCACACGGCTGTTGATAAAAATAGGAGCACCGCCATCCGATGACAGATATGGCACAAGAAGAAGAAGATATTGGGAAGAAAGCCAGTTTGGTGTAATAGTTAAGGCACCAGGTTAGAAACTGTCAACACATTAGGCACAAAGCTATATGGGTGACCTTAGGCCAGTCACTTTCTCTGAGCCCTAGGAAGCAGGCAATGACAACCTACTTCCAAAATCTTGCCCAGAAAATTGCAGAGACTTATCCAGGAAGTTGTCAGCAGTCCACATTGACTCAAAGGTGCATCCACAGCCACATAATTTCAGGGAACTACATAGAGTTACTCTGCTAAATAGGGTAGGTGCTCTTGACACCTTTATCCCACGGAAAACCAGACTTACGGTGGTCTGTTGCAGTTCCTGCTGCGGGAACGCACCCCACCCCCACAAGTCCTGGAGCAGGAACCAAATTTGGACCAGGAACTCCAGCCGCCATCTTGGCTGTAAGGTTGTTCTGAAGTCTTCCAGATGCAGTGACCTTTGAAACACCACTGGAACAGGAGAAGAAATAAGGGTTACCTGAACACCTGCCTCTTCATATCTGTCCAGTGTTAGTGAGGAGAGCAGTTCTACCGCCACAGAAGCACCCAGCTTTACAATAGGGTTCGGAATCTGTTCCTCCCACTTTCATTGGTCAGGCAGACAGGGATGACTGTGGAACAATAAAGAAAGGTCTCAGGGGCGGGCCCGGGTGGCGCAGGATAGTCATGAAAAAAACCTTATCACTTCTAGAGCACCAATTTTGAATCTTGGCACAATCCGACAACATGCTGATACCTATCCGTACCTTACTTCTCCCCCATACACACACACACATCTGTATTTTCCAGTGGGAAAACCAAAAGGATGTCAAGGGGAAGGCATTAAACCAGGAGACTTGGCACTTTTAAGACTTGTGGACTTCCATTCCCAGAATTCCTCAGCCAGCATGGTTGACTGCAGAATTCTGGGAATGGAAGTCCACAAGTCTTAAAATTACAAGTCTTAAAGTTACCACGTTTGGAGACCCCTGCATTAAGCCTTCACGTGTATCTTCCATGAACGTAGTGCATGAACAAAGTACAAACAGCAAACAGCCATACGTTAAAAAAGCAACAATCAACTTTTTCCTACTACTAGCCAGGAGGTATCACCTAAAGCATTTCAGTGTTGCAGGGAATATCAAGGAAAAGCCATCAGTGCAAAATAAAACGTGCTAGGAAAATGTGCAAAAAGTGGTTGAACATGAGACTTCAATCATTATTTATTTATGAGCCGTGACGGCGCAGTGGTTAGAATGCAGTACTGCAGGCTAACTCTGCCCATAGCCAGCAGTTCGATCCTGACCGGCTCAAGGTTGATTCAGCCTTCCATCCTTCCGAGGTGTGTAAAATGAGGAGCCAGATTGTTGGGAGCAATATGCTGATTCTGCAAAGAGGCTTAGACAGGGCTGTGAAGAATTGTGGAGCAGTATAGAAGTCTAAATGTTATTGATATTGCTATGCATGCCCCATCAAACTGATTCGGGCACTCAAAAATTAAATTAAGCCCTAATTATTTGCAGCCACTCAAATTGCACAAAATGCCAGAATAGGAGTGGCAGAAGTTAAATCCACATCTATGAGAAATACCAAGCTTGGGAAAGGCTACAAGAAAACTAAGGAAGTTTAGTTTTGACTACAGGAGTAAATTCTGGGGATCCAACGGCTTTAGCTACAGCTCCAGCAGCAACTCTCTCCCCCTTACCGCCTTTTTTTTTTTTTTTTTGCATCTAACCGGGAGTGGAGGTTGCTCACGCATTCTAAAATTCATTTTAAACCTGGACCTTGAGCTATGGGTACATGAATCGCAGTAGGCAAACAAATTTAACAGCTAATCAACTTAACTGGTTAAAACTGAAAACAATTAATCATTAATCAGTTCATCAAAAGTAATAACCAATATTGCTGTTTAATTATTTGATCAATTTATTTCCTTCCCCTCTCTTTTTTGTCCTTTTGACATGACACTTAGCAATTGGGTTGCTAAATGAGGACTACTTGTAGTGTCAATTTGAAAAGAGAATATGAGTATGAGGTAAAAGATAAAAAATGTATAACATTGTCTATTTCGGCCCATTAAGACATACAGTATGTCCATCTGTCTGTCCCTATATGGATGTAAAACTGTTCAGCTCTTACTAAAATGAGACTGACATCCCACTCAACAGCAGACCTACCTGGCCTGAAGCACACTCCGTTCCATCCAAAGGTGGCCCTTTCTTCGTTTTACAGAAATAAGGGTTGTCTGGATGGCTACACCACAGCTGTTTGCATGGGTCAAAAGTCCTGAACTGAAAAAGAGAAAGACCACATAAAGCTTATAGCTCTTTCTCCATTTAAGCCAAGTGTACTTTGCTTTGAACAATATTTTATCCTTTAATTTAGTGCAGTTTAAGCTCTACATCAGTGGTAGTCAACCTGGTCCCTACCGCCCACTAGTGGGCGTTCCAGCTTTCATGGTGGGCGGTAGGGGTTTTGTCCAATACTGAAGCACTTTCCCTTTTTTTTAATTTAATTGACTTTTTAAAAAAAATTCATAGCATTATTTTAAAGCATTTTCATTAGGTTTTCATAAAATTCCCTGTGACAATTTAAATTTCTGAAAGTATACTATTTGTATCGCCTGTGCATGTTTAGTTCACGTTACGTAAGTGAAATTAAATGGCGCTATAGTGCGACCGCAATCAAAAGAGCCTCGTCCCAGAATAGCTCGCGCATCTCCTCCCACATCACCCAACTGTAACAGACAAGCAGAGCTGGTAGCCGGCGCCTTCTCCCCACCCAAACCCAATCCAATCCATGATGCGAGAGAGCCATGCGCAGACAACGATACATGGTGCATTACTATGGAACCGGTGGGCGGTTAGAAAATTTTACTACTAACAGAGATACAAAAGTGGGCGGTAGGTATAAAAAGATTGACTACCCCTGCTCTACATTATTACAGGGTTTTTTTTTAAAGGAATGGTGTGCATCCACTAAAGAATAATCTCATAAATTAAGGATTTATTAAAGTCATCTGTTGCTCGCTATTTGCACAACTCCTGAGCCAGTAAGTTTGACATACATTCAATTTGAAGAGTTCAGCATAGATTTTTCCAACCGCATTTCCCTCATTCAAAGCAAGATCTTATTTCGTCATCTCAAAAGCTCCTGACTTCTCCAGCGAGCTCAACTCCCGGTGACTTCTCCTATATGGCATCTCACGGCCTTCTTTAAGGATTTTTTTTTTACTATTTTGTCCCAATATAGCAGGGGGTAGAATGGGAGAGTGGCTAAATATATCATGACATTATCATCATTTTAAAAAACACAATTTAGGAACCTGTCGGATCGAATTTGCATTCTGATGTCATTGCACACATATTGCCATTTTGGTGTGCCTTTTCTTTGCTGCAGATTCTTACGAGACTCATCTCACTCACATCTTTTTTTTAAGTGTAACCCTCAAAAAACATTATTTGTTATTTTAACTTGCAGCTTTATGGATAGAAAATATCAGTTTTTACCCATAGATCAGTGGAATAACTTGCCTCCAGAAGTTGTGAATGCTCCAACACTGGAAGTTTTTATGAAGATGTTAGATAACCATTTATCTGAAGTGGTGTAGGGTTTCCTGCCTAAGCAAGGGGTTGGACTAGAAGACCCCCAAGGTCCCGTCCAACTCTACATATATTCGAGGGGCTGCCACAAAGAGGAGGGGAGTTGACCTATTCTCCAAAGCATCTGAAGGCAGGACAAGAAACAATGGATGGAAACTAATCAAGGAGAGAAGCAACCCAGAACTAAGGAGAAGTTTCCTATGTGAGAACAATTAATCAGTGTATTGGCTTGCCTTCAGAAATTGTGGATGCTTCATCACTGGAGGCTTTTAAGAAGAGACTGGACAGCCACTTGTCTGAAATAGTAGGGGGTTTCCTGCTTGAGCAGGAAGCTGCTTGGACTAGAAGTCCTCCAAGTCCCTTCCAACTATATTATTCTATATTCTGTACATAAGCTTCCCATCACACTATCATGGAAAGCTCCTCCAGAGGCTGAAGGGATTCTGTGGAACTGAATGGAATAGGTCATCAGCAGCTGCAGGACGTGGCAAGTGGACAAATCTAAGGCAAAGCCACCAGTGGGTTGAAGCCAACGTGTGATTCATTAAGAAAAGAAACCCGAGGAATTAACAGGAGGGAAGAGGAAAAGGTCCCCCCCCCAACAACAACAACAACAACATTTCCATACTCACAGCTGTGCATGTTTTGTATCCCACACCAAAGTCAAAACGGCATTGCTCATCCATAGTGTAATCAATTCCTGGTAATTCTGGGAGTCTGGGCCAGTCCTGCATAAAAGGGTCATCTAAGAGGCAGTCGTAAGAACTGCAGCACACATACAAAAAAACCAGAGATTGTGCATCAGAGATTAAATGTTCCTTGCAGATTCATTCAGCTGTTCCAAAAATCCTGGCACTCTTTAAGTTTCCATTTTTTTTTCCAGATCAGAAATATATTTCACCCTATTTCTGCATTACACTGTATATATTTTTTTCTTATCTGCAAGAAACTCCATATATTTGCATTTGAATGCATGTTCTATCCATATTTCTATGGGCATATTTCCCTCAATATTCTTAAATACGTATACATTATCTGAGTTGCAAACTACATCACAACTTTAAGAAAGTTGCTTCCTAATTAGTCAGCCGATACAAAAAAAAAGCTTTGGATTAAGTGGTATTTTTCTCCAACCCCAATATTCAAGCTGTTTAGTATTTTGAATCAAATTCTGTCATCTTAATGGTTCTGTAAATTAACAAATGCCTTTTTGTTTCAACTGTATTCTTTCTACCCATTAATTTATCCTATACAAAATAAAACAGAATGATTTCAAAGCAAAAAAAAAAAAAAGGAAGTTAAACTTACTGTATGAGGGGTCCTTGGTGCTCTCTGAACTTGGTTTTTTTCTTGCACACGTTTCATTACCCAAAATTGGTTCCCCAGTAGCACATTACCTAATTTGGGTAATGAAAAGTCTGCAAGGAAACAACCAAGCTCAGAGAGCACCAAGGACCCCTTATTTCAACCCTGAGCTACAAATATTCTCCTTTATTGGTAAACTTACTGTATATAACGGTTCAACTCCTGTTTGCTACATCGGGACCAGTGATAACGGTGAAATGCAGCCTGCACCAGTGGTGCCATAATACTGCCCATGCCAGTCTCATCAGCACATTGGTTACCTTGGCCATCATGTTCCATACCTAACCTGTTTAAAAAAAAACAAGTGATACAGTATGTGGGCCTCTGGTGGCTCAGACTGGTAAGACAGTCTCTTATTAACAGCAGCTGCTTGCAATTACTGCAGGTTCAAGCCCCACCAGGCCCAAGGTTGACTCAGCCTTCCATCCTTTATAAGGTAGGTAAAATGAGGACCCAGATTGTTGGGGGCAATAAGTTGACTTTGTATATAATATACAAATGGATGAAGACTATTGCTTAACACAATGTAAGCCGCCCTGAGTCTTCGGAGAAAGGCGGGATATAAATGCAAAAAAAAAAAAAAAAAGTATTTCCTGAGGTCTATGAAGCGCTAAATCATGAAACGGTGCCAGCGTTCTGAATACCGCTGAGTATCCCAACACGTTTGCTACCATGTGTACAACTGTTTTTGCTATTAATATAACCAGATCTGCGTCACTCATTAAAAGAGATGAAATGGGCCTGCCTCGCCAAAGACATATCAGGGGTGTCAAATTCAATTTCATTGAAGGCCGCATCAGGGTTGTGTTTGACCTCGGAATTGTTGTGACCCAGACCCAAGTAGGTAGTAATAAACTTAGTCCGTGGAAAAACAAACTTTATTTGAAAGCTGGGAATTACTTCATTCCCAGCGTCATTCAACTCAAAGTAAAACAAATGCCTCCCGACACAAATTCCTCAGTTATCTAACAAACCTTAGTCCAATTAGGCAAACTGCCAAAGGCCCTTCCTGGCAAATGTCCAGAAGCCACAAAAACAAAGATGTACACGAAGCAGAAGACGGAGTAAAAGTCGCAGCTACAACGTTGTTTTCTGGAAAAGCTGAAACACCGGTGCTGGTCTGTTTTAAGCCTTATGGGAGGGGCCAATCATCTCTTGGCCCTACTCCCAAGTCGTCCTCTCTGCTTGAGCTGCTCTTGCCTTCTGGCAGCTCTTCTCATGCGTGCATTAGGAACAGGCTCCTCCTGTTCCTCTGCCTCACTACTATCAGTCTCTGGAGGCTCTGGAGTCCGCACCTCACTTCCCGATGGCCCTGGCCTCACCTCAGCCGCATCGCTGTCCGACTCCGTTGCCAGCTCCATAGGCTACTGGCGGACCACAACAGGAATGGGCATGGCCAGCTCGACGTCACTTGCGTTGGGGGCGCTTTGGTGGCTTGAATGCTGTGCCAGTGAAAACGGGCTCCCAAGCTCCATTTCTGGCTGTGATGGCCTCCTGCAACCCTGAGCCTAAGCTCCATTTTCACTGGCAGAGGCACCGGGCCACATCTAAGCACGCCGTGGACCGAATCGGGCTCCTGGGCCGTAAGTTTGACACCCCTGATCTACATATTAAGGAAGACATTTTTCCCCAACCTGTTGCCCTCCAGATAGCGAATACAGGTAATCCTCGACTTACAACAGTTCATTTAGTGACTGTTCAAAGTTACAACGGCACTGGGGAAAAAATTGACTTATGACCATTTTTCACACTTACAACCACTGCGGCATCCCCATGGTCACATGATCAAAATTCAATTGCTTGGCAAGTGGTTCATATTTTTGACAGTTGCAGTGTCCCGAGGTCATGTGATCAGCTTTTGCAACATTCTGACAAGCCAAATCAATGGGGAAACCAGTTTCACTTAACAACCATGTTATTAACTTAACAAATGCAATGATTCACTTAACAACTATGGAAAGAAAAAGTCATAAAATGGGACTAACTCGCTTAACAAATGTTTCACTCAGCAACATAAATTTTGGGCTCAATTGTGGCCGTAACACGAGGACTATCTCTACACTGAACTGTGGCTGACACTTACTGAAAGATTTCTGACCCAACGAAAGTTAAAAATTCATGCTCATCCTCTGAGAATGTTCTCACAAGCATGAATTCCATAATCAAAGTTTGACAGCTGAGTTTTCAAACCATCACAGTCAACGTATTACAGGCTGTGCGGGTCCCACAAGATCAGCAATGTACAATTTCCCTTACTTGATTTCAGAGCCCTGGGAGAAATTGCTTGGGCAGAGGTCAAGTCAAATCAAGGTTTTCTAACCACACCTGAGACTGCACACTTACCGTATTTTTCAGAGTATAAGAACCATCTTTTTCCCCCAAAAAAGAGGGTGAAAATCTGGGTGCAGCTTATACTCCGAATGTAGCCCAGCCCAGCTTGTCAAACGCAGGTTTCAAAGGCTGACAAAGTATCAGAAACGAAGCTTCAGAAAAGAAGCCCCCAAACAGAGCTTAGAAAAAAAGCCCCAAACAGAGCTTAGAAAAAAAGCCCCAAACGGAGCTTCAGAAAAAAAGCCCCAAACAGAGTTTCAGAAAAGAAGCCCCCAAACAGAGCTTCAGAGGCTTTTTTTCTGAAGTTCTGTTTCGGAGGCTTTCAAAAGCAGAAACCGAGTTTCAGAGGCAGAAAAAAAAGCAAAAAAAAGCAAGGCACAGAGCTCACAACCAAGGAACCTGTTGCTAAAATTCACCTCTGGGAACAGTTGATTGGGGGTATTCCGGGAGGCCGATCCACCTGCCAATCAGCTTTTTTCTTATTTTCCTCCCCAAAACCTAAGGTGCGTCTTATACTCCAGTGCGTCTTATACTCCAAAAATATGGTAATAGCTTTTTACACAGCTTTGCATGAGAAAGAATGTTTAAGTGTGATGGTTGATAGTCAGACATTGACCTCAAGAGTGACAGATTTCTGAACAAGGTCCTGCTGTTAAAGTTCTTCCTTAATCTGGAAAATTTTTAAGAGCAGCGGGAGCTTGAGACATCCTGTGTTCTACCACAGCTCCCTCAAAGGAGCAACAACCCACAACAAAGATACCGGACAACTAAAGCAGGGATCTCCAACTTTGGCAACTTTAAGACTTGTGGAATTCAACTCCCAGAATTCCTCGGCCAGCTTTGCTGGCTGAGGAACTCTGGGAGTTAATGTCCACAAGTCTTAAAGTTGCTAAGGTTGGAGACCCCTGAACTAAAGAACAACCTTCACCAGTAACTTACACATGTCCTGTCTCATGAGCAACTACAAAGGCTGAAGAAAATCCGTCTTCGTGGTTAAGAGTGCAGCTACGCAGAGGATGGCACATGCCAGTGACAGGGGCATAACCTGAAATAAGATGAAGGGATAAAACAAAGAACAAAGTAGAGAGTCAAAAGGGGAGGGAGACAGAAAAAAACGAAAAAGAACATATCAGAAAAAAAGGAACCTCATGCTGGAACTGTTTTAACCATACTTCACACTCAGCTCTCCTCTGGGAGAAACATATGTCTCAGAACTACATAGCCAGATAAAAGGAACATATAAAATTGTTCCACATATTTCATAAAAGCAATTATGCTTTGACCCATTAATCAAATGATAAATGGCTTAAATCTAAGGACATGCTTATACTGTATCATTCCTCTCCCCCAAAATTTGATCTAATAGCAAGAAAAATAACAAACTCCCCCCCCTCCTGCCCCCAAGTTATACCCTATCTAAATACAGAGAACCAATTAAGTATTTTGACCTTCCAAGGGTTTGTTGCCAGTCTGGATTTTGGAGCCCCAGGAAGAAAGCAAAAAGCAGAAAGTTCACTGGCTCTTTTATGGACCAACATGTATGGCTGTGAGCTACATTCAGGTTGATGAGTCCCAAGCTGTGTAAGCTTACTGTAGCAAAAAAATAATAATCTAGGCCTATTGGCAAGGATCCTGTACATGCAAATGACTTTTGTATCTGTCTCTTCATATTTTCACATCGGCAGAAAAAGAAATAAATTTTCTACACCCATGATGGCAAACTATGGCACTTGTGCCACAGGTGGCACATGTTGCCATATCGGTGGGCATGCAAGCTCAGCTAATTTTTGGGCCTTCTGGGCCCACCGGAAATAGGTAAAAGGCCTCGGGGATGGCCCGTGGGACTGGAAATTGACAACAGGCCATTTCTGATCTCCAGAGGGCCTCCGGGTGGGTGGGTGGGTAAGGCCCTTTTTGCCCTCCCCAAGCTCCTAGAAAGGCTCAGGAGCCTGGGGAAGAGCAAAAAAATGGGCCTTCCAGTCCCACCAGAAGTTGGCAAACAGAGAAAAATGGGCCTACCGGGCTCACCGTGCCATCGCGGGCCATCACATACCAGGAGCGGGGGGGGGGTCACACGTGCATGCGTGGGGGTAGGGGGCATAGAATTATGGGGGGGGGGGCACACATGCATGTGTCACCCCCCTCCTCCCCCCACCCAGTTCCTGGCACGCGACGGCAAAAAGGTTAGCCATCACTGTTCTATGCCAATGTTTCTAAATTTCTCATCCCATGCCTGATTTTTTTTTTCTTGAGATGTTTAACATCATAAAATAGTATTTTCCAGTTTGGTGATTATGTTGCCTTGAGATCTGTTAGAATAGAGTGCAGTATATTTGGTACAAGATTTGGACTTAAGAGGCCAATAGAATTTGTAACATTATGATGTAAGACTTGATTTGAATCTGTTCACTATGACTGTATTACTATTCTTCTTCTCATCCTTCCTATTACCTATCACCTTTTCTACTAATGATTATAACCTTGTTGCTTGTATCTTTACGATTTATGCTGCTTTATTCATTCCTAGTATGATTTTGATTGCTTATTTAGTAACCTATGACTATCACTAAGTGTTGCATGATTCATGATGAATGTATTTATGATGACTATGATCATAATTTATCACTTATATCTTTTATGTACACCGAGCGCTTATGCACCAAACACAAATTCCAATCACACTTGGCCAATAAAGAATAAAGAATTCTATTAAATATGCATGAAATCTTCATATGCAATGTTGCAACCCTAACAGGTTCATTATATATTAGAACTAAGGAGAAATTTCCTGACAGTTAGAACAATTAATAAGTGGAACGACTTGCCTGCAGAAGTTGTGAATGCTCCAATACTGGAAATTTTTAAGAAAATGTTGGATAACCATCTGACTGAGATGGTGTAGGGTTTCCTGCCTGGGCAGGGGGTTGGACTAGAAGGCCTCCAAGGTCCCTTCCAACTCTGTTGTTATATTTTATCTTATTATATTATATTATATACTGCATGAAATTCAAATATATACAACAGGTAGTATTGCATTGCAATTGTGTTTGGTTGTTTTTTTAAAAGAATCAAACAACTGTAATGACATATGACTTTTTTCCAATCTGCAAATGGTTGATCTACAATCTACAATGGTTGATCTTCCATCCTTTATAAGGTAGGTAAAATGAGGACCCAGATTGTTGGGGGAAATAAAAGTTGACTTTGTATATAATATACAAATGGATGAAGACTATTGCTTAACACATTATAAGCCGCCCTGAGTCTTCGGAGAAGGGCGGGATATAAATTCAAATTAAAAAAAAAATCTACTACTTATGACTGGAACTAGATAGTAGAACTAGATCTCAAAGCTCTGTTTAAAAAAAAAAAACTAGGTCCCATCAGTCTAAAGCAAAACTTAGAAATCCCTGTTCTGTAACACCGCAATATTAAAAACAATGTCTATAATTCAGAAAATTAGACACAATTTATGGTTTCGGTTATTCCCTTTATTGTAATTTTAGATACTCCATTATTTTTATCTGAATCTTGAATGTTTGTAGAGGTAGAAAAATCTAGAAAACAGCAGGTGGAAAATGCTGGCAGAACTAGAATAGAATAGAATAGAATAGAATTTTTATTGGCCAAGTGTGATTGGACACACAAGAAATTTGTCTTGGTGCATATGCTCTCAGTGTACATAAAAGAAAAGATACGTTCATCAAGGTATCTTCTACCAATATAACTATTGGTAGAAGGTACAATGAATGCCATTAAGGAAGTGGCCAAGGGTGAAATATAAAATTTGTTACTATCGGTTCTGTGGGTGTGGCTTGGGGGGGTAATGTGACTGGGTGGGCGTGACCAACTTTTTTTTTACTTTTAAAAACATTTGTAAAAAATGCTTTTAAAAGCCTCTGATGATCAGGCAACTCAGCTGGGATCGCCAGAGGAGCCTTTAAAAGCATTTTTTTACAGCCTCTTCGGCCGATGTGATCCAGTCTGAACCGGGAGCATTTCACCCCTGGAAGAGGCATATGCCAAAGGACTGCCAAATATCTTCTTTGGTGAAGGATTTGGTGAATTGTCAAGAGGGTAGAGAAGACTGAATTTCTTACTAAATCATCTTGCTTTTCATTTCCAAGAACAAAACGGCAAATGTGTTACATGTTACAGTCCTCATTTTTTCCATGATGTAATGTTAATAGCCTTCACCATTCAGGCAATATATTTTAAAATATGACTGCCATTTCTTCTCTGTTCTGTTCCTCCCTCAAGGCAATTAAGATAATCTCTACAAAGTCAATGTACATGAACAATCTGCACCGTGAAAAGTCTGCACTTCCAGAATTCTCAACCAACAACAGACCCAATACTCTAAGCGATAGTAAGCAGTGGAAGGCTGGCTGGAGTTTAACAAAATTAATTGAAAGGAGATGGTAAAGAAAGACAAGACAGAGTGGCTGTGGATGCCGGCATCCCGGTACAGTCAGCTGCAGCCGCGGCTGACTGTTGGGGGCGAGTCATTGGCCCCGATGGAGAGGGTGCGCAACTTGGGCGTCCTCCTGGATGAACGGCTGTCCTTTGAAGATCATTTGGCGGCCGTCTCCAGGAGAGCTTTTTACCAGGTTCGCCTGGTGCGCCAGTTGCGCCCCTTTCTAGACCGGGATGCCCTATGCACGGTCACTCACGCCCTCGTGACGTCTCGCCTAGATTACTGCAATGCTCTCTACATGGGGCTCCCCTTGAAGGGCATCCGGAGACTGCAGTTAGTCCAGAATGCGGCTGCGCGGGTGATAGAAGGAGCCCCTCGTGGCTCCCGGGTGACACCTATCCTGCGCAGACTGCACTGGCTACCTGTGGCCTTCCGGGTGCGCTTCAAGGTGTTGGTGATCACCTTTAAAGCGCTCCATGGCATAGGGCCGGGCTATTTACGGGACCGCCTTCTGCTACCGAATACCTCTCACCGACCCGCGCCTCACAGAGAGGGACTCTCAGGGTGCCGTCAGCTAGGCAGTGTCGTCTGGCGACACCCAGGGGAAGGGCCTTCTCTGCGGGGGCTCCCGCCCTCTGGAACGAGCTCCCCCCAGGACTTCGCCAACTCTCGGACCTTAGAACCTTCCGTCGTGAACTTAAAACACACTTATTCAGGTGCGCAGGACTGGATTAGATTTTTTAGTTTTTTAAATTTTAAATTTTAAATTTTGTACTGATTTTAATTGGTTTTGTTATTTTTAGTTAAATTGGCCGGTTAAATATTTCATTTTAAAATTATTTTAAATTTATATACCGCCTATCTCCCAAAGGACTCAGGGCGGTTCACAGGCATATAAAACATCAGTGTACAAAATTAAAATAATCTTTAAAAACTTATTCCAATGCCCTATAATTAAAAATATAAATATAAATATTAAAATCAATTTAAAACCCTATAAAATTTAAAATCTAAGCCAGTCCTGCACAGATGAATAAATGTGTCTTGAGCTCATGACGGAAGGTTCAAGGTCCGGAAGTTGACGGAGTCCTGGGGAGCTCGTTCCAGAGGGCGGGAGCCCCACAGAGAAGGCCCTTCCTGGGCGCCGCCAGACGACACTGCCTAGCTGACGGCACCCTGAGGAGTCCCTCCTGTGAGAGCGCACGGTCGGTGAGAGGTATCTGGTCGCAGTAGGCGGTCCCAGATAACCCGGCCCTATGCCATGGAGCGCTTTAAAGGTGGTCACCAAAACCTTGAAGCGCACCCGAAGGCCACAGGTAGCCAGTGCAGCCTGCGCAGGATGGGTGTTATGCGGAGCCACGAGGGCTCCATCTATCACCCGCAGCCGCATTCTGACTAACTGTAGCCTCCGGATGCCCTTCAAGGGGAGCCCCATGTAGAGAGCATTGCAGTAATCCAGGCGAGACGTCACGAGGGCGTGAGTGACCGTGCATAGGGCCTCCCGGTCCAGAAAGGGCGAACTGGCGCACCAGGCGAACCTGGTAGAACGCTCTCCTGGAGACGGCCACAAATGATCTTCTAGAGACAGCCGCTCATCCAGGAGGACGCCTAAGTTGCGCACCCTCTCCATCGGGCCAGTGACTCGCCACCGATGGTCAGCCGGATTTAGCTGACTGTACCGGGATGCCGCATCCACAGCCACTCTGTCTTGGAGGGATTGAGCTTGAGCCTGTTTCTCCCCATCCAGACCCGCACGGCCTCCAGACACCGGGACAGCACTCGATAGCTTCGCTGGGGTGGTCCGTGTGAAAAGTACAGCTGGGTGTCATCCGCATACAGCTGGTACTTCACACCGAAACCACTGATGATCTCACCCAGCGGCTTCATGTAGATGTTAAACAGAAGGCGAGAGAATCGACCCCGCGGCACCCCACAAGTGAGGCGCCCGGGCCGACCTCTGCCCCTGTCAACACCGACTGCGACCGGTCGGAGAGATAGGAGGAGAACCACCGATAAACGGTGCCTCCCACTCCCAAACCCCCAACCGCGCAGCAGGATACCATGGTCGATGGTATCGAAGCCGCTGAGAGGTCTAATAGGACCAGGGCAGAGGAACAACCCTATCCCTGGCCCTCCAGAGATCATCCACCAACGCGACCAAAGCCGCCTCCGTGCTGTAACCGGGTCGGAAACCGGACTGAACGGGTCTAGATAGACAGTTTCATCCAGGTGCAAGGGAAACTGATATGCCACCATATTCTACAACCTTCGCCGCGAAGGTTGGAGACCGGACGATAATTACCTAAAACAGCCGGGTCCAGGGAAGGCTTTTGAGGAGGGCCTCACCACCGCCTCTTTCAAGGCGGCCGGAAAGACACCTCCACCAAAGAAGCGCTCGTAATCGCCTGGAGCCAGCCTCGTGTCACCTCCTGCGTGGCCAGCACCAACCAGGAGGGGCACGGGTCCAGTAAACATGTGGTGGCATTCAGCCTCCCCAACAACCTGTCCATGTCCTCGGAGCGACAGGGTCAAACTCATCCCATACAATGTCACCAAGACCACCTCAGACGCCTCACCAGATCACCGCAATCTTGGTCCAAACCATCCCGGCTGAACGATTTTATCGATAGATAACCGTTAAACTCCTCAGCACGTCCCTGCACGGGTCATCCCGCCTCCCCTGGTGTAGGAGGGAGCGGGTCACCCAAACAGGGCGGCTGGGCGGTTATCTGCCGATGCAATGAGGGAGGAGGCGAGCACGCCGCTTCCTCATTGCCACTAGGTAAGCCCTAGTATAGGACTTCACTAGTGTCCGATCAGCTTCTGAACGGCTAGACCTCCAGGAACTCTCTAGGCGCCTTCTCCGCGCTTCATCCCCTCAGCCCTCGGAGAACCAAGGAGCTGGTTGGGACCCGCGCTGGGTCAGAGGCCGCAAAGGCACGACCCGGTCTAAGGCCCCCGCCGCGCCCGCTCCCAGGCCGCAACAAGTTCCTCAGCCGAGCCGTGTGCCAGACCCTCAGGAAATGGCCCAAGCTCCGTCCGAACCCTCCGGGTCCATCAGGCGCCTGGGACGGAACCAACGTGTCGGCTCCGCCTCCCGCGGTGGTGAATGGCGGTCAGAAAGTCCAGACGAAGAAGAGAGTGATCTGACCATGACAAAGGTTCAATGACTATTTCCTTTAAGTCCAGATCTCTCAACCACTGACCAGAGACAAAAATCAAGTCCAGAGTGCCACCCCCAACGTGAGTAGGGCCATCAACTACTTGGGTCAGGTCCAAGGCCGTCATGGAAGCCATGAACTCCCGAGCTACCGTCGATGACGAGCCGGACGATGGCAAGTTAAAGTCCCCCACGACTAAAAGTCTGGGGGTCTCAACTGCCACCCCAGCAAGCACCTCCAGGAGCTCGGGCAGGGCAGCTGTCACGTAGCAAGGAGCCAGGTACGCGACCAGCAAGCCCATCTGACATCTATGACCCCATCTCACAAAGAGGGATTCGCACCCGGCGATCTGAGGTACAGTGGTCTGAATCTTGAATGTTTGTAGAGGCAGAAAAATCTAGAAAACAGCAGGTGGAAAATGCTGGCAGAACTAGAATAGAATAGAATAGAATAGAATTTTTATTGGCCAAGTGTGATTGGACACACAAGAAATTTGTCTTGGTGCATATGCTCTCAGTGTACATAAAAGAAAAGATACGTTCATCAAGGTATCTTCTACCGATATAACTATTGGTAGAAGGTACAATGAATGCCATTAAGGAAGTGGCCAAGGGTGAAATATAAAATTTGTTACTATCGGTTCTGTGGGTGTGGCTTGGGGGGGGTAATGTGACTGGGTGGGCGTGACCAACTTTTTTTTTACTTTTAAAAACATTTGTAAAAAATGCTTTTAAAAGCCTCTGATGAACAGGCAACTCAGCTGGGATCGCCAGAGGAGCCTTTAAAAGCATTTTTTTACAGCCTCTTCGGCCGATGTGATCCAGTCTGAACCGGGAGCATTTCACCCCTGGAAGAGGCATATGCCAAAGGACTGCCAAATATCTTCTTTGGTGAAGGATTTGGTGAATTGTCAAGAGGGTAGAGAAGACTGAATTTCTTACTAAATCATCTTGCTTTTCATTTCCAAGAACAAAACGGCAAATGTGTTACATGTTACAGTCCTCATTTTTTCCATGATGTAATGTTAATAGCCTTCACCATTCAGGCAATATATTTTAAAATATGACTGCCATTTCTTCTCTGTTCTGTTTCTCCCTCAAGGCAATTAAGATAATCTCTACAAAGTCAATGTACATGAACAATCTGCACCGTGAAAAGTCTGCACTTCCAGAATTCTCAACCAACAACAGACCCAATACACTAAGCGATAGTAAGCAGTGGAAGGCTGGCTGGAGTTTAACAAAATTAATTGAAAGGAGATGGTAAAGAAATATACATATATATATATATTCTTCTCCATATAATAAACGACTGTATCATACACCATCCCAAGCACTACATTCTGCATCAGGGGTCTCCAACCTTGGTCCCTTTAAGACTTGTGGACTTCAACTTTTTTTTTTACTTTTAAAGAAGAGGTTGTAAAAAAATGCTTTTAAAAGCCTCTGATGATCAGGCAACTCAGCTAGGATTGCCAGAGGAACCTTTTAAAAGATTTTTTTTTTACAATCTCTTTGGTTGAAGAGGTTGTAGAAAAAATGCTTTTAAAAGGCTCTGACGATCCCAGCTGAGCTGCGCGATCATCAGAGGTTTTTTTTTTTACTTTTAAAAGCATTTTTTCGGCCAAAGAAAAAATGCTTTTAAAAGAAAAAAAAAACAAAAACCTCTGATGATCGTGCAGCTCAGCTGGGCATGAGTGGGGGAGGGAGTTTTGCCACCGGTTCGCCGAACCACTCGCCGCCATCGCTACCAGATTGGGCAATCCGGTCCAAACCGGGAGCATTTCACCCCAGGACAAAACCTTCTATTCCATCCCACTGACTTACAGCAATTTAAGGATCCATTGGCTTAAAAAGGGGGCTTTCTTCTTGAATGGTCTGCAAAAAAATAATCAGATAGAATAGGGCTAATCTGAAATGGTACAAATGCTGCAGTCCAAATAATAATAAGAGACTAAACTCTTGATGATGCTATAATATGCATTAGGAGGCTACTGAACGGAACTCAAGTTTCCTTTTGTTGGGATATTTTTCCCCCTGCTCTTATGCATTATTATAATCTGTTAGGAAGGCAACATCAGATTCTTATTTGGAATTACAGAATTAGTCTGACATAATGTATGATTAATCAAACCACACTGACTCTAATAAAAATTATATAAATTTCTTGCAGATGGGTCGGGTTAGATGTTTCTTGTCTTCCTGTCAAACTCTGTAATTCTATGATTTTACAAAACTTGGTTTTTACCACCTACCTGAAAACTCAGAGTACTTCTAAAGGAGTTAGGAGGAATTATTAAATATACAGAAGCAACAGCACAGGACAGTTAGATTCTTTTTGGTAAAAACTGGTGCAAGTATAAACAGGCGATTTCCTCCTTTTTTGCTTCACAAACCACAATTGTATAAGCATCACAAGAAGGCAAAATATACTGATGTCTGCAGACTGTTCTTAAATTGAAACCTAAATTTAATTGTCTTTTTGCAAAACTTTTAGAATCTTGATGGAAAACCACCAGGAAATAGCAGAACTGTGGATCAGACTGGAAAATAAAAATTTGAAAAAGTCCTTGAAGAAGGCAAAAGTGAGCCGGTTCCGGTTTGTTGTTCAGAAAGTAAAGTGAATGAATGTAAGGAGTTACCACTTTGGCTTTAAAACTTTTATGTACTCACTACTCCCAAGGCCTGGGGCAAATGAAAGGGCCTTTCCTGGTGGTATCCACCAAACTGCACGTATCTGATTGAGGTAAATACAGTACCTTGCATACCTGCAGGACCAAAATCTTGCCTGGTGAGGAACACAGCATGATCGTGATATTCAGCATGTGCAGGATCTGATCGCTGTTGGGAATGAGCCCAGCGACACACCTGCTCCAGGCTTCGAGAGGGGTTCCCTCGCTCTATTAAAGTGATGGACTGAAAGGAGTAAGAAAAGACAAGGTTGAGTCAGCATTTCTGCATGGCTTGACCTGAAGGGCTGCCTTCTCCAACCAAAATCAACCCACCTAATTTTGTCCTAGAAAAGACTGCTGCTAAGTCCCTCGTTTCCACCTCTCTGTCGCATCCCTTATGTTGAAGAATAGCTTCCAAATTCAAATAAAGCCATCCCAGCTTTTGCCTTTTTAAAAACATTTGAAAACAGAGCTGTACCAGAAGTCTTATGGTAATGCATAAGGCCAGAAGCAGGAATATCCCCAGGGAAGGATCAACAAAAATCAAAATGGCAGCCACCACAAAGCAATCAAATGATGGATTGCATGGTTATGGCCCACCATGATTATTTTTTGACCCACCCACTCTGCAGACACCTCCCCTCCCCCCATCTAAGAGGGATAAATCAATCACAGTCTTTGGATTTTACGCTTCTAGAAATATTTATTTATTTATTTATTTATTTATTATTCAAATTTTTATACCGCCCGATCTCCCGAAGGACTCAGGGCAGTTCACAGCCTTATAAAACATAAGAATAAATACAAGTTAAAACAACATTTAAAAAACTCATTACATTAGGCCGAATTTAAAACTATCGTTAAAATAATACAAAACCCCATTTAAAACTAACTTTAAAACTAAACTCTAGGCCAGCCCCGCACAAATAAATAGATGTGTCTTAAGCTCGCGGCGGAAGGTTCGAAGGTCAGGAAGTTGGCGAAGTCCTGGGGGAAGCTCGTTCCAGAGGGTGGGGGCCCCCACAGAGAAAGCCCTTGCTCTGGGTGTCGCCAGTTGGCACTGCCTGGCGGACGGCACCCTAAGGAGTCCCTCTCTGTGAGAGCGTACGGGTCGGTGGGAGGCACTCGGTGGCAGTAGGCGGTCCCGTAAATAAAATATGTTATTTTCATTTCATATTACAGTTATTTCCTATGTTTTATCACCACCAAGGACTCACTGGAGAAGAGCCTAATGCTGGGAAAAATTGAGGGCAAAAGAAGAAGGGGACGACAGAGAATGAGGTGGCTGGATGGAGTCACTGAAGCAGACGGCATGAGCTTAAATGGACTCCAGAGGATGATAGAGGACAGGAAGGCTTGGAGGAATGTTGTCCATGGGGTCATGATGGGTCAGACACGACTTTGCAACTAACGACATCAAATCACCACCAAGAACCTTGGGGACTGAAGATGATAATAAATCTAATATAAATAAAAAACCCACTAAAGCTGGTCTATATGTCAGATGAAACAGAACCTTTGGCCACCATCGAATCCTTTAGTGGCCAAGAACAGATGTTTGATATTTCAGCTCCTTTAAGAGTCTTTGGTTTGCTCAGTCTTTTCCCAATATGCATTGCTACATTCATGCAAGAATCTCCTTTAAAAACAAAACAAAACAAAACTCTGGGTAGCATTTGGAAGACTAATTCCATTTTTAGTATCCTGTGATTACACATACCCACCTAAGGCTGTGTTCTTTGTAAGAGTTCTTCGACACTCCCCTTTTTTCTTATTTTTGGGCATCCTTTCACTTAGAGGATGATGGGCAAGTACCATTTATTTATGGCAGCGGAAATGTTTGTATTACATCACTTTAAAAAAATAGCTGTCACAACAGCTGTCAGGAGGAAGAAAGGGGGAAAAGAAAACACTATTCCTTCACCACTATAAACTTTTTAAAAAATCTTCACTTTTTTCTAAATCATAAGCAAACATTTAAATTAAATATGTGGGCAAGAGTGACACTGTGTGTATTTTACCTGTCTGTATCCCATCATGATCATTCTAACAAGGACAATGTTTATGTGGACTCCCAGGGATTCATCATGATAAATTTCATTCACCTAAAGCAAAAGAAAACACGTAAGAAACCCACAAATTACAATTATTTATGCAAACAGTTTTGGATGTGAAAGATTCCCCTCACCTCATTTGACCACACATTAACCCTGTGATTATTACTCTCAATATCAGTTCTAGCACCAGGTTAGAAACTGGGAGACTGTGAGCTCTAGTCCTTTGTGCTTTAAGAACAAAGCCAGCTGGGTGATGTTGGGCCAGTCACTCTCTCACAGCCCTAGGAAGGAGGCAATGGCAAACCACTTCCAAAAACGTCGCCAGGAAAACTGCAAGGATCCCCTCTATCCAAAATGTGAGCTTTGCTGTCTTCAAAAGAGTGGCCTTTTTTGTCCACATTTTGGATAGAGAGATCACTGATTTGAAAGAGGGATAAAAGAATCCATCTATGTTAGGACTGAATAGCTCTCCCTCAAGAGAGGGGATGAGTACAACAACACCTATCTCCTTTCTACAACACAGTTCTTTCAACAGTTCCAAGGAAATCCCATCACCTTTTTGCATTCTGATTCAGGTGACCCTGAGGGCACAGATAAACCTCCAAGTGGCCTCAACAACTCTCAGAAAGAGTATTAACGACCAGATGACTGCAAAAAATATGATCCTTCTAGTTCCACACACACACACACACACACACACACACACACACACCATCCAGTCAGAGATGGTATTCAGCCAATTCAGATTGGTTCGGGCGAACCAGTAGCGGAAATTTTGAGTAGTTTGGAGAACCGGCAAATAACACCTCTGGCTGGCCCCGCACTCTTACCCCTGCCGTTCCCTATCCTATATTCCCTTGTTTTTTAGTTCAGCTGATTTGCACAGCAGAGCAGATTGCCACGCCTCAGCTGAGCTAAACAACAGCTTAACTCACCAGCGCTAACACCAAGGGCGGTCTTTGAGTACTGTGCGTGCCCTCAAAGCACGCTCTCATAGAACCGCTAAGAAAAGATTTGGAATCCCACCACTGCATCCAGTCAGAATTGATGACGCTTCCTGGATGAGAAATGAAACATCTTCTTCTTCCTCAGGGAAAAAAGAGTCTAGTTGCCTTTTGAAAAAGCATCTTTCAGACAACTATGAACTGGATGGCTGAGAATCTCCATAGACATTTAACTCTGAAATGCTAGCACAACCCCCACCATCTTAATTAACTTGTTTAATTAGATAAACATTTCTACAATCCTGCAAAAGAAAGTCTCAGAACAATGTTAACAACTAAATCACACATAACTATCAATTTAGATCAGCAGCTGAATTTTCAACTATGAGGGATCTCTCTCACTTCAGAACTGCTTCCTGTATTATTCTTTTATTCCTGTATTTTTTTTTATTTGGCAGGTCATTAACTGAACAAACAGCTTTTTTCTTCTTCTCTCATCTATTGAAACATCTAATGACATAGCAACAGTTTACACAAAACATTCAAAGCGCAACACCACATGTATAAATATGTTTGTTTTTCAAAATGTTATTGGAGATTACTAACATTTCTTCTCTCCTATTTTGTCAGGTGCTAAGGAAACCTTTTTTCTTTACAATAAACAGATCAGCCTTTGATAAATAAAATGTACAAATTGGGAGAGAGAGAAACAGGTGACATATCACCAGAACGAATTTAGTCCATTCGGATTCCTTATGGGGAGTTCATTAGCCATGAACTTCCTGCAAGAATTTTGCAAATGAAATGGTCAAAATGTGAATGGAACTTAGCCAGCAAAAGGGAAAAAGTTCACATCTGCAAAAAACACATCTGCATCTCGGATTTTTCTGTGAGAACTCTTGTTAGATCATGAGTAACAAAAAGGAGGATTCTTAGGGGAGTTTGAAGCAGATCAGTAATGTCTATGAGAAACCTTTGAAGCATCATCTAATCCACTTAAGCTAATCTTGAAAAGTTCAGCAGGACCTGGGATACTGCAGCTGTCATAAGGCAAAATTTCCTGACAGAACGATTAATCAGTAAAATGACTTCCCTCTAGAAGTTGTGGGTGCTCCAACACTGGAGAGATTTGACAACTATTTGTCTGAAATGGTATAGGGTAGTGATGGCTAACCTTTTTGTTGTTGCGTGCCAAAAGCGGGGGGAGCGCGGGGGGTGTCATGCACACACCCAAAATTCAATGCGCCCCACCCCCACACTGCACACGCGACAGCCGCCCCATGTTCCCCCCCACTTTTTGCACGCGATGGCACGATGGGCCCAATAGGCCCATTTTTCGCCCTCCTTAGGCTCTAGAGGCTTTCTTGGAGCCTGGGGACGGCAAAAATGGCCTTCCCCACCCACCCGGAGCCCCTGTTTCCATGACTTCCGGTGGGCCCAGAAGGCCCGAAAATCAACTGGCCAGCGCGTGCATGTGCACCGGAGCTAAGCTAGGACAACGCTCATGCGTCCACCGATATGGTTCCACGTGCCACCTGTGACACGCGTGCCATAGGTTCGCCATCACGGGTATAGGGTTTCCTGCCTGAGCAGGGGGTTGGACTAGACTAGAAGATCTCCAAGGTCTCTTCCAACTCTGTTATTCCACATCCTAAGCTAAGCGAACAAAGATCAGCTGCTGAGCAGTAGCAGCATTGCTAAATGAACCCCTTTCCTTCTCTTTTCATACTTTGGAGCAGATTAACTGGTTGCTTGTGGATGCATCTGCTTTGAATTCAGCTGGAGGTAAAGAGAAAGTAGAGAAAAAAATATTTGTCTCTTCAAGGGACCCTTATGCCTTTCATTGTGCAGATAACTGGAAAGACAGTTACACATGTCACAAAGTCAAATTTGCGGTGAAAGGAAAAGCTGAGTAAGAACTGAAAGAGATGAGCTGTTATATGTCCTCCTCTGCGAATCATTATGGATTTACTTGCAGGAAGGGAAAAGTAATCTCACTGTTGAAACTTGTAAGTTATCAGCATTCAAAGTGCACTGACACAAATCAAGTTCACTTCCTGGAAGCATTGAGGGAGCCGGATTTTCTGGCAGACTTTTCTGGCAAGCTTGACATGAGCAACCTCACAAACTTCATCACTTCATGATCTTCACATGAATTGATATGCTTGACTTCACCATCAGCCCCAGAGGTAGTTTTTTCTGTACACTTAGGGAGAACTCCCAAAAGTAGATACAAAGACAATCTGGAGAAGCAATTTAGATCAATTTTGCTGAGCTTTCTGGAAGATGCAACTGCCTCAACGCTTTAAAGGTAAATGTAAAGGTTCTCCTCACACATATGTGCTAGTCGTTCCTGCCTCTAGGGGGCGGTGCTCATCTCTAGGATGTGGTGCTCATCTCCATTTCAAAGCCGAAGAGCCAGCACTGTCCAAAAATATCTCCGTGTTCATGTGGCCGGCATGATTAAACACTAAAGGTGCATGGAACGCTGTTACCTTCCCACCAAAAGTGGTCCCTATTTTTCTACTTGCATTTTTTACATCCTTTCAAACTGCTAGGTTGGCAGAAGCCAACAGGAGCTCACCCCGTTATGCAGCACTAGGGATTCAAACTGCTGAACTACCGACCTTTCGATCGACAAGCTCAGCATCTTAGCCACTGAGCCATCACCTCCCTTTTTCAATGCTTTAAGAGGTACCCAATTTTAACCAAAACATTTAAAATGCTTTGCAGAGCCCCAGGAACAAGTGAGGAACTGCAGGTAACAAGGAAGTGCTCTATGACTTTTTAAAAGGCCAATATTTCATAGGAAAAGATTTTGTAAAATAAAAGCATCATTATCTTTTAAGGTAGCTTGGCAACTTTAAGATGTGGGGACTTCAACTCCCAGAACGATGAATTCTTAAAGTTATAAAAACACTGCTTTATGCCATGCTGTGCATTCCACACTTTTAAACTTCTTAAGTGGGATTTATTTAAAAAAATAGAAATCTCTTTTAATTCTTTCAATTGTAATTCCACATTGGAATACTGTGAAAAATTAATGGATGTAGAATTCTAGGTTATTGACATCCATTCATTCTTCTAAAAATCTCATGAGCATACTTTATTTTATTTATTTATTTTCGTCAAGCATGTATTTTATGACAGATACAAGTATAAACATAATTATAAACACATGTAAAGGGTATGAACAAAAGAAAACATTAGGACAGGGATGGTAGGCACGCTGGTGCACTTATGCATGCCCCTTACAGACCGCTTAGGAATGGGGTGAGGTCTACAGCAGACAGTCTAAGGTAAAAGTTTTGGGGATTTGGGGAAGAAACCACAGAATCAGATAGTGCATTCCAGGCTATCTATCTATCTATCTATCTATCTATCTATCTATCTATCTATCTATCTATCTATCTATCTATCTATCTATCTATCAAACTAAAAGCACAACAACTTAATCAAGGACTAAGATCATAAGAAAAGTTATTCCATTTGTGATTCCTTAATCAAAAGTCTTCATCTGACTAGCAGATATGAAGTTACTGTAGTAAAATCCACACATATTCAAATATTGGAATAGAAAGGTACACTATTAATTCTTCACACAAATTATTTATTTATTTATTTATTATTTACATTTCTATACCGCCCTTCTCCGAAGACTCAGGGCGGTTTACAGCCAAGTTAAAAAGACATATACAAAAATTAAAACACAATATTTGAAATTTAAAAATCTGAATCCATAGGCCGAATATTAAAATAACAAGTAATAAAACCACCCATTAAAAATTACCCTTAGGCCAACCCTGCTCGGTGAAACAAAAAAGTCTTGAGCTCGCGCTTAAAGGCCCGGAGGTCGGGAAGAAGGCATAGCCCCAGAGGCAGTTCGTTCCATAGGGTAGGTGCCCCCACAGAGAAGGCTCTTCCCCTGGGGGCCGCCAGCCGACATTGTTTAGCTGACGGCACCCCGAGGAGACCCTCCCTGTGGGAGCACACAGGTCGATGGGAGGCTATTGACGTAAATGGCATTACCTGCTCTGAAAATCCATTATCCCTCATCCGTTATCTCTGATCAGACCCAATGTAGACACGTTACAAAAATATGTTGCATTTTCTGCACATCAAGGCATGCACAAAGTTTGATTTTCACTAATCAAATAACGATGAACAGATTGTATTGCTGTGTCAATCTCTATGTTTGCAAAGTATCTCACTTATTCACCCTAGATGTACATTTCCTGAGGGAGAGTTAAAACAAGTAATTATAAGTAAGTTTCAAGCAGCAAGTAAGGACAAATATTCAAAAGGTTAAATCAAAGAGTTTCAGGTTTTTTTAAAAAAAAGAATATAGATAAGTGCAACTGTATTCAAAGTGCATTAACTGCATTTTCAATATGAAAATATCTTCAGATGTTTTCCTCTCACAACTCCAAGGTAGTTTCCAAAGCTACATTTAATAAACTACATTTCCCAACATTTACATCATACTGATGTAGAAGTACACAAATGCTACAATATTCAGTATGAGAGAATGAGAACACAGGAATAAACTTTCAGAATCTACTTCTCCCATAAATGCTTTTTCTTTTTTTGGACATTCCCCAATTCTATCACTACCAGACAATTAAAGGCTTCCTTGCTTTCTACTCCCCTTGTTTCCAAGGTCTTTTTATGCCTCAGGCTGTTTAAACAAATATCTGGCACAAAAGAAGAGCTGACTGGAAGAATACCTTGGAAGGAAGAGTAATTGTTTATCCTGGATCAGTCTTTATTGAACCCCCATCACCCCACAGTTGTTCTTAATAATGAGAGGATGTTACATTTAGTTCAGCTTTTCATTGACGGCAGAGGAAGATTCAACTTTGTCAAAAGCTTGATTGATGAATACCCCAGATTAAATTCTTCCCTAAGGGAATTTAGTCCACAGTTGCCCCATTTGACAACCCAAACAGGAAGAAATTTAAGAGACTATGTATTGTCAACTAAAACCTGCTGCTATAATTGGATGTGCAAGAACCAGAAAGCAGGGGTCCTCAAACTCTGCTCCATGTACTGGCATCAGTCCGCGGCATGCCAGCAACCGGCCCAGTGGTGGGTTTCAATTTTTTTTACTACCAGTTCTGTGGGTGTGGCTTGGTGGGTGTGGCATGGTTTGGTGGGCGTGGCTTGGTGGGCGTGGCAGGGGAAGGATACTGTAAAATCTCCATTCCCTCCCCACTCCATGGACTCCCAGCAACTCCCAGAATTCCCCTACCAGGATGAGAATAGACATTTCCCAGAACGGCCTTTTCTCACAATGTATTTATCTGAGTTATAAGGGAAAGAAGATAAGCACGACATGCAAACTCCAAAACTAAGTTAATCAATCCTATTAATCTAGAGCAGGGCTGTCAAACTTCCGCCCCACGGGCCAGATGCGTCACGTGCTGGCCATGCCCACACCCAGTTTAGTGAAGGGGGGGGAAAGTCCTGATACGTCATGTGATGCCGTGACACCATGAGTTTGACACCCCTGATCTAGAGTACATTAGGATTAGCCTCAAGCAGACGCAATTTCATTTGGGCCAAAAGAAAGATACCCCAGCTACAATAATTCACTTTCCCCATATTGTGTGAGCTACTTGCTGAAGGATTAATTGTCCCTTCTTGTTCATCTGTGATTAAAATGAAGTCATAGAGAGGTTCTGCAAAGTTCGTACATAAAGAAGATCCAAATGTCTTTGGTTATTCATAATGTGGGAACAGAGGCAATGTGACTGATGGCAAACAATGGGTAAAACATATTTAACAGATAAGTGTTTAATTTGCATAATAAGTTAATGCCTATACAAGATGAATAAAAAATAAGAAATGCTGGGTAATTAATTATCTCAGATAAACACAGCACTCATTAAGAAACTAAAATTTCATTTGCAAGACAACAGAACATATTCCTTAAGTCAGTGGTGGAATTCAGCTTCTTTACTACCGGTTCTGTGGACGTGGCTTGCTGGGCGTGGTGTGGCTTGGTAGGCGTGGTAGGGGAAGGATACTGCAAAATCTCCATTCCCACCCCACACCAGGGGAAGGATACTGCAAAATCCTCATTCCCGCCCCACCCCAGGGGGAAGGATATTGCAAAATCTCCATTCCCACCCCACTCTGGGGCCAGCCGGAGGTGGTATTTGCCAGTTCTCTGAACTACTCAAAATTTCTGCCACAGGTTCTCCAGAACCTGCTGAATAGTACCCCTGCCTTAAGTGCACATTGCTTGTTTCTATCCTCAGTAACTGGATAGCTTAGCTGCACATGACAAACTGAAACCACAAAACCCATGCTTAGCAAATGTGGAATACCATAGTGTGTCTCCATTAAAACAAAAAAGAAGGTAACACTGTGAAACAGTGTCTTATTTACGTGAAATGTCTGACAATAGTGAACACCACAAAAGTCCTCCAGAGAGAAACTAATCTAAACATTTTTAGAGACACTGTGTAACTATAACAAAATATAAAAACACTCAACAATTAGCAACACAGCATAATGGTGACAAACCAAAGGAATTTCCCTATAGAATCAATGTTTTAACTTTGTAATAAAGCTGATCTTGTGTTTCAAAAACTATATATGGTTTTTTTATTACTGCCTTGCCATTTATTGCACGTTTCGACGAAGTCTCATTCATCATCTTCAGGCTGGTGTTTACAGCTTCGTGCTTCTAAAGCACGAAGCTGTAAACACCAGCCTGAAGATGACGAATGAGACTTCATCCATTTTTTACGTTGCCAAAGTTGAGAAAAACTGATCCACAGAAAGCTAGTCTAGGTGCAATAAATGGCAAGGCAGTAATAAAAAAAAAATCTACCTACTTGGATATTTCCCCAGGTTCTGATAGGACTCCAGATAGCCCAGCACGAATGTCTCGACCACTGTACAGTAAATAATCAGGCAACTTAATTAGTACTAAAAAGTACCAGTTACAATTTTCTCTTCAAGAGTATCACAAGAAGGTTTCCCTCCCACCCCCTCTAATCAGATTAAGGTGGCAGGAACCGCTAGTAGCTGCTTCGTGTAGACAAACAATGTGTAAAGAGCTTTATCCTTTCATTTGTAAACACAACTGTTAGGAATGTAATACATAAGCAATACCAGCACAGGGCTGTGCCACTGTGCTTGGAATTCTGACAATGATCTTACAACTGCTTCACGGAGCTGATCTAGGATGAATTTTGCTGCTGATCGTATTTGTGTTTTTTAAATTAATCGCAGATAGTTTTTATATGCTTCTACATTGGTTTTTTATTGATCACTTTTTTTCTGTCGCGAGCTGCCCAGAGCCACTTAGGTGAAATAGGCAACCATACATAGTGAATAAATATGCATAAATAGATGATTAAGGGCCTGGAGACAAAAACATATGAAGAATGGTTGCAGGAATTGGGTATGGCCAGTAGAGAGAAAAGAAGGACTAGGGGTGATATGTTAGCAGTATTCCAGTATTTGGGGCCACAAAGAAGACGGGGTCAACTTATTTTCCAAAGCACCTGAAGGCAAGACAAGAAACAATGGATGGAAACTAAGCAAGGAGAGAAGCAACCTGGAATTAAGGAGAAAGGTCCTAACAGTGAAGACAATTAATCAATGGAACAGCTTGCCTTCAGAAGTTGTAGGGGCTTCATCACTGGAGATTTTTAAGAAAAGACTGGATAACCACCTATCTGAAATGGTATAGAGTCTCCTGTTTGAGCAGGGTATTAGACTGGAAGACCTCCTTCCCAGCTCTATTCTGATTGATTGAAAATATAAATACATACTTACATACACAGAAATATTTCCCATTTCTGAAAATTTCAAAGTTTCCAGCTTCAGCAGGCTGCTTAAGCTACTAAGACAAGCATTTGCTTACTTTCTGGTAGTTCATATTTAGAGATTGAAACTCTCTGGCCATAAAATCCAGGCAAGCAAGTAAGGAAAAACTAATGCCCATAGCAGATTATTTTTTTTAATGAAAGTGGGGTTAAATTGTGAATGAATAGAATAGAATAGAATAGAATAGAATAGAATAGAATAGAATAGAATAGAATAGATTAGATTTTTTTTATTGGCCAAGTGTGATTGGACAAACAAGGAATTTGTCTTGGTGCATATGCTCTCAGTGTACATAAAAGAAAAGATACATTCATCAAGAATTCTAAGGTACAACACTTAATGATAGTCATAGGGTACAAATAAGCAATCAAATCATATTAGAAAACAGTCAGTATAAATCATAAGGATACCAGCAACAAGGTTACAGTCACACAGCCATAAATGGGAGGAGATGGGTGATAGGAACGATGAGAAGATTAATACTACTGCAGATTTAGTAATAGTTTGACAGTGTTGAGGGAATTAGTTGTTTAACAGAGTGATGGCGTTCGGGAAGAAACTGTTCTTGTGTCTAGTTGTTCTGGTGTGCAGTGCTTTGTAGCATCGTTTTGAGGGTAGGAGTTTAAACAGTTTATGTCCAGGATGTGAGAGAGGTCTATAAATATTTTCACAGCCCTCTTTTTGACTCTTGCAGTATATAGGTCCTCAATGGAAGGCAGGTTGGTAGCCATTGTTTTTTCTGCAGTTCTAATTATCCTGTGAAGTCTGAGTCTGTCTTGTTGGGTTGCAGAACCAAACCAGACAGTTATAGAGGTGCAGTTGACAGACTCAATAAATGAATAAACAAACACGTGGTGCTGTTCTGCCTGCCTTTTATTAGTCCAACAAGTGCAAAGGCAGCTAGTTTTAAACACTTCTGAGGCTTTGCCCAATATAGAAGAAAATGCAGCATAAATGATAAAAGCCATATTGGATGCTTAGCTTTTATCTCTATTAGAACAGTTGGTGGATTTACACTCCTGGAAGCTCTTCACCTAACAATTGATCCCAATCCCTTCCTTCTCTTCCCATGCAAAATGCCATGTGGATAGCCCTGCAACATCTGAACTTGCTTGTTCAAGGTATCATTCAAGACATTCACTTTTGAGATAGTATGCAAATAATTATACCCTTAAATACTGTACTTAACTGTCACAATAGGTATCCTGTCTGCTTTTTTCAAAGCAAAGACCAGCATCTACAGCACCACTTCAAATAGTCTAAACAAGTGTTTGTAAACATTTTCGGTGAATTGTTTGAAAGACCAACATATTTCTGAAATGTAAGGAAGTCCTAAGACTAAGATTTGTCCTCTTTTACCCCAGACGTTATTGTGCTCAAGACCAGAACATGTTGTGAGAGTCTTGGGTGCAAAACAATAGTTTCTGTTGTTTTCTCCAACCACAACAAATATATCATTTTTCTTCTATCTACTCTGATGAAGAGGACAACCATCATCTTCATCCTTTCACACAAAGCAGAGCTTCTGGAGTTCTAACAGTATTTATATCTCTTGTGGAGAAACTATAGAATTGCACCAGGGGTGAAATCTAAAAATTTTCCCTACCGGTTCTGTGGGCGTGTCTTAATTGGTGGGCGTGGCTTGGTGGTCAGGTGACTGAATGGGCATGGCCAATAATAATAAATAATAAAAATAATAAAGTATACAAAACTTGGAAGCACACCGGTCTACCTTCTTTAAAAATAGAGGCACCGGTCTACTAATTGCCTTGTTTTGGTAGGCATCAGTGTACCTTCTTTAAAAATAGAGGCACCGGTCTACTAATTGCCTTTTTTTGGTAGGCATCAGTGTACCTTCTTTAAAAACAGAGGCACCGGTCTACTAGCACCTACAGCGCTGATCAGCAGTAGTGCGGCCCTTTGAAGCGCGCGGCAGTCATTTAAGGCCGTTTGCAGCTATATCACCACCCAGAGCTTCAGGGACAGAGAAGAGGAACAGCGAGGCGTGGACGGTGTCGGGGGAAGGGATTTTTGCTACCAGTTCTCCGAACTACCCGCCCCCATCGCTACTGGATTGCGCAATCCGGTCTAAACTGGGAGCATTTTACCCCTGAATTGCACTCTCAGAACTACGCGAAGATGATCCAGTGAAAAAAATTGTTTTGAGGGGTTTCTCATCTTGTCTTTATCTTGGATAGCCAAACTCAAGACTTTCTGGACAATTTTCCATGCTGGGAAAGATTGTGATGGTCAAAAACAAGCTTCGACTGAAATGACCAACGTAACCTGCACATATGAGCATATACATGATTTGGGACTATAAATTTAATTCATTAGCATGCCTACATAAGAAAATATAACCAGCTCAGCCCATGTATATGTGTAACTTGCAATGGCAGGCAACAAGCTTAAATTTAACTCTGATAAATTTTGTAAGTACATTCGATTTGTGATTCCTTTATATGGGACTGTGCACTTACTAAATTACACCTTGGGTAAGGAGAATGTAGAAAGTTAGCACCCACCCCTCTCCTAGAAGAATGAAACATTTTGAGAAACATTAAAAAAGGCAGAATATTATATTTTCCTAAAGGAGTAATGGAGAAACATGCTCTTGGAGACAGAAAGCAGCCCCCACCTTTCCTAATAGCCCTCAGCAGATGTCAGCACTTTAGAGATAAAGAGATAAATAGCTGAATTCATAGGCAAAGAAAATGCTGCAGGCAGAAATTCGTTCAAGACAGGATATTCTGAAATTCCCTGCAGCAAGGTCTGAACAAAGGTTAGGATTAGCACTAAGCTACAACGGGAATTGCCCAACGCCCCTTAATTGCATCAGCAGTCAAAACTTCAACCAAACTTAGCTCAGACAAACATGACCCTTACATGGCCCTATTGGGAGTCTGACAACAGCCAATAGAATCCATGTTCTTGCACAGGAACAGGAAGCTCAAGTGCAGAGCCCAAGAGAAGATAAAAAAACCCCTCACTCTCAACTCCATGTGGTCAGCTACCCAGAACCCATGTGGTTCTGCTTCATCATTAAACCATCTGTTCAAGCAGCCTCCACGTTTCCAGTGTCTTTCTCCAGGCTTGGAACTGAACCAGATGGATATTTCTTCCAACAAGAACACTACTCAATGTTCCCACTGCATAAATCTCTCATTCATAGCTGCTCCTGAACAAAATCAGATAACTTGATGGTCCAAATATTATGTCTTGTTGGCTGGTTCTGGAAAAACTCCAATGTGCCCATTTCTGAATTGGGTCTGGTATTTCTTTGGAAAGATTGTAGATGTTAGTTCTCAGAAGAAAGGTCTGCTCTTGAAACAGTTTATCTCTTCACAAAGATAATCTGTAAATATTCTTTAAATGCCAAGTAGGGAGACATCCAATTCAGCTGAAGAGAGTGATGTTCTTCTAAGTGTTGCTTAATCTGCAGTCGCAATGAAAACTTTTGTTTCAAAGCAGTACAAACACTCCTTAAATAAAGCACAACAATTATCTGATATGAGTGCTTTAGTTATAACCTTGTCAATGTGACTATTTTAAAAAAAAACTTGCTTAAATCCATACTACACGTAGGTTCTCTAAGTAAACCACACATCAAAGGCAACAAATTGCCATGGGAACCCTTGAGGGAATATGAAAAACAAAATATATTTTGTATTTCATTGATGGGTTTTCAGTGAAGGTCTCACATGATTCCTTCAACAACACATCACAACACCTAGAAATCTAAAAGACTTTTAAGCCTCCTTGCTATCGGTGCTATAATTTCTGCTCACCCAGGGTGCTAGTTCATCAGCTCCAGTGGTGGAATTCAAATTTTTTTACTACCGGTTCTGTGGGTGTGGCTTGGTGGGCATGGTGTAGCTTGGCGGGCGTGGCAGGGGAAGGATATTGCAAAATCTCCATTCCCACCCCTCTGGGACCAATCAGAGGTGGTATTTGCCGGTTCTCCAAACTACTCAAAATTTCCACTAACGGTTCTCCAGAACCTGTCAGAATCTGCTGAATTTGACTCCTGATCAGTTCCTTTCTTCTTACAATCTGGCAGGAGATACTCTTGGTATGAACTAACAGGATTAGCATTCATTTGCCAGGCCTTGGTCACCTTTGTATTTGTGGGCAAGATTGTGATAAATTCTGAACATAGTTTTTCTCCTCCCTCTGCAAAAATTCAGGTCACTTGGGTTTAAGTGTACATTCCAATAAATTATTTCCTAATTGAGGAAGAAATGCCATGCAAAAGCTTAAATAAACTTAAATAAACAAAAAACTTACGTTGTTTTTGAGTAAAGTTAATATCTAGGATTGCTTATTTCCTGTACTAATGTTAAGATTTTCAAGAACTCTTTTATTTTTCCATTTCTATCCAACAAGATTTTTTAACTGATCGAATCTTAGAATGTACAATTAAAAACACAAATAATCCAAGCAAAATAAAAATATAACAAACCAAATTTCCACAACTGCAAGAGGCGAAATGACTTGTAAGTTTAGGGTAGAATCCTAAATAATCTACGAATTATTTTCAAAATAAATACTGAAGTTAACATCTAGCATTGCTTATTCCCTCTACTATGTTAAGATTTTCAAGAACTATTTTATTTTTCCATTTTTATCCAACAAGATTTTTTTGTGGATCAAATTTTAGAATAAGTTGTTATACACCATTAAAAACACAAATTATCATAAGCAAAATAAAAATATAGCAGAAACCAATTTTTAACAGTTGCAAGAGGCTTAAAGCCTCATGAATTTAGGGTAGATTTCTAAGCAATCAACAAATAGACTTCTCATATTATTTTCAAAATAAGTATTGAGATGCCCCACAAATGTCTTTGGAAATCTTTAACTAGTACTTTTTCCAACCAATTCTACCAAAGAAAAGGAAGCATATATTTCTGAAGGGAGGCTTAAACCATGTAACCAGGTTACAGAGCACAAATATAAATATTTACATATAAAGAGTCAAAATTCCAGATTTTGACCTTTTATAGGCAGGGTTAAATTCTTGCAAAATTACTGCAAATCATTGTGTGTATGTATGTGTGTGTGTGTGTGTGTGTGTGTGTGTGTGTGTGTGTGTGTGTTAAAAGATTAAAAAGAAGAATAGTTAAAAGGAAGAAACAGCTGCGATCACACATTGCTCCCAGAAGCACGAAGCTGAAGCCTGAAGATGATGAATGAGACTTCGTCGAAACGTCGCCAAGACACTTCCAATTTTACGCGGGAGAAAACCCGAATAACCAAAGGCCTACATACAAACACCCGCGAAAACCTCAGAAAACAAATATATATATATATATATATACACAGTATATATATAAGCTGCATTTATGTCTCACTAGTTCTAAATCACCATTTTGCTTTCAAATCTAAAGCATGCAAAGCATTGCACAACATTAAACTAAATGGATCTTCTGACTTAATTGCTTCCTTTGGTCATTAGTAAATTGATATTCTTTGATTATTAGTAAATAATGGTCATAAGTCACTTTTTTCAGTGTCGTCGTAATTTTGAACGGTCACTAAATGAAGTGTTGTAAGTCGAGGACTACCTGTACTTGAACCAATTAAAGCAAAACCATAATTTTTAATGGGGGCTATATAACCAGCTCCTACCGCATTCTGAGCTGGGCCCTCAGGGCTCTGTATCCCCATTTATTTGGCCTTAGGCATGTTTTTCTTTAAAAGAAACCTATAAGTTATTATTCTGCAGTTACTTTAGCAGCAGGAAAAAGCGAAGGCGGCCTTGTCAAATTCTGGGAAAAAGCTTCTTCAGGAGCTGCCAAGCCTTGAACAAATGCCTTTTAAAAAACACTGCTGCCCTTTGTGTGACATAACCACTTATGGGAATCCAGCCTAGAGAGAGAACTTCTGAAAAGATCACCAGCCTTGATGGATAACTAAGTAAGAAGGGCCTGAAGCTGTGGGTGTTCCCTCATCAAGTCTGCCAGAAATTTGACAAGGTTGCGAAAAGAAAACCTCAAAAACCAGAAACAAAGAAAAAGGGAAGGAAAAGACCTGCCTCAAAGCTAGCAAAGGAGATAATGGTTTGGTAAACGGTTCATTTTGTACTTTAGGCAAAGGTCATGTTTTCCTTATTTTCTTTTAGCTCTTTGAGGGAGATTTTGCCATCCCAAAAGGCCACTGAACCTCTCTTTCAGGATCCATCCTGACAGCATCCCAAATACTGACAAACTGAAATGCTTTCCCCACTGAGCGTGAACCATGAAATGGATTTGGAAATAATGTTTTGGATTAAACCTGACCTTTTTGGGCTTTCAATGGGGGAGGGGGGAGAGGGGGGACAGACAGCAAAACAATAATCAGCAGTGTCCAGAAAAGGAAATATTTTTCTTTCTGGAAAAGAGAAAACTCATTTATTGTTAAGATAGGATGAATACTCAAAGAAATTCATGCTGAAGGCTAGATTTCAACGTCATCTCAAATGTGAGGTGTGGGTGGATAGATAGATAGATAGATAGATAGATAGATAGATAGATAGATAGATAGATAGATAGATAGATAGATAAGATAGATAGATAGATAGATAGATAACTGTAGAGATAGATAGATAGATAGATAGATAGATAGATAGATAGATAGATAGATAGATAGATAGATAGATAGATAGATACTGTAGATATAGATAGATAGATAGATAGATAGATAGATAGATAGATAGATAGATAGATAGATATAGATACTGTAGAGATAGATAGATAGATAGATAGATAGATAGATAGATAGATAGATAGATAGATAGATAGATAGATAGATAGATAGATAGATAGATAGATAGATAAATAGATAAGATAGGTAGGTAGGTAGGTAGGTAGATAGATACTGGATAGATAGATAGATAGATAGATAGATAGATAGATAGATAGATAGATATAGATACTGGAGAGAGAGAGAGAGAGAGATACTGTAGATAGATAGATAGATAGATAGATAGATAGATAGATAGATAGATAGATAGATAGATAGATAGATAGATAGATTTATAGACAGACAGACAGAAGACAGACAGATAATATTTTTGTGTTGATGTTTATTCTAGTGTATCACCTTCATCTGGATACATGAATAGGTAATAAAGTGGACCATTCATCCAGGCAGAAACACATGATTTGTCCATGGCAGTTTTAGAATGTGTGACTGATAGAATAACAGAGTTGGAAGGGACCTTGGAGGTCTTCTAGTCCCACCCCTGCTCAAGCAGGAGACCCTATATCATTCTAGAGATGTGGCTGTCCAGTCTCTTCTTAAAAGCCTCCAGTGAAGGAGCACTCACAACTTCTGGAGGCAAGTTGTTCCATTGGTTAATTGTTCTCACTGTTGAGAAATTTCTTCTTAGTTCTAGGTTGCTTCTCTCTTTGATTAGTTTCCAACCACTGTTTCTTGTCTTGCCTTCTGGTGCTTTGGAAAATAGGTTGAATCCCTTCTTCTTCATGGCAGTCCCTCAAATATTGGAACAATGCTATCACGTCACCCCAGCCCTTCTTTTCTCTAGGCTAGCCATACCCAATTCCTGCAACCATTCTTCATGTGTTTTAGCCTCCAGCCCGCTAATCATCTTTGTTGCTCTTTTCTGCATTCATTCTAAAGTCTCGACATCTTTTTTATAATATGGTGACCACAACTGGATGCAATATTCTATTCTTCTTTTCACTGGACTATGCATTCCCTACTCCAAACAGCCAGAAGGAAACAAGCTAAAGCACATGCTGGTCACAAATAAGCACTTACATTCCATCACACTTGCCTCTCTGATATACGTTCATTAAAATCATCTATCTTGGAACGGTAGTGAAAGCCGCATCATTAGTTTTCATTGCTGTGTTGGGAATTCAGACTTAAAAACACTATCATGTGAAGCTGATTTCACTCTTTTTAGACTGCAAAAGGACAGCTGCTAGGGTTGAAAACCCTAAAGGCAACTCATTGGGTAAAGCAATCCCACAATAAATGCTAGGTATAACGTAGCAACCATAACAGAATAAGTACTCCCTACCGAACAAAACAAAAATCCCAACATTACAACCCAATAAAAAAGCATCCCAGGAAAAGCCAAAGAAATTAATCCTGAAGAAATCGAGGCCCCCATCAGCCAACAAAGTAGGAAGCTCAAAGTAAAAAGAAGTTTAAAAAACCAACATACTTGGAGGTTTGTTTGAAATATGATACTGTACATATCTTTATACATATACTTTCAATATCTACAAGAAAAAAAATGAGGGAAAAGGTCTATGAATTCTCCTCTCCCTTGACTCCATATTTTATTGAAATCTTTAAAAAAATTTAACCTTTAATAAATAATTGTGGGTTTTTAATAGGCAAGACATAATATTGCCCAATGAATCCAATGAATGCCATGGACAACTTTCATATATTTTGATATAGGTTGGAAGAAAGTTTTAGCTCTGGCCACCCATACAAGAATGACTCCGTCACTCACCCCCAAAACTGCATACAATATTTATGTTATAATCCCATTTAAATGTTTTTTTAAAAGCAGAAAGTTCCATGACTAAAGTTGTAACTGCTCCAAAGCATGCAAAACTCTTTAATATCTCCTCCTCCCCCCCAAAAAAACCCACAATATCTTACAATCCTGTTATACTTCACTGACGTAAATCCTTTCCTCGTGAATGCTGTGTTCTATAAAACATCTGCCCAATTTATTTATTTGTGTGTGTGTGTGTGTGTGTGTGTGTGTGTGTGTGTGTGTGTGTTTTGGAGTACCAAATAGGTATCAAATTTTTCGTGCAGCCAAGACCTGAAAATACGTTCCGGGCATAGTACATGCTTTGAAGACATCAGGGAAGGCTGCAATGTGTAATACCACATTGTCATGCTATGCTTCAAGATATTACATTATGTACTATGACTTCATCCCGGATACATAGATTTTGAGGAGACACATCTGGCCTCTTATGTGGGCAATTAATGTGGAAATCTTCCCTGATGCTCACACCAGGAAGGCTGTGCGATCACACTCAGTCTGTGACTATGCCCACTTCCTTTTTACTTTCCTTCCCTCCCCTTCAAGACACAAAACACAAGATGAAAGAGCCTCACTATGTTCATCAGGGTGAGGACATAATTCTGGACGTGCTCCTTCCCATGGAACCGTACAACCGAATCATCCACAGCCAACAGGACCTCTATATTGTAGTCATCCTTCTTTGCGTGTCGCCTCTTCCTCTCTGCTTCACCAATCTGATCTTCAATTAGATTCAGAGCTTGGGGGAGCTGACCCAAGATGAAATCTGGAATTAGAAGAGTTAAAAACAAATGACAGCATTAGAAATGAGGAAATAGGAGCGCCTTAATAAGCCTGATAGTTATCTTCAAAATGCATTGAGCCAGCTCAAAGGGAAGAACAAGATCTAAGCCGTTAACGTTATACTACCTACTGTTACAACATTCTGCTTGCAGATTTGAAACAGAGCAATAGAATCAATGCTAGACAAGACTCCAGTATTCTATCATCCTAAAGATATAACTTAGGATATCTTCTATCCTTAGCATGGGATGAAAGTGCTAACAGTGGAACCTGCACATTTTCCTTATTAGTGTTGCCTGTCCTCTCTGTTATTACCCACCTGATCACAGGATGAAATTATCTTTTTTCAAACCAATACAAAAAATTAGGAAATTGCCCAACATAGATTTACCTTTTGGAGTAGTAGATAGGACAATTAATCTTTTTGCTCCTGCTATAATCTCAAATCAGAGAAGCAACTACCATTTGCAACATTAGCACTTAGCAATAGCACCATGATTTATGTACTGCTTCACAGGGCTTTACATCCCTACCTAAGTGATTTTACAGAGTTAGCATATCTGGATCCTCATTTTATCAACCTTGGAAGGATGGAAGGCTGAGTCAACCTTGAGCCAGTCAGGATCGAACTCTTGGAAATGAGCTAAATAAGCCTGAATTACTATATTCTAACCACTGTGCCACCATAGCTCTTAATATTAAAAGAAGCTTCATTAAAAATTGTAAATGTGAGTGGAACGAGGGCAAAATTCTTCCATACCCCACCACAGGGGATTGAGGCTAATGAATAAACATAAAACATTCAAGAGGTGAAAATAATCACATTTTGATCCTACAGGTTTGCAAAGCCTTAGTTTTTAACCATGGTTTGTTGAGTAAATCATAACCATCACGAAAGCTAATGTCTCTCAGCCCATTACAATTCGTGGGGAAAATAGGAGGCAGAAACATTAGGTATGTACATTGTTTTGCCTAACCAAAAACAAAGGCAGGGTAAACATTTTAAAATAAATAAAGAGTAGCTGGATTCAGACATCATATATAACAGGGGTATCAAACCCAAGGCCTGGGAGCTGGAGCCAAAGCCAGCCTACAAGTTTCTTAGATCTGGCCTCGGAGCTGCCCTGGAAACAGCGAAGGACTGGCCTGCGGTGCCTCTGCCAATGAAAACAGAGCTCAGGAGGGCCCACCCACGGCCCTCCCGAGCTCTGTTTTCACTGGCAGAGGGTTGCAGGACACCATCACAGCCAAAAACGGAACTCAGGAGCCCGTTTTCACTGGCAGAGCACTTGGGCCACCACAGGCACCCCTGAGGCGAGTGACGTCGAGCTGGCCATGCCCACGCTGGCCCCCTGAGGACAAACACAACCCTAATGCGGCCCTCAACGAAATCGAGTTTAACACCCCTGATATATAACTATAAATGATGCTTTTCAAACTACAGAGCTAGGGTTATACAGCCCGCTAACTCAAAAACCAACCAAACAACACATTTCTCTCAATGCATCTTTGCTTTGAGACATTCAAGAACAAGTACACCTTCTTTGGAGACTGAGATCAGGTATGAATTCTGTACAGTCTCCTAAATAAGATGTACATGTCATTGCGTTTGTTTCCTCAGTCATACCTTCGTTATGGTAATCTTTGAATGCTTCTGCTCTGTCTTGTCTGATAGCCGACCTGCGGTACACCACGTGAGCTCTCCCAGCCTCTTCTTTCTCCCACTGTCCTCTCTCCAGAGGCTCAATGAAAAATTCTCCATTGTTTGTTCGAATGAGACCAGCCTGGAAGACCACAGGACAAAAGAATGAAAGAAAAATAAAATATTTATTATGTTATTTTCTTGTTGATTAAATAAGAAATTAAATATTGGTCATTGTGAGGATCCATATTATGCATATCCAGGAATTTCTGCTAATTCGCCATGTTCTAAAGACAATACCTAGACACACCCTTGAACTTGCCAAAGGTTTAATCATTTTTCTTGTTATGTTATTTTCTATCACAATTCAACAATGTAGCAGTTGTGTATTCCAATGTTTTCTTGATGGAAACAAACACAGACAACGTGCAGTTTGATCAAATGTCAAAAGCAAATGTCCATAGCCATGTTTTTATTAATTTATCATATTTATATAGCAGTCTACATCACTTTGAACTTTGGTGCTGGAGAAGATTCCTGAGAGTCCCATGGACTGCAAGGTGAACAAACAAGTCAGTCCTAGAGGAGATCAACCCTGACTGCTCCTTAGAAGGTCGGATCCTGAAGATGAAATTGAAATACTTCGGCCACTTAATGAGAAGGAAGGACTCACTGAAGCAGTAGGCGTGAGCTTAAATGGACTCCAGAGGATGGTAGAGGACAGGAAGGCCCGGAGGAACGTTGTCCATGGGGTCGCGATAGTTCCGACACGACTTCGCAACTAACAACAACCATATCACTAAATAAGAGTAGGTGGTGTACAATCAACGAACAGTTAAAAACAACCATTAAAATCTATTAATAGCTGAAATTGCAGGTGTGAAAAAATTCAGGATACAAAACTTTGGTTCTTCAGGGACATTTAGCATCGGGGGATATTATTAATAAATCATGAGTTAATTATCCGATTATCAGGGCTTTGTGCCAATGCAATTCTTGTTTCCAATTTATCTATATTGTTCTTAGTGTGGATTTAAGAACTTCAGGAACTGAAATATTAAACTTCATCTAAGTTGTACTCAGAAATGACTTTCTAGTTTCAGTTCATGACAGCTCTATTATTCAGGTTTTTAAAAATATGTCAGAAAAAGCACACTATAGAAATGTTAATGAGTAACATCTTTAGGCAGAAGTCACTGCATAGAATAACATATTTTAAGTAGAAATGTTAGAATGAATTGAAATAGCTGAAATCCAAATGGAAAATAGCTGAAATGGGAGGCAGGTCAAATCGTACATTGGCTGCTAACATTCACAATGCTGACTTAAGCTATCACTAAATCTGCTTGGTCACCAGGCTCTTTCACTGCATCTGTTGGTTAGGCAAAAATTCTTTTCTAACACATAGTGGTTATATCCTGGCCTTGTTAAAACAGAAAACTCTATGACACCAAGACAAGCCATATTACTATACTTGGTGACCTCCCATTTATCATTATTTATACATTTATTTATTACTTCAGTATTGCCTACACATGCCAGTATGTGTACTGTTTGCTGAGGCCCTATAGTTATTAAATTTTCAGTGTCATTTGTTGGTGTTTCTATATTACCAAAGACTGATAGCCAGCATTATTTACACAATAAATACTATATACTATTATTAATTGTGTATTCAAGCTGGCTGCTGTTGATCCATGTAGTAGCTGAACCAACAAAACTACAGTATTTTAGCAGAGGTAGACAGTATTATGTCATATTACAATAACTTTGTGTGTGTGTATGTATGAGTGTGTGTGTGCCAGACATGGGGTTTCCTTATATGTTTGCTCCAGTCATTTTAATTCTACTTTCACTTTTATAATATGAACACAAGAGAATTTTGTTCTTTCACACATTTGGATAAGGTGCCATATTCCCTTAAATCAGCGTTTCTCAAATAGTGGGGCGCGCCCCCCAGGGGGGGCGCGAGGCTCCGTAAAGGGGGGCGCGTTTGACCTCGGCAAACAAGCTAAGCCCCGTGTTTATGTCTCTGTATCCAATCAAAGAACAACGGGAGCATCTGATTGGCTGTCCAAAACCCTTGTGACACGAGCCTGTCGGAGCCATCTTTAGTGTGGGACTGCCAGTACATGTGACTGCACATGCTCCTCCCTTTCAAGGAGAAAAACGCCTGAAAGAAAGTCGCGCGGGGGGGCGCAAAAATTTTTTTCTTCTTCCTAGGGGGGCATGACAGAAAATAATTGAGAAGCACTGCCTTAAATATCAAGCTTTTGGCGATTGCCTCAAGCCAAAAATATCTCTTCCACGCAGGGGTCTCCTGGAGCCTTTTTAAACAAGATTTATTGATACGAAAGTAACAGAGTTATAAATATTTCAGCAACTGAACTACTTCCATCTTAGAACCAACGTATTTCCCAATACACTAGGGTAGAGGCTTTTCATTTCATTCCAGTGGTTTTTGTCAGGCGCAAAGAATCAGGATCGTACATTAGAATGCAACATGGAAGATTTATCTAAGCCTGTGCACAAGATTCTAATCAATCAATTGGTGCCAGATAAAAGTCAACAGAGTTCAGGAGGGGTTGAATTTGGACTGCTTGTGGCAACACAATGACTCTACGCTGCTGATGCACTTCACTCCCTCTCCAGCTCTGCCTGCTCTTCTCCTACAGCTTTCCTGTAAACCATTGAAAAAATAATGTTTTTCACTTATAACAGAGAAGCCTTCAGGTGGCTGTTTATGAAACCATCTCCTGGATCCTTATCAATCAAGCATTACATCCAATCAATTATTTTACAAGAACATTATATGCTACTGTATTAGATCATGCAAGTGGAAAGCATCACAGCAGATCTAAGAAGTTTTATTAGTAGCATATACCAATTGCAGTTATAGTGACATCAGGACCCAATATGCCCATTACAAAACATTCACAAGCTCATTTCTGTTGTTATTGACTAAGTATTTTAATTTAACAAAACTAACTTTAACTAAGGCAAACTACTAATAAGCTAATCCTAACCGATCTTGGAAATGAAATCCACTCACCCCAAAAAAATCAGAAATAGGTTGAGTGTATTCTAAGCCAGTTACCCATTCTTCAATTGCCCCTCCCCCAAACACTTAAAAGGTCATTAATTACAAACACACATTTGGGGAATGAAACATTCAGTTCAATATCAGCACCCATCATGGTAAGTGTATATTTCAGCAAAGTCTGCTGTTACCGTCATTAAGTTAGAGCTTATTGAGGGCCACTGTGCTAAGCAGAACTTCAGATCTGCCCAGCAAATATATATAGTATAAATATAGCATAATATATGTAAATTATTGAGAATGTTATCCTTATATCCTGCATGTAGACACTAAATGAAGAAGGCATGCATAGGGCAGTCCAATGTCCACATGTCACCTTCTCCCAATGATGTGCTCCTAGCTAGCCCAGATCACAGAATTATTGATTTTGCAATTAGCAAACTTAGGCCCAACACAAAACAAATGCAGTATTCAACGACAATGAAAATATAGCATACAAATTTAATAAATCAATAATACTTTGCTTATATTCCTTCTGAATATTCCAGCAAATTTCATATAAACTCTTTTATGAGATTACTTCTACCACTACTCTCAGTTTTCTCCTTTAATTCAAGAGCAATACATTTTCCTACAGAAAAGAGTAGTGATAAAAAGCTAACTAGGAATCTCAGACTTGTGATGAAACAAGTGATAAATCAAAGCAACCAGACAAATCTTTGTTCTTTTGAAGATTTGTCATTGCATTTTGATGATTCTTTGCTATAATCCCTTCACTGAAATTAAAACTGTGATCACTGTTGCATAATGGGAGAACTATCTATTAACTATTTAATGAAAAATATTCCTCCTTACTATTTTAGCTCAGTCTTACAATAAAAGAGTGTCTAACATAATGTTTTTGCAATGTAATAGAAATATTTACTGGGAGTTGGTCAAGGCAAGTTTTTATCCAGCTGCAGATATGGTAATACAGTATTTGTGCAGACTACAGTAACTTCCCATCTTTTAATCAAAATACAGTAAGTTCTCATTACACTATAAATGGAATAATCTTTGGTGTGCCAATTGGTTTCATTTAAATGAGACATGCAAAAAAACAACAGCTCAGAATGTGAATTTGCCTAACTTGCAAAATGCTAAGTTCCACCAGCCCAGAAAAAAAAAACACCTTTGGTTCAAAATTTAAGCTAAGAATATTGCAAGCTCATTCAGCCAATTGGTTCTTTACTCTTGTCTTTCTCTATGTCAGTAATTAGGGAGATTATGCTCCAATAGGCTTTTAAGATATTACTATATCCTACAACAAGAAAGAACTCCAGGAGTCTCTGCAATGTCTACACCTTGATCTGGACTAACTCTATAGGTAGACCTAGTGGTGAAATCCAATTTTTTTTTACTACCAGTTCTGTGGGTGGGGTGTGGCTTGGTGGGTGTGGCTTGGTAGGTATGGCAGGGGAAGGATACTGCAAAATCCCCATTCCCACCCCACGCCAGGGGAAGGATACGGCAAAATCTCCATTCCCATCCCACTCAAGGGGAAGGATATTGCAAAATCTCCATTCCCACCCCACTCTGGGGCCAGCCAGAGATGGTATTTGCCGGTTCTCCGAACTAATCAAAATTTCCGCTACCGATTCCCCCAACTGCTCAAAATTTCCACTACCGGTTCTCCAGAACCTGTCAGAACCTGCTGGATTTCACTCCTGGGCTGACCTCAACCTTGAAAGCCAATTTCTTATTGTTCTCCTTATGCTACACAAAATCAAGGTATGGTGACTCTGGGAGTATTTATTTATTTAAATTTATATGCAGTCCCGCTTCAAATTATTCTGAGTTTCTTTTTCAAGCATCCTTCAATCTCCAGGCTGTGTAAGTCCTTATCAGCTATTTTATTACTTTCTCAGTGTCACTGTAAAATCCTTTACAGAAGTCAATTGATTTGCTGGTGTAGGTGATCAATCATAACCTGTCATGCAGAATTATCTTCAAATGATCAATTGCATTTATCTTTGAATAAGCAATGTACCAATGTTTGCAACATAGTCAGCACATAATTCCAAATCAAATCTCACCCTGCTATAAATCCATTCTATATACATTTTAATCCAGACATGTACATGCGATGGTGCAGTTATGGGCCACAATGGTACAGTGGTTACAGTGTAGTACTGCAGGCTACTTCTGCTGACTGTCAGCTGCCTGCAATTTGGCAGTTCAAATCTCACCAGGCTCAAGGTTGACTCAGCCTTCCATCTTTCCGAGGTGGGTAAAATGAGGACCCAAAATTGTTGGGGGCAATATGCTGATTCTGTAAACCACTTAGAGAGGACTATAAAAGCACTGCGAAGCGGTATGTAAGTCTATTTACTTAGTACTAATTACAATTATTTTGATTACCTTCACAAATCCCCCTGAGTAGACTAAATGCTGTCATAATAAAACAGTTCTAAAAATAATCTTCCTAAGGAATATATTACGATATAAATTTGCTTAAATACAAGAGTTTGAACTTATTAACATTTATTCTTGGAACAGTATCTCCTTTTCACTTATATTCACACATTCAACACTGCTTATCTCTTGGTACTTTTTAGTTTAACTTACTTTCTCAAGAAATGAAATAGGAGTCCAGGAATGTCTATTACTAAGTCTGGATGGCAGAAACCAAAACAGATTTCCAAATAATTATCTTTGCTACTGGATAAATCTACCCATTAAATTCACAATTCCCACTGGATGTTGGATGTTATTCAAAAAATAGCAAGTATTACAATGCCTAGCAAATGATACAATGCCTGGCCCAGCCTGCTGAGATCTTGTTTCACATGCCAATATGTTTTGCAGGCAGGCTGTTTCAGAACACAGACAGTGCTTTAAATCCATTGCACAGTCCGCAACCTTTTCTTAAATTGTTTACAACTTCAAATTCACGATTCTTTCAAGATTTGAAAAACATTCCGCAGCAGAATCAGAAAGTCAAAAGCCGCTTTGCATCCTCTTTCTTTGCTAAAGTTCTGTCCACCTTGAACTTAGGGCAGACCTTCCTGAAGAGAAATTTGGCAGCTGAGGGAAGTGGATAAGTTACCAAACCAAGGCAGCTCAAACAGGGGAAATTTGCCAACAAACTAATCTCAAAGTTGACTCTCCATGCCAATTTCTCTTGATATTTGAAGGTGCTATCTAAGCAAACTCTGCAGGAAGTTTTGAGTTAGTATATGACTGTGCATTTGGCTGCCTGGAGGTTTTATCTTGAGACTTCTCCCTGAAGCAAAAGAGGAATCTAGATATTTAGTTCTCTTGTGGTCTGCCAGCAGCCTGTGGAGCTGGCAACCAAGTCAGACAGGGATGAAAATGAGGAAGAACATGGACCAGTCCTGGAGGCTGGGGAAGGCCAGATGAGGGCTCTGCATTGGAGGCAGAGGTGGGGCCAGGGCCATCTGGGAGTGATGTGTGGACTCCGGAGCCTCCAGAGGCTGACAGTAGTGAGGCAGAGGAACAGGAGGAGCCTGTTCTTAATGCACACATGAGAAGAGCTGCCAGAAGGCAAGAACAGCTGAAGCAAAGAGGATGACTCGGGCATAGAGCCAAGAGGTGATTGGCCCCTCCCATAAGGCTTAAAAGACCAGCAACGGCGTTTGGGCTCTTGGCCGGAAAGCAAGGTTGATAGAATTGCTCCTTGTCTTGCTGCATTTATTTCTTGTCGGCATCTTCTGCTTTTGAACTTTTGCCAAGAAAAGCCTTTGGCAGTTTGCCTAATTAGACCAATGTTGGTGATAAGACTGAAGAATTGTGTTATGAAGAATTTGCTTTGATTTAGCTTGGACTATGCTGAGAATGAGTTAATTCTCAGCTGTTCTAATAAAGACTGTTTGTTTTTAAACTGATTGCTATTACTACTACCTACTTGGGCCTGTTCTAAGTTCTAAGCAGTGATGCAACAGTGTTAGTGACAAGGAGGATTGGAAATAAACTTGTTGGAAACTTTATTGCATTAACATTTTCCTACTAAGCTCCTTTGCTTACTTCCTAGTTTCACGCGAGATGCAGGGCATCAGACTTTTTATACTTATCATTCTTTTTAACTTGCTGTATTTTGTATAAATGAGTCCCATCCAGGGGTGAAATTCAGCAGGTTCTGACAGGTTCTGGAGAACCTGTAGCAGAAATTTTGAGTAGTTCAGAGAACCGGCAAATACCACCTCTGACTGGCCCCAGAGTGGGGTGGGAATGGAGATTTTGCAATATCCTTTCCCCCAGGAGTGTGGAGGGAATGGGGATTTTGCAGTATCCTTCCCCTGCCATGCCCACCAAGCCACGCCCACCAAGCAACACCACACCCACAGAACCAGTAGTAAAAAAAAATTGGATTTCAGCACTGGTCCCATCTTTCATTATTTTTGTCCATACAAAATGTACGTCTATAGGTAATCTGCTCATAAGTGGCAAGTAATCAGGACTTCAATCCATTGAGAGAATGTGGCAATATATTTATCTTTCCAATGGGAAATATTAGTCTTTTGGCTATAATTAGGACACAGAGAATTCATTTATCTTGCCTGGTTGTCAAATTCCAAGTACTAGGTATGTAGTTCAAAAGAATAGAATCTGAAAATTTTAGCTTTTGATGCACAATAATGTTTTCATAATCCACTATTTTCTTCCAAAATTTAATATAGAAATACAAAAGTGTTGCTCTCTAAGGCAGGACTAGAACTCACAGCCCTGGTTTCTAGTCTGGTGTCTTAATCACTAGACCAAATTGGTTCTCATGAATTAACTTAGCCTTCAATTAAACTCAATTTTAATTTTATATTTTTAAGCTCTACTTTCATGGACATCTAATTTAACTAATGTGCATTGTTTATGATTCACAATTCTGCTTTGATTCAATTGAACATACTTGCACCACATTTAAGTATAGATACAGATCTCCTTCCATCCAGTGTGTACTCCACCCCATCTCTTTTCCTTTTTTGAAGCATCTTTTTTATGTTTGAAGTCCGGGAGTAGGGAATGTTCTGCTAATGCATTCCAGAACAGTACTATGTAAACTAAACTTTAGATAGAAGGAACACAACCATCAAACTATAAAAATGGCCGTCTGAATTTTTCCACAGAAGCATGGATAAAAGCCAGTTTCTCCACAGAAGTTTACTGATCTCACAGCAATAGGATTTGCAAAAGGATGGATGTGGTGGGAGAAAAGAAGTGATCACACAATCCCCTTTAATGTAGATCAAAGCCATCAAATGCTACTCTAACTTTACTGCTGTTGCTACCCAGAAAATCCAGCTGAGTCTTTGATTAAGCGCCAGCCCGTCCAAACTATGCTCCAGAAATCCGTACCCAATGAAAGCTAATTTAAAATTTCACATCTGTATTATAGATCATTTACAACAAGTGAGATTTCTCAGGAAAATAGGATAATACCACATCTCCTGCAACTCTTAAACAGAAATGTCATTGCTCTTGTTCATTTACAAACACAAAAATGCTTTATATGTATAAAGAAATGTGGTTGAAGGTTGTATTAGATGTGGTTGAAGGTTGTATTTTAAGTATATTTACCCATGCAGTAGACTGTATTGCTATTATCCTTCTCATCTTCATTACTATCTTGTCTTATTGGTATCATTATTATGATTGTTATTACTCTGTTGCTTTGCATGTACATTGAGAGCTTCTGCACTGGAGACAAATTCCTTGTGTGTCTAATCACACTTGGCCAATAAAAAATTCTATTCTATTCTATTCTATTCTATTCTATTCTATTCTATTCTATTCTATTCTATTCTATTCTATTCCTATTCCTATTCCTATTCCTATTCCTATTCCTATTCCTACTCTACTCTACTCTACTCTACTCTACTCTACTCTACTCTACTCTACTCTACTCTACTCTACTCCACTCCACTCCACTCCACTCCACTCCACTCCACTCCACTCCACTCCACTCCACTCCACTCTACTCTACTCTGGAGTCTTCTAAATCAAGAAAGCTTGGTTGATCTTCTCTGTTTAATCCATGTTCAAAGTCACATAAGACAGTAAGCAAATTATAAAATTATTTATCCAAAATCCAATTCAATCTTGCATATTTCTACCTGACAAGTTAATGCTTGCTGTGATAAAATTACCCAACATACTTCTGGAAGATAATCAGATTTTACTTTGGCACATTCTACAAGGAATGAAGTTCCAAAATTAATGATTACCCAATGCTAACATCCTGATGTTTAGTAAAGTCTGGACACCACTACTGGTAGTCCTCGACTTACAACAGTACTTTTAGTGATTGTACAGTTACAACGGCACTGAAAAATGTGACTTATGACTGTTTTCCATAGTTACGACCTTTGCAGCATCTGCATGTGATCCAAATTGGGCAAAGCTCACTTAACAAATGTCTCACTTAACAACAGAAATTTTGGGCTCAATTGTGGTCGTTAAGTTGAGGACTACCTGTATTTCCTTTAGACTTAAATAAGCCCGTGTATATTAATATAAATATACTTATACTAAAAGTTTCATTATAAGAAGTTTATAGAGAAGTGACTTCAGTACGACTTACGATGTCGGTTGCTAAATGAGAGAGTTGTTATGTGAATTTTGCCCCGCTGTACGACCTTTCTTGCCACAGTTGTTAAGTGAACCATTTGCAGTTGCTAAGTTAGTAACATGGTTGTTAAAGTCGTTAAGCGAATCACTTGCAGTTGTTAAGTAGGTAACATGGTTGTTAACTGATTCTGGCTTTCCCACTGGCTGCTTGTCAGAGGGTTGTAATTCTAGCATATAAATAAAGACTTCTGTATTTTTTTACAGTATTGGCTGTTGCCACTTTTTCCACTGTGCCCCCCTGCAATTGCCATATGAGCCCAAGAAAAGATGCAGTTGCTTTAAAGAGCTAGAGGAAGGCACTATAATTGTGTTCTCATGCAGTCCTTTTCCTAATTATTTTCAAAGAACTTTATAGTTATGATTTATCATACAGTCAGCAGGTGCTCAGACTTGATTTGGCATTTTTATTCACCTATCAAGTTCTTCCTGTTGTTGTGTGATGTGTTAATTATTATTATTGTTCAGCGCACAGTCAGCCAGATGTTCAGACTGGCTTTCGCATTTTTGTCCACCCAAGTCCTTCCCAAGGACCTGCGATATTATTATTATTTTATCCCGCCTCTTTTGTATATATTTATTTTGATCAACTCAAGATGGCAAACCTGCCTAATATTCCCACTTATTTTCCACCACAATATTGTACAAACTAGATTTTGCAATTTACGTCGCTTCTTATGCTAATCTTATTCTGATCTCGGAAAACAATTCAAGGTGTGATTATTTCAAAGGCTGCACATCTTTATTAGTCCACACCAGAGGTAGGTTTCAACCGGTTCTGACCAGTTCTGGAGAACCGGTAGCAGGAAATTTTGAGTAGTTCGGAGAACCGGTAAATACCACCTCTGACTGGCCCCGCCCCCATCTATTCTCTGCCTCCCGAGTCCCAGCTGATCAGGAGGAAATGGGGATTTTGTAGTAACCTTCCCCTGGAGTGGAGAGGGAATGCAGATTTTACAGCAGCGGTTCTCAACCTGTGGGTCACGATCCCGTTGAGGGTCGAATGATGATTTGGTAGGGGTCACCTAAGACCATCAGAAATATGGGAAGTATACTTGCGAGTCAAAGAATCGCGAATTCGGCTTCAGGCGCAATGAATTAAAAAAGAGAGAAATCTTTGCTCTGATGTCTCCCTCTCAAGCCAGCTGCAATCACTCCCAATCGCTAGCCTAATCTGGCTTCAGACGCGATAAACTTAATAGGGGAGGAGTCTCCACTTTAATGCCTCCGTCCTCAAGGCAATCGCAAGCAGTTCAGATCGCTAACCAATACAGCTTCAGGCGCGATAAATTAAAAAAAACAGTTTGCCGCTTTCCCCCCCCTTCTGCGGCGGCTGAGGCGCGCTGAGATCGCTGCCTAAAAAAAAAAAAATTTTACGGTTGGGGTCGCCACATCGTGGGGAATTGTATTAAAGGGGCCGCAGTACTATAAAGGTTGAGAACCACTGTTTTACAGTATCCTTCCCCTGCCACGCCCACCAACCCATGCCATGTGATGCCTACCAAGTCACACTCACAGAACCGGTAGTAAAAAAAAAATTGAATCCCACCACTGGTCCACACATGGAATTTCTACTTGCAAAACTCACAATAAAGCCATTGTGAGCGATACAAGAAGGAGGTCTAAATATTATGAGTGAAAAATAGAATGGAATGGAATGGCCTCTCTTTTTTCTTACCAATCCATCACAATTGCTAACCGCCACTGTGGCCTCTGGCATGCCTGTAATGCCCCCGGTGAACACGCATTCCTGCTTCAAGGGTTCCCAAAAGACTTCTTGGAAATCTTCTTGCCATTCAGCCAAAGCACCAGGAGACACCAGCCTCTGGTTGGGCTTCAAGCGGAGATGAAGTTCTTTCCCCCAAATAGTAACATTGAAGAAGTACAAGGGATTCCCAGATATGGCTTTTTTCGTAGGGATGCTGCGAACCATCCTGTGTCGAGCTGAATGTTGTGCAGGAGCCGGTGAGTCAGACACCACGTGTGATAGGAACCGTCCCTGGTGATCTACACTGAAGGGCACAATCACATCATATTCACTTAGCTTTCCAGACAGGAGTAGCTCTATGGAAATAAATGCAAATAGACATAAATTCAGCACATTCAAATGAAACTGCTCGCAATAAAATATCTTCTGCCACCAAACTCCAAATTTTGGGCTTGGACAACTTAGAACTACGCCGACTTCAGACTGAGCTAAGCATAGTACATAAAATTATCTACCACAATGTCCTACCTGTCAATGACTACTTCAGCTTCAACAATACACAAGCAAATACAAACTCAGGGTAAACTGCTCCGAACTTGATTGCAGAAAATACGACTTTAGCAACAGAGTGGTCAATGCCTGGAATGCACAACCTGACTCTCTAGTTTCTTCCCCAAACCCCCAAAACTTTAAGCTTAAACTGTCTACTGTGGACCTCACCCCATTCCTAAGAGGTCTGTAAGGGGCGTGCATAAGCGCACCTGCGTGCCTACCGTCCCTGTCCTAATATTCCTTTTTTATTTACTCTTTTCATGTATCCAAATTATGTTTATAATTTTGCCTGTTAACTTATATATGATTGACAAATAAATAAATAAATAAATAAAATATTTTAGCAGGGACACACATACACAAAAAAAAGAAACAACTTTTGTGTGTGAAAAGAAGCCTTTCTCCTTCCAAATATCTACACTTGTAATTTCAGCAACATGGAAACTTCTTTCATCGGTTATAGCAAATTCTAAGAAAGCTGAGTTTTGCATGATACCCCAAAACCACATTTTAATTTAGTATGTGTGGCCATTTTACATTTTGTATGTTGTAGGTACCCAGGAAAGGAAAAATAGAGGATTAAAATGGGTGAATTTTGCAACTCGAATACATTAAGGTAAAGGTTCCCCTTGCACATATGTGCTAGACGTTCCTGCTCACCTCTGTTTCAAAACCAAAGAGCCAGCGCTGTCCGAAGACGTCTCCGTGGTCATGTGGCCAGCATGACTAAACGCCAAAGGCACACAGAACGCTGTTACCTTCCCACTAAATGTGATCCCTATTTTCCTACTTGCATTTTTTACATGCTTTCGAACTGCTAGGTTGGCAGAAGCTGGCACAAGTAACGGGAGCTCACCCCGCTATGCAGCATTAGGGATTCGAACTGCTGAACTGCCAACCTTTCGATCGACAAGCTCAGCGTCTTGGCCACTGAGCCACATTTCTGTTCTGCAAATGTAGAACATCTGCAAAACTCCTATGTAACTTTTTCCTGCCGTTATTTTTTATATCTCACCAGATAGGACAAAATAATAATAGTAATATAGACCTTTTGACTACTGAAAATACAAAATGTATTCAGCCAGGCACTGCTGCATACTTTAAAGCATATTTTCACATCAAAGGCCTTTGCCAAAGTTTGTATTGTATACATTCCTGCTCTCTGAACTGAAAAAAGCTTAGAAAAGTCCATTCTGTGCCATGCTACTACCCAACAATGCATTTTCCACTTCTTTCCTACACTCCACATAGATATATGCATAAGGACATCATAACTAAATATTTTGATGCTGTTTGACTGTTGCACAAGCCTGTGAAAATGATTTGACTCTGATCTTTTATCCTCGTTCTTACAGCAGCTTTGCATTCATACAGAAAAATGTAGTCTTTCGGTTTTTGTTTTCAAGCATCCCCCCTTCCCACTCCCATTTCTACCCATTATCTTTGATTTAAACCAGGGGTCACCAACCTTTCGGACCTCAGGGACCACTAAATTCATAATTTTAAATCCCACAGACCACTAATATGAATTTTTAAAAAGATAAATAGTATTTAGTACAATATAAAAATGCAAATGATTTTTCTGCGGACCACCAAAATTTTCTCACGGACCACCAATGGTCCACGGACCACTGGTTGGTGACCACTGATTTAAACACCAGGATGGATTTGATTTAAATCAAGTCGATTTAAATCATGATTTAAATCATGATTTAAATCATTAGTAGAAAGGCTTGATTTAAATCAACTTGATTTAGATCATAATTTTTAAAGACTCATCTTTATCCCGCAGAGGCTCTTCCTCTGACCTGCTGTTCACTCACCGACAGTCCCAATATTGCAGAATATACAGCCTCGTGCTACGTAACTAAGCTCCATTTCATGCTGAATAAACTAAATTATTAACGTATCTTAAATAGAATGCTGTCTTTAGATAGATTTTTACTCCAAAAATGTTTTATTAAGGTAAATTTGATGAAAATTTTAAAAAAAATCTGATTTAAATTTTAAAAAATCTGATTTTTAATTTTTTTTTTTAAATCATCGATTTTTTTATCCACCCTGATTTACACACACATACACACTGGTGAAGGAGATTTGAAGTGAATAGGAACCGCTGCTTCATCTCCAGTTGCAAAACGAAGTTATTTCCCCTTACAAACTTCAGTTTGCCAAGTGAATACAGTATGAATACAGCTGATGCACACTGATGCCACTTACGGCTGACACCAAGCATCCAAGCGCTTCATTCTGCAATCCTCAAGTAACACATAATGTATGTACTCCAAAAGAGAGAAAATCCTCTGAAATGAAATAATGGTTCAGCAAGATAACAAGATAACCGAAAAATCTTGGAATACACGCCACAGCAGTTTGCAGCTTCTCATCCCAGGAAAACTATTGCTAGGGCAGATATCATGTGCCAAAATAAGATTAACAGCCTCATATCTGAATTATTTGAACATTTAAATAATATATACTAAGAACATGATCAAACAATGTCTCTCTATAAACAGAGTTCTCTTTAGAATAGAATAGAATAGAATTTTTTATTGGCCAAATGTGATTGGACACACAAGGAATTTGTCTTGGTGCATATGCTCTCAGTGTACATAAAAGAAAAGATACGTTCATCAAGGTACAACATTTACCACACAAATGATGGTCAATATCAATATAAATCATAAGGATTACCAGCAACAAAGTTACAGTCATACAGTCATAAGTGGAAAGAGATTGGTGATGGGAACGATGAGAACATTAATAGTAGTGCAGATTTAGTAAATAGTTCGACAGTGTTGAGGGAATTATTTTACAAACAAGAGTTCCCCTGATTGGTTTGCTGCAAAACTCCTCCTGTGTATTTTATTTTGCTTTATAGCCTATCGACTTCCACATCAAAAGGACACCACAAAGGTCTCTAAGATGAGATCTATTATAATATGTAACAAACCAACCAATCCAGCTGAAATCCATAAATCTGTCTAGTATGATCATTTTTTTTTATTTTTATTTTTTATTTACATTTATATCCTGCCCTTTTCCGAAGACTCAGGGCGGCTTACAGTGTATAAGGCAATATGTTTATCATATCATATCATATGTTTATTTTAAAAAAAAAAAAAGTTTGACACTACTGAGAATATCTGATTGACAGAGGCTGAAAAGTAACAGCCAACGGTCAAATTTAAACCTGTTCTTTATTTTCATGCCTGTCGCAAGGCAGACAATGGATTTTTAAAAGATTGGCAATTGTGTTCTCCCTTGTAATTGAAGGAAAATCCTGCCTTCCTTTCCAGTTTCCAAACAGGAAAGCTAAAGCAGAGCAGATCAGACACCGCACGAAATGGGAAGCTGGTGCCTAGAAATTTGGGGGCCAGTTCTAAAGAAAGGCTCAAATATCACTGTAACTAGCAACATGTGGGAGGCGGGGAATTGTTTCCATATCTACTGGGATTAAGGGATACCCTGCCCACCATCTGGGCAGGAGGGTTTGCCGGATCCAGAGAAAATGCACAGGTAGGACAGGATTTGTCCTTTACGTGAAAAGGCAGTTTTTCAATGACATGTAGATGGTCCAGAGGGCAGGAGCAACAGCAGGGAAGACCCGCCTCCTGGACCCCACCAACTGGAATAATCGGGCTGATAGGACCCACAGCATGCCTCCTTTACCAGCAGGAGTGGTACGGGCCAATCCCAGTGGGGTGAGAGTAACTTGGACCCATACTCGGCATTGTCAATATATGGGAGCTTTGTAAAGGTGTCAAGGAAAGATCCAAATTTCTCCTAAGGAGAAACTTGTGAAAACAATTAACTAATAGTGGAACGGCTTGCCTTCAAAAGTTGTGGATGCTCCATCACTAGAGGATTTTAAGAAGAGACAGGACAACCACTTATCTGAAATTGTATAGAGCAGAGACGGCTAACCTTTTCGCCACCGAGTGCTGAAATGGGAGTGTGTATGTGCGCGTGGAAAACTGGAAAAGCAGATAATTTTCCGGTTTCCCACGAGCGCATGAGCCCCAGCCACCTGCTCTTCTGGTTTCTGGCAGAAATACGCATGCGAAACCAGCTGTCCGGTGCGCATTAAGTGCGACCCCTCCCAGCCTGCCACCCAGAACAAGCCAGCGCAGCTCCCCACCTTCCCAGTCACTTCCGGGCCCACGCACCTCTTACCCCTCTGTGGCATCTTCACTGAGTCTTCATGCTGCACTCTTCATGCTGCGCTGTCCTCCAGCCCTCCTGGGGCAGCTTACCACTCTGACAGCAGCTCCTCCTCCTTTTCCTGCTCTAGCATCCCGGCTGGAAGTGGCAGGAGTAGCAGGACACAGCTGCCCTGTGTGCCTGAGCTGGCCAGGTACTCCAGACCGTGGACACACAGCAGTATCATGGGCTGGAGGGCTGGGGCCACAAAAAAAGCCCGCTCGGGTGGGAAGGGAGGGAAGCCCCAGCCCGCCCGTTCTGGCTAGCAACTCTGCTCCCCTTGCTCTTGCTCCCCTTGTGAGTTCCTGGCGTGCGATGCACACTTGCCAGCTGGTCTTCGCCCATGCATGCATGCCAGAAACCTGAAGACCAGGTGGGTGATGCACATGAGCGCACTGGAAACTGGAATATCATCTTCCCGGGATGCGCATGCGTACTGTGCGGTTGCTCTTTCATTTTATGGCGCTCCTGTGCGCATGAAGACCAGCTAACTGCGGCGCACCGGAACCCGGAAGAGCAACGGGCAACAGCTCCGTGTGCCAGAGAGATGGCTCTGAGTGCCATTTCCAGCATGTGTGCCATAGATTTGCCATCACAGGTATAGATTCTCCTGCTTGAGAAGGGGGCTGGACTAGAAAACCTCCAAGGTCACTTCCAGCTTTATTCTGATTGATTGAAAATATAAATATATATAGATAAACATTTCCCATTTCTGCAATTTAAAAGTTTCCAACTTCAGCAGGTTGCTTAAAGTTACTAAGCCAAGCATTTGTTTACTTTCCGGATGTTCATATTTTAAGAAAAAAAGTCTTTGGCCATAAAATCCAGGCATGAAAGCAAGGAAAAACTACCAGTAATTCCCAGAGTGAAATTAGAAATTGTGGGTACTCCATCACTGGAATGTTTTTTAAAAAGAAACTGGAAAACCATTTGTTTGAAATGGTCTAGGGCAATCTCCTGGACTAGAAGACCTCCAAGGTGCCTTCCAAATCTGTTATTCTGTATTCTGCAAAAGACTGGATGGCCACCTATCTGAAATGGTATACGCCACGATCTCCTGCTTGAGCAGGGGGTGGGACTAGAAGACCTCCAAGTCCCTTCCAACTCTGTTATTCTATATATCATTTGGAGTGCTGGGTAATATTGGGTAGATGAGAGAAATGGATTGTTTTTCAGCTCATGTTCGTTACTATGCTATACAAATATATCAGGAACTGCAGATTACTTTAATGACTATCTATCCATCCATCCATCCATCATCTATCATCTATCTACTCTGTCTATCTTTCTATATCACCTCTCTCTCTCTCTCTCTCTCTCTCACACACACACACACACACACATACACAAACATCTATGGCTGGAAATATCTATCCTCGTCATGAGACATATGTCTATCCTGGACATAAACTGTTTCAACTCCTACCTTCAAAATGACGCTATAGAGCACTGCGCACCAGAACAACTAGACACAAGAACAGGTTTTTCCCGGACTCTGCTAAACAAATAATTCCCTCAACACTGTCAAACTATTTACTAAATCTGAACTACTATTAATCTTCTTATCGTTCCCATCACCTATCTCCTTCCACTTATGACTGTATGACTGTAACTTTGTTGCTTGTATCCTCACGATTTATATTGATATTGTTTCCTGATTGCTTATTTGTACCCTATGACTATCATTAACTGTTGTACCGTAGAATTCTTGATTAACGTATCTTTACTTTTATGTACACCGAGAGCATATGCACCAAGACAAATTCCTTGGGTGTCCAATCACACTTGGCTAATAAAAAAAAATTCTATTCTAAAAAGCAGTAGCAGAGTTACACTCATTGACATCTCGCCCGGGGAAGCTAAACCAGCTTTCATTTTGCAGAGCCGTACTGCCACCCAACGGAACTCCGTCGCAGCCCGGTCCCCAAATACTATCCGGTTTTGCAACGAGCCTCTTTTTTTTCCCCCTCGCCTACTACTACTTGCACCTGAGGCTCTACTACCTGGACGAAACCAAGCCAAAGCCTGCGCCCAAATCTACTAGCGAGCGCCAGGCAGCAGACGGGCAGACCCCGGCTTCTCTCCATCGCGCCTTGCTGCTGTCCTAGGGGGGGAACCGCAGCCTGACGGTCCCCTTTTCTTCTTGCCCGCCTTCCTCCCTCTCTCACCCACCTCACCCCCGTTTCCTACCTCGGACTCTGCCTTGCCTGCCGGAGGCGACCCAGCACCGCCGAGGCATCATCACCCAGGAGAGCATCGCCACATAAAAGACGAGCAGATCCATCCGGGGAGGGAGGTCGCCACACGCGCTCGCCGGCCGTTCCAGAGCGGGGCCAAAAAAGTTGCTCCTCCAGGACGCAAAGGGAGCCCCCTGCCTTTCTTTCTTTCTTTCCTTTCTTTCCTTCTTTCTTTCCTTCCTTCCTTCCTCGTCTCCGGCCGAGCCGGCTGACCCCACCCCACCCACCCACCCACCCCCTTCAGCACGAGAAGCCTCGCGGGAGCAGGAGCTGCAGCCGCTCCGCCAGCTGGTCCTCCCGGCAGCGCACTGAGCCCCGAGCCGGGACGCGTCTCCTTCCATCCAAGGCGAAACGGCCTGAAAGGTGGGCGGGGGGGGGGGGCGGAGGAGGAGGCGCCGCTTTCCCGCTGCAAGGCTGAGGGGAGCCGCGGGGGAGGAGAAGGGAGGGGAGGGAGCCGGAGAGGCCCACGCGTGCGCGCGCGCGCGCGCTCCGTCCCAGACACGACACGACCCCCTTCCTAAGGGACAGCCAAGGCGGCAACCTGACCCGCGCGTGACGGAGCTGATGGGCTCGCTGGGGAGACCTCCCCGCCTTCTTCCCCTCTTCTTCCCCGGGAGCGCCGCCGAGGAAGAGGACTTTTCCATTGCACGTGGCGCTTTTCGACGCGGCTTCGCCTTTTGCCAAACGGCCCGAGCCCCCGCGGGCCAAGCGCCGCCTCCTGCCCGGGCCGCCGCCAAAGGGTCCGGAGAATGAACGTCGGGTGGTGGTGGTGGGGTTGTCCCAGAGCAATTCGGAGGCGGTGAGAGGGAAAGAGGACGCTCCGCTCTTCCCGCTCTTTCTTTTGCACCGCTACCTCGTGGAATAGAATAGAATAGAATTTTTTATTGGCCAAGTGTGATTGGACACACAAGGAATTTGTCTTTGGTGCATAGGCTCTCGGTGTACATAAAAGAAAAGATACAACACTTTCAACACTTGATGATAGGAATAGAATAGAATAAAAAATTTTATTGGCCAAGTGCGATTGGACGCACAAGGAATTTGTCTTGGTGCATTTGCTCTCTGTACATAAAAAGACAAGATACCTTCATCAAGGTACTACACTTACAACACTTAATGATGGTCATAGGGTCCAAATAAACAGTCAGGAAACAATATCAATATAATGATATAAAGGTAGAATGAATCCTACCTGCCGGGGTCCCGTCTGGAAAAAAGGGAGGGATTCCGACTTTCACGTGCAGCACTTCCCGAACGTTTTCCTTCAATGCCCAAAATGCTTGTTTTTGTTGGTTAAATTTATACAAGTATTCCTCGGCTTATGACCCCAGTTGAGCCCAATTTTTCCCTTGCTGAGCAAGACAGTGAGATAATTTTTTGTTTCGTTTTCTGACATTTCTTCCCCACCACCACCAGTTGTTAAGGCGAATCGGTGCAGTGGTTAAGTGAATCATATGGCCACCTTGTCAGAAGGGGATCACCTGACCCTGTGACACTGCTGCAGCCATCATAACTACGTTCCAGTTGCCAAACAGCCAAATTTCAATCATGTGACCATGAGCGTGTCACAAACATGATCATGTGACCGTAAGCATGTCGCACAAATAAGTGTGATTGTGGTCACGAGTCGCTTCAGTGCTTTTGTAACTTCGGACGGTCACTAAACGAATGGTTGTAAGTCAAGAACTAGCTCCATGCTGCCCGTCTCACTGTCAAATGACTCTGGACAGCTTGCAACACCAGAAAGTCTTTAGTCAAACGTCCCTGTTTTGAGGGGGAATTGGTCCATGTGTGGTTACCAAAAGAAAGACCTTTTTTTTTACCCAATTCTGGGTGATTTGACCAGAGTTAGAGACCACATTTAATGAAACTTGAAAACAGGTGGTTCCAAATTTCTCAGAAGGTTCCTGTAGAAGGAGGAATGGCAGAACCTGGATGTGGAGTTAAAAGAAGGATCAGCCAAGAATCCCTACATAGCCGCAAATGAAGTACAGTCCTTGAATTCCTTTGACCTTCTGATATAATTCCAAGCAGGTGTGAACCCTTAGTTGAGAAGATTCCTGTGCATAGGCCTTTTAGCAATAAATAAGTTTAATTGGACCAAAGTCGGTGCTGACCAATTGGCCCCCATCTTCACCCGTATCTTCAATAAGTCGCTAGAGATGTGCTATGTTCCTTCTTATCATCCCAGTGCCGAAGAAGCCCACCATCAAGGAACTGAATGACTACAGATCAGTTGCTATAACATCTGTAGTCATGAAAACCTTTGAAAGGCTAGTGCTGTCCCACTTGAAAACCATTTCCTTTCACTTATGACTGTATGACTGTAACTTTGTTGCTTGTATCCTTATGATTTATATTGATATTATTTCCTGATTGCTTATTTGTACCCTATGACTATCATTAAGTGTTGTACCTTAGAATTTTTGATGAACATATCTTTTTCTTTTTATGTACACTGAGAGCATATGCACCAAGACAAATTCCTTGTGTGTCCAATCACACTTGGCCAATAAAAAAATTCAATTCAATTCTATTCTATTCTATTCTATTCTATTCTATTCTATTCTATTCTATTCTATTCTATTCACAGGTAGACCTGGTCTTTCCCGACTGATGGTTCCTTTTTCCCAGCCAAGAGATGTTGCTACAGAGAAAGCAGAACAAAGTACTTTCTCAAGTATGTCTATCAGGGGAAGTGTTGTGAGATCGAAGGGTGTGCGGAGCAGCTGCCTAGTTTTTCAAACTACCTTTTGCATGAAGGTGGGGTGCCTCTGTGAGAGTTGCTCTAGCTGTGATTTGAGATAATTACTCCATTGCAAATTTAGTTGATGTTCATAGCCATTTGCTGGACAGAATAACAGAAGAAGAGGGTTGGAAAGGACCTCGGAGATCTTCTAGTCCAACCCCCTGACCAGTTAGGGCACCTAGACCAGGGGACTCCAACCTTGGCAACTTTAAGCTTGGCGGACTTCAACTCCCAGAATTCTGGGAGTTGGAGTCTGAGAGGCTTAAAGTTGCCAAGGTTGGAGACCCCTGACCTAGGCCATCTTGACTAAGTATATAAATTTAATTAATAAATAAATGTGGATCTGGTTATTAGGATGGGAAAACACCAGGAAATCTCAAAACTTTAGTCAACTAAAGAAAAATGGGCCCAGCAAACTATTCTTTTAAAAAAATCAACTCAAGGAAGCTCATCTGATCTTGGTATCTTGTATATTTTGGCAAGTATATAGCGAGCATGAATATCAAATTATTTTGTATATTTTCATAAAAGCCCCAGCTGCATGAGGCAATTACTCCTGTTGAAATACACAGTTAAGTAAGTGTGAATAGCTTATATCCCAATCCAGAAAAAATAGAGCTAAGCCAAACTTTTAAGATTTTTTTTTCTGCTTTTCCTTAGGAAAAAAAAGACCACCTAGCAGCATTTCTCTTCTTTATAGATATTCTTTTCTCCTCCAGATTCATGGAAGGGCCTCCCAGTTTCTCTGCCCATAAATTTATCTACAGTTCTGGAGAAATGGGTACAGCTGGCCCAAAATATTTTCCAATGAAAATCAGAGGAGCAAATGGCATTCACCCATTCAAATCCAGTGGAATTTTACCACCACCCTCTGCCCACCATTTGCCCTGTGAGCCAGAAGACGCTGCAAATGTGCCTTTCCACATATGCCATAAATTATTCCATTTCTAACGATTTGCTGTTTGGTAGCAACCAAATATAGTTGAGAAGGATGCTTCATTTTTCCCTCTTATTTTGCCTGGTGCTACAGACAGGATAACTATCTAACCCAGGAATCCCCAAATGGAGCAGTATGAGCTTAGAACAAAATAATTTATCTCAGCCTTCCTCAATCAGTATGAGAGAACTTGCTGTGGCCAACACACTACAATCAACTCGCTGCAGAACAATTCAACAAATACAAAACTTAAATTAATTTCTAAGGAACCGTGGCCAATAACAATAAATAAAGTCAAGGCAGAAATACAAGAGTTACAATAATTTCGATGAAAAGGTCACCAACAATGAAAGTAACTGAAATAAATTATTAATACATCCTTGAATTGTCCTGCAGCAATTTATCCGACGGCGAGTTGGCCATGGTGAGTTGGCTGTGTCTAATTGTCCTAGACAATTCTCAATCTATTGCTGGATTGTTGGACTGGAGCTCCCTTCTTAGTTCCTTGTTGATAGGTGGGGAATTATTCTGAAGATGAAGATAGGTAAAGTGCCTTCATCATTACCGTTTTCAGCAACAAATGCAACTCATGTGCCCTTCTGGGATGTGAGCAACAGTTGGATTACTGCAACGCTCTCTACATGGGGCTCCCCTTGAAGGGCATCCGGAGGCTGCAGTTGGTTCAGAATGCAGCTGCGCGGGTGATAGAGGGAGCCCCTCATGGCTCCCATGTTACACCTATCCTGCGCAGACTGCACTGGCTACCTGTGGCCTTCCGGGTGCGCTTCAAGGTTTTGGTCACTATCTTTAAAGCGCTCCATGGCATAGGGCCGGGTTACTTACGGGACCGCCTACTGCCACCGATTGCCTCCCACCGACCCGTTCGCTCTCACAGAGAGGGACTCCTTAGGGTGCCGTCCGCCAGGCAGTGCCGACTGGCGACACCCAGAGGAAGGGCTTTCTCTGTGGGGGCTCCCACCCTCTGGAAGGAGCTTCCCCCAGGGCTGCGCCAACTTCCCGACCTCCGAACCTTCCGCCACGAGCTTAAGAAACATCTATTTATTTGCGCAGGGCTAGCCTAGGGTTTTTAGTTTTAAATTTAATTTTAATGGGGTTTTATACTATTTTAGTGATATTTTAATTTCAGCATAATTAATAAGTTTATTAATTGTTGTTTTTATTTGTATTATTCTTATGTTTTTATTTGGCTGTACATCGCCCTGAGTCCTTCGGGAGATAGGGCGGTATAAAAATTCGAATAAATAAATAAATAAAAATAAATAAAATAAATAAGTTGCTGCCAACCATTTGTTCCAGCTTGACCAATGTAGAAACCAATTTATTATAAGCTCATAAGGAACCCCGTTACTTTTCTATAGGAGAACAAAAGTTCCTTGAAAACACAGCCGTGAATTTTTCCCACAGGGAAGAAGGAACAAGAGATTTTTCTAGCTTAACAGGTATAGCTATAAATGAACATGTGTACCTGTATTTCTTTAAAAAAAAACAATCTCACAATCCTTTTCCTTGCTTTATAAAATTCTAAGTATTGTTCTTGAGCCTGGCTTCTTTAGATAAAATTACACACAACCCTCCTGTATTATCATCATCATCATCTTTATTCATTAAACATGAAACTCAGTCAACTGAACATTCAAAAATGCATCACAAATACCATTGACTGGTGCTAATGGTTGTGACAGGTTGCTGCCAGCGTCCTAGGTACCAACCAAGTATCTTCTTAAGATTTACAACATTCCAAGTAGCGCAGTTTTTTGCAGTTCTGCTGGTGTTATTGCAGGAAGCTGCAATTTGTTGATGAAATATCTTATAAAATTCTTGGACATGGTATCAAGTGCCCCGATGACAATGGGTATCACTGTTACATGTTTCATCCATAGCCGTGTAGTTTTGATGGCCAGGTCACGATATTTCATGATTTTTTCCAGTTCTTTTTCGTTGACTCTGGCATCTCCTGGTACCGCGATGTACGTTTCGGTTTTGAACAACTGTGATATCTGGTGTGTTGTGTTCCAAGTGACGATTCATCTGTATTCATCTGTATTTGAAAGTCCCACTTTTTATTGTTGTTGTTGTTGTTGTTGTTGTTGTTATTATTATTTACTTTATTCTTTAAACATGAAACTCAGTCAACTGAACATTCAAAAATGCAACAAAATTACCAATGACTGGTTCTAATGGTTGATATGGGTTGCTGCCAGCGTCCTAGGTACCAACCAAGTATCTTCTTAAGATGTACAATGTTCCAATTAGCACAATTTTTTGCAGTTCCACTGGTGTTATTACAGGAAGCTGCAATTGGTTGGTGTATCTTATAAAATTATTATTATTATTATTATTATTATTATTATTATTATTATTATTATTATTATTATTATTATTCATTAAACATGAAAATCAACTGAATATTTAAAAATGTATTACAAATATCATTTACTGGCGCTGATGGTTGATACAGGTTGTTGCCAGCATCTTACATATTATTATTGTTGTTGTTGATGATGGTAATATAGCATCAATCAATCAAACTAATCAAGTTTGTTATGCAAGTGACTGCAATTACAATCAAGTTGCAGTCATGTGTTTGCACACATTCTTGAGAATAATCCCTATTTAACAAAGGCTACAGTCCTAACTACTGAGTGCAAGCACCAGTGAATTCATTGTGGCTTCTTTATGAATAAACTGACATAAGATTATTTATTCTTTAAATGTGCTTGAAATTGTTGTTTGTTGTTAGTTGTGAAGTTGTGTCTGACCCATCGTGACCCCATGGACAAAGTTCCTCCAGGCCTTTCTGTCTTCTACCATTCCCGGAGTCCATTTAAACTCACACCTACTGCTTCAGTGACTCCATCCACCCACCTCATTCTCTGTCGTCCCTTTCTTCTTTTGCCCTCAATCATTCCCAGCATTAGGTTCTTCTCCAGTGAGTCCTTCCTGCTCATTAGGTGGCCAAAGTATTTGAGTTTCATCTTCAGGATCTGGCCTTCTAAAGAGCAGTCAGGGTTATCTCCTCTAGAACTGACTTGTTTGTTCGCCTTGCAGTCCAAGGGATTCGCAGGAGTCTTCTCCAGCACCATAGTTCAAAGGCCTCAATTCTTTGGTGCTCAGCCTTTCTTATGGTCCAACTTTCACAGCCATAAATTGAAACTGGGAAAACCATAGCCTTGACATGCTTGGAATTACGGAGATGGAAAACAGTACCTGATTCCAGAAATATTTATTTAATAAAAATAAAATCATAGATAGCTTCAGTGTCTTAAATCAGATTAGAGGTCCAGGATTTTAAACTTTTAATCCTAATTGGAGATGCCAGGGTTTGAATTTGGGATTTCCCACAAATAAGGCATTGTCGGAAACGTTTTGGCTCGGCTCTGTTGAAACCAAGTAGCTGTGAGTTTGAGTGTGTAATGGAACCTGCAACTGGAATAGCTCCGCTCTTAAATCTCTGTGCTATTGCCTAGCCTTGTTTGGATTCAGTGTGCAAATTGGGGCTCTCCTGCATCAACACCTCCTGTTTGAAGAGCTGGTAGCAGCTGGCAGTTTTGCAAAATTCATTCTTGTGCATCAGTTGTCCCACTTCCTGAACTGATAAGAATCCACTGCTTCTTATCAATTCGTACGAAGCTTCTTGGATAAGAAGCAAAACAAACAAGAATGTCCAGTTGCCTCTTAAAAAAGGCACCCTTGGGTATTGGTTGATTATAATTTCTCTCTACAGTATCTCTTTTTTCCCCCTTTTATTACTCCACCCAGAGTCGTGTTTTCTGACTGGGGGAGCCCTATAAATGTTTAAATAAACAGTGTTATCTGCCAGTGAGCTCCAGCTCATCTAAAATTAAGTTATGCCACAGGATACTTTCTTTTTTTTTTTTTTTTTTTTTTTATTAAAATAGTTTTACAACAATTAAACAACAACAATCCCCCTCCCCCCCTCCCTCCTAAACCCCCCTCCCCCCCCCCGGACTTCCCGGAGCAAACACAAGGTATAGTTCCTTAAACAAAACAGTCATACATTAAATTTTTAAAATCTAACACAATTATAATCTTTCTCTCTCACATAACCTGACTTCTTCCATTAAAATCAAAAATAACATCCTTCATTCAAAGCAATCCGAAATTTCTTAATCTGATATCTATTTTGAATATAATCAATCCAGTTCTTCCATTCATTTAAATATTTTTCTTGAGTACTGTCTTTCAAGAAGGCTGAGATTTTAGCCATCTCAGCCAAATTGGAAACTTTCAATATCCATTCTTCTATTGTGGGTAATTCTTTTTTTTCCAATATTGTCCAATCAACAGTCGTGCTGTTATTAAGTTCAAAATCAACTTAGTCTCAATCACTGTACAGTCCGTTGTTATTCCCAAAAGGAAAAATTGCGGTAGGAACTTTATCTTCTTCTTCAGAACATTCTGCATAATCCACCAGATTCTTATCCAGAAAGACTTAATTTTCTTACAAGTCCACCATACATGAAAATATGTAGCATCATCACAATTACATCTCCAACATTTCGCTTGCATATCTGGATACATACATGATAATTTCTTAGGATCTAAATGCCATCTATAAAACATCTTATAAAAATTTTTCCCTTAAATTCTGCGCTATGTAAATTTAACATTTCTAACCCAAATTTTTCCCATGTTTCCAACATTATTGGTTCTTGAATATTCTGTGCCCATTTTATCATACAATCCTTTATTAAATCTCTTTCAGAATCTATTTCTATCAACACAGTATACAATCTCTTTATATGCCCCTGAGTTTGATTTCTAATTTGTTTAACCAAATTTTCTTCATTTTGAATGATACCAATTTTCTGATCTTCTTTCCATCTAGCCTTTAACTGTCCATATTGAAACCAAGTATAATTCCTCCCTTCTTCTTTTAATGTATCCAAAGATTTTAGTTGTACATTTCTCCTCTCATTGTATAAAAGATCTTTATAAGTAATCATTTCTTGTTCCTGTTCTATATTTATATTCTCTACTGCGTGCCTAGGACATGCCCATATAGGAATTTTGTAATTTAACTTATAATAATATTTTTTCCAGACACGCAGAAGAGAAATTCTCAACACATGATTCTTAAAAGCTTTATCTACTTTCTTATCATACAATAAATATGCATGCCAACCATATAATAAATCATAACCTTCTATATTCAAAATCCTTTCCTCCGTCAAATTAAACCAATCACTTAATACCGAAAGAACAACTGCTTCATAATACAATTTTAAATTAGGCATTTTTAATCCTCCTCTTTCCCGTGTATCTTGCATTATTTTCATTTTGACTCTCGCTTTTTTCCCTTCCCATATAAATTTATTAATTCCAATCTGCCATTCATCCAAATTTTTATCTTTCTTAATTATTGGTATCATCTGAAACAAGAACAAAAATTTAGGCAAAACATTCATTTTTATAGCTGCTATTCTCCCTAACAAAGATAATTGTAATTTTTTCCAAGTATTCATTTCCTTCTGAATTTTTTCCCATAACACATCATAATTATTCTTATACAATTTTCCATTTGATGATGTAAGAAAGACTCCTAAATATTTAACCTTTTTTACAATTTCAAATCCTGTTATTTCCTCTAGTTTTTCTTTCTGGTTCTTAATCATATTTTTGGTTAACACTTTTGTTTTATTTTGATTCACTTTAAACCCTGAGACCCTTCCATATTGATTAATTACTTCCAACAAATATACACTCGAATTTATACCACAGGATACTTTCAAGGAAGGAAAATGTTCTGCCTTCTCTATGACAGAGATTTTCCTTTTCATGGACAGCGCAATAATGTGTCGCGCCTTGACAACATCTGTTTTTGCACGATGCAAATCATGAGTCGTAAAGGATCATTGCCATATGATATTAAGTGCAAACAGTTGCATGAGGAGGAATAGTTTGGAGCAGGGCTTGCTCCTGGAAGCCTAATAGGATTTTTGCAGCTCCTAAAATTATAACTACCAAAGTGAACGGTCAAAAAATAAAACATGATGGAGTATCAAATCTGTTATCAATTTTATGGGCTATAACTCTTTACAAGGAACTCTGGTTAGAACTAGGATTTTATGGAAAATTCATAATGCTTCTTTTACCTCCTGTACACCACTACATTTGTTCAGGCTTTGCCATAGTAAAATTGTTATGTCTGCACCCCCCGAGCCGGTCCTTCTGCCAGAAAGTGACTTGGATAGTGAGGGGGAAGGGATGTCAGGACTTACCTCGGGAGCACCGGCTTCCCTGGCTCAGCTCCAGGAGCCAGAAGCAGGCCAGGTGAAAGAGATAACTCTTCCCCCCCCCCAGGCCACACCAGACCCAGCTGACAGCAATCAGGCATGGTTGAATCCTAGGTTTCGTAGGCAGGAGAGGAGGGAACAACAGAAGCAAGAGTGGGGCAGGCCTAGGAAGTGCTGAGTCATGGAGCCACACCCCACAGGATATAAAAGGCAGCAAGAGCTGGTGTGTCTCTTTGTATCAGGCAAATCCACGGATTGACTAGAGCTGAAGTTTGTGACTCACCAGCATCGTGGAAAATAACGAGGGCTCTTGGCAGACGCTGGCTCTTTTGTCGCCAGAGCTGATAGTGCCGGCTAATTAAGCCATCATTTGGACGGAGGCGGAGGAGGACAGAAAAAAAAATTTCTCCCAAACTGATAGATACATTCAGATGTGGGTTTCAGCAGGTTCTGACCAGTTCTGGAGAACCGGTAGCGGAAATTTTGAGTAGTTCGGAGAATCGGTAGTAAAAATTCTAACTGGCCCCACCCCCATCTATTCTCTGCCTCCCAAGTCCCAGCTGATCGGGAGGAAATGGGGATTTTGCAGTAACCTTCCCCTGGAGTGGGGTAGGAATGAAGATTTTACAGAATTCTTCCCCCAGAGAGGGGTGGGAATGGAGATTTTACAGTATCCTTCCCCTGCCATGCCCACCAAGCCACACCCACCAAGCCATGCCACGCCCATCACGCCACACCCACAGAACCGGTAGTAAAATATTTTGGAACCCACTACTGGATACGTTGGACTATATCTTCTATTATTCCAGTTAGCTTGTTCTGTATAGATTGCATTATAGGTCGTTCTTGACTTACGACCACCACTGGGGGCAGAATTTCCATTGCCAAGCAAGATGGCTGGTAAATGAGTCATACCTGATTTTATAACCTTTTTTGCCGTGGTTGATAAGCAAATGACAGTAGTTAAGGGAAGCATGCAATTGTTCGGCAAATCCAACTTCCCATTAAATTGTGCTTGTCAGAAGCTAACTGGGAAGGTTGTGAATGATGATTACAAGACCTCGAGGTACTGCAACCATCATAGATAGATGCTGGTTGCCAAGCATCAACATTTTGAATACATAACTGTGGGGATGCTGCAATGTTCATAAGTATGAGGACTAAATTATAAGTCATGTTTTTATTGTCATTTTAACTTCAAACAGTGCGGCATGGTGGCTCAGCAGTTAAAACGCTGGGCTTGTTGGTTGGAAAGGTTTGAGACCCAAGGTGCACACGATGGGGTAAGCTCCCGTCCTCACCTAGCTCCTGCCAACCTAGCAGTTCAAAAGTATGCAAATGCAAGTAGATAAATAGGTACCACTTTGGTGGGAAGGTAACAGCGCTCCATGATGTCATGCTGGCCAGACGACCGCTGTAATTTCTTTGGATGACACTGACTCAGTGGCCTTGAAACAGAGATGAGCACGTCCCCCTAAATTCGGCAGTGAGTAGTGGAGTAAAATCCGCTGGGACTCCTTTTAACTTGGAACAGTTGATAAATAAATGAACTACTTATATAGGGGGTGTCTATGGGGGAGATTTTCATGGTGGAACAGAGTTTTCAAACTGAGACATTTAAAAATGGACCCATCAATCAAGCATTCAAGAGGACTGTAGGTTTCCTGCAAGAAGGTCTTTTAATAATACTGACGATGACGAAGAAGAATATGATGTTCCATAGATTACTAAACTACTTTCCTTCCTATGAGAGACTATAAGTATACTGTAAAACAGCTGAGGGCACTTTTGCAACATCCGAAAATTGAAATCCTACTCAAGACCACCCGGAAAGTTGCAGAACGAGAGATGTGGTTGCAAATTCAGTAATTACACTGTAATAAGAAGGAAATGTCTGTGTTTTCCCTCGCTTGTATCAATTACCAGGCAAAATTATTTATAATAAAACGACTGCAAACCAGCGTTACAGATTTTCCATCCTGGAGGCAGGGATGGCACAGAGAACCATGCCACTAACTTTATCTTTCTTGATTCAATTATAAATTAGTACTGAATGGTAAACATAACTCACGAAGAGTTTCGGAAGAAGGAAATCCACAGTTGCTGGCTCTTATTGATGTCCTCTATCTCCTTCTGCAGCATGGGAGGCAGAAACTCAAACAACTGCCTGACAACAGCAAAGCATTAGGCTTTCCTCTGCCCTTCTGCTGCTATCTAGTGGTCATCTGGGGTATTGCAGCCCATGAGATGGTCCAAATCGGATCCTGATATTTGAGGTGAAAATATCTCACACTTTGAGGGCTATAAATAGAATAATAAATAATAATCTTGCGTTGCCTATGTCTACTCCTGCTTTATTCTGCCCGCTTGACTTGTGCCTCTTTCAACAAAGCTATAACATGGCAGAATTATATCTATAGTACTTTCCAAATGAAACCAGATACTAAAAAAGGGTTGAAACGTCTCATCAACATGAGGAGTGGAAAGCAAGTATGTTGAGTGTCTAATGGTGGTAGGCATATCAGATTAGACCATGAAATTTTCTTTTATCTTTTAAGATCTTTTATGGTTGTTAAAAGACTCACCGAAAAGCTGCTAGCACTATCCTCCATGAATGAGACTTAACTCATCTCCCAAATATGCAAAGCGAGGATTATATTGGAATGGAAAATATTTATGGCTGCTCCAACAGCTGAGTGAAAAAAGGGTCCCGCAGCCTCTTATTTAGGCAGAAGGACTACAACTGTGGTGAACGTTGTCATTGCGAGCAGTTATTTTCAAAATATGTTCCATGGAAGAACTTGTTAAAGGATGAGCAGTTGTCAGTTGCTCTTGGGAGACCAAAGGAAGAGGATGCCCAGCTGTTTATTTTTGGCCTTCAATTGTCATGACCTTCTCAGAAAAATCTTGAAGTGGAGAACAAAACCAGCATAAAGTTTGTTGGTTCTAACCCTGAAGACTGAGGACTTCATACAGATACCATAGCAAAGCCTGTTCCAGTTCTGTGGCTCTGGACCAGTGGTGGAATTCAAATTTTTTTACTACCGGTTCTGTGGGCGTGGCTTGTTGGGATGACAGGGGAAGGATACTGCAAAATCCCTATTCCCACCCTACTTGGGGGCCAGCCAGAGGTGGTATTTGGTGGTTCTCCGAACTACTCAAATTTCTTCTACTAGTTCTCCAGAACCTGTCAGAATAGCATCCCTGCTGAATAGCATCCCTACTCTGGACTTCTACTCTGACATAGCTCCAAGCCTTCGGCGGTACCACATTGAGAGTCAAAGAAGGAAGAAGAGGTCTTTATGAATAAGTTGAAAATCAAGAGGTACTTCCAAGTAACCTTGTATCCTGATTTAAGATAATTTTAACCAACTATAGATGGAGATCAAGAAACCTGCTGTTACCTACCAGGTATTAAAACAGCAACTACACACAGTTTTTTCTATCTTCTGAACTTTGACCCTGATTTCCTGACAACTTGTCTTGCTGCTCAGTAAGGCTAAATACACTTTTTAAGAAAACCCGTAAGAAGACCTTGTGAGGAAACCTGAAATAAAGTCCTCGTTTTAGTATATATAGAAGAAAGGTCCATATGAAATCCAAAGCAATTCTTCCAAATCTTTTTTTAAAGCATGCACAGTTTTTCTGTTCAATCCTTTAGTTTTGACATCCCTGCTTTGTTTAAACCCTGGGCTATTGCTTGACCGCATCTTTTTCCTACTAATTCTTGTGATATGTGAGGTTAGATGATTCAATTGTGGAACATCTGCCTGAGCTTTTGTTTGAAAATTTAGTCCTGGAAATCTGAGAGGGCAACGGTCCATAAACTGAGTTGGAACAGAATGAGCTTTCCTTAGATGAGTTATTTCTGATAAAACAACTGAGAAACAAAAAGGCTGAGGGAAAGGAGCTTTGTTAAAATTTGAGGAGAATACTATCCCTGTTCTCAGTAGATTGGCCTTTACATAGTCCTTTTTGCTGAAGAATTTGAGGGGAATAATAGCCCTGTTTCCTTTGTGGTTTACTTAGAACTGGATAACCTGGAATTCACATCCTTGTTGTGACCGAGGCCCAAGTAGTTATTACCAGACACAATCAATCCTAAACAAACGTATTTTATTAGAACAGCTGAGAATGAAGTAATTCTTAGTCCAAATGAATTCCAAAACAAATCCTTCAGAAAAAGGCCTTATCACAAACTTTGTCCTCTTTGGCACCCTTCCAAAGGCTTTTCCTGGCAAAGTCACACGAAGTTCAGAAACAAGAGATGCCAGCTAGAAACAAATGTAGCAACGTTGCTTTCCTACAAAGAACCCAACAGCTGTTGCTTCTCTTTTATGCCTTATGTGAGGGGCCAATCATCTCCTGGCCTTACTACTGAGTCGTCCTTTTTGTTTTAATTGCTCTTGCCTTCTGGCAGCTCTTCGCATGCGTGCACTAGGAACAGGCTCCTCCTGTTCCTCTGCATCTCTGCTGTCCGCCTCTAGAGGCTCTGGAGTCCGTGCATCGCTCCCAGATGGCCCTGGCGCCCTCTCTGACTCCGACACAGAGCCCTTGTTCAGGCCTTCCCCAGAGTCTAGGACTGGCCCATGGTCCTCCCCAGCCTCCTCACTGTCTGACTCCACTGCTAGCTCCACGGGCTGCTGGTGGACCACAACACTTGTCACCTTCTAGCCCAGACTACTGTAATTCATTCTATATGGGCTGCTCTGAAAGATTATCTCAACAATTCATCTGGTGCAGAGTGTGGTTTCCGATAATAATAATAGTAGTAGTCACGTACTGGTTTTATTATGAGAATTTCACTGGGTATTGATTTCTTTGCAAATGCAATTCAAGATCCCAGAAATCATCTAAAAAGTTTTATATAGTTCAGAGTCTATCTTAGAGACCACCATTCCTAAGTAAATTCTGCCTTCTGATCTCATGAATATTGTTGGAAGAAATATCCATCTGGTTCAGTTCCAGCTGGGAGAAAGACACTGGAAACATGGAGGCTAATTGGAAAGATGGTTTAATGATGAAGCAGAACCACCAAGCACGTGTGATTCTGGTGCAGCTGACCCCATGGAGTTCAGAGGGGGGTGTTATACCTTCTCTTGGGCTTTGAACTTGAACTTCCTGTTCCTGTGCAAGAACATGTATTCTATTGGCTGTTGTCAGACTCCCATGGTGCCATGTACAAATCCTAGGTCCTAGAAGTTTGTCTGAGCTAATTTTGGTTGAAGTTTGGCTGATGCAATGAAGGGGCTCGTTGGGCAATTCCTGTTGTGGCTGAGGACTAATCCTACCTTTGTTCAGACCTTGCTGCAGGGAATTTTTGCCTATGAATAGAGCTACCTAGTGCTCAATAAACTCTTTGTCTCTTAAGTGCTGACACCTGCTGAGGGCTATTAAGAAAGGTGGGGGCTGCTTTCCAAGAGCATGCTTCTCCATTTCTCATCCAGGGAAACATAATAATCTGCCTTTTTAAATATTTCTCAAAATGTTTCATTCTTCTAGTGGGATGGTTGCTAACTTTCTACAATACAGTGCCTACTATCTCTAGTATCAGAGGTTCCCATTGGTTGCTGTCCTCCTGTGGGAACCCTTTTAGGAGGGCTTTCCAACTGAAAGTTGTCATCTGCTTCTGTATTTTTGTTTGCTTTTGTAATTTTTAAGTGATTGTGTTACGTGGCAGCTCTCCCATTTTTATTTCCTTTATTGTTGTTGTATCAGGAATACTAACACACCAAACATCTTTTGACTAAATTGGGGAAGAAAATCTGAATAAATAAGCAAGGGGTTTTTTTTCCTTTATAAAATGCCAGGTTGGCTGACAAACATGCTACTTTGCTAAGTACAAATGCTGATAGTATAATATAATATAACAACAGAGTTGGAAGGGACCTTGGAGGCCTTCTAGTCCAACCCCCTGCCCAGGCAGAAAACCCTATACATCTCAGACAGATGGTTATCCAACATTTTCTTAAAAATTTCCAGTGTTGGAGCATTCACAACTTCTGCAGACAAGTTGTTCCATAGTCATGGACAACATTGTGCTAACTTTTCATACTAGCTCTGTGGGCTTTTGCTCCTATATGACTGTAACCTCGTTTCTTGTATCCTTACAATTTATACTGATATTGATTGTTCCCTGGTTGCTTACTTGTACCCTATGACTATCATTAAGTGTTGTATCATTAAGTGTTAAATTTGTACCCTATGACTATCATTAAGTGTTGTATCATTAAGTGTTAAATTTGTATCCTATGACTATCATTAAGTGTTGTACCTTGATGAACGTATCTTTTCTTTTATGTACACTGAGAGCATATACACCAAGACAAATTTCTTGTGTGTCCAATCACACTTGGCCAATAAAAAATTCTATTCTATTCTATTCTATTCTATTCTATTCTATTCTATTCTATTCTATACTAAAACAGCTGAGCTAGGATCCAGTTCAACAGTAGAATTTCCAAACTGTGCTACCAATTAGCTGAGATCATTTGAAAGGAAAATGAAATAAAAAGGAGCAGTGGCTCAAGGATTAAACTCTGAGGCAATAGAGACTCCACCAGGAAGAGATCAGCAGGAAATTAAAAAAAAAAGAAGATCTGAAGACGAAATAAAAATTCTGAGGAATAGGAATCGGAGAAAGTCACAATTTTGGGACAGATGATGTTCCACCATAGCAAACTGGAACTTCAGACGAATTAATACAGAAGCCAATATCGGATAAGCAAACAAGATAATATGTTTTATTATTGTTCATTTGGGAAGAAATGTACTTTAAAAAAAAACTTTTTATCAATTCCTCGAGGGAAACTTTAAAATGAGAAATCTGATCTGAATTTTAAGGTAAAACTTGAATTTTTCAAATCATTGCTCCTTGAAAATGAGCTAATTTTGAACAATAACAAACTGGACATCCCAAACATCTTTTCCTTTTATTTACTTCTATCTGTGCTCTGTTTTTGTTACTTTTGAATCTTTTAAATTCTATCTAAATCTTGTGCCACCCCACTTCTCATCACCAATAATTTTTCATTATACACGGTAGAAGATATGATGCGTTCAATTTCTTTGCATGAAGAAAAATGAGCAGGAAATCAAGGAAGTGAATAAACAAAATTTTGCTCCTAGGACAGCTGAGAAGTTCGACTTTTCAACCAACTTGAAAAGGGCCGGGATAGCTCAGGCAGTAGAGAAGCCTGTTATTAGAACACAGAGCCTGCAATTACTGCAGGTTCGAGCCCGGCCCAAGGTTGACTCAGCCTTCCACCCTTTATAAGGTAGGTAAAATGAGGACCCAGATTGTTGGGGGAGGCAATAAGTTGACTTTGTAAAAAAAAAAAAATACAAATAGAATGAGACTATTGCCTTATACATTGTAAGCCGCCCTGAGTCTTCGGAGAAGGGCGGGGTATAAATGTAAACAAACAAAAAAAAAACCTTAGCATTCTGACTGATAATAAACAGGCTTCAATATAGTTGTGTATCTAAATGTATTTTGCTTTTCCATATCAATTCATCCAAAGGAAAGATTCTTCGGTGATGTATGAAGACGACAAGAAGTATATGGGTGGCACAGTGGTTAGAATGTAGTAGTGGAGGCTAAATTTAAATTTACCAACAAAGAAATAAAGGGAGAGTAGTATAGCTCTGTCATGGTGAACCTATGGCACGCATGCCACAGGTGGCTCGTGGAGCCATATCGGTAGGCACGTGAGCTCAGCTCCGCCAGCTGTTTTTCGGGCCTTCTGGGCCCACTGGAAGTTGGCAAATGGGCCATTTCCGCCTCCAGGGGGCTGGGGAAGCCCGTTTTCACCCTCCCCCGGCTCCTAGAAAGGCTCTGTAGTCTGGGGAGAGCAAAAAACGGGCCTACCAGGCCCACCGTGCCATCCCGTGCCAAAAGCAGGGGGAGCGTGGTGGGGGGGTCATGCGTGCATGCATGGGGAGCAGGGCACATAGACTTATGGGCACACACACGTGACATACATCCCCGCACTCTTCCCTTTTGACACGCGATGGCAAAAAGGTTAGCCACCACTGGTATAGCTATTTCAACCTGTATATACTATACTAGTCTCCCTTTATTTCTTTGTCAGTAAATTTAAATTTAACACAAAATAATTTGTCGTGGAAATCACTACCAGCAGAGGCTCCTGGACTGGGGCTGAAAGGCAAACGCAGAAGCAGTATGGTCCGCCCCATATTTGGGTACACCAGGTTGCCCTGATAGACCAGTCTCACATGAAAAATACTTATTGTAGGTTAACTCTGCATTCCCATTGCCAGGAGTTTGATCCTGACCAGCTCAAGGTTGACTCAGCCTCCCATCCTTCTGAGATTGGTAAAATGGGGACCCAGATTGCTTGGGGCGATATGCTGATTCTCTAAACTGCTCAGAGAGGGCTGTAAAGCACTGTGAAGTGGCATATAAGTTTAAGCACTATTGCTATAGCTTCAATGCATTAAAACGTCAATCAGTTAAAATGAAAGTATAAACAATAACAAGGGATGTTGGTGCAACAGGTCTCACTCACTCTTTTTATTTCTGATGCACATATGGCTATCATTTTGGGTTTTTTTTAAATTTCTCTCGCCTCCTCTGATGTCCCTGAATATGCAGATTAAGTTTTAGATTCAAAAGCATTGAAATATCTCTGAAACCTGCAGACAAAATGGTGTCACTATTCCATGACTTGTTGCTATAAATATATCTGTGAAACTGGATTTTCATCCTATGCTATCTTGAAGTTCAAGAAATGGGTAAATGAAGAATAGTGGCATGAAGATAAGATGGATGGAGGCCACACATTTGAAGAATTTTGCTCAGAAAAGCAGGACTATTTGGTGTATAAATATGATTTATGTAAGTTCTCCTTTATTTGCGAGACAAAAAATAGTATTATATACTACCTAAGTCTCCAGACAATTTTCAGTACTTCATGGAACCCTGATATAAATATAACAAATATATAAAGGCAGCAAACATTACTGTTTCCTTTGGTTTATACGTCAATTATTACTGAAGACTCTGAGTGGATGTACCAGAAGTCACAATTTGAGATATATAAAAAAGATATAATACACCTAAAAATAGTAGAACCTTGGTTCTAAAAGAGAACCAAATTATCATTTTTGAAGGAAGATGAAAACATTTTAAACAGCTAATGTAGCCTTCCACGTGAGCAGCATGGTGGCCTATTGGTGAAGCAGCTCACTTCCCACTCAGAAGGTTGAGAGTTTGATTCTAGGTAGTGGCAGATGTTTCTCTCTTAATGTGCAAATAGAAATATCTGCTGTGAACTCCATATAGGTGTCAGGAAGGGCATCTGGCCAGTAAACACTCAGCTCCACCCAGTTGCCCTGACCCCGTCTCGAATCAAGGGACTAAAGAGTTGTAAAAAGAAAAAAAATGTAGCTTTCAGGCAATTGGAAAATATTTATAAAAGCCTTGTTAAAAAGCTAATAGCAATGGGACGCCCAGAATTGGGAAGGGAATTCCATAGAGCAAGGAAGGCAGAGAAATCTCCAAAGTACAAATTAAAGTGGTTCTCCTTGGAGACAACAAGCCTTCCAAACTGATGGGGGGTGAGAATCATACAGAAGGAAACAAACTGAATTGAAAAGATTCAGCCGCCCTCCAAATACAGCTCCTGAGAAATGCAGGGAACATTAATTCTTCCAAATTAACACATTCTTAAGGCATTTCCAGATCAAACATTAAGAATGTGGAAAGGAAATCCACTCAGTTCATGCTACTTGACTCTAAAATCCATCGGACAACCCTGCACAAGAGTGTAAGTTGTCTGGTTTAGCCGCAAAATTTAGTTTCTGGTATGGAATCACACCTGTTCATTGTTCTGGGTTATATTTTAATCTGAAATAATTTTGATTTAGGGGATTCATAGATCCACTGGCACTGATTTTTTTTCTGCTAAATTCTTCCAGCTCCTGATGAATACAGGGCAGCTGTACTGAAATTATTACATAAATAAAAGTCTGCTGAAAGTTGTTCATTTTTCTTCCTGAATGTTTCCTTTAAATACACCCACACTTGGCTATTTTGGTTGTTCTCTCTTTCAACTGTTTATAATTTATAATATGATTAATTAGAATTAAGCAGAGGAGGATTATTACTTTACAGTTTACATGCCCTATTTTTGTAATCCTGTATTTTGTAATGCAGGAGGATTTTTTTTTTCAGAATTATTTTGAATAAAGTTGATATAGTTTTTCTTAACTATCTTTTGCTTTGGTCTTCCCTCTTCAGACCTCTTCCCAGCTTCATGCTGTACTTGTAAATATCATTTGTCATTAATCCTTAGGAAAACCTTATGTTGGATCTAGATTTAGGTACATGTTTTTTCTCATTTATGAAAAGGTATTTATTTTGCAGCTTTAATCCCACTTTGGTCTTCTCAAGAATCCAAGATCCCTCAAGACTTCTACCAATTACAAACTTGATCAGATCAATCTTTGGTCTGTATTTCTTAATACAAAAGAACAAGGACACCAAAATGTGGTGGTATAATACATTGATTTTTATCGAAGTCTGATAGTCTGACCATCTTCTAACCAGCTTCATATTGAAGGCAGAGTAAGTTATGTGACTCTACTAAACCATCTTTTGAGTCATCTTTGACTCTACTAAACCATCTTTTGAGGGGCCTCTGTGGCTCAGACTGCTAATGCAGTCTGTTATTAACAGCAGCTGCCTGCAATTACTGCAGGTTCTAGTCCCACCAGACCCAAGGTTGACTCAGCCTTCCATCCTTTATAAGGTAGGTAAAATGAGGACCCAGATTGTTGGGGGCAATAAGTTGACTTTGTATATAAATATACAAATAGAATGAAGACTATTGCTAACATAGTGTAAGCCGCCCTGAGTCTTCGGAGAAGGGCGGGATATAAATGCAAATTAAAAAAAATGTCTAAATCCTGGACTAGGCAAAAGATAATGTAATGTAATATAATGGGAAAAATCACTCAGTTTGAGTCTATTTCATAGGTAAAGGTTCCCCTCGCACATACATGCTAGACGTTGCCGACTCTAGGGGGCGGTGCTCACCTCCGTTTCAAAGCCAAAGAGCCAGCGCTGTCCGAAGACGTCTCCGTGGTCATGTGGCCGGCATGACTCAACACCAAAGGCGCACGGAACGCTGTTACCTTCCCACCAAGGTGGTCCCTATTTTTTCTACTTGCATTTTTACATGCTTTCGAAACTGCTAGGTTGGCAGAAGCTGGGACAAGTAACGGGAGCTCACCCCGTTACACGGCAGCACTAGGGATTCGAACCGCTGAGCTGCCGCCCTTCCGATCGACAAGCTCAACGTCCTAGCCCCTGAGCCACTGTGTCCTTTCTGTATTTCATAGCACCATTTATAAATATGGTGGAGCCAATGTGGAAGAGGTATGAACTAAGGCAAATGAGATACATCCTTCAATTTTAGCCTTATTTCCTAGAACCAATTCCTACAAGGAACTTTTTTATATGAAGTGGCTCAAATCCATGCATTCAAAGTCCGGAAATTCCTTGGCAATCCAAATCTGAAAGGATTCATCTCTAAAATACTAGAAAACGATGCCACCTAGCATTAAGGCAAATGGAGCTACGTACATGGAACAAATAGTTGACTGAGTAATGCAGTAATCTTCATTGCTACACACAGGCACAATTCTAATTTTAAAGCAGTTCCAATTAATACCTAAACTATTCTGACATCCAAGTCTAGTCCACAGGGTTTACTGAAAATAACGATAGTTCTGTTGGTAGTTCTGGAGTCAAACCACACTATACACTGAAAACATTAATCAGGAATTTTAATCTTACTGGCTGGGGAATTCTGGGATTTGAAGTCCACATGTGTTAAAGGTGTTGAGGTTGACAAACACGACTTTAAAGGCAACAGTCTGGAAAAGATGTTGATGCTTGAAAATCTCAAAAGCAGTAAGCAAAGAGGCTGATAGACAACACGTTGGCTAGATCCTATCACTGATGACACAAGTGGATGCTTAGTAGGAATCAAGCAATAATACTAATAAGACAAACCTGACAAAGTGATGTTCTTCTGGCCTCAAGGAGGCAAAAGGAATGGAACAATAACAACTTGCTTATTTGTTCCCTGTGACTATCATTAAGTGTTGTACCTTATGATTCTTGACGAACGTATCTTTTCTTTTATGTACACCGAGAACGTATGCACCAAGACAAATTCCTTATGTATCCAATCACACTTGGCCAATAAAGAATTCTATTCTATTCTGTTGGTCATAGGAAAAATGTTGTTTCTCTATTAGCCAACTCAAGATTTCAAAATTTATTTATTTTTTATTTATTTATTTATTGGTTGAACAACTAGCCTTGTGGTGTAACCAGAACAATCTGGAACTGAAGATACTCGAAACCATAGAAATGATGGTAGACTTTAGGAGAAACCCTTCCATACTTCCACCTCTTACGATACTAGACAACACAGTATCAACAGTAGAGACCTTCAAATTTCTAGGTTCTACTATATTGCAAGATCTAAACTGAACAGCTAACATCAAAAACGTCATCAAAAAAGCACAACAAATAATGTTCTTTCTGTGCCAACTCAGAAAGCTCAAACTGCCCAAGGAGCCGCTGATCCAGTTCTACAGAGGAATTATTGAGTCTGTCATCTGCACCTCCATAATTATCTGGTTTGGTTCTGCAACCCAACAAGACAGCCACAGACTTCAGAAGATAATTAGAACTGCAGAAAAAATAATTGCTACCAACTTGCCTTCCATTGAGGACCTGTATACTGCACGAGTCAAAAAGAGGGCTGTGAAAATATTTACAGACCCTTTACATCCTGGACATAAACTGTTTCACCTCCTACCCTCAAAACGACGCTACAGAGCACTGCACACCAGAACAATTAGACACAGAACAGTTTTTTCCCGAATGCCATCTCTCTGCTAAACAAATAATTCCCTCAACACTGTCAAACTATTTACTAAATCTACCCTACTATTAATCTTCTCATCGTTCCCATCACCCATCTCCTCCCACTTATGACTGTATGACTGTAACTTTGTTGCTTGTATCCTTACGATTTATAGTGATATTGTTTTCTGATTGCTTATTTGTACCCTATGTCTATCATTAAGTGTTGTACCTTATGATTCTTGATGAACGTATCTTTACTTTTATGTACACTGAGAGCATATGCACCAAGACAAATTCCTTGTGTGTCCAATCACACTTGGCCAATAAAAAAAATTCAATTCAATTCAATTCTGTTCTGTTCTGTTCCTAACCCTAACCCTATTCCAGTAGTGTTCCAATATTTGAGGGGCTGCCACAAAGAAGAGGGGGTCAACTTATTTTACAAAGCACCAGAAGGTAAGGAATTTGCCTTCAGTGCATAAGCTCTTGGTGTACATAAAAATGCATTCATCACAATGATTTAAATAATTTCATAATGAAATACATTATATATTTCCTCATAATGAAATACAATCATTATGCCACCTCTAGTCCTTCCTTTCACTAGACTAGCCACACCTAATTCCTTCATATTTCTTATATTACAAATCATCTTCTTTTTCTTAAGAATATTAAATACTTCATATTTCTTCACTCAAGAAACCAGTGGTGGGTTTCAAATTTTTCTACAACCGGTTCTGTGGGTGTGTCTTGATGGGTGTGGAATGGCTTGGTGGGCGTGGCTTGGTAGGCGTGGCAGGGGAAGGATACTGCAAAATCCCCATTTCCTCCCAATTCCAGTAGTGTTCCAATATTTGAGGGGCTGCCACAAAGAAGAGGGGGTCAACTTATTTTACAAAGCTGGGACTCAGGAGGCAGAGAATAGATGGGGGTGGAGCCAATCAAAATTTTTACTACCCGTTCTCCGAACTACTCAAAATTTCCGCTACTGGTTCTCCAGAACTGGTTAGAACCTGCTGAAACCCACCTCTGCAAGAAACCCCAACCCAAGGCTAGCAGGCAAAACCCTTTCAAGTGGTTTAGCTGACCAAAATCTCAAGAGTTGGAGATTACTCAGCATTTGCCAAGGGAAGACTGCTATGAGCTTGTAGTGGTTAAAAACCAAGGCTGGTCAAGACATATACAGTAATCCTCCCGCCCCTTTCCTTCCTTTCTCTTCCCCTGTTATAATTTAAGCAACACATTTATACATTGGTTTCCCTGCCCCCACCTTTTTGTGGTTTTTGCTATCAGGAGATATGCAATACAATATGGAGAGCTGACTAAACTGCAAAGAGCAGTTTCATGTGGCTGTGACTGGCTTGGCCAAAGCTTCTTTCTATCCACTTTAAGTCAGGGTTCGGAATAGCAATATAAGCACTCCAGCTTTCAGGAATCTGTTTACAGTGGAGCTGAAACATGACTTTCTGAAGTCATGTTTTCAGTAGAGAAAAATGTACATTTTAAACAAGCTGCTTATTAAACTGACATACAGAATTAACAATTCCACAGAAAAGCCTCACAACAATAGCAAATCTATATCAGAGGTGGGTTCCAGCAGGTTCTGACCAGTTCTGGAGAACCGGTAGAGGAAATTTTCAGTAGTTCGGAGAACTGGTAGTAAAAATTCTGACTGGCCCCACCCCCATTTATTCTCTGCCTCCCAAGTCCCAGCTAATTGGGAGGAAATGGGGATTTTGCAGTAACCTTTCCATTGGAGTGGGGTGGGAATGGAGTTTTTACAGTATCCTTCCCCTGCCACGCCCACCAAGCCACACCCACCAAGAACTGGTAGTAAAAAAATTTGAAACCCACCACTGGTGTATATAATCCAAAAGAAAGTAGATCAAACCTAAAAGGTGTATGCCCAATTTATTTACTTACACACGCACAAACACACACACACACAGAGTACCATAGGGGGTGCTTGTGGAGTTGTTTGAAGGCTTTAGGAAAATGTAAACATTTTTTCCAGTTGCAAGAGTTGTGATTTTTATTAATAGCAGCAACAATAACAAGAACAGGTTAGGGCCAGCCATTTTAGAAGAAACTGAATAGGGTTAGAAAAAGTGTGCTGAAAATGGGCATTGTGATGCACATTCTTCTTTTTCCAGCTGCAATCCTTCTGAGTCTGCCTGAGTGACACATCTGTTCCATTTTAGTCTTGGGAAAGAGTCCACTGTGGAAATCGGTGGAAGGTTTTGTCCACGTCTAATGGAGAGTTTGAAGCAGTGGACCACAAGTGAGAGGCTGTCAGTTCTATTCCATCCTCAGGCATATAAGCCAATTTGGTGACTTTGAGCCGTTCTTTCTCAGCCCTAGGACAAGGATCCCCAACCAGGGGTGAAATCCAGCAGCTTTGGAAACCATATTAGGCCGGACGCTTCTGTGCTGCCACTTTCTCATGTGTGGAAAAGTAGGAGGGGGGGATTTAGTAGAAGGGTTGTCTTTAGACATGGTAGCATTCTTCCTGTCGGTCAAGGTCAGGCTGATCATACATCTGGAGAAGGAGTGGTCAGAGTGCTGTCTCGAGATGGGACGGTTGGCGATTGGAGCATGTGATTGATTGAGGAGTCGGGATGGTTTTGGGGTTTTTGATTTACTGCGGGAAAACCCGGATCTCTCAGATTCAGATTTTCCCAGATGTGCTAGTTTACCTATCCTAGCAAAAGAACTTTGAAAGATGCCTGCTTCGGAGTTTTACTTGGAGTGGGAGGTTTTTTTCCTGAAACACTGACAGCAGGTTCTGACAGGTTCTGGAGAACCAGTAGCAGAAATACTGAGTAGTTCGGAGAACTGGTAGCGGAAATTTTGAGTAGTTCAGAGAACCGGCAAATACCACCACTGGTTGGCCCCAGAGTGGGGTGGAAATGGAGATTTTGCAATATCCTTCCCCTGGAGTGGGGTGGGAATGGAGATTTGGCAATATCCTTCCCCTGGAGTGGGGTGGGAATGGAGATTTGGCAGTATCCTTCCCCTGGAGTTGGGTGGGAGTGGAGATTTGGCCTCCCCTGCCACACCCACCAAGCCACGCCCACCAAGCCACACCACACCCACCAAGCCACGCCCCCAGAACCGATAGTAAAAAAAATTGGATTTCACCACTGTCCCCAACCCCTGGTCCATGGACCAGGCACCAGTCCGCAGCATGCAAGAAACCAGGCCATGCAAACAAGCAAAACCCCATTCATGGGATGCAGGCAGCACAGAAAACCAAGCCTCCCTCTGGTACACAGAAAAACCTCACTCCGAAGAACAGGTCCCTGGTACCCAAATGGTGGTGGGGGGCACTGCCTTAGAAAGTAGGCAAATAGTGCAATTATCATTTGCAATTTGCAAAATGTTGCAGGGTCATTACAGGTAGTCCTCAATGTACGACCCCAATGGAGTCCAAACTGCTAAGCAAGACAGTTGTTCAGTGAATTGTGCCCCCATTTTGTGACCTTTTTGCCACAGTTGTTAAATGAATGACGCGATGATGAAGCAAATTTGACTTCCCCCCAACCCCCATTGACTTTGCTTGTCAGAAGCCAGCTGGGAAGGTTACGGATGGTGATCACATGACCCTGGGACAATGTTAATGTCATAAATACATGCCAGTTGCCAAGATCCTGCAATGGTCGTAAGTGTGAAAACTGGCTGTAAGTCACTTTTTCAGGGCTGTTGTAACTTCAGTTCAACTAATTGGGTTGTTGTAAGTCGAGGGCTACCTGTATAGGTGCCAAGACTGATGCAAAAGTTATAGCAATAATTGCTGAGGGACAGAACAGTTTTATTCAACCAATGGATCACAGGGTTTGCATTTATGAACTATGGACATTTGCTAGAATTTCTAATTTTTATTCTGGATTAAATGCACTGTTTGCATTCCACTGGCATTCTCATTGCCTAGAACAGAGATGGTTAAGTGCCAAGTGCCCAAAGCGCGCACGCGAATGCACGTGCCTGTGCCAGAACCCCCAAAATGCAATGCAAGTATCCCCCCGCGTATATGCCCCATCCAGGGGTGGGATTCAGCCAGTTCGCACCTATTCGGGAGAACCGGTTGTTAACTTTCAAAGCAGTTCGGAGAACCAGTTGTTGGAGGAAATCTTATTTTGGTTTTTTCCCCTTTACAGGGCTAATCCTGTAAGGAAGGCAGGAAGGAAACATTCTGGTGTTGTTTCTAGCCTAATCTTTATTGCCCTGTTTACAGAAACTGCCTCTCTGGTTAACCCTTATTACATTGTAACAGCTAAGGCGAAGTGCCCATTGACATTTATTTTATTTTTTATTTTATTTATTTAATTTTGTCATAACAATATACACAAGCATAACACAAAAGATTATATAATATATAAACATATATATGAGGAGAAAACAAGGTAGTATAAGCATATACATATATAGGAGAAGAAACAATAGGACGGGAACGGTAGGCACGTTTATGCATGCCCCTTAGAGTCCTCTTAGGAATGGGGTGAGCTCAACAGTGGATAGATTTTGAATAAAGCTTTTAGGGTTATGAGAAGAGACCACAGAGTCAGGTAATGCATTCCAAGCATAGATAATTCTGTTACAGAAATAGTGTTTTCTGCAATCTAAACTGGAGCGGTTGACATTAAGTTTGAATCTGTTGGTAGCTCTTGTGTTATTGTAGTTGAAACTGAAGTAGTCATTGGCAGGAAGGACATTACAGCGGATGATTCTATGAGCTAAACCCAGGTCCTGTCGAAGGCGACGAAGTTCCAAGTTTTCTAGACCCAGGATATCAAGTCTGGTGGAATAAGGTATTTTATTGGATACAGAGGAGTGGAGAACTCTTCTCGTAAAATACCTTTGGACACGCTCAACTGTATTGATATCAGATATATGGTATGGGTTCCAGACAAGCGAGCAGTGAGTGACGTTGAGTTGGCCAAGCCCGCACGGTCACATGACCACTTAGCCACACCTGCCCAGCTGGACATTAGGGCAGAGAACCGGTTGTTATATTATTTGAATCCACTGGCCCCACCCCTGCGCATGTGCCCTGCCCCCACGCATGTGTCCCCCACACTTGCGGCTCCCGTGCATGCGCCCTGTCCCCCCCACCCCATTTTGGGCCTGGAAAGCCTCCTGCACCAACCTGGAAGCCAAAACGGGGCGCGAGGGGGGTGCACGAGCCCGCCCCACCCCGTGCCCTGTTTTGGGTCTGGAAAGCCTCCTGTGCCAACCTGCACACACCCCCGACAAATGCGCTCCATTCCCCCCGCAGAGACCCAAAGGTCAGCTGGCTGGCAGGAGGTACACATGCATGCGTGGTGGAGCCAGGCTGGGGTGACAGCACATTCCCTATAATTCCATTTTAGGTGTTCTCGTGTTTTTACCTGTCTTGTATTCCAGGGTAGTTTCCTAATTTTGCTTCTCGATGCCATATAGAATGAAAAGTAGTTGCATAGTTTGCTGGAAGTGGAATTATCGTGGGAAGAGGTAAAGTCAGGTGTTAGATAATGGGGGGAAATAATTGTGGAAGAATTATAATGACAAAAGGTACTGAGCAGTGGTGGGATTCAAGTAATTTAACAACCGGTTCTCTGCCCTAATGATTTCTTCCAACAACCAGTTTGCCAAACTGCTCAGAAAGTTAACAACCGGTTCTCCCGAAGTGGTGCGAACTGGCTGAATCCCACCTCTGGTACTGAGAGGCGAAAAAACAACTAACGCAATTCAGAGGAACAATAACATGCACCACTTGATATTATCGTTTAAGTATTCAAAATCCTGGCTCCACAGACATTTCTTAATTATCATATTCTTTTGCTCTTTCAATGCAACCCAGATGGCTTTCCTGCGGTTTCGGCCAACACTTGAATAGAGTTTCATGTACAGTGGAACATCAAGAAATAAAAAAAATATGGAAATTATTTTTGAAGATCGTTCTCCCTCCCCTTCCCATGTCCACAATATTTGAGTGGCTGCGGGCCAAACTCTGTATTCCGAGGGATGATTGAATGTTTCATTTTAGACTGCTTCTTAATGCCAAAGTTGGGTTTTAGATTGTAAGCTTAAGTCCCTTCTTGATCTGATGTTTGACTACTTGGCAAAGGGATAACACAGCATCCGTTCTACCGTTCTGCCAAAAACAGAAGCAGGAATATGATCCAGTATGTCCTACTTCCAATGGAAAAGACCCTGATGTTGGGAAAGTTTGAAGGCAAAAGAAGAGGACAGCAGAAGAAGATGAGATGGTTAGATAGTTTCACTGATGCAATGAACATGAATTTGGGTGAACTTCAGGAGACAGTGGAGGACAGGACAAGTGGGTGTAGGGCTGGAGTGCTGTGGTCCATGGAGTTTTGAAGAATTGGACATAACATAGCATCCGAACAACACAACGTCCTACTTCACTGTTATGATTTCCAAACTGGAAAACTCTGGCATAAATGGAATTTTCTTCAATATCATGTAGGTGCAGGGATCAAATGCTCCCAGTTTAGACCGGATCGCCCGATCTGATAGCAATGGTGGCAGGTGGTTGGGAGAACCAGTAGCAAAAATCCCTGCCCCCCACCATGCCCAGCTGAGCTGCGCGATCATCAGAGGTGGTTTTTTTAACTTTTAAAAGCATCTTTTCTTCAACCAAAAAAATGTTATTGTTCTTTTAAAAGCCTCTGATGATCGCGCGGCTCAGCTGGGATTGTCTGAAACTTTTAAAAGCATTTTTTCTACAACCTCTTTGGCAGAAGAGGCTGTTAAAAATGGTTTTAAAAGGTTCTGGCAATCAGGCAACTCAGCTGAGATTGTCAGAACCCTTTAAAAGCATTTTTTCTACACCTCTTCAGCTGAAGAGGTTGTAAAAAAATGCTTTTAAAAGGCTCCTCTGGCGACCCCAGCTGAGTTGCCTGTAGAAAAAATGCTTTTAAAAGTAAAAAAAATCCACTCACATTACACCCCCCATCAAGCCACGCCCACAAAACCAGTAGTAACAAATTTCACCCCTGTGTAGGTGTCTTTGAATCCAGCCTTTCCTCTAATCTGATCTTCTCAGAGGGGTTGAGTTTCCATGATGCCCAAAAGATTATATTAGCTAAGGACCATAGGAGGCAAAATTCAAACCTTTGGGGTGAGAGTAAGGCACCAGGTTGGGAATGCTGGGTTGGTGTCAACTTGCAAAGCATCCTTAGCCTGCTGTCGAGTTGCTATAGGCAAGGGGGATGGGAAAACAGTGAAGCAGCACAGCAGCCAAAAACAAAAGCACATCCCAGACATACCTCTCTCAAGGCTGTCTCCCACAGTTACCCACAGTGACCGGAGGGGAGTGATCTCTACAACCCACGAAATTGCTCTTTTGGCGAATGTAACTGATGACACATCCTGGGGGAGGGGGAAAACAGAGTCATGGCTGGGTAGTAAATTATGGGGGGTCAGAGCTGGCTTCACCTGGGAAAGTGCCAACATGAAGTTCCTAATAAATGACTGGATTTCTTTTGAAGCTTGGCTCGAGGCTCATGATTTAATTAGGGCATCCATCAGAATCCTACAGCTGGTGTAAGTAGCTCAGACCAAGCAAAACCACTTCCAGTATCTACTAAGCCACAAAGTTCTTTAGGTAAATTTGGGGAAATCAGTTTGGGGTAATCATTCTCCCATAAGCTCATGTACCTCATGGGTTCATTGTGTGCACAACTTAGAATGGGCAAGTCCTGTAGACAACTCTGATTCCACTAGACAAAAGGAATGCCAAGCACTTTATGCCTTTACAGGAAGTCCTTGACTTACGACCACAATTGAGCCCAAAATTTATGGTGCTAAGTGAGACAATTATTAAGGGCATTTTGTCCCATTTTGTGACCTTTCTTGCCACAGTTGTTAAGTGAATCACAGCCATTAAGCTAGTTAACAGGGTTGTTAAGGGAATCTGGCTTCCCCATTGACTTTGCTTGTCAGAGGGTCGCAAAAGGGGATCGCATGATCCTGCAACTGTTGTTTGCCAAGCATCTGGATTTTGATCACATGACCATAGGGATGCTACAACTGTCGTAGGGGTGAAAAACAGTTTTCAGTGCCGTTGTAACTTCGAATGGTCACTAAGCGAACTGTTGTAACTGGAGGACTATCTGTAGATGTTCACCCATCAGGATGTGCAATTTTTTTCTTATCAAATCCACTTGCATTTATTTTGGGCATTCGGCAGTTTAAGAAAGAGGATTCCAGATCTTCCAATAAAGTCTTGAAAAGGTGCCATCCCAATTAAGGATAAAGGAATACTTCTGGCGGGAAAGAGAAATATCCCATCAATCTCTCCATATCTGAAGGAAAATTTTAAGGATGGGGCTAACTTTTCCATTAAGGGCTGATCACTTTCCTCAGGAGAATTCTTTTAAATAAATTCTGTGGTCGAGCAGTTATTTTTCTCTTGCTGATTTTTTTTTTGCCCGTGAAATCTAATGTTGCCAGAGCCCCAAATGGCGCTCTGAAGTTCTGTTGACTTAACAAGCGTTCCTTCTGTCAGCAAAACAAACTTGGTTCATGTTTAATAATTTGCCTGGGGAAAAGGATGGGTGACATTTGGAGCCAGAGATCCATGAATTAATCATGGACAGATTTGGCTATGAACAAATGCTTGTGGTTCTCCATAGATACAGCATCCAAACCTTCCACAATACTAGGCCCTCGAGTCCATATGACAAATGCTGATGTTTTGTGATCCTGGAAGCTGCTAACAACTGGCAGTTCACCTCTGAATCTTCTAATCTGAACTAATCAAAACCTACATTGAGGTTTATTTACGTTACATCGGAGGTGGTATTCGGCTGGTTCAGATCGGTTCACCCGAACCGGTAGCAGAAAAGGCAGGTGAGGAAGAGCGTGGGCCAGTCCTGGAGGCAGGGAAGGCCTGGATGAGGGCTCTGTGTCGGAGGCTGAGGTGGGGCCAGGGCCATCAGGAAGTGAGGTGCGGACTCCAGAGCCTCCAGAGACTGACAGTAGTGAGGCAGAGGAACAGGAGGAGCCTGTTCCTAATGCACGCATGAGAAGAGCTGCCAGAAGGCAAGAGCAGCTGAAGCAAAGAGGACGACTCGGGAGTAGGGCCAAGAGATGTTTGGCCCCTCCCATAAGGCTTAAAAGACCAGCAATGGTGTTTGTGCTTTGCCGGAAAACAACGTTGATAGCTTCGTCTTCTTGCTTTTGATTCGTATCGGTGTCTTCTGAACTTTTGCCAAGAAAGGCCTTTGGCAGTTTGCCTAATTGGGCTAAGGTTGGTGATAGGTCTGAGGAATTTTGTTGGGAGGAATTTGCTTTAATTTAGTTGAACAATGCTGAGAACGAAGTAATTCTCAGTTGTTCGAATAAAGTTTGTTTGTTTGACACCAACTGAGTTTCCTACTACCTATTTGGGCCTGGGTCACAACATTTTTAGAAGCTCAAGCCAAGGTTGCTGGTGTGTTTTGAAGTCTGGAAAATGTTCCCTGTTAGCACTGCTATTAGACAGCAGAAATGCTGAATATTTCACATCAGATTATTGGCATAAGCTATTTTTGATGGCTTAAGCATATTGTTAACATCTGGGAAAGCACATGATACATACGAAGCAAAGCTATTTGGGAAGTCAGCCCTGTCCTGTTTTCATACTAGCAATACATTCTATATCTAAAAATTCCCATGTAACTAGTCTGGGGTCAAACTGGGCCACGCTGGCAAGATCATTTAATCAATGATCCGCGGCGCCTCACTTGTGGGGTGCCGCAGGGGTCGATTCTCTCGCCCCTTCTGTTCAACATCTACATGAAGCCGCTGGGTGAGATCATCAGTGGCTTCGGTGTGAGGTACCAGCTGTACGCTGATGACACCCAGCTGTACTTTTCCACACCGGGCCACCCCAATGAAGCTATCGAAGTGCTGTCCCGGTGTCTGGAAGCCGTACGGGTCTGGATGGGGAGAAACAGGCTCAAGCTCAATCCCTCCAAGACGGAGTGGTTGTGGATGCCGGCATCCCGGTACAGTCAGCTGAGTCCACGGCTGACTGTTGGGAGCGAGTCATTGGCCCCGATGGAGAGGGTGCGCAACTTGGGCGTTCTCCTGGATGAACGGCTGTCTTTTGAAGACCACCTGACGGCCGTCTCCAGGAGAGCTTTCCACCAGGTTCGCCTGGTGCGCCAGCTGCGCCCCTTTCTAGACCGGGATGCCTTATGCACAGTCACTCACGCCCTTGTGACGTCTCGTCTGGATTACTGCAATGCTCTCTACATGGGGCTCTCCTTGAGGGGCATCCAGAGGCTTCAGTTAGTCAGAATGCAGCTGCGGGTGATAGAGGAGCCCTCGTGGCTCCCACGTGACACCTATCCTGCGCAGGCTGCACTGGCTACCTGTGGCCTTCCGGGTGCGCTTCAAGGTGTTGGTGAACGTCTTCAAAGCGCTCCATGGCATAGGGCCGGGCTATCTACGGGACCGCCTGCTGCTACCGAATACCTCTCACCGACCCGTGCGCTCTCACAGTGGGACTCCTCAGGGTGCCGTCGGTAGCGACAGTGTCGTCTGGCGACGCCCAGGGGAAGGGCCTTCTCTGTGGGGGCTCCCGCCCTCTGGAACGAACTCCCCCCAGGACTCCGTCAACTTCCGGACCTCCGAACCTTTCGTCGCGAGCTTAAAACTCACCTATTCATCTGCGCTGGACTGGGTTAGTTTTTAAACTTATGGGTTTTTAATGGGTTTTATTCTAAATTTTAATCATGGCCAATTTAATAAGTTTTTTAATTATATTTTAATCGTATTTATATTGTATTATTTTGTATTTTTTATCAGGCTGTGAACCGCCCTGAGTCCTTCGGGAGAAGGGCGGTATAAAAATTTAAATTTAAATAAAAATAAATAAATAAAGTTCAGTATGGGGAAATTAAATATGAAAGCCCATTTGAGCACACGGCTGTTGGACAACAGCTCCCATCATCTTTCATCATTTGCACAACTCATTAGGGCTGATGAGAGTTAGAATTCCATAACATCTGGAGCATTTTGGATTTTGACATTCAGTGGATTTGGGGAGAACTGAAATCCTGAAAAAACACTGTGAAGATCCAGTTTCTAAATAACATCAGACTGATTTATTTTCATTTTCTTTTTCCTTGTTTACTTTATTGTTCTACTGTTTGGCTTTTATTTTGTTTAAACTTCCTTTTAGTTTCTTTGGTTTTTATGGTTGTGAGCCACCTAGAATAGCCCCATGGTAAGATAGGCGGCAAATAAAATTAATAATGATGATGATGATAATACTCAGGTTTATATGATTAGACTAGACTAGACTAGACTAGAGCAGAGCAGAGCAGAACAGAACAACAGAGTTGGAAGGGACCTTGAGGTTTTCTAGTCCAACCCCCTGCTTAGGCAGGAAACCCTACACCACTTCAGACAAATGGTTATCCAACATATTCTTAAAAACGTCCAGTGTTGGAGCATTCACAACTTCTGCAGGCAAGTTGTTCCACTGATTAGTTGTTCTAACTGTCAGGAAATTTCTCCTTAATTCTAGGTTGCTTCTCTCCTTGATTAGTTTCCACCCATTGCTTCTTGCTCTACCCTCAGGTGCTTTGGAGAATAGCTTGACTCCCTCTTCTTTGTGGCAGCCCCTGAGATATTGGAACACTGCTATCATGTCATCCCTAGTCCTTCTTTTCATTAAACAAGACATACCCAGTTCCTGCAATCGTTCTTCAGATGTTTTAGCCTCCAGTCCCCTAATCATCTTTGTTGCTTTCTCTGCACTTTTTCTAGAGCCTTGATACAAGGCTCCAAGTTGATATCGAGCAAAGAGACCAACAAAATGCTTCTGGAGCCCTGGCAAAGTCTAAATGCCCAGCTAGAATTAATTTTCTCATACTGTCACCTGGAGCAGGAACATCCACCAGACTGGAGTAAAAAAAAGAAGAAGAAAGAAGTCGAGATGGTATCTTCAGCCCAGCAAAGTTCTGTACTTTTACACATCTCATATTTTTACCCCATTCTCTTTGATCTGAAAGACGAAAGCAGATTGATTAGAGAACAATCCACTAATGGATTTTTCCTACTTAGTCAGATGTTCTCAAATTTAGTATGCAGATCATTCAACCAGATGGGCAATATTCAGATTTTTCAACTTTGGGGGCTTTTCCCATGCAAACACGGCCATTCTTGAATACCAGTGTCAGTGGATTTCAGCATGTAACCAGAGAAAAGTAGTTTATCAGTTCTTTTTTTTCCTGGCACCTGAATTTAGATCCTACATTTTTATTTTATTACAAGCAGCAGTGAGTTTCACATCTTCTTACCACTGGTTTGCCGTGCGCACCTTCCACACATGCGGCCAGCCTTCAATGCATGTGCTTTGCTCGCGCACACATCTTCCCTGCATGTGCCCAGCCTCAAAAACATGGCTAAATAGGATGGCATTATATCTGGGCGAGTAGGCCCAGAGTCTCCGCTACCAGTTCGCCTGAACCAGTCCATACCAGTTCGGTATTCAGCCGGTTAATTGTCAATTGTCAATTAATTGATCAATTTCAGAATATTTGGGGTATCATCAATACTGCTTTGTCAGGTAGAGGTTTTACAGACAGGTTTCTGCACAACTAACATAATCGGTATTTTTCACCATTCATATACTTCAGACTATACTTAATTTTTATTTTTATTTTTTGCTTTCCAGTGTCTTCAAACATGCTAAGACACCTAGGTTAGAATATGTTATCAGGCGTTTAAAGTAACGGATATCAAATTCTCAAAACGTTTACAGCATAATGAACATTCACCATAAGATTTGTTATTTTATTCCAGTATGCTAACAAGGTGAATGTTAAATTTCAGAATTGCTCTTCATGAGGTGATGGCAATGGGAGTAAAGTATGGAAAAGATAGATGCTCATATTAATTAATCTTTCCAGCTAGAATTTTTGCATTTCCAAAAGTCTTTCCCACATATTCTGTGAAACAGATCTCAGCTTGAAATCAAATGTGTGCAACGATACTTCTAAAAATCGCATCAGCCCATGATGTAAAAAAAATCTAGTACAACAATTTGGTTGATATTTTCCTATTAGAGTTACTGGGTTTTTTTAAAAAAAAGGACCTGTTTTCAGAGTATACTGATCTCATATTATAATTTTAGGTATATGCTTAAAAACAAATTCTTTGAAAGATACCTAAACAAATATACAAGTATATACTTAATAACCACGTGCGGTAAAAAATAATAATCTTCCAGTTGCTTGGCAAACCAGCAATTTTTCCTGACCAAACAGGAGAAAAAAGTTAACAATAGTTAAAAACTGGAAGTTACTGTAACTCTAGAAACAAAAGATTTGTTTAGTGGAGCACCGAAGACATGAAATTGGCAAAACACACATTCCCCTCATAGTGCCCTTCTTATATAGTGGATTTTAACCATTGTAATTCAAACAAGAGTTCAGCTATATAACCCATTTTCCTTGGAAGCAGGACCATCCAACCACTTTACAGATGAAAAGTAAATGGATTCAGTCTAGAGTCTAGACAGACTCCAGACACTTTAAACAATGGAAGAACTTACAGCAAAACTCATAAAGCAGCTTGAGATAACGTTTCACTCCATCCTTCTTCGCCATGCTTTATTTAGGCCTTATCTCCTGCAGGGCAGACATATTAAAAAAAAACCTTAATTCTGGGAAAAGTCTCTCTGTCATTCTTTCTAAACACAATGGATTAGGGTTGAGGTGGTCTTGCTTCCACAACAGACTCTACCCAGCAAACTCTACGACTTCAAGGGCTGTTTAGGTTCATCTTGTACAGATCCTGCCTTAGTGGGAGCCACTTCACAAGCCTGAGGAAGCCAATTTAGAAATGGAGGAATGGCATTTTGATATATTCAGGGAAGGCAGAGCTGTTAAAAGAGGTGTCCCCCAAGGCAGCATTTTAGGACCCACTGATGTGGTCCACCAGCAGCCTATGGAGCTGGCAATGGAATCAGACAGCGATGAGGCTGAGGAAGAACATGGGCCAGTCCTGGAGGCTGGGAAAGGTCCGGATGAGGGCTCTGCATTGGAAGCAGAGGTGGGGCCAGGGCCATCGGGGAGTAATGTGCGGACTCCAGAGGCTAACAGTAGTGAGGCAGAGGAACAGGAGGAGCCTGTTCCTAATGCACGTATGAGAAGAGCTGCCAGAAGGCAAGAGCAGCTAAAGCAAAGAGGATGACACGGGAGTAGGGCCAAGAGATGATTGGCCCCTCCCATAAGGCTTAAAAGACCAGCAATGGCATTTGGGCTCTTTGCTGGAAAACAATGTTGATAGCTTTGTTTTGCTGCATTTGTTTCTTATCGGCATCTTCTGAACTTTTGCCAAGAAAGGCCTTTGGCAGTTTGCCTAATTAGACCAAGGTTGGTGATGAGACTGAGGAATTGTGATGGGAAGAATTTGCTTTGATTTAGTTTGGAGTACGCTGAGAATGAGTTAATTCTCAGCTGTTCTAATAAAGTGTTTGTTTTTATACTGAGTTTACTACTACCTACTTGGGCCTGGGTCACAACACCCACGCTCTTTATACTTTATATAAATGACCTTTGCGATCGTATTATAAGCAACTGCGTTCTCTTTGCGGATGATGTATAAACTATTCAACACCTGACAATGCTGCTACTCTACAAAAATACCTTGACTATGTGTCAGAATAGTCAAACAATTGGCAACTCCAAATCTCAACCAACAAATGCTCTGTCTTACACATTGGCCAAAAAAAAAAAAAAGCTAGCTGGGGAATTCTGGGAGTTGAAGTCCGCCAGGCTTAAAGTTGCCAAGGTTGGAGGCCCTTGGGCTAAACTATCCTTTGGTTTTGCAGTCTGCTGAATGGGAGGAAAAAAAGGGAGGGAGGGAAGGCAGGTAATGTCATTTGAACTTCTAGTTCATGCACTGATATGATCAAAGGAGTGGAATTTGATGCAATTAAAGTTGAATTAATTACCATACTGAGACATCCTTCAGATTGTAAACGAGATTTCTAAAGATCCTTGCTGACTGATGGGCGTATTTGCTTACATTTCACAAAAGAACGATTGTCTGGTAAGTTTATAAATTGCTCTTTAGTCCTTCAGCTTGCCCATCCACCTCACCTCTTCTTTTATTCCCCATAAAATAAAACGTACTAAGAAGACTTGAATACTTGCATATTTTATTAATACTGTCCCCCTCCTGTCCCATTATACTCAAATGTATACACGGCCTTGTTTGAATTCAAGCTAAATTATCTCCTTCCAGGTTTGTGGATTGGTTTCACAGCCTCTTATTCATTAAGTTCTTTTTTCTTAAAACAACATATTTCTGGCATGTTCACACAGGAAGGCTATGAAAGGCAAAACGGCACTCAGCAGAGACAAGTCAGGATCATTTTGGTGCATGCCAAACACGCAAGTTTTTAAAGCACAGCGTGTCTTCCTTGCTTGTTCCGCTGGAAACACAACTTTGGCAAAGCATTGCAAAACCCTGTTGAGTCAAGGAGAGGAAACTGTGCCCTTCCATACGTTGTTGAACGACAACTCCCTACCGTCACTAAGGGGAGATTTGGGCTGGTTCTTCAGCAATTTATAGAGGCTCAGAGATTCTCCAAATCTGCGTTAGAGAACAATGAAGAAAGGGGGGGAAAAGTGGAAACAAAGCAATGAAAAAAACCAGAACAGAAACAGCAGAGGAATGATGCAATATGATAAGATGTGCAAAGGGCTTTAAAGCCAAAATATCCTTTCTCAAAGTGCAAAGTAGCCAGTTCTGGTTTAAGGGAAAGGACCCCAGCCTGAAGCAGGGTTCCGTACAATGGAGTTGCCCTAAGGCAGTGATAGTAAATCTTTTAGACACCAAGGGCCCAAACTGCACGCGTGCGCATGCCCGAATTGAAAGGTGGGACATGCACGGACATGTGCGCACACGCAGCAGAGACCTGAAGACCAGCTGGCCAGCGGGAGGCAGGGCATCCCAACACTGGCAAGAGGTAAGATCTTTTTTCTTTCGTGAGCTTGTTTCGTTTGCCAGGGAAACAGAAGCTCATGAAAAAAACGCCAGCGATCTGACCAGAGGTGGGTTTCAGCAGGTTCTGACCAGTTCTAGAGAACCAGTAGCAGAAATTTTGAGTAGTTCGGAGAATTGATAGTAAAAATTCTGACTGGCCCTGCCCCCATCTATTCTCTGCCTCCCAAGTCCCAGCTGATCGGGAGGAAATGGGGATTTTGCAGTAACCTTCCCCTGGAGTTGGGAGGGAATGGAGATTTTACAGTATCCTTCCCCTGCCACGCCCATCAAGCCACACCCACAGAACCGATAGTAAAAAAATTTGAAACCCACCACTGGATCCGACCTGGGATGATAGAGCGTGGTGTCAGTAGAGGGCTCTGTGTGCTACCTCTAGCACGTGTGTCATAGGTTTGCCATCACGGCTGTAACGCAGGGGTGAAATCCAGCAGCTTCTGGAGAACCAGTAACGGAAATTTTGAGTAGTTTGGAGAACCTGCAAATACCACCTCTGGCTGATCCCAGAGTGGGGTGGGAATGGAGATTTTGCAGTATCCTTCACCTGCCACACCCATCACATCACACCACGCCCACCAAGCCACGCCCACAGAACCAGTAGTAAAAAAAAATTGGATTTCACCACTGCCCTAAGGGTGAAAAAAAAAACACGCTTCCAAAATATTGGAAACCAACTGGTTCTGTTGTGTCTTGTCCGCTCTCACCGCAGCCGGGGTCTGCTTATCTGCTCCCGAACACGGAGGAATGTATGCCTCCCGGCCCCAGTCCTGGCTCCATGCCCAGACAAGCTGCAGAGGAGGGGGCACCTCCCGGTCCCAACCCTGGCTCCATGCCCAAGCAGGCTGCAGAGGAGGGAGCACCCCCCGGCCCCAGCCCTGGTTCCATGCCCAGGCAAACGGAGCAGCTAGACCCCTCCCCCTCCTCCACAGCATGTGAGCCTGAGGAAAGTTTACTTCCAACAGCTGATTGGAGTGACCCTCGCATCAGAAGATTGGATAGGCGGAGACAACAGAAGGAAGGGAGGGGCAGGCCTTAATGAGTGCTGAGTCATGGAGCCACACCCCATGGCCTATATAAAGGATCTGCTTTCTGGCAGTCTCTGAGTCAGGCAAAGTCGAACTTATCTTGCTGAAGTCACTTACTGGTCTCGTGCCTGCTCTGAGGACTTTGCTAGGACTTTGGGCAGAGCTGCAGAGGCAAGCCTGATTCGGATTTCCCTGACCCGGCCGTCAGCGGAGGAGTGGGACACGACAGGTTCACCTACAGGTTGGAGTACCTTGAATTCAAAACATTATTAGCTCCATTGAGAAGAATAGAAAAATTCTTCACCAAACTTCTTGTGGCTGTGCCACTTTAAAGGAACCTTTTATTGCGGTATAATAGAAGACCTAAATTTAATTTCCACGTTAAAATATTTCTTCTGACAATTCGCGAAATGTTTTCGAAATGGTGGCTCTTGATTTAGGGTGTTTTTCCTAGAACCAGCAAAAGTAGTTTCTTCATACCACACTTGCCCTGCTGCTAAATACATTGATTTTAAAAATGTTATCATAAATGGAGGACTATACAAGTAATCCTCAACCTACGACCACAATTGAGTCCAAAATTTCCACTAAGGCAGGCAGTTGTTAAGTGAGTTTGCTCCAGGGGTGAAATCCTACCGGTTCAGACCGGTTCAGGCAAACTGCTAGGGATTATGGGCATCAGTTTGTCGAACCAGTAGTAATTACCCCTTCTTGGCCCCACCCACACCTGGCCGGTTGAGGCTCACTTCTTCCAGACGCTCAATATTCCACAGAATTCAATGTTAAATGCAGCAGAGAAAATGCTAATTTTTCTCCAGAGATGCTGCAGCCTGTCCGTTTTAAGGTAGTCCCCAGGAGGGAGGGGGATGGGGGGAACAGCTGGAATGGAGCCATCTTTTGTGAAAGGCAGGAAAATGGGGAAGGGGATTTTCCTGCCTGTCATCCATTCCTCAATCTCACCACAGACTGAGGGGAAGATGGTAGGCAGGAATATTCCCCTCCCCATTTTCCTGCCATTCGCGACAAGGAGTGGCTGGGAGGGGAGGGGCCGGTGAGGAGCCCCTCGATGTGAGTGATGTTGAGTTGGCCACACCCACCCAGTCACATGACCTTCCCCAACAAGCCACGCCCACAGAACCGATAGGGGAACTCTGGGAGTTGAAGTCCACAAGTCTTAAAGTTGCCAAGGTTGGAGACCCCTGGTTTAAACCGCAGCAGTAGCGATAGGGGAAATTTTTTAATTTCACCCCTGGTTTTCTCCATTATACGATCTTTCCTGCCACAGGGGATAAGTGAGCCATGTTGTTGATAAGTGAATCTCCCCATTGACTTTGCTTATCAGGTAGTCATAAAAGGAGGACCTCATGACTCCGGGACACTGCAACCATCATAAATATTAGCCAGTTGCCAAGTATTTGAAGTCAGCACACGTCCAATGGGATGCTGCAATAGTCATAAGTGTGAAAAATGGCCATAGTTTTTCAGTGCCACTGTAACTTCCAAAGGTCACTAAATGAATAGATGTAAATTGAGGATTACTAGCATTGCTATGCTTGAGGGAGGCAAAATAAATACTTCAATGTCATACAATGATTTCTGCATTAGTAAAACTACAAATAAGATTTCCTACCGGCTTCTCTTATTGCTACTGCTGCGGTTTAAACCAGGGGTCTCCAACCTTGGCAACTTTAAGACTTGTGGACTTCAACTCCCAGAGTTCCTCAGCCAGCTTTGCTCAGCAAAGCTGGCTGAGGAACTCTGGGAGTTGAAGTCCACAAGTCTTAAAGTTGCCAAGGTTGGAGACCCCTGGTTTAAATAACTGGCTGATACCCAGGATTCCTTCAGTCCTGGAAATATTTGCAGTTTCTCAGAGAAGACGGGTCAATTGTGAGATCTTAGAACACCTGCATTATCTCATAACGATAAAGGATGTCTGTGAATGAATGCAGAGTCTTCTCACAAGAGTTGCCAGAAGGGCTGAAATAGCTCGTTTTTTGTTTTGTTTTTAACAACAGAATTTGTAGGAAGGAAAACAAGCCCTGAGTTCTCAAAACAGTCCATAAAATAAGATCTAGATCAGTATTTACTTACCTGGGCAACTTCTGCATGTTTGAATTTCAACTTCCAAAATGCAGTTGTCCAAGTTGGGCGTCATTGCCTAGATCAGTGTTTTCCTTCAACCCTGCAACTTTAAAGATGTGTGGACTTCAACTCCCAGAATTCCCCAGCCAGACTTGCTGGCTAGGGAATTCTGGGAGTTAAAGTCCAACATGTTTTCAACTTGTCAAGGTTGAAATGCACTGCTCTACTGCTCTACTGTAAGCCTTACAGCCTTACTCTTCTCTTACTCTTAGGAATTGTTTGAACTACGCAAGACAACTTCCTAAGAGCCTGTGAGCAGAAAACATACAACACACATATAAGCATGCTCTGAATTCCTATTTCCATTCTAGGACTTGCATGGTTTTGTTTGAATACTCATTGGTCCAGCCTTACCATTTTTGTGATATAATGGTGCCTGATATAAGCTGTAGAGCTGCACACGAGTAGAGTTACAAGGAACATTTCAGGGAGGGGCCTCTCAGTGGCAGACTGCATGACTTCAGATTCAATCCCTACGATTTCTGTTTGAAATCTCATGTACTATGTATCGGTCTTGGCAGAAGGATTCCACATCTGAATCAAACTGAGTCAGGCTCTCTTAGTCTTTGGTACATGCAGATTAGTCATGTGAACTAATGTGAAACTGGCTACGGGTGACTGAATACACAACATTCTTGACTGGACAGACCTGGTGCAGACGAAAAAGTACATTTCATTATTGCTGGCAGGCTGCATTTGAAAAAAAAAAAAAGATGAAAATTTGGAGTAGGGGACTCCAGAAATACAAACGCTGATACTATTCTGCAGCTGGCATAGCTGCTTGTACAAAACTGGTTCAACCTATACTGTATATTAAACCCAGTGTAGTCACAGAGCCTGAAAAATATTGTCTTGGGAGGAAGAACCTACACTAAGGTGAGGGACATACAACATAACAGATGTTGTTGCCCCTATTAACAATGCCAGTAATAAGAATGATGTCCCAAGGGTTCTTTTTCAAATTGGCAACTGGACTTTTTGGTTTTTCCCTTGAAAAAGTTTGGCTTCTCATCCAAGAAGCTTCTTCAGTTCTGCAAGTTCCGACGAAGCTTCTTGGATGAGAAGTGAAATGTTTTCAAAGAGGGGGGGGGGAACCCCAAGAAAGTCCAGCTGCCTTTTGAAAAAGCATTTGTGACTGCTCCAACCCTGGAATTTTTGAAGAAGAGATTGGATAACCATTTGTCTGAAATGGTATAGTGTTTCCTGCCTAAGCAGGGGGTTGGACTAGAAGATCTCCAAGGTCCCTTCCAACTCTGTTATTCTAAAGTTCTAAAGAGAATATTTTTAGGCTCTGGATGACTGAGAATCTCCATCGACATTAAAAATGATCAGCTCTAGTTTAACATCTGTTAGTTTATAGCTGACTCACCCAATTCAGACCTAGAAGGCAGGACAGGTGAATTACCATATTTCTCAGAGTATAAGACGCACCTTTTCCCCCCTAAAAGTGGGTGAAAATTTAGGTGTGTCTCATTGACCAAATACGGGCGCTTTTGGCATCCTGAACTCTCTGTGCGTTGCGTTTTCACCCTCCCCGGCAGTGCAGTGCTCTGCATGGCACATTTTCGTCAAAAATGGGCCTGTTTTTGGGCTCCCAAACCTTCCGTGCGTCAGATTTTTACCCTCCCAGGCCCTCAAAAGCACTCTGCAGTGCTCCGCATGGTCCTTTTTTGCCAAGAACAAGCCTGTTTTTGGGCTCCCAAGCCCTCCTCATGTCACGTTTTCACCCTCCCTGGCTCCCAGGAGCACTCTGCAGGCCAAAAACGGGCACATTTTTAGTGAAAACACACACATTTTTGGCAAAAACAGGCCATGCAAAGCACTGCAGAGTGCTTCTGGGGGCCTAGGAGGGCAAAAATCCAACACACTGAGGCCAAAAACTATTTTTTTCTTGTTTTCCTCCTGTAAATTTAGGTGTGTCTTATAGTCCGGTGGACGCGGTGGCTCAGGGGTTAGGATGTTGAGCTTGTCGATCAAGAGGTCGGCAGCTCAGCGGTTCGAATCCCTAGTGCTGCCGTGTAACGGGGTGAGCTCCCGTTACTTGTCCGAGCTTCTGCCAACTTAGCAGTTTTGAAAGCATGTAAAAATGCAAGTAGAAAAAATAGGGACCACCTTTGGTGGGAAGGTAACAGCGTTCCGTGCGCCTTTGCCGTTGAGTCATGCCGGCCACATGACCACGGAGACGTCTTCGGACAGCGCTGGCTCTTCGGCCTTGAAACGGAGATAAGCACTGCCCCCTAGAGTCGGCAACAACTAGCACGTATGTGCGAGGGGAACCCTTACCTTTATCTATAGTCAATGTGTCTTATAGTCCAAAAAATATGGTAACCATTTGCTGCATTCAGATAAGCACCTTGTGTGTGTGTGTGTGTTTGTGTGTGTGTGTGTGTATGTGTGTGTGTGTGTGTGTGTGTGTAATTCCAGACACACTAGAAATTTCAGTATCCTCTTAGGCATGCAGTGAAAGGTCCACATTGGACAGTGTAGGTAACCTTCTCCCATCCTTGGCCCAGTACAACTGTCCAACAATGGTGGTTACCAAGTAAAGTATCACCAATGTACATCAGCATCATCATAACAAAACAACGAGATTCAAACGCAAGAAATACTTAAGTCACATGGAACTGCCCATTCAAGGTTTTCTACTTCTGCATATACATAATATACAAGTTACCTTGGGCGCCAAGTCCTCAGAAAAAGTCTTTTGTGGCATCCTGGGGACCAAGAGAAGGTATAGAATATCTGCTTTATTTAAATTTATTTTATTCTACCTGGGGGGGGGGGAGGGAGAAAAACCCTTAAAAATGTCTCCAAGGTCATTTAACTTCTTTTTCTTGGGAACACAATCCTTCTTAAAGGCAGGTATTTCATAAGCTTCAGAAAAACAAGAGAAAGTTGGTGATGTAGCCGCATCTGGAGAAGTGCTGCAGTCCTCCAGGTCCTGAATACCGTTTGGGTCCTAAATGAACTCTCCTCGGAAGGGCAGGATACTACGGCTTTGCTCCGACCAGCGATAGCGAAGCTGGCAGAACGCCTGGCTATCCAGAGTTTCAAATTCAGAAAAGCCCAGCTGGTTCAAGATCTCATAGACGCCCGCCTTGGCCGCCACCTGGAAAACAGAAAAATGAATCAGGGATCGGGAGGGAAGGAAGGGGGTTTTTTTTGTTTGTTTCAAAAACAAAAAAATGCAGAGAAAAAATATCTATTGTTTTTTTGATTACTATCTGTAATCTTACAACCTTTCATTTGGTGACCGTTCAAATGACCGTTTTTCACACTTGTGGCCATTGTGGCATCCCCAGGATCACGCGATCAAAATTCAGATGCTTTTGGCAACTGGCAGGTATTTACTGGCGACTTTAACAACTGCAATGATTGACTGTGGCAAGAAGAGTCACAAAATGAGGACACAACTCTCTTAATAACTGTCTTGTTTAGATTAGCAACCGGAATGTCGAGTTCAATTGTGGTCGTAAGTCGAGGACTGCCTATATACCAGCGTGCACAAAAGAGGAAACTCATTTACAGTAAGCATCGAAATATGCATCCAGGTGTGTGTGTGTGTGTGTGTGTGTGTGTGTGTCTCAGAAAGATTTAAGCACACATTTTGAAGGAATTCTTTACTGGTAGAAGAGAATATTTGTAATATTCTATCTATTGCACTGATGATATTATCTAGTTTACTAATGAAACATCTGCAAGAAAAGCTCAGAGATCACCAAAGACCTACAGAATTCCTTACTATTTTCTAAAGCAGGGGTCTCCAACCTTGGCAACTTTCTTGTGGACTTCTGGATGAGGGATTCTGGGAGTTGAAGTCCACAAGTCTTAAAGTTGCCAAGGTTGGAGACCCTTGTTCTAAAGTACTTTCAGATATAGTTGCAGTAAACTAATCTATGCATTTTCCAGCCAGACATTCACACAGTTTGATTCACAGGGTTTGAGTTCTCGGGACATTTTGAGCTAGTGGGTCAACAATTTGACCATGTTGCATGTGTTGGGAGAGCAGGGATAGAAGCTTCTCCCTGTAGTAACTCCCTGCCTGGCCCAAAAGACTATTTCCCATCCAACATACCAGTGAGGTGAAAAGAGAAGGCCACTTGTCCAGGCAGGGCTCCACAACGCAATGCCCCTTTTTTGAACTCACCGAAGTCCTTCCTCAAGAAAAGCTCAACTGATGATGCTTACAGTGAAGGAACCAGGCCAAGAAAGCCTGTCATGAATGCCAAGTCACATATTTGCCTCCACAAAACAAACTGCAAACGATCCCTTTGAGTGGAAGGCATAAGAGAAGATCTTCTCAACAAGCAAAGTCCACGGGGAAGCTGTGGGCCTCTCTTTTCCTCCATAATTTCTGTAAACGGGGGGGCTTATATCAACCCATTAGGATTAAAAGGCTTGCAAAAGAACCTAACATTTAATTTAGTTCTACGTTTTAAAAACAATTAGTGAAATTAAATGTATATTTGCAGTTATCCAGTTATTTGTCTCTCCGTATATGCATCCTTCAGTCCAGCTTTAAGAAAATTGATGGTGCGGCAAAACAAATGGAAAAAAATGTAATAACAATGGTTTATAAAAGTAAGTTTCAGGGCTATTTCCCCCCAGCCCACATCAAGTAAGTACAAAAGTAATCCAAAAACAATTTGGGAGACTCTTTCATCTTAAATATGCTGGAATAAGCCAAATAGGAATATTTTAACGTTTTTCTCCTACCAAATAATTCAAAATACAGTCCTTATTATTGCCCCTGTAACTGCTACTGATAGGCCCCTCTCCACCAAATATTTGAAGCTACTTTGCAAAGCATGTCTCTGACGAGAATGCACCCCGCCCCCCAATATTTATGCCATTGAGGAAAAAAGATCTGCAGTCCTTAAAAAATAAAGACTATTTAAACTGCTTTAGCTGCCTAGAAGTGTATATATCTATGCATCTTTGAGTGGATTCCAATCATGAATGCGCAATATGCTGATCAGAATTTGGCTTGGCTTGGCTGACATCATAATTATTGAAAAGATATCTGTCACTGCTGCCACCTGACTCTCAGGAGCCTATAGGAGCCTAATGATATGCAACAATGTCAAATATTCAAATATCTATGGTAGACAGACACAATCTATCTATATATATATAAATGGCTGTGTGTGTGTGTGTGTGTGTGTGTGTGTGTGTGTGTGTGTGTTCCAGCATAACTCTGGAACGCCTCGAGCAATTTCAACCAAACTTGGTACACAGATGACTTACTCTCTGGAAAGAAATACTGTGCGGGTAAGGCACCCCTAACACCCCTCAGGGTGTGTGTTCTGTTAAGATACAACCTGTTGTGCCTTAAAATGGCTTCTACTGGACTGCCATAAAATGGCTTCTACTGTGCAGCATGGTGGAGTTGCCATGGTAATGGCTTCACAGTACTCCACAAGGGGGCTCCCTCTGGTAAGGGGGAAAATCCAACATTAGAAATTACATTTGCTCCAGACATTTTCAATAAGGCTTTGATTATTCTTGAGGACAAATATCAAACAGCTTAGTGCATATATCACAGACAAGAAGCCACTTCTAAATCAAGATCAGAAAAAAGCATACCAAATGATCATGGATCAGCTAGCAAAACAACAAGGTGGTTACTTCGCGCTTCTGGGAGCATAGGGAAAATATTTTTAACTAATCAGGGCTTCGGGTGAAGTTGCTTTTCTTGTCTAATACAGGATTGGGATAAATAAATACCCAGGCAATGCTGGGTTATCAGCTAGTAGAATATAAAAATCCAAACGACCAACCTCATTTTTATTCCATGTTCTCAACTAACTAAAGTCCCTCAGAAGATCTCCTGTCTTAACTTGTTTCCAGAAGACCAAGGAACACAGAATCTTCCTGTCTAAAACAGTAATATGTTCAAACCACACAGTTATTACAATACAACAGAATGCTTTCAGTCATCCCTCTATAGAAAATGGTAAGGACATGGGTCCTGTGTCTCATATGACACAGAAAATACAGGTACTGCGGTGCCCACTTCACCAGTGTCTCACTGTTGAACGACCAGGCTGGTCTACTCATCAACTGCACAGAATCCAGAAACTGCAGGCTGGTCTACTCATCAACTGCACAGAATCCAGAAACTGGATACTACTAACTGCCTCCATAGTTGAATCATGATGTCTTTTGTTTTTCCTATATTTAAAAATATATTTATATATTCCTATATTTAAAAATAAAACTATTTTTATTACACCTGTTGTGACCCAGGCTCAAGTAAGTAGTAGTAGATGCAATCAGTTCAAAAACGAACAGTCTTTATTAGAACAGTTGAGAATTAACTCATTCTCAGTGTCGTCCAAACTAAATCAAAACAAATTCTTCATAACACAATTCCTCAGTCTTATCACCAGCCTTGGTCTAATCAGGTAAACTGCCAAAGGCTTTTCTTGGCAAACGTTCAAAAGCAGAAGATGCCGACAAGAAATAAATGCAGCAAGACAAGGAGCAAGGCTATCAATGCTGTTTTCCGACAAAGAGCCCAAACGCCGTTGCTGGTCTTTTAAGCCTTATGGAACGGGCTAATCATCTCTTGGCCCTACTCCCGAGTCATCCTCTTTGCTTGAGCTGCTCTTGCCTTCTGGCAGCTCTTCTCATGCATGCATTAGGAACAGGCTCCTCCTGTTCCTCTGCCTCACTACTGCCAGCCTCTGGAGGCTCTGGAGTCCGCACCTCACTTCCCGATGGCCTTGGCCCCATCTCTGCCTCCGACACAGAGCCCTCATCTGGGCCTTCCCTAGCCTCCAAGACTGGCCCATGTTCTTCCTCAGCCTCATCCCTGTCTGACTCCATTGCCAGCTCCACAGGCTGCTGGCCGACCATGACACCACCAGTTCATCAAACCCTCTTTCTCCTCTCAGTAATTGCCTTCATTATCATCCTGAATAAGGCCCCACCACTGTTGTATCATCCGCGTACTTCACAATATAGTTGGTAGCAAACCTTGCACTATAGTGTTGGATCAGCAGGGGGAACAATAGCAGGACACACAGCCCTGAGGACAATTCGCACTCAGAAGCATGGTGCTAGAAATATTAGTCCTAGTTCATACATACTGGGGCCTATCAGTGAGAAAATTGAGAACTCAACTGCACTCACTTTTAAGTGCTCACTTTATCAATAAATTGTTATGTCTAAAAGGTGCTTATCACTGAATTTCTTGCAATTCCATTTCCCTATAACCTCATTGTTGCAATTCCTAACCAGAGGCCTAGGTATCAGTGGTGGGTTTCAAAAATTTTTACTACCGGTTCTGTGGGTGTGGCTTGATGACCGTGGCATGGCTTGGTGGGCATGGCAAGGAAAGGATACTGTAAAATCTCCATTCCCTCCCCAATCCAGGGAAAGGTTACTGCAAAATCCCCATCTCCTCCCAATCAGCTGGGACTTGGAAGGCAGAGAATAGATGGGGGCAGGGCCAGTCAGAATTTTTACTACCGGTTCTTTGAACTACTCAAAATTTCCACTACCGATTCTCCAGAACTGTTCAGAACCTGCTGAAACCCACCTCTACTAGGTATGGATTATATTCCACAGAAACTTAGATCATAATAATTGGTTATTCTAAAGTGCCCCAAGACTTTTGTTGTTTTCCTTTTTATGGAATGAACCATTTTTTTGTTCTTGTTAAACTGACTTAAATTTATTCTTCATTTACGTAACAATTCTCATGACTTGCCCTAATGCCAAGAGCCTCTCGGCTGCATAGATCAAACGAAAGGAAAACAACATCATCATCATAAATAGCTAAATCCAAATAAATACCAAGAACAAAATATAATCATTAAGGAAAGCAGGGAACAAGGGCCCCCCAGTAGAAGGTTGGGGGCCACTGGTTGAGTAGAAAAGTGTATGATGCATTTCAAGTTATATTCCCAGGACTCTAGTAATGTATGGGGAGGTAAATGGGTACCTTCCAGGTACTTTGGAGTACAATTCCTGATACTTTTGGGCCACTTACAATGCTGTCTTCAACTAACTGGAATTGATGTTTAAAATATCTGAAGAGTACCGTCTTACCTCTTCTTAGATATACTACCAGATCTCTATTTCCATACCCTCAAACAGATGTATTCATATGTATTTATTCAGATGTATTTCTTATGGAGGGATCTTACCAGCAGTCAATACCTGTCTGTTAGATGTGGCAAATTAAACATTGGGCATTATCTGACAAAATGAAATTCCAATGGTGAAAAAAATAAGGTTCTACATTTAGGCAAGAAAAGCAAAATGCACAGTGGTACAGTATATGTGGTACCTTGCTCAATAGTAGTACCTGTGAAAGGGATCTTGGAGTCCTAGTGGACAAACATTTAAATATGAGCCAGCAGTGTGCAGCAGCTGCCAAAAAAAGCCAACACAGTTCTGGGCTGCATAAACAGAGATAATAAACATAATCAAGATCACGTGAAGTGTTAAGACCACCTTATAATGCCTTGGTAAGGCCACAATTGGAATACTGCATCCAGTTTTTGTTGCCACGATGTAAAAAAGTTGTTGAGACTTTAGAAAGAGTTCAGAGAAGAGCAACAAAGATGATTAGGGGACTGGAGGCTAAAACATATGAAGAACGGTTGCAGGAACTGGGTATGTCTAGTCTGATGAAAAGAAGGACTAGGGGAGACATGATAGCAGTCTTCCAATATCTCAGGGGCTGCCACAAAGAAGACGGAGTCAAGCTATTCTCCAAAGCACCTGAGGGTAGAACAAGAAGCAATGGGTGGAAACTAATCAAGTAGAGAAGCAACTTAGAACTAAGGAAAATTTCCTGACAGAACAATTCATCAGTGGAACAACTTGCCTCCAGAAGTTGTGACTGCTCCAACACTGGAAGTTTTTAAGAAGATGCTGGATAACCATTTGTCTGAAGTGGTGTTGGGTTTCCTACCTAAGCAGCGGGTTGGACTAGAAGACCTCCAAGGTCCCTTCCAACTCTTCTCTTCTCTTCTCTTCTCTTCTCTTCTCTTCTCTTCTCTTCTCTTCTCTTCTCTTCTCTTCTCTTCTCAATACTTAATGAGTCAGGAGATTGGAGTCGTGACTCCCAATATGGATTACAACATGGCTTTCAGAAATTTTTCACAATAGGAGGAAAAAAAGTTTCCATAGCAGTCGGCAAAACAGTTGTGCCCTTTACATAATCTGTTCTATGGCACAATATGCTCTTTTTCCCCCACCAAGACCAGGATAAATGTGTGCAGAGAACCTTCAAACTCTCCCTGCTCCACCCCTTTCGTGCAGTACATTTCTGACCTGCATGCATTTCAGACCCATCTCTCTTCCACCCACTGGGTTAATGTCATTTTTTTCCAGCAAATCTTTTTAATCGAGAAGAGCTGGGCTGTGATTGTAACCGCAGCTGGCAGATTCCTCTTTCATCTCTCACCAAGGAGATCAAACATGCCAAGATGAATTTGCAAAGCTAACCGAGACCGAGAGATGAAGCTTTCCCATCATGCATATCAGGCAGGGGCTCTTTGCTTCCAGCTTACACAAGCAAGAAAAGTCGAGAGGCTAATCTCAAGGGAAGAGATAAAATGTGTTTAAGCAACCCATTTGCTGCCCGCTCACCTTCTCCCATTCCAAGTCATTATTTGCTCGGTACTTCTGCTAGGCGATTCCACTGTAAAGTTAATCACCAGAGCTACATTTCAAGGGCTGTTAAGCCTATTAAGCGTCATTTAAGCCAGTGGAGCTTATTAAAGGATGCAGGTGTTTCTGAGGGTGGGGACGCTTTGTGGACTCTTACTCGAATGCCTGAAAGCCAACGGAAGTTGATAATGCTAATTTTTATTTTGCAAATTCCATTTAAATCAAATCAATTCCACCCCCTTTTTTTTTTTTACATTTATATCCCGCCCTTCTCTGAAGTCTCAGGGCGGCTTACATTGTGTAAGGCAATAGTCTCATTCTATTTGTATATTTATATACAGTCAACTTATTGCCCCCCCAACAATCTGGGTCCTCATTTTATCTACCTTATAAAGGATGGAAGGCTGAGTCAACCTTGGGCCTGGTGAGACTAGAACCTGCAGTAATTGCAGGCAGCTGTGTTTAATAACAGGCTTCTTACAGCCTGAGCCACACCGCGGCCCTTGGCTGGTCCTTTACCAATCCCCCTTTAGCTGTTGTTATGTTTTGACTAGAAAGAAGCAAACGCAGAGCTTGGTGGAAGAACAGATGCTCTGCAGCTGGGATGACTGGACATCTTCAATGAAAATGATCTCAGATAGAGGGACAGATAGAACATAGAATAATGGAGTTGGAAGGGGACTTGGGAGGTCTTCTAGTCCAGAGGTCTCCAACCTTGGCAACTTTAAGACTTGTGGACTTCAACTCCCGGAGTTCCTCAGCCAGGACCTGTATACTGCACGAGTCAAAAAGAGGGCTGTGAAAATATTTACAGACCCCTCACATCCTGGACATAAACTGTTTCAACTTCTACCTTCAAAACGACGCTATAGAGCACTGCACACCAAAACAACTAGACACAAGAACAGTTTTTTCCCAAACGTCATCACTCTGTTAAACAAATAATTCCCTCAACACTGGCAAACTATTTACTAAGTCTGCACTACTATTAATCTTCTCATCGTTCCTATCACCCATCTCCTTCTACTTATGACTGTATGATCGTAACCTTGTTGCTGATATCCTTACGATTGATATTGATTTGTTTCCTAATAGGATTTAATTGCTTATTTGTACCCTATGACTATCATTAAATGTTATACCTTATGATTCTTGACGGATGTATCTTTTATTTTTGTGTACACTGAGAGCATGTGCACCAAAGACAAATTCCTTGTGTGTCCAATCACACTTGGTCAATAAAGATTTCTATTCTATTCTATTCTAGTTGTCTCCGCAATTCCCAGCACATACCAAAAAAGTTTCAAATTAGGGGCAAAAAGGGAAAAAGCAGGAGACAAGGACCACCCCGGTTGCTTCCACACAAGTTTTCCAAGTTAAAGGATGGGGCTGACAACAGTGTTCAAGGATAAAAGAGAGAAGAAAGCCAAAGATGCAATGAAACAAAGACATCAAAAGGTCTTTTGTACAGAATAAGGCAACAAAGAAAGATACTTTAGATGCTTATTAAGGGCTCGTGTGTGTGTGTGTGTTTGTGTGTGTAGGGGGAAGTGATTCTAAAATTCACTGTCAAAACCAGCAGTGGTTTGGAGTTGATCTCACTCGTTTCCTTAATATGAGCTCATCTCAAGACAGCAGAGTGCAAAGCTTTCTTGGGGCCACACTATGTTTTTCTTGTGTTCCAAGGACTGTGTTCCAAAAATAAGGCCAGCACTTATTCTGGGATGCAGATGAGTCCTCCCTCCCTCCCCCCTCCCCCTAAATCTATAGGGGTCTGGAAAAAAGTGATGTCTTTATTGCCCAGAGAGTATACTTACTGCAGGCCTGCTCTAAAGTCTGTAATCTAATTTAGCTTTGAAGAGTTGAATCACATCCTGTCCCTATCTGTTCAAAAGCGACAGTATGCCATGACTAGGAGTGTGTGCCTTCAGCAGAAGGATAGCAACAGAGAGAGAAAAATGTAACTGTCTTAAAGTAGTCACATTTAGTGATGCACCTCCTTCAAAATAGAAAAATCCACCTGCAATAATAATTATCTAATTAAATAGTAAAAATAAATAAAATTAGTTTCTAAAAGTATCTTCATGAGTCCCACAACTCAAATTTATGTCTGGAAACATAGAAATGAATCTATGGAGTAAACATATATATATATATATATATATATCAGTGGTGAAATCCAATTTTTTTTACTACCGGTTCTGGCTTGGTGGGTGTGGTGTGGCTTGGTGGGCATGGCAGGGGAAGGATACTGCAAAATCTCCATTCCCTCCCCACTCTTGGGGGAAGGATATTGCAAAATCTCCATTCCCACCCCACTCTGGGGCCAGCCAGAGGTGGTATTTGCTGGTTCTCAAAATTTCCGCTACCGGTTCTCCAGAACCTATCAGAACCAGCTGGATTTCACCCGATACATACACATATATACACACATACAGTATAACATACATACAGTACATACACAGACAAATGTGTCAATTTTTTTCAACTTTCAATTTCCAAACATTAGGGGTGCTCAAATGTTGTGACAAGCCTTGGGGATTGTAAAGATATTTTGGTTACTTTAATATAATTTAGATGCGCTTGGTAAGTAGCTACATAAATATCATAGCTCTTTAACATTTTGTTTGTTTCATTTACATATGCATATATATCCATCCAGGTACATTTCATGCAGGGGTGCTATTCAGCAGGTTTGACAGGTTCTGGAGAACTGGTAGCGGAAATTTTGAGTGGTTCGGAGAACCGGCAAATACCACCTCTGGCTGGCCCCAGAGTGGAGTGGGAATGGAGATTTTGCAATATCCTTCTCCCAGGTGTGGGGAGGGAATGAGGATTTTGCGGTATCCTTCCCCCAGGAGTGAGGAGGAAATGGGGATTTTGCAGTAACCTTCCCCTGAAGTGGGGAGGGAATAGAGATTTTGCAGTATTCTTCCCCTGCCATGCCTACCAAGCCATGCCCACCGAGCTACACCCACAGAACCAGTAGTAAAAAAAATTTGAATTCCACCACCGGTTTCATGCTTGAGGCAGGATTTGATCTCAGTCTCCTGCTTCCTAGCCTGGTGCCTTAACCACTAGACCAACCTGGCTCAATTTATCCACATTGACTGTTAGTAAACGGAATAAAAATGTGAATATTTTGTGAACAAATTTTGTTACTGAACTGTGCAAAGCCTAGATCCGTGATGGCGAACCTATGGCACGTGTGCCAGAGGTGGCACACAGAATTCTTTCTGCTGGCACGCGTGCTGTTGTCCCAGGTCAGATCTCCGTGGTTGTTAAGTCCTCACCGTTACGACCCGAGCTACACTCGCCTGTTGCTAGCCGCCGCTGATTGGTTAAGCCGCGGCTAGCAGAAGAAGCGGGAGCCGGCAGCAGTTCTGATTGGTTGTTCCGGCTTGACAGCTAGCTATTTAAGCAGCTGTCCAGCGAAGTCTCACTGAGGTGATTCAGCAGAGTCTAACCGTTAGTTATTAATGTTAGTTATGAGTTAAATAAAGTTCTTATTACGACCAAGCCTTGGACCCGCTTTGTTTGTTCACAGTATTGAACAGTGGTGTTTCTTTCTTGAGCTTCTGCTTCCTTGCAAACAACGAAACAAGCTCACGAAAGAAAAAAGATATTACCTCTTGCCACACTGCTGGTGTTGGAATGTCCTGCCTACTGCTGGCCAGCTGGTCTTCGGGCCTCTGCTGTCCATGTGCGCATGCCCGCACATATGTGCATGTATGTGCATGTGCATGTCCATACACGTGCATGTCTGTGCATGCGGGCACACACTCCTTTCAGTTTGTGTATGCGCGCGTGTGCAGTTTGGCCACTCGGTGTCTAAAAGGTTCGCCATCACCGGCCTATATCTTGATTTAGTTTTCCCATTATGGATAGGATGGCAACCTAGGCATATTAGCAAGAATTGTTTGCGTGTATACAGTCTAGCTGTACAAAACACCAGACAATGCATGTTGTTCTACAAATGTCATCTGGCCTACTTGAATGTCACTCTACTGTAACGATGCATTCGCGTCAACCAAGGTGAGAAAGACCAACATGAGACATTTCAGCGGTAAGAGCTGATCAATTCACTATAATTTGTGAAGAAGGCATCCAAATTTCATTTCTGACTTCCTATATCAAATGGCATGGAGATACCAATAGGATACCAACACTATGACAATACAGATGCAATAGAGCAGGGGTCTCCAACCTTGGTCCCTTTAAGACTTGTGGACTTCAACTCCCAGAGTCCCTCAGCCAGCAAAGCTGGCTGAGGAACTCTGGGAGTTGAAGTCCACAAGTCATAAAGGGACCAAGGTTGGAGACCCCTGCAATAGAGGTCTTAGCATATTCTTACAAGGACTGGGGAATCTTTCCTCTGCTTGCATACCTTAAATAAAATCATGATAATGTTTACTTTTATTGAGAAGAATGGGAAGCTGGAATGGGGAAGTAAAGAGGAACGCAAATATCAGATAAGATACACCATGTATAGTGGTCAGTTCAGGGGTGGGTTGCTCGGGGTTTGCAGGGGTTCGGGAGAACCTCTAGCTAAGATTCTGTGCAGTTCAGAGAACCCCCGAATCCCACTCCTGGCTGGCGCCTCCCACCCCTCCCCTCCCCTCCAAGGAGTCCCCATGTGGCCCGTTTTGGATGCAGGGAAGTTACAAGGTTCTGGAAGGGCGAAAAAATGGGCCTACCAGAAGTTCAAGAAGGCCAGAAATGGGCCCGTTTCCGGCCTCCAAAGGGCCTCCGGAGCCTGGGGAGGCTGTTTTCACCTTCCCGGAGGCTCGAGGAAAGCCTCTGGAACCTGGAGAGGGCAAAATGTCTCCCACCCACTGTGGTGCAGGAAGCCGACTAGGCCTCACCCACCATGGCCATGCCCACCCAGCAACCAGGCAAAGAACCCCTTGCTAAAATTTTTGAAGCCCACCCCTGGGTCAGTTGTAACTCCAGTAAAAACAGCCAGAGTCACACAGTTCTTCTATGTGGAGGAATCTCAGGAGAAATCTGATGACCCATTATTTTCCTTCTCCCTCTCCCTATAGTTCAAATTTCCTCAACATGAACTCTGGATTCTGTTGTTAGCTTAAGACCAGGGGTGAAATGCTCCCGGTTCGGACGGGATCATCCGATCTGGTAGCGATGGCGGTGGGTGGTTTGGAGAACCGGTAGCAAAAATCCCTACCCGCTGAAAAAATGCTTTTAAAAATAAAAAAAAGCCTCTGATGATTGCGCGGCTCAGCTGGGATCGTCAGAACCCTTTAAAAGTATTTTTTCTACAACCTCTTTGGCCGAAGAAGTTGTAAAAAAGTGCTTTTAAAAGGTTCTGGCGATCAGGCAACTCAGCTGGGATCGTCAGAACCCTTTAAAAGCTTTTTTCCCTCTGGCAATCCCAGCTGAGTTGACTGATCATCACAGGCTTTTAAAAGCATTTTTTTACAACTTCTTCAGCTGAAGAGGTTGTAGAAAAAAATGCTTTTAAAAGTTAAAAAAAAAAAGTTGGCCACACCCACCCAGTCACATCACACACACACCAAGCCACGCCCACAAAATTTTACATTTCACCCCTGCTCAAGACTGTATAAAAAGTATACCTGGGCACAATAGGAAGCATTAAGATTTGAAAAGGATGGCTCAAAGAATAACAAAGTTGGAAGGGACTTTGGAGGTCTTCTAGTCCAACCCCCTGTTCAAACAGGAGACCCTCTACTATTTCAGTCTCTCCAACTTTTAAAAATCTCCAGTGATGGAGCCCCGAGAGCTACTGGAGGCAAGTTGTTTCACTGGTTAATTGTTCTCACTGCCAGGAAATTTCTCCTTTGTTCTAGGTTGGTACTCCCCCTGATCAGTTTCCATCCATTGTCTCCTGTCCTGTCTCCAGGTACTTTGGAAAATAGATTTGACACCCCTCTTCTTTGTGGCAGCCCCTCAAATATTGGAACTTTCTTTCTTTTTTTTTTTATTGAAAGAGTTTTAAAAAACAAAAACATTTTCCCCCTTTTTTCCCCCCTCCCTCCCAAAAAAAAACACAAAAACCCTTCCCCCCTCCTTCCCCCCCCCCCGGCTTCCCGGGTCAATCACAAGGTATTGTTATACATAAACCAAACATAGAATAAAATTTTCCCTTCCAATCCAAATAACCACATCCAAAGCTTTTCATCTCCCAACCCCCTCCCCATTACATAAAATAACTTTCTAATTATTCAAAGGCAATCTGATATTTCTTAATCTGATATCTATTTTGTAGATAATCAATCCATTTTTTCCATTCAATTAAATATCTTTCCTGCGTATTGTCTTTTAAAAACGCCGAGATTTTAGCCATCTCAGCCAAATTAATAACTTTCAATATCCATTCTTCTATTGTAGGTATCTCTTCTTTCTTCCAGTATTGTCCAATCAACAGTCTTGCTGCTGTTATTAAATTCAGAATCAATTTAGTCTCAATCCCTGTACAATCCGTTATAATTCCCAAAAGGAAAAATTGTGGCAGGAACTTTCTAAGATGTGGATTATATTCTCTGCTTCAGGAGATATCCATATGAATCATTACCTTTCTTGCTGGAAAGAAGAAAAAACTGATCTCATGTAAATTATTTTCTTCCCACACTCTGATGGGACTGTATTGACCTCAATATAGGAAAAGTGACAAAGATAATTTGTTGCATGAAATGAAATGCGGAGGGCTCCGTTTGCAGTGATTCACCACAGAAATAAAGTTTTTAGCCCTGGATTAAATTATGGATGGGTCTAAAAAAACCATCCAAAAAAATCAATCTGGTAAATCACATATGGATTATATTATTATATATGAAGTGAATTTGAGGAGGTTTGCTCCAGTTCTGATTTTTGAGCTTGTACACCAATTCAGTGATTAAAAAAAAAAGTTGGCCACACCCATCCAGTCACATCACACACACACCAAGCCACGCCCACAAAATTTTACATTTCACCCCTGCTGAAGACTGTATAAAAAGTATACCTGGGCACAATAGGAAGCATTAAGATTTGAAAAGGATGGCTCAAAGAATAACAAAGTTGGAAGGGACTTTGGAGGTCTTCTAGTCCAATCCCCTGTTCAAACAGGAGACCCTCTACTATTTCAGTCTCTCCAACTTTTAAAAATCTCCAGTGATGGAGCACCCAGGCAAGTCGTTTCACTGGTTAATTGTTCTCACTGCCAGGAAATTTCTCCTTTGTTCTAGGTTGGTCCTCCCCCTGATCAGTTTCCATCCGTTGTCTCCTGTCCTGTCTCCAGGTACTTTGGAAAATAGATTTAACACCCCTCTTCTTTGTGGCAGCCCCTCAAATATTGGAACTTTCTTTCTTTCTTTTTTTTTTTTATTGAAAGAGTTTTAAAAAACAAAAACATTTCCCCCCTTTTTTTCCCCCTCCCTCCCTCCCAAAAAAAAAAAAAAAAACCTTCCCCCCTCCTTCCCCCCCCCCCCCCGGCTTCCCGGGTCAATCACAAGGTATTGTTGTACATAAACCAAACACAGAATAAAATTTTCCCTTCCAATCCAAATAACCACATCCAAAGCTTTTCATCTCCCAACCCCCTCCCCATTACATAAAATAACTTTCTAATTATTCAAAGGCAATCTGATATTTCTTAATCTGATATCTGTTTTGTAGATAATCAATCCATTTTTTCCATTCAATTAAATATCTTTCCTGCGTATTGTCTTTTAAAAACGCCGAGATTTTAGCCATCTCAGCCAAATTAATAACTTTCAATATCCATTCTTCTATTATAGGTACCTCTTCTTTCTTCCAGTATTGTCCAATCAACAGTCTTGCTGCTGTTATTAAATTCAGAATCAATTTAGTCTCAATCCCTGTACAATCCGTTATAATTCCCAAAAGGAAAAATTGTGGCAGGAACTTTCTAAAATGTGGATTATATTCTCTGCTTCAGGAGATATCCATATGAATCATTACCTTTCTTGCTGGAAAGAAGGAAGAACTGATCTCATGTAAATTATTTTCTTCCCACACTCTGATGGGACTGTATTGACCTCAATATAGGAAAAGTGACAAAGATAATTTGTTGCATGAAATGAAATGCGGGGGGCTCCGTTTGTAGTGATTCACCACAGAAATAAAGTTTTTAGCCCTGGATTAAATTATGGATGGGTCTAAAAAAACCATCCAAAAAAATCAATCTGGTAAATCACATATGGATTATATTATTATATATGAAGTGAATTTGAGGAGGTTTGCTCCAGTTCTGATTTTTGAGCTTGTACACCAATTCAGTGATTAAAAAAAAAATTCTTACAAATGAAAACTGTCCCTTACACTGTAGCTGCTTGTTGTTTACTGAATGCTGAAGTCATTGCCTGCTTCATTGGATAAATAGAAAACATTGCAAGTATATAGTGGCTAAACATAAACTGGTATTACTTACAAATTACATTGGTATATCTCATTGATAAATTATGTGTTTTCGATACAAAAATGTATACAAAAATGTAGTGACATTAAAGGTGTTATGTTGATACTTTATCACGTTCACCTATCTAGAATAAGTCCCATATGTTTCCCATGCAATTCTACTGTTTCTGTGGAAATTAACTAGAATTTTAAGTGTGGTTTGAATTCTCTAAAAGACAGAAATAATTATTCCAAGAAAATATTCCTCATTTGTAGTTGTAAATATGTCAAAACATTCATCTTCAGTGAAAATCAATGGACACAGATAGTTTAAAATTTCCAATGTGTTTGGGTAAATGCAGCAAAAAGGAATATTACTTTAAGATTTGCATATTTAATTATGGCATTTTGTGTTAATACGGTATCTGTAGCTCATTTCAAGCAGATTAATAAAGATAGTAAGGATTTTTAAAATACAAAGAACTATAGATTTTCCTTATCTGAAGTTACAAGTATCAATAATCTTGAGATTTTCAATATTCCTGCTTTTCAGTGGAAATGTGTTTTGATATCCATTATTTACACACAAAAATTCAAGTCTACTAGAGTTTTTAGTTTTAATATGCTATTTTAGTTTCATTTTAGTTTTGGTATTTTATTGGAATGAATTTGGGTGGTGATGGTGAACAAATTGCCTTTATGGGCTAAACTGGAAAGTTATTGTATTTATACATTTAAAGCTTGGCAGTTGTAAAGCACACATTTTTTAGCATTAATTTAGCATTTTCAACTTTGTCAGTAGTAAGGTGTATTTGAGTCCTGTTAGGTGATCGGTATTCAATTTGATACAAAATCTCCCATATACCTAACTCTCTGGCATAATTTCAAACTAAAAATCAATGCTAAAACTTTTTATTGTAAAGAATGTGCATAAAATGCCATTAATTAAACTCGACAAATCGGTTATTGTTAAATAATACTTTTAAGTCTTTTCAAAACTACAAACAGAATTTTCTCGCCATCAACTCCAAAACTGAGGTATATCCACTTAAAACGTTTTTTGATAGCCCAATACTGACTTTTAGCAGCTTCTAAAATACCTGATATGTTATTAATATTGAGGAATTCCATTTCAGAATCCAAAAATATTTTTTCTTCTGTCAAAGCTAAAAGAACACCTATAACAAATATACAGGAATTTTGGAATCAAGAATTGGAAACTCCAGTTATTTTTACCCAGTGGAATCATATTTTGAAGAAGTTTATGTCTTATGATTTAAAGTTGAAATCAATCCATCAAAAGATTGTTTTTTATATTTACTGAATACCATCTAGAATGTTTCACAAAGGATGGAGTAATGATTATTTATGTTAGTGTTTCAAGAAATCTGAGGATACTTAATCTCATGTGCTATAAGGAATAACAGCCCTTTGGGAGAAATATTACACAATAAATTGACAGGATTATTGAGAAATCTCTGGTTTTAAAATATATGCACATGTTCAGAACAAAGATGGATTTTCTGTGCAATAACAATAGCAAAAAGAATAATCTTTAGGGCATGAAAAAATAATATAATTCCTAATACAAAAGTATTTGTTTCTTTATGTGCAAATTAGCAATTTTTGAGGAGGTTATATATACATACTTTGATACACAGGATTTTAAAGATCAATATTCAGTTGAAGCCAGAACTTTTCCTTTGGCAAGATCACTACGTGTACACAGATGGAAAGATTCAACACCAACTACTATGAAGGAATGGGTGGTGAAGTTGACAGGTTCTGCTGAAATGGATAAATTTATCAATTTAATAAATTATGAAAAAGACCATGTCTATATTTATTAAGTAACTGGAAGTTTTTAATGGACTTTTTGCATGAAACTTTTAAAAATGATTTATGGTTTTGATAATTAGATTGCATAGATTTTTGAAAGAAGTATAACATGATATAACTTTAGAGAGAGGCTAAATAAGTTTGTACTTACAGTAGTGGCCAAAATTGTGGAAACCTTTTGGGAAAAGTGTATTTTCTAAAACTAGCTAATAACACCACTTTTTTTGGAGAAGTACCATCAAATTATAAATCAATGGAAAGATAATTTAATTAAGAATGTAATACAATAACTTTTATGAAGGATTTGCTATTAGAATAGCAGTTACAGTATAAAGAAGAAAAGTGATACACGTAGAAAAAACAAGATATGCAAAAATTATCATGTCAGTTAATACTTAGTTGGGTAACCTTTAGCATGAATTACAGCCTTACAACATCTTCCCATAGAGTGAACCAAATCTTTGTTCTGCAGCTGTTATAATGTGAAACCAAGATTGAATGATTGCTTCTATTAACTGGGTTTTATTGCTAGGTCACCTCTGAATAACAAATTTCTTTAGTTGGCTCCATAGATTTTCAGTTGTGTTAAGAAAGGTCTGGGTTATTCCCAGGCTATTCCAGCGGTGAAATATGATTATCTTGAAACTCAAAAAAAAAAAAAAAAAAAGTGGTATTATTAGCCATTCAACCTCAAAAGTACACTTTCCCCAAAAGGTTTCCATAATTTTGGCCACTACTGTACAACGCTGTGAAGAATATCGGAAGCCATGTTATTTTTTTTTTCTTCAATTTTTTTCTTTTCTTTTCTGGCACTTTTGGCTTTCTCTTTGCTTTCTTTTTATTTTTCTTCTATGCTTTATAGTAGCTTCAGTTAGCTTTTAACCTTCTTGTTTAAAAGTTTTAATAAAAATTACACCCGAGAAAAAGAGAGAGAGAGAAAATGAAATATTCTGCCTGTTAGAAAATGTCCCATTGTCTCTTTCTGTGGAGAAAAAAAATCATGGGACAGACTTGGAGGGTTATATACTGTATGTATTCATTTATAAAAATTTCCCTTGTTTTTATACAAAATATTTTTATTTGATGTACACATGTTAGAAAATAGATTAATAGAAACTATTTGGTAACAAAAAACCTATTCCAGGCACAATTAGGAAGTTATTATGTGATTTCCTTGAAATAATTCCAGAGACTGGTATAAAATGGCTATATATTCAACTAAAATACTTCTGGATTTTATAGTTTGGCATGGCTGAATTATTATTACTATGGAGATGTGCCTTAGAGAAATCCTATAGCTATGTTCTTTTTAAATAAACAATTAAAGGCTATTACTAAGGTAGATCTTAGCAATTTGCAATACATTTGCGATAACCAGTTAGCTTTTACTATAATAATAAAAGAATGGAAAATCATCTTAACAATATTACATGCCTTTCTTATATTCTTTAGATGAAATTAATCCAAGAAAAGAATGTTTTCATGATTGAAGGCGTCTCCAGATGTTTTTAAAGGGCTGGTCAAGTTTATTATATGGCCTAATTTTAGTAAAATGTTGGAACTTACTATTACGCAGATTTATTAAGCAAATATTATTGTTCAATTTTGAAAAAAACAGTACTTAGATTCAAGATACATATTTACACTTCGCCTAGGAAGTGGCTCTTTCTGACACAATAGAATGCATGTTATTTTGTCATCCAGGTTATTTTTAATGTGTCATTTCTGTTTGTACCTTTTGTGGGACACAAAAGGAAAAGAGTAGAATAGCAATAGCGACGGAAATTAGCTTTGAAACAAGAGCTTAGCAAGTTTGGGTCAGGTATTTTGCATTTTCTAAGCCATACGGTGAAACAATAGGAAAGTAGACACTGAAACACCAACGAGTTCATTTGCGGACAAGCCACAATTCTTCCTTTCCAGGACAAAATTAGATTTTGGATGTGACAGCCAGGGATGCCTTAAAAGGATTGACAGAAGGGAAAGCATGTGAAAGCAATTTTGGGGCATTCTGGAGAAAACAGGGATGGGCCGTTGTGTAGGAGGCATAGATAGACACCTGAGCATAGGACCAATGGAGGATAAATGGGGAACGTAATCAGAAGAAGCCCCAAATGGAAATGTCTGGTGGGAAGAACAGGATAGAGGTGTAAGGGACTAGAAATAAATGGCTTCCTTCCAGCACAAAGTGTTTCTATTTTAGCAAGTAAACAATAGCTCTAAAACATAACCTAAAGTAAATGTCATGAGGCCTCTCAGCTTTCTGTCTGAATGACTCATTCTGAGGCAACAATTCACTGGAACTCCTATCACAACGTTGGTTAGAGCTTGGATGCTTTTGCTTATGTCACAGTATATAACTTTCAAACTTTCCTTTCCCTTAACCCTTACAGTGCGCCATGTCCTGTCCGCTTGCGAGAAAACGGGCTTCTCTGGTTGGGCGGCTATCCTGATATTCTTGAACAAATATATTACCTTGATTAGGAAGAGTTAACTGCTTTCTATGGAATCTCACAATTAAGCCACATAGCTCTGCACTGTCTATGTCCGTGATGGCGAACCTACGGCATGCGTGCCACAGGGGGCACGCGGAGCTGTATCTGTGGGCACGTGAGCGTTGCCCTAGCTCAGCTCCAGTACACATGCAAACCGGTAGTAAAGGTAAGTAGAGCCCACCCCTGTTCCGGTCCCACCGGCAGTTCGGAAACGGGCCATTTCTGGCCTCTGGGGGAGGGTGGGGAGGAAGGCCATTTTCGCCCTCCCCAGGCTCCAAGAAAGCCTCTGGAGCCTGGGATGGTGAAAAACAGGCCTACCATGCCATCACATGCCAAAAGTGGGGGCAGCGGGGAGAGGTTATGCGCGCATGTGCAGGATGCATTGAATTATGGATGTGAGCACGCTTACACACGCCCCCCCCTGCACTCCCCCAGCTTTTGGCATGCGACGGCAAAAAGGTTAGCCATCACTGGTCTACGCTGATGGGAAATGGCTCTCTACAATTTCAGTTGTTTTCTGGTGAAATGCTGGATGAAACTAAAAACTCTGGCGTGCAAAGAATGTTCTCCATCACTAGATAACGCTAGCTCAAAATCAAGGCAGCCAAACCAGGGGTAGCTAAAGGTCTGAGGTTGAAACGACAGAGAAACAACCAGTTTCTTTGCCTTCCACATCTGAGACCAGGCTAAGAGAATGGTGGCTAAGTTTAAAATTAACACTATCTGTAGCCTATCTGTAGAAGATCAAACATAAGAAAGATTAAAAAGAAATAGAAATTCAGGGTAATCCATAGGAATAAGGCATGACTTCAATACACAGAAACCCACAGAAATCTGTGAAAATAAGAAACACAGAAACATATAGAGGGAAAATATATGCACACAAACAAGAAAACAGAAGATAGATAAATAAGAATCTATAGGAGTTATAGGAAAATCCTGGAAATAAGTGATAGCTTTAGTTTTCTTTCTTTCTAGAGGTTTTGGTACACTAAAGGGAGTCAAACATCACTTATCTGTGGTCTGTATTAGTTCCCACAAAGAATTGTTGTACACATGTTATTTTTGTCCTGTGTTGGACATGACTGATCTTTGTCCCAAGAAACAACATGCTAAATGAATGGATATATTTCATCATCATTTATCAAGTTGAACAACTTGGCATTCTTCAGCCTAGGTGTGTCAAGAATACAACTCCCAAAATTTCCATGCTGGGATTTACATTACCTTAGCACGCTTGTTAAATCATTTTTCTATGGACTTTGGCCAAGTGGAACAGAGAACCATTCAAAAGTGCTCCTTTCCAATTGGCAAAGGTGATACGGCGCACGAAAAACTAATGGGTTAAAGCACACTATAGTAAGATGGCTACTTAATGATTTATAGTTATCACAAAGAAAAACAAAGCCATATTCCCTACTTCCATTCTGGATCTGGTGTACATGAAACTGTCATGCTTAGAGACGGGTTTCCTAGATCCAAAAAATAAGATTTCTGATGAGATCTAAGATCAGATGTCTTGCTTACATGGTTTCTTTATAATTAGGGGTTGCAGCTAAACCCTGGGACTGCATTATTGCAAGAAGTTAGCTGAATTCTTTCAGTTGGGTATATTGGGTAAAGGTGTGGTCCGCCAGCACCCTGTGGAGCTGGCAACGGAGTTGGACAGCGATGAGGCTGAGGAAGAACATGGGCCAGTCCTGCAGGGCCCTGCTTCGGAGCCAGAGATGGGGCCAGGGCCGTCTGGAAGTGATGTGTGGACTCCAGAGCCTCCAGAGGCTGACAGTAGTGAGGCAGAGGAACAGGAGGAACCTGTTCCTAGTGTATGCAAGAGAAGAACTGCCAGAAGGCAAGAGCAGCTCAAGCAAAGAGGACGACTCGGGAGTAGGGCCAAGCCTCCCATAAGGCTTAAAAGACTAGCAACGGCGTTTGGGCTCTTTGTCGGAAAACAACATTGATAGACTGGCTCTTTGTCTTGCTGCATTTATTTCTTGTCGGTGTCTTCTGCTTTTGAACTTTTGCCAAGAAAAGCCTTTGGCAGTTTGCCTAATTAGACCAAGGTTGGTGATAAGACTGAAGAGTTGTCTTATGAAGAATTTGCTTTGATTTAGTTTGGACTACACTGAGAATGAGTTAATTCTCAGCTGTTCTAATAAAGTCTGTTTGTTTTTGGACTGATTGCGTCTACTACTACCTACTTGGGCCTGGGTTACAACAAAAGGAGTTTAGCCATTTCCCCAAAGAGAACAAGGGCTGCAGGTTTATCAAGCAGTCAGAAATAAGGAAACTGTAACCCACAAATTGTCCCCATCACCCTCATTAAAATGGCCGTGCTTCAAACATAGTTCCTCTCTTGCCTGTCCACAGCTGCTAAAACTTCTGGCTTGTGGTCAGAAGCTGTGGACAGTTCCTGGTCCTCTGAAGTCACTTGGCTTAGCCTTTGTTCTTTGCCACAGAGGCTTACTCAATAAAGATATTCTGAGACATTATGAACATCATCGACAGTTTACAAGAACAGCTGTTGTTCATGGGAATGAATCTACAAGGAATGCAAGGATAATGCATTCTGCCATAACAATAATCACCGGGGATGGAAAACAGGGTCTTTCTTTAGGCCTGTGAAGGATCTCATTGAAAGCCACGACCAGCTATGAGCAATGATTCGGATTAAGAGAGCAGGCATGTAAATTTAGAAGAAGAAAAAAAATCAAGACTATAAAATACTGTTCCTATAAAGGTTTGTCACCTCACTGTTCCACACTGTACAGATATATATATGTAAAAAAAGGAAGATTGGTCCTCTTTGTTACTATAAAGTCCAAAAGTCTTTATACTTGCCCATACAATCATCCAATGGTCAATAGTAATTATTCAGCAAAGCTGTCTCACTGATGGAAACCTACATTACTCCATGGTAGGATCATGGAGCATATGAATTAGAATTTAGAATTTATTTATTTTTATTGGCCAAGTGTGATTGGACACACAAGGAATTTGTCTTGGTGCATACGCTCTCAGTGTACATAAAAGAAAGGATAAGTTAATCAAGAATCATAAGGTACTTAATGATAGAATAGAATAGAATAGTAATAGTAAAATAGAATTTTACGATGTAAAAAGGATGTTGAGACTCTAGAAAGAGTGCAGAGAAGAGCAACGAAGATGATTAGGGGACTGGAGGCTAAAACATATGAAGAATGGTTGCAGGAACTCGGTATGCCTACTTTAATGAAAAGAAGGACTAGGGGAGACATGATAGCAGTGTTCCAATATCTCAGGAGTTGCCACAAAGAAGAGGGAGTCAAACTATTCTCCAAAGCACCTGAGGGTAGAACAAGAAGCAATGGGTGGAAACTAATCAAGGAGAGAAGCAACTTAGAACTAAGGAGAAATTTCCTGACAGTTAGAACAATTAATCAGTGGAACAACTTGCCTGCAGAAGTTGTAAATGCTCCAACACTGGAAATTTTTAAGAAAATGTTGGATAGCCATTTGTCTGAAATGGTGTAGGGTTTCCTGCCTGGGCAGGGGGTTGGACTAGAAGACCTCTAAGGTCCCTTCCAACTCTGATATTATATTATATATTATATAGAATAGAATAGAATAGAATAGAATAGAATAGAATAGAATAGAATAGAATAGAATTTTTTTTGGCCAAGTGTGATCGGACACACAAGGAATTTGTCTTGGTGCATAAGCTCTCAGTCTACATAAAAGAAAAGATACTTTCATCAAGGTACAACACTTACAACACTTAATGATAGTCATAGGGTGCAAATTTAATACTTAATGATACAACACTTAATGACAGACATAGGATACAAATAAGCAATCAGGAAACAATATAGAACCGTTATAGCAAACCTATGGCACATGTGCTGGAAGTGGCATGCAGAGCCATCTTTCTGGGTACGCGAGCCATCGTCTGTTGCTCTTCCGGGTTCCGGCGCACCGGCCAGCAGGTCTTCACATGTGCGGGAGAACCAGAAACCGGAAGAGCAGCTGCCCGGTGAGCATGCGTGCACTGGGCAGCTGCTCTTCTGGTTTCCATCATACGCATGCACACCGGCCACCCGATCTTCCAGTTTCTGGCATGCACACGTGCGCGAAGACCAGCTGGCTGGTGCACGTGGGTGCACCAGAAACCGGAAAATCATCCTCCTGGCGCACGCACGTTCCCGTTTCAGCACTCGGTGCCGAAAAAGTTTGCCAACACTGATATAGAACATTATTCTTGAGCACCGACCCATGTTTTAAATGTCAATTAAAGTACAACAAGAGCAAACCAAGAAACAACAACACTTGGCAACAGCAGGAAAGTTGAAGAAAAAGATAGAGAGGCTAATTCTGGCGACACAAGACCAAGCCTTAAAAACAAACACATATAAAACCAGAATTGCGAAGAAATCAAAGAAACCAAAGAAACGGTAGACCACCTAGCCAGCTCTTGCAAGAAGTCTGCATTACAAACAAAGGCACGGCAACAGCAAGAATAATAAGAGCATATTGGAATATCTGCAAGAAAGACTACTTGACTGCAAGCAAAAACTGATAGAACCACAACACAGATGAAGCCATAAAAGATGAAGAAGCTGAAGTGTTCTGCGACTTTAGATTTCAAAAAAGAAGTATCTGCTGCATGACACCCCAGACTTAACTAGTGCCAATAGAAAGACAAAAAAAAGTTTGGAGAATGGACATCGCAATACAGAGGAAAAGAGAAAGAACTGGACAAAAATCACAAAGTGAAAAGAACTGTAAATGGAAGTAGAACGGTAAAAGGAAACAAAGACAGTATTAATTGTAATAAGCTCTTTAGGTGCAATCCAAAACCATATGGAGCAATCCTTGAAAAAAAAATTTACCATTAATCAATTGTAAAAGTCAGCTTTACTTGGAACATTCCGCAAAAATACATTTAATTTATTAAACAACAATATCTGCCTATCCCAGCTCCTTGGGAAGGACTTGATGAGTGGACTAAAATGCCAAATCCATCAAGACATATTTCTAAGAATGGAAACTCTACTATAACCCAGAAGCTGTTAAGTTCCTGTGAGATATCCAAGACATGCTTGGATAGTCCCATTAAATCCTGCCAATCTAGAGGCACTGATCCATTTAATGCATGTGTTAACCACTCTCTGTCAACCTGCTTTCCTTCCTTCTCTATACTGTCTTCCCAGTCCCAACAATCATGGCATACCGATAACTTTCCTCTAACCAAGGAACAAACCCCAGGAGTTGCTGGTTCTTTCTCCTTCCACTTGTTTACGGACACTCAACTGCCTTGTAGTAAAGATATACATTCCCACCACTCTGTTTCCTTTGTCATATGAACATTATGAGAAATGAGTACAAAGTAATAAATCAAAGAAACTACACAGAGCAGGAATTAGCTTACTGCAGTGCATGCCACACTGTTCTCCGTCTCTTGCCGTCCTTGCAAATCATCCTTACTTCTATCATATTGATACTTTGCTTCATATGGTAATTGCCTTTTGGCTTTTAAACTTTTCAGCTCATCAATTCCATCCAATCAGTTTATTCAGTCCTTCCTTTCTTCCTGAAACATTTACTCTTCATACCACAATTCCGTCCTCATTCATACTCTCTACATGATTAAACTATTTTAACACACTCCTTTTGTACCCTTTAGCCACTTGTGTATTCCAGCCATATTAATTCATACTTTCCTTTGTTCTTGACCCAATCTTTTCCTATTTTACGACACACACTTCTTCCCAATGTATACAACTTAACAAAAATATTAATGAAATATATTACTGGCATTTTTAAAAATTTTCTTGACAAATGTTCTTTCTCATAACAGACCACATATTACCAACTACTTTATCAGCAGCTCGTGCTTCTTCCCAGCTTTCCTATCTTTAATTAACATAATACCGAGGGATGAAAATTAATCCACTTGCTTTCATTTTTAAAAATATATTTATGCTTATATTTCAAGTCCACACCACTTTCCCTATTAAACCTTGGTCTTTGACACATCAATTTTTCAGATCCAAGATGATCCCTGCACCCTATTTATTTATCTAAGAATCCAGGGAGAATATTATTATACTGCTTCAAAATATGTGCAAACAATGTATGAATCTCAACAAGTTCTGATCTGAAAAATTGCATCCAGAAACTACAATAGGTGACTACGTGCAGAGTTTAGACTAACTAAATTGTGAGAAGAGGAAACAGACCGTGAATCCTGTTGAGAGCAAATTCATCTTCAGTTATAGATATTTCCTGCCTGCCTTAAGGTTCACTAAGGTTAGCATTCCCCCATTCACTAAGGTTAGCATTGCTCGTCAAAATCAAAAATCTACAAAATGTTATCCAAGTGCTTATCAGTTGGCATGGAAGACTACTGACCTCATGCATCCAGATGCTGAAAGGTTTCTCCCAGGAGTCTTTTTTCACCAAGTGAAGATAGGCGTTGAACAGAATGAGATAAATATAGCGTTCCAAGAATTGCAGGCTCCTTAGCTGTAAGGTCTGTGTCTTTGCTTCCTCTTTTGCAGTTTTCCCCTGAAATCAGTAATTTTAAAAGGATTTAATGGTGGGAATCAGATGCCCTTCAACTCATAGATGGGCAGGTTGATTTGCATCTTAACGAAGAGTATGAAGGGGGGGGGAATCAAAACACAGCTGTAACAGCTCAGGCACAATTCTGGGTATTATTTCTTGATCAAAAGCTATAGACCAGTTGGGATGAGCTCTCAGAGCGGTTCCTTAGCCACCTACTTGTGTTGTAAATGTTGTACCTTGATGAACGTATCTTTTCTTTTATGTACACTGAGAGCATATGCACCAAGACAAATTCCTTGTGTGTCCAATCACACTTGGCCAATAAAAAAATCTATTCTATTCTATTCTACTCTACTCAACTATGGTTGATGTCAAAAGCGAAGTTTGGTTAGATCTGATTACTGAGCCTCTGTGGCTCAGACTGCTAATGCAGTCTGTTATTTTTTTTTATTTTTTTTTATTGAAAGAGTTTTAAAAAACAAAAACATTTTCCCCCTTTTTCCCCCCTCCCTCCCAAAAAAAAAACCCCTTCCCCCCTCCCTCCCCCCCCCCCCGGCTTCCCGGGTCAATCACAAGGTATTGTTATACATAAACCAAACATAGAATAAAATTTTCCCTTCCAATCCAAATAACCACATCCAAAGCTTTTCATCTCCCAACCCCCTCCCCATTACATAAAATAACTTTCTAATTATTCAAAGGCAATCTGATATTTCTTAATCTGATATCTGTTTTGTAGATAATCAATCCATTTTTTCCATTCAATTAAATATCTTTCCTGCGTATTGTCTTTTAAAAACGCTGAGATTTTAGCCATCTCAGCCAAATTAATAACTTTCAATATCCATTCTTCTATTGTAGGTACCTCTTCTTTCTTCCAGTATTGTCCAATCAACAGTCTTGCTGCTGTTATTAAATTCAAAATCAATTTAGTCTCAATCCCTGTACAATCCGTTATAATTCCCAAAAGGAAAAATTGTGGCAGGAACTTTATCTTCTTCTTCAGTACATTTTGAATAATCCACCAAATTCTTATCCAAAAGACCTTAATTTTCTTGCAAGTCCACCAAATATGAAAATATGTAGCATCATCACAATCACACCTCCAACATTTCGCTTGGATATTAGGATACATACATGATAATTTTTTGGGATCTAAGTGCCATCTATAAAACATCTTATAAAAATTTTCCTTAAATTCTGTGCTTGTGTAAACTTAACATTTCTAACCCAAATTTTCTCCCATGTTTCCAACATTATTGGTTCCTGAATATTCTGTGCCCATTTTATCATACAATCCTTTACCAAATCCTTTTCGAATCTATTTCAAGCAACACATTATACAATCTCTTTATATGCTCCTGGGTCTGATTTCTAATTTGCTTTATTAAATTTTCCTCCCTTTGCATTATACCAATTTTTGATCTTCTTTCCATCTAGCACTTATTTGCCCATATTGAAACCAAGTATAATTCCTCCCTTCTTCATTTAATACCTGTAATGATTTTAATTGCAATCTACCTCCTTCAGCATACAAAAGTTCTTTATAAGTAATCATTTCCTGTCTCTGTTCTATATTTATATTCTCTATTGCATGTCTAGGGCTCGCCCATATAGGAATCTTGTAATCTAATTTATAAGAATATTTTTCCAGACCATAAAGAGCACTTCTCAACACATGATTCTTAAAAGCCCTATCCTCTTCTTTCTTCCAGTATTGTCCAATCAACAGTCTTGCTGCTGTTATTAAATTCAAAATCAATTTAGTCTCAATCTCTGTACAATCCGTTATAATTCCCAAAAGGAAAAATTGTGGCAGGAACTTTATCTTCTTCTTCAGTACATTTTGAATAATCCACCAAATTCTTATCCAAAAGACCTTAATTTTCTTGCAAGTCCACCAAATATGGAAATATGTAGCATCATCACAATCACACCTCCAACATTTCGCTTGGATATTAGGATACATACATGATAATTTTTGGGATCTAAGTGCCATCTATAAAACATCTTATAAAAATTTTCCTTCCAATCCAAATAACCACATCCAAAGCTTTTCATCTCCCAACCCCCTCCCCATTACATAAAATAACTTTCTAATTATTCAAAGGCAATCTGATATTTCTTAATCTGATATCTGTTTTATAGATAATCAATCCATTTTTTCCATTCAATTAAATATCTTTCCTGCGTATTGTCTTTTAAAAACGCTGAGATTTTAGCCATCTCAGCCAAATTAATGACTTTCAGTATCCATTCTTCTATTGTAGGTACCTCTTCTTTCTTCCAGTATTGTCCAATCAACAGTCTTGCTGCTGTTATTAAATTCAAAATCAATTTAGTCTCAATCCCTGTACAATCCGTTATAATTCCCAAAAGGAAAAATTGTGGCAGGAACTTTATCTTCTTCTTCAGTACATTTTGAATAATCCACCAAATTCTTATCCAAAAGACCTTAATTTTCTTGCAAGTCCACCAAATATGAAAATATGTAGCATCATCACAATCACACCTCCAACATTTCGCTTGGATATTAGGATACATACATGCATATACACATATAGACGCACACACTACATATATGTAATATATCCAGTGGTGGGATTCAGCCAGTCCGCACCTATTTGGGAGAACCAGTTGTTAACTTTCTAATTATTCAAAGGCAATCTGATATTTCTTAATCTGATATCTGTTTTATAGATAATCAATCCATTTTTCCATTCAATTAAATATCTTTCCTGCGTATTGTCTTTTAAAACGCTGAGATTTTAGCCATCTCAGCCAAATTAATGACTTTCAGTATCCATTCTTCTATTGTAGGTACCTCTTCTTTCTTCCAGTATTGTCCAATCAACAGTCTTGCTGCTGTTATTAAATTCAAAATCAATTTAGTCTCAATCCCTGTACAATCCGTTATAATTCCCAAAAGGAAAAATTGTGGCAGGAACTTTATCTTCTTCTTCAGTACATTTTGAATAATCCACCAAATTCTTATCCAAAAGACCTTAATTTTCTTGCAAGTCCACCAAATATGAAAATATGTAGCATCATCACAATCACACCTCCAACATTTCGCTTGGATATTAGGATACATACATGATAATTTTTTGGGATCTAAGTGCCATCTATAAAACATCTTATAAAAATTTTCCCTTAAATTCTGTGCTTGTGTAAACTTAACATTTCTAACCCAAATTTTCTCCCATGTTTCCAACATTATTGGTTCCTGAATATTCTGTGCCCATTTTATCATACAATCCTTTACCAAATCCTTTTCGAATCTATTTCAAGCAACACATTATACAATCTCTTTATATGCTCCTGGGTCTGATTTCTAATTTGCTTTATTAAATTTTCCTCCCTTTGCATTATACCAATTTTTTGATCTTCTTTCCATCTAGCACTTATTTGCCCATATTGAAACCAAGTATAATTCCTCCCTTCTTCATTTAATACCTGTAATGATTTTAATTGCAATCTACCTCCTTCAGCATACAAAAGTTCTTTATAAGTAATCATTTCCTGTTTCTGTTCTATATTTATATTCTCTATTGCATGTCTAGGGCTCGCCCATATAGGAATCTTGTATTCTAATTTATAGGAATATTTTTTCCAGACCATAAAGAGCACTTCTCAACACATGATTCTTAAAAGCCCTATCCACTTTTTTCATAAAATAAGTACGCATGCCATCCATATAACAAGTCATAACCTTCTATATTCAAAATTCTTTCCTCTGTTAAGTTAAACCAGTCACTTATTACTGAAAGGGTTACTGCTTCATAATATAGTTTAAAGTTAGGCATTCTTAAACCACCTCTTTCCCGTGAGTCCTGTATTATTTTCATTTTAACCTCGCCTTTTTACCCTGCCATATAAATTTATTAATCCCAATCTGCCAATCTTCCAAATTTTTATCCTTTTAATTATTGGTATCATCTGGAACAGAAACAAAATCTAGGTAACACATTCATTTTAATAGCAATCCTTCCCAATAGGGATAACTGCAATTTCTTCCAGACACTCATATCATTCTGAACTTTTGCCATAGCAAGTCATAATTATTCTTATAAAGTTTCTTGTTCGATGAGCTAATATAGACCCTAAATATTTAACCTTTTACTACCTCAAATCCTGTCATTTCCTCTAGTTTTTGTTTCTGTTGTATAGACATATTTTTAATTATCACTTTTGTTTTATTCTGATTTATTTTAAATCCTGATACCTTTCCATATTTATCAATTACTTCCAACAAAATCTACTTGAATTTATAGGATTCATTAACGTAACCACTACATCATCTGCAAAAGCTCTAACTTTATACTCATATTGTCTAATCTTAATTCTCTATTTTCATTAATTCTCGTATTTTATCTAATAATGGTTCCAGGGTCAAAACAAACAATAATGGTGATAAGGGACATCCCTGTCTTGTTCCTTTCGCAATCTTAATAACTTCTGTCAAACTACCATTTACTATAATCTGTGCTGTTTGCTCTCCATAAATCGCTTTAATTATTCTAATAAAACAGTCTCCAAATTGCATTTTCTCTATTAATTAAATTAAAAATCCCAATGCAATCGATCAAAGGCTTTCTCTGCATCCAAAAAAATAAGTGCCGCTGAAGTATTCTTCTTTTCCAAATATTCCAATATATTAATAATCTGTCTAACATTATTCCTCATCTGCCTCCCTTTTATAAAACCAGATTGATCAGTATGAATTCTTTGTTGTAAAACTAACATTAATCTATTTGCTATTATTTTACAAAATCTTATAATCATTATTTAAAAGTGAAATCGGCCTGTAGTTACCAGGTTTAGAGCAGTCTTGCTCCTCTTTGGTATCAGTGAAATAAAAGATGTTTTCCATGACGGGGTATTCCACTCCTAATTGTATCTGATTAAATAATTCTTTAAGTGGGCCTAATATTTCATCCTGTTTTTTATAATAAGTTGCTGTAAGACCATCTGTACCAGGGGTTTTCCCCATTTTTAATTGTTTAATTGCCTCCACTATTTCTCCAGTAGCTATCGGCCGATTCAGCTCCTCCCTCTGTTCTAATGTTAGAATATTAACCTTATAATCTTTCAAATAATCATAAATGTCCCTATTCAATATTTTGTCTTTTTGCATATAGTGCAGTATAAAATTCTGAGAATGCCTTTTAATTTTATCCTGTTGATATATCTCTTTACCTTTATATTCTATTTTTTGTATGACACGTGCTTTCTGTTTCTTCCTTAAATTATATGCCAACCATCTCCCAGGTTTATTTGCATTACAAAAGGTATTATGTTTAGCATATTGTATATTCGTTGCCACCTGGTCTGCCATTAACATATTAAATTGACTCTGTAATATTTTTATAGCCTCTTTAAGTTTGTGATCTTGTGGGTTTTGAATTAATAACTGTTGCTTCCTTTGAATTTCTTCTTCCAAATACCTACGCTGCCTTTGTTTATTATTCCTTTGCCTATTGTCCAAGTAAATCAATATCCCTCTAATAAACGCTTTGCTCGCCTCCCACACAGTTCCTATAGGTGTCCCTTTGTACATATTAAAATCAAAAAATTCTTTCAACTGTTTCTTACAATAAGTTACATTATCCTCATATCTAAACAGATTTTCATTCAACCTCCATGTTCTACCACCTTTTTTCCCTTGTAATAATTCCATCCATACTGGGCTATGGTCAGTTAAACACCTCGGAAATATCTTCGTTTTCTTCACCCTAGAAAGCAAGTCATTAGAAATTAAAATAAAATCAATACGTGAAAAAGATTGATGCCTATCAGAAAAAAAAGTAAAATCTCTCTCATCTGGATTCCGTAACCTCCATATATCTCTAAACTCAAAGTCTTCCATCATTTCAAAAAAGGATTTTGGTAATTTTGCATGTATAGGTATCTTCTTGGAGGAGGTTCTCTTATCCCTTCTTGTATCAATTACTCCATTCCAGTCTCCTAATAAAATAAACGAACTATAATCCCAGAGGGTCAACCTCTCATGTAACATTTTGTAAAACTTTTCTTGTTGCTGATTAGGTGCATAAATACCTATCAGCAAAGTCTTTTTTGCATCTATCACCAGTTCAATAGCAATAAATCTTCCTTGAATATCTGCCTCAATTAGCTTAGCTGGTATATCCTTCCTGATATATACAACAATTCCATGCTTCTTTTCCAAAGCTGATGCAACAAAATGGTTACCCAATTTTGAATTAATTAAATATTTTTGGTCTGATAATTTTATATGTGTCTCTTGCAAACAAATCACATCATTTTTAAATTGTTTCAAGTAGTGAAATATTTTCCTTCTTTTCTGAGCTGAATTCAAGCCATTAACATTCCATGACAAGATTCTATTTGCCATTACTGGCCTCCTGAAGCTTTGAAGCAGACAACGGAAGCTCCTCCTCCGGTATCTTCCGTCTAGCTCCTCCCACAGCTTCCATAATGGGATCCTGACTTTTACTTTGAGACTGTTGCTCTTCTTTACGCTTAAGGGCTCCTCTTGTCACCCTTTGCTCTTGTGGTTCCTCTAATACTGGCAGCAATAAAGGCTCTTGGATCACCACGCCTTCTTGAGTCTCTTGAAGTTTTTCTATCACTTCTATTTCGACTTTCAAAACTGTAGAAAGAAAATCCTTTGCCTTTAAAACAGTGTCAATTCTATATCTCCTTCCTTGATAGAATAGTGTCAGTCCAACTGGCACCTCCCATCTGAATTGAATCTGATGTTTTTTAAGTTCTTGTGTAAAAAGCAAATTCCTTCCTGTCTCTTAACATCTTTGAAGGAATCTCTTTCAACACCTTCAACTCCTGTTCTCCAATTTTAAAGTTGTCTGATATGAAACTTGCAGAATTTGATTTCTCATAGTCCTTTTCACAAAATAAACCACAATGTCCCGAGGAAGCTTTCTCTGTCTTGCAATCCAAGAATTAACTCTATATATTTTATCAATTTGGTAAGCTACCTCTTGGGGGTCCACTTCAATAAATTCAGCCAATGCTTCTGATATAATTTTTCTTAAGTCTTCTCCTCGCTCTTCTTGCATACCACGAATTCTAAGAGCTCCTTCTATAAGTTTATATTGTAATATCACAACCTGATCTTCATTTTGATCCACTTTTTTCTGAACACCTTTCATTTTGTCTTCTAAATGCTTATTTGACTGAGAGATCTGTTGCATTTCCACTTCCAATCCTTCAATTTTTTTACTCAGTCCTTGAACTGCCATAAGAATATCTTCTTATTTTTGCATTAAAATTCTCCATCATCTCTTTTGCCTATCTTCAGAAAGTTTTAATTGTTCTTTCAATATTTCCTCAAGACTTGGTTCAGATCACCTTCTTCCAGAAGGCTTTAAAGGTTTAGCTGCCATTCTGTCTTCAAAAGAATCAGGAATTCAAACTTAATAACTCTCCTTCCTCCTTTCAGTATAAAAACTCCGTTGTAACAATCCACAAATAACGCTACTTCATCGTACTAAAAAAATTTTACTTTCACTTTCAGACGCCATTTTAAAAGTCAATTAATCAAAGACAAAGAAAGGTTTCAAGTTTCAAAAAGGGAGTCGGTACTTGCCGTGCTGATTCTACATCAAAGATCGAACGCTTGTGAAATTCCCGTCTGCTTAGAATATCAATCAATTTAATAAGTCCTTTAGAGCAGAAGCGACATTCCTCTCCTTTTCCTGATAAAAACAGGAGCGTGCTGAAGTTGGAGGGAGTGGAATTCGGTGGGGTCATAAATCCAGGAAAATTCGCTCTTGAGAGCAAACCCCCTGTCAGACCTGCCACTCTTCCACAACTCTGATAACCTCTTTCACCCAGAGGTTATGCTAAGCTCAGTGAACAGTGATTTTTTTTTCTGTTTCACTGACTTTTACAATCTTCTAACACGGAGTGCTCTGTTAGAGCACCCAGCAGGAGGGTGACGTCACTGGAGCCTCCTAATGCAGTCTGTTATTAACAGCAGCTGCCTGCAATTACTGCAGGTTCTAGTCCCACCAGGCCCAAGGTTGACTCAGCCTTCCATCCTTTATAAGGTAGGTAAAATGAGGACCCAGATTGTTGGGGGCAATGTTGACTTTGTATATAAATATACAAATAGAATGAAGACTATTGCTAACAACTGGAAGGGGGCCCAGACTCACTTAACAAATGTCTCACTTAACAAGAGAAATGTTGGGCTCAATCGTGGTCGTAAGTCGAGGACTAGCTGTAATTCAATCATATCAATGGACAGACACAGTACACACAATCCTCACTTAATGAGGGAAACTGGGACTGGAATTTCCATTGATAAGTGATGGTGTTAAAGCACCACATCACGTGACCGGTGGCTTAGTGAAGAAATTCTGAACACGTGATCAAGGAAATTGTGCAGCCAAAGTAAAAATGAGGTCTGGTTACAACTACCCCTTGTTCAGCTCCGTTGTAAGTTGGAACGGTCACTGAACAAGCATTTAAGCAAGGATCACCTGTACAATTATACGGCTTCAATGAAAAACTAAGAGAGGGATCTTTCGTTTGTTTCCTTCTTTAAGTCCAAAAGGAGTTCATGGCTGGGGAATAATTACCGTATATACTCGAGTATAAGCCGACCCGAATATAAGCCGAGGTACCTAATTTTACCACAAAAAACTGGGAAAAACTATTGACTCGAGTATAAGCCTAGGGTGGGAAATGAGGCAGCTACTGGTCAATGTAAAAAATAAAGATAGAGCCAAGTAAAATAACATGAATATTTATTGGAACGAAAAACAATAAAAGTGCAAAAGTGCAAAATGTTCAGCGCTCATTTTTATTATGCAGCGCCCCCTGCTGGACATCTATCAAAAATACAGTACCTTTTAAAAGTACATCGAGACGTAGACTCGAGTATAAGCCGAGGGGGCCGCTTTTCAGCACAAAAAACATGCTGAAAAACTCGGCTTATACTCGAGTATATACGGTAAATCAATGTTTGAAAAGCCAACTTTACAATCACCTTAAGATCAGAATTTTTCAATCAGCTACTTTCTTTGGATCACAAACCTTAAGGGGAAGAAGGAAATGGAGACAAATATGATTCAAAAGCCCCCAGAAGTCTTCAAATGGTAATGAAATGACTTATTCTAGAATCAGATTTCCCTGCTGGATTATGGGCCCAGCAGCAGCTACCCAACCAGTTAACAGCCCGGATAGAATTGAGATAGAACATTTAACTGTTTCAACACCCATGAAACATCTGTAGCATTCAGAAACATCTATGCCCAGCTGCAGCCTTATAAGATAAGGCAGAAGTATTCTGTGATCTCTCTTACTGAAAACTTAATGTACCTGTGGGGTAATTGCCAGAAGTTCAGGAAGAATCAGAAGATACTGAATTCATTATTTTGTAGCAACCTGATCTTACGAGGCGGTTTCCTATTTAAAGCATCTGCCATCTCCTACCTCCACAGTCGTGTCCATTTGCCAGAACTCTGTCTGGTTTTTAAATCATACATTTCTGCAGGCTTGCAAAGCAGAGCATCCACTTGTAGTGCTTTCAGACAGTCAAGCAGACTATAGATAGAGAACAGCAATTTTCTCTCCATATCTCAATTTCGATACCCCACTGGACAGTCAATGCTGCGGCTGGATGCCCTGCTCCAATATGACAGTCACAGGATGAAAGCAGTGGCGGGATTCAAATAATTTAACAACCGGTTCTCTGCCCTAATGACCAGCTGGGGTGGGCGTGGCCATGGTGGGCGTGGACAGGGGGTGTGACAGGCAGTACTTGGCCTCCTCCAGTCCGCTGGGAGCAAAAACGGGCCGCAGGGGGCACCACCCCTCCCCATACCCTGTTTTGGGCTTAGTAGGCCTCCCTGCAGACTCCTGAGAACAAAAACGGGGGGGGCTGTGCCACACTCCCTGCACCCCATTTTGGGTCTAGTAGGCCTCCCTGCACTTACCTGGGAGCCAAAATGGGGTGCATGGGGATTCCCGGAAGGAGCGGGGCCAGCTGGCAATTTAACAACCAGTTTGCCCGAACCGGCTGAATCCCACCACTGGATGAAAGGATCCTTGTGTACGTGTAACAAGTCATATTTCTGTATATGTGTGCTTAATCCAAATAAAATCCTGTCTAGATGCTTCAACAGTTCCATTCTCTCTTTTGGCCTAGGATCCAATTATGGTAAAGACTTCTGGAGTTATAATGTTTAATTACCTATGAAAATATCTCAGCAGCCACGTATGGAAAAACTTAATAGATTCATTTCAAGGCAAATATTAATGGGCTTATTTGGAAGGCAGTTATTCTTAAACCACATTTATGTGATTTTATTTCTTCCTGGTATTCAAAACTGCTCTAGTAGAATGTGATTAGATCTCAGAAACAACACTAGCAAGGTGCCTCTAAGAATCACAACATCCAAATTGACAGTCTGAAGTAGAGGATGAGGGGGGTATCAAATGAGTCATAGGTCATGAGTCTCTGCATGCCCAAGAGACCTAGTCCAGCCCTCCTTGAACACCTCTTATCTCCCGCTCATTTCCCTTGACCATTAGTTGGTCAGATTCTTGTAATGAGCTTATTAAATTTGCAATGAATCTTTATACTCATTTGAAGAGCCTGAATCTCCTGATTTCAACGGCGCTTGACAAATGGGTTGCTTTCAGAAGCTATGGATCCATCATAACTGGAGGTTTTTAGGAAGAGATTAGACAGTCATTTGTCCGGAATGGTATAGAGCAGTGATGGCAAACCTTTTTGGCACTGAGTGCCCAAACCGGACGTGCATGCACATTCATGTGTGCGCGCCGGAGTGCTGGAAACCGGAACACCAGCTGGCCAGTGCGCATGCCAGTTTTTTGGCTGTTTCAGGATGTTTTTTAGGTCATTTTTGGCCCCCAAAATGACCTGAAAACGGCCTGGAAACAGCCTGGAAAATGGCACAGAAAACGGAATGAAAATGGCATGGAAAACAGCTTTCTTTTTGGCTGTTTTTTGGGCCATTTTCCAGCGCTCCGGCACCTGTGAAGAGCAGCTGGCAATGGCGCATGGGCCCACAGAGAGGGCTCTGCATGCCACCTCTGGCATGCGTGCCATAGGTTCGCCATCACGAGTATAGGGTCTTCAGCTTGAGCAGGGGGGTGGACTACAAAACCTCCAAGGTCCCTTTCAACTCCATTATTCTGATAAATGAATGATTAGCCCCATCTTGTTCTTTTCAGGCAGAATATCTGCAAGCTATTGATCACAGGAGCAAGTAGGATACTTTTGGTTTATAATAAGAGAATTCTCCTTTGACTATATCTATGCAGGAAGTTAAAAATAGGTGGTTGTTGTTGTTGTTGTTAGTTGCAAAGTTGTGTCCGACCCATCGCGACCCCATGGACAGTAAAAATAGGTATAGAATGACAATTTTGAAGGTCCCTTATTTTAATAATGATCACTGACATTTTTCCCATTGAATTCTTCTAAGCATTCGACACAGCAAGATGGTATGTTGTAAAAGAGAAAGCTTTCCTTTAGCCATGCGTGTTTAATATTGGTTGCATTTTGCGCTTAGATGCATTCGTTTGTACAACACATGGGTGTACCCAAGGAACCCATTAATTCATGTTTAAGGGATTAGCTCAAGTGCCACACAACGTCTGGGTACACAACTGTACTCACAAGAAAGCAAGGACTGACACACAGAAATAACATTTAACATGTGAATGCCAAGGGCGGTAGATTTAGACAACTAAGCACAGACATAACAAAATATTGACTTTAGTAGCATCTATTCTATAGTAACCCAGTGATTACGCCACCTCAGTTTTAATTTTGATTAAATGAAATGCATATACTCAGATTCCATATGTTATGAATCACACGTTATATTATTTGCTCTCAAGTCATTTTTTTACTCTTGAATGTTACACATGAGAGAAATGGGATGGGGATTAATTACAAGTAATTAATAGTAGTAATTAAGAAGGTAATTTCCCAATTATCAGTTGGATGTCAGCGTTCCAGAAAAAGACCCCAACTCCAAGTAAAAACTCCGAAGCAATCATCTTTCAAAGTTCTATTTACTAGGATAGGTAAACTGGCACATCTGGGAAAACCCGAATCTGAGGGGACCGGGTTTTCCCTCAGTAAATCATCCCCTGACTCCGCAGTTGATCACATGCGCCAATCGCCATCCGTCCCATCTCAAGGCAGCACTCCGACCACTCCTTCTCCAGATGCAGGATCAGCCTGACCTTGACGGACAGGAAGAATGCTATCATGTCTAAAGACAACCCCCCTACTAAATCCTCGCTCCTACTCTCCCACACAAGAAAGTGGCAGCACGGAGGCTTCCGGCCTAATATGGCTTCCAAAGCTGACAGGTGTCCCCCGCCCCCTGGAGAAAACAAGACACCCTGGAAAATAAAACAGACAAAACACAAAAGATGGGGTTAACGCCTTGTACATAACCTCTTAACCCGAATCTTCCTTAAAGCATAACAGCATCCCGAAAGCAGCCACATGAAGCTGAAGGTGTTGACACCTAAAAACTTCTTTAAGGATAAGGTTTTAAAGGACTACGTGTTACAGCAATTTTCTAAAGGTGTCTTAACATGCGGGGGAAAAAACTAGTGACTTTGTCTGGTCTTGGAAGCTAAGTAAGGTTCATACCTGGATGGGAAATTGCCAAGGTATCTGAAACTGAACCGGGTACTAATATTTTTTTTTAATAAAAGCATCTCAGAAACAGAGAATAGCAAATCTGTCATGTTGCCAAGAAAGCTATATAAATATGAAGTCACCAGAAGTCAAACTTGCTACAAAAGTGATTTTTACAAAAAAAATTTATTCATGGCCATTGTATTACATGACAAAGGGACAAATTCATACTTGTTACTAAGTGGTTGCAAATCCTAAAACTTGATTGTGAATACTTACGGTAGCATATGATATTCCCACAAATGAACTAATCCAATTTAACTTCAGACTCTGGCTTTTCCGAAGCAAGTTGCAAGAATAGCTACTGAAAATGTTCCTGCTCCTCTTGCTCCTTTAGGGTACAGTTGAGTTACGTTTGGTGCACTTGGTGATGGTGTTAGATGATATGGGGGTAGATGATGAGACAATAGCTATATACAGTATTTGGAACCGAATCTTAGAATGTTTGCAAGTCCCATTCTACAGTCAAATTCCTAATAGCAATAGCAATAGCACTTAGACTTATATACCACTTTACAGTGCTTTACAACCCTCTCTAAGCAGTTACAGCCTATTGCCCCCAAAAATCTGGGTCCTAATTTTACCAACCTCGGAAGGATGGAAGGCTGAGACAACCTTGAGCCTGGTGAGATTTGAACTGCCAAATTGCAGTCAGTTGGCAGTCAGCAGTAGCCTGTAGTACTGCACTCTAACCACTGCACCACTGTGGCTCATAGATGTATAGATGTGGCTCACAATAGTCCTCCAAAGCAGAATATGTTTTCCCTCCATTTTTACTGTGGCCTTACACATAAAAATCTTAAGGAAGAAACAGAGTGGGAAAATGTGGAGAGAGAAGTATGGGTACTATGTGACCGAAAACTGCCTTAGTTGATTTAAGAATTACAACTCTGAGAGCTGGACCATATGCATTCACTACCAAAATCATACGTTTCAATATAAAATTGACTTCAATGTCCATGAGTACAATGCACAGATTATATGCCTGTGTTCCAAAACCGGCAGTTAAATGAAGAATTAAGTATATTCTCCATCTCATAATTGATCATAATGTGGTGGCTAGACCACAGGAGATGATTTCTGCTTTGTGGAGCTGGGTCAACTAAAACAATTATTCTATGCCAAGAAGTTGATGTTGACTTTTAGCAACCACATAGGCCAGGGGTCTCCAACCTTGGCAACTTTAAGGCTTGTGGACTTCAACTCCCAGAACTCCTCAGCCAACTTTGCTGGCTGAGGAATTCTGGGAGTTGAAGTCCACAAGTCTTAAAGGTGCCAAGGTTGGAGGCCTCTGACATAGGCAATATACTTCTCCAGGAGGATCTGTTCCCAACCTGATCTTTTAGGTCAGGGGTGTCCAAACTTGGCCCCTTGAAGAGTGGTGGACTTCAACTCCCAGAATTCCCTGGCCAGCATGAGCTATAAATATGAGCAAGTTGCTGGCTGGGGAATTCTGGAAGTTGAAGTCCACCACTCTTCAAGGGGCCACGTTTAGACATCCCTGTTTTAGGTGTACCCATCACAGCTGTGTCCCTCCATCTTGCTAATCATTTTTATTTTCACTTTTCCCAACCATTACAGAGTTCTCAAAAGAGCTTGCTCTTCGCATAGTGCTGTCTGAAATGTGATTAATTTAAACCTGATCTTTTGTGCCTTGAGTGAAAACTCTGCATTGATTGAACCTATAATTAATTTGTTTCTTTTCTTTATCATCCCTTGTATAAGATATTCTCCAAGAATTAATTAACCGCTAAAAATACAGTTCTTAACAATTTGTGTAACTGACAGTGGCCAGGTTGATATCCTCGCTTTCTGATATTCAGCTCGTATTCATCAATGCTGTGCGATCCAGTGCAACCCAACATTTTACTTCTGTGCTGCACCCTAGGAAAGTGGTTTTTTCCCCCTAAGCATTATGTCTCTTCTCCATCGGTTTCTATTTTGATGTTTCCCGTTCTTGCAGTGGTCATGAGCTTAGTCCAGTGTCGGCGAACCTATGGCACGCGTGCTGGAAGCGGCACGTGAAACCATCCTGCAAAGAATGCGCGGCCTCGCAGCCTATTCTGCGTTCCTGTGATCACATGTGTGCCGGTCAGCTGGCCGTTGCACGCGCGGGAGCGGCAGAACCCGTGGAACCCGGAAGAGTGGCATTCCGTCACACATGCGCAGGCTGGCACCCGACCTTCCGGGTTGACATTGCGTGCATGTGTGATGGCCAGCTGTTCATCAGGCGTCTTCCATGCTGGTATCTGGGTGTTCGGGTGCCGGCTTGTGCGTGCACGATGGACCACCGCTCTTCCGGGTATCGGGGCTCCCATTCATGCAAAGGCCAGTGGGGCCGCGCATACCTTGCGGGATGGTTTCATGTGCCACTTCCGGCACGCAGACCAGCACGCTGGCACGTCAAATGTTTGCCATCACTGGCTCAGTCTTTTTCAGGTTCAGAAAGGAACCAAAATTCTCCTTTTCTTCTTTGATTGTCTTGATCAAAACCAAACACCTTTCTACAAGTGGTAAGGAAATGTTTTAGCAGATTTCTGTTTTGGGGAGCCCGATCTATTAAAAATATGATTCTGTGCCAAAAGATTAGCATTGACTCTTAGCAATTGTTATTTATTGTGTTAGCAAGTTTACATGGCCGCCCATCTTATCCAAGTAATTCTGGGCTATCAATAAACAAACACAACGTAAAATTCCCCTAAATCAGCGGTAAGGCCTGGGGGGGGGGCAGATCTGGCCGGTGGGGTGCTTAGATCTGGCCAGCGGGCCACCCTGGAAACAGCAAAGGACTGGCCGCAGGGCTTCTGCCAGAAAAACGGAGCTCAGGAGGGTCGCAGACGGCCCTCCCGAGCTTCGTTTTCACTGGCGGAGGCTTGCAGGAAACCATCACATCCGAAAAAAGAGCTTAGGAATCCATTTTCACTGGCAGAGTGCTTGGGCCACCATAGGTGCCCCCTACAGGAATGATGCCCAGCTGGCTATGCCCACCCTGGCCTTCTGGAATCAAACACAACCCGGATGCAGCCCTCAATGAAATCGAGTTTGATATCTCTGCCTTAAACAATAAAGAATTTTAAAAAATACGGGTAGTCCTCAATTTACCTCAGCGGAGTCCAAACTTTCTGTTGCAAAGCGAGAAAGTTAAGTGAGTTTTGCCCCATTTTATGATCTTTCTTGCCACTCTTGTTCAGTGAATCACTTGCAGTTGTTAAGTTAGTAACGGTTGCTAAGTGAATCTAGCTTCCCCACTGACTTTGCTGATCAGAAAGCCACAAAAGGTGATCACAGCATGCGTGGGACACTGCCAGTTGTCAAGTGTCTGAACTTGGATCACGTGCACGGGGGACGTGCTGCAGTAGTTGTGTGAAAAATGGTCACTTTTTTTCCCCAGGACCATTGTAACTTTGAATGTTCACTAAACGAATAGTTGTAAGTCGAGGACTACTCATAGTGGACACTCCTTACATATTTGTCTAATGGCAATAAATACATAAAACCACGCAAACCTTACTAACGTTCTGGCCCCAGCACCTGCAGGCAAATGAATCCCCGTAAGATACAGGGCCCACTAAGTTGCAAGGGACAGGGAAAGTTGGTCATTATTCCAAGAGAAAAATGGACAAACAGTGAAGCTGGCTGGAAGAATGGTCCACCGACTGTCCCATTTCAGTCAGTCTTCATTACCCAAATAATCACACCACTGAGTCAATATATGACACTTTCCATTAGGGTGAAGTGAATGGCAATTCTATTTCTCATTGATTTGTAGCTCAATAAAAACACAAAGGAGGATTTTTTTTTAAAAAAAATGCTTACTAGTTGTTAAAAGAATAAAACTGGAGGATTTAATAGGGATATTTTGAGGATAACATCTGAAGCATGATTTCAGTCTCTTAAAGCTTTTTCTTTTTCCTAGCAGAGAACTTGTTGGCTAGAAACTAAAGTTTTACATGTATGTATCAGGGGTGAAATGCTACCAGTTCGCTCCAATTCGGGCAAACCAGTAGTGATAAAAAGTACTAGTTCGGGCGAACTGGTAGTTAAAAAAAGCTACCAGTTCCTCCAAACTGGTATTTCTGACGATCAACTGTGCCGCAGGGTTCAGCAGCTCTGCCGCTAGGTTTAGCTTTCTAGCAAAGCTAAATCGCGCGGCACAGCTGACCCCCCCTCGCTATTCTACTTCCCAAGCCTCCTTTTGGCATGCACTACACATACGCGCACAGCACGTGCATTTGGCACAGCACGCATACGCAGCCAGCGAACCGGTAGCACACCAGTTCAGATTTCACCACTGGTATGTATATCTTTCTACGAAAGGGCTGGAAGCTATCAAGGTCTAAGTGAGGACTTCCCTTCTTCCCTGCTAATGGGGGCCCCTCCCATCTATCACTCTCAAAGTACTTTAGGCAGGAGTCTCTAACCTTGGCAACTTTAAGACTTGTGGACTTCAACTCCCAGAGCTCCTCAGCACTATTTAGCACTATTTAGGTGATCCTGATAAACCTCCAAGTGGCTTCAACAACTCTCAGAAGGAGTGTAAATGACTGCAAGGAATATAAATCCTTTCATTTTCCACCATTCACTCAGAATTGAAGAAGCTTCACGGATGAGAAGCGAAATGTCTTCAAGGAAAAACAAAGAAAGTCCAGTTGCCTTTTGAAAAAACACCTTTGGGACAACCGTGACCTGGATGACTGAGAATCTCCATAGACAGACTCCAGATGCTGAATAAATACTAATGTCTATGCCCATGATGGCGAACCTATGACACGTGTGCCACAGGTGGCACGCAGAGCCCCCTCTGCGGGCACGCCAGCCATCGCCCCAGCCCAGCTCCACCGTGCATGCACAAGTATCTCCTGCCAGCCAGCTGATCTTCAGGTCTCCGCCATACATGCGGGAGAGCGGGGCCTTCCCTGATCTCTGTAGGTTCCACCCTCCATAGGTGTCTCTCCATGGCAGGAATGGTGGAGAAAGCTAGGACGCAATGGGGGGAGAAATTGCAAAGATCGGGGAAGGCACGGAAGGCAGGAATGCAGGAGAAAGCTAGGACACACTGGGGGGAGAAACTATGGAGATTGTGAGCCCCACCCCTGGTACCCCGTTTTGGGCCTGAAAAGCCTCCTGCACCAACCTGGAAGCCAAAACGGGGGCCGGGGCGAGTGCGCAGGGGGGGCATGTGCAGGGACCATGCATGCATGTGCAGGGGTGGGGCGCATGTGCGAGGGCACACGCATTGCATTTTGGGGATTGGATCACACATGCGTGCATTTGTACTCGTGCACATGCGCTTTGGGCACTCGGCACCAAAAGGGTTAACCATCACTGGTCTATACTCTCTTTCTGTTTCAGTGTGATCCAGCAACAACATGTTGTGTCTTGCCCGCTCTCACCGCAGCCAGGGCCTTCTTATCTGCTTCCGAACGCTGAGGAATGTCCTAGTATGCCTCCCGGCCCCAGCCCTGGCTCCATGCCCAGACAGGCTGAGGAGGAGGAAGCACCTCCTGGCCCCAGCCCTGGCTCCATGCCCAGACAGGCTGAGGAGGAGGAAGCACCTCCCAGCCCCAGCCCTGGCTCCATGCCCAGACAGGCTGAGGAGGAGGAAGCACCTCCCGGCCCCAGCCCTGGCTCCATGCCCAGGCAAACGGAGCAACTAGACCCCTCCCCCTCCCCCACAGCATGTGAGCCTGAGGGAGGTCAATTACCAACAGCTGCCGACTGGAGTGACCCTCGCTTCAGAAGAATTGATAGGCGGCGGCGTCAGAAGGAAGGGAGGGGCAGGCCTGGATAAGTGCTGAGTCATGGAGCCACACCCCATGGCCTATATAAAGGATCTGCTTTCTGGCATTCTCTGAGTCAGGCAAAGTCTAAACATATCTTGCTGAAGTCACTTTCTGGTCTCCTGCCTGCCTTGAGGCCTTTGCTAGGACTTTGGCAGAGCTGCCGAGGCACGCCTGATTCGGATTTCCCTGACCCGGCCGTCAGCGGAGGAGTGGGACACGACACAACAAGGCATTCCAATATGGATTACAGGTAGTCCTCAATTTACAACGACTCGTTTAGAGACTGTCCCAAGTCACTGGAAAAACTGACCTATGACCGTTTTTCACACTTACGATTGTTGCAGCATCCCCATGGTCGCATGATCAAAATTCGGACGCTTGACAACTGGTTCTTATTTATGACAGTTGCCGTGTCCCAGGGTTATGTGATCCCCTTTTGTGATCTTCAGAAAAACGAAATCAATGGGAAAGCAAGATACATTTTACATCTGTGTTACTAGCTTAGCAGCTGCAGTAACAAATGTGACAAGAAAGATCATAAAATGAGACAAAACTGCCTCGCTTAGTAACAGAAATGTTGGGCTCTATTGTGGTCCTAAGTCGAGGACTATCTGTGTTGGAGCCTACAGTAGGGATTGTTTTGGGACTATTAGTTTTCTGTCACAGCACTTATTCTTCAAAAACAAGTGCTTCTTTTTAAGTAATGAACTTTACCGTCCTCAAAAGAGGATAAGACAATCAGACAAAAGAAAAAAAATATCTGAAGATACCACCAATACCCTTCACTGTGAACTAAATAGGACTTCAACTTTTTCTTTCATATTTTCTGTTGGCTAAACAACCCAAACTCCTTGAGATAATCCCTCATCACCAAATGCTTAACTCCTCATCTTGATGACAAGTTTCTACTTGGATGTGATAGCGGAAATAATTAAAAATGTCAAAACATTAAAACTATACAAAGAATTGGGATTTAGGAGACGTTCAGAGTTGTTGGTTCTTTGATGCCAACTTCATTCACAGGAATCTGATATAGAGGGGGTCACTTTGAGAAGCCATGCCATGCCACGTTCAATTTTGCAGCATCTAAATATCAGCATTTATACCTTGAATGATTTGAAATTCAGGGAACAGGTGGCAGAAGAGGAAAGGACAAAAAAACAACAACATTCTTTTTCCAAACATCCTTAAACTAATTTATTTCAGAATCCAGACCAGAATGTTTAGCATGGTTGATCTTCAGAAATATAAATAACAGGCACAAAATGATATTTTCCACTACATTCTGGAATGTTATTGTTTGTCTCACCAGGCGTGAAAATTATGCATTTAAGAAAGTCTGGGGTTTCCCCACCCCCACCCCAGTCCCCATTTGCAAATGGCTTGTGTGTTTGACAGGAAAGCCAGGGAAACAATTGATGCTGAAATTAAAATTATTAATGCATCCCAGTGGGAAACCTTTTACAAGGAAAATAACAGAAAAATAAACTAAGCATCTACAGCTGTAGAAAGAACCGTGGGTTTTTTTTTGTTTTGTTTTTTTGCTTTGGATCTGTTTGGACACCCATCGTGCCTGGCTTGTAAGGCACATGTTGATTTCCAATTGTGGATTTTGTTCCTTGACTTTCTATCCCACCTTGTCTTTGAACCATCGTACACATAGAAGGATGTTACCTAATTTTACTTCCCCATAAGTTAAATTGGATGAAGAGAAAGTAACAGATCACACTCATTCAGCAAGCTCTACTGAGTGGGTCTTAAGACTCAATTAAGCCTCACCCAAATCAACCATCAGCCTTGCCTATGGAATGAGTGCATGAATCTCTTGAAGACAATAACAATGCCGCCACTGTAAGTGATGCACTATGAATCATTATCGTGCATAAAGTCAAACGTCAATGATAAGACTTCAGATGAGTATTTGTCTCTTCAGGTACACTGATGAAGCCACCTATCTGTAACCTGTTGGATGACAGAAGGGGAGCCCTAAGTAAAAAGAAAACCATGGCAAGATGAGAATCAGAAGCAGATGGCTTATTTGGGTGGAAAAATCCATTGTAAGCTTTAATCATTATATGTAAAAATGGCTCTGTTTGTGTGTGCGTGCGTGCGTGTATGTTCCAGCATAACTCTGGAATGCCTCAAACAATTTCAACCAAACTTGGTACACAGATGACTTACTCTCTGGAAAGAAATACAATGAGGGTAAGATACCCTTAACACCCCTCGGGGTGTGTGTTCTGTTAAGATACAGCTTGTTGTGCCTTAAAATGGCTTCTACTGGATTGCCTTAAAATGGCGTCTACTTTACCGCACAGTAGAGTTGCCATGGTAACGTCTTCACAGTACTCCACAAGAGGGCTCCCTCTGGTAAGGGGGAAAATCCAAGATTAGAAATTGCATTTGGTCCAGACATTTTCAACAAGGCTTTGATTATTCTTGAGGACAAATGTATGGCCATGATCAATAAAACATAACTGCAACTCGGCCTGCCTGCACCACTACGAGACTGACGTGACATACTTCACACAGATTACACACGAGAAAAGAACTAAAACATCAAACAGCTTAGTACATATAACGCGGACAAGAAACCACTTCTAAATCAAGATCAGAAAAAAGCATACCAAATGATCATGGATCAGCTAGCAAAACAACAAGGTGGTATCATTTTACATGACGCTTCTGGGGGCACAGGGAAAATATTTGTAACTAATTTAATACTCGCCGAAATCAGGGCTCAGGATGAAGTTGCTCTTCCTGTCTAATACAGAATTAGGTTAAATAAATACTCGGGCAACGCCGGGTTATCAGCTAGTTGGAAATAAAACCAACTGCAACTTGGAATCGAACTATGAACAATCATGGAGGCAGCAGTACAAGAAGTAAATGTGCTGAAAAGATTAGGAAAGCAGTGGGCACTCTGAAGGATGATTCAATCAAGGCCACGCCAGTAATTGTTCACTCAATGACACAGATCCAGAAGCTTGTCTTAACTTTTATTTATAGACCATGTGAAAACATAAAGGGTTATCATGGATGATGAAGCAACGCTGGAATGGAGACAAATATCTTGCCCTAGCTCTTCTTTGTCTACGATGGTTTCCTACATTCAGAGAGCAGGAGGCACTGGCCACAGACATATCTTTGGTGATACATTTATACATTTGGACCTCTAGGTTCAAAATAATTAAACATTTTTAAGAAAGATGTTTAGAAATACACTGTTTTCAGTGGAGATCCATGGACTGATGTGGCAGACTTCAAGCTTATTAGTCCTTATGTTTTTTGGCAATAAATGTTTTTTATATGAGAACATCACTATTGTTGTGTCTTGTCCGCTCTCACCGCAGCCGGGGTCTGCTTATCTGCTCCCGAACACGGAGGAATGTATGCCTCCCGGCCCCAGTCCTGGCTCCATGCCCAGACAAGCTGCAGAGGAGGGGGCACCTCCCGGTCCCAGCCCTGGCTCCATGCCCAAGCAGGCTGCAGAGGAGGGAGCATCCCCCGGCCCCAGCCCTGGCTCCATGCCCAGGCAAACGGAGCAGCTAGACCCCTCCCCCTCCTCCACAGCATGTGAGCCTGAGGAAAGTTTACTTCCAACAACAGCTGATTGGAGTGACCCTCGCATCAGAAGATTGGATAGGTGGAGGCAATAGAAGGAAGGGAGGGGCAGGCCTTAATGAGTGCTGAGTCATGGAGCCACACCCCATGGCCTATATAAAGGATCTGCTTTCTGGCAGTCTCTGAGTCAGGCAAAGTCGAACGTATCTTGCTGAAGTCACTTACTGGTCTCCTGCCTGCTCTGAGGACTTTGCTAGGACTTTGGGCAGAGCTGCAGAGGCAAGCCTGATTTGGATTTCCCTGACCCGGCCGTCAGCGGAGGAGTGGGACACGACAACTATCACCAGCAAGCGTACAAGATAAAGTCAAATCAACAGTAGATTAATTATCCATCACACACCAGATGTGCATACATATGGCTAATACCGGTAGTTCTCAACTTACAATCATAACTGAGCCCAAAATTTTTGCTGCTAAGTGAAACAGTTTTTAAGTAAATTTGGCTCCATTTTATTACCTTTCTTGTCATGGTTGTTAACTGAATTGCTGCAGCTGTTAAGTTAGTAACAGATGTAAACTGAATCGAGCATCCCCTTTGATTCTGCTTGCCAGATGATTGTAAAAGATGATCCCATGACCCAGGGACACTGCAACCATCATAAATGAGTCAGTTGTCAAGTGTCTGAATTTTGATCACATGATCATGGGGGGGATGCTGCACTGGTCGTTAAGTGTGAAAAATGATAATTAAAAGTCACTTTTTTCAGTGCCATTGTTAATTTTGAAAAGTCATTAAATGAACTGTTGCAAATTGAGGACTATCTGTACCAAACCTAGCACATCTTGCTTGCTGAATAGGCTAAAATCTATTTGTTCAAATAAGGTTTTAAATGAATCTTCGTGGATGCACATTTGTTGCTCTGCTGGTCATTCTAGTTTTAGCATGTTGGGATTGAATGGTTTTAATTCTGTTTTGTATCCCACACTGTGATTACTATGTGTGGTTATACTGAAAGAAGAAAATGAACAAATATAAGCCGCATGATGCAATTTAGCATCGACAGTAGAGCCTACAGGCAAAAAGATCAGCCTCTATTGCTATGAGTTAAATGTCAGAAACATTTTATCAATAGAGCTAAACTCTTGCTAAGTATTGCAGAGCAAAGCACCTGATGAACTGCAAGATCTTTTTCAGATGTATGATTGTGGATCAGAAATGATCAAAACCTAAAATGAGATCCTGCCTTGATGAGACGTGTCCATTTCCCAGCCTATCTATTGTCTGTGATTATGTATGATTATTTTATATTAATCCAGATTTAGTTCTATTAAATACACCATATTTTTCTGAGTATAAGGCTCACCAGAGTATAAAATACATATTAGTTTTTAGGGAGGAAAATAGGGGGGGGGGAAATTCTGCCTACCAGATATTCATCTGGCTAGCATCCTTAGCCTGGTCAGCTTCAGCATATTAATTCGCTTGCTGGTTTTGAGGTTGGGGCTGGTTGGGGTTAAAAAACAGCTTCTAAAGCACAGCTGATCATCAGAGGGAGCAGCAATTAGAAAAGCAGGCAAATCATGGAAGATCACTTCACTTGCTTTGGGGCTGAAAAACAGCTTCTTGGAAGAAGAAGCTACCGTTGGAAGGAGCTCCAGTGACTAAAGCAGGCAAAGCGCAAAGCGCAGAAGGGGTAAGAGAAGGCAGCAGCTGTTCCAGGTAGCCATTTTGGGCACCATGCATCGCTTTTTAAGCCTCCAAACGTGTCGCGTTTTTGGGCAGTGATCAGCAGCGATGTGCTTTGGCAATCCCCACAGCGTTTGGAGGCTGAAAATGCGACGCACGGAGCCCAAAACACAAACCATTGTTGGTGGCAATCTCTGCAGCCAGGAAGAGGATGTGCGGAGGCCGAAGGGTGGGGGCCAGCGGGTGGGCAGGGTTACATTCGGCGTATAAGACACACCCAAATTTTCAGCCTCTTTTAGGAGGGAAAAAAGTGTGTCTTATACTCCAAAAAATACGGTAATTGAATTCTACAGAATACACATAGCACCACTGCTTACAAAAAGCGAGTGAATTATAAATAGCATAACAAGACGACATATTATTCATTTTATTCAACTTGCTCTCTTTCAAATGGAAAGTTAAAACAACTGCATACACTCAGATCCAAGTTGACAAGAAGCAGATGACGTTAGTTATGAATTATTTTTTAGGGTTTGCTCCCAATGAGCCGCTCACAGTTGGTAATGAGAAACTCTTGTATAATTATGTCTACATTTGTGGGAAGCTAGCAAAAATGGGGAGAGGAAGATCTCCCAAGCTACAGCCATAGAACTCTTCTAATCTAAAAGCTGAATTCAAAAAGGAGAGGCTCAAACAGTCTCAAGTATGTCTTTTCAAAAACAGCATGCAGAGACCCTCTATTTTTTTGGACACCGTCTTTTCTTTTCTTTTTTAACATCCTACGGTACCATAAATTGACTTCCTCATTTAAACCTATCCCAAACGGTAAACATTTTCTAAGTTGTCTGGTTTTTCTTGCTCACTTGCAGACAGAAATATAACTAAAATCGTTTGCTCGGTCCAAATAAAAATCCTATGTGTGTGGAAAAGCTCTAGGCAGCTTGAAGCAACTGTTAAAGCCACTGCTGGGAATCCAATAAAGTTTCTTCCAACTTCTATTCAATGCTCCCGTGTTTGCTCAGCTTCTTTATAGCTTCTTGAATCTCAGCACTTAGAAAGAGATTTCCCCAATACTGGAAAGTCCTTGTTGTTTCCTCCTGTTTCAAATATTGTTGGCATTTCATAACTTGATGCCCTCCAGATGTGTCGAGAATACAGCCCTCATAATTCATAGGCATCACTGTCCAGCATATGGTCAACACAAAGTTAAAAGGCACTAGTTTCGGAAAGCTTTATTAGCGCTAATCCTAGGTAAATACCTGGATTATTAAAGACTTATTATTAAAGACTTCCTGTTAAAGACTTCTTCAGCTTCAACAGCAATAATACAAGAGCAAACAACAGATTCAAACTTAATGTCAACCGCTTCAATCTTGATTGCAGAAAATATGACTTCAGTAACAGAGTTGTTAATGCTTGGAATACACTACCTGACTCAGTGGTCTCCTCTCCAACTCCTAAAAGCTTTAACCAAAAACTGTCTACCATTGACCTCACCCCATTCCTAAAAGGACTATAAGGGGCGTGCATAAGTGCACAAAAGTGCCTACCGTTCCTGTCCTATTGTTTCCTTTCAATATATGTTCCTGTATATAATGTTGTGACAAATAAATAAATAAAATAAATAAAAAGACCTTTCACCCACCCATAGATCCTAGTGGATTCAGGAGCAGAAATACAGTATTAGAATCCATTCTTTGTCTAAAGTAATTTAAGGCCACTCTTTAAGCCAAAATCCCTTTTCTAATGGACTAAATTAATGCTAGTAAGTGCAGTGCTGGAAGACTTTAGGTTAGGGAGAGACGGGAAAAAATCTATTTATGTGGTTGCTGAAGAATCAACACTGCCTTAATGGCACAAACCAAATGAATAAATAAAACTAAAACAAAAAAGAAGAGAATGTATAGAACATTTATGCACACAGACAATTGTGTATATAAATTTGATCAAAGTATTTCAATTAACGATAAGCCATACTTTCATTAATGATAAGCCATACTTCATTGTAACTCAACTCTGATTTATATCAATAAGACATTTATTTGCTTGATGCTTATAATATTAAATCTACAGACCATTGAGCAGATGGAGCCAACTACTTATCTCTCCAATGTTGAAGTCTTTTAATCAGGGGTGAAATCCAGCAGGTTCTGAAACCTTCTGGAGAACCAGTAGCAGAAATTTTGAGCAGTTCAAGAACAGGTAGCAGAAATTTTGAGTAGTTCAGAGAACCGGCAAATACCACCTCTGGCAGGCCCCAGAGTGGGGTGGGAATGGAGATTTTGCAATATCCCTCCACCAGGAGTGGGGTGGGAATGGAGATTTTGCAGTATTCTTCCCCTGCCATGCCTACCAAGCCATGCCCATCAAGCAACACCACGCCCACAGAACCGGTAGTAAAAAAAATTGGATTTCACCACTGCTTTTAACTATAAATAGAATACAGAGAATCGGGGTTTTTTTTGTCCAGATATCAATTTCCATGCGATAGGGATAAAATTCAAGGAAAAATTTGAAAAGTTTAAGTCTTGTCTCAAAAACTGAATTACTCATAGTAATTTTCTCTCAAGAAAAACAATTATAGGACAGCACACACAGATATGTTTAAATTAAGCATGAATGCTTAACCTAATTCAAATTAAAATTCCTCCAAGGGGAAGTAGCTTTTTTCAAAAACACTTTAACATAGGATGTGAAGAATGATCCTTGGAGAAGGAGTTTCCTTTATCCAGTTTTCAAGTCTTTCCTGGTTATTTATTTCAGCTTCAGTATTACAAAATGTTTTGCAATCATCAGGCAAAAATGTAGTAATGAAGAGAATAGAATAGAGTAATAGAATGGAGGTCTTCTAGTCCAACCCCCTGCTTAGGCAGGAAACCCAACACCACTTCAGACAAATGATTATCCAACATCTTCTTAAAAACTTCCAGTGTTGGAGCATTCACAACTTCTGGAGGCAAGTTGTTCCACTGATTAATTGTTCTAACTGTCAGGAAATTTCTCCTTAGTTCTAAGTTGCTTCTCTCCTTGATTAGTTTCCACCCATTGCTTCTTGTTCTACCCTCAGGTGCTTTGGAGAATAGCTTGACTCCCTCTTCTTTGTGGCAGCCCCTGAGATATTGGAACACTGCTATCATGTCTCCCCTAGCCCTTCTTTTCATTAAACTAGACATACCCAGTTCCTGCAACCGTTCTTCATGTTTTAGCCTCCAGTCCCCTAATCATCTTTGTTGCTCTTCTCTGCACTCTTTCTAGAGTCTCTAATTCTAATTCTCTTTCTAGAAAATTAGTGAACAGAACTTGGAACAGACTATCAGTACCGCTATAAATACTTTTAAAGAAGGTATTTATTTATGTACCTTTAAAGAAAGCAAAAAACTCTTAGACTTACAAGAAAAAGAGAAGCGTTCTTTAAAAACGTGGCTGAAAAGGAAGTACCGTATATACTCGAGTATAAGCCGAGTTTTTCAGCACATTTTTTGTGCTGAAAAACGTCCCCTCGGCTTATACTCGGGTCTATACGGCTTATACTCGAGTTTTTTTTTTTTTAAGCCCCTCGGCTTATACTCGAGTATATACGGCTTATACTCGAGTTGTTTTTTTTTCTTTTTTTCACATTTTACCGGACTGAAGCCCTGGCGGTGCAGTGAGAGGGCGGGGCGGGGGAGCCGCCAGCCTTCTCAGCTGAGGGAGGGAGGGTTTCCCCAACCGGTAGGTGCCTCATTTCCCACCCTCGGCTTATACTCGAGTCCCCAGTTTACCCCAGTTTTTGGGGTAAAATTGGGGACCTCGGCTTATACTCGGATCGGCTTATATTCGAGTATATACGGTAGTTAAATTTTCCTTCACCTTCCAGCTTGGATACTTTATGAAGCTGGAATGCTTACAATTACATTTTTAAACTTTCATGTAATGACATGTTTAGCACTGGGCTAGCTTGGATGGCAGAAAAATTGCGTTCCTCCACTGATGCTGAATTATTTTAGGCCTTGTCCATATGTTTACATTGTCTGTCTATTGCTATTGTGTACTCTAGGTCTGGTCTGATTTTAACCCTCCATTCACCACCTAGAGCAGTGATGGCTACCCTTTTTGCCATCGCGTGCCAAAAGTGGGGGGAGCACATGTGCATGCCCACACCCATAATTCAATGCGCCCCACCCCCCACGCATGTGCACGCGACACCACCACCCCGCTTTTGGGACACGATGGCATGGTGGGCCAGTAGGCCCATTTTTTGCCCTCCCCAGGCTCCAGATGCTTTCTTGGAGCTTGGGGAGGGTGAAAACGGCCTCCCCCCACCCCCAAGGCCCTCCAGAGGCCAGAAACAGCCCGTTTCCTGACTTCCGGTGGGCTCAGAAGGCTCAAAACTCAGCTGGCCAGCACACACATGTGCACTGGAGCTGAGCTAGGGCAATGCTCGCATGCCCACAGATGTGGCTCTGCGTGTCACCTGTGGCACGCGTACTATAGGTTCGCCATCACAGACCTAGAGTTATTGTTGTGGAATAGGCACCTATACAATTGGTAAAACAAATAAAATAAAATAAATGAATTTTCCTGCATTCCCTCACGATAGGCTTCTTATCTATCTTGTCAGGATCGCACACTGGCAATTCAATATATTATATATATATATATAATATAATAAAATAGAATAGAATTCTTTATTGGCCAAACGTGATTGGACATACAAGGAATTTGTCTTTGGTGTATATGCTCTCAGTGTACATAAGGAGAATAAAATACATTCATCGAGAATAAAAAGATACCACACTTAGTGATAATCAAGGTTACTAATAAGCTATCAAATCGGACCAGGAAACTAATAAAAACAATATAAATTGAAAGATATAAGCAACATGGTAATAGTAATAAGTGGGAAGAGATAGATACTAGTAAAGAAGAGAAGAATAATTGTAATATAGTCTTAATAAATTATTTGACAGTGTTGTGGGAATTAGTTGTTTAGCAGAGTGATGGCCTTCGGGAAAAAACTGTTCTTGTGTCTAGTTGTTCTGGTGTGCAGTGCCCTATAGCGTTGTTTTGAGGGTAAAAGTTGAAACAATTTATGTCTTGGATGTGAGGGGTCTGTAGATATTGATAAAGATATCGAGATGCGGAAAAAGAAGATAACTGGCAAGGTGCTGATTATTTGTTTAAAGCAGTATTTTTGACCCCTCAATCATACCCTAATTCCAATTGTCCTTTTCCTTCCTTGCATCAGAATCCCAAAGCTTGTTTTCTAGACAGGTAGCCTAGGGCCTAGCCTAATGTTAAGAGTAACCATTAAAACTGGTTTATCATTTCCATTTTTTCACACAGGGAAAGTCAGGTAACAGGACACGGCAAGAATATTCCACAAGACAGAAACAGTTTAAAAAGCATTATATACTACGTGTTGGACTGAATTACACACCTGGTTCAAATCCCATTGTTGCCAACAATTCCATAGTCTTCTACTTACTACATTTTGACCGGTGGCTCAGTGGGTAAGACACTGAGTTTGTTGATCGAAAGGTCGGCAGTTCAGCAGTTTGAATCCCTAGTGCCGCGTAACGGGGTGAGCTCCTGTTACTTGTCCCAGCTTCTGCCAACCTAACAGTTCGAAAGCACATAAAAAATACAAGTAGAAAAATAGGAAGCACCTTTGGTGGGAAGGTAACAGTGTTCCATACGACTTTGGCATTTAGTCATGCCAGCCACATGACCACGGAGACGTCTTCGGACAGCGCTGGCTCTTCGGCTTTGAAACGGAGATGAGCACCACCCCCTAGAGTTGGGAACGACTAGCACAGATGTGCAAGGGGAACCTTTACCTTTACCTTACACCCTTCTAATCTTCCTAGCTCTTTTAGATTTGTAGACTCATGTATGTATGTTTATGTGTCTGTGTGTGTGTGCATCTGTGTGAACATATATAGCTTGTTTTAATATAATACAAATATTTTATACTGGAAGATTTTTCATATTTCTCTAGACTCTGGTGTCTTTTCTATGCTTTTTAACTGACTGTAGCTTGCCTTCTTTATGCTGCTCTATGACCATCATAAAGATAAGATTTGATTGTTGCCATGAATTCAATAGGAAGCTCTGAACAATTGACCATTCTCTCAGACTTAGCATCTCCACCTATACCTGCGGAAAGGGGGAATATTTAGAATATGAAGAACTAACAAATAGTTAAGGTTTTTTTAAAAGCATAAGATAATATACACAGGAATAAGAACGTAGAAATAGAATATAAAGGTAAAGGTAAAGGTTCCCCTCGCACATCTGTGCTAGTCGTTCCCGACTCTAGGCAGCAGTGCTCATCTCTGTTTCAAAGCCGAAGAGCCAGCACTGTCCGAAGACATCTCCATGGTCATGTGGCCGGCATGACTCAATGCCAAAGGCGCATGGAACACTGTTACCTTCCCACCAAAGGTGGTCCCTATTTTTCTACTTGTATTTTTTATGTGCTTTCAAACTGCTAGGTTGGCAGAAACTGGGACAAGTAATGGGAGCTCACCCCATTACGCGGCACTAGGGATTCGAACCGCTGAACTGCCGATCTTTCAACTGACAAGCTCAGCGACTTAGCCACTGAGCCACCGCGCCCCCTAAATAGAATATAAGAATACTTTATAGAGTAAATAAGAATAGAAATAGAAAACAGAGAGTAGAATAAGATTTATATTTTGTATAATAAAATAGTGTTACGAGAAAAAGTCTTGTCTGGGTGCCCATGTTGTACTCCCTATTAAAAAAAAACCTAAGACACACAACCAAATATACTGTCAAAGTCTTATGTCAATCAACATCTGCTGTAACTATCAGCAACCACAAATTAGAGACAGAATGTCAAAGTTAAAAGAGAATCCAGAACAGGTTCAGGCAACCTACCACTCCTCGGATGTCTGGATGCTAATTGCTTACCCTGATCACTTTTCAAAAAATGACAAAAGTACCAAACTATTTATAGAAGAGATACTCTTCTGATATTCCTGAACAGAAATGAAAAGGTGTTTGTTTTTCAGAGCAGAGGGTCCATAAGGAATGCTGGCAATGAAAACGAAAAACATCAGGGTGATATAACACTTGTGGCGTCCTGGGTGGTCTCTGAACTTGCTTGTATTCTTGCAGATGTTTCATTACCCAAACTAGGTTACATCATCAGTGCTAGTAATAAGTGCAGTTTGCTGTCAGTTTTGCTGCACTCCTTACTAGCACTGATGTTGTTACCTAATTTGGGTAATGAAACATCTGCAAGAAAATAAGTAAGCTCAGAGAGTACCAAGGACCCCTCATGCCAACCCTGGGCTACAAATACTTGCAATATTATTTTTGTTTTAATGACATAATTCCTAAATAACAAGCAGAGAATGCTTGATAATTTCCTATGATGGCTTGTGAGGAACATGTTTGCTATTTTGGAAAATTTCAGCTTTCTTTTTTTCCTCATCATATGGGAGAGGGTTCATGCAAGATCAGTGGAAAAAAGATCAGTCCATCCATCCATCCATCCATCCATCCATCCCATCCATTCATCCATCCAATTTATCTTGACAACTTGCAACCAACTGGTGTTATAGAATATATACAATAAAGTGGCTTACCGTATTTACACAATAAAACCAGAATACAGAATCAAAATAAAATTAATTACGAACGATAGCCAGGAACAAATAATATTAGATATGCATTCTTTGTGAAATGGGATATATTAAAATTGCCTGCGCCTTTCTGACCAAGGTAGACAAGATTCAGACACAGTGACAACTGGATTTAAAATGATGGTTTCAATGTCCTGTCCTGACTTTGTAGCCGCAAGGAAAATATTTGGCATTCGAACCTGACATCTAGTGGTATTTTCCACACATTACATACACTTTATACTGTACTACAGATGTATGCAAAGCCACAGAATTATGTAAATAGTTGTCTACCTTATACATTGAAACTACATCAGGGGTGAAATCCAGCAGGTTCTGACAGGTTCTGGAGAACCGGTAGCGGAAATTTTGAGTAGTTCGGAGAACTGGCAAATGCCACCTCTGGCTGGCCCCAGAGTGGGATGGGAATGGAGATTTTGCAGTATCCTTCCCCTGCCACACCCACCAAGCCACACCATGCCCACCAAGCCACGCCCACAGAACCGGTAGTAAAAAAAATGTATTTCACCACTGGGCTACATTGAGGGAAGAATGACAGCAGAAAATGTGTCCAACTGAACACTGGTTTCCATTTAAAAAAAATACAAGAAGAGTCAGAGAACAGTCAAAAGGAGAGGAGAAATGATGTATTGAATAAAATTAAAGGAACAATAGGAAAGATGAGCATTAGGGGTAGTCCTTGAGATACAACTACAGTTGGGGCCAGAAGTTCTGCTGTTAAGCAAGGTGGGTGTTAAGTAAACTGCACCCAATTTTACGGGTTTTTTTTGCCATGGCTGCTTTTTTTCAGATCAACAGTGTTGATTCATTGGTTGCAACAGGAATTAGCTAACCAGCTTGTCACGCAAACTTGATGTCATGGACCGAGAATGAGTGATTGGCCCAAAGTCATCCAATCAGCTTTCATGCCAAAGGTGGGACTAGAATTCACAGTCTCCTAGTTTCTAGCCTGGCGCCTTAAGCACTAAATCAAACTGGCTCTCTATTTAGAACAGAATATAGAGAAACTAAATGGTTCAAAACTTGGAAAAGAGAACACTACATTTGTATATTAGCATCATATTCATTTAACATGTGTAAAACAGATCAGCAGAAATAACTGAGGGAAACATTAACAACTTCAGTTATGGTTATGATAGCAACCTCAAGGGCTGAATAAGGAATATCCCGTTGAAGGTGAAAATTCAAACGCCACTCCGCTGCTCAATATTTTAAAAATTAACATTAAGTCAATAGGCACTACCCACCAATTGAAAAGAGAAAAAGCTAAAAAGATGACCGATTTCCCCTTCTTAGACTCATAAACTAACAAGAATGGTGACAGTTGCCATGAAACCCCAAGAGGCCACAACACCTCCTCTTATTTTTTTTATTTTTTTATTTATTTAGTCAAACACAACAATATATATAATTATAAGCATGAAATAACCACACAAAATGAATACAACCAAAGGGAACATTAGGACAGGAACGGTAGGCACGCTGGTGCTCTTATGCATGCCCCATAGGACCCATTTTGGATCCTTCTATGGCAGCACTCCAAGACATTCCAATTATACATGGTTGAGTAAAGTCATATCACACCCACATCTACTTAGTGGTCTTAAGAGCCGACTGGACCAGAAGTGAGTGAAAAATTCATAAAATGCACCCAGTAGTTTCCTTCCCCTCCTCTTCTCTCCGAGGTCAACCTTACCTGTCTATAAGTACTAATGATGATTTCCCTCAGGTGGTAGTGCATCGGCGTCATCGTTTCGCTCACTGTGTCCAATGCCATATCGACTTCCTTCTTCATCCGGTGTCCCTCTGGCAATATCTGAAGCATTTTCATCACCACCTGGCAGATTAAGAGCAAACCCTATAGCTGATGATGAAGTTTTTCTCTTATGGACTCACTTTTCTCATGCAGGGACTAAACACTCAGCAAAGAAAACGTCTCCAGCAGATGTTAAGAAACACAGTTTCTCTATGAAGGCAAAGTTTAGTACTTAGATACCCTTATATCGTAAAACAAACAACAAAACCCAACATAAAGAGACCCGGAGATGTATATCTCAGTGTTTCTTCAACCTTGGCTGCTTTAAGAGGCATGGACTTCAATTCCCAGAATTCTTTGCTGGGAATTGAAATCCATGCCTCTTAAAATTGTCAGCTTTGCTGGCTGGGGAATTCTGGGAATTGAAATCCATGCCTCTTAAAACTGCCATGGCTGAGAAACACTGGCGTATCTGATTTTGCTGCCTGATACAAAACCTATCCCTAAAAATCTCCAGGTGCAGTGGTGGGATTCAGCCAATTCGGGCTAACTGGTACTTAAATTGCTGGCTGGCCCCTCCCCTCCCCTTCCAGGAGTCCCCACACACCCACTTTTGGCTCCAAGGTAAGTGCAGGGACATCTCCTAGGCCCAAAACGGGGCACAGGAGGGGTAGGTGCGCCCTTTCCCCCGCGGCCCGTTTTCACTCCCAGGCGGCTTCAGGGAGGCCTCCAAGGCCCAAAACAGGGCACAGAGGGGCATGCATCCCCCGGCCCATTTTTGCTCCCAGTGGGGTGCAGGAGACCAAGTGCTATTAGCGAAATTCATCTGCTCGGCTTTGACGTGTGCGCACACATTTTGTTCATTATCTCGTTCTGAGCATTAGGATGCATAAAAAAATGCAAAGGATATATTATTTTGGCTAACTTGCTAAGCTTTGCTTGCATACGTTCTCTAAATGCTCTTGTTTTTTGCTGTGATGTTAATGTTATTCATCATTTAAAAGCTCCTTCCTTCCTTCTTTCCTTCATTCTCCCCTTCTCTCTCCCTCCCTCCCTTCCTTCCCTTCCTTCCTTCTCCCCCTTCCTTCCTTTCCTTCTTTCCTTTGTTCTCCCCTTCTCCCTCTCCCTTCCTCCTTTCCTCCCTCCCTCCTTCCTCTTTCTTGCAACTGGCCACTACTTTTATATGCGAGAAGCCCACAACTGCCTAAAAAAGGGAATTGTGCAACTATTGATAGGATGCCACTATGAAAGTAGCAGAGTAAATCCTATGTAAAAACTGCTCTGACTGCTTAAAATATTTTTAATTTTGGCCTATCAGAACACAAGCCAGCTTACAATTCGTATCAATGCAACATTTCAGGTTGGGCTGTTTTGTTCAAAGCTGTTCAAGACGGCGTCTGTTTCATGCACACTCCCACTGTTATATCAAAATACATTTTACTGAATAAATCACAAGAAGCAGGGTTGACATGAAACTTAAATCAATGCATTTATTTATGAATGTGAAGGTTCCCTGCTGGAAAAGCATTATATTAAGAAAATACAAAGCATGCATTAGAACAGGGGTCTCCCACCTTGGTCACTTTAAGACTTGTGGATTTCAACTCCCAGAGTTCCTGAGCCAGCTTTGCTGGCTGAGGAATTCAGGGAGTTGAAGTCCACAAGTCTTAAAGTGGCCAAGGTGGGAGACCCCTGCATTAGAAGACACCAACCTCAAATTCTCCTTTTGTGTACTTGGCATCCGGCACACTCACAATCTCATCCTCCATGATCTCAGGGATTCCCTGCAACAAGAAGACAGGCTTAGCCTCGATTTTAAAGCTATGAAAAAGCTAAAACAGTGGTTTCTCCTTTAAAGAGTTGGCATATACCAGGGGTGTCAAACTCAAGGCCTGCGGGCCAGTGGTGAGTTTCAAAAATTTTTACTACCAGTTCTGTGGGTATGGCTTGGTGGGTGTGGCATGGCTCGGTGGACGGGGCTTGGTGGGCGTGGCAGGGGAAGGATACTGTAAAATCTCCATTCCCATCCCACTCCAGGGGAAGGTTACTGCAAAATCCCCATTTCCTCCCAATCAGCTGGGACTCAGGAGGCAGAGAATAGATGGGGACGGGGCCAGTCAGAATTTTTACTACCGGTTCTCCAAACTACTCAAAATTTCCGCTACCAGTTCTCCAGAACTGGTCAGAACCTGCTGAAACCCACCTCTGCTGCGGGCTGGATCCTGGAAATAGCAAAACACCAGCCCGTGGTGCCACACATCTCTCCCCCCCGCATCCTGTTTTCAGCCTGGATGGCCTCCTGCAGCACTCTGCTGGCCAAAATTCTGCGTTTTCGGCCTGGACAGCCTCCTGCAGCACTCTCTTTTGGCTGGCAGAGTGCTGCAAGAGGCCATCCAGGTCGAAAATGGGGGACATGGGGGTACGTGCGGCCCTCCTATGCCCTATTTTGGCCGGCAGGATGCTGCAGGAGATGTCCATCCCATCTCCCCCACCCTTAGACGGTCCGCAGAGAACTACAATGCTGATCCGGCCCTTAAAGAAATCCAGTTTGACACCCCTGGCATATACAATGTAAGAAATATACTAAAACCAGGATTGCCAACAATTTTGGGTGACTCTTTTCTCTTTTGTGTGCTGATTTGTCACAATGCATTATTTTGCAAACCACTACATCTTTCAGCTTTCAAAAAGCTTTTGATCACTGACAAATCATTTTACAGGAATCCTGTCCCAAAGTGTATTGGTTAAGGCACTGAATTAGAGACCGGGATATTAACATAATAACAGAATTATTAACAGCTTTAATTGCAATAATACAAAAGCAACCAATAGATTTAAACTTAATGTCAACCACTTTAATCTAGATTGCAGAAAATATGACTTCTGTAAGAATCATCAGTGCCTGGAATACTTTACCTGACTCTGTGGTCTCTTCCCATAATCCTAAAAGCTTTAACCAAAAACTTTCTACTATTGACCTCACCCCATTCCCAAGAGGACCATAAGGGGCGTGCATAAGCGCACAAACGTGCCTACCATTCCTGTCCTATTGTTTTTCTTTTCTTCTTCCTATATATATATATATATGCTTATACCTCCTAATATTTACTCATATATATGTTTATATACTATATAATCTTTTGTATGATACTTACATATATTGCTATGACAAAATAAATAAATAAATAAGAATTGGAAGGGACCTTGGAGGTCTTCTAGTCCAACTCCCTGCCCAGGCAGGAAACCCTACACCATTTCAGACAAATGGCTATCCAACATTTTCTTAAAACTTTCCAGTGTTGGTGCATTCACAACTTCTGCAGGCAAGTTGTTCCACTTATTGATTGTTCTAACTGTCAGGAAATTTCTCCTTAGTTCTAAGTTGCTTCTCTCCTTGATTAGTTTCACCCATTGCTTTTTGTTCTACCCTCAGGTGCTTTGGAGAGTAGGTTGACTCCCTCTTCTTTGTGGCAACCCCTGAGATATTGGAACACTGCTATCATGTCTCCCCTAGCCCTTCTTTTCATTAAACTAGACATACTGAGTTCCTGCAACCGTTCTTCATATGGTTTAGCTTCCAGTCCCCTAATCATCTTTGTTGCTCTTCTCTGTACTCTTTCTAGAGTCTCAACATCTTTTTTACTATATTCTAAGATCTAGTGCTACCTTAGACACAGAGCCAGCTGGATAAACTTGGGCCAGTCATTTTCTCTTTGTCCTAAGAAACAGGCAATGGCAAACCACTTCCAAAACAATTTCCAAGAAAACTACAGGGACATATCTAGGCAGTCATCAGGAGTCAAGACTGGCTCAAGAACCAAATACAGACATACACACAAAAAAGCAACATTTTACATCCCCCTCTCTCCCAAGGAACCCCACAGGACTACACAGGATTCTGGATTTTTTTCTTAAGTGCACATGGCAAATTTTTTAGGAAAGTTTGAGTCTAACATGAGAAGAGTATGTTCCTTCAAGTTGTAGCCAAGGGTGTCTTTTCTTCTCTCTCTTTTTTTTTTTGTCTACTTCCAGGACGGATCCAAATTCTTTCCTTGCACCAACCTGATCATAATGGCCTTGGTGTATTAAGGTCATTGTCATTTAGGACACCTGTCATTAGGATATGATGTTGACAATAACAGCTTTTAGAATAATGGGATGGCTGAAAGAGTACTGTTACGGTGCGCTGAAGGACTGGCAATGTTTTAGATTGTAAATGGCAGAAAGAAATGGGAATAATTCACTTTAGAAATATAGCCACTATTTTTCTGATTATGTGCAATTCAATAGGCTGCCCAACTTCTAAATAAACCAGGCTTATACCATGTTTATAAGGGATGCGGTAGCTCAGTGGTTAAGACACTGAGCTTGTCGATCGAAAGGTCAGCAGTTCAGCGGTTCAAATTCCGAGTGCTGCGGAACAGGGTGAGCTGCCGTTACTTGTCCCAGCTTCTGCCAACCTAGCAGTTTGAAAGCACGTAAAAAAACGCAAGTAGAAAAAAAAGGAGTCACCTTTGGTGGGAAGGTAACAGTGTTCTGTGCGCCTTTGGCATTTAGTCATGCCGGCCACATGACCATGGAGTCGTCTTCAGACAGCGCTGGCTCTACGGCTTGGAAACGGAAATATGCACTGCCCCCTAGAGTCAGGAATGTCTAGCACATATGTGCGAGGGGAACCTTTACCTTATACTGTGTTTCCCCGAAAATAAGATAGGGTCTCATTTTCTTTTGACTGAGCCCCCCCCCAAATAAGGGCTTGGCCTTATTATCAGGGGTCTAATTATTTTGGGGGTGCAGGAGGCAGCGAGTGTGGGACTGGATGTCCCGTCGCTGCCGTCACCTCCCCTCCGTTCTTTGCGCCAGCTGAGCGACTCAACACGTCCCACCCCACCCCAATGGCAACAGCTGCTTCCCCTGCTGTCTCTTTATCGAGAGGGGTTGCAGGTGGGGCGGGGGAGAAGCAAGACGTGTGGAGTGAGACGTGGTTCCCCTTGCCGTCCCTTCTCCCCCCCTCACTGGGCATGACAGGGCTCCTGCCCCTCGCTTAGCCACCACTTTAGGGATGAAATTTGGGGGTGGCAGGTAGGGCGGGTGAGAAGCGGGACGCATGTCTTACCTTTCCAGCCCGATTGGGCTTATTATCTGGACATGTCTTATTTTCGGGGAAACACGATAATCTAAGGATCAAAATTGGCTTACTGCCAGACTGTTAACAAATTAGCCACAGTTTGCCGAGTTAGGATGAAGCAACAAGACAAAGGTTGATCAAATTCCAACTCTTCCTCCTAGCTATGCCATAATAAAGAAAACGGCCTTCAGCTTGAGTCTGACATTTTTAAGGATAGAATAGACATGATAATAGACAAAATGCTTTTATCCTACAATAAGCAAGCATTTGTTCTGAAAATAAAACAGCTCAAGTTGTCTTCTGGCCAGAGTTGAGTGAGCTATTTTCTAGGGACCTCATTGAAGACCACCCTGGACGTTTTCACAGAGCTCAATTTCCTGGGAAGTCTGGACAACCCTGCCTTGATTTAGCCCAGCTTGGAATATTTATATTAAAATTGTGGTCCAAAACAACAATTAAACACAAGCACGCATATCCACATTGCTTTTTAAAAAAATAATTCTCCCGTTTAAAAAAAAAAAAGAATTCAACCAGAAAAGGAAGCCATCGTATTTCAACATGGAGCAATATAATCACAACTAAGATAAGGTCTCTTTTGGAGATTTGTCTTGTGTTGCAAACATGAAAAGCTTTTTTAAATGATTGATGAAGAGACAAATATGAATTTGGAAAGATTAGGAAGCTCTTGCTATATAGTTTCTCAGAGGGGGATCACAAAGACTGCCAATATGTCATATTTTATATGTATTTATTTCTCTCCCAGACATGCAGCTCCCAAAGTAGTGTGAAAGATTAAAACCCCTGACCCAGCTTTGAAATAATGTCGGATCTAATATCCTTTGCAGTAGGATTTCATTCAAGATACAAAGTCCCACTTTCTACATAACTCTAGACCACGGGTGCCAAATTCAAGGCCCATGGGCCGGGGCCACACTGGAAAGAGTGACAGTGCCTCTGCCAGTGAAAATGGAGCTCGGGAGGGCTGTGCGTGGCCCTCCTGAGCGTTGTGACTCCAGCCCCCGAACCTGGCCCCATGCCCGAAAGTGACTTCCAGCTCCAGGAGCCAGAACCAGACCAGTCGGAGGATGTAATGAGGCCATCATCCCCTGATTCCTCCCTTCCCCAGGCTACGCCTTCAGACCCAGCTGATAATAATAACAATCAAGCTTGGATTGACCCGCGCTTCAGAAGATTAGAGAGGCGGCATCATCAAAGGGAAGGGTGGGGCAGGAGCCCCACCCTACAGGATATATAAGGAGCTTTGGGACTGCCCTCATTCCATGGGAAGCAAAAATTAGCTGAACCATTTCAAAGAGAGCTGAAAGTCTTACTCCATGAGTCATTTGTTTGAACTTTGGCAGGCAGCTGTGATTTCTCTGCCAGGACTGATAAGAGCCATGAATCCACTGGCTGAAGGCCAGCTCATTGCTCCGAAGTGGGGAAGGAGACAGAACACTGAGCTCCATTTTCACTGGCAGAGCACTTGGGCCACCACAGGCATCTCCAACACAAGTGACATTGAGCTGGCCACGCCCACCCTGGCCACGCCCACTCGGCTCCCTGAGGTCAAACACAATCCTGATGCAGACCTCAATGAAGCCGAGTTTGACACCCCTGCTCTAGACTGTGCAGCCCACTGCCTCTCCAAAAGAGCACATACATTGAAATGCCAAAGGATGAGGACAGCAATAACCATGGCAGTTGTAGTTCGTCCTCTGCCACTGTGACAGTTGAACACAAAGGCTGTGTGGGAGTCTTCAGCCAACGCGCCCTTCATGGCTTCCAGCATCTGATCAAAGTCCTAAGGACACAAACCAAAGATGTCATGAGAAAATCACTCTCTTTTTTTCAGATGGCAAAATGACAAGTTTTAACTTCCGAGCCACTTAAATGGATCCTCCAAAAGTTGAGAAGAGTTTGCTGGTTTTTTTGCCAGTTTCCCTACAAAAAAGGCCCATTCAAATGAGTAGTTTCACTTAATGATATGGGGGGGAGGGGGGAAAGTTAGAACATTACCTCTGCTCATATGGATGCTTGACTTGTGGCTATAATGACTTGTGACCGTATTTTTAGTCTTAGTAATGGTGATAAATTGAGGACTACCCGTAATTATTTATTGACTGTACATGTTCTTTAAAACTTGACCTGAAGTATAAATGATGTCCATAGCTCCCAGTTATAAAGAAATGTAATAATCTTTCCTTCTTCTTGGTTCTGTTTTTATACTGAAATATTTCAGAATAATATTTTATATACATATGTATATGTATATAAATATATATATAAAGGTAAAGATAAAGGTTCCCCTCGCACGTATGTGCTAGTCGTTGCCGACTTTAGGGGGCGGTGCTCATCTCCGTTTCAAAGCCGAAGAGCCAGCACTGTCCGAAGACGTCTCTGTGGTCATGTGGCCGGCATGACTCAACGCCAAAGGCACATGGAACGCTGTTACCTTTCCACCAAAGGTGGTCCCTATTTTTTCTACTTGCATTTTTATGTGCTTTCGAAACTGCTAGGTTGGCAGAAGCTGGGACAAGTAACGGGAGCTCACCCCGTTACACGGCAGCACTAGGTATTCGAACCGCTGAGCTGCCAACCTTTCGATCGACAAACACAACGTCCTAGCCCCTGAGCCACCGCATCCCTAAAATATATTAAGCCTTATGGGAGGGGCCAGTCATCTCTTGGCCCTACTCCCAAGTCATCCTCTTTGCCTGAGCTGCTCTTGCCTTCTGGCAGCTCTTTTTACTACCGGTTCTGTGGGTGTGGCTTGGTGGGCGTGGCTTGGTGGGCATGGCAGGGGAACGATACTATAAAATCTCCATTCCCTCCCCAATCCAGGAGAAAGTTACTGCAAAATCCCCATTTCCTCCCGATCAGCTGGGACTTGGAAGGCAGAGATGGGGGCGTGGCCAATCAGAATTTTTACTATCAGCTATCCGAATTACTCAAAATTTCTGCTACCAGTTCTCCAGAACTAGTCAGAACCTGCTGAAACCCACTTCTGATACATACGTGTTTCCCCAAAAATAAGACCCTGTCTTATATATATATATATATATATATATATTTGCCACCAAAAAAAGGAATAAGGTCTTATTTTTTTGGGCGGGGGGAAACTGACTCACCTCACTTGGGCGCATCGCTCCCGGCCTCCTTTTCTCTGTCAGAGGCTTTCAGGAGCTTTATTATCGGCTACAAAGGCCTTTAGGAAACCCTTGGTGGCTGCAGAAGAAATGGGCTGAGGTGTGTGAGGCCTAGCTGCAACTATCCAAAGGTAAGTAGTAGGGCAGCTCCACCACCCCGTCCCCACCCTAGCTTAAGTGTACCCTGGAGTGGGCGGGGTCATAATTAGGGCTTATTTTGGGAGGTAGAGCTTATATTGGGCTCACGTGAAAAAAGCAAGCTAGGACTTACTTTCTGAGTAAGTCATATTATCGGAAAAACATATACGTATATGTATGTATACCGTATATACTCGAATATAAGCCGATCCGAGTATAAGCCGAGGTCCCCAATTTTACCCCAAAAACTGGGGTAAACTGGGGACTCGAGTATAAGCCGAGGGTGGGAAATGAGGCACCTACCGGTCGGCGAAACCCTCCCTCCCTCGGCCGAGAAGGCTGGCGGCTCCCCCGCCCCGCCCTCTCACTGCACCGGCAGGGCTTCCCCGCGCTAAAGCAAAAGCCCGCCAAGTTCGCGCCGGCCGGTATAATGTGAAAAAAAGGAAAAGAAAAAAAAACTCGAGTATAAGCCGTATATACTCGAGTATAAGCCGAGGGGACGTTTTTCAGCACAAAAAACGTGCTGAAAAACTCGGCTTATACTCGAGTATATACGGTATATATAATACTATATACTATAATATTTCATATTTCAAATAATATTTCCTATTCTGAAATATTATCATTAGTATGTATGCGTATAATAAGATACAGGAACAGATTAACAGAGTTGGAAGGGACCTTGCTGGTCATCTAGTCCAACCCGCTGTCCAATCAGGAGACCCTACAACTGCCTCTACCTAGGATTGAACTCGCAACCTCTTGATTGTGAGGCAAGAGCTCCACCTCTAGGCCACCAAGTCTTGTCTATCTAGATCACACAGATATTGGTGGACATATAATTTCAATTAACAATCATTTGTTAATCATGTCAAAGCAGCCCCTTCAATTTACTTTTATAGGACAGAAAATTATTTCAATTGTCAATGCCTATTATAACAAATGATGGATTGCACATACATTAAGCTTCTCTGACTGTTGATTATTGATTTGCAAGGCATTCAATTTCCTTCAAATTGGGCTAGTTTCTTAATACTTCCTACCTATTTATGTTCATGAAGATGGGTTACTTAAACATCTTCTCATCGTTCCCATCACCCATCTCCTTCCACTTATGACTGTAACTTTGTTGCTTGTATCCTTACGATTTATACTGATATTGACTGTTTCCTGATTGCTTATTTGTAGCCTATGACTATCATTAAGTGTTAAATTTGTACCCTATGACTATCATTAAGTGTTGTAAGTGTTGTACTTTGATGAATGTATCTTTTCTTTTATGTACACTGAGAACATATGCACCAAAACAAATTCCTTGTGTGTCCAATCACACTTGGCCAATAAAAATTCTATTCTATTCTATTCTATTCTATTCTATTCTATTCTATTCTATTCTATTCTATTCTATTCTACATGAAGCAGCACCAGCTGAAGTGTCAGAATCAAAATTTGGACCTGAAGTTGCTGAAGTGAGATAAATGTACCCAAGTGTTAAATAAAAATGGGCATACTAGCAATATTCAAATAAAACACGCAGGACCTATCTTTTTTTCTGAGGCACTAAAGTAACAACAGAAGACTGCCATGTGCTTATACTACTAGCAGCAGTGGTCATAATTGATTCTATTTATAGAGTATTTATGCCTAACCTTGTCTCTCCTTTTTCTCACACGCATAGATACAGCCAAACAATGTCAAGAAAGACTAAAATATAGAATGGGAAACTTGCCAAATGCAGCTTTTCACCTACCCTCAGCAGAAGCAGCAGTGGTGGTATTCAGCTGGTTCAGACCGGTTCGGGCAAACGGGTTGTTAAATTACCTCCTCCCTATCAAAGTGGAAAATGGGAAACGGAGCGGCCGATGCAAGGGAAGGAGAAGGCCGCTTTCCTTCTTTCTTCTCCCTGCTCTTCCTCCTCCTCTCATGCCGGCCGTTCCGTTTCCCATTTTTCCATTGCAGCGCAGCGCCCAGGATCCACTTTGATAGCTGGGTGGGTGTAATTTAACAACCGGGTTCATCCAGGGTCAGGTTGGTTGTTGTGGGAGGCTCGTCCCACATGTGCAGCAGAGCTGGAGAACGGGGGTGGGGCACACCTCCCACGACAGCCAACCTGACTCTGGGCGAACCGGTTGTTAAATTATTTGAATCCCACCACTGAGCAGAAGTGACGCTTCTAAGGTGTTTGCTTACCTTCTCCTTCAGGCCACAAAAATCTGGAACCGGAATCCGTTTGTAGGCCAGACCTTGGCAATTGCTTTTGTGCTGGTTAAATATCTCCTGCATGGTTAAGCATGATTTCAACACTTTCATCTGTTTCTCTTGTTCCAAATAAACCTCAATCCGTTTCTGGGATTTCAACAGATCATTCTTCAAGACAGATTCCAGTTTCTGAAGCAGTGTCAGAGAAACAAGGGAGTCACTCATCTCTTTCAGTTCTATCTTCAAGAAGTTTAATCTTCTCTCACCCGATGCCTTCCCCCCCCCTCAGATAGGTTGCAATACAATGCCCATCTTTCCATCATGAAAGGAATTATAGAAACACATCTGGAGGGAACCAGGTTGGAGAGTACCTGATACACAGTAGCACAGTGGTTCTCAACCTTTATACTGCTGCAACCCCTTTAATACAATTCCCCACGATGTGGCGACCCCAACCGTAAAATTATTTTTTTTAGGCAGCGATCTCAGTGCGCCTCAGCAGCCGCAGAAGGGGGGGAAAAGTGGCAAACTGTTTTTTTTTAAATTTATCACGCCTGAAGCCGTATTGGCTAGCGATCTGAACTGCTTGCGATTGCCTTGAGGACGGAGACATTAAAGCGGAGACTCCTCCCCTATTAAATTTATGGCGTCTGAAGCCAGATTAGGCTAGTGATTGGGAGTGATTGCAGCTGGCTTGAGAGGGAGACATCAGAGCAAAGATTTCTCTCTTTTTTAATTCATCGCGCCTGAAGCCGAATTTGGCTAGCGATTTGAAGAGCCTGCAGCTGGCTTGTGGAGTCAACCATTGGAGCGCGATTCTTCGACTCACAAGTATACTTCCCATATTTCCGATGGTCTTAGGCGACCCCTGGCAAATTGTCATTCGACCCCCAATGGGGTCGCGACCCACAGGTTGAGAACCACTGCGAGTAGCAGAAAACCCAACTATTTACAGAAGCAACTAGCCGGTTGGGTATTTCTCTGTTATGCCTACTAGGCTTTCTTACAATGTGTAAATTAAGGCAAAACAATTCATTGGAGGAAAAAAATGCTGCATAAATTTATAAGGCAAAAAGCCTCATTCCTGCCTTATATATATATATATATATATATATATATATATATATATATATATATATATATATATATATATATATATATTTATTTATTTATATATATATATATATATATATATATATATTTATTTATTTATTTATTTCTAGAATTTGTCAAATAAAAACGAGGACAAGAATAAAAGAATAAAAATACAGTGACAGGGGATGATAGGCACGTTAGTGCACTTATGCACGCCCCCTCTACTACCATTAAGTATGATGCAAGGTCCAAGGAAATCAATTAGTGGCTGAAATATATAGAACCTCTGTAAATCTACAGAATTAGTGTTTCTAACAAAAGCTCATATATACATCAACTCAGTGGTAAAATCTAAAATTTGTTGCTACCTGTTCTGTGGGTGTGGCTGTAATGTGACTGGGTGGGAGTGCCCAACTTTTTTTTTTTTTTTTACTTTTAAAAGCATTTTTTCTACAACCTCTTCGGCCGAAATTCAGCTTTTCCAGAGCATTGACCTGACAAGCGTGTGTGCGATGTTTCCACGCACTCGGTGCCAAAAAGGTTCGCCATCACAGATCTCTGCCATGGAACAGACCCACAATTCATGAACAGATTGTCAAAGATCATATTGCTTCAGAGGTCACATGCTGTGATAGAAATTATACCAATCACCTACTGAGTGATGTATTTAATTTCTTTTACTAGGAGTGTGTTATTATTACTTTATGCCATGAATCAACAAGAGTCTGTGGGACAGCAGCAGGTGCAAACTGAATACGGGTAAGCCTCAACTTGCAATCATTCATTGCAATGCTCTCTACATGGGGCTCCCCTTGAAGAGGACCCGGAGGCTTCAACTGGTCCAGAATGTGGCTGCGTGGGTGATAGAGGGAGCACCTCGTGGCTCCCGTGTGACACCTCTCCTGCGCAGTCTGCACTGGCTCCCAGTGATCTTCTGGGTCCAATTCAAGGTGCTTGTTATCACCTTCAAAGCACTCCATGGTTTAGGACCAGGGTATTTACGGGACCGCCTACTGCCACCAGTGGCCTCACACCGACCAGTGCGCTCTCACAGAGAGGGCCTCCTCCGGATACCGTCAGCCAAACAATGTCGGCTGGCGACCTCCGGGGGAGGGCCTTCTCTGTGGGGGCTCCCGCCCTCTGGAACGAGCTGCCTCCGGGGCTTCATCAACTCCCCGACCTCCGGACCTTCCGCCGCGAGCTGAAGACACTGTTGTTTCGACGTGCAGGACTAGCTTGAACATAGTTTTAATCTACGGTTTTTAAATTAGGGGTTTTAAACGGGGTTTTAAATTGTATTTACATTTTTAGGCCATTATCGAATCAGTTTTTTAAATAGTTTTTAATTTGTATTGTATGTATTTTGTCTTTTACTGGCTGTGAACCGCCCTGAGTCCTTCGGGAGAAGGGTGGTATACAAATATAATAAATTATTATTATTATTATTATTATTATTATTATTATTATTATTATTATTATTATTATTATTATTATTATTATTATTTAGCAACCGTCTGAAATTAGAATGGACCGCAAAAGTGACTTACAACTGGTCCTTGCACTTACAGCCATGGCAGCATCCCCAATAGGCGTGTGATCAAAATTGGTGCACTTGGCAACAGGCATGTACTGATATCAGCATCCCTGTGTCATGTGATCACTATCTGTCACTTTTCCCAGCTGGCTTCTGAGATGCAAAGTCAATGGGGAAAGCCAGATTTGACTAACAAACACCTGATTCATTTAATAATTGCAGTGATTCACTTAACAACCCTGGCATAAAGGTTGTAAAATCAGGCACAGCTCACGTAACAGCAACCTTGCTCAGCAATGGAAATTCTTGTCCCCATTGTGGTTGTAGGTTGAGAACTAGCCATAAATAAGTACATTCTACAGGAAGAATATATCCTGTACCCATTTTAAAAATAGAAAAACATTTTCCAGTTCATTTTAGGTTTAAAACATTGTTGATGGTGACAGGCACACTCATGTGGACATGAGAAAAACGGTTATATCAAGAAATAAATATCACAAGCTGCTTTATTTATCTTCTTTAAATATGGAACTCATCCAATTGATATATTAAGACTATAAAATGTGGAAGAGGAAAAATCAGTAATTTTGGATTTTTCTCTTCCACCTTTTACTTGCAGGAGAGTAAGTACAAGGAAATGTTTTTTTTTTCAACTGGGAAATTATTCAGGAGAACACAAACAAAGCATGAGTAACTCCTACCTAGTAACTCCTACCTAGTAACTCCTACCTAATGGGATGCGGTGGCTCAGGGGCTAGGATGTTGAGCTTGTTGATCGAAAGGTCAGCAGTTCGGCGGTTCGAATCCCTAGTGCTACCATGTAACAGAGTGAGCTCCCGTTACTTGTCTCAGCTTCTGCCAACCTAGCAGTTTCGAAAGCACGTAAAAATGCAAGTAGAAAAAATAGGGACCACCTTTGGCGGGAAGGTAACAGTGTTCCGTGCGCCTTTGGTATTGAGTCATACCGGCCACATGATGACGGAGACATCTTCGGACAGCGCTGGCTCTTTGGCTTTGAAACGGAGATAAGCACCACCCCCTAGAGTCAGCAATGACTAGCACGTATGTGCGAGGGGAACCTTAACCTTTACCTTTACCTTAACTCCTACCTACTAAAGCTCATTCTCCATCACTACACCATCTCCACAGCCCATCCCTGAATTCATTCTCACTGGCTATGCTATCAAGACCTCTGTGGATAGTAAGAAATTTGCTAGTAGCACAAGTAGGCGGAGGAATCAACTGAAAGTTCAAGTATCCAAGGTCTTACCTCTAGTTGTTCTGATGATGCTACAGGTATTGTTATTTGCTGTTCCAGATTGCCAATTTCCCGTAGGGTATAGGTTTGCTCATTCTCTTCTAGAACTATATCTTCACGGAGATTAATCCATAAGATGTGAGAATGCTTCCTCTTTGCATCTGTCAGGTAGTTCAAGACATTCCCAATTGCCTAAAGAGAAGAACACTCTTTAGGCAAAAGAAAACCAGAGAAATTATCTACAAAGATCTACAGATGATAAGCCTTGTGTTCCTATCCCTTAGGCCAGTGATGGCTAACCTTTTTGCCATCGCGTGCCAGGAGAGGGGGGGTTTGCACATAAGTGTGCCCACACCCATAATTCTATGTGCTCCACCCCCGTGCGTGCGACCCCCCCTCCCCCTCCCCCGCTCCTGGCATGCGAGACCCAGTAGGCCCATTTTTCTCTCTCACCTGGCTCCAGAGCCTATCTAGGAGTCTGGGGGGGTGGGGGCAAAAGAGCCTTCCCCATGCCCCCGGAGGCCAAAAATGGCCCCTTTGCCAATTTCCAGTGGGACCGGAAGGCCCATTTTTTGTTGTCCCCAGCCTCCAGGGCCTCTCTAGGAGTCTGTGGAGGGCAAAAACAGCCAGGTGGGACCGGAAGTTGGCAAATGGGCTTTTTCAGCCTCTGGAGTACCTCTGGGGGGATGAGGGAGGCTGTTTTTGCCCTCCACAGAGTCCTAGAGAGGCCCTGGAGTTCTGGGGACAGCAAAAAACAGGCCTTCTGGTCCTACCCGAAGTTGGCAAACAGGCCATTTTTGGCTTCCGAAGGACCTCTGTGGGGTGGGGAAGGCTGTTTTTGGGGGGCCCCAGACTCCTAGAGAGGCTCTGGAGCCAGGCGAGAGAGAAAAATGGGCCTTCCACACCACTCCCTGAGGCCCTCTGGAGGCAGGAAACAGCCTGGTTCCCTATTTCTGGTGGGCCCAGAAGGTCCGAAAATCAGTTGGTGGAGCTGAGCTCACGTGCCCACTGATATGGCTACATGTGCCACCTGTGGCATGCATGCCATATAGGTTCACCATCACGGCCTTAGGCTATTACAAATAAATCAAATCAATAAATCAAAGAACTATAGAGATCCCCTTCAGCTGCGGTTGTTTTTTTCATACTTTTGGGACTAAGAATTCTGATAATGGCCAAGTCAGTAGGGGAAAAAAATATGACTTTCAAAAATTCCACAATTCTTTTCAAGGAGTATCACAGAGAAGTATTTTAATGAAAAAACTTCTATTTTATTGATTCTGCTAGATTCCATTGGGAGAGGAGGGGAGGGGAGGGGGGAATAGAATAGAATAGAATAGAATTCTTTATTGGCCAAATGTGATTGGACACACAAGGAATTTGACTCTGGTGCATTTATTTATTTATTTATTTAATTTATTTGTTCGCACTTTTATACCGCCCTATCTCCCTAGCATAAGCTTTGAGTGTACATACATAAGTTCTCAGTGTACGTACAAACAACAAAGTGGTAGTAATAGATCATAAATCATGACACAATCATAAATCATAAGAAACAGGAAGTGCTAAATCATAAGATACCAATTGAAGAAGGTAATAGGAACCTGAGAAGAAGAGAAAGATGAGAAGATGAGAAGGATAATAGCTATACACCCTACTACATGGTTGGATATCTTTAGACATAGGACAGTGCTGTGGGAATTAGGTGTTTAGAAGACTGATGGCATGGGTGAAAAACTTTGTGTCTCTTTGTGTCTGGTTGTTTTGGTATGCAATATCCCACAGCAGTATCCTGAGGGAAGGACTTGAAACCACTTTTGTCCAGGATGTATTTTCTCAGCCCTCTTTCTGACTCATGCAGTATACAGGTCCTAAGCAGAAGGTACTGTTCTGTCCCCCCACCGCAGTCCGGGAGGCACGAGAAATGACTCAATTAGCTGGCAATTGAGTCCACGGCAGCTATCAGCTCTGGCAGCAACCCAGCGAGCGTCTGCCAAGGTTTTTCTGTTATCTTTCTTGATGCCGGCGTGTCAACTAGGAAGTCAGGAATAAATAGCACTTCAGCTCAAGTTCTCTTGAGGCAGTTTGATTTGTTCATCACGAAGCAGTATAGCAGCCCTCCTGCTTTTATACCCTGTGGGGTATGGCTCCGTGACTCAGCACTTTCTAGGCCTGCCCCACCCCTGCTTCTGTTGTTCCCGCCTCTCTTGTCTACGAAACCTGGGATCTAACCAGGACTGATTGTCCTCAGCTGGGTCTGGAAGCGTTTCCTGGGCAAGGGGAGATACAGGAGACAGAGGCCTTGTCATCTCTTCCACCTGGCCTGCCTCTGGCTCCTGGAGCTGAGCCAGGGAAGCTGGCCCTGCAGAAGGGAGCCCTGACGGCCCTTCCCCTCACTCACTCTCTGGCAGGGGGCCAGACCCAGGGGGTGGGGCTGGAGCCACAAACAGGTAGGCTGGTTGCAATTAAGTACCAAATTGGAAAATCTAGAAGCATTAGTATAGCTTCCAGTTTGGGAATCAGATTTGAATTGACCCGGTCCCAGCAAAATCTCTTTATGGAAACCACACTTACCTTGGAGTTGGGCTGAGCCATTCCATATACAGGCATTTTAGGAACCCTACGGAAGTTGGCCACATTCATGTCTTTGACGGTACTAAGAACATCTGGAGAAAACCGCTCATCCACAACCTACAGCACAGTGATAAACGTATCAAGCCTTTGTTCATTTTACATATAAACTGAATATCTATTATTTCTATCATGGAAAAGTTCTCTTTCATCCAAAGCAAATTCTAAAGGAAGGATAGTAACAGCTATGGTTATATGAAAGGGGGGAAAAAACCCTGTTGTTTTGAGATACACAAGCTTATTGTGTTCACCGCAGACGATCATGGAAGAAGTAAGCTACGTATGCAAAGTACCGTATTTTTCAGAGTATAAGACACACTTTTTTCACCTAAAAGAGGTGAATGTAGCCCTGCACACTCCCACCCTTTGGCCTCTGCCCCCCAGCAATTTGCCTCCTTGCAGCAAACAGCCTGTTTCAGTTTCAGTTTCAGCACAGCCTAATTAACACAAGCAGCTGATTGTCTGTTGGATCGGCCTCCTGAAGATCAGATGTTTTAGGCTGCAGGGATTGCCGTTACCTATTGCCAACTCCGTACGCCCCATTTTCAGCCTCCGCATCCCATTTTCGGCTTCCATGAAGCCCATTTTCCGCCCATTCTGATCCCCACTGCCTGGAACGAGTGGAAAAAGGGGCACACGGAGGCCAAAAACAGGGCATGTGGAGGCATGTGGAGGCAGCAATAGGGATCCCAATAGATCTTTGGGAGGCTGATCTAACTGATAATCAGCTGCTTGTGCTAATCAGGCTGTACTGAAGCTGAAATGGACTGTTTGCTATTTGCTGCAAGGAGGCAAATTGCTGGGAGGCAGAGGCAGATTTTTTTTTCTTGTTTTCCTCCCCAAAAAAGGTAGCTGTGTCTTTTAGTCCGGAGCGTCTTATACTCTGAAAAATATGGTAAATGCAGGGGAGAATCTTAAGAACTTGACTTTAGAGAAGATTACAAATTAATATCAAGGCAACTGAGAGGAACAAACAATCCTAGCTCTGAACTAAGATCAACCTCAGCAACAAGAATATTGCTATAATAGTCTATTAACTGTACTGTTTAGCACAATGACTCTCACGCTGTGAAAGGAACACTAAGAAAGAAATCGAAAAGATTAAGAAGATACAACACAGGGCACTCACCAGGACCCGTACTCCTTTAGTTATGTGTTCTGCTGTGATTGTAAGTTCTGACAGATTCATGTTGGCTTGAAGTCTATACAGCTCAGGGTGCCTGCAGATCCATTTACTGAAACTGAGAGCAAAAGCCAAGGGATACTGCCAGCCCAGAAGAAAAAAGAAAAGGACAATTTCAGGAACAGGAAATTGGATTCCAGGAATTGTACTTGTCATAACTTCAACTCATCAAAAGATCTGGTTTTCAGGCCACTGAGGTGCATCTATTTATTTATTTATTCATTCATTCATTTGGTTTCTATAACTGCCCATTTCAGTCACTGACTCTGATTGCAATTCAAATAATATATTATAGTTAAAACAACAGAAGACAATATGGTAAAGGTTCCCCTCGCACATATGTTCTAGTCGTTCTCGACTCTAGGGGGCGGTGCTCATTTCGATTTCAAAGCTGAAGGGCCAGCGCTGTCCGAAGACGTCTCCGTGGTCATGTGGCCGGCATGACTAAATGCCAAAGGCTCACGGAACGCTGTTACCTTCCCACCAAAGGTGGTCCCTACTTTTCTACTTGCGTTTTTTACGTGCTTTCAAACTGCTAGGTTGGCAGAAGCTGGGACAAGTAACGGGAGCTCACCCCATTATGCGGCACTAGGGATTCGAACTGCTGAACTTTTGATTGACAAGCTCAGTGTCTTAGCCACTGAGCCACCGCGTCCCTTCAAAACAATAAAGATATTTATTGTTTGTTTTGATTGCCTTTATTAAAACAATAAAGAAAGCCAAAACAAATATACAAAGCAACTGAGATACTTGGCCAGTTAGCAGTACAGCCAGGAAACAAGAGCCTTGATACATTCAGCACCTCAGGCTGTGAACCTAGCCAGTTATTTAGGGCCTTATAAAAGGCTAACAGGGTTGGGACCATTCTGATCTCTAAAGGGAAGGAAGTTCCATAGAGCAGGGGTCAAAAAAAGCCCATCTTCTATCCAGTGGTGAAATCCATTTTTTTTTACTACCGGTTCTGTGGGCGTGGCTTGGTGGGTGTGGTGTGGCTTGGTGGGCGTGGCAGGGGAAGGATACTGCAAGATCGCCACTCCCACCCCACTCCAGGGGAAGGATACTGCAAAATCCCCATTCCCTCCCCACTCCTGGGGGAAGGATATTGCAAAATCTCCATCCCCACCCCACTCCAGGGGAAGGATACTGCAAAATCTCCATTCCCTCCCCACACCTGGGAGAAGGATATTGCAAAATTTTCATTCCCACCCACTCTGGGGCCAGCCAGAGGTGGTATTTTCCAGTTCTGCAAACTACTCAAAATTTCCGCTACCGGTTCTCCAGAACCTGTCAGAACCTGCTGGATTTCATCCCTGCTTCTATCCCTGCCACCTGATACTCTATGGTTGACAAATATGTAGCAGTCCATTCTGCTAGATCTATTTGGATGGGTTAGAGACGCTTGGAAAAAGGTGACTTCTCAGGTAATCTGGCCACAAGCCATGTAGGCACTGGTGAGATTCAGCCAGTTCGTACCACTTTGGGAGAACTAGTTGTTAACTTTCTGAGCAGTTTGGCAAACTGGTTGTTGGAAAAAATCATTAGGGTAGAGAACCGGTTATTAAATCATTGAATCCCACCACTGCATGTAGGGCTTTAAAGGTGAAAACCAGCATCTTGAGTGGCACCTGGAAACGTACCGGTAGCATTTTGCCTTCCGTGTCCATTCATCTAACTTCTATATCAGGAAAGCCTGGCAGAAGACAAATATTTAACGGGCATCTAGAAGAGGTGACAAGAAACTGCCTGGCCAATTTCAGGAGAGAGGATATTCCATAGGTACAAGCACCAGTGGAAAAAAACAACAAAACAAGGCAACATGTCAGAGGCCACAAGATGGCACTCTGAAGTTTTCAACACATCCAGCAAAGAAGCACTCAACTAGATTTAGCCAGGCAAATTTCCATCAGGTAGCCTATTCAGAATCTGATCCAGGTCTTAGAAATGATAGCTAAGGTGTTATTTAGAACCCACATAACTCAAGAAACTCAGGGTGTTTACAGTCATTAAATAGATGTTAAAAATAAAATAAAATGAAAGATATTAAAAGAATAAAATTGTAGTGACCTCGAATCAGTGGTGAAATTCTTTTTTTTTTAACTATCAGTTCTGTGGCCGTGGTTTGGTGGGCGTGGTGTGGCTTTCTGGCCGTGGCTTGGTGGGCATGACAGGGGAAGGATACTGCAAAATCTCCACTCCCACCCCACTCCAGGGGAAGGATACTGAATGTCATTATTAAAAATTTGAAGTATGACAGGTAATGTATAGGTAGCCATTGCAGTTCCTTTAAACCTGGTGTGACACATACACACAGTCTCTAAAAAAACTACATCATCTCCAGTTTCTGGGTTAACTTTATGAGTAGATCATGTAAAATGCTTTGCAATAGTTGAATTATGTGAGTATAAGAACATGTCCTACTATGGCAAGACTATTCCTATCTAAAACAATCAGTCATTCACAGCTGGTCAAACACACATATGCATTATGAGTCGCTTGTCTGTAGCAGAGATTGATGATTCATAGAAGTCCACTCACCTGTTCATGAAGGTAATAATTGAAAGCGATCAAGAAGAAATAGCGTTCAAGTCTCTGTAATGTCTTCTGAAGGAAACATTCTTTGGTGCTGTTCTTCTACAACACAAACAGATATAGAATAGAATAGAATAGAATTTTATTGGCCAAGTGTGATTGGACACACAAGGAATTTGTCTTGGTGCATATGCTCTCAGTGTGCATAAAAGAAAATATACCTTTATCAAGGTACAACACTTACAACACCTAATGATAGTCATAGGGTACAAATTCAACACTTAATGATATAATGATAACAACCCAGGCATATGACTTATGGAATGCTAAACAGAAAATATACACTTTTCAGCATCTAACTTATACCAATGAACCAACTATATTTATGCATACATTGAGAGAAAGAGATGCAAACAAATTTGTAAATTTGTCTCTCGATGTAATTTATTAACACTATGCTACAACTAAAGGTAAAGGTTCCCCTCGCACATACGTGCTAGTCGTTGCCGACTCTAGGGGGCGGTGCTCATCTCCGTTTCAAAGCTGAAGAGCCAGCGCTGTCCGAAGACGTCTCCGTGGTCATGTGACCGGCATGACTCAACACCAAAGGCGCTTGGAACGCTGTTACCTTCCCACCAAAGGTGTTCCCTATTTTTTCTACTTGCATTTTTACATGCTTTCGAAACTGCTAGGTTGGCAGAAGCTGGGACTAGTAACAGGAGCTCACCCTGTAACACGGCAGCACTAGGGATTAGAACCACCGAACTGCCGACCTTTCGATCGACAAGCTCAGCTGTCTTAGCCCCTGAGCCACCGCATCCCTTATGCTACAACTAGGACGCCCTAAATGTCTTTGAAGAAAATAATTTAGCAGTATCAATCAAGCAGTTCCCAAATCATGACATTACAGATATAGATCTATGATTTAATTTTTTTTTAAAAATGATAAGCAAGGAAAAAAAAACAGCTTAAGTTTTATTTCTAGAAATCTAACTGAGCCTCAAAAATCTTAGAAAATAAAGAAGACCAAGAGGAGTATGAAATATTCTGGTCTAAGGAGTTGCCAGCAAATCAGTATATGGTTATGTCACTACGACGGACATCTTGTGAATAAGTGAACCTCTCGGCAGCCATTTTTTTTTTTTTTTGAAGATTCCAATCAAGATTGGGGATTCATGTTTAAGACCATGATTTTCTACAAAGACCTCTATTCTTTGGGTAACTCAACTTTGGAAAGCATCATTGTCCCACCAAGAAATGTAAGAGCGCAATCATGATCTCCATTATCTACTACAAACTATATCCTCCTGTCAATTTCTGTGACATAAACTAAGGTCAGTGATAATGTTCTATTAATACCATACCATGAATTTCAAAACTGTGTGGCAATTTAGATAAAATAGCCCTGATCTACCTCTGTTGTTTTTTAACTACATTGACTCTGTATGGTTCTCTATGGCCAAAACAGACCTTGAACAAACTCAGAAAGGCTTTATTTGGTTTTGAAAGAGAGAATTTGGCAAGGATCCATTGGAATCTTAGGTTATATAATTGCCTTTAATTAATATTTACTTGTTATCCTCCAAGAAAAATCTGCCCTGAAGTCATTTATTAAAAAGATTTAAGAAATGCACTTAGAAATATTTTCCTGCACAGGCTATTTCCATCCACATGGTAAAATAAATGATAGTGATGGCACAAATCCAACTATTCAAATCTCGTTGCACTCAAATGCAGAGATCTGCAACAGAGTTTTAAAAATAGTATTTATTACATGCTTTATGGTTTCCCTTGAAAGGATATTTACTGAGTTCTTATTGTACATTTAGATATGCATAAATTATGTATTTTATAAAGCCTGCTTTTATTTATTAAAGAAAGACTGCATTAGGTATATGTCAAATATCCATACCCTATGTACAACTTACTACATAAAGATAGCATCATAATAAATTGTGGGGATATTTTGCTCCAATTTTTGCAGCTCCAGAAAATAACAAGCAAGAACCACAGCAAGAATTCTGTCAGCGCTCTTTTGGCTTCGAGACCTGCCATGTGTCACAGATGTGTATATATATATATATATATATATATATATATATATATATATATATATATATATATATATATATATATATATATATATATATATATATATATATACACACACACACACACACACACGTTCTGCTGCTTTTCACAAGGATGACAAAAGGATATTTTTCAAGAAAAAAAATTCCATTGTTTAAGAAGAAGCTGTTCGTCTGCTTGAGTTTCCTATAAACATTAACTGTGTTTATAAGAAAAGTGACTTCTAAAAGCTGATCTTTTAGAGCCAGTGAAGACATACACTACATGCTGTGAGGGTAACCTGAAAATCACTTCAAAAGAAAAGCTAAATTATTCTCACAAAACCACTGCTTAGAACCGTGATGTGAACCTATGGCATGCGTGCCACAGGTAGCACGCGGAGCCATATCTGTGGGCACGTGAGCGTTGCCCTAGCTCAGCTCCAGCACAGATGTGCATGCTGGCCAGCTGATTTTCGGGCCTTCCGGACCCAACAGAAGTCAGGAAACGGGCTGTTTCTGGTCTCTGGAGGACCTCTGGGGGGTGGGGAAGGCCGTTTTCGCCCTCCCCAGGCTCCAAGAAAGCCTCTGGAGCCTGGGGAGAATGAAAAATAGGCCTTCTGGCTATTTCCGGCCTCCGGAGGTAGGGAAGGTAGGGAAGGCTCTGGGGAGGTAGGGAAGGCTGTTTTCGCCCTCCCCAGGCTCCAAGAAAGCCTCTAGAGCACAAGGAGCATGGGGGGTCGTGCATGCTTGCACAGAGGGGGCACGGGGGGCATTGAATTATGTGTATGGACACACATGCGTGTGCCCCCCTGCTCTTCCCCCACTTTTGGCACATGACGACAAAAAGGTTAGCCATCACTGGCTTAGAGCAACAAAACGAGAAGACGACCCCAACAAGTGAATTTCAACTTGAAGGAAGAATCCCACATCAGTAGAGATAGTAACTTTAGACCAGGGGCGGGTTTCAAAACCTGTCGCTACCGGTTCACTCGTGGGCGCGTAGGGGCTCATATGCGACACTTCTGTGCATGCTCAGATGCGTCCGGGCAGGTGGGCAGAGCCTCCCACTGCCCCCGCTACTGGTTCACCTGAACTGGGGCAACCCGGTAGCAACCCACCACTGCTTTAGACCTACTCTCCAAAGAGATGGCTAAGTCCAGAATAATTTACAGATCTAGGGCAAGTATTACTTAGCACATTTCTATACTACTTTCTATCAGGAGTTTGGATGCAGGTGTACTATGCAGTACAGGTAGTCCCCGACTTACAACAATTTAGTCCAAAATTTCTGTTGCTAAGCAAGAGAATTTTTAGGTGAGTTTCTCCCTCCCCTGCATTTTACAACCTTTCTTGCCACTGTTGTTAAGCGAATCACTGCAGGTGTTAAGTTAGCAATGGGGTTGTTAAGTGAATCTGGCTTCCCTCTTGACTTTACTTGTCAGAAGGTCACAAAAGGGGATCACATGACCCTGGGACACAGCAGCCCTCATAAATATTTATTTTTTTTATTTTATTTATTTTGTCACAACATCATACAAAAAGATTATATAGTATATACACATATAAACATATATAGGAAGAAGAAAAGAAAAACAATAGGACAGGAACGGTAGGCACGTTTGTGCGCTTATGCACGCCCCTTATGGTCCTCTTAGGAATGGGGTGAGGTCAATAGTAGAAAGTTTTTGGTTAAAGCTATTAGGATTATGGGAAGAGACCACAGAGTCAGGTAAAGTATTCCAAGCACTGATGATTCTGTTGCAGAAGTCATATTTTCTGCAATCTAGATTAAAGCGGTTGACATTAAGTTTAAATCTATTGGTTGCCCTTGTATTATTGCAATTAAAGCTGAAGTAGTCTTTGACAGGAAGGACATTACAATAGATGATTCTGTGAGTTAAACTTAGGTCTTGTTGAAGGCGACGGAGTTCCAAGTTTTCTAAGCCTAGGATTTCAAGTCTAGTGGGATAAGGTATTTTGTTGTTTTCAGAGGAATGGAGAACTCTTCTTGTAAAATATTTCTGGACACGTTCAATTGTATTGATGTCAGAGATGTGGTGAGGGTTCCAAACAGGTGAGCTGTATTCTAGAATTGGTCTAGCAAATGTTTTATATGCTCTGGTGGTGTTTTTGGAAAAGAAGCTACGCAAAATTAGGTTTACAACTCTTAGAGCTTTTTTTGCTATGTAGTTGCAGTGGGCTTTGGCACTTAGATCATTTGACATGAAGACTCCAAGGTCTTTAATGGGATGGGGGTCGTCTGTAAGGTAATGTCCATCTAGTATGTACTTAGTTTTAGGGTTCTTTTTTCCTATATGTATGAATATGAATATGAATATGAATCAGTTGCCTCTGAATATATGAAAAGTCTTGGGCAAAGTTCTTCCAAAGAATGTGCGTGTTTGCCCTGTGATACAAGGCCGAGAAGGAGAAGACCTGGCCGAACTTTGGAAGAACTTTGCCCAAGACTTCTCGTATATTCAGGGGCTAGCCTGACGCTCCCAACAATGAGTTTGGCGGCAATCTAAGGAAACGTCTCCCAGCTCTTCCAGATCGACTTTATGAGGGCTGAGAAGCCAACAGCAAAAGTAGTGGCAGTGGGGGCGACGGACGTGTGTGTGTCTCCGCAAGTACTTGCAGACACCGCCCCTCTGAAGACTAGAGGAGGCGGCAAAGCCCTGGCTGTCAGCTGGGAGAGGAGGACTGCGGAGGGACACACACACACATGCCCCTGTCTCACCCCCTGCCGCTACTTTTGCTGTCGGCTTCTTGGCGCTCTTAAAGTCGATCTTAAAAAGCTGGAAGATGTTTCCTTAGATTGCCGCCAAATTCATTGTTGGGAGTGTCAGGCTAGCCCCTGAATATACAAGACGTCTTGGGCAAAGTTCTTCCAAAGAATGTGGACGTTTGCTCTGTGATACGAGGCTGAGAAAGAGAAGGGGGCAATGGACGTGTGTGTGTGTGTGTGTGTGTGTGTGTGTGTCCATCCATGGTCCTCCTCTCCCAGCTGACAGCCAGGGCTTCGCCGCCTCGTCTTTTCCTCAGAGGAGCGGTGTCTGCCTCCAAGTCCTTGCGGAGGGACACACACAAACATCCATCGTCCCCGCTGCCGCAACTTTTGCTGTCGGCTTCTTGGCGCTCTTAAAGTTGATCTTGAAGAGCTGCAAGACGTTTCCTTAGATCATGCCAAACTCATTGTTGGGAGCGTCTTCTCCTTGGCCTCGTATCACAGAGCAAACACGCACATTCTTTGGAAGAACTTTGCCCAAGACTTCTCGTATATTCAGGGGCTAGCCTGACGCTCCCAACAATGAGTTTGGCGGCAATCTAAGGAAACATCTTCCAGCTCTTCAAGATCGACTTTAAAAGCGCCGAAAAGCTGAGAGCAAAAATAGCGGCGGCAAGGGCAACAGACATGTGGCAAGTCCCTCCGCAATCCTCTCCCGGGTGGCAGGGCTTCACCACCACCTTTTTTCCTCAGAGGTGCGGTATCTGCTTCCAAGTCCTTGCGGAGGGACACACACACAACACACACCGATCACCCCCATTTTCTAGTCCGGGCTGCTCGGCAGGCAGGCTTTTATTGTGTCAGCCCAAGGGGGGAAGATATGTAGGAAATTGCCCTGTTTCTGCAGCATTGGTCATGTGACTGAGTGGGCGTGACCAATTCGATGTCACTCACAGCAAGGTGCTTCCCCACATTGCCATGAGTTTCTTTGAGTTGGCCACGCCCACTCAGTCACATGATCACCAAGCCACTCCCACTCGGTCACATGACCACACTTCTTATAAAGAATGATGAAATCTTCAAAAGAATTTCCCCCCAAACAACTTTGTACAATAACAAAGTCTTGAAGAACTTGGCAATCTCATGGTATTTCAGCCATTTTTAAGTATTAAATGGGGAGGTGGGGTTTCTATGCATAAAGGGATGTCACAGGAACTTGAAGCCTTGAGGAACTGAGTTACTGACTCCTGCAATACAATGAAATTAGGCTGAAACAATCAGAGTGTCAACTTGCAAAGCATCCCTGGACTGTTCTTGAGTTGCCATAAACAAGCGGGGATGGGAAACTGACAAAATGGCATGGCAGCCAAAGACGGACGCACAATCCAGACTTATCTCTCTCAAGGCTGTATCCCAGGGTTACCCACAGCAGCTGGAAAGGTCTCAACAATCCCCAATATTGCTCCATTGGAGAATGTGATTGATGACACACCCTGGCGGGAGGGGGGAAACAGGGTCAGAGCTGGCTTCAGTTTGGAACATGTGGACATGAAGCTCCTAATAAATACCTGGATTTCTTTTGAAGCTTGGCTCGAGGCTTATGATTTAATTAGGGCATCCATCGGAACCCTGACAGCAAGCCAGCTCTGACCATTTTTCCTGACACAGACAGGAAAAGCAAGACAAAGACCTAATTAAGGCATATGGGCTATCTGATACAGAAAGTTCTCCTGATGGGGTTAAGAGTCACTCTACAACTTCCTTCTCCTGCTCAGAACTAGGTGGTGCACAGAGGCTGAGGCCCAATTCTACTTTAAGCATGAAACCTTGGAAGAAGAATAAATCACAACAGTGATAAAACAATTAAGAGCAAGGATTTTGCATCTTCAACTCTCAAGAGTTCACTTGGAAATTCAAAATAGTTTTGTGATATTCTGGATAAACATTTATCCAGTGGAAAACTTTCTGGCTTTCAGGACAAACAGTTCTTTGTTTATAGTCATCTTTTACACCTCAAGAATTTTATACTCTATCCTGTTTATATGTCTTTAGGCATGGTGGTAGGAAGGCGCTTTTAAAAGAAGAATTAAAGCCACATGTCTCTCTTTTAGCTTCCTTTTTCTCAGTCTTTTTGTCACCATTTGATGATGCTACACGTTGCAACAGAAAACCACTTCTCTCACTCCCAACAAAAATAAAAAAATTGGCAGACTGAAATATTCATGATATACAGTAAAAGTAACAACTTATTTGGGGTAAGCAAATTCAAGTCACCAAATCACAAAGCAACGGGTTGGCTAAGAAAAGTAAAGTGCATGAAAGGCTTCACAGAATATAGCATGCCAATAAATAAAACGGCAAGTTGAAATAATTAGCGAATTCATCATTTTTCTTAAAAGAATCTCTGAATTTAGGATTACATAAACAAGCAACATATATGCTCTGTGACACAATTATAGGTCTCCAGTTTCAGATGTAGGTAGGCCTCGACTTACAACAGTTCATTTAGTGACTGTTCAAAGTTACAATGGCATGGAAAAAAGTGACCTATGACTGTTTTTCAAACATACGACCAGTGGTGGGATTCAGACCTTTTTCAAGGTCCAGTGTAACTTTGAACAGTTGCTAAGCAACCGGTCCTAAGCCAAGGACTAGTGCCATGGATCTTGTCACCATTTTAAAAGAACTACTAATACCTGGTTTTGATAATCTTCTCCAATCCCTTCCAATTTCTTCTTGTATTCGTAGATGGCTTCCTTCACATCATGCTTTTCTGAACACAAGGCAATGGCAGCATCCACCTTTGAAGGCCAAAGAGAGAATGTCAAAATCTATTGAGAGAGAGGATTTCATTCTCTTCGATTGTGTTTCTATTTTATCAGCCTCCTCTGTTAATATATCACCTGGAATCTTATTTTTTTTAAAAAACTGATATGAGACACGGGCAACCACAGGCACCATGTGGTCCTTTCAATCTCTGAACATCTTCAGAATTTTGTACCAGTGAAGGAGGATGGGAAAACCTCAAGAAATGGGAGGACGCTTTATAATCATTTCTGAGAGAGATAGGTAGGGCCTCTGGTGGCTCAGACTGCTAAGACAGTCTGTTATTAACACAGCTGCTTGCAATTACTGCAAGTTCAAGTCCCACCAGGCCCAAGGTTGACTCAGCCTTCCATCCTATAAGGTAGGTAAAATGAGGACCCAGATTGTTGGGGGCAATAAGTTGACTTTGTATATAATATACAAATGGATGAAGACTATTGCTTGACATAGTGTAAGCCGCCCTGAGTCTTCGGAGAAGGGCGGGATATAAATGCAAATTTTAAAAAATGAAATACGAATAAATTAAATAATTTTGGAGGAGAAAAATTGCCAATTTCTTCCCCCTCTCAAAAATGCACCTTTCCTTTTTCGCTTTACTCAAAACGCATACATAAAGGTAAAGGTTCCCCTCGCACATATGTGCTAGTCGTTCCCGACTCTAGGGGGCTGTGCTCATCTCCGTTTCAAAGCTGAAGAGCCAGCGCTGTACGAAGACGTCTCCGTGGTCATGTGGCTGGCATGACTCAACGCCAAAGGGGCAGGGAACGCTGTTACCTTCCCACCAAAGGTGGTCCCTATTTTTCTACTTGCATTTTTTATGGGCTTTCAAATTGCTAGATTGGCAGAAGCTGGGAAAAAGTCACAGGAGCTCACCCCATTACATGGCACCAGGGATTCGAACCGCTGAACTACCGACCTTTCAATCGACAAGCTCAGTGTCTTAGCCACTAAGCCAGCACGTCCCTCTTTTCCCTTTACTCAAAACGCTGACATAAAGGCACAGCTAAAATGAAAAATGTGTGTTTGAAAAAAAACTTCAGCATAAAAAGCTTTAACTTACTGAAAAATAGACAAAAGGCTGGAGGAAAACCACCAGAAGAAGGAATGAAGTTTTAGCATTTTAATCCCTTACAGGAAGGGCCAATTTAACTATTATGCTATACATGCTAAAGAACTCTTCCACCTAAAATGTGATCTCTATCCTGGTTTACCTTTTACATATAATAACCACCCACTCCCATGTCTGCAGACAGCTTCTTCAATGAAACATCACTATTTTGTACAGCTTTCCCCAATCCCATGGCCTCTTTCAACTCTGAATACTGGGAATTATGGATGCTGCAGTCTGAAAACCTCTGGATGAGCATCCATGTTGAGGCAGGTTGACTTATGGTCTTTCTAGTCATTATGGAGAAAACTCAATATTTATTTTTGTACAATCAGGTTGTTTTCATCATTAAAGGCTACATTAATACCAAGCACTAGAGGAATTAGGAGATTCAGGCAGTTCAAATGAGTATAAAGATAAATTGCAAGCGTAAGCTCTCTACAAGAATCAGATTAACTAATGGTCAAGGGAAATGAGTGGGAATTAAGGAAACATCCAAGACGGACTAGACTTAGATCTCTTGTGGGCGCGCAGGGGCTCATGACTGATAACACATTTGACCCCTCCCTCAGGCTCCGTCTGGTCATCTCCTACAAGTAATATAATCAAACACAGAGAATTATAACCTCTTTCTCTCACACACACAAACTATATGATACTTCATTTAAAGAAGGCACCATGAATTTGTCTGTGTAACTTCTGTATTCTTCTGCTCAATTTGTATAGCATCCCGATCTTTATCAGATATTGTCACAGATTGAGACAAGTAACTCTATCAGAGTTATTAATTAGCCTCAATGAGAATAAGGGGCAATGAAGCAGAAGAAGATCACTGAGGCCAAAGGAACAATATACAATTAGTTTCACTCACCTCTTCCACTATCTGTTGCCCGTTGGGTACCATGCCAATGAAGTTCTGAATAATCCGAAATTGTTCCCTGGGTGAGTATTTGGGAGACTGTGGAAGGCTGTGATTGGATAATATTAAAGATATGCCTTAATGCATGGAATCGCACAAAAATTTAACAAACTCTAATTTTGCTTTTATTAAAAGTATGTGATGCATTCATGTTGCTCTCACCAACACCACTTAGTTAAAGGAAAGAATACAAGTTCCTACCTGAAGCAAAGAATTAGTTTATATACAATCTATTACATTTGGTGTACTATTGATATATTGGTTGGTACTATGCTTAAAAACTTTAATTTAAAAAGAAGCTGTAGCATTCAGCTTGATCGAACATGAAATTTTGATGCCTCTACTGAAGATATGTTGTTTTATATTTTGTTCTCTTGATGTTGCATATAAAATACTGCTCAATAAAGTTTCCCAAGCCATCTATTTTAACACCCTACAGATATTCAGAAATCTTGCATTTTGGATGATGCCTAAAATAGTAAATTGACAATCATTATGTAAATGATGCAGTTCAATCAAGGCTTCACTGAGATAATATCCTAATCATATATCAGGGGAACAAGTTTCTAATTCCTTCCAGTTTGTGATAAAACAAGTCCATGAGATAGGAATAGAACATGTAAGCAGATTTTCAGTGCCTATAAATAATCATGACTTCCTCCCCATTTCATTTCATCTCAGTAGGAGATGCCATGCAGTTCTTACTCTTGTTTTTGTAGGCCACCTTTACGGTGATACAGGACCAGAGTTCCTAAGACCATGGCGAAATTGGTCGTCCCGAAACCAGTTTGGCAGCTAAACACCAGAGCAGGAGGCGGCTTGCTGGGATCTTGGAGAAGGAGCAGATTTGGACTCTCCTGTAAGACAGAATTGTACACATTCATTGGGCTGCCATTTGGTCAAAAGATTGGCTATCAAACAGCCACGTGAGAGGAAAAATAACCTTCAGCTTCCTAAAGTGTATTTCTTTATTTAGAAATTTTATATAACTGCTTACTCGCTCATAGTGAGTCCAGGTGGCCTACAAGCAATAAAAACACAGTATAGAAAATAAAAATTTAAAATTTTTTTAAAAAATTATCCCCACCCACTCACCCTCTAACAACAACACACAGTCAAATGAGCCATTTGATGGGATCCCCACTCTCACTCTGGGTTCCCCTGTCCCACTGGCAAAACCAAGTCTTCTAAAAGTTCACACACATTGTGTGTTGTTGCTGTAGACCCAGGTGTCAGCAACCCGTGGCTCCGGAGCCGCATGCGGCTCTTTGGCCCCTCTGCTGCGGCTCCCTGTCCCATCATTGGCTGGCCCCACCCCTCGCCCTCCGCTCCCAGTCACTCCTCGCCTGGCCTTGGAAATCCGAGAGATACAGAAAGGGGGAGAGAGAGACATAGATACAGAGAGAGATACAAAGAGAGGGTGAGAGAGGAGAAGATAGAGAGGGAGAGAGAGAATACAGAGGGGGGAGAGAGAGAGACATAGATAGAAAGAGAGAAAGAGAGATTGACATGCAGCTGGCCATGCCCATCCAGGTTTTGTGGCTCCCCATGTTTTTTTCTGTGGGAAACAGGTCCAAATGGCTCTTTGAGTGCTTAAGGTTGAAGACCCCTGCTCTAGACCAGGTGTCAAACTCAAGGCCCGGGGTTGGATCTGGTCCACAGGATGCTTAGATCTAGCCTGTGGGGCCGCCCTGGAAACAGTGAAGAACCAGCCCACGGTTCCTCTGTCAGCAAAAATGGATCTTGAGAGGGCCATGCTCAGCCGGCCTGGGTTCCGTTTTCAGCGCCGATGGCCTCCTGCAGTCCTCTGCCAGCGAAAAGGTAGTCCAAGCTCCATTTTTGCTGGCAGAGGGCTGCAGGAGGCCATCATGGCCAAAAACAGAACCTCAATGAGTGATGTCGAGCTGGCCACACCCACCCTGGGCACACCCACCCTCCCAATCAAACACAACCCTGATGCGGCCCTCAATGAAATACAGTCTGATGCCCCTTCTCTAAACCAAAAGAAAGAAACACCCTTGGGTGACCAAAAAGAGGGCAATTACTTTTCTGGTTAACCCCTCTTCCACTGAACAAGCAGGAAATCGGATTTGATGGCCTGTCAGCCTCTTCTAAATTTGGTTAGTACTGATGTTACCTAGTTGGGTGATGAAATAGCTGCAAGAAAATAACGGAACTCAGAGAGCACAAAGGATCCCCACAGGCAACCCTGAGTTACATATATTCTCTTCTACTGGAGGCTCTTCTAGTTCAGTTCCTACCTATTCGCTCTCAAAAGGTGAATTAAGATTAGCCTCAATCCTATTGGTCTTTCAGAGAGAGCTCTCAAGACATGATCTTTCTAGCGGGTCTCGGGATCCCTTGGTAATAAGAGAGCCTGCGAAATGGCTTTATTGTATGTAAGTTTTTAAACACTCTTCCTTAGTTTTGTTATATATATATAAGAATATATATATTCTTGCTTTCTACGTATATTTTAAGATGTGTCATTATTGTTTTGTTTTTATTGTTTCCTGACCAAAATCACATGTGTGATGGGTGGCTATATAACATACATCAGGGACGTCATTGGGGGCCGCATCAGGGTTGTGTTTGACCGGCGGGGGGGGGGGGGGATGGAGGGGGCGTGGCCAGGGGGCGTGGCCAACTCTACATCATTCGTGTCGGGGGCACCTTTGGCGGCCCACGAGAGGGGAATCCTACTGCAGCCATGTGCCAGTGAAAATGAAGCTCAGAAGGGCTGTGTGCAGCCTTCCCAGGCTCTGTTTTTGCTGGCAGAGGCACCGTGGGTCGGTCCTTCGCTGATTCCAGGGTGGCCCCGTGGGCCAGATTTTAGCACCCTGTGGGCCGGATATGGCGCATTGGACTGATGGACTGACATAGATTAGACAAATGTAGCAACCTTTAAGCGCGAGCTTAAGACTTTCTTCTTTCATCAAGCAGGGCTGGCCTAATGATAAATTTTAATCGAGGGTTTTTAGTGGGGTTATTTTATTTTATAATTTTATTCACGTATTTTAAATATTCAGCTTATGGAATTAGATTTTTAATTATATTGTATTTTAAATTTTTTGTATCTGTGTTTTATCTATGCTGTACACCGCCCTGAGTCTTCGGAGAAGGGCGGTATAAAAATAAACAATGAACAATGAAAAAAAATAAAAAATGAACAATAAATAAATAAATAAACTCTAAATATAACTGTAACTCTTAATGTCCTATTTACGTAGCTTAATACACAGAATAGCAGCTACTAGCAAACGAACAAAAATTATGCTTGTTGTTCAGTGTGTGTGGGGGTGGTGCCTGTCTTTGAGTTAGTCTTGACGCCTAGAAATTGCTTAGATAAGGCCCTGTAGCTTTCTTGCCAAGCTTTTGTAAGTGGATTGCCATTGTCTTCTTCTTAGAGCTGAGTGTGTGTGACTGGCCCCAGGTCACTTAGCTGGCTTAGTGCCTGAGGTAGGACTAGAATTCCATATTTCTAGCCTGATGCTTTAACCATTACACCAAGCTGACTTATCTTTTAATCTTACGTAATTTTTTAAAAGATCTTATCTGAAGTCTCACGTTATTTTAAAAGTCAATCTTTTTTTAGAAACACAAAACATTCTCCCAAGAAAACATGCATATAACTGCAACTGAATGGCTTATTACTTCCCAAAACGAAGGAAGCCTCTCTCCTTCTCTTAATCAAATTAACTTAACATATTAAACATGGCTTAGAATCTATCCTGTAATAATTACTTTAACCCTGAATTGTTCCCATAACACTTCACATATTTTTAGTATCTCCCAAAACGGTCTCCAACTTTAGCAAAACAATGAGACGTCCAAAGTAAACACTTGGCACTGCAACTAGCAATTGGATGCCCATGAATTAAATTTAGTATTATAGATTTGATCCGATCCCAAAAAACTAAGCATTTCTTTGAATGGTTTTCCGATAAAACGGGCCTTTCAAAGCTTAATTTCTTGCTGGCTTGTGCAGTAGTTCTTTTTACTCTCTCTCTCTCTCTCTCTCTCTCTCTGTGTGTGTGTGTGTGTGAAGGGGATATTAGGCTTTTTATGTTTGGCCAACAAAACCGTACAGTTAAGTCATGAGCCTAAAGCAAATACAGGCGTCTAGCAAATGCGTGTGTTCAAATACCAGCTAGAGGGATCCAAGAATAGACACATGAATCTATACTCGGCAGTTGTAAATACAGAGGGTGGGGGGAGAGCCAATGTTTGTAGTCTCTCCACCCAACAGGAAGAATTTCTAGCATCTCTCGCATGTGCTTCCTTTTCCAAGTCATCTTATTAAATAAAAGACAGCTTGTAGATTAACATCTGGCATCAGGTCTTACCCGGAGAAAACTGATGAAAGCATCAAACTGTGTTTCTAAAGGTGCTCCGTCCACAGGCAAAGGCAGCCGATGGTACCTGCCGAGAAAAATGAATTATTTCCAGTTTTTCCAAAAAAAAAACCCACCCTTGGTCAACATGCAGGCAAGTTTTGAAAGTGTTCTCCACATTTAGAAAATATTTAATTCAGCCCTTTGGCATGACAAAAAGAAGGAATTCAGGTGTAATATTGCCTTCTCGTGTTTCTGTTTCAATTATACATTTCTGAATAAAAGCTAGGGCTTTATTTTAAACCATGACAAATTTTAACCGTGAGAAAAAGCCATGCTTTATTCAATCATGCCGGTTGGAAAAAAAAAAAGAGTAGAGTTTGGCTAAATATTACAGAATACATGAAGTCAGATCTGAACAAACAAAAGGCAGCCTTCAACTCACCACCATAAGGGAACCTTCCTATTACGGTCATAATTTGTGATGGTTATAAAGTGGCTCATCATGTTAGCGTACCTGATTTTAAAACCATTTTTGGGAGCCATCATTAGAATAACGGAATAACAGAGTTGGAAGAGACCTTTGGAGCCAGTAGTGCTGCGGGTATGGACTGGTTCGGGCAAACCGGTAGTTTCGACGATCAGCTGGCCCCGCCCACTTCTGCCCTATCCTGTTCTATATTTTCTTCTTTCTGGCTCAGCTGATTCGCGCTGCACAGCTGATTTCCACGCCTCTGCTGTTCTACTTACCGGGGCTGCCTTAGAAGGTAAGCAGCTGAGCTTCAATTTGCTGTATTTTGAATGCTACACACAAGCCTCTGGTGGCTCAACAGACTAATGCAGTCTGTTATTAACAGCAGCTGCTTGCAATTACTGCAGGTTCAAGTCCCACCAGGCCCAGTATTAAGAGAGGAAGGGAAAAATTATACTTGGTTTCAATATGAGCAACTACGTGCTAGATGGAAGGGAGATCAGAAAATTGGTATAGAGCAGAATGAGGGAAATTTGGTAAAGCAAATTAGAAATCAGTCTCAGGAGCATATAAAGAGATTGTATAATGTGTTACTTGAAATAGATTCTGAAAGGGACTTGGTAAAGGACTGTATGATAAAGTGGGCACAAAATTTTCAGGAGCCAATATTATTGGAAACGTGGGAAAAAATTTGGGTTAGAAATGTTAAATTCACGCAGGCGCAGAATCTGAGGGAAAATTTTTATAAAATGTTTTATAGATGGCATCTAGATCCTAAAAAATTATCGTGTATGTATCCAGAAATGCAAGCAAAATGTTGGAGATGTAATTGTGATGACGCTACATATTTTCACATTTGGTGGACTTGTAAGGACATAAAGGCCTTTTGGATAAAAATTTGGTGGATTTTACAAAATGTTCTGAAAAGAAGATAAAGTTCCTGCCGCAATTTTTCTTGTTGGGAATTATTACGGATTGTACAGTAATTGAGACTAAATTGATTTTAAATCTAATAACTGCAGCAAGATTACTAATAGGACAATATTGGAAGAAAAAGAAGTACCAACAATAGAAGAATGGATATTGAAAGTTGCCAATTTGGCTGAGATGGCGAAGATATCAGCCTTTTGAAAGACAATACGCAAGAAAGATACTTAAAGGAATGGAAAAATGGATTGACTATATTCAACGTAGATATCAGACTAAGAGTTATCAGACTGTTTTGAATGATTATGATGTATTATTTTGATTGCTTTTGGGGAAGTTAGGAATTGATGATTGTAGGGGTATAATTAAGTTGGGACGAAAATTTTTTAGCATATGTTTGTTTTATTTTTAACTATACCTTGTGCTCGTTCCGGGAAGTCGGGGGGGGAGGGGGGTTGCGAAGGGAGGGGGGAGCAGGCGGGGAAAGGGGGGGGGAAATTTTGTAAAACTTTTTGAATAAAAAAAAAAAAAAAAAAGTCCCACCAGGCCCAAGGTTGACTCAGCCTTCCATCCTTTATAAGGTAGGTAAAATGAGGACCCAGATTGTTGGGGGCAATAAGTTGACTTTGTATATAATATACAAATGGATGAAGACTATTGCTTGACATAGTGTAAGCCGCCCTGAGCCTTCGGAGAAGGACGGGATATAAATGCAAATTAAAAAAAAAAAGCGGGTTAGGTGCTCGCACGCTCGCAATCACCGAACCAGTTGTTAAACTGGTTTGCAGCTCACCACTGCTTGGAGGTCTTCTAGTCCAACCCCCTTTTCAAGCAAGAGACTCTTTTGTCACTGATACACACAAACAGATTCATCCCCTAGGACAGGGGTCTCCAACCTTGGCAGCTTTAAAGACTTGTGGACTTCAACTCCCAGAATTCTGAGAGTTGAAGTCCACAAGTCTTTAAAGTTGCCAAGGTTAGAGTCCCCTGCCCTAGGATAGGTTTGCATGCAGTTGAATTTGCCCTCCATGTTCTATTTCCGCTTGTCATTTCTCAAATGTTTATAGGGCCCTGCCTCTTTTGATGGGGAAATAGAAGTAGCTTCACTGACTAAATAAGGCAAGGTGACAAGAGACATATGACAAGCAGGCAGCTTTACTGATTGGTTTGGTAGCTTCCTGGAGACCTTTGTGTGGCATGGATGCAGGTCACAAAGGTGGAGGAGCAGGTGACCTTTGATAGGTGGATAAGGGAGGCGGGTCATCTCTTAGGAAATTCTCATGGCTTTATGACTTCATCCCTGCAGGCTAAAGTGACAGTTACTGTCAGTTATCAGTTATCAGAGCGAAGATGCCTTTCTAGAGGTAAGTTGCTCTTCAGTGGGGCTCCAGGACTCTGGGGAAGCTTCCCTCTTTTGAGAGAAAAGGCTGAGAAGGTGCCTGAGGTTGAGAGTCAGGGTCAGGATCAAGGGGAGGGGAAAGGGAAAGGAACAGTGGTGGGATTCAAAAAAAATTACTACCGGTTCTGTGGGTGTGGTTTGTTGGGCGTGGCTTGGTGGGCGTGGCAGGGGAACGATACTGTAAAATCTCCCTTCCCTTCCTTTCCCACCCCACTAACCTGCTTTCCAGCTCCATTCTCCTGTGCAGGGCAACAAAAGAAGACCCAGCCGATCAGCTGGGACTCAGGAGGCAGCGAATAGATTGGGGGCAGGGCCAGGCAGAGGTAGTATTTGCCGGTTCTCCAAACTACTCAAAATTTCCGCTACCGGTTCGGCAGAACCAGTCAGAACCGGCTGAATACCACCTCTGAAAAGAGAGAGGAACTGGCACGGGAAATGGGAGGAAGAGAATAAAAAGGGGAGGGGGTGTCAGGGAAGGGGGTAAAGGGAGGAGGGGCAAAGAGGTGGAACGGGGAGAGGGAAGGGGGCGACAGGACAAAGAAGGAAGAGAAGGGAGGAGGTTTACTTAGGTAAAACAGAGAATGGTGGGGGGGAAAAATAAGGTCCAAGTTAGTACAATTATTTATTAATAAGGGCAAGATTTTCTTCCACTGAAATTTACCTGTAAGAGGGCAGCAGGAAGACAGGCCTCTTGTACACTTCCTCTGTCACTTGGATGTCTTCTTCGCAGAAGATTTTGACTGAATGCGGCTCATCTTTGAAATGTTCAACGTCGTTGTAGACGTAATATATATTATCACTCAGCTGGGCAAAGTCATGTATCTTCAACAGATAAATCCAAGAAACCAACCTGAGAAGAAGCTTGCTTTATAAAACATTATCTACAACCTGCTGACGTGCTGTTTTCTTCCTTAGACCTACTTTCTGACTTGGCTAAATTGTTTCCTTTGTAAAGATACAACGGAAAAGGCTCTGGTCCCACTCATCACAAATTGTCCATGCAGACATTATAGGAGCAATATTAAGATTGCATCATAAGACCGCTAAAATATCAAGATGATGCCAGATAGGCTTCTATTGCATTAGTCTCCAACCTTGGCAACTTTAAGACTTGTGGACTTCAACTCCCAGAATCCCTCAGCCAGCAAAGCAAAGATTTGAAGTCCACAAGTCTTAAAGTTGGCAAGGTTGGAGACCGCTGTTCTCTTGTGTTTGTGCAGGTATCTAAAATGGAATCTCAGTTCAATGGCACAAAAATATTAAAAGGACACCATGCAATTTGACAGCCATTCTCATTCCCAAATTTAAAACCCTATTTTGTACTATTGTGATGACTCCCCTGGAGGCTTCCCCAGATACCAGCTGGGAGGAGGAGGAACCAGTTCCGAGCACGTCTGGAGGAGAGTTGGTCGGGGGGCTCTGAGCAGCCATCTGAGAGGGATTTGGCTGAAGCGCAGCTGTAGCGCGACAGCCCTGAGGCTTCAGGTAGGGAAAGCACGCAGCTGCAGCCAGTCGGTGACGAGGAAGAGGAAGAGCCTTCTTCACTTGATCCAAGAACACGTAGGGCAGAGAAAAGGCAGGAGTAGCTAAAGTCAGCCAGGTTGCTCGTGAGGAGGCACATTTTATGGGCTGCCTCAGAAGCTGGCTATTTAGCACAGCAGACTGATGGAGGCAATGCTGGGAACAATGTCTTCATTTCCTAGCTGTGTGTTTCCTGCCTTGTTTAGTTCAAGGGTCAGCAACCTGCGGCTCCGGAGACGCATGCAGCTCTTTGTGCCCTCTGCTGTGGCTCCCTGTCAGGTGATCCCCACCACTGGCTGGCCCCGCCCCGCCCCTCACCCTCCCCTCCCAGTCACTCCTCGCCTAGCCTGAGAAGGTAAGGGCAACGGTGGGGGATGGAGAAGCGGCCAGGGCAGAGACAGAGAGATAAAGAGAGAGGGGGAGAGAGAGGGAGGGAGGCTGGGGAGAGAGAGATATGTCAAAAGGATTTTGTGGTTCCTGATGTTTTTTAACAACTGGTTCTCTGCCCTAGTGGCCGGCTGGGAAGGCGTGGCTAGGGTGTGTGTGTCATGTGACTGGTGGAAGTGAGTGACATCTAGTCTCTACACTCTACACTCTAGCCCACGCAGGTTTTGTGGCTCCCGGTGTTTCCTTTTCTCTGGGAAAAGGGGCCAAATGGCTCTTTGAGTATTTAAGTTTGCAGATCCCTGCTTTAGATTGACACCATGCCTGGACTGGACCTTGTGAACTCTGGACTTTTCTTGCCTCACGAACCCCTCTTGTATTGTGGATTTAACTTTGCCTGGAGGGTTTATCTTGTTTGGGAAACTTTCAAGTGCCTTGTGGACTAACACCCTAACCCTGTGGACTAGCATTGGTCTGTGTTTGGCTTGACTTAATTGGGACAGTTCTGGGTTTCTGGTGAAGGGAATTGCTGGGGGATATTAATAAACCCACTAAACCAGGGGTCTCTAACCTTGGTCCCTTTTAAGACTTGTGGACTTCAATTCCCAGAGTCCCTCAGCCAGCTCTGGGAGTTGAAGTCCATAAGTCTTAAAGGGACCAAGGTTGGAGACCCCTGCACTAAACCACCGTTACATGTGAGTGACTGAGTAGGACAGCAGAACTATATAGTAATGTAATTAAAGCTGTACTATTTTTTTTAAAGCAATGGTGCCTGGAAAAAAATAAGTTAGAATACTCAAAATGAAAGACACATTATGAAGAAAGTGGAAGTTATAGAATAAAAGATATTATAGGTCGTTCTTGACTTATGACCACAATAGGGCCCAAAATTTCAGTCATAAGTCGTTGTGGTTGTTAAGTGAAGAAATCACACGACCAGATTTGATTTTACGGCCATATTTACAATGGTTGTAAGTCTCCAAAGTTGTTAAATGAATTGTGTGGTCATTAGACAAGCCATATCCAAAGGTTGGAGTTTTTTGCCATTGTCTGCCAGAAAATGACCAAAAAAAATAGTATCACAAATCATGAGCATGTGACTGCTACAAGTAGTTGTAAATGTGAGCCGACCGCCAAGCACTTGAAATGCAATCACATGATTACAAGGAGTGGGCAGTCATAATTCTGACGACGGGTCACCAGTAGCATTTTTTAAAGTCCGTTGTAACTTCGAATGGTCATTAAATGACCATTCATAAGTGGAGGATTACCCGTAATGACAATGGGAAAATATATCTCAAGCAAATCTCAAATGCAGTACACCTTCTGGTAGCCCTCAAAAATCACCTCTTTTCGAATAGAGACTTCCAGGTCTTCTACTTTGACTCTTCTATGCAAATCGTGTAGGTTCTCCTTCAAGTTCTCCTTTGCTCTTGGAGTGTAGGGGATGAAATCATTGTCCATACGTAGAAAAAGTACAGGTTCTTCACGAACGCAAAACACAATACATTCCTGCTATGACAAAGAAGAACTGTGTTGGCTAATGTCTCAGGAGAGAGTGGAGCAATGCTGATTTATGTACAAGGCTTTTCTTGTCTGCTGCGGTGATGCAGTGGTTAGAGTGCAGTACTGCAAGTTACTTCAGCTGATCACCGGCTGCCAGCAGTTTGGCAGATCAAATCTCACCAGGCTCAAGGTTGACTCAGCCTTCCATCTTTCCAAGGTGGGTAAAATGAGAACCCAGATTGTTGGGTGCAATATGCTGACTCTGTAAACCGCTTAAAGAGGGCTGTAAAGCACTATGAAGCGGTATATAAGTCTAAGTGCTATTGCTAGCGCTATAGTGCTAATTGTCTACAAGTCTGGACTTCACTGAGATGTTCTGCACATTGTCCTTCAGGGCACTTGTTCAAGGGCAAACCTCTAGATGTGCAAGAGAACAAAAAAATACATTGCAAGAAACAGATTTCTGTTGTTGTTAGGAAAAAGTCAAAGATACATCAAAATACCTGTGGAGAGAAAATGGGAGTTTCTCTGTTTTCTTCCATCTATTTATTATTTAGATTTATTATTATTTAGATTTTTATACCGCCCTTCTCCCGAAGGACTCAGGGCGGTGTACAGCCAGATTAAAAAACAGTACAATATACAAATTAAAACAAAAATTAAAATAACATATTCTATAAATGGCCGAAAATTTAAAACCGTCAAATTTGACCCATAAATTTCATAAAATACCCCAATTAAAATTATTAAAATTCAAAAGTTTAAAAAATTAAGCCAGTCCCGCTTGGATAAACAAGTGCGTTTTCAATTCACGGCGAAAGGTCCGAAGGTCAGGTAATTGACACAAACCATGGGGAAGTTCGTTCCAGAGTTATTATCTAATAACATGTGCATAAAAGCAAGTGTACCTATCTATAATGCAGGTGCATTTGAACCCTGTTTGTGAGAAAAATACGTGGGGGCTACAAGGGTGCTTTAGCGTAACTTTGTCCTGACACAAATAGGCATGCTGAACTTTCAGCCAATGTTTAAGCCTTGGTGGCGCAGTGGTTAGAGTGCAGCACTGCAGGCTGCTTCTGCTGACTGCCGGCTGCCTGCAATTTGGCAGTTCAAACCTCACCGGGCTCAAGGTTGACTCAGCCTTCCATCCTTCCGAGGTGGGTAAAATAAGGACCCAGATTGTTGGGAGCAATAGGCTGACTCTGTAAACCGCTTAGAGAGGGCTGTAAAGCACTGTGAAGCGGTATATAAGTCTAAGTGCTATTGCTATTGCTAACCCGGGAATGTTGGCAACTTCAAAACTTGAAGACTTCAACTCCCTACATTCCCTGGCCACCCACATTCCCTGGCCACCTACATATCTCAGTTTGGCTTTCTTTCATATACAGACCTTATGACCATCGTTCTGGAGTTTCTGCAGGACTTGCTTGAATCCACCGAAGCTGGGCTGCCCCATCCCAAACACGGCATATCCTCCTTTGGCCTGCCGAAAGTTGGGAGCCCCACAAGTGCTGGAAGTATTCAGGACATCTACTTTGCCGTATACATCACGGACCATAAAATATTTCCCCTACGTGGAACAATAACAAAAAAAAAAGGAGAGATGTCAACGTGCAGAAGAAGGCAGTGTAAGTAAATGGTCAGTTAACGTCTTCACAAAAATAACATGATTGAGAATCTCCAGAGGGCCAGGCAAATTCATGGAAGACAGCCCTATTATGGTCATTGTCTATGAATGCTCAGTAATAAACATTCAGCAATATTATGGTACAATGTACCACTCGTTGGGCAGAGAACCAGATTAGAAAGGCTACATCATGTTTCTTGGCCTCTGTTGGCCATTATATGAGAAATGAGATGCTGACCTTTTGGCCCAAATAAAGCTCTTTTTAAAATGTTTTTAATCACCACATCCTTCCGAAAATCCATGCATAATTCCCAACATTCACCTGGACAAGATAATGTTCTGGAGTAGATTCTGTAATTCGCCCCACAGTATAGCTGGCTTTCAATAAGTCATCGTGTATTTGAAATTCTTCTTTGCAATTGTAGCTGTAAGAAACACATGACATGAAATTGAGCGGCTGGTTTTTCTGCAGCTAAAATGTTTTCCGTGATTAAACAAGCATCGTAAGATTCCATTGCTTCATTTCCTATTCACAGAAAGTTGATGCGTCTCACCCAGCTGGTAAAATCTGCCACAAAATAAATGAACAAGCTCACAGCCATAAGTCAAATTAGTTGTAACTGTACTAATTTACACTGAACATATACTGTACATACTGTTGTAGTCTATACAAAATTACAATCAAATTAATAACATTAATTGCAACTCCGAGTTATCTTGCAAAACTAAGACCTAGATTCTTATATCATCCTATACTTTTTAAAACAATTAACAATACAGTGACAAAACTACACACACACACACACACAGACACACACACACACAGTCTTATTTGATTTGATTATCTATGAACTTGGAACTGGATAACAGACAATTGTTACGTTGTGCTTCACACGGTCAATCGTTTTTCCATTACAGCAATTTTCCAACGTATTTGCCACCATGTGAAAATTCTCAAATCCATTTCTGCTTTCCAGGATCCTGCTACTAACTGTCTGGCTGTAACCAATAACAAAACTATCAATCCCTTGTTTCACAGTGTGTCCACTTAGTAAGGTTTGATTTTTAACTTGCAAGTTTTATATGCCAACAAAAACTTGTTAATTATATTTTATGCTGTGGCTGATTTTCTTTCTTTTTTATTGGGGAATAAGAATAAGCAAGAGACTGCATTCAAACTGTCATACATAGGGCAGGTTTCTGTGTCTGTGTTACACCAACAAAGACCACTAACTACTAACATCCTGGAGCTTCAAGATTTTTCTACAGTCTGTTCCCATCTGAGATAACAAAACCAGGTGAGGGAACAGAATTCCTAACCATAATCCATGGCAAATGGACTATAATCAGTTTAGTAAGCCACAAGAAGAAATGCCTCGTTTTAGAGAAGCCGTTCTTAATTCATGTTCCCCAGATGTTTTCCAGATGTGCTATGCAGCTGTTGTCATCCTCAGGCATGAGTACCAAGTTCAATATAGTCAATACAAAATATGAAAGGTCAAAAATGCTGGGCATCTTTTCTTAGCCTATATAGACAACATCGCAACCCTTACATGACCACGAAGCTGCAGAAGGTTGAAGCAAAAGATTAAAGTATCTGCAGAGAATATAACAGGTGGTTGCAACTCACGTAATGACAACAGGAGCCACCTTATTAGTAATGATAGACTTGGCTTTGTTATTGTGGAGGCCAATGGTCTGGAAGGAGTGGATGCTGAGGGAATGGTGATCCTCCATGGTTCCGCTGCCGTGGATATTCTCAAATGTTGCTGTTGCTACTGTCTGCTGAGCTGTGCTGGCAGTTGTACCCATAATCCACAGGCAACTGTACCAATAAAAATTATCAGAAGATGAATAAGCAGAAGGGGAAGGTTAAGACTTCAATAATCAGCCAAGAGGAAGAGGGAAGGAAGGAAGGAAGGAAGGAAGGAGAGGAAGGAAGGAAAAGGAAGAGAAAGAAAGAAAGAAAGAAAGAAAGAAAGAAAGAAAGAAAGAAAGAAAGAAAGAGAAAGAAAGAAAGAAAAAGAAAGAAAGAAAGAAAAAAGAAAAAAGAAAGAAAGACAAAATAGAAGTATATTTAGGAAAAGGCAATCAGGATTTATTTTCATGTATTTATTTATTAAGAGGATGTGGTGGCTCAGTGGCTAAGACACTGAGCTTGTCGATCAGAAAGGTCAGCAGCTCGGCAGTTCGAATCCCGAGTGCCACGTAACGGAGTGAGCTCCCATTACTTGCCTCAGCTTTTGCCAACCTAGCAGTTCGAAAGCATTTTAAAAATGCAAGTAGAAAAATAGGGACCATTTCGGTAGGAAGGTAACAGCGTTCCGTGCGCCTTCAGCATTTAGTCATGCCAGCCACATTTAGGGATGAGAGCACACCCACCCTATCTAACCTAGTAGGACAGGCAGATACCTTCAACGAGAGGTGCTCCCACAAGTAACCTGCTCCTCTTGCCACCTAAGGCTTTAAAGGAGATAACCAACACCTTGAATTGGACCTAGAAAGCAATTAGAAGCCAGTAGAGTTCATGTATTTGACATTGTTATCTTCCTCGTTTCAGAACTGGAGCTTCCAGACTCCGTTCAAGAAAAAAAAACCTGGGGATTCCTCAGGCATTCTTCACAAAACTGTGGCTGAAAGGCGTAGCTGATGTTGCACAGGAATGAGGAGCCTGCAAGAACGTTTCAGGCATCATTCTAGGGATTAAAATCCCGGCTTTCTGTGGCAGATAATGAAGAAGTTCTTGGCAAATGAACCAGTGATGAAAGCATTGCCCAAAACTGGAGGGGAAAAAAAATCACCAGCCAGTGATCTATTGCTGTACCCGCAGTCCATTCTGGCAACTCTTGACGACTTCGTTTGTTTAATAAAACAAGGTAAACACTGGATAAATAGTCTGGAAAGAAAGTATTTAGAGCCATCCATAATCCTGCAGTGTTACGACTTGCAGTGTGATTAGAGCTTCAACTAAGTCCTATTAAAGAAGTACTAGTTAAACCAGTAGCACACCAAACCATGGTTTGGGCCATAACTTTATTTGCAGAAGTTGAGTCAGCATGTTTTTAATAGGTAGTGACTGCTAGGTCCAAATATTAAAAACATGGTTGAAATCTTGCAAGATGGCCAAGTATTCTAAGAGATTAACCATAAGCTTATTTTGGTATAAACACCTGCAAGTATCCATGTGAACTGTCTCCAGATCTTATCAACCATCTAAAGAACCAACCATTAGGTATTATACTAAGTGTGTGTTTTTCATCCGGTTCCATGAATTTTTTTCTCAGATAGAGAGAAATACTGCTTCCAAGTCTTATAATATGCATGCAACTTTGACCAAAAAGTTCTGCAGAAGGCTAAAGACTTTTCAACCAAGTTGACCCTCTTCTACTATTACTTCTGCAACTCGACAGAATGCCACCACCTATAAATCCAAGTAGTATGTATCTTTAGTGCATCATAAATACAGCAGTGTAAGCCATTAGTAAGTGTGATAAGTAGCGTGGTGGGAAAAATTGAACCAAAGTACTCAAAAATGACTTGCTATATTGCCACAGAAACAACAAATTGGAACTTAGTAGTGCTTTATAGAAAGATCTGAATTCAAAAGGCTCTTATGAAGTAGACACCATTGTCTGTAAAAAACTATCAACGGTTATGAGTTTTTAAAATACTATAACCATGTGATTATAAATATCCAGTTTCCCTGAAAATCAGACCTCCCTGGATAATAAGTCCAATTGGGCTTTTGAGCACATGTGCTAAAATAAGCCCCCCTCTGAATATAAGCCCTCCCCGAAAATATTAAAACGCATGCACAGCCGGTCCCTGCCATTTCCTCTGGTTAGGGTTAGGGAGACAGAGCTGGAAATCAGGTAAGATGGCAAGAGGAGCCCCGTCTTGCTCCACGTGCCCCAAAATAATAAGACCTCCCCGAAAATAAGGCCAAGCGCTTATTTCGGGATTCAAAAAAATATAAGACAGGGTCTTATTTTCGGGGAAACATGGGTATTCATTTAATAAGGAAGCCTGTGTACATGTGAAACAAATTAAAATAGTTCTTTTTAAAGTTTATCATCATGAAAATTCTGCCCATCCATAAAGAGCACTACTAGAATTAGAGTAGCAACCAGAATTCCAGGAATAATTTCATGAAAAAATAAAAACAGCCAATCAAAACATCTTGTCTTGTGTAAACACAGATATGATATACCATGACAGATTCTTTCAAAGATAATTGGGCAACCAATCAGTTTTCAGTTGTTTATTTTTAAATTTAGTCACTTATTACAAGGGTCCCCAACCTCCGGTCCATGTACTGGCACCATGCCACAGCGTGCCAAAAACCAGACCCTGCAAACAAGCTAAGCCCCATCCATGGGATACAGGCAGTACACAAACCATATCCCCTCCGATCCATGGAAAACCTCTCTTCATGGAACCGGTCCCTGGTGCCCAAAAGGTTTGGGGGCCACTGATTTATTTGATCAATGATGTCTTCGCTTTAATGAATGGCTATCTGTAGATGTAATAAGGGCAGAAACAGTAATGTTTTGCTGTCCATATCACAATAAGGTAGGCCTCATTGTAATAAGGACATGTTCAGTCAGGTTTGCTCCTTGTCCTCCACCAGTGCTGTTCTAAGTATCTCTTCTCATCTCCTTTAGATCCTCAGAGGGATTTCCAGGGCCCCTGAACAGAAGAAGTTGCTCAGATGCAATCTAGACACCTTCTTAGTCAGTGGTGAAATCTAAGTTTTCTACTGGTTCGTTGGCTGTGCATGCACGTGCAGTACATGGGGTAAGTAGAGGCATGGGGTAAGTAGAACAGCGTGCCGGGAGGGGGGGGGTGATCAGCTGTGGCATGTGACCTTTTTTTTTACTTTTAAAAGATCTTAAAAGCACTGCACACCAGAACAACTAGACACAAGAACAGTTTTTTCCCGAAGGCCAAAACTCTGCTAAACAAATAATTCCCTCAACACTGTCAGACTATTTACTGAATCTGCACTACTATTAATCATTTCATAGTTCCCATCACCAATCTCTTTCCACTTATGACTGTATGACTATAACTTGTTGCTGGCAATCCTTATGATTTATATTGATATATTGATCATCAATTGTGTTGTAAATGTTGTACCTTGATGAACGTATCTTTTCTTTTATGTACACTGAGAGCATATGCACCAAGACAAATTCCTTGTGTGTCCAATCACACTTGGCCAATAAAATTCTATTCTATTCTATTCTATTCTAGTCTATCTTTTTTCAACCTATTCGGCCTCTGTGGCTCAGGCTGCTAATGCAGTCTGTTATTAACAGCAGCTGCCTGCAATTACTGCAGATTCTAGTCCCACCAGGCCCAAGGTTGACTCAGCCTTCCATCCTTTATAAGGTAGATAAAATGAGGACCCAGATTGCTGAGGGCAATAAGTTGACTTTGTATATAAATATACAAATAGGATGAAGACTATTGCTAACATAGTGTAAGCCGCCCTGAGTCTTCGGAGAAGGGCGGGATATAAATGTAAATAAAAAAAAAAGAAAAAGAAAAAGAATAGGTTGTAAAAAATGCTTTTAAAAGTAAAAAAAGGCTCCGACGATCGCGCAGCTCAGCTGGGATCATCAGAGCCTCTTTTTTTACCTTTTCAAAGCATTTTTAAAAAGAAGCGGCAAGCTGGGGAGCTGGCGACCGGGCGTTGGGTGGGTATGGGTGGGTGGGGGGCATTTTTCCTACCGCTTCTCCAAACCACCTGCAATCGCTACTGGATCCGGTCCGAACTGGGAGCATTTCACCCTTGCTCTTATTTCAGATGGCCGTGAGGACTTTGATTAGCAGACCCACCAGAATAATCCCAATTGGCCAATTAGTTTCCTGGGCTGGAGACCAGAGGTGGTATTCAGCCAGTTCGTACAGGCTGGGGCGAACAGGTAGTGGCGACTGTGGGTCCCCACTCCGGCATAATGCCATCCTATTTAGCCATATTTTCCAGGCTGGGCTCATGTGCAGAAGGCGTGTGAGCGAGCAAAGCACATGCACGGAAGACCAGATGCATGCATGGAAGGCAGGCACACAGCGAACCAGTGATAAGAATTTGTGAAAGCCACTGCTGCTCTAGACCCTCCAGAACAATCCCAATTGGTCCGTTAGTTTCCCGGACTGTATTATAAGGAGAGGTTTTTCTCCGGTGATCAGGTTGACTCCAACCGTGCTAGCTTTTCATAAGGTCTTAAAGACCTTAAAGGCCAAATTTTAGACTAGAGCCTTGTGTGCAAAGGTACCCATCTTTTAGTTACGGTAATTTTATTTATTTATTTATTTTATTTATTATTTAGATTTTTATACCGCCCTTCTCCCGAAGGACTCAGGGCGGTGTACAGCCAAATTAAAACAATACAATATACAATTTTAAAACAACAAATTAAAAGAACATATCCTATAATGGCCGAAAAATTTAAAAACCGTCAAATTTGACCCAATAAAACAGAATACCCAATTTAAAATTATTAAAATTCAAAAAATTCAAAATTTAAAAATTAAGAATTAAGAATTAAGCCAGTCCCGCTTGGATGAACAAGTACATTTTCAATTCACGGCAAAAGGTCCGAAGGTCAGGTAATTGACGCAAACCAGGGGTAATATATGTTTGGGATTTTTCTCAGCTGCTGTCTTCTAATTTTTTTACATGTTATTTGCTCCTTTTATATGTGTTTAGTTTTATTCACTTTTAATATTGTTAGCTGCCCAAGGACATTTGTTTGAGATTGGCAGGCAAATAAATTGATTAAATAAATATTTTTTTTCTTTCTAGTTCACTTTCAATTCCCCAGAGCAAGAAGTTTACAAGACAAGTTCAAGCTGTTCAGAACAGCTGGCTTCTTTCTAAGGAAGGGAGAGCTGCTGTTGCAAATCTTGAAACTTGAAACATAGAACTGCTGAGCGCAGAACATCTTCCTTTCCTTGTAGTCGCAGTTCTCACCTTTGTGATTCATCCAATTACCTGGAAAAATCCATTAACCCGCCTAATCCAAACGCAAATTAGGGAATGGTACATAGATTTTGTACAAAATACAGGTTGCATCTCTATTTCCCACGCTAGAAAATAGACCCCAAATGAAACCTGCCATTATTTTGTGATTTCCCTGTACCTCAACCCACTTAAAACACAGAACATAGAATGCTAACGATGGAAGGGACCTTGTAATACAGGTAGTCCTCTACTTACAATAGTTCATTTAGTGAAGGCTCAAAGTTACAATGGCATTGAAAAAAAAATGACTTATGGCCATTTTTGTGACATTTTGACAAGTGAAGTCAATGAGGAAGCCTGAGTCCCTTAACAACCTTGTTAGGAACTTAACAACTGTAGAGTGCCATGCCCCTGTCTGAGTCTGAATCCGAAGGGGAAGAGGAACGGCTGACAGAGAATGAGCACGTGGATCCATTGGCTGTGGAAAAAACTGTGGAAGAGCAAAGTCAGGCTGGGCAGAGCAGGGGAGAGGTAGAACAAGAGAAACGGGGTTCAGATGAAGACCAAGGCCCACCCCCTCTTCATCCTAGGCAGCGCAGGGAGGAACGGAGAAGAGAGCAACGTGGGTTGCGTGGCTTACGAGGGAGGAAAGGGACCTGATCCTCTTTACAAGGCACAGGTGCTACTGGAGTTTAAAAGGAAAGACAAATGGGAGGGGCGTTTGTCAAAAACAAACACTGAGTTTATCTCCACATTCTACAAAATCGTGCTTGATCCTTTCCTACATTTTTTCTCAGTAAAACTGAACACCCTTGCTGCATCTCCATTCCCCTTAAATGTAATAAATCATCTTCATGCTAAAATCATAATGTCTGTGCTCTACTGTTCCTGTTCTTCATGCAACACTTAGAAGCATAGTGATAGCTGGAGAATCTACAGTACTCAGGTATGCTAGTTGGGAATTTATAAGAAACCAGCTTAAGGGAAGCTGAGTTAGACCATTGTTTGATTTCATCCACCCAAGAGATGTCTTCGGAGAAGCAGTTGGGATTGAACCCACAGCTCGGGAAGGAATGTTGTGGAGCACCTTCCCCAACCTGAACAACCAGTCTTGGGGAGAAGAGTACCAAGTTGGGAATATGTGCAGTAGAAATTAGGACTGGATTTATGCTGGCTAACCTGGGCAGTGGCACCATCAGAAATATAATTACTAATACTATCAGCTGGTCTTTGTGGCCTTGTCTTGTTTTTTTGTCCCTGTCTTAGTTCCTATTTAGCAGGCTGAGCCATTCATTCTACACACACAACATCACAAGATTCGTATTGTCAAGAGGGATGGCTGACCTTCCAGGCATGTTCAAAAGCACCTTTGTCAACATTCTGCTTGCTTATAATTGAATGTAAACTTTTAAAGAGAAATTTAAAGGAAAAAAAAACAATAACCAATAAAACAGCCCACCATTTTTGGAGGGGATGAATAGAGGCCAAAAATGAATGACAAATCAGCAAGCACCCTTCTATTGTCCGATGAAAATTTTTAAAAATGTTTTATCAAAGAGATCTTCTGTTCTATACACAGTCTCTACTCGTATTAATGGAGATAAATTTTGTGAGTGCTGCTGCAAGTCCATTAATGGAAGATACCATGCTCCCAATGATTGATGGTGTTCCTCTTTTTTGCACATTCCCAAGCCAGCTCTCCTAACCACCCAACCAGTGGTGGGATTCAAAAAATTTTTACTACCAGTTCTGTGGGTGTGGCTTGATGGGCGTGGCAGGGGAAGGATACTGTAAAATCTCCATTCTCACCCTGCTCCATGGGAAGGTTATTGCAAAATCCCCATTTCCTCCCAATCAGCTGGGACTCGGGTGGCAGAGAATAGATGGCCAGTCAGAGGTGGTATTTACCGGTCCTTCGAACTACTCAAAATTTCCACTACTGGCTCTCCAGAACTGGTCAGAACCTGCTGAAACCCACCTCTGCACCCAACCCACAAGTTTTGGACCAAAGGCCAAACAAGAGGTTCCAGACGGAGCTTGGGCCATTCCCTGAGGATCTGGCCCACGGCACGGCTGAGGAACTGGTCATGGCCTGGGAGCGGGCCGCGGCCGGGGCCCTGGACAGTGTCGCGCCTTTGCGGCCTCTGACCCGGCGTAGATCTCGTCCGGCTGAGGGAGATGAAACGCCGGAGAAGACGCCTAGAGAGCACCTGGAGGTCCAGTCGCTCCGAAGCTGATCGGACACTAGTTAGGACCTATTCTAGGACCTACCTAGTGGCAATGAGGGAAGCGAGGCGCTCCTACGCCTCCACCCTCATTGCGTCGGCAGATAACCGCCCGGCCGCCCTGTTTCGGGTGACCCGCTCTCTCCTACATCAGGAGGTGCGGGATGACCCTTTGCAGGGACGAGCCGAGGAGTTTAGTGGTTATCTATACGATAAAATCGCTCAGCTGAGGGACGGTCTGGACCGAATTTGGGATGATCCAAGCGAGGGAGAGGAGGCACGTCTTGTTGAGCACATTTGGGATGAGTTTGACCCTGTGGCTCCGAGGGCGTGGACAGGTTGTTGGGAGGCTTCACGCCACGACATGTTTACTGGACCCGTGCCCTTCCTGGCTGGTACTGGCCACTCAGGCGGTGACACGAGGCTGGCTCAGAGGATTATCAACGCTTCTTTGTTGGATGGGGTTTTCCTGCCGCCTTGAAAGAGGCGGTGGTGAGACCCTCCTTAAGAAGCCCTCTTTGGACCCAGCTATTTTGGGTAATTATCGTCCAGTCTCCAACCTTCGCTTTGTTGCGAAGGTTGTAGAGAGTGCCGTGGCGCGACAGCTGCCCCAACACCTGGATGAAGATGTCTATCTAGACCCGTTCCAGTCCGGCTTCCGACCCGGATACAGCACGGAGACAGCTTTGGTCGCATTGGTGGATGATCTCTGGAGGGCCAGGGACAGGGGATATTCCTCTGCCCTGGTCCTATTAGACCTCTCAGCGGCGTTCGATACCATCGATCATGGTATCCTGCTGCGCGGTTGGGGGATTGGGAGTGGGAGGCACCGTATATCGGTGGTTCTCCTCCTATCTCTCCGACCGTCGCAGACGGTGTTGACAGGGGGCAGAGGTCGACCGCGAGGGGCCTCACTTGTGGGGTCCCACAGGGTCGATTCTCTCGCCCTGCTGTTCAACATCTACATGAAACCGTTGGGTGAGATCATCAGTGGTTTGGGGTGAGATACCAGCAGTACGCTGATGACACCCAGCTGTACTTTTCCACCCGGACCACCCCAATGAAGTTGTTGAAGTGCTGTCCCGGTGTTTGGAAGCTGTACGGGTCTGGATGGGGAGAAACAGGCTCAAGCTTAATCCTCCAAGGCGGAGTGGCTGTGGATGCGGCACCCGATTCAGTCAGCTGCAGCGCGGCTGGCTGTTGGAGGCGAGTTACTGGCCCCAAAGGATAGGGTGCGCAACTTGGGTGTCCTCCTGGATGATCGGCTGTCGTTTGAAGACCATTTGACGGCCGTCTCAGGAGGGCCTTCCACCAGGTTCGCCTGGTTCGGCAGTTCGCCCCTTCCTTGATCGGGATGCCTTATGCACAGTCACTCATCGCTCGTTACCTCTCGCTTGGATTACTGTAATGCTCTCTACATGGGGCTCCCTTGAAGTGCACTCGGAGGCTTCAGTTAGTCAGAATGCAGCTGCGCGGGTTATAGAGGAGCTACACGTAGCTCCCATGTAACACCGCTCCTGCGCAGACTGCACTGGCTGCCTGTGGCCTTCGGGTGCACTTTAATGTTAGTTATGACCTTTAAATCGCTCCATGGCTTAGGACCTGGGTACTTACGGGACCGCCTGCTGTTACCACCGCCTCCCACCGACCCGTGCGCTCCCATAGAGAGGGACTTCTCAGGGTGCCGTCCGCCAAACAATGTCGGCTGGCGGCCCCAGGAAGGGCCTTCTCTGTGGGGGCTCCCACTCTGGAGCAGGCTTCCCGGGTTTCGCCAAATACCTGACCTTGGACATTTCGTGCGAACTCAAGACTCATCTTTTTATCCGCGCGGGGCTGGCTTAAATTGGGATTTTAATGTTGAATTTTATTAATTTTAAACGGGGTTTTTTAACGTGGTAAATTTTAATTATTGGGCTAATTTAAATAAGTTTTTTAAATCATATTTTAAACTTGTATATTGTATGTTCGGTTTTATTATGCCTGTACACCGCCCTGAGTCCTTCGGGAGAAGGGCGGTATAAAAATCAAATAAAATAAATAAATAAATAAATAATAATAAATACATTCGTTTTGCCATCCCACAGGCCCTAAATGAAACCTAAAGAAGTCACATGTCAAAGACAACTCCAGTGTTGGGGAAGTCTGTGTGAATGGTGCAGGCAGGAACCTGTGCTGGCATTGTGTCAAAGAAGACTTCCAAGAGAGCACAAAGTTTTCATTTATTCCATTAATATCCATATTTCCTTTGAAGAGTACAGAGTGCTGTACCTTTAGCCCAATTGAGGAGACAGAAATGTTGGATCAGACCATTCTAGTTCTATATGGGTTATTGCAAGAAAGGAATTTAGAGGTTAATGAAAAACTCAACACTGATCGGTGGATGATGCTGTTAATATGGCACTGCAATATATATCTTACAACACCTTGAATCCCCAAGGACTTATGTAAAGGTCTACAGCTCAGCATTTAATACCATCATTCCATAAATTCTTTTCTCTAAACTGATTCAGCCAGCTGTACCTGATCATACTTGTAGGTGGATTATAAGCTTTCTAACAGATAGGAAGCAGCAGGTGAAATCACATCAAATACCTGTACAATTAGCACAGGTGTCCCCCCCCAGGGCTGTGTGCTCTCTCCGTTACTCTTTTCTTTCTCAAAGGATCCCTCTGTTAAAGTACTGACGATTGCAGATGATAAGCAGGCATTGGTCTCATTTCGGGATGATGATGACTCTGCATATAGACAAGAGGTAGATCAACTGGCCCTGTGGTGCAGCCAGAACAATAAGGGGCTCAACACCCTTAAAACTGTAGAGATGATAGTAGATTTTTAGGAGGGGGCCCACCTACCACCTCGTACAATTTTAGGTAACACAGTATCAATAGTAGAGATTTATAATCTCCCAGAACTTGAAATGGACACCTAACATTAGAACTGTCATTAAAAAGAAACAACAGAACACATTCTTCCGGCACCAACCCAGAAAGCTCAGCCTGCCCAAGGAGCTGCTAATACAATTTTACAGAGGGATTATTGAGTCTGTCACTTGCATTTCTATAACTGTCTTATCTGGTACAGCAACTGAACAGGACAGGCACGGACTTCGATGGATAGTTAGGATTGCAGAAAAAACAGTTCCAACCAGCCTGCCTTCCACCATATAATAGGACTGTATTACTATTATCCTTCTCATCTTTCTTATTACTTACTCCTATTGGTATCTTATGACTATCACTTTCTTGGTTGTATATTATGATTTATCATTGTAACTTATGATTTATCACTTTGTTGCTTGTATGTACACTGAGAGCTTATGCACCAGAGACAAATTCCTGTATTTCATTTCATTTCATTTCATTTATTTCTGTTCTGTTCTGTTCTGTTCTGTTCTGCTTTGCTCTGCTCTGTCTGTTCTGTTCCTACTCTATTCTACTCTACTCTACCCCGCAGATATCTAAAATGTAATCTCAGTTCAGATAGCATACTGTGAGTGTGGAGGGAAGTATCTGCAAACTCAGAGAGCACAAGTGACCCAAAATTACTACACATCCCAAAGTTAATTTGAAGCTGATAAATTGTTAGCTCATTTTTTCTTCATTCATCTTATCTTCAGACAGTAGGGACATTTAAGGTTAAGTTAGGTAAGTTCGGAATTAATGGTACTGAAAGATGGTAACTGGCAAAACAGCAACTAGAAAAGTTTATAATTACGGTAAGTGGAAAATTGAACTGGGGCTTCCTAGTCCAATGTTGATCGGATTCACATTTCATGCTAAGCCATGTTTGCTTAATCACAGCTCATAAAAGCACAGGGACTGGATTCGCATTACTATGCTAAACCAAAACAAACTCGTATTACTGCATAGCTAAGCCAAAACGAAGTGGAGAGGATGAATTAGTCAATACAGCATATTGATATTAAGAAAATTAATTTAGCCACCTCATCTGAAAGATAAATAAATCACATTTCTTTCAATTTATACGAGTGACAAGAGAGTCCAAATAGCTAATCGTTATGCTGGCTGTCAATGCATATTAATGTTCAGATGTCACTGCATCTGACCATGAACAAACAAATACACATTTTAAAGTTCCCAGGAGATGGGGGAAGAGAACACAATTCACTCCCATTACTTGTTGTGGCATTTTCGCACTGTCTATCAGAAGGTGGCTTTGTACGCAAAGACTGGGATTCCAAAAAGACTACAGCAAAAAACGCAACAACTCTGCTTCCAAAGACACAATAGCAGTGTTGTTTCCCTGCCAGTCCCTGGGGTGGGGGTGGGTGGGTGGGAAGCTTCATCCCTCCTCTTGAATTGTCCTGTGCCACAGTTATTCACACATCTTGAATTTACATTCCACCAAAGAAGAGAGACTTGGCAGGAATCAAGAGACAAGCCTAACAATGGGCTAAATTTAGAGAGTGTGGCTAACAGGGAAGAGAATAGAGGCCCACAGTTGCAGGATGCATCTGTCTACGTCTCCGCTTCTTCTTAGCGGGAGGGATCCCTTTTGCCCTGTTGCTTTTTTTCAGCGCAAAGAAGAAAAAGCATTTACGGTATACACACACATAAACACAAGTACACACACACACACACACACACACACACACCCCTTTAGCTTCCCCCCTCCAAAAAAAAACCCCTTTCATCTCAGCCAGAATCATGCATGACTTAGTAATTAAGTCGGACATCTTGAAAATCATTTCTGGCTTTCAAGTCCGCTCAACGCCTATTACCACATTTTGAAGTCAGATTAGGGTGAATTCCGCTTCCTTTCTATCTGCCCCTAAGGAAAAGACTATAGCAATAGCACTTAGACTTATATACTGCTTTACAATGCTTTTACAGCCCTCTCTAAGCGGTTTACAGAGGCAGCATATTGCCCCCAACAATCTGGGTCCTCATTTTACCCACCTCAGAAGGGTGGAAAGCTGAGTCAACCTTCAGCCCTGTGAGATTTGAACTGCCAAATTACAGGCAGCCGGCAGTCAGCAGAAGTAGTACTGCAGTACTGCACTCTAACCACTGCGCCACCGTGGCTGTACATGACAGCCAAGCAGAGAGACTTTGCCATTGCAAATATTGGCAAGACGAAGTCGTTTTCTGAAAAATCATAAACTGCTGTTTTGGAACCCCAGACCAGCGTTCCGTTTCATCAATGTTTTTGGCAAGCCGAGACATCCTTTAGTAGCTTGGCAAGCTAAACATCTTTTCACCTCCCATTCCTTTGGCTGAGTTCATTTCTATTCAAGGCTGCTCTTCTTTTCAACAATGAGAAGGAAAAAGGGCAGTAAAAACTCACAAAAGGGAGCTAGCTGGTTTACACGCTCAGCGTAAGACACGGTTCATGAGACAGACTTCAGGCTTTTTTTGGGAAAAACAATCCCATTTTTACGTCACATCTGGCACAAGGGATTTTACTGAAGAGCTGGGGTGTAAACTCTCTCCATAGAAGAGCATGGAAGAACGTATTTAACAAAACTAATCCTCCAACTCCACCTCCTAGTATTCAATTCTTGATTTAAACACACACACACAAAAAGAAAGATCCATAAAGTTCAACAATACTCAGAGGGACTAACTCAACAGGAAAGAGGGAAGTCACGCAAGAGAGACAAAAGCATTTCCATCCTCGAGCAATGTGTGTAAAATCAGGGCACATCTGTGTATGATGACCTGAATCTCCGGAACAAAATGGAATTACAGCAAAGGGCAGTGAACAGGGGAAATGTTATTGTAGCAGCCAGCAGTTGAACGTATCGACGACGGAAATGATTTCACCGAACAGGTTGTCTTTTGGCATTTCCCAGGGAACATCCGGAATATGCATTTGTTCCTTTTCCAGCCTTGGGTCAAAAGACAACTATTAAAGAAAGGAAAAAAAAATCTCCTTTCCAACAGAGGAGGCCTTGGTGGAACCATAACAGTATCCTTATAGATCGGGGTGTCAAACTCAAGGCCCGGGGGCTGGATCCGGCCCTCAAGGTACTTAGATCTGGCCCACGGGACCACGCTGGAAACAGCGAAGGACCAGCCAGTGGTGCTTCTGCCAGCGAAAATGGGCTCCCGAGGTCTGTTTTTGGCTGCCACGGCCTCCTGCAATCCCCTACCAATGAAAACGGACCTCGGGAGGGCGCCCCCAACACAAGTGACGTCGAGCTGGCTATGTCCACCCTGGCCACACACCCCTCTGACCCCCCCTCCAGAGGTCAAACACAACCGTGATGCATCCCTCAATGAAACTGAGTTTGACACCCCTGTTATAGATCCTAATCTGAGCACTTTGTTTTGAATAATTTTAATTTATTAGGATGAGATTTGACAGTGGGACAGTCCTGGGTAGAGACTAAACAAAAGCCGTCGTTCTTTCAGCCTGTCAAATGGCAGATATTAGGATCAAATTTTGTCAGCTGAAACCAAAAAAAACCCTGCACTGAAATAAACAGCAGTTAAAAAGGCAAAAACGGGAAGCTATAATTAAAGTTTTGGATGATGGGAATCTTTAAAAACATATTTATCTGCATATCCAGTACAACAACAATTCTATTTGTACTTCTCCAGAAATAAATTTATTTATTCAAGAGATGCATTTTAATATGACAAGGGGACAATTTGTGCATTTTGCTCTTGTCTCAAAGTTCTGCTAAATCAGAGTTCGTTTTCTCAGTGTTTGCAGTACTTTTAAACAGTCAAATGCTTGTTTTATTAATTATAGGAAGTATCAAGAAAAAAAGCTGGATGTTAGAGTTTTATTTATCCTATAAACTGCCCAGACTCACTTAGATGAGATGGACCGTTTATATATTTGATAAATACATGAAGACACGATTCTCTACACGATTCAAAGATACTCTACACGATTCAAATGTCTATATATTACCTTAAACAGATTTATGCTCTTTGAAGAAAAGAGATATATAGTGAATTCAACTGAATTCTGTTTCTGCTGTTCAGCAATAATGCCTTCAAATATCTAAACATATTCTGACAGAAAGCTAAAAACATTGTGAGGGCAGGAAGGGGTATGTTTTGTGAGAACCATGATATTAACCAAAGAATTTTTTGTATTTTTTACTAGTTTATGTACTTACATTTCTGGCAGTTGAATATATACAGTACATACAATATGTATAGCTGGATTGTCTGTAGCAACTCAAGGCTGCAGTCTATGCCATGTTATATATATGAAAGCAGTGGACATGATAAGAATATTTTTACACACATCTACTGATGTTGCAAAGTGCCTATATGATTCCTTGTTGATGCTAGAACAGTGTCGTATCAAAATCCTAGACCGGAAGCCTGGAAAACACTTAAGGGTCAGAGAAAAGATAATACTTAACTCAGCAAAAATGCAACAGATGAGACTCAATATATCTGAGGTCATAATCATGCAGGCATCCCAATAATTTGTCTAGAAACATGAAATCAATAAATAACACAATGATTTACAGGTATCTGGCTTCTTTACACTTAATAATTGGGCTAATCAGCACCAGGATCAGCATAATAGCAGGTTGGGGAGGAACATGGGCCAGTCCTGGAGTCTGGGGAAGGCTCTGATGTGGGCTCTGTGTCGGAGGCAGAAAGGGGGCCAGGGCCGGATGCCAGTTATCAGCTGCCTTCAGAGTCAGACATCAGTGAGGCAGACAAACAGCTGGATCCTGTTCCCAGTGTGCGCATGCACAGAGTTGCTAGACAAAGAGAAAAGCTAAAGAACAAGGGTTGACTTGGGAGTAAGGCCACAGGTGGACGATGAATGGCCCCTTCCAGAAGGAATAAAAGAGGAGTGAAAGAGGAGTGGAGCTTGCAGGAGACAATTAGTTCGCCTAATTGGTTTGTGACTGTCTTGAGATTCTTTGCCAAGTTTAGAAGATATCGGCCTGACAGCTCTCCAAGCCAGATAAGGCCTGGGACTGTAAATTCTCCCTTGAAAGACTTTGCTGAAGGTGAATGAGAGGAATTCACTGGTTGTTTAATAAAAGAGGTTTTGTCGGGACCAGGATACGGCTTCATGCTTTTTGGGGAAGCCTAGGTCAGAACACAAAATTCATCGGCCAGTCAGCTGCAACTTTGAGAAACCACTTTTAAGGAAAAGAAGAAAGTGGCTTCAAATCTCCCCCTTATATAGGCAAGGAAGAACATCAGGCATGGCATTCTTAGAGAAGGGAAGAGAGGTTCCTGTTTTTCCTCCTCAAGCTGTAGCAACAACTTGTGCTGGCTGTTCCGTTAAATGAGAGCCATGCCAAGAAACACATCCTGTGCTGCGGGAGAACCATCTGTAATCTGTAACACCTCTCCCTCGGTTTTCACTACGCTCCCTAAATATATAGCAACATGATGATGCTTCATACCGAATTAATTATATCCTGGGATGGGGAATGTCCGACATAGATGATACTTTAATTCACGTGTCAGGGTTGAAGGCTTACAAAGTCTTCCTAGCATTTATTTTCAGCACCGCATTAATAATTTCAGGGGCATTAGCTTTAACTATGATTATATATTCAATCCAGACAGGCATATTGCCCAATGGCTAGCTGTTGAATGCATGAACCAGAGGAGATTATCCTATAGAATGATGTTTAACTCACAATGATTTATTTACATGGGCAAGTACAGAAATTCAGTAAGGTATTTTTAATGTTAGCCATGAGTAAATACAGAGTCTAGGACAGGGGTGACAAACACAAGGCCCGTGGGCCAGATGTAGTCCGTGATCCGGCCTGTGGGTCCATCCAGGAAAATGTAAGGAGCTGGCCTGCATTGCTTCGGCCGTGTCTACTCAATGCGAAGAGGAAACATTGGACCAGCATGGCTTCGGCCCGATCTACTCAATGTGAAGAGGAAATATTGGGTCAGCGTGGCTTCGGCCCAGTCTACCCTGTGTGAAGAGGAAACATTGGGCTAGCGTGGCTTTGGCCCAGGCTACCCTGTGTATAGAGGAAATATTGGGCCAGTGTGGCTTCGGCATGGTCTATCCAGTGTATAGAGGAAATATTGGGCCAGTGTGGCTTCGGCATGGTCTATCCAGTGTATAGAGCAAACACTGGGCTAGTGTGGCTTCGGCATGGTCTACCCAGTGTATAGAGGAAACATTGGGCCAGTGTGGCTTCGGCATGGTCTACCCAGTGTATAGAGGAAACATTGGGCCAGCGTGGCTTCGGCCTGGTCTACCCAGTGTATAGAAGAAACATTGGGCCAGCGTGGCTTCGGCCCAGGCTACCCAGTGTGTAGAGGAAACACGCCAGCAGTTTGGATAGTGGTGTCAAGCTGGTCACACTCAGTCGGCCATGCCCACCCAGTCGGCCATGTCCAGTGAGTGGCGTCAAGATGGCCACGCTCACCCAATGGCCATACCCATCCAGTCGGCCACACATGCCCACCCCTCACCCCGGGGCGGGGTGAGGGGCGGGTATTTCAAAGCCTACTTTATAGTGAATTCATAAAGTAGGCACAGATTCTTTGAATGATATGAAATGTTTCTTCCTAGGTTTCTTGCCACCTGGGCCCAGCTTCCATTTCCAAACCTAGTTGCCAATGGACTCCCTTTCTATCTCTTGACTCATTATGCCTAACCTCCCTTCCATTACTTTCCCAGATTCTGCACAATCTTTCTCATAAAGTCAGCACTGGTTTTCCATCTTTTTTTGCAGAACACTAAACATGTTGCAGGAAACATCTCACCCGTCTGTAACCGTGCAGTTCTTACAGAGCAGAATTGTAAGCCTATCCAGCACGGAGTCTCATAGTACCGATTTCTTTGTTGCTTCATCTCTTCCCTCCCTGCACCCAAAATATCCAGGTACCAAATAAGTGACATTTTACCTAAGATGGCACCGACGAAGGCTGCCTCGGTGAAATGCTCTCTAATTGTTTCTTTATTTCTAATTGTTCTCTGTGACTCACTACGGATTTCCTACTCACGAGACCATCTGCTAAAAATTAAGGAACATTTCTTTAAGGAGCAGCTTTCTTTAATCTCACCCCCGCCTGTCTTTACAAACACGGAGGAGATTCTAACACAGGAGGAGGCAATTCCCACGGAGCCATGGATTACTAAAAAAACCAAACGACGGAAACGAAGGAAACGAGGTAAACGATCTGGGATCTTAATCAAGCTAAGAACTCGCATTAAAACTCCTCTGCCTTCAATTTTCCTAACAAATATACGCTCACTTGCAAATAAGATGGATGAAATACTCCTCTTAAACAAATACTATTCTGATTTTCGCAATTCAGCAGTCCTATGCTTCTCTGAAACCTGGTTAAATGAATCAATTGAAAATAGCAGCCTGAACATTCCAGGATTTCAAATTGAACGATCAGACAGGATTCCAGAAACATCTGGTAAAAGAAAGGAGGAGGCTTATGCCTATATATTAATTCAACCTGGTGTCAAGATTTTAACATAATTTACAAATTCTGTGACAACAATTTAGAGACTCTAATTATCAACTGCAAACCTTACTATTCGCCTCGTGAATTTTCCTCATTTCTTCTAATTGCTGTTTATGTCCCACCACAAGCCTGGGTAAACAAGGCATTACGAACTCTAGCTGACCAAATCATGGAGGCTGAAGCCAAACACCCTGATTCACTGGCCATTGTTTTGGGAGATCTAAACAAGGCAAACTTAAGGAAAGAACTACCAAAATACTTTCAGCATGTCAATTGTCCCACCAGAGGCAAGAATACTCTAGACCACTGCTACACAACACTAAAAGATGCCTATCGGTCTTTACCACGTGCAGCTGTAGGACACTCTGATCATTGCATGATTCACCTTGTACCTGCTTACAGGCAAAGACTTAAAGCCATAAAACCAATAATTAAATCAGTGAAAACCTGGACGGAGGAATCAGAATTAAAGCTACAGGCATGTTTTGACTGCACTGATTGGAATATTTTAAAGATACCTCTGCAGACCTGGATGAACTCACAGATACTGTAACATCATATGTCAGCTTCTGTGAAGACCTATGTGTACCTACAAGGAACTTGCGAATACACAGTAATAACAAACCTTGGTTTACACCTAAACTTAAGCAGCTACGACATTCCAAAGAGGAAGCCTACAGAAAAGGTGATAAAATGCTGTACAATCAGGCCAGAAATGCACTAACAAGGGAGATAAGAGCAGCAAAAGAAGCTACTCTGAAAAGCTAAAGAATCAATTTACAGCAAATGAACCAGCAAACATGTGGAAAACTCTTAAAAATATCACCGGCTATGGCAAACCTCCTTCCCAGGCTGAAGGTAATCAACAACTGGCAGATGACCTGAATGAGTTTTACTGCAGGTTTGAAAGGAAACTACAGCCACCTATCTCCACAACCCCATCTCAGACACACCAACAACAGCCAAGCCTCCTACAACTGACCCCATTTCATTGGGTTCACAATCCTATAGAATGATGTTTCTCACAATGATTTATTTACATGGGCAAGAAGTACAGACTTCAGTAAAGTGTTTTTAATGTTAGCCATGAGTAAATACAGAGTCTAGGACAGGGGTGTCAAACACAAGGCCTGTGGGCCAGATTTAGTCCGTGATCCGGCCTGTGGGTCCATCCAGGAAAATGTAAGGAGCTGGCCTGCGTTGCTTTGGCCGTGTCTACTCAATGCGAAGAGGAAACATTGAACCAGCATGGCTTCGGCCCGATCTACTCAATGCGAAGAGGAAATATTGGGTCAGCGTGGCTTCGGCCCAGTCTACCCTGTGTGAAGAGGAAACATTGGGCTAGCGTGGCTTTGGCCCAGGCTACCCTGTGTATAGAGGAAATATTGGGCCAGTGTGGCTTCGGCATGGTCTATCCAGTGTATAGAGGAAATATTGGGCCAATGTGGCTTCGGCATGGTCTATCCAGTGTATAGAGGAAACACTGGGCTAGTGTGGCTTCAGCATGGTCTACCCAGTGTATAGAGGAAACATTGGGCCAGCGTGGCTTCGGCCTGGTCTATCCAGTGTATAGAAGAAACATTGGGCCAGCGTGGCTTCGGCCTGGTCTACCCAGTGTATAGAAGAAACATTGGGCCAGCGTGGCTTCAGCCTAGGCTACCCAGTGTGTAGAGGAAACACGCCAGCAGTTTGGATAGTGGTGTCAAGCTGGTCACACTCAGTCGGCCATGCCCACCCAGTCGGCCATGCCCAGTGAGTGGCGTCAAGATGGCCACGCTCACCCAACGGCCATACCCATCCAGTCGGCCACACATACCCACCCCTCACCCCGGGGCGGGGTGAGGGGCGGGTATTTCAAAGTATTTCACTACTTTATAGTGAATTCATAAAGTAGGCACAGATTCTTTGAATGATATGAAATGTTTCTTCCTAGGTTTCTTGCCACCTGGGCCCAGCTTCCATTTCCAAACCTAGTTGCCAATGGACTCCCTTTCTATCTCTTGACTCATTATGCCTAACCTCCCTTCCATTACTTTCCCAGATTCTGCACAATCTTTCTCATAAAGTCAGCACTGGTTTTCCATCTTTTTTTGCAGAACACTAAACGTGTTGCAGGAAACATCTCACCCGTCTGTAACCGTGCAGTTCTTACAGAGCAGAATTGTAAGCCCATCCAGCACGGAGTCTCATAGTACCGATTTCTTTGTTGCTTCATCTCTTCCCTCCCTGCACCCAAAATATCCAGGTACCAAATAAGTGACATTTTGCTCAAAGATAAATAAACCACAATTCTGCAACATGGCACAATGGAATAGCAAAACTCTTCCCAGATCATGTTACTTCGGATTGTAAATTTTTGCGGCGGTTTTTTTTTTAAGAGTGAATGAATACTTCTTCCATTGCAAAGAACAGAACTGTTATTATAAAGGCGTACACCAAACAGTTATAAGCCATCTTCCTGATACATGATATGCCATATGTCAGAAGCTACAAACCTCTTACTTGGTAGTGGCTTTCAAAGGCTGCTCCCTGCATCTCACAGTATTTATATAATTCAGAAGTAGGAAGAGTGTCCTATTTCCAGTTAGCGTCATCTTTCCCATCTTGCAAGCTACCATTCTGTTCCTTTCTATTTCTACATTAAACTGCCCATTTAAAAGAAAAAAAATTATCTGCAAATATTATTTAAACCAGTGGTGAAATCCAATTTTTTTTATTACCAGTTCTGTAGGCGTGGCTTCGTGGGCGTGTTGTGGCTTGGTGGGTGTGGCTTGATGGGCATGGCAGGGGAAGGATACTGCAAAATCTCCATTCCCACCCTACTCTGGGGCCAGCCAGAGATGGTATTTGCCAGTGCTCCAAACTACTCAAAATTTTTGCTACTGGTTCTCCAAACTGCTTAAAATTTCTGCTACTGGTTCTCCAGAATCTGTCAGAATCTGCTGGATTTCACCCCTGATTTAAACCTGCACCAACCTACATTTGGATAATCAAAATCACAGGGTTGCAGCGCCTGGAGAAGTATAAAATCCAGTAGCCAGCTATGTTCCAGAACAACATCATTAGAGCAACTACACTCGGACTAGAGAATTGTGTTCAAGCTAAGTCAAGAAACTCTAGTTAACGCTGTAGCATCAGCGGCCATTCTGACAATTGAAGATAACATAACATAACATAATAACAGAGTTGGAAGGGACCTTGGAGGTCTTCTAGTCCAACCCCCTGCCCAGGCAGGAAACTCTGCACCATTTTAGACAAATGGCTATCCAATGGGGTATTGGATAGCCATTTGTCTGAAATGGCATAACTAGAGGGGGAAAGCAGAACTTGTGATGAAGAAAGAGACTATTAATCCTACATTAAGCACAAAGGCCAGAACGTAACAGAAAGAAAGGACTGTTGAAAAGAAGCTGTTCAACTAACAATAAAACAGAGCTTTGGGGTATCAATAAATTGAACTCTTTGTTAATAACACAAAGGCCCATGGCACAACTTTCTCGTCTATGGAAAGGAGGGTCATTTTACTTCGCCACAAACTGGCCAAGGTTTACCTTGATCTACTCACACAAGCAACCTACACACAAGCGCAGGGGAAACGGGGTACAGCTGCTTCCTAGCAAGTGCCAATTCTGGTGTTCTATTATCAAGCCATAATGTTATAACATCAACTTAAAAGCCCACATAACGATTCTAAATTGGATCTTCTCTCCCGTAAACTGGATTTAGGTACTAAACTGAAACAGTTGCCCAGGGGTTGGCGGACTCTTTGTTTTACAACTTTAGAACAATAAAATTGAGCAAGCGTACAAGTCACATCTGTTCTCAATATAAAGACAAAATTATATAAAGGGTTTTTTTGTGTGTATGTGCGTGCCTTTGAGTCAGTCTTGACTCCTGGTGACCGACTGGAAAGAGCAGCGGTGAAATCCACTTACCTTTGCTACCGGTTTGGAAATGGGAGTACGCACGCTTCTTCTGCACATGTGCAGAGCCGTCTAATGATGTAATGATGTATCGGCGGGTGGGCGGAGCCTTCCGCTACCAGCACTACCGATTCGAGCAAGTTGGATAGATCTGGGTGGATTTCACCGCTGGACAAGCCCCTACAGTCTTCTTGACAAGATTTATTTGGAAGTATCTCACCACTGCTACTGTCTTAGGGTTGCGAGAGAATGGCTGGCCCAAGGTCACCGAAGTGGCTTTGCACTTTTAGACAGGAGTACAGGTCACAATCTCTCAGTTTCTAACCTGGTGCCTTACCTGCATCAAAGTGGCTCTCAAGAAATTTAGGAGATAATTCTACCCTTAGGACCTGGGTACTTACGGGACCGCCTGCTGCCACCGGTAGCCTCCCATCGACCTGTGCGCTCCCACAGGGAGGGTCTCCTCATGTTGGCTGGCGACCCCCAGGGGGAGAGCTTTCTCTGTGGGGGCTCCTACCCTCTGGAACGAGCTTCCTCCGGGGTTACGATCACTTCCCGACCTCCGGACCTTCCGACGCGAGCTCAAGACCCTATTGTTTCATCGCGCAGGGCTGGCCTAATGTGTAATGTGTTGTTTTAATTGGGGTTTTATTATTTGATTTTAAAGATTCTTAATTGGTAGCCAAAATTTAATTAGATTTTTATATTGTTTTTAATTTATTTATGACTATTGTGAATTCTGCTTTTATGCTGGCTGTGAACCGCCCTGAGTCCTTCGGGAGAAGGGCGGTATAGAAATCTAATAAACCTAAACCTAAACCTAACCTACCCAGAGGAAGCGTTATGTGCCAAAAGGAAAGGGGAAACATACAGGGGTGAAATCCAGCAAGTTGTGACAGGTTCTGGAGAACCGGTAGCGGAAATTTTGAGTGGTTCAGAGAACCGGCAAATACCACCTTTGGCTGACCCCAGAATGGGGTGGGAATGGAGATTTTGCAATATCCTTCCCCCAGAATGGGGAGGGAATGGGGAGTTTGCAGTATTCTTCCCCTGCCACGCCCACCAAGCCACACCATGCCCACCAAGCCACACCCACAGAACCGCTAGTAAAAAAAAACTGGATTTCACCACTGGAAACATACTTTACTAGAATCCTTAACACATAACCATTTGTTTAACAGTGAAATCCATGACGGCTTTGGAAAATCTATACTGCCACACTACCTCTTGCAGTCGTGTGGTTGTAATTCAGATTGGAAATTTAGGTATCCTCTCATTGCTTTCCCCTTGTTTTAAAAACGAATTACAGCTGCTTAGAGGAGTTTATGGCCGCTACAAACACACGCAAACAATAATCAAGTAGTACATTAAGTCTGCCTCCGCCACACTCATTTTCTACAATTTGGATTTGTGAAGAACTGCAAGTATGCATTCAGGTTCACAGAGAGAAGTCCTTAACTGGTAGCCTGTAGAAACTGCGTCAGTTTCTATTCATTTATAACTTCAGTGAAAGAAACAACTGAGTCTGAGTGCCTACATTTTCCTATGCCCCTGCAAAGCTGACAATAACTCTGTACAAAGAAAGATGGTTATTTATCGTCACTCTGTTCTTCCTGCCATACAGAGTTGCTAAAAAATAGAAGTCTGCATTGAAATAAGAACAATAATCATCCCGGGCTCCCAGACTGGGAGTTATACTATCAAGCAGCAGCATTGACATGGATAAAGGATTGGAAAAACTGAAAAAAATAAATAAAAGGATTTTGACAATAGAGAGTCAAGATCTACAATTAGGCGGGCATGCATTTATTTGGAAGGGGAAAAACAAAATACATACCTACTTTCAGAGACACCAAATTAGAATAGAATAGAATAGAATACAATAGAGTTTTTTTTATTGGCCAAGTGTGATTGGACACACAAGGAATTTGTCTTGGTGCATATGCTCTCAGTGTACATAAAAGAAAAGATACCTTCATCAAGGTACAACATTTACAACACAAATGATGGTCAATATATCAATATAAATCATAAGGATTACCAGCAACAAAGTTACAGTCATAAGTGGAAAGAGATTGGTGATGGGAACGATGAGAAGATTGACAGTAGTGTAGATTTAGTAAATAGTTTGACAGTGTTGAGAGAATTATTTGTTTAGCAGAGTGATGGCCTTCGGGAAAAAACTGTTCTTGTGTCTAGTTGTTCTGGTGTGCAGTGCTCTATAGCGTCGTTTTGAGGGTAGGAGTTGAAACAGCTTATGTCCAGGATGTGAGGGGTCTGTAAATATTTTCACAGCCTTCTTTTTGACTCATGCAGTATACAGGTCCTCAATGGAAGGCAGGTTGGTAGCAATTGTTTTTTCTACGGTTCTAATTATCCTCGGAAGTCTGTGTCTTTCTTGTTGGGTTGCAGAACCGAACCAGACAGTTATAGAGGTGCAAATGACAGACACTATAATTAGAGAAGCCCTTTTACTAATATGGGAAAAAATAAAGAAGAATCACTATAGAAAAATACCAATTTGGCTATCAACCATGGAGGCACTGATACATACTAACCCCGTGATGGCGAACCTATGGCACACGTGCCATAAGGTGGCACGCATAACCATATCAGTGGGTACGCGAGCTCAGCAGAAGTTGGCAAATGGGCTGTTTCTGGTATCCGGAGGATCTCGGTGTGGGGGGAAGCAATTTTCACCCTCCCCAGATTCCTAGAGAGGCCCTGCAGACTGGGGACAATCAAAAATGGGCCTTCCGGTCCCACCGCAAGTTGGCAAACGGGCCATTTTCGGCCTCAGGAGGACCTCCAGGGGGGTGGGGAAAGCCACTTTTGCCCCCCACTAGACTCCTAGAAAGGATCTGGAGCCAGGTGAGGGAGAAAAATGGGCATAATGGGCCATCGCATGCCAGGAGAGGGGGGATGGGGTCGCACACGCATGCGCGGGAGCTGGGCGCATAGAATTATGGGTGTGGGCATGTATTTATTTATTTATTTATTTATTAATCATACTTTTATACCGCACCATCTCCCGTAGGACTCAGGGCGGTTCACAGGCATATTATAAGACAGTATAATAAATAACCATTAAAACCCAATTAAAACTAAATATTATCATAGCCAAATCACTAAAAACAGTACAAAACCAGTTAAAAACCCGTTAAAATTTAGCTAAAACATTTTATTCTTAGGCTAGTCCAGCGCGTTGAAATAATAAAGTCTTCAGTTCACGTCTGAAGGTCCGGAGGTCGGGGAGTTGTCGTAATCCCGGAGGAAGCTCGTTCCACAGGGCCGGTGCTGCCACAGAGAAGGCCCTCCCCCTGGGGGTCGCCAACCTACATTGTTTGGTCGACGGCACCCTGAGGAGGCCCACTCTGTGGGAGCGCACAGGTCGTTGGGAGGCAATCGGTGGCAGAAGGCGGTCTCGAAGGTATCCCGGTCCTAAGCCACCCTCCCTCCTGGCAAGTGATGGCAAAAAGTTTAGCCATCACTGTCATAACGTACTGGACCTAGACAAAATAGTGAGGTACAAAGAATTTTGAAATGACCAAGGAAAATTAAAAAGGAATCGAGAATTAAAACACCAAGGAATTGACATAGATTCTTGGCCGTGGGCCTGCAAATCCAGTCAAGATATAAAAAAGTCACAGAAGAACTAAAATCATCCCAAGCCCATAGAGGCAATGTTATCATTTAGCTAACTAGAGTTTCCCATGGGAGGTTTTAGAGTGTGAAGAACTCTTAACCTTGACATCTAAAAGTCCGTGGTTATTTTGCAAAATTTCATTTGCTCAGCGAAGGTATTGTTATCTATGGTTTTCATTTTCTTCCCTTCTTGTGCCAGCATTAGTACTTTTGCTCTGTAAAAGAAAGAAAGTGTTTTCTTGACCTAGAATAAGAGGAAACACATGCCAAAAAAAAGGGGAGGGGAGAAACCCCCCTCTATAGCACTTCAGATAATATGAAACCATTCATATGTGTAAGTGTTGGCTTAGGGACAACACGCTGCATATAAAAGGATTATATTTGGAAGCTCAACATTATGATTTTTGTTCTATTCATAGCAAAACCGCGACTTCTCCTGCCAATTAAGAGATCCCGAAAGCAACAAGGATCGTGTTTACAGGGCTCATCATCTTTTCACATTGCTCCAATTAAGGGGACTTCAGAATTCTGCAAATCGTTTTCCCAAAAGCAAAAAACAACAACAAAAAAACAAATAAACCTGGAGCTATTTAAATACGCAAAGAACAGTTTTAATCCAAACACGGTTCTTCTTCCCCTTTAGAAGAATTATTCAGAGGGCAACACGAACCTGGGGAACAGCACAAGGCGATTCAACACTCCTTGGTTGAGAAGAGGGAGGGATGCATAGACTGTCTTTCATCACAAGGGGGGTGGGGGAAATGTGACCCATTGAATGGCTGGGGAAAACTTTGTTATACACTTTCAAATTTATGCCTTTGTTTATTCTTATCCTACTTTCCTTCCATGAGCTCAGACAGCATGAGTTGTGTCCTACCTCAATTTTATATCCTTAATAGGCTCGGCTGAAAAATAGTGAGTGACCTCAATTCACCCATTGAGCTTCTATGTCCGAGTGTGATCAACTGATCACCAATCACAAAACGGATCTGAATGACAACAGATAAATTTGTAAGATCTGAGAAAAGAAAGGGCTCCTCAACATTGAGGAGTTAAGCTTGCCTAATTCAGCATTGTCTCTCTCTCCCAAAATCAATGGGGGAGGCCAGTTTCACTTAACAACTGGGTGATTCACTTAACAACTAGGTGATTCACTTAATAACCATGCCCCCAAAAAAGGATCGTAAAATCAGCACAGCTCACTTAACAAATGTCTTGCTTAGCAAAATAAATTCTGGTCCAAATTGTGGCAATAAGTCAAGGTCTACCTGTATCTGCATTGCCAAAATACAGATTGCTAGAAAATATTTGCAGATCCTCATCCTGGACATAAACTGTTTCAACTCCTACCTCAAAACGACGCTATAGAGCACTGCACACCAGAACAACTAGACACAAGAACAGTTTTTTCCCGAAGGCCATCACTCTGCTAAACAAATAATTCTCTCAACACTGTCAGACTATTTACTGAATCTGCACTACTATTAATCGTTTCATAGTTCCCATCACCAATGTCTTTCCACTTATGACTGTATGACTATAACTTGTTGCTGGCAATCCTTATGATTTATATTGATATATTGATCATCAATTGTGTTGTAAATGTTGTACCTTGATGAACGTATCTTTTCTTTTATGTACACTGAGAGCATATGCACCAAGACAAATTCCTTGTGTGTCCAATCACACTTGGCCAATAAAAAATTCTATTCTATTCTATTCTTAGCAAAATAAATTCTGGTCCAAATTGTGGCAATAAGTCAAGGTCTACCTGTATCTGCATTGCCAAAATACAGATTGCTAGAAAACTTGCAATAGCTAAAAGTAGAGATAATAATCTAGAGTTTCTTCAGGAATATTACATGTTCTAAAGTAGATGTATCATTCAATGCTGAATTATTCAGAGAATCTCCAGTTCCGCAAAACATTTTCTAGACCGTCTATTCTGAGGAGGACATAAATTCAATTTATCCTGACAAATTTATCTACAGTAGTTATGTTCCTTATAACCATTAGCAGATCTACAAGGCTGATTTAATTAGTGCAGGGGGGAAAAACAAAGAGACACAATAATTCACAATAATCCAGATGGTTTTTAACTCTTGTAATATTCCTGCGTCTGAGGAATCGAAGCAATGATTTAGAACTGATGGAATGCTGGCTGAAGAAAAGGAGTAAATTATTTTATTTCCTTACATGGCTGCTGTAAGAAAGAAAGAAAAAAGACTCCAAAAATTAGCATCTGCTGATACTAGTGTTAGAAAACATCTCCAAGAATCAATCTTTATTAGTTATCAAATATTTAAACAGCCCATTGGCCTCATTTATGAGTACCATATTTTTCGGAGTATAAGGTAAAGTAAAGGTTCCCCTCGCACATACGTGCTAGTCGTTGCCGACTCTAGGAGGCAGTGCTCATCTCCGTTTCAAAGCCGAAGAGCCAGCGCTGCCCGAAGACGTCTCCGTGGCCATGTGGCTGGCATGACTAAACGCCAAAGGCGCACGGAACACTGTTACCTTCCCACCAAAGGTAGTCCCTTTTTCTACTTGCATTTTTACATGCTTTCAAAACTGCTAGGTTGGCAGAAGCTGGGACAAGGGCCTGGGCTCCCACCCTCTGGAATGAAGTTCCCCCAGGACTCCGTCAACTTCCTGACCTTCAAACCTTTCGCCGCGAGCTTAAGACACATCTATTTATCTGCGCAGGACTGGATTAGAATTTTAATTTTAAATTTAGCTTTTAACGGGTTTTTTTTATTATTTTAATTATAATTTTAATTCTGGCCTAATTCAATAAGTTTTTTAAATAGTGTTTTTATCTTGTATTTATTCTTGTGTTTTTTATCAGGCTGTAAACCGCCCTGAGTCCTTCGGGAGATAGGGCGGTATAAAAATTTGATTAAATAAATAAATAAATAAATATGTGGGTTTTGCCTTGTTTTATGACTTTTCTTGCCACACTTTGCTGGCTGGGGGGTTCTGGGAGTTGAAGTCCACCAGGCTTAAAGTTGTCAAGGTTGGAGACACCTGACTTAAAGTGAACCAGTGCCATTAAGTTAATAACATGGTTAAATGAAACCGGCTTCCACATTGACTTTACTTGTCAGAAGGTCGCAACAGGGGATCACATGACCCCAGGACATGGCAATCATCATAAATATGAGTCAGTTGCTAAACATCTGAATTTTGATTGTATGTCCATAGGGACGTGCCACAGTTAGAAGCTGAAAAATGGGCATAAGTCACTTTTTCCAGTGCTGTTGTAATTTTGAATGGTCACTATATGAATTGCTCTAAGTCAAGGACTATCTCTACATGACCAATACCTTCAGCCTGGAATAGGTAAAACGCTGGATGACTTGATTTAAAGCAAATGGCTAACAGTAATTGGCAGATACACACAAAAACTAGATTTTTAAATTTTAATTGTTTAAATTTTGGATTTGGTTTTAACTTGGGGTTTTATTATTTATGTCTATTTTAGATTTTCGGCCTATTTAATAAGTTTTTTAGATTAATGTTTTACTGTGTATATTTATGTTGTTTTTAGATGGCTGTACACCGCCCTGAGTCCCTAGGGAGATAGGGCGGTATAAAAATATGAATAAATAAATAAATAATAAATAAAAATAAAAACAAGATTTGTTCTAAAGAAAACTATTCTTACCTAAAGGCTACATTATTCATGTAGCGATGAAGTAAATTATAGACATTTTTAATCTATGGGGTTTTGATTTACGTGGGACAAAGCCAACGTTTCATGTTCCTCAAACTGTTGCGCAGTTGAAAATATAGCTTCCACTAAAACAAAATAGATGGGGAAGAAATGGAGGTAGTGACAGATTTTTTTTCCTGGGCTCCAAGATCACCGCAGATGGGGACTATAGCCAAGAAATTAAAAGATGCTTGCTCCTGGGGAGGAAAGCTATGGCAAATCTAGTCAGCATACTGAAAAGCAGAGACATCACCCTGCCAACAAAAGTGTGTATAGTCAAGGCTATGGTTTTCCCAGTTGCAATGTATGGCTGTGAAAGTTGGACCATAAGAAAGGCTGAGCGCCAAAGAATTGAGGCCTTTGAACCAGGGGTTAAATCTAAAAATTTTCCCTACCGATTCTGTGGGCGTGGCTTAATTGATGGCCGTGGCTTGGTGGTCAGATGACTGGGTGGGCGTGGCCAATAACAATAAATAATAAAAATAATAAACAAAGTATAAAAAACAATAAGAGGTATCAAAAACCAACTTTCACACTTTACACACACAAAACACAACACAACTGATTCACACACAATGTAAAAGCAGCTGCACTTCACACTTCACACAGCCACAAAAAGCTCAAAAACCAACTTTCACACTTTACACACACACAAAATGCCACATACAGCTTTGTGAGATTTTGTGTGTTTGTGTAGTTAGAGTGAAACACTGCAGAAACACACCAAATCTCAGAAAGCTGCACAAATATTTTATTTTATTATTTTATTTTATTTTATTTTATTGTGGACTTCAAATCCCAGAGTTCCTCAGCCAGCAAAGCAGGAAGTAAAAGCAAGCCTTTTTGTTCTTCAGTAGCTGAAGAAAAGCATGCGGTTGCCAAAAGGAGCAGTAATTATAGGTAAGTGAGGAGGGGGAATTGGCTGGGCATGGGTGGGGGCTCTTGTAAGTGGGGGCTGTTAAAAAGTGAGTTTAAAAGCCTGTGAGGATCAGGAAACTCCTCTGGGATTGCCAGAGGAGGCTTTTAAAACCTGGGGGTTTTTTCTTGTTTTTTTTCCCTTTGGCTGAAGAGGGTTTTTTTAAAAAAAACTTTTAAAGGATTTTGATGATCTCTGTTCAGCCCCGCGATCATCAGAGGTTTTTTTTTTTTTACTTTTAAAGGCTGGACCATCGGCTGAAGAAAAACTTTTAAAAGTAAAAAAAAAAAACCTCTGCTGATGGTGCGGCTCAGCAGGGGCAGAGGGGGCGGGGCCAGGGATTTTTGCTACCGGTCCTCCGAACCAGCAGCTGCCATCACTACCTAATCGGGCGAGCCTGTGCAAAGTGGGAGCATTTCACCCCTGCTTTGAACTCTGGTGCTGGAGAAGACTCCTGCGAGTTCCTTGGACTGCAAGGTGAACAAACAAGTCAGTCTTAGAGGAGATCAACCCCGACTGCTCTTTAGAAGGCCAGATCCTGAAGATGAAACTCAAACTTGACCACCTAATGAGAAGGAAAGACTCACTGGAGAACAGCCTAATGCTGGGAACGATTGCCATTGAATAGAATAGAATAGAATAGAATTTTTTATTGGCCAAGTGTGATTGGACACACAAGGAATTTGTCTTGGTGCATATGCTCTCAGTGTACATAAAAGAAAAGATACGTTCATCAAGGTACAACATTTACAACACAATTGATGATCAATATATCAATATAAATCATAAGGATTGCCAGCAACAAGTTATAGTCATACAGTCATAAGTGGAAAGAGATTGGCGATGGGAACTATGAAACGATTAATAGTAGTGCAGATTCAGTAAATAGTCTGACAGTGTTGAGGGAATTATTTGTTTAGCAGAGTGATGGCCCTCGGGAAAAAACTGTTCTTGTGTCTAGTTGTTCTGGTGTGCAGTGCTCTATAGCGTCGTTTGGTGTCCTTCCCAGCTGGCTTCCAACAAGCAAAGTCAATTGAAGAAGCTGGACTTGTAACTTGTAATTTGCTTAACAACTGCAGTGATTTACTTAACAACCATGCCAAATATGGCTGGAAAATTGGGCATGATTTTACTTAACAACTGGTCTGCTTAGCAATTCTGCTCCCAACTGTAGTCGTAAGTTGAGGAGTACCTGTATAGGTCTAAGCAAAAACTTATTGATCAAAAATATTGTGAATATCCTTTGCACTAAACTTGTATAGGAATACACAGCACTGTATACACTTGCTAACTGTGTGCATGTCTGATATGTTCTTATCCAGTGCCATCCCCCAATTTTTTCCTATCTCACAAGGTCATTCTGCAGAAAATTGGAGAAGAAAATGCCATGCGTACCTCTGTACATATCCTTTGAGTCTGGAAGAAAAAGAGAGACAGGAGAACTGCACCTAAATTCATTTAAAACATGAGAACAAATATATCGCTTTCCTTAATTTCCTAGGCAAATAAAGGGCAGGACCTTCCCTTATTTGAAAGCACATTTCACCTGCATTTTTGCTGTCCTAAGTTGTTGTTGCTTTTTTTAAAACAACAACAACTTAGGACAGCAAAAAATTGGGGGGTGGGGGGAGAATTAAACTTGTGCTTCAATACTCCACCTGATGAGAAATACAAAGGGAAACACAACAGATTTGATAGTCAATGCTGTTATGCCACATTTCACAAGGCATAAATGTGGCATAGAATTTTAGTTTTTATATGGTTTTAATTTTTAATGGGTTTTCTTGTTTTAAATGTATTTTAATCTGGGCCAAATTGAATAAGTTTTTTAAATAGTATTTTATCTTGTATTTATATTGCTGTTCTGTTTTATCTGGCTGTAAACCGCCCTGAGTCCTTCGGGAGAAGGGCGGTATAAAAATCTAATTAAATAAATAAATAAATAAATAAAATAATGTTTTCAAAGCACATGTAAGATGAATGTTTTCAAAGCACATGTACGGTTTTTGAAGAGGACAATGCTGAAGTTCCTGGCAACTTGGTCTAATGGTTAGACTTCTTCGGATGGATGATGTGCCTCCAGCTCGTTTTCAACTCCTTGCATCTCCTACACAGATTTTCTTTAAGGACAATCCGTCTCCAATCTGTTCTTTCAGGTCTCCCAATGGTGCACTCCTTGCCATCGTAACTTGAATCCGTCCACTTTGCCGCTGGTTGTCCTCTTTCCTTCCACCTTTCCCAGCATTAGAGACTTCTTAAGAGAGCTGGGTCATCACTTGTGGCTGAAGTAGATCATTTGTGCCTTGAGCGAAAGCACTGGGTTGATTTGTCTGATGATCCATTGGGTTTTTTTTCTGTTGGCTGTCTATGGTATCCTCAGGAATCTTCTCCAACACCAAAGTTCAGTGGCATCAATACTCTTTCTATCCTGCTACTTCAAAGCTCCAACTTTTGCTTCCATAGAGTGTCACAAGGAATACTGTGGCTTGCTTGACTCTAATCTTTATAAGTATGGACACCGCACAGTACTTTAGTATCTTTTCAAGGCCTTCCTAGCTACTCCAACAAGTGCTACTCTGAGACATATTCCTAGACTACTTGTTCCTTTACGCTTGTTGATCTTAAAAAGAAAAAGCTAACTACCACCTTGATATCTTCATTGAAAGATAAATCTCTCCCAACTGTTTCTTAAATTATCCCCAACAATCCAGAATCTATAAAGCAGGGGTGTCAAACTCAAGGCCCGTGGGTTGGATCCGGGCCGCGGGGTGCTTAGATCAGGCCCGTGGAGCCACCCTGGACAGCGAAGGACCAGCCTGCAATGCCTGTGCCAGCAAAAATGGAGCTTGGGGAGGTCGTGTGCGGCCTGCTCGGGCTCCATTTTTGGCCGTGACAGCCTCCTGCAGCCCTCTGTCAGGAAAAATGGAGCTTGGGGAGGCTGTGCACGGCCTGCCTGGGTTCTCTTTTTGGCTGCGACGACCTCCCCGAGCTCCGTTTTCACTGGCAGAGGGCTGCAGGAGGCTGTAGTGGCCGAAAACAGAGCCTCAACGAGCTGGCCACACCTACCTCAGTCATGCCCACATGCACCCGCGCCCCCCCCCCAAGGTCAAACACAAACCTGATTCAGCCCTCAATGAAATAGAGTTTGGCACCCCTGCTATAAAGCAACAATTGGCAACAACTTTGAGGTTAAAACTGAACTCCGCTCCTCTCACTGTGTTTGGGGTTGCACATTACATTAATAGCAATAGCACTTAGACTTATATACCGCTTCACAGTGCTTTCCAGCCCTCTCGTAAGTGGTTTACAGAGTCAGCCTATTGCCCCCAACAATCTGGGTCCTCATTTTACCCACCTTGGAAGGATGGAAGGCTGAGTCAATCTTGCCACACAGATTGTTTAATCATGGCCCAGTGAATTCACCCCACCTTCCTGGATTCATCACACAAACAAGCTAAGCTAAAATCAAACAAACTACACACGGCTCAGGATGATGTGTGAATGCAGCTTGTAAACATGCTAAGGAAGAAAATACACCTCTGAACTGCCCATTTTCACCACAGCAGGAAAAGGAGGATCAGTCAATTTTTCCCCCTTAAAACCAACCCCAGGAATGCACTTAGATCCTTTTCAAAGGCTTTTTGAAAACACATCACGTCTTGTGGCTCAGTACCAGAACGATCCATTACAGAAGCATCAGGATACAGGGTGGACTTTGATGTATTTATTCTTATTTTTTTAAAATGGTTTCTCTTCTGGTATACACCAATTACCGCATGCATCTACTAAACCCCTGAGGTTTGCATTCAGTGTAGAAAACACAGCAGAATTATGGAAGGTCTCAAGGCCACCGCACCTCCTTCTGTTATTGAGGAGATCTTCACAATCATTTTCTAAAAAGTACAATTTGCCGTAATAGGGAATTTATGAAGCTCAGGGATTGAATTGCTGGTTTTTTGGTGTTCTTTCTATAATATTTGGAGGGGAGAATAGAGCAAGAATATATATACATATATTATCAGTGGTAGTCAACCTGGTCCCTACCACCCACCAGCGGGCGTTCCAGCTTTCATAGTAGGCAGTAGGGGTTTTGTCCGATACTGAAGCACTTTCCTTTTTTTTAATTGACTTTTTTAAAAAAATTCATAGCATTATTTAAAAACATTTCCATTAGGTTTTCATAAAATTCCCCGTGACAATTTAAATTTCTGAAAATATACTATTTGTATCACCCGCGCATAAGTTTAGTTCACGTTACGTAAGTGAAACTAAATGGCGCTATAGTGCGACCGCAAACAAAAGAGCCTTGTCCCAGAATAGCTCGCGCATCTCCCCACCACCACCCAGCTGTAACAGACAAGCAAAGCTGGTAGCCGGCACCCCTCCCCCAAACCCAATCCATGGTGCGCAAGAGGCATGCACAGACGACAATACACGGCGCATTACTGTGGAACTGGTGGGCAGTTCAAAAATTTTACTACTAACAGAGATACAAAAGTGGGCGGTAGGTATAAAAAGATTGACTACCTCTGATCTAGTCAACAATAGTGTCTACAATAGGTATTTGCATTAACCTCAATGCAGAAATATAATGATACTATAGATGATTGATGATGATAGAAGATGGATGACGGAAGATAGATAGATAGATAGATAGATAGATAGATAGATAGATAGATAGATAGATAGATAGATAGATAGATAGATAGATAGGAGATGGAGGAGATAGAGACATATAGAGAGATAGACAGACAGATGTTTTATTATTTATTTTATTTATTTATTTATTTATCATATTTGTATACCGCCCTATCTCCCAAGGGACTCAGGGTGGTTTACAGCCAAGTAAAAATATACATAAATACAAGTTAAAACCCCAATTAAAAAACTTATTAAATACGGCCGAATATTAAAACCCCAATAGAATAATAAAAACCCCATTAAAACCAAATATAAAATTTAAAATTCTAGCCCAGTCCTGCGCAGATAAAGAGATGTGTCTTAAGCTCGCGGCGAAAGGTTCGAAGGACCTAGATCAATTAACCGTATCAAATCTATAAAACTGATACAAAAATACAAACAAATATATATTAAAAAATAGGACATGTTTATAATAAATTGTTTTCATGACTTCTTAGCTAAGATCAAGTGTCCGAAAAACACTCAATGAATAACATAAGCCAAGTCTCAACCTCACCATCTATGGCTAATCTCCAGGCAATGTGTAAACCAACCCCCTATGCACTGGGCGACTCCAGATGGGCTAGACTTGAATTCTCACAAGGCCCAAACACAACAAAAGACCTGACATTCCCACCACCAAGTCTGCCGAGTTTGTCTTCCATGTCCCCAGATGTATCTGTGAGCTGAGAAAGCCCTGAGCTTGATTACAAATGTGCAGTTGTTACCCATTTGTTAAAGCCTTTCCAGATGTCAAACCAGCCCCTGATAATAAAGCCAGATTTAGTCAATGACACGAGGATTGGCTATCACACCATGACTGCTGGATCGCTGCTAGAGTCAAGAAGAACCCAATCCCTTTCACATATTTTTCACATTTGAACCGGTGCACGCAAATCAATCTCAGCATTTCACCAATATCCCTTCCCCCAACTCCCTATGGTTTACCCACACTTGCTGCTTAAACAAGAGCTTCTATTGTAATAAAATTTGAGCATCCGTGGCTTAATGCCAACTCCATTATAACCGTGAAGCAGATATTATCATTCACCGGGAAGTCACATTTTTAGCTCTTGGATGGAGATAACTGAAGGTGATCCTTACACAAGTCCTTGTCCATCATTTTGTCGTCTTCTTCTTCACCAAGCCTTTTATCCCTTATTACTCAAACACTATATACCAGAGATGGCTAACCTCTGTCAAAAGCGGGGGAGGAACGTGGGGGGTTGTGGGTGCGCATGCCCACACTCATAATTTAATGCCCCACACACACACCCTGCATGTGCACGCAACCTCCCTGTGCTCCCTGTGCATGAGTGCAAGACACACACACCCCGTGCCCCATTTTGGGCCATGCAGGCTTACGTGAAGCCTCCAAAGGGCAAAAACAGCCTCCCAAACCCCCCTGGAGGCCCTCCGGAGGCCGGAAACAGGCCGTTTCCCGACTTCCGGTGGTCCCGGTAGGCCCATTTTTCACCCTCCTCAGATTTCAGGAGCTTTCCTGGAGGATGGGGAGGGTGAAAACAGCCTCCCCCACTGCCCTGGCGGTCCTCCAGAGGCTGAAAATGACCTCCCAGAACCTCCGCACAAGTCTTGTACTTACCTGGCATCCAAAACGGGGCATGTGGAGACTCCTGGGAAGGGAGGCATGGGCCGAGCCAGCCGAAAATCAGCTGGCCGATACACTCATGCACACTGGAGCTGAGCTGGCCAACAGCTCGTGTGCCCAAAGATATGGCTTTGCATGCCACCTTTGGCACGTGTGCCATAGGTTCGCCATCATGGCTACATACAGTACATCGTATTCAGAAATGGGGAGGTTTGAGAGCTGGGATGATCATTTATATTTTAGAGACAAGAGTACAGATTCCAGAAGATCTAAGGGTGATCGTAGGGTGAAAGGAACAGGATGTGATGAAATGGAATGAAGTGTAACATTTTATATCTGGGAAGGATATAAAGAATGAAGATCCAAGCATAGGGAGACATGGCTTAGCAGTAACACTTGTGGGTAGGATCAGGATGTCCTTGTCAAGCACATAAGCCATCAAAATGGTGCAGGTGCCTTAACAGAAATACAGAGTTTAGATCAGGGGTGTCAAACTCAAGGCCCGGAGGCCAGATCCGACCCGCAGGGTACTTAGATCTGGCCTGCAGGGCTGCCCTGGAAACAGCAAAGGACCGGCCCACAGTACTTCTGCCAGTGAAAATGCACTCCCAAACTCCATTTTCACTGGCAGAGGGTTGCAGGAGGCCGTGGCAGCCAAAAACTGAGCTCGAGAGCCTGTTTTCATTGGCAGAGTGCTAGGGTCACCAAAGGCACCCCTGACAGGAGTGACATTGAGCTGGCCTTGCCCATCCTGGCTCCTCTACCCTGCCCCCCCCCCGAGGTCAAACACAACCCTGATGCGGCCCTCAATGAAATCAAGTTTGACACCCCTGGTCTAGATCAATGTTTCTCATCTTTGCCCATGTTAAAATGGTGGATGTCAAATCCCTAAATCCCTGGCTATCATACTGGCTGGTAAATTCTGTGAGTTGAAGTCCACTCATCTTAACATTGCCAAGGTTGAGAAACACTGATCTAGATCATGAAGAAGTCCACTCTACTCTGTCCTGGTAGGTCCGCCAGCAGCCAGCAGCCCTGGCAACAGACTACGCAACAGTGAGGAGGCCAGGAAGGACAATGGGCCAGTCCTGGAGTCAGGGGAAGGCCCAGATGAGGGCTCTGCACTGGAGGCAGAGATGGGGCCACGGCCATCTAGGACCGATGCACGGACTCCAGAGCCTCCAAAGGTGCACAGCAGAGAGGCAGAGAAGCAGGAGGAGCCTGTTCCTAGTGCATGCATACCAAGAGCTGCCAGAAGGCAAGAGCATCTGAAGAGAAAAGGACAACTCGGGAGTAAGGCCAGAAGATGATTGGCCACTCCCATAAGGCTTAAAAGAGCAGCAACGAGCCGTTGGGTTCTTTGTAGAAAAGCAACGTTGATTTCCGTTCTTCTTGTCAGCGTGTCTTGAACTTTGTGGGGGGTTTGCCAAGAAAAGCCTTTGGCAGGTTGCCAAAGACATCAAAGGTTGGTGATAAGGTCGACAGACTGGTTATTAAGAATTTTGTTTTGGATGAAGCTGAGAATGAATTCTCAGCTGTTTTATTAAATAAGTTTGTTGAGGACTGAATTGTGTTTAGTAATCACTACTTGGGCCTTGGTCACAACAGTAGGCCCCATTTGGAATACAATATGTCCAGTTCTGGGCATCACCATTCCAAAAGGATAGTGTCAAGCCTAAGCCCAGAAACAAGACAACAGGATACAATTGAGTTCAATATTCTATTTGCTTAGATCCAATGGACAGAATCTTGCCAAACTAAAGCTATAACATTCTAACTCTCTAGATATATCCTGAGATATTGTAGGTTGCGGTTGCCTTGAACCTATTTCCCTCTCTCGCGTACAGCTTGGAACTGAGCAGTTAGAATAATAGAAGAACAGAGTTGGAAGGGACCATGTAGGTCATCCAAGCCAGCCCCCTGCTCAAGCGGGACCCCCTAATTTGCTTAATTTGGGCCTCTCTCTGGGAAACTGTGTTGCCAAAGGATTCCTTCTCTGAACCTGCAGGGTGCACATTCCATCACTGACCATGATAATTGGAGTGATGCAGAGGAGGATTATCAAGATGGTGAGGGGTCTGGAAGTGAAGCCCTAGGAAACAGTTATAGGAACTGAGTAAGTTTATCTTTCTGAAAAGATAACTGAAGGAAGATATGATGTAGTCTTTAGATATGTGAAAGCCTGCTAAATAGAAGAATAGATGGACATATTCTCTATTGCCCTAGAAAATCAGGCCCTGAACAACACCTCACTCATAATAAGTAGATTCATGCTAGATGTCAGAAAGAATTTCCTAATTATATAAGCTTGCAGGAGCAGCCTTCCCCCGGGAAACCAGACAGGAAACCCAACTAGATGAGCTAATTCTACTATATTGTATGGTTAATTTAACAGAAACTTGAAGTCTGATAGGACAAATCTTTGGCTGTCTCTTTTGCATCCTGACAAATTATGTAGGTTTCTTTTCTGAAATCTCTTCCCATTACACAGTTGCAGGCTTGCCCTATCTCCGTGATGGCGAACCTATGGCAAGGGGGCCACAGGGGGCAAGTGGAGCCATCTCTGCGGGCATGCGAGCTGTCACCCTAGATCAGCTCCACCGTGCATGCGTACATGCTCCCGTTGGCCAGCTGACTGGTCTGCGGAGGCGCGCCTACATTGCGGAGGGGACTGGGTGGGTGGGGTTGTGCACATATGTGCAGGGGGCCAGGGGAGTCATGCGAGCATGCACGGGGGGGGCATGCAGCATGTGGGCCCCCCCTGCCCGATTTTGGGCCTAGCAGGCCTCCCTGAAGCCTCCTGGGACCAAAATCGGGCCGGGGGGATCTGGGGGAGTGGGCATGTGTGGAGAGGGTGGGGGGAGCCCGGGTGGTAGCGGAGTCACCCATGCATGCGCAGGGGGAAACATGGAGTGTACGTGCGCATGCATGGGGGGGCATATGGGAGGCACTGCATTATGGCTGTGGGCACGCACGTGTGCACTGTCGCACACACATGTGTGCTTTTGGCACTCGAGGAAAAAAAGGTTAGCCATCACTGCCCTATCTTATCTGATCATTCTCTAAGTACCCTCTCTTCCTCACCCATGTGTCCCAAGATCATTACCATGTACCATTAGAGGCAGGCATACAGTATAGAGTGGCAAATTCTTCTTTACAGATATGTTCAGAGATTGAATGGTTACCTGTCAGAAATACTCTAGCAGAGCGTGTGCTGAGTACGGGAGTTGGACTAGATCAGGGGTCCCCAACCACTGGGCTGCAGCCCACTACCGGACTGTGACCCATTCAAAACAGTAATGGGTTTTTCTTACCTGGTTCAGAACCAGGAACATATGTGTGTGCATGCGCAGAGCATCCGTGATGACATCCAGGCAGGTGGGCGGAGCCTCCCGCTACCGCCACTACCGGTTCGCCTGAACCGAGACTAACCGGTAGAAACCCACCACTGATTCAGAACCAGGCCACACAAGTGGTGGGCAAGCAAGCATGCACAGCTCCACTTGTGTGAGCAGTGGGCATTCGCACTTGCTCGCACCTGCCACTTACACAAAACCATCCCCCTCCTCTCTCCCCCCCCCCCCCCCGCCCCACCAGGCTGCCAAGCCAGAAAGGTTGGGGACTGCTGGACTAGATGCCTTCTAATGTCAATCCTAATTCCATTATTCTGTGTTTTCCGTTCTCAGCATCATGAAATCCAATGGTACATTACTTGGGCCTGCCCCATCTTGCCTATCAGGGAAATAAAACTAAATGCTGGATGAGGAGATCAAAGCTACCCTTGGCAGGTTGTAGTCAGGTCATTCAACACTCCCCCTCCTCACCCTCCGCCAAATATTCCTTTTATCTCCCGAAAAAAGGCGGTAAACCACTTTAAACAATGCAGGCATTTGTAGAAATATAGTATGGCTATTTTGTTCCACTCACAAAGTAGGCTCTAGCCCAAGGGTCTCCACCTTTCGGACCTCAGGGACCACTAAATTCATAATTTTAAATCCTGTGGACCACTAATATGATCTGCCTAATGACTGGCTGGGTGGGTGTGGCAAGGTGGTCATGTGACTGGGTGGGCATGGCCAACTCAATGTCACTCAAGTTGAGGGGCGCTTTGCCAGCCTCTACTTGCTACTCCTCGCCTGCCTGCCTAGGCTCCTTAGGGCCCCAACAGAAAGCAGTTGTTGGAGCTAAGCAGCCACTAAGAGAAAGAGCTGGCAAAACAGCTCAGTTCAATTTGGATCTGGCCGAGAAGGAGGCTCAGCACAAGCACCTCACTGAGGATTAGGAGCATAGGCTTTCCAAGCAGAGGGAAGACCTGTGGGAATGCAAGGCCAGGTACAGGCACCTGGAGGCTCAGTTGGCCATGATGCAGTCCCACTGGAACAAGGCCCTCCAGCTCTTCACTACCAGCAGCGGTTCCCTCCAGCCATTGCCCAAAGGCCCTGCACCAGGAGGCCGAAGCAGAACCCAAGTTGGAATTTCTGCCCCCCTCCGACCCACACAAAAAGACCCCGAAGTGGGAAGACTCTCTGCAGCAACACAAATGTTCATTGCACATATCCATCCCAGGGGCCGTAGTTTGAGGACCCCTGATTTAGTGCAACATAAAAAATGCAAATAGTTTTTCTGCGGACCACCAAAATTTTCTTGCAGACTACCAGTGGTCCACGGACCACCAGTTGGTGACCGCTGCTCTAGCCTACAAAGAGTGATGGCATAATATGCTGCTTTGCTATAACAGAGGAACCCACCGTTCTCCATTGCTAAACGCAGGTCAATATAAAACCCCCGTGGCAAACCCCTTGTGGTATCTTCCCAAGCCATGCAGAACAGGGTCCTTACTTCATCCACTGGGAAGTACTCCCAGGGAAGTCAAAAAATTGCTCTGGGGATTCCAGCCAAAGCAGCATTTCTTAAAATATTTCTCAAAATGTCACAGGAGGCATTTTTCTTTCCACCCTTATCACCGCAAAGGGAACCCATTTTTTTCCCTTGTGGTTTTTGGTTTTTTTTCTTTTCCTTTTTCTTTGCTACCGGACTGGTAGCAGAAGGCACAAAATGCTTGCCAGAGGAAGCTGGGAATTTTCCTAATCTGGCAAGAGAAGAATTTTTTTTAAAAAGAAGAAGACGACGACACAAATCAAATCCATTTGGAAATGTGTGGCCCTGGGATCAGGATTCATTTCCAAATCAACATAATTAAATTCTGGGTGCAAATCTACTCTATCCAGTCAGCGTGGATAACATAAATAGTCTCTTTGGCAGTTTTTCTGCTATCCTAAATTCTAAGCTGCAATAATCAAAATAAGCTACATTCTGACTGAGAAGCTCTGTTCTATCTAAAAATACATCATGACCCATCAGCCACAATAGATACAACGATCTCTTTTAAGACGCGGAGCAAATTCTGTATGTAAACATGCTTTCTTTAACTTTCCAAACAATACCAATGTTTCAGTGAGATCTCATGATCTGCCAGAATGTGAAGAATTGTGGCAATTATTACATGCTCCTGCAGGCATATACATGAAAATGCAACTTTCTTGCATCCATGTAATTTTTACTATGGCCATAAAATGCAGGAAAGATTAGATTCTCAGCATTAAGAGAACAAGCAATAAGTGAGTCTGTCGAAGAAATTTTTCAAAATTCTATCAGGGGAAACAAGATTTTATAGTGCCAGACGTCGTGGTGTTTATAATCTGTTAAAAACATCCCCCAGCCCCAAAACAACTTTTGAAGACAGCCAGAGAAACTTGCATCAAGAAACAAACTATTTTCCAATCCCACCAGAATCATCATGTCTTTTTTAAGATTCCAGAATTAAGGAAGTTTTATAACTGAAGACAACAGCAGAAAAGGAAAAAAAAAAGTCCACATAATGTACCTGATTTTTAGCAGCCAGGGAAATCATCCAATTTCCTCTCTTTGGAATGAGGAATTTTTTAAAAAAAGGAAAACAAAACCAGCTGACTCAAAGTAAAGCCACCAAATCTTTCCAGAAAGGCTTTCAAGAGATTCCTCTATTCTTGCTCCAGGTTTTCAAGAGATTCCTTCAAAGTTGGCCATGGCTGATCCTCTCTGGTGGTGAAGCAGTTAAGCCCATCCTCGGGGACTTGGGGGAGGAATGCCAGCCACTGATGAAGCAGAGACTGTAGCACTTTGTTTTCAAGAGATCAAATCCTAGCCAATGCCAATTAAAACAGGACGAGCGGGATCCTCTCCCAGGGCAGAAAAGCCTCCTCTCTACCGACCGACCGACCGTCTCTGGGCTGGAGCATGTGAGACACAGCTCAGCTCAAGGATTTTCTGCCAATGAAAAGCCGGGAGATTCCTGGCAACAGAAGCCACAGGCACTCAGCCGCCAAGTGAGGGGGACTTCGAAGGCAGGGCTCTCCTCTTCATTTGTCAGGAAGGAGCTTTAAGAAAGCCTACTAGCGCAACGTCGTCTCTCGAACTTGGCGAGTTGAAAGACGGGAGGACTTCAACTCCCAGAATTCCCCAGCCAGCCTGGGATTTGAAGTCCATCTGTCAACCTGCCAGGGTCGAGAAAAATACGATGATGCAGAGCAGCAAGAATACTCTACGCCAGGAGGTCTCCGAATTTGGCAACTTTAAGACTTGTGGACTTCAGCTCTGCTGGCTGAGGAATTCTGGGACCTGAAGTCCACAAGTCTTAAAGTTGCCCAGGTTGGAGACCCCTGCTTCTACGCATAAAAAATGGAAGGATACTTTGATTCCCACCACTGACGAATGGATGGGGGAAAAAATGGATGGGAGTTAGCAGAGATGGCTTAAACTGACAAACTTTGATTAAAGAAAGAACACCATTTAATTTTGTTTCTGTTTGGAAACCGCTTTTGGACTTTGTGCTTGAGGTGGTGGTAGGGGAAATGGAACTTTCATTTTGGGTCTTGCCGATTAGATAGGTTTGTTATTATAGAAATGGCAAGTATATATTATTATATAAAAGTAAAAAGTCGAGGTTTTGTGTTATTACCATATTCTATTGCTCCAAAAGGAATCAGAAGTCCAGTGCTTTTTTTTTCTTTTTCCCCTTTACTCTACACGTTTTTTCTTTCCTCTTTACCTCCCCTATTTTCCCGTTAGCTTTATCTTCCCTTGTATTTCTGTATTTCATATTTTGATAAACAAATAAAAATATTTAATTTAAAACGAGAAACACGGCTCTCTCTAGAGCAGTGTCGGCGAACCTATGGCACGCGTGCCAGAAGCAGCACGCGAAACCATCCCGTGAAGAATGCACAGCCTCGCTGGCTCCTCTTCCGCGTTCACAAGCGCGCCGGTCAGCTGGCCATCGTGCACGTGGGGGGTGGCAGAACCCAGAAGAGCGGCATTCCGGCACACATGCACAGGCCGGCATCCGACCTTCCGGGTTGACGTTGCGCACGTGCGCAAGGGCCAGTTGTTCATCAGGCGTGCTTCCAGGCCAGTATCCGGGTGTTTGGGTGCCAGCTTGTGCATGCGCGATGGACTTGCCACTCTTCCGGGTATCGCCGCCCCCGCGCACGTGAAGGCCAATGGGGCCATGCATACCTTGCGGGATGCTTTCGCGTGCCACTTCTGGCATGCAGGCCAGCACACGGAAACGTCAAATATTCTAGGGTCTAGCTGCCGGTAAATATCTCAAAGAACTTTCAAGACACCAGATTACTGCAGGAAAAGCAGATAGTTCCTAAATAGTTCCTTTCTACCATCATCCACTTCTTACCTTTAATGCTAATTTCTTTCAAAAAAGAGGGAGGGCATTTCCCAGCATTGGAGGAAAGGAGAGAGAAGCCATTGGAAATGAATCCCCTTGGGGCTTCTCAAATAAAATCCTAAAATCCCGCCACCAAGCAAACGTATTCATAAGCAATATTTAATAGAATAATTAATAATTAGTTGCAGATAGCCTTCAATTTGTAATAGTTCATTTAGTGACTGGTTGAAGTTAAAACAGCACTGAAGTAATTGACTTGCCCGTTTTTCACTTATGACCATTTGGTCACATGACCAAAATTCAGATGCTTGGAAACTGATTCACATTTATGACCGTTGCAATGTCCCAAGGTCACAGAATCCCCTCTTGCGAATTTCTGATAAGTAAAATCAATGGTGAAGCCAGATTCACTTAACAGCCATGTTACTAACTAAGCAGCTGCAATGGTTCACTTATCAACTGGGGCAAGAAAGGTCTTAAAATGCAACAAAACACAGTTAACAACTGTCTTGCTTAGCAACAGAAATTTTGGGCTCAATTCTGGTCGTAAGTCAAGGACTACCTGTATTAACAATATTAATAATACTTAATTTAAATGCAACACTGCATGTAGCTTTTCCGGGTTGTATGTGAATTGCTTTGTGCTTAATTCACACAAACACAGGTCAGAAAAGCAGCCACTCTTTAACACAAAAGAAGCAAAGTCTATTCAACTTCATTTGCTTGCACTCTTTGGGGAACATCCTTGCCAGCATCTTCCCAAATCTTCTTTGATATTTCCCCACTGCTGAAATTATACTGTTGACTCACAGGGGGTACTTCCCCACCCCCCTCCAGACATAATTGTACAGCAGCACAAACCACTTTGCTTCTTTTAAAATGGGACCCGCTCCTCTCCTAAATAATGGCAACTTGTAAATCAACTACAGACGAAAAAAAGAAAGAAAGAAAGAAAGAAAGAAAGAAAGAAAGAAAGAAAGAAAGAAAGAAAGAAAGAAAGAAAAGAGGGAGGTAGGGAAGGAAGGAAGGAAGGGAAGGAGGGAAGCAGGGAAGGAAGGAAGGAAGGAAGGAAGGAAGGAAGGAAGGAAGGAAGGAAGGAAGGAAGGAAGGAAGGAAGGAAGGAAGGAAGGAAGGAAAGAAAGAAAAAGAAAGAAAGAAAGAAAGAAAGAAAGAAAGAAAGAAAAGAGGGAGGGAAGGGGGGAAAGAAAGAGAAAGAAAGAAAGAAAAGAGGGAGGGAAGGAGGGAGGGAAGGAAGGAAGGAAGGAAAGAAAGAAGGAAGGAAGCAAGGAAGGAAGGAAAGAAAGGAGGGAGGGAGGGAGGAAGAAAGATAAGAAAGAAAAAAAGAAAGAAAGGAAGGAAGGAAGGAAGGAAGGAAGGAAGGAAGGAAGGAAGGAAGGAAGGAAGGAAGAAAAGAAAGAAAGAAAGAAAAAGAAAGAGCCACTTGGAATCATCATGACTGAAGGGGCACAGAAACATAAATAAATCAAAGACCACACAAAAGAATCAGATTTACTGCGGATGATTCATTTAAGGCGATTTTCCCACGTAAAACTTTCCTAACCCTGCTGGGATGGCTATCAGAATGTTGACTTAGCTACTTCCCAAAAAAACAAAGACAAAAGATGGGTGAATGAGTAATTTCCTTCATTTCCTCCTTTCAAGGTAACTGTAACACACACTGCAAAATGTATCTCTCCACATGTCTGACACCTGCATTGGCACCCGATACAGGTGACTTAGAGGGCGCAGATAAGTGGCTTCAAAAGCTCTCAGGGACAGCGCTAACAGCCAGATGACTGCAAAGTCCTGTGATCCTTCTAACACACACACCCCCTCTCCATCCTGTCAGAACTAATCCTTCCATCTCCCCCACCATCCCACCCACCCCCCAGAACCGATGAGCTTCCTGGAGGAGAAGCGAAACATCTTCTTCCTCAAGGAAAAAAAAAATCCAGCACAGTTGCTTTTTGAAAAAGCACCTTTGAGGCATCTCTCCAGAGTTACTGTACCCTTTTCTCACCACATTCCTGGAACCTGCCATCCAGAGGTGGGAGCCAATTATCTTCCCTACCGGTTTGCACCATCCACGCATGCTCGGCCTCCCGCGCATGCACTTTGCTCGGGTGCGTGCCTTCCGTGCATGCGCACAGCCTCCAAAACATGGCTAAATAGGATGGCATTACTTCCGGTGGCAGGTGGGCGGGGCCTACCACAGTCGGCGCTACCGGTTCGCCTGAACAGGACAGAACCGGCTGAATACCACCACTGCTGCCATCCATTTTCTCACTCTTCACCTATCAAATGCCTCTTCATGGAATTCTGAGCTGCCTCCAAGGACTGGAATGACATATTGAACGAAGAAAAGCAAATGATGACACTCTTGCTTAAAAGCATAATGGCCGATGACTCATGATCCTTCATAGATTTCAGGCAGAGTTACTTCTACTATACACCCTGCTAAGCCTAGGTTTTACACACACAAACACCAGGGAGCCCGATTACCCTGCATTAAAAAGAAATAAAAATGCTTGAGTTTTGATCCAGAAAAATAGCAGGAACACCCACATTTTAACCAGACTTCTCCTTCCTCTTTGGAAGTTTTCTTGATGGTCAGTACATTCAAGCTGAGGAACCCTCTGGGTAAATGCCAACCACAGAGACTGAAACACGCTCTTTAAATACGATATTTCTTCCGCAAACACCACTGACTTGTGCTGCAGCCACCAAGCAGAAGCCAAATATTTACAAGATATCATCAGGCTGAAGGAAAACAGTGGGGGAAGGATCCAAGGCAATAAATATCGGGAGGAATGTAAATGGAACCCAGAGAGTGGCCGAAAATGGTAAGGAGTTTAAAAATCTGCTTTATTCTCGATTAAGGCTGTGCACCTTTCAAAGATTATTCGAAGTCGTGCTTTGGACGTTGAATAAGTATATCACTCTCCTCGTTATTAAAGCAGCCATTTCTTTTTGACTTGCAAGAGTGAAAAGAGAAGCCACTGCTTTAAAAGTCACTTTCAAGACTTCACATCATAAATTAATGAATGCTGGGGGGACAAAAGACATTGCTGCTTTAATTAACAGCATAAAAGATGCAGTGTTTTCAATGGCCAGAAGCATCTCTTGCAAACCATTTTCAAAGCACAGCCAGCCCTATTATAGAGGCTGGGTTTTCTTGCACCCCTTCAAGCTGGCGCAAGTAAGTAAATTTTATTTTTGTCAAATCAACCAAGAGGACATCGGAAATGGCCTTGAGGACAGGAGGAAGAGCAAGTCAATGGTCAGATAAGAGGATTGAACCCGGCTGAAGAAAATAACAGAAAAGTGTCAGGCAAACTCCTCTCCAGTTCCTACGGAGATAAAGGGATGGAGATGAGGGTGGGAATAGGGAGAAGCACATTCAGACATGTAAGATTCTGTTATTATAGAATGATAGTTTGATGTTCCAATAAAAGTACTCCCGATCTAAATGATGTCAGTTTCTTAGTTTTGTCTACCACAGGGGTGTCCAAAGTTGGCATCCCCTCAGTCATGGAACACAAGCCATTACCCTTAGGCGTTCTCCTGGATGACCGGCTGTCCTTAGAAGAACATATGACGGCCGTCGCCAGGGAAGCTTTTTATCAGGTGCGCCTGATTCGCCAGTTGCGTCCCTTTCTTGACCGGGATTCCCTACGCACGGTCACTCATGCCCTTGTCACTTCCCGCCTGGACTACTGCAATGCTCTCTACATGGGGCTCCCCTTGAAGAGCACCAGGAGGCTCCAACTGATCCAGAATGCGGCTGTGCGGGTAGTAGAAGGGGCACCGCGATGCTCCCATATAACACCTCTCCTGCACAGCCAGCACTGGTTGCCGGTGGTCTTCCGGGTGCAATTCAAGGTGTTGTTTATCACCTTTAAAGCGCTCCATGGCACAGGACCAGGTTACTTTTTTTTTTTTATTGAAAGAGTTTTAAAAAACAAAAACATTTCCCCCCCCCTTTTTCCCCCCTCCCTCCCAAAAACCCCTTCCCCTCCTCCCCAGCTTCCCGGGTCAATCACAAGGTATTGTTATACATAAACCAAACATAGAATAAAATTTTCCCTTCCAATCCAAATAACCACATCCAAAGCTTTTCATCTCCCAACCCCCTCCCCATTACATAAAATAACTTTCTAATTATTCAAAGGCAATCTGATATTTCTTAATCTGATATCTGTTTTGTAGATAATCAATCCATTTTTCCATTCAATTAAATATCTTTCCTGCGTATTGTCTTTTAAAACGCTGAGATTTTAGCCATCTCAGCCAAATTAATAACTTTCAGTATCCATTCTTCTATTGTAGGTATCTCTTCTTCTTCCAGTATTGTCCAATCAACAGTCTTGCTGCTGTTATTAAATTCAGAATCAATTTAGTCTCAATCCCTGTACAATCCGTTATAATTCCCAAAAGGAAAAATTGTGGCAGGAACTTTATCTTCTTCTTCAGTACATTTTGAATAATCCACCAAATTCTTATCCAAAAGACCTTAATTTTCTTGCAAGTCCACCAAATATGAAAATATGTAGCATCATCACAATCACACCTCCAACATTTCGCTTGGATATTAGGATACATACATGATAATTTTTTGGGATCTAAGTGCCATCTATAAAACATCTTATAAAAATTTTCCCTTAAATTCTGTGCTTGTGTAAACTTAACATTTCTAACCCAAATTTTCTCCCATGTTTCCAACATTATTGGTTCCTGAATATTCTGTGCCCATTTTATCATACAATCCTTTACCAAATCCTTTTCCGAATCTATTTCAAGCAACACATTATACAATCTCTTTATATGCTCCTGGGTCTGATTTCTAATTTGCTTTATTAAATTTTCCTCCCTTTGCATTATACCAATTTTTTTATCTTCTTTCCATCTAGCACTTATTTGGACCAGGTTACTTATGGGATCGCCTACTGCCACCTATAGCCTCCCATCGGCCTGTGCACTCCCATAGGGAGGGCCTCCTCAGGGTGCCGTCAGTCAAACAATGTCGACTGGCGGCCCCCAGGGGGAGGGCCTTCTCTGTGGGGACTCCAGTCCTATGGAATGAGTTGCCTCCGGGGTTGCGTCAACTCCCCGACTTCCGGTCTTTTAAACACGAGCTCAAGACTTTCCTATTCCACCGTGCGGGGCTAGCTTGATGAAATTTTTAATGTGGGGTTTTAGGATTGTTTTATCTTAGTTTTAATTTTAATTGGCCATTTTATAATCAGTTTTTTAATACGCTTTTTAATTTTTGTCTATGTTCATGTTGTTTTTACTTGGCTGTGCACCACCCTGAGTCCTTCGGGAGAAGGGCGGTATAAAAATCTAAAAAATAAATAAATAAATAAATAAGTTACTTTACTGCATGTGCCCGTGGCATGATTTGGATGTTAATATCCATAGTTATAGTTATGAGACTCGGTGGCGCAGTAGTTAGAGTGCAGTACTGCAGGCTACTTCTGCTGATCACCGGCTGCCGGCAGTTTGGCAGATCGAATCTCACCAGGCTCAAGGTTGACTCAGCCTTCCATCCTCCCAAGGTGGGTAAAATGAGAACCCAGATTGTTGGGGCCAATAGGCTGACTCTGTAAACCGCTTAGAGAGGGCTGTAAAGCATTATGAAGCGGTATATAAGTCTAAGTGCTATTGCTATAGCTGCATTCATATCTCATGCATGTTTACTTTTTTTATTATTCCAAACCACTTTGAGAAATTTTTAATTAAGAAGTGATATACAATATAAATATCATTAAGACTTGTGGACTTCAACTTTTCCCAGCCAACCATTCTAGACACACCTGCTCTACCATATAAGGTTGACACGTTTCTTATTGCTGAACTGGATCTCTGTAATTCAAGTTGCCACCACAAATGTCAAAGTGATCATTCCAATATTTCCTGTCAAGGCAAGATTTCTATCTTTGGAATATGAAATGTAACCCACTAATTACTGAAGGTCAGCATGAAGAGAATAAATAAGTTTGTAAAATGTCGCTTCACCATAGACAACCATTTTGGGTAGCCATAAAACATTTTTAAAAACAGTGTCTAAGTTATCTTCATTTCTTTTCTTTTTTTCTTCTCTTCTCCTTCTGTATTAGGCAGGAAATCCATGGGTCAAAAAAGTCAAGATGTCAGTCACAACACTGCAAACCAAGTCATGGCCACACCCTGCAACCAAGAACCCTGGGTCTTTTTAATTTTAGTTTTTAAAACTAAAGCGGAAAGTGGAAGCCGTTTGATTTTCATTGTTCTGTTCAGAGACCTTTTTAAACGAAAATGTTTAATTAACGAAGTACACCACAGCAGGGTTTTCAGTAATACCTCGGTAAGTGAGGGAAGGATGTGTGGCCTTAAGGCTCATCAAAAAAAATATTACTTACAAGTTTTTTTTACAAAATGTTTTAAGGCACAAACTTAAGTAAAGGCTCCATGCTTTGGAAAATACAGAAGTTTGAGCAGTGACGGCTGGTTAAAAGGGGGGAAATTTTCATTTTACTTCCTCTGCCCTCCTGACTTTTTGAACACAGGTTGGTTGCCAGGCAGTTTCCAGGCAACTATGATTTCCTCTTGCAGATTTTTTGCTATTATACCACAATGCTGTTTGTAAAGCTACAGGGTTAAACTTGGGAACTAGGAAACAGCTCAGCATTATTTTTGTAATGCAGGGAAGCCTGCTGATCTAAGGAGATGTTTGGGAAATAAATTACGCAGCCTTAAGATTCTGCAAAACTATCTTTCTAATGCAGTGTTTCCCCAACCTTAGCAACTTTAAGATCATGTGGCCTTCAATTCCCATGTTGGCGGGGGAATTCTGGGAGTTGAAATCCACAAGTCTTAAAAGTTCCCAAGGTTAGACACTCCTGGTCTAGAGGGAAGCTTAAAAGGAAGACGGAATTACACAATTAGCGTGAGAGCAAAAAGTTTGTTATCTCACAACTTGTAAGAGTAAATAGGCAGAACGATCCTGTCTAAGCAGCATCTCTCTCTCTCTCCCAGGCGTTAAAATTACAGGGCATTTTTTGCAAACAGCAAAAGGTAACATATTGCCACGTGGTGGTCCTGTCACAAAGCGAAACAATACTGGAGCAAAATTAAATCACAACTAGAAGAAATTATTAAACAAAATATAGAAATGAGGCCAGAAGCATTTTTACTAGGAATACTTTCAGGGGCATATGAAAAAGAAATAACATAACATAACATAACATAACATAACATAACATAACATAACATAACATAACATAACATAACATAACATAACATAACATAACATAACATAACATAACATCAGAGTTGGAAGGGACCTTGGAGGCCTTCTAGTCCAACCCCCTGCCCAGGCAGGAAACCCTACACCATCTCAGTCAGATGGTTATCCAACATTTTCTTAAAAATTTCCAGTGTTGGAGCATTCACAACTTCTGCAGGCAAGTCGTTCCACTGATTAATTGTTCTAACTGTCAGGAAATTTCTCCTTAGTTCTAAGTTGCTTCTTTCCTTGATCAGTTTCCACCCATTGCTTCTTGTTCTACCCTCAGGTGCTCTGGAGAACAGCCCAACTCCCACTTCTCTGTGGCAGCCCCTGAGATATTGGAACACTGCTATCATGTCTCCCCTAGTCCTTCTTTTTGTTAAACTAGACATACCCAGTTCCTGCAACCGTTCTTCATATGTTATATCCTCCAATCCCCTAATCATCTTTGTTGCTCTTCTCTGCACTCTTTCTAGAGTCTCAACATCTTTTTTACATCGTGGCGACCAAAACTGGATGCAATATTCCAAGTGTGGCCTTACCAAGGCATTATAAAGTGGTACTAGCACTTCACGTGATCTTGATTCTATCCCTGTTTATGCAGCCCAGAACTGTGTTGGCTTTTTAACAGCTGCTGCACACTGCTGGCTCATATCTAGATGGTTATCCACTAGGACTCCAAGATCCCTCTCACAGGTACTACTATTGAGCAAGGTACCACATATACGGTACTGGTGCATTTTGTTTTTTTGGCCTAAATGTAGAACCTTACTTTTTTCACTGTTGAATTTCATTTTGTTAGATAGCGCCCAATGTTCAAGTCTGTCAAGATCTTTCTGTAACTTGAGCCTATCTTCTGGAGTGTTGGCTATTCCTGCCAGTTTGGTGTCATCTGCAAATTTGATGAGTTCCCCATCTATCCCCTCGTCCAAGTCATTGATGCGGTATTTAATATTCATGCGGTATTTAATATTCATATTACAGCAGCACGAATAGTTTACGCACAGAATTGGAAAAACAATAATATACCAACCGAAGATAATGCAATTAGAAAAGTTTTGGAATGTGCGGAAATGGATAAGCTTACAAAGGAGATACAAGAAAAAGAGGAAACAGAATATTAGTTAGTGTGGAAGAAATGGTATAAATGGTTGGAGGAAAAAGGAAAAAGACAAGGAAAGATTAAATAATGGTTGAAACAGGAGTAGAAATATAAGATCAAATAGGAGTAAACAAAAATTGTTGAAAGGGAATTTTGTACACATTTATGTCAATGTATATATGTAAATAAAATAATTAATATCAGAAATATATGTATAAAAGATACATTAGGAATAGGGAGAAAAATGTGTAAGTATTGGTTACCTAAGCAAAACTGTTGAAAAGAAAAAAAAATGTTAAAAGTTCTTTTTGGTTTAATAAACCTTTTTTTTTTTTAAAGGGCATTTTTGCTCTTTCAACATGATCACAAAATGAGTCACTTCATTTAATGCTTGTTCAGGCAGGGTTTTTTTGTTTTTTTTTGTATTTAATACTGACACCCTTTCTTTTATTCACTAATGTATTCAGTTAGAGCAGGGGTCTCCAACCTTGGCAACTTTAAGACTTGTGGACTTCAACTGGCTGAGGAATTCTGGGAGTTGAAGTCCACAAGTCTTAAAGTTGCCAAGGTTGGAGACCCCTGAGTTAGCGGGGTTGGGGGGGTATTTTATTAAAAAAACACCATATATTAATATCATCAATATCATTGCACAGACGGTGAGTATCGTTCATACTCACCCATATTAATACAAGTAAGAATTACTACATTAAACGAACATAGCCTAGGGTTATTATATACAGGTATATTAATATCAGCGCATATTCCTTCGTTTTTCAATTAATTAATGTTTACTACATCCTTCTAACAGCCATAACACCGTTCTTGAGTTTTTACTTTCATTTCTACAGAGTATAAAAAAAACCCTTTTAAAAACTTGTGTAATAGTGACCCCTCCAGGCAAAACAAGGGATGCCTCTGCAAACATTCAATACATTTACAAAAATAAATGGTACTAAGTAGTGATTAATTCAGCAGAAATTAGCAAGCTAAGAACTGAAGTCCTAAGATATATGGGAAGAGTCCAAGTACTGTTTCCAGCAGATTTAACAACTGCCTTCTCAAAAAAGGCCAGCTTCTTCCCTTCTAAAAAAAGAGAGAAAATTAACAAAAACTTTGTTATCACTGATTGTCTCTATACTGTTTAAGGTAAAGGTAAAGGTTCCCCTAGCACATATGTGCTAGTCGTTCCCGACTCTAGGGGGCAGTGCTCATCTCCGTTTCAAAGGCAAAGAGCCAGTGCTGTCTGAAGACATCTCTGTGGTCATGTAGCTGGCATGATTAAAGGCCAAAGATGCACAGAATGCTGTTACCTTCCCACCAAAGGTGGTCCCTATTTTTCTACTTGCATTTTTTATGTGCTTTTGAACTGCTAGGTTGGCAGAAGCTGGGACAAGTAACGGAAGCTCACCCCGTTACATGGCACTCGGGGTTCAAACCGCTGAACTGCCAACCTTTCGATCGACAAGCTCAACGTATTAGCCACTGAGCCACCACGTCCCTTTTTTATACTGTATAGGTAACAATTTGAAAGTAGCGTCCTTGTTCGAATTTTTGTGCTGTAACTTCAAAACTTACTTCTAAAAATCAGAGTACTTGGACTGTATTTGGTGCCAACTACAGGTAGTCCTAAATTTACAATAGTTCATTTAGTGACCGTTTGAAGTTACAACAGCACTGAGAAAAGTGACGGCCACTTTTTACACTTACGACCAATGCAGCATCCCCATGGCCATGTAGTCAAAATTCAAATGTTAGGCAAACTGACTCATATTTATGACAATCGCAGTGTCCCGGGGTCATGTGATCACCTTTTGCGACCTTCTGCCAAGCAAAGTCAATGGGGAAGCCAGATCCACTTAACAACTGTGGCAAGAAAGGTCGTAAAATGGGCCAAAACTCCCCTAACAACCGTCTTGCTGAGCAGCAGAAATTTTGGCCTCAATTGTGGTCGTACGTTGAAAACTACCTATATAAAGTCTGATGGCAGATTATTCAAAAACGTAACTTCAGTCACACATTGGAACAAAAGCCGACTAGCTTTTAGTGACATACCATATCTCAGGGGTGTCAAACTCGATTTCATTGAGGGCCACATCAGGGTTTTGTTTGACCTTGGGTGGCAAGGAGGGGCGTGGCCAGGATGGGCATGGCTATCTTAACGTCACTCATGTCGGGGGCGCCTGTGGTGGCTGAGTGCCAGCGAAAACAGGCTCCTGAGCTTTGTTTTCGGCCGCAACAGCCTCCTGCAACCCCTCTGCCAGAGAAAACAGAGCTCGGGAAGGCCACTTGCAGTCCTCCTGAGCTCCGTTTTTACTGGCAGAGGCACCGCGGGGCCATTGCTGCTTCCAGGGCAGCCCTGCAGAGCAGATCTAAGCACCCTGTGGGCCTTGAGTCTGATACCCCTGCCATAGCTGAATATAGGATTAGTTTAATCCTATAGTTTAATTTCCTATTCTAGAGAATACAACGAATTCCAAGCATCTATCATCATATCGGATTACAACTTGAACAATAGGTTCAAGTTGGTTCAAGGTTGACTCAGCCTTCCATCCTTTATAAGGTAGGTAAAATGAGGACCCAGATTGTTGGGGGCAATAAGTTGACTTTGTATATAATATACAAATGGATGAAGACTATTGCTTGACATAGTGTAAGCCGCCCTGAGCCTTCGGAGAAGGGCGGGCTATAAATGCAAATAAAATAAAATAATATAAATATAAATATATAAGAAAATCCCGAGGCTGTAAAAAGTTGAAAGAAATACCAAGCAAAAAACTTCAAGATGGCAATGGCAGATGAAGGAGATATGCTAGAAGTTAAGAGTCTTGCACGGCAGAAATGCCAAATACGTCAGTCATCAATTGCTACTTCTTACTAACAGCAATAGCACTTAGACTTATATACCGCTTCACAGTGCTTTACAGCCCTCTCTAAGCAGTTTACAGAGTCAGCGTATGGCCCTCAACAATCTGATTCCTCATTTTACCAATCTCTTAAGAAATACAAAACAAGGCATCCACGAAGCTGTGGAAGGATGAAGTGCCAGGTTTAAACGACAGAGGATATTTGGAATACTACACCCTCATTCTGGCAACTCATCAAATGGAGTACTGTAGTTTCAGTGTACTACGCAACGCAATTCTTATTCAAGCGATGTGGAGCATCTGGATAGCTGCTACTGAGTTCGGGTCAGCTAAATAAAGAGAGACGTTGATAGCTGACTGCTTTTATAGTGGTGCCAAGAAAATCTTATGACTCCACAGAGGCCATATAGTCATGAGAAGCCCAACGTAACTCTACCAAACAGAATTCAAACCTTTTATATAAACCTGCAGCCACCTTAGGAGGGATGATGGAAGTAATTATTTCCCAAAGCTAGATTCTTGTCCAAGATTCTATTTAAAAACAAAAAAAGTAAAACTGTAACATTGACCCATTGACTCCGTAAGACTTTGCATCACTCAGCACAGCCACCAAAATGAAGGAGAAACATGTCAATAGCGGCTGAGCAGGACTCATACGGCAAACACACTCTGCGGTTTGATATGTAGCCAAATCCGTCAAGGGGAAGCCTTTAAAATGTTAAATATTGTTCCCGGACTGGACACTGCTTGTAGCTCCCAACACAAAGCAAAAAGAATTCCTTCCTAGTAGAAACTTTAAAAAGAATAATAATAATAATAATACACTCTGCCTTCTCTGGTTGAAGTCCTCGAAACTGGGGAAAAACTAATTTTATCAACTGTCCCAAGAGAAAATGGGGAATGTGCCACTCTGCCAGTATTTTTAGAAATAAAGACACACACAAACACACACAGAGAGAGAGGGAGGGAGGGAGGGAGAAGGAGTGTATATGTGTGTGTTTAGGAAAGAGTCAATGGAACAGAAATGAGAAAACACTATGCAAAGTATGGATAAGTGGTACTACTTTAACCAGCAATATAGATTATAGCAGGGGTCTCCAACCTTGGTCACTTTAAGACTTGTGGACTTCAATTCCCAGAGTAATTCTGGGAATTGAAGTCCACAAGTCTTAAACTGGCCAAGGTTGGAGACCCCTGGATTATAGTATCCTCACTCCAACCTGCGGCTCTACACTTGTGTTGAATGCAATTCACATCATTGCCAGGTACTACAGGTAGATCTCGACATAAATCTTTTGTTTTACTGACCATTCAAAGTTACAGCACTGAAAATAATGTGACTTCTGACCAGCTTTCACACGTAAGCCTATGGTCACATGATCAAAATTTGGGCACTTGGCACCTAACCTGTACTTATAACATTTGCAGTCACCCAGAATCGTGCGATCACCATTTATGAAATATAGAACACTTATTAAAATACCACCCTAGCCATGTCATGTGATTTGGCCATTTCTGAATACACAACAGCTGTATGTATACGGCAAACCCCAGGAAATAAATTTCACCGAAATGCTAATATTCCTAGATAATGGCTATACTTCCAAATAATAGTAGGCAGGTGCCATTTCATGAATGTGAAAGCATAAGCCTAAATAACTTCCAGTATTTTTAGAAATAAAGACACACACAAACACACACAGAGAGAGAGGGAGGGAGGGAGGGAGAAGGAGTGTATATGTGTGTGTTTAGGAAAGAGTCAATGGAACAGAAATGAGAAAACACTATGCAAAGTATGGATAAGTGGTACTACTTTAACCAGCAATATAGATTATAGCAGGGGTCTCCAACCTTGGTCACTTTAAGACTTGTGGACTTCAATTCCCAGAGTAATTCTGGGAATTGAAGTCCACAAGTCTTAAACTGGCCAAGGTTGGAGACCCCTGGATTATAGTATCCTCACTCCAACCTGCGGCTCTACACTTGTGTTGAATGCAATTCACATCATTTCCAGGTACTACAGGTAGATCTCGACATAAATCTTTTGTTTTACTGACCATTCAAAGTTACAGCACTGAAAAAAATGTGACTTCTGACCAGCTTTCACACGTAAGCCTATGGTCACATGATCAAAATTTGGGCACTTGGCACCTAACCTGTACTTATGACATTTGCAGTCACCCAGAATCGTGCGATCACCATTTATGAAATATAGAACACTTATTAAAATACCACCCTAGCCATGTCATGTGATTTGGCCATTTCTGAATACACAACAGCTGTATGTATACGGCAAACCCCAGGAAATAAATTTCACCGAAATGCTAATATTCCTAGATAATGGCTATACTTCCAAATAATAGTAGGCAGGTGCCATTTCATGAATGTGAAACGCAAGCCTAAATAACTTCCAGTATTTTAGATGATATCCCTTATCAAATCCTGACCATTGCTTAGAATGATGTTTCTCAACTTCAGCCACTTTAAGAGGCGTGGACTTCAACTCCCAGAACTCCCCAGCCAGCATGCATCTTAAACTGACTTGTAGAAAACACTGGTTTAGAAGATGAAGAAGACAAATCCAGTTGTCGGGCAAGACACACAATACACTAAACCCATTGAGATTAGGAACTAATCAGTGGTGGGTTGTCCCCGGTTCGGACCAGTTCTATAGAACCGGTAGTAAAACCAGCGGGAGGCTCCGCCCACCGACCTGGATATCATAGGCGGATAGGATAGGCGATCTGCGTATGCGCAGAAGTTCAGCACATGCGATCCCGTTGCAAACCGGTAATAAAGGTAAGTAGAACCCACCCCTGAAACTAATGATTCAGGTCCCCAAATCAAACTCGGAGGAAACTTCCATCCATCCATATCAGCTAATATTTAACTACTAAAATGACAGGCATCTTATCTGGAATTAATATTTCCCGTCTTACGTCCACATTAACTTTAATTTGGGCTGCTGGAAATTAGTACCCTGAATAAGAGGTTTGTTTGTTTATTTAAATTTTATATACGCACCCATCTCACTTATTAGAGTCTGGGTGACTCCCCAATTTCATGTGTCTCCTAAGAGGATGTCTTTTATTTCATGTCCCAAAGCAAAGCTCAACAGCAAATCAATCAAATAAAACTCCATCGTTCATGACGGTGAGTCCCTGAATTTCTGCAGTCTCCATTATTCATCTTTCGGTCCACCCACGTTTTTTTTTATTCAAATGCTTTGTTTAACCTCTTTGTCTGCCTACCCAAAGCTACCCACCCAGGCCTGCATTTTCAAAGCCATTAAAAACTATTACCTCCTCCCTCCTTCCTCCCTCTCCCCATTTCAAAGAATACACAAAAGAGGCAAACAAATCTTTTAAAAGCCCTGGGTTGCACCCAGTGGTGGGTTTCAAAAAATTTTACTATTGGTTCTGTGGGTGGACATGGCATGCCTTGGTGGGCATGGCTTGGTGAGCATGGCAGGGGAAGGATACTGTAAAATCTCCATTCCCACCCCACTCTGGGGAAAGGATACTGCAAAATCCCCATTTCTTCCCAATCAGCTGGGACTTGGGAGGCAGAGAATAGATGGGGACGGGGCCAGTCAGAATTTTTACTACCGGTTCTCCGAACTACTCAAAATTTCCGCTACCGGTTCTCCAGAACTGGTCAGTACCTGCTGAAACCCACCTCTGGTTGCACCTACACTTAGAAGAGGCTATGTAGGGGTCTCCAACGTTGGCAACTTTAACTGATTGGCAACTTTTAATGATATGACTATCATTAAGTGTTGTATCATTGAGTGTTAAATTTGTACCCTATGACTATCATTAAGTGTTGTAACTTATGATTCTTGATGAAGGTATCTTTTCTTTTATGTACACTGAGAGCATATGCCTTATGCACGGTCACTCACGCTCTGGTTAAGTCTCGGCTGGATTATTGCAATGCTCTCTACATGGGGCTGCCCTTGAGGTGCACCCGGAGGCTGCAGTTAGTCCAGAATGCTGCTGCGCGAGTGGTAATGGGAGCCGCTCGTGGCTCCCACGTAACACCACTGCTCCGTAGTTTGCACTGGCTTCCTGTGGTCTTTCGGGTGCGCTTCAAGATCCTGGTTACCACCTTTAAAGCGCTCCATGGCTTAGGACCAGGGTACTTACGAGACCGCCTGCTGTTACCGTATGCCTCCCATCGACCCGTACGCTCTCACAGAGAGGGCCTTCTCAGGGTGCCGTCCGCCAAACAATGTCGGCTGGTGGCCCCCAGGAGTAGGGCCTTCTCTGTGGGAGCACCGACGCTCTGGAACGAACTCCCCCCTGGCTTACGTCAAGTGCCTGATCTTCGGACCTTTCGTCGTGAGCTAAAAACATACTTATTCACTCAAGCAGGACTGGCATAAATAGTTGATTTTAAATTGGGGTTTTAGGGATTTTAAATATTTGTAAATTTTTTAAATTAGCAGCCATTTATTAATAGTTTCTTTTAATTTCTTTTAATTGTATATACTCTGTATTTTATTCCGGCTGTACACCGCCCTGAGTCCTTCGGGAGAAGGGCGGTATAAAAATCTAATAAAATAAATAAATAATAAATAAATAAATATGCACCAAGACAAATTCCTTGTGTGTCCAATCACACTTAGCCAATTAAAAAATTCTATTCTATTCTATTCTATTCTATTCAAGCCTGGCGGACTTCAAGTCCCAGAATGCTGGGGAATCTGGCTGGGGAATTCTGGGAGTTGAAGTCTGCCAGGCTTAAAGTTGCCAAGGTTGGAGACCCCTGCTCTGGACTACACGCAAAAATTGTAATATATCTGTAATTTACCGAAACTCATTCTGACACACTGGGTTGTAAAGCAACTGTGCACAACCGGGTTTGCACAGCCGGCTAGGCTAAAAAAAAAAAACCGTGACTGAAATGTAATCCAGGCACTGTCTCCCTCGCCACATGTTTACTTTAAACCACGATGAAGGTGCCCCCCCCCCCGTTTATCTAACCCAGTAAACCTTGGTTAGCACAAACCCGTTGGGATCATAAACGAACCACAACGGCTGGACTCGCGTTATAAATTAAGCCACAGATTTAATTCACGGTTCTTGTTTTTCCTCTTTCTGTTCTCATCGCTGGCAGCCCCGATCTACCCGCCAGGTTCCATCCTTTTTTCCCCCCCTTTTCCCTGCGGAAACCGCCAATAACAAACCCGTCGGAACTTACTTAGGGGAGCAAACGGGAATTTACCCTGAGATGTGTAAACCTGAACCCATCCGGTCCTCGCTGCGTCCAAAGCTGAGCCCGGCATCCGTTCCCAGGAAGGACGGCGGGGATGGGCTCCAGAAATCCCAGCGAAACTTGCCTTTTCCCCCCCAGCTGAGCTTCGCGGCAAAGCAGCGCAGAAGCTTCCCCTCCCGGGAACCACCAGCAGCAGCAGCAGCGCTTCCCGACGGGTGAAAGGAAGACGGGAGAGGTTTCGCCCCCCTTCCCGCCCGAAGAAGCGAAACTCGCCTCCCACCCCGCACCTCCGCCGCTCACCGGAAAGGCTGCAGGCATCCCCCGCCGGCCCGGAGAGCCAAGCGAAGAGAAGCGAAGCGGCGGAGCGCAGAGCCAGCCCTTTGTTCCCTTTGCGCATCCACGCGCCGCTGGGGCTTCTGGAGAGGGCGCAGCTCTCCAACTAGGGGAGGCCGGAGGAACTTCGGCCGCTCCCTCGGCTCCGCACCGTGTGTGTGTGTGTGTGTGTGAGAGAGAGAGAGAGAGAGAGAGAGAGTGTGTCTGAGAGAGAGTGGGAGGGAGGGAGGGATGGTTTCAGCACCCCCACTCCATTCCACCCCCGCCTCAACCAGTCCCACCCTGGCTAACCATTTGTGGTGGTGTAGGCTTTCCTGCCTAAGCAGAGGGTTGGACTAGAAGACCTCCAAGGTCCCTTCCAAATCTTGGTATTCTGTTCCAGGGGTCTCCAACTTTGCCAATCTGAAGTTAAAAGTTGCCAAGGTTGGAGACCCCTGCTCTGGACTACACGCAAAAATTGTAATATATCTGTAATTTACCGAAACTCATTCTGACACACTGGGTTGTAAAGCAACTGTGCACAACCGGGTTTGCACAGCCGGCTAGGCTAAAAAAAAAAAACCGTGACTGAAATGTAATCCAGGCACTGTCTCCCTCGCCACATGTTTACTTTAAACCACGATGAAGGTGCCCCCCCGTTTATCTAACCCAGTAAACCTTGGTTAGCACAAACCCGCTGGGATCATAAACGAACCACAACGGCTGGACTCGCGTTATAAATTAAGCCACAGATTTAATTCACGGTTCTTGTTTTTCCCCTTTCTGTTCTCATCGCTGGCAGCCCCGATCTACCCGCCAGGTTCCATCCTTTTTCCCCCCCTTTTCCCTGCGGAAACCGCCAACAACAAACCCGTCGGAACTTACTTAGGGGAGCAAACGGGAATTTACCCTGAGATGTGTAAACCTGAACCCATCCGGTCCTCGCTGAGTCCAAAGCTGAGCCCGGCATCCGTTCCCAGGAAGGACGGCGGGGATGGGCTCCAGAAATCCCAACGAAACTTGCCTTTTCCCCCCCAGCTGAGCTTCGCGGCAAAGCAGCGCAGAAGCTTCCCCTCCCGGGAACCACCAGCAGCAGCAGCGCTTCCTGACGGGTGAAAGGAAGACGGGAGAGGTTTCGCCCCCCTTCCCGCCCGAAGAAGCGAAACTCGCCTCCCACCCCGCACCTCCGCCGCTCACCGGAAAGGCTGCAGGCATCCCCCGCCGGCCCGGAGAGCCAAGCGAAGAGAAGCGAAGCGGCGGGGCGCAGAGCCAGCCCTTTGTTCCCTTTGCGCATCCACGCGCCGCTGGGGCTTCTGGAGAGGGCGCAGCTCTCCAACTAGGGGAGGCCGGAGGAACTTCGGCCGCTCCCTCGGCTCCGCACCGTGTGTGTGTGTGTGTGTGTGAGAGAGAGAGAGAGAGAGAGAGTGTCTGAGAGAGAGTGGGAGGGAGGGAGGGATGGTTTCAGCACCCCCACTCCATTCCACCCCCGCCTCAACCAGTCCCACCCTGGCTAACCATTTGTGGTGGTGTAGGCTTTCCTGCCTAAGCAGAGGGTTGGACTAGAAGACCTCCAAGGTCCCTTCCAAATCTTGGTATTCTGTTCCAGGGGTCTCCAACTTTGCCAATCTGAAGTTAAAAGTTGCCCAGGTTGGAGACCCCTGTTCTATTCTATTCTATTCTATTCTATTCTATTCTATTCTATTCTATTCTATTCGTGTTCCATGCGCTGTGCTCGTCCGCTGCATCCTAGCAGTTGTGGTCTCTTTTTGCCAAAACATCCTGACCAGTGGTGGGTTTCAATTTTTTTTTACTACTGGTTCTGTGGGTGTGGCTTGGTGGGCGTGGCAAGGGAAGGATACTGTAAAATCTTCATTCTGACTCCTCTCTCCAGGGGGAAGGATACTGCAAAATCCCATTCCCTCCCCACTCTAGGGGAAGGATATTGCAAAATCTCCATTCCCACCCCACTCCAGGGGAAGGATACTGCAAAATCCCCATTCCCTCCCACTCCTGGGGGAAGGATATTTGCAAAATCCCCATTTCCTCCCCACTCCAGGGGAAGGATATTGCAAAATCTCCATTCCCAACCCACTCTGGGGCCAGCCAGAGGTGGTATTTGCCAGTTCTCCAAACTACTCATTTCCACTACTGGTTTTCTGAACTGCTCAAAATTTCTGCTACCGGTTCTCCAGAACTGGTCAGAACCTGCTGAAACCCACCTCTGATCCCGACCCCGGTAGTCCTCCATTGGCCACCTCATTGAGGCCAACATTTCTGTTGTTGTTTTTTCTTCCCCAAGTTTTTTTATTTTATATTACTTACATATATCAATGCATGAATAATGTGATACCTGGGTATCATACATTTGGATACAAATAGACATAATATTATTACTCTTGGTTATGACATTTCATTTCCATTGTTTCATATTATTTAAACATACCTAATACTACCACCCTTCAATTTCTAAACTTCTCTCTTATTATTACATATATCTTGTTATATTAATATATATATATATTACTCCCCTCTTATTTCTATCTCTATTTTAACTTTTTGTTTCATGCCACCGTAGTATTCAAAGATGTTTCTTTTCTATCTTCCATCTGCTTTATTACTCATATTTCCCTTATTTAGCTCTTCACATCTATTTATAGTAAGGTTTCGTCCTTCATTCTTTCATTGTTCAGTGTTTCAATGTACAATTCTAATACCAGTCACAATATCATTTAAACATATAAGGTAGATCCATTCAGGTTCTTTCCAATCATCCAATCCCTGTAATTCTATTAATATACGTGCTTCCATTAAAATATATTCTTTCATTAGCTAATCACTCATTTTGATTTTATCATTTCTGTTGCTAAGCGAAACAGTTCTTAAGTGAATTTACCCCATTTCACCACCGTTTACGTAACGATTCTGCCACAATCGTTACGTAAACCGCTGCAGCTATTTACTTAGTGACACAGGTTTTTTTTTAAGTGAATCTGGCTTATCCCCACTGACTTTGCCGGTCAGAAAGTCATAAAAGTGGATCACTTGATTCCAGGACACTGATTGCAACCATCATAAATACAAATCGGCAGTCTTTTGAATTTTTGATCACGTGACCATGGTGAAAAAAAGGGTTTTTTTTCAGTACCATTGTAACTTTGGTCACTAAATGAACTGCTGTAACTCGAGGACTACTTGTACCCCCAAACTCTTGAATTTGCACAACTTGGAGATTTACTAAGTGTCACAACTGGCTGGGTTGGTGCAAGGACCCATGGTGGGTGAGTTTATGGTTTAGCAGCAGTGGTGGGTTTCAAAAAAATTTACTACCGGTTCTGTGGGCATGGCTTGGTGGGTGTGGTAGGGGAAGGATACTGCAAAATCCCCACTCCCACCCCACTCCAGGGGAAGGATGCTGCAAAATCCCCATTCCCTCCCAATCAGCTGGGACTTGGGAGGTAGAGAAAAGACGGGGATGGGGCTAGTCAGAATTTTTACTACCGGTTCTCTGAACTACTCAAAATTTCCACTACGGTTCTCCAGAACTGGTCAGAACCTGCTAAAACCCACCTCTGTTCAGCAGCTGTATTTACCTTAATATGTAGAATTCAGTCTAAAACTTTCAAGATTTTAAAGGAAGCCGCAAGGCTTTTGCTTGGATTCTTGGATTTATATCTTCCATTTCTCTTGAATTTACTAGTTATCTTATGTGGGAAGATAGATATTAAGTTTCTTCTGGACCTTAATGGCTTGCTTTGATAACAGTTACAACCTGGGTTTCTTTCCAGGTTAAATATTGATGGGGACATGCTGAGGAAATAAGAGACGTAAATAAGCAAAACTTTCCAGTGAGCCTAATTAAAGTAACAAACAAAAGAATAAATAGAACAACTGCAGTTTTATGCTTCGTTATCCTCACTTGTATGACTGTCACAATGTCCTTGAGGTCATGTGATCACAATGTGCACATTTTCCACTTGGCTTCCATCAACCAGCTATTGAAAAAATTGCAATACAATTGAAAGCAAAACATGATGCCTTACTTAATGACTGTGTCACTTAGAGATGGTGCTTGCAGTTCCAGCTGTGGTTTAGTGAGGACTATCTATATAACTAGCAAGAGATGAGGTTTCATTGGGGTTTGTATTTGGGTTTTTACTTCTGTAAGCCTCCCAGAGTCACTGTAAGTTGGGCAGCCATATTAATGTTCTTAATAAATAAAGAGAAGAGAAGAGAAGGCATTGACAGTGTTAGCACCTGACCAATATGCTTAGATTCAGAAGCCAAGCAAGGTTGGGCAATCCTGGTTAGAATTTGAATGGAAATCCACTAAGCACTGTAAACAGGGGTGAAATCCAGCAGGTTCTGACAGGTTCTGGAGAAGTGGTAGCAGAAATTTTGAGTAGTTCAGAGCAAATACCACCTCTGGCTGGTCCCAGAGTGGGATGGGAATGAAGATTTTGCAATATCCTTCCCCCAGGAATGGGGAAGGAATGGAGATTTTGCAGTATCCTTCCCCTGGAGTAGGGTGGGAGTGGAGATTTTGCAATATCCTTCCCCCAGGAGTGGCGTGGGAATGAAGATTTTGCAGTATCCTTCCCCTGGAGTGGGGAAGGAATGGAGATTTTGTAGTATCCTTCCCCTGGAGTGGGGTGGGAATGGAGATTTTGCAGTACCCTTCCCCTGGAGTGGGGTGGGAATGGAGATTTTGCAGTATCCTTCCCCTGCCATGCCCACGAAGCTACACCATGCCCACCAAGCCTCGCCCACAGAACCGGTAGTAAAAAAATTTGAATTTCACCACGGAGTGAAAAGGGTTATGAAGCAAGATTGGGAAGTTCGGAAACGAATCTCAGGCAAAGGCAGTAGAAAGCCACGTCCATCCTGTTCGGCAATATTTTTTTTTTATCCCACCTTGCAAAACTGAATTGTAAAACGAAAAGGCCGGAGCATTTCATGTTTAAACTTCAAGCATTTTGTTTCCCGTCCCCTCTCATTTCTTTTAAAGCTGGGAGTTCCTGTTGTTTAGAAGTAGCCAAGAACAAAGCGAGTTCCTTTATGCTTGACCCCTTTCTCATCACATTGAGTCAATTGTTGAAATGCATCTGTGCCTTTGATTAACGGCATTTGTTTGTGTTCTTTGTATGAGCATTCTGTCCTTGCTCTGCCACATGCATCGCACATGGACAGGATATTGCACAATTGTGGCGCGGGTCTCGTTGCCAGGAATTTCATACAATAGTTAAGTTGAAATTTGGACATAGTCTGATGAAAGTTGGAGAAGAGGTATAAACCTTTAGTAAGTTACAGAAAATGTCCTAAGGCAAACACCATAATGACAACCTAGAGAAAAGACGAGAAGTCACATCCAGTAATGAACTGCAGTCAGATTTAGGTAGTTCAAGAAAGTTTACCCAAGGAAAAAAAAACTAAGGGAAATTTGCTGCTTTAAGATAATCATAACTTCAAATGTGGTGGGCTGAAACTTAGATCTGAATCTTCTGGTTAATTTCTGCATCATTTACGAAAAAAGTCACCAAGGATTTCAGGTTTATAACTGCAGACGATCAGCAACAATTTTTCCCTAAACAGCACAACTTATAGTCTGCAGAGATTCTCAATCATCCAGGACAGGTCATGGTTGTCCCAAAGGTGCTTTTTCAGGAGGCAACTTTCTTGTTTTTTCTTTTGAAGACATTTCGCTTCTCATCCTTCTTTAGCTCCTTCCATTGAGCCGCGGTTGCACAGTGGTTAGAGTGTAGTACTGCAGGCTACTTCTGCTGATCAACTGCCAGCAGTTTGGCAGATCGAATCTTACCAGGCTCAAGGTTGACTCAGCCTTCCATCCTTCCGAGGTCGGCGAAATGAGGAGCCAGATGGTTGGCGGAAGTATGCTGACTCTGTAAACCGCTTAGAGAGGGCTATAAAGCACTGTGAAGCACTATATAAGTCTACGTGCTATTGCTATTCCCCACTATATTGTCAGAGCTGAAGACAAGTTGTGGGACAGCACAACTTATACTCTGTTGTGTGGGTCTTGATGTTCCTGAACAGGCCTGGATGGGGCTGAACAGGGTTAGACATAATCTAGCAAGACTGAGTAGCTGTGGATCGGAGGGCTGCACTTCTCCAATAATCATCCATTGTTACTTTTGGATGGGGTTGCCCTTCTCCATATTGAACTGGTCCATAATTTGGGCAACTTCCTAGATCACTGAAACAGTCGGCAGTGTTGTGATTAGGAAGCCCTTTGTACAAATTCATCTTGTGCACCAATTGCTTCTGTTTCTGGGTCAATTAGCCGTGCCTTATTTACCTCTTATTGGGTCTTGTAAGGGGATTTTGAACTGACCTTGGGGAAGGTATGAAAAAACCAGTTAGGGAAGAAAGGAGTAAGCTACATGGGATGAGATAGGAGGAGACATGAGAAAGAAACTCAAAATAATCCCACCTTGATTTTGTTTAGGAGACAGAAAGAAGCTTGGCTAGGCTTTCAAGATTGTTATTCTATTTTACTATAATGTAAACAGTGGTGGGATTCAAAAAATGTTTACTACCGGTTCTGTGGATATGGCTTGGTGGGCGTGGCATGGCTTGGTGGGCGTGGAAGGGGAAGGATACTATAAATCATCCCCAGCTGAGTTGCCTGATCGTCAGAGGCTTTTTTTTTCTTTTAAAAGCATTTTTTTTGCCTTTAAAAGAAAAAAAAGCCTCTGATGATCAGGCAACTCAGATGGGATCGCCAGAGGAGCCTTTTAAAAGCATTTTTTAGAGCCTCTTTGGCCAAAGAGGTTGTAAAAAATACTTTTAAAGGGTTCTGACGATCCCAGCTGAGCCATGCGATCATCAGAGGCTTTTTTTTTTACTTTTAAAAGCATTTTTCCACCGAAGAAAAAATGCTTTTAAAAGTAAAAAAAAACAAAAAACCTCTGATGATCGCGTGGCTCAACTGGGCAGGGGTGGGGTGGGGCAGGGATTTTTGCTACCAGTTCTCTGAAGCACCCACTGCGATCGCTACCGGATCCAGTCTGAACCGGGAGCATTTCACCCCTGATGTATATGTATATAAAGTGTTTTTCTGTCGAAGCACCTGGTCTGCCCCAATATGGGAGGGAGCATACTGCTTCCCTTTTGCCTTTCAACTCCAATCCAGGAGCCCTCAGGCAGTCACTTTCATGACAAACCATTTTGAACCAAATTTGTGTTTTGTGGCTCAACTGCCTAATATGCAGGCAGCCCAAGTTCGAATCCAAGTAAGGGTATGGCTAGCTGAGAGCTAAATAGCTTGAAACAGATACTAGTTTCCCTTTATTTCTTTATCACCAAAACACAAATTTGGTTTTGCTGATAAATAAATAAATATATATATAGTCATCTTCTCATATTGTGTTGCTTTTAAATCTCCGTTAGCCAGACAGAATCGTTTCGCAAGTAGATATCCATGTACATTGAATAAATAAATGTTATTGAAATTAAACAGGAGAGGAAGTTTGGGTTTTGAGTCCTTCATTCTTTTCTTTTCAACTACGCTCCATTTGATGGATCTTAGGATTCCAGTAAAGGAAAAAAATGAAGTTAATTTCACAAACTTGAAGTTCGCCCACTCCTAAATTAGGTTAAAGTATTACATACAGGACCCACTCTAAATTCAGGAAAGAAAACAATTACCTGAGCAATATGACAGAGAAAACTGAGTACACTTTATGTTTTTTTCCATTACAAGGGGAAAAAAAGCAAAGTACTTTATAAAATCCTAGCAGGCTCAAAAGAAACAGAAACAATATCAGATTGAACCAGTGCCTCACTTTAATTTTAATTTTAATTTTACTTGTAACCGCAGACTTAGGTGTTATAGTGTAGAACAGATCTAACTGGGCTATGTATTTTACAAAGGGTGCATGTATTATGTGGAAATTATCAATGAGCTGTTGCAAAGGTAGTGGGCTCTAGCAACGGGAAATGTGGTGAAAAGCTTGCACCATGTTGTAATAAGAGCCCACGTTAGGAAAGACTTGTAAAATGGAACTCATGTGAGGGGACCGCTGGGGAAAGGAGAGAAATTGTGACACTTAAGTTTCCCTTTTGGATTAGGAAGTAAGCAGGAAGGGAAGCTAGCTGTTATTTTCCAAAATGACCAACAATTGTGGCTACTGAAAAAGGTAGCCGCCAACCAGGGGTGAAATGTAAAATTTGTTACTACCGGTTCTGTGGGTGTGGCTTGGTGGTGGGTGGGATAATGTGACTGGGTGGGCGTGGCCAACTTTTTTTTTTTTTAACTTTTAAAAGCATTTTTTCTACAACCTCTTTGGCCGAAGAGGTTGTTAAAAAATGCTTTTAAAAGCCTCTGATGATCCCAGCTGATCATCAGAGGGTTTTTTTTCTTTTAAAAGCATTTTTTCGGCCGAAGAAAAAATGCTTTTAAAACTTAAAAAAAAACAAAAAACCTGATGATTGCGTTGCTCAGCTGGGCATGTGAGGGGCAGGGATTTTTGCTACCGGTTCTCTGCACCACCTGCCACCATCGCTACCAGATCGGGTGATCCAGTCTGAACTGGGAGCATTTCACCCTTGCCGCCATCGAATTATTTGTGCCACCGTAGAAATGTGCATGAGACTGTATGATTAGTGAATTAAACTATATGATTAGTTTAGAATGAAAGATCAAATAAACTGGGAAGGTAGCAAGATGGAGAGAAACAAATATTAAGATAGGACCCTTCAAAGGCAGCAGAATAGAAACCAATGGCCTTCAAACGGCACAACGAATTCGACCCGAGTTAAGGAAAACTCTGGAATTCCTAAAAGCAATTCAGAAAAACAAAGCCAATTCATGGAGGCAGCTTTATTTTTTCTGCTATCCAACCAGGGGTGGGTTTCAGCAGGTTCTGACCAGTTCTGGAGAACCGGTAATGGAAATTTTGAGTAGTTCAGAGAACCGGTAGTAAAAATTCTGACTGGCCCCTCCCCCATCTATTCTCTGCCTCCTGAGTCCCAGCTGATCGAGAGGAACCTTCCCCTGGATAGGGGAGGGAATGGAGATTTTACAGTATCCTTCCCCTGCCATGCCCACCAAGCCACACCCACCAAGCCACGCACACAGAACCGGTAGTAAAAATTTTTGAAACCTACTGCTGTATCCAACATACACATATAGCGAATGACTCACAGTGACGGTTGCAAGGAAAATCAACCTTCCATGGTCCCAGTACATTTCTACGCTTGCTTAAAAGATTGTCTCCCAAAATCCCACAGCCAAGGCAATCCACGTTGCTGCTCACCAGCAGCTGCTGAAATGAAAGTTTTCTCTGAAGTTAAAGAACCTGAGAAGAAGGAGATCCTAGCAAAACACTAATAACTACTATGGAGATAATTGCTCTGCAGAGTTTAAAATATACAGGTAGTCCTCAACTTACAGCAGTTCATTTAGTCACTGCCTGAAGTTACAATGGCACCAGGGGTGGTGTTCGCTTACCTTCGCTACCGATTCACAAATGTGAGTGCACGCGCGTGTGCACATGCTTCGCTCACACGTGCCACATCCGTGCATGTGCAGAGCTTTCCGCGCATGCGCAAAGTGTCAAAACTGGGATGTGATGACGTCCTGGGGGGGTGGGCGGAACCTCCCACAGCCGCCGCTACTGGTTCGCCCGAACCGGATAGAACTGACCGGCTAAATACCACCATTGAATGGGACTGAAAAAAAGTAATTTATGACAGTTTTCAAATGTATAACCATTGCAGCATCCCCAAGGTCACGTAGTCAAAATTCAGACATTTGACAACTGGCTCATATTTATGACGGTTGCAGTGTCCCAGGTCATGTGATCATCTTTTGTGACCTTCTGCCAAGCAAAGTCAACGGGGAAGCCAGATTTACTTAAAAGCAGTGTTACTAATAACTACTGCAGTGTTTTACATAACTGTGGCAAGTAAGGTGGTAAATTGGAGTAAAATTCACTTAACAACTGTTCTCGCTTAGCAACTAAGATTTTGGGCTCTATGGTAAGTTGAGGACTACCTATATTGGTGATCTTGAGGGTGTCAGTGGAAAGATGGATGATCGATCATGCAAAAGGGACTTTAGAGCAGAGGTCTCCAACCTTAGCAACTTTAAGCCTGGCGGACTTCAACTCCCAGAATTCCCAGCAAAGCTGCCTGGGGAATTCTGGGAGTTGAAGTCCGCCAGGTTTAAAGTTGCCAAGGTTGGAGAGCCCTGCTTTAGAGCCATGTGGCTCTAACATCCATAAAATCTTAGCCAAATATGAATATGTGAACACAATGGAATTTAGAACTGGTACCCTAATGCTAAATACATTTAAATGTCCCTTTCAAAAAACGATAGCCTATTTTTAAAGTAAAAATAACACGAGCATCTGCAAAAATAAACATGCCTGGCCTTCCACTTCAGCCTATATTGAAAAAATAGGAAACGGGAAGAAAGAAAAGGTGCTAAAAATACGCCTTTGTCCAAATGGCATCTGACCTTCCCAGGGGCAGATGCCAGGTTTCCCGCTGGCTCCATTCAGTGACGGTCTTTGAATAGAATATTCTATTCAATTCTATTCTCCACTTGGTGGAGGGACCCTGGATTCATGTTTGGAGATCACCACGTATTTATATTACGGTATTCAACTCCTACCCTCAAAACGACGCTATAGAGCACTGCACACCAGAACAACTAGACACAAGAACAGTTTTTTCCCGAGGGCCATCACTCTGCTAAACAAATAATTCCCTCAACACTATCAGACTATTTACTGAATCTGCACTACTATTAATCGTTTCATAGTTCCCATCGCCAATCTCTTTCCACTTATGACTGTATGACTATAACTTGTTGCTGGCAATCCTTATGATTTATATTGATATATTGATCATCAATTGTGTTGTAAATGTTGTACCTTGATGAACGTATCTTTTCTTTTATGTACACTGAGAGCATATGCACCAAGACAAATTCCTTGTGTGTCCAATCACACTTGGCCAATAAAAAATTCTATCTATTCTATGTGTTGTTCCTTGGTAGCAGAGAGTTTTGAGCGAGGCCTAAAACATCGATGAAGTGCAATGAATCCGCAGCAATTTTACAAGGTCTGCCTGGGCGTTCTTGTTTTCTCTTTCCAAAAGAGCAGTGAAGATGTCAACATTCTCACTCTCAGACAACAATCCCGTAACTGACTCCAATAAAAACTAATTAATTAAGGGCTGGGTGGCATTATATACTGATTCATTCATTCAATTTCTACATCTTCTCATTTCAATAAAAAGACTCCAGGCAGTTTACAATTCAAAATAATATAGTACATCAACAACAGGGATGTCAAATTCGATTTCATCAAGGGCCGCATCAGAGTTGTGTTTGAACTCGGGAGGCCAGGGTGGGCATGGCCAACTCAACGTGACTCGTATCAGGGGCGCCTGTGGTGGCCCAAGCACTCTGCCAGTGAAAACGCGCTCCTGAGCTCTGTTTTCGGCTGCAACCCTCTGCCAGTGAAAACGGAGGGTGGGAGGCCCTCCCAAGCTCCGTTTTCGCTGACAGAGGCACCACGGACCGGTCCTTCACTGTTTCCAGGGTGGTTTCCTGGGCCAGATCTAAGCACCCCGCAGGCCAGATCTGGGCCTTGGGCAGTGGTGGGTTTCAAATCATCTTACTGCCAGTTCTGTGGGTGTGGCTTGGTGGGTGTGGCTTGGCTTGGTGGGCATGGCAGGGAAAGGATACTGTAAAATCTCCATTCCCTCCCCAATCCAGGGGAAGGTTACTGCAAAATCACCATTTCCTCCCCAATCAGCTGGGAATTAGGAGGCAGAGAATAGACGGGAGCGGAGCCAGTCAGAATTTTTACTACCGGTTCTCCAAACTATTCAAAGTTTCCACTACCGATTCTCCAGAACTGGTCAGAACCTGCTGAAACCCACCTCTGGCCCCAGGCGTTGAGTTTGACACCCCTGATCAGTGGTGGGATTCAAATAATTTAACAACCAGGTCTCTGCCCTAATGATTTCTTCCAACAACCCATTTGCCAAACTGCTCAGAAAGTTAACAACCGGTTCTCCCGAAGGGGCGCGAACTGGCTGAATCCCACCACTGCCCCTGATTTACAATGAATGATCTCAGAAAGCTTGAAAATATTATCAGATAGAAAAAGCTGCCACCTTCCCCACCACATCATTGGAATCTATGCCCCTGGTTTGAGCTTGCCTCTGGGTGACTCCATAGAAGCAAATATATTGTTTTCTTCAGCAATACAAGTATTCTTCGACTTAGGATTGTTTGTTTAAATAACAACCATCCAAAGTGATGACGGCCTTGGAAAAAGTGACTTATGACTTGTAGTCACACAAGTGTCGTACCACTCCCACAGTTATGTGATCGCAATTTGGAAGTTTGGCAACCGGCGCGCCTTTAGGACTGGTTGCAGCATCCATATAGTCACATCACCAATTATGCCAATTTCCTGGTTTGAATAGCTGGTTGCAATATCCACCAAAAAGCAGCCGGGAGAGGAAGCCAGATTTGCTTAATGATCACTTGATTCATTTGACAATCACCATAAAAATTATTCAAAGGGAGTGGTGCGGTGGGCTAGAGGTGGAGCTTTCGCCTTACAATCAGGAGGCTATGAGTTCGATCCTAGGTAGAAGCAGATATTTCTCTCTCTGGGCACACTGAGAATTTATCTGCTGAACAAAAACTCTGCATTGGTGACAGGAAGGGCATCCGGCCATTAAAACACTCTGCTTGCTGCATTCTGTTGCCCAGACTCCACCCCACAAGGTATTATGAAGTCATTAAGAGATGATGATGATGATGATGATAAAAATTATTCAAAAATTGGGTCCAACTCCACTTATGACCATACTGGCTTACGAAGGAAATGTAGGTCCCATTTGTGGTTGTAAGTTGTAGGACTACCTGTAATGTGGAGGTAGTTAGCTCCTGGATGTTTGTTCCATTTCTGGATTAGCCTATATTCGTCAGGTCCAACCTAGTTTGACTTTATTCCAGATCAGCTAAGGTGTTTCTAGGTGTTGCTACCTGTTTTCCTGAAGGAGTGTGTTTTGAAGAGACATGCAAAACAGTAACAAACAAATAACTTAGTATAATATTTGACACAGGGGTGAAATCCAGCAGGTTCTGACAGGTTCTGGAGAACTGGTAGCGGAAATTTTGAGCAGTTCGGAGAACCAGCAAATACCACCTCTGGCTGGCCCCAGAGTGGGGTGGGAATGGAGATTTTACAATATCCTTCCTCTAGGAGTGGGGAGAGAATGGAGATTTTGCAGTATCCTTACCCTGGAGTGGGGAGAGATTGGAGATTTTGCAGTGTCCTTCCCCTGAAGTGGAATGGGAATGGAGATTTTGCAACATCCTTCCCCCAGGACTGGGGAGAGAATGGGGATTTTGGAGTATCCTTCCCCTGCCACGGCTACCAAGCCATACCACGCCCAACAAGCCACTCCCACAAAACCGGTAGTAAAAAAAAATTGGATTTCACCACTGATTTGACATTAACAACATCTATAGATTATGCAAAAGAGACAATCAACCAGCCCAGAAGGGAACAAAAAGACCTAAGCACCCTTCCACCAGCAATCAGCACCCAGATCAGCATAGACTGACTCCAGGGTGAACACATCAGACCAACAATCAAACAAACCAAAGAGTCAACAGTAAACAGCCCAACCAAAGTATCTCTAAGACCACTCCAACCAACACTGACCGGCAAGCTACCACAATATAATTTGACAGCAAATCCCACCCCTTGCTGGCATTGATGGTGTTACCTAGTTAGGGTAATGAAACATCATTGCAAGAAAACAAGCAAGCTCAGAGAGCACCAAAGACTCCCCTGAATATAAAGGTAAAGATAGATATTAGCTATCATTATTTCTACAAGACATTTCAACGTAGCTTGCACTCTGAATCCAGCAGTATAGTAAGCATCTCCAACAATGGTGGATTTCACATAATTTTACCACCGGTTCGCCGTGCACTGAAAATGCACATTGCCCATGTTTGCATGAATGTGTGGGGCTTAGAAAACGTGGCTAAATAGGACGGCATAACACAGGGGCAGGTGGGCAGGCCCACCCGCAGGTCACCACAACCGGTTCATCTGAACCGACCACCACCAGTCTCCAAGCATAGGAGCCATAGCTAAAGGTTCTTTTTTTCCTCCTGCAAAAGCTAGGACTATACTGCGCTTAAAATTGCTGCTGGCGTTTTTCCAACAAGGTAGGAAAACATGAAGATGCGCTGGTATTATTATTTCATCCATCTAATCTGCGAATAGCAGAGGTAGTGTCTGGAAATTATAATTGGTGCCAAATGCCGCAGTCTGGCTCCAGTGCAAGATAAAGGGATGGTTGTGATGCCTATGGTGAAAGATTTCTGCTGGTTGCCAGTTGCTTCCCAGGTTGGTCTTTAAATCCCAAAGGCTTAGAGCCTGACTCAGGGATGATATGTAAGTTAGGGAACAAGCAGTTGTAATTTTACTTCACAACTATACTATCCTCCTGCTCTTGATTGTAGCAGCCTTGATAGATGGGCTGAGCTGTTTTCAGGTTGTCACTCTCTGGAGCCTGTCAATATGAAGTGTCCTTCAAAAGACCTTCAGGAACACTGATGATACCACGTGTATCTATTGTTCTAGCTGGAATAGCTAGAAATGCCACCATGCCACTACCAGGTAGCCAGTAATGTTCCCTGGAATGTGGGCAGGAGAAAGCAGAGTCCTGCATCCAGTTTTGGTCGCCATGATATAAAAAAAGATGTTGAGGCTCTAGAAAGAGTACAGAGAAGAGCAACAAAGATGATAAGGAGACTGGAAGCTAAAACCTACGAAGAACGTTTGCAGGAATAGGATATGTCTGCTTTAATGAAAAGAAGGATTAGTGGGTGACATGATAGCAGTGTTCCAATATTTCAGGGAATGCCACAGAGAAGGGGTGTGTGTGTTTCAACCTATTCTCCAAAGCACCAGAAGGCAAGAGGGGAAACTATGGATGGAAATGAATCCAGGAGAGAAGCCACCTAGAACTAAGGAAAAGTTTCCTAACAGTGAGAACAATTAACCAGTGGAACGGCTTAGCCTTCAGAAGTTATGGGTGCTTCGTCATTGGAGGCTTTTAAGGTGAGAGTGGATAGCCATTTGCCTGAAATGGTACAGGTTCTCCTGCTTGAGCAGGGGGCTGGACTAGAAGACCTCCAAGGTCCCTTCCAGATTCTCTTCTCTTCTCTTCTCTTCTCTTCTCTTCTCTTCTCTTCTCTTCTCTTCTCTTCCCTTCCCTTAGTTTAGTTTAGTTTAGTTTAGTTTATTCGTATTTGTATACCGCCCTATCTCCCGAAGGACTCAGGGCGGTTCAAAGGCAGATAAAAAACATTTATGTACAAATTAAGATAACCATTAAAAAACTTATTCTAAAAGCCAAATTCTTAAAAAATAATATAAATATTAAAACCAATTTAAAACCCCTATAAATTTAAAATCTAGTCCAGTCCTGCACAGATGAAAAGATGTGGAAGGAAGGTTCGGAGGTCCGGAAGTTGACGGAGTCCTGGGGGGAGTTCGTTCCAGAGGGTGGGAGCCCCCACAGAGAAGGCCCTTCCCCTGGGCGTCGCCAGACGACACTGCCTAGCTGACGGCACCCTGAGGAGTCCCTCTCTGTGAGAGCGCACGGGTCGGTGAGAGGTATTCGTAGCAGTAGGCGGTCCCGTAACCCGGCCCTATGCCATGGAGCGCTTTAAGGTGGTTACCAAAACCTTGATGCGCTCCCGCAAGGCCTCAGGTAGCCTGTGCAGCCTGCGCAGGATAGGTGTCATACGGGAGCCACGAGGGGCCCCCTCTATAACCCGCGCAGCCGCATTCTGAACTAACTGCAGTCTCCGGATGCCCTTCAAGGGGAGCCCCATGTAGAGAGCATTGCAGTAATCCAGGCGAGACGTCACGAGGGCGTGAGTGACCGTGCATAGGGCATCCCGGTCTAGAAAGGGGCGCAACTGGCGCACCAGGCGAACCTGGTAAAAAGCTCTCCTGGAGACGGCCAAATGATCTTCAAAAGACAGCCGCTCATCCAGGAGGACGCCCAAGTTGCGCACCCTCTCCATCGGGCCAATGATCACTTCAACAGTCAGCCGTGGACTCAGCTGACTGTACCGGGATGCCGCATCCACAGCCACTCTGTCTTGGAGGGATTGAGCTTGAGCCTGTTTCTCCCCATCCAGACCCGCACGGCTTCCAAGCACCGGACAGCACTTCGATAGCTTCGCTTGGGGTGGCCCGTGTGGAAAAGTACAGCTGGGTGTCATCAGGCCCACCCGCAGGTCACCACAACCGTTTCATCTGAACCGACCACCACCGATCTCCAAGCATAGGAGCCATATCTAAAGGTTCTTTTTTTCCTCCTGCAAAAGCTAGGACTATACCGCGCTTAAAATTGCTGCTGGCGTTTTTCCAACAAGGTAGGAAAACATGAAGATGCGCTGGTATTATTATTTCATCCATCTAATCTGCGAATAGCAGAGGTAGTGTCTGGAAATTATAATTGGTGCCAAATGCCGCAGTCTGGCTCCAGTGCAAGATAAAGGGATGGTTGTGATGCCTATGGTGAAAGATTTCTGCTGGTTGCCAGTTGCTTCCTAGGTTGGTCTTTAAATCCCAAAGGCTTAGGGCCTGACTCAGGGATGGTATGTAAGTTAGGGAACAAGCAGTTGTAATTTTACTTCACAACTATACTATCCTCCTGCTCTTGATTGTAGCAGCCTTGATAGATGGGCTGAGCTGTTTTCAGATTATCACTCTCTGGAGCCTGTCAATATGAAGTGTCCTTCAAAAGCACTTCAGGAACACTGATGATACCACGTGTATCTATTGTTCTAGCTGGAATAGCTAGAAATGCCACCATGCCACTACCAGGTAGCCAGTAATGTTCCCTGGAATGTGGGCAGGAGAAAGCAGAGTCCTGCATCCAGTTTTGGTCGCCATGATATAAAAAAAGATGTTGAGGCTCTAGAAAGAGTACAGAGAAGAGCAACAAAGATGATAAGGAGACTGGAGGCTAAAACCTATGAAGAACGTTTACAGGAATAGGGTATGTCTGCTTTAATGAAAAGAAGGATTAGTGGGTGACATGATAGCACTGTTCCAATATTTCAGGGAATGCCACAGAGAAGGGGTGTATGTGTGTGTTTCAACCTATTCTCCAAAGCACCAGAAGGCAAGAGGGGAAACTATGGATGGAAATGAATCCAGGAGAGAAGCCACCTAGAACTAAGGAAAAGTTTCCTAACAGTGAGAACAATTAACCAGTGGAACGGCTTAGCCTTCAGAAGTTATGGGTGCTTCGTCATTGGAGGCTTTTAAGGTGAGAGTGGATAGCCATTTGCCTGAAATGGTACAGGTTCTCCTGCTTGAGCAGGGGGCTGGACTAGAAGACCTCCAAGGTCCCTTCCAGATTCTCTTCTCTTCTCTTCTCTTCTCTTCTCTTCTCTTCTCTTCTCTTCTCTTCTCTTCTCTTCTCTTCTCTTCTCTTCTCTTCCCTTCCCTTCCCTTCCATTCCATTCCATTCCATTCCATTCTATTCACTCTGTTATTCTGAATGTTTCTGCTTGGAGAAGATGAGGCAGTCACTGAGTTGTGGGATGAAAAATGACCTTTTCGTTTTTGTACCAACCAGCTCACTTCCTTCATGATCCCCCTGCTCTGGGCACTAGAGTAGGCTGCATTTTTCACACATTTTTGAGATTCGAGTCAAGCTAATGCTGCTCTATTCCATCTCAACTTAAAGATCCCACAGGTCTTCCTCATGTTAAACTTAGTGTTGTTTTAATTACATGTCAAGATGTATAAAAGCACCAGGCAAAATTCAACATTTTCAACATTTTTGCCTTCCTGTTATTTTCAGCTAACATGGTTGTTTGTAGATAAACTAGGCCAGTGATGGCTACCCTTTTTGCGTTCGGTTGCCAAAAGCAGGGGGAGCGTGAGGGGGTTGCACGCATGCATGCCCACACCCATAATTCTATGCGCCTGCCCCCTACGCATACACACACGACCCGCCCCGCACATGCGCACACAACCCACCCCTCACTCCCCCGGCTTTTGGCACGTGAAGGCATGGTGGGCCTAGTAGGCCTTTTTTTCGCTCTCCCCAGGCTCCAGAGCCTTTCTAGGAGTCTGGGGAGGGCAAAAACGGCCTCCCCCCCCCACCCGAGGACCTCCAGAGGCTGGAAATGGCCCGTTTGCTGACTTCAGGTGGGACCAGAAGGCCTGAAAATCAACTGGCCGGCACACACGTGTATCGGAGCTGAGCTCGTGTGCCCACTGATATGGCTCTGTGTGCCACCTGTGGCATGCGTGCCATAGGTTCGCCATCATGGATCTAGGCCATGAATAAGTTCAACCCAGATATCCCCCATGTAGCATTTAACTGAAATACACTGTTTTCAGTCTACTGCGCGTTCTTCTGAAAGTAAAAGCACCATAAACTGATTTTCCCCTGTGGTCTGCTTGGATGTGTTTTGCAAACCTATCGATTAGTCGGCAGTTTAGAGCCCTAGGATTCCTTTGTGGTCTCTTAGCTAACAAAATCTTACCTTATTGAGGCCAGACAAGATCATCCACCTGGTGCTGACTCCTGAGACATGTTCCTTTTAGTTTCCTTCTAGACAATTAAAGAAATTAGGTGGTAGCATTACAAGAATCTTGTAGATCTCCATAGCCAAAAAATATAAAGGCAGTAATGTTGATTGAATTCGACTGTAGCTCAGCTATATTCAGTGGTGGGATTCAACCGGTGTAACAACCGGTTCGCCGAGCATGCGCAGTCCATTAGAAAACACCATTAAAAGCAGTGTTAAAAGCACTAAAAACAGTTGAGATGTGGCAATTGGCTCTGCTGGGCCGATCAGCTGGGCTTCAAACAAACGAAATACAGGTAGATATAGCGCAGGGGTGGGCAGGCGGGCCAAGCTGACAGTTGGAGCGAACCGGTTCGCTCTCAGCTGATCATCGGAGAAACCGGCTCACCCGAACCGGACCGAATAGGCTGAATCCCACCCCTAGTTATATTCACAAAGGATGTGAGCAGACCGTAGAATGGACACCAATATACATGAGCAAGTAGCTAAGGAACAAACATTGGAACAATCCAAAATGGATGGTAAAAATAATTGCTACCAACCTGCCTTCCATTGAGGACCTGTATACTGCACAAATCAAGAAGAGGGCCGTGAAAATATTTACAGATCCCTCACATCCTGGACATAAACTGTTTCAACTCCTACCCTCAAAACAACGCTATAGAGCACTACACATCAGAACAACTAGACACAAGAACAGTTTTTCCCCGAAGGCCATCACTCTGCTAAACAAATAATTCCCTCAACACTGTCAAACTATTTACTAAATCTGCACTACTATTAATCTTCTCATTATTCCCATCACCAATCTCTTTCCACTTATGACTGTAAGACTGTAACTTTGTTGCTGGTAATTCTTATGATTTATATTGATATATTGACCATCATTTGTGTTGTAAATGTTGTACCTTGATGAAGGTATCTTTTCTTTAATGTACACTGAGAGCATATGCACCAAGACAAATTCCTTGTGTGTCCAATCACACTTGGCCAATAAAAAAAAATTCTATTCTATTCTATTCTATTCTATTCTATTCTATTCTATTCTATATAACTTGAGAATATAAGAAAAACCTATTCTCGACTAGCTCAGCCACAGTTGTGCCTGAGTGCAATTAACTAAGTAAACTATTTCTGCTGCTGGGCTCAACACAGCAAAACTTTCAGGATTCAGCAATTATATAGGTGATTAGGAAATTAGGGGAAAAAATCTAAATACCTGGTAAGCTTTCAGGCAATGAATGACAAGCTAACAGGTCTCCAATCAGCAGGGATGATGTCATAACCATGCCCAAAGGATACGTAAATAGACTGGCCCTACAGCAGGGCTGTCAAACTCGCGGCTTGTGGGCTGGATGCGTCATGCACTGGTGACGGCCATGCCTGGTTTCCCAAAGGGGAAAAAAGTCGCAATTTATTTTATATATATATTTATTTATTTATTTTATCACAACAGTATATATAAGCATAAGTATGAAATAACTATACAATATAAGGTAAAGATAAAGGTTCCCCTCGCACATATGTGCTAGTCGTTGCCGACTCTAGGGGGCACTGTTCATCTCTGTTTCAAAGCCAAAGAGCCAGCGCTGTCCGAAGACGTCTCTGTGGTCATGTGGCCGGCATGACTCAACGCCGAAGGCGCACGGAACGCTGTTACCTTCCCACCAAAGGTGGTCCCTATTTTTTCTACTTGCATTTTTACGTGCTTTCGAAACTGCTAGGTTGGCAGAAGCTGGGACTAATAACAGGAGCTCACCCCGTTACACGGCAGCACTAGGAATTCGAACTGCCGAACTGCTGACCTTCCGATTGACAAGCTCAGCTGTCTTAGCCCCTGAGCCACCGCGTCCCTTTATACAATCCGCTTCCCTTATACGATATATAAGCATATATATATAAGCATAAGTATGTAATAACCATATGAATTGGATACAATGAAAGGGAAAATTAGGACAGGAATGGTAGGCACACTTGTGCTCTTATGCATGCCCCTTACAGACCTCTTAGGAATGCGGTGAGGTCAATATGTCATGTGACGCTGCCGTGACGACACGAGTTTGACACTCCTGCCCTACAGAATATCTCTCGATTAGGAGAAGGTAGAAGTTTGCCCACTGGTGCTGCAGGCAGTTTTTTCTTGAGAGGAGACTAAAGGACAGCATTTTCAGGGTTAGAGTGGTGGTCCCAACCTTTCCAGCTGGACCAGGAGTGCTGGAGGTGGCAGAAGCCCTGCTCCTTCCGTATGACATCCCACATATATGCAAAAAGGATAGGATTTTAATTGTGTGGTTGAACGGACATTTTATGTTATGAAGGCATGGTATAATTTTTTTTTAAAAAGTTGAAAATATGTATTTGATTACTTTGTTACAAAATGATACAGGTGTTGTTTCTGCCCACAGTGTCAAAGGCACTTGGGGAGGGGAGGGGGGTTGTTCTCAAGTTCTCTTATGGCCATATCGGTATTCTGAGCTAATCCCTGTTTTCACTCTGCTGCCAAGTTCTGCCATCCCTTCTCCTACAGTTTATCCTCGGTAACAGTCATTTGTTTATCCAACACTAAATGAAGACCGTTTTTTCAACAAACAAACAAAAAATCCAGCCTTCAGGTTAATCACAGTTTGGCAGAACCCTATTGTCTGTTGTAAACAAATCTAGGCTTCTTCGTTACTTTACTATGGTTACTGTTCTTTTACTATATTGCTTATTTTGCTCTACTTAATCATTTATTTAGGTAGTAAGAAACTCAGTCAGTGTAAAAACAAACCAACTTTATTAGAACAACTAAAAATTAACTGGGAACTTCTCAGCGTAGTTCAACTAAATTAAAGCAAAGTCCTCCCAACACAAATTCCTCAGTCCTATCACCAACCTTGGTCCAAAGGCCTTTCTTGGCAAAAGTTCAGAAGACACCGATATGAAACAAATGCAACAAGACAAAGCTATCAATGTTGTTTTCCAGCAAAGAGCCCAAATGCCATTGCTGGTCTTTTAAGCCTTATGGGAGGGGCCAATCATCTCTTGGCCCTACTCCCGAGTCATCCTCTTTGCTTGAGCTGCCCTTGCCTTCTGGCAGCTCTTCTCATGCGTTCATTAGGAACAGGCTCCTCCTGTTTCTCTGCCTCACTACTGTCAGCATCTGGAGACTCTGGAGTCCACACATCACTCCCCGATGGCCCTGGCCCCACCTCTGCCTCCGATGCAGAGCCCTCATCTGGGCCTTCCCCAGCCTCCAGGACTGGCCCATGTTCTTCCTCAGCCTCATCGCTCTCTGACCCCGTTGCCAGCTCCGCAGGCTGCTGACAGACCACAACACACAACTTGTACAAATGGAGGTTTGAGTGCTCGCCCACCACTTGTGCAACCTGGTTCCCAACAGGCCACAGAATGGTACAAGTCTGTCGACTGGGGATTGGGGACTCATGGATTAGAGCAGGGGTCTCCAACCTTGGTCCCTTTAAGATTTGTGGACTTCAACTCCCAGAGTTCCTCAGCCAGCTCTGGAAGTTGAAGTCCACAGGTCTTAAAGGGACCAAGGTTGGAGACTCCTGGATTAGAGTACCAGGAGATTGACAGAAACCACCAAACTCTCAGCCTTTTTAAGAACACTGGTCAACCTCACTTTCTAAACACTTTTGGAAGTTGCACATTTAACTACAGTATCTTAAAGCTAATAAGGATTTTCAAAATGATGAGTTTGCAGTGCCACCTGGTGAGTTTACTTTTATAAAAGACAGAAATATAAGCTTAAGAATTTAAAGAAATCGAAAGAAACAGAAAAAAAGCTAAATACACCTTTAAGAACGTCATTTTTTTGTCACACAGTATATATAAGCATAAGCATTAAATAACTGTACAATATATAAGCATATATATAAGCATGAGTATGTAAGAACTATATTAATTGGATATAACGAAAGGAAACAATAGGACAGGAACAGTAGGCATGTTTGTGCTCTTATGCATGCCCCTTATGCATGCCTCTTAGGAATGGGGTGAGGTCAATAGTAGACAGTTTTTGGTTGAAAACCAAAAAAGAATTAGGGGTCTAGATGAATTTGAAATATTAGGACTTTTACTATAACATTTGGGAAATAATGTGATACATATCACTTTTATGGATACTAAGTTATTTAGTCTTATTTTAAGTCATAGCAGAAATTAGAGAGTTTGTTATTTCAGAAATTGGACACTAGAGGGAACTAAAGATTCTAGGCTTAAAAGGAAAAAGAAAAAGACAGGATGGCCTTTTGTCTTTAGTTACATTGGAATAAAATCAGGGTTTCCAATAGTCTTACCACCGGTTTGCTTCACACGCACACCTTCCGTGCATGTGCCTGGCCTTCCGCGTAAGCGCTTTGTTAGCTCACGTGCCTTCTGCACATGCACCTGGCCTTGAAAATGTGCCTAAAAAGGACATCATAGAGCTGGGGCAGGTGGGCGGGTGGGCAGGCCCACCTGTGATCTCTGCTACGGGTTCGCCCAAACCGGTACGAACCGGCAGAATACCATCATTCTGAATAAAATGACAGAAAATGGTATTACATTTGAAATATTCCAGAAGATCTTTGAAAAATGGGAACAGAAACCAACAGCTACAATGTTAGCAATGATGTCTGCTACTATGGCTAGATTATTTCCTAAATATGTTAAAGATGTTCAGTGGAACAACTTGCCTCCAGAAGTTGTAAATGCTCCAACACTGGAATGGCACCCGGCCATTAAAACACTCAGCTAGCTCCATTCAGTTGTTCAGATTCCACTCTGCCACAAGGGATTATGGGGTCGTTAAAAGATGATGATGATATAGTTGCATGTGATCAGCTTCGATAGGTTTTTTAAAAATGCTGTGATGGAAAACCACTGGAAACCATCAGGGTTGTCCCTAGGCTAACAAGTTAAAAAAGCAAACTTGACTTGAAAGAAACTTTGCCCACATTTTCAATAAAATCTTTTAGAAGAAGTGTAGGGAGTGGTGAGGAAATAGAACAGTCTTATGTTTTGACATCACTGAATCTGTTAATTTATGACTTAATACATATTACATGTGCTACCAGTAATAGTTACTGTGGCCAAAAAACGCAGCTGAACTCTCTTTAAAAGCCTAACTGAATCCAGCGGAATAACACAAAACTCAATACAATCATGCAAATTTTCTCACTTTTTTGTGGTAAAACAGTTGTAAGCAAAGTAAAACAAGTAGAAAATAGCATTCTTCCTTTACTCCTCATTCTTGCGTCACTTCGTACTGCTGGTGTCTAGTCAGTGAGACACAAAAGGAGCAGAACAGAACAGAACAGAATAGAATAACAGAGTTGGAAGGGACCTTGGAGGTCTTCTAGTCCAACCCCCTGCTTAGGCAGGAAACCCTACACCACTTCAGACAAATGGTTATCCAACGTCTTCTTAAAAACGTCCAGTGTTGGAGCAGTCACAACTTCTGGAGGCAAGTTGTTCCAGTGATTAATGGTTCTAACTGTCAGGAAATTTCTCCTTAGTTCAAAGTTGCTTCTTTCCTTGATTAGTTTCCACCCGTTGCTTCTTGTTCTACCCTCAGCTGCTTTGGAGAATAGCTTGACTCCCTCTTCTTTGTGGCAGCCCCTATTGAGATATTGGAAGACTGCTATCATGTCTCCCCTAGTCCTTCTTTTCATCAGACTAGACATACCGAGTTCCTGCAACCGTTCTTCATATGTTTTAGCCTCTAGTCCCCTAATCTTCCATGTTGCTCTTCTCTGCACTCTTTCTAGAGTCTCAACATCTTTTTTACATCGTGGCGACCAAAACTGAATGCAGTATTCCAACTGTGGCCTTATCAAGGCATTATAAAGTGGTATTAACACTTCACATGATCTTGATTCTATCCATCTGTTTATGCAGCTAATTTTCCGTTTTTGTGTTTGCCAACAAGAAAAAAGTATAGTTTTTGAAATTAAGACTTTTGTCTGTTCAGGTCTGGAAGGAAATCTCCTTCCATTTAGTGGCAACATATGGATGGACTTCTATCAGCAAGAAATGACCTACATCTCAGTTGCCAATATATTGCCCAGTTAGTAACTCCAACATTTACTTCAAAGTAGGTAATCCTAGAAGTTGTAAGGCCAAAAAAAACCCCAAAAACCCTTCAGATTGAAAGTAACCTTTCCAGGACTTGAAATAGCTTTTTCTCTTTAAATTCTCCATTTGAAAAAAATAGTGTTTGTTCTTACTCCAAAAGACAAAGGGGATTTATTACATTTCAAAAAGATTTGGTACCTCAATAAGGTCATGAGGCCCAGATACAGTGACTGTATTCAGCTGGTATATCCGGTTCAGGAGAACCAGTAGTGGCATCTGCAGGAAGCTCCACCCACCCACCTGGAAGTCATCACGTCATGTTTTTTATGCTCTGCACGTGCACGGAAGGCCCTGTGCATCCATGGAGGTGGCACGTACACACAAAGCGCACACGCTCGCATTTGCGAACCAGTAGCGAAGGTAAGTGAATACCACCCCCGCCCAGATACCACAAAAACTCCAACATAAAATTTTATTAACTTTGGAACAGTTAGAATTAGAATCCTTGTGATGTTTGTTTCAGGCAATACTGCATTTTTCGAGGTAGAGAAAAAAGAAGAAATCCAGTCTATAGTCAATGCTGCCACGAAACTATGGAAATTAAACGCACCATTAAGCAGTTTTTAGTGAAGCTGAAATATGACGTGCCCACGTGCCGGCCTGCGTGCCAGAAGTAGCATGTGAAACCATGCCATGAGGTATACGCGGCCCCACTGGCCTTCGTGCACATGGGAGCACCGATACCCGGAAGAGCGGCGGTCCATCGCGCATGCGTGAGCCGGCACCCGAACACCCGGATACCAGCATGGAAGTGCACCCAACAAACAGCTGCCCATCACGCATGCGTGCGTCAGCCCAGAAGGTCGGGTGCCAGCCTGCACATGTGTGATGGAACGCCACTCTTCTGGGTTCCGCCGCTCCCGCTTGTGTGACAGCCAGCTGACCGGTGCGTGTGTGATCACAGAAATGCGGAATAGGAGCCAGCGACGCCACGCATTCTTCGCGGGATGGTTTCATGTGCCGCTTCCGGCACGTGTGCCATAGGTTCACCGACACTGTTATATATGATTCCCCGCAGGTTTTCTGTTGGCCCCTTGAAAATTATATACTTTAAATTAATTAACTTCAAATTACAAATTAACAATGTCAACTGCATATAAAGAAAACACGTACAAGATGTTTTATAGATGGCATTTTCTGCTGGCAAGATTGGCAAAGATGTTTAAAGATAAATCAGCTATATGTAGGAAATGCCATCAGACACCTGGGCTGTATTATTATATGTGGTGGAAATCTTCAGAAGCCAAAAAATACTGGACAAAAATACGTACGTGGTTGGAGAAAATGATACAACAACATACTGATTTTAAACCTGAAATATTTTTGTTGGGATTCTACCAGAAACTTATAGTAAAGAGAATGTATATTTGATTATCCATGTAGTAACTGCAGCTAGAATTGTATTTGTGCAAAATTGGAAAAGTGAAGAGTTTCCTATGGATGAGAATGTGATTAGGAAAATATTAGTAAGTGCAGAAATGAATAAGTTAACACTTGCAATTAAAGAGAAGGAACAAACTGAATATTACACTACATGGGAACTATTTTATAGTTGGCTAGAGAATAAATATGAAAGTGAGAAATAAAAGTAGATTAGTGAAATATAGAAAATATATCAATAGAATTAAATAAGTTAAGAAGAGAATTGTTACAGTATTAGATATGCTATGTATATTAGTATTAAGAGTAGATAAATAATGAACATGGCTGTAAATTTTAATTGTTATTGCACAAGACATTTGTACCCAGACGACACACAGTTTAATGGAAGATGGATTGTTTGTATTAAAATAAAATTAAAAGAAAAAGAAAAAAAGGAAAATTATATACTTCAAATCTTGTGATCTTTGTTTTCTATCTAGAGAGCACTTTTTCTCAACCTTGGCACCTTTAAGATGAATGGATTTCAATTCCCAAAATTCCCCAGCCAGCCTGATAACTCATCAGGTCATGGAGAGAAACCATCAACTTGGAGGCTTGTTGTACTGAATCTTCAAAACTAATTCTTTTTCTTCTATCATTACCATATTATTTATTTATTTGAGTGGCATGGTGGCTTAGTGGTGAAGACATTCAACTCCCACTCAGAAGGTTGAGAGTTCAATCCTAGTTAGCGGCAGTTGGTTCTCTCCCAGGGTGCAAAGAAAAAAAAACTGATGTGAACTCCACATAGCGTCAGGAGGGGCATCCGGCCAGTAAATGCTCAGCTCCATCCAGCCGCCCTGACTCTACCCCAAATTAAGGGATTAGCGGGTTGTAAAAAGGGAGGGTTTTATTTATTTATTTAAGCAGATTGGCCATCAACCTCTAATGCAGGGGGCTCCAACCTTGGTCCTTTTAAGACTTGTGGACTTCAACTCCCAGAGTTCCTCAGCCAGCTTTGCCAGCTTTGCTTTGCTGGCTGAGGGACTCTGGGAGTTGAAGTCCACAAGTCTTAAAGGGACCAAGGTTGGAGACTCCTGCTCTAATGGACTTATAAACCATAACTATCTTGTTTTATTATTGCGGCCTGTACACACACAGTAGTACACCCTTTTTTTTAAAAAAAACTGAGAAAGCATCATTTTAATAACTTTGTGGAATGCTAACTCAATAGGATTTTAAATGACTTGGAACCTCGGTTAATCACAATTAACCCTCAGTTATGGAAAAATAGAAAGGAAACAATTAGTCTGCTTGATCTCTGGAACATTACTTCCCAAGTAATCATTTACAGGGATATGATAGCTCTCCTTCACAGTATATAGGTAGACCATTTTGTATATTGAAACTATTTTCAACGTGTTGGAGTTTTTAAATAGAAAATGGAATGTAGATGCAAGAACATTGCAGAAATCACAAGCTTTTCTTAAGCTCAGTTATAGCTTTAGGCTTTAATTGGGCTGGTATTGATTTGAAGAGTGTTACCTTGTTTTGACAGCAGTCCGTCAGCTGTTGCCCTTCACCTCAAAAAAATGATCCACAGTTTATTTTATCTTGGCACTTCCTTGTCTACCTTGTTCACAAGGCAAAAAGAGTCATGTTGACATATCAGTCCTGCTCACAATCATACATAAGGCTTCGAATTATGGCAGTGCGATAAAGTGCAGTTCTGTTTATTGTAAAGCAGAATTTCATTACTAATTGTCAGGGTTCGTGTTAGATTCGGGCAATAACGAGCCAGGAGACCAGATGAGTGACAACAGCTCTTTAGTTTATAGTGAACCCAGCAGCCAACAACAGAAAAATCCCTCTTTATATACAGTTCAGTCGGAGGCAGCGGCCAATCAGCAACGTGCTATTTTCCGCTCTAATTTCCCTCCAAAACTCTTAAAGATACATTACACTCCTTCCCTCCCAGAAAACATTTTACCCCTATTTGCATCAAATTAGCATCTTATTTCTCTACGTAGTCACGCAAGTAGACTGGGCGTCTCCTAACTCTTTCGGACCTGCGCAATTCATTCTCTGGGAGTGAGTCGAGCTGGCCGGAGGGACTGTTTGTTCCTCTCAGCTCCTCCTCTAGGCCATCCGGCCCTGGATTATTTGCAGAATCGTCCCTGCTTTTTTCAGGAGGGACCGGTTGGTGTCGCTGGACCTCATCGAACTCAGATAAGTCCCGCGTTTGCCCCGGGTTTGAGTTAGCTGTGGATTCAAACATTGGATAGTCAGGGCCTGTTTCTGGATTTTGGTTGTTCTTTTCTTAATTGGTCTATGTGGCGCCCAAACCCGGCCATCCTCTATCTCTACCCGATACGATTTGGGTCCGGTTGTTTCAAGGATTGTCCCTTTACCCAATTTGGGCCTTCTCCGTAATTGTGTGCCCATACTGGACTTCCCACTGTCATTTCTCTCGTTTTACCGCTTGTCCCTTTGTACCCGCCTGGGGTGTAGTTTGGGTTTAACCGGTCTAATGGGCACCTAAGCTTCCTCCCATCAGTAGCTCTGCTGGGCTGCGGCCAGTTGCTACACAGGGGTTCTGTGTTGTACTGCTAGGAAGGTGTCAATTTTAATTGCCAATCGCCTGGCCTGATTCTGGACAATGCTTCCTTTGCACTAAACGCTTCTGCAAGGCCGCTCGTCGCAGGGTGGAACGGCGCCGAGAGGACATGCCGGATGCCCTCTTCCGCCAAGTACCCTCAAAACAGGGTCGCTGTGAATTGAGGGCCGTTGTCGGAAACTAGGTGTCGGGTAACCCGTGGGTTACAAATAGGCGCTCAAGGACTGAGATTACGGCCTCGGCTGTCATGGATCTCATAAGAATGATTTCCAGCCATTTGGAATAGGCATCGACTACCACTAGGAATGTTTGCCCATGGAAGGGCCGCAAAATCGATGTGGATCCTAGACCATGGGCCCTGGGGTCTCTCCCACTCCCGAGTTGGGGCCATTGGTGGTAGTGGTCTGACTCCTGGCAGGCTTGGCATTTTCCTACCCTGTCACTAATCTCCGTGTCCATCAAGGGCCACCACATAGCTTCTTGCTAAACCCTTCATTCTCACGATCCCAGGGTGGCCCTCGCAGGAGTTCCAAAACTTTTTCATAATTTCTCCGGGATCACCACTCTATCCCCCAGAGCAAACACCTCCTTGAGCCGACAACTCCCCGTGTTTCTTTACATATTCCTTAAACCGCCGCCCGGCACAGCGGGCCATCCTCTTGCACCCAACTTTTTTTTTTTTTTTTTTTTTTTTTTTTTTTTTTTTTTTTTTTTTTTTTTTTTTTTTTTTTTTTTTTTTTTTTTTTTTTTTTTTTTTTTTTTTTTTTTTTTTTTTTTTTTTTTTTTTTTTTTTTTTTTTTTTTTTTTTTTTTTTTTTTTTTTTTTTTTTTTATTTTTTTTTTTATTTTTATTTTTTTTTTTTTTAATTGAAAGAGTTTTAAAAACAAAACATTTTCCCCTTTTTCCCCTCCTCCCAAAACAAAACAAAACATTTTCCCCTTTTTCCTTGCTCAGACATGTCCTACAATAGTTGTAGAACATATAACAGGGGTTTTCAAGCAGAATCGTGATGGGGTTCCATATTATGTTATCTTCTGAATTGCTGTGCCCATTTGGGCTCACCATGTGCCATGGATTCAAATTTGAAAGGACAATTCCTCCTACTCTTGACTTTCATTTTCACTCCCAGTTGCTTGAATAGAATAGAATAGAATAGAATAGAATAGAATAGAATAGAATAGAATAGAATAGAATAGAATAGAATAGAATAGAATAGAATAGAATAGAATAGAATAGAATAGAATAGAATAGAATAGAATAGAATAGAATAGAATAGAATAGAATAGAATAGAATAGAATAGAATAGAATAGAATAGAATAGAATAGAATTTTTTTATTGAAAGAGTTTTAAAAACAAAACAAAACACCCCTCCTCCCAAAACAAAACATTTTCCCCTTTTTCCCCTCCTCCCAAAACAAAACACCCCTCCTCCCAAAACAAAACAAAACATTTTCCCCTTTTTCCCCTCCTCCCAAAACAAAACATTTTCCCCTTTTTCCCCTCCTCCCAAAACAAAACACCCCTCCTCCCAAAACAAAACACCCCTCCTCCCAAAACAAAACACCCCTCCTCCCAAAACAAAACATTTTCCCCTTTTTCCCCTCCTCCCAAAACAAAACATTTTCCCCTTTTTCCCCTCCTCCCAAAACAAAACAAAACATTTTCCCCTTTTTCCCCTCCTCCCAAAACAAAACATTTTCCCCTTTTTCCCCTCCTCCCAAAACAAAACACCCTCCTTGAGCCGACAACTCCCCGTGTTTCTTTACATATTCCTTAAACCGCTCGCCCGGCACAGCGGGCCATCCTCTTTGCACCCAACCAATTACAGTTCTTATTGTAATGTCCTTGTAAGAAGCCCGAGCCACCTCCTTGGAAGTGACTGGACCCGAGTCCAAAGAGTCAATTAGCAGGACGGGTGTGCCCGGAGTGGGGTCTTCAATAGTCTCTGGTAATGGGCATCTGCTCAAAGTGTCTGCATGCCCTAACTCTTTTCCTGGCCGATGCAACAATTTGTAAGAATACGCAGCCAGAAAGATAGTCCATCAGGTCAGTCTAGGCGAAAGTGCCACGGGCGTTGGGCGGTCGCCTGCCAACAGAACTAGTAGGGGTCTATGGTCTGTGACGATTTCGAAGTCACGGCCAAATACATATTCATGGAACTTCTTTACCCCGGAAACTATGGCCAAGGCTTCTCTATCTAGCTGACTATAGTTTCTTTCAGCCGATGACATTGTTCGGGAGTAAAATGCTAGAGGGGCTTCTGTGCCATTTGGCAACCGGTGGCTGAGCACAGCCCCCACCCCGTAGGGAGATGCATCACAAACTAACACCAATGGCAGCGTGTATTGAATCAGTAGGCTATCGCTAGACAGAAGGTTTTTTACTGCTTCTTTTTTTTTTTTTATTGAAAGAGTTTTAAAAAAACAAAAACATTTTTCCCCCTTTTTTCCCCCTCCCTCCCAAAAAAACAAAACATTTTCCCCTTTTTCCCCTCCTCCCCACCCCGGCTTCCCGGTCAATCACAAGGTAAAGTCCAATCCAAATAACCACATCCAAAGCTTTTCGTCTCCCAACCCCTCCCATTACATAAAATAACTTTCTAATTATTCAAAGGCAATCTGATATTTCTTAATCTGATATCTGTTTTGTAGATAATCAATCCATTTTTCCATTCAATTAAATATCTTTCCTGCGTATTGTCTTTTAAAACGCTGAGATTTTAGCCATCTCAGCCAAATTAATAACTTTCAATATCCATTCTTCTATTGTAGGTATCTCTTCTTCTTCCAGTATTGTCCAATCAACAGTTTTGCTGCTGTTATTAAGTTCAAAATCAATTTAGTCTCAATCCCTGTACAATCCATTATAATTCCCAAAAGGAAAAATTGTGGCAGGAACTTTATCTTCTTCTTCAGTACATTTTGAATAATCCACCAAATTCTTATCCAAAAGACCTTAATTTTCTTGCAAGTCCACCAAATATGAAAATATGTAGCATCATCACAATCACACCTCCAACATTTCGCTTGGATATTAGGATACATACATGATAATTTTTTGGGATCTAAATGCCATCTATAAAACATCTTATAAAAATTTTCCTTAAATTCTGTGCTTGTGTAAACTTAACATTTCTAACCCAGATTTTCTCCCATGTTTCCAACATTATTGGTTCCTGAATATTCTGTGCCCATTTTATCATACAATCCTTTACCAAATCCTTTTCCGAATCTATTTCAAGCAACACATTATACAATCTCTTTATATGCTCCTGGGTCTGATTTCTAATTTGCTTTATTAAATTTTCCTCCTTTGCATTATACCAATTTTTGATCTTCTTTCCATCTAGCACTTATTTGCCCATATTGAAACCAAGTATAATTCCTCCTTCTTCATTTAATACCTGTAATGATTTTAATTGCAATCTACCTCCTTCAGCATACAAAAGTTCTTTATATGTAATCATTTCCTGTTTCTGTTCTATATTTATATTCTCTATTGCATGTCTAGGGCTCGCCCATATAGGAATCTTGTAATCTAATTTATAGGAATATTTATTCCAGACCCGAAAAGAGCACTTCTCAACACATGATTCTTAAAAGCCCTATCCACTTTTTTCCATAAAATAAGTACGCATGCCATCCATATAACAAGTCATAACCTTCTATATTCAAAATTCTTTCCTCTGTTAAGTTAAACCAGTCACTTATTACTGAAAGGGTTACTGCTTCATAATATAGTTTAAAGTTAGGCATTCTTAAACCACCTCTTTCCCGTGAATCCTGTATTATTTTCATTTTAACCTCGCCTTTTTACCCTGCCATATAAATTTATTAATCCCACTCTGCCAATCTTCCAAATTTTTATCCTTTTTAATTATAGGTATCATCTGGAACAGAAACAAAAATCTAGGTAACACATTCATTTTAATAGCCGCAATCCTTCCCAATAGGGATAACTGCAATTTCTTCCAGCCACTCATATCATTCTGAACTTTTTGCCATAGCAAGTCATAATTATTCTTATAAAGTTTCTTGTTCGATGAGCTAATATAGACCCCTAAATATTTAACCTTTTTTACTACCTCAAATCCTGTCATTTCCTCTAGTTTTTGTTTCTGTTGTATAGACATATTTTTAATTATCACTTTTGTTTTATTCTGATTTATTTTAAATCCTGATACCTTTCCATATTTATCAATTACTTCCAACAAAAATCTACTTGAATTTATAGGATTCGTTAACGTAACCACTACATCATCTGCAAAAGCTCTAACTTTGTACTCATATTGTCTAATCTTAATTCCTCTATTTTCATTAATTCTCGTATTTTATCTAATAATGGTTCCAGAGTCAAAACAAACAATAATGGTGATAAGGGACATCCCTGTCTTGTTCCTTTCGCAATCTTAATAACTTCTGTCAAACTACCATTTACTATAATCTGTGCTGTTTGCTCTCCATAAATCGCTTTAATTATTCTAATAAAACAGTCTCCAAATTGCATTTTCTATTAATTTAAATAAAAAATCCCAATGCAATCGATCAAAGGCTTTCTCTGCATCCAAAAAAATAAGTGCCGCTGAAGTATTCTTCTTTTCCAAATATTCCAATATATTAATAATCTGTCTAACATTATTCCTCATCTGCCTCCCTTTTATAAAACCAGATTGATCAGTATGAATTCTTTGTTGTAAAACTAACATTAATCTATTTGCTATTATTTTTACAAAAATCTTATAATCATTATTTAAAAGTGAAATCGGCCTATAGTTACCAGGTTTAGAGCAGTCTTGGTCCTCTTCGTATCAGTGAAATAAAAGATGTTTTCCATGACGGGGTATTCCCACCCTAATTGTATCTGATTAAATAATTCTTTAAGTGGGCCTAATATTTCATCCTGTGTTTTTATAATAAGTTGCTGTAAGACCATCTGTACCAGGGTTTTCCCATTTTAATTGTTTAATTGCCTCCACTATTTCTCCAGTAGCTATCGGCCGGTTCAGCTCCTCCTCTGTTCTAATGTTAGAATATTCACCTTATAATCTTTCAAATAATCATAAATGTCCCTATCCAATATTTTGTCTTTTGCATATAGTGCAGTATAAAATTCTGAGAATGCCTTTTAATTTTATCCTGTTGGTATATCTCTTTACCTTTATATTCTATTTTTGTATGACACGTGCTTTCTGTTTCTTCCTTAAATTATATGCCAACCATCTCCCAGGTTTATTTGCATTACAAAAGGTATTATGTTTAGCATATTGTATATTCGTTGCCACCTGGTCTGCCATTAACATATTAAATTGACTCTGTAATATTTTTATAGCCTCTTTAAGTTTATGATCTTGTGGGTTTTGAATTAATAACTGTTGCTTCCTTGAATTTCTTCTTCCAAATATCTACGCTGCCTTTGTTTATTATTCCTTTGCCTGTTGTCCAAATAAATCAATATCCTCTAATAAACGCTTTGCTCGCTTCCCACACAGTTCCTATAGGTGTCCCTTTGTACATATTAAAATCAAAAATTCTTTTAACTGTTTCTTACAATAAGTTACATTATCCTCATATCTAAACAGATTTTCATTCAACCTCCATGTTCTACCACCTTTTTCCCTTGTAATAATTCCATCCATACTGGGCTATGGTCAGTTAAACACCTCGAAATATCTTCGTTTTCTTCACCCTAGAAAGCAAGTCATTAGAAATTAAAATAAAATCAATGCGTGAAAAGATTGATGCCTATCAGAAAAAAGTAAAATCTCTCTCATCTGGATTCCGTAACCTCCATATATCTCTAAACTCAAAGTCTTCCATCATTTCAAAAAGGATTTTGGTAATTTTGCATGTATAGGTATCTTCTTGGAGGAGGTTCTCTTATCCTTCTTGTATCAATTACTCCATTCCAGTCTCCTAATAAAATAAACGAACTATAATCCCAGAGGGTCAACCTCTCATGTAACATTTTGTAAAACTTTTCTTGTTGCTGATTAGGTGCATAAATACCTATCAACAAAGTCTTTTTTGCATCTATCACCAGTTCAATAGCAATAAATCTTCCTTGAATATCTGCCTCAATTAGCTTAGCTGGTATATCCTTCCTGATATATACAACAATTCCATGCTTCTTTTCCAAAGCTGATGCAACAAAATGGTTACCCAATTTTGAATTAATTAAATATTTTTGGTCTGATAATTTTATATGTGTCTCTTGCAAACAAATCACATCATTTTTAAATTGTTTCAAGTAGTGAAATATTTTCCTTCTTTTCTGAGCTGAATTCAAGCCATTAACATTCCATGACAAGATTCTATTTGCCATTACTGGCCTCCTGAAGCTTTGAAGCAGACAACGGAAGCTCCTCCTCCGGTATCTTCCGTCTAGCTCCTCCCACAGCTTCCATAATGGGATCCTGACTTTTACTTTGAGACTGTTGCTCTTCTTTACGCTTAAGGGCTCCTCTTGTCACCCTTTGCTCTTGTGGTTCCTCTAATACTGGCAGCAATAAAGGCTCTTGGGTCACCACGCCTTCTTGAGTCTCTTGAAGTTTTTCTATCACTTCTATTTCGACTTTCAAAACTGTAGAAAGAAAATCCTTTGCCTTTAAAACCGTGTCAATTCTATATCTCCTTCCTTGATAGAATAGTGTCAGTCCAACTGGCACCTCCCATCTGAATTGAATCTGATGTTTTTTAAGTTCTTGTGTAAAAAAAGCAAATTCCTTCCTGTCTCTTAACATCTTTGAAGGAATCTCTTTCAACACCTTCAACTCCTGTTCTCCAATTTTTAAAGTTGTCTGATATGAAACTTGCAGAATTTGATTTCTCATAGTCCTTTTCACAAAATAAACCACAATGTCCCGAGGAAGCTTTCTCTGTCTTGCAATCCAAGAATTAACTCTATATATTTTATCAATTTGGTAAGCTACCTCTTGGGGGTCCGCTTCAATAAATTCAGCCAATGCTTCTGATATAATTTTTCTTAAGTCTTCTCCACGCTCTTCTGGCATACCACGAATTCTAAGAGCTCCTTCCATAAGTTTATATTGTAATATCACAACCTGATCTTCATTTTGATCCACTTTTTTCTGAACACCTTTCATTTCGTCTTCTAAATACTTATTTGACTGAGAGATCTGTTGCATTTCCACTTCCAATCCTTCAATTTTTTTACTCAGTCCTTGAACTGCCATAAGAATATCTTCTCTTATTTTTGCATTAAAATTCTCCATCATCTCTTTTTGCCTATCTTCAGAAAGTTTTAATTGTTCTTTCAATATTTCCTCAAGACTTGGTTCAGATCCCCTTCTTCCAGAAGGCTTTAAAGGTTTAGCTGCCATTCTGTCTTCAAAAGAATCAGGAATTCAAAGTTAATAACTCTCCTTCCCTCCTTTCAGTATAAAAAAACTCCGTTTGTAACAATCCACAAGTAACGCTGCTTCATCGTACTAAAAAATTTTTACTTTCACTTTTAGACGCCATTTTAAAAGTCAATTAATCAAAGACAAAGAAAGGTTTCAAATTTCAAAAAGGGAGTCGGTACTTGCCATGCTGATTCTGCATCAAAGATTGAACGCTTGTGAAATTCCCGTCTGCTTGGAATATCAATCAATTTAATAAGTTCTCTAGAGCAGAAGCGACATTCCTCTCCTTTTCCCTGATAAAAACAGGGGCGTGCTGAAGTTGGAAGGAGTGGAATTCGGTGGGGTCATAAATCCAGGAAAATTCGCTCTTGAGAGCAAACCCCCTGTCAGACCTGCCACTCTTCCACAATTCTGATAACCTCTTTCACCCAGAGATTATGCTAAGCTCAGTGAACAGTGATTTATTTTCTGTTTCACTGACTTTTACAATCTTCTAACACGGAGTGCTCTGTTTGAGCACCCAGCAGGAGGGTGATGTCACTGGAGCCTCCGGTTTTTTACTGCTTCGAATGCCCTAGCTTCCGCCTTTCCCCAAAACCACACAGCTGTCTTCGTTAGTAATTTGTGTAGCGGTTCGGCTATGGTCGCCTTATTTTTTAAAAATACCGCGTAAAAGTTGACCAGACCTAAGAATGCCTGTAACTCCGTTTTGTTTTGGGGAGCTGGGGCCTTCCTGATTGCCCTAACCTTGCTCTCAGTGGGGTGGATTCCTTCCCTGTCTATCCGATAGCCCAGGAATTCCACGGATCCTACCCCGATCTGGCATTTATTCAGTTTGACTTTGAGACCGGCGGACCGGAAAATGCCCAAAACTTTTCTCAGCCGTACCCCTAAGTCTTCTAGATTGTCAGCGGATACCAGTACGTCATCAAAGTACGGTACCACCCCGGGGAGTCCCTGCAATAGCCGCTCCATTAGATTCTGAAATAACCCTGGAGCCACACTAACCCCAAACTGTAACCGGGTGCATTTAAAAGCACCCCTGTGCGTTACGATCGTTTGTGCTTCGGCCGTGTTGCTATCTACGGGTAACTGCTGATAGGCTTGGGCCAAATCTAGCTTGGCCTTGCCCCAAAGAGTGCAGTAAGTGTTGTACTACTGGGACGGGGTAGGCACTCTTCTGCAATGCTTTATTAAGCGTTGCCTTGTAGTCAGCACAAATCCGGACCGACCTGTCCGGTTTGATTGGGGTGACTATGGGTGTCTCCCACTTTGCATGGTCAACTGGCACTAGTATTCCCTGGCTTACTAGTTTGTCCAGCTCCCGGTCAATTTTGGGCTTTAGGGCGAACGGAACCTTCCTAGCCTTTAACCGGATAAGGGCAACCTGTGGGTCAAGGTTAAAGGAGATCGGGGTCCCCTCGTACTTGCCCAAACAGTCTTTGAAGACGTCACCGAACTCCTTCATTAGTTCGTCTTTTAGGTCGATGTCGTTTCGGAAGACTCCAGTCACTCCCATGCCCAATGCCTGGAACCAGTCCAGTCCCAACAAGCTCGGCAAGGTTCCGTCGACCACGGTGATGGGCAGGGTCTTGTTGTGCTGTCCATACTTGACTTGGACGGACGTTACCCCTCGGACGGGGATGCGATTTCCTTGGTAATCTTGTACCCTTAGTTTCTGTGGTTGCAGCTTGCGCTTCGCGATGGCTGGCAAACGTTTCACGAGAGTGTCCCAGGACATGATCGTGATCGATGAACCGGTGTCCACTTCCATTCGGCACGGCTCCCCTTCAATGTGTGTTTTAGTAAAAATCTTTTTTTCAAGGCGCGTGGCTGCTTGGCCTACTCTCACGGCAGTCTGATTAAGCTTCGCGCCTTTTTTGAATCGACCAATCACGGGCCTCTTCGTCGTTCCCGCGCTCTGATTGGTCGGTTTGAATTTTTGGCGGAAGGTTGGGCGCCGACAGGCCTGCGCTATGTGCCCTTCCTTCGCATCACGACAAGTCGCACCCTTAAACTTGCAGTCTTGTCGTTTGTGTTGTCCCCAACTCGCGATTCGCCCGGTCTTCTTTCTCTGGCCTCCCGTGTGGAAGACTTCTTCCTCTTCCTCGCCTTCCTCCTCGGCCTGGACTTCCTCATTGTGGACCGGGTTGTTTTCACCCCAGTCCTGGCGCGATCGGGCGTTTGCAGGGTTTCTGCCGCAGGTAGACATCTCATGAGCCCTGGCCTCGTCCAAGGCGACTGCCAGTGTTAGGTTGCTTCTGGACAGCAGCCGCCGTCGCAATCGGATGTCTCTGACCCCGCAAATGAGTTGGTCGAGTAATGCGTCTTCCAAGTCTCGATACTCGCAATGGTTAGCGGCTTTTCTCAGCGCTGCCAGGTACACACGAATCGATTCGCCCTCTCGTTGCATCCGTTGCCGCAATTCGAACCTTTGAACGAATTTTGAGGGCGTCGGTGCGTAGTGAGCCCGAAGGGCGGTCTGCAGGGTTTGCCACGGTACCGACTGTACCGGAGTTGGCTCCGAAAGCAACTCTGCGGTGTCGAAAACTTCCGAACCGCAGTGGCTTAGGAAGTACGCTCTCTTCCTGTTGTCGGAGACCCCCTGGAGTTCGTTCGCTTCGAGGAAGCACTCGAAACGAGCCATGTATGACCCCCATTTTTCTTTAGCTGGGTCGAATGGCGCTGGCGGTGTGTAGCTGGACATCGCTGCTATCCGCCCTTATTTTGCTGGGTTCGCGTATTCCTGGTTAGCTCAGCTCTTTCCTGGCGCTCTTTTGCCTCGAGATCCCACCTTCGTCGCCAGTGTTAGATTCGGGCAATAACGAGGCAGGAGACCAGATGAATGACAACAGCTCTTTAGTTTATAGTGAACCCAGCAGCCAACAACAGAAAAACCCCTCTTTATATACAGTTCAGTCGGAGGCAGCGGCCAATCAGCAACGTGCTATTTCCCGCTCTAATTTCCCTCCAAAACTCTTAAAGATACATTACAGTTCCAAGTAATGAAAGAAGACTCCGGGGCTTGAAGTTCCTCAAAGTTCCATTTTATTAAAGATATCATAGTGGCACACCTGGGAAAACCCGAATCTGAAAGCTTCCAGGTTTTCCCCACCCAAAAGTCCCTGACATAGACAGGGTTCGGGCAATCCTCTAGCCAAGGATCTCCAGAGTTGGGTGAACCCCAAATGCCACCCCTGGCTGGCCACGTCCACCCCTCCCCTCCCAGGAGTCTCCACATGGCCTGTTCATCATTCCAGGTAAGTGCAGGGGCTGTGCAGAGCGTCTGGGAGGGCAAAAAACGGGCCTACCAGCAGTTCCGGAAATCCGGAAACAGGCTTGTTTCCAGCATCCGGAGGGTCTCCAAACCGCAGCGGGAGCTGTTTTCACCCTCCCAGAGGCTCAAGGAAAGCCTCCAGAGCCTGGGGAGGGCAAAAAGCGCCTCCCCCTGCTGTGATGCAGGCAGCTGACTAGGCCACACCCATCATGGCCATGCCCACCCAGCAACAGGGCAGCGAACCCGTTGCTAAAGTACCTGAAGCCCACCCCTGTGTGGGATACCCAAGCTATTTAATTGCTCTCTGAAATCATATTGAGAGCCAGTGCAAGCTTGTATAGTGGTTAAGACACCAGAAAACAGGGGGCTGAGTTTGAGTTCCATCTTAGACATGAATGCTGTCCCTGCCTCAGCACCCACATGTCCATCACATGGTCCAATCAATGCACCATCCCAACTGGAGTCACACCACTCCAGGTGCAGGGCAGAATGTCCTTGACTCTCAGAGAAAAGAATGTTATTATGTCTAGATATCTCTTCCATACTATCCCTCTCTCCAAGTTTCCCAGAGCACTAAATGTGGCAGCCCTGAAGATCCAAAGTAAAAGATGGCTTCCAGGACTGACACTAATTGCATTAAGAGTAATCTAAGAATTTAAAAAAATAATCTGATAGGCGTTCACATTTCGGGCTTCTACTGCATCTATTAAAATTGAAGGGTTTTTTGTTGTTTTTTAAAACAATTTGATTAAATGTTATTTCTTCCATCATGTTAACAGATGCTTTCTACAGCTAAAGACAATGATGTTCCCTCTTCTTAGCTTATAAAAGAAGCTAATTATAGCAGAGAAATATTGTTGTTTTTAAGGAATTCCTATGGCTTGATGCATTTTGAGTGGATTAATGCTAATTTTTCTGAAAAAACAAGAGCAGCCAGTGAAGTTCTCGTGGTCTGACATTACAGAGATATTACAGGAAGTTACTGTTTTTCTCTCCCACCTCACTCCTAGTAAATGAGTGGTCCAGGGGTGGGTTCTACTTATCTTTACTACCGGTTCGCAACAGGATTGCAGGTGCGTGCCGCACTTCTGCACAGGTGCAGATCATCTATGATGACATCTGGGTGGGTGGGCGGAGCCTCCCTATGGTTTTACTACCAGTTCGCAAGAACCGGACCAAACTGGGGGCAACATACCACTGGAGTGGTTACATTTTGGTTTAGACTAAACTGCCATTAAAATAAGATGCTGCATCCAATAATAGAAATCACTTAACTCTCATCAGATGCAATTATGGACAACCCAATCTATTTAATGTGCAGCAGCCAACAGCGGGTTTTTTAATATTTGGCTGTACACCGCCCTGAGTCCTTCGGGAGAAGGGTGGTATAAAAATCTAATAAAATAAAATAAATAAATAAATTTTCACTATTAAAAGCGAAAATAGCAGCTTAGTATATCTAGGTTGTAAAGGCAACTGTTGGTAAAAAAAAGCATTGGAACTAAAATACAGGGAGTCCTCGAGTTACGAACACAATTGAGCCCAAAATTTATGTTGCTAAGTGAAACATGTGTTAAGTGAGTTTTGCCCCATTTTACGATCTTTCTTGCCACAGTTATTAAGTGAATCACTTTAGTTGTTAAAGTTAGGTGAATCTGGCTTCCCCATTGACTTTGCTCGTCAAAAGGTTGCAACAGCTGATCACGTGACCTTGGGACATAGCAACAGTCATAAGTATGAACCAGTTGCCAAGCATCGGAATTTTGATCACATGACCATGGGGATGTTGCAATGGTCGTATGTGTGAAAAATGCTCATAAGTCACTTTTTTCAGTACCGTTGTAACTTTGAACAGTCACTAAATGAACTGTTATAAGTTAAGGACTACTTGTAGACCCTAAGAAGATCTTGAACCCTACATTATGAAGCAGTGGTGGGTTGCCCCCAGTTCGGACTGGTTTTATAGAACCAGTAGTAAAACCAGCAGGAGGCTCTGCCAACTGACCCAAACGTCATCAGAACTCTTCTGCGCATGTGCAGAAGAGCGCACGGGCGGGCACAATGCGAACCGGTAGTAAAGGTAAGTAGAACCTACCCATTATGAAGTGACAATTCTTTGATCCCCAACTTCTTATGTTAAAATGGACTTTTCAATGCAAACTCTGACTCTTTTTCTGGAAAATGTAAAAACCCAACTGCCATCACTGATTGCGGAACCAATACAGTTACAGCAGTGGTGGGATTCAAATAATTTAACAACCAGTTCTCTCCCCTAATGAGCAGCTGGGTGGCCATGGCCATGGTGGGCGTGGCCAGGGGGTGTGACAGGAAGCGCTCAGCATCCTGCATCCCCTGGGAGCAAAAATGGGCCACGGGGGGGTGGATGGCGCACCGCACCCCCCTGTGCCCCGTTTTGGGCCTAGTAGGTCTCCCTGCACTTACCTGGGAGCCAAAACAGGGCGAGTGGGGACTCCTGGGAGGGGTGGGCAGGGGCGGGACCAGCCAGCAATTTAACAACCGGTTCACCTGAACTCGTCCGAACCGGCTGAATCCCACTGCTGAGTTACAGCTACATCAATTTTTACATTTTGAGTTCCTGCAGTAGCTATGGGGCCATATCAGAGCAAGCAGCTGAAATAAGGCTGCCCTAGAAAGTTTTACATCAGGGTCAGGCATCAAAACAAGGATACCATTCACCCCACCCCTAAAAAGAAAGTTTAAAGTGTTGCTTTCAAAAAAGGAAAAAGTGCTAGCATCCAAGGGACTCTCCTGCTACGACCATGGCAGACGTCAACGATCAGGAAGAACTACACATCAATTGCTGACCTGCATTTGCCAACAGGGCATCAAAATGTGTGAGAAGAAAGCAGAAGGAATAATTTACTTTGAATAAATAACATTCAAACCATTTGCTTTGGCATGATCTCTTAACAGGCAGCATACAAAAGTAGAGTGTTCATTTTTACCTTGAAACATCCAAGAGTCAGCAACTTTTTTTTCATCCTTCTACAATAGATTGTCACTATCTAAAGATAAAAAAAGAACAGATTTATGGAAAAGTGTATGAACCTGCCCCTTTTAATGATAATTCAGAGCCAATTTCTGGTGACTTGTGTGCTCTATCTGCATTCCTAAAACTAGCAAAAACAAAACAATCCTGAAATTAAACATGCAAAGTTTAATTTAAACTGTTACAGAAACAGTGCATAAATAGTCAATTCCATTTACTCCTTTACAGATTAACATCTGGCCTGACCACATACATAGGTAAGTAGTTCTTTAGAGCAAGATCCTGAGATATTTCACAAGAAGAGTCCTCCACTCCTCTGCTCGCAACAGAATACCTTATGCCACCAGATTCCAAATTTTGGGCTTAGACAACTTAGAACTTCGCCGTCTTCGGTCTGACCTAAGCATAATACATAAAACCATCTGCTACAATGTTCTACCAGCCAATGAATACTTCAGCTTCATCCAAAACAATACAAGAGCATACAATAGATACAAACTTATGGTAAACCGATCCAAACGAGACTGCAGAAAATACGACTTCAGTAACAGAGTTGTCAATGCCTGGAATGCACTACCAGACTATGGTCACTTCCCCAAATCCCCAAAACTTTTACCTTAGACTGTCTACTGTTGACCTCACCCCATTCCTAAGAGGTCTGTAAGGGGTGTGCATAAGCGCACCAGTGTGCCTACCGCCCCTGTCCTAAGGAGCTGCTGATCCAATTCTACAGAGGAATTATTGAGTCTGTCATTTGCACCTCTATAACTGTCTGGTTCGGTTCTGCAACCCAACAAGAAAAACACAGACTTCAGAGGATAATTAGAACTGCAGAAAAAATAATTGCTACCAACTTGCCTTCCATTGAGGACCTGTATACTGCACGAATCAAGAAGAGGGCCGTGAAAATATTTGCAGATCCCTCGCATCCTGGACATAAACTGTTTCAACTCCTACCCTCAAAACGACGCTATAGAGCACTGCACACCAGAACAACTAGACACAAGAACAGTTTTTTCCCGAAGGCCATCACTCTGCTAAACAAATAATTCCCTCAACACTGTCAGACTATTTACTGAATCTGCACTACTATTAATCGTTTCATAGCTCCCATCACCAATCTCTTTCCACTTATGACTGTATGACTATAACTTATTGCTGGCAATCCTTATGATTTATATTGATATATCAATCATCAATTGTAAATGTTGTACCTTGATGAACGTATCTTTTCTTTTATGTACACTGAGAGCATATGCACCAAGACAAATTCCTTGTGTGTCCAATCACACTTGGCCAATAAAAAATTCTATTCTATTCTATTCTTTTATTTGTATCCTTTACATGTATTTATAATTACGTTTACACTTGTATCTGTCATAAAATATGTGCTTGACGAAATCGATCAATCATTCCTGGAGGTAACTTTCAAGTAGCCCAAACTTCAAAGAGTGAGATTACCAATTGCTATCCTTGAAACAAAAGAGTGAAGAAAAACATGGACCTCTGAAATTAGCAAGGATCGGTTTACATTAGAAATCCCAACCTGGTTTTTTTGCAGGTCTAATTCAGAGTTAAAGCTGCCTTATTTTACGACAGCAGAACAATATTTAGATATACATTCCAGGATTCTTGAATATATAAAAAGGAAGATCAAGGAGAGAAACCACTTGGAATTAAGGAGAAACTTCCTAGCAGTGAGGACAATAAACCAGTGGAACAGCTTGCCTTCAGAAGTTGTGGATGTTTCATTACTGGAGGTTTAAACAAACAAACAAAAAAACAACAACAACTGGACAGCCAACCTGTCTGAAATGGTATAGAGTCTCTTGCTTGAGCAGAGGGTTGGATTAGATGACCTCTGAGATCCCTTCCAGCTTTATTCTGATTGATTGAAAATCGGTGATGTTCATGTAAACAACCTGCAGCTATGTAACATTTAGAATTACTAAATTTTTAGGGTGTCAGAAGATTCTTGTTCTCGTAGTAATACATTAATACTAGTTATCTCTTTGAATATTGTTGGTTTTTTTGAGTCTTCCCCCTCCCCCTGTGTTTTTTTGTCTTGGTACAGCTTCACTTTACTTCCCATCCGTTAAAAGAGCATGTTTACTTTAAATAATGTGGGAATCAAATCTTCGCTTATGAAAACATCAGCATGAACTATGTACAGATGTGTTCAATTAAGAGCACAAAAGATATCATGAAGACCACAGCAGATTTGCAAAGACTTTTCAACCAAATTCCTTGATATTTTCCCCCTTAAAAGTACATTCTAAAAAATGGCTTTACTTTGTCAGAAAACAAGAGTTATATGTGGATTGACCATATGAAACAATTTTTGGGCTGGATTTTATTTGTATCTGTGCGCTCATGAACTGGGACGATTATGAACCTGCTCCAAGTTAATTCTGTTATTGGACAAATTTAGATATATTTTTAAGGTGCTGTGTCTAGGAATAGGACCACTGTTTTTTTTTTCCTGTTTTAGTGCATAAAGGATGAACAATCTCCAATACCAAGCATGGCGAGGGAATGAAACAAAATCTTGGCTCTAAATTTAGCCATTCCTTATATGCCAAAACAGTAGCACAGTCATTTTAAATTATTGAAAGCAACCGGCCTAACCCCATGGTCTCAACTTGGTATCAACCAATAAACCTTATATGGCGGTACCTAAAATTTTATAGAACAGTGTAAAAGCTATCTCAGTTTCCAAACTACTTCTACCTTTCCAGTAAAAAGGAACTATGCAGCTTATGCGTTCTTTCCTTAACAAATTTCACAATAGGAAAGTAGTTAGAAATAGAACCAGGGGTGAAATCTAAATTTTTTTCCTACCGGTTCTGTGGGTGTGGCTTGGTGGTGGAGGTTCACTGGTTGGGTGTGGCTATGTAGCCATGTGACTGGGGGATCAAAAGACAGAAACTCACTAACAATGTCCTGCTGGAGCAGGCTTAGACTAGATGACCTCCAGGTTCCTTCCAGCCCTGGATTATCCTCTGAAGCTGCATCTAATGCCAGGTTTGTAGTCCTTCCTTCCTCTCCTTTTTCCTCCATCCCCTGCTCCCTCGTTCCTTCTTTCCTTTCCTTTCCTTTCTTTTTTCTTTTCCTTCCTTCCTTCCTTCCTTCCTTCCTTCCTTCCTTCCTTCCTTCCTTCCTTCTCTCTCTCTCTCTAACAAACCCCCCCATTTTTTGCCTACACTCCCAATTTTATGCCTAGCAGGCCTCAGCTTTTTTACCTTTTAAAAAATGCTTTTAAAAGTAAAAAAGAAAAAAGCCTCTCACCATCAGGCACCTCAGCTCGGATCATCAGAGCCTTGTTTTAACCCTTTAAAAGCATTTTTTTACCACCTCTTCGGCTGAAGAGGTAGTTAAAAAAATGCTTTTAAAAAGTAAAAGAAAAAAAAAGGCTCTGACGATCGCGTGGCTGAGCTGGGCATGTGGGGGGGAGGGGGCAGGGATTTTTGCTACCAGTTCTCCAAACCACCTGCTGCCATTGCTACTGGATCGGCCGATCTGGTCCGAACCGGGAGCATTTCACCCCTGAATAGAACCTGTCCGATTCAATTGGGTCCGATTATCTTGTGAATTCTCTAAATAAGGGAAACCTTGTCTCAAAAGACTTTTTGTTTTGCGGCAAGTGTAATTGTTAATACATTCTTATCAGGGGTGGGCTTCAAAAATTTTAGCAAGGGGTTCTCTGCCTGGTTGCTGGGTGGGCATGGCCATGGTGGGCGTGGCCATGGCCATGGTGGGTGTGGCCTAGTCAGCCTCCTGCACCACGGCAGAGAGGGCGGCGTTTTTGTCATCCTGCGCTCCAGAGGCTTTCCTCGAGCCTCTGGGAGGGCGAAAACGGCCCTGAACTTCCTGTAGGCCCGTTTTTCTGGCACAGGCTTACTAGCAGTTATCAGTGGACGATACCACCACTGAGGCCCAAACAATTGTAACCCACCGGGGTGGGTATTCAAATTTGGAGTGATCGTGGCCCCAGGATTGTTTCAAAGCATGATGGAACGCCTGCTGCAGGGCATCTTGGGGCTTGGTCCCATATTTCGATGATATCCTCTATCAGGAGAATCGATCAAAAAGCTCATGGCCAGATTAAAAGAAACATTGGGAAAGAGACAGGCTGTGGAACTATTTCAGCACCTTTTATTAGTTAACAGCTAGCAATATGAACACCCGGCAATCTGCCAGGACTTGCTCTTTATAGCGCTCCGCCCTTCCTGAGCCTCTGCATGTCCCCTGCACTTATCTGCATCCAAAACAGGTCACATGGGAGGGGAGGGGTGGGCGAGGCCAGCCAGGAGTGGGATTTGGGGGTTCTCCAAACTGCACAGAATCTTAACTAGAGGTTCTCCCGAACCCCTGCGAATCCCCAGCAGCCCAACCCTAATTCTTATGGATGGACTCTACCCTAATGGAGATTTCTATTCCTCCCCCCACTCCTTCCAGAACCTGCATTAGAAAAAAAAAATACAGGTAGGCCTTGATTTACAACCATACGGTTGGTTAGTGACTGTTACAACAGCACTGGAAAAAAAAGTGACTTAAGACCATTTCACGCTGACAACCAATGCAGCATACCCATGGTCATGCGATCAAAATTTGGAAGCATGGCAACTGGCATTTATTGATGATGTTTGCAGTGACTGGGGCCAGGGGGTGTTACGGGATCACGTTTTGCAAACCTTCTTACAAACTCAATGGGGAAGCCAGGTTCACTGTATTGTAGTGATTTCCTTAACAATTGTGGAAAGGTAGCAAAATGGGGGCCAAATTCACTGTCTCAGCAACAGAATTTTTGGATTCGATTGTGATTGTTAGGTCAAGGACGACCTGCATTGCGTGGAAGGAGGAAAGGCCATCATGTGATCTCAAGAAAAAAAATTCCCTCAGGTTCCACATTTCCATATTGCCACGATAATGGAAAAAGCACACACACACACACGCGCGAGACATTTTGGTTTGATATAATCAAGGTCTTTATTGATCTCACTGTAACAGCAACCATTGGCGAGAGTGTTTTCCCAAACACCTGTTTCAGTAAAAATCAGATACGTTACAGAAGTACCCAAGGATTTTTCAGACAACCTTTGAATCCTGGAGTTTAGTTAAACATGGATGATGCGCCAAAAAAAAAGGGGGGGGGAGGGAATGGGGAAGATACTAGTTTTTAAATGTATTTAAGAACATTCAGTAATCTTTTTTTTTTGGCAGCGGCCTCTACTCTTACTCCGACAAATAAGATAGAAAACAAGCTGCCACGCATAAATGTCTGAAGGAGACCTTTGCCCACTTTAGGCAAAGAAAGGCACACCGGTTTGCCATCCTCATGCAATGAAATAGGCAATAGAGGGAAGATGGGAGGAGGAGGAAGATGGTTTTGTGTTCCTCACATAAAATGGGACGAAGGTGCTGATTGATTTTCCCACATCTTGTTTGATTTACAACCCATTTTATAAACAACTGGGTCCTTATAACATGGATTTCCACGTTAGATGAATTATTGACGATGCTTGGAAAGCCAGGTATATGAAACATCATCATTTAAACCAGATACATCTCATAATCAATCCAAAGCATTTTCCCTGATGTTATTTCTTTTAAAAGTAATTTACATATATATATATTTATTTATTTATATATATTGGGGATGTATATATTCACCCATACACATATATTATTTTTGCATTCACCCTCTCTCCCCAGTAGAATTCTCTTAAATGTTCAAGAGTTACCCAGTTTTGCAGATAATCGGCAACCGCAAATTTCTTCCAACCTGCCACATCTGTGTGAAATTGCAGGGTGCAAGAGTCAAAATGTTCAAGCAATTTATCGCCACACAACATCTGCATTAGAGTTTATTCTTTTACCTGTTCTTTAAACTCCCAATTCCTTAGCCACAAGTGGAAACAATAGCCTTCAGAGAGACATGCCTATCAAAATGTCCTTCACGGACTCCTCAACACTGTGAAAATTAACACTGAAAGATCATACAGATAAGTCTCACTTTTACATCCATCAGCAAAATCTATTCAGCAGGTAAGATGAATAGAGAAATGGGATGACAGAAGGAACTGAAGTTGTGTTTGGTACCAAGTTCCCAACTGCAGAACTAATCCAGAAGGTTTTAACACAGTCTTGAGGTTTACTGAGCACTCAGTGCAATGAAGCGTAACTGTCCAACTATTGGAAATATCAAGGAGCAATCCATGAATGATAGTGAAGAGCAGAAACCTGAGAGGGACATAATATTAGATACTAGAGATCTAGGACAAAAGAAGTTTGATATGGAAATCAGCATTCTGGATGCTTCTTCCTGGATGAAGATAGCTGCAAGCAGGCCACGAACTTGCAGAATATCTATCTGTCCAGCCTCTCAGCCATAACTATTAAGGTCCACCTAGAGCCAGGCCAAAACCAATCACTCAGGCAGACAAGCACAGAGAATTGAGGAACACATATATATATTTTCAAACAAGTAGTCTCACACAAATATCTACTCAGGGCATGCTTTTTCTTAGAGCTAAAAGGTTTCATTGTTATCATTTAACACCTGGTCAAAAATCCTTGCCCATCTAACTAGTTGGTGCCGATTCAAATGTAGCCTTCTGGCTAAAAGACTGGAACACTAAGTGAACTTACGATGGAAAGCTCATTGTTAAATCCAGTCCTATCTATGTAAACAAATGCCAGAAACAGTGGCAGGATTGTGAGCTCTTAAGTTAGGCCCTAGAAATCCTCACTGATGGATTGAGCACACTATCTTTGGCGAGAGCAAAGGGCAACTTACCACGGATCTGTTCAAGTGCTCCAAGTGGCATCTTGGAGTTAAAAACAGCCATAACACTGGAGATTTTCCAAGGCCGCCAGAAACATCCTTTATTAGTTTTCTGTACAAAAGGTCTCATTACCATAACAGAAATCCTCTACAGTGATAATGAGCCATAGGAAGTATTTAAAATATTTTAATTTTACTGTTCCTACAATATTTCAGTCCTTCCCATTATAGAAACAAGTGGCCCGCTTCCCACAGTTGATGCAGGTAATTACAATTGTCTATCTTATCCTCCATTCTTTTTTTTGTGAAAATCAGCAAATAACCCAGATATCAAAAGCAGTCAAGACCAGCATTTGACAACCTCAGCAACTTTTAGACAGGTGGATCTCAACACCCCGAATTTCCCTGCCAAGTCGGAATGCTGCAGCTAACAGGATGGAAGACCAGAATTTTTATTTTTTTGCCACAAAGAACACAGTGTGTGGTAATTGTATTGTTAAACACAACAGTAAAGAAATAAACACCAATCAAATGTTCAATGATCTCACATAATCTGAGGGGATGGAAAGTAATAAAGACTCAATGCTTGATTTTCTTGCCTAAACTGAATTGGCAAAGAACTGTAAACTACCTATTAAGTCTCGTGTTAATTTTCTACCAGAGGCATTTTCTGCATTTACTACATTTTTGCACAGGTGTTCAATCCAATGCAGGAAATCCAGGTACTTCCAGTGAAATGTTTTCAAATTATGTACTCTTGGTGTGAGGTCGGCTTCTAGTTCAGTGTGTCTTTCACCATTACTACTTTATCTAGATGAATTTTGCTATTTTTTAAAAAAATAATAATGATGTAAATAGCTCCTGGTCATTTAGGCTCAGATTGCTATCTGGAAAGTTGAATGTTTCCAGAATAGCCAAGCTGGTCCAACTTATCATTATTAGTTTTTCATAAAGAAAATATGGCATCTCCTAGCACAAAATGCCTGCCATTGATTGCCAAAATCTTTTTGTGCAAATGTCACATGAAATCCTTCCACCTGCAAAAGCTATTTGCAAAGCACAGCTTCCTTAAGACTAGGCATCCTTGTTCGATCTTTTTGCTAGCATTTGCACAATTACTGGTAGAATACGGCCAGTCTCTCCAAAGGTCAAGATCAATGTTTCTCAACCGTAACAATTTGAAGATGTGTGGACTTCAATTCCCAGAATTTCCCAGCCAGTCAACACTGGTCAAGAGAGTAGCTACGAATAAAGTCTCATCCTTTTTTTCCATGTGCTGCATGCACAAGTCCTTAAAAAGGAGCTTCAATCACAATCACCTTCACTCTCACTACCCCTCCCCCCAGATATCCCTCGATGTGCTTGTCTGCTGGCCTAATCCTAGATAAATCCAAAGACAGACTCAATAAATGAATTTTAATAATTTTCAGTTGATTACATCTATACAGTATTTCAACGTGAAGTTTTAAGAAAAAGGGAAGAAAATAAAGGAAAGCATGTTCTACATCAGATATAAATCTTTTTTTGTTAGCAAAAAAAGGAATTGACTAAAGCCTCCAGCCTTACTTATCTCAAATGTTTGGCGTGGATTCACTTAGCTCACAATAGAGCTTAAAATTTATCAGCTATTCTAAAGTTTCCTTTTAAAAAAAGCAGGGGAAATGATCAAATATAGCACTGGAAGCCTGTGTTGAGAAGAGAAATACAACAACACTAATTTACTGATAAAAGAGATTGTGGCTCTGAATTTGAAGGACTGCAAAACAGGTTAGCAATTTCTTTTACTCTTTCAGCTACCGGAAGAAAATGTTTCAAGTAATAAAAATCAGCTACAAACATTTTTAGTGCCTAGCATTGTTATGTCTTAGGTCTTTCTCTGTGGGTTCTCAGAGACTGAGAAATATATACCGTGCTAAGAGGATAAATTCTGCAGAAGAAATCAATACAGGAATCTTTTTGTCCTCTATAGCTTTTTCTCTTCTTCTAGTATAAAATGCAGTTTTATTCGTAGACGACGCTGGAGGTACAACCCAGAAGGCATGGGAAAGAAAACGGATGTGACTGAACCAAGTTTTAGGGAAATGGAACATTATTTGTTTTTTTAATGACATTCATTTATGAGTATACTGGCTCAATTTTATAAACTGGGGAAAACTGCAACAGAGACAGACCAGGAGGGTTTTATCTAAATACACGAAGAATCCTGCAGTATCAATCCTTCCCTCTGGGACATTCCTTCCTTCAGCTAAGTTTGTATGGAACAGACTTCCGAAGAATCAGGTTTTTTGCAAGCAGCAACCGATTTGTGTTGGAATGCTCTGATATTTTTTTAATTATGAAAAAGAAGTGTCCTATTAATGGTATTTTACTAGTGAAATCTGGGGTCTCCAACCTTGGTCCCTTTAAGACTTGTGGACTTCAATTCCCAGAGGCTGAGGAACTCTGAGAGCTGAAGTCCACAAGTCTTAAAGGGACCAAGGTTGGAGACCCCCTGAATTAAATCATTACAAGGGAAAAAGTTAACATAACAAAGTTAACTCCCAAGTTCCAAATATCTTTTTTTTAAAAAATAAAATACTACAATGAGAACAAGGTCTGTTAGCAGTCCCTCAAACTCTATTCTTACCCTCTCCTTCCCTCGCTGGACTTAGCTGAACTGGGATTGTGATTAAAACTTCAGTTTTGCCCAAATCTGCCAAGCAAAGCTTTATCCTCTCCTCTCCACACCAACTGTATGGCTAATGAAGGGAGGTTCCAGACAGAAACACTGAAACCGCCTGTGTTCTGATTTATGACTGAACATGCAGTGTGTTTTTAGAAGTCTCCTGGCCCAAATCCAGACGCTTACGCTGCACTTTGAGGGATTCTTCCCTTGACCAGCTGCAGCTTAGTCACAGCGTTGTCGCCCACTTTAAAAGCAGCAATCTTTCCCCAGAGACATTGCAAATAGGAGGTTATTCCTGAGACATCAACAGTTACAAAGCAATTTTGCTTCTGTATTATTCACATTTTACAGTAGGCGAAACAAAATAAAATCCTGTCTTTCTTACATGCCTCCAAAGCTACCATAAAGGCAGAGGGGAAGCAAAAAAACCCCCGTACTCTACATTTTAGATCACGACCCTCCCGCCCCGCTTTCTAAATCTAGTCAATTATTATAAGTCGCCAATTTATAAAGAGAATTAAGAGTCAAAGTCGCTTCCCAGATTTGAAAATATGGGTGAGTCCAAGAACTGAACCAAATTCTATTAAGTCATTTTATAGGCCAAAATCCAATAAGATGAACATATTTTCAGATATTCTTCTAAAAGTGAAGCCTACATTAAAAACAAGTATAGTTGCCACATTCCCTGAGGCTGTATCACTTCCCACTCCCAATTATGCCTGAACAATAAAATCCATGTGCAAAATTGCCACATCGGTGTGACCTCCCCATGAGTGAAGGTAGCACAATTCAGTCATTCTGTTTTTGAGGTAGCACATGAATCACTCTTGGAAGACTTCCTAAAGGAATCAGAGGCAAATATTTTAGAGAAGCAAGAATCTTAGAACAGCAGAATCTCCAACCCCCATCAGTGTCAGATAGGAAGACCAATAGCCAGAGATAGTGGGAGTTGCAGTCTAATGACATCTAGGTGGGTCATGGTAGCTTATCCTTCACCTTAGAGGCTTTGTTTTCAAAATAAAGTTACAAAGGAGGAAAGCATCACTGAAGATAGGGAGCAAACATCCAGAAACTTCAGTGTGGGTCTGCTATCTTTAAAAAAAAAAATCCTAGCTCATGTGTGGGAGGTCGCAGCAAGCACTGTCTTAAGCAGTATTCCCTCTCCTGAGAGAAGGAAATACATCATCTGCTGCCATCACTGTAGTTTTTGTTAAATCTGGGTCCTAAAATAATTAATTTTTGAAAAAAAAAACTGTTTTCCATCTATTGGTGACATACTTTTAAAGGAAGCCAAGAGGTTTTATTATTCCATCAGCCTAGGGGGGGGGGGGCGGTGCGGTGTCTTCAAACTTGGCAACTTTTAAGATTTGTGGACTTCCAACCCTCAGAATTCCATTTTGGCTGAGCCTTCCTGGGAGATGAAGTCTTAAAAGTTACCAAGTTTGGAGATCCCTGGCCTAGGCAATAAAACAATCTAATATTGCAGCATTCTCACGGTGCAAAGTATCAAGGGGCCATACAGTCATTGCAGGGATTCATTCATTGGCTGTATTAAACTGATCCAGCAATTTTCCCTCTCACAGTAACTGTTTTTTTTTTCCCACAAGGAGACCTCAATTGCCTATGAATTCCTACAAAGAGAGATCCTAGTTGCTCTCTGCAACAATTCCAGGAAAACAGCACAAGTTCACTCCTGCCAGAACGAATTGACTTGAGAGTTGGGTCACCAGGTGGGAAATGGCCAATATATCCAAATAAACAGAATAAAGTGAGCTCATCAGCAACTTTTCCTCCGTATGACCCTGGATCTACAATAGGCTCCAATGTGACTGATTTAATAATGTATGAATTTGAGAAATAGAAGATAGTAACCAAGGAACAAATAGGTCTTGTTCGAAAAATGCAGTGAAATCTTTCTGATTAGTCACCCTTTCAAATTCATTTGAAGTCACACATCATGAAATCAGCACTTAACATCTTAATAATTAATTGATTCTTAAGGTTCCCTGGTCCACCAAGGTTTTTTCCCCACAAATTTCATTTTTTTGGTTGGGTTTCTCCTAGTGAAGCATATAACCAGGTTGCTTTATTATAATTCTTCTGGCACAAAGATGCGCTTGCCAAGAACCCACCAGATGTTATTGAGCAGCAAAAATTAAAGACTGAAGACGAATAGTAGAGAACAGTATCTCTCCACCTTCCCAACTTTAAGCTGTGTTGACCAACTCCCAGAATTCTGGAAGCTAAAGTCCACAAAGTTTAAAATAGCTGAGTTTGAGAAACACTGGTATAGAAGTCCATCAAGCGTGATGCTCCCCAATTATATTAGGAAAAGATGTGGTTCACTTTTAACACGAGGGGGTGGGGTGGGGGGGTTAATGAGGAAATTGGAGAGAAACTTTTTTTTTTTTTTTGGAAATGATACTGGGACGAAATGCGAAGTGAAATGAATGCATGATGAAGTGATGATTCTAAATTATTTATCTATTTTTTTTAAAAAAAAGAAATTTTCAGGGGAAGCAGAAAAGAACTCCGATAATACTCTTTAGGAAAATCTCACAGCAGCGTCCACATGAAAGGGTATACTTAACTAAAAAAGACAAGTTGAGCAACAGGATTTAGAAATATCAAAGAGAGTGCATTCTGCACGTCAAAGGAGATATAACATAGGAACCAGTTAATAAATTGACATCGATTAAACAGCAGTTAAGGGAAAGGAGAACAATGGCAGTGTCATGTCACTTCAAACATATATCCACCCTTTCCATGCCCCTTGTGTGTTTTGCAATAAATATCCAATTGTTGATAGAAGTTAAATTCTCGCATGTGCATGTTTTGAACAGTTGTCTCTAAAGTGCGAGAAGCCAAGGGACACTCCTTAGCTGTATAAATTTATCATGGGCTCCGAGTCAGTCATAGGGAGTGAGTAAGGCAAGCAGAGGAGCGGGGGATGGGTAGGAAGCATGGTATGGTTAATGGAAATCAAGGAGAGTCCTCTTATCCTTTGGCACTTCAAAAGCCGAAGTGAAAATTCTGTCGAAACAGCAGCTTCTTCTTTTTCTCCTTCTTCTTTCATCCTTCGAGTTATTGAACCTGATGGTCAAAATCAGATGTACACAGGTGATCAGGAATTGCTGTCTCTCCATGGTTACCCTCAGGGAAAATCAGATGTCCATCTCAAATTGAGCATCATCACCTGATTGAAAGACAAGAACACATGCAAATCAACAGAAAAAAAAATTAGGGGGAGAAACTTTTATGTTTTTTAAGTCTCCTAAGAAGACAGTGAATTCTTACTTTCAATGACATTGGAGCCAGGCCTCACTGACACATGTAGGTGGCCAACAGAACAGAACAGGCAAAAGCACTAGAAAATGCAGATGGACTGTGCCATTTTTAACCTAATTAGAAGGTGATCACAAGTATTGGCTTAAAAATAGTACCCTACAAAGAATCTGCCTGGCAGGTTTGGCGAGATACACCTATGCTGAAGTACTCAAGTATGTATTTCGCTTATTCTTGATTTGTTTTAATTTAAACGCTTCTTTATAAGAGGCGAGTTGACTCTTGCAACCAGTATCTTTGCTTCCTTTTGCTGCATGGGGATGTAACCAAAATAGAAAATGTGTTTTGATCTAAAGGAAAATGAAAGAAAAAAGAAAAAAACACCCAGCACATTTTAGAAGTTCTGCTGAAATGCTTTCAATCCACCATGGTTAAGGAGAAACAAAACTCAGAACCTTTTGAATATTACAGGTTCTGGTAAAAAAAAAAAATAGTGAGTGATTTAATGAGTGTTATGCAACCTGGTGCATAACTTTCCCGCTCTCCATTCCTTCTTCATGTGATCTGCATGCTTGTTTTTTGCTGCAATGGTTTCATGCTCCACCAGCTCTCCTATCCACCAGTCTTTCTAAGCCCTTTGCTTTAGCTGATGATGGTGAAGTGGAGTCTCTTCATAGCGCACATTTACCCACTGGTAAGACAGGCGGCCAATAAATTTAATTGATAAAAAAATAACACAATAAAAGAATGGTTCCTGACGTGACAAGCGTGCAAAGAGCTAGCATCCCTTTCCTAGCTTTCCTCACTCAGTTAGCGTCATAGACGCATTATATTGCCAAGAAAACCCACTAGCCTTGATTTTTTTTCGAGATCATCTGCTGCTGCATTATAGAATCACTATATTTGGTGCATATCCAAAACAAAACTGACCCATTTCACTCTGTATTTGGGCCAATATATCGATAAGATATTCCACTTTGGGCATGGAGCACCCAAAGCCATATGACCTGAGCATGATAATGTTCATGCATGGAATGTTTGGGACATTTCACACCTCCAACGTTTTTTAGTGTAAATTCAAGTTTTAGCTTGTGTTTTACATCTGGACTTCCTCCTTTACTGCTAAACAGTTTGCTATTGCTTTGCTATACGCTAGTCTTTGACTGAAATAAACTTTGAACTTGAAATACAACAAGATGGCTCTGTTTGAGACCAGCTACATAAAAGAAAAAAATATGTGTAGACTGTTATTAGCCTCACTTATCTAATTTTTTTGGCTAATTCCTATTTACCAATAAAGAATATTTGTAGCTCAAGGTTGAAAAAAGGGGTCCTTGGTGCTCTCTGAGCTTGCTTGTTTTCTTGCAGACGTTTCATTACCTAAACTGGTAACACCATCAGTGGTAGCTGATGTTACCTAGTTTGGGTAATGAAACGTCTGCAAGAATACAAGCAAGCTCAGAGAGCACCAAGGACCCCTCAATTCCTATACTCTATGGTTTCAGCTAGTTCCTCTAATGCAGGTGTGTCAAACACAAGGCTTGTGGGCCGGATCCAGTCCATGGGGCTGTCCTGAAAAATGTAAGGACGGGGCTTCGGCCCTGTCTACCCTATGTGAAGAGGTAATCTTGGGCCAGTGTGGCTTCGGCCCAACTACCTAGTGACAAGAGGAAACATGCCAGCAGCTTGGGGAATGGCATCAAGCTGGCCACACCCACACAGTTGGCTATGCCCGCCTCCCCCCCTCCCAAGGTCAACCACAGCCCTGATGCGGCCCTCAATTAAATTGAGTTTGACAGCCCTGCTCTAATGGATCAAGTCCATCTCATAAATGATATAACCAAAACTGTATGGCAAAAAATGTATGCACTTTATCTCCTCCACTTGAACTACTTTATACCCTTTTGAAAAGGTAAACATCTTTCAATAATTCATAGCTATTGAATTGCTATGACACAGAAAGCAAAAGGGAAATAATTCACCATTCAGTTCCTACCACATACAATTGTTGCAACAGTTCACTGTTCTCTACAAGCAGAAGTTCTTTAAATGCATTAGAGAGAGAGAGAGAGAGAGAGAGAGAGAAAACATCCGCAGACAGGAAATAAATTACTTGATCCCAAGGTAAAGCTCCTATTTGAACAATATCACAGTGCAGGAAATAGAATAGCTCTGTATCACTTCCCATTCTGGCTATAAAGAACAAGGAGATCAGTAATACTGCATGCTTTTTCCCCCCTAGAAAGATCTCTTTGTTCTTCGGAATAACAAGATAGTGGTCAACTTACATTACAGTCATAATTGCGACCAGAATTTCCATTCCAAGGCTGTGAAGTGAGTTGCGCCCTATTTCACAACCTTTCTGCCACAGTTGTTAAGAGAATAACTGCAACTGTTAAGTGACTCACATGATCACTAAGCGAATCCAGTTTTCTTCACTAACTCTGCTTGTTGAAAATCAACTAGGAAAGGAACGAATCATGATCACATAACCCTGAGAGGTTGCAACGGTCCTAAATCCATGCCGGTAGTCAAGCACCCGAATTTCGATCATGCGACTATGGGGATGCTATGATGGCTGTGAGCACGAGGATCGGTAGTAAGTCACTTTTTTCAGTGCTGTTGTAAACAAATGGTTGTGAGTTGAGGACTACTTGTGGCAGAGAGATGGATCGATACTGTCAATTGCAAGGAAGTATTTGGCATGGATGCCGGCATTGCACTTTGGTTCTGCTATAATGCAAATGTTCTTACCAATTATAGGCTTCCCATCATGATTGTTCAGGTTATTTACTTCCACTTTGGAATCTTCTGTCACAGAACCAGGACTGGTAACTCCTGGGATATTGGGAAGGTGGCAAGGAGGGGTTTGAGCCATGGGAGAATTGCGCCGATCTAACAGAAACTTGCGGTCATAGATGATTCTGGTACCTAGAGAGGTGGAAAAGGAACAAAAGTATATAGTGGCATATCAGATCCACTATGCTGAGATGGACATTATAGGATAGCTATGTTAGTCTATGGCAGCAAAACAAATAATAATAATGATGATGATGTTCATGATTATTATTATTATTGGACTTTAATAATAATAATTGGACTTTCTAATACAGACAGATCCGTCATTTGGAACACAACACGCCAGATATCACAACTGTCAAAAACCGAAACATACAATTTATTGATATTGCGGTACCAGGAGACATCATAGTCGAAGAAAAACAACTGGAAAAAGATCACGAAATATCGCAACCTGGCCATCGAAACTACACAATTATGGATGAAACACGTAACAGTGATCTCCACTGTCATCGGGCACTTGGTACCATGTCCAAGAATTTTATAAAATATATCAAGAAATTGCAGCTTCCTGCAATAACACCAGCAGAACTGCAAAAAACTGCGCTACTCGGAACATTGTACATCTCAAGAAGGTACTTGGTTAATACCTAGGACACTGGCAGCAACCCATATCAACCATTAGAACAAGTCAATGGTATTTGTGATGCATTTTTGAATGTTCAGTTGACTGAGTTTTATGTTTAATAAATAAAGTATATAATAATAATCATCAGGAGTTTATGGAGACCTTGGTGCTCTCTGTGCTTGGTTGTTTGCTTGCAGATATTACATTACCCAACTAGATAACATCATATCAGCGCCCAGAACACCAAGGACTCCTTAGTTCAACCCTGAGCTACATATACTGTCTTCTATTAAAATCAGAAGTTTGGCAGCAATGTTGCTGATTAACTATTTTTTTTACTAAATTTTCACTTAACCATTGTTTTTTCAGGCAGATAAATAATAAATATTTGTGGCCTAACTCCTCTGAGGTGTAATTGTTTTGCTCAAGCCCCTTATTTAGAAAGAAAGGTTGCAACTCTAAAGAAGAATTACATTCCACTGAATGCACTTTAGTTTATATCTAAGATATAGACTAAATCTTATATAAATCTTATATATAAGAAAGCAAAAGACCAGTTTTGGTCTAGTAGTTAAAGTGCTAGACTAGCAGAATGCAAATCAAGATTTAGTGGCCCAAAGCAAGCTGGATGACTTTGAGCCACTCATACTCTTTCAACTCTAGGAAGAAAGTAATGACAAACTATTTTAGTTGAATTCAAGGGCAATTAAAATATGTTAAGTATAAAACTAAAACTTAAGTGAAATTTAGAAACTTCCCCCTTTTGCAACAAGGGTGGCTCTTGACTTCTCAACCCTGCCCCCTATAGCCTAATCTTCTCCAAGCAGTTGTCTTTCGAGTTTGGTTGCACTCGCCAGCTTGGGGAAGGCTGCAGTACCTTGAAAACAAAGTATCTTCAAGAAAATGAAATCTCTCTTTTCTGTTTATTTCAAAACTGACAATATTGGCTACTGATCAAGAGTCAAATCTGAGCCGTAAATAGTTAATACACGAGGCTTTGCTAATTCACCCAACATTGAAGCCTTTTCATACATTGGTACAGAAATCTCTAATGAATCAAAAAATGAAGGAAATGAATCATGGTTTTCTATTCAGTAGAAAAACTTCACCACTCATGCCTTACATTGAAAACAACGGTACAGGATCCGATTATATTGGCCTCTTAGCTGACAGCATTATTCACTGACCAGAATGCCAATACTTGGTTTAATTACTGTCTTGATAGCCAATATTTCTTGAAGATATTTTAAAAGTGATACATTCTAGGAAACCACCCCAGAGCTGTTCAAATCCCATTTTTAATTGAATTCTCTTTCCTTGCTAAGCAGGATAATTGTTCTGTTCTCAGATCTTCATAATGCTTGCCTTGTCTTCTGCCTGCCTTTGCTAGCAAAGCCCCTGTCCATGCTTTTCTCTCTCCATTGGCTGAGAGACCCTCAAAGCTTGGCAATCTTCCTTATGCCCATAAGCAGTTCTACCCTCCTATATTCCTTGGTTTGGTCTCCCTGACCTATCTAGGAAACATTCAGTGGCAAATTCCTGCTGAAGGATGCAGAAAATGATGGGGGAGCAGTTGAGTCTGAGACCTCCCCCCACTGGAGATAACAGGGACTTTTAATGTTACAGGTAATCCCTGATTTACAACCACAATCGAGCCCAAAATTTATGTTGTTAAGTGAGACATTTGTTAAGTGAGTTTGCCTCATTTTGTGACCTTTTTGCCACAGTTGTTAAGCGAATCACTGCAGCTGTTAAAGTTAGTAACATGGTTGTTGAGTGAATGTGGCTTCCCCATTGACTTTGCTTGTGAAAGGTGATCACATGACCCCCGACGTTTACGACATCATAAATGAATCGGCTACCAAGCATATGAATTTTGATCACATGACTATGAGTCTGCTGTAACGCTCGTGTGAAAAATGGTCATCATAAATCACTATTTTCCAATGCTGCTGTAACTTTGAAGAGTTACTCAATGAACTGTTGTAAGTACAGAATTACCTGTACTTTACTGAAGAGCGTCACATGGTTTTACAGCAAGAAATGGTTTTCTTTCACAGATAGAAATATGTTTCTGGGAAGGCTAAGCTTCCAGATGGCATCTAATGTACATCTGTGGCAAACTGGATGCAGGTTTAGTCAAGCCTTTGCTCTCACCCAGCAGGGCACGTTTTCATCCAGTGTCAACACACTGGTGCCCACCAGATGTTTTAGATTCACACTATGGCAGAATAGTAAGCAATTACAGGAGCTGTAGTTGAAAATATCTAGATGTTAGCAAACTGTGTACCCCTTTTCTAACTGACACTTGGAGTACAAGCAGAAAATAAGCCTCCTGCTGCATCTTTACCTACTTAATTTAATCTTTTGGGTCTATGTGGAATCGATTTCTCAAAAATGATTGCACTAATTGTTCTACACCATTATCTATTATCAAAGGGCTTAAATGCACTAATCTTTTCTGGTTCGTATTGAAAATAAATCACAAATCTCATTTCCTTCCACACTAGAAACTCATCTGAACAGCATCACCAAAGTTTTAATATTAAGACAATAGCAACACTGTCTGGCTTTAATCAAATCAAAGTTAAACTTAATTTAATCAACCTAATTGACGAAGGGAAAGTGTGTGAAGGGGGGGGGGGCGAAGGAGAGATGGCAAAATATTAACTCTAAGAAAAGGAACTTTTAAAAATCTTTGCAATACAAATAAAACAAGTAGACATGGAATAGGCTGATCCTCAACTGATCCTACTGCATATCTGAGAAGTTCCACTTCCCGTTTTCATCACATTGCTCAATTCTGTTTGCCAATTTTTTGCAACTGCACATTTCAACCTCCATTTTCTTTACATTGGCTTAGTTAAGTCAAAGGAACTTATGTAACATCAGTGCTACAAGCAACCAAATGTAGTGGATTTTACTGTAACCTAAATGCCCTTTGTGGCTTGGGCCAAGGATAGCTATGAAACTGATTTCTCCCTTGTGTTCCATCATACCCCTACGTCAACATCTATTCAGCACCATCTGTGCATTCCTAGGACACATAAATAACACAGGAATCAAACCTCCTGAGCTTGTAAACAGCCTGTCGCCCAATGAACTCCCCAGTAAGAATCACTGTTGGAAGAAGGAAGGTCCGTTTGTGTCTGTTCCCCTTTTTTTCAAGGAACAAAAATGTGGAATGGTCAGTGTTAAATAAAGCAAAGGTAAGAAAAATAGTTTAAATGTGTCAGTTGGCATTTTTTTTCCAGTCCTGTTTGCAAGAATAAACCTCTGATATCAAACTCTGAAATGGAGAAAACATTGATGTTTCAGCTTAAAACTGGAGCCACAGCCATCACCTGAGCCCCTATGGTTATTTTAGGGGGGGGGGGGAAACAGGAGGCAGAAGAATTATGTACATCTCCTTCAGCTGCAGAAATTAAAGGAAGGATGTAAATTCGTAACTATGCTTATAACATACCCAGCCTTTTTCATTTACATTCCAGTTCTACCCTAAAACTCTGCTGTTAAGAGGAAAAAAACACAATTCTACAAATCTGAGCCCACTGTGATGTAGTGATTAAGGTACTGGACTGGCACCAAGAACCTGTGAGTTCTAATTCATCCTCACCTGGGATCTTTCTGGATGGTTACGGAACACTGAGTTAGGTTCAATTCCTGTTAACCTCAGTGACATATTTGACGTATTTACGGCTTTCTTGGCAAGCATTGTATTTTGCCACTGGCTCTAAATTTCCCAGTTTTGTCTATAGCTCTGGAATTTCCTTCAGGTCTTCCACCCAAGCACAATCCCACTTACCTTTCTAGGCCCAGACATAATCAGCCAGATTTTGTTTTTGTACTACAAGCATGTAGTAGTAAACATGCTGGAATAGCATTCCATTTAGCAGTGCTTCGTTGCAGGATCTTGCAACTTATTAAATCTATTGATACAAAACATTTGATAAGGTCGCTCCTCTGAATTAAAATTGTAGAGATAGCAGTAGGCTTTAAGTGAGTTTGAGGTACTGATAGAATTTAATAGCTTGATACTTTAACACAGTGATTCTCAACCTTTATAGTGCTGCGACCCCTTTAATACAATTCCCCATGATGTGACGACCCCAACCGTAAAATTATTTTTTTTTAGGCAGCCCGCCTCAGCAGCCGTAGAAGGGGAAAAAAAGCGGCAAACTGTTTTTTTTTTTTAATTTATCGTGCCTGAAGCCGTATTGGCTAGTGATCTGAATTGCTTGCGATTGCCTTGAGGACGGAGGCATTAAAGCGGAGACTCCGCCCCTATTAAGTTTATCGCGCCTGAAGCCAGATTAGGTTAGCGATTAGGAGTGATTGCAGCTGGCTTGAGAGGGAGACATCAGAGCAAAGATTTCTCTCTTTTTTAATTCATCGCACCTGAAGCCGAATTCGTGATTCTTCAACTCGCAAGTATACTTCCCATATTTCCGATGGTCTTAGGCGACCCCTGGCAAATCGTCATTCGACCCCCAATGGGGTCGCGACCCACAGGTTGAGAACCGCTGCTTTAACAGCACATCGAATACAATGAGAATTTCTGAGTCAAGACTAGCTATAGAACATGTGTACTTCTGTTCAAAGGTGCAATCCCTAGGTTTGAATCTCTTATCCGTACCCTCAGTTTTACATTTGTTCACTTAGTTTCTCTTTACATCTGTACCTTTATGTGGCTAGTTACTAGGAAAATTACTAGGAAACTGACTTGAGGGAGTTCTGAAGGTCCCAGGTTCCGCAAAGCAAAATGGTAGATTGTTCCATCTACCTTCACATTGGTTTTCATATCCCTTCAGCAAAGCTTTTGTCGTGTGTGTGTGTGTGTGTGTGTGTGTGTGTGTGTGTGTACACAACTGGATAAATATCCCAAGAAAATACTGGGCTGCTGTCACTCGCCCTTTTTTACTTAATAAGTGAGCATATAGTTATTTCCTTATATTGCTTCAGTTTTGATTACTCAGTTTTGGGGAGTTACTTTTGGAAATCACTCAAAGCAACCCTTCTCTCTCTCTCTCTCTCTCTCTCTCTCTCTCTCTCTCTCTCTCCCTCCCTCCCTCCCTCCCTCCCTCCCTCCCTCTTTTTGTTGTTGCATGAAGTGCCCTTTTGTTCATAAGCACAGTGGTATCTGCAGCAATCAATGGTGACCTCAGAATCACAGTACGAGCAGCTCCTCATGTAAACTCCACCCTTACATACTTGCACCGTGACATCTGAGGCAAGTAAGCAAACTGCATTTGCCTGATGACATCTTCACACGCATGCCATTGTTTCCCCCTTGGGCTGTCTCTCTGTCAACTGCACTCACAATCTGAATATCAGAAATGGGGGTATTACATTTCAAGTGGAACAGTCCAATTCCACCAATGTAATTCTTTAGCATTAGTGACTCAGGGTAAATAGCAATTCTGGAAGAAATTTGAACAAATGGCTAGTGAAAAGCAGCATAATCTGTAGTTTGTAAAGCAGCATAGCCTCTTTCTCCAATCAAATATATCAGTTTACTAATTCTAACATTCCAAACAAATGCTGCATCAGGTCAATATAATAGAGTTCTGTCCAATTTAGGTCACTTGCCACGAAAATCCTTGCTGAATCCTGGCTGTATTTTTTTTAAATGACCAAAGGTTTTTTTTTATCATAAAAACCAAGTATCAGATTTTGAATTTGGACAAACCGAGGCCCACAATAAAGGAAAAATCATGATACTTTAATCCACCTCTCGCCATTATCTCTCTTTAATTTGCATATGCCTACTTACTTTTGTGCCCGAATACCAAATTCTGACCCTTGATTTTCACATGTACTTTCAGCCAAAATAACAGCCTCTACTAAGAAATCTCTGAATGCTGACTTTTCTTTTCCAGTGTTATTATGAAGACACAATGAAATAACAAAAAAAGTGAGCAATAATTATTTCCATTCATCATGAATTAAAGACCAATAGTCAGCAGTGTCTGCATTTAAAACAATCCTTTAACTCATGCAACTACAGTTGCTTTAATGCAGAATCCAAAAAAGTCCATGGAAAATTTATTTATGTCATTGGGGTTTTTTTATGTAACTTAAGTCAGCGAGGATATCTCTCAAGGAGAAAGTTTTAACTTTTGGCCATGAAAACATATCCAGCCAAGGAACTCATCAAAGCCTGTTGAAATATTGCTCTGCAGAGCAAAAGTGATAGTGCTCAGATGTTCATTACTTTGTCTCTAGGCACTGGTGTAATTTTTGTTTCGCTGACCTGGGCTGGGTTCCAGCATCCATGGCAAGTAGCAAGACACATTCAGTGCTTTCAAACGAAACATCACAAAATTACAGCGAGAAAGGAATATGTCTCTAACAAAAGCACTTTTGTAAAAGTGAGGAAGAAATCCAAACATTGCCAAACGTCTGTGTTTTGCCTTCTGAAGTTTCTTCTGGCTGTTAGTTCTCCTCAACCAACAAGTTAGTGTTCTTCCAAAATCCTTCTTTACACAGATATAGCCATCTTCAGTACTCTTCCTTACTATTTTGATCTAGAATCTGAAATAGCCTGTTAATGTTTCTTTGGTTACAACACAGTTCTTCTCTGTTGCGCACGTACATGTATAAATACTCTTCCATGTTTTCCAAATTATTTTCTTTCTTGTTTAACTTATACTCCATCTTTCATACAGGAGCTTATGGTGGCAATTATAGCATCTCCTCATACTTTCCCTACAATTCTATGACATAGGCTGGACTGAGAGCTAATGAATGGTCCAGAACCATCCAGGGAGGCAAAGGTGGACTAGAATTTGATGCTTTTTCATTGTGGGAAATACTTAAGATTCTGTAAAGGTGGGATAATCCAGAATTAGATACTTTGTCTTGAAAAACCAATCAACCAACTTTTACACTGGTAGCTTTAAAAATTATAAATCTTTGGAAATTTAGAATCATTAAATGAACAGAATCATAAAAAAATAAGGAAATTTATATTTATAAAATGCAGCTTATTTTCTTTGCAATTACTTCTTTAAATATCTGCATTTCTTCTTTTGGCCTATTTATGTTTAATGTTGCAATGCTAGGGTTGTCCCCCCAGAATATATTCTTATTTAACTAAACAAGACAGTGTTCACACCTTTGGATAACCAAAGATTTCAATGCATTCAAGCTTATGCTGAATTACTGTATTTATTTATATAGCAAAATATCAGATTCAGATGCCTGGAAAAAAATGCAGTAACTAAAACTAAAGTAATGGAATTTCAGCTATGCAATTTCTGATGACCTTTAACAATCTTTCACTTAAGAACAAGGACATCCTGTTTCCACTCTAAGCAAAAGTTTGAAATTAGTATATAGTCTGTCAGTTGCTTCATAAAGAAAATGGGATTAATGTCAAGATCATGAGATAATATCAATTTGACTGTATCAGTCCTGCATTCAAATTATACCTGAACTGCATAACGGGATATAGTAAAATTAATCTAATTTAAGCATTAGGATCCTTTAAGCAGAGTATACTTGGTGAGCTCTTTCACTGTAATCAATTGGAATCTGAATTTTTAAATTATGGACATGCTTCCACAGTTCTGCACTCCAGGAACAGCAGAAGCATGGGGGGTGGGGACGACGACACACTGCAACAGTGTCGTAAATATATTTGGGTGTGTGTGTCAATTGTAACTTCAAACTTTACTAATTGACCAGTTGTAAGTCGAGGACTACATGTGTAAGATAGAATGCAACATTAAGTGTTGACTGGGTTTGCAGAACATTTATATTTAACTTGGATGCCACCAAATCTTCCCAGATTCTCAGCTGCTCACAACAAAAAACATATAATGGGGGGGGGGGAGTTTGTTGTATCATGTGGCAATGATTCCACAACAGGGAAAACAGAGAAGAGAGAATATAAATACCAATCCATCAATTTCAAAATGCCTTCTGGATGTTAAACCATGGTGTAATTTGCTTGTTTTTGGGTTACCAAGTTACGGGAATTTAAAGATTGTTTACCACCTAATGTGAATCTCATAATGTATTTAATAAACATGGATAATGAATAAATACAACCGTAATAGTTAAAATTAATATTCTGGCAGAAACTGACAAGTTTCACAGCTACTCCTTATCAATTGTTAATATTTATGCTAGCCAGTTATTTTAAACAGATATGCTATGTCTAATTTTCCCAACCTGAGTTCCTTCTAGGTGTGTGGATTTTGGCCCTGAATTCTTCAAGCAGAAATCTAACTTTAACTGACATATCTGGAAAGCTATTTTGTACCAAATCTTAACTAACCTTGTACCTTTTAATAAAAAGCACCTTGCTTTCATATCATCATGATACACGGTGCTGTGCCCTTTCCCATTCAAAGCAAGTTCTGGGCAAAGGAATGACATTCTAGAAATTACATAAACTTCCAAATTTATACTGCTATCTGGCATGACAGCTGTTAACTTGAAATGTAACCTTAATAGTTTTGGGCATGCAGAAGAAACCGTGTCATTGAGAAATCAGCAAGGCAGCATGTCTTACTTACTCCCCCCATTACCAGTAATTTTGAATAATGTGAAATATGAAAGTATAATTCAAAGCTGTAAACAAAAGGCCCAAGAAGTGCTCAATTATAAAAAAAAAGTTTTGAAAGACCAAATCAGTTTGTTTGCTATCTAAATTCTAAACTCGTGGCCCCAAAAATAAAATTAAGCTTTAACTTTGAAGTTTACTAGAACTCAGCAGGCTAAAAGAATACACAGTTACACATATGAAAATCAAGGCAACCTGCAAACAAGTAGGACAGAGGGGTGGAAAAAGAGACTTGTGACATCTGAGAACTAAAGGAGAAACCTAATCACAACCCTTCAGTGGTCTAGTCAACAAAAGCCGAATGTAACAATAATTTTAGCTTTTCAAGTGTCATAAGAGTGTTTCTTACGACATATTACTGTCATATATTTTTCTCTGGAATTAATCTCTATCTAATCTCTAATCCAGGGTTTTCAGTGGGGGGAGGGGGCAAAATTGGACAAAGCTGTTAAAGCTTCTGAGCAAGTTAATGTGTGTAGAAAAGCTAAGGAAAAAAAAATCGCCAGACATAAAGCAGCAAAGTTTCAAAACCAGAGTGGCCTTATGTAACAGCAATAAACAACTAAAAACGCGGAGCCTACAGCATTACCACTTTGAAAGAAAATTTATTATTTAGCTGCACACGTGCACGCATCACCTCCCTTCAACTTCTACCGCCTCCAAACCAGCTCGCTCCACGTCTAGGTAACAGAAGCTAATCATTAGCTGAGGGATCCTGCTTGCTCTCTTATCTCCTGCTCCGGTTCAATGCACGTCCAAGTCATTTTTAAAAAAGAGACCACAAATAACCGATTTCATCCGACTTGGGCGAATTCAACCCAAGTTCGAGCCTGCGCGTTCACCACCCCGCATCAAAATCCCCAAACAAGCCTCGCTTTTCGGGGCGCCACCGAACCGCGAAAGGCTTATTATCGATACACAAGAAAAAAGCGATTTGTCTGACTAGGTGGCTCAGTGGCTGAGACACCTGAGCTTGTCGCTCAGAAAACTTCGGCGGTTCGAATCCCTAGTAGAGGTCTCGTGCGTGAGCAGGGGGTTGGACTAGATGACCTCCAAGGTGCCTTCCAAACTGGTACTATTTGGAGAAAAGCACAAGCGTTTCCGCGGAGGGGGTGGGTGGGAAGAAGCAGAAGCAGCACGTGGTGATTCTCTCGGCCTGGTTTATTTAGTTATTTTTGTTTTGTATTAATAAACCTAGACGGGTGAAGGCTGGTAAAACGACACAGGCGCGCCAGCCATTTCCACCCGGATGCTTTTTTTTTGGGCAGGGTGGCGCGGTCCCCTCCCTTCCCCGTCCCCCCGAAAGGGAAAGCGGCCTTCTTCTATACACTAGGGAGCCCGCCGTCCGCCTTCCCTCGCCCGCGGCCACGGTCCCTCCCTCCCCGCTCCTCCCTTCCCTATTGTGCAAGAGCCGCGGCGTCTTGAGGCTCTCCGGGGCCTTGTTTACAAATACCTCGCCGCCAGCCAGCCAGCCAGCCCCAACACCAGAGGCGAGGCGAGGCCTAGGCGGCGAGAAGGCGGATCCGGGCCCGCTTTCTCTCCCTGGGCAAGAGCCGGCTCTCCCCGAGGCTTTGCGGCCGAGGCCTCCCTAAGGCTCAGCCCGTCTGCAGAACAAGCGGGTTCCCCGTCGTCCCCCTCCCTCCCTCACGCCGCAATGCTCCGGCTTGGAAGGCAAAGCGCTCATGAGGGCGCGTCACGTTTCCGTAGGGGGGCAACCTCGGACTCTTTTTTTTTTTTTCCTCTTCTCCTCCCCCCGAGGCGGCTTGTGACAGGCGGCCGTGGATTAGGGGCTCCCCTTCCACCGCCAAGGCCTCTGAGGGGTCCACACGCCCCCTTTTTAAGGCGCCTGGAGACTGAAGAGCTTCAAAGCCAGACCGGGCGCACGCCCCCTTCCCGCTCCGGTGGGCCTGCTCGGCGCGGGTCTCTTTTCCCCTCACGGAGCTCGCGCGAGGCCCGGAGTCGCCTTTCCTTTCCTTTCCTCCCCTTCCCCTTCCCGCCTTACCTCCGGGCGTGGTGGAGAAGAGGGTCCCCCCGGGCGTGGTGCAATAGTCATGAGGTAGCTGCGAGTTGTCGCTGATGGGCACCGTCCTGGTGGGGATGGCGCGGCTCTGGCTTTGCTGGTGGCCGCCGGAGGAGGACATCTCCCGCTCTTATTGTCCTGGGTGGGTGGGTGGGTGGGAGGCAGGGAAGTCCAGAAGCTGAGGAAGGGAAACTTGGATTGGGGGGCCGACGGAAAGCAAAAATGGGGGCCGGAGAGCGGGGAGGCAGCGGGGCGCGAGGAAGAAGAAGAAGAAGGGGTGGCGGCGGCGGCTTCCTTCGGGGAACGAGCGGGGTGGGTGGTGGAGGCAGGCGACCGCTTCTCCGTCTCCGGGGCACTTTTCCTTTCCGTCACCGCCTCCACCGCCACCTTCTCCCTCGGCCTCCGCCAGCAGCAGGAAACGAGGGGCTCGGAAGGCGGAGAAAGGCGGGCAAGGCCGAGCCAGGAGGCGGGGATGCGGCGGAGACACCCACCCTCCTTGCCCGCCGACGGGGCACGTGGCCGCTTCTCCGCCGAGCCGAAAGCGGAACGTCTTCGGGGTCTGGCTAAGCAGTTAGCTGGAGAGGCCTTTTTTTTTCGGCTCCGTCCGGGCTAGTGGTGGCGTTACGCCCGAGGGTAGGGTGGGGTGGGAGGGGTGAGGGGATCTAGCAAGGAGGCTTGTGAACCAGAATGGGCGTCTTGGATAAACCCCCTTGAGGTTTCCCCCTTTTTTAAACCCCTTGAGGTTTCTCCCCCTCAGCCTTAAAAAAATTTGGGAGTAATACAGGTAGTCCTCAATTTACGACCACAATTCGGAGCCCCTAATTTAGTGATTTAACCCCTTGAGGTTCCCCCCCCAGCCTTAAAAAAAATTGGGAGTAATACAGGTAGTCCTCAACTTACAACCACAATTTTGAGCCCCAAATTTAGTGATTTAACCCCTTGAGGTTTCTCCCCCTCATCCTTAAAAAAAATTGGGAGTGATACAGGTAGTCCTCAACTTACGACCACAATCTGAGCCCCTAATTTAGTGATTTAACCCCTTGAGGTTCCCCCCCCAGCCTTAAAAAAATTGGGAGTAATACAGGTAGTCCTCAACTTACGGCCACAATTCTGAGCCCCTAATTTAGTGATTTGGAGCAATTAGTGAAGTGATTTTTTGCCCCGTTTTGCAACTTTTCTGTCGCTTTTGTTAAGTGAATCACTGCAGTTCTTGAATTAGAAAAACCGTTGTTAAGTGAATCTGGTTTCCTCTACTGCTTGTCGAAAGTAGCAAAAGGGGGATCACGTGACTCTAGAACACTGCAACTGTCGTAAATGCGAGTTATGAATGTAAATCACATAACCACGGGGATGCTGCTGTGGTCATAAGTGTGAAAAATGGTCACAAGTCACTTTTTTTCAGTGCCGTTGTAACTTCAAATGGTCACTAAACGAACTGTTGTGAGTTGAGGGCTACTTGTAATATTGGAATCTCCAACTTGCTCTTGAGAATCACCTAGAGCAATTTTTAATAGATAAGGCAGCACAAACTTAGAATATGGGACATTGTGGAATAATTGTAGATAAGATAAAGTTGCAATCTTTAAAACTGCCAGGACAAGGAAGAACAGAACAAAGCTGGTTCTTTGTGAACTTTTGTACAAACAGGATATTATGCGCTGACTTCGATGCAAATTATTGTATTTAAGTTATTTAAAAAGCAATCACTGAACCTGCCATAATAAAATAGATTTTTCATACTGGAGCAATATCTATTCCACCTTAAAGATCTTGAAATAGTATGCAAAAGTTTAGAGATGTTTAGTTTTCAGACTTACACAGTACTTGGAAATGGGCACCATTTTATTGTAAAGTATTTATATCGCATGTACACTTCATATAAGCATATGCATGTGTGGAAAATAATAAAATGAGCACCCAAATCAATGCATATGACCTGTCATTACTGCATAATCAATTGGCCTAGCTGTCACTGTGCTTATCTGCCATTTAACATGCAATATTCATTTAGGCTGTTAGACCTGAAATCAATTTATAGCTAATTCCATACTTTCTCCAAAAGTTTCCATTAGGTAAGACAGAGCAAAAGACAGGAAAGCAGTTGATGTTGGAAGCCCAGAGTCTATATTTAAACAATGGTTCATATAACCTAAAACTTACGAATTTACATTATGTTAAATTGGGACAATTGTGTGTATTCTGTAAAACCTAGAATTGTTATTTTTGTCTGTTATTTATTTCTTCCTTGGTTGCAACACTCTGATTCAAAACATGAACTAGTTCTTTATTTCCTTGTATTAATCAGTCTATGGCAAAATTATTGTTAAAAACTTGCTAGTGACCAAAACAAATGCCAGAAAGGGAAAAACTAAATGCACCTAATCATATATAGGAAATTTTTACTGATTATGAAGCTTACCTATGAATTCAGTTACAGGTAAGTTGCCTCTGAGTCTTGTTCACTGTGACTCCACAAATGCTCACCATTTGAACTATTTAAAAATAGCTCATACTGTAGGTCTTGTAAAGATATTTTCGCAATATTTATATTTCAGTTAACTACTGCTTCCTACTTTGGTCAAACTTGCCAAACATATTTTTTTTCTCGTCAGTCATGTGCTTCACCTATCCCACGTTTCTGCTTGCTAATGCATTGTCTCAAGGCACCATCAATCCCCACTTGGTTTACTACTGATTGATTCATGCAGGTCATGATACTGTACTCTGAAGAATCATCCCCATACCTATACATTGAAAGTTATATACTTTCTTTTATTATTTTTCAGTGTTGTACTAAAGGCATAATCCTTTGCAATCTTATCTTTATCATTAACATCCCTCCCTAGAATTAATTTTATCTGTGTATTCATCTTCGACATATTGTGGTCAACTGTAGGAATTTAGCTTCATATTCCTGTTGGCTTCTTAATGTTTAATAAAGGTTCCTTTCATTCCCCATTTTTAATTTTCATAATATGTTTGTACCTTTACTTATTTTCAGCTGACAAAACGGGGTCATAAACAGGTAAAAGACCTGCACTATATCTGCACAATTTTCTGTGCTCAGGAGTAGAAAGTGTCCTTGATTCAGTGTGATTCACTTCCAAATAACCATGCTTAAAACCAGACTATAAAATCCCCATTATTTTTCCTTTTTTTTAACTTTAAAGTTAGGATGATCATTAGGCTTTTTAGCCTTTTACAAATGTTTTCTTGCAAAATTCTTATCCATCAGAAAAATGTATCTGCTGGATTGCAACTGTGCAACAAGAATCATGCTTCACTATCTCTTATCCCAAACATCTTAGCTCTGCATTCTCTTGAATATCATAGTGCCATAAGGAGCAGTGGCCAGGATGTGGTTTCCTACTCCAGATACAATTAATTCAGGCTGCCCGTCAGTCTTCCCATCAAGGTTTCAATCTTGTAGCTCTAACTTCTTGTAGTTGTCTCTTGTAAGTGACTCCTATCTTGAACATAATCCTATCAAGGAGAGTCATAGTTATCTCTTATTCTTGAATACCTAGAACCACTTCTGCTAAACTCAGGGCTTTGTCTTCCAAATAAGCACACAGCTTTTTAGTACAAGTATGACAAAACTGACACAGATAGAGGCCCTTGGACACCTTGTTCCAATGCTGCACATCTCAAAGAACTACATTTCTAGCATCCTTACAGCAAGGGTCGCGTTGATAGGTTAAAAGAAGTCAGCGTAAGCATATCCAAGAACGATTTTGTTTCAGTAAAATGTTATACAGATTTAACTGAGGTGGGAGTCTGTATTTGGTGACCATGTTCCTTTCCTCTGTTGTCTTTTTCCACAAGGCCAAAGTTAACTTTTTTTTTATTGCTTCCTTAGAGCTCCAGTTCACTGATTCTTACAATGTCTAACTTCAGTTTGAGCCATTTGCTTCAGCCTTCATTTTCTGGTGACCAGAATATAGGAGGAAAGAGATCCTTGGCACAATTCACCCATGTCATGCCCTACTTGGAAACAAAACAAAATATTGTATACTATCGGTATTATGGAGTAATTAGTATATTTTTGTTCCATAAAGATACAGAATATATTCTGAATTATTCTTAGGCATGAGCATCTAGTTAGATATGACTGTTTCTAGTGCTTTTCTACAAGGGAAAAAAATCATTTTTCAGGACAGTGAAATGCCAGTAACTTGATGTGGTGTGTGCGTCATGATGAAAATGAATACAAAATTGATGATGAGGAGTATTAAGAAATCGTGAGTCAGCAATCAAGCATAACTGAGGATTGCATGATTAATTCTCTGGGCAGAGGGTGTGTGGAGAAAATATTTTGCATTGGTAAGGTCCATCAGGAATCAAAAAAGATCCCTTAGTCCAGTGCAGGAGAACTCTTAAGACTAGGTTTTGGCATAAAGCAGCTTCCAATGTAAATTTCTGAGAACTAAATTTACTAACTTCATTTTGCTCATCAAGGCTTTAAATTCACAGTCCTCCTTAAAACAACAGCTTTAAGCATGGCTACAGATAGATGAAAGAAGGAAGTATAAAATGCCAAATCTAATTGTGGGTTTTATGCTTTTCTTAACTCATTGCTCTTAAACAGAACATCCACCAAATCTATTACGTAGAAGTGAGGAACACAAAGAATAGAAGATTAACAATAGAATCTTTAGTTGTTTGCAGTTATGCATGAAGATAAGCACTAGCCTCTCTCATCATGCCAAACATATGATGTTATACAAACATTTCTGCTGTGAGGCTTTCATAACTCATTCTTTCAATACATGGGAGAAGGGCTGTGTGAATCTGGCTAGGAACACGTTAGTGAGACCCTTTGGACCAAAAACAGGAAACTTGCTACATTAGCAAAAACTAATGGAGACTTGAACAGAAGGATAATCAAGTTCACTTACATACTATCTACCACACAGCAAGGCAGATACAGACATTTGGACTATGTTTTTGTTTTTTTAGGATTCAAATAGAAATCAACACATGTATTTGGTGGGAAGTTTAAATAGCTAAACTGGCTAGTGGTTGGAGATACAGAAGTGGAAGGGAGGATTTATCACTAAAAAGTAATTTATCCTTTTTTACTATGGCTTTTTAATAATGCAAATGAGGCAGTCCTTGTTTTTTAAAACTTTATTTCAATATTTGCTTTTTTTCTTCATATTTCAATATCTTAAAACAAGGGTAAAAGGGAAGAAATATAGTATCTGATAGCTTTATCAAAGTATCAAGAAAATGGACATGATCATCCCGTAGAATATGATTATTTTTGTCCTTCTAATGCAGTTGTTGACAGTAGTTCCAGCTTGTTCAATATTGTCTTATTACAGCAACTCAAATTAAAGGCTAAGTATGCAGTATTTGGTTTGCTTGTCTGGGCTCAGAAATCAAGCACGACTGGATAATTTAAGTGTAACACTTGTTAAGAAATCACAGGGCTGTTGGCCAAGATGAAAGTCAAAACAGCTTCCTGGGAGGAGCAAGTAGCAAATCATTTATATGTTCTTGCCTAGTAGAAAACTACATGCATGAATCCATGAAATTTGAGCCTTGAGGAGACTTTATCTTTTATCCAAATATTTGATGCCACAAAATTGCTTCTGGATAATGCTCAATGTATGACCACAATTGGGAGAATTTCTATTGCTAATGAAGACAGTTAAAAAGCTGTGCCCCATTTTATGACCTATTTTGCTCTAGTTAAGCAAATCATTGCAGTTAAGTAAATCATGCAGTCCTTAGATGAATCTGGCTTCCCCCAATTGCTGTCAGAATTCTGCAAGTCCTGTAAATACATGCTAATTGCAAAAAGGACGAATTTTGATCATGTGATTGTGGGGATACTGCAAGTCTTAAGTGTGAGGACTATCGTAGTTGCATGCCACTGTAACACTGGTCAATAAACAAATGGTTGTAAGTTGAGGACTACCTATAGTTCTTTTTCTTTCAGCTGAAACTGCTTCCAAAGTCACACTACTGTACACATGAAAAAAGATACTTTGCTTATGATCTGTGAACTCACAGGAAAAAGGAAAAGGGAGGGAAGAGGGCATGACTTCAGCAACCTAAATATATAGTTAAGGAATTTATCTCTGAACTGAAATGAGATAAGGAAGAAAAGGAAACCAACAAACTTTTTCCAACCTAATTGATGGAAGAATGTTCCCTCAATTCTGTTCTCTTTTGTAATTATCAGCAGAGGACCAAATATTTCAGCAAAGCTAAAGGAGTGGTAGATGTTTGTTCAAGATGGAACGAGCCCAGTCTGGGCTGCTTAACGAATTTTTATTTATGTATTTGTCAAATTAATATATATCCCTCCAAACATAATTGCTTTCTTCATTGAATTCCCCTGCATGACATGGCCAAAATAAGTGAGAAAAAAAGGTGACACGTTTGCACTAGCTTGCAAAATTCATCACTGCAACAGCTAATAGTTAACCCAGAAATGGAGCTATTACCGAGGAGGGAATGAACTGCATTCTTCAGGAACTCTGCTGGGCTTTAGGGGGGAAAATAAACACCATCCCTCCCAAGAGGTCTAAGTCTAGTGAAAACAAGGGCTAGGAGTGACATGATAGGAATATTCCAATATTTGAGGGGCTGCCACAGGGAAGACGAGGTCAACATACCGTATTTTTTGGAGTATAAGACACACCGGAGTATAAGACACACCTTAGTTTTTGGAGGGGAAAATAAGAAAAAAGCTGACTGGAGGGTGGATCAGCCTCCTGGAATATCCTCAATCAGCTGTTCCCAGAGGTGAATTTTAGCAACAGGTTTGTTGGTTGTGAACTCTATGTCTTGGTTTTTTTCAGCCTCTGAAACCTCTGTTTTAGAGGCTTTTTTTTCTGCCTTTGAAACTTCTGAAACTGTGTTTCAGAAAAAACTTTTTTTTCTGTCTCTGAAAGTCTCTGAAACAAAGCTTCAGAAAAAAAGCCTCTGAAAATTTGTTTCAAAACTCTGTTTCGGAGGCTTTTTTTCTGAAGCTCTGTTTCAGAGGCTTTTTTTTCTAAACCTCTGGAGGCTTTTTTTAGCCTCTGAAAGCTCTGTTCAAGAGGCTAGGCGGGGCTACATTCGGAGTGTAAGATGCACCCAGATTTTCACCCTCTTTTTTGGGGGAAAAAGGTGCGTCTTATACCCCGAAAAATATGGTATTCTCCAGAGCACATTAAGGCAGGACAAGCAATGGATGGAAACTAATCATCAACAGAACCAACCTAAAACTGAAGAAAAATTTACTGATACTATTAGTGATACTATTAACCAATGGAACAGCTTGCCTTCAGAATTTGTGGGTGCTCCATCACTGGAGATTTTAAAGAAGAGATAAGACAACCATGTGTATGGAATAGTAGAGGGTTTCCTGTTTGAGCAGCGGGTTGGACTAGAAGATCTCCAACTCTTGTTATTCTGTTAACTAAGCATGCTCTATATGTTTATAGACTACTAGCTGGATACCCGCTACGTATGACCATTTTTCACACTTATGACCATTGTAGCATCCCCAGGTCTTTACAATCTTTCATTGTCATCATCACCAACAAAGTATATCTGGAGAAATGTAGGCTGCTGCTGAGGCCCCGCCATGATACTGTACACCCTGCCTAACCTGTGGTAAACCTGCCCCTGCACTTTGAATGTTGGCATAAAATTTCCCTCTTTCACTTCTCTGGCTCCAAAAGATGTCATTTTTTTTAATTGAAAAAGTTTTACAAAAAACAAAGAACAATTATTCCCCCCCTCCCTTCCCCTCCCCCCCAGACTTCCCAGAACAAAATACAGGGTATAAAATCTAACAATCATACACTAAAATACAACAAAAACCATAACCATAGTCTCTCCTCTCCCTTTGCACCCTTAACTCCCCTTTCCCATTTAAACTAATACATTAATATAATACAATTCCTAGATTCACTCATAAGCTATTCGATACTTTTTAGTCTGATACTTATTTTGAATATAGTCAATCCAACTTCTCCATTCCAATATATATCTTTCTTGAGAATAGTCTTTCAAATACACAGAAATTTTAGCCATTTCTGCTAAATTCGATACTTTTAAGTGTCCATTCTTCAATTGTAGGAAAATCTTTCTTCCAATAGATGTCATTTTGAAGCATCCATTGTGCTTCCGGGCAGCAGAAAGACAGTCTTTTCCCTTTAACTGATGTTACAGTAGAAGGAACAGATTTCTCTGAACTGAGGAGGTCAGTGTAGGAAGTGAGTTGGGGCTGGGACACTATGCAGGAGAAATTCGGTTCACAATCCATTGGCTCAGTGGTGGTCGGTGATTGAAACTCATAAGGGAATCTCTTTCCCACTGCCTTGAGTTCGAAAGCAGTTCCATAGGTGGAAGGGGTAGACATTTTGGTGAGGTTGCAACGAATAGAATAGAATAGAATAGAATAGAATAGAATATTTATTGGGCCAAGTGTGATTGGACACACAAGGAATTTGTCTTGGTGCATATGCTCTCAGTGTACATAAAAGAAAAGATACCTTCGTCAAGAATCATAAGGTACAATACTTAATGATAAGTCATAGAGTACAAATAAGCAATCAAATCATATTAGGAAACAATATAAACTTTAAGGATACCAGCAACAAGGTTACAGTCATGCAGTCATAAGTGGGAGGAGATGGGTGATAGGAATGATGATAAGATTAATAGTAGTGCAGATTTAGTAAATAGTTTGACAGTGTTGAGGGAATTATTTGTTTAGCAGAGTGATGGCATTAGGGAAAAAACTGTTCTTGTGTCTAGTTGTTCCGGTGTGCAGTGCTCTATAGTATTGTTTTGAGGGTAGGAGTTGAAACAGTTTATGTCCAGGATGTGAAGGGTCTGTAAATATTTTCACAGCTCTTGACTTGTGCAGTCAGTACTGTACTGTAAGGAGCCCCAGACTGCTCCTGAATGAAGGAGTGGAACGTCTGCCAGTTTGACCTGAGATAACGGAATGTGAAGCAAGTGGCAGTTGGAACATCCCAGGTAGGGAGGGGGAGTAGAACCGCTAACTCCTTAGCATCAGAGTATGTTAATATTATACAGTATATGAATATGCAGTATATAAAATGCTAATGATCAGATGGTCATTTTGAAAAATCCTTTCTTAGTGAGCACCTAAAAGCCAAGAGGAACGTACGTGCCAAATTTCAAGTTTGTAGGTTTTACCGTTCTGGAGATTTCATGATGAGTGAGTGGATTTCGCTTTTTTTATATATATATAGATAGATTCACTCTCTTCCAGAAAGGGGAAACAAGCATATGGAGACACTGCATCTTTTTCCCCCGTTTATCATGTCCTGAAAGTAACACCGACCTCTCCTCAGTGCCTTAATTGATTAATTTACTTTTGTTGATTGCTTGTGTGTCCAATCACACTTGGCCAATAAAAAATTGTATTCTATTCTATTCCTATTTATTCCTATTCCTATTCCTATTTCCATTCCATTCCATCCCTATTCTATTCTATTCCTATTTATTTCTATTTCTATTCCTATTTCCATTCCATTCTATTCCTATTTATTTCTATTCCTATTTCCATTCCTATTTCCATTCCATTCCTATTCTATTGTATTCCTATTTATTCCTATTCCTATTCTATTCTATTCTATTCCTATTTATTTCTATTTCTATTCCTATTTCCATTCCATTCCATTCCTATTTCCATTCCATTCCATTTATATTCTATTCTATTCTATTCTTTATATTTATTTATTTATTTATTTATTTTGTCACATGGTATATATAAGCATAAGCATGAAATAACTATACAATATATAAGCATATATATAAATATGAGTATGTAATAATTATATTAATTGGATATAATGAAAGGAAACAATAGGACAGGAACAGTAGGCACGTTTGTGCTCTTATGCATGCCCCTTACAGACCTCTTAGGAATGGAGTGAGGTCAATAGTAGACAGTTTTTGGTTGAAGCTTTGGGGATTTTGGGAAGAGACCACAGAGTCAGGTAGTGTATTCCAAGCATTAACAACTCTGTTACTGAAGTGATATTTTCTGCAATCAAGATTGGAGCGGTTAAGCTTAAATCTATTGTGTGCTCGTGTATTGTTGTAATTGAAGCTGAAGTAGTCTTCGACAGGAAGGACATTGTAATAGATGATTCTATCAGTTAAACCCAGGTCTCGTAGAAGGCGGCGTAATTCTAAATTCTATTCTATTTCCATTCCCATTCCCATTCCCTATTCTATTCTCTTCTGGTCACTTTTCAAGCACATCCTTATTGCCTTGGCAAGAGATTAAAAAAGGGGGGTTGCCCTTACTGGCTCTTGAAAGATGCTCCCCCCCACCCCTGCCCTGCCCTGGCGGTCTCTCATCTGAACGCCAACCTGGTCTCTGACGATCCGTCCAGGCAGAATAGAATAGAAATAGAATAGAATAGAATTTTATTGGCCAAGTGTGATTGGACACACAAGGAATTTGTTTTGGTGCATATGCTCTCAGTGTACGTAAAAGAAAAGGAAAAAAAAATATACCTTCATCAAAGGTACAACATTTACAAATTCAACAAAACTCTCCATTTAGAGGGCGAGGACGGGTTTTGCCTTTAAATCCCCCCAACCCCCCCCCCACCCCTCCCGCGGAACCGCGCAGAACGCCTCCCCGGGTCCCCCACGAGAGAGGGCGCTCGTTCTACCTGGCTTCGCTCGGCTTCAACCGCCGATGATTGGCCCCGGCGGGTTACGGGGCTGTTTTCCGTCCGGCTGGTCGGGAGAGCTTTTCCCTTCCTCCCCACCCCCTCGGTGGGGTTTAAAAACGGAGGCCCAGCTGCTCCCGTCCTTCTCCATGGCCTGGGGAGACGAGCCAAGAGCGCGGGGTTCGCCGGTGCGCCACTCTCCAGCAGCCGCCCAGGACACAAGGCGACCCTGCTGCGCCTTTGCGGTAAGCGTGGGGGGAAAAAAGCAACCGGGCAGGTGGGAGAGAGCAAAGACCCGCAGCCTTAATTGCACTTCAGAAGGTGGGGAAGGGGGGCGCAGAGGATGGAGGCTTGCTCCTCTCCCCGCGCAGAAACCGCTCGTTGCAACAGGATAAAGCAGGGCTCTCCAACCTTGGCAACTTTAAGCCTCGTGGACTTCAACTCCCAGAGCAAAGAGCTACAACAAAGCTGGCTGAGGAACTCTGGGAGTTGAAGTCTACGAGTCTTAAAGTTGCCAAGGTTGGAGACCACCCCCACCCCGGAATAAAGCGTACCAGAACGCACAATGGATCTGCCTTCCTGGAGATAAGGAAGGAGAGGAGAGTGACGCACAACTCGAACTTCCGGTACTAGTGCGAAGCTCTTGTGAGTTTCAGCACGTACAATGGTGTGGCTGCGCTGTGGTCCTTTGCCTAGAGCTCAGACAGATTTTTTCCCGGCGGATGACTGGTCTTCCACTCTGCCTGGCTGCCCGGGTTGAGAATAGAATAGAATAGAATGGAATGGAATAGGAATGGAATACAATAAGAATAGAATAGGAATAGAATAGAAATAGACTACAATAGGAATAGAATAGGATAGAATAGGAATAGGAATAGGAATAGGATAGAATAGGGATGGGGCAGGGGCAGGGGCAGGGGCAGGGGCAGGGCAGGGCAGGGCAGAATTTTTTATTGGCTAAGTGTGATTGGACACACAAGGAATTTGTTTTGGTGCATATGCTCTCAGTGTATGTAAAAGAAAAGAAACATTCATCAAGAATCATAAGCTACAACACTTAATGATAGTCATAGGGTACAAATAAGCAATCAGGAAACAATATCAATATAAATTATAAGGATACAAGCAACAAAGTTACAGTCATACAGTCATAAGTGGAAGGAGATGGGTGGATGGGAACTATGAGAAGATTAATAGTAGTGCAGATTTAGTAAATAGTTTGACAGTTTTGACAGTCAAACTATTGACTGAGCAAGGAGGATGTTCTGTTCATTGTGGTTAGCTTGTGTTTTGCTCAATCCATTTTCTTCCTCTCTCCAAACACTGGGCCTCTTCCAATGAATTCCAAAGGTGAACTCTTTTTAACTGTAGGCAAAAAAGGGGGTCAGCTAAGTTTCTTTCAGTTGCACCATGCAAACACAGGTTGTGCTGAGACATCCAGTATTCCACTGGATTTATGCAGGATTGTTTAAAAAAAAATATGGTTGAACTATAAATTTGCTGATTAATTGCCTTTGGCCTGGATTGGATAATAACAGTACGGCATTCTATAAAACATGGTCTATTAGCTACAGGTAGTCCTCAATTTGCAGCAGTTTATTTAGTGACCATTTGAAGTAACAATGGCGCTGCAAAAAGTGACATGACTGGTTTTTTTTCACATTTACTACCGTTGCAGCATCCCCATGATCATGTGATCAAGAATTTAGACACTTGGCAAATGACTCATGGTTGCAGGGTCCCAGGGTCATGTGATCACCTTTTTGTAACCTTCTGACAAGCAAAACCAATGGAGGAAGACAGATTGATTTAACAACCGTGTTACTAACTTAACAACTGCAGTAATTCACTTAGCAACTGTGGCAAGAAAGGTTATAAAATGGGCCAAACCAACACTTAGCAAATGTCTCACCAACAGAAATTTTGGCCTCAATTGTGGTTGTCGAAGACTACCTGTACATCCTAGGCTAGTTTAGCATAGGATCAACTCCCTGTGACATCATGCTGTTGTGGGCCATGAAGTTGGATGCTGTTCACTTTTGGCAATGTTTTCCAACCTTGACAACTTGAAAATGCGTGGACTTCAACTCCCCAGCTGGGAATTACCCAGCCAGCTGGGGGATTCTGGGAGTTGAAATTCACATTTCTTCCAAGTTGCAAAGGTTAGGGAAACGCTGAATGATGGCATACTAAACTCAACTGTTGTGGCTATCTGGATATATTTGGAGAACACACAATTATGGATGCGTCTTCTGCTTCCTTGAAGAAGGTTGATTCAGAAGATAGAACAATTGTTAGGATTACAGTAGTTGCTTTTTCCCAATCCTAAATGTATATTTGCACTTTCCAACCACTCGGAGGCAGTAAAGATATACAAAAAAACTTTTGTGCCCTCAAGTGTTCATCTGGGCCTAACACAGCTGAATCATTATTTATACCTATATCCATGAATTAATCTGGTCCACTTTTGTCATCTCTAATTCTTGGCCGTATGCAAACTAATTAAACAATACTGGTCCAAAATACAGATCTTTATGGGATCTCTCTACAAACAATGCAGTCCTTTCACACACAAAAAATATGAAGTTAGATTGTCCTTTGTATAAATGTTGAAAATCATAGATGGCAATATTAGAACAAGACTGTGCATTTTAAATAGAAGATCAGTAACTCCACATCTGTTAAGCCTCTGCTGTGCTGAATACTACCGTAGCTAGGGGAAATCGTTTATTTAATCTGGCCATAAAGTGTAGGACTTCTGTCATTATGAGGTATTTAGTGTAGATCAAAGGTGTCAAACTTGTGTCATCATGGCGTTGTCACTTGACGTATCGAGACTTTTTCTCCCTTCGCTAAACCAGGTGGGACAAGAGCCAGCATGTGACGCATCTGGGCCGCGGGCCGCGAGTTTGACACCCCTGGTGTAGATTAATGAGAAAAAAAGTGAATTTCAACAACTGTAGAATCAGGCTGCAGCATAACAAAATTGAGAAAAGTGAAGGGGGTCTGAATACTTTCTGAATGCACTGTTATGTACATGCACAAATTGATCCATTGGTGCAGTGTTGGTTTTTTCAGATTCAGACCCATAACCATGTTGTAGCTGATGACCTGGGTAAGTGCTTACGCTGCTAATTTTGTAGGTGGGCGTGTACTCCTAGCTTGCTCCAATGAATTTCACATCACTGTGGAGTGAAGTTCTATAGCAAAAAGAAAAAGAAATAACTAAAAATCAGATGAAAGCAGAAACCCTTGTTTAAATCAGGGAGGTGTTTAGGAGAATTCAGGTTTGACGGCTTTGAACAGGCAGCAGTATATAGGTTTTTGGCTTCCATTTTAGAAAAATCAGCCAGAATCTTTGGAAATGACTCAGCTTTCACTGTGAAATAGTAGCTTTTGTTCTGTGGATCTGGAGTGCCACAAGTATGTGAAGGTAATTCATTGACTTTATTTGCTTATAAATGGAGACCATCCTTTGGCCTTGGTTTCTGATTCTGGCTTGTTCATTAAAAAAAGAAAAACCAGAAATGCTGAATCATTTATCACCGTGACTAGTGTTGTCTAAAGTTGTTTCTTTTTCACAGCCGTTATGTGATTGGATCATATTTTACTTCCCACATCTATAAATGTTTAAGTGGTTAGAGTGAGGAGACAGAATGAAAGACATTAAAGATTAGGCTACTTTACCTTAAAATCTGGATGAATGGTTTTTATTTTCTAAGACTTTATTAAATTTTAACAGATTGTTTAACTGTAAATACAGGAAAGTAAAATAAGGGGGGAAAAGGTGAGTCACAGAAAAAAAAAGCAAAATGGGGGGTGGTGCAGAAAAAGAAAAGAAAACTATAGAAAAAGAATAACTTCCATCCTATAACTTCAAGACAGATAAAACTATAAAATACATTCATCTTGTTCTGTAAAATTAAGCATACAGGTAATCCTCGACTCATGACCAGAGTTGAATCCAAAATTTCTGTTGCTAAGCAAGACGGTTAAGGGAGTTTTGTCCCAATTTAAGATCTACAGTTAGTAACATGGTTGTAGAGTGAATCTGGCTTCCTCATAGACTTCGTTTGTCAGAAGGTCACAAAAGTTGATCATATGATCCACTGCAACCATCATAAATATGAACCAGTTGCCAAGCATCTGAATTTTGCTCACGTGACCATGGGGCTGCTGCAACAGTCGCAAGTATGAAAAATGGTCATAAGCCACTTTTATCAGTGCCGTTGTAACTTCAAACGGACACTAAATGAATGGTTGTAATTTGAGCATTACCTGTAATACACTGTGCTTCTATACAGCCCCCCAAACTAGGGAGGGTTTTTTCTGAACCTCTTGCCGCACACAATATCCAGCTGCAGTTGGACTATCTCTTATCTGACCATTTCCTTAGCAGATTCTGTTGGCCCAGTCTCTCAAGATCTTTCCCACATACCTTTATAGACCTTTAATCCATTTGTAACTTTCTAATATCAAACTTTTAATCACCTTTTTGCTGTTTATTAAAAAAAAAAAGAAATTCTTAAACTTGCTGAAGGATCCTCTTTGGGTCGGTCACCGAGACCGTAAGTTTTGTCTTCTGACCTTTCGGATTCATGCTGGAGCCCATCTTCAGGGAACTTCTCTCTAGCAGAGCGTGTGCAGATTAGATCCTGCAACGTTATCCTGGAACACCTATGATTTGCCTTCATTCTTAAACTTGTATTTAAAACTTTGTCCATTAAGAATTGAAAGAAATTCACCCAGTGCTGTCAAATCTGTTGATCTAACAAGAAATTTCTGAAAGTGTTTAGAAAAGGAAGTGTGCGACTTTAGTATCCTTTCCAAACCACTGACTGCTTCAGCAAGATGGTTATTTCCAGAGGTTTAAGTCCACTGGAGACTGCTATCTTGTGGTCTCCTCATGAGGAGCAACTGTCTGGAGCACTTGTGGGTGATCTCAAGCCCTCTTCTTGTCTGGAGAGTTTCAAAGAGCCAGTCTTCTTGCTGGGTCTTCATTCTGCCACGATCATCATCTCCATTTTTCATAGAGCTGTCTTCAGTCTTTCATTTCTTCCTCCGGAAGTTAAAAATTTGAATGAATGTTTGGTGGGAACTAAATGTTAAGTTTTTTGTATCTCCTGGAAGCTTCCTGCTTGTCATTTTCTGAATTCTTGCCATACACAGTACTACCTCAGTACTCAAGTGCTTCAAAACTCATTAAATTTGGTATGCGATGCATTTTGACACGAGAATGTTGTTCCGGCATTTATTGTTTGTTTGGTACTTGATGCCCTACAAAAGGAAGTGGGGGACAGCTGCAGAGGGCAGACAGGAAGTCGGCCATGCTGGGAAGGTCACTGATATAAGAAAAAGGACAGATTGGAAGACCTTCCTGGCTGAAACAAAAAGTCACGTGATAAGTCACATGGTTTGTTTGATACTCATCCTTTTTAGTACTAGTCACGCCTCCTAAAACCAATTAAGAGTACCCACTTTAATAAGCAATAAAAACTACTGTTACTATGTATTGTGTATTAATCCTGATAAACAACAATAACCTCTACAAACAGAGGCTTTTTCCAAATTTATTTTCTTTTGAACATGTTCCTGATGGAGAGCTGTGTTTCAAGATGCACCTGTTTATTGAATTTGTTTCTCTGTCCAGCTCATAGAAGGAACAACCTGTTGCTTCTTCAGGTATGTTAATCTGTTAAACATTAGCAGACCTCAGTAAATTTTAGGCACACATTGACTTACTTTTTTCTTTCTTTCAGAAAAGCTGCATTTTAACCCTTTGTGAGATATTAGCATTGTGGAGCCTGTTTTGATTTTTTTGTTTTTGTTTGCTTAGCTGTAGGACCTTCCTTCCCTAAAGGATTTTCATGGTTGGACATACCTGCATGGAGAAAAAAATGGGTGAAGCTGTTGCCAGAGTAGCTAAGAAGGTGAATGAAACAGTTGAAAATCAAGCAGATTCTCTTGGTAAGTGAACCACTGTTGGATTTCCCCCCCCCCTCCCCAGAATTTAGGATGCTATTACAGGTAGTCTCAACTTACAAGCACAATTGAGGCCAAATTTTCTGTTGTTAAGTGAGACATTTGTTAAATGAATTTTGCCCCATTTAATGACCTTTCTTGCCACAGTTGTTAAATGAATCACTGTTGTTAAGTTTATGGTCACTAAATGAGCTGTTGCAAGTCGGGGACTACTTCTATATATTATGCTAAAAGCAGTGTTCAAACTTGGAAACTGGCTGGGGAATTGTGGGAGTTGAAGATCACACATCTTAGAGAAACACTGAGCTAGAAGGCCCAGTACTGATTACAGCAAGTTAATGGCTTTTCAGGAGACATTCTCAATCGATTCCTAAAAATGAGAGAATTCCTGTCCATTCTCCTAGAAGTGCCAAGAATTGAGCCTGTAATTAGGTGTATCATACTTATACCAAGCTCTACCCTCAAACTGGTTTTCTAAAATAACAATGGGGAAGGGAAGGGTATCACTAGACCAGATGTTCTGGTCCATCACAAGCCAGTCAAGTCTCCAACAGAGAAGAGAGTTCTGATTGGGTTTTCAAGACCTATCAGTAGATAGCTCATATCACAGCGTAACAACTCCAGACATGCATATATATCTGTTATGGCGAATCTATGCCACGCGTGCCCGAAATGGCACACAGAGCCATGTCGCCTGACACAGGCGGTGTCACTTGTTCCTCTTCTGGGTTTCTGGCTCACATGTGCGCACAATGATCAGCTGGCCTCTTCGCATGTAGCAGTGCGGAAACTAGAAGATCTTATAGTTGGTTTTTTGTTTTCCTGCATGAGTATGCACACCGGCCAGCTGATCGTCATGTGTGCATGCGCGCCAGAAACCCGGAAGAGTAGCTGGCTGAAACCGGAGGTTTAGTAGCTGAAACCGGAAGTTCATTTTTTGGGTGCGTGCATGAGCCCTGGGCAGCTCCTCTTCTGGGTTGTGGCCCAGGTACGAGCGCTCCCTTTTCGGCACTTGGTGCTGAAAAGGTTCGCCATCACTGATATATATCTTAGCGTGCATATGACTGCAACCTCACATCATATTAAATTTTAAACCATGACTGATTGCAAACCAGGATTGTACAATATACCAAGTCAAAGGCAAACTTACTACATTATGACTTGGTTCTCATATCACACCACGTCCTGGATTGTTTAACCATCGTTTGTTGAGCAAACTACAGTTCACTGGATTTGAACAAGAAATCGTATAGACCAGAATGTACAGATCAATGTGGATGTTGATCTGTACTGTCCTAGATCAAAAAAGCAAACTACAGTATGGCAATACTGTACGTTATTAAAGAGGATAAGGATAATTTTGCACAATGAAAACAAATTACCCTTGTAATTAAGGAATAGATCCAAGATACAATGTAAGTTATCTGTTTTTGAAAAGTGTTCTAAAAATCAGAGAACATGGCATAATACATTGCTATCTGGACTAGATGTAATGATAAGCTTAGGGAATGAATTTATTTTATATTTTTATCTACAGTTATTAAGTTTTGTTAATTTTTGTTCTTTTATCACAACTTATTTTAATCACTGTAATACATCAATATATTTCCTTCACTGTATACTCATAATCATCATAATTACTTTATAATCATTATTTCTGCTGTTGATGTAGGATGTTTTTGTATTTCACCATTAAAAATAATTTTTATTATTAAAAGATTAAAATGTTTTGAAAGTGGCCCAGAAGCGTGACTGGCAATGCATACAGCAACTTTATTTTGGCAGGTTTGTCTTGTAAATAATCTTGTTGCTGTATTTTGCACTAGCTACAGCACGGATGTCAAACTCACCATTGCCGTCACGTGTCATTTTGCGACGTTTTCCCCCTTTGCGGAGCTGGGGTGGGCGTGGCCTGTGCATGACGCATGCAGCCCTCCAGTTTGATACCACTGAGTTACAACTTTCAGGTTGTAGGCAGCCCATATAAAATATGTCACAATAGACTCTAAGGCATGACTGCTGATGTCACAGCATCTTTGAGAGGAGCACAGTCCTTTCCTGAGTCTTGAGGATAGTGTCATTGAGGTGTGCAGAAGTCTACTGACCGCCAGAAACTCTATCATTGTGAGTATTGATCTGAGCTGAGTTTTATTCAGAACTGCACTGGGTCCTTATTAACTTCAGACACTGGCCCAGAACTTCTGATCAATGGAGTGTAGAAATAGCTGAGAATTTAATGTTCCAACTAATTAAAAATGGAGATTTTAAACTAAAAGTCCAGGTACATTAAGTTAAGTATTGTTTAATCCAGAAAGCATGCTAAGCTATAATGGCTTTTGTTAGATTTTGGCTAGAAAAATAGGGGCTACCTTTGGTAGGAAGGTAACAGTGTTCCGTGTGCCTTTGGCATTTAGTCATGCCGGCCACATGACCATGGAGACGTCTTTGGACAGCGCTGGCTCTTTGGCTTTGAAATGGAGATAAGCACCGTCCCCTAGAGTCGGGAACGACTAGCACATATGTGCGAGCGGAATCTTTACCTTTACCTAAGGGCTGTAAATTCATCTGTGATGATTTGTAGACCAGCGCAGGTGGTATAGCATATCGAATAAACAACCTTTAACTCATCTCTGGTTAAACAAACCAGTAATTATAAACAATCATTTTAAATATAGATAGTTCTTGACTGTGACCATTCAAAGTTATTTTATTTATTTATTTATTATTTAAATTTGTATACCGCCCTTCTCCCGGAGGACTCAGGGCGGTTCACAGCCAAGTAAAAATACAATACTATAAATACAAATTAAAATACAATTAAAAAACTTATTAAAATTGGCCAGAATTAAAATTTAGAGCTAAAACCCATTAAAACCCATTAAAACACTAACCCAGTCCAGCGCAGATGAATAAGTAAGTTTTAAGCTCGCGGCGAAAGGTTCGGAGGTCCGGAAGTTGACGAAGTCCTGGGGGGAGTTCGTTCCAGAGGGCGGGGGCCCCCACAGAGAAGGCCCTTCCCCTGGGTGTCGCCAGACGACACTGTCGCTGATGGCACCCTGAGGAGCCCTCTCTGTGAGAGCGCACGGGTCGGTGAGAGGTATTCGGTAGCAGCAGGCGGTCCCGTAAGTATCGGCCCTATGCCATGGGCGCTTTAAAGACATTCACCAACACCTTGAAGCGCACCCGGAAGGCCACAGGTAGCCAGTGCAGCCGGCGCAGGATAGGTGTCACTCGGGAGCCACGAGGGGCTCCCTCTATCACCCGCGCAGCTGCATTCTGGACTAACTGTAGCCTCCGGATGCCCTCAAGGAGCCCCATGTAGAGAGCATTGCAGTAGTCAGGCGAGGCGTCACAGGCGTGAGTGACTGTGCACAAGGCATCCCGGTCTAGAAAGGCGCAATTGGCACCAGGCGAACCTGGTGGAAAGCTCTCCTGGAGCGGCCGTCAAATGGTCTTCAAAGACAGCCGTTCATCCAGGAGAACGCCCAAATTGCGCACCCTCCATCGGGCCAATGACTCGCTCCCGACAGTCAGCCGCGGACTCAGCTGACTGTGCGGGATGCGGCATCCACAGCCACTCCGTCTTGGAGGATTGAGCTTGAGCCTGTTTCTCCCCATCCAGACCCGTCTGACTTCCAAACACGGGACAGCACTTGATGGCTTCATTGGGGTGGCCCGGTGTGGAAAATACAGCTGGGTGTCATCAGCGTACAGCTGGTACCTCACACGAAGCCACTGATGATCTCACCCAGCGGCTTCATATAGATGTTGAACAGAAGGCGAGAGAATCGACCCTGCGGCACCCACAAGTGAGGCGCCGGGTGACCTCTGCCCCGTCAACACCGTCTGCGACGGTCGGAGAGATAGGAGGAGAACCACCGATGCGGTGCCTCCCACTCCCAATCCCCCAACCGGCGCAGCAGGATACCATGGTCGATGGTATCGAAAGCCGCTGAGAGGTCTAATAGGACCAGGGCAGAGGAATAACCTCATCCCTGGCCCTCCAGAGATCATCCACCAACGCGACCAAAGCCGCCTCAGTGCTGTAACCGGCCGCAAGCCGGACTGGAACGGGTCCAGATAGACAGTTTCCTCCAGGTGCAGGGGGAACTGATATGCCACCATACTCTCTACAACCTTCGCCGCGAAGCGAAGGTTGGAGACTGGACGATAATTACCTAAAACAGCCGGGTCCAGGGGAGGCTTCTTGAGGAGGGCCTCACCACGCCTCTTTCAAGGCGGCCGGAAAGACTCCTCCAACAAGGAAGCACTGTAATCCCTGAGCCAGCCTTGTGTCACCTCCTGAGTGGCCAGCACCAGCCAGGAGGGGCACGGGTCCAGTAAACATGTGGTGGCATTCAATCTACCCAGCAACCTGTCCATGTCCTCGGGAGTCACAGGGTCAAACTCATCCCACACAACATCACCAAGACCGCCTCAGACGCCCCGTCCGAATCGCTGCAATCTTGGTCCAGACCGTCCTTCAGCTGAACGATTTTATCGTATAGATAACCGTTAAACTCCTCAGCACGTCCCTGCAGCGGGTCATCCCGCCCCTGGTGAAGGAGGGAGCGGGTCACCAAACAGGGCAGCTGGGCGGTTATCTGCCGACGCAATGAGGGAGGAGGCGAGCAACGCCGCTTCCCTCAGTGCCACTAGGTAGGTCCTAGTATAGGATCTAACTAGTGTCCGATCAGCCTCTGAACGGCTGGACCTCCAGGAACTCTCTAGGCGCCTTCTCCGCGTTCATCCCCCTCAGCTCCTCGGAGAACCAAGGAGCCGGTTGGGATCTACGCCGGGTCAGAGGCCGCAAAGGCACGACACGGTCTAAGGCCCCAGCCGCAGCCCGTTCCCAGGCTGCAGCTAGTTCCTCTGCCGTGCCGTGAGCCAGACCCTCAGGAAATGGCCCAAGCTCCGTCCGGAACCTCTCTGGGTCCATCAGGCGCCTGGGACGGTACCAACGTAATGGTTCCGTCTCCCTGCGGTGTTGGGTAGCGGTCAGAAAGTCCAGGCGAAGGAGAGAGTGATCTGACCATGACAAAGGTTCAATGACTATTTCCTTTAAGTCCAGATCTCTCAAGTTATGATGGACCATTGTCTTCCTATCCATGTTTGTAAGCTTTTTGAATGGATATATTTGGCTAATGCAAAGGTTTCTTTGGCCCAGTTCTGTAGGGTCCAGAGTGGCGCAGGCTGCTAAACAGCCTGTTATTAACAACAGCTGCCTGCAATTATTGCAGGTTCAAGTCCCACCAGGCCCAAGGTTGACTCAGCCTTCCATCCTTTATAAGGTAGGTAAAATGAGGACCCAGATTGTTGGAGGCAATAAGTTGACTTTGTATATAATATACAAATAGGATGAAGACTATTGCTTAACATAGTGTAAGCCGCCCTGAGTCTTCGGAGAAGGGCGGGGTATAAATGTAAATAAATAAATAAATAAATAAAAATAATTCTTCTTATCTGCTTACTTACTTTATATGGTGCTTTCACTGTCACTTCAATGGACGTCTCTTTTATCCCCTCAATCTATTTTAGAAGTAGGTTGTGCTGTGAGAGTCTGTGATCTTTATTTTTATTTTTAATGTTTTATTGATTTTATTATAACTTATTTGATTGAGCTAGCCAGCATTGTTGAGAATCAGGCAACATACAAGTTTATTGTATAATAACAATAATGAGGATTCGATATTTGGATTAAAATGCCAAATGCAATCTAAATGACTGTCTGACTGTGCAACCAACCGTCGTAATAATATTGTCTTTTAGATTCTGCAGATTATAAAAGATTATCCTAAATTACTGAAGGAAATGAACCATTAGGTCGTGAATGTTTTTAATCAATTTTATGGCTTCTAAATGATCATAGCTGGCATACGATCTGGGGAAAAAAGTACATCTGTTTTAAAGAATTGGAGGCCAGTACTACATTTGCACCCCCAAATTTTCTAAAACTCAATTTCATTGAGGGACTCATCAGGGTTGTGTTTGCCTTGGGGGGCCAGGGGGTGTGGCCAAGGTGGGCATGGCCAGCTCTATTTCACTCATTGAAGTTCCATTTTCAGCTGCAACAGCCTCCTGCAGCTCTCTGTCAGCAAAAATAGAGCCTGAGGAGCCTGCAGGAGGCCATCGTGGCCAAAAACATAGCCCCGGCAGGTCGTGCGTGACCTCAAGCTCCATTTTTTCTGGCAGAGGGCTGCAGGAGGCTGTCGTGGCCGAAAACGGAGCCCGGGTGAGCCTCACGCGGCCTCACCAGGTTCCGTTTTTGCTGGCAAAGGCACAGCGGTCCTTTGCGGTTTCCAGGGTGGCCCTGCGGGCCAGATCTAAGCACTCTACGGGTCGAATCCAGGCCGAGGGCCTTGAGTTTGATATCCCTGTTCTAAAGCATCTTTTTGGAATTGAATTCAAAGTCATGTACAGTTTGGATAGTATCCCATTTGGCAGCGTATTTCTGAATAGTAATTGCTGGGAATATAGCCAAGGGAGTGCTATTTTTAAGTCAGGTATGACTGTCTACAACGGTAAATGAATATGTCTCATATGTTGACTTGGTTATTTATTTATTTATTTATTTATTTATTTATTTGATTTTTATACCGCCCTTCTCCCGAAGGACTCAGGGCGGTGTACAGGCAGAATAAAACCAACAAAGAACAATATACAATATACAAAATTAAAATCAGTTAAAAACTTATTAAATGAGCCTGAAAAATTTAAGAAATTTACCATAAAACCAATAACCCCATTAAAATTGCTAAAAATTTAAGTTTAAAATTTCATTCAAGCCAGCCCCGCGCGAATAAAGAGATATGTTTTCAGTTCGCGACGGAATGTCCGAAGGTCAGATATCTGGCGTAAGCCCGGGGGGAGTTCGTTCCAGAGTGTGGGGGCCCCCACAGAGAAGGCCCGTCCCCTGGGGGCCGCCAGCCGACATTGTTTGGCGGATGGCACCCTGAGGAGTCCCTCTCTGTGAGAGCGTACGGGTCGGTGGGAGGCATGTGGTAGCAGTAGGCGGTCCCGTAAGTACCCAGGTCCTAAGCCATGGAGCGCCTTAAAGGTCGTGACTAACACCTTAAAGTGCACCCGAGAGGCCACAGGTAGCCAGTGCAGCCTGCGCAGGAGAGGTGTTACATGGGAGCTGCGTGCAGCTCCCTCTATCACCCGCGCGGCTGCGTTCTGGACTAACTGAAGCCTCCGGACGCACTTCAAGGGGAGCCCCATGTAGAGAGCATTACAGCATTATGTAGGTAGTCCTGTAATGTATGAGCATTATGTAGGTAGTCCTCAATTTATAACCAATCATTCCCAACTGAAATTATGATGTGGCTGAGAAACATAGACTTAGGACCTGTGCCTGAAGTTATGGCTGTTGCAGGGCCCACAAAGACCCATGACCAAAATTTGGGGCTTTGGCAGCCTGCCCACACTTATCTTTGTAGGGGCGCTGCAGTTCTCCCCACCCATCTATCTCCCCCCTGATCTATGCTCTTTTGACCACTCTGAATAGCAGCCCTCAGCAGCAGCAGTGGCTCTGGGGATGGTGTGGGGGCAGTGCAGTTGGAAACCTCTATTTCAGCCCCCAGTGCCAGCACTGTTACTGATGAGTGCCATTGTGTAAGGCAGCCAAAAGGTGTTAGTTGGAAAGGGGGAGGGGACAGAGATAGACAATGGAGGGAACTGCCCAGGAATTCTAAATGCTCCTTGGTCAGATGAGGGGGGCTGAGGTTTCTTGGGTGTGATAGCTTTGTGCTGCACTGCTGGGCCAGGCTGGGATAGCTGAGACTTCCAGAGGTAGCTGAGGCTTTTGTTGTGGTCCGCCAGCAGTCTCCGGAGCTGGCAATGGAGTCAGACAGTGATGAGGCTGAGGAAGAACATAGGCTGGGGAAGGCCCGGATGACGGCTCTATGTCAGAGGCAGAGATGGGGCCAGGGCCATCTGGGAGTGATGTGCAGACTCCGGAGCCTCCAGAGGCTGACAGTAGTGAGGCAGAGGAACAGGAGGAGCCTGTTCCTAATGCACGCATGAGAAGAGCTGCCAGAAGGCAAGAGCAGCTAAAACAAAGAGGACAACTTGGGAGTAGGGCGAAGAGATGATTGGCCCCTCCCATAAGGCTTAAAAGACCAGCAACGGCGTTTGGGCTCTTTTCCAAAAAAACAACGTTGATAGCTTTGTCTTGCTGCATTTGTTTTTGTCCGCGTCTTCTGCTTCTGAACTTTTGCCAAGAAAAGCCTTTGGCAGTTTGCTTAATTAGACTAAGATTGGTGATAAGACTGAAGAATTGTATTAGGAAGAATTTGCTTTGATTTAGTTTGGACTACGCTGAGAATGAGTTTAATTCTCAGCTGTTCTAATAAAGTCTATTTGTTTTCGACCTGATTGCGTCTAATAATACCTACTTGGGCCTGGGTCACAACAGCTTTGTGCAGTACTTCAGCAGCCCTCCCTCCAAATTATATGCAGCCTGGACCGCCCCACCCAAACAGGCACCCTTGCATGCCCTACCTAATATGTCCTCTGCTTAACCCACAATTCTCGTTTAACAATGGGATTAATGAGTGCTGGCATTGTGGTCACTAATTGGGATAGTCTCAGGGTGACTGCATCACTCAGTGACCAAAATTGTTGTTGTAAGTTGAGGACTACCTGTGTTCAGACAGATAGTCCTCGACTTATGACTGCAATGGAGTCTACTATTACAATATTAAGTCATTGCAGTTATTAAGCCAATCACCCATATGATCAACTCACTCAGCGACCACTGTCCTGGCCCTCTCAGGCACAGATGCAAAGTGAATAGCAATAGCTGTCAACCCTGAAGCGAAGCCATCTTGTGCTGCCTCATAGTTGCCACAAAGCCTGAGACGGGGAAGGGAGGGGCGAAGTAGATGGCCCAGCTAACCTCCAAAACAAATTTTTTTCCTGTGGGAACCCAGGTAACAGGTGGCTGTTGAAGGAGAGGAGTGACCAAGCAGCCTGCCAGCTATATTCATTGGACAATGTGACCGGTGACATATGGGAGGGGGGACTTTTGCTTTTTTACTTAGGTGAAAACCACAAGAAGTTTTAGAGTTGGTTTTCACCGGTTGTGCCGATATAATGTATCCAATAAACATGTTCTTTGATGAATCTACCTGCCTCGGAGTTCTGCTTTCAGTGGGTGCATTACTCAGAAGGCTAACGATAGCACTTATATACTGCTTCCCAGTGTTTTACAGCCCTCTCTAAGCGGTTTTGCAGAGTCAGCCTATTGCCCCCAACAATCTGGGTCCTCATTTTACCAACTTCAGAAGGATGGAAGGCTGAGTCAAGCTTGAGCCATTGAGAATCGAACTGCCAAACCTGCAGAAGTAACCTGTAGTGCTGCATTCTAACCACTGCGTCACCATGGTTCATAAATTGAAAGAGCTGCTTGCTGAAAAAGGCCAGAAAATTCCTCCCTGGGCACAGAACAGGCAGGCTGGGCTAGAGAAAAGAAGTTTGGATCCTGATGATCTGATCCAGCATGCTTTCTCCCCTCCCTAACCTTTTTGTGTGACAGAGGGTTAGGAAATCTTTCTAGCCCAGAATATGGAAAGATGGCAGTGCACTATGTGGAGAAATCTCCACTATGTGGAGAAAAAACAAAATCGTTGTGACTTTCCCTGCTAGTTTCCCCGTTGATTCTCTGAGGAAGCCAGCAGGTAAGATTGCAAATGGCAACCACATGATCATGAACAGTTTGTCAACCTGTTGTAGGTACGAATCGGTTGCCAAGGGCCCTGGTCGCAAGCCCTTGACTTCGTTGCAACATCCGTAACTTTGGGCATCGGTTGTAAGTTCTTTCGTTCAGTGCCATCATAATTTCAAACGGCCGCTTGAACGAACAGTTGTAAGTTGAGGACTGCTCGTGCTAAATGAGTGGATTGAGAGATGGACAATACTTTAAAAACAACCCTTTTTAGATCCCACCTTTTGTCAGCGTCAAAAGTGCTACAGCATCAGTTGCTCTCGGAGTCCATTAAGAACAAACATCTAAGTTATTCTGCTTGGGACTCCAGAAGGTGGAGTAGTTTCCCAGTAAATCAGGAAACATATTGAAAATGTTGGCAAGAAAAATATCAAAATTGAAGCATGCTTGAAGATACAATTATATCCTATTCTCTCTGCCTCTGGGTTTTTGGAGGTTTTTTGGGGGGATATGTTTCAATTGAATATTTCATTTAGAAATATTCAAAGTTTTCTTCATTGCAAAATAGGTGTCCTCTCTCTCTGTCTCTCTGTCTGTCTCCCTCCCTCTCTGTCTCTCTGTCTGTCTCCCTCCCTCTCCCTCTCCCCCCCCCCACATGCCCATAAATAATTATTCTGAAAGTGCTGTTCTGGGCAGTCGTTAAGTTTGGTTGAGAAGCCAGTCAAAGTAATTCTGCTCCAAAGTCAAAGTATCCTCTCACTATTACTCTTGAGAAACAGCTAGCGAGCTCATCACTCAAAACCAACACCAAAGGGAAGCAAAACCCTTGTAGGAATACCACTGAAAGTATTCTTGAGTATAGCATAGTAATCCTTGAATTAGGACCACAACTAGCTATAAGCACTGCTCCCTATAGTCAGCAACAACTAGCAGAGTAAATTCCGCAGGGACTCCTTATAGTAACTGATATTAGAATGGGTTGGACAGTGGGCTTATTCGCACAATGAGGTTTTATAACATCTTGAAATTATAAAAAAAAAGTTTTATGGATTTAGATAAGGGATAGGATGTTGTGATGCTTAACTTTAACAGGGGTTGAAGAGTTATTAAATCTGTTTATATTTGTGATGATATGGTCATGTGACCGGTATCTGTGGTCATGTGACCGGATGACTAAACGCCGAAGGCGCATGGAGCACTGTTACCTTCCCACCAAAGGTGGTCCCTATTTTTCGGCTTGCATTTTTTACATGCTTTTGAACTGCTAGGTTGACAGAAGCTGGGACAAGTAACAGGAGCTCACTCTGTTATGCAGAGCTAGGGATTTGAACCGCTGAACTGCCGACCTGATCGACAAGCTCAGTGTCTTAGCCACTGAGCCACCGCATCCTTAGAGCATTGATCCTTTGAGCTTGAAGTTTCCTAGGAATATCTCAAGTAGCCAAGAGAACAACAAATGGATTTTATCTATAGGGAGCTGAGTGACTGATGTTACTGAAAGAAAACAGGCAATGAAGTTGGAGAGAAGAAGAAGGAGGTATTATTGATGATCCCAGCAGAGCAACACAGATTGGCCAGTGAAAAATTGGACAGTGAGAGAAAGATGCTATTGTGGATGGATAAATAATGGAGCAGCAGAGCGCAGTAAATCAATTCAGCTGCTGGCTTTCCAAAAAGGTTTAGAAAAACAGAAATTTTATATTATATATTATATTATATTTATTCGATTTTTATACCGCCCTTCTCCCGAAGGACTCAGGGCGGTGTACAGCCAAATAAAAAAGCACAATATATACATTAAAACAAGACTAAAACAAAACATATTACAAAATGGCCAAAAATTTAAAAAATTTAAAACATTAAAATAGTTTAAAACCCTAAAATATAAATAACCCCAGTTAAAATTTAATAAAACATCTAGGCCAGTCCCGCTTGAATAAACAGGTGCGTTTTCAGCCTCTCCTCCTCCTCCTCCCTTTAGAAGGTTTAGAATAACAAGAGGTAGAAGGGACCTTGGAGGTCTTCTAGTCCAACTCCCTGCCCAGGCAGGAAAACCTACACCACTTCAGACAAATGGTTATTCAACATCTTCTTAAAAACTTCCAGTGTTGGAGCATTCACAACTTCTAGAGGCAAGCTGTTCCACTGATTAATTGTTCTGTCAGGAAATTTCTCCTTAGTTCTAAGTTGCTTCTCTCCTTGATTAGTTTCCACCCATTGCTTCTTGTTCTACCCTCAGGTGCTTTGGAGAATACTTTGACTCCCTCTTCTTTGTGGCAGCCCCTGAGATATTGGAACACTGCTATCATGTCTCCCCTAGTCCTTCTTTTCATTAAACTAGACATACCCAGTTCCTGCAACCATTCTTCATATGTTTTAGCCTCCAGTCCCCTAGTCATCTTTGTTATTCTTTGCACTCTTTCTAGAGTCTCCACATCTTTTTTACATGGTGGCGACCAAAACTGAATGCAGTATTCCAAGTGTCGCCTTACCAAGGCATTATAAAGTGGCATTAACACTTTAAGGTGCTTTAAGTGTTAAGTTCGGGAAGTAACGCGGCTGGAGACCAGGGTAGTGACAACAGCTCTTTAATATATGGTGAACCCAGCAATCAGGCTGGGGAAAAACCTCTCCTTATATACAGTCTAACCGGCGGCTTCAACCAATCAGCAACGTGCTTGTTTCCCGCCAAAATATTTAAAGATACATTACACTCCTTCCCTCCCAGAAAACACTTTACCCCTATTTACATGATATTTACATATTATTTTTCAACGTAATCACGCAAATAGACTGGGCGTCTCCTGACTCTTTCGGACCTGCGCAGTTCATTCCCTGGGAGTGGGTTGAGCTGACCGGAGGGGCTGTTTGCTCCTCTCAGCTCCTCCTCTAGGCCATCCGGCCCTGGATTATTTGCAGAGTCGTCCCTGCTGTTTTCTATTGGAACCTGTTGGCGTCGCTGGACCTCCGGGAACTCAGATAAGTCCTGCGATTTTCCCGGGTTTGAGTCAGCTGTGGATTCAAACATTGTATAGTCAGGGCCTGTTTCGTCTAGTTCGGATTGTTCGGCTATGCGTTTTCGTATTTGGTCTATGTGGCGCCTCCATACTCGGCCGTCTTTTAACTCCACCAAGTATGATTTTGGACCTGTTGTGTTTAGGATTTGTCCTGCTACCCAGATTGGGCCTTCACCATAGTTGTGTGCCCACACTTGGTCGCCTATTTCCATCCCATCGCATCTTTCCATCGCGTGTCATCGAATGGCCCCTGGTGGCCTGGCTTGCTCCATCGTATTTTCCTTTGTGGCCTTATGGCCTGGCTTGCTCCATTTTATTTCCGCCCCCCCCTATCCCGGACCATGGGTCATCTAAACTGGGCGGTCATGCATGTCCATCTGCGGGATGGAGTGGATTGGACTGGATTGGACTAGCTTGGACTGGTCTAGGGACTTGGGCAGACCGCTAGCCACGTCTACCTGATTAAGATCTATTGTAGAACTGCTCCCCATAGGCACGCTATGGAGACTGTCGGCCTGTCTGTTTCCTGTTTTGTCATCGCTATCCGGTTCCTACTCCATTTGTCCTTTGACCAACTGGACTCCCGCTGGAAGACTCACCATTTCTATTACTTTGGGATTTTACCATCTTAGCATCCCTCGCCGATTCGCACTTTCCTATGCGCTACACTGCACGTGAACTCTTGCGCCTAGGTGCCCCGCCGCAGGAATGGCCCATACCGCTACCAAGGGCCGCCCTCAATGCGGGGCCTTGGGACCCACAGAGGTGGCATGCGAGAAGAAAGAGCCTTTGGGGGTTTTTAGACAGGGCATTTTTAAGGGGTGGGAGGGGTAGGGCGGGTGATGGGGGTAGCCCGTCCGAGGGAAACCAGTTCCAGCGCATGCTCGTGGCGATTATCAAATGGGTTCGGAGGTTATGGGGGAGGTGTTCTTTTGTGTGAGGGTGAGGCTATTGGCACGGTAAGTGGGAGGGGCAGATATGGCGGAAGGGGGGGATCGTATCGACATAGGGGTCACGCGCTCGATGTATGCAGGCGATCGCGTGCCCCGATCCCCCTAACTTTACCCGTTCCCCGGATGGTCAGGACCCTCAGAGCCTGGGCCTTCGGCTGATGTTATGCAACCCACGGGCCGTGGGCCACAAGGCCCCTAATACATGATCTAATTCAGGGGTGCCGGATATTATAGGCGCACGGAGACCTGGTTGGGCAATGAAGGTGTGCCCTGGTCGAGATGTGCCCACCGGGTTTCCTTGCATCCCATCAGCCGAGGGCCCAGGGTAGGGGTGGAGGGGTGGCGGTTGTGATCAAAGAGAGTCTAGAGCCGAGGGAGACCACTGTACCTCAGATAGCCGGGTGTGAATCCCTCTTTGTGAGGTGGGGTCATAGATGTCAGATGGGCTTGCTGGTCGCGTACCTGGCTCCTTGCTGCGTGACAGCTGCCCTGCCCGAGCTCCTAGAGGTGCTTGCCGGGGTGGCGGTGGAGACCCCCAGACTTTTAGTCATGGGGGACTTTAACCTGCCATCTGCCGGCTCGTCATCGACGGTAGCTCGGGAGTTCTTGGCTTCCATGACGGCCTTGGACCTGACTCAAGTAGTGGATGGCCCCACTCACATCGGGGGTGGCACACTAGACCTGATTTATGTCTCTGGTCAGTGGTTGAGAGATCTGGACTTAAAGGAAATAGTCATTGAACCTTTGTCATGGTCAGATCACTCTCTCCTTCGCCTGGACTTTCTGACCGCTACCCAACACCGCAGGGAGACGGAACCATTACGTTGGTACCGTCCCAGGCGCCTGATGGACCCAGAGAGGTTCCGGACGGAGCTTGGGCCATTTCCTGAGGGTCTGGCTCACGGCACGGCAGAGGAACTAGCTGCAGCCTGGGAACGGGCTGCGGCTGGGGCTTTAGACCGTGTGCCCTTTGCCCTCTGACCCGGCGCAGATCCCAACCGCCCTTGGTTCTCCGAGGAGCTGAGGGGATGAAACGCCGGAGAAGACGCCTAGAGAGTTCCTGGAGGTCCAGCCGCTCAGAGGCTGATCGGACACTAGTTAGATCCTATACTAGGACCTACCTAGTGGCACTGAGGGAAGCGAGGCGCTACGCCTCCCTCATTGCGCCGGCAGATAACCGCCCAGCTGCCCTGTTTGGTGACCCGCCTCCTCCTTCACCAGGGGAGCGGGATGACCCGCTGCAGGACGTGCTGAGGAGTTTAACGGTTATCTATACGATAAAATCGCTCAGCTGAAGGACGGTCTGGACCAAGATTGCAGCGATTCGGACGGGACGCCTGAGGCGGTCTTGGTGATGTTGTGTGGGATGAGTTTGACCCTGTGACTCCGAGGACATGGACAGGTTGCTGGGTAGATTGAATGCCACCACATGTTTACTGGACCTGCCTCCTGGCTGGTGCTGGCCACTCAGGAGGTGACACGAGGCTGGCTCCAGGGATTACGAGTGCTTCCTTGTTGGAGGGAGTCTTTCCGGCCGCCTTGAAAGAGGCGGTGGTGAGGCCCTCCTCAAGAAGCCTTCCTGACCCGCTGTTTTAGGTAATTATCGTCCAGTCTCCAACCCGCCGGCGAAGGTTGTAGAGAGTATGGTGGCATATCAGTTCCCCTGCACCTGGAGGAAACTGTCTATCTGGACCCGTTCCAGTCCGGCTTCCGCCCGTTACAGCACTGAGACGGCTTTGGTCGCGTTGGTGGATGATCTCTGGAGGGCCAGGATAGGGGTTATTCCTCTGCCCTGGTCCTATTAGACCTCTCAGCGGCTTTCGATACCATCGACCATGGTATCCTGCTGCGCCGGTTGGGGGATTGGGAGTGGAGGCACCGCTTATCGGTGGTTCTCCTCCCATCTCTCCGACCGGTCGCAGACGGTGTTGACGGGGCAGAGGTCGACCCGGCGCCTCACTTGTGGGTGCCGAGGGTCGATTCTCGCCCTTCTGTTCAACATCTATGAAGCCGCTGGGTGAGATCATCAGTGGCTTCGTGTGAGGTACCAGCTGTACGCTGATGACACCCAGCTGTATTTTTTCCACACCGGGCCACCCCAATGAAGCCATCAAGTGCTGTCCCGGTGTTTGGAAGCCGACGGGTCTGGATGGGGAGGAACAGGCTCAAGCTCAATCCTCCAAGACGGAGTGGCTGTGGATGCCGGCATCCCGGTACAGTCAGCTGAGTCCGCGGCTGACTGTCGGGAGCGAGTCATTGGCCCCGATGGAGAGGGTGCGCAATTTGGGCGTTCTCCTGGATGAACGGCTGTCTTTTGAAGACCATTTGACAGCCGTCTCCAGGAGAGCTTTCCACCAGGTCCGCCTGGTGCGCCAATTGCGCCCCTTTCTAGACCGGGATGCCTTGTGCACAGTCACTCACGCCCTCGTGACGTCTCGTCTGGACTACTGCAATGCTCTCTACATGGGGCTCCCCTTGAGGGGCATCCGGAGGCTACAGTTAGTCCAGAATGCAGCTGCGCGGGTGATTGAGGGAGCCCCTCGTGGCTCCCAAGTGACACCTATCCTGCGCCGGCTGCACTGGCTACCTGTGGCCTTCCAGGTGCGCTTCAAGGTGTTGGTGAATGTCTTTAAAGCGCTCCATGGCATAGGGCCGGGATACTTACGGGACCGCCTGCTGCTACCGAATACCTCTCACCGACCCGTGCGCCCCCACGGAGAGGGGCTCCTCAGGGTGCCACGGGCGCGACAGTGTCGTCTGGCGACACCCAGGGGAAGGGCCTTCTCTGTGGGGGCTCCCGCCCTCTGGAACGACCTCCCCCCAGGACTTCGTCAACTTCCGGACCTCCAAACCTTTCGCCGCGAGCTTAAAACTTACTTATTCATCTGCGCTGGACTGGGTTAGTGTTTTAATGGGTTTTAATGGGTTTTAGCTCTAAATTTTAATTCTGGCCAATTTTAATAAGTTTCTTAATTGTATTTTAATTTGTATTTATAGTATTGTATTTTTACTTGGCTGTGAACCGCCCTGAGTCCTCCGGGAGAAGGGCGGTATACAAATTTAAATAATAAATAAAATAATAAATAATAAATAAATCCCTCTTGTTTTTTCAAGTCCCCCCTTGTAACCCTCCGGTGTATAGTTTGGATTTAAACGGTCTAGGGGGCACCTGAGCTTTCGGCCCATTAATAATTCTGCTGGGCTTCTGCCGGTTGTGACACAGGGGGTTCTATGTTGGACGGCCAGGAAAACATCGATTTTTGTTTGCCAGTCGCCTGGCTTGATTCTGGACAATGCCTCTTTTGCGCTTTGGACGAAACGCTCTGCAAGGCCATTCGTCGCAGGGTGGAAAGGCGCCGAGAGGGCATGTCGGATGCCCTCTTCTGCCAAGTACTCCTCAAACTGGGTTGCCGTGAATTGCGGGCCGTTGTCGGAAACTAGTGTGTCGGGCAACCCATGGGTTACAAATAGGTGCCGTAGGACTGAGATCACGGCCTCGGCTGTCATGGATCTCATGAGAATGATTTCCAGCCATTTGGAGTAGGCATCGACTACTACCAGGAAGGTTTGGCCGTAGGAAGGGGCCGGCAAAATCAATGTGGATTCTCGACCAGGGCCCTTGGGGTCTCTCCCATTCCCGAACCGGGGCCGTTGGGGGTAGCGGTCTGGACTCTTGGCAGGCCTGGCATTTCCCTACCCTTTCAGCAATTTCCGAGTCCATTAAAGGCCACCACACATAGCTTCTCACTAGACCCTTCATCCTTACGATCCCTGGGTGACCCTCGTGGAGGAGATCCAATACCCTTTTCCTCAATTTCTCTGGGATCACCACTCTATCCCCCCATAGCAGGCACCCCCCTTGAGCCGAAGTTCCCGTTTCTTTACAAACTCTTTAAACGCCGCCCGGCGCAGCGGCCACCCTCTTGTACCCAACCAAGTACAGTTCTCAAAATAATGTCCGGTATGACGCCCGAGCCACCTCCTTGATGTGACTGGGCCAGAGTCCAGAGAGTCAATTAACAGTATGGGCGTCCCCGGAGTGGGGTCCTCGATCGCCCCTGGTAGTGGGCATCTGCTTAATGCGTCCGCATGCCCCAACTCTTTTCCTGGTCGATGCCGCAGTTTGTAGGAGTAGGCGGCCAAAAAGATAGTCCATCGGGTCAATCGGGGCGAAAGTGCCACAGGCGTTGGGCGGTCGCCAGCCAGTAACCCTAACAGTGGTCTATGGTCTGTAACAATTTCAAAGTCTCTACCAAAAACGTATTCGTGAAACTTTTTTACCCCTGACACTATAGCTAGAGCTTCCTTATCTAACTGACTATAGTTCCTCTCTGTCGAGGACATCGTTCTGGAGTAGAAGGCTATTGGGGCTTCTGTGCCATTTGGGAGCCTGTGGCTGAGCACAGCCCCCACTCCGTAAGGGGAAGCATCGCAAACTAATACCAATGGCATTTTGCTATGATACTGAATCAGTAAGCTATCGCTCGAGAGTAGGTTTTTTACTGCTTCGAAAGCCCTAGCTTCCGACTTTCCCCAAGACCAAGCAGTATTCTTTCCCAGTAACTTATGTAGCGGCTCGGCAACGGTTGCCTTATTTTTCAAAAAGACCGCGTAAAAGTTCACTAGACCCAGGAATGCCTGTAGCTCTGTTTTGTTTTTGGGCGCTGGAGCCTTTCTTATTGCCTTGACCTTGCTCTCAGTGGGTGGATTCCCTCCTTGTCTATTCTGTAGCCCAAGAACTCTACGGATTCTACCCCTATTTGGCATTTGTTCACTTTAACCTTTAGACCGGCTGACCGGAAAATGCCCAGAACTTTTCTCAAACGTTCCCCCAATTCTTCTAAATTTTCGGCTGATACTAATACATCATCGAAATAGGGGACTACCCCCGGGAGCCCTTGCAGAAGTCGCTCCATTAAATTTTGAAATAGACCAGGAGCCACACTCACCCCAAACTGTAACCGGGTACACTTGAAAGCACCTCTGTGAGTCACAATTGTCTGGGCTTCGGCTGTGTCGGCGCTTCACGGGCAGTTGTTGATAGGCTTGGGCCAAATCTAATTTGGCAAAACGTGCCCTTGCCCCAGCGAGTGCAGCAAGTGTTGCACCACGGGACCGGTAAGCGCTTTTTTGCAAGGCTTTGTTTAACGTTGCCTTGTAATCAGCGCAGATTCTAACTGACCCATCTGGTTTCACTGGGGTGACGATTGGCGTCTCCCACTTTGCATGATCGACTGGCACCAGTATCCCTGACTGATGAGCTTGTCTATCTCCTGTCAATCTTGGGTTTAAGGGCAAAGGACCCTCCTTGCTTTTAACCGTATGGGGCTACCTGGGGTCTAAATTGAAGGAAATAGGGGTCCCTTGTACTTGCCCAGGCAGTCCTTGAACACATCTTGAATTCGTCCATGAGTGTGTCTTTAGGTTAAAGTCACTTCTGTAGATGCCAGTCACTCCCATGCCCAATGCACGGAACCAGTCTAGTCCCAACAAACTTGGCAGGGTCCCTTCGACTATCGTGATGGGCAGGGTCTTCTTGTGTGGTCCGTACTCGGCGGACGGAGGTGGTCCTCGAACAGGGATGCGATTCCCTTGGTAGTCGTGAACTCTTAGCCGCTGTGTTTGCAGTTTGCGTTTGGCGATTTTCGGCAAAGCTTTAAAAGTGTCCCAGGACATGATTGTGATCGCTGACCCTGTGTCCACTTCTAGTCGGCACGGCACTCCTTGATTTTCGGTTTGTGAAGATTTTCTTCTCGACGCGGGTTGCTGCACGGCCTATTATCACGGTCGTTCGATTGGAATTCGCGCCTTTTGTTTTGACCAATCACGGGTCGCCTTGCCGATCCAGCGCTCTGATTGGTTGGTTTGAATTTTCAGCGGAAGGTTGGGGTGCTCGACAGACTTGAGCCAGGTGCCCTTCTTCTCGCACCGCCGACATGTAGCGTCCTTGAACTTGCATCGTTGGCGCTGGTGTTGCCCTCCAACTTCCGCATTCATCGGTCTTCTTTGCCCCTTCTCTCGGTGAGGCAAACTCCTTCCTCATCCTCGCCGTCTGATTCGGTCTGGATTTCTTCGTTGTGGACGGGGTTGATTTCGCGCTCGCCGTTGGCGTGAGTGGCTTTGTAGGGTTTCCGCCGCTTGGGTGGACATCTCATGAGCTCTGGCCGTCCAGGCGTTTGCCAGCGTTAGATTGCTTTTTGATAGCAGCCGCCTCCGCAAACGAATGTCTCTGACCCCACGGATGAGTTGCTCTAACAGCTCCTCATCCAAGTCTCGGTACCCACAGTCCTTGGAGGCTTTTCTCAGGGCGGCCATGTAATCGCTGATGGAATCGCCTCTTGCTGTCTCGCTCTCCAAATTCAAAAGCGCGTACATATTTGGACGGTGTTGGCGCGAAATGGTTCTTCAATAGATTTTGCAGAGTTTGCCACGTTACCGATTGTACCGGCGTTGGCTCTGCCAGGGCTTCCGCGATGTCGATGACCTCGGGACCGCAGTGGCTCAGGAAATACGCCCTTTTTCAGTTGTCTGGAACTCCTTGCAGTTCGTTTGCCTCGAGGAAGCTCTCGAAACGGGTCATGTACGTTCCCCATTTCTCCCTGGATGGGTCAAACGGTGCGGGCGGAGTGTAGCTGGCCATCGCTGCGTTTTCTGCCCTGAATTTGCTGGGTTCGGTTCTTTCGCGCGTTCAGCTCGTTCCTGGTGCTCTTAGCCTCGAGATCCCACCTTCGTCGCCAGTGTTAAGTTCGGGAAGTAACGAGGCTGGAGACCAGGGTAGTGACAACAGCTCTTTAATATATGGTGAACCCAGCAATCAGGCTGGGGAAAAACCTCTCCTTATATACAGTCTAACCGGTGGCTTCAACCAATCAGCAACGCGCTTGTTTCCCGCCAAAATATTTAAAGATACATTACATTAAGTGTGTTGGCTATTTTGGCAGCTGCTGCACACTTCTGCCTCCTACCTAAATGATTGTCCACTAGGACTCCAAGATCCCTCTCATAGTTACTACTATTGAGCAAGGTACCACTTATATTGTACCTGTGCATTTCATTTTTCTTGCCTAAATGTAGAACCTTACTTTTTTCACCATTGAATTTCATTTTGAATTTCATTTTAATATAGGAAAGGCTAGGTACAGAAAGCATAAGTAAAGCAATATTATTATTATTATTATTTAGCGTATGATGAGAACATGACAGATGAGAAATTAAGCTTCTATGAGGGTATCGCAGTGGCCTCATAATTCAACTTTCCAGGCGATTGCCTCTGGTGTTGCTTTGTGTAGATCTTCTATCTAGGGAACCAAATAATGCATGTTGTGGGCAATCTTGCACGATGTCAACGTTCCAGAAAACCCCTCCTGCAGAAAAGACTCCGAAACCAACATCTTTCAAAGTTCTTTTACTAGCATAGGTAAACCGGCACAGTTGGAGAAAAACAGTTCGAAACTGGGGATTCCGGTTCCTCCTTCAGTAATACAAACCCCAAAATCGCCACCCTCATGACCCTTCTGCCGGTCACATGCTCCAATCCTTAACCGTCCCGTGTCAAAGCGTCACTCCAACCACTCCTTCTCCAGATGCGAACCCAGCCTGACCTTGACCGGCAGAAAATGTTATTATGTCTAATAATCCCTTGCACTACCACCCTCCTCCCCTCCTTTCCCACAGAGGAGAATTGTGGCAGCGCATGGAAGCTTTCGGTCTAGTATGGCTTCCAAAGCTGACAGCCGTCCCCTCTTGCAGAAGAAAAAAGTTCCTAGAAAAGAAAATAGACAAAACCCAAAATGGGGTTAACGGCTACTAAGTCCCCTTCTAACTCGTTTACTTCTAACCCATTAACCTGTTTAATATCAGCATCACAATCGCAACAAGGGGAATCTTTCCATCCCCACTGATACAGGGCAGAGGGACTTCTTCCAATATCACACCTAATTCAAAAAAAAAAAAAGAGAGAAAGAGATTAAAATAGTTAAGGAGCTTCAAGGAAGCTCTGTAAATATGTACTTTTTAAAAGTTAGGCTCGTGATTAGGACATGCGCAACCATAGAGGACATAAAATTACTAAAGGGTGAAAGTATAAGCACAAATTATTTTCTTGTTTTGCATTTGTTCCTGTCCCTTTCTTAAGTTCCAGCACGAGGAAATTTATGTATATACTCCAGAGTTTAAAATCTAGGCCTTTTCCTTTTGCTGTTCAGCCGAGTTATTGCACCAATCTCTTGCTGCATTGGAAGGCAGCTGTATGCTGTCTGTGTAATATTCTCTCTAGTCTGGGACTCTCTGGTTCATAACTTGCCGATCTATAATTTATTACTTCCTTGATTTTCTCAAGAAGAGAATCAGAGAGGTGACTCTGGAGAAGGCATGCAGAATGTCAACTCGCAAAGCATCCCTGGCCTACTCTCAAGTTGCCATAGGCCAGGAGGAATGGGAAACTGGTGAAACTGCACAGCAGCCAAAGACAGATGTACATGCTTATCTCTCTCAAGGCTGTATCCCAGGGTTACCTACAGCAGCCAGAGGGGAGTGACCACTACAACCCTTGAAATTGCTCTGGTGGCAAATGTGATTGATGACACACCCTGTGGGGAGAGGGAAACAGGGTCAGAATTGGGGTTTAAATTATGTAGGGTCAGAGCTGACTTCACCTGGGAATGTGCCAAACAGAGAATGTTAGTGAAGCATGGATTAACCCTGGGAATAGAAGAAGAAATTTATAAAGAAACTGAAAGAAACTTAAAGCGACCCTGTCTTGACTCTCTAGTATAAGAAAAGGAAGAGAAACTTGGTCAGGCTTTCAAGAGTCTATTACGGTAGCCTACATCAATAATTTTCCAATATTTACTGTGAAGTCAGTTTCTTGACTTGGTCTACCTCAAAGGGCTGAAACATTATCAATGAAGGCAGGCAGAATCCATTTAGCTTAAAAGAGAAGCACACAATCTGTTCTAATGTATGATACCTAACCAACAGGAACAAAACCCGCAGAGAAGTTCCCTCATCCTGCCAGATCACTATAGTATAATGTGGTGGCTCATGACACCAACATTAAATAATAGATCATTGTTTTGCAAAGAATTGGGCATCAGAAAAGGAGAAACACCTGGAAACCGAGCTTTGCAAATTATATTCTTGTCTAAGCCCTTTCTCTCATAACCCCTCTGAATTCTTCCATTGTTCTACTCAAAATCATTAACTGCAAGAACTCAGTGAGAATGGATCTGGACTGTGTTAGCTGTGTTTTTCCATTACATTTTGAAAAGAATTGAATTCAGCTGGCTGATCTCTGGTGCTGCATGATCAGCAGTCAGTGTTAATTCAGTTGAAGTCTCCAGGATTATACAGCATAAATTTCCCAATTTCAGCTGGGAAAGTATGCCTATTTTAGAGGGAAGCTAATCCAAAGTTGCTAAGGAATTTGACATTCTGACACCAAGAGATACACTCCATCTCTGCGTCGTTTAAAAGACAACCCAAAACCACTCTGCTTTTCACAATCGGCAAACTTCATTCTCTCCTTCCCTGATGATGTTACAGAGCCTACGAATAAAACAGGAAAACAGCTAAGAGAAAATGGAATATATAAAACTTAGTCTCAAAGAGAAAATGAAGAGTTATATATTTTTTTTATTTCTTTTGTCACAACAGTATACACAAACAATTGTCGTAGATAAAACAACATGTCTTGAAGAAAATATATAAGTAAAAAATATGAATCAACTATATTAATTTGATATAATGAAGGGAACAATAGGACAGGAACGGTAGGCACTTTGTGCTTTTATGCACGCCCCTTATAGTCCTCTCAGGAATGGGGTGAGGTCAATAGTAGACAGTTTATATATATATACAGAAGATCATGTAATAATTTATATTATGAGATAGGGCTCCATGTATTAGCAGAGGAGAGCTGCATACTAAGAACCACAGATGATCGGAACTAAAAATGTAGATAAGAAACACTAAACATTATACAGATATGAGTATAGATGGTTGAATGTTAAAGCTATTGTATAGGACAGTGATGGCTAACCTTTTCCGGACCGAGTGCCCAAAGTGTGTGCATGCACACCCAAACCCCACAAATGCAGTGTGTGTGCGGCCTCTGTGCATGCACCTCACCCCTGTGTATGCGCGCGTGCCCCCACTGCATGTGTCTTGCCCTCACATATATATGCGTGGGCCCCCAAATGCACCCTGTGTCCCCACGCATGCACGACAGTGACCTAAAGCCAGCTGACTGGTGGGAGGCGCGCGCATGCGCAACAGACCTGAACTGGGGTGACAGTTCGCATGCCATCAGAGAGGGCTCTGCGTGCCACCTCTGGCACATGTGCCATAGGTTCACCATCATAGTTGAAGGATTTTAAACAGTACTATTTTTCAGGACTAAATACAGTACATTTACAGTGACTAAAATAGAAGCTAACTTGATTTACTTATCACACTGACAACTTCATCAGTGTTTATAGTACACTAAAAGTCACAGTGTGTGAATTAAAAACTTAGAATTGCTCGATATTATATAGATATAAATATAGACAGTTGAAGAGTAAAGCTATTGTATAGGAAATAGTAGCTAAATGGGTTTACTTATCCTAGCGATATTTCATCCGTGTTTGTTTATTATGGCTTACTACAGGGATTGTCCAACTGTGGATCATGAGCAAACATGGTAGGTTTCCAACTGTTTCTACATCTGTTTCTTCAAAAGCCCCTCTGGGATTCTAAGAATTCTCTTTCTATTCTGTTCTTTGAATTCATTTCATTGGCTGTACAGCCAACAATCCTCTTCAAAGACCTGATTCTTAAGATCAGGAACCTCAAAACTCCATGCCCTTTTCCTGAAACTGCTGGGAGCAGAACCAAACTCTGACTGAGAGTCAGTTCAGGGTGTGCAGAGAGGATAAAAGATAGAACAAGGAGCCCTTTGATGCTAAAATGATAGTTGGCACTGTCAGGATAACTGAGCACAGGTCCATTAGTTTGATTCATAGAGAGGAACACAATTTCATTTATCGTTCTAGGGTGTTGTATAGAGAGCAGTGGTCACCAACTGGTGGCCCGCAGACTACTGGTAGTCCGTGAGAAAATTTTGGTGGTCCGCAGCACACCTGGGTGGAGGAGCTGCTCCGGGATGAGCAACGGCCAATCCTGGGACTAGCGCTCTGGAATATGGGACTGGCCAGGCAGCTCATGGTGGGGCTGTAAATCTCAGCCATAGAGGAAGGTTTGTGCAACTTTGCAGTGCAGCCCTTGCCGGCCAGAATGAGGTGGGGAGGGGTGGCAGTGGAGGTGGGCCGAAGCAACAGGTGTTGGGAACCCAAAGCTGTTTCTTCCCCCTGCTGTACCTTCCTGTTGGCTGAACCCACCAGTTTCTGTCCCCGCCCCTTGCCCTCCCTTTCCAGTCACTCCTTGCCTGGCAAGAGAAGGGGGGGATGGAGATTCGCTCCATATTCCAGAACAGGAGCAAAGCTTTGCCTCTTGCTGGATCTCGCCGGCCCTTGTTGGTGCTCCATGCACCTCAGTCTCTCGGGGAGATGCTTGACTTCCTCTCAGCCCTAAGACACTGGCTGGCCCATGAGATGAGAGAGAGAAAGAGAATGGGGGGGGGAGAGAAAGAGAGAGAGAGAACGAGAGTGAGAAAGAGAATGAAAAAGAGAGAAAGAAAGAGACAGAGAGAATATGAGAGAGAATGAGTGGGAGAGAGAGGGGGAGAGAGAGAAAGCGACAATGAGTGGGAGAAAGAGAGAAAGAGAGAGGAGGTGGGAGAGAGAAAGAGAGCATGAGAGAGAGAGAAGGGGGAGAGAGAAAGAGAGAAAGGCAGAATGAAAGAAAGAGAGAGAATGAGAAAGAGTGGGAGAGGGCGAGAGAAAGAGAGAGAATGAGAGAGAGAGAGGAGAGAAAGAGAGAGAAAGAGAGAGAGAGAAAGAAAGAGAGAACGAGAAAGAGAATCAGAATCAGAATGAGACAGAGAGAGAAAGAGACAGAGAATGAAAGAGAGAATGAGCGACAATGAGAAAGTGGGAGGCGGAGAGAGAAAGAGAGAGAGAGAAAAGGAGACAGAATGAGAGAGAGAGAATGAAAGAGAGAGACATAATGAAAGAGAGAGAGAATGAGAGAGACAGAGAATGAAAGAGAAAGAGAGAGAGAAAGAGACAGAATGAGAGAGAATGAGAGAGAGAGAGAATGAAAGAGAGAATGAGAGAGAGAAAGAAAGAGACAGAGAGGGAATCAGAGAGAATAAGTGGGAGAGAGAGAAAGAGAGAGGGGAGAGAGAGGGAGAAAGAGAGGGAGAGAAAGAGAAAGAGAGAGGAGAGAGAGAGAAAGAGAGAGGGAGAAAAAGAGAGGAGGGAGAGTGCCTGAAGGACCCCATCCCATCACTGGGAGTCCAGGTGCTTCAGCAAGCGGCGCACTGGATTCGTATTAGTGGTCCGCGGGATTTAAAATTATGAACTTGGTGGTCCCTGAAATCCAAAAGGTTGTGGACCCCGGATTTAGAGCATAACTAATTTCAAGAATTCCCAGCTATGTTTGTTGTGCGAATCAGAATACCCTGGCTTGCAAACCAGAGTTTTATGTTCTTAACATATTGAATAATCGGCCAATTGTGGTTTATTTAATGAATCACAATTAAACAAACGATGACTACGTATGATGAAAGAACTCTGATGGATTATAAATCTGTATAGTGTTAGAAATACAGAGAAGACTTTTAAAGGTGGAATATGTTGACTGTGTTTGTAAACTTTCATCATTTGGTTGGATTGTATGTAATGGATTTCTGATCTATTCAAATGCTGACTAATTGAAGTAGAAAGAAAAGCCCATTAACACCAAAAGAAGAATGAATTTCTGAACACTTATTTGGCAGCTTTAGAATTTGTATACAAGTAGTCTTCGATTTAACACCCATTTATTTAGCAACCGTTAGTAGTTAAAACGCTGTAGAAAAAAATGACTTACAACCATTGCAACATTCCCACCATAACATGCTCATAATTTGGGGGGTTGGCAACTGATACGTATTTACAATGAGTTTCAGTGTTCATAGGATCACCATTTGCAACCTTCCCAGCCAACTTCTAATAAGCAAAGTCATTGGGGGGAAACCGGTCTTGCTTACAACCGCATGTTTCACTTAACAACCCTAGCAATAAAGATCATAAAAACTGGCATGACTCACATTTAACAACCACCTTGCTTAACAGTGAAAATTTGGTTCCGATTGTGCTTATAAGTTGAGGACTACCTAAAATTGGACCTTTTATATTATAGGTCCGTGTTGGCGAACCTATGGCATGGGTGCCAGAGGTGGCATGCAGCACCCTCTCTGTGGGCACGCAAGTCGTTGCCCCAATTCAGCTCCACCACGCATGTACACATGTCTCCTGCCAGCCAGCTGGTCTTTGGGTCTCTACTGCGCATACATGGGGGGTGGGGGGCGCGCAGGGGGGGCAGGCGCACGTGCATACATGCGGAGGCAGAGTGCGTGCAGGGAGCCTCATGCGGGGGTGGGTTGCATGCGGGAGATGCACACATGTGCGGGGGCATGCACGGGGAGGCACGCGGATTGCATTTTTTTTTTTTTTAAATTTTTTTATTATTTTTTTTGCAACAAACAAACAAAAAGAAAATACATTATTACACCCTTGTGCTATACATAAAAGGAAGATTTGGGTCTTCGGATATATCCTCATGATTGCCAAAATCCACGTTCTCGAGGTACAGGTACTGAAGCGTCCAATGTTCCAAGCGCAAAGTCCACAAATGGTTTCCAAGTCTTCCAGAAAATATCTTCTTTATACACACCACTTCTAATTTTAATATCACATGTCATTTTATCATTTAAAGCTAATTTCCACATTTCAGAATTCCACTCTTCTATTCTAAAAATCACATCTAGTTTCCAATATCTAGCTATTATAATTCTACCTATTATAATCATAATTCTAATCAATTCTTTTCATATTTTGTTAATTCTATTTCCTTAATTACCAACAATAATATAGTTTCCACTCTCAATGTTATTACTTTCCCCATCATTTCAAATATCATTTTCTCCAATTGTTGCCAAAACTTTGTAAACTTATCACAACTATACCACACATGTTCTTAAGTCCCCAATTCCATCTCACATCTCCAACATTTTTACTAGTTTTTTATCCATTTGTGACAATCTTACTGGAGTCAAATACCATTTCCAAACAACTTTATAATTGTGCTCTTTAATCCTTATAGATAAAGTTCTCATAATTCTACTCTTCCAATTCACATTCCAATCTGATTCTGGTATTTCAATATTAAGATCTTTTTCCCAATTTGTCCTCATCACTCTTTGTAATTTTTCATCAGAATTTATAATCTTATAAACCCTACTAACGAGTCCCTTTAGCCCAATTTCATCTTTCATAATCCGAGATACTAAATATTCAAATTCAGTTTCACATCTATTTATCGAATAATTTTCCTTTAGTTTTTTTGTCCATTTTTCTATCTGTATTTTTCAAACCAACTTAACCCTAATTTTTCAATAATTTCTTTATTCCTCCTTTCATTTCCATAACTTTTATCCAATCTTTAATAATTTCTATATTTTCCTCTTTAATCACTTCATTACGTTTTATATTATTTTTAATCGGCCAAATTCCAGTTGTCTCCCCCAAAAAGATTATATCCGGAATTAAAATTTTAACAAATTTGTTCCACATTTTACTTAATTAACCAATAACTTCTACTTACACATTTTAAATTTGCTTTATCTAAAAACCACCTTGATCCAAATTTCTATATCCCTTAACTCTAAATCTCTCCAATAATTATCTTCACCTTTAAGTATTTTTACCACTATCCGGATACCATACGCACAGTAATAATTAAATAATTTGGCGATTCCTAATCCGCCTTCCTTTTGATTTTGCTACCACATTTTCTTCACTAATCTGGGTCTTTTGCCACCATTGCAAAATTTATCCAGTTTTTTCTGATATCCTTCAATATCTTTCTCTGTCAGATTTAGTGGTAGCATCTCGAATAAAAAGTTGAACTTGGGCAGCAACATCATCTTACACATTGCAATTCTACCAAGCCAAGACAACTTTAAAATTTTATATTTATCTATCTTCTTCTCAATTTCTTTCATCACCACATCATAATTAAGTTTTTTCAATTCTTTAACCTTAAGTGAAAGCACTATACCCAAATATTTCAATGTGTTTTTAATCCTTATCCCAAATTGCTCTTGCATATTCTCAGACTCATTACCATTACTATCCATCAATAATTCTGACTTTGACCAATTTACTTTCAATCCTGTCATTTCTTCAAATTCTATCAAATGCTTATATATCTTTTCCAAATCTTTCTCTACATTTTTCAAAATAATTAAAGTATCATCCATACAAATTTATCTTATACCCCTTATATCCTTCTAATTCTTCATCTTTTTCTATCATTTTTGTCAATATTTCCATAGCCAATAAAAATAATGTTGGGGACAGGGGACATCCTTGTCTCGTACCAGCTTCTAATTTTATCTCTTCAGTTAATATTCCATTCACCTTCACTCTTGCACTGCTCTTTTGGTACAATTTTGAAATAACATGTATAAACTTATTACCAAAGCCTAAAGCCTCCACAATTACTTTAATTGTTTCCCATTGTACAGAATCAAAAGCTTTAAAAATATCCAATGATACTATACCAATTTTATCACCATTATATTCAGCTACATCTATAATATTTAATACTCTTCTAACAATATCACTCATGTATCTACCCTTCACAAAACCTACTTGATTATAACTTATATATCTATCTATAAATCTATTTAATCTATTACTTATAATAGCAGTAAATATCTTTGCATCCTGATTAATTAAAGAAATGGGCCGATAGGACTCAATCCTTTCTAAATCTTTATCTGGTTTAGGAATTAGGGATATCACCGTTCTATTCCATGACGAAGGTACTTCCCCACCATGTAATATTCCATTGAATAATTTTTGCAGTCTTGGTATTATTAATTCTTTAAATTCTTTATAAAACTCAACAGGTAATCCATCCTCACCTGGAGCTTTCCCTAATTTTAATTTTTGTATTATTCCATTAATCTCATCTTGTGTTATATCTTCTTCCATCAATTCCTTATATGTTTGATCAATTTTCACCACATACTTTTCTAAATAGCTTTGCAATTTTCCCCGATTAATTGGTTTCTTTGAATATACATTCTGTAAAAGTTTCTAACCACTTCACATTTCTCTAATTTTTTATAACATCTTATACCTCTATCATCTATCAAAACTCCAATTTCTCTCTTCTCTTTTATCTTTCGCCATCTTTGCCAATAATTTAGAATTTCTATTACTAAATTCAAAAAAATTCCTATTTAAAAATCTCAAATTTCTTTTTACTAACTCTGTATCTTCTTCTATCATTTTATTTCTTAACATATTAAGCTCCTGAAGAAATTTTTCTTTAGTAAGCATAAATTGATTTTCCAATTCTTTAATCTTATTTTTATCTCTTTCCATTTTAATTTTATAATTTTTATATTTCCTACTTGATAATTTGATACTCTCCCCTCTAAACACCGCTTTCATCGCATCCCAAACAATTTCAAATTTAACCTCCCCGTTATCATTTAATCTCCAACTTTCCTCCAATTTTTTAAGTATCCATTTTTTATCCTTTTCATTTTATACAATTTCTCGTCATATCTCCAATAGCTTCTTTTTCTCAAAATTAAAATCTAAGTCCACCATAACTTCTGCATGATCAGAATCTTTAAATTCCCACATCTACCTTATCCACATTATTCAACAAATCTTTAGAAAGAAAAATATAATCAATTCTAGAATATGTATTATATATCTTAGAAAAAAGTGTATACTCTCTCAATTCCTTTAACCTCTCTCCACATCAACCACGCCGTTTGAAGCATCCACATATTTAAAATCCCCATTTTATTTGCTCCTCCACAGCGGGTGGGATTAGTACTGTCTATTTTATCTCTGATTAAATTAAAATCCCCAGCCACAATTACTTTCCTACACTTTCATTCTCCAAAATTTTGTTATTTTTCAAGAAATTCTCTTTGTTTTTCATTCGGTAAATATAAATTAACAAGTGTCACTTTTTCCTCATTAAGATTTCCAACAATTATTACATATCTTCCATCTTCATCCAAAATTACCTTATGTTTTCAAAGTACACCCTATCTGATATCAGTGTTGCAACTCCTCTAGCTTTTGAAGTTCCAAATGCTTTTCATATATTTGCATACCTTTTATATACATTCTATTTGAATCTTCAGATTTCTGATGGGTTTCTTGTAAAAATAAAATGTCTGGTAAATCCTTTTAATCTTAAGCTCCAATCTTCTTCTTTTAATCTGATTCCTGTACCCTTCACATTCCATGACATTATTTTTATAACTCCCATTTAAAATATAAATTTTTAATCCTATCCCGCATCTTCCTTTCTGTGCCCCCACCACCCGACATTAAACTACCATATAAACAACAATAAGAAAACAGAAAAAAACAAAACAAAACAAACAATAAAATACAAACAATCTTCTTCCCCACATCCTCATCGGTTTCGCCTCTATAAAGAGAATGGGGAGAGGGACGTGCCAATGCCGGGCACTTCTTTCGGGCTGTCTATTTAAATTCATCACTCAAAAAAAGATAGCGATGACCCGCATTCAGCTTCATATTTTCCAAGACTCTTATCTGCTTCTTCTCCTACTGTATCCTCACGACTCTTCTTCTGTTCAACCAACACAGGTGATATTTCTTTCCTCTTTAACCCTTTAGAGTCTTGCCTCCAATAGCCCCTTTTTCTTCTTCTGAGATTGATGTTTCCACGTATGTTCCACCCATCTGAAGCATTTGATCTTTTATCTCCATTAAATCCTCCATCTCAATCAGTCCAAGCTCCGTAAATATAATAATGCATCTATATCTGGGGTGATTGTACGCATCCTTCCTTTATAAAAAATTTCAATTGTTGTGGTGGCCTCAATTGTATTTAATTCCATTATCTCTCAAAACTTTTGTAATTGGTTTTAAAAAAAATCTCCATGCCCTTTCTTCTCTTGATATATCCGGGAAGACTTGAATAGTCTTCCCTTCAAACTTCAAAGCATCTCCCAACTCTCTTAACTTGGCCATAACTTCCAACTTATCACCAAGATTTGCGAACCTGACAAGCACATTCCTGTTAGAACCATTTTGCCTTCTATATCCAATTCTAAAACGCTTGCCAGGTCTGCTATTGTGAACGTAAGTTGCGTATCCAAATCATTAATCCATTTCAAAACCCGCTGTTTCAATTTATCTTCCCTTTCTTCCGAGATTCCTCTAATAACAAAATTATATTTCCTCATCTCTTCTTCCAAAAGACAAATTCTCTTATCTTGCTGCTCATTTTATAAAATATTTTGCCAATTTGCCGATCTACTTTTGCCTCATGCACATGCAGCTGCTCCATTTCATCTTTAATCATTGTCATTTCCTCTTTTGTTTAGCAAAGTTATCATTCATATCTTGCTTTAAATTTTGCACTTCGGATGTCAGTTTTAAATGTCAAATTATCTATACGCTCTGATAGTGCTGCTATTTTTCCCCAATTTTATTTAAAGCTGCAGCAATTTGCTGCGTTTCTGAAAGTTGTTGAGTCATTTTGAAAAAAAAAAACCAAAAATTTCTCAAACTGGGATTCCAATTTTCAAAGAGTCTTAGTGAAGATCAAAGGACAGCAGTCAAACCAATTTTACAGAGGGTCTTGATGAAGATCAAGGGACGACAATCTTTAATTGAAGCGAAACGGCTTATTTGCACTCGTTAGTAGCTTATCAGTAACTTATGAGTCATATTCACTCCACAAAGAAACACAATTACCTCACAGCTTAATCAGCGCCATTTTTCTCCACATCGGCAGAGAAAAAAAACCAGCTTGAACTTCAAAACAAAGTCCTTTTTTTGTTTTCTGTAATATAAACAAGCTATTAATTTCCTCTCAAAAGAAAAATAATTAAAAAAAATTATCCACCTAATAAAAGCTTCTTCAGCCAGTCAGCCAGTCAGTCCAGCACAAAGATCGATCTCTTCAATTAAAATTCTTCTCATTAGCAAATTCAGTCTTTGATATTCCTTAGCCTCAGCATTTAACACAGAACACGATAATTATAATAAGGAAAGCAAAAGACAGCAGTTTATTCCAAACTCATTGTATCTGCCAGTTCGGTCATCCCACGCAGTAAAAACTCCTTAATTCAAGCAGTTTCAGATGACCTACCAGTTTTAAATTCAGTCTGCTGGGCTATTAACACTTCCACTTCATGATTTATTAACTTTCATCCATAACGGTGCATTCCAAACAGCATTAATCCTCATAAATCTTCATTATTAAGCCCTGTGAAGTGAAGGAAAGGTCCTTACCCCACCACGGTCATGGCCACGCCCCTCGCGGATTGCATTTTGGGGGTTCAGGCGCATGCACACATTTGCGTGCATGCTTTGGGCACTCGGTCCAGAAAAGGTTAGCTATCACTGTTATAGGTGCTTCATGAACATCCTGAAACAATAAGCTTTTGCCATTTGATATTTCATCTGTCTAGCTCAGTGGTAGTCAACCTGGTCCCTACTGCCCACTAGTGAGCGTTTCAGCTTTCATGGTGGGCGGTAGGGGTTTTGTCCGAAAGTGAAGCACTTTCCTTTTTTTTAATTTAATTGACTTTTTAAAAAATTTTCATAGCGTTATTTAAAAACATTTTCATTAGGTTTTCACAAAATTCCCCTTGACAATTCAAATTTCTGAAAATATACTATTTGTATCGCACGTACATAAGTTTAGTTCAAGTTACGTAAATGAAACTAAATGGCGCTATAGTGCGACCGCAAACAAAAGAGCCTCGTCCCAGAATAGCTCACGCATCTCCCCTCACACCACCCAGCTGTAACAAACAAGCAGAGCTGGTTGCCGGCACCTCCCTCGCCCAAATCCAATCCATGATGCACGAGAGGCATGCGCAGATGACAATACAAGGCGCATTACTGTGGAACTGGTGGGCGGTTAGAAAATTTTACTACTAACAGAGATACAAAAGTGGGTGGTAGGTATAAAAAGGTTGACTACCCCTGATCTAGCTGCTAGGGGGTCAAAGTAAAGTCTAAAATTTACCTGACTTAAAAAGACACAAGAGATTAGTGGAAATGAAATTACTTCATGCATGTTCCATTTCCTGTCTGTTTGGTTCTCATATTCCTTTACCAACCCACCTTAGTCTTGGCTCTAGTACAGGTGTTTGCCGTTGCAGCCTTGTGGAGAGAAAATGAGGGGCATCTCAGCCTACCCCTATTTGTGGGGTTCCTCTTGGTTTTTCCATCTGAGTACTAATCAGAGCCAGCCCTGCTCAATTTTTTTTTGGTAAGATTGAATATGATCTTCTAGGCCTGTGATGGCGAACCTTTGTTGTGTGTTCTGTGAGCTTGGTGATTTTCATGCAGGCATTTCAATACCAAACTAGGTAACAGCATCAGTGCTAAAAGGACTTGCTCTTATTTTTATATTCTAGCGGCTTGCCTTGTAAGTATTGTGGTGGTTCCTTGATTAGGTTATTGTTTACAGTTGGTTTGTTTTGGTAGTTCCTTGATTGTGGTATTGTTTACTTTTGGATTGTCAGTCTAGTGTTGGGCTTAAGTGTTAATTTCTACTCATGGGTATTGATTGTTGGTGAGGAGGTTTCATTTTGGGCATTTTAATTGTCTCTTTTGAGTGGTGTGTAGATGTTGTTTATCTCTATATATCTGTTGATGTCTGATTTATTTGAGTGTCAGTGGGTGTGGGCGGTTTATAATGTCAGCATACAGTATTGCCCCCAACAGTTAGAGGGTCCTCATTTTACCGACCTTGGAAGGATGGAAAGCTGAGGCAATAACTTTTTCTCCCTATGTTTCTTCTACATGCTGGCTAGATTAATGTAGAATATGGAGGAGTTATTTCAGTGTTCTTCTCACGTACAGGTTGAGAGCAAGTTCTCTGCCAGTTCACCTGAAAAGAGCAAAAATCACTTTTACCAAGAGGAGGAAGAAAATGTGCTCATTATATTCTTTTGCTGCAGGAATATTATTCCTCCATTTACTGAATTTTAAGTATTTTTAAAGGCAGGGCCTTCAGAGAGAAGTTATGAGATAGAAGAATTCAGAGCAGAGAGATGGGATGGACTGTTCACTGACTTCTAAAATGAAGCAGAGACAATAACTACCTGTGTTTATCCTCCAGATAATTTATTTTTCATTTCTTACCTGCATACTGTGTTTGTCACAGAGGTGGGTTCTATTTACCTTTACTACCAGTTCGCAATGGGGCCACACGCGCAGAAGCTTCCTGATGATGTCCGGGTCAGTGGGCAGAACCTCCCATCAGTTTTATTACTGGTTCTTGCGAACTGGTCTGAACCGGGGGCAACCCACCACTGGTTTGTCAGTGAATAGGGTTCATACTTAAGTGGTAGGAAAACAGAAGAGTTTTCCCAGCATTGTAACCTCCTGGCAGATCTATTATTTTGATATTCTGGTCTGTTGCAGCAACCCATCCTATCTTATCAAGATTGACTTTATTTCAAAGTGTGCCCGCTCCTGATTCTTCTACTGCAAGCATTTAATCCTCACGGACAGCTAATAAAATTTTGATGCCTCACAACGCAGCTTGTTTTGTTCTGGAAAACTCAATATTTCTTCTCTCACCCTTCCTTTCCTCCTTTGATGTCTTCCTTTAGATTTGGCAGATTGCAAATTGATGACATTCCCCATCGCCCTTTATAAAGTCATGAGGCATGTGGCTGAAGGCATACATCTTATCACGCTGGCCAATAATGAGCTGAAGTCTGTAACTGGCAAATTCATTATCACTTTTAGCCAGCTGAGAGGTAGGTGTGTGTACCTCTGGAGGTAACAGCAAAAAAGGAAGAATCTCTGTTGTTGCTATTCCTTTTCCAAATGTCAGGATTTCTTCATTTTAAAAATGTATTTATGCCGTGTGTTACATATTTTTTCTCAGTAATCATGAATATAATGTAATAAATTGATAGTAAAACAGTAATTATCAAAACGTAGATAGTCCTCGACATACAGCCAGTGGTAAAATCCAATTTTTTTTACTACCGGTTCTGTGGGCATAGCTTGGTGGGCGTGGTGTGGCTTGGTGGGCATGGCAGGGGAAGAATACTGCAAAATCTCCATTCCCTCCCCACTCCTGGGGGAAGGCTATTGCAAAATCTCCACTCTCACCCCACTCTGGGGCCAGCCAGAGATGGTATTTGCTGGTTCTCCAAACTACTCAAAATTTCCACTGCCGGTTCTCTGAACTGCTCAAAATTTCCGCTACCGGTTCTCCAGAACCTGTCAGAACCTGCTGGATTTCACCCCTGCATACAGCTGTTTGTTTAATAACCATTTGAAGTTACAATGGCACTGAAAAAAGTTATCCTATGACCAATTTTCATACTTAGTGACACCTATGACCAATTTGCATACTTGAAGCATCCCCATGGTCATGTGATCAGAGTTCAATTGCTTGCCAACTGGTTCCTATTTATGACAGTTGCAGATTTCCGGTTTCGCGTCATGACCATTTGCAACCTTCTGCAAATCTGTAACCTTCTGACAAACTCAATGGGGAACCTTAAGATTCACTTAACAAACAGGTTAACTAATTTAACAACTGCAGTGATTCACTTAACAAACGTGGCAGGAAAAGTGATAAAATGGGGTGAGACTCACTTAAACATCTCATTAGCAACATAAATGTTGGGTTCAGTTGTGATTGTAAATCAAGGACAACCTGTAAAAGAGTCGTTTTGGAGATGGGTGGCAAATAAATTAATAATAAATTAAATAAAATTACCCCTCTCTCAAACGTTATGAGCAATGTGATCATCTTAGCTTCTGACAGCTTCACAAATGAAGGAGAGGTAAGATCTGAACGCCAGCAAAAATTACACATGGGAGATCTCTGTAAGATGTTTATTTTTCGAGTTTTAGATTGAACCTTCTTGCTGTTGTGATGACATTGTTACTCTGCCTTGCAGCAAAGTTGAGATTTATATCTTTCATTTTCTGTAGAGTTCTTTGCAATGTGGAATAATCCCATGTCCTTCAGTAACCCACCAGTTTTATTGTTTTCATTTAAACCAGAGGTTTTCAAACAGGTGTCATTCCCATGAGTGTTTGAGCATCTTAGGGGATTTTTTTTAAAAAAATCAAACTTTTTACACAGATAAAATGAAAACCACTTTCAAAGCTCACTGGCCTTCTCTTTTACTCTGCAAGCCAGCTGCAGGCAATTGTGAGAATCTCTTGATAGATAGATTAAAATTTAATTTTTAAACGCAAGGGATTATATTATCTCATGCCAGCTCCATTAGTTTCATTTGGAGAGAGGTCACTCAAAATCTTTTATCACAAAGTGAGCTAATATCCATCCATGGAAAGCAGAATAGTGGCACAACTCTGTTGCTAGTAAAGTAATTTATAATGTTGGCATCTGTTTCCAACAGTTTAGAGAACCGGGGGTAAAATACTGGTTTCATGCAAGGAAGATAGAAGAAGAACTAGCACATTATCTTCTAAGATGAATAAATGATTCCCTGACAGATTTAATTACCTCCTCAAAGGTTAAAAGGAATTTTGCATTTCATTAAGATTGTTGAAAAGTAGTAAAAGTTAGAGGGCATTTGAGGAAAATGTAGAGTGAAACTATGACATAAGTGACTCTAGAAAGAGTGCAGAGAAGAGCAACAAAGATATTAGGGGACTGGAGGCTAAAACATATATAGAATGGTTGCTGGAACTGGGTATGTCTAGTCTGATGAAAAGAAGGACTAGGGGGTGACATGAGAGCAGTGTTCCAGTATCTCAGGGGCTGCCACAAAGAAGAGGGAGTCAAGCTATTCTCCAAAGCCCCTGAAGGCAGGACAAGAAGCAATGGGAGGAAACTAATTAATGAGAGAAGCAACTTAGAACTAAGGAGAAATTTCCTGATGGTTAGAACAGTTATCAGTGGAACAACTTGCCTCCAGAAGTTGTGAATGCTCTAACACTGGTAGTTTTTAAGAAGATGTTGGATAACCATTTGTTTGAAGTGGTGTAGGGTTTCCTGCCTAAGTAGGGGGGTTGGACTAGAAGACCTCCAAGGTCCCTTCCAACTCTATTATTCTATTTTTCTATTTTTTTTCTATAATCAAATTGCTATGTACGAACAATATGAGCTTTGATGAAATGTATACTGAGGAAGCATGTATAAGCATGTATAAGCATGTATAAGCATGTATAAGCATGTATAAGAAGTATGTGGTTGCAAAGAAGGATTAATGAGGTTCAATGAGGCGCAGAACAAAACTGCATACTGTATTTTGATAAAACAATTCTAACAGACAAGCAATTGAGCGGCTGAGTGGATAATGTTTATAGAAGAAAGATACATATGGTTGCTTATTTTTTAGTTTTTAAAGCTTTCTGCACTTTTAGCTAGTCAAAGATGCTGGAGTACATTGTGTCTCCTTACAAATCATTTAATCATTGATTGAATGGACATTTTAGTAGCTGTGCAAGCTTTGATGCAAAAATATGAAATGATGAAAGGAAAATTTAAGTGTCCCTCCAACTATAATTATCAATTATCTGAGCCTGTGTCTGTTGTATACTATTGAAATAAGTCATCTCTAGCATTGTCTTTATCCAACAATTTAGCTGGAAGGCCTACTTGGTTTTTGTCTTGCCTACAAACGTGGTTTTTGTCTTGCCTACAGAGTTTGGTGCTTCTTTCACATTGAAAACTGTAGTTGGCTTTTGAGTGAAGGGCCCTTACCCAGAAATGAGATTGTGCAAGGCAGACTAGTAGGCAAGACAAAAACCACGTCTGGTTTGATTTCATTTCCAGATTATTTAAATTTCAGTTAAAGATTTTAAGCTGTGGTGGTTGAATGAAATGTGGCTATAGAAGACCAACCCGGTATCTATTCAGTGGAAGAAAAGAAGATTTATTTACAGGGGCAGTAAAGAACAGAGAACACTCTTGACCGCTTACCCAAGCATTGGCAATTCCATTATTGAAGAAGTTAATGAATTTTAATCACTCAGGCTAAGTTAGACTAGCCTTTCAGTCTTTATTCGCACAGGAGCTGACATCATTTATGCATCGGTTGCTCGTTGAGTGTGAGCTGAGAAAAGCAAGGTTTAAGATTAGCAAATGATGTTCTAGAATTTTGTAAAACCGGGCAGAAAATAAAACAGGTGATGATTTACAGGAAGAAATAGGCTTTCTGAATCTTGGCCCTAGATGCATGCAATTCTATGCTTATGTTTCAGCAATGTCAGCCTCACTAAGTAAACCAGACCATAACATTAACTCCACGGGAAGGCAAACATTACTTTTGTTGAGATTGGTATAATAACAGAATCTTACAAGTCAGATAATTCCTCCTCCTCCTCCTCCTTGTAGTTCAGTGAATTAAGAGGGTGGCTGGCTGAGGCCCTTCCAAACATTATCTCGCTCTTCTGGACTTAAAATTTTTCAGCCTCCTTTTGCCTAGGCAACAGGACCTGCATCTCTGCATCAATCTTTCTTACTTTCCCTGCAAGCAGGCAGTCAAGATAAGAAGAGTTTTTTTTCCCCAAAGGAGAGATGCATGAGCTTGTGGTAGGAAGACCAAAACAGAAGGATATTTTGGAGGGCAGCAGCCAGCCATATGGTGCAGAGGATGGAATGAGGAGAGCAAAGTGTTGTTGGCAGAAAAACCCAGTCCGGTTCCAAGCCGGGAGAAAGGCGCTGGAAATAAAATGGAGGTTGACTGGCTGCAAGGAAAGAAGGTTTATTTGGATTCCAGAAACTTCATTGACAGTAGCAATTTTTCTGGGGAGGCTGACCCCTTGGCTTAGGAATGGAAGGATTTGTATAGGGTTCTGAGATGCTCCAGGGGGTTGTGCAATGTTGTGAGGCCTTGTGTCTTTTGCTATTCTAATGGTGGTGGGTTAATCCTATTATGTCCTAAAGGTCATGTCCTGTTCTTAGAATTTGGATGGGGTGTGTGTAAATTTTAATCACATCAGCTCCAACCTTCTGTGCGTTTTGTTTATGAATAGATTGGCCCAGTCTCTCTCAGTGGGCATGAAATATTCATCTCTAAAGATTTGAGGCTTCTGCTATTAAGAAAGACTGGTGCTGCTTTCTGCCTTTAAGAACATGTTTTCTCTATTTCTCCTTTGGGGAAATATTCTGTATTCTGCCTTTCTTAATACTTAGAATAAAGAATATTTTAATATGGAGAGAGGGGGCTTCTTACAATTACAGTGTTATTACCTAAAATATAAAATATGTATGCTATATCACTGTGATAATGAACCCATGGCACACATGCCAGAGGTGGCACGCAGAGCCCTCTCTGATGGCATGTGAGCCGTTGCCCCAGTTCAGGTCTGTTGTGCATGCACGCGCCTCCCGCCAGCCAGCTGGTCTTTGGGTCTCTGCTGTGCATGTGTGAGGGCGCGGAGTGCATGTGTAGGGCCACGCACACATGCGTGAGGGCGGGGCACATGCAGGGGGGCCACGTGTGCATGCCCGGGGCAGGGGGCATGCACGGGGGCCACACGCACATTGCATTTTGGGGTTTTGGGTGCACACGCGTACGCTGGGGCACTCCGGAAAAGATTAGCCATCACTGTTATATCATATAGGAGAGCCAGTATTTTTGAAGGAAGTAATTGACCTTTCTCCCTGGAGATTAATATTAACCTGCACTGGGAGACAAGCAATTGAGTGCATTGACATGCCATGCTATAAGAGGTGGGCAATTTAGAAAACACCCAATTCTCTTTTTTGTAGCTGGCAGGACCTCCTGTGACTATGGCACAGAATTTGCCTGCACAATTATAAAAAAAAAAAGATCACCTGGATCCCAACCTTTTTAAAACTAAAGGTAAAGGTAAAGGTTCCCCTCGCACATATGTGCTAGTCGTTCCTGACTCTAGGGGGCAGTGCTCATCTCCATTTCAAAGCCAAAGAGCCAGCGCTGTCCGAAGACGTCTCTGTGGTCATGTGGACAGCATAACTAAACGCCAAAGGTGCATGGAACGCTGTTACCTTCCCACCAAGAGTGGTCCCTATTTTTCTACTTGCATTTTTTTACATGCTTTCGAACTGCTAGATTGGCTGAAGCTAGAACAAGTAACAGGAGCTCACCCTGTTACATGGCACTAAGGATTTGAACCGCTGAACTGCTGACCTTTCAATCGACAAGCTCAACGTCTTAGCCACTGAGCCACCGTGTCCTCTAAAACTAAAAGGATACTATAAATTAGATTTTTTTTATTTTTAAGAAAAGCCTATTTCCTCAAAAACCTAGCAAAATTTCTGGGTTCGGTGGTTCTAATTCCCATAAAAATAAAGAAAAGGAAAGTGGGCAATTTTGTTTTCTCTCTTTCAGTTTGGTGCACTGTTATGGCAAAAGACCATCTACTGCTACATCTGCTTTTTTATTTTTTCCAAATTCTTTCGATCCATATGAAAAATTTAGTGCCACGATTCATCTTTTTCAAAACTGCAAACATGAAAAACCCTTCAAAATTGTCAAAAGCTTTTTTTCTGTATCTGGAGAGATCAATAGAATAAAGGGTTGGGGTTTTGTTTTTTTTGTCTCATTCTGATTTTCTTTCTCCTTTTCAGAAATTGAAAAGGCACGAGATAAATAACACTTCAGTTGCTTTAAAAGAAGTTAACATTATCAATTCAGAGTTACTTGCTTCTAGGAGATCACCATTTTCTTTGTTTGAACCATATATGTTCTGTCTGATCCAGTCCCTTCTTTTTCTTTTCTTTTAATTTTTTTATTAGATTCTTGGTGTTTTCTCAATTTGTTTCTCTGCTTGGAGATATCTCATTACCAGTTAGGTAACATCATCAGTTTATGGGAATGATGCAGTGGTGAAATTCAATTTTTTTTACTGCCTGTTCTGTGGGCGTGGCTTGGTGTGGTATGGTATGGCTTGGTGGGAGGGCAGGGGAAGGATACTGCAAAATCCCCATTTCCTCCCCACTCCTGGGGGAAGGATCAGTGGTGAAATTCAGCAGGTTCTGACAGGTTTTGGAGAACCGGTAGTGGAAATTTTGAGTAGTTCGGAGAATCGGCAAATACCACCTCTGGCTGGCCCCAGAGTGGGGTGGGAATGGAGATTTTGCAATATCCTTCCCCCAGGAGTGGGGAGGGAATGGAGATTTTGCAGTATCTTTCTCCTGCCACGCCCACCAAGCCACACCATGGCCACCAAGCCTTGCCCACAGAACCAGTAGTAAAAAAATTTGAATTTCACCACTGGGAAGGATATTGCAAAATCTCCATTCCCACCACACTCTGGGACCAGCCAGAGGTGGTATTTGCTGGTTTTCCGAACTCTCAAAATTTCTGCTACCAGTTCTCCAGAACCTGTCAGAACCTTCTGGATTTCACCACTGGAATGATATTTAAGTTAATTCTGAGCTACACACAGGTGGAGCTTAACATACAGCCATAATGGAATCAGTCCATTACATTGTATGTTGTAATGGTTGTAAAACAGTTCTTTTTTTGCAGTAGTTGTTAAATGAATTCAGTGGTCTTTAAGAGAACCAGTGGTTTTCTATAGGTGTGTTTTAACCAAAAATCAGAGATTTCAGCAAAACCATTGTAAAACATGGTCATGTAAAATATGAGTATGGAAGGGTTTGACTCTCATAACACCCGTTTTTCATTTGTAATTGAATGGTTGCTAAGCAACTAGTCATAAATCGAGGACTACCTATTATGCTAATTTCTTTCTGCTCTTCAATTAATTTTATTTTCTCTTTCGACCCAAAGAGGGAGCTCTGTCATAACTGAATGCTTATCTGAAACGAAAAGTTGCAATATTCATTTGAAAAATATTTTAATTACTGTTTTAATGTTTGGTACAGCTGAAGTAATTTCTTTGTGTCATTTCCCCTCACGCTAGTCATTTGTTAAACTATAAAGAATTACTGGATTTTCTATTTTTAGAACTTTCTTTTTTCTTCTCCTTTTACAATTACTGTTTTAATTTGCTTTGCTTGAATTTAATGAATAGAAATTCTAGGGGCGAGATTACTTACTGTTCTTCCTCATAAAGCAGAAGGAAGCCTAAGATCAGACAAAGCTCTGCTGGATTTCTCTTTTCCTCAGCTTGAATATTTTTTTAAGGGAAATGGCATACAAGGGAATTAACTGAAGAAACGCATCAAAATTTAGAAATGGCACATGATTCTGTTAAGGCTAATGTTAGACCCCACAAATTAACGACTCAAATCAGAGTAAAGAATAACATCATAACAGAGTTGGAAGGGACCTTAGAGGTCTTCTAGTCCAACCTCCTGCACAAGCAGTAGACCCTATACCAGTGTTGGCAAACCTTTTCGGCACTGAGTGCCGAAACGGGAGCGTGTGTGCAGGCGGGAAAGAGCATCAAAAACCAGAAGAGCAGCTCCCCGGTGCACACGCACAGGAGCACCGGAAATTATTTTAGCAGTTCCTCTGCACGCATACACGTGCCAGGAAGCTGAGCTTACGGTTCCCAGCCTGCGCATGCACGTCAGTCGCCTGGTCTTCCAGTTTCTGGTGTGCATGTGTGTGTGAAGACCAGCTGACCGGCACACATTTGCGTGCCAGAAACCAGAAGCTTAGCTTCCCGGTGCAAGCATGCGCACCAGGGAACTGCTCTTCTGGTTTCCGGTGCTCCCCCATGCGTGAAGATCAGCTGGCCGGCGCTCATGTCCGCGTTGGAACCCGGAAGAACAATGGCCGATGGCTGGTGTGCCCGGAGAGATGGCTCTGTGTGCCACTTCCAGCACATGTGCCTTAGGTTCACCATCACGGCCCTATACCATGTCAGACAAATGGCTGTCCAGTCTCTTCTTAATAGTCTTCAGTGATGGACCACAAATGACTTCTGATGGCAAACCATTACACTGATTAATTGTTCTCACTTATAGGAAATGTCTCCTTAGTTCTAAGTTGCTTCTCTTCTTGATTAGTTTCCATCCATTTTTTCTTGTCTTGCCTTCTGGTGCTTTGGAAAACAGGTTGACCCTCTCTTCTTTGTGGCGCGCCCCTCAAATATTGGAACACTGCTTTTCACATTGCAAAGTCAATGCAGAGTTGCAAACTGTCTTTAGTTTCTAAAGTCTCAGCAAGCAGAACTGAACAAAGAAGAAGCCACATTATAATTTGGTAAAAAAAATTTTTTATAAAAAAACCCTTCAAAGTTCAGTCTTTACCTGAGAATTAAAGTAAAGAAGATTAGGAAAAGAAAAAGATTCATCATGGACACAGACAAACTACTGGAAATTTAGTAAATCTATAGAGTAACTTTTTGGGTGGCACAAAGGAGAAAACTTTAAATAAAACAATTTTATCTAATAGAAATAATGGTAAATTTCCTCAAAATCTCTCATTTTACATGTCACTACAGTGCTATTTCTCCTGGATGTGTGGTGATCTAACCATCCCTCTAAGCCTAAGGTAAAGAGTATAATTTCTGTTCTCCAGCTTAATATACGGTAACTTGTTCGAGGATGGATTTATATTAGCTTTCTAATTTACTCTTAATTAACTTTGTACACACGGAGGTGACAACTGCTCCTGATGCAGATGATAATCTGATAATTGTAAGACTAAACAGAAACATTTACAGATCAAAAAGTAGGATTCAGTTAATTTTTGCTCTTATAAAAGGATTCCAACTAGGAGGACGACTTCCGGTATCCGGTGGCAACGGACGTCTGGAAGGCTTCTCCTGCCTCCAGTGTCCGAATCCGGCCGCCGCCGAGGCCCTCAGGGGCCAGGTGTTCCGAAAAGGACACCTGCCGCACGGACGGCTCGCCAGGGGTCTCCCAGCCGACATACAGGACTGTGGGGACCGATGCTGGCGCGTCCTAGGCTCGGCGGGGTTCGGAGGCCACAGGCCGCGGCCATTATTTTGGTCGTTGCCTAGGCCGCTGTGCCCAGTGACACCGGGGCTTTGGATTTATAATTGCAGCAGCCTGGTGGTGAACAGGAAACGGAGAAGAATTGAGGAATGAAGAAGGGAAGGGGATATCGGCAAACGTGAGTGGAGTGCTCCGGAGTGCGGGGGGGTTTTTTCTTCCCTGCGACTGGAAGGAGTACGAATCACTTTGGAGAGAGGAGAACTTAAAATAACAAGATTACCGGTTTTGTGGAGCTCTGGAGAGAAGAGGTGATGGAGAAATTTAGGAGGGAGGGTTTGAGGCCCCCCCTCCCTCTGGGGAACAATGGTGGCGTCCAGCTTCCGCCTTCACTATGAGAATCTTGATGACATCACTTCCCTTCGGTTTCCTGGTTGACTAACTGTACTCTGGACTCGTTGCTCCTGTGAGTGCCCCCTGGTGGATCCGGAGGAAATTATAAGGATACTGTGCTTGCCTGAGGACTTTAAAAAATTTTTTTTAATGGCAAAAGGTCAGAGACCAACTGCTGGAGAAATGGAGAATTTTGGAAAAGTTATCTAATATGGACAAGAAACTGGATGAAATAAGAGCAGAAATTGTGACTATCCAAAAGGACTTAAAGGATACTCAACAAGTCTCAGCAGAAAATAAGCAGAAAGTGGAAGGTCTGGAGGGTGAGATGCGGGCAGGGCAGAAAGAGGGGAGACGACAAGCAATGCTGTGCTTGGATTACAGATGGATAAAATGTCTTATTTCCTTAGGTTTCAAAATTTGGAAGAAGTGGACCAAGAAGATTTGAGAGATGTTGTGACTAAACTGTTGGGAGAATTTCTTGGGAGAGGTGTTGATTTTATGAATTGGGATGTGGATCGAGTTTATAGAGTTAATTCACAATATGCACGCACGCATGCAGTTCCTAGAGAGGTTCATGTTAAATTTGTGAAAAGAGAGACGAGAGATGAAATTCTTAGAAAACATAGGAGTGGGGCACTGACTTATAGGGGCAGGGAGATAGCCATTCTGAGGCAGATTCCCAGACAGGTACGTGAAATGAGAAAGAAATATTACTTTTTGTCAAGCAAATTGTACCAGAAGGGAGTAGGCTTCAGATGGCTGATGCCAGAGGGATTGATGATTTTCCGGGAGGGCATTACGAAAAAAATTAGTACAATTGCGGAGGCTACGGCCTATGTGGAGGAACACAAAGCCCTCCTGGAATCAGATGATCCAGGAATTGAAGAAGGGGAGGTTATAGACCATGGGGCGGAGGCGGCTGCCGCTGTTGCGGCCCTGGAGTTGGGTCAGGTTGAACCCAGAGTTCTGAGATCCAAAACTAGGAGGTGACAAAGATATTTGGTATTGTGTTGGTTTTACTTATTCTCTTTCGTATGATATTCTGATTATTCTTGACCCTTCTTTATTGCGTATGTAAGATTGGTAAACTTAGCTACTCCGTATTACCTGCTTGCCATATGGCTGTTGTATGTGTTTAAAATTTTGAGTAAAATTCTTATCACGTATAAGAAAAATGAAAATTTACCATACCTGATATGTATTTGTATAAACTTTTTTTTGACCAATAAAAACTTTTTTTTGGAAAAAAAAAAAAAAAAAAAAAAAAAAAAAAAAAAAAAGGATTCCAACTAGAATAAACATCTTCTTCCAAACCAAAGACTCCTTATGTACAATATATGATCCAAGTGAAATTTGTTTATCTCTCTGGCATCAATAGAAAAATAACTGTGCAAAAATAGGAAAATGTATTACTGAATGATCTGGAATAATTGTATTCAAGGAATGCTTAATCCAATCTCATATTTAGAGCAAAAGATAAATACAATACAAAACCGAGTAGATTTACTGGATGTAAATGAGAGATATGCAGTTATTAATTTGTATAACTGTATACAGATACACAGTTCTTAATCAAAAAGGCTGAAATGCCTTAGATAGTTGGAAGCTTATGCAAATTACACATTGATCTGTGTAATAATATTCTACATTCTAGACTTTAGTCATTTTATTAAATTTTGTGAAGTTCTGTCTGTGATATTTTAGAAGTTTTAAACTTCTCTCAAAATATTGCAGTGTGGAATGCTTCCATTCATAACACCTATTCCATTTCTTATTTTCTAACAGTCATCCCCTATTTATTTGGATTCTCTGAGTAACTTAAGTCCTGAGGGGCTGTTTTGGTGGATCCCTTCTGCCTCTGTTTAAAGCTTTTTGAAGACCACTTACCCATCTGTATATATTGCAGCACCCTTGAATACAGGTAGTCCTTGACATGTGACACAATTGAGCCCCACATTTCTGTTCCTGGGCAAGACAGTTCTTATGTGAGTTTTGCCCGATTTTATGACCTTGCCACAATTGAATCTGGCTTCCCCATTGACTTTGCTTTTCAGAAAGTCACAAAGGATTATCACGTGACCCTGGGACCCTGCAACTGTCATAAATATGAATTGCCAAGCATCTGAATTTTGATGACATGACTGCAGGGATGTTGCAATGGTCGTAAGTGTGGAAAATGGCCAAAAGTTACATTTTCACATTGCTGTTGTAACTTTGAACAGTCATTAAACAAATGGTTGTACTGTAAGTCATGGATTACCTGTAAGGGGATACCTCTCTCTTGTTTGTTTATTGAAAGTTATGTCATTTCATGTCTGGAGACTCTGTGTAACTTGTAGTCTTAAAGACAAAAGATTAGAAACAGAAACCAACTATAATCAATTATGTGCATCTTTCTTTCTGTGTGTGTAACTAAGTATATATAGCGGTACTCATCGTTAATTGGTTCTGGGAGGTGTGATGAGTACTGAAATTTTTTTCCCATAAGGAATAATGTTGTGATTCATAAGGCAGTCAACACTGAAAAAAAATCTAGCTTCTGCATTGAGCATCAAACAAATGATGACTACTGGGACAAAATTTTCATGTCAAAATGCATTGAGTACCAAATTTGATGAGTTTCAAAGCAGTTGAGTACCAAGGGAGCACTGAATATTATTAAAATCAAAGGATACATATTAAAAACATTGAACAAATCAACCCATAATTCTCACTCGAAGCACAAATGACCAGGCTCTGATTATCCTACTTTGAATACATAAGGTGAAGATCTAGCTCTCTAGAGCAGAGGTCTCCAACCTTGGCAACTTTAAAACCTGTGGACTTCAACTCCCAGAATTCCACAGCCAGCAAAGTTGGAGTCCACAGGTCTTCAAGTTGCCAAGGTTGGAGACCCCTGCTCTAGAGAAGACTCTAAAACTGGGAAAGAAAGAGAAGAAGATGGCCAGAAAGAGAAGAGGATGATCATCAATAAGGCGAATAGACTCAGTTACAGTAGCAATGAGTGCATGGTCAGAAGTGGTAAAAGACAGATGAGGGACAGATCATTATGGAGAAAATACATTGATGTAGTTTAGGGTTGGGTAACTATGGCCCCTTTATGACTTTTGGAATCCCAGAATTCCTGAGCCAGCTATAGTTGCCCACTCATGATACAGTTGCTAAGAGTCGCTAATTACTTGATGGCACTTAATCTTCAACACACTTTCTACTTCATTATTTTGGAATTATGCATGTGTTCTACTTTTAAATAATTTCACAGTTCACTGTGAAATAATTACTTTAGAACAATGTTCTTTGTAATTTAATTCTGTTCATGGCTTAAAGAAACATCTTGCATATGTCAGTTAAATACTTTCTTTCTTCACAACCAGGATTCTGTTGTAATCTTTTTTTCTGATCAAAACTACTTGCCCCTGACTATCTCAGTTCCCTTTAATAACTTGTGAAGAGTGGGCTACTTTAGATAACCTGTCAAAATCCATTTTCCTCCTCTAATGATATCCTAATAAACAGATTTCATCTTATATTAAGTGAATCAGTACAGTTACGTGAATCACGAGGTCATTAAGCGAATCCAAGCTTCAAGCTTGCTGCCAGCTGCCATGGAAATGGAGGGGATGAGCAATGGGTATTTGGGAGGGGAAGTGTACAGGAGGTGTCAGACTGCAATTTCTGACAAGCAATGGGGAGGCCTGGACTCAGAGAAGCCAGCTTGAGTTGTTTAACATCTTCAAGGCCAACCATCTTGGGAAAGGCATGCATAAAGGAAAGGTAAATCTGGACCAGAGATGATCCCAAAACATTTTGGCTAAGATTGGACTCTAGTTCAGTTCCCTGACTATTGTGGGGTGGACTTTGGGGTTATTTTCAATTTGTCTTTTTGTGTCTGTTTGCTTCAGGTCTTGCCTGGCTTTTGCTGCAATCGGTTCTTTCCTAGTAAAAGTATGTTTTCTCTGAATCTATGGAGTCAGGGGTTTTCTTTCCTAGGGATTGATCGGAGGCAGCCCTGACATTAGGCAAGGTCTGAAGCAAATGCACATGAAAAGACCAATTGAAAACAACCACAAGCCCACTTTGAAAATTGAGGATCTATGGTTTTCCAATATATACTGCTAAAACCAATTCTTTTACAATTCAAATTAAGTTTGGAATTCAATGGGCGTTCAGGAGATGTAAAAACAATGTTCTCCAGATATTTTTTTTTCCTCTTGAAACAAGGCACAAGTGGCATCTTACTATCATCTCCTAAATTGTTTTCCTCTACTTGTTAAGGTATTTGTATGCCATTAATTCCTGCTAGGTGAAATACCAAGATCAACTTTGTAAAGGTTGATGTGCCAGCCTAAATGTTGATGCGCCACTCTACATCAGTAATGGGTTTCAAATCCTGTTGCTACCCGTTCACTCGTGGGCACATGTGCAATGCTTCTGTGCATGCGCAGAAGCGTCCAGGCAGGTGGGCGGAGCGTCCCACTGCTGCCACTGCTGGTTCGCCCAGTCCGGGGTGAACTGGCAGCAACCCACCACTGCTCTACATGCATAATTGGGACCTTCTCCCTCCTACAGGGTTTTAATTATTTATTTGTTTTCTATATCTGCCCTTTAGGGATCAAAACCCTTGTAGAATAAGTTTCCAGGGAATATCAATAGTCGTGATTAAAGTCATCATAAACGATATCTTTAAAGCAGTGGTGGAATTCAAATTTTTTTACTACCGGTTCTGTGGGCATGGCTTGGGCATGGCATGGGTTGGTGGCCGTGGCTTGGTGGCCATGGCAGGGGAAGGATACTGCAAAATCTCCATTCCCACCCCACTCCAGGGGAAGGATACTGCAAAATCCCCATTCCCTCCTCACTCCTGGGGGAAGGATATTGCAAAATCTCCATTCCCATCCCACTATGGGGCCAGCCAGAGGTAGTATTTGCTGGTTCTCCAAACTACTGAAATTTTCCACTACCAGTTCTCTGGAACCTGTCAGAACCTGCTGAATAGCACCCCTGCTTTAAAGACATTTTCAGAATGTTCCCTCAAAGGACTGACTTGATGAAGAGATGAGGAATTTTAGCTGGAGCAGCTGAAGATGGTTTTCACTTGCCTACTTGGTTCCTTTGAACCTGACCAAGAGCAATTGGAGAAACAAATATACAATCCTTGGTCAATACATCAGTGAAAGTTGCTTTCGACTCCGAGGTGGTTGAACAGTAAACAAAAACAGCCTTCTTTTAAAAACATTGTTGTGACCCTGGCCCCAATAGGTAGTAGGAAACTCAGTCAGTGTAAAAGCAAACAAACTTTATTCGAACAGCTGAGAATTACTTCATTCTCAGCGTAGTTCAACTAAATTAAAGCAAATTCCTCCCAACACAAATTCCTCAATCCTATCACCAACCTTGGTCCAATTAGCCAAACTGCCAAAGGCCTTTCTTGGCAAAAGTTCAAAAGACAACAATACAAAATAAATGCAAGAAGACGAAGCTATCAACGTTGTTTTCTGGCAAAGCCTGAATACCGTTGCTGGTCTTTTAAGCCTTATGGGAAGGGCCAATCATCTCTTGGCCCTATCCCGAGTCGTCCTCTTTGCTTGAGCTGCTCTTGCCTTCTGACACCTCTTTTCATGCGTGCATTAGGAACAGGCTTCTCCTGTTCCTGTGCCTCACTATTGTCAGTCTCTGGAGGCTCTGGAGTCCGCACCTCACTCCCCGATGGCCCAGGCCCCACCTCAGCCTCCGACGCAGAGTCCTCATCCGGGCCTTCCCCAGCCTCCAGGACTGGCCCATGTTCTTCCTCAGCCTCATCGCTGTCTGACTCAGTTGCCAGTTCCTCAGGCTGCTGGCGGATCACAACAAACACTACCCATTCATTTCACTTAGACCAATATTTTCCAAGTGTGATCTTGCTGTGTGAAAATGTGTAAATTTATAAGAAAAATATGTAGGAGCCAAATTTGAAACAGACGACTATTTTGTAGGCCTGGTTATAACTCTAAGGGGGAAACTCTTGTAGAAGTAGTATAACAATGACGTGGTACAGGATAGTAGAGGCACTGAAACTGTGGCATAGTCTGTTGTTGTTAGTTGTGAAGTCGTGTCCGATCCATCGCGACCCCATGGACAACGTTCCTCCAGGCCTTCCTGTCCTCTACCATCCTCTGGAGTCCATTTAAACTCATGCCTACTGCTTCACTGACTCCATCCAGCCACCTCGTTCGCTGTCGTCCCGTTCTTCTTTTGCCCTCAATCTTTCCCAGCATTAGGCTCTTCTCCAGTGAGTCGTCCTTTCTCATTAGGTGGCCAAAGTATTTCAGTTTCATCTTCAGGATCTGGCCTTCTAAAGAGCAGGGTTGATCTCCTCTAGGACTGACTTGTTTGTTTGCCTTGCAGTCCAAGGGACTCGCAGGAGTCTTCTCCAGCACTAGAGTTCAAAGGCCTCAATTCTTTGGTGGTCATCCTTTCTTATAGTCCAACCTTCACAGCCATACATTGCAACTGGGAAAACCATAGCCTTGATTATACACACTTTTGTTGGCAGGATGGCATAGTCTACAAGTGCTATTACAATGGCAAGTATAATAAGTATGGCATTGGCCTGGGGTATCTGAGGAGCTAATGGGATTTGCCTGTCCCACTTGCTGCAGCGGAATAAACCTACTTTGGATCCTGTCTGTCAAAGAATTTTGACTGTGGTGTCTGGGGGAGGAGCCTTTTCTGGGGTGGTCCCTGCCCTCTGGAATGCGAGGCTGGCTCCCACACTCCTGGCCTTCTGAGCCTTAAGTCCTGGTCTCTAGGAGGCACTCTATGCAGGGGGTGGGGGGGCTGATGGGGTAGGGAGAAGCTCCCTGGCCTCTTTTTGCCTGCCCGTTGCCTGTTATTTAATCTTTTTTCATTTTTAACTGTTTTTTAAAAATATCTTTTCATTTTGCTGTAAACCACCCAAACTCACTCACTGTAACAATGAGATGGGCAGTATGTAAATTTAATAAATAAATAAAATTGAATAGATAGTCATTAAAGTTAATAAATAAAATGATAATGAGCACAAGCAACTAAACAAAGTTGTTCAGAACTAAAAAGTGAATGTCTGAAGACTTCTTTTTCTATGACTGTTCCACACAGCACAAATAGAGATAACTGAGGCACAATCACACACGCTATTAGTATGATTATACATATATGGTTATTCCTGTACTGCTTCAGCTGAGTCAATCAAAACAGCTTTTTTTTTTTATTGAAAAAGTTTTACAAAAAATTTTTTTCAACAATTATTCCCCCCCACACCTCTCTCCGCCCTCTCCCCTCCCCCTCCCCTCGACCCTTCTCCCCCACCTCCGAGACTTCCCAGAGCAAAATACAGGGTATTACATCTAACAATCATAAGCTAAAATACAACAATAAACCATCACCCATAACTTCTCCTCTCCCCTTTGCAACCTTAACTCCCCTTTCCCATTTAAACAAATATACTAATACAGTACAATCCCTACAATCACTCATAAGCTATTTGATACTTTTTAGTCTGATACTTGTTTTGAATATAATCAATCCAATTTCTCCATTCCAATATATATCTTTCTTGTGAATAGTCTTTCAAATACGCTGAAATTTTTGCCATTTCTGCTAAGTTCGATACTTTAAGTGTCCATTCTTCAATTGTAGGCAAATCTTCTTTCTTCCAATATTGCACAACCAATAGTCTCGCTGCTGATATTAAATTTAAAATCAGTTTAGTCTCTATTACTGTACAGTCCATAATTATACCCAATAAAAATAACTGTGGTGTAAACTTTATCTTCTTTTTCAAGATATTCTCCATAATCCACCAAATTTTTATCCAAAATGCTTTGATTTTTTTACAAGTCCACCATATATGATTATAAGTAGCATCATCACAATCACATCTCCAACATTTAGCTTGCATATTCGGATACATACATGCCAGTTTTTTAGGATCTAAATGCCATCTATAAAACATTTTATAAAAGTTTTCTCTTAAACTTTGTGTTTGGGTAAATTTGACATTTCTAACCCAATTTTTTCCCCACGTTTCCATCATTATAGGTTGCTGGGTATTTTGTGCCCATTTTATCATACAATCCTTAACTAACTCCATTTCTGAGTCTATTTCTATCAGTATGTTATATAACCTCTTGATATGCAATTGACCTTGATCTTTAATTTGTTTTACCAAGTTTTCCTCATTTTGCATGATACCAATTTTCTGGTCTACTCTCCATCTGGCTTGCAGCTGTCCGTACTGAAACCAAGTATAGTTTATCCCTTCTTCTCTCATTATAGTTAAAGATTTCAATTGTAATTTACCCTTTTCTACAAAAAGAAGCTCTTTATAAGTAATCACCTCCTGTTTTTGTTCTCTATTTATATTCTCTATCGCATGTCTAGGGATTGCCCATATAGGTATTTTATAGTCTTAACTTATATTGGTACTTCTTCCAAACCCTTAACAAAGCATTTCTAAGTATATGACTTTTAAAAGTCTTATCCACTTTCTTATCATATAATAAGTAAGCATTCTATCCATATAACAAATTATAACCTTCTATATTCAATATTCTTTCCTCTGTTAAATTAATCCAGTCACTAATTAGTGACAGAACAACTGCTTCATAATATAATTTCAAATTAGGCATTTTTAAACCCCCTCTTTCACGTATATATCTTGTATTATTTTTAACTTTATTCTCGGTTTTTTACCCATGCAAATAAAATTATTAATCCCTTTCTGCCACTCCTGCAAATTTGCATCCTTTTTAAGTACTGGTATCATTTGAAACAAAAATAAAAACCTAGGCAAAACATTCATTTTTATTGCTGCTATTCTTCCCAACAAGGATAATTGTAACTTCTTCCAATAATCAGCTTTCATGATACAACATCATAATCATTAATAATAATTAGTAACAGTGCAATCAATCAAAGCCCCTCAAAATACACAATATACAATTATAGAAAACCCTGGAGCTTTCAAGCAAAGGTCAGAAACCAAATTGTGTTTCTAACATATGATAAATACATTTTACTTTCCCAAAACCTTTTTATGCTGGTCCTGAGGGAAAAAGTCTAAAAGGATGTGAGAACTGAGCAAACTCTGTGCCCTATTTCTACCACAGGCAATATTAGTGTCCCCGTCCAACTGATGAAAAAAAAAACAAGAAGCCTGTGTGAAATCTGAAAAACATAATGATATTCCTGGAGAAAAAATTCTAATTATCTGTTTTGGCCAGTTCCATGAGATGCTTTGATCCTGAAGATGAGAAGAAAGAAAATATGTTATATAAAAAGCAAACGATGGTAATTGGCTCAACCCCTTCTCATCAGTCTTCTCCATCCATTATCAACCCACTGACATGAAGGTCCCAGAAGAATCTGTCAGTAGTTCCTTACTTAGTGAGGAAAGAAAAATGGATGCTCGCAAAAGCTGCTTTTCCTTTCTGACCTTTGGAATAAGCTTCTGACTTACCGGGTTTTCAAAAACTATTGAAAAGAAAGCCGTTTAGGAGAGCTTTTGAACTACGAATATCATTATCAAAGTATCAAGTGTATATTTTGCTCAATTTGTGTGCTTTTTTTTCAGATTTGTTTGTTAGACGGTAGTTGTGTTACTTTTAAAATTCTTTGGGTTTGATTATTGTTTTATAGCATAGATGTTTTAGGGAATTTGGAATTCAACAAGTGTATTTTGATTGAGGCAGGAAGAAATCAAACAGCTAATTAAATATTTATCATTATTATTATTTTTATTTAAAAACTGCCCTGCTCCATCCTGATCTTCACCAGAGATCATCCATAAGTAATGCCAATATTGTTTCTGTCCCATATTTGGGCCTGAAACTTGACTGAAAAGGGTCCAGAAGATGATCTGTTTCCCTCAGGATCTTCTGGAGTTGCAACATCACTGCCTTGTCAAGCACCTTCCCTAAAAAATGAAAGAGGAGAGACGAGGAAAATTGTCCTGAATGATGTGATCCAATGAGGGCTTCTTCAGGAGGGGATATACCAGAGCCTCTTTAAATCCAGCCAGGAACATCTCCTCTAATAAGGAGGAATTCTTGAAGGGACATATTTTTTAATTTTTAATTGCATATTTATTTACCGTATTTTTCAGTCTATAAAACACACTCCCCCCCCCAATATTGCGGCGGATGGAGGGGGGTTGGTGCAGCTGTGGCATTTGCCACCTGTCACCACCACCACCGCCATTCACCACCATTGTGGGATGCTGCAGCTGATTGGTGTTTGGATCAGCCTCTTGGAATACCGCCAATCAGCTGTTCTAGGTGTTCACTGCCACTGCCTATTGGCACAGCCAATCAATGGTGGTGGCGGTGGTAATCAGCAGCAGCAGCAATCGGCGGCGATAGACGGCGAACAGCGGCGGTGATTCCTGCTGCCTAGAACAGCTGATTGATGGTATTCCGGGAGGCCGATCCAACCGCCAATCAGCTGCTTGGCAGCAAAGGCTCCAGCATTCCCTGGTAAAGGCAGCAAACACAGAGGAGGCAGGCTGTTTGCTGTTTGCTAGCCAGATGAATACCAGATGGATGCTGGGAAGCAAAGGTAAAAAAAATTTCTTGTTTTCATCTTCTAAAACTAATGTCCATCTTATGGTCCGGAGCATCTTATAGATTGAAAAATATGGTATTTATTGATTCATTCATTCATTTATTTACAGGTCATATTTATGTAGTGTGTATTGGAGGTGGTGACCCTTTGAAAGCTGTATACAATGAAATTTCATCTTAATATATGCCGATTAATGTACATTTAAAGTGACAATAAAGTTAGTCTAAATCTAATTCACCATCATTGGGGCCCACCTTTCTGATCCCTCCTGGGTAGCCTTAACGGTGGTGGCATTTATGTTCTGGAGGATCCTGTCCAATTCTTCAGGTCCAAGAGATCCAAAGTCCACTTCCTGGGCATCTCCAAAGGACTTGCCTCACACTTGGGATCCAGCTGAGAATAAATCTAGGCAATTTTATCCTTTAGGTGAATAAAGAATCCCTCTTCATAGCTCTACAAACAGGCATCCAGGACCCAGGGAGAGTCCAGGTGACCCTAAAGAGGGCTGCTGGACTTCTGTGGATGCAGTAACAGTGGAGAAGTATTGACCCTTTGCCACTCTTACCACCACAAGGTAGATCTTAATAACTCATGATTTGGTCAAATTCATTGTTTTCCTCCAGCGGCGCTGTGGATATCTCTTGACCCTTTTCAGTTTTTCTGAAAAGAGCTGTGAAGGATGGGGAGTAAATGGCCTGATGGGCTAAGAGTTACTGTAAAAGCATGATCCTTTTCAAGGTCCTGGCCATCTTCCTATTCCAGGCAGCGATTAGGATCTCCACAAGATGATGGAACAAATCAGCAGGTATTTCCTCCAGCTCCCTTTGGAACCCAATTGGGTTCATCTGTCCCAAGGGCAGACCAATCAAATTGGTCCAGCCTCCCTGTGGAAGTGGTAGAATAAGAGAAGTTGAAAATTGTCAGGTTGTGATCTGACCAAGACAGAAAAGAGCCCAAAATCAGTTCTTCTCTCAGACCACATTGCCACTTCTATAAGAAAACCATGTCCAGAGTGAGACCACAGTTCTGAATTGAGCCACGAATGGCTTGGGAGAGGCCCATGGCTGAACTCCTGACCTTCCTCAGAGGTTCGCTTTGGACATGGCAAATTGAAATGTCCCTCAGAACTATAAATCTCAACAGTCAACTGTCAATTTGCAAAGCATCCCTGGCCTGCTCTTGAGTTCCCATAGGCAAGGGGGATGAGAAAACGGCGAAGCAGCACGGCAACCAAAAACAAAGGTACATTCCAGACATTCCTCTCTCCAGGCTGTCTCTCAGGGTTACCTACACCGGCCGGAGTGGAGTGATCTCTACAACCCATGAAATTGCTCTGTTGGTGAATTTGACTGATGACACACCCTGGAGGGAGGGAGAAACAGGGTCAAGTCTGTGCCGTAAATTATGTGGGGTCAGAATTGGTTTCACTTAGAACCTGCTGACGTGAGGCTACAAATAAATAACTAGATTTCTTTTGAAGCTTGGCTCGAGGCTCATGATTTAATTAGGGCATCCATCAGAACTCTGACATCAACTCTGAGGTGGCCTCCTGTAGCTCAGACAGGGAGGTTGGTACCTATCAGGGAGGCTGGTACAGTAGCAACAATCCCAATTGCCCCTGTGAGCCTAACTTCAAGAACAGGGTCCCACAATCGGCAATTGTGGAACAGCACCCCTGAGGGCTACCAGAGGTTCCCGGTTGATAACCATTTCCCCTTACTCCCTTGCCATACACACACACACACACACACACACACACACACACACACACACACACACTCCTTGGCCCAGCCAGGTCTCAGTAATAGATGTCAGGTTGACATTCTCCTCGTTTGATTTAATTCTCTAAATTACTTCTTTGGGGCAAAGGGCATTTAGTGGAAAAGAACAATGTGTTCCTTTGGAAGGCATTGTGTGTTCTTGAACAACAATGTGGATACTCAGTTTTCGTTTGTTTTTTAAAAAATAGGGGATCCGCAGACATACAGTACATCCTGGCATTCAAAGGCATGAGGACCGTACGGAACTAGCAGACCAATAACTTCCTTGTCCTTTCTTGAATCAATCTCATGACTTAGTGTTGGAACAATTACAGTCATTATATTATATCCCAAGTTAGCTGACCCTACCCAGAATTCTTTGAGAGAAGCTTTTGCAATGGAAATAATGTAGCTCTTCCAAATTTTTACATTATAGAAGTGCACTTATCGTTGAGACTTCATTTTGCAGACATAATAGAGATTTTTGGCCAGTTCCTGGAAACATTATAGCAAATGTGGTAGAAAAGCTGTAATGTTATGGAAGCCATTAACCTTAATACTGTAATAATTCTACCAAAGAAACAAGGATGGATTAGCTCTCTGAATACTCTTACTTTTAACCCAACCCATCTTCTATCATTCTAAGCCTAAATAACTTTTGGAGGCCCTGCTAGGAATGATGGGAACATATCTATTAGTTTGATAAAATGGTTGCAGGAATTACAAAAAAGCTTAGCATAAGAGCTTAGTGTCAAGCAACTTCATATGTTTCAAGCTTTTGGACTATGCATGTACAGGTAATCCTCAACCTACAATGACAACTGGGACTGGGATTGTCGTCACTAAGTGATATGGATGTAAAGTGTGACAACTTTGCTTAGCAATCCAGGAAATCCTGGTTGCTGGTGTTTCATGAGTGCCTCAGTTATTAGGCAACCTCCTGCCGGCTTCCCACAATCAAATTGATTGACATGGAAGTTGCAATCTCCAGGCCCTGCAGGGTAGAGGTTGAAGCAGGCATGTGTATGGAGAGGTGTGGGAGGGTTAGGAAGGGTGCACAAGAGCTTCAGGACCACTTGAATTTCGGAAGCTGCCTCATTATGGGGCTGAAATCCTCTGCGGCTGAAAATTCTTCTTGTATTTTGGCATGGGGATTTCTTAGCCAGCTCACAGAAATGAGAGGAAGACCTCTTGGCAGATGGCAGTGGCACGTGACCTTTCCCTGCTGGCTTTCCCATTGACCTTCTGGGGAAGCCAGCAGGGAAGATTGCAAATAGTAATCAGATGCTCATGGGACGCTTGGCAACCAGGCGGAAATGCAAATGGAGAGCCCAGATTACAATCACGTGACTGTGAGTGCACTATAATGGCTGTAATTTCAGGGACTAGTCATAAGTCCCTTTATTCAGCACCGTTATAATTTTGAACAGTTGCTAAACAACTGTTGAGAATGAATATTTGTGCAGGACTATCTGCATAATTCCTCATGGACACAGACATTGGTACCCTTATTTTTACTCTGCAATAGCATATTTTGAGCAAGGTTGATTCTATTCAGTAGAACTATGGTGCTGTTGTAACTTTGGTGGGTCCTTGACCTACCACCGCAATTGCAACGGCAACCTCTGTCACTAAGCGAGGCATTATAAATGTTAATAGACAAGTCATCATTAACAAGATACGGGATTTCATGTACTTCAGACCGCCATCGGAAATATTCAGAGCAAGGAAGTGGCTACACAAAATTCTTATTGCATTGCCTCTTTGTCTCAGGCTCCAACACTAGAATTTATTGAACGTGCAGATTCTAAAACTATAATATGCCTCGACTATGACAATCACTGCTATTATTTCAAGATGAGAAGAAGGTATTTTGCCAACACACATGGCCCTTCCTTTTGTTTAGTCAACCTGCCAAGCTGAAGAAGAAATTTTTTGTGTGTCAATCCGCAGGCTCCAAAAACCATGAAAGCAAGCTGAATTACTTGAAAACAATTTCCTTTATTAAAGCAAATGGTTTGCGTCATTATAGATCTCCTCCTCCTCTAGAGAGGAGCTATCTTGATCCTCTTCCTCCAACCAAACTCTCTAAACTTTTCTGACTCTACCTCCTCTGGAATGCAGCCCTCCCCTCCTGGGAATCCAGACTACATTTAACCACAGTACTTCTGAGTCACTTTATGAGTGCCTGGATTAGCCCCTTTGGTATTCTTGACAAGGTTTTTTTCAGAAGTAATTTGCCATTGTGTAGTTCCTGATGCTCTCTGAGCTTGGTTGTTTTCTTGCAGATCACCCCAAAGGTGCTTTTTCAAGAGGCAACTGGACTTTCTGGTTTTTCTTTGAATGAAGACATTTCGCTTCTCATCCAAGAAGCTGAAGAAGGGGGACCATAAAGGGAGCAGTTCCGCTGTGAAGGGAGGCAGAAAAGTTCAGCTTCTCTCTGCCGCAGCATTCAACATGGCTGCTTCTCGCCTCCTTCTCCTCCTCACAAAAAGGGCTCATACACACAGAGCAACATGAGAAGGAGGCAAGAAGCAGCCACATTGAACGCTAGAAGACTTGGCCAAACTTTTCTGTTGGTTCTGTGGGTGTGGCTTGGTGGGCGTGGCTTGGTGGACTGGTGCTGCCTCACCTTGCCATGAGTGACATCAAGTTGGCCACGGCTACTCAGTCACATTACCCCCACCCCCACAAGCCACGCCCACCAAGCAGGGGTGAAATGCTGCTGGTTCAGACCGGATCAGCCGATCCATTAGTGATGGTGGCGGGTGGTTCAGAGAACCGGGAGCAAAACCGGTAGCCTGCTTGCCGCTTTTTAAAAAAAATGCTTTTAAAAGATAAAAAAACGCTCTGACGATCACAGCTGAGTTGCCTGATCATCAGAGCCTTTTTTTTTTACTTTTAAAAGCATTTTTTTACAACCTATTTGGCATGTGCGCACACCTCACATTTGGTATCATATCAAATGCATCTCGCATTTACTACAAACCAGTAGTAAACCAGTTCAGATTTCACCACGCCCACCAAGCCATGCCCAAAGAACCAGTAGGAAAGAAATTTGAATCCCACCACTGAACTGTAGCATCAAGGCTCGACTACAGGAGATGTCCCTTCTGCCCGAGTAGATGTCTTGCTAGTTCTTGCTGTAAGCACCTAACTTACTAGGCAGTACTTCATCTGGTCTCCTCTTCTGAACCTGGCATATGAGAGAAAAAGGCCTGTGCTACTATCTGATAAACTGAAAGGTAAAAAAAAAATGAAATAAATTATATAGGACCTTTCCTGGCACTGCAGTGTTAAGGCATGTGGCTAGGGAAATCAGCTCTTTTACTTTCTCATATTTTTTAGGAGATAGGCTAGTCTCCCAAGAGATAAATACAATCAAGCTTTATTTTTTTTTAAAAAGGAAATGCAAGAATGTAGAAATCCCTTTTTAGTTTTAAGCAGTCACACGAAGCCACTTCATAGCGAAGGATATAAAGAACAGAGTTAGTCAAATCCCAGAGAGCTACTTCAAAGAATCTTCCTTAGAAAAAATATATAGAGGACATTGTAAGATTTAAAGGCAACTCTGCTCTGGAAAAGTGCCAGATTGTATAAACCACAAAATTACTGAATTTGTATAGAGGACTTAAAGACCAGAGACAACATATACAACATGAAACAAAATAAAAATAATCTTATGCAATATTTCTAACAAAAAGATATTCTATTTATCTTTTTCAAAAGTTGTCATTTTCTGAAAGATATTTCTTTCTGCTTCAGTTATTCCTAAACTTTCCTTCCAAATCTTGGAGGATTCCTGTCAATTAATTCTGAAGCTATTGAAGAGGGAACAGTTCTCATCTCTTTTTTTCAGTCTTGGCTCCGAACTACTTTTGACAAAAAGCATCCAAAGGGAAAACAAGTCCTTTATGTAACAGCAGAATTTAAAAGTTGGAAAATTGGTATATGTAGACAAAAGTAACAAATGGGCTTGATAGTCCAGGGACAACAGGCAAAATAAAAAATGGCAGAAGAATTGGAAAAAAAATACTTAGGAATCTGCAGGCAGTGGTCAAAAAAGTCAAGATGACAGGCATGATGGTGTGATAGAAACTCCACCCAATTTTTTTTTAGGTGGCACTTGTGCAGACATTCCTGGGTCTAAACTCTAAACTGTATTAAAACCAGAAAATAATACCTTTGAGCGTTAAAGTGTATTTCATTCCATTCCATTTCATATCATAATAGGCAGTGGTGGGATTCAAATAATTTAACAACCGGTTCTCTGCCCTAATGACCAGCTGGGTAGGTGTGGCTCAGTGGTCATGTGACTGTGTGGGTGTGGCCAACTCAATGTCTCTCACGTCAATGGATGCTTTGCCTTAGCGGTTACAATGTACTAAGGGTTAACCAGAGAGGCAGTTTCTGTAAGCAGGGCAATAAAGATTGGGCTAGAAACACCACCAGAATGTTTCCTTCCTGCCTTCCTTACAGGATTAGCCCTGGAAAGTGGGGAAAAATCCAAAGTAAGATGTCTTCCAATAACCGGTTCTCTGAACTGCTTAGAAAGTTAACAACCGGTTCTCCCGAATAGGTGCGAACTGGCTGAATCCCACCACTGATAATAGGTTGTCCTTTGGAAATGAAGAAGACACACTGTTGTGTAGTTTATCTGTGAATACCAAGGTGACCTTCAGTCCCAGTCTGGAAGTGCAGAGACTAGCACAATGGGATACTCAAAGTCCATTGTTACATAACTTTGGGTATTATTCTGTGACACCACTCATGGTTTTCCATCAGTTTTCGGTGGTTCTTGTCCCTGAAGTTGATTTTGGCTTCATAGCATAGGACTTGTCAGTGGGTTTCTAATTCCCTTGGTTGAGTGTCACAGTGATGTAGGGTTTCCTTCACAGCATCTTTGTAGTGCTTGGGTGGATGACCTCAAGGTCTTCCTTATTTCTGGTTCACCACAGAGCAACTGGTGGGGCATATGATGGTCATCCATTCCAATGACGTGTCCCACCCGCCACATTTGAGCTCTGATAATCACGGACTCAGTGCTGATGGACCCATGAATGTCAAGGAGAAATGAATGGAGACACAATATTCCTGATGAATGCCAAGGATGGAGCGAACAGCATGCACGTGAAATTTCTTCAGTCCTTTGATGAGCCATCATTAGGATTCACATCCATAAAGCAGAAGAAATAACTATAGATCTGTAGACTTTCAGCTTTGTGACATGTGGAGGTTATGTTGACTGAACGCTCTGGTATGCAGCAGCCCCAAAGCCTGGCTGGCCTTGCTGATGAGTCCATTTCTTTCTCCAAAGAGCCATCACTAAAAATGATGCTTCACAAGTATTTGAAGCTGTTTACATTTGTCAGCTGGGTGTCATTAGGGCCTCTGGTGGCCTCTGGTGGCTCTACAGATTAATGCAGTCTGTTATTAACACAGCTGCTTGCAATTACTGCAAGTTCAAGTCCCACCAAGCCCAAGATTGACTCAGCCTTCCATCCTTTATAAGGTAGGTAAAATGAGGACCCAGATTGTTGGGGGCAATAAAGTTGACTTTGTATATAATATACAAATGGATGAAGACTATTGCTTAACATAGTGTAAGCCGCCCTGAGTCTTCAGAGAAGGGCGGGATATAAATTCAAATTAAATTTTTTTTTTAAAAAAGCCATTATTTTTTGGTCCTTTAGAGTTGGTATTTTACATGGTTTGGTAAAAACCTTCAGGCTTGTTCAGGCTGATAGGCTGAAGAACATAGCAGCAACTGAGAATTTGTTCAGGATCAACTGTAGCTTATGGTCTTTTTGCACGAGGAGTGTGCAGTTGTCAGAAAGAGGTTTTCTTGAATGACTGCATGAAAGTAGTGCTTTGATCCAACCCTTTCATGTATTAACATTTAATAGAATACATTTACTCCTATGTTCCACTTTGGTAAAATTGCAGCAATTTTGGGAACAGCGATTTTTGATTTGGCTCTTGGGATCACATTTAAGTATATGTATGAAACAAGCAAGATATGAAAAAGATGTAAAATTATATGGTTTTTGTTTAGAAATGACAGATCTTGATAGGATACGGGAACAGAGGAGAAAATAATTTAAAAAATTTATAACTTTCTGCTTAGTATTAAATTAGAAGAAGTGCAAGTAAAAGAAGCAATGATTGCATGGGCAAAAAATTGTGGATACTTAGTTGAGCTTGACAGATGGCAACAGCTATGGGAAAGGAACTACAAATTAACAATGTCGACTGCATATAAAGAGAATCAATATAAAATGTTTTACAGATGGCATATGCCGCCTGAAAAATTGGCAAAATTGTTTAAAGATAAATCAGCTAAATGTTGGAAATCCCACCAATTACCAGGATCTTACTATCATATTTGGTGGACATGCCCAGAAGCTAGAGGTTATTGGAGTAGAATTAAGACATGGATAGAAGAAATGATCCAATAACATATTGATTTAAAACCTGAGTTATTCCTACTGGGTATCCTACCAGAGAAAATTAGTAAAGAAAATGTATATTTGCTTATACACATAATAACTGCAGCAAGAATAGTATTTGCACAAAGATGGAAAGCAGAGGAAATCCCTTTAGAAGGGGAAGTAATTAGAAAAATTTTGGACTATGCAGAGATGAATAGATTAACATTAATGATCAAAGAGAAAAAAGATACAGAATATTTCAAGATATGGGGGAAATTTTATGATTTGGATGGAAAAGAAATATAGATAAAGAATGTATTGAGTAACAGGAGAATGTTATATCAAATATATGTATTTTGGGGAAAATACTGAAATAGAGAAAGGGGATTTACCAAGGAAGAAATGAGAAGAGGAGGAGTAACAAAAAGAAATAGTCACGGAAGAAACACCAAGATGACACACGGAAGGACTGATGTACTATATGTTTGTTTGTCTTAAAAAAAACCTTTTTAATAAAAAAAAAGTATGTATGAAATTTCAGGCTATAAATTAGGTCCCATCTTCTGGCACCAAGTCATTACCATGTGCTACCTCAATTTCACTTTTAGAACAGAGGGTGTTCTGCTTCCCTCCCCCAATACTCCCAACAAAGAGTCAGTCAAAGGCCTTCTTTTCTAATTTATTTACATAGATAAATGTCCTGGCCACATCTACCCACGGGCCTGCCAAGTCTCTGGAGATAACGAGAAAATTATAGATAAGGCCAGAATTACTCACGAATATATTCTTCCTTCCATTGATACAGTTTGCCCGCGCAAATTCATTGCTTTGTCCAAGACAAAAAACCAGGAAGTCCTGCCTCCTATTTATAGTCTCTACAGATGTCACTGCATGACCATCATTCTTTGGCTTTGTCCCAACACTTCCTGTGCTGCGTGCGCTGGTCACGTCTGCGCAGTCTTGCATCACTCCAAAACTGTTCTTGGGGCATTGCCAAATCAGAAGAAGGCTCGGGAGAATCAGGCCTTGCCGGCCCCTCCTCCTCCCTTTGGGTGTGTGCCAGGGAGGGAGAGGGCCCAAAAGAAGCAGGCCTTGCCAAGTCTTCTCCCTCACTTTCTGAATCATCCGAGTCCAGGAGTCTGTTGTGCCTCGTCCGCTTTCCCCGCAGCCGGGCCCGTCTTATCTGCTTCCGAATGCTGAGGAATGTCCTAGCATGCCTCCCGGCCCCAGCCCTGGCTCCATGCCCAGACAGGCCAAGGAAGAAGAAGCGCCTCCAGCCCCCAGCCCTGGCTCCATGCCCAGGCAAACGGAGCAACTAGACCCCTCCCCCTCCCCCACAGCATGTGAGCCTGAGGAAGGTCAATTACCAACAGCTGCAGACTGGAGTGACCCTCGCTTCAGGAGAATTGATAGGCAGCGTCAACAGAAGGAAGGGAGGGGCAGGCCTGGATAAGTGCTGAATCATGGAGCCACACCCCATGGCCTATATAAAGGATCTGCTTTCTGGCATTCTCTGAGTCAGGCAAAGTCTACCTTATCTTGCTGAAGTCACTTTCTGGTCTCCTGCCTGCCTTGAGAACTTTGCTAGGACTTTGGCAGAGCTGCAGAGGCACGCCTGATTTGGATTTCCCTGACCCGGCCGTCAGCGGAGGAGTGGGACACGACAGAGTCCGGGTCCAGGAATCTGGGTCACAACAGAGGGTAACACCATCTCTTTTGAATGGGAGCAGAGAATGATGACAGCGATGAAGTCTAATTTTATCTAAGGACAACCACTCATAATCCCTGTCCCTTCTGTTGCAATAAATAAAGCACTGAATGTTGCCGTGGTCTTCTGTCTAAAATTGCAGATGAAGAATTGAAAAAGCAAGATTAACTTGCCGAAACAAGTCTTTATATTAGACGATAATGTCAAATCTCTGGTCTGTGTGGTGCTGTAGAGCATTCCACATGATAATAAGCATATGGAAATATAGAGAAATGTTATGATGGCTTTTGATAGACTCGTATAGATGTTTAACCTAAACACCCTGTACTGTGACCCTGGAGTGGAGATGGTCAAGCGAAAGTCAGTGGAATGCAAATAAACATAAGTGTTTATGGTACATTTTGATACCACCAGGAAGGATACCAAAAACATGAAAAAAGAACAATAAGGTCAACTGAATACCCATTAAAGCATTCTGGAGGAAATGGCACTGAGTGATTACATTACCCCAGGGGTGAAATCCAGCAGGTTCTGACAGGTTCTGGAGAACCAGTGGCGGAAATTTTGAGCAGTTCGGGGAGCCGGTAGCGGAAATTTTGAGTAGTTCGGCGAACTGGCAAATACCACCTCTGACTGGCCCCAGAGTGGGTGGGAATGGAAATTTACAGTATCTTTCCCCTGGAGTGGGGTGGGAATGGAGATTTTGCAGTATCCTTCATCCTCCACGCCCACAAAGCCACGCCCACCAAGCAACACCATGCCCATCAAGCCACGCCCATAGAACCGGTAGTAAAAAAAAATGGATTTCACCACTGCATTACCCCCTCATCTTTCTGTTATCTATCTATTTCAATGTTGTAGGCATATATAGTGGGAGGACCTCTTGGACCTCTTTCCTACACTATGCCAGCAAGCAGACCATTGACTTTTAGGGACTTTCCAGTATAGGCAGTTCTCAACATACAATTGCAATTGAGCCCAAAATTACAGTTTTTAATCATTGAGGTTGTAAATTGAGGGATCATGTAATCAGACCAGATTTTTTTGACATTTTTTTGCTGTGCTGGTCAAGTGAACGTGTAGTTGTTCAGTAAATCCAATTTCTCCGATGTGTGTTTTTAGTCAGAAACTGGAAGTAAACTCCAGAAACTAAAAAAAAATAAAAAATGTTACAAATCACAATCACGGGACCATGGGATACTGCAAATGATCGTGAAGATGAGTTGATTTCCAGAAGCACAACATGGGATCGTGTGACCGCAGGATTGTATACAGCAGTCATCATTTCAAAAATTGGATTATAAATAGCTTTTGGAGAAGGGTCCATTGTAATGGTCGCTAAGTGACCAGTTGTAAGTTGTAAGAGGACTGTCTATAAAGTATGTTTTGATGTTTCTAATTCCAAATACTTTGGTTGTGCTTTCAGTGAGATGCCACTTATGCCACTGAGAAGGTTGGCTATCATCTCTTTTAGGCAGCTACAAGTGGCTTTTTCCTTCTCTGGATATATACTTAGTGCAGGGGTATCAAACTCAATTTCCTTAAGGGCTGCATCAGAGTTGTGTTTGACCTGGGGGGGCTAGGAGGCATGGACAGGTTGGGCATGGCCAGCTCGGCATCACTTGTGTCGGGAGCGCCTGTGGTGGCCTGAACGCTCTGCCAGCAAAAACGGAGCTTGGGAGGGCCGCACACGACCCTCCTGAGCTCCATTTTCCCTGGCAGAGAGTTGCAGGACTGTCGCAGCTGAAAACGAAACTCAGGGGGCTAAACTTCATTTTTGCTGACAGAGGTAATGCAGGCCAGTCCTTCGCTGTTTCCAGGGCAGCCCCGCGGGCCAGATCCGGCCTGCAGTCCTTGAGTTTGACACCCCTGACTTTGTGTATTTGGAACTCATCTTTTGTGAAAATAAAAATGTTAGCATTTCGGGCTTCGTACAATGTTTCCCACATTTTTTACCCCTGTATAATCCTGAGTCTACTTTACTGAAGCTCTTCCAAGTACCGTATTTTTCGGAGTATAAGACGTACTTTAGTTTTTGGGGAGGAAAATAAGAAAAAAGCTGATTGGCAGGTGGATTGGCCACCGGGAATACCCCCAATCAGCTGTTCCCAGAGGTGAATATTATTAACAGGTTCCTTGGTTGTGAGCTCTGTGCCTTGCTTTTTTTTTTTTTTTGCTTTTTTTTTCTTGCCTCTGAAACTCTGTTTCAGAAAAAACTTTTTTCTACCTCTGAAATCCTCCAAAACAGAACTTCAGAAAAAAGGCCTCTGAAGCTCTCTTTGGGAGCTTCTTTTCTGAAGCTCCCTTTGGGGCTTTTTTCCCTAAGCTCCTGAAGCTCTGTTTGGATTTTTTTTTTCTAAGCTCTGTTTCTGATGCTATTTTCAGCCTCTGAAACCTCCATTTGAGAAGCTGGATGGGGCTACATTCAGAGTATAAGACGTACCCAGATTTTCACCCTCTTTTTTGGGGGGAAAAGGTGCGAAAAATACGATATATTGTTCATTCCAGCTGGTACATTAAACCTGCTGCAGGCGCTGAATCTAAAGAACACTCTGGAGGGGATAGAAGAATTGGAGATACATTTTTTCTTTTTAAAAAAATGATTCTTGTTGAAAATTAATATACAGTTCAAGTCACAGCTATAAAGGATCTTTGTTGCTGTTTAGCTTTGTTGTATTACTGAAATTTGATACAGTTCTTCCTATGTATTCTTTTTCTAAGATATTTTTATGGCTATGCATATTACTTTTAATGCTGAGAAAAGTAGAAGAATATTTATAAAGCTTACCTTTTATAAACTATTTTAATAATATTTACTAATATTTGTGCCTGCATCTAAATCAATTTTATCCTTGCCTTTCAAAGAGGTTATGGTATTCACACAGTATCTGAAATGCAGAGAAACATTTAGGTGTGGTGGTTAAAGGTACAAGATTGAAATAGGAGAGATTTTGAGTCCTTACAGTGGAGCCTAGAGCAGGGGTCATCAACCTTCAGACCTCAGGGACCACTAAGTTCATAATTTTAAATCCCATGGACCACTAATATGATCTACCTAATGACCGACTGGGTGGGCGTGGCTAGGTGGTCATGTGACTGAATGGGCATGGCCAATTCCTTGACTCCCCACCTGGGCTCCTTAGGGCCCCAACAGGAAGCAGTTGTTGGAGCTAAGCAGCCACCATGAGAAAGAGTTGGCAAAACAGCTCCGTTCAAATTGGATCTGACTGAGAAGGAGGCTTAGCAGAAGCACCTCATTGAGGACTACAAGCATAGGCTTTCCAAGCAGAGGGAAGACCTGTGGGAGTACAAGACTAGGTACCAGCGCCTGGAGGCTCAGCGGGCTGAGATGGTCAGCCAGTTCCAGGCCATGATACAGTCCCACTGGAACAAGGCCCTCCGGCTCTTTGCCATCAGCGGCACTTCCCTCCAGCCTTCGCCCAAAGCCCTGCACCAGGAGGCCGAAGCAGACCCCAAGTCGGAATTTCTGCCCTCCTCTGACCTGCACAAAAAGACCCTAAAGGGGGAGAGTCTCTGCAGCAACACAACCGTTCATTGTACGTATCCGGCCCAGGGGCCTTAGTTTGAGGACCCCTGATTTAGTGCAATATTAAAAATGCAAATAATTTTTCTGCGGACCACCAAAATTTTCTTGCGGACCACCAGTGGTCCACGGACCACCAGTTGGTGACTGCTGGCCTAGAGGCAAAGATGCTCGCCTCCCACTCGGGAGATTGAGAGTTCAATCCTAGCAGCACAGATGTTTTTCTAGCGAAGAAAATATCTGCTGTGAACTTTGCATAGGTGTCAGGAAGGGCATTGGGCCAGTAAATGCTCAGCTCCATTCAGTTGCCCTGACTCTACCCTGGATTAAAGGGTTGTAAAAAATGGGGGAGGAAGAGTTCTTGTGGTGCCAAATCTGGCTAAGGGGCACCGGGACAGTCATTCTCTCTAAATGTAGGAAAAAGATACTGGCAAGCCATTTTAGAAAAATGTTGAAAATTCCATGGATCTATTCCCTTAGCCGCCATGAGTTCAGGGCATCTTCAAAGGACCAGAACAACAAAAACATCTGCGATTCTTCCAGTTTAAATTATTTTTGATTAGGCCCCCTCAAATTAATGTCAACTCTTGGTGATGATATCTTCACCGTGACAAAAGTTCCCTACTTGGTCTTCCTTTTACTTCCAATAATGTACCGATCGCTCCTGTAGCCATAACCATCTACAATGCAGCTGCTTGCCATCTTCTCTTTCCTTCCACCTTTCCCATTATTAGAGACTTTTCCAGAGAGATAGGTTTTCACATAATGTGTCTGAAGGAGAATAATTTGAATCTGTGCCTCTAGTGAGAACTCAGAGTTGATTTGTTCAATGATACATTGATTTGTTTTCATGGGTGTCTACAATATTCTCCGAAGGCTTCCCCAATACCAAAGTTCAAAAACATTTATTCTTTTCCTATATTGCTTTTTCAAAGCCCAATTCTGACTTCAACAGAATGTCATAGGGAATTTGCTTGTACTGTTCTGATCTTTGTAGATGAACCGGTAGTAAAATATGCTACCAGTTTGGGTGAACTGGTATTTCCGACGATCAGCTGGGTGATGATTATCTGTGATGCGTGATTTATATTAGCTAGATTCGTCAGATTTCCTGCTGTCGTGTCCCACTCCTCCGCTGACGGCCGGGTCAGGGAAATCCGAATCAGGCGTGCCTCTGCAGCTCTGCCAAAGTCCTAGCAAAGTCCTCAGGGCAAGCAGGAGACCAGAAAGTGACTTCAGCAAGATATGTTTAGACTTTGCCTGACTCAGAGAATGCCAGAAAGCAGGTCCTTTATATAGGCCATGGGGTGTGGCTCCATGACTCAGCACTTATCCAGGCCTGCCCCTCCCTTTCTTCTGTTGCCTCCGTCTATCAAGTCTTCTGACGCGAGGGTCACTCCAGTCTGCAGCTGCTGGCAATTGACCTCCCTCAGGCTCACATGCTGTGGAGGAGAGGGAGGGGTCTAGTTGCTCCGTTTGCCTGGGCATGGAGCCAGAGCTGGGGGCTGAAGATACTTCCTCCTCTTCAGCCTGTCTGGGCATGGAGCCAGGGCTGGGGCCGGGAGGCATACTAGGACATTCCTCCGTGTTCGGAAGCAGATAAGAAGGCCCCGGCTGTGGTGAGATCGGACGAGACACAACACCTGCTTTCTAGCTAATCTAAATCGCATGGCACAGTGGATTCCCCCCGGCCTCGCTGTTCTAATTATCTTTGCAGACTCAGAAGGCTTCAAAACGTTCCTTTTTTAGTGCTGCACGGGCGTGCCTCAGGTGCGCATGCACGGGCGAAGTTCATGCTCGGTAACAGACTCAAAGAACCGGTAGCACACTTCAGAGGATTTCACCCGTGGTGTAGACACATCACAGCATCTGAATATCTTCTCAAACCCTTATGGCTTCCTCTACCAAGGGTGCTCTGCAGCATATTTTATGACTGCTTGATCCTTTAGCCTTGATGGTTGATTCCAAAAGGCAGAAGCTATCTGTTATGTAAAAATACACAACTTCCCAAATATGCAGATAGGAAGACACTCCCATTAATTATTATTTTTTTTGTACATCAATTGCACTTCAAAAATGGTTGACAGATAATGGTTTAGAACAGTACATTACATTCTTCAAAGTAATGTCTGATTATGAATGCTTTAAAAACTAATGACCTAGTTACCTAGTTTGGGTAATGAAACATTTGCAAGAATTTGCATTGTATTATAGGCATTGTATTTATTGTGAAAAATTACCTACAGTACAATGATTTCCATAGATTTCTGATTAGAAAGAATATTAAAAGAGATTATGTTATCTTCCAAGGTTTTACTATATGAAAATTTTGGAATAGATAATTCTTCTAAACTGCCATAGATGAAGCCGCCTTCAATGCTTAAAAGTTTGTGACGCCTTTTGAATTTCCAATATTTCTGCATAAATATGACCTGAAATGAGGTTCTCTATACAACTCCTAAATCTAGGTAAAATGAACCCAAAATCTATGTAGCTACCGATTTTTCTTTATTATCTTTCTCCCTTTATAATTAAAAATAGTAATATTGCCCAAAGTCAAAAAACTTTGGGTGAATGATTGCAAGAGTCAGTTTGCATGTTTTATTTACTGTCTGTCCTGTTCAATTGCAGAACTTAATCTGGAAGGGAATTATATTCATCACCTGCCAGAAGAGTTCCGAACCCTGTTACATCTGAAAATTATCAACCTGTCCCGGAACAAATTTCATACTTTTCCTGACCAGCTGACTTCTTTGCAGGCTCTTGAAATGATCAACCTTGAAGAGAATGAGATTACAGGTAAAAAAATAATTAAATATGTATGTATATATGTTATCAGTGGTGGGTTTCAAAAATATTTACTACCAGTTCTATGGGCCTGGCTTGGGGGGCGTGGTGTGGCTTGGTGGGCATGGAAGGGGAGAGATACTGTAAAATCTCCATTCCCTCCCACTCCGGGGGAAGGTTACTGCAAAATCCCCATTTCTTCCCGATTAGCTGGGACTTGGGAGGCAGAGAATACATGGGGGAATTTTTACTACCGGTTCTCTGAGCTACTCAAAATTTTCACTACCGGTTTCCCAGAACTGGTCAGAACCTGCTGAAACCCACCTCTGGTATGTATGTGTGTGTGTGTCTGTGCATTCAAGTGTCTCTTTGTTCAAACAGAATACTAGATAGATTTTTGCCTTCAATGTTTAACATTGTCTTAACGTTTGTAGTTTTTTCGTCGCAGGCAGATATTGTTTGACTTTTCATTTAGTCATGCGCATTCCAAAACTTATACCAAGGTTATGGTTTTCACACATAAGATGATAGATTTTTATCTCATGATACTGCTATTTAGAAGTATAATCTCCTCTGTTGTGCTTCACTGTGCTAATCTTGTCAGAGCGTGGAAACTAAACCTTGACAGTTGTAGTTAATACTTTAACTGGAGACTGTTTAGGAAATCCAATAATATTGGCTAACCTGGGAAGACAAAACAGTAGGATTTTTCTTAATATGGTACAAAACACAGACACAAAGACTGTATTTGTTTTTTCCACAAAATGCTATTTTATTGTTCAAAATTAAATTCCTATTGTTTACTTCTAAACTTAATGCAAAGTCTGTGCTTGTTTCTATTTTCCCACATAGCTTATTCTAGCTTTGTATTATATACATACATACATACATACATACATACATAAATACATACATACATACATACATGTCTCTGTATCTGTGTATAAACTTACTTACTTGTAAATAAGTTTCCAAATATTTCTATTTTTATTTAATCTATACAATTTTATCTGTGTTCCAATTCCTAGGTTTGTAGCACTATGTGAGGGTGAAGGTTCATTCTCTTAGCTTATGGGTTGGTTTCCAAACGTTTCGTTACCAGGCTAGGTAACATCTTCAGTGGAGTTTAGGGAATGTCAGTGTCAGTGTTCCTCTGTTTATAAGGACTTCAGGTTGTCAAGTGAGGGTCTTGTGATGGGTCAGATGTGGGTGTGTCAAGTGAGAGTCTTTTGACAGGTCTTGAGGTGGAGAAGTTACGGCAGGTCAAGGTCTTTGGGAGATGAACTGCTGGTTGTGGGGGAGTTGTGTGGGTTGGTTGAGAGTTGGTACTGCTTCTGGTTGGCTGTGCGGTTGAATTGGATTCTGAGGGCTTCGTAGGCTGGTTGTAGGTCAATGTGTCTGTTGATGGAATTGCTTGTGGAGTGCCAGGCTTTCATGAATTTATGAGCGTGGCGGGTGGTAGCGTGGCTGATGATTCTGTGTTGCTGCAATCAAAGTGGTGCTGTTTGGTGTCGGGGTGGGGAGAGATTAAGGATTTGGGATCGTGGTGTTTGACTGCCAGACAGTGTTTGTGGATCCTGGTTTTTAACTGACGGGATGTGACCGGATGTTTGTCCCACATAGAATTGGTTGCAATGGTTACAGTTGATTTTGTAGATTACATTGTCTCTTTCATCCGTCTGTATTTTATCTTTGGTTCTGGATAATTCCTGGTGGAGTATGGCTGTGGGTTTATGAGCTATTGTTATTCCTAGAGGTTGGAGGATTCTGGCTGTCATTTCCGACATTCTCTTTTTTGAATGGTAGGGTTAGTTTTTGCACGGTAGTTGGCTGTGTGGTGTGGTTTGGGAGCTGTGTGTCAGAATGTGAAGTTTTTTGGATAGCCCATATGGAGAAAGACATCAAATAGCCGTTTCTCTTCTGCTTTTATGTTTCATTATCTTAACTATTTCTTTTCTCCTTAAATATCCCCCACCCCAGGTCTTTAGTTCTCATAGCCAATCTCAGTTTATCTGCATGCGAAAACCCTTTTCATTCCTCTTGCAAATGGAGTGTTCCCCTCCCACAAAGTATTCACAATTCTCTATTTATGGAGCTGTTTTTAGAGCTCTGCACTAGATTGCTGTATACTGTGGATTGTTTTCATTTGCAGGCTTGGTGACTTTTCAGACTCTGGTCAGGCTCTTTTCCTCCCCCTACATATTGCCAGATGTTCAAAATGTTTATAGCTAGCACTCCCTTAAAAGTGGCCCACAAACTGTCCCCCCCAAAAAAGAAGCAACCTGCAAATGCCACAGATTTCCCTCAGCTGATCTCTGAACTTCCTAACTTTCCATCCTCCAACACTGAGCTGCTCCCATCTCCCACACTCCCTCTGGGCAGTGTACAAATAGACAAGCTGTATGTCAGGGAGAGAGAGGGAGGGAAGGAGGGAGGGAGGGGGAATGAATATTCTAGGTGTTGTGACCCAGGCCTCTGGTGGCTCAACAGACTAATGCAGTCTGTTATTAACAGCAGCTGCTTGCAATTACTGCAGGTTCAAGTCCCACCAGGCCCAAGGTTGACTCAGCCTTCCATCCTTTATAAGGTAGGTAAAATGAGGACCCAGATGTTGGGGGCAATAAGTTGACTTTGTATATAATATACAAATGGATGAAGACTATTGCTTGATATAGTGTAAGCCGCTCTGAGTCTTCGGAGAAGGGCGGGATATAAATGCAAAAAAAAAAAAAACTAAATTAAAGTAAATTCCTCCCAACACAAATTCCTCAGTCCTATTGCAAACCTTGGTCCAATCAGGAAAACTGCCAAAGGCCTTTCTTGGCAAACGTTCAGAAGTCACAGATACAAAAATAAATGCAAGACGTAGATGAAGAAGACGACGAAGCTACCAATGCTCAAACACCGTTGCTGGTCTGTTTTATGGGAGGGGCCAATTATCTCTTGGCCTTACTCTTGGCCGAATTGTCCTCTTTGCTTGAGCTGCTCTTGCCTTCTGGCAGCTCTTCTCATGCATGCATTAGGAACAGGCTCCTCCTGTTCCTCTGCCTCACTACTATCAGTCTCTGGAGGCTCTGGAGTCCGTACCTCACTCCCCGATGGCCCTGGCCTCACCTCAGCCTCATCGCTGTCTGACTCCGTTGCCAGCTCCGCAGGCAGCTGGCGGATCACAACACTAGGTCTACATCTGCCAAGGATTTAGCCATTCTGAAAGAACACTTGGATAAGGAAGTGTTAAGGAAGAGATTTATCAGACCATTGAAATCCCCAGCATTAGCACCAACCTTTCTTGTACCAGAGAAGTCAGAACCTCAAGTAGCTTTGGCCCAAGTCCAAGTGGGGAGGTTCCCATGTGCACAATCCATGATTGCAAGGACCTCAACAAGGTCATGATCTAGAATCATTACCCACTTCCATTAATATCAGCTTTGTTAGCCAGATTGCAAGAGACCAATGTATTTGCAAAACTAAACTTTAGCATATAATCCAGGGGTGGGCAATTAGTTTTCCCAAGGTACCACATTGGGGTAAAATGCTCCTGGTTCCGACCGGATCTCGCGATCCGGTAGCGATCGTGGCTGCTGGTTTGGCGATCCACTAGCGATTGCCGAACCACAGGCAAAACCCGCCGCCCAGGTGTAATTAATTCCTGGTTTTAACCAGGAAATAATGTTTTTTTTTTACCAGACCATTTTGTTTGTCTCTTGAGAAATCTGTATGCAGGTCAAGAAGAAACAGTGAGAACTGGACACAGAACCACTGATTTGTTCAAAATTGGGAAAGGAGTCCAGCAAGGCTGTATACTATCGCCCTGCCTATTTAATTTATATGCAGAGCACATCATGAGAAAGGCAGGGCTGGATGAATCAAAAATTGGAATTAAGATTGCCGGGAGAAATATCAACAATCTCAGATATGCAGATGATACCACTCTAATGGCCGAAAGCGAAGAGGAACTAAAAAGCCTCTTGATGCGGGTGAAGAAGGAGAGTGCAAAAGTTGGCTTGAAACTCAACTTTAAGAAAACTAAGATCATGGCATCCGGCTCTCTCAATTCCTGGCAGATAGATAGGGAAGAAATAGAATAGAATAGAATAGAATAGAATAGAATAGAATAGAATAGAATAGAATAGAATTTTTATTGGCCAAGTGTGATTGGACACACAAGGAATTTGTCTTGGTGCATATGCTCTCAATGTACATAAAAGAAAAGATACATTCATCAAGGTACAACATTTATAACACAATTGATGGTCAATATATCAATATAAATCATAAGGATTGCCAGCAACAAAGTTACAGTCATACAGTCATAAGTGGAAAGAGATTGGTGATGGGAACGATGAGAAGATTAATAGTAGTGCAGATTTAGTAAATAGTTTGACAGTGTTAAGGGAATTATTTGTTTAGCAGAGTGATGGCCTTCGGGAAAAAACTGTTCTTGTGTCTAGTTGTTCTGTTGTGCAGTGCTCTATAGCGTCGTTTTGAGGGTAGATATGGATATGGTAGATAGATAGATAGATAGATAGATAGATAGATAGATAGATAGATAGACAGACAGACAGACAGACAGACAGACAGACAGACAGACAGACAGACAGACAGACAGACAGATAGATAGATAGATATAGTAGAAATGGAGATAGTGACAGATTTTATTTTCCTGGGCTCCAAGATCACCGCAGATGGGGACTGTAGCCAAGAAATTAAAAGACGCTTGCTCCTGGGGAGGAAAGCTATGGCAAATCTAGATAGCGTACTAAAAAGCAGAGACCTTCACCCTGCCAACAAAAATGCGTATAGTCAAGGCTATGGTTTTCCCAGTTGCAATGTATGGCTGTGAAATTTGGACCATAAGAAAGGATGAGAGCCAAAGAATTGAGGCCTTCGAACTCTGGTGCTGGAGAAGACTCCTGCGAGTCCCTTGGACTGCAAGGCAAACAAACAAGTCAGTCCTAGAGGAGATCAACCCTGACTGCTCTTTAGAAGGCCAGATCCTGAAGATGAAACTCAAATACTTTGGCCACCTAATGATAAGGAAGGACTCACTGAAGAAGAGCCTAATGCTGGGAAAGATTAAGGGCAAAAGAAGAAAGGGACAGCAGAGAACGAGGTGGCTGGATGGAGTCACTGAAGCAGTAGGCGTGAGCTTAAATGGACTCCAGAGGATGGTAGGGATAGGAAGGCCTGGAGGAACGTTGTCCATGGGGTCGCGATGGGTCAGACATGACTTTGCAACTAACAACAACAATGTGTTTTTTACCTTCTGTGCATGCGCAGGTTTTTCGCATGCACAGAAGGTCTGCGCGTGCATGTGACGGGCAGCGTGTAAACTTCCAAGCTGGTAAGGAAGGTAAGTAGATTTCACCCCAGGACCACATGAGCAACAGACTATCGTGGAGAGCTGCCACCCTAGCTGCTGCGCTATCCTCTGTCACTGCCATCCCACCCCCTCTGCTGACGCTGCATGCCCCCCTGCCCTCTGTTCATGTTGTCCTACCTCCTCTGCTCATGCCATACCCTCGTTGCCAACACCCCATCCTCACCTCCGATGCCCCTGATACTGCAGGCTGGACTGGGACCACCTCGGGCCAGATGTGACCCAAGGACTGTAAAATGCCCAGGTCTGATAGGATCTCATTTGAGTGAAAGAAAGTATGTAACTGCTTTCAGTACATGGTATGGGAAGTTTGACTATATATCGTGATGCTTTTTTGTGTAAGAAATTGTGGAGCCGTATTGTCCAGATTCATGAATTTGGTTTTTTCTGCTCTAATTGATAAATATGTTGTGATTTACTTGAGTGACATTTTAATCTATTCGGAGGATACAGAATCTCATTTCCCGCATGTCAAGAATGTCTTGCAAAGGCTAACAGATAATAAATAACCTTTTTGCTAAATTGAAAAAAGCTCCTTTTCAATCTTTAGCAGTTGGACTATCTGGAGTATAGGATATCCACAAAAAGCCGACAGTCAAGTTGTAGGCAGTTTTGTTCACCCTGCAATGTATAAAGCTACATAAAACACTTCCTGGGGTTGCCAATTTTTCCGGAAAAAGTTCACTCCCTAATTTTGCCCCCATGGTTAAAACTTTTACACAGCTATGGAAGAAGGCAAATATATTTTCTTCTCAAGCGATCAGCATTTTAGGAGTTAAAACAGTTCTCCACTTCTCAGCCTCAACTCCAGGGGTGTCAAACAGGATTCCTTTGAGGGCCGGATCAGCATTGTCGTTCTCATCTATAGGCTGGCTGGAGGGAAGATGGGACTCCTGTAGCAGTGGTGAAATCCATTTTTTTTTACTACCTGTTCTGTGGGCATGGTGTGGCTTGGTGGGCATGGCTTGGTGGGCGTGGCAGGGAAAGGATACTGCAAAATCGCCATTCCCACCCCACTCCAGGGGGAGGATACTGCAAAATCTCCATTCCCTCCCCATTCTGGAGCCAGCCAGAGATGGCATTTGCCAGTTCGCCGAACTACTCAAAATTTTCGCTACCAATTCTCCAAATTACTCAAAATTTCTGCTACCAGTTCTCTGAACTACTCAAAATTTCCGCTACCGGTTCTTCAGAACCTATCAGAACTCACTGGATTCCACCCCTGCCCTGCCAGCCAAAAATGAACCGCGGGGGGTGGGGGGGGCATGAAGCACCCTGCAGGGTTGCTAGGGCAATACATGTGAGTGACGGCAAGCAGCCACAGAAGAAGTGGGCCAACAGAAGGCTTCTGCTGTGTAGGGCTGTCAGTGCCACCACTGCGAGGTGAGTCAATAATTAGAACCCTCCAAAAAGAAGGCCTAGTCATTTTTTCGGAGGTCAAAAAAAAATAAGACCGGGCCTTCTTTTTTGAGAAATACCCTACCTACCTACCTACCTACCTACCTACCTACCTACCTACCTACCTACCTATTTATCTAGTTTGCTGTCCATCTCACCTAGAGGTTACTGGATGGCTTACAAACTTTAAAAGCCAATAAAACATTGAAGCATATAAATGTTTTAAATGAATAAATCAGGGATAGTCAACCTTTTTATACCTACCGCCCACTTTTGTATCTCTGTTAGTAGTAAAATTTTCTAACTGCCCACTGGTTCCACAGTAATGCGCCATGTATCATCGTCTGCGCATGCCTCTCGCACATTGTGGATTGGGTTTGCGGGGGGCACTGGCTACCAGCTCTGTTTGTCTGTTACAGCTGGGTGGTGTGGGGGGAGATGCGCGAGCTATTCTGGGACGAGGCTCTTTTGTTTGTGGTCACACTATAGCGCCATTTAGTTTCACTTACGTAACATGAACTAAATTTATGCGCAGGCGAAACAAACAGTATATTTTCAGAAGTTTAAATTGTCACGGGGAATTTTATGAAAACCTAATGAAAATGTTTTTAAATAATGCTATGAATTTTTTTTAAAAAGTCAATTAAATTTAAAAAAAGGAAAGTGCTTCAGTATTGGACAAACCCCTACCGCCCACCATGAAAGCTGGAACGCCCACTAGTGGGCGGTAGGGACCAGGTTGACTACCACTGGAATAAATAATAAAGCAAGTTGGTTGTTTTTTTTTTCAAATATTATCAGCATACCTAAAGTTAAAATAGAGATGTTTGCACATATTTTACCATTTACAGATGATTCTTGTGATAATCACTTTGCTATGCAATCATTTCAGAGACCAAGGGAATTTGCTTGAGATCCGTTTTCTCCTGAGTGTTGCAATAGCCAATTAAATATTGGTAGATTTTATATTAGCAACGTGTCTGCTCATTTTATATCTGTGTTGACTCACTTTTTTGAATTTGGTATTGTTCTCAGCCCCCACCACAAAATAATTATTATTTTATTACTTTTTATTAGTTTACTGCTTTTTATTTTTAAGCCTGATTCTCTGTGATAATTTAATCTCTCTCTTGCAGCAAAACAAGCAGGAGGGAGATTCTGATAGGCTATTAATAGGAACACATTTTTCCCGTTAATAACGTATTAAGATGCGGATGCTTGCTGTGTGCTGATTTTCCCTCTTCTGTTTGCTTGGTGTTTTTCCTCTTAGTTTCTGAACCTAGGCATAACTTTAGTGTGATAAACTGAATGTGCTGAAGTCTTTGAAAGTTTAGACAGTCGTGATAACCAATTAATTTACATAGAAAAGGGGGGAAAGAGACTTGTCAGTAACTTTGACAGATCAGAGCTTCAAAATGTTTTATTGCTAGGTGAAAAATGTAAAGGAACGCAAAGCTGTTGCTATTCATGTTTAATATCTCCAGGCGAGAGTGGGCATAACTGCCGTATTTTTCGAAGTATAAGACGGACCGGAGTATAAGACACGCCTTAGTTTTTGGGAGGAAAATAAGAAAAAAGCTGATTGGCAGGTGGATCAGCCCCAATCAGCTGTTCCCAGAGGTGAATTTTAGCAACAGGTTCCTTGGTTGTGAGCTCTGGGCCTTGCTTTTTTTTTTTTTTTTTTGCTTTTTTTTCTGCCTCTGAAACTTCTAAGTTTCAGAAAAAACTTTTTTCTGCCTCTGAAAGCGTCCGAAACAGCTTCAGAAAAAAGGCCTCTGAAGCTCTTTTTGGGGCTTCTTTTCTGAAGCTCTGTTTGGGGCTTTTTTTTCTGAAGTTCTGTTTGGGGGCTTCTTTTCTGAAGCTCCATTCTTGGCCTCTGAAGCTCTTTTTGGGGCTTCTTTTCTGAAGCTCTGTTTGGGGCTTTTTTTTCTGAAATTCTGTTTGGGGGCTTCTTTTCTGAAGCTCCATTTTTTGTTGCTTCTTTCAGCCTCTGAAACCTCAGTTTGAGAAGCTGGGCAGGGCTACATTTGGAGTATAAGACGCACCCAGGAAAAGATGCGTCTTATACTCCAAAAAATACGGTAGGTAAAAGTGAACGCACGCACAATGAACACGTTTCCTTACTCCGACAGTTCAGTAAACAACAATGCACAGCCATTGCCTTACAGTCATTTGGTTAATGACCATTCAAAGCACTGAAAAAACTGACTTATGACTGGTCCTCATACTTACAACTGTCACAGCAGCCACATGGTCATGTGATCAAATTTTGGACTGCATTTAGGAGGGCTGCAGCATCCCGAGGTCACGTGATTTATGACCGTCCCAGCAAATCGATGGGGAAAGTTGGATTCACTTAATGATCATGTGATTCACTTAACAACCACGACCAAATTCGGCCCAACTGAGTTAACAACTGCCTTGCTCAGCCATGGAAATGTAAAATTTGTTACTACTGGTTCTGTGGGTGTGGCTTGGTAAGGAGGAGGAGTAATGTGACTGGGTGGGCGTGGCCGACTTTTTTTTTTTTACTTTTAAAAGCATTTTTTCTACAACCTCTTCGGCCAAAGGGGTTGTAGAAAAAAAAGTTTTTAAAGAGTTCTCATGATCCCAGCTGAGCCGTGCGATCATCAGAGTTTTGGGGTTTTTTTACTTTTAAAAGAATTTTTTCAGCCGAAGAAAAAATGCTTTTAAAAGTTAAAAAAAAAACAACCTCCGATGATCGTGCGGCTCAGCTGGGCATGGGCGGAGGAGGCAGGGATTTTTGCTACCATTTTTTTTTTAAATTTGAATTTATATCCTGCCCTTCTCCAAAGACTCAGGGTGGCTTACATTGTGTTAAGCAATAGTCTTCATCCATTTGTATATTATATACAAAGTCAACTTTTATTGCCCCCAATAAAGTCCTCATTTTACCTACCATATAAATTTCCGAATCACCCGCCGCCATTGCTACTGGATCGGGCAATCCAGTCCAAACCAGGAGCATTTCACCCCTGGCCTGACATCCACGCATGCACGTGTGATTCCACTACTCCCCCCCCCCCGCTCCTGGCACGCAATGGCCCAGTAGGCCTGTTTTTCTCTCTCACCTGGCTCCAGAGCCTCTCTATGAGTCTGGGGAGGGTGAAAACGACCTTCCCCATCCCACCTGAGGCTGGAAACAGCCCGTTTCCCAACTTCTGGTCGGACAGGAAGTGACATTTTTTGCTGTCCCCAGCCTCTGGAGACTCCTAGAGAGGCCTCTGGAGGGCCTGTGTGTGTGTGGGGAAGGCTGTTTTCATCCTCCTCAGACTCATAGAGAGGCTCTGGAGCCAGGTGAGAGAGAAAATCGGGCCTTCCCCACCACTCCCAGGCCCTCTGGAGGCAGGAAACAGCCTGTTTCCCTTCTTCTGGTGGGCCCAGAAGGCCCAAAAATCAGCTGGCAGAGCTGAGCTCGCGTGCCTACTGATATGGCTACTACGCGTGTGCCACCTGTGGCACACGTGCCATTGGTTCGCCATCACGGTTCTAGATACTTCTAGGAGCATCATTTCTAAAAAGACACACAATGACTATATTGTGACCATGCAAGCTTTCTTACTGGTTGACCCATGTGTTTGTTGACAAGTTTCCAGGTTCCAAAGTCAATCTAGTTCTGTAAATGAAGAATTGAAGAGTACAGACTTCAATGGATAGTTAGGCCTGCAGAAAAACCAACTGCAAACCACCTGTCTTCCATTGAGGACCTATATGCTTCATGAACCAGAAAGAGGGCTTAGAAAATATCTTTAGACCCCTCATATCCTGGTTGGGCAAATCCTATTGTGACGAATGGCTTCCGTCCTGTTTTGGATCTTGGGTGAGAGGCTGCTTGTTCTAATCCTATCACTTTGTGTTTGTTAGCTGTCAAACTTCGCTGCAAGGAGTTTCAAAATATCCCGTTTAGAATGGATTTCTGCCTGTACTATTTGCTTTGCTTAGGAATGGAGCCATCTAGATAGTTGGCTTCCTCTTTCAGTAAGCTCTTTATCTCCTTAAGTGTCGGTATCTGCTGTGGGCTATTAAGAAAGACTGGGAGCTGCTTTCTGCCTCTAAGAACATGTTTCTCTATTTCTCCTTTGGAGTAATATAATATTCTGCTTTACTTTTAGTATTCCCCAAAATATTTCATTCTTCGGGGGAGGGGGGGCCTTCCCACAGATTTAATCAACATTTCTTGAAAAAGTCTTCTAGTGTACTGCAGAGAAATACAGAGGAAGGAACAAGTCCATTAGGGTGTCAAATTATTACAGAAAAGATTATTTAGTCCAGGAGAGAAATGAATGAGAAAGAAACTCAGAATAACTCTGCCTCAATGATGCTAGGTTTAAAATTGAACTGCAGAATTGCTTCGATAAGCTTTCAACATTCTGTTTCGTTAATGGAATGAGTGTCTCATTTATTAACAATAAATATAGTTCAAGAGTGGGACACGGTGGCTCAATGGCTAAGGTGCTGAGCTTGTCGATAGAAAGGTCAGAAGTTCAGCGGTTTGAATCCCTAGTGGTACATAACCGGGTGAGCTCCCGTGACTTGTCCCAGCTTCTGCCAACCTAGCAGTTCAAAAGTAGAAAAATAGGGACTACCTTTGATGGGAAGGTAACAGTGTTCCGTGCGCCTTTGGCTTTTAGTCATGCCGACCACATGACCACGGAGACGTCTTTGGACAGTGTTGGCTCTTCAGCTTTGAAATGGAGATGAGCACCACCCCCTAGAGTCAGGAACAACTAGCACATATGTGCGAGGGGAACCTTTACCTTATCGTTCAAGAAATTCAGGTGATTCTTGTTTCCTGAACTTTGCATGGCTTGATACCAACACATTTATGCTGTTCTTTTGAATATGAGACTCCTGAAGACATTTTGGTGGTTAACTTTCAAATGCAATTTTTCTCCTTATTAAATGGCTAATCATTAGTTGGAAATGTTTTAGCTGAGCCATGACCTCCATTGTCAAATTAATTCCTGAAGAGATAGAAGCTGCTTCAGGCAGCTTTTGATCTTCTGTCTGTTCTGATTCCTTTTATCGCCTGCCTTCTTGCTGCCAATAACTCAAACATTTTGCTGGCATTATCTGGTGAGCATAGAAAAATGTTAACAACATCCACAAAGACCTCTAGGCAAAATGGAGTATCCAACCTTTATCTTTCTTGATATTTCTTTCTTGAAAAAATAAATGCTTATGGAAAATAAAAAAATTTGCTCTGGAAAAAATAAATGCCAGCAACCATAGATCTTTCATTTTTCTAACTACCGGTATGTTCAGATCTGAAATTTTCTAGCTCCACATCTATAGGGTTTAGGTCTGGACTTCTAAAACACAAAATTACCGTAATTCTTCATCAATTTTCTTCTAGACTTGCTCTTATCTTACTGCATCTTGTATGTGTGCTTCAGCTTTAACTGATGAACAGATTGCTTGAGACATCTCTTGTAGTGATATCTGATACAAATTGATCAGGTCCTTCCCAAACCAAGATCCCATCTTCACGATTGACAGCTGATGTTTTGAATATGGCATTAGATTTCTGTGGAACATAATAATGCTGCCCCATATACCAACATTTCTACTTCTGACTTAGGTCTCCAGAAGTTTGAAAGATCAGGTTTTTTGGCAAACATGAGGCAAATATTGGTGTTCCTGTTAGTGAACACCTTGTTACTTCATCATGAATTCCATTTTTACCTAATTTTTTTTTCTGAATATGCCATCATAAATACTGATTTTAGCCAAAACTGGAAAGACATATACATTTCTGGATGGTTCTTTAGTTGGTCTGTTAGTGATAACGGATATTTTCATGCTGCAATCTTGGAATCTTCGCTATTGTCTTAAATGTTTTCTATTTCAAAACTTACAGTATTTTTTTTTGTTGGCTTGCTTTTTTTACCACTACGGTCAAGATACTCTCAACAAGTTACCATCTCAATGATAATATCTGCACAATATAAATACATTTACGTAACTATAGTTGAAGCATGGATGAAATATAACAACAAGAACAACAACAACAATAATAATAATACTCAAAACATCATACATTTTAAGAAGATACTTGGTTGATACCTAGGATGCTGGCAGCAACCCGTATCAACCATTAGTGTCAGTCAATAGTATTTGTGATACATTTTTAAAAGTTCAGTTGACTGAGTTTCATGTTTAATGAATAAAGTAAATAATAATAATAATGTATTAAACTTGTATGCTGCCCAACTCTCAATGACTCTAAACATCAAGACATCAAGACAATGATATCAAGAAATTGCAGCTTCCTGCAATAACATCAGCAGAACTGCAAAAAATAGAATAGAACAGAATAGAATTTTATTGGCCAAGTGTGATTGGACACACAAGAAATTTGCCGTGAAAATATTTGCAGATCCCTCGCATCCTGGACATAAACTGTTTCAACTCCTACCCTCAAAACGACGCTATAGAGCACTGCACACCAGAACAACTAGACACAAGAACAGTTTTTTCCCGAAGGCCATCACTCTGCTAAACAAATAATTCCCTCAACACTGTCAGACTATTTACTGAATCTGCACTACTATTAATCGTTTCATAGTTCCAATCACCAATCTCTTTCCACTTATGACTGTATGACTATAACTTGTTGCTGGCAATCCTTATGATTTATATTGATATATTGACCATCAATTGTGTTGTAAATGTTGTACCTTGATGAACGTATCTTTTCTTTTATGTACACTGAGAGCATATGCACCAAGACAAATTCCTTGTGTGTAAATTCTATTCTATTCTAAAAACTGCGCTACTTGGAACTGGGAACCCATCGTGACCCTATGGACAACTTTCCTTCAGGCCTTCCTGTCCTCTACCATCCCACGGAGACCATTTAAGTCAATAATGCATAATAGTGGTGCATTTATAAAAGGAAAGAAAAAATAAACATTACATTTCCACTAAATTAAACCTACATTTACATATTTAAAAGGTTTTAAAATGGCAGGAATTAGTTCTCTCTGGATGAGTAGAGTTGAAAGGAAATCAGTTGTAATAAAATAATTACACTGAGAAAAACAATCACATCATTTTATTTCTGTTTCTTATACAATGAGCAAATGTCATAATGACATATAAAACAACCCTACATCTAAAATTAGAAATAATCTTATGCTTAATTTTAGAAGATTGGATATAGTACTGCAGTAATACATGCATATAATTAGTCCATAATTATATTCAAGAATGAAGGAATAGTGATGTCCTTTTACTCTTGAATCTTATAGTTCACTATTTAAAATTAGATCACCATTATGCATATTTATATCTATTATATTTCTATAATAAAAATTCATCGGCCTCCCAGAATACCGCCTATCAGCTGTTCCAGGCTGCAAGGATGGCCACCATCATCAACCCCCATAGCTGCTGTCGCCTATCACCTCTGCGCGCCCCATTTTCTGCCTCTGTGCATCCTGTTTTTGGCCCAGAGGCCGATCCAACTGCCAATCAGCTACTTGTGCTAAATTAGTTCCCAGGGAGCTGCAGTGACAAATCTTCACAATATGGAATGTCATGCTTACCAAATAAAGCCACAATGATAAAGGAATACACCTTGCCAGAGTGAAGGCTCTTCTTTAATTGGGATAAATAGAGTGAAACCACGGATCGTTAAATTTGGTTTTAAGCAATATTTAAATATAGCAATCCAAATCCTTGCTGCTATCTTTAAACGTCCAGCCTCAATCTGCAAAATGTGGCTGAGAAGAGAGATAGGGCTTAAAGATTGCCCCAAGGAATGTTGATTAAGTCCAAACAGTATTAAATTGGGACACAATCCAAGTTCGACTCCATATAGTGTTGGATCTATATGGGTTATTACACAATGTTGTTGTGATGGAATCTTGAAGAAGAAGGGGGAGGAAGGGGAAATAAAATATGAAATACTGGATGAAAAATTAAAAAGCTGCAGAAATTTACTCAACAGAAAAAAGGAAAAAGATATTGGGTATTGATATGAAATATATGTTTAGAATAGTTTGGGCTTCAAATCTGTTTTTTCTTTTTTACCAGTGAAACATCTGGGAAATATTGTTGGATTTTGTTAGAATTTGTTATTTTTGAGGGATTGCCCATGATAAAAGTTGAAAACCAGAAATGATCGTATTTATAAAATGTATATTAGTATTGGGGGGGGTGCTCACATTGCAGTTTAGGGGTTCTGGCACATGCGTGTGCATTCACGCGCACACACGCTTTGGGCACTCGGCACCAAAAAGGTTAATCATCACTGGTATATACTATGGTATATATGTCAGGGGTGTCAAACTCAAAGCCCACGGGCCAGCAGTGTTCGGCAGAAGGTGCCTGTCCTGTCTGCCCCTGCCTTGCCCCATCCGGCCTGCAGAGGAGAACTACAATGCTGATCCTGCCTTTGAAGAAATCCAGTTTGGCACCGCTGATCTATGTTCTCTTGTTCTGAGTAGAGTTTCCTGTTTCCTGTTACAATTATATAGTTGAGTAGTAAAGCACATTGTGACTGTACTCTTTGTTTGCTCTGTGTGATGCTTTATATAAATAGAATTTCTAACAGGTTATAGGCCCAGAAACTGCATCCATGCATGGAGCAGCAGCATAAACACCTAGTCCAGGGATCGGCAACCTTAAACACTCAAAGAGCCATTTGGACCCGTTTCCCACAGAAAAAACATCAGGAGCCACAAAACCCTTTTGCCATCTAAAATGAAGATAACACTGCATATATCATTTTTTACCTTTATGCTATGTATAAAAAGAATTATTTATCCACAGTTGGCCTACTGGGGATGGAAAAGCTCAATGAATTGTGTGCCGGCGGATGTCACACATTGGCAGTTGTGAAACATATTTTGGGTGACAGGGAGCTGCAGCAGAGGGATGAAGGAGCCACATGTGGCTCCAGAGCCACGGGTTGCTGACCCCTGGCCTAGTCATAGCCAGCTACAGCAAACAAGAGCAAGATACAGCAACAGAAAGAAGACTGCAACAGAATAAAAGAAAATGGCCCTTAATACAGCTGCAACAAAGATTTCAATTGCAAATCTGACAAACCAGAACTACCAGTCTTGGAAATTCAAGATGAAAATGCTGCTAATAAGAGAAGGTACATGGATCTGTATAAATTAATCTAGGCCAGAACTACCTTCTGTTGAGTGGACAGACAAAGACTAGAAAGCTCAGAGCACAATCTCTCATAGTAGAGAAGATGATCAAATCATATATTGGGGATTGAGGGAGCTCCTCGTAGCTCCCATATAACACCTCTCCTGCGCAGGCTGCACTGGTTGCCGGTGGTCTTCCGGGTGCGCTTCAAGGTGTTGGTTATCACCCTTAAAGCGCTCCATGGCATTGGACCGGGATATTTACAGGACCGCTTGCTGCCGCCAGTTACCTCCCATTGTCCGGTACGTCCAGTGCGCGCTCACAGGGAGGGCCTTCTTAGGGTGCCGTCGGCCAGCCAATGTCGGCTGGTGGCCCCCAAGGGAAGAGCGTTCTCTGTGGGGGCCCCGGCTCTATGGAATGAGCTGCCGGTGGGACTCCGTCTCCTCCCTGATCTCCAGACCTTTAAACGCGAGCTCAAGACTTTCTTTTTTCACCAAGCGGGGCTGGCCTGACTGATTTTAATATGGGGGTTTTAGCGGGTTTTTTAATAAGGTTTTAGCTTCTGAAAAATTTTAGCTAATATTTTAAGTATACAGCGGTCGAATCAGATTTTTAAACTTGTTATAGTATTTTAATTTGTTTAGGATTTTTTGTTGTTTTATTGGCTGTACACCGCCTTGAGTCTTCGGAGAAGGGCGGTATAAAAATATGAATAAATAAATAAATAAATAAATAAATAAATAAATAAATAAATAAATAAATATATACTGTATATGTAAATGTGAAAGTGCTAAAGAAAAGGGGGAAGGATTACAAAAGCTTCATGAAAGAGCTAATCTCAGCGATAAACTGCATTTGATTAGAAAGTTATACCAAACCAAGCTGATAGAATAGAATTATTATTTTTTTATTGGCCAAGTGTGATTGGACACACAAGGAATTTGTCTTGGTGCATATGCTCTCAGTGTACATAAAAGAAAAGATGTGTTCATCAAGGTACAACATTTACAACACAATTGATGGTCAATATATCAATATAAATCATAAGGATTGCCAGCAACAATTTATAGTCATACAGTCATAAATGGAAAGAGATTGGTGATGGGAACTATGAGAAGATTAATAGTAGTGCAGATTCAGTAATGATGAAAGGCCAGCATATGCAGGTTTGTATAAGGCACATGTTGGAAATGATTGAACGCCTGAGAAGTATAGGAGAAGAAATAAAAGATTTTCATGTCACAACACTATTACTTAGTGGTTTACCAGAAAATTATGAAATCTTTGTCACTGTGCTTGATCGATGTCCAGATGATCAGCTGACATTGGAATATGTTAAGGGAAAGCTTGTAGATGATTATAAGCATAAAACAGAAAGCATTAATAGTGACAGTGCCTCTGTAGCTCAGTCTGCTTTAAAGACGTAAAATAGGAATAAAAACAGTTACACGAAGCCCAAAACACGTGAATACTTTGCGTGCAAGAAAAAGAGCCATTTAAAAGAAGATTGCAGAATCTGGAAAGACAGACTAAATTACAAAAGGCCAAAAGGGTGAAGGAAGAAACTGATTTTACTTCAAATAATGAGCATGCTTTTCAATTCAAAAATTGCACCTCGTCTTTGCAAGCATGATGTGTTGATTCAGGAGCTACAAGTCACATGACAAATTTCTTCACTCACCAGAGTAAAACAGGAAAAAAAAAACTCCACAGCTAATGGGCAAATAATGAAATCAGAAAAAATAGGATATGACTTTCTTTATTGTTCTGTTTCCAGAGTGTCACCAGTAAAATAATTGTGAAAAATGTCCTATATGTTCCCGCTCTTGATACGAATCTTTTGGCAGTGAAGAAGTTCACAAAACAAGGCAATGCAGTTGGTGATTTGAACCTGATAAGATATGTGGATTGGCCAGGTGACCTAACTACTTGTAAATTCACAAGTGGCTACTTGTTCAAATTAGGAAACAGTCCTAGAACTTGGTCCAGCAAGAAGCAGACCCCAATAGCTTTGTCTTCTACAGCCAGGCAACGAGCTGTGTGGTTACGTCAATTGTTTGAAGATCTTGGAGAGCCAATGTCCCAGCCTACAAACTTATATGAGGACAATGTATCAAGCTTGCTACCAATGAGAAGATCAATGCAAGAACAAAGCCTATTGATGTCAGACATCATTACATTCATGATCTGGTTGAATAAAATGTAATTGTGGTTCTGTATTGTGAAACTAATAACATGATACAGATGCTTTGACAAAACCCCTTGTAAGAAAAAGGTTTATAGAACTGAGATCCAAAATGGGACTAATATAAGGAGTAGTTGTTGAGTGGCGGTATTGGAATTCATAAGATATTTCTATGCAATAACTAGGGGTGAAATCTAAAAATTTCCCCTAGCAGTTCTGTGGGTGTGGCTTAATTGGTGGGCGTGGCTTGGTGGTCAGATGACTGGGTGGGCATGGCTGATAACAATAAATAATAAAAATAATAAAGAAAGTATAAAAAACAATAAGAGGTACCAAAAACCAACTTTCACACTTTACACACACACAACACAACACAACTGACTCACAATGTAAAAACAGCTGCACTTCACACTTCACACACTTCACACAGCCACAAAAAGCTCAAAAACCAACTTTCACACTTTACACACAACACAACACAACACAACTAACACACACACACAAATGCCACATACAGCTTTGTGAGATTTTGTGTGTTTGTGTAGTTAGAGTGAAACACTACAGAAACACACCAAATCTCAGAAAGCTGCACAATTATTTTATTATTTTATTTTATTTATATTTTTTAGATCAGGGGTCTCCAACCTTAGTAACTTTAAGGTTTGTGGACTTCAATTCCCAGAGTTCCTCAGCCAGCAAAACAGGCAGATTCAGGCACATGGATTTTAGATAGGCAAAATCAGTTGCTAGCTGATGCAACTGATTGCAAAAACCATGGTATGCGAGCCCGAAAGGAGCAGTAATTATAAGTAAGTGGGGGAGGGGGCGATTGGGTGGGCCTGGGTGGGGGCTCTTCTAAATGTGGGCTGTTAAAAAGGGATTTTAAAAGCCTGTGAGGATCAGGAAACTCTTCTGGGATCGCCAGAGGGAAAAAAGTTTTTAAAAGGCTCCTCTGACGATCCCATGAGGCTTGCCTCGTTGCAGCCCAGAACCTCTTAAAAAGAAAACATGTTTTTTAAGATTCTGCTGATGAGGAACTCAGGTGAGATTGCCAGAGGAGCCTTTTAAAACTTTTTTTAAAAGAGTTTAAAGGCTCTGCCGATCTCAGCTGAGCAGCGGGATCCTCAAAGGCTTTTTTTTACTTTTAAAGGCATGTTTTCGGCTGAAGAAAAACTACTTTTAAAAGTAAAAAAAAAAACTGCTGATGGGGCGGCTCAGCAGAGGCAGGGGCCGGGACCAGGGATTTTTGCCACTGGTTCTCTGAACCAGCAGCCGCCATTGCTACTGGACCGGGCGAGCCGGTCCAAACCGGGAGCATTTCACCCCTGCAATAACTACAGTAGTATTCAGCCAGTAGACAGCAGTGTTTACAAGTTTGGATCTATGGTATGTACTCTATGTTCTACTGTTCTGAGTAGAGTTTCCTGTTACAGTTGTATAGTTGAGCAGTAGAGCACATGGTGATTGTACTCTTTGTTTGCTCTGTGTGGTTCTTTATATAAACAGAATTTCTAACATAATCTATGAACTTCAAATGGGCCAACTTAAAACAAAAAACAAAATCTGGGCCCATTACTCCAATGAGATTGAAACTTGGCAGAGATGTAGCCACGTCAAACCATTAAGCCTTCCAGAAATCTATAGGTTTTTTTAAAAAAATTATTTACATTTAATCCCGCCCTTCTCCGAAGACTCAGGGCGGTTTACAATGTATAAGGCAATAGTCTCATTCTATTTGTATATTTACAAAGTCAACTTAGGGAGGGACTTTCTGGGAGGTTGTAGACTTCCCAGAAATGTGTAGCTATGTAGTACAAGGAAAGATGGGAGGGGTTTATCCCTGCCTCTTTTCTTACCTTCTCTGATCCCTGCAGCCAATTGTCTGGGTCAAGTCCTGACAGGTGAGCAGCAACTGGCTGCTTTGGAACTGAGACTGAGATTTGAAAACTTTTTAATGGTGGTGGGCAGCAAGGGAAGGATGAGTGGATGACTTGGAAGCCTGCTGGCGAAGTAGAGTTGGCTGAGGGTTGCTAGCAGTTGATGGGTAGATCTTTCTCCTTGAAGGGAGGGGACCCTGGGGATACACCAGGAGGAAAACAGAGGTGCAGCTTTCCTTGTAGTCAGCAACTCCCTTTGTCCCCCCCCCCCCACAGCAAAGTGAGAGGCAATTCTGTGGGTTAGTCCAGAAAAAGGAGGAGTAATTTCCAATGACCCTTGCCAGTTTCCCACAAGCTACGTCAATGAGGAAACCTGCAGGAACTTGGAAGTCATTGCTGCTGTCACTGTTGCACCAAGTGGCTGGCAGTAAGGTCCAATGGATAAGTAGCAATTGGCTACTTTAGAACCAAAGCTGAAATTTCAGACAACTTTACAACAGTGGACTCTGAGAGAAAGATGAGGGAGCTAGCATGATTGGCCTGGCTGGAAGGAGCCAGCAGTTGGTGGATGAGCTCTCGTCCTTCCTGGAAGGGGAGGGCCCTTGGGAAGATGCTGGGATGAAGTGTGGGAATGCATTTTTCCTCATGGTCAATAGCTCTTTTTGTTCCCTCTCCCCCCAGGCAAGTAATGATTAGTTCTGTGAATCCGCCAAGGAGGATGTTCCCTACCAGCTTCTCACAAGGAAACTCAATGGGGAAGCCAGCAGGAAATCAGAACTATCTCCTTTCCCACTAGTTTATTTTATTTCTCTATTTAGGTAAGGATACATCTGTGAAACAATGACTCAGTGGATCACAGATCTTTCCGGTTAACTAAATTGCTGGTAACCTGCTGTGCTGACATTGGTCTCAGCAATTCTTTTTGCTGAAATTACTTTTTTAAACCTTATTAGAAGCCAAACAAACAGCATGTTATCCAGACTACTGTGCAGTAGTGAGTTTGGTTCAATATTTGAAGTTCAGAATCCTCATGTTCATTTTATTCAGTAAAAAAATTTTAAGAGGCAGTGCAGTGCTTAACTTTCTATAGGTAAGTATTTTTATTGGTATTTTGTAGGAATATTGCAACTCTATAGAAATTTTATAGTACTTTTAGGTCAGAGTGGCTAGACAAATTATTTTAGAACAGTCCCATTGAAATCAACATCACTCAATTTCTACTTTAACTATAATTAAGGATCCAATCTAATTGTCAGGCCTGGAAACCATACTAGACTTTAGGTTTCCAGACGCTGCCACATTTTTCCCCTGAGGGGAAGAAGGGGGGCTGAGGAGTATGGTAACATTCTTCAGGCGGTCAAGGTCGGATGGTGTTCACATCTGCAGGAAGAGTGGCGAGAAGATATTCGAATGAACTGGGAGAACGTGGGACCATGTGACCATCAAAGGGGTCAGGGGGGTGGGACTCTTGGGGTTTGTATAACTGGGAAAAGAATCCGGAAGTTCAGTTTTGGAATTTCACTCATTGTGTGCCAGTTTCCTCATGCTAGTAAAGAACTCTTAAAGACAATGGCTTCTGAGTTTTCTTTATGCAGAAGAGGTTTTTCTGGAACCTTGACACTAATATCCTCAGTTATTTGTATGTACTATACTATATATTATATTATATAAACTGTTTCAACTCCTACCCTCAAAACGACGCTATAGAGCACTGCACAACAGAACAACTAGACACTAGAACAGTTTTTTCCCGAAGGCCATCACTCTGCTAAACAAATAATTCCCTCAACACTGTCAAACTATTTACTAAATCTGCACTATTATTAATCTTCCATAGTTCCCATCACCAATCTCTTTCCACTTGTGACTGTATGACTGTAACTTTGTTGCTGGCAATCCTTATGATTTATATTGATATATTGACGATCAATTGTATTGTAAATGTTGTACCTTGATGAACGTATTTTTTCTTTTATGTACACTGAGAGCATATGCACCAAGACAAATTCCTTGTGTGTCCAATCAAACTTGGCCAATAAAAAAAAAATTCTATTCTATTCTATTATTTTTCTGGTCACTCAAATGCTCATGTGTTTTACAAAAAGATTTTAAAGAAAGCTCCATAAGGAGTTAACAATCTCAAATGTATTAATTTATTATTTATATCACTTTTAGGTTGCCTGCCTTTCAACAACTCTACATTGGTTTAACAATGAAACATACAAGCATTCCTCTTACAACCCCAAATGTTGCATTTACTCTGCACCTCAGAGAAAAGCAGCTTTTAGTAATAAACCTGTATTAAGATGATGCCAAGAATACATTCTACATTGGGGCCTTCTATCTTTTTCTACAGAATCAAAGTAGTGGCTTAAAACACTTGTTCAGATGTAAATGAGTACTTTTGATTACTGGCATTATGTCTGTGTTAATGTTTGGCTTCATTTCTTTAAGTTCAGTTTCAGAGTGGCATAGTTTTGATAAACCTTATGTTGAAGACTGTGGCAAAATTGAGTTCGGAAGGCGGGCTTTACAGAAAATAAGAGATAGATGTACACAAGCAATCTGAGAAACTATTTCAAAACTCAGTAGGTTGTACTGTAAAGAGTGAAGCCATTTAACAGGACAAGACAAAGAACAAGTAGGATAGGAGGTTTAAACAGGTGATATCCAGGTGAGATAGTTCCAGAAGCCAGCATAATTCTAGTCAAGCCAAATGATCAAATTATTTAAGATGGGGTGGGGTGTAGTACAGGGGTGGGCTCCTGGGGGTTCGTAGGGGTTGGGGAGAACCTCTAGCTAAGATTCTGTGCAGTTCGGACAACCCCCAAATCCTACTCCTGGCTGGCCCTGCCCATCGCGCCCCGTCTCTCCCAGGTGTCCCCATACAGCCCGTTTTGGATGCAGGTAAGTGCAGAGTGTGTGTGGAGGCTTGGGGAGGGTGAAAAATGGGTCTACCAGAAGTTCTGAAATGCCGGAAAGAGCCTGGGGAGACCATTTTCGCCCTCCCGGAGGCTCAAGGAAAGCCTCTGGAGTCCAAGGGGGCAAAAACGCCCCCCCCCACCGTGGTGCAGGAGGCCAACTAGGCCACGTCTACCATGGCCACACCCACCCCGCAACCAGGCAGAGAACCCCTTGCTAAAATTTTTGAAGCCCACCCCTGATGTAGTAATTAATTTGGAGATAGGAAAGAAGACATATTTTTGTAAAGCTGGAAGCTCCATATCTTGATGAAGACTTCTACATAGGGAACATCTTACACATATTTCTGTTTGTGCTTGGAAATTGTATTTAGAAATATAAGAAACCTAATGTTCTGCTTCAGGAAAAAAATGAGACTAGAGAATGCTAAGAGTTTGTATTGTGCTATATTTTCCTAGTAATTTGGGGAAAATGTTTGCTCTTTGCTTTAAAAGGACAGACAATGTAGAATACTATTTCCATTGAAAAGAAATCAAAGTCAGTAAGGAATCATTTTCAGAACAGATTCTCCCTGTATATAGCATGTCATTTTCCGTTTCTCCCTGCATAGTGACTAGACGCTATTTACCACTCTTATCTACGTGGTATTACAAAGCTAGTAATTTACTTTGACTTAACTGCACTTCAGATTAGTTTTTTAGATGCTCTTAATACCCTGATAATGTGCCATATTTCAAACCAAGCGTATAAATTTTGTATTCATTTTTTTTTAAAAAAAGAATGTTTTAAATTCCATATAATAGTAGGCTTTCAATTTGTTCAGATGGGAGGTTGGAGATTTTCAACAGAAATAAATACTTAATAATTATTTATTAGCTGCTATTGAGTCAGGCTCAGTTGGTGACTGATGAATAAAAGCTCACCCTCCTCCTTATCTTTAGCAATAAGTCATATCTCTTTCCAGGATAGTCCAGTAATCTCTTTGATCCTGTCAGCTGTCTTGTGCACATGGCTTCTATTTCCCTTTATCTTACCAAATATATTCATTTTTCAAGTCCATCATCCCTTCACATCAGGGGTCCAAAATATCTGAGTTTCGGCTTGCATAATTCAAAAGCATCTATTATCTTTCCTACACTGTCCTGCTTTCACAGCAAGAAAGTACATAAAAAGCACAGCATTGATTTTGTGTGTGTGTGGGTGGGTCCTTTGAAATATCTTTATTATGATCTGGTTGAAATTTGTCCCCATTAGGGTTGATCTCTACTACTACTCTAGTGCATTATCCAATTTGATTTATAGTTCAGGAAAACAAAGTACCGTATTTTTTGGCGTATAAGACGCACCAGAGTATAAGACATAGCTTAGTTTTTGGGGAGGAAAATAGGGGGAGAAAATCTATGTACCAGGTACTTACCTGGTTAACGTCCTTAGTCTTGTCAGCTTCAGCACATTAGTTTGCTCGTTTTGAGCGTGCACGATTTTTATCCCGTGCTTGGGGATAAAAAACAGCTTCTGAAGCACAGCTGAGAGAGAGCAGCAATGAGAAAAGCAGGCAAAGCACAGAGATCGCTTCACTCGCTAGCACCTCATTAGGGCAGAAAAAAAGCTTAATAAAAGCTACATTCAGAGTATAAGACACACCCAAATTTTCAGCCTCTTTTTGCGGGGGGAGAAGTGCATCTTATGCTCCAAAAAATACAGTATGCCTCGCCTTCATCTCTTTGCCGATATAATGAAACCGGTAAAAGCGCATTCTTCCACACAGCCATTTCTTTCACCAAACATGCATTTCTTGCGGTAAACCACATATTACCCACTAAGTTTTTACCAGTATTTACATATCTTAAAATTTTTCCATCTCTTGGCCCATCTTTAGAAAATGTTTCACCAGAATACACAAATTCATCTGCTTGCTTAATTATTTCAGTATTTACACATATATATACACATATTATATATATTAGGAACTCCGGTTGCACAGTGGTGAGAATGCATTACTACAAGCTACTTTTACTGACTGCCGGATGAGTACAATTTGGCAGTTCTAATCACACCAGGCTCAAGGTTGGCTCAGTCTTCCATCCTTCCGAGGTGGGTAAAATGAGGACCCAGATTGTTGGAGATAATATGTGGACTCGGTAAACCGCTTAGAGAGGGCTATAAAGCACTGTGAAGCGGTATATAAGTTTAAATGCTATTGCTATTGCTATATCTTGCAAAACTCCCATTTTCCCAATAAAATTCAGAAAATGTACTTCAAGCCCATCCTTTATCACTCTATCATTGCAAAACATTTTGGTTCCCAGGCAACAACACATTGACCTATTTCTAACATCACCACACACCAGTAGTGGTATTCAAATCCCGGTGCTACCAGTTTGCTATCAGTAGCACGCGGGTGCGCTTGCTTGCTTCATGAGTGTGTGGCGCTGCTGTGCTTGTGCAGAGCGTTTTTGATGATGTATGGGTGGGTGGGCAGAGCTTCCCGCTGCCACCACTACCGGTTCGCCCAAACCGGGGCGAACCGAGAGCAACCCCACCACTGCCACACACGTTCCTGATATATTTATCAATAAATACACTAAATCCAGGAATCCGGTTGTGGGTGCTCCATCAGTGGACATTTTCACTGGCCAGCCACTTGTCTGGAATGGTATAAGGTCTCCTGTTTGAGCAGGAGGTTGGACTAGAAGATCTCCAAGGTTGCTTCCAACTCTGTTATTCTGTTAAATATCCAAGAGGCATCACAACTCCTTACCTCGATCCGAAGCATCTCTTTTATTCTTTTGTATGATTTGTTTTCATCACTTATCACACTCAGCGCCATACCTTCAACTCCATATTCATGCAAAATGTTTCAAAACCTACTAAATAATAATCTGTTCCATACTCACAACTTTTTATCACCGGTATATTCTTCATGAATTCTCTGAATTTTTCTACTTCATTGGCCATTTTTGGTTGCATAACATCCCCCCCTCCCCAATATGATGGTAGAATCTAGAAAAAGATGGATGGCACAGCTATAGCATCACCATGACTATTGCTACAATGCAAATTGCTTACAGATGAACTCAACGTAAATGTTTTAATGATAGCTGCAGAGAATCCAAGTGCATAGATAAGATGGGTCAATGAGATGTTTTTGTTCTGGAATTACAATTTAGTTTAGTTCCTGCAGCACCTGAATCAATAAGAGTCACAGTGGGAAAAGGGCAAAACCTTTCCTACCTTTATTACAAGCTCTCATAAAAAACACTTTGCCGGGCTACTCGCTAGTGTCTAAGAAAAGCCAACGCATACTGATGAATGTCTCAGCTGTTATTCAGGCCATACATAAAGAACAGTGTTTGAACTAGTAAGAAGGATGAAGCTAAAATCAAGTACAATACGTACTGGATAGAAAGAAAAATCCAAGAAAATAAAAACAAATGTCGAAAGTACAGAATCTTCCCTAATGATGATAATTCAAACTATCAAAGGGAAATGGAGTCACAGAACACAAACTATTACCAAAATGTGCTGCAGACTTTTTCCACACTGGAAAAAAACATAACCTTAGAAACCAGTATAGTAAATGGAAAAGGAAGATTTGAGAAGCAATCAAAGGTGAAATGGATTGAGTGATGGAGTTTTCTCAGGTCAATGGACCGCATAGATTCTCTCCAAGAATGATCTGTCTTCAAATTGACCTTTCAGCTCTCTGAGTGGTGCATTCATTGCTGTCAAAATGGAGTTCATCCTCCTTGCTGCACATCATCCTTTTCTCCTCTTTAACTCTTGCCAACTTTATGGACTTCTCAAGAATGTTCATCTAATGTTCCCTCACTTCTCGAGGGTTTTCATTTAGTGTCTCTAGGATACATCTACTTGAGCCTGCTCATTTGTGCCTTGAGTGAAAATTCTCAATTGGTGCATTCATGATCTGTTTCCGTGTTTTCATCCGTCTTCCCCAACACCGTACTTCTGACCAGCGGTGGGTTTCATAAATTCTTATCACTGGTTCGCTGCATGCACACACCATCTGCGCATGCACCCGGCCTTCCACACATGCGTTTTGCTCACGTACATACCTTCCGCAGGTGCGCCCGGCCTAAAAAACATGGCTAAATAGGACGACATTATACTGGGGCTGGTGTGCCCATCCGCAGTCACCGCTACCCATTCGCTCGAACCGGTACGAACCAGCTGAATACCACCTCTGCTTCTGACACATTTAAGGCTGAAGCTACAAAAGCTCAAAACTCGGTGTTATTCAAGCATGCTATTAGATAAAGTTTCTGATGTTCTGATGCAGGAAAGAGAAACTGAGATGATGATATTCATTGCCGTTCCTTGCACCAGAGAGATCACTGACCAAGAGATTCCTCGTCAAATCAGCACAATCCAAAATTGCTTTCAGTCAGGTCTCTGATTTCTTTTCCAGACAAACAAGAAATAAAATTGAGGGGAGGGCATGGGATGACAGATCAGGGACCTATCCTGCTTTGTCTCTCCCAGTTCCAAGAATTGGTGGGAAGACTGATCATCAATCTTGCATTGGGTTAGGCAAAATGGCTGTGAAACTAAATGCTGAACTTTACTTTGGCTTTTATTTTAATTAGGACCACCATTGAATCCTGCATCCTGAATTCCACCAATCAATAAGGTGGAAATAAAACCCTTTATTACAACTCTGATTGATCGGTCCTTGCCTTTTCTTGCAATATTTGCTCTAGGGCTATGTGGTGCTTCAGATTTGGTCTCCCAAGAGTCCTTCAGAGGACACAAAGGTAGCGTCTATTTGTACCACCATAAAGCAGTTGCATCTTTTCCTGCAACCATGCAGCAAGGCCCACAGCTGCTTTAAAGTGTTGCATGTAGATGTTATATTTGAGTTCCTGCGATGGCCAAAGCACTTTCTGGATATCAAATCCGAAGCACCGCACAGCCGTAATATGTTAATGACATCTTTTGTATGGCACTATTCACTTGTAATAGTTCTACTCTGCTTTTGTTTTCATTTATCACACGGGTGTCTAACTCGCCGTGTCACGTTGCCATCGTGACGTTTCACCATGTTTTTCCCTTCACGGAGATGCGATGTTGTCACCTGTGTGTGACAATCCAGCCCACGGGCTGCCAGTTTGACACCCCTGATTTATCACAATCCTGGATACAAAGAAGACGCATGATTAATTTATACTCAATCTGCAACTGTGCATAAATCTGTGATGGGTAGCAATAGAAAGCCCAATATATCTGGATAAATCGAAAGATCCCTCATTATCTTAACTGCACTGGCTGCCTGTTGTCTTCCGGGTGCGCTTCAAGGTATTGGTGACTACCTTCAAAGCGCTCCATGGTTTAGGACCAGGATATTTACGGGACCGTCTACTGCCATCTTCTATCTCCCGGCAACCGGTGCGTTCTCACAGAGAGGCACTCCTTAGGGTGCCGTCAGCGAAGCAATGTCGACTGGCGGCCCCCAGGGAGAGGGCCTTCTCTGTGGGGGCTCCTACCATCAACTATCCGACCTTCAGACCTTTCGCCGCGAACTTAAAACCTATTTATTCCGTCTAGCTGGACTGGCTTGATTTTAAAATTTTTAATTTGCTTTTATGGGTTTTAAATTTTTATAAATTTTTATAGGGTGTTACTGTATTTTAAAATTTTTGGCCAATCGAATAAGTTTTTTAAGGGGTTGTTCTTAATATTATATGTACTGTTTTCTTTGTATTTTATTCTGGCTGTGCACCGCCCTGAGTCCTTCGGGAGAAGGGCGGTATACAAATTAAAATATTATTATTATTATTATTATTATTATTATTATTATTATTATTATTATTATTATTATTATTATTATTATTATTATTATTAACACTTAGGCTTTGTTAATGTGTTACACTAAATCATCTTTATCATTTAGTGGGTTTACCTGAACACGTTTTTCTGTTAGAGCATTGAGTGAATGTAACCTCAGTTTCCCATCTGGGATGTGATTAAAGGCTCAGGAAGAAGAATAACAGGAACTTTGAAATAATTTAAAGATTGTAATTACTAAAAGATAAAATAAATCAAGAATTCTGGCTCTTGGAAGAGAAAAATAGACTTTGAAATTAAAAACAGATGATAGTTTGAATTCCTCCCAGACAATTCTAGATCAACTAAAAGACAAATCATTTCCTATTCGGAACCGTAGTTACAGACCCAGCTATGATGATGAATTTTAAACTAACCATGCTTCTTCTTTGTATAGAGAATTCACCTCTATAAAAACATCTGGTATTATAAGTGATTTTGTTTGTTTTATTTATGCATAGAGAGAACGTACATATCTTGGATGATTAATTGCATCAAAGTTTAATCTGATTCCTTGGTGATTTGCAGCAAAATTCCACCCATTGTTTCACAATTGTACCAAGTCACACTTAAGAAATCATTTTCAGGCAGAAAACACATCTAAATGCAAATGAGTAACGTATTTACGTTTCCAAATAGTGCATAACGATCCTTCCAAGAAATATCAGTTACTAATTTATACTGTAGCGCGTGGTGAGAAAGTTCAGTATTTACATTGGCAGTGCCCTGTGTTACGTTATATATATATATATACATATATATGTATATATTACAGACATATGTATGTGTGTGCATTTATATTTATATTCAACAGCAGCTCCAATATTTCATTCAGTACAAACATACAGGCATCTCAAAGCTGAATGGACAGTCACTGCCTATTACTTTTGACATTAAAGTCTAAGTGTTAAAAGTGCATATTCCAGGAAAATGGCAGAATCATTGAATAGAAAAGTCTTTTTGAACTTGGAAGCAAGGAAAAAAAAGGCTCCGAGTTATCTTTCCCATATTTCATTTTTTTTAAAATGACTGACAGACTGCCATCTTTATAAATAGCCCCCTGATAAATTTGCAGTCTCTTGCCAACATTTCACAAAATGTGATCTATTTTGGAAATTCTTATCTTGTTGCTATTGTAATGGCACTTAGTCAAGCAGTCTTTTCTAAAATGTAATGTTAGATTTCATTTTAAGTTAATACCAGAAAGCATAGGAGCTGTTCTTTTTAACAAGGAACAGAAGCTTTAAAAAGGCATATTCTGTTAACTATACTATACCAAAAAGTGGATATAATTTCTGTATTTCTGGATTTTTGCTAGCTAAATATGCCTGCTCAATAGGCATTGATTAATTTCCCCAGAACTGGAATGGAAATTGGTTGCTTTTTAAAAATTTTTAAAATTTGTTCATTTATTTGCTTTAACACACACACACAGAGAGAGAGAGAGAGAGAGAGAGAGAGAAATAAAATCAAAAGCTAAAAGGAAAGAAAAAGACAAGAAAGGAAGAACATATTTTTAACCCTACAAAGTCAAGTCATTTTTCTCTAGCTTTAACCTTAATCACAAAAATTACCATAGGTCAGTTTTTGCATTATACATACCAGTAAGTAAATCATGTTACGACTTTAACCCTACTCTTCCCAAATCTATATTGACAAACTCATGGCTATCTAACTAAAATGAACACTAGTTGTGCAGGCGTAATTGTGTGTCAAGTATTCACAACATCATTATACACTTCCAGCATAACAAAATTGACAGCCAGATGTTTTAAAATGCTATCTAAGGTATTTAATATACCAGAAAAATATTCTATGGAATTATTGTAACTTGGTGGCTCAAAAAATATGTTTGGCCTGTAACAATGGGAAAAAAATAACTATATTTGTTTTATATTAAACTCTATGACTGTAGCATCTTTTGAAGTTTACCTATTAATCAAATTTTAATATTAAAAACATAAATTTTGTTATTAAAATGAGGAAGTAGGGATATTGTGAACTTTTTCCTAACTGGATTAAATACAGTTAAATACAGAGTATTAAAAATACTCATTTTTTATATGGAAATATAAATTTATATATGAAAATGGGTGAAAGAGGGCAGGGAACTATATTTATTTTCCCTCATCAAATATGTCTTAGTAATACTTTGTGTGACTCAGAAATATTTTCATCTCCAGCAATTCTGGTATGTTCCTGGTTTATAAAAAACCAGGACAAGCATCTCTAACTTTCTCATGTCCATGTCTTCATTTGTGTTATTATTTATGACCAATTTCTTTCACCTATTAACCATCTTATGTATCATTTTAAACTTAGAAATGTTGTCATCTTTCCTCAACTTTCCCAGTGTTTTGAAAACCACAAGACAAATAAGAAACTCCCAGAGCTTTTTCTTAGGCTATGTAGACTTTTTTTTTTAATAGTCTGGAGGCAAGAATAGAGTAGAGTAGAGTAGAGTAGAGTAGAGTAGAGTAGAGTAGAGTAGAGTAGAGTAGAGTAGAATAGAATAGAATAGAATAGAATAGAATAGAATAGAATAGAATAGAATAGAATAGAATATTCTTTATTGGCCAAGTATGATTGGGCACACAAAGAATTTGTCTCTGGTGCAGAAGCTCTCAGTATGCATGCAAAATAACCAAGTAATAATCATAATATTAAAGTTATAATACTCATAATAGTGATACCAATAAGAGAAGGCAGTAGAACAGAGGAGGAAGATAAAAGTAATACAGCCATACTACATGGGTAAATATCCTTAGGCATAAGACAATGCTGTGGGAATTAAGTGTTCAGCAGAGTGACAGCATGAAGAAAAAAACAGTCTCTGTATCTAGTATTTTTTGGCATACAGTGCCCTGTAGCGCCATCCCAAGGGGAGGAGTTGAAACAGTTTATTTCCAGGATGTGGGGGGTCTGTAGATATTTTCTCAGCCCTCTTTTTGACTCCTGCAGTATACAGGTCCTCAACGGAAGGCAGGTTGGTAGCAATTATTTTTTCTGCAGTTCTAATTATCCGTTGAAGTCTGTCTTTGTCTCGACTGGTTGCAGTGCCAAATCAGACAGTTATAGAAGTACAAATGACAGACTCAATAATTGTATCAACTAGGATTAATATCATTTAGGTTTTTGTAAGGACTATTTATTTATTATTTATTTATTATTTAAACTTTTATACCGCCCTTCTCCCAAAGGACTCAGGGCGGTTCACAGCCAGATAAAATAAACAATAATATTACAATATAAATACTATTAAAATACAATTAAAAGACTTATTCAATTGGCCGAGATTAAAAATTTAGAATAAATGATAAAAACCTATTAAAAAACCCACAAATTTAAAAACTAATCCAGTCCTGCGCAGATAAATAAGTGTGTTTTAAGCTCGCGACGGAAGGTTCGGAGGTCCGGAAGTTGACGAAGTCCTGGGGGGAGTTCGTTCCAGAGGGCGGGAGCCCCCACAGAGAAGGCCCTTCCTCTGGGTGTCGCCAGACGACACTGTCTCGCTGACGGCACCCTGAGGAGTCCCTCTCTGTGAGAGCGCACGGGTCGGTGAGAGGTATTCGGTAGCAGTAGGCGGTCCCGTAAATAGCCCGGCCCTATGCCATGGAGCGCTTTGAAGACGTTCACCAAAACCTTGAAGCGCACCCAGAAGGCCACAGGTAGCCAGCGCAGTCTGCGCAGGATAGGTGTCACACGGGAGCCACGAGGGGCTCCCTCTATCACCCGCGCAGCCGCATTCTGGACTAACTGAAGCCTCCGGATGCCCCTCAAGGGGAGCCCCATGTAGAGAGCATTGCAGTAATCCAGACGAGACGTCACGAGGGCGTGAGTGACTGTGCACAAGGCATCCCGGTCTAGAAAGGGGCGCAACTGGCGCACCAGGCGAACCTGGTGGAAAGCTCTCCTGGAGACGGCCGTCAGGTGGTCTTCAAAAGACAGCCATTCATCCAGGAGAACGCCCAAGTTGCGCACCCTCTCCATCGGGGCCAATGACTCGCTCCCAACAGTCAGCCATGGACTCAGCTGACTGTACCGGGATGCCGGCATCCACAGCCACTCCGTCTTGAGATGGGTATGAAGCCCTGAGTGAAAAAGTATTCTTAAGTATTCTTTTTTTTTAATTAACTGATATAATTCTATCAAATTTTGATCAGGTTACAAATTCAGTCTTTGTAAATGCTAATAAAAGTTCATCTGTGTGGAAAAATCAAGTATCCTAGAGGCAAGGTTTTGATAGAAATCCACTCCAATTTTGTTTACTAATGGTACAGCAGCATTGTTTTCTACCTTGCAGTCATGATTTCTATTGCAATTGCCAGTTCTATCAAAATACAACAGCTCAAAATAATTGATGCTCCAGCTTTTTCCAACAACCCTGTTGTGATTTGAACCATCCACTGCTTTTTCTTCTTCTCGTATGGCAAGACAGATTTTGCTGTCCTGCTGTGATGCTTCATGTCCCTCCCAAAATGAGTAATGGGATTACACAGGAGCAGATAAGAGGAAACTATTTTGAGGTATTCTGTTTATTTTTAACACTCTCTCTATATGGGAGCAAATATTTTATTAGTACGGTATCTGAAAAAAATGGCACAGGTCCAATAATGCAGAAGAACTGTCGGGCAGGTATAGAAGCTTGATTGCAGAGCTTGATTCTAAAAAGTCAGGAACGGATATTGCTCTGTCTCCGTCCTCACTTTGGAGTAACGAGCTGGCCTTACAGCCAGTGGTTACACGGCTCCTATCAGTCCTGGCCAAGAAAACGCAGCTGCCTGCCAAAAAGTTCAAACAGATTAAGACTTCAGCTCACTTCGACACGGTTCAGCTAATTTGCTTCCCATAGAAGTGAGAGCAGTCCCAAAACTCCTTATATATCCTGTGGAGTGAGGTTCCTGCCCCACCCTTCCCTTTGATGACGCCGCCTCTCTAATCTTCTGAAGCGCGGGTCGGTCCAGGCTTGATTAGTATGGTTATCAACTGCGTCTATAGGCGTAGCCTGAGGAAGGGAGGAATCAGGGTATGTCGGCCTCATTACGTCCTCCGACTGGCCTGATTCTGGCTCCTGGAGCTGGGCCAAAGGAATCGGTGCTCCTGAGGTAAGCCTTACCGGCCCTTCCCCCTCACTCTCAGAGTCACTTTCGGACATGGGGCCAGGTTCGGGGGCTGGAGCCACAACAGATATTTTTTTTCTGGTTGAATTTCTGGAGCAGAGGTGTCAAACTCAAGGCCCGCGGGCTGGATCCAGACTGCTGGGTGCTTAGATCTGGCCCACGGGGTCACCTTGGAAACAGCAAAAGAGTGGCCTGCAGCCCTACCGACCTCCGTTTTCACTGGCAGAGGCTTGCAAGAGGCCATCGCAGCTGAAAACGGAGCTCATGTTTTCATGGCAGAGCGCTCAGGCCACAACAGGCGCCCCTGACATGAGTGACGTCGAGCTCGCCACATCCCCCCCCCCCCGAGGTCAAACACAACCCTGATGCAGCCCTCAATGAAATTGAGTTTGACACCTCTATTTTAGAGAGTGAGACTGAATCTGGAGCTTTCATAGTTCTGGAACCACTTTGTTTCTGTAAGCCATTATTTAGGCACACATTGATTAGAGGTAGTCCTCGACTTACAACCATTAATGTAGAGACCATTCGAAGTTACAGAGATGCTGAAAAAAGTGATTTTTAGTGGTCCTTGTACTTGCAACCATCGCAGCATCCTTGTGACCATGTGAACAAAATTTGGGAACTTGGAGACTTCCATGTATTTATGATGGTTATAGTGTTCGGGGGGAGTGGGGGGGGCCACATGATCCTCCTTTGCTACCTTCCCAGCCAGCTCCTCACAAGCAAAGTCAGTGGGGGAAGCCAGATTCGCTTAAAGACCATGTGATTCACTTAACAATTGCAGTGATTCGCTTAAGAATTAAAAAAAAAAAGATTGTGTACAATTGGGTGCAACTCATTCAACAGTCCCCTTGCTTAGTAAATGGAAATTCTGGCCCCAGTTGTGATTGCAGGTAGTGCATACCACTATGCTGCTATGTCCCAGTTCTTGAATATTTCAATCAAAAATGGAATCAATTGTTTATTCAAATAAGCAATGATCAAACAATGCTTAAACTCATTTCTTATGAACCTCAGAATGGAAGTGAGGATGGGCAATGAATCAGTGGTCAAAATGATAATTTCCCCCCACAGGTCAGTGATGCGATAATCCACCTTGCTGCTTGACTATTCACTATTCAGCTATTGGGAGTCTGAACATTTTAAAGGTTGTGATGCATTTTGGAAATTAAAAGCACTTTGCACAAGGATTTGGATATTGTGGAACAAATAATGATGCGAGAGACTTTATAAATTTCAACAGAAAATTTAAAAAAGATCTGAGCTCACCTTGACAAAATTCAATGTTTTTCTTAATTTTCTAAGACAGTTGAAATTAAGACATAGAATTTCTCCTGTGCTCTGCTTCCCTAACACACTAATTTGAAGCCGTGGTAGTTTTAGCTGAGTAGAATTCAAAAGCCATCAACGATCCATAAAGTTCCTCTAATACCGTGATGGCGAAACTATGGTACGTGTGCCAGAGGTGGCACACAGAGCCCTCTGTGTGTGGCACATGCACCGTCGCCAGCTGGTCCTTGCACGTGCGCATGCACACGCCGGCCAGCTGGTCTCAAGTTTCCAGTGCTCCGGCACGCACGCATGCATATTCCAATTTGGGCACTTGGTGCCAAAAAGCTTCGCCATCACTGCTCTAGTACATAGCACAATACTGGAGAAGCTAATAAGAGACTTGAGTTAGCTGAAGGACAAAGTAACAATAACAAGAAGGCATAATCTGTGGCCATGTTGTACAGTAATACCTAATGTATTTTGTTTGGTTTTGGTGTTTTGGGAGTCTAGTTTGTCTAAGTTAACATACAATCCTTAAAACTAGGGCTACCAGATATGGGCTTCAATGTCTAGGATGGCCATTAGGTGGCAGCACAGAGCTAGACTTTTGTGTATTTTTTTCTTTCACCTGGACTTGGTGGCTTTCTAGATTTTTGCATCTACAGTTAGCCTGAGAATATCACTGGTTTTCAGTGTAATACTCATTGGTCTAATGTGACCAACAATTGCCCTATGTGATTATCAGCAGTTTTCCCAGCCTCTATTCCCAGATAGTTCAGCTGCTGTTAATTATAATTCCTCCCAAGAGCTACTGCCTAATGGCCGTGCAAGAAAGGAAAGATTATAGCTAATGTATTTTGATAGGGTCAGCCCTTCTGGGTAAATCATACAGAAAACATGATTAGCTGAATAATTCTGTTTTATTGTAAGGCTGCATTAACAGAATCTTGCAAATCGGGAATCACAGGTAGTCCTCAACTCTTGAAATTGTTAACACAGAGACTAAAGGGAAGGTCCAACAAGAGCGACGTGGTGGCCTAGATATGAAGCTCTCACCTCACAATCAGGAGACTATGAGTTCGATCCTAGGTAGTGGCAGATATTTCTCTCTCTGGGAAAAATAGAAAATATCTGCTGTGAACTCTATGTAGGTGTCAGGAAGGGCATCTGGCCAGTAAATACTCAGCTCCATTCAGTCACCCGACTCCATCCTGATTCAAGGGATTACAGGCAATTATGATCAAAGTTCCACACCTTTTGTGTATCACTCATATACATTCATGTTCTTCTCCCAGGAATCCCTTTATCAGATTTCATTTGAATGCTTGATTTGAATGTTTTAGTTAATAGTGTTCTATAACTATAGGTGTTCCTGGTAATCTCCTACCCAAGAACTAAACAGATAGGCTCAACTTTGCTTAGCAACCAAGCTTAAAAAAACTAGGTCCTGCTATCTGATTAATTGGTCTCCAACTCTGTTTAAGAGGGGGCGGGGAGGTCTATTGTGAGGCAGGAGCAAGAAGCATTAAGAAAATAACCCAGTGTTATTTGAAAATACTGAGCTACAGCAAACATATTAGGTATAAATGACTAATTATCTAATTAGAAAGCAAGCATTCACTCCTGCTTAATTATACGTGTTTTAATTTCATTTCAGTACCACCATAACCCAAATATTAACAGCATATTAACATTACTTCTCAACCTTGGCAACTTTAAGACACATGGACTTAAACTCCCAGAATTCCCCAGCCAAGGGGAATTTTGGGAGTTTTAAGTCAATGTGTCTTAAAGTTGCCAAAGTTGAGAAAAAAACTGAACAGAGCCCATTAAACTGTTGGAAAAAATGTCCATCTGTTCCAAGTGAGGGAAAAGACACTGGAAACATGGAGACTGCTTGGAAAGATAGTTTAATGGTGGACAGGTTCACATGGCTTGAGTTCCTGAACAGAAAAGGGACGAGGTGCTAAGCACGCCCTGACTTTATGCTTTCTCTGAGCTTTGAACTTCCTGGGGCACAGGAAGAGTGTCCTGATTGGTTGTCAGACTCCTAGTGGGTAGGGGTCTTAGCTAGCCTTGCTGACTGATGTAATCTTCCCAGGTGCCATGTGGTGAGTTTCTGTTGCTAGATGGGTCCTATTGTAACATAACATAACATAACATAACATAACATAACATAACATAACATAACATAACATAACATAACATAACATAACATAACATAACATAACATAACATAACATAACATAACATAACATAACATAACATAACATAACATAACATAACATAACATAACATAACAGTTGGAAGGGACCTTGGAGGCCTTCTAGTCCAACCCCCTGCCCAGGCAGGAAACCCTACACCATCTCAGTCAGATGGTTATCCAACATTTTCTTAAAAATTTCCAGTGTTGGAGCATTCACAACTTCTGAAGGCAAGTCGTTCCACTTATTAATTGTTCTAACTGTCAGGAAATTTCTCCTTAGTTCTAAGTTGCTTCTTTCTTTGATCAGTTTCCACCCATTGCTTCTTGTTCTACCCTCAGGTGCTTTGGAGAACAGCCCGACTCTGTCTTCTTTGTGGCAGCCCCTGAGATATTGGAACACAGCTATCATGTCTCCCCTAGTCCTTCTTGTTAAGTTCGGGAAGTAACGAGGCTGGAGACCAGGGTAGTGACAACAGCTCTTTAATATAGGGTGAACCCAGCAACAGGCTGGGGCAAAAACCTCTCCTTTTATACAGTTCTGCTGGAGGCTTCGTCCAATCAGCAACGTGCTGATTTCCCGCTCAAATATTTAAAGGCACAACTGTTAATACATAACACTCCTCCCCTCCCAGAAAACACTTGGTCTTATTTACATATTTATTCACATGTTATTTTTCGACGTAGTCACGCAAATAACCTGGGCGTCTCCTAGTTCTTTCTGACCTGCGCGGTTCAGTTCTGGGTGGTGTTTTGAGCTGGTCGGAGGGGCTGTTTTCTCCTCCAGCTCTTTCTCTAGGCCATCGGGCTCTGGATTATTGGTGACTCTTTTCTTGGCCATCCGGCCTTGGATTAATTTTGGAATTTTCCTTGCTGTTTCCTCGGGACCTGATGGCGTCGCTGGAACTCTGGGACCTCAGCTAAGTCTTGCGCCTCCCGGGTCATTGTCAGCTGTGGATTCAAAGTGGTATTGGTCATTACCTGTCTCTGTTGGTTTGGTTTGGCCAGTTATTCGCTTCCTTAACTGATCTATGTGGCGCCGCCACATTCGGTTGTCTGGTAGCTCTACCACGTACGATTTTGGCCCTGTTACTTTTGTTACTTGTCCGCGACCCAACTCGGGCCGTCCCCATAGTTTCGGCCCACACCCGGTCGCCTATGCTCATTTCCTTGTTTTTCTAGCTCCCCTTGTAACCCTCGGTGTGTAATGGGGTTCAAACGGTCAAGTGGGCACCGGAGTTTTCGTCCCATTAGCAATTCGGCTGGGCTTTTCCGTGGCTGTGCTTGGGGTTCTGTGCTGGACGGCTAGGAAAAGTCTATTTTGTTTGCCAGTCACCTGGCTTGAGCCTGGACAATGCCTCCTTAGCGCTCCGGACGGAACGCTCTGCAAGGCCATTCGACGCAGGGTGGAAAGGTGCAGAGAGGGCATGTCGGATGCCTTCCTCTGCCAGGTACTCTTCAAACTGGGCTGCCGTGGATTGGGGCCCATTGTCGGACACCAGAGTGTCCGGCAACCCGGGAGTTGCGAATAGGTGGCGCGAGGGTTGCGATTACTGCTTCGGCTGTGGTGGACTTCATAAGTATGATCTCTAACCATTTGGAAAATGCGTCCACCACCACTAGGAACGTTTGGCCGTGAAAGGGGCCAGCAAAGTCAATGTGGATTCTTGACCAAGGCCCTTGGGGCTTTTCCCATTCTCTGACTGGGGCTGTTGGGGTAGCGGTCTGGACTCTTGGCAAGCTTGGCATTTCCCTACCCTCTCAGCAATCTCTGCGTCCATGAGTGGCCACCATACATAGCTTCTAGCTAACCCTTCATCCTTACGATGCCTGGGTGACCCTCGTGGAGGAGGTCCAATACCTTGCCCCTTAACTTAACAGGAATTATTACACGATCACCCCATAACAGGCACCCCCCTTGAGCCGAGAGCTCATCACGTTTCTTAACAAATTCTTTGAACCGTTCGCCCGGCAGCGGCCACCCTCTCTGTACCCAACCGAGTACAGTCCTTAACACAATGTCGGTATGATGCCCGAGCCACTTCCTTTGATGTGACTGGGCCAGAGTCCAACGAGTCAATAAGGAGGATGGGTGTCCCCGGAGTGGGGTCTTCGGTCGCCCTGGCAGTGGGCATCGGCTCAATGCGTCTGCATGCCCCACTTCTTTCCCCGGTCGATGCTGCAGCTTGTATGAGTAAGCGGCTAAAAATATAGTCCATCGAGTCAAACGTGGCGAAAGTGCCACAGGCGTAGGCCGGTCGCCAGCCAGTAATCCCAGTAACGGTCTGTGGTCAGTCACGATTTCAAAATTCCGCCAAAGACATACTCATGGAATTTTTTGACCCCTGATACAATGGCTAATGCTTCTTTGTCTAATTGGCTGTAGTTCCTCTCTGGGGAGGACGTCGTTCTAGAGTAGGACGCTATAGGGGCTTCTGTGGCGTTTGCAAGTCTATGGCTGGGGACAGACCCCACCCCATAAGGGGACGATCGCAAACCAGCACTAGGGGTAGTGAGTCGTGATATTGGATGAGCAGGCTATCACTTGAGAGCAGGTTCTTTACTGCTTCAAAAGCCCTATTTTCTGACTTTCCCAAGACCAAACAGTATTTTTCCCTAAGAGCCTATGCAGCGGTTCCGCAACGGTTGCTTTGTTCTTCAAAAAGACCGCGTAAAAATTAACCAATCCCAGGAATGCCTGCAGCTCTGCTTTGTTTTTGGGCGCTGGAGCCTTCCTAATTGCCTTAACTTTGCTCTCAGTAGGGTGAATTCCTTTCTTGTCTATCCAGTAGCCCAAGAAATCGACCGATTCGACCCCTTTCTGACATTTATTTGTCTTGACTTTTAATCCGCCTGTCCGGAAAATGCTCAAGACCTTTCTTAACCGCTCCCCCAATTCCTCCATGTTTTCCCCTGAAATTAGGACATCATCGAAGTAGGGAACTACCCCTGGGAGCCCTTGCAGTAGTCGTTCCATCAGGTTTTGGAACAGCCCTGGTGCCACACTAACCCCAAATTGCAATCGGTGCACTTGAATGCCCCCTGTGCGCCACAATCGTTTGGGCTTGGCTGTGCGGGCGTCTACTGGCAGTTGTTGGTAGGCTTGGGCCAAGTCTAACTTTGCAAAGACTTGCCTTGCCCCAAGGAGTGCAATAAATGTTGCACCACGGAACCGGCACGCTTTTCTGTAAGGCTTTGTTAAGCGCCGCCTTGTAGTCAGCGCAAATTCTAATTGACCCGTCCGATTTGATGGGTGACGATTGGCGTCTCCCACTTTGCGTGATCGACTGGCACCAAAACCCCTGATTTATGAGCTTGTCCAGCTCCTTATCAATTTTGGTTTTAGGGCAAAGGACTCTCCTCGCCTTAAGCCTAATGGGGGCTACCTGGGGTCTAAGTTGAAGGAAATAGGGTCCCTTGTACTTGCCCAGGCAGTCCTTGAAGACATCTTCAACTCGTTAAAGAGAATGTCTTTCAAATTGCAGTCACTTCTGTAGATGCCAGTCACTCCCATGCCCAGGGCACGAAACCAGTCTAGTCCCAACAGACTGGGCAGAGTTCCTTCGACGATCGTGATGGGCAGGGTCTTTTGTGAGGGCCGTACTCGACTCGGACGGAGGTGGTCCTCGAACAGGGATGCGATTCCCTGGTAGTCGTGGCACTGTAGCCGCTGTGCTTGCAGATGGCGCCGCGACGGACGGCAGCGACTTCGCCAGGGTGTCCCAGGACATGATGGTGATCGCTGATCCGTGTCCACTTCAAGCCTGCACCGTACTCCCTCGATCTTGGGCTTTGTGAAAATCTTCTTTTCCACTTTGGTTGAGGCGCGCCTATAATGACAGTCGCTTGGTTAGACTGCGCTTTCTTGTTTGAACCAATCGCGGGCCGCCTTTCCGGTTCCGCTTTGATTGGCCGATTTGAATTTTCGGCGGAAGGTTGGGCCGCTCTGCAAACCTGAGCTAAGTGTCCTTTCTTCCCACACCGCCGGCATGTTGCGTCTTTAAACCTGCAGCGTTGGCGCTGATGCTGCCCTCCGCAGCTTCCGCACTCGCCACGGTCCTCAGTGTCGCGTTTCTCGGTCCGGCAGACCCTTCCTCATCTCGCCTCACCTTCGGATTCGGACTGAATCTCCTCCTGGTGTACTGGCGTTGGCTTTGCGCTCGCCTTGGATTGAAGAGGCTTTGCAGAGTCTCTGCTGCTTTAGTAGACATTTCGTGCTCTGGCCTCGCCCAGAGCGGTGGCTAGTGTCAGGTTGCTCCTGGCTAGCAGTCGCCGCCAGAGGCGGATGTCCTTGACCTCGGATGAGTTGCTCGAGTAGCACTTCGCCTAAGTCTCGGTATCCGCAGTCCTTGGACGCTCTTCTTAAAGCGGCCATGTAGTCACCGATGGACTCGCCTCCATCTGTCTCGTTCTCCAATTCAAACCGCTGCACGTATTTGGACGGCGTCGGTGCGAAATGGTTCTTCAGCAAAGTCTGCAGAGTCGGCCACGATACCGATTGTATCGGCGTTGGCTCTGCCAGGGCTTCCGCAATCTCGATTACCTCCGGCCCGCAATGGCTTAGGAAGTAAGCCCGCTTGCGGTTATCAGGGATCCCCTGTAGTTCGTTGGCTTCTAGAAAGCTTTCGAAACGGGTCATATATGTTCCCCATTTCTCCTTGCCCGGGTTGTACGGTGCGGGTGGCGTGTTTGCCATTTCCGCGTTTCTGCCCTGAGTTTGCTGGGTTCGGGACTAGCGTGCTTCAGCTCGGTTCTGGTTCTCCTTAGCCTCGAGATCCCACCTTCGTCGCCAATGTTAAGTTCGGGAAGTAACGAGGCTGGAGACCAGGGTAGTGACAACAGCTCTTTAATATAGGGTGAACCCAGCAACAGGCTGGGGCAAAAACCTCTCCTTTTATACAGTTCTGCTGGAGGCTTCGTCCAATCAGCAACGTGCTGATTTCCCGCTCAAATATTTAAAGGCACAACTGTTAATACATAACACTTCTTTTTGTTAAACTAGACATACCCAGTTCCTGCAACCGTTCTTCATATGTTTTAGCCTCCAGTCCCCTAATCATCTTTGTTGCTCTTCTCTGCACTCTTTCTAGAGTCTCAACATCTTTTTTACATTGTGGCGACCAAAACTGGATGCAATATTCCAAGTGTGGCCTTACCAAGGCATTATAAAGTGGTACTAACACTTCACGTGATCTTGATTCTATCCCTCTGTTTATGCAGCCCAGAACTGTGTTGGCTTTTTTAACAGCTGCTGCACACTGCTGGCTCATATCTAAATGGTTATCCACTAGGACTCCAAGATCCCTCTCACAGGTACTACTATTGAGCAAGGTACCACATATACGGTACTGGTGCATTTTGTTTTTTTGTCCTAAATGTAGAACCTTACTTTTTTCACTGTTGAATTTCATTTTGTTAGATAGCGCCCAATGTTCAAATCTGTCAAGATCTTTCTGTAACTTGAGCCTATCTTCTGGAGTGTTGGCTATTCCTGCCAGCTTGGTGTCATCTGCAAATTTGATGAGTTCCCCATCTATCCCCTCGTCCAAGTCATTGATGAAGATGTTGAAGAGTACTGGGCCTAAAACAGCCTTGGGGTACTCCACTGCATACTTCCCTCCATGTGGATGTAGTTCCATTGAGGACTACATGTTGAGTGCGGTTGGTCAACCAGTTACGAATCCATCTGGTGGTGATGCTGTCTAACCCACATTTTTCTACTTTATCTAGTAGTAGGTTATGGTCTACTACTGTGACTACTACAATACTATGTGTTGCAGATGATGGTCCCATTGACAAAGGTGGGGAGAATGAGCCATTGACAAAGGTGGGGGGAGGCAGGAAGCTGCAGGGAGCTGCCTTGTCCTTAAAACATGTTTTTCCATTTCTCATCCAGGGAAATATACTCTGCCTTTTTAATGTTTCCTAAAATATTTCATTCTTCTAGGAGGCGGGTGGGTGCTAACTTCCTGCAAAACAAAACACGGGCAAAAGAGACAACGTCTGTTATACACCACAGTTGAAAAAGAACCCACGATACGATAAAACTGTAATACAATAGGAGAACCATTTGCTGTGGAAAATAGACTATTACATTTTGGGTAGAATTGCACTGCTTTCAACTAGGGGGAAAAAATCCCATTGAAAAAGATTGAGCATTATCTTGAAGTGGAATTTCTCACGACTGATCTTCAGACTCCTCTTCAACTTTCTGCCCTTAGAATTACCTGGGTTTCCATGCAGAATTTTCCTCTTACGTCAATTGTAGTTTTGCGCATTTATTTGCCAGCAATGCCAGAGACGGACAGGTAATCATTACTGAAGACAAGCACAGACAAGAACATGAGGGAGAGCATCTTTTTCCATTAGCCATCTCAATAGACAACATTTGCAAAGTGATCCTTCATTAGGGTTCATCCAATTTCAAGGAGGCAGGGCTGGTTTCAACACAGCCCCTATTACATTCACTTTACATTTCCATCCGCCTTCTCCATTTTAGAGGAACATTTTTATTCAGTGCCTGTCTGTTTCCATGATTTCCTATTAACATTTTTTTCCCTTTACGGAGAAACAGGCATGATTCATGAAAGCCCACCTACATGCGTTGAGTTGACAAAATATTGCAATCTCAAAACTATGTATGAGTGCATTTCTTCTGTTTCACTGGTTTCTAACATAGTCATTATTTCCTCCAACCCCTTAAAATACAGACTTAATCAAAGCAGCTGTGAGGAAAAAAGCAAATCTAAAGCAGGTGTCAAGGAAAGAGCATTTAAATTACAAAAGAAATGCCGGGAATGGTATTTGTAGCTGCCTGTTCCAGATGAGACTGCTTTTAAGAATTCAAAAGCTAACAAGAGACAGACGAGATGGGGAGGGCAAGAAGACTGAGAGAAAATACCTTCTAGGCTTAGGGACATAAAATAATAACTGTGAGAGAAATCAAATGGCCCTGCAGTCAAAATGCTTTGAGTTTTCTCTTTCGGAAAGCACTATACATTTAATAGCAGTCAATGCATGTATTTCTTCTCATCTTTTCTACTACCTTCTCTTATTGGATCATTATTATTGTTGTTGTTGTTTTGTTTGTACACTGAGAGCTTCTGCATGGGAGATAAATTCCTTGTGTGTCTAATCACACTTGGCCAAATTATTCTCTTCTCTTCTCTTCTCTTCTCTTCTCTTCTCTTCTCTTCTCTTCTCTTCTCTTCTCTTCTCTTCTCTTCTCTTCTCTTCCCTTCCCTTCCCTTCCCTTCTCTCCCATCCCATCCCTTGCATACTGTAGGAGAGGACCAGGCTGAACCTGAGGGAGGGGTCAAACGCATCATAAGAGATCTAAGTCCAGCCCACCTCAAATGCCTTCTTAATTCTCACTCATTTCCCTTGACTGTTAGTAGCTCAGTTTCTTGTGGAAAGCTTGAATAAATCTACACTCATTTGAACTGCCTGAATCTCCTGATTTCCTTGGCACTTGACACATACATGCAAACTAGGCATTATATGAAATATTTCAAAGCCTTGAAATAACATTATAGGTTTTATTCAATGCTATGGTTTATTAGCACTGTCAACCTTTAAGTTACATTTTTTGGAAAAGTGCTATCAACACACTCCTATTTTCTGGACTTGTATTGTATAGCTAAAAAAAAAAGTACCTCAAAGCAAAAATGTTCGTCCTTTTCATTCTCCTGATGTCATGGTTGTTTGCTGAGGTAAACAATGCAGAATGAAAAGCCCATTAGGCCAAATTAATAAGTTGCAAGAATGTTGATCAGTTGGCAGAGGGATTTCTGAGATGCTTGTTGTCATTCTTCTGAGTGCAACATGCGGCTACCTCTTTCCAAATAGGATTCTTCCCCCATGAAAGTGTGTGTGTGTGTGTGTGTGTGAGGCTTCTTGCAATTAAGTTGGGCTCTTGGAAACTATCTAGAGACATCCCCATGACTTCTTGAGCATAATAAGCAGGTGATTTGCTATTCCTTTCTTTAATCCTTTTTGTTTGACTTACAATACTGGAATTTCCTAGGAATCTCCCATCCAAATACTAAAACCAACTTGGTTGCGCAGTGATATGGAGCAGAAAGGAAAATGTGATGGAACACGCATGTGTGAACATCAGAGTTGGGTTTCAGCAGGTCCTGACCAGTTCTGGAGAACCGGTAGTGGAAATTTTGAGTAGTTCAGAGAACCGGTAAATACCACCTCTGACTGGCCCTGCTCCCATCTATTCTCTGCCTCCCGAGTCCCAGCTGATCAGGAAGAAATGGGGATTTTACAGTAACCTTCCCCTGGTGTGGGAAGGGAATGGAGTTTTTACAGTATCCTTCCCCTGCCACACCCATCAAGCCACACCCATAGAATCGGTAGTAAAAAAAATTGAAATCCACCACTGTAGCATTGCTACAGGTGCACCATACGATATACTTTCTTTTCAAAAATTGAAGTATTGAAGAATATTGCTTTTCAGCTCCAGAGTTTTGCTTACCCCTGCCAATCAGGACTGACACTGCTTGGACCCTGTTAAGCCCAAAGATTTTCCTTCATTGCATATTTGCCTGCGCTATCCTCATTACTTTTCTGGGTCAACTACCAGAGCTACCGAATAATGCATTTTTGGGTCCTCAGCTGTCACATTCAGTGTGAATAAAGGGGGAACTCAGCCCAAGTTCATAGAAGGACTGCATTTTGTAATGAACTAAGTTCTTTTTTCTGACTATCTAGCCAGTAGAAGTTAAGAGAGGAGGAAAGGACTTCCCTTTGTCATACAGGCTTACACATTAAAAATCAAAGCAGATACGTAGCCTTAAGCAAATATTATGCTGATCTACTAAATGACAGGCTGTTTTTACTGCGATTTCCATAAAAATCATCCCTTCTGACAGACTGCTCTGCTAATGTGAAATAACGCATCTTGAGTGGGCCAGCATCTGTCAGTAGCTAAAGAAGAATTATTAAACAGCAACTGGTCCTGAATCCATCATGTAAACTAAGGAAGTAGCTCTCCCTTTTCAAAAACAGATAATTGGGCAGAGAGAGAGAGCTACAGTTGGCTAGCCTGCAATCTTCTATCTGGGTTCGCAAAGTAAGAATATTACTCTGTGCACTAAGTCGCCTTCCCATGGTGAGCTTGAAACTGTATGTTGGAGCCTCTACACAAATAAGGAACATTCAGAATGTATGCTTACTCAGAAGCCAGTAAACTGAAGTCAATCACAAACTGAGTTTGAGTTATGGTCACTGCATGGAAACTGCCATGAAATTTTCTTGAACATAGGATAGAAGTGGCTTGCCATTATCTTTTTGTGTGGTATTTATTCAAATTCTCAGTGTAATCTATTGTCCTGTGATTTTTCTGACAGTCTGTTATCCTGCAGTTGCGAGAGAATGTCTAGACCAGGGGTCTGCAAACTTGTCTCCTTTAAGACTTGTGGACTTCAACTCCCAGAGTTCCTCACTCTGGGAGTTGAAGTCCACAAGTCTTAAAGGAGACAAGTTTGCAGACCCCTGGTCTAGGGCATTCCCTCTGCTGGCTGAGGAATTCTGGGAGCAAAAGTCCACAAATCTTCAAGAAGCCAAGTTGAGAAACACAGGTCCAAGAGTCTGGAAATTCTCACTCATCCAGGTCATGGTTGTCCCAAAGGTGCTTTTCCATAAGGCAACTGAACATCCTTGTTTTTTTCCTGGAAAACATTTCACTTCTCTTTCAAGAAACTTCTTCCGTTATTCAGTTCCGTTATTAGATAGGTAGGTAGGCAGGCAGGCAGGCAGACACAGATGAAAGGAGGGGAGAGATAGAGAGGGAGGGGAAAGATCTTCCTGTAACACTGCTGAACACCAGAATTTGGATAACTCTTAAAGCACTATATATATATTAGTCATCTAAAGTGAAAGGGTATTTAAATTCAGTGTCTGGTAGAGGGTTTAAATTACGTACAGGACTACCTCTACAGAAAATGGGCAGTCATATGTGCTCCATGGCATAGGACCGGGTTACTTATGGGACCGCCTGCTGCTACCGGCGACCTCCCATCGACCAGTGCGCTCCCATAGGGAGGTTCTCCTCAGGGTGCCGTCGGCCAGTCAATGTCGGCTGGCGGCGCCCAGGGGGAGGGCCTTCTCTGTGGGGGCACCAACCCTCTGGAACAAGTTACCACCAGGTATCCGTCAACTCCCTGATCTTCGGACCTTTCGACGCGAGCTGAAAACATTTTTGTTTCACCGTGCAGGACTGGCCTAGTGGGGTTTTAATAAGGGGTTTTATTGGTTTTAAGTTCTTCAACCAACTCTAAATTTTCCTTTTAAACTGGTCCTAAAAATTGTACTAACTGTCTTTACTTTGGCTGTAAACCGCCCTGAGTCCTTTGGGAGAAGGGCGGTATAGAAATTGAAACAATAAATAAATAAATAAATATAACTCAATAAACAAACAAACAAACAAACAAATAATATTTCCAGCATAGCCATCACTTATTATTAGGACTGTTTACATGGCTATAATTGTATTTTACTGTACTGCTAATGTTTATATTTAAAAAAATACCACAGTGTCACAAAGCAGGAACACAGTGGGATGTGCATCAGAAAATTTAACTCCCCACATTTATTGTATTTATTTGTGCTTGTAGATCCCTAAATTATAAGTGTTTGCATGGTGATTTTTTTTTAAAAAAGGAAGGTTCTCTTTTTTTAATTTTTTCTCTTTTTTGCTGTATCTAAACATTGTTAGTTTGGCTATGAATCTCTCCTGTGTGCAAAAAATTCTTTAATCCCTGCCAGGTTATAGGTGCAGTGGCAGAGAGCAAACAGAATTTATTTATATTGACATTTCTTAGCAAGTAATTTAGAGATTGAGGTACTTTTATTTATTCAAGAATCATTAATTATTATGGACTATAAAATCAAATAAAGAGTGCTTATTTTTGATACAGTTAATCCCAGAACATTAATCCCAACATTTTTGGGTCATTTTGATTTGCTTTGAAAAGTGTTCTCTTGAGTTCCAGAAAATTGTAATAAAATTAGATATTAACTGAATATATAGTACCGAAGAGGATTGGGGGACTAAAAATTAAATTAAGCAATAAAAGCTATTGATTTTTACCTCTAAAACAACCTAATTTTATTCTAGTGATATACTTTTATGAACTGAGGAGAGAATACAAACCAACAGAGACTTTCCATAACTTACAAAATCATAATAAAAAGATAGGCATTCAATCATTCATTTTTAAAATTGTTTCTAAAACGTATGATTGAATAAATAACATTAAAAGCACACCTTCTTGAGAAGTAAATGAACTAATTTGTAGGTGCACAAGAAAGACATATATTGGCACCTTAAATACTGGCAGATTTAGTATGGCATGAATTTCCATGGACTTCATAACCTACATGGATTTTTTATTCTTGTCTGAAAAAGTGAAATATTTCCAAAGAACTTGAACTGGTTCCAAGATGCCAGTCAGATGTGAAGGTTAAAGAACATGTAGTGGGAAGTGTAGATGGATTAGGTTGGGAGAAATATCCATCTGGTTCAGTTCCAAGCCAGGAGAAAGACTGGAAATAATGGAGGCTGATTGGAAAGATGGTTTAATGATGAAGCAGAACCACCAAGCAATAGCAATAGCATTTAGACTTGTATACCGCTTCATAGTGCTTTACAGCCCTCTCGAAGCGGTTTACAGAGTCAGCATATTGCCCCCAACAATCTGGGTCCTCATTTTACCCACCTTGGAAGGATGGAAAGCTGAGTCAACCTTGAGCCTGGTTTTATACCTTTTCTTGGGCTTTACACTTGAACTTCCTATTCCTGTGCAAGGAACATGTATTCTATTGGCTTGTTGCCAGACTCCTGTGGTGCCATGTACAAATCCTAGGAGTTTGTCTAAGCCAGAGGTAGTCAACCTGGTCCCTACTGCCCACTAGTGGGCGTTCCAGCTTTCATGGTGGGCGGTAGAGATTTTGTCTGATACTGAAGCACTTTCCTTTTTTTTAATTTATTGACTTTTTAAAAAGTTGTCATAGCATTATTTAAAAACATTTTCATTAGGTTTTCATAAAATTCCCCGTGACAATTTAAATTTCTGAAAATATACTATTTGTATCGCCCGCGCGTAAGTTTAGTTTACATTACGTAAGTGATGCTATAGTGCGACCGCAAACAAAAGAGCCTTGTCCCAGAATAGCTTGCGCATATCCCCCCACACCACCCAGCTGTAACAGACAAGCACAGCTGGTAGCCGGCGCCCCCTCTAAACCCAATCCACGATGCGCGAGAGGCATGCGCAGATGATGATACATGGCGCATTACTGTGGAACTGGTGGGCAGTTAGAAAATTTTACTACTAACAGAGATACAAAAGTGGGCAGTAGGTATAAAAAGTTTGACTACCCCGGTCTAAGCTAAGCTTGGTTGAAGTTTGGCTGATCCAATGAAGGGGCTTGTTGGGCAATTCCTATTGTGGCTGGGCCATTTCTATTGTACCTTTGTTCAGACCTTGTAAGGAGTAATGGATTACTAAATCTGCATTTCTAAAAGCTGGCCTCAGCTTAGTATCTGCTTCGGTGGGGCAGGGAGCTGGAGTTCTGAGTTTCTGTCTCCCTTAATATTTTTATTTACCTTTTAGGGGAAATATTTTATCCTGCATTTTTAAATATTTCTCAAAATTTTCATTCTTCTAAGAGAGGGGTGGGTGCTAACTTTTTGATTGAGTCATTTGATTGAGGAAGGCTTTTTTTTTTTTTTTTTGTGGGACCCATCCATGATTTCTCTTAGTTTTGGCCGGTTTTGAAAGAATTGGCAAAAAAAATCAAATTCACCATTTCCACATGGCCACGTGTTTCCTACTAGAGAGCATTGTGAGGATGATAGCCTTCAGGCATTGTTTAAATAACTGTGTGATTCAATTAATTCAATCTGTTTTGATTCCATGGCGTTTAATTCCTCTTTGCAGCGGGTGTTTTTTGGCCTCAGGCAAGCCGGGTCCATTTTAACGCTACAATTAAGAAGAGGGGGTGAATGTAATATCTCACAAAGGGCTGAGTAAAATCCCAAGCAAAGATCTGTTTGGGTAGTGATAATCTACTCAAAATAAATCCATTGGGATTTTCTCTGTTTCCATTCCCCCCCCCCCCCGAGTGAAGCTTTATTTTTTTAAGTGCCTTTAGTAAAAGATGAATCAGGCCTAGATATACCGATTAACACTACTCGGTGAGTATCTTCCGCGTTTCTCCACAGCTGTACCTGACATGCAGAGGGAGCCTCTGACTGCTAGTTTATTCAACAGGAAAAATAGCATTGGGGTGGGGAGTTTTGAGGGGAAAAATTGGCAATAAAAGAAAGCCTCCTTTTTTTTTCATTCAGAGAGACCTCCATTAGTTCATATTTTTATTTATTTCCCACCTTTATTGTTTTTATAAATTTTATAAATTAGTCAAGGTAGCAAAGCATACCTAATACAAGTAGTCCTCGACTTACTTCCAAATCTGAGGCCAAAATTTCTGTTGCTATGCAAGACCGTTGTTAAGTTAATTTTGCCCCATTTTAATTGATTCACTGCAGTTGTTAAATTAGTAACACGGTAGTTTAGTGAATCTGGCTTCGCCATTGACTTTGCTTGTCATACGGTTGCAAAAGGTGATCACATGACCCTGGGATACTGCAGCTGTCATAAATATCAGCCAGTTGCCAAGCCTCGAAATTTTGATCACTTGATCACGGGGATGTTGCAAGAGCTTTAAGTGTGGAGAATGGTCTCAAGTCACTTTTTTCAGTGCCACTGTAACTCTGGTCACTAAATGAATTTTTTGTAAGTCAAGGACTACCTGTACTCCTTCCTCCTCTCATAATAACAGTCTTGGTAGGTAAGTTGAGCTGATAAAGAGTAACCAGCCCAAGGTCACCTATTCGGCTTTCCTGCTTAAGGCATGATTACAATTCACAGTTCCCTGGTTTGTAACCTGGTGCCTGAGCACTAGAACAAACTGTGGTATTGGCCAAGTTTTTTTTTAAATTAATCTAACACCATATCCAGTGTGACTGATTTTTAAAAAAAATATATACACAAAGTGTATATATTTTTAAATTCTAAATTCCCTCCAAAACAGAGAGAGAGAAGGGGGGGGCGTCCCTGCAGGTTTTACTCTGCTAGTTGTTGCTGACTATAGGGGTTAGTGCTCATCTTTGTATCAAGGCCATTGAGCCAGCGCTCTCCGAAAACATTTCCACAGTCATGTGGCCAGCATGATATCATGCAGTGCTGTTATCTTCCCACCAAAGTGGTACCTATTTATCTACTAACATTTGCATGCTTTCGAATGGCTAGGTTGGCAGAAGCTAGGGCAAGGAGGGGAACTCACCCCGTCAAGTGGTGTTCGGGTCTCGAACCTGGGTTGATGGCTTTCCAGCTGACAAGCCCAGCATCTTAACCACTGAGCCACCGCACTCCCCACAAATTGTATGGGATTAGATAAACATTTTAGGCAGGGGTGAAATCTACTTACCTTCCTTACTGGTCCAGAAGTGCATGCGCCGCATGTGCGTCACATGCACACGCAGATCTTCTGTGCATGCACAAAACCTGCGCATGCGCAAAACCTGCGCATGTACAAAACCTTCTCCGCATGCGCAGAAAGTAAAAAACACATTACTTCCTGGTTAAAACCAGAAAGTAATGACCCCGGGTGGGTGGGCGAAGCTTTGCTCCACCATCGCTACCAGATAGCCGAACTACTGGCCACAATCGCTACCGGATTGTGCGATCTGGTCCGATCTGGGAGCATTTCACCCCTGATACTAGGGATTAAGATGGACAAGCAAGGTACAGCTTTTTTTTGTTTAAAGCATCTGATCTGGTCTATATGTTTCTATAGAATTAATAGATAATCTCAAAACTTTTTTCTAGAACTAATGAACATAGTTCATAGAAATCTGAGGCTTTTTAGTGTTTTTAATGAGATTTAATAATCCATTATGTTTTCTTGTCATATAATACTCCCATAAACTGTAAATCTATTTTTTAGGATTAATATATGGCTATGTCATAACAAGGAAGAGTTCACGCTCCAAGTAGTGCAAGAACTTAGTGAATTCTCCAGAGTGATAGTTACATTTATTTCTTTCAGATTGTCTGTAGCATTTTCTAACATGGCAACTCCTGGAGGACCCATTGCTTTCTAACACATACTTTTTCTTATTAGTAGACAAGGATGTTGGCCATTACATATTCAGAGGGAGGCAGTAGGTCTTTGATTCTGCTCTCATCTTTATCCATATATAGGTTATCTTGACCTACAACCATTCATTTAGAGAGCATTCAAAATTACAACAGCACTGAAACATTGACTTATAACCAGTTATTGCATCTATGACCATCACAGCACCCCTATGGTCATATGATCAAAAATTGGGCATTTGGCAACCAGCATGTATTTACAATGGTTACAGGTCATGTGATCACCATTTGTGACCTTCCCAGCTGCCTTCTGACAGAGTCAATGGGGAAAGTCAGATCTGCTTAATGGCTGCAGGTTTCCCTTAACAAGTGCAATGATTCACTTAACAACTGTAGCAAAAACTATTGTAAAATTGGACATAACTCACTTAACAACCGCCTTGTTGTTGGAATGGAAATTCTGGTTCTAATTCTGGTTGTAAAGCGAGGGCCACTTGAATGGGGAATCACATTGAATGGGGAATCTAGCACAGCTGATCTTAAAAAAAAATCTAGGAGTGACAGCAGAGTAGGAATAATCAAGGCTGAGTAATTTACCACTATCAGTACAAAACGCTTTGTGAAATGCATCTTTCTTGCATCTTTCTTTTTCAGTCTTATTTTTTAGCAAAGTGGGATTAATCAGAGTCTTGAATCAAGCACATTCTTGACAAAATTCCAATGGACGGAGGAAATATTTATTGATTACACGTTTATTCAAACTTTTGCCCAGGATCCTAATTTTATCCCCAAATTCTAATCTTAACCCAGCCTTGAGAGGAAGGTTGAATCAAGGGAAAATGAATTTTCATAGCCAAGAGGACTTAAACCTGTCCTCCCTCAAGCTGTCCTCCAACACCTTAATCACTGGACTATACTTTCTATCTAGTGATGTGGAGCAGTGGTGGGTTTCAAAAATTTTAATATTGGTTCTGTGGGTGTAGCTTGGTGGACATGGCATGGTTTGGTGGGCATGGCATAACTTGGTGGGTGTGGCAGGGGAAGGTTACTGTAAAATCTCCATTCCCTCCCCACTCCAGGGGAAGGTTACTGCAAAATCCCCATTTCCTCCCGATCAGCTGGGACTCGGGAGGCAGAGAATAGATGGGGGCGGGGCCAGTTAGAGGTGGTATTTACCGGTTCTCCGAACTACTCAAAATTTCCGCTATCGGTTCTCCAGAACTGGTCAGAACCCGCTGAAACCCACCTCTGATGTGGAGCCACAGAAACATGTGACATCTGTTTCTCTGTGTCAATGAAGGCTCAATCGTCCAGGCCAAAAGTATCTAAAAAGGTTAAATCATGGCAACTGGACCAAAGTTTATTAATCTGAGATGTTTCGTTACTCATCCAAGTAACTTCATCAGTCAAAATAAAAAAGTAGTTAGGCAGAATCAGAAAGTCATTGGAATATACTAACCCTAATGTGCTAACTATATATTTATTTTGACTGATGAAATTACTTGGGTGAGTAATGAAATGTCTCAGGTTAACAAGCTTTGGTCCAATTGCCATGCATTAACCTTTTTACCCTGTTTCCCTGAAAATAAGACATCCCCTGATAATAAGCCCAATGGGGCTTTTGAGCGCATGCACTCAAATAAGCCTCCCAAAAAGTAAACCCTCCCCGAAAATAAGACCTCCCTGAAAATATTTAAATGCATGCGCAGCCGGTGCCTGCCATTTCCTCTGGTTAGGGTTAGGGAGACAGAGCTGGATATCAGGTAAGACGGCAAGAGGAGCCCTGTCTTGCTCCATGCGCCCCAAAGTAATAAGACCTCCCCGAAAATAAGGCCAAGCGCTTATTTTGGGTTCAAAAAAATATAAGACAGGGTCTTATTTTCGGGGAAACACGGTAGATAGATATAATATGTTCTTCTACTATTTATGCCCTATTCCGACCTTTCTTAATTTGGGAGACATACATTTTCTCCCCTGCTACACAACTCTAACCTGTTTCCAGCTTGAGCTTTCTGATTTCCTATTTCAGCTTTGAAGGATACTTTGCCTCTGTTTTAATATATGTTTTTTGAAAGAGCAATAAAAGGCCATCCATAACCTGACACTTCCCTTGATTCTTTACAAAAAAAATCTGCAGTGGTCAACAAAAAACTTTGCATGACTCCTGCCCTTAAATGATTTTCCAATTTGAGGGAATAAAGAAAGCTGCTTTCAGAATTTGTCCTCTGACCCGATAAAACTGCTAAGTCCGAAGTCGGGCAGGCAATATATACTGCAATGTCTTCAAAAGTGAGCAAAAGCCAAGTATTTTAGCTTTGTATAAATGCAAGGATCTTTCATTTTAATTCACAACTTTATTTGCTGCCCCACCCCCCACCTTTTCTATGGAGGTTTTTTCTCTAATTGGGAAGAGATGGCCGCTCAAAAAATAAAAATAAAGAATTGTCACCCATTCCTCCTCATTTCCTAGCAAAAGCGTTCCTATTTTTGAAAAATGTTGATATTCAGGGGGGAAAAAGATGCATATCTCACTGCAGGATTCTTACGTGATATCCCTGAGGGGAAAAAACTCATAAATGCGCAAGTATGCATAATGTATATGCAAGCAATCCCATAAAAGATACAAAGAACCGTTTGTCTGACCTTGGATAGGACAGTCATGCTTCAAAACAGTAATTTTATTAATTTTACTCTTTGATCTTTGTTCCCACCCACCCACACTTCCATGTTGAAAGAGAAACACAGCAATAGTTTATGGTTTTAAGTCACTTACCAAAATAAAGGCAGTTTGTCGTAAAAGCAAGCCCCAAATCATTAAATATATATATATATTTCTAAAAAAACAGATTCAAACATTATTAACTGTCTCTATCACAATATAGTCTAAAATAGTGAGATGGTGAAATGTTTCCATAATTACTCTGTTTCCCCCAAAATAAAACATCCCCTCATAATAAGCCCAATCAGGCTTTTGAGTGCATGGCAATAAGTCCAAGCGCTTATTTCAGGATTCAAAAAAATATAAGACAGGGTCTTATTTTCGGGGAAACACAGTATATAATTAGAAACCTGTGTTTTATCTATAAATTGCTGTAGCTCATTAATAAAAAGGCAATAATAGGAAATTGGTATCAGTTTTTTTTCTCTTATCCCAAAAAATTATTACTAGCGAGTGCCATTTGGGAATTAAGCCTGAGATATATGCTTATTTATTTCTTAACAATATGTATTATATCTTTATTTCAGATTATGTCTATTGCTTGCAAATTGATGGGAAAGAATTGTTAATCCTAAAAAATAAATAATTTAAATGTATAAACTTTTTTCCTACAATTATTTCTTTCCTTTAGTCTAGTTTACAATTCTGGGATTATTATCTAGTCACCCATCTAAGGTATTTACCAAGTTCATTTTGCTTAATACATTCTAGCTTCATTTAGATCATTTCTTTGTAAAAAAAAAATCCTCAGAAAGGGTAATCACAACTAGGATTTTTAGAACTGATTGTCTGTACAGCACTGATAAAGCCCAGATAAAAGCACTGAATTTTCATAAAGATGTTTATTAAGTGGGAGAAAATTAGTTTTTCCATTAAGTAGGTTTTTCACTTGAGACAATGTGGTTTTTACTGGAGACCTTGGCATTCTGAAAGGGGATAAATCTATTACAGAGTATAAGAATAAAAACTCACCAGTAGGAACAAATTTGGTCTCTGCAGATGTGGCACCTATTGTATTGAAGATTTCCCTTTGTTTTCGCCATTGGATGTTTGCTATGTTTTAAATCAGGGGTCTCCAACCTTGGCAACTTTAAGACTTGTGGACTTCAATTCCCAGAATTCCTCAGGCAGCTTTGCTGGCTGAGGATTCTGGGAGTTAAGTCCACAAATCTTAAAGTGCCAGAATGAAGATCAATTCATCTTTATTCATTTGGAGACTGAAGAAATTATGTCCGACATTAAAATAGTCCTTTAAAACAGGCCATCATGTTTGTTACTGGGATGGGTGATTTGTTTGTTGAATTTAAACTCCTGGCCTTCTTATTTTTTCTTATTAAATGCTTGTTATTTTGACATCACAGGGCGAAACCAGGTATTTTTCAGTCTACTGAAAATTACTTACAAATATTTATGTCCATAGCATGGCTATAAAGGTAAAGGTAAAGGTTCCCCTCGCACATACGTGCTAGTCGTTGCTGACTCTCGGGGGCAGTGCTCATCTCCTTTTCAAAGCCGAAGAACCAGCGCTGTTCGAAGACGTCTCTATGGTCATATGGCCGGCATGACACAATGCCAAAGGCGCACGGAATGCTGTTACCTTCCCACCAAAGGTGGTCCCTATTTTTTCTACTTGCCTTTTTACGTGCTTTCGAAACTGCTAGGTTGGCAGAAGCTGGGACAAGTAACGGGAGCTCACCCCATTACACGGCAGCACTAGGGATTCGAACCGTTGAGCTGCCGACCTTTTGATTGACAAGCTCAACGTCCTAGCCCCTGAGCCACCGCGTCCGTTTTAGCATGGCTATAAATACATTTAAATACTTATTTCAAACTAAAAGTTTTTCTTTCAAACTATTATCTGAGGTTTGGGGGATTCTTTTTAAACAGGAGTGCTTTTTCTATCTGTATGTGAATTTAATAGAAAAATAAAAAGTTGTGTTTTATTAAATTAAACCAAAAGTCGATCTGGCTTAGTTTTGCTTACATTATTACTATTCGCTTCAAGCTTCAAGGTGCATGAAGCTTATAGCCTTTTTCTACATAATTCTATTAAAGTTGAAAAATACACAGAGAAAAACTAAGACAAAGAAAAATATAAAAAGTAAAAAAAGTGAAGAGAACAATTAAGAAATAAGAAAAAAAGATAAAGAAATGACTTCCCCTTTCATCAAGACAATTTTAATAGCTTATCATCATCTCTAACATTTCAACCAAACACAGCGAAATGTCTGTGGAGATTCTTGGTCATCCAGATCATGGTTGTCCCAAAGGTGCTTTTTCAAAAGGCAATTGAACTGAAGAAGCTTCTGAATGAGAAGCAAAATGTCTTCAAGGAAAAACAAAGAAAGTCCAGTTGCCTCTTGAAAAGGCACCTTCGGTTCAAACAAAGATCTCTTCATTGCATATCTTATCTCTTATCTATACACAAATTATAAAACTTTGTCATTCAATCTTAATCAGCAAAACTCCGTTAAGAGTTACTAGAAATAACAACATGTATATATTAACTTTAATGACGTAAATCAGGTTCATGCTTCTTTATTTTTAACATGGTAGCTTATTTTCTTTAAAAACACAACAACAAATTTCTTTGCCCCATATCTTATGTGTAAGCAAATATTTAAAGCCTCATCATTTGAACTTATTCAAGACATATTCATTTAGAGCTACTAGAAACAATGACAAATTAAAATTTCACTTTTAATCTCTTGAAAGAGTGTCCCACAAGTTAATTTCATTTGAAGACTCTGAGCTTCAGCTTGGACAAAGTTGACTGTCCTTCAGCTCCCAGTGCGCCAAACCTGTGTTGCTGCTACTGCTGCTGCTGCTGCTGCTGCTGCTGCTGTTGTTGTTGTTGTTGTTGTTGTTGTTGGAACAAATGTCCATCTGGGTTCAGTTCCAAGTGGGGAAAAAGACACTGGAAACATGGTGGCTGTTTGGAAAGATGGTTTTTAATGATGGACAGGATCATATGATTTTGAGGTCCTGGGCAAAAAAGGGAAGAGATGCTGAGAGCGCCTGGGTTTTATGCCCTCTCTGGGCTTTTGAATTTGAGCTTGTATTCTGATTGGTTGTCAGACTCCCATTGGGCCATGCAGGGGTAACTTTGTAGGTTGTTTGTGTCCTGGGCTTGGTTGAGCCTTGCTGGGTGATGACGTAATGAAGGGGCTTTGGGCAATTCCTATTATGGCTCTGCTTGAAGGAGGTAGATCTTTGTTATGTAGAATAGACTGACCCAGGCCTTAATGGCCCATTAACAAAGGAGGGGCAGGTTGAGTTTCTGCCTCCCTTTTAGGGGAAATATTCTGCACTTTTAATATTTCCTAAAATATTTCATTTTTCTAGGAGAGAGGTGGGTGCTAACTTCCTACATTGTTCAGTCACAAGTCATGTTCCACTGTTTGCAGTATCATGGACCATGGACCATGGACCATAGCACACCGGGCCCCATGGTCTTTCACTATCTTCCAGGGTTTGCCCAAATCTCATCTCATCCTTTGTATTTTCTTTTTGCTTTTGCCTTCAATCTTTCCCAACATCGGGTAATAATACAAATCTGTAGAGACTGCTATTTTATGGTTTCTTTGCAGGGAGCGACTATATGGAGCACTTATGGGTGACCCTAGCTCCTCTCCTTTATTAGGAAGAAATTTTGAGGTGTCAATCCATCTGCTGGCACCTTGTTCTGTGACAGTCAAAGTTGTCTTTAATCTGCCATTGCTTCCCCAGAAGTCCAGTTTATAACCTTCCTATCCATGTGTTGCTGCACCTGCCCTAACTCTGTACGGATGTAAACTTAACTGAGGAATATGCAATCAGTCCTTAAATATATTTGGGGGGACAAAGGTGGATCCTAGGCCTGAATGACAGTGGTATGTTATTGTTGTTAGTCGTGAAGTCATGTCTGACTCATCACAACCCCATGGACAATGTTCCTCCAGACCTTCCTGTCCTCTACCATCCCCCAGAGTCCATTTAAGCTCACGCCTACTGCTTCAGTGACTCCATCCAGCCACCTCATTCTCTGCTGTCCCGTTCTTCTTTTGCCCTCAATTGTTCCCAACATTAGGTTCTTCTCCAAGGAGTCCTTCCTTCCTCATTAGGTGGCCAAAGTATCTGAGTTTCATCTTCAGGATCTGCCCTTCTAAAGAGCAATCAGGGTTGATCTCCTCTAGGACTGACCGGTTTGATCACCTTGGAGTCCAAGGGACTCACAAGAGTCTTCTCCAGCAGGCAGTGATATACCCTGATGTAATGTAAGAGTCTTTCCCAGCCCAACCAAAAGTGCCCAAGGCTGAACCTGGGGCTTTCTGCATATAAAAATATCACTAGTTTTGTCTCTGCATTACATTCCTCCGATGCATTTCAAATCAACGTTTTGAATATATTGAATATATATCTTGATAGTTAGCCCCGTTAACCGATTTCTCTCTTTTAAAAGAAACATTGGTAGATGAATTGCATTTGACGTTACGTTTCTTCTTCCTACAGATGTTCCTGTTGAGAAACTTGCTTCCATGGAGTCTCTGCAGTGTGTGAACTTAAAATCCAACCCATTAAATGAGGAGGTTCGGGTGATTGCCAGGCCACTGATCAAGTTTGACCTTCTGACATCTCCAACTGTTCCTCAAGTTTGAAGCCATCTCTGACCTGGATTTGCGGCCGTAGGAGGTTGCAGTGAAAGAGGGAAAGGAAATGCCACGTTTGCTGAGCTAAGCCACTCCTAAGATACATCGCTCTGCATGTGTTAGGTTTATGAGCTTCCAGAGTTGCAAAAAGTGTGATTTTTTTTTTTTGGCAAAGTGATGGAGGTTGCAGCCAGAACTGTTATCTGCTAAACCACGAATCCATAGAAAATATGTGATTAGAGTGGGCACTTTTCACTGAATGATGAAAAGGAGAGAAGATAGAACACTGACTTTCTCGGCCGCAACCATAGAGAAAGAGGAAGGGCAAAAGTGACCAATTGTGTGCCTAGGAGATGATTAGATGGTGTGGATGGGCACCTTGTATGGCTGAAAAAAGAGGAAATCAATCTGTGATTGGAAGATTGATTGCAAGTTCATGAAAAAAGAACAGTTTTCAACTTGGATGAATTTAGATTCCATTCTTTCATGTTTTATCTTCTCCACTTGTATGCAAGGAAAACCAAGGAGCACTTGTTTCTTTACTTCACAGTGCTCGCAAAGGACAATTAAATCAAATATATCCAGGATAAATATACATCTAGATTCAGAGATGCTCTAAAAGATTGATGTGGTCCCAGGAGTATAAAATATAACCTATTAGCTGTCAGGTGCAAAAGTTCAATATCGTACATTAAGTTGCAACAGAGATAATTTATTCAAACCTACACACATGAATCTAGTCAACTAAAGTTCAGTACTCAACTGGTGATAACTGTCACAGAATTTAGACTTGGACCGTTTCTGGGAACATAACAACTCTAAGCTGGTGACACATTTAACTCCACCCACCTGTTCCGCCTACTCTTCGCCTACATAAACTAAGAGATTCTGTAAAGATGTGGATGTAAATCTACTCCTAATACGAAACTATTATCCTCTGCCTGGAAGTAAATTCTTCTGATAATTTTTGTGCTGTATGAACCAATATTTAAATCTGAGGCAGTGATTTGATTTACAGTGGTTTGTGCTTCCAGTGGCCTGTGACATCAAACAGGTGCATTTGTGGATTCTGAACCCTTTATTTATAAAGCATCTTTAGCTGTATCTTTCTTGAAATGAAATGCTCTGTTGTTTCTTAATCTCGCCCTGAAGAAAGAAACCCGGGGTTACTTTTGTTGTCCTCAATTACTGAGTTTTCCATTTCATTCTGTGTTACAGTACAACCTGAAATTGACAGCTGCTGGTAGTGCCATTTTTGCAGCAGCATCTTTAGAAACACAGTCCTGGAAGACACACTCATCAATCAAAATGAAACTAGTGGAAATTTCTAAACAATAAAGATTCTTGAGAATTGCTGGGTATTTCTGTACGTGGATGCATAGGTAGAGTGCCAGGATCAGATCATGCATATTCTGCCTTTAGCATTTTTCTCATCCAAAGAATGGTTGCTGGATATTCCTGTGAAGAAAATTAAAGGAGCTACATCCAAAGTTTGGACTAGTTAATCCCAGTCTTCAAAAACCAAGCAAGCCTATAAAGAAGAATATTTGTAGCTCAGGGTTGAAATGAGGGGTCCTTGGTGCCCTCTGGGCCTGGTTGTTTTCTTGCAGAGCTTTCATTACCCAAACAACATGACATCATCAATGCTAGTCACTAGCGCTGATGATGTCACCTAGTTAGGGTAATGAAACGTCTGCAAGAAAACAACCAGGCTCAGAACCGAAGAAGCTTCTTGGGTGAGAAGTGAAACGTCTTCAAGCAAAAACAAAGGAAGTCCTGTTGCCTGTTGAAAAGTAACGTTGGGACTACTATGATCTGGATGACTGAGAATCTCCATAGACAACCCGGTTCAGAGACCACCAACGACCCCTCATCAAGCAAGCCCCTATCTTATTCTAAGTCAGAAAGGGATTTTGATCCAACTTCTACACTTCCTGGGAAGACTGTGACAATTATTCTCTGTCTCCCACATAAACACATTTGCCTAGAGATAGAAAGCTGATGAAATGCCATCATGTTTCACTGGTCAATTATCTTCTGTGCTGTCCTGTTCAGGCCTTAGCTTGAACTCATGAGTATGTGACTTGGGAACGCAGGCCAACTACCCAGACTTCCAAACCAGGAGACATTTAAGCAAATGTGACAGAGCAACTGGCATAGAAAAAGAAGTCTGGCTTCCTTTGATAAAGTTCTACATCTCCATGGCTCCTTCCTTATCTCCATTTTAATCAATTGAGCCTGTTGAAAGACCCCTTGTGCTTTCAGATAGTGGCTACCAATGGAGTCTTTTTTCCTTGACTGTTCTTTTTCTCAGCGGGTTAAAGATTTGCACCCGGAATCTTGCTCAATTTAGGAGGGAGGTATTTAAAAAGACACAAAATGGCTGGTGGAATTTAATTTCAACTTTTGAATTTAACAAAATTCAGAAGATTTGAATGTCGCCGTTATATATTCTTCACCAGAAATGAGTTTATTCCCATTGGAGAAAATAAAAGGACGGGAACTTTGCAAGGTGATACAATCACTTTTATAGTTTACTCAACCCTTCTAGATCTGTGAACGAAGTGTAACTGTGTTGTGTATTTAAATGGAAACCTATATTTAATCTTTGCCGAGGGAACAACCTGGCACCCTTAGGAACACTTAGTAAAAGTAAAACATGGGTTTATTTGCTGCCTTATTTTTTTTAAATCTAAAAAAACCTGCATGAAATTCTCCTTTTAAGTAGTTACAGCATAGTAAAGCTAGTTGTAATTTATTGGGAGGTGGGGAAAAGATTCTTGAGAAATGTCCCTTCCCTGCCTGCTATTCCCTCTTTTTTTTTCCTCTCAGGGTGTAATTGACAAGATTCTGTGTTTTGACAATAAAGAACCTGAATTTGTGGAATCAAGTGGCTTCTCCGAATGTTTTTGTGCAGATACTGAAATACCAGATTCCTAGATGAAAGTCCAGGAAGATTCCCCAATCTTCCTGGACCTACCCCAGCAATAATAACGCCAGGGGTGCGGGCTGATAAAGAAACTGGATTTATTAAGCTGGACACAGGCACGCAAATGAGCTCCAGAAAGCACAGCACAAAACAGATGCAATCGGGAATTAAAGTCAGCGCCGAGAGAGCAGCCATCTCCCAGCACGGTTATATAGGCAAGCCACACCCTCCACCAGCCCAGAAATCACTCGGCTGGCTCTACGTGGCTGCACAACTGAGCGTTGGTTGTCCCAGTTCTCTTGCGCTGGCCATCGCCAGGCACACAGCTGATTGGCGCTCCAACAGGGCTTCTCCAGAGCGTGGCTGCAGCTGCCGGCATCACGAATGTTCCCCACCACCACCAGGACCTCCCCCCACCCCCCAGTAAGGCAAATCCTGATGTTTGACACTGTCTAAAATCTATTCACAAGGAGAAACATAGAATCGCCACACAACCTCCCCCAAGATCTTGCCTCAGTCCAGCAAGGCTGTTCAGAAGCACACTACAGTCAATAACAGAGGTGAGCAACTAGGGCCCCTTTACGACCTGTGGATTTCAGCTGGCTCAGGAATTCTGGGAGTTGAAGTCCTCAGGTCGTAAAGGGGCCATAGTTGTCCATCCTGATTAGTAATACAAGAGCAGCTAAAAGGTCCAGCAGAATCATTCTATAAATCAGCAAAAACTTGGTACCAGGCTAAGAAGGAGGCTGCTGACCCAAAGCTGGAACCAGAGTAAACTGGGTTTAGATGAAAAGTTCCACTTAGGCAATCATGAATAGTTGAATCAGTAAAATACACTCTAGGACAAGGGTGTCAAACTCAAGACCCGCAGGCCAGGTCCGGCCCACGGGCCTGTGGGGCCGCCCTGGAAACAGCAAAGAACCGGTCCTCCCAAGCTTCAGTTTTGCTGGTACAGGATTGCAGGAGGCCATCCCAGGTGAACATGGAGATCGGGAGTCCGTTTTCGTTGGCAGAGCACTCGGGTCACCACAGTTGCCCCCGACACAACTGACGTCACGCTGGCCATGCCCACCCTAGCCCCCCAAAGTCAAACACAATCCTGATGCGGCCCTCAATGAAATCGAGTTTGACACTCCTGCCCTAGAAATATCTTATGCAGAAATGGAAATCTTTCACTATCCCGAGACTTCATAATTGAGAACAGAATCCTTGCATGAGAAGATTTTATTGTTCCAAACATCGAGATAGCCAGTCCCAGTCAACTGCTTTCATCCTCCAGAGTTTGCCGTTAATCGCCATTATCTTCCTTGAACAAAGACCAGGCTTTTGAGGACTTTAAATGATTCCTGGATTATTTTTCTTCCTCAGTAAATAAACAGTTTTGCTTTCACGGTATCTCACTTTGATTCCAACTTTCTGAATGGCTTACAAACCATTCTGTGTAACTATTGCTTCTAAAGATGATGCTAAAGCTAGAAAGATTGCCCAGCGCTACAGTGCAAAGTTCAGCCACCTCAAATTATAAATAATTAGCACTTAGGTGGTTTTTAAAAAAATAAAAACTGGCTCAAAACCCAGCATTAATCTAAACATTTTCTCTTTCCAAGGTATTAAATGTGAGGAAAGTTAAATCTTGTTTTCACACAATTATTTTATGCATTTATATTTAATTAATCTCTTTTTAAAGCCATCTGCTCACCCATGTCTAACTGCTTAATGCCTCGCCCTATTTCCCTTCCTAATACCAAATACACAGAAGGCTTAAATTTTAGTCTTGCTAGAAGAATTCTAGCAAGACTAAAATTTAAGAAGAATTCTAGGGACGCGGTGGCTCAGGGGCTAGGACATTGAGCTTTTCAATCGAAAGGTCGGCAGTTTGGTGGTTCGAATCCCTAGTGCTGCCATGTAACGGGGTGAGCTCCCGTTACTTGTCCCAGCTTCTGCCAACCTAGCAGTTTCAAAAGCACGTAAAAATGCAAGTAGAAAAAATAGGGACCACCTTGGTGGGAAGGTAACAGCGTTCCATGCACCTTTGGTGTTGAGTCATGCCGGCCACATAACCACGGAGATGTCTTCGGACAGCACTGGCACTTCGCCTTTGAAACGGAGATGAGCACCACCCCCTAGAGTCCGCAACGACTAGCACGTATGTGCGAGGGGAACCTTTACCTTTACTTTTAGAAGAATTCTACCACATCCAAAGGTGGTTTCATAAAGGAGAGTATTTGTAGCACAAGACAGAAATGAAGGGTCCTTGGTGGTCTCTGAGCTTGGTTGTTTTCAAGCAGACCTTTCATTATCCATACTAGGTAACATCATCAGTGCTGGTAGGGAGTGGGGTTTGTTCTCATTTTATATTCTAATGACTTGTCCTGTCAATGTAGGTGGGTGTGGTCTTGGAGCAGAGATGGGCTTCAAATAATTTAGCAACCAGTTCGCCCAGAGTCGAAAATGTGAGCGCTCATGCGTGCACATGCATACTACATCAAAAATGTGATTGTATAGGACAGGATAGCGCCGGGACAGGTGGGCTGGCTCAGCCACTGGAAGTAACTACCAGTTCACCCAAACTGGTCCGAACTGATTGAATCCCACCCCTGTCTTGGAGGTTCTTTGCAGGGATGGGTTCCAAATTTTTTACTACCAGTTCTGTGGGTGTGGCTTATTTGGTGGGCGTGGCTTGGTGGTCATGTGACAGTGGGCATGGCCAACTTGAAGTCACTCAGGGCAAGGTGAGGTGGCACCTTGCTGTGAGTGACATCAAGTTGGCCACGCCCACTCAGTCACATGACCAATGCTGCAGAGACAAGGCGATTTCTCCCAGGGGACAGCCAGAGCTTCGCCGCCTCTTCCTCAGAGGAGCTGCCTCCAAGTCCTTGCGAAGGGACACACACACACACACCACAACACAACAGACTCATACACAATGTAAAAGCAGCTGCACTTCACCCAAAATGGCCCCTGCAACCAGGAACCTCACACAGCCACAAAAAGCTCAAAAACCAACTTTCACACTTTACACACACACAACACAACACAACACAATTGACTCTCTCACACACACACACACAAAATGCCACATACAGCTTTGTGAGATTTTGTATGTTTGTGTAGTTAGAGTGAAACACTACAGAAACACACCAAATCTCAGAAAGCTGCACAAATATTTTATTTTATTATTTTATTTATATTTTTTAGATCAGGGGTCTCCAACCTTAGTAACTTTAAGGTTTGTGGACTTCAATTCCCAGAGTTCCTCAACCAGCAAAGCAGTTGCTAACTGAGGAGATGGATTCCAGCCAGGTAGATTCAGTTGCTAGCTGATGCAACTGATGTAAAGCATGGCTTTGCCAGCCCGAAAGAAGCTGTAATCAGGTAAGTGGGGAGGGGGGATTGGGTGGGCCAGTGGAAATTTTTTTTTTAAAAGGCTCCTCTGACAATCTCAGCTGAAGTTGCCTAATAGCAGCCCAGAAGCGCTTAACTCAGCTGGGATCACCAGAGGAGCCTTTTAAAACCTTTTGTTTTAACAACCTCTTCGGCTAAAGAGGTTGTTAAAAAAAAAACTTTTGAAGGGTTCTGATGATCCCTGCTCAGCCACGCGATCATCAGAGGGTTTTGGGGTTTTTTTACTTTTAAAAGCCTTTTTTTGGCTGAAGAAAAGATGTTTTTAAAAGTAAAAAAACCAACAAACCTCTGATGATTGGGGAACCGGTTCAGGGGCGTGGCCAGCCAGCCAGCCATTACTACAGGTTCTCCAAATGCCAGCAGATTTTTATTACCAGCTCTATAGAACCGGAGCAAACTGGGAGCAACCCACCACTGGTTCTTTGGTAGGACTATTTACTGTTAGCTTGTTTGATGGTTCCTTGAGTGGGATATTGTTTACTTCTTGTAACAAACTGGTCTGATATTAATCTTGGTGTTAGAAGCTGACGGAACATACAAAGATCCAGGCCTATAGAGCCTGCGTCCTGAGCACACTCTTGTACTGCAGTGAGTCTTGGAACCTTTACGCATGGCAGGCGAGAAAGTTGAACACCTTTCAAATGTGTTGTCTCTGACGTATTTTTAGCATCACCTGGCAGGACAAAGTTCCAAATAGTGCAGTCTTGGAACGTGCTGGAATTTCTAGCATGTATACACTACTGAAACAGTGACATCTACGCTGGCTTGGGCATGTCATAAGAATGGCTGATGATCGGATTCCGAAAGATCTCCTGTATGGAGAATTAGTGCAGGGAAAGCACCTCAGAGGGAGACCACAGCTGCGATATAAGGATATCTGCAAGAGGGACCTAAGGCCCTGGGAATGGACATTAACAACTGGGAAACCTTGACCTCCGATCGTTCAGCTTGGAGGCTAAAGACACAGCGTGGCCTTCTCCAATTCGAAGAGACATTTGTTCGGCAGGCTGAGGCAAAGAGGCAGTCCCGGAACCAGCGAAATCTGGGGGCTGGGAAGGGGACAGAATGTATCTGCCCTCAGTGTGGAAGGGATTGCCACTCTCGAATTGGCCTTTTTAGGTGCTGTTTTAGGATCTCTTTCCAGAGCACGATACCATAGTCTTTTGAGACTGAAGGATGCCAATGCAAACAGCCCAACCAAAGAGCCTCCAAGACCCACCAAGACTGACAGGGCAAATCAGTAGAACATAAATTGAGAGCAAATCCCACTCCTTACAAGCACTTATGATGTCACCTAGTTGGGTAACGAAATGTCATCAACAAAACAACCAAGCTGAGAGAGCACCAAAGACTCCACCAAGAAGGTTTCATTTGCACCTCAAGTGACAATATCGGGACCACATCCATGGAAGGGTAATACATTAATAGACGTTGGATTCAGTTTTCTGGAAAACGCCAACTGGTTTAAAAATCAGATATTACACTGCTGCTCAGTTACAATTGTTTGCATTTGACTCGAATAGCAAGAAAGCTTCTTTTTTAAAAGAACAATTTCATTTTTAACTCCATCAGCTGGATGGACAGACATATAAAATTTGAAAAGTTAATTAAGAGGACTGTTAAGAAATATGCAATAACTCAGGAGAGAGAAAACTCTTTGAATTCTAATCAAATGAAATAAGTTTTATTATCGCTTCTGGAAAACGCAATACATTTGGCACCGACTACTTATTTGGGTTGGGTGGTTGTTTCGTAGTGAGGGAGGAATCGATAAACTTGTCTGCTTTCCCGAGTTGATCTTAAGATTGCTCTCATTTAACTACCTCCCTTGATAAAGGAAGCATTGTTGTTGTAATCGAATGGGTATGAAAGAAATATACTCTACTCAGCAGGAGTAGAAGTTCTTAATTTGTTAAATTACTTTTTTGATGGAAAGGCTATAAGATGAGCCTCCTCTCAGCAGAGGTTTTAGGAAGTTGGCAGCGCCTTATCTTTCTGAGCCATCTTCAAAAAGCCTGGCTGCATCAGATGTAATTAGTATTGGGATCAGAAGTGCCAGAGGCGTAAGCTGAGCTTGGAAGTTTTAAAACTCTTAGCAAACATTTCTGTACTGCTGCCAAGAGAGCTACCCAGATATCTCCACAAAGCTACAAAAAAAAAAAAGCTCTAAAAAAAAAAAAAAGCTCTAAGAGTTGTAAACCTAATTTTGCGTAGCTTCTTTTCCAAAAACACCACACTACTAACCAGAGCATATAAAACATTTGCTAGACCAATTCTAGAGCTCCCCTATTTGGAACCCTCACCACATCTCTGACATCAATACAATTGAACGTGTCCAGAAATATTTTACAAGAAGAGTTCTCCATTCCTCTGAAAACAACAAAATACCTTATCCCACCAGACTTGAAATCCTAGGCTTAGAAAACTTGGAACTCCGTCGCCTTCGACAAGACCTAAGTTTAACTCACAGAATCATCTATTGTAATGTCCTTCCTGTCAAAGACTACTTCAGCTTTAATTGCAATAATACAAGGGCAACCAATAGATTTAAACTTAATGTTAACTGCTTTAATCTAGATTGCAGAAAATATGACTTCTGTAACAGAATCATCAGTGCTTGGAATACTTTACCTGACTCTGTGGTCTCTTCCCATAATCCTAAAAGCTTTAACCAAAAACTTTCAACTATGGACCTCACCCCATTCCTAAGAGGACCATAAGGGGCGTGCATAAGTGCACAAACGTGCCTACCGTTCCTGTCCTATTGTTTTTCTTTTTTTCTTCCTATATATATACATATATGCTTATACCTCCTAACATTTACTCATATATATGTTTACATACTATATAATCTTTTTGTATGATGTTGTGACAAAATAAAGAAAGAAAGAAAGAAAGAAAGAAAGAAAGAAAGAAAGAAAGAAAGAAAGAAAGAAAGAAAGAGCTGAACTTGGATCAAGGAAATCTGTCTGCCCAGTGGTGAAATTCAAATTTTTTACTACCGGTTCTATGGGCATGGCTTGGTGGGCAGGGCTTGGTGGGCGTCGCAGGGGAAGGATACTGCAAAATCTCCATTCCCAGCCCACTCTGGGGTTAGCCAGAGGTGGTATTTGCCAGTTCTCCGAACTACTCAAAATTTCTGCTACCGGTTCTCCAGAACCTGTCAGAACCTGCTGAATAGCACCCCTGTGCCTGCCCCTTAAAGCCATTTAAGAACATGGAAGCATACTTTTGTTTGTTTCCCCACCAGCTTCACTGTCTCTAATATTTCAATAAAACAAATGAAACAAAACAAAACGTTAAAAAGTTATGATATTTATACTTACCAAACACATCTAAAATAGATTAAAGTAACCAGAATATCTTTACAATCCCTAAAGCATGTCACAATTTTCAAGCACCCCTAATGTTTGGAATTTGAAAGTTGAAAAATTTGACCCGTCCTAAAAAACACCCACCGAATTCTTATCAATTCTGTCCCGGGTGGAGACTGTTTTTCATCTGAGAATTAAAGGTTCTTCCATGGCCTCCTTTGAAGGCTCTCCATCATAAGCAGAGGTGGTATTCAGCCGGTTTGGACCGGTTTGGACGAATCGGTAGTGGAGATTGAGGGTGTATGAATTGAATACATAAAATGAATACAAATAGAGGAAACATTAGGAAACATTAGGACAGCGGGAGGCACGCTGGTGTGCTTATGCACGTCCCTTACAGACATCTTAGGAATGGGGTGAGGTCAACAATAGACTGTCTTAGTTTAAAATTTTGGGGGTTTTGGGATGAAACCACAGAGTCTGGTAGTACATTCCAGGCATTGACCACTCTGCTGCTTGTAATGTATCTTTAAGGGTTTTGGAGGGAAAATAGAGCGGGAAATAGCACGTTGCTAATTGGCTGAAGCCTCCAGCTGAACAGTATATAAGGAGGGGTTTGTACCGTTTGCTTTTGCTGGGTTCACTATAAACTAAAGAGCTGTTGTTACTCATCTGGTCTCCTGCCTCGTTATTGCCCGAATCTAACACTGGCGACGAAGGTGGGATCTCGAGGCAAAAGAGCACCAGGAACGAACCCAGCAAAATAAGGGCGGTTAGCAATGATGTCCAGCTATACACCGCCAGCGCCATTCGACCCAGCCAAAAAAAATGGGGGTCATATGGCTCGCAGTGTTTCCTCGAAATAGCGAGCTCAAGGAGTCTCGGACAACAGGAAGCAGGCGTACTTCCTGAGTCACTGCGGTCCCGAGGTTTTCGACACTGCGGAATCGCTTTCTGAGCCAACGCCGGTACAGGCGGTACCGTGGCAAACTCTGCAGACTGTTTTGAAAGCCCACTATGCTGCGCCTTCCAAGTTCGTTCAACGGTTCGAATTAAGGCAGCGCATGCAGCAAGAGGCGAGTCCATCAGTGTGTACATGGCAGCACTGAGGAAAGCCGCGAACCATTGTGAGTACCGAGACTTGGAAGGCGTTGCTCGACCAGCTAATTTGCGGGGTCAGGGACATCCGTTTGCGGCGGCTGCTGTCCAGAAGCAACCTAACGCTCGCAATCGCCCTGGGCGAGGCAAGGGCTCACGAGATGTCTACCCAAGCGGCAGAAACACTACAAAAGCCAGTCGCGCCAGGCGGCAGCGAAAACAACCCGGTCCACAACGAGGAAGTCAGGCGAGTCGGAAGAGGAGGAAGAGGAAGAAGTCTTCCACGGGAGGCCAGAGAGGAAGACCGGGCGAATCGCGAGTTGCGGGGCCAACACCAACGGCAACATTGCAAATTTAAGGATGCCACGTGTCGGCGATGTGAAAAAAGGGCACATCACCAAAGCCTGCGGCGCTAACCTTCCGCCAAAATCCAAACCAACCAATCAAAGCGCGGGAACCGCGAAACGGCCCAGGATTGGTCAAGGGAAAAAAGGCGCGAAGTTTAATCAGACCGCCGTGAGAGTGGGCCAGGCATCAACACGCCTAGAAAAAAAAATCTTTATTTTTTTTTATTTTTTTATTACTTTTTTTATTACTTTTTTTACAACAAACAAACAAAAAGAAAATACATTATTACACCCTTGTGCTATACATAAAAGGAAGATTTGGGTCTTCGGATATATCCTCATGATTGCCAAAATCCACGTTCTCGAGGTACAGGTACTGAAGCGTCCAATGTTCCAAGCGCAAAGTCCACAAATGGTTTCCAAGTCTTCCAGAAAATATCTTCTTTATACACACCACTTCTAATTTTAATATCACATGTCATTTTATCATTTAAAGCTAATTTCCACATTTCAGAATTCCACTCTTCTATTCTAAAAATCACATCTAGTTTCCAATATCTAGCTATTATAATTCTACCTATTATAATCATAATTCTAATCAATTCTTTTTCATATTTTGTTAATTCTATTTCCTTAATTACCAACAATAATATAGTTTCCACTCTCAATGTTATTACTTTCCCCATCATTTCAAATATCATTTTCTCCAATTGTTGCCATAACTTTTAACCTTATCACAATTATACCACATATGTTCATAAGTCCCCAATTCCATCTCACATCTCCAACATTTTTACTAATTTTTTATCCATTTGTGACAATCTTACTGGAGTCAAATACCATTTCCAAACAACTTTATAATTGTGCTCTTTAATCCTTATAGATAAAGTTCTCATAATTCTACTCTTCCAATTCACATTCCAATCTGACTCTGGTATTTCAATATTAAGATCTTTTTCCCAATTTGTCCTCATCACTCTTTGTAATTTTTCATCAGAATTTATAATCTTATAAACCCTACTAACGAGTCCCTTTAGCCCAATTTCATCTTTCATAATCCGAGATACTAAATATTCAAATTCAGTTTCACATCTATTTATCGAATAATTTTCCTTTAGTTTTTTGTCCATTTTCTATCTGTATTTTTCAAACCAACTTAACCCTAATTTTCAATAATTTCTTTATTCCTCCTTTCATTTCCCATAACTTTTATCCAATCTCTAATAATTTCTATATTTTCCTCTTTAATCACTTCATTCGTTTTATATTATTTTTAATCGGCCAAATTCAATTGTCTCCCCAAAAGATTATATCCGAATTAAAATTTTAACAAATTTATTCCACATTTTACTTAATCCTTTAACCAATAACTTCTACTTACGGATTTTAAATTTGCTTTATCTAAAAACCACCTTGATCCAAATTTCACTATATCCCTTAACTCTAAGTCTCTCCAATAGCTATCTTCACCTTTAAATATTTTTACCACTATCCGGATACCAAACGCACAGTAATAATTAAATAATTTGGGGATTCCTAATCCACCTTCCTTTTGATTTTGATACCACATTTTCTTCACTAATCTAGGTCTTTTACCACCGTTACAAAATTTATCCAGTTTTTTCTGATATCCTTCAATATCTTTCTCTGTCAAATTTAGTGGTAGCATCTCGAATAAAAAGTTGAACTTGGGCAGCAACATCATCTTACACATTGCAATTCTACCAAACCAAGACAACTTTAAAATTTTATATTTATCTATCTTCTTCTCAATTTTGTTAATCACCACATCATAATTAAAATTTTTCAATTCTTTAACCTTAAGTGAAAGCACTATACCCAAATATTTCAATGTGTTTTTAATCCTTATCCCAAATTGCTCTTGCATATTCTCAGACTCATTACCATTACTATCCATCAATAATTCTGACTTTGACCAATTTACTTTCAATCCTGTCATTTCTCAAATTCTATCAAATGCTTATATATCTTTTCAAATCTTTCTCTACATTTTCAAAATAATTAAAGTATCATCCGCATACAAATTTATCTTATACCCCTTATATCCTTCTAATTCTTCATCTTTTTCTATCATTTTTGTCAATATCTCCATAGCCAATAAAAATAATGTTGGGGACAGGAGACATCCTTGTCTCGTACCAGCTTCTAATTTTATCTCTTCAGTTAATATTCCATTCACCTTCACTCTTGCACTGCTCTTTTGGTACAATTTTGAAATAACATGTATAAACTTATTACCAAAGCCTAAAGCCTCCACAATTACTTTAATTGTTTCCCATTGTACAGAATCAAAAGCTTTAAAAATATCCAATGATACTATACCAATTTTATCACCATTATATTCAGCTACATCTATAATATTTAATACTCTTCTAACAATATCACTCATGTATCTACCCTTCACAAAACCTACTTGATTATAACTTATATATCTATCTATAAATCTATTTAATCTATTACTTATAATGGCAGTAAATATCTTTGCATCCTGATTAATTAAAGAAATGGGCCAATAGGACTCAATCCTTTCTAAATCTTTATCTGGTTTAGGAATTAAGGATATCACCGTTCTGTTCCATGACGAAGGTACTTCCCCACCATGTAATATTCCATTGAATAATTTTTGCAATCTTGGTATTATTAATTCTTTAAATTCTTTATAAAACTCAACAGGTAATCCATCCTCACCTGGAGCTTTCCTAATTTTAATTTTGTATTATTCCATTAATCTCATCTTGTGTTATATCTTCTTCCATCAATTCCTTATATGTTTGATCAATTTTCACCACATACTTTTCTAAATAGCTTTGCAATTTTCCCCGATTAATTGGTTTCTTTGAATATAGATTCTGAAAAAAATTTCTAACCACTTCACATTTCTCTAATTTTTTATAACATCTTATACCTCTATCATCTATCAAAACTCCAATTTCTCTCTTCTCTCTTTTATCTTTCGCCATCTTTGCCAATAATTTAGAATTTCTATTACTAAATTCAAAAAAATTCCTATTTAAAAATCTCAAATTTCTTTTTACTAACTCTGTATCTTCTTCTATCATTTTATTTCTTAACATATTAAGCTCCTGAAGAATTTTTTTTTCTTTAGTAAGCAAAAATTGATTTTCCAATTCTTTAATCTGATTTTTATCTCTTTCCATTTTAATTTTATAATTTTTATATTTCCTACTTGATAATTTGATACTCTCCCCTCTAAACACCGCTTTCATCGCATCCCAAACAATTTCAAATTTAACCTCCCCGTTATCATTTAATCTCCAACTTTCCTCCAATTTTTTAAGTATCCATTTTTTATCCTTTTCATTTTTATACAATTTCTCGTCATATCTCCAATAGCTTCTTTTTTTCTCAAAATTAAAATTTAAGTCCACCATAACTTCTGCATGATCAGAGTCTTTAAAAATTCCCACATCTACCTTATCCACATTATTCAACAAATCTTTAGAAAGAAAAATATAATCAATTCTAGATATGTATTATATATCTTGGGGAAAAAAGTGTATACTCTCTCAATTCCTTTAACCTCTCTCCACACATCAACCACGCCGTTTCGAAGCATCCACATATTTAAAATACCCATTTTATTTGCTCCTCCACAGTGGGTGGGATTAGTACTGTCTATTTTATCTCTGATTAAATTAAAATCCCCAGCCACAATTACTTTCCCTACACTTTCATTCTCCAAAATTTTTGTTATTTTTTCAAGAAATTCTCTTTGTTTTTCATTCGGTAAATATAAATTAACAAGTGTCACTTTTTCCTCATTAAGATTTCCAACAATTATTACATATCTTCCATCCTCATCCAAAATGGCCATGACCGTGGTGGGGTAAGGACTTTTCCTTCACTTCACAGGGCTTATTAATGAAGATTTATGAGAATTTATGCCGTTTGGAATGCACTGTTATGGATGAAAGTTAATAAATCATGAGGTGAAAGTGTTAACAGCCCAGCAGATTGAATTTAAAACTGGTAGGTCATCTGAAACGGCTTGAATTAAGGAGTTTCTACAGCGTGGGATGACCGAGCCGGCAGACACGTTAAGTTGGAATAAATTGCTGTGTTTTGTTTTTCCAAAATTAACTATCGTGTTCTGTGTTAAAAAAAATTTTTTTCTATTGCTGAGGCTAAGGAGTGAATATTAAGGACTGAATCTGATAATGAGAAGAATTTAATATACACAGAATTTAATTGAAGAGAAGAGAAACTGACTTTTTGTTGGATTGTTTGGTAGCAAGAGGATTTTACTGAGCGGATAATTTTTCCTTTATTTTTTTTTCTTGAGAGCAAATTAATAGCTTGTTTATATTACAGAAAAAAAAGGATTCTGCTTCGTTTAAGTTGCTTTGTCTTTCTTTCTGCTTTGCTGACGTGGAGGAAAAAATGGCGCTGATTAATGTTAGCTGTGAAGTTCTGTGTTTCTTTGTGGAGTATCCTTGAACTTGAGAGATAACAGTGCATAAGCCGCTTCGCTTCAATTAAAAGACTGTCGTCCTTTGATCTTCACTAAGACCCTCTGTAAAATTGGTTTGGAATCCTAGTTTGGGAAATTTTTTGGTTTTTTTCAAAATGACTCAACAACTTTCAGAAACGCAGCAACTTGCTGCAGCTTTAAATAAAATTGGGGAAAAAATAGCAGGACTATCAGAGCGTATAGATAATTTGACATTGAAACTGACATCCGAAATGCAAAATTTGAAGCAAGAGATGAATGATAACTTTGCTAAACAAAAAGAGGAAATGATAATGATTAAAGATGAAATGGAGCAGATGCATGTGCATGAGGTAAAAGTAGATCGGCAAATTGGCAAAATATTTTATAAAAATGAGCAGCAAGATAAGAGAATTTGTCTTTTGGAAGAAGAGATGAGGAAATATAATTTGGTTATCAGAGGAATTTCGGAAGAAAAGGAGGATAAATTGAAACAGCGGGTTCTGAAATGGATTAATGATTTGGATACGCAACTTACGTTCACAATAGCAGACCTGGCAAGTGTTTTTAGAATTGGATATAGAAGGCAAAATGGTTCTAACAGGAATGTGCTTGTCAGGTTCGCAAATCTTGGTGATAAGTTGGAAGTTATGGCCAAGGTGAGAGAGTTGGGAGATGCTTTGAAGTTTGAAGGGAAGACTATTCAAGTCTTCCCGGATATATCAAGAGAAGAAAGGGCATGGAGATTTTTTTTAAAACCAATTACAAAAGTTTTGAGAGATAATGGAATTAAATACAATTGGAGGCCACCACAACAATTGAAATTTTTTTATAAAGGAAGGATGCGTACAATCACCCCAGATATAGATGCATTATTATATTTACGGGAGCTTGGACTGATTGAGATGGAGGATTTAATGGAGATAAAAGATCAAATGCTTCAGATGGGTGGAACATACGCGGAAACATCAATCTCAGAAGAAGAAAAAGGGGCTATTGGAGGGCAAGACTCTAAAAGGTTAAAGAGGAAAGAAATATCACCTGTGTTGGTTGAACAGAAGAAGAGTCGTGAGGATACAGCAGGAGAAGAAGCAGATAAGAGTCTTGGAAAATACGAAGCTGAATGCGGGTCATCGCTATCTTTTTTTTTGAGTGATGAATTCAAATAGACAGCCCGAAAGAAGTGGCCCGGGCATTGGCACGTCCCCTCTCCCCCATTCTCTTTATAGAGGCGAAACCGATGAGGATGTGGGGGAAGAAGATTGTTTGTACTTTATTGTTTGTTTTGTTTTTTGTTTTTTTTCTGTTTTTTTATTGTTGTTTATATGGTAGTTTAATTTCGGGTGGTGGGCACAGAAAGGAAGATGCGGGGATAGGATTAAAAAAATTATACTTTAAATGGGAGTTATAAACATAATGTCATGGAATGTGAAGGGTACAGGGAATCAGATTAAAAGAAGAAGATTGGAGTTTAAGATTAAAAGGGATTTACCAGACATTTTATTTTTACAAGAAACCCATCAGAAATCTGAAGATTCAAATAGAATGTATATAAAAGGTATGCAAATATATGAAAAAGCATTTGGAACTTCAAAAGCTAGAGGAGTTGCAACACTGATATCAGATAGGGTGTACTTTGAAAAAATCTTTATTAAAACACTCATCGAAGGAGTGCCGTGCCGAATGGAAGTGGACACTGGATCTTCAATTACGATCATGTCCTGGAGCAACTTAGAAAAAAACTTGCCGGCTATCGCGAAACGCAAACTGTGGCCACAGAAGCTACGAGTGCAGGACTATCAAGGGAACAGGATCCCTGTCCGAGGGGCGACGACCGTCCACGTCAAGTATGGACAGTTCGAAAAAACTCTGCCCATCACCATCGTCGATGGGACTCTGCCGAGTTTGTTGGGACTAGACTGGTTCCGGGCATTGGGCATGGGAGTGACCGGAGTCTTCCGAAATGAAGTCGACCTCAAGGACGAACTCATGAAGGAGTTCGAGGACGTTTTCAAAGACTGCCTGGGCAAGTACAAGGGGACCCCTATCTCCTTCAACCTAGACCCTCAAGTTGCCCCTATCCGTTTAAAGGCTAGGAGGGTTCCCTTCGCCCTGAAGCCCAAGATTGACCGGGAACTGGACAAACTAGTAAGCCAGGGGATACTAGTGCCAGTCGACCATGCGAAGTGGGAGACGCCGATAGTCACCCCAGTGAAACCAGACGGGTCGGTCAGGATTTGCGCCGATTACAAGGCGACGCTAAACAAAGCTTTGCAAAAGAGCGCTTACCCCGTCCCAGTGGTGCAACACTTGCTACACTCGTTAGGGCAGGGGCAGGTTTTTGCCAAACTAGATTTGGCCCAAGCCTATCAGCAGTTACCCGTAGATAGCAGCACGGCCGAAGCACAAACAATCGTAATGCACAGAGGTGCTTTCAAATGCACCAGGTTACAATTTGGGGTCAGTGTGGCACCAGGGTTATTTCAAAATTTAATGGAGCGGCTTCTGCAGGGGCTCCCCGGGGTGGTACCGTACTTTGATGACGTACTGGTATCCGCCGACAATATGGAAGAACTTGGGGTGCGACTGAGAAAAGTTTTAAGTATTTTCCGGTCCGCCGGTCTAAAAGTCAAATTAAACAAATGCCAGATCGGGTAGGATCCGTAGAATTCCTGGGCTACGGATAGACAGGAGGATCCACCCACTGAGAGCAAGGTTAGGGCAATCAGAAAGGCCCCAGCACCCCAAAACAAAACAGAGTTGCAGGCGTTTTTGGGTCTGGTAAACTTTTACGGGGTTTTTTTAAAAAACAAAGCAACTATAGCCGAGCCGCTACACAAATTACTAGGGAAAAATGCTGCATGGTCTTGGGGAAAGGCAGAAGCTAGAGCACTCGAAGCAATAAAAAACCTCCTGTCTAGTGATAGCCTATTGATCCAATACAATAGCACACTACCATTGGTGCTAGTTTGTGATGCATCCCCCTACGGGGTGGGGGCTGTGCTCAGCCACAGGCTGCCAAATGGCACAGAAGCCCCTATAGCGTTTTACTCCCGAACAATGTCCTCAGCTGAAAGGAACTATAGCCAGTTGGATAGGGAAGCCTTGGCCATAGTCTCCGGGGTAAAGAAGTTCCATGAATATGTTTTCGGTCGCGACTTCGAAATCGTCACAGACCATAGACCCTTGCTAGGGTTGCTGGCGGGCGACCGCCCAACGCCCGTGGCACTTTCGCCCAGATTGACCCGATGGACTATCTTTCTGGCTGCATATTCTTACAAACTGCTACATCGGCCAGGAAAGGAGTTAGGGCATGCAGACGCCTTGAGCAGATGCCCTTTACCAGCGACTATCGAAGACCCCACTCCGGGCACACCCGTCTTGTTAATTGACTCTTTGGACTCTGGTCCAGTCACTTCCAAGGAGGTGGCTCGGCTTACAAGGACATTACATTAAGGACTGTAATGGGTTGGGTGCAAGAGGATGGCCGCTGCGCCGGGTGAGCGTTTAGGAATATGTAAAAGCGCGGGGAATTGTCGGTGCAAGGGGTGTTTGCTCGGGGGATAGAGTGGTGGTCCCAGAGAAATTGCGGAAAAAGTTCTGGAACTTCTGCGAAGGCCATCCTGGAATCGTGAGAATGAAGGGTTTAGCCAGGAGCTATGTGTGGTGGCCCTTGATGGACATGGAGATTAGCGATAGGGTTGGGAAATGCCAAGCATGCCAGGAATCAGACCACTACCACCAACGGCCCCAATCCGAGTGGGAGAAACCCCAGGGCCCATGGTCCCGAATCCATATAGACTTTGCCGGCCCTTTCCACGGCCAAACATTCTTAGTGGTGGTAGACGCATTTTCCAAATGGCTGGAAATCATTCTAATGAAATCCATGACCGCAGAGGCTGTAATTTCAGTCCTGCGGCACCTTTTTGTAACACACGGGTTACCAGACACACTCGTTTCAGACAACGGGCCACAGTTCACGGCAACCCTTTTTGAGGGGTACTTGGCGGAAGAGGGCATCCGGCATGTCCTCTCGGCGCCTTTCCACCCTGCGACGAACGGCCTTGCAGAGCATTTCGTCCGGAGTGCAAAAGAGGCATTGTCCAGACTCAGACCCGGGGATTGGCAATTAAAAATTGACACCTTCTTAGCGGTACAACACAGAACCCCTTGTGTAGCGACTGGCCACAGCCCAGCAGAGCTACTGATGGGGAGAAAGCTTAGATGCCCGTTAGACCGGTTAAACCCGAACTACACACCAGACGGGTACAAAACAACACCGGGCAAAACAAGAGAATTGACAGTAGGGAGTTCCGTATGGGCACACAATTATGGTGAAGGCCCAAACTGGCAAAAGGGAACAATCCTAGAAACAACCGGGCCCAAATCATATCTCGTAGAAATAGAGGATGGCCGGGTTTGGAAACGCCACATAGACCAGTTAAGAAAAAGAATAGCCACCAGTCTAGAAACAGACGAAACAGGCCCTGACTATCCAATGATTGAATCCACAGCTAACTCAAACCCGAGAAAACCGCAGGACTTATCTGAGTTCCAGCGACACCAACCGGTCCCTCCGAAGGAAAGCAGAAACGACTCTGCAAGTAATCCAAAGCCGGATGGCCTGGAGGAGGAGCTGAGAGGAACGAACAGTCCCTCCGGCCAGCTCGACTCACTCCCAGATAATGAACTGCGCAGGTCCGAAAGAGTTAGGAGACGCCCTGCGTACTTACGTGACTACGTAGAAAAATAATTATTCATTTTATGTAAATAGGGGTAAAAAGTTTTCTGGGAGGGGAGGAGTGTAATGTATCTTTAAGGGTTTTGGAGGGAAAATAGAGCGGGAAATAGCACGTTGCTAATTGGCTGAAGCCTCCAGCTGAACAGTATATAAGGAGGGGTTTGTACCATTTGCTTTTGCTGGGTTCACTATAAACTAAAGAGCTGTTGTTACTCATCTGGTCTCCTGCCTCGTTATTGCCCAAATCTAACACTGCTGAAGTCATATTTTCTGCAATCGAATTTGGAGCAGTTCACTTTAAGTTTGTATCTATTGTGTGCTGTGAAGCTACGCAAGATTAGGTTTACAACTCTTAATGCCTTTTTGGCAATGTTGTTACAATGGGCTCTGGCACTTAGAACATTTGATATGAGTACTCCAAGGTCCTTGACAGATTGTCCTGTTGAGGAATTTTTCCAGGTGTGAAGTCCTTTTCCACACAAGTGTTGCTAAAATAGAGAAGGTATTTGCTGGTGGAAGACTAGGGAAATGTTCAGGATGCCAATCCTTGATGGTAAATCAATCAGCCCAGTAAATTAAATAAGATAAGGCAATAAGATACCTTTCGTATCTTCCATTCATCCACTGCAATATCCAGAAAGCAAAAACAATGACAACTTTTAGTTGCCCAGCAATGTTCATACTTCCTAAGAAAACTTTCTTCTTGGCTTTCTGAAAAATTGTGCAGCAAGTGCAGGGTCAAAAGCTGCTCAGAACACTGACATTTCAGAAGTAAATTAATTAAATGTCAAGTTTACCTTGGAGTAAACTGTTACGTCTGCTGCTGTTGGAAGATGTGGATGCTGCCCTCTTATTGCTCAGGAAAAAAAAAATACAGCCAGCTGCAATCAAAGTAGGTGCAGATGCTTTTTGCAACACTGAATTTACACAAACTTCTGAAAGGTAAAAATCATGGGACAGAAAATACAGGTAGTCCTCCCTTAAGGACCACAACTGGGTCCAGCAACTCGATCGCTAAGTGTTAATGTCATTAAGCGAGACATCGCATAACTGCAACTTGTGATTTTACTGCTGGCTTCTCCATTGATTTTGCTTGTCAGAAATCAGCTGCGAAGCACACAAATGGCAGTCACCGGGTTGTGGGACACTATTGTATATTATGTTATGTTATGTTATGTTATGTTATGTTATGTTATGTTATGTTATGTTATGTTATGTTATGTTATGTTATCTTATCTTATCTTATCTTATCTTATCTTATCTTATCTTATCTTATCTTATCTTATCTTATCTTATCTTATCTTATCTTATGTTAAAAAGGGATGCGGTGGCTCAGGGGCTAGGACGTTGAGCTTGTCGATCGAAAGGTCGGCAGCTCAGCGGTTCGAATCCCTAGTACTGCCGTGTAACGGGATGAGCTCCCATTACTTGTCTCAGCTTCTGCCAACCTAGCAGTTTCAAAAGCACGTAAAAATGCAAGTAGAAAAAATAGGGACCACTTTTGGTGGGAAGGTAACAGCGTTCCGTGCGCCTTTGGCGTTGAGTCATGCTGGCCACATGACCACGGAGACATCTTCGGACAGCGCTGGCTCTTCGGCTTTGTTACGGAGATGAGCACCGCCCCCTAGAGTCGGCAACGACTAGCACGTATGTGCGAGGGGAACCTTTACCTTTACCTATGTTATGTTATGTTATGTTATGTTATGTTAGGTTAGGTTAGGTTAGGTTAGGTTAGGTTAGGTTAGGTTAGGTTAGGTTAGGTTAGGTTAGGTTAGGTTATATTGTAATGTATGATTATATTGTAATATATGATATGATATTGTAATATAATATAATATATGATATGATATATTATATGACATTACATTACATTACGTTACTTTACATTATATTGTTGCTATTAGTTGCGAAGTCGTGTCCAACCCATCATGACCCCATGGACAATGTTCCTCCAGGCCTTCCTGTGCTCTACCATCCTCTGGAGTCCATTTAAGCTCATGCCTACTGCTTCAGTGACTCCATCCAGCCACCTCATTCTCTGTCGTCCCCTTCTTCTTTTGCCCTCAATCTTTCCCAGCATTAGGCTCTTCTTCAGTGAGTCCTTCCTTATCATTAGGTGGCCAAAGTATTTAAGTTTCATCTTCAGAATCTGGCCTTCTAAAGAGCAGTCAAGGTTGATCTCCTCTAGGACTGACTTGTTTGTTCGCCTTCCAGTCCAAGGGACTCGCAGGCATCTTCTCCAGCACCAGAGTTCAAAGGCTTCAATTCTTTGGCGCTCAGCCTTCCTTATGGTCCAACTATGCACCAAGACAAATTCCTTGTGTGTCCAATCACACTTGGCCAATAAAAATTCTATTCTATTCTATTCTATTCTATTCTATTCTATTCTATTCTATTCTATTCTATATTATATTACATTATTGTAAAATATTGTAAATTATGTTATAAATGCATCCTAGTTGCGAAGCACCCAAATGATGATCACATGACTGCAGGGACACTGCAATAGCCATACATTTGGTCATTAAATGACTTTTTCAGTACTATCATCACTCCAAACAGTCACTAAACAGGGCAGTCTATGGAGATTCTCAGTCATCCAGATCATGGTTTTCCCAAAGCTTTGGGATAAACAGGGCAATCTTTAAGCAAGTATTGCCTGTTTCAGAGAAGCCAGGAATAGTATGGAAGCTCCTAGGATGGATACCTATACCAACACTGTCACTTACTTTATTTATTTATTTATTTATTTATTTATTTATTTATTTATTTATTTATTTATTTATTTATTTTGTCATAACAATATACATAAGCATCACACAAAAAGATTATATAGTATATAAACATATATATGAGGGAATAGTAGGAGGTATAAGCATATATATATATAAGAAGAAGAAAAAAAGAGAAACAATAGGACAGGAACGGTAGGCACGTTTGTGCTCTTATGCACGCCCCTTATGGTCCTCTTAGGAATGGGGTGAGGTCAATAGTAGAAAGTTTTTGGTTAAAGCTTTTGGGATTATGGGAAGAGACCACAGAGTCAGGTAATGTGTTCCAAGCACTGATGATTCTGTTACAGAAGTCATATTTTTTGCAATCTAGATTAAAGCGGTTAACATTAAGTTTAAATCTATTGGTTGCTCTTGTATTATTGCAATTGAAGCTGAAGTAGTCTTTAACAGGAAGGACATTACAATAGATGATTCTATGAGTTAAACTTAGGTCTTGTTGAAGGCGATGGAGTTTTAAGTTTTCTAAGCCTAGGATTTCAAGTCTGGTGGGATAAGGTATTTTGTTGTTTTCAGAGGAGTGGAGAACTCTTCTTGTAAAATATTTCTGGACACGTTCAATTGTATTGATATCAGAAATGTGGCGAGGGTTCCAGATAGGCGAGCTGTATTCTAAAATTGGTCTAGCAAATGTTTTATATGCTCTGGTTAGTAGTGTAGTGTTTTTGGAAAAGAAGCTACGCAAGATTAGGTTTACAACTCTTAGAGCTTTTTTTGCTATGTAGTTGCAGTGGGCTTTGGCTTTCTCCATTGTCTCTTCAGCTTTTCCTGTTAAAGCATAGCCACAGGACAAAGAAAACTAAATTTACTCTTCTTAGCCCTGAAGGATATATTACCAGATGTGGAGTAGCAGTGACACCGGAACCAAATTTAAAAGGCACAATAAATATTTATGGTATGATAAAGTTTACTAGCAAAATCGGGTCACACATGCAAGATAAAGTTCATTTGTTTCACATAAACTTGGAAAAGTTGATGGAGAGTTTCTCAGGTTTGAAGTGAAAACTTCTCATTTGAACTGCACCTCTGGAACTCCTCCCTCAACTTAAATTATTTCTTTCTAAGTAATTCTTCGCACCAGTTATGTTCACAAATGAGGAGAATTATAGAGTAGAATGAGAATTAGAATTAGTATTGAGTAGAGTTTAGGAATAGGAATAGGAATAGGAATAGAATAGAATAGAATAGAATAGAATAGAATAGAATAGAATAGAATAGAATAGAATAGAATAGACCTTATTATTTATTTATTTATTTATTATTTAAATTTTTATACCGCCCTTCTCCCGAAGGACTCAGGGCGGTGTACAGCCAAGATTAAAACAATTAAATATACAAAATTAAAATATCAATTAAAATACATATTCAATAATGGCCAAATTAAAACCGTCAAATTGACCCAAACTAAAATACCCCATATAAAATTACTAAAAATTCAAAATTTGAAAATTTAAAAATCAAGCCAGTCCCGCTTGGATAAACAAATAAGTTTTCAATTCACGGTGAAAGGTCCGAAGGTCAGGTAGTTGGCACAAACCGTGGGGAAGTTCGTTCCAGAGGGTAGGTGCTCCAACAGAGAAGGCCCTTCCCCTGGGGGCTGCCAGCCGACATTGCTTGGCGGACGGCACCCTGAGAAGACCCTCTCTGTGAGAGCGTACGGGTCGGTGGGAGGCATAAGGTAACAGCAGGCGGTCCCGTAAGTACCCAGGCCCTAAGCCATGGACCTTGGAGATGTTTTAGTCAAACCCCCTGCTCAAGCAGGGACTTGCTGTCCAATCTCTTCTTAAAAGCCTCTAGTGACGGAGCACCCACAACAAAGGTGGGTTTCAGCAGGTTCTGACCAGTTCTGGAGAACCGGTAGTGGAAATTTTGAGTAGTTCAGAGAACCTGTTAGGCGTACCTCCGTTCAAAACCCAAGAAAGGAAACCCCCAACTACATGTTTATAGAAAAAGGTACTTTTACTGAGTTGAACTGAATGCAACGAAAGAAAAGCAAGTCCTGAATAGTAGGCGTGAGTTACACATACATATCCCTCATACATCCCTCCTCCCTCCAAAGGTCAAACAGTCTAGTCCAATCCTGTCGTGTCCCACTCCTCCGCTGACGGCTGGGTCCGGGAAATCTGAATCAGGCTTGCCTCTGCAGCTCTGTCCAAAGTCCTAGCAAAGTCCTCAGAGCAGGCAGGAGACCAGTAAGTGACTTCAGCAAGATCAGTTTGACTTTTGCCTGACTCAGAGACTGCCAGAAAGTAGATCCTTTATATAGGCCATGGGGTGTGGCTCCATGACTCAGCACTCATTAAGGCCTGCCCCTCCCTTCCCTCTGTAGCCTCCGCCTCTCCAATCTTCTGATGCGAGGGTCACACCAATCAGCTGTTGGTAATAAACCCTCCTCAGGCTCACCTGCTGTGGAGGAGGGGGAGGGGTCTAGCTGCTCCGTTTGCCTGGGCATGGAGTCAGGGCTGGGGCAGGGAGATTCTCCTTCTGCAGTTTGTGTGGGCATGGAGCCAGGACTGGGACCGGGAGGCATACATTCCTCAGTGTGCGGGAGCAGGTAAGAAGGCCCCGGCTGCTCTGAGGGCGGGCAAGACACAACAAATCCGTTTCTCCTCAGGTTTCACATGGTGTTCTTCTTCCGATGATTTCCACTAGTCTGGTATGCAGAATTCATTAGTGTCAGCCCGCATCTTGGAATTTGAATTCCTGGGTTCGTTTCAAGATGAGCCTCCTCCCCCTCTCTCTATGGCAGCTGAAGCAGTCTTGCTACCAACCTGCCTTCCATTGAGGACCTGTATACTGCACGAATCAAGAAGTGGGCCATGAAAATATTTACAGATCCCTCACATCCAGGACATAAACTGTTTCAACTCCTTCCATCAAAACGACGCTATAGAGCACTGCACACCAGAACAATTAGACACAAGAACAGTTTTTTCCCAGAGGCCATCACTCTGCTAAACAAATAATTCCCTCAACACTGTCAAACTATTTACTAAATCTGCACTACTATTAATCTTCTCATCATTCCCATCACCCATCTCTTTCCACTTATGACTGTATGACTGTAACTTTGTTCCTGGCAATCCTTATGATTTACATTGATATATTGACCATCATTTGTGTTGTAAATGTTGTACCTTGATGAACGTATCTTTTCTTTTCTTTTCTTTTATTTATTTATTTATTCAAATTTATATACCGCCCTATCTCCCGAAGGACTCAGGGCGGTGTACAGGCATTTAAAAACACATAAATACAATATAAAAAAACAATTAAAAAACTTATTCTAAAAAGCCCGTTAATTTAAAATTAAAAATATGGAATAAAACCCAATTTAAAACCGATAATTTAAAATCTAGCTCAGTCCTGCACAGTTAAATAAATATGTTTTAAGCCCGCGGCGGAAGGTCCGGAGGTCCGAAAGCTGACGAAGTCCGGGGGGTAGTTCATTCCAGAGGGTGGGGGCCCCCACAGAGAAGGCCCTTCCCCTGGGTGTCGCCAGACGACATTGCCGCGCTGACGGCACCCTGAGGAGACCCTCTCTGTGAGAGCGCACGGGTCGGTGAGAGATATTCGGTAGCAGTAGGCGGTCCCGTAAGTAACCCGGCCCAATGCCATGGAGCGCTTTAAAGGTGGTCACCAGCACCTTGAAGCGCACCCGGAAAGCCACAGGTAGCCAGTGCAGCCTGCGCAGGATGGGTGTTATACGGGAGCCACGGGGGGCTCCATCTATCACCCGCGCAGCCGCATTCTGGACTAACTGCAGCCTCCGGATGCCCTTCAAGGGGAGCCCCATGTAGAGAGCATTGCAGTAATCCAGGCGAGATGTCACGAGTGTACATTATGTACATTGAGAGCATAGGCACCAAGACAAATCCCTTGTGTGTCCAATCACACTTGGCCAATAAAAAATTCTATTCCATTCTATTCTATTCTATTCTATTCTATTCTATTCTATTCTATTCTATTCTATTCTATTCTATTAAAGAAACGTTACCCCATTCCTAATACTTAATACTAAAGTTAGCAATAAAACATTTAACTAAGCAATAAACAAGTAATAAAACAATTAAACACTTAACTAAGTAAATAAAAAAATCAAGATAGCATGCGGAGGCTGACAGAACCAGTAGTAAAAATTCTGATTGGCCCCACCCCCATCTATTCTCTGCCTCCCGAGTCCCGGCTGATTGGGAGGAAATGGGGATGTTACAGTATCCTTCCCATACCACGCCCACCAAGCCACGCCCACCAAGCCACACCATGGCCACTAAGCCACGCCCACAGAACCGGTAGTAAAAAAATTTGAAACCCACCACTGACCCACAACTTCTGAAAGCAAGCCATTCCACTGATTAATTGTTCTCTCTATCAGGAAATCTCTCCTTATTTCTAGTTTGGATCTCTCTTTCATAGGTTTCCCTCCGTTGCTTTTTTGTCCTGCCTTCAGGTGCCTTGAAGAATAAATTGACAGCCTCTCAAATATTTGTGACAGCCTCTCAAATATTGGAAGACTGCTATAATGTCACCTTAGTTGCTCTTCTGTGCACCCTTTCTAGAGTCTCAACAAGATGGATTGCTTGTTGAGAAGGGGAGCTTCTTCACAGCAACAGTAATACAGTTGTGCCAGGTGTGGTCCCTCTCCTCTTTGCCAGCTTGCCAAAGATGCCCCTGTGCCATCTCCCGAGAACAGTGATGGCGAACCTATGCCAGGCGTGCCACAGGTGGCACACAGAGCCCTCTCTGCAGACACGGGAGCTGTTACTCCAGCTCAGCTCTGTTGTGTATGATCCCATTGGTGGGAAATTCCAGCGGGAAAACATTTGAATTCTATTGGTGGCCAACTGATCCAGGTGTGTATATAAGGAGAGCATCCTGCCTGCACCTTTTGCTGAAGTCTCATTCTAAATAAAAGGAGCTGTTGTCACGACTCCGGTCTCGAACTCCTTACTCGACCAACTCAACAAACTCCATCGCCCATGTACCTCCCGCTGGCCAGCTGATTTTCTGGTCTCTGCAGCGCATGCACGGGGGGTGGGGCACATGCGGGAGATGTGTGCGCGTGCACGGAGGACAGGGGGAGCATGCACATACAGTGGAGCGTGTGCACGCATGTGTGGGGTCAGGAGGAGTGGGGAGTTGCGCGCATGTGCACGGGGTGTCGGGGCGTGAGGGAATGTTGGGTGTGCATTGCATTATGGGTGCAGCTATTGCGCGTGCGTGCGCATGCTCTTCCAGCATGCAACAACTATAAGGTTAGCCATCACTGCCCTAGAGTTCAAAACTCAGGTATCCCTTCATCCTAAACTACTCTGCTTTCTATACACGTTTTTTTTTTTTTTTTAGTCTATGTTGTCCCGCCCCCCGCCCCCCTGATCGTGTCTCAGCTGTTGTTACTTCCTTTCTTTCATTTTCACCTCTGGAATTTATTTGTAAGACCATCTGTGTGCTAGCAACTCTGGGTGGCTTAAAAGATCAATGAAAAGATCGTATTAGAAAGACAACCGTGATGGAAAGGAAAACCAAAATCAGTTATCACAATGTAACAAATACAGCTCCATCAGCACCTGCTGATTAGTGGAGACACCATCCTAGCCCAGAAACTGTGGGAAGAGTCTTAAGTTCTTTTCTAAAACCCAGCCCAGATCTGGGGGATAGGGAAACTGTTCAAAGGACAGACATGACAACAGAGAAGGCATCCTGCCTTCATCAGATTTGCTTGCACTCATGTCAGAAGCATCAAGGCACTTCCAGACTGAAAGGGTTAACCAGTGGCATCACCATTGTCCGGGGGACACCCAGTTGGATGCTCCTTTCATGTCTGGGTCGGAGCTAGAGCAAAGATTGCGGAGCTCAACCCTGCCTCACAGCATGTCATGCCCCCATTGGAGCCTGGATCTGCGGAGGAGGACAAGCAGGAGCTGGGCAGACAGAGGTCGAGGGGGTGGCCTTGTTGGCTTTGGAAGGATGCAGGGAGGAGCAGGACTGTTGTGGTCCGCCAGCAGCCTGCGGACTTGGCAACAGATCGGACAGCAATGAGGCTGGGGAAGAACATGGGCCAATCCTGGAGGTTGGGGAAGGCCTGGGTGAGGACTCTGCGTCGGAGGCAGAGGTGGGGCCAGGGCCATCGGAGAGTGATGTGTGGACTCCGGAGGCTGACAGTAGTGAGGCAGAGGAACAGGAGGAGCCTGTTCCTAATGCACACATGAGAAGAGCTGCCAGAAGGAAAGAGCAGCTCAAGCAAAGAGGACGACTCGGAACAAGGGCCAAGAGATGATTGGCCCCTCCCATAAGGCTTAAAAGACCAGCAACAGTGTTTGGGCTCTTTGTCAGAAAACAATGTAGACTTGCTCCTTGTTTTGCTGCATTTATTTCTTGTCGATGTCTTCTGCTTTTGAACTTTTGCCAAGAAAAGCCTTTGGCAGTTTGTCTAATTAGAGCAAGGTTCTGAAAAACTGTGTTATGAAGAATTTGCTTTGATTTAGTTTGGACGATGCTGAGAATGAATTAATTCTCAGCTGTTCTAATAAAGTCTGTTTGTTTTTGAACTGATTGCATTTACTACTACCTACTTGGGCCTGGGTCACAACAAGGACGAGGCAGCCCCAGGGCATTTTGGCTTAGGACAGCTTGCCAGCAGGAAGAAATGGGAGCAGGATGACTGAGAGAGGGCAGGAAGTGGAGATGAAGAGCGACGGAGTTCAGGCAACGAGCAAGGACTGCCGCCTCCTGATCCCCGAGCATGGAGAGCAGAGAGAAGGCAGGAGCAGCATAGGCCAACCTGACAACTCAGGAGGAGAACGCCCTGCCCCTCTTCACAAGGCACACCTGGGGACTGATTTAAGGAGATGCTGTTGGGAGTGGTGTTTGTCGGGCACAAATGCTGAATTTGTGGATTGTTGGGTGCCGTTGCTGATATCTGGAGTTTGCAGGACTTCTTGCCTTTTTCTTTGCTTCATGGACTCATTGCTTCCTTCCTTGCCTCGTGGATTTATTGCCTTGTTCCTTTGCCTCGCTGGGCTTCTAACTTTGAAGCCGTTGTGCTAACAGTGTTTGGCTAGACTCCTCACAGCCAGAGGCTGCTATGTGTGTGTGTGTGTGTGTGTGTGTGTGTGTGTGTGTGAGAGAGAGAGAGAGAGAGAGAGAGAGAGTGTGTGTTTTGTTCCAGAACTTGCCATAAACATGGGAGCATTTGAGGGAAAGTTGGAGCAATAAAGGGAAGTTTTAAACTATCTTCTGGCTGTGTTGCGTCATCATACGGGAGCTCTCGGTTCTCAAATGTGGGCTTGCTAAACTCCATCCCAGCATCCTAACCACGCAAGCCACTGTATTCCTTATCTCATCAGATGATGTTACTCAGTGGTGGGTTGCCCCCGGTTCAGACCGGTTCTATAGAACTGGTAGTAAAACCGATGGGAGGCTCCACCCCCTGACCTGAACGTCATCAAAGGTGATCTGTGCATGCGCAGAAGAGCGCGCGCGGGCACAATGAGAACCGGTAGTAAAGGTAAGTAGAGCCCACCTCTGATGTTACTTCAGTGATGAGACCTGGAGGCAGCTGGCCAGGCAGATATTACAGGGCAAGCAGAAGCAACTGGAAGTGATGTGACAAATATCCTGACTTTGGGCCATGAGCGGTTTGATAGATAAACACCAACATCTTGAATGGCATCCAGAAGTCCATTGAAAAGCAATGTACTAATAAAATTACCTCACATACCGAAGTGCCTCCATTATCACTCATAATAATCACTGCTTTCTAAACCAGTTCTAACTCAAAGGAAATCTGCATTGCGGTATATCGGTTGGTAGCATTGAATTTAACTTTTTGCTGGCTTTTAGCATGCTCCTTTCATTGGCCTCTTTGCTCGCTAAGAAATATTTGGATGGAAAAACATTTTTGCTTGTCAATTGCCTTAATTTGCATTTTAGGTAAGTGCACAAAAAATCTGATCATTTTACTCATAGCACAATTACTCCCTCTTATAAATGGCCCTTGAAAGAAACAGAATGCTGTAGTTGTCAGCTGTAATGACATTTTTCAGAAAATGTACAATATAAGGAAGACAGCATTCTTACTATTAAAACACAACAATCAAGTCTTTGAAATCCTGAATTGTCTAAAACCGTAGAATGGCAAAATCCTCAAAACATTTTTAATCTTTGCAATTTAGTCCAGATATATTAGCACCATTTAAAACTCATGATCTTTTATTACCATAGAGATGTTTTGGACAATTTTAAATCTACCATATTTTTCTATGCACAGTTAAAGTGTATTGCTAAAACTAGATATTCACGCTATCTAAGAATTTTGGAATAAAAAGTAGAATCAATACTATTTATTTGTTAAGGGTTTTACAGGTTATGTGGTGAAATGTAAAATTTGTTACTACCGGTTCTGTGGGCGTGGCTTGGTGGGGTAGTGGTGGTAATGTGACTAGGTGGGCATGGCCAACTTTTTTTTTTAACTTTTAAAAGCATTTTTTCTACAACGTCTTCAGCCGAAGAGGTTGTAGAAAAATCTTTAAAACTCTAACGATCCCAACTGGGTTGCCTGATCGTCAGTGGCTCTTTCTTTTAAAAGCATTTTTTTTGCTTTTAAAAGAAAAAAAAGCCTCTAACGATCAGGCAACTCAGCTGGGATCGTCAGAGGAGCTTTTTAAAAGCATTTTTCTATAACCTCTTCTGCCAAAGAGGTTGTAAAAAAATGCATTTAAAAGGCTTTAGCGATCAGGCAACTTAGCTGGGATCGCCAGAGCCTTTTAAAAGCATTTTTTTTATATAAAAAAGTTTTATTTCCATTTTCCAACAACCTATTCAATATACAATCTCTTATTCAACATTAATCATTAACTTTCATTCATTACTTATTCAGGCCTGCCCAGCTACCACTTCCTTCCTTAACACAACCTTTCCTCCTCCCTTCTCTACTTTCTTCTACTTTCTTCATCCTTCCTCTCCTTCACTTTTCTACTTCCTCTCCTCCTTCTCCACTCTTCTCTTCCACCCTTTCTAACCCTCTCTCTTTCCCCTTTCTTCTTCCTCTCCTTTCCCCCTCTTCTACCTCTCTCTTTCCTACCTACTTTCTTCCTTCACTCTCTCCTCTCCCTTTCCATTCCCTTCTGAAATGGCAGCTGAGCAGCCCCGATTTCATTTCAAATTATTTCTATTTCTTAATTACATATCTTCAATCATTCCTTTACATTGATCCTTCATCTCCCCCCCTCTCCCCCCCCCCGAGACTTCCCAGAACAAAGTACAGGGTATAAAATTAACAATCATAAATTAAAATACAACATAAGTCATAATCCATAGTCACTCCTCTCTCTAAGACCTTAACTCCCCTTCCAGAAACAAAAAAAAAATACATTCTTCTTCCAGTCCATTATATATCAGTCCATTCCACTCCTAAAATCTTCAGAATCTTCCAATTAAATTAGTATTTCCAATTCATCAATAAAATACATAGTTTTTAATATCCAATCTTCATCGATTAAGACCAAATATATATCAATCCATTCCACTCCTGAAGTCTTCAGAATCTTATAGTGTCTTCATCAATCAAAACCATATTCCATCTTCCAGTATTCATCAGAAATTCTTTTATAATATACCTTTCTTCCTTAAACAGTCTCCCAAATATAATTCATATTTCCAACTTAAATTCTTAAATTTTTATCCAATCTCCAAAAATAAACAATATTCTATCTTCTCATATCTTTAATAATCAAATAACATTGCTAATATTAATATTTCTTCAATTTACCTTACATATGTCAAATAATGTTATTAAAATTATACCTATAACTTATATCCAAAATATATCAATTATAACAATTAAATTCTATTTAACCAAATACCAACATTACATCCATAATCCAAATTCATAAATTTTTCTATCTGTCCTCCAAAATTAAACAGTATTCCATCTTCCCATTCCTTTATACCTCACATATATCAAATAGTAACACCTTATACCCAAAATAGATCAGTTATAAAAATTTATATATATATTTTTAAAAAAAACCCATCAAAATCACATCTTAAGCATTCTCCTTCCCCTTGTCTTCTATCTTACACATTTTCCACCATCTACTCACCAATCAGCTTAACATCTAACAATAAAGAATTTCCAATCTTTAATATATTGGTGTAAAAATCTCTTGTTTAAAAACTTATTAAGAAAAGATAAGCCTCCAAAAGTTCCTATAAAATTTTTTTTTTCCATATTTGAACTGAAGAAGTTTCCAAGATTTTAGTAGTTAGTTCTGTTTGCTTAAGAGCCATTTTTAAACTGTAAAATCTACCAAAAAGAGAAAAAAAAATTCAATAAACTTTTCTTCTTAAACATTATGATAAAGAAAAAGGTAAAAAGAAAAAAAATCATTAACAATTCTTATTCATTCCATTTAAAAAAGTAGCTTATTATGTTCTTCTTATAGGTTCCACGCCAGCAGTTATAATAAGCATTTCCTTAGCTTTCACTTTCAATACACAAAACGCCATTTGCTAAAATCTTCTTACAAGCAAATGCCAGCACACTCCAACACTTTTAAAAACAGTTGTTTTTAATTGCTTAATTGCCATCTTCTTTTAAACTTTATTTCTTGAAATTAAAATTAATAAAAAATCCTTTTAAAAATCTCTTCCCTTATCCTTTTCACTTTCCTTTGTATATTGCAAACGCCATTTTAAATCCACTCAAGTTGAAAGTTAGTTCAAAGGAAAGCTATTTAAAAGCCGAAGTTAAGATTTATTATTTGCAAATTTTTGCTAGTCCTCCTGCTTTGTTCTGTCTGTGTTGAGTTCTCTTTAAAAATAAATCTCGGCACAGAGATGGTCGCGGCTTCTCGTTCTATATAAACAGAAGCACCCTGGGCATGGAGCTTCGTCAGGCTGAAGGGGAGCTCTCACCCTTCGATCCCCTGGTTAAATTCCAGGGGCTCCCGGGGAGCTCTACCCAAACCTGACCCCTCTTCTCTCCCCCTTCTCCTGGGGGAGAGAATTCCAAACTGTTTGACAGCCCATTTATGCTGTCAGGGACGGTTTGACGAAACCCAGGGCAGACGATCCCAAAGGAACGTCCACGAAGCCTGCGTTGCCAACCAGAAGCCCCTTAAAAGCATTTTTTACAACCTCTTCGGCCAAAGAGATTGTAGAAAAAATGCTTTTAAGAGGCTCTGATGATCTCAGCTGAGCCACGCGATCATCAGAGGCTTTTTTTTTTTACTTTTAAAAGTATTTTTTCGGCTGAAGAAAAAATACTTTTAAAAGTTTTTTAAAAAAACCCTCTGATGCTCGCACGGCTCAGCTGGGCGGGGAGGGGAGGGATTTTTGTTACCAATTCTCCAAACCACCCGCCGCCATTGCTACTGGATCAGTCAATCTAGTCCGAACTGGGAGCATTTCACCCCTGGTACCGGTGTGTCTCCAGTGAATTTAAGATGATTTTAATTCAAGAAAAGATCTACTTTCATGTTTACTAGACACCGCACTGAATGAATGCTAAAAGGAATTAGTTGTTGACTTTAGTATGCTGGAGTTGTAAAATAATAAATGAGAACTTCCATCCATTAATTTACTAACTACTATTAAACTAAATTTAATGTATGGCTGAAGGATAGGACTATGAACTTGGAATTTATCATTATATTAAAAATTATGAATTCACTAAGCATGATTTATTATTTTACCACAGAAAGATTACACTACTTTAGAACTGCAATCTTGGACTTACGTTTGTTTCCTTTGTAATGAGCTGACTTGTACCCCTGACATGGAATCATTGAGCAGTGTTATTCTCTATGGTCACTGTTCTACTTAAAATCATTGTTAATTACAGAGAATCCTACAGGATTGACAGCTTCTTTCCTCTACCGTCTATATCAGAGGTGGGGAAATATGGCTCCTTTGTAACTTGTGGACTTCAACTCCCAAAATTCCCGAGCCAGCCCACAAGTCATAAAAGAGCCATAGTTCCCCATCCCTGGCCCAGTGGTGAAATCCAAATTTTTTTACTATCGGTTGGGTGGGCATGGTGTGACTTGGTAGGCATGGCAGGGGAAGGATACTGCAAAATCCCCATTCTCTCCCCACTCCTGGGGGAAGGATATTGCAAAAGCTCCATTCCCACCTCATTCTGGGGACAGCCAGAGGTGGTATTTGCCAGTTCTCCGGACTACTCAAAATTTCCGCTACTGGTTCTCTGAACTGCTCAGAATTTCCGCTACTGGTTCTCCAGAACCTGCCAGAACCTGCTAGATTTCACCCCTGCCCTGGGCTATATGCTAAAGCAGGGGTGTCAAACTCAAGGTCTGCTGGCTGGATATGGCCTATGGGGTGCTTAAATCTGGCCCACAGGGCCGCCCTGCAAACAGGGCCGCCCTGCAAACAGGGCCGCCCTGCAAACAGGGTGGGAAGGACTGGCCTGAGGTGCCTCTGCCAGCAAAAATGGAGCATGGGAGCACCGCCATTTGAGCGCTGCAGGAGGCCGTCCCAGCTGAAAACAGAGATGGGGGGGCATCACAGGCACCCTAGACACGAGTGACATCGAGCTGGCCATACTCACCCTGGCCACATCCCTCCCAGAGGTCAAACACAACCCTGATGCGGCCTTCAATGATATTGAGTTTGATAGCCCAGTGCTAAAGCAATACAAATTTTCATCATTTCAAAAATCTTTAAACACAGAAGGGAAAATCATAAAAATGAAGAACATTTCTAAAAGAAAGCATTTGTTGGTAAAACACGAGCAAAAAACTGGGGGGGAAATCAAAGCTTAGTTCTAACAAACATGAAAGCTGCAAGTTTTAGTTGGAGATCATTGTTTTCTGTTGAAGAATGGACGGGATATGACTCTCCTATTGCTAAAACATTTTCCCCCCAGTTTAGTGAGTTGCAAATGTATCGCAGTATAGTTGTCTAGGAATTATGGCAATTATCGTCTAGTGCATCTGGAAAAATGACAGGTCTGATCCGTTTTCTCCTGAAAAGAAATTAAACAGAAAAATATGTGCATGTAATGATATTCAATAAAATATGAGTCATAAATAAAATATGTTCAAAAGATGGGTTTAAAAAGGTGGCCCAGCGATTCTCCCCTGCCTTTATCATTATAACATTGATTAAACACAAAATAATATTTACACTCTACTCAATTAAAATAAGAGCTTCAAAGGCGTCCTGGAAAATTTAGACAACATATTTTTTTAAAAAGCCATCCAAATTAGACAGCTTTATGATATTCAGCCATGAATCCCCAGAGGGTGAAGACAGTAAAGAGAAAAAATTCCATCTCTGTACATATCAAACTGTTATTATTAAATATTTAACACATACTGTTTTGTCCAAGCTATAATGAAAAAAAAACAGTCAGTCTCCAGTTTGTTCCGTGCATTTCCCAACAGTCACTTCTCAGAAAAATCTAACAAAATCTTAAATTGTTGCCCTTCCCAAGGTTCACAGCGCTAACCTGAAATCTTGCTGTTCAGTGATTAATTCCTTGGGGACTACATTGGTTGTGTGTAACACCACTCCCCTAGAATGAAAATAACCCTGAAAGAAAGATCTCAAAAGGTGATACTCGGAAGCTGACATAACTTTTACTTCTGGAGAAGTTTTCAGAGTCGACTTCTTATTAGTCATACAGATAAAAATGAAGTAATCTGTTTTGGAAAATTGCTGTGGGTAGTTTGGCACCTGTCGTGTCCCCCTCCCGCTCCGACAGCCGGGTCTGGAAAGTCTGTATCAAGCGTGGCCACGAAACCTCTGCAGCTTTGCCAAATTCCTGTCAGAGTTCTCAGGGCAGGAAGGAATCCAAGGTGTGACTTCAGCAACCCAAATGAGACTTTGCTTGACTCAAATTGCTTGACTCAAGCTGGTCTTTTATATAGGCCATGGGGTGTGGCTCCATGACTCAGCACTTATCCAGGCCTGCCCCTCCCTTCCTTTTGCTGACGTCACCTCTCCATTCTCCGGAAGTGGGGATCCGTCCACTGTGACTTTCCTTCCTCCTGATCTGCTGCCGGCAATTCTAGAACGCGGCTGGCTTTGTGCTCACATGCTGTAGAAGGGAGGTTTGTTTGCTCATTCCTGACATTCTGTCCGGGCATGGTGCCAGGGCTGGGGGCTGGAGGCATGCCAGGCCATTCCTCTTCATTATCAGACTCTGACTCAGATAGCAGGAGATGGGAGGGGCCCGGCTGCGGAGAGGAGGGCGGGCGAGGCACAACAGCACCTTTTGCATGCTCTCAGTCAATTTCTATGTCCAGATTCAAGGAAGCATAAACCCACCACTCGGTTCAGCTAGTGAAAGGATAGTGTGATGACCCAGGATGTTACACAAAGGCAACACAACCAGAGAACCGATATGAGTCTTTTTATTATTACCAACTGTGCCTCTAATGTCCCTTTCAACTCTCCGGCATGGAGACAGCTCTTCCACTAACCTGTAACCTGTAACACTCAAAACCGTAGAAATGGTGGTAGACTTTAGGAGAAACCCTTCCATACTTCCACCTCTCACAATACTAGACAACACAGTATCAACAGTAGAAACCTTCAAATTTCTAGGTTCTATCATATCGCGAGATCTAAAATGGACAGCTAACATCAAAAACATCATCAAAAAAGGACAACAAAGAATGTTCTTTCTGTGCCAACTCAGTAAGCTCAAACTGCCCAAGGAGCTGCTGATTCAGTTCTACAGAGGAATTATTGAGTCTGTCATTTGCACCTCTATAACTGTCTGGTTCGGTTCTGCAACCCAACAAGAAAGACACAGACTTCAGAGGATAATTAGAACTGCAGAAAAAATAATTGCTACCAACCTGCCTTCCATTGAGGACCTGTATACTGCATGAGTCAAAAAGAGGGCCGTGAAAATATTTACAGATCCCTCACATCCTGAACATAAACCATTTCAACTCCTACCCTCAAAATGACACTATAGAGCACTGCACAACAGAACAACTAGACACAAGAACAGTTTTTTCCCGAACACCATCACTCTGCTAAACAAATAATTCCCTCAACACTGTCAAACTATTTACTAAATCTACACTACTATTAATCTTCTCATCGTTCCCATCACCAATTTCTTTCCACTTATGACTGTATGACTGTAACTTTGTTGCTGGTAATCCTTATGATTTATATTGATATATTGACCATCATTTGTGTTGTAAATGTTGTACCTTGATGAATGTATCTTTTCTTTTTATGAACACTGAGAGCCTATGCACCAAGACAAATTCCTTGTGTGTCCAATCACACTTGGCCAATAAAAAATTCTATTCTATTCTATTCTATTCTATTCTATTCTATTCTATTCTATTCTATTCTAATAGTCTTTGGCTGACAATACTTCAGTCCCAAGCATTGTAAGGAGAAAACTTCTAACAAATAATCCAAAGGCAAGACAAGGTAATTAATCTGGCAGGGCAAGCAAAATAAGGAATTCCACAAGTAAAGTAGCATGGCAATAAATCAAGCCAGTTGGGGGGATGCCAGGATTCAAAGAAACACCAGATAAACTCAGTGTTTGTTCCTGACAAACGCCCCTCCCCTTTGCCTTTCCTTTTAAACTCCATCAGCACCTGTGCCTTGTAAAGAGGATCGGGTCCCTTTCTTCCCTCATAAGCCACATTGCTTTCTTCTCCGTTCCTCCCTGTGCTGCCTAGGATGAGGAGGGGGTGGGCCTTGGTCTTCATCTGAACCCTCTCTCCCTTGTTCTACCTCTTCCCTGCTCTGATCAGCCTGGGTGAAAAACTTTCTTATTACAGGCCAATTAGCCTCTGAAAGAAAATTAGTCTGGCTGGATTGAAGAGCACTTTATGGCCCAAAGACACTCAGCAACTTTCCTTGCAAAGTCGGAATTTAAATGTTGTTCTTCTCTCTCCCACTTTTAATAAAGGAGAATACTTGTAGGCCAGGATTGAAATGAGGGGCCCTTGGTGCTCTCTAAGCTTAGTTGTTTTCTTGCAGAGGTTTTGTTCTGTCCCCCAGTCCGGGAGGCACGTAAAATGACTCAATTAGCCGGCAATTTAGTCCACGGCAGCTATCAGCTCTGGCAGCAAACCAGCGAACGTCCGCCAAGGTTTTCTTTTATCTTCCTTGATTCTGGCGTGTCAACCAGGAAGTCAGGAACAAACAGCAATCCAAGCCAAATGCTCAGTCAAATAGCTCAGCTCAAGTTTTCTCCAGTCAGTTTGATTTGTCCGTCACGAAGTAGTAGAGCAGCCCCTCTTGCTTTTATACCCTGTGGGGTGTGGCTCCGTGACTCAGCACTTTCTAGGCCTGCTCCACCCCTTCTTCTGTTGTTCCCGCCTCTCTTGTCTACGAAACCTGGGTCTAACCAGGATTGATTGTCCACAGCTGGGTCTGGAAGCATTGCCTGGGCGAGGGGAGTTACAGGAGACAGAGACCTCGTTACTTCCTCCACCTGGCCTGCCTCTGGCTCCTGGAGCTGAGCCAGAGAGGCTGGCCCTGCGGAGGGGAGCCCTGATGGCCCTTCTCCCTCACTCTCTGAGTCACTCTCTGGCAGGGGGCCAGGTCCGGGGGTGGGGCTGGAGCCACAACTGGTTTCATGAAACATTTGCAAGAAAACAAGTCCAGGTTTACTACCTATTTTCTCTTCACCATACCGACTCTATCAGTACAGCTTTCTGTTGACATTTATTCTATTTGCTTTGAATAGACAATGCCCCCCCTCCACCCCAAGCATTATTTCAGCACCAGAGGTGGAGAAAAGGTTTTGTGATCCATGTGTTGCCAGACTGAAATTTCATCTGTTCCTGTTTTTGTCTTGAGCTTTCTCATTTTTGTCTCCTTTTTCTTCTTTATTGTTTGCAGTCAGTTTTCTCTGCTGTCAGACTTTTTGTTTAGCAAAAGTGACTATAATAATTTTCCATTGGGGTCAGGTACAGTACATGTTGAGCCTGTACTGGAGAACTGGTATCTGGCCACTCATGTTCTATGCATGTGTATGTGTGTATCTGTGTGTGTGGGTAATGTATACATATACATTGGGGTGGTATTCACTTACTTTTGCTACCGGCTTGCAAACATGAGCGTGCATGCGCTCGCTTTGGTGGCACGTGCAGGGGTGAAATGCTCCTGGTTCAGACTGGATCGCCTGATACGGTAGCGATGGCAGCAGGTGGTTCGGAGAAATGGTAGCAAAAATCCCTGCCCACCCCCCCTGGCATGCCCAGCTGAGCCGTGAGATCATCAGAGGTTTTTTGTTTTTTTTTACTTTTAAAAGCATTTTTTCTTCAGCTGAAAAAATGCTTTTAAAATTTAAAAAAAAAAGCCTCTGATGATCTCGCGGCTCAGGTGGGATTGTCTGAACCTTTTAAAAGCATTTTTTCTACGACCTCTTCGGCTGAAGAGTTTGTAAAAAAAATGCTTTTAAAAGGCTCCTCTGGCGATCCCAGCTGAGTTGCCTGATCATCATAGGCTTTTAAAAGCATTTTTTTTACAACCTCTTCTGTTGAAGAGGTTTTAGAAAAAATGCTTTTAAAAGTAAAAAACAAAAAAAGTTGGCCACGCCCACCCAGTCACATTAATGCCCCTCACCAAGCCATATCCACAGAACCGGTAGTAACAAATTTTACCTTTCACCCCTGGGCACATGCCACCTACATGCATGCGCGGGGCCTTCCGCGCATGCACAGAGTGTCAAAAATGGGAGGGTGGGTGGGTGGAGCCTCCTGCAGCCCATGCTACTGGTTCACCTGATCTAGATAGAACCAGCTGAATACCACCGATATACATGTATATGTAAATGTATATGCATATGTGTGTGGGTGGATGAATGGATGGATGGATGGACGGACGGACAGATAGATAGATAAAGATGGAGAGAGAGAATTTGTTATTCTAAAGAGTGAATAAAGACTAAAGAGTCACTAAATTTTACTCTTCCTGACCCAATGGACCATAGCATATCAGACCCCTCCTGTCTTTCACTATCTCCCAGAGTTTGCCCAAATTCATGTTCATTTCATCGATGACACTTGTGTGTATGTGTGTGTAGATACAAAGATACATTCGCCATTGCTATGGCCCATTCACCACCACCCGTTTGCTGCCAGTGTGGCTCATTTGCCGTGGCGCGTTCACTGCCTCATCTCCATTTCTAAGCCAAAAAGCCAGCACTGTCAGAAGATGTCTCCGTGGTCATGTGGCCGGCATGACTAAATGGTAAAGGCTCACAGAATACTGTTACCTTCCCACCAAAGGGGGTCCCTATTTTTCTACTTGCATTTTTTACATGCTTTCGAACTGCTAGGTTGGCAGAAGCTGGGACAAGTAATGGGAGCTCACTTGGTTACGCAGCACTCGGGATTTGAACTGCTGAACTGCCGACCTTCAGATCGACAAGCTCAACGTCTTAGCCACTGAGCCACTGTGTCTTTACTAATAAAAGCAGTATTAGCCTATTAATATTCATGACTTTCTTAATCTGATCTATCCTGGAGGGCTGATGCTGGTGAGGAAAACAATTTAATCTAATCGACTATCCTGCATCAGAAGTGAATAATATTTCATCATTCTGATGTTCAGGTGGACTTCAGCAGCTATCATGGCCTGTGATGAAAACCAAGAGCTGTGTTATATTTATTTCTTCAAGGGCAGTTAATGATTTCCACAAAGTGATTGCATTATTCAGATTTGCATTATTTGAAATGATATTTCTATGGAAAACAGAGTCATTGGTTACATCTTGTCAGGCAAAAAACATTTTAGATATTCATTTTTATATGCATAGTAATGAAACATTACAGTCAAGGATAAAAAGAATTCACTTATAATGTAGATGTATGGTTAACAAAGCCAGAAAGGAAAATAAAAGCAAAAAACCCCAAACAAACTACTGTGCATTCTCTCCTGTCCTATTCTCGTGATACTACGCTAAACATTCATGTAATTCAATTACATTAAACTTTTGCTCTAATAACAAGCCTCTTGTTTTTAAAAAACATATACTATTTTTTTCTTTCACGGAATATTTATCTTTTTCCACTTTGTACACACAAAGGTTAGCAGAGTCTAAAGTCCCAAATGCAACTGCACATTAACTAGCCCCAATTGCACATCATCAGCTACTCACCTTAAGTGAATTTCAAGTCACATTAAACATGACCTGGCATCAGTTTGCAAATTGCTCTAAATCGAACATCACATTATTCAAATTCACAATAATCACGTCCCACCTGTGACTACCTGTACGTCAGGGGTGAAATGCTCTGAAGTCTGCTACCAGTTCGCTTTGCGCAAGCATGCGCATCCCAGGCATTAAGAAGCCTTTTCTGAGTTTGCAAAGGTAAGTAGAACAGCAAGGGGGGGGAACAGCTGTGATGCACAATTTAGATTCCCTAGAATACAGGATCCTGCTTTTGAGCGAATATAAATCGTGCGGCACAGCTAATTGTCACACAGCTGATCGTTGGAACTTTTTTTTTATTTTTTAAAGATTTTTTTTTTACTTAAAAAGTAAAAAAAAGTTCCAACAATCAGCTGTGCGACAATCAGCTGTGCCGCGCAATTGTTGGAACTTTTTTTTTTACTTTTTTTAAACATTTTTTATTACCGATTCCAGTGAACAGGTAGGACTTTTTACTACCGGTTCAGGAGAACCGGCCTGAACCAGTAGCATTTCACCCCTGCTGTACATCTTTCCACATCACCTGCTACCATTCTAGGTAGCCCATGAATGAAAAATAAATAAAAGCATGCACAGCATGGTATATTAACATAAATAAAACACAGATGTGGCATTAGATGAAACATTAGCTCCTTATTTTGCACCTTTTGACCTATTGAAAAAACATGACCTTCATACTTGTTGAAATACTAGCAGAGTACAGTCCAAACCAAAATGTTAAGTTGAGTGAACCTACAACGGATCAGTGTTTGTTTTGCACCATTTCTTCCATCTTATGGAAGCCTTTCCCAGTTTCTACATGTTGGACTTCAGCTCCCAGAATTCTCAGCAGATAGCCTGGAATTCTGGAAGTTCTACTGTACTGCATACCTGTGGAGAGTGATGTCGAGTTGGCCGTGCCTGCCCTGGCCATGCTCACCCCGGGCCCCAAGGTCAAACACAACCCTGATGCGGCCCTCAATGAAATTGAGTTTGACATCCCTGATCTAGAGTCATTTTTGCTCAAACCATTAATAGTACCATGGCAGAGGTGGGTTTCAGTAGGTTCTGACCAGTTCTGGAGAACCGGTAGTAGAAATTTTGAGTAGTTCGGAGAACTGGTAGCTAGAGGTTCTCCCAAACCCCTGTGAACCCCCAGCAGCCCACCCCTGAAACAATACCTTCCTCAACAAATGGAGCTAAGGGTCATTTCTATTTAGAGCAGGGGTCTCCAACCTTGGCCACTTTAAAACCTGTGGACTTCAATTCCCAGAATTCCTCAGCCAGCTTTGTGGCTGAGGAATTTAGAGGTTTAAGATAAAGGTCAAGGTTTCCCTCGCACATATGTGCTAGTCGTTGCTGACTCTAGGGGGCGGTGCTCATCTCCGTTTCAAAGCCAAAGAGCCAGCGCTATCCGAAGACCTCTCCGTGGTCATGTGGCCGGCATGACTCAACACCAAAGGCGCACGGAACGCTGTTACCTTCCCACCAAAGGTGGTCCCTATTTTTCCTACTTGCATTTTTACATTCTTTCGAAACTTCTAGGTTGGCAGAAGCTGGGACAACGGGAGCTCACCCCGTTACACAGCAGCACTAGGGATTCGAACCGCTGAGCTGCCGACCTTTCGATCGACAAGCTCAACGTCCTAGCCCCTGAGCCACCGTGTCCCTTTGTTTAAGCAATTGCAATTCTGGCAGAAAAATTCTGAGAGACTGGAACAAGATTTATTCTATTCTATTCTATTCTATTCTATTCTATTCTATTCTATTCTATTCTATTCTATTCTATTCTATTCTATTCTATTCTATTCTATTCTATTCCTGGTCAGTTCCTGAAGACCTACCCAGTCAGAAAATAATTCTAAATTAATCCAAGTGATTCTTTCCAACAGATGCCTAGAGCAGGGATCTCCAATCTCGACAACTTTAAGACTTGAGGACTTCAAATCCCAGAATTCATCAGCCAGCAAAGCTGGCTGAGGAACTCTGGGAATTGAAGTCCACGGGTCTTAAAGTTGCCAAGATTGGAGACCCCTGGCCTAGAGTATTTCTTGTTAGTTCAAAAATTCATTTATCATTTTAGAGTGATTGGAGTAACAGACACTTTGAATACAAATAAAACAATAATATGATTGTTTTTGTTCTGGGGTTTTCTGAACCCAGGTGTATTTTGCAAACAATGGTTAATAATTTAACGTATTTTGTCTACAAAATACATCTAACAAGGGGTTTCTCAAAAAATTGTTGGGATGTTGGTAAGGAAAGAGGGTAGACAGGGAAAAATGGTGAATGGCCACACAGGAGTTCCTTTTGATTCTGAACTGGAAAATCAAAGATTTTCTTTGCTTTTCTTTATTTTTGGAGGACTAATTAGATGAGACTATACCCATCGTCAAAACTAAATTAAATTTTTTATCAAAGCTAAATTAGACCCAAAGAAATAAACAACGGCTTGTCTCCCTTTAAAAATATGTATGCCAGAAGATTATGCATGGCCTTGAAGATTAATTAAAACACAGAAGCCTTTTATAAGACAGAGAAACAAAGACAATTGCAGTATTCCATTAATTAGTGAAACTGGAGATTGGCTACAAGAATTTGAAAAGCCTTTATGTCTGATTATAGGATTGCTAGAAGCTTAAGTGGTAGAAAGCATTTTAATTACTTGTGAATTGTAATTGGTGGATAACTCCTCTGTTATTGTTTTTGTTTAAAACTGAGACCATTTCCCAAATAATAAAAATAAAAGTATGTCATACATATAAAAAGCATATAACCTATATTAAAGGTAAAGGTTCCCCTCGCACATATGTGCTAGTCGTTCCTGACTCTAGGGAGCGGTGCTCATCTTCGTTTCAAAGCAGAAGAGCCAGCATTGTCCAAAGACGTCTCCGTGGTCATGTGGCCAGCATGACTAAACGCCAAAGGCTGTTACCTTCCCATCAAAGGTGGTCCCTATTTTTCTACTTGCATTTCTTACGTTCTTTCGCACTGCTAGATTGGCAGAAGCTGGGACAAGTAACGGGAGTTCACTCCATTACGCGGCACTAGGGATTCGAATCGCTGAACTGCCGACCTTTCGATCGACAAGCTCACCATTTTAGCCTCTGAGCCACCGCGTCCCTTCCATAACCTATATTACAAATAAATAATGCATATTATATATAATATATATTTTTATTTGCAATATGTGTGTGTGTGTATGTATGTACATATATAAAGTGAGAAAGTACATAGAATAATGTAATATCTATATTATAGATATTATATCTGTACCATATACAGAGAAAAATTGTAAATTGTATGGCAACCCTTTTTGCAGGAGGGGTTTTCTGGAACGCTGACATTGTATTTATCTGTGCAGTTCCAAATCTATTTCCACTATTCAGATGAAAGACATCTTAAGGACAGGGATAAACCTCCAAGTGGCCTCAGCAACTCTCAGAAAGAATGCTAATGACCAGATGACTGCAGAAAATATAAATCCTTCCTTCTTCCACCATTCAGTCAGAACTGAAGAAGACTCTTGGATGAGAAGCAAAACGTCTTCAAGGGGAAAAAAAGGTCCAGTTGCCTTTTGAGACAACCATGACCTGGATGACTTAGACTCTCCATAGACATAAAAACAATTCAAACACAATACAGAAAATAAAGAAAATACAAATAGTAGCCAAGAGATATTGTAATCCATCAAAATGTCATTATACAATAGGTAAGAAATTCTGTGCCAAAAACAAACAACTAGAGAGGGAGGGTTGGAAAGAGGGCGGGAAAGCAGAAACAGCCATTCTATTAAAAAGAATCGATCGACTTTTTGGATTCAACTGCTTTGCCGTTCAAAACAGCCGAAGATCCTCAACGGTTGACCTGTCGGCAGCTCCCTGTTCCTTCTGTGAAACAGCTTCTGTGGAAAGAAGTTTTGCTCAATGCTTACCTCTTAACGTACCTCTTAAAGGACACGGTGGCTCAGCGGCTAAGACTCTGAGCTTGTCGATCAAAAGGTCAGCAGTTCAGCAGTTCGAATCCCTAGTGCCGCGTAATGGGTTGAGCTCCCATTACTTTTCCCAGCTTCTGCCAACCTAGCAGTTTGAAAGCATGTAAAAAAGTGCAAGTAGAAAAATAGGGACCACCTTTGGTGGGAAGGTAACAGCGTTCCATGTGCCTTTAGCGTTTATTCATGCTGGCCACATGACCACAGAGACGTCTTCAGACAGTGCTGGCTCTTTGGCTTTGAAATGTAGATGAGCACCGCCCCCTAGAGTCAGGAACAATTAGTACATATGTGCAAGGGGAACCTGTACCTTTTTACCTTTACCTCTTAACAAAGCAAAGTTTAGCAAAGCATGATGGGACATGTGTGTGCGTCTGTGAATGTTAGTCAATTGGCATGACACTGATTAGAGCTGAGGTGGAATAATGACCCAGCTGGTTGCAAGTCCTAAGAGGAGACTAAAATTTGGGTCTTCCCACTTCTATTATGTTACCTTCATGCTGCATCTGCATCTAAACAGTGGAAATGTTTGGCATGGGTTCCCTGAAGATAGATCAGAGGTAGGTTTCAGCAGGTTCTAACCAGTTCTGGAGAACCGGTAACAGAAATTCTGAGTAGTTTGGAGAACCCGTAGTAAAAATTCTGACTGGCCTCACCCCCATCTATTCTCCGCTTCCTGAATCCCAGCTGATTGGGAGGAAATGGGGATTTTTGCAATAACCTTCCCCCGGAGTGGGGTGGGAATGGAGATTTTCCACTATCCTTCTCCTGCCATGCCCACCAAGCCACACCCACTAAGCCATGCCCACAGCGTAGGGAAAAAAATTGAAACCCACCACTGAGGTAGATGATCTGAACATTGCTATCTTTGGAGAGTTAATTTGCTGTGTGTCACAGGGAAGCACAAAGCACAGCTCTTGCATGTCATGAATTGGAAAAACCGTCAATTTGGATGCCGGCACCTAAGTAGGGAATCGCTTACCCTTTCTGTGGGCATGTGTTGGCACGCGAAAAGAATGAGAGCACAACTCAGGACCAGTTGTGAATTAAACAGTATATAATTCATGCTTTATCATTACAGACTGCCTTGTCAGGGAGGGGGAAGGGGGAATTGGAATGTTTAACAGAATAACTGAATAACAGAGTTGGTAGGGACTCTCTCCAACCTCCTGCACAAGCAGGAGCTCCTGTTCCATTTCAGACAAACAACTGTCCAAACTTTTCTTAAAAAACCCAGTGACCCACAGCTTCATGAAGGCAAGCCACTCCACTGCAGACGTGGGTTTCAGCGGGTTCTGACCACTTCTGGAGAACCGGTAGCGGAAATTTTGAGTAGATCGGAGAACCAGTAGTAAAAATTCTGACTGGCACTGCCCCCATCTATTCTCCTCCTCCCAAGTCCCAGCTGATCGGGAGGAAATGGGGATTTTTCAGTAACCTTCCCCGGCCATGCCCACCAAGCCACAGCCACCAAGCCAAACCCACAGAACTGGTAGTAAAAAAAATTGAAACCCACTACTGCTCTACTGGTTGATTGTTCTCACTGTCAAGAAATTTCTCCTTAGCTCTAGGATCTTCTTAGTTTTTAGTCTGGTGCTATAGAAGGGAGGGGCTCTTTCACAAAAGGCAAAGAGATAGTGGATTGTGGAATGTCCGGTGAGCAGGAAGAGGGCAAGGACAGAACATCCCTAGCAATTCACCATTTATAACTATAATTATGCTGATAATTGCTTTAGTCTGGCAAGATTCTGTCTGTAGGCGAACAACAATAAAAAAAACTTAATATTGGTCAGAAATATTTTCATGTTCTTGCTTCTTTGGGCCTGACCAAAGGAGACATACAGTAGTGGCCAAAATTCTTGTAACTTTTGGGAAAAGCATATTTTTTAAAACTAGCTAATAACACCACCTTTTGGGGGAGAGTAGTACCATAACATTATATCAATATATATATATTGAATATATATCAATGGAAAGATAATTTAATCAAGAATGTAACGCAATAATATTTTATGAAGGATTTGCTATTAGAATAGCAGTTACAGTATAAAGAAGTAAAGTGAAACACGTAGAAAAAAATGAGATACACAAAAATTATCACCATATCAGTTAAAACTTAGTTGGGTAACCTTTAGAACAGAATAGAATAGAATAGAATAGAATAGAATAGAATTTATTGGCCAAGTGAGATTGGACACACAAGGAATTTGTTTTACTGCATATGCTCTCAGTGTACATAAAAGGAAAAAAAATACCTTCATCAAAGGTACAACATTTATAACACAAATGATGGTCATAGGTTGCAATTTAACCCTTAATGATAGCAACAAAAAATTACAGTCATACAGTCATAAGTGGAAAGAGATTGGTGATGAAAACGATGAGAAGATTAATAGTAGTGCAGATTTAGTAAATAGTTTGACAGTGTTGAGGGAATTATTTGTTTAGCAGAGTGATGGCCTTCGGGGAAAAAACTGTTCTTGTGTCTAGTTGTTCTGATGTGCAGTGCTCTATAGCGTCATTTTGAGGGTAGGAGTTGAAGCAGTTTATGTCCAGGATGTGAGGGATCTGTAAATATTTTCACGGCCCTCTTCTTGATTCGTGCAGTATACAGGCCCTCAATGGAAGGCAGGTTGGTAGCAATTATTTTTTCTGCAGTTCTAATTATCCTCTGAAGTCTGTGTTTTTCTTGTTGGGTTGCAGAACCGAACCAGACAGTTATAGAGGTGCAAATGACAGACTCAATAATTCCTCTGTAGAACTGGATCAGTAGCTCCTTGGGCAGTTTGAGCTTTCTGAGTTGGCACAGAAAGAACAGTCTTTGTTGTCCTTTTTTGATGATGTTTTTGATGTTAACTGAATTACGGCCTTGTAATGTCTTCCCATGGAGTGAACCAAGTCTTTTAGTTCTGCAGCTGTTCTAATGTGAAACTAAGATTGAAGGATTGCTTCTATTAACTGGGTTTTATTGCTGGGTTGCTTCTGACTAACAAGTTTCTTTAGTCGGCTCCATAGATTTTCAATTGGGTTAAGTAAGGTCTGGGCTATTCCCAGGCCATTCCAGCAGTGGAATAGGATTATCTTGAAACTCAAAAAAAAAAAAAAAAGTGGCATTAGTAGACATCAAACCTCAAAAATACTCTTTTCCCAAAAGATTTTCACAATTTTGGCCACTATTGTAACTAGGACCCATTTTAAGAGTCTAACACTTGTGGCTTTATTTTATTTATTTATTTATTTATTACTTATTTTATGTATATATCTGATAGATACATACATTGAAAGTTATATATAGGTCTAGGAGCCTAAAGGTATTGAAATATCCAGAAATAGAGTGAGTACATTTGAGCTTTCAGAAATAATGCAGAATTAACCTTCCTGGACAATATACCCCATTAAGCAATACTGAGTGAAGGCTCTGCTTGTTCGATGTTTCACTGGCAGCAGTGCTATGCGTCAGGCTTCAACGAATGTCAAAAATATGTGCTCTTGCATCAAAGGATTTACAATTTCACAGTAGGTAAGGCAAGAAAAAAAACCCCAGAAAAAGAAAGAGAAAGTGGAGACTGAAATAGAAAGGTGAAGGAAAGGCCATTGTCCACTTCTACCCCAAGTGACAAACTTGACTAGAAAACAAGTAATAAATAGCAACCTTTCCAGACTAGTTTCCTTTAAAATGGAATACAACTCCACCCTTGAACTTAAATAGCAAATGGCTACAGAGTTTGTCAGGCTGACTCCAATTGAATGGGATGTTTCTAAAGCTGAGATGCTGAACAGTGGACTTTTGGGAACATTGGACCTTTTTCTGGAGCTCCAGAAAATGCTTAGCGGAGCTGTCCTTCATAGGTGCACATCATCTAAACTAGACAAGTATCTGGAAAAAAAGACAATTCAGAGGAACTCAAAGAATCAAAGGATCCTTGGCCTTCAAAAAGGGAGGTCTTGATAAAGGCATTTCCATGTGGCACTGTTGATGCCCCTGTCAGGGTTCCAGCGGATGCCCTAATTAAATCATGAGCCTCGAGCCAAGCTTCAAAAGAAATCCAGTTTATTTATTAGGAGCTTCATGTCCACACATTCCAAGTGAAGCCAACTCTGACCCCACGTAATTTACAGCCCAATCTTGATCGTGTTTCCCCCCTCTCCCCCAGAGTGTGTCATCAGTCACATTCGCCAACGGAGCAATTTTGCAGATTGTAGAGATCACTCCCCTCCAGCCGCTGTGGGTAACCCTGGGTGACAGCCTTGAGAGAGATATGTCTGAAATGCGCTTTTGTTTTTCGGCTGCCGTACTTCTTCGCCAATTTCCCATCCCCCTTGCCTAGGGCAACTCCAGAGCAGGCCAGGAATGCTTTGCAAGTTGACAGCCCCCTTCACAAGAGTTTGCTTTACAAGTGGCTTGTAAATGTATCTTCTATCTTCTATCTGTTCTATCTTCTGCTGAATCTAGAATACTGAGATTTCTAAGTCAGTTAATACTTCCTCTAGCAAACCAACAGATGGGTATAAGTTGTAACATTCAGGAGCTGACCTACTCATAAACACCGCTATCCTCTACAGGCAGTTCTTGGCTTAAAACCATTTGTTTAGTGACGCTTCAAAGTTACGATGACATTGAAAAAAGTGACTTATGACCATTTTTCACGAACACCATGTGATCAAAATTCAGATGCTTGACAACTGGTTCATATTTATGATGGTTGAAGTATCCCGGGGTCATGTGATCACCTTTTGCCACCTTCTGACAAACAAAGTCAATGGAGAAGCCACCTTCACTGTACAATTTATTACTTAACAACGGCAGCGATTCACTGTGGGAAGAAAGATCATAAAATGAGGTAAAATTTGCTTAGCAACAGAAATTTTGGGCTCAGTTGTGGTTGTAACTTGAGGAATACCTGGACTCAGTATTTAAAAAAATGAAGACTATTAGGAGAACCCCTTTCCTTTTCCTTCCTCTCCACATGTTGTCTGGTCATTTGCTGAAAATCTGAACGATGAGAAGTTGCCCATCATGCCACTGAATATGAAACCCACTCTAAACTGCAATGCGAAATAGCAGCATGTTAGCTCTTTCCAAAACCAGGTAATTTTCTTAATAACTGGAAACCAGGCTCCAGTCACTGCAATGGGGAAAAGAATTATCTATAAACAACCCGAAGGCACTAAACATCTACCCCAAACACTCATGATCTGTTCTGCTGGCATATCTCTGGGTAATTTTTTTAAAATTTCATTTTGTCACAACCGTATACACAAACATTGTCATAAATAAAACAACGTATCATGAAGAATATATATAAGTAAAAAAAATTATATGCATCAGCTATATTAATTTGATATAATGAAGGGAACAATAGGACAGGAACGGTAGGCACTTTTGTGCTCTTATGCACGCCCCTTATAGTCCTCTTAGGAATGGGGTGAGGTCAATAGTAGACAGTTTTTGGTTGAAGATTTTGGGATTTTGAGTAGAGACTATGGAGTCAGGTAATGAGCTCCAAGCATTAACAACTCTGTTGCAGAAGTCATATTTTCTGCAATCAAGTTTGAAGCGGTTGACATTAAGCTTGAATCTATTTTTAGCTCTTGTAATATTGCGATTGAAGCTGAAGTAGTCTTTTACAGGAAGGATATTGCAATAGATGATTTTGTGTGTTAAATTTTTTTAAAATTTAATTATTTAAATTTAAATTTAAATTTAATTTAAATTTAAATTGTGTTAAAGCTTTGCTGGCTGAGGGACTCTGGGAGTTGAAGTCCACAAAGTCTTAAAGGGACCAAGGTTGGAGACCCCTGTTCTAGTCTAACCTCTGCTCAAGCAGGAGACCCTATACAATTTCAGACAAATGGTTGTCCAAATCTCTTCCTAAAAGCTTCCAGGGATGAAGCACCCACAACTTCTGAAAGCCAGCCATTCCACGGATTGTTCTCACCATTAAGAAATTTCTCCTTAGTCCTTAGTTAGTTCTCGTCTTCTTTAGTTTCCATCCATTATTTCTTGTCCTGTCTCCAGGTGGTTTGGAGAATAGGTTGAGCTCCTCTTCTTTGAGGCAGCCCCTTAGATATTGGAAGAATGCGATCATGTCCCCCCTAATCCTTCTTTTCATTAAACTAAAGGTAAAGGTAAACGTTCCCCTCGCACATACGTGCTAGTCTTTGCCAACTCTAGGGGGCGGTGCTCATCTCCCTTTCAAAGCCGAAGAGCCAGTGCTGTCCGAAGATGTCTCCGTGGTCATGTGGCTGGCATGACTAAACGCCAAAGGCGCATGGAACGCTGTTACCTTCCCACCAAAGGTGGTCTCTATTTTTTCTACTTGCATTTTTACGTGCTTTTGAAACTGCTAGGTTGGCAAAAGCTGGGACAAGTAATGGGAGCTCACCCTGTTACACGGCAGCACTAGGGATTCGAACCGCTGGGATTCACTAGCGCTAGGGATTCGAACTAGGCATACCCAATTACTGCTACCGTTCTTCATATGTTTTAGCCTCCAGTCCGGTGGTGAAATCCTCCTTGGATCGCCACTGGTTTGTTGCCTGCACATGTGTAGTACGTGCCAAATGCGCGCTATGGATGCCCATGCACAGCACATGCCAAAAGCACGCTGCGCACACATGCACAGTGCGCGCCAAATGCACACTTCACACAGAAAAAGAAGACCTCACTAGGTAAGTAGAACAGCGAGGGGGGGAACAGCTGTGCCACACGATTCAGCTTTTATTTCCTGCTTTCTAGTGGGCTAAACTGCAAGGCACAGCTGATCATCAGAAATACCAGTTCAGACAAACCAGTAGGTTTTTTTAACTACCGGTTTCACTGAACCGGTAGCTTTTTAAACTACCAGTTCTCCCAAACTGGTAGCTTTTTTTAAACTACCGGTTTGCCTGAACCGGTAGTTTTTATCACTGCCGGTTTGCCTGAATCAGAGCAAACGGGTAGCATTTCACCCCTGCTCCAGTCCCTTCTTGGTTGCTCTTCTCTGCACTCTTTCCAGAGTCTCCTCATTCTTCTCATGGCAGATCCTTCTTCTAGCAGCAGACTTCCTGGGTTGGCATTGTTCTCTGTCCTAAATGCTAAAAAAAAAAAAAGAGGAATAACCAAGAGTGCATTTTTGGGAAGTCTCTAATTCTATGTTAAATGTTTCAACACCGTTCTAAATTTATGAAGCCCTGGTTAGAGGCTCCCAATATTCTTGTAATTAGATGTGCCTTTGAGCATGGACCGTGGACAGAAGTTTAGGGGTTCTAGCCATCCTATCTTACTGGTGACACCACTCAGTTTTTCTTCCTGCAGTAATACAAACACAGCAGATCGTGCCTCTGACAATTGCCCCCATCCCTCAGAATCACCAAAGTTCAACAGTTCCCAACTTTGCCAACTTTAAGACTTGTGGACTTCAACTCCCAGAGTTCCCCAGCCAGTCATGCTAAGGAATTCAACCCCTGCCCCCCAGGGGTTTGGTCAGTGTAGCCAGTGACAAGGGATGCTGCAAACTGTCGTTCAGTAGTACCTAGAAATGCTATTGTCTCCCGACTCTAGGTGATAGGAGAGAACAAAAGTTCTCAAACCATAGATAATTAGAAAGACTAATGCATAATTAGAAAGGCTAACACGGTGTATGAAGCAGTGAATAATAAGTCAGGGTCATCCAAACCTTCAGGAGCAAGGATTAGATCTGACTTTCTTTCTTTTTTAATGTTTTTTATTTTATAGATATACATTTAAAACATCAGCAATTCCTTCCATGTGGCGTCTCGGTGTTTTCTTCCTGGCTCCATCATTTTTTTGTTTCTTCTTTCTTCATTTCAATTTAAACTATTACCATTTTTCCACAAATACATTATTATCCTTTTCTTACATAATTATCCATTGCTTACCTGGACCTTTCTTCTAACCAATGGTAAAATTTATCCCATATCTTAAAATATTCTGAATCTTCTCTTTCTTTAATCATCAAAGTTAATCTGTTCATTTCTGCACAATCTAAAATTTTTCTAATAATTTCTCCTTCCAGGTATTTTCTCTGCTTTCCAATTATGTGCAAAAACTATTCTTGCTGCTGTAATTACATGTATAATCAAATAAATATTTTCTTTACTAATTTTCTTTGGTAGGATCCCCAATAAAAACAACTCCGGTTTTAAATCAATATGTTGTTGGGTTATTTCTTCTAAGCAACCCTTTATTTTCTTCCAATAGTTTTTGGCTTCTGGATCTGATTTTCTTGTGATACTATACCAGTGTTGGAGAACCTTTCGTGTTCTCGCATGCCAGCCCGCGTGCCGGAAGTGGCATGCGAAAATGTCCCAAATGTGCAGCCTCGCCGGCTCCTGTCGCGTTCGTGCGTTCAAATGCACGCTGGCCAGTTGGCCGTCGCACACGCGGTGCCGGCAACTCCGGAAGTGCGGTGATCCATCGCGCATGCGTGCGACACCACCCCGGAAGGCCGGGTGCCGGCTCGCGCACGCGCAATGGACTGCCACACTTTTGGGGCCCGCCAGCATCATGCGTGCAACAGCCAGCTGGCCAGCGTGCATTTGAATGCAGGAATGCAGCGAGGAGCCGGCATAGGACAATTTCACGTGCCAATTCTGGCATACGTGCCATAGGTTCGCCAACACTGTACTATACACTCTGCCTTGAAAATTTCTTCACTTGGCCTATTTGATAAATAAACAATTTTAGCAAGGTGGGGGGGGAGAGATACTATTTATCTATAATTTGCCTGATCAGTCACCAAATGTGGTAACCATGGCAGTGGGGAGAGGTGTGTACCCCCTCCTCCTCCTTTTTTAGACCATCCTGTTTTCCCCTTTCCCTACGTACAAACTGACTCAGACTGACAGGAGCAGCACTTCCACCAGCTTTGCCTCCTGGCTGAGCGAGAAAGCATTGAACAAAGGTAGTTAGCTGACTATGCTTCGAACACCAGGGAGCTGAGATTTCTGCCTGCTGCGTTGTTGTGGATAAAATCACCAGCAACTTGCAGTTGTTCCTCAGAAAGAGATGGGAGTTATAGAAGAGACCCAGCCTTGAATCCATTGTCCTGAAGTTGGTGGGGCTGACAGGAATTTTCAACAAAACTCTGTCCAAAAAGCATTCCTGGGTATGCAAGGATATTTCCCACTCTCCTTTAAACCAAGGAGGGAAATAAATTGAAAATCTCTTCATCTCTTCCCCTGCAGTTCTAACTGAGGACTTCAGCTGTCTTTAACTAAGTGCTGTTTGCACCTGCTCTTGAAACAGAAAGGGGGGTGGGGAAAGGTATGTCGGTTTTTAGTCATTCTGGAACTCAGAGGTCAATTTAGGAGAAAATAGAAGTGTAGAGGGAAGCAGTATCTCAGCAAGCCATCAGTAGCTGTCAGAAGAACTGTGGGGATAGTTTCAAGGCTAGCTTTCCTGGAAATAAATAATCCAGTTTTCTTGCCTCTGTGTAAAGAGAGAGTAAGCCTCTAAAAGGCAACATGCAGCAGATCTCAGCTCACCGCTGAACCATCAGTTCAACCAATATCGTTGGAGAAGAAGCTGCGAATTAAGAAAAGCATGGAAAAGGAGGAAGGTAAGGGCCTCAGATTCTTCTTCTTTTCTTGGAAAACCTGGTTTGTTTATAGTTTGATTGAAAGCCTGCTAAAATCCTGGCGTTTTGTTTTCTCCGGTGACTGATTCAAACTCTGTAAAATCAAGGAGTTACCTGAGATCAGGTAGCAATCCCAAATAACTTCTTTCTTAAATTTTGTTTTCCCATGTGGAAAATATGCTTTATTGTTGTAGAGAGACGGAGAGGATGCAAGTGAAAAGAATTCACTGAAGTTTGTTTTTCTTGCTTTTCGAAGCCATACGTTCTGAATGCTTGAGAAATCTACATGTTTATTCCACCAATTTAAAATTAATCAAATTAAATTAAAACCCTAATGTAATTTCTAGTTCATACACTTTCCAGGGCAGGTGAGGTTGCTCTTACCAATTGCCATTCCAGGCTAAACTTGGAATCTTGTATTCTACCAGTCTGTTGAACTTCCAGGAAGTAGAATGGATTATTTGGGTATATGGCTTGAAGCATTATTCCCTATGAGCATCTGGTAAAACTACGGTAGTTCCTGCTGCCTCTATCACCCTTCCAAAACCTGTTACAGGAAATGGAAGAGGGGAAAAGAAAATGTCCATTCCATGTACATTGTATTAATTAGAGTATAACTATATAATCTGAGAAGTTCTAAATATAAAACTATGGCAATCCATTCCGGTTGTCCATCCGTTTCATGTCATCACGTAGCTGTCCCAGAATCAAAGATCTATGTCCTTTTGAAATTAATGGGGAGGATAAGGATCAAACAGTTCTCTTTCCCAGATGGCTCGAGGCAATAAAATTGTTTGCTCCTATCACAGCCATGGGGTTGAGCTTAAAGGGACTACGGGAGATGATAGAGGACAGGAAGACCTGGAGGAATGTTGTCCATGGGGTCGTGATGGGTCGGACACGACTTTGTGACTAACAACAACATCACAGCCATGTTTTTTGATAGCTTCATAAAACTAAACACTTTTGGGTTCTGTTTATAAACAGGATAAAAAGCATTATTTGGGAACAATGAATAACCTTGCTTTTGTGTGTGTGTATGAATGCATGCATAGCAATTCCCTTCCTATCTGCATGATTATCTTTATGTTCCTTGCCATCTTCTGGACAATAAATCTTGACTCTTTAGAGTCTTAATTTCATACTCAGGGGCTTGCTAATAGCATAAGCACACACATAACAATTTTATTACAGACCAGATACAAAGTCCGTCTTCCTAGGGGAACACACACACACACACAAATCAAATCCTTATGTTTATATCTGCTCCAGACTGTAAATTCAAGGCATTTTCCTCCTGCCTTTTTGTGACCATGGAATTTTGGCTACTCTCTTCCCAATCTTGAGATTGGGCAGCATCTTCTAACTGTTTATATAAAGGCTCTGTCAAGCCTGAGAAATGATATTCTTGCCTCATCAGCAATCTTTTATCTTTCTACCTTCATGAAGAACATGCATCTTGCATTAGGTTTATTTTTTTCTTCAAATAAACATTTGATCTTGCTTGGGATATCCAAATGGCTCCTACGTCCCTTGGTTTTAGATGTTCCTGTAGCTTTTTTCCCCCCAAGTTGAGAGGTGCCAGCTCTTCTTGGAATTTCAGTTTTCCGAGAAGGATATGAAGACGTACAACGCTTGTTAAACAAGAAGTGACAATCTACATGCTATGAAGGTGTTTGACATTGCACTGCTAGCATTTGGGGGCAAAATCAAATTTTCAGCAAATCCCTCAAATCAGTCACAGATCATGTTGCTCATCTTGCTACCACTGGTCCAATGTGTGTGTATTTTCAGAGAGTCTTTCATTTCCATCTTTAAAAATGGCACACTCTTTTTGCACCCTCTCCTCCCAGTAATCCTCCCAGTAATGGAACCCTCACCACATCTCTGACATCAATACAATTGAACGTGTCCAGAAATATTTTACAAGAAGAGTTCTCCATTCCTCTGAAAACAACAAAATATCTTATCCCACCAGACTTGAAATCCTAGGCTTAGAAAACTTGGAACTCCGTCGCCTTCGACAAGACCTAAGTTTAACTCACAGAATCATCTATTGTAATGTCCTTCCTGTCAAAGACTACTTCAGCTTTAATTGCAATAATACAAGGGCAACCAATAGATTTAAACTTAATGTTAACCGCTTTAATCTAGATTGCAGAAAATATGACTTCTGTAACAGAATCATCAGTGCTTGGAATACTTTACCTGACTCTGTGGTCTCTTCCCATAATCCTAAAAGCTTTAACCAAAAACTTTCTACTATTGACCTCACCCCATTCCTAAGAGGACCATAAGGGGCGTGCATAAGCGCACAAACGTGCCTACCGTTCCTGTCCTATTGTTTTTCTTTTCTTCTTCCTATATATATATATATATATGCTTATACCTCCTAACATTTACTCATATATATGTTTATATGTTTATATACTATATAATCTTTTTGTATGATGTTGTGACAAAATAAATAAATAAGAAAATAAGAAATAATCTCTCCATCTTTCCGATGACATCATTGGTGATTAGTGGGAGCAATTTTCACCCCGCAAGCCAAGAAAAATTTCCATCTGTACATTAACTGCATGCAACTCCTGTGTTCACACAAGTTGTTATACCCAAAGAAATAAACCTTTTTTAAGGTTGGAAGTGATGTCCTCCTTAACACAGCATGCTGACACAATAGTCGAATTCTCACAATATGCTCAACTATAAATGACCCAAACACCTTGTAGTTCAGTCTAGTATACCGAATCTCCTTTTACTCTAGTCTAGTGTATTGAGTAACCCACAATTTTGTTTTCTGCAATGGTAGGCTATTCATGTAGGCCAAAGGTAAGATGAGGGCAAAGGTGGGCTGCTGCCAGTTCGGACCGGTTTGGACCGGTTTAGGTGAACAGGTAGTCGTGACTCACCAGCACTATCCTATCCTATATTGCCGTGCTTTTGAAGCCGCACGCATCCGCGGAAGGCTGCACACACTCACATTTTCAGTGCTGGGCGAACCGTTTGTAACAACTGGCAGCACCCAACCACTGGATGAGGATTTTGGAGCAAAGCCCTACAATAGTGATGGCACTTTTGCCATTGCATGCCAAAAGTGGGGGGAGCATGTGCCACACCCATAATTCAATGCACCCCCCTGCACATGTGTGCATGACACACACACACACCGCACTCCCCCCGCTTTTGGCACATGATGTCATGGTGGGCCCAGTAGGCCTGTTTTTCACCCTCCCCAGGGTCCAGAGGCTTTCTTGAAGCCTTGGGAGGGCAAAAATGGCCTACCCCCACCCTGAGGCCCTCTAGAGGCTGGAAATAGCCCGTTTGCCAACTTCCAGTGGGACTGGAGTCCTGTTTTTCACTCTCCCCAGGCTCCAGAGCCTTTCTACGAGCCTGGGGAGGGCAAAAATGACCTTACACATACACACCCTGGAGGCCCTCTGGAGCCCAGAAATGCCCCATTTCCTGACTTCCGGTAGGACCTGAACTAGGACAATGCTCATGGGCTCACCGATATGGCTCCGTGTGCTTCCTGTGGCACACGTGCCATAGGTTCACCATCACGGCCCTACAAATAGCTTGCAGTTCCTAGAGGACCTCAATGCTTTCATAGGATTTCTTGCAGAGAAGCCCGCTCTGTTCCTGCTTTTAGCGCAGCACATATTTTCTGTTCTAAGGGGATGCATTTCACATGTCCTGGTTTTTGGGACAAAAAGATGACTCATCTTTCTCTCTGGTAACTCCTTTGCAGAAATCTGCTGCTTTCTTTGTTCCTACTCCAGGCTCAATTTATATATATATATATATATTCCTTGACTGGAAAAACATCTCAAAGTTCCATCTCTAGATGTGATCTGGCTGATCATGGCTGAGGTCTTCTAAAAGACTCTTTGCACAACTACAGAGTCGAAGCTTCATATCTGAGAGATGGGACCGCCTGCATTCAAATCTCATTACAGAATCTTCAAATACAGCACAAAAAGGAGTTGCAAGGAAATCCTTAATACATCTTGATTTATTTATCCTCAACCAAGATCCAAGAAAATATTGGGGGGGAGGGGGGAAATGTCAGAATTGAATTGCTTAAATCTGACACTAGGTTTAATTTTCCAAGCTGATAGAGCAGAAGTCACAGAATCTCAGCATTTTTGAATTCCATCTGGAGTGCGTGGAGCTGGCAGATGAATGGTTACAAAACCTTTGAGATGACAGACCAGGTATCAATAAATAAAAACTGCCCCTCAGCACGAGCAACAAAGGATCAAATACCATCTGAAAGACTAGCATATTTATTAGAATACAAACCAGTATTCTCAAACTGCTGTCCTTCAAATATCCTGTAGCATACAGGAGATGGCAGGAGTATTCTGGAGGGTACTTGATAGGAGAAGGCAGCCATAGAGGTGTGCAGACTAAAATCTGTTTTCAGACAGAACAATCCTACCTTGTTTCCCCCCAAAATAAGACCTCCCCTGATAATAAGCCCAATCGGACTTTTGAGTGCATGGCAGTAAGGCCAAGCACTTATTTCAGGGTTCAAAAAAAATATAAGACAGGGTCTTATTTTCGGGGAAACACAGGTACATAGATTTCCGTAGAAGTAAGTTCCATTTCTTATACACTTAAGTCCCAATCAGTTACTCCAAGTGGAACAATTACAGCCTTTAGTGTTTTCTTTAGCTTAAATAATTATTCCTTTAGGAAGAAAGTTCTGAAAACAAAAGTTATGTGTGTTAGTCCTTCCTAAAACACTGCTTAGTTCAATTAATTTTCAAGCATTTTAAAAAGTTCCCATAGAAGAGGATATATGTAGGCTCAAGGTGGAACTGGGGAGTTTTTGGTGGTCTCTGAGCTTGATCGTTTGCTTGCAAATGTTGCATTACCCAATTAGGTAACACCATCAGTGCAAGGGAATATGGTTTGCTGCCTATTTACATGCAGCAGCTTGTCCTGGCAGTTTTGGGGGTGGGGTTATTCCACCTTGGTAGTTCCTTGATTAGATTAATATTGCTTTTTGCTTAATGGTTTGTCTGGTGCTCATCCCTGCTTATCTGGGTGTTGCTGCTAGGGAGGATCTTTTTGTTTCCTTGTTAGGTTTTCTTATTGTCTCCTTTCAATGGTGGGAAAATGTGATTTATCTCTACGTGTCTATTGATGGCTGATTTGTCTGAATGAGAAACTTCCATGAATTCTGCAGTATGTTTGGATTTGGCTTACTCTAAGTTACTAATAGATTCCTAGATGAAACTGTGGCTGAATCTGCCCATGTGTTGTGAAATTAAGGAGTTTTCAACATGTCTTCTGAAAGCAGTTGGTGTTTATGGATGTGTTCTGTAGTCTTCTATCTCTGGCTGTTGCAGACTTTCCACGGTATGTTGTACATGAACCCTGTTTTTTCTTTCTTGTGCTTTCTTGTGGGTTGTTTTGTTTGCTTTGGAGAGCTTTAGTTGGTTTGTGTGCTACAATGATGCTATGTCATTCTAGCAGTCAATTGGTTGTTTTTGAGCTGTATTTGAAGTAAGAACATGTTATCCTTTTCACATATTGAGCAACAAGGCAGGGGCCATTATAATCTCTTTATAATAATTTGAATAGAATTTATTGGCCAAGTGTGATTGGACACACAAGGAATTTGTCTTGGTGCATATGCTCTCAGTGTACATAAAAGAAAAGATACGTTCATCAAGGTACAACATTTACAACACAATTGATGGTCAATATATCAATATAAATCATAAGGATTGCCAGCAACAAGTTATAGTCATACAGTCATAAGTGGAAAGAGATTGGTGATGGGAACTATGAAACGATTAATAGTAGTGCAGATTCAGTAAATAGTCTGACAGTGTTGAGGGAATTATTTGTTTAGCAGAGTGATGGCCTTCGGGAAAAAACTGTTCTTGTGTCTAGTTGTTCTGGTGTGCAGTGCTCTATAGCGTCGTTTTGAGGGTAGGAGTTGAAACAGTTTATGTCCAGGATGCGAGGGATCTGCAAATATTTTCACGGCCCTCTTCTTGATTCGTGCAGTATACAGGTCCTCAATGGAAGGCAGGTTGGTAGCAATTATTTTTTCTGCAGTTCTAATTATCCTCTGAAGTCTGTGTCTTTCTTGTTGGGTTGCCAAACCAGACAGTTATAGAGGTGCAAATGACAGACTCAATAATTCCTCTGTAGAATTGGATCAGCAGCTCCTTGGGCAGTTTGAGCTTACTGAGTTGGCGCAGAAAGAACATTCTTTGTTGTCCTTTTTTAATGATGTTTTTGATGTTAGCTGTCCATTTGAGATCTTGCGATATGATAGAACCCAGAAATTTGAAGGTTTCTACTGTTGATACTGTGTTGTCAAGTATTGTGAGAGGTGGAAGTATGGAAGGGTTTTTCCTAAAGTCTACCACCATTTCTACGGTTTTGAGTGTGTTCAGTTCCAGATTGTTTTGGTTGCACCACAAGGCTAGTCGTTCGACCTCTTGTCTATATGCGGATTCGTCATTGTCTCGAATGAGACCAATCACTGTTGTGTCATCTGCGAACTTCAGTAGCTTAACAGATGGATCATTGGAGATGCAGTCATTGGTATACAGAGAGAAGAGAAGTGGGGAGAGCACACAGCCTTGGGGGGCCCCTGTGCTAATTGTACAGGTATTTGATGTGATCTTGCTTAGCTTCACCTGCTGCTTCCTGTTTGTTAGGAAGCTTGTGATCCACTTACAAGTCTGTTCCGGTACCTGTAGCTGTATTCCACAGAATAGAATCTTATTAGAATCTGGTCCCTATCAGCTAACATTCTTTGGCTAAGGGGATCTCAGTGCTGGGATTCAGCCAGTTCTGTCCAGTTCAAGTGAACCGGTAGTGGTGACTGCGGGAGGCTCCGCCCACCCTCCTGGAAGTAATGCGCGAGCACTGTGCATGTACAGAGAGCAATGATTAAACACCAAAGGTGCATGGAATGCTGTTACCTTCCCACCAACAGTGGTCCCTATTTTTTTACTTGCATTTTTTACCTGCCTTCGAACTGCTAGGTTGGCAGAAGCTGGGACAAGTAACGGGAGCTCACCCTGTTACACGGCAGCACTAGGGATTCGAACCGCTGAACTACCGACCTTTCGACCGACAAGCTCAGCATCTTAGCCACTAAGCCACCACATCCCTAAAGTTTTATGTTACTATTTTAGTCTAGTGTACCAAAAGGAATCGGAAGTCAACACCTTTTTCCTCCTTTTTCCTTCTGCCCTGCACTTTTCTCTCTTCTCTTTTTCTCTCCATTATTTTAATTTTTCGTCATATGGTTTGTATTTTATATTTTGATAAACCAACAAAAGAGGTAATCTAGTGTAGGAATTTAGCACCCACCCCCCTCCTAGAAGAATGAAATATTTTAGAAAATATTGAAAAAGGCAGAATATTATATTTCCCTGGATGAGAAATGGAGAAACATGTTTTAAAGACAAAGCAGCTCCCTGCAACTTCTTGCCACCCTCCACCTTTGTCAATGGGTCAGAGACAGAAACTCACTCCCCCCACCTTTGTCAATGGGCCATTAAAGCCTCAGCTAACCTCACTCATTTCCCCCCACCTTTGTCAATGGGTCAGAGGTAGAAACTCATTCTCCCCACCTTTGTCAATGAGCCATCATCATCTGCAACATAATAGGACCCATCTAGCAACAGAAACTCACCACATGACACCTGGGAAGATTACATCAGCCAGCAAGGTTAGCTAAGACTCCCACCCCCTGGAAGTCTGACAACCAATCAGGATACTCTTCCTGTGCCCCAGAAAGTTCAAAGCTCAGAAAAAGCATAAAGCCAGGGAGCACACAGGATCTCAGTCCTTTTCTGTTCAGGAACTCAAGCCATGTGATCGTGACCACCATTAAACCATCTTTCCAAGCAGCCTCCATGTTTCCAGTGTCTTTGTCCCCACTTGGAACTGAACCCAGATGGATATTTCTTCCAACACTAGGGTAGTACAGGTTACTTTTTGGTAGACTTGGGTTCCCATTTGTCATTGTGTCCTGTGCTGATGAGGATATCCAGGGAGCAATACAAGGCATGCGTCCAATGTTGTTGTTGTTTTCTTCCCTTGTGATTTTTATTTCTCCAAAGGTGATGGTTTCATGCCTTTTTTCTAATTGTTCCTTATTATGATGAAGAGGTTGTCTACAAAATGGATCCATACTTTTAGCCGTATCCATGGGAGCGCTATAGTGTTTTTGACACTACATTACAGCCTCTGTTGTGAGCCCTATGAGCAACGATCCCATGAGTGCTCCTCTGATTTGTTGGTATATTTGTTCATCCGACTGAAATTAGGTATTGTGGAAGAGGATGATGGGATCCATGATTCTTGGTATTTCGACCTTAGTTTTATTTGGCTAAGTTGGGTGTGTGGTGTAGTATTGATGCAATGGATTCTTTCACTAGTTCTGGAACTGTGGAGATGAAGAGGGTTGTGTTCTGACCCAACCTTCACAACAGTGATGGGTTGCTCCCGGTTCGCACCGGTTTGGAAGAACTGGTAGTAATGGCGGCGGGAGCAGGGGTGAAATCTACTTACCTTCCTTACCGATTCAGAACTGCACGTGAGCAGAGTCATGCTGCTCCTTCCTGTGGTCTCTGATTTTTCTGAAGATGCTGTAGTGAAGAATTGATAGAATATTTATTTAATTAATTTCTATGGCTTCTCATCTCAATCAAATGGCTCTGGGCAGCTTACAGTTCTACAGTCATAAAACAGTTAAAACAAATTTTAAACAATCCAAAATAAAGATTGTTTAAAGCCCGGCCCGAGGTTGACTCAGCCTTCCATCCTTTATAAGGTAGGTAAAATGAGGACCCAGATTGTTGGGGGGGCAATAAGTTGACTTTGTAAATATACAAATAGAATGAGACTATTGCCTTATACACTGTAAGCCGCCCTGAGTCTTCGGAGAAGGGCGGGGATATAAATGTAAATAAATTAAAAAAAAAGATGTACAGCTGAGATAATTGATCAGTTAACAGCAGAGCCAAGAAGCAGAGCCCATAATACCTTCGAGTTCCAGGACCAAATATCCAGCCAAGGTTTTAAAACCTTCTGAAAGAGCAACAAGGCAGGGGCCATTATAATCTCTTTATAATAATATTCCACAGAATAGAATCTTATTAGAATCTGGTCCCTATCAGCTAACATTCTTTGGCTGAGGGGATCTCAGTGGTGGGATTCAGCCAGTTCTGTCCAGTTCAAGTGAACCGGTAGTGGCGACTGCGGGAGGCTCTGCCCACCCTCCCGGACGTAATGCATGTACGGAGAGCAATGCATATGCACAGAGGTGGTGCGTGCGAGCGAAGCACACTCACATTTGCGAACTGATAGGGAAGATAAGTGAATGCCATCTCTGGGGCAGGGGTGAAATCTAAAAATTTTCCCTACCGGTTCTGTGGGAGTGGCTTAATTGGTGGGCGTGGCTTGGTGGTCAGGTGACCCGGTGGGCATTGCTTGGTGGTCAGGTGACTGAATGGGCATTACCAATGATATTAAATAATAAAAATAATAAAATATACAAAACTTGGGAGCGCACCGGTCTACCTTCTTAAAAAATAGAGGCACCGGTCTACTAGCCGCCTACAGCACTGATCGGTGCGCTGCAACAGTCATTTAAGGCCGTTTGCAGCTATATCACCACTGAGAGCTTCAGGGACAGAAAAGAGGAACAGCGAGGTGTGGGCAGGGTGGGGGCAGGGATTTTTGCTACCAGTTCTCTGAACTACCCGCTCCCATCGCTACCGGATCGTGCGATCTGGTCCGAACCGGGAGCACTTCACACCTGCTCTGGGGTATCTGCAGTATGCCCAGTCTGTACAGTACAGTACAGACTCTTGGAAAAAAGACATAACCCAATCATGAGCCATGTAGAGATTTAAAAGTGACAACCAGCACCTTAAATTGCACCCAGAAACACACCAGTAGCCAATGGTTGTGGCATTGTGTGTGCCTTATATGCAATACCATTTATTACTCTGTATTATTGATTTTTATGCAGCTTCTTGGTGCAGAATAGGCAGCACCTCAATCTTGGTGAGGTTGAGTTTGCAATCTCTAGGAGATATCCAAGAACTTTGTCAGAACATATTCAATTGGAGAAACAGCATACCAACGAGAAACAAGAAAGCAGCACTGAAGAGAAAGATAATGATGAACAATTAATTGATTATATTGGCAGTAATAATGAAAAAAAGAATGAGAGCAGGAGGGCACAACCAACAAGAAAGAAAACTAAGAGAAGGAAAGGAGAGAGGAGGAGTTTAGGAGAAAACATAGTTAATGATTACACTGGGATTAACAGTGGTAAAAATAGAGAAGGTAGAGAGAATCGAAAGAAACAAGAAAACGGGAAGGGTTTAGAGACAAAAAATTTTACACTGGGATTAAGAGTGGGGAGGAAAAGAAAAATAGATTAGATGGGAACATAGGTCAAAATAAGCGAGTAATGGATGTAAAAGCTATAGGAAGGAAACGGAAAAAGATATAATAACTATAAAAAGAAAAAAAGAAAAAGAAAATGAGGGAATGGAATAAAAGAAGGGGAATTTTAAGAAGAGGTCTGCTAGATGGACCAGGAGAAAATGGTTAAAAGTAATATGAGATATAAATATGATGATAATGGTATTATGATTGATATTGGTGATTGTAATATGTGAATAATTTGAAATATATTTTTAATTTGAATGATAGAATAATGTAGAATAATAACACTTGTGAAATATAAAATATATGTAAAAGAGGTTAAGATAAAATGGTGCATATAACGTTTTACTTAGAAAAGGAAATTTAAATGAATTGGAAATGGAACATAGGTTTAATTAAATGCAAAATGATAATTTCAAATTACTTGCTTAGAGGGGAAACAATGAGATAAATTGTGAAAACAAAACTGAAGAAATATATTGTCAAAAGGGTAAGATGATTATTAACATTGGTGATTGTAATATTTGAACATTCTTTAATATGAATGGTAGAACATAAAAAATAATGGTTGTGAAATACAAAATGATATATTTAAAAGAGGTTAAGATAAAATTGTGAATATAATGATTTTTTGAGAAAAGGAAATTTAAATGAAATGGAACTGGATAGGTTTAATTAAATATTAAATGATAATTTGAAACAATCTACTTAGAGGGGATGTGATGAAATAAATTGTGAAGTATAAAATTATCTACTCAGAAGGGTTTTACTTAGAAGATGTAATGGAAATTTAGATGAAAGGGGAAGGGAATAAGATATTTTTACTTAAAAAAGATGATGTGGAAAATAAAACTGAAGAAATATACTGGTAAAAGGATAAAATGATTAATAAGGAAATAAGATATGATAATTGGTCCATTTTCAGAAAACAGTGGACATTCAGAAATAAGTGTGAAATATTAAAATGATTGTGTTTAATTTTAAGGGCTTCAATAGAATAAAGAATTACTGGAAAATGTATGTGAGGGGGAGAAATAAAAGATTGAAATAAAAGAAGATTAAGATTAGGAGGTTAGGGCGGATGGTGATTATATATTAAATATAAGTTAGAGAAGAAAAAGGACGTAGAAAAGGAATATAAATGGCAGAAACTGAATTATATAAATAAAATTTGGGGAAAATAAGCTGAATGCATTTTGACTCAGAAAAAATGTATGTTAGTCTTAAAAAAATTAAAAAAACTTTTACAAAAAAAAAAAAGAGACAGATCCAAGAACTCACAATTAAAACCTTGGACAAGTCATAGAGAGGAGCAAATATTCTATCCATTCTCCACTAAAGTGGCTTCAGTGACTCCAGAAAATCAAATAAGATCATTACAGTGACAAAGGGAAAATCAAGAGAGCATGAAGAGTAAAGCTGGTGGCTCAAGACAAATCAGACCAGTTGCCCTTGCTTTCTGCCTCCAGCGCACAGATGGGTTTCAGCAGGTTCTGACCAGTTCTGGAGAACCGGTAGCAGAAATTTTGAGTAATTCGGAGAACGGGTAGTAAAAATTCTGACTCGCCCCGCCCCCATCTATTCTCTGCCTCCCGAGTCCCAGCTGACCAGGAGGAAATGGGGATTTTGCAGTAACCTTCCCCTGGAGTGGGGAGGGAATGGAGATTTTATAGTATCCTTCTCTTGCCATGCCCACCAAGCCACGCCCACCAAGCCATGCCACGCCCACCAAGCCATGCCCACAGAACCAGTAGTAAAAAAAATTGAAACCCACTGCTGCTCCGGTGGGGCTGGAGAATTTTTTCAGAGGCCGAATGCATACTTTGTGTTAAATCCTAATATCCTGAGTTTGGTTTGTGCTTAGCCTGTTGCATGATTCCAACCTCTGTGCTGTATTGTATTGTACATAGCTTTTAGTATTACATGTGAATCCAGCCATTGTGACCTATTTTACAAACCATGTTTAGAAGAAACTATGGTTTAGTGCAGAGGGACAGATGTGACTCCTTGGTTACTGTGCTAAGAGCTAACCTGTTGGTCAACCTGTGATGATAATCTTATTTATTTATTTATTTACAGCACATACCCATGTTTCCCTGAAAATAAGACTGGGTCTTATTTTCTTTGGGTCCCAAAATAAGCACTAGGGCTTATTATTGGGTGTGTCTTAATTTTTTTCCATGTACAGGAGACCCACTTCTGCTTGCTCGCAGTGGGGCAGGAGGCTGTATGGTATGCCAGTCCCACTGTTGCAAAGTGTGGGGGGTGGAGTTGCCCCATGTGCTGTGCATCGGCTTAACTCAGGGTCCCGCAGCCAGGCCACCACATCCTGACACCTGCCTCCCCTCATGGCTGTGGCTGACACACCGCTTGGCCTTCTGTTCCATTGTGGCCGTGAGCAAGCAGAAGGACTGGGCGGGTGGCCATGTGGGCTCCTGATGCACATGGCTGCTGGTGCTGCTACTGCGAAGCAGGTATCGTGTCATGGACGGACTGGTTGCGGAGGCCCTGAGGTAAGCGAGTGCGGGGCACATGGGGCAGCTCCACTACCACCCCACCTAACCTTGTGGCCATGGCACCGTGAGCAACAGGAGAGAATGGGCGGGCAGGCCACTGCGCAGGTCTTAGGGTTTATTTTGAGTGTAGGGCTTATATTAAGCCAATGCATAAAAACATGATAGGGCTTATTTTCGGGATAGGTCTTAATTTCAAGGAAACAGGATACGTTACAAACTATCTCATATAACAATTCTAGGCAGCTCACAACATCCAATAAAACAGGGGTCAAAGCTGGCTGAAGAACTCTGGGAGTTGAAGTCCACAAGTCTTAAAAGGACCAAGGTTGGAGACCCCTGCACTAAAACACAGCTAAAAACAAAACTACCCTTCTCCCCAGGAACCAAACCACACAGCCTCCCAGCTCAACTCCCATCCTAACCCAACGCCTGAGGTGGAAAACCAGGTTTTCCAGCCCTCCTGAAATCTACAAGGATAGAAAAAAAAATTCTTGGATCAATTTGAGTTAATCATGCACTTGAGCAGTATAATTCTTATTCCGATTCAGATAAGAGATGGTATAAACAAATGATCCTTCATAAAAGGAGCTTGGAATAATAGCCTTTTATTAAGTGGGTGTTTCAAAGCCTCTTGATCTGAAAACAACAAAGGTGGAAATTGTTCTGCTTACACAAAGGCCTCTGCAGTGACTGAGTTCCAGGTCTGATACCGTGATCGCTTCCTGTGGACATTCACAATACGGTTAAGTGAATCAAAAGTGGTGGTTCTGGCAATTTCTACTCACAGTAACCGGATTATATACCGTATATACTCGAATATAAGCCGATCCGAGTATAAGCCGAGGTCCCCAATTTTACCCCAAAAACTGGGGTAAACTGGGGACTCGAGTATGCGAGGTGGAAATGAGGCACCTACCGGTTGGGGAAACCTCCTCCTCAGCTGAGAAGGCTGGCGGCTCCCCCGCCCCGCCCTCTCACTGCACCGGCAGGGCTTCCCCGCGCCGTCCGGTAAAATGTGAAAAAAAGAAAAGAAAAAAAAACTCGAGTATAAGCCGTATATACTCGAGTATAAGCCGAGGGGCTTAAAAAAAAAAACAACTCGAGTATAAGCCGTATAGACCCGAGTATAAGCCGAGGGGACGTTTTTCAGCACAAAAAACGTGCTGAAAAACTCGGCTTATACTCGAGTATATACGGTATATATAAAATCACCATTCTATGAATAGTGTTGTACCCATAGTTTCTCCAGAACTGATGTAATATCCCATGCAAAACCTTAAATTTTGGACCTTCATTCAAATCTCAGGGTGCCAAACTGAGATTTCATCAAGCATTTCACAGGAACAAATAACCGATTGTTCTGAATTGTTCCCTTCTTCAGAAATCCGATAACAAAGAAATAACAATTGGTCTGAATTTTTCCATTGTTGTAAAAATCTGCCTGGGCAACTTATGTCCTTTGTTTTGTTTAATCCATGGGAGGATTACAGATAGACCATGAACAGGAGGTGCACAACCCACGAATGATATAATTATGCAGTTGATGCAAAGTGAGACAAATTGATGCCAAGGATGAAAACACATCAATTACCTAGACATTCAAGGGGATCAAAGGTGTCAATTATGTACATTTGTATTGAATAGAATTGGGAGATAATGGATAGGGCTAAACCTTCAGGAGCAACTGAATTTGACAGGCATAGTCTATGCTGCCAGGCTTTGGAGCCCGCAGAAGGTTTCCACACACACACCCAATTTTTCCCCCACTAGACTAACTATGCCAGGGGTCTCCAACCTTGGTCCCTTTAAGACTTGTGGACGTCAACTCCCAGAGTTCCTCAGCCAGCTTTGCTGGCTGAGGGACTCTGGGAGTTGACGTCCACAAGTCTTAAAGGGACCAAGGTTGGAGACCCCTGAACTATGCAAAATGAGTTGATTGACTGGTTCTAGAGGTTTCCCACAACATAAGTGAATGAAATTACCGTATTTTTTTGAGTATAAGATGCACCTTAGTTTTTTGGGAGGAAAATAAGAAAAAAGCTGATTGGCAGGTGGATCGGCCACCCGGAATACCCCCAATCAGCTGTTCCCAGAGGTCAATTTTAGCAACAGGTTCCTTGGTTGTGAGCTCTGTGCCTTGCTTCTTTTTTTTTTTGCTTTTTTTTTTCTGCCTCTGAAACTTCTGAAACTCCATTTCAGAAAAAAACTTTTTTCTGCCTCTGAAAGCCTCTGAAACAGCTTCAGAAAAAAGGCCTCTGAAGCTCTGTTTGGGGGCTTCTTTTCTGAAGCTTCGTTTTTGATGCTTTTTTTCAGCCTCTGAAACCTCCGTTTGAGAAGCTGGGCAGGGCTATCTTCAGAATATAAGATGCACCCAGATTTTCACCCTCTTTTTTGGGGGAGAAAGGTATACTCTGAAAAATACAGTAATTTAACCTCTGTCTACAATAGGGTCTCTTTTGGGCTAATTTGAAATCTGTGGGAGTTCTCTGTGTCAACTGTCTATTTTGAGGGATATTTTATTGGTTTATCTATCTACCCAATTTATATAGTCATCTATCTCACAAACATGTCATTCTTCTATATACAACACATTAACCTTCTAAGTGACCATATGTTGTGGGAACATTATTTTTCCTTCTGATAACCGGGTGGCATTATGTTTAATCCTTTTCACTTCAGGGTAGCTTAACTATCGGGAGCCTAGATGGAGAACTGATAATTTCAAGGGTTTCAGCAACTACAAAACATCTCTCTATATTAGCAAAATTCAACTTTTCCTTGACAGTCATTATTAAATGAGAATACCACATGCTACGAACTGACATTTTCTTCAGAGGGCTTAAATAAGAGGATAGAAAAACTTCATGCTTGGAATATAAATGCTTCATTTTCCATAGTTTATCTGGTTGACTTGAAAAACAATCTTGTGGCCACCAAGAGGGTCAGGGGTGTCCCCCAGGGTATGGCAAAGTCATAGATGGGGGGTCAGGATGGTACAAGTGAAGCCCTACCTGCTTCTCATGTGCACATGTGGCACACATTAAAAATCAGACAAAGCTTTAATCACATTGCTGCAACCACTATTTATTTTACTATACTCTACGGCAGTGGTAGTCAACCTGGTCCCTACCGCCCACTAGTGGGCGTTCCAGCTTTCATGGTGGGCGGTAGGGGTTTTGTCCAATACTGAAGCACTTTCCTTTTTTTTTAATTTAATTAACTTTTTAAAAAAATTTCATAGCATTATTTAAAAACATTTTCATTAGGTTTTCATAAAATTCCCCGTGACAATTTAAATTTCTGAAAATATACTATTTGTATCGCCCGCAAATAAATTTAGTTCACGTTACATAAATGAAACTAAATGGCGCTATAGTGTGACCGCAAACAAAAGAGCCTCGGCCCAGAATAGCTCGTGCATCTCCCCCCCACACCACCCAGTTGTAACAGACAAGCAGAGCTGGTAGCTGGCGCCCCCCCCAAACCCAATCTACGATGCGCGAGAGGCATGCGCAGACAACGATACATGGCGCATTACTGTGGAACTGGTGGGCGGTTAGAAAATTTTACTACTAAGAGAGATACAAAAGTGGGCGGTAGGTATAAAAAGGTTGACTACCCCTGCTCTACGGATACTCCTGGATCTATACCCTATGGAAACTCTCGTTGTCATGACCTTTAACTGAGTGAAAGGGAGGGAGGGAGGGAAGGGGGAGGGGGGAGGGGAGAGAGGAGAGGATAAAGGAAGAGTTCGGTTGCTCCCCGCTAGCTTTTGTTGGAAGAAATTTCCCTGGTTTGTTCCCAGCTGGGGAGCAGCCACGGATGCTGAGAAGAAATAGACATGCAAGCAGCTGCCAGAAAATGGATCCTTTTAATTCAGGAAGGCAAGAAGGGTAGTGACACAGCTCAAGTGTTCCTGGGTCTCAAGCAAACTTGGAAGTGTGACGCAGAGCCTTTTATTCTTAAATCTCCTTTGAAGCTTCTGCAGCTTGATGGGCTTATTTCAGTGGTGGTCTTCTAGCAGTTCACCCTGGTTCGGGCAAACTAGTAGTGGCGGTGGTGGGAGGCTCCGCCCACCCACCCAGATGTCATCATGGATGCTCTGCGCATGCGCAGAAGGTCTGTGTGTGAGCAAAATGAGAGAGCGCACGCATGCACTCCCAGTTCTAAACTGGTAGCGAAGGTAAGAGGAAGCCACTACTGGTTTATTTGTGTGCTTCTAGTTAAGTGATTGCCCTGAATCCTGTCTTCCTGCCTTAATAGGTTAATCCTGTTCCTGGGGCTTTGTCTTTCCTATCCTGGGGGTTAATTCCGCCAGGAAAAAGGAAAAGGGGAGTTCCAGGTGAGTTATTTTTATCCTGATTCCCCTTATCTTAATGGCTCTACTTAAGTATTTCTATTGTCAGCTCTGTTAGCAGGGCTGCTCTGTATTTTTCTTTCAGCTGGTGCTTCTTGGTTTTCTTAAAGCGGGAAGAGCTGGCTGGAGTCTCTTGGCACTGTTTATGAGGTCCTTGGCATTATCGCCCTGGGGTGCACTTCCCACACTTCCCACAAGGAAACGCAATGGGAAAGCCAGTAGGAAGTCAGAAGTTGTTCCCGCTCATTCAGCTTCTCAGTTTAGATAAGGAAATAGCTCTGAAGTGAGGACTCAATGGATCTCTTTAGGATCTCTTTCCAGAGCACGATACCATAGTCTTTTGAGACTGAAGGATGCCAATGAGTATTCAGTGGGACACGGGGTCTCCAGAGTTCTTCTAAAATATAAATGTAGTAAACCAAGCCAGATTTTCTAACAATGAGGGATGATTTGCCAGTAGTGCAAATGGGTGTGGAGCCTTCTTGGAACTGTTGAAAGGATTGTGTTGTAGACTGGAGATAGATGATGTTGTATCTCTTCCCCACTGTAGAGAGAGGGCTGTTCAATTTTGACATAGATTGTTGTGTCTGCGCCCCCCGAGCAGGGCCTCCTGCCAGAAAGTGACTTGGAAAGTGAGGTTGAAGGGCCGTCAGGACTTACCTCGGGAGCACCGACTTACCTGGCTCAGCTTCAGGAGCCAGAAGCAGGCCAGGTGGAAGAGATAACGAGGCCTCTGTCCTCTGACTCTTTCCCCCCCAGGCCACGCCTTCAGATCCAGCTGATGGCAATCAGGCTTGGCTGGACCCTAGGTTTCGTAGGCAGGAGAGGAGGGAACAACAGAAGCAGGGGTGGGGCAGGCCTAGGAAGTGCTGAGTCATGGAGCCACACCCCACAGGATATAAAAGGCAGCGAGAGCTGCTGTGTCTCTTTGTAACAGGCAAATCCATTGATTGACTAAGAGCTGAAGTTTGTTCCTGGGTGACTCACCAGTGTCGTGGAAGATAACGGAGGGACTTGGCAAGCGCTGGCTATTCTGCTGCCAGAGCTGATAGTGCCGGCTAATTAAGCCATCACTTGGACAGAGGCGAAGAAGGACAGAACATAGATGGCCTCTTTGACCCCTCTATCAAACCAGTGGTCCTCTCTGTCCAAAGTGTGGACTTTGCTGTCTTCGAAAGAGTGGCCTTTGTCTTTTAAATACAGTCCATCTGCAAATGACCAGCTGTCTGCAAGGAGTATAAATCCTTCCATTCCCCACCATCCAATCAAAACTGAAAAAGCTTCTTGGATGAGAAGAAAAGCAAGAAAGTCCAGTTGCCTCTTGAAAAAGCATCTTTGGGACAACTATGATCTGGATGACTGAGAATCTCCATAGATATCTAACAGTGAGAACAATTAACCAGTGGGATGGTTTAACCTTCGGAAGCTGTGGGTGCTCCATCATTGGAGACTTTTAAGAAGGGACTAGACTTTGTCTGGAATGGTATAGGGCTGTGATGGCGAACCTAAGGCATGCGTGCACAGGGCTGGGGTGAGCATAGAGGGGTGCGGCACGCCCCCCTGCAGCCCGTTTTTGGTCCCAGGAGATTGCAGGAGGACCTGCTAAGCCCAAAATGAGGCACGGGGGGGTTGCGCACGCATATGCGGGGGGCCGGGGGGTCGGGGGGATCATGCATGCATGTGCGGCGGGTGGGGCGTGCAGGGGGCGTTGCACACTTATTGCATTATGGGTGCTGGCACATGCATGCACGTGTGCACACGCTTTTGGCACGCAACGACAAAAAGGTAAGCCATCACTGGTATAGGGTCTCCTGTTTATTATTTATTTATATATTTATTATTTAAATTTGTATACCGCCCTTCTCCCGAAGGACTCAGGGCGGTTTACAGCCAAGTAAAAATACAATACAATAAATACAAATTAAAATACAGTTAAAAAACTTATTAAAATTGGCCACAATTAAAATTTAGAACTAAAACCCATTAAAACCCATTAAAACACTAACCCAGTCCAGCGCAGATGAATAAGTAGGTTTTAAGCTCATGCTAAAGGTCTGGAGGTCCGGAAGTTGGCGAAGTCCTGGGGAGTTCGTTCCAGAGGCGGGAGCCCCACAGAGAAGGCCCTTCCTGGGTGTCGCCAGACGACACTGTCGCCGATGGCACCTGAGGAGCCCTCTCTGTGAGAGCGCACGGGTCGGTGAGAGGTATTCGGTAGCAGCAGGCGGTCCCGTAACCCGGCCCTATGCCATGGGGCGCTTTAAAGACATTCACCAACACCTTGTAGCGCACCCAGGAGGCCACAGGTAGCCAGTGCAGCCTGCGCAGGATAGGTGTCACTCGGGAGCCACGAGGGGCTCCCTCAATCACCCGCGCAGCTGCATTCTGGACTAACTGTAGCCTCCGGATGCCCCTCAGGGGGAGCCCCATGTAGAGAGCATTGCAGTAGTCCAGACGAGACGTCACAAGGGCGTGAGTGACTGTGCACAAGGCATCCCGGTCTAGAAAGGGGCGCAACTGGCGCACCAGGCGGACCTGGTGGAAAGCTCTCCTGGAGACGGCCGTCAAATGGTCTTCAAAAGACAGCCGTTCATCCAGGAGAACGCCCAAGTTGCGCACCCTCTCCATCGGGGCCAATGACTCGCTCCCGACAGTCAGCCGCGGACTCAGCTGACTGTTTGAGTAAGGAGTTGGATTAGAAGCCCCTTATTCTGTCTGCCTTCTCCTTCGCAGGTGTCATTCCACGCCCTACCAAGAGCAGCCCACCATTCTCTAAGAACACAAGCCATGGCGAGACCTGCAAGGGGAACTCCACCTTCTCCCCCTACTATCAACATTCTTCTCCAGTAGCGTCCATGTTCATCGTTGCCTATGCCTTTATCTTTTTCATGTGCATGATTGGCAACATGTTGGTGTGCTTCATTGTGCTAAAGAACCGGCAGATGAGAACAGTCACCAACTTCTTTATCCTCAACCTGGCGATCAGCGATGTCTTGGTGGGGATTTTTTGCATGCCAACCACACTGGTGGACAATCTGATTACAGGTAAATGAAAACCAAGAATATTCCGAGAATATTGAAAAAGGGGGAAACTCTGAAAAGAAATGCTAGGATAACCCAAAATATTTTTAGGGTTGCTAACTAATTTACAAGAAGTTGGACTTTGAGGTTTTAGGATTTTGGAGAACATCACTAGCTCTGATATGAATGTCTTACAATTTTAAAATGTGAAATGAAGTGAATGCAAATTTTCCATTAAAAAAAATTATTGTTCTGACAGCATTTTATTTTATTTGAAAGGGCAGCCTTAATTTTGTAGCTTAAGTCAGCTCAGGTGCCAATGGCACAAATACTAGTTTTGGATTTTATACACAGGCTATAGTTGTGAGATAGTGTAAGGGGGGGGGGGAAGTAACCCTTTTCACTTTTGTGATTAAATTGTAGAAGACTTTCCCTGGAGAGGGTATTCTTATGAAAAGGGGTAGAACGTGCAGTTTGGACATCGAAGGGGGACTTGTACTTTTGTCTTCTTTCTGAGATACTTATTTATTTATCTAATTTATATAACTGCCTATCTCACAAGCAAGTGACTCTGGGCAGCATACAATGAAATTATATTGCTGAGTAGCATCATCTATCTAATCGCATTATACTCATGTTGGAAGCACCGAGGGGCTTCCAGATTGAAAGGAGTTACCGAGTGACATCACCGTTGTCTGTGGCAAAGGGCAACCTATTGGGCACCAGGCACCAGTTCCACCGAGGTAGGTTTTTCTGCAGACTGGGATGTGTTGTGTCTGCGCCACCCGAGCCGGGCCCCCTGCCAGAAACTGACTTGGACAGTGAGGGGGAAGGGCCTTCAGAACTTACCTCGGGAGCACCGGCTTCCCTGGCTCAGCTCCAGGAGCCAGAGACAGGCCAGGTGGAGGAGATAATGAGGCCTCCGTCCCCTGACTCTTCCCCCCCTCCCATGCCATGCCTGCAGACCCAGCTGATGGCAATCAGTCTTGATTGAACCCTAGGTTTCATAGGCAGGAGAGGAGGGAACAACAGAAGCAAGGGTGGGACAGGCCTAGGAAGTGCTGAGTCATGGAGCCACACCCCACAGGATATAAAAGGCAGTGAGAGCTGCTGTGTCTCTTTGTAACAGGCAAATCCACTGATTAAGAGCTGAAGTTTGTTTCTGAGTGACTCACCACTGAGTCACTCACTTATCGTCGTGGAAGATAATGGAGGCTCTTGGCAGACGCTGGCTATTCTGCTGCCAGAGCTGATAGTGCCGGCTAATTAAGCCATCACTCAGATGGAGGGGAGGGAGGACAGAACACACAGGATATAAAAGCAGCAAGGGCTGCTATGCCTCTTCGTAGCAAGCAAATCAACTGCTTGACTAGAGCTGAAGTACTGTTTGTTGACTCATCGGCATCGAGGGAGATAACAGAGACACTTGGCAGACACTCGCTAGTTTGCTGCCAGAGCTGATAGTGCCAGCTAATTAAGTCATCGCTCGGACTGAGGCAAGAGGGACAGAACAGGGATGTGTCTGGTTTCGTATGCTGGCTGGATTCCGTGCGTGCATGGATGGGGCTTTGCTCATTTGCACGGGCCAGTTTCTGGCGGGCTGCATACCAGCATCGGTCTATGGCCTTAGGGGTTGGAGATCACTGGCTCAGCGGATGCCCAATTGGGGGTTTCTTTCATGTCCCTGGCAGGAGTTGGAACGAAGGACGAGAACTCGCCTCACCCCCTGGCAGCACCAGGGTCTCAAACACAGGCTTGTCAAGGCAGCGTCCTAACCATGGGAGCCATTATGCTCCTATCTACCAAATAATGAAAGTCTTATAGACTTTGCTTCCTGCAATGATACAATGACTGTAACTGTGAAAATGAAAGACACAGAGCTGGAAAACTATTTAACAGAGGTGTTAGATGGAGAACTCTGCACATAAGAAAAATACAATCAAATGCTTAGAAGCCATTTGTTCTGTCCAGAGTTATGTTTATTGATTAGATTTGTCGACAAAGTTAATCTTGAATTTTATTTCCAAATTCCAGTGATCACTTACAGATGAATGCCAGACATTCGAAAGCAAATATTCCGAGGAAAGATCTATGTCTCTGATGGCGAACCTATGGCGCGCTTGCCACAGGTGGCACGCGGAGCCCTCTCTGCGGGCACACGAGCTGTTGCCCAGCTCAGCTGGCCGGCGGGAGGCGCATGTGTGTGCGCCTCCCACCGACCAGCTGATCTTTGGGTCTCTGGCATGGAGACAGGGAGACAGGGAGCATGTGGGAGATGCATATGCATGCGTGGGGCTCTTATGCGCATGTGCAGGGATCTCACGAACATGTGTGGGGGCGGGAGGCTTGCCAAGCACAAAACAAGCCATGGGGGATATGCGTACATGTGGGGGGGAGGTTGCGCGCGCATGCATGGGGGGAGTGGGGGGGTCACGCGCGCATGCGTGGGGCGGTATTGCATGGGTGTGGGCATGCGCATGTACACACACACCTCACGCTCCCCTCGCTTTTGGCATGCGATGGCAAAAAGTTTAGCCATCACTGATCTAGGTTCAAATCCATATCTGAGTACAGTGTGTATTTGATAATTTTGGATTTGACATTCTCTGTCTCGGCTCAATTCACCTGTTAGGATGGTTGTTGAAAGAATATTAGAGAAGAATTTCTTGCAAGCCCTCTTGAGCTTTGAAAGGAAAGTTCAGCTATAAATGCAGTAACTGTCGTGTCCCACTCCTCCGCTGACGGCCGGGTCAGGGAAATCCGAATCAGGCGTGCCTCTGCAGCTCTGCCAAAGTCCTAGCAAAGTCCTCAAGGCAGGCAGGAGACCAGAAAGTGACTTCAGCAAGATATGTTCGACTTTGCCTGACTCAGAGACTGCCAGAAAGCAGATCCTTTATATAGGCCATGGGGTGTGGCTCCATGACTCAGCACTTATCCAGGCCTGCCCCTCCCTTCCTTCTGACGCCGCCGCCTATCAATTCTTCTGAAGCGAGGGTCACTCCAGTCGGCAGCTGTTGGTAATTGGCCTCCCTCAGGCTCACATGCTGTGGGGGAGGGGGAGGGGTCTAGTTGCTCCGTTTGCCTGGGCATGGAGCCAGGGCTGGGGCCGGGAGGTGCTCCCTCCTCCGCAGCCTGTCTGGGCATGGAGCCAGGGCTGGGGCCGGGAGGTGCCCCCTCCTCCTCAGCCTGTCTGGGCATGGAGCCAGGGCTGGGGCCGGGAGGCATACTAGGACATTCCTCAGCGTTCGGAAGCAGATAAGAAGACCCCGGCTGCGGTGAGAGCGGGCAAGACACAACAGTAACAAATACATAAATAAAATCTATGTGTTTCTGATGTTCAAAGAGTGAAAGGTGAACTCTTAAGAAAATACCTAAGAAAACATGTAGGGTGTCTATCCATGGGTTTCTTTATAGGTCAATCAACACAACCATAGAATTAAGAATCAGGGTCCTGAACATGGATTTGGCCTGTTCTCTATTGCAGGCTGTAGTTTATCAGGTGGAGCTGCAACAATTTCTAAATCATCAGAGGCTGGATTATACAGAAATCAAAGGTGTCACTTGAAAATCTGTGACTCTTGTATGTCTAAAGTCCCATATTTGTCAGTTAATTTCTATGTAGTCACAAGAGAATGAAGTCCAATCCTCGTTCAGTGCTGTTGCCCTTTATCTAATTTTACCTAGATGCAAACCATGAGTTTGAGAAGTCTCTTGTGAATAGGTTTGAGCAATATATATATACATATATATATATTTGTTTTCTGAGGTTTATATATATATATTATATATATATATATATTAAAGCCAAATACCAGTCACTCATCACGAAACCTCCAGAATGGTAAAGCCTACGAACTTGAAATTTGCCATGTATGTTCCTCTTGGCTTCTAGGTGCTTGCTAAGAAAGGATTTTCCAAATGACCATTAGATCATTAGTATTTCATATGCAGTATTATATTCACATGCTCTGATGCTAAGGATTTAGACATTCTACTTCCCCTCCCCACCTGAAAAGAACTCTGTTCCAACTGCCAGTTGCCTTATATTAACACACTCTGATTCTACCCCTTCGCTAAACCGGGTGTGGGTGTGGCCAGCATGTGACTCATCCAGCCAGTGGGCTGGGACAGTCTACTCCCCTGCACCCTCTGTTCCAACTGCCAGTTGCCTTTTATTAACACGCCCTGATGCTACAGAGCAGTGATGGCGAACCTCTTAGAGACCGAGTGCCCAAACTGCAACGCCAAACCCACTTATTTATCACAAAGTGCCAACACGGCAATTTAAGCTGAATAACGAGGTTTTACTACCTAAAATAATGATAAAGAAGGCAGAGTTCAGCTAATTGTTCTAAGAAAAATGTGATAAATGCACTTTTATGCCCCTTCATTTTTTTTCTGCTTTTGAAATATTATGTTTGTCTTTCTCTTTCTTTCTCTCTCTTTCCCTCTCTCTCTTTCCCTCCCTCTTTCCCTCTCTCTTTCTTTCCCTCCCTCCCTCCCTCCCTCTCTCTTTCTCTCCCTCTCTTTCCCTCCCTCCCTCTCTCTTTTTCTTTCTCCCTCCCTCCCTCTCTCCCCCCTGTGGGAGAAACGCGATGGAGCTGGGCTGGGGCAACAACGCACGTGCCCACAAAGGGGGCTCTGAGTGCCACCTCTGGCACGTGTGCCATAGGTTCACCACTACTGCTACAGAGTTACACATTCTACATTAGGTTTCAGGCTTTAAGTGTCAATTTATCATGCCTGATCACATAGTTTCATAAGCGAAGCACGGGCGTCCAGCTAGTAAATCAATAATGTTGAATCTTCACTTGTGGAGCTGGTTGTTTGTGCCTGACAGAAATTAATAGGGCCATAAGAAAATACTCAGGCTACCAGCTACCCCCAGGGCTGCATCACACTTTTAGACCCCGCCCCCTGCTAATTGGCAAAGTCAACTGGAAAACCAGAAGAATGAGGGCTTGCCTCATCTCGAGGAGTGGGGTCGGTGGGTCAGATATTCCATAAGGTGGGTGCAGCAGCTGAGAAGGCCCTCCTCCTAGATCCCGCCAGCCGAACCTCCCTGACCAACAGAATGCGCAAATGCCCTCCCTGCTTGGTCTTGTGGAATGGGTTGATGTAACTGGGATGAGATGGTTCCTCAGGTATTCTGGTCCAACATCATGAAGGGCTTGAAAGGTGATAACCAACACCTGGAACTGGAAGCTGGACACAAACAGTATCCAGTGCAACTTAGGTAGCAGTTTTACATGCACCTCCCTAGCGGCATCCAAAACTGCTTGCACCACTGCTTTCTGCACCAGTTACAGCTTCCAGACACTCTTCAAGGGTAGCCCCATGTAGAGCACATTGTAGTAGTCCATCTAGGAGATGACTGGTCATTAGTGGGTCATTAGGATCCATTGGGCCACCTAATGAGAAGTAAGGACTCCCTGGAGAAGAGTCTAGTGCTGGGAACGATTGAGGGCAAAAGAAGAAGGGGATGGCAGAAAACGAGATAGCTGGATGGAATCACTGAAGCAGTCGGCGTGAGCTTAAATGGACTCCAGATCATGCTGGCTGAGGAATTCTGGGTGTTGAAGTCCACAAATCGTAAAGTTGCCAAGGTTGGAGACCCCTGCTCCAGAGGATGGTAGAGGACAGGAGGGCCTGGAGGAACATTGTCCGTGGGATTGCGATGGGTCAGACACAACTTTGCGACTAACAACAACAACAAAGGATCCAAGAAAGGGCTTAACTAGTACACAACCAAAAGTTGTGGGGAAAAAACCCAGGATGAGATACTCCTTGAGCAGGAATCATGAGTCCAGGAAGACCTCCTCAGTTATAGACCAGGTTTGCCTGGGGCAATGTTACCCTATCCAGAACCATAGAATTAAATCCCCAGATACAAATGATCCACAGCCACTCGGTTTTACCAGTTAAAATAGATTCAACTTAAGTTTAAAAATATATTAAATTAACTTTAGTTTTTGTCCTGGTTTCATCTCCAACACTCAAAGGCCAATGTGAAAGTAAGTTTTGCATCTTTGAGCTGAAATCCAACCTACATGGATCTTTCAATCCTAGGCAATATTTCTTTATGCTTCACTGTGGGTGATGTTTATTAGATGCTGGTTTAGGGAATTACAGGAAAAGATAGTAGGACGACAGCCAATTAATTTGCTTTCAAGCCCTTCGACCTGAAATAGATGATAAGGAAAGGTTAAAATGCAAACATTGCAAATAATATATGGAAATGAATTAGATGTTTGGCTGGAAATATCAAATACCTTCTCCTTCATTAACATAAATCCTCATTCCAACAGAGCAGCTTATTTTATCTCTTCTCAGAAATTCTTCAAGGCACGGTTTATTGACAGCTTGAAACCAATACGTGGAATTATCACGCTATAGATAACGCTTAGATCTTTCCTTGGGTAAGACAGCCTATAAATTTTGCCTGTTCCATAAAAGGGAAGCTGTTTGGTGGGGTTTAGGATTATAACATAGGGCAGAATTGGTGAACCTTTTCGGCACTGAGTGCTGAAACGAGCGCACGCATGCTGGAAACTGGAAGAGCAGCCGCCCGGAGTGCATGCACACTGGGAAAATGATCTTCCAGTTTCTGGCGCGCACATGCACACCGGCCACCTGGTGTTCTGGTTTCTGGTGCACATGCACGCACAAAGACCAGCCAGCCAGTATGCATTTGGGTGCCAGAATCTGGAAGATTAGCCGCCTAGTATGTATGTGCATGCCGAGGAAATGAACTTCCAGTTTCCGGCACATACATGCACAACAGCCATCTGGTCTTCCAGTTTCTGGCGTGCATGCACGTGCAAAGACCAGCCAGCTGGTGTTCTGTCCCCCTCCCCACTTCACAGAGAAGACGCAGAGACGCGTGTCCCACAGTCCTTTATATTTGCAACAGACTTGATTTTCGGTAGTGAAGGAAAGACTTGGCAGCTACAGTGCAAAGGCCTGCCAAGTTCTGAGTTCTTTATCTCTTATGGAGACAGAAGCCCACGTGTCCAAGATTCATTGCCAAGAGCTCACAGAAAGAAAGCCTTTGCACAGTCCAGGCCTGAAACTCCCAAACGACCGATCTGCAGTTCACACTTGGTAGCTTTTTGTCCATCACAAGGGCCGGATGGCAACTCCACCTGTTTTTATCGCCTGTGGGGTGTGGCTCAATGACCCAGCAATCTCTGGGCCTGCCACACCTCTTCCTTTGCTGCACACGCTTATCTTTTTGTCGCTGCCTCGGGTGATTCCAAGATTGATCTTCCATAGCTGGCACCTGAGGCATTGCCAGGGAGGAGGAGGGTCCGGGGGAGGGAGGCCTTGTCAGCTCCTCCTCCTGGCCTGCAGCTGGAACCTGGGGCGGTGCCAGAGAGGAGGGTCCTGGAGAGGAAGGCCTTGTCGACTCCTCCCCATCACTCTCAGAGTCATTCTCCTCCATGAGGACAGGTTTGGGGGCTGGAGTCACCACAGCTGGTGCACATGCATGCACCGGAAACTGGAAGAGCAGCTGCCCAGTGTGCATGTGTGCGCTGGGAAAATGATATTCTGGTTTCTGGCACACATGCATGCAAAGACCAGCTGGCTGGTCTACATGCGCATTCCAGAACCCGGAAAATCATCTTCCCAGCGTGCGCATGTGCACCGGGCGGCTGCTCTACCGGCTGCATGTGAAAACTAGCGCCGGAACCCAGAAGAGCAACGGGTGACAGCTCACGTGCCTGGAGAGATGGCTCTGCCTGCCACTTCCGGCATGCGTACCATAGGTTCACCATCACGGACATAGGGCAAGGCTGCTGGGTACCATAATCTGGAAAGCAGCAAAGACAAAGCCAGATAATATCATGAAGTGAACATCTAGTGAACACCGTAGCAAAGCTGGCTGGGGAATTCTGGGAGTTGAAGTCCTCCAGGCTTAAAGTTCCCAAGGTTGGAAACTCCTGGTCTAGACCTCTAAACCCTGAATCCCAACTCTGCCCAGCAGATATAGGCCGTCCCCAACTTACAACCGGAATTGAGCCCAAAATTTATGTTGCTAGGGGAGAAATTTGTTAAGTGAGTTTTGCTTCATGTTATGATTTTTCTTGCCACATTGGTTAAGCGAATCATTGCAGTTGTTAAGTTTGTAACACAGTTCTTAAGTGAATCCGGTTTCCCCATTGAGTTGGCTTGTCAGAAGTTCGCAAAAGGGGGACTCGTGACCTTGAGACACTGCAACAGTCCTAAATGTGAGTCAATTGTCGAGCATCCAAATGTAAATCAGGTGACCATGAGGATGCTGCGATGGCCTTAAGTTTGAAAAAATGATCATAAGTCGCTTTTTTCAGTGCTGTTGTAAGTTGAACAGTCATAAAATGAAGTCCTTGTAAGTCCTTGTATTGATCATGAAAATCCACACACCCCAAGGTTGACTCAGCCTTCCACCTTTCCGAGGTCGGTAAAATGAGGACCAAGATTGTTGGGGGCAATATGCTGACTCTATAAACCACATAGAGAGAGCTGGAAACAGTGGTGGGTTGCCCCTGGTTCGGACCGCTTCTTGCGAACCAGTAGTAAAACTGGGGGCGGCTCCACCCACCGATCCTGATGTCATTAGGAAGCTTCTGCACATGTGCAGAAGTGCATGCGTGCGCGTTCAAGTAAAGTGAGCTCATGTGCGTGGTCCCACTGCGAACCAGTAGTAATGGTAAGTAGAACCCATCCCTGTGTTGTGTCTGCACCGCCCGAGCCAGGCCTCCTGCCAGAAAGTGACTTGGAAAGTGAGGGGGAAGGGCCGTCAGGATTTATCTCGAGAGCACCAGTTTCCCTGGCTCAGCTCCAGGAGCCAGAGGCAGACCAGGTGGAGGAGATAACGAGGCCTCCGTCCCCTGACACTTCCCCCCCCAGGCCATGCCTCCAGACCCAGCTGATGGCAATCAGGCCTGGCTGGACCCTAGATTTTGTAGGCAGGAGAGGCGGGAACAACAGAAGCAGGGGTGGGGCAGGCCTAGGAAGTGCTGAGTCATGGAGCCACACCCCACATGATATAAAAGGCAGCGAGAGCTGCTGTGTCTCTTTGTAACAGGCAAATCCACTGATTAAGAGCTGAAGTTTGTTTCTGAGTGACTCACCAGCGTCGAGGGAGATAACAGAGAAACTTGGCAGACATTCGCTAGTTTGCTGCCAGAGCTGATAGTGCCGGCTAATTTAGCCATCGCTCAGACGGAGGCGAGGGGGGACAGAACACCCTGTTCCGGTCCCACTGGAACCTGTGTGTTGCTCCCAGTTCACTCCAGTTCGGGTGAACCGAGAGTGGCAGCGGCAGGAGGCTCCACCCACCCTCCCAGACATCATCAAAAATGCTCTGCACATGAGAAGAAGCGCAGTGCACTCGTGCGCTACTGATAGCAAACTGGTAGCCCCGGGATTTGAATCCCACTACTGGCTTTAAAGCACTGTAAAGCAGTATATAAGTCTAAGACTCTTAAGTGCTATTGCCATTGCTATCTCTCATGTTTCTCTCTGCCTGTCAAATAGATGATAAAAAAATTATATTAAATTACACTTCCATTTTTCTGTGTAATTATTAGAGCTAAGGATATGCTCACATTATACCTACAGATAAGCAAAACTGAAGATATGTTTGTTTTCTTCACAGTACAACATCAAAGGAGTTCTGAGGTGCACCAATCAATATAGAAACATTGGAAAACATTTTTGAGAATGTTTTTCCCCCAGTAGCTATTAATTTTGCTTTTTTGTAACAAGTGCCCAAGGAGTTGCACTTATGCAGCCCACTGGCACTTTAAAATAAATCAGATTTTTTTTCATCAGGGCTTATTCAGTGTAGGCAGGCAAATTTTGAGCCAGTGAAAACATACACTTTCTTATTATGTAAAGAGCTGGACATCTTAAAAGCATATTTATTATGCTTCTGAATGTTGATTAACTTTTTAGAGCTAAGTTTGACAATCCATCCAGCACATTCTAATTTTAATCATACAGCATGTTTTGCTTTTAATATATTTAAATGTTAACAATTATTGTTCCACCTTCCCACCAAAGGTGTTCCCTATTTTTTCTACTTGCATTTTTTACGTGCTTTCAAACTGCTAGGTTGGCAGAAGCTGGGACAAGTTAACGGGAGCTCACCCCGTTATGCAGCATTAGGGATTCGAACTGCTGAAGTGCCGACTTTTTGATCGACAAGCTCAGCGTCTTAGCCACTGAGCCACCCTTATAATCCTGTTTTAGGCAAATGTAAATATCATTTAAATATTTAAATGAAAACAACTGGGTGTTTGTCTTGTTCTTCCTTTTTTGTAAGTTGAAACAGAAAGATTTGTGTTTTAATAAAGTGTGATCTTTATTACAGCTCCATCTCTCACATCCAGGGCTAAAAGTTTTCTGCATTCTCCTCTGAATGCTACAAGCTGCCCAGAATCGCTTGGAAACGGGATGAGTTGTGGCAAATAAATTTAATAAATACGCTCGACATTTTTAATCAGGCTTCAAGAATAATGCTATCTCATATGTAGAGTAGCTGACTGTGATCATGTGGGGCATGGAGACCCCTAGTGGAGACTGCAAAAAATTGCAATCGCATATTGCTTCAATTTTGCAATAGGATCAAGAGGATGTGGTGGCTCAATGGCTAAGATGCTGAGCTTGTCGATCTAAAGGTCCGCAATTTAGCGGTTCAAATCCCTAGTGCCACGTAATGGGGTGAGCTCCCATTACTTGTCCTAGCTTCTGCCAACTTAGCAGTTCGAAAGCACATAAAAAATGCAAGTAAGAACTGTCGGGGAGAAATTGAATTGAATTGAATATTCTTTATTGGCCAAGTATGATTGGGCACCCAAGGAATTTGTCTCTGGCGGAGCAGCTCTCAGTGTACATCTAAACAACAAAGATACCATAGATACCAATAGGTTATCTAGATACCAATAGGAGAAGGTAATAGGAAAGATGAAAAGGATAATAGCAATACAGCCCTACTACATGGGTAAATGTCCTTAGGGAAACCCAATGTTGTAGGAATTACCTGTTTAGCAGAGTGCTGGCATGGGAAGAAAAACTGTGTCTGGTTGTTTTGGCATGCAATGCAGGGGTGTCAAACTCAAGGCCCGGTGGCTGGATCCGGCCCGCGGGGCCACCCTGGAAACAGCGAAGGACCGCCCCGCGGCGTCTCTGCCAACAAAAATGGAGGCATGCGCAGCCCACCCAAGCTCTGTTTTCACTGGCAGAGGGCTGCAGGAGGTCGTCGCAGCTGAAAACAGGAGCCCATTTTTGCTGGCAGAGTGCTCAGACCACCACAGGCGCCCCCGACATGAGTGACGTCAAGCTGGCCACACGCACCCTGGCCACGCCCACCCCAGCCCCGAGGTCAAACACAATCCTGACGCGGCCGTTAATGAAATTGAGTTTGACACCCCTGCCCTATAGCAACACCCTGAGTTTATGTCCAGGATGTGAGGGGTCTGTAGCAAGAGTGAAATCCAGCAGATCCTGACAGGTTCTGGAGAACCGGTAGCGGAAATTTTGAGTAGTTCGGTGAACCAGCAAATACCACCTCTGGCTGGCCCCAGAGTGGAGTGGGAATGGAGATTTTGCAATATCCTTCCCCCAAGAGTGGGGTGGGAATGGAGATTTTGCAATATCCTTCCCCCAAGAGTGGGGTGGGAATGGAGATTTTGCAGTATCCTTCCCCTGCCACGCCCACCAAGCCACACGACGCCCACCAAGCCATGCCCACAGAACCATTAGTAAAAAAAAAATGGATTTCATACCTGGTCTGTAGGTATTTTCTCAGCCTTCTGAAGGAATGAAGTGAGACTCCAGATATTTCTGCTGAATAAGAAGCTTCCAGTATAGGCGGCAAATTGAGAAATGATTACTATCTAGATTGGGTAATACTCTGAAATTTTCCACAAAGGGTGACAGGTTCATAGTAATTAACATGTAATCAACACTACTTGTTCTATTGGCAATGATAGTCAGCAACAAAGCTGACTATCTTGATTGCAATCTTGATTGCAGAAGATCAAGATTACTATCTTGATTCAATCTTGATTGCAGAAAATATGACTTCAGTAACAGAGTTGTTAATGCTTGGAATACACTACCTGACTCTGTGGTCTCCTCTCCAACTCCTAAATGCTTTAACCAAAAACTGTCTACCATTGACCTCACCCCATTCCTAAAAGGACTATAAGGGGCGTGCATAAGTGCACAAAAGTGCCTACCGTTCCTGTCCTATTGTTTCCTTTCAATATATGTTCCTGTATATAATGTTATGACAAAATAAATTTTTTTTTAAAAAAGCTATCCTTTCTTGAATCAGAAGCTAACTCTGTCTATTGCAACTCTGATTCTTCTGCAAAAGGTTGAAATCACTGTTGATTTTTCTGAATTCACTTTTGCAAAGTTAAGTCCTTTATTTTTCTCCTATCACATAGAATAGAATAGAATAGAATAGAATAGAATAGAATAGAATAGAATAGAATAGAATAGAATAGAATAGAATAGAATAGAATAGAATAGAAGAATAGATTTTTTATTGGCCAAGTGTGATTGGACACACAAGGAATTTGTCTTGGTGCATATGCTCTCAGTGCATATATATATATGCTTTCAGCGTATATACATCAAGGATATGTATAATCCTCTGTAGGCCATGATGCATTGTCCCTATTGCCACTTGCTCCAATTAAAAGAATACTTTTCAAAAAAAGTTTTGGAGGATAGTAAGTTAGCACCATCTACGGTTATTGATCAATCATCTTACCGTTTTCATTCTATGTATTTATATGTTTATGTTATATGTATTATTTTATAGTGTTGGCTGACAAGAATTTATAGCTGATGTACAAAAGGTGTAAGTGCAAATAAATAAATTAGAGACATTTTATGGATTTTTTTCCCAACGGTGTTCTGGATGATTCTATTCTGTTAAACTCGGAATTCAACCTATTTTAGAGGGACTCATGGCATTTACTGTTTTTACTCATTATTATTGTCTTAAATGAAAACCAAATTTAAAAATTTTTTTAAACCCACCACTGACGTGCACCATTCTAATACACGAGTATTAGATGGATAATGTGTAAAGTCCATCAAGGAACAAAGCTTTAGGTCTTTTAAAAAATATCTTACTAACGTGGGATTCAGCAATTCTTAAATAAGGCAAAACCTTGACAGCTGGAGTCAGACCAGGATGTAAGTATATAATTAGGATGTTCTGCTTATTGTTCCAGGGTGGCCATTTGATACTTTTATGTGTAAGATGAGTGGGTTGGTCCAAGGCATGTCCGTCTCAGCTTCCGTGTTCACTCTTGTGGCCATTGCTGTAGAGAGGTAAGCTTGCCTCACTAATTTTCTATTCTTTCCCTTCCGTCTGAAAATGAAACTACAAAGTCACCTGACATTCTACTGATCTGAGATTTGTTCTCTTAGTTAACCTTTCTCTTCAAGCTTCTGTTCTCCCAACTTGCTCCAAAAAAATCCTCTCTTTGCTGCCTGAAACAGAGAACAGAAGAGTCTCTTAATTCCAAAAAGCTGGGTTAATGCTTTAAAAAAAAAATGACTACCCAATATTAAGTATTATTTATGCATTTCTTTTTATAACTATACTTTCTATTAAAGTGAACTCTGGATCCTAACCCTTATGAACCTCTCTTTATTGATGACTTATGTATGGGTTTGTGTGTGCGTGTATGTATACACACACACACCAGTGGTGGGCTTCAAATTTTTTTACTACTGGTTCTGTGCGTGTGGCTTGGCGGGTGTGGCAGGTGAAGGATACTGCAAAATCCCCATTTCCTCCCAGTCAGCTGGGACTTGGGAGGCAGAGTATAGATGGGGGTGGGGCCAGTCAGAATTTTTACTACTGGTTCTCCAAATTACTCAAAATTTCTGCTACTGGTTCTCCAGAACTGGTCAGAACCTGCTGAAACCCACCTCTGACACACACACACACACACACACACACACACACACACACACACACGTCATCAATAAAGAGAGGTTCATTAGGGCTAGGATCCTGTGTGTTTGTGTGTGTGTGTGTGTGTGTGTGTATGTATACACACACACACCAGTGGTGGGCTTCAAAATTTTTTATTACTGGTTCTGTGGGTGTGGCTTGGCGGGTGTGGCAGGGGAAGGTTACTGCAAAATCCCCATTTCCTCTCAATCAGCTGGGACGAGAGGCAGAAAATAGATGGGGCTGGGGCCAGTCAGAATTTTTACTACTGGTTCTCCAAATGACTCAAAATTTCTGCTACTGGTTCTTCAGAACTGGTCAGAACCTGCTGAAACCCACCTCTGACACACACACACACACACACACACACACACACACACACACACACGTCATCAATAAAGAGAGGTTCATTAGGGCTAGGATCCTGTGTGTTTGTGTGTGTGTGTGTGTGTGTGTATGTATACACACACACACCAGTGGTGGGCTTCAAATTTTTTTACTACTGGTTCTGTGCGTGTGGCTTGGCGGGTGTGGCAGGTGAAGGATACTGCAAAATCCCCATTTCCTCCCAGTCAGCTGGGACTTGGGAGGCAGAGTATAGATGGGGGTGGGGCCAGTCAGAATTTTTACTACTGGTTCTCCAAATTACTCAAAATTTCTGCTACTGGTTCTCCAGAACTGGTCAGAACCTGCTGAAACCCACCTCTGACACACACACACACACACACACACACACACACACACGTCATCAATAAAGAGAGGTTCATTAGGGCTAGGATCCTGTGTGTTTGTGTGTGTGTGTGTGTGTGTGTGCGTGTGTGTATGTATGCTGCCCCAGCCTGTGTTTGTACCTACTTACAATCTCTTCTCTCTACCATGTTGGAAAAACCAGCATGGGTCGTCACAACACAAAAGACTAGGACCACACCCACATAGGATGCTACGAAACAGCTGACCAATCTACAAATAATCTACCTTGATGAACGTATCTTTTCTTTTATGTACACTGAGAGCATATGCACCAAGACAAATTCCTTGTGTGTCCAATCACATTTGGCCAATAAAATTCTATTCTATTCTATTCTATTCTATTCTATTCTATTCTATTCTATTCTATTCTATTCTATTCTATTCTATTCTATTCTAAAACACCCATTCCATCTACCAATCAAGATGCAACCACACAGCCAACCAACCCGCTCACAGCAACACTCCCCACTCCCCACCAGTATTTATAGAGAGACGGCAGCTCCGACCACACTTTGCTCGCACAAACATGAAGCTGAAAGCACCAGCCTGAAGATGATGAGTGAGACCTCGTCGAAACGTCGGCAAGATACTCTCAACCTTACACGGCAAAAGACCCGAATATGCCAAGAGCTACATATATATATATATATATATATATATATATATATATATATATATATATATATATATATATATATATATATATATATATATATATATATATATATATATATATATATATATATATATATATATATTTGTTTTCTGAGGTTTTCACGGGTGTTTGTATATAGGTCTTGGTTGTTCGGTTTTCTCCGTGTAAAATTGGAAGTGTCTTGGCGGCGTTTCGACAAGTCTCTTCGTCATCTTCAGGCTTCAACTCGTGCTTCTGGGAGCAATGTGTGATCGCAGCTGTTTCTTCCTTTTAACTGCTAGTGGGGGTTTGAACTGATTGGGTGGGAGCTTGGCTGTGCTCTGATTGGATGGGGTTTTTTCTGTGCTCTGATTGGCTGGGGGTGTGTCCTGTGTTGGTGGGGGCTTGGTTGTGCTCAGTCTAGTCTGTGCTGCAGGGGGATTTGAGCTGGTGAGCTGCATAGCTGTTGTTTGGCTTTGTGGTCGTGCTACATCTTCATAGTGGGTGTCAGTCTGCTGCATGAATGGATTGGAGGGCGGGTTTCCAAATGGCTGGTAATCCAAACCCGCCCTTATTGACAAACGAGTCCTTAACACAAGGAATGACACCAGACCCACACTCACGAGGTCCATACAGGATGTCACCACCGCACATCCACCCAGAAAGCAGACCCAAACCCACACTGATCATGAAGCACGACCAAGGACCAGAAGCCAGACTGCAGCTGCAACATTAGCCATTTCAAACCCCTCCAATCCATACATGCAGCAGACTGACACCCACTATGAAGATGTAGCACGACCACAAAGCCAAACAAAAGCTATGTAGCTCACCAGCTCAAATTCCCCTGCAACACAGACTAAACTGAGCACAACCAAGCCCCCACCCAAACAGGACACACCCGCAGCCAATCAGAGCACAACCAAGCTCCCACCCAATCAGTTCAAACCCCCACTAGCAGTTAAAAGGAAGAAACAGCTGCGATCACACATTGCTCCCAGAAGCACGAAGCTGAAGCCTGAAGATGACGAATGAGACTTCGTCGTAACGTCGCCAAGACACTTCCAATTTTACACGGGAGAAAACCCGAACAACCAAAGACCTACATACAAACACCCGTGAAAACCTCAGAAAACATATATATATATATATATATATATATATATGTGTGTGTGTGTGTGTGTGTGTGTGTGTTTTCTGAGGTTTTCACGGGTGTTTGTATATAGGTCTTTGGTTGTTCGGGTTTTCTCCCATGTAAAATTGGAAGTGTCTTGGCGACGTTTCGACGAAGTCTCATTCGTCATCTTCAGGCTTCAGCTTCAGGTTTGGGAGCAATGTGTGATCGCAGCTGTTTCTTCCTTTTAACTGCTAGTGGGGGTTTGAACTGATTGGGTGGGAGCTTGGCTGTGCTCTGATTGGATGGGGGGGGTTTGTGCTCTGATTGGCTGGGGGTGTGTCCTGTGTTGGTGGGGGCTTGTTTGTGCTCAGTTTAGTCAGTGTTGCAGGGGGATTTGAGCTGGTGAGCTGCATAGCTGTTGTTTGGCTTTGTGGTCGTGCTACATCTTCATAGTGGGTGTCGGTCTGCTGCATGTATGGATTGGAGGGGTTTGAAATGGCTAATGTTGCAGCTGCGGTCTGGCTTCTGGTCCTTGGTCGTGCTTCATGATCAGTGTGGGTTTGGGTCTGCTTTCTGGGTGGATGTGCGGTGGTGACATCCTGTGAGGACCTCGTGAGTGTGGGTCTGGTGTCATTCCTCGTGTTAGGGACTCGTTTGTCAATAAGGGCGGGTTTCCAAATGGCTGGTAGGCGGGAGGTGTCATCTCGTTTGTTCATGCTGTGTGGGCGTTTTTCTATCTCAATGGCTTCTCTGATTATTCTGTTGTTAAAGTGTTCAGTTTTGGCGATAGTTCTGGTCTTTTAAAGTCAATATCATGTCCTGTGACTTTAAAGTGTTGGACCAGGGAAGAAGTTGGTTCCTCTTTTGAATGAGTTCTTGTGTTCTTCAATCGTGCACTTATTCTTCTGTTGGTTTGTCCAATGTATGTGGTGGGGCAGGCGGTGCATGGGATTTCATATACTCCTTGATTTTCTAACTCAATTTTGTCTTTGGGGTTTCTTAGGATGGTGGATATTTTTCTGTTTGTGCAGAATGCTGTCTTGATGTTGTGTTTGTGGAGGATCTTGCTGATTCTGTCTGTGGTGCCTTTTATATATGGGAGGAGGGCTGTGCCGTTTTCTTGTTCTCTGTCTTGGATTTTAGTGGGGGGTTCTTTTTGGATTAGCTTGGTAATCTTATTTCTTTGGAATCCATTGGATGTTAGTACGTTAGTGAGAGTGTCTAGTTCGGGTTTTAGGTGTTGTTCATCAGCTAAGCATTTTGTTCTGGAGATGAGTGTCTTGGCTACGGAGTTGATCTGTGCTGGGTGGTGGTGTGAGAGTGCGTGCAGATAGCGGTTTGTGTGTGTTTTCTTCTGGTAGATGGTGTGTCCTAGTGAGCCATTGGGTTTCTGTAGACTAAGACATCCAGGAAGGGAAGTTGGTTATTAACTTCTGTTTCCATGGTGAACTGTATTTTGGGGTGTAGGCTATTGAGGTGTGTGAGGAAGTTGTCAAGTTTTTCTTTCCCGTGTGGCCAGATTATGAAGGTGTCGTCTACATATCTGAGCCAGAGTTTGGGTTTGTGATCAGATTTTTCTAGTGCTTGGGTTTCAAAGTGTTCCATGTAGAGATTGGCAATGACAGGTGAGAGGGGTGATCCCATGGGTGCTCCTTCTACTTGTTTGTATTTTTGTCCATTATAGATGAAGTATGTGTTGGATAGGCAGTGGTTGGTCAGATCTAGGATGTGCTTGGGGGGGTTATATTTGTTTTGGATAGCTGTCAAGGCTTCTTTGATTGGCACTTGGGTGAAGAGGGATATGACATCAAAGCTCACGAGTAGGTCGCTGGGCTGTAAGTTTTGTTTCTTTATGATCTCTATGAACTGGAATGAGTTTTTTACGTGTGAGGTGATGGATTCTGCATAGGGCTGTAGTTGTTTGGCAAGAAATTTGGCTAGGTTTTGTAGAGGTGAGCCTATGGAGCTGACTATGGGTCTGAGTGGGGTTCCTTCTTTGTGTATCTTGGGGAGGCCATAGAGCTTAGGGCATCTGGATGATTTCTCTCTGGGAATGATTCTTTGTTGGATTTCTTCGCTGATGGGGGAGGCTTTTATTTTGGATCTAGTGGTTTTTCTAGGTAGGTGGTGGGGTCTGTGTTTAGGGGCTTGTATGCAGGGTCTTGGAGTAGGTTGGTTAATTTGGTTTGGTAGTCAGATGTGTTCATAACCACCGTGGCGTTGCCCTTGTCTGCTGGTAGGATTATTATGCTGGTATCTTTTTTCAGGTTAAGTAGTGCTGTCTGTTCCTCTTTGGGTAAGTTGCTTTTGGGTGGCTTGCTGCAGAGGATGTTGGAGATCTCGAGTCTGATTTTGTTAGCGTCATCGGGGTTGATTTTGGTCAGGCTGGTTTCAACTCCATATAATGGTTTCGTGGGGATGTATTTGGGAGTGACTGCAAAGTTGAATCCTGTGGAAAGGACATCGGTTTCAGCTTTGGTGAGGATCCTATCTGAGATGTTATGCACTGTTTGTTTCATGTGTTGCTGTGAGAGTGGAGGGGTTTGTTTCTGGCGTTCTTGTAGTCTTCGGAGTTTGTTGGTGTGCCTGTCTGTCTTGAGGGTGGTCTGTGTTTGGCTCTCAGGCGGCAAGTTGTTTGGATTTGTCCCAAAGTGCAGGGTGCATCTTGTTGCTGAGTTTGAGGTGAAGTGTGAGGAGATCTTTGTTGATTTGATCTAGGAGGAATCTTTTTGTGTGAAGTTCATTTCTGATTAAGGCCAATTCTGTTCTTTTTAGGATGCGTTTGGTGGCTGCAGAGTTGGAGTGGAATTTCAATTGGAAGCATTTGGGGATTAAATTTTGATCGCGGCAGTTTCGTAGAAATGCGAGGTCACATAAAATGGAAGCTCTTTGGAGTTCTAGTTTTCATAGGTCCTGGTCAGATGGTGGATTTCCTCCCGTAGAGTTGCAATATTTGTTTTCTGAGGTTTTCACGGTGTTTGTATATAGGTCTTTGGTTGTTCGGGTTTTCTCCCGTGTAAAATTGGAAGTGTCTTGGCGACGTTTCGACGAAGTCTCATTCGTCATCTTCAGGCTTCAGCTTCGTGCTTCTGGGAGCAATGTGTGATCGCAGCTGTTTCTTCCTTTTAACTGCTAGTGGGGGTTTGAACTGATTGGGTGGGAGCTTGGCTGTGCTCTGATTGGATGGGGTTTTTTCTGTGCTCTGATTGGCTGGGGGTGTGTCCTGTGTTGGTGGGGGCTTGGTTGTGCTCAGTCTAGTCTGTGTTGCAGGGGGATTTGAGCTGGTGAGCTGCATAGCTGTTGTTTGGCTTTGTGGTCGTGCTACATCTTCATAGTGGGTGTCGGTCTGCTGCATGTATGGATTGGAGGGGTTTGAAATGGCTAATGTTGCACAACCCCCCCCATCCAATCAGAGCACAGCCAAGCTCCCACCCAATCAGTTCAAACCCCCACTAGCAGTTAAAAGGAAGAAACAGCTGCGATCACACATTGCTCCCAGAAGCACGAAGCTGAAGCCTGAAGATGACGAATGAGACTTCGTCGAAACGTCGCCAAGACACTTCCAATTTTACACGGGAGAAAACCCGAACAACCAAAGACCTATATATATATATATATATATATATATATATATATATATATATATATATATATATATATATATATATAATTTCTATCCTGAATTAATGTTAATATATAGGATGAACCTCCTAGGTCCATGATGGCGAACCTAATGGCAGGCATGCCAGAGGTGGCACGCAAAGCACTCTCTCTGGGCACGTGCAGCATCGCCAGCTGCTTTACTGGTTTCCAATGTGCACATGCACACCAGCCAGCTGGTCTTCACGGACGTCGGAGTGCCAAAAACAGCCTGAAAAATGGCCCCAAAACAAGACTGTTTTGCAGGCCATTTTCGAGCTGTTTTGCAGGCCAAAAACAGCCCAAAAAATAGCCTGAAAACGGCCCCCAAAATGGCCAAAAAACAGGTATGTGTGTGCTGGCCAGCTGGTCTTCAAGTTTCCAGAGCTCCAGCACGTTTGTTGAAAAGGTTCGCCATCGCTGTCCTAGGGGGTGGGATGTTGCTTAACAATATATAAGTTTAAAATCAGGAAGATATTGTCAGCATCTTTTCTGACAAATGTTATTAATGTTTTATATTGGGATTATCGAATCACAGCAATTCCTGCAAAGTAGGCTGGGCTGAGTAATAAAAATTGACGGTAGAAGACGACTCTGAGCCAGTGGTGAAATCCAAATTTTTTTACTACTGATTCTGTGGGCATGGCTTGGTGGGCGTGGCTTGGTTGGTATAGGAGGGGAAGGATATTGCAAAATCTCCATTCCCTCCCCGCTCCTGGGGGAAGGATACTGCAAAATCCCCATTCCCTCCCCACTCCTGGGGGAAGGATATTTGCAAAATCCCCATTCCCTCCCCACTCCTGGGGGAAGGATACTGCAAAATCTCTATTCCCACCCCACTCCGGGGCCAGCCAGAGGTGGCATTTGCCGGTTCTCTAAACTACTCAAAATTTGCACTACCAGTTCTCCAGAACCTGTCAGAACCTGCTGGATTTCACCCCTGCTCTGAGCCCAGGTCTCTCTAAATCTTTTGGTGTTCCCCCACCCCCCTTTCCTTAATACACTATTCTTTGAGGATGAGAGTTTGTTATCAAGTTGTAATAAATATTCTTTTTTAATAATGTTTGTTGATTGCATGTTATAATTAACACACCCGGCAGAGATCTAAAGATTCCCAATAGATGAGAAAATACTTCCCAATAGATGGTTGAGTAGATATTACAGCAGGGGTGTTATTCAGCAGGTTCTGGAGAACCGGTAGAGGAAATTTTGAGTAGTTCAGAAAACTGGCAAATACCACCACTGGCTGGCACCAGAATGGGGTGGGAATGGAGATTTTGCAGTATCCTTCCCCTGCCACGCGCACCAAGCCACGCCCACCAAGCTACATCCACCAAGCTACACCACGCTCACCAAGCCATGCCCACAGAACCAGTAGTAAAAAAAAATTCAAATTCCACCACTCTATTACACCAAACCGCAAAAGAAATCTTGTTTCAAAGAGCAGTTCCAATACCTGAGCAGACCGGTTTTGCTTTTTCTTCCAGGTTCCGCTGCATTGTGTATCCTTTCAGACAAAAACTAACTCTACAGGCAGCTCTGATCATCATCGTCGTCATTTGGGTCTTAGCCTTCATCATCATGTGTCCCTCCGCGGTTACCTTGACCGTCACTCAAGATGAAAACCATTTCATGCGGGACGCTTATAATAATTCCTACCCTTTTTACTCCTGCTGGGAGGCCTGGCCAGACCCCAAAATGCGCAAGATCTATACCACTGTCCTCTTCTCACACATTTATCTTGGCCCTCTCATCGCAATGGTGATCATGTATGCTCGGATCGCCTTCAAGCTCTTCAAGTCCTCCGTACCTATAAGAGGTTCCCAGTCAGAGGACAGCGAGGGAAGAAGGATCTCGAAGAGGAAAATAAAAGTGATCAATATGCTGATTATTGTGGCATTGTTCTTCAGTCTTTCTTGGCTGCCCCTTTGGACTTTAATGCTGCTGACCGATTACGGGAACCTGAATTACCATCAGCTCAGCCTCATCACGGTTTATTTTTTCCCGTTTGCCCACTGGCTGGCTTTCTTTAACAGTAGCATCAATCCAATCGTCTACGGGTACTTCAATGAAAACTTCCGGAAAGGATTCCAAGCGGCCTTCAAAATCCACTTGTGCTCGGCAGAAAAGGAACGCCAAGTAACCTATTCTGATCGCAACCACAGCAGGCTTCTTTTTAGAGCGCGCAATCGGATATTCGTCGAAGTTCAAGGCTCCGGTTCGGTGCAGCCCTCCGATTCTGGAGAAAGCAGTGTTTTGAAAGCGGGACTGTTTCTTGCCAAAAATGGCCAGGCAGCTCACCGCGGGCTGAAGGTGGAGGATTTGGACAGTAAAAGTTGCTCTCCCAAAACCGTTAGCATCCCTGCTTGGGACATCTGAGGACATTTCAGCCTTCTTTGAAATGATGAGTTGACTTTACTAGATGCGAGATATTTTCAGAATACAGAGGTACCTGTGTACCAGGGGTGAAATGTAAAATTTGTTACTACTGGTTCTGTGGGCGTGGCTTGGTGGGGGTGGGGGTAATGTGACTGTGTGGGCATGGCCAACTTTTTTTTTTAACTTTTAAAAGCATTTTTTCTACAACCTCTTCGGCCGAAGACGTTGTAGAAAAAAATGCTTTTAAAAGCCTCTGACGATCCCAGCTGAGCCACGCGACCATCAGAGCCTTTTTTTTTTTACTTTTAAAAGCATTCTTTCGGCCGAAGAAAAAATGCTTTAAAAGTAAAAAAAAAAAAACCTCTGACGATCGCGCGGCTCAGCTGGGTAAGTGGGGGGTGGGCAGGGATTTTTGCTACCAGTTCTCCGAACCACCATCTGCCATCGCTACCAGATCGGACAATCCGGTCTGAACCGGGAGCATTTCACCCCTGCTTTGTACTCATCTTTAATTGGTTCTGAGAGGCGCAATGAGTACCAAAAATGATGAGTACCAAACAAATTTTTCGCATAAGGAATAATACAGTATGTCACAAGGCACCTAACGCCAACATGTTCTAGCTTGTGTGTTGTGTGCCAAACAAATGATGAGTATCGGGAAAAAATGTGGGGGGGGGGTTTCATAATACATTGAGTACCAAATTGGATGAGTTTCAGAGCAGTTGAGTACTGAGATACCACTGTATGTTCATAGTCGTTTCAGAAACATGGTGTAAGCAAACTATGACGATCAAATGCTTTACCATTAATGTGAGGTGTGGGAGATGATCTCATCTTCAAATATGGGAGAGATGAATGCTTCTAATGTGTTTCAGTCTGCCATAGCATCTTTCCCATTCCCTGCCTCTGTTTAAAGGAAAATCTGGTGTAGTGGGAGGAGGGTTATGTATGGTGGGTATACATTGATAATGCAAATACCTCATCCAATGGATTCCACTGGCTGTGCTACTTCAATGCAAATAATAAACTTTGCATCATACTCATAAAGAGACGTAAGTCGTTTAGTTGTTGCTCAAAATGCGCTCCACAATAATTCCACAATTTTTTCTGAGACTACACCAGGGGTTTAGTGATTAAGGCAACGAGGCTAGAAACCAGGGGGCTACGAGTTCTAGTGCCTAGGCACAAAGTCAGCCGGGTCACCTTGGGCCGTTCACTCTTTGTCAGCCCTAGGAAGAAGGCAATGGCAAGCCACCTCTGGAACCTTGCCAAGAAAACGGCACGTAGTAGTCCAGGCAACAACTGAAAGGTATCACAACAACAACAGTACAACGGATGCTTCTTGATTAGGGGTTCCCAACTCCCAGGCTGTGGCCCATTTGGAACCAGGCTGTGTAAGCAGTTGAGTGCACAATTGCATGAATGGCGGGAAAGTGCATGCAAACGCAAAACTCCCTTTGTGCGAATGGCGTGCATGTGCGCCCCGCCTCCTCCACCACCACTGGCCCTCAAAGCCAGAAAGTTTGGGGACCGCTGTTCTAAATGATAGCTTCATATTATGCAATTGTACAACTTGGCTCATGGAATCCCACTCTGGGAATGAAATGAGGCCCTGGTAAACAAAGGAATTCTAAAGCTCGGGGACTGATGATCCTACAGAAAATCTGCTATGCAATAGCTAAGAATTGACACTAATTTGATGATGCATAATCAGTCCATCTCAAAATAGCCTGGAAGACACTAAGGTTTGGCACAGCTGCTGGTAGAAGACCCTGAATAAGACAAGTCAGTGATCTGAATAGGCAGATAACAGGATTCCTTTGTTTCACTTTGACTTTATTCTTCAGTCTCTGTTTAAGAGATATTTTGGGAATGTTAAGCTTAACGATTACACAGGGGTGAAATCCAGCAGGTTCTGGAGAGCCGGTAGAGGAAATTTTGAGTAGTTCAGAGAACTGGTACATACCACCTCCGGCTGGCCCCAGAGTAGGGTGGGAATGGAGATTTTGCAATATCCTTCCCTCTGGAGTGGGGTGGGAATGGAGATTTTGCAGTATCCTTCTCCTGCCACGTCCACCAAGCCATGACACACCCACCAAGCCATGCCCACAGAACCAGTAGTAAAAAAAAAATAGATTTCACCACTGCATATACCCATGATGGCAAATCTATGGCACACAGAGCTCTCTCTGCTGGCCCGCGCACCATCGCCCCAGATCAGATCTCCGTGGTTTTTCTTTCCTGAGCTTCTATTTCCCTGCAAATGACGAAACAAAAACTCATGAAAGAAAAAGATCTTACTGCTTGCTGCGCTACCGGTGTTGGGATGCCCTGCCTCCCGCCGGCCAGCTGGTCTTTGAGTCTCTCCTGCGGGTCTCTATTGTGCATGCACGCATGTCTATGCATGTGCATGTCCACGCATGTCTGTGTATACACATGTCTGTGCATGCACATATCCATTCATGTGCGTACACGTTTTGTACACACAGATTTTCGTGCACACGCTCACACCTCTCAGTTTGAGCACTCGGTGTCTAAAAGTTTTGCCATCACTGCCATATACAGTAGTGGCCAAAATTGTGGAAATCTTTTGAAAAAGTGTATTTTTGAGGTTTGATGGCTAATAACATCTTTTTTTTTTTTTTGGGACATTCACAATAATTATATTCCACTACTGCAATGGCCTGGGAATAGCCCAGACCTTAACCCAATTGCAAATCTATGGAGCTGACTAAAGAAACTTGTCAGTCAGAAGCGACCCAGCAATAAAACCCAGTTCATAGAAGCAACCTTTCAATCTTGGTTTCACATTATAACAGCTGCAGAACTAAAATACTTGGTTCATTTCATGGGAAGACGTAAGGCCGTCATTCATGCTAAAGTTTACCCAACTAAGTATCAACTAATGTGATAATTTTTGTATATCTCATTTTTTCTACGTGTTTCACTTTTCTTCTTTATACTGTAACTGTTATTCTAATAACAAATCCATCATAAAAGTTATTGCATTACATTCTTGATTAAATTATCTTTCCACTGATATATAATTTTATGGTACTACTACTCCCCCAAAAAGGTGGTGTAATTAGCTAGTTTTAAAAAATACACTTTTATCAAAAGTTTTCCACAATTTTGGCTACTACTGTATATGGCACTTACACAGGTCTCCTTGGCTCTACTACAGTTTAACCACCACAACATACTAACTTTCTAGATCAATTGTTGGATTGCGACTTGCAAAATATTCAGCCGCCGTTATGAACTAGAATTAAAGCCCAAGGCTAAATGGTCCCGTCACAACCAAAATGTGATTGACTGTAAAATGATGTAAACATATCTCAAATACTAGCTGAGACCAGTCTCCTTGCATTGCAACAACCCGGATCCTCCTCTCCCCTTCTGTCTCATTCTGTGGGTCGATGTTGTGTCTGTGTGTCAAAAATCGCACAGCAGCTGTGATTGCATCCTTGAAACCCTGCTCTATTCTTTTTTAAAAAAGCTTTTACTGGTAGTCCTTGACTTATGACCACAATTGAGGCCAACATTTGTGTTGCTAAGTGAGACATTTGTTAAGTGAATTTTGCTCCATTTTACGACTTTTCTTGTCACCGCTGTTAAGTGAATCCCTACAGTTGTTGAATCAGTAACGAGGTTGCTAAGTGAATCTGGTTTTCCCATTGACTTTGATCGACACAAAAGATCGACACAAAAGATGATCACATGACCCCAGGAGACTACAATGGTCATAAATGTGAGTCAATTCCGAAGCGTCTCAATTTTGATCATGTGACCAGGGGGTATGCTACAATGGTTGTAAATGTGAAAAATGGTCATACACCTTTTTCCGTGCCATTGTAACTTCAAACGGTCACTAAATGAACTGGTGTAATTCGAGGACTACCTATATGGTTAAGACATGAAAAAAAGGCAAAGAAAACATTTTACGTTTTACAAATTGGGCAAGAATTTGCAAGATGTTAAAAGAGGAAAATGGATACTGTACCTTATTCTTTCAAGTAAAATTGCATGGGGGACAGATATAAAAAATCATGTTGCATGGCAGCTCCCCCAGCACCTGGAGGAAACTGTCTATCTAGACCCGTTCCAGTCCGGCTTCCGACCCGGTTATAGCACGGAGACGGCTTTGGTCGCATTGGTGGATGACCTCTGGAGGGACAGGGACAGGGGTTGCTCCTCTGCCTTGGTCCTATTAGACCTCTCAGCGGCTTTTGATACCATCGACCATGGTATCCTGCTGCACCGGTTGGAGGGATTGGGAGTGGGGGGCACCGTTTATCGGTGGTTCTCTTCCTATCTCTCTGACCGGTCGCAGACGGTGTTGACGGGGGGGCAGAGGTCGTCCTCGAGGCGTCTCACTTGTGGGGTGCCTCAGGGGCCGATTCTCTCGCCTACCCTGTTCAACATCTATATGAAGCCGCTGGGTGAGGTCATCAGTGGTTTCGGGGTGAGTTATCATCTGTACGCTGATGATACTCAGCTGTACTTTTCCACCCCGGACCACCCCAACGAAGCAGTCGAAGTGCTGTCCCGGTGCCTGGAAGCTGTACGGGTCTGGATGGGGAGAAACAGACTCAAGCTCAATCCCTCCAAGACGGAGTGGCTGTGGATGCCGGCACCCCGGTACAGTCAGCTGCATCCGCGGCTGACTGTTGAAGCAGTTAGTGGCCCCAAAGGAGGTGGTTCGCAACTTGGGCATCCTCCTGGATGGATGGCTGTCCTTTGATGAACATCTGGCGGCCGTCTCCAGGAGGGCCTTTTACCAAGTTCGCTTGGTCCGCCAGTTACATCCCTTCCTTGACCGGGATGCCTTATGCACGGTCACTCACGCTCTGGTTACATCTGGGTTGGATTACTGCAATGCTCTCTACATGGGGCTGCCCTTGAGGTGCATCCGGAGGCTACAATTAGTCCAGAATGTGGCTGCGCGAGTGGTAACGGGAGCCGCTCGTGGCTCCCACATAACACCACTACTCCGTAGCCTGCACTGGCTTCCTGTGGTTTTTCGGGTGCGCTTCAAGATTTTGGTTACCACCTTTAAAGCGCTCCATGGCTTAGGACCCGGGTACTTACGAGACCGCCTGCTGTTACCTTATGCCTTCCACCGACCCGTACGCTCTCACAGAGAGGGTCTTCTCAGGGTGCCGTCTGCCAAACAGTGTCGGCTGGCGGCCCCCAGGAGTAGGGCCTTCTCTGTGGGGGCACCGACGCTCTGGAACGAACTTCCCCCTGGCTTAAGTCAAGTGCCTGATCTTCGGACCTTCCGTCGTGAGCTAAAAACACACCTATTTATTCAAGCGGGACTGGCATAATAGTGTTAAATTTTAATTTGGGGTTTTATTAATATTTCTAAAATTTTAAAACTAAATTTTAATTATCAGCCTTTTTGTAATTTGCTAGGTTTTAAATGTTTTAATTGTATATATTTCGTGTTTTACCTTGGCTGTACACCGCCCTGAGTCCTTCGGGAGAAGGGCGGTATAAAAATTTAATAAAATAAATAAATAAATGTTAGGAGTTTAAATTTAAGAACTAATATTAACTTCAAATAAGAAGCTAAACAAAGATGATGTGAATCATTAGTCAAATTTATTTTATTTTTTTATTTATTTTTATTTGTCACAACTATATAAGCATCACACAAAAAGATTATATAGTATATAAACATATATATGAGGGAATATTAGGAGGTATAAGCATATATATATATATATATATATATATATATAAGAAGAAAAAAAGAAAAACAATAGGACAGGAACGGTAGGCACGTTTGTGCTCTTATGCACGCCCCTTATGGTCCTCTTAGGAATGGGGTGAGGTCAATAGTAGAAAGTTTTTGGTTAAAGCTCTTGGGATTATGGGAAGAGACCACAGAGTCAGGTAAAGTGTTCCAAGCACTGATGATTCTGTTACAGAAGTCATATTTTCTGCAATCTAGATTAAAGCGGTTAACATTAAGTTTAAATAATAATAATAATAATAACAATATTTTAATTTGTATACCGCCCTTCTCCCGAAGGACTCAGGGCGGTGAACAGGCAGATAAAATATAAATACACACAATAATTTAAAACAACCCTTAAAAAACTAATTTAAATGCCCAAAATGTTAAAAAACATACTCCCCTGTAAAATAACACAATTTTAAAAACCCATCCAATAAAAATAAAAATCAGGCTAGTCCAACCATATGAAATAAATAAGTTTTAAGTTCGCGGCGAAAGGTCCTAAGGTCAGGTAATTGTCGAAGTCCGAGGGGAAGTTCGTTCCACAGGGTCGGAGCTCCCACAGAAAAGGCCCTCCCCCTGGGGGCCGCCAGTCGACACTGTTTGGCTGACGGCACCCTGAGGAGTCCCTCTCTGTGGGAGCGTACCGGACGATGGGAGATAGAAGCCGGCAGTAGGCGGTCCCGTAGATAGCCCGGTCCTAAGCCATGGAGCGCTTTAAAGGTGGTAACCAATACCTTGAAGCGCACCCGGGAAACAACAGGTAGCCAGTGCAGTCTGCGCAGGATAGGGGTTATGTGGGAGCCCGAGACGCCTCCTCAATAACCCGCAGCCGCTGCTCTGAACTAGCTGAAGTCTCCGGGTGCTCTTCAAGGGGAGCCCCATGTAGAGAGCATTGCAGTAGTCCAGGCGAGAGGTAACAAGGGCATGAGTGACTGTGCATAAGGCATCCCGGTCCAGGAAGGGCCGCAACTGGCGGATCAGGCGAACCTGATAAAATGCTCTCCTGGAGACGGTCGCCAAATGGTCTTCAAAGGACAACCGGCCACCCAGGAGCACGCCCAAGTTGCGTACCTTCCCCATCGGGGCCAATGATTCACCCCCGACAGACAGCCGCATCTGCAGCTGACTGTACCGAGGTGCCGGCATCCACAGCCACTCCGTCTTGGAGGGATTAAGTTTGAGCCTGTTCCTCCCCATCCAGACCCGTACGGCTTCCAGACACCGGGGCAACACTTCGACAGCTTCACTGGGGTGGCCCGGGGTGGGAAAGTACAGCTGGGTGTCATCAGCGTACAGTTGGTATCTCACCCCAAAGCCACTGATGATCTCACCCAGCGGCTTCATATAGATGTTGAACAGGAGGAGTGAGAGAATCGACCCCTGCGGCACCCCACACATGAGGCACCTTGGAGTCGATCTCTGCCCCCCTGTCAACACCGTCTGCGTCCGATCAGAGAGGTAGGAGGAGAACCACCGATAAACGGTGCCTCCCACTCCCAACCCCTCCAACCGGCGCAGCAGGATACCATGGTCGATGGTATCAAATCTATTGGTTGCTCTTGTATTATTGCAATTAAAGCTGAAGTAGTCTTTAACAGGAAGGACATTACAATAGATGATTCTATGAGTTAAACTTAGGTCTTGTCGAAGGCGACGGAGTTCTAAGTTTTCTAAGCCTAGGATTTCAAGTCTGGTGGGATAAGGTATTTTGTTGTTTTCAGAGGAGTGAAGAACTCTTCTTGTAAAATATTTCTGGACACGTTCAATTGTACTGATGTCAGAAATGTGGTGAGGGTTCCAGACATCAATACAGTAATAACATATATAATAACATATATAACAATGTTGCTGTTGGTCTGCAACACTTATTTGTAGTCCAAGGTTCCCTGTTGATGTTGTCCTGGGTTCCCGCAGGAACGGGTCTCAGCCCTCGCTGAGACAATTTAGGAGGTCCTCGCAAGGACGAAAGAAGCCAAATAAAAGACACCACACCAGGAGTTTTTCAAGATGAGAGAGCACGAAGAAAGGGGTTGTAAAAAGCTCTAGTTAAAAGGGTCCCCTTTAGATCGCAACAGTCTCTTTTATTATGCAGTTTTAGCAGGGAGGGGTAACTACAGCAAGGAGGGAATTAGCATATAGAAACTTAACATCACCAATCAGCAAGCGTTTAGAGTATACGTATTAGCAAAATACCACGTGTTTTTCAGGAAATCATGCATTTTACCTGAATAGAAACCCAACTCAGGAATGTAAAACTAACTCAGGGAAAGTTAGGGGCCTAATTCAGGGAGAGCAAAACTATGGGTACTATAAATCATGTCTGTCATGTAGCACTGAAAAAAGTCAAGTCAAGTTCTCCCGGTTGTGAGGCCTAAGAAAACCTGAACTAATGATATATCCATATGTCCTCTGTTTTTATTTTTTAAGATGGGTAAATGATATATCCATATGTCCTCTGTTTTTATTTTTTAAGATGGGTAATATTCTTCTAAAGCTATGACATCCCCAGTGGATCCCCCCTCCGGGAGAGCCCTGAGGAGCCAGTACGCTTTTCAAAGGAATGGTTCGATTCAGAGTCTTCATCAGCCTCAGAGGCTAATTCTAAAAGAGGTTGTTTATATTCATTTTCAACAGTGTGCTTTAGCAAGAGGACATCATCTCCAATACTGTTTAGTCGTTGTTTCAAGAATGCTAGAACTCTCCCCATGACACATGGGCCAATTGTACATGCAAGGAGCAACAAAATCAGAGGACCAGCTAGGGCAGAGAGGAGGGTGGTCAACCAGGGAGAGAGATTGAACATTCCCTGATACCACGTGTGGGATTGAGAACGCTCTTTTTCTCTATCTTTCAATCTGCAGTTGATAGAGTAGTGTATATTATAGTCCACCCTCCAGTGTCAAGTCCTAGCCTTTCTTTGGACAAGTATATTGTGCAGGAAGTATAGGCATCCGAGGAGGCATTGATACAATAGTGAGAAAAGTTAGAGGGTACATACCCAAGGCAACAACCTTGACCTTCAATTGAGGATACCGTTATAGAAGAGTTAGACCACCTGCAACCGGTATCTGAGGTGCTATTGGTAAAAGGTAGGGCGGAACCTATGGCCTCATAAAAAGGGGGTTGAGAAGACAGACACAGCCAACACCTACTATCATTGTTAGGAAAAGTACGGGCTGCCACAAGGGCATCATGTGCAGAGGAGACCAAGGACACCAATGGATTGTTGCTTTTAATCAAGGGCTGTAAAAAGGGCGAATTGACTTGTTTGTTTGGGCCCACAGGTGGGGATGTTTCTAAGGACATGGTAAGACGAATTATGAATATATTTCCTGGATGTCTGTATTCGGAATTATCGTTCGACCTTCCCCCCCATCTTTTCCCTTTAAGCCATTCAGTAATCGGAAGACTCCTTCCATGAGATGTAAAAGTAACAGTCATAGGATTGAGGCGAACGCCGCAGCAGGCCCAATTGGAGCAGGATTTCCAAGGCAAATTGTTATCAGGGCCTAGTATAGCTTTGATATAGTCAGTAGTATAGGGAGCAGTCCACCAAATCTTTCCAGTTGACACACATTGCCAGGACTTGCAGTACCAATCAGAGATGGTCCCACATTCATCTAGGTGGGAGAGATCAGTAAGATGTCCTGGGCAGATATACAGGCCTGGACCAATTGACCAGACGTCCCGAGGGGAAGGATTACATTTTGTTTTATGTTTAAATCCATGGGCGCCGACCAGCATTTCAGCAAAGTCAAAGTAGAGTGCAGGAAACCAAGGCCACAGAGTTCGATTAGAGATGGAATGAAGGACGCCTCCTTGGAAGTCCAAAATAGTCCAAGTATAATTTGCGGGACGATGCAGGTTCTGCTGTGCTCCGGATAAGGAGCGCTGCAAACGGAGAGCTGCAGGGGTAGAAACGTGGGAAGAGGGCAAGAAGCGAGATACGCCAGGGGAAAAATGAGTAGCAGAGAGAAGAGAAATTTTCATGTCAAAAGATCTTTCTTGCTTTGGGAAAAACAGGGAGCATACATAAGTGCTGTAGTCTTCAGATGAGATGTTAAAAATTAACAGAGAAGTGGAACAGGGAGAAGATATAATGTAAGTATTGTTAGAGGGATGGATTGGATATCCATTCTTTAGCCATATCCACTGAGCTGGATGCAGCAAGGGATGGCGTTGTCTGCAAACAAGTTCCGCACGACCCCCAAGAGGGGTTTGTACTCTACAATGAGGAACTCTTATATAAGCACTTAAACGTTCAAGGAAAGTACATTTAGGAAGAGAGGAAGAGGCATTAGAGACAGAAGAGGCAAGAGAAATCTTTTTTGGTTGATTGAGATGACAGGGGCGAACACAGCGAGCCGGAACCCACAGGACTCGATCAGGCAATTGAACTGCAGCGTAGCCTTTTCCCCAGGTAATCAATTGAGCTGGACCTTTCCAAGCTGGATCCGGAAGATGCCTATAATATACCAGAGGACGAGAAGAGGGGAGGGGAGGAGCGGAAAACTGTCTCGAGGCGGCAGTGGAGGCAGGAGATCCAGTTAGATTAAGAAAATTCAATGAATACAAGCAAACATTTAATACATTTTGCAACGCCGGGAGTGTCGGGGGGCTGATGCCTTTTGACCCCAAGTGTTTGTCCAAGGCCTGTTTAAGAGTCAAATTCGCTCTCTCTATAATGGCCTGGCCCTGGCTATTGAAAGGAATGCCGAATTTATGGATTATTGACCAGTGATGGCAAAATTGTGCAAAGGCAGAGCTCGTATAGGCTGGTCCATTGTCAGTTTTTAGAGTTTTTGGACATCCCAACGTTACGAAAGTCCGAATACAATGATTAATAACTTGTTTTGCGGTTTCACCCCTTTGCAAGGTTGCCATGATGAAACCTGAATATGTATGACATGCCACTGTTCCTCTGGGGTTGACCCCCATCGGAAGAGAGTTACCTTGGCGGCTGCAAGTAGGGCATTGATGTATGATCAGATGCCTCAGCAGCCGTGAAGCCAAATTGTTTCATGAGCGCCTTTTTGTTTTGATGAAAATAGGAGTGACTGTCCCAAGGAGAGACAGGAGAAAGTGTCAAAAGAGAGGAGGCAGAGGCCGCAGCGTCTGCTACATTGTTCCCTTCCTGGAGAAAACCAGGAAAAGGTTGATAGCTACGTATATGTGTGACAAAATAGGGATGTGTACGTTTGTAAATGAGAGACTGTAAAGTTGTGAAAAGAGAAGTGAGATTAGAATCAAGAGAAGGGGACAAGTAAGATTGAAAAATAGTTTTTACTATTTGAGTAACATATAGACTGTCTAAGATGAGGTTGAAAGGTACTATGTGGAAGACAGAGAAAAAGACAATCAATCAATAAAAACCCAACTCCCACCCTTTTTATTCATGTGTGGAAGTTGGTCACTAACAAAATCCATGCTATCAAAAACTTCCAAAAACAAACCACATTCTTAGCAAAATAACCTTCTAACTTATCACATCCTATAACTTTCTAACTCATCTCTGAAATAGTTCCTAAAACAGGGCACATATTGTGCTGCTAAAAAAGAAAAAGAAACAATACAAACAGCAAATAAGGGGCACACTGAGTCTGATTAAAAAAAACATTTTGTAAGGTTTTGGGTGAGGCTGTTTATGTGGAAAACCTGAGTGCATTTTCCAAAAAACAGATCCACGCTTAAAAAAAATATGCATCCATACATAAGAAGATAGCCATTTGTCTGAAATGCTGTAGGGTTTCCTGCCTGGGCAGGGGGTTGGACTAGAAGACCTCCAAGGGTCCCTTCCAACTCTAATGATGTATGTGAACAGCTGCAAAAATACAAAACTAAATGAAACATTTTTAGTCAACTCAGTGCTTTGAAAACATTTATAAAGGTATAGGTTTAATCAGGCAGGTTAAACCTCAAAAAGTTCCAGAAAAGATAAAAAATGAAAATTAAAAGCAAAATCAAAATTGTATGCATGATTAAAAATTAAAATCAAAATTGTTTCATGGTGAAAAGAAAGTGAGATTAGAATCAAGTGAAGGGGACAAGTAAGATTGAAAAATAGTTTTTACTATTTGAGTAACATATAGACTGTCTAAGATGAGGTTGAAAGGTACTATGTGGAAGACAGAGAAAAAGACAATCAATCAATAAAAACCCAACTCCCACCCTTTTTATTCATGTGTGGAAGTTGGTCACTAACAAAATCCATGCTATCAAAAACTTCCAAAAACAAACCACATTCTTAGCAAAATAACCTTCTAACTTATCACATCCTATAACTTTCTAACTCATCTCTGAAATAGTTCCTAAAACAGGGCACATATTGTGCTGCTAAAAAAGAAAAAGAAACAATACAAACAGCAAATAAGGGGCACACTGAGTCTGATTAAAAAAAACATTTTGTAAGGTTTTGGGTGAGGCTGTTTATGTGGAAAACCTGAGTGCATTTTCCAAAAAACAGATTTACGCTTAAAAAAAAATGCATCCATACATAAGAAGATAGCCATGTGTCTGAAATGCTGTAGGGTTTCCTGCCTGGGCAGGGGGTTGGACTAGAAGACCTCCAAGGGTCCCTTCCAACTCTTATGATGTATGTGAACAGCTGCAAAAATACAAAGCTAAATGAAACATTTTTAGTCAACTCAGTGCTTTGAAAACATTTATAAAGGTATAGGTTTAATCAGGCAGGTTAAACCTCAAAAAGTTCCAGAAAAGATAAAAAATAAAAATTAAAAGCAAAATCAAAATTGTATGCATGATTAAAAATTAAAATCAAAATTGTTTTCATGGTGAAAAAGAAAATATATCTGCATAGTTTTTTACATAGCTTTTTACAAAAGCAATGCTTCCAGAGAGCCTAATTGTCCCTCCCTTCTCAGACAAGAAAGAAGAGAGAAAAAAAAATGGAGTGGGGGTGAATGGTTTTCCCCCCGTAGCCCACCCTTTTTCCTGGCACAGCAAGGAACGAAGGGGGGAGTAGTTAAGATAAGCCAGAGGGCAGAGAAAAAAGTTAAAAGTAACTCACTGAAAAGACATTCTCATGCATATGAAGAGAAAAAAAAAAAAATGTCCAAAAGTAACTCACTTGCTTGCAAAAGGAAAAAAAAATGTTTTATTTCTTTTCCAAAAGTACCTGGCTGCTTGCATACGGAATTTATGCAGACAGATACACACACAGACACACACACATGCACACACACACATACAGAGACAATTTCTCACACATGCATACATTTCTTGCAAATCCAAAAGACTCAATGAGTTTTGCACATACACACATTCCATGCAAATCAAGCATCACAATTATCTCTACAATTCTTATGCAGGTCTGAAAATGATCACATACATACATACACAAGCACACACATCATCAAACAACATTTACAGACCTGGGGAACATTGTCTGAAAAAACTCAGCAGTTTAAATCATGACTGTGATTGTGGATCCTTTTAAGTCATTTTTGATAAGGCAGAGGTCCTGATTCTCTAAGTGACGTCTGCAAGTAAAATGAGGCATTCAAAGATCATGTGCCAGATGGACAAAATTTTTACAGGGGCTCTTGGACTTTCATGGAAAAAGGTTCCCAATTTTTCCCATGTAGTCACTGTGAGCAAATTTTTTGCCAGATTGTTTCCAGATATAGAGAAGTAATCGAACCAAAGCAGTTGCTTAGTTTGAGCGATCGCACCCATGGGGAAAAGGAAGGGGTGCTCTGGGGGAAGGGAGGCAGGCAGGGGAAAGGAGGCAGTTTTCAAAGCAGGGATGGAAGAAACAGGTATTTGGTACAATATGCTTTCTAGCTCAATATGCTTTGAAGGTTCAGAGTGGGGGGAAAGGGAGGAGGAGGGAAAGGAATGAGCAGGCATAGGAACTGAAGGAACGGAGAGTAAATGCCGTAGGAAGTAACAGCTTCTTTTAAATTTTTAAGCACCCGTACATTGATGTTCTCGTGTATCGGCTGTCCCCCTCCTGCTGGATTGAGGTTTAAAGGGTAAGCCAATATCGGGGGTTCAGTTCTTAGAGAAAGAGAAGAAAAGGCAACCAAGGCAGAAAGAGTGCCTGCAGCCGTGTCTGTATCCTCCGGCGGAGGGGGAGACGCTGCAGGAGAAAGAGCTGTGTCTGCTGGGGGAGCAGAGGCAGCTACAGAGACAGAAGGAGACTAGAAAAGAGGTAAGAGATTTCTTTGAAAGAGGATAGACAGTGGTGCCATTAACTTTTTGCAAACAATTAGCCTTCTTCACCAGAGAGTAAAGCTCATTCCTATCAATGATGAGACTTTCGAGTTCGAGGAGCCCATTACTTACGTGTGCACGTGTCGCGTCCCGACGGGTAAGCAATGAGGGTGAAGGTGACGCACCGCTAGACAACGATCGCGCCTCTGGACAACACAACAGGACAGGACGAGCCCCCAGATGTTGCTGTTGGTCTGCAACACTTATTTGTAGTCCAAGGTTCCCTGTTGATGTTGTCCTGGGTTCCCGCAGGAACGGGTCTCAGCCCTCGCTGAGACAATTTAGGAGGTCCTCGCAAGGACGAAAGAAGCCAAATAAAAGACACCACACCAGGAGTTTTTCAAGATGAGAGAGCACGAAGAAAGGGGTTGTAAAAAGCTCTAGTTAAAAGGGTCCCCTTTAGATCGCAACAGTCTCTTTTATTATGCAGTTTTAGCAGGGAGGGGTAACTACAGCAAGGAGGGAATTAGCATATAGAAACTTAACATCACCAATCAGCAAGCGTTTAGAGTATACGTATTAGCAAAATACCACGTGTTTTTCAGGAAATCATGCATTTTACCTGAATAGAAACCCAACTCAGGAATGTAAAACTAACTCAGGGAAAGTTAGGGGCCTAATTCAGGGAGAGCAAAACTATGGGTACTATAAATCATGTCTGTCATGTAGCACTGAAAAAAGTCAAGTCAAGTTCTCCCGGTTGTGAGGCCTAAGAAAACCTGAACTAATGATATATCCATATGTCCTCTGTTTTTATTTTTTAAGATGGGTAAATGATATATCCATATAACAATACAGTAATAACATAGCAAGAATGAATAACAAATTCTAACTAATCAGAAGCAAGTACTATTTAGGCCAATTAAAAAATAAGCGTTTTATGACCTGGTGTTAAAAGAAGCTCAAACTTTAATTAAGAGACAGGTCCCCCTGTGATTTAATTTATAATCCATTGTTTCTCAACTTCTGGCACTTTAAGATGTGTAGACTTCAACTCTCAGAATTCTCTTGACAGCATGCTAGCATGTGAATTCTGGGAGTTGAAGTCCAAACGTCTTAAAGTTCCCGAGATTGAGAAACGCTGTCATAAACAGATGAAGAAACGGTCTCGTGCCCATCTTGCAGGTATGATTAGGTCCATAGTAATTTACTATTTTGTTGGGAGTGGGGGAGGAAAGCTACAATCAGATCCACAAGAAAATGTCTATAGAGATTCATCCAGGTCATGGTTGTCCCAAAGGCAGTGGTGGGATTCACGTAATTTAACAACCGGTTCTCTTTCCTAATGATTTCTTCCAATAACCAGTTTGCCAAACTGCTCAGATACTTAACAACTGGTTCTCCCGAAGTGGTGCGAACTGGCTGAATCCCACCACTGCCCAAAGGTGCTTTTTCAAGAGGCAACTGGACTGCCTTGTTTTTCTCTGAAGACGTTTCGCTCCTCATCCAAGAAGCTTCTTCAGTTCTGACTAAGTCTGCTGATTTGAGTCAGAACTGAAGAAGCTTCTCGGATGAGGAGCGAAACGTCTTCAAAGAAAAAACAGAAAGTCCAGTTGCTTCTTGAAAAAAAGCACCTTTGGGATATCCACGACTAACTTATCTCTTCAAAATATACCACGCAACAATACCCAGTCAATGCTGGATATATAATTGTCCCCGCCCCGCTCTCCGTCCGCGTGTTGAAATTGGACCAAAAGCATGAGCTCAGCTTTCCAAAACACGGGAGTCAGAAGCGAACGGCGTGTGAGCCGGTCTACATTTTTTCCTACTTCTATAACGCGAACGGGAGGTGGCGGAGGAGCGTCTGTGACAAGAGAAAGCTACGGAGCCTGCGCAGTACGGCAGCAGCGTGGCATGGCTGGCTGGATGATGAAAGGCCTCAGGCGGCGGGCGGCGTGCTTTAATCCCTGCAGCGAGGAGGCGGGGCCGCAAAGGGGGAGGAGCCAGCCGGACAAATCAAGGCCCGCCCTGAGCGGCTGCGCGGTGAGTTTGCTCTTTCCCCGTGTGGCTCATTGCAGGAGCCGGTCCGGCTGAGTGACATGGCTGCTTACCGAGTGGAGGAGCGGGGCGCCCCCAACAGCGTCGACTACAGGCTCTTCTTCAGTGAGTCCATGGCGGGAGGACGGCAGAGCCGCTTCCCTTCCCCGGAGGCGGCTGGTGGTGCGCAGCCAGCCTTGGTGGTAGTGGTGGCGGGGGACCCTTCCAGTGCCAGCCGTCCTTTGGCACGGTCAATGAATGCATGCATGCTGCTCATTGAGATAAGGCATTGTTAGGGGTCCGTTTGCGTGGCGCTGGCGGCTATTCAGGGCGTGAACCGGGCTTCAAGCGGGAGATAAATGCAACTAACGTGTCTGCTTTCCTCTGGGACGGTTGCATCGGTCCTTTATTTAATCCAGCGGGTTGGTCGGGAGCGCCTTTCCAAGAAGCTGAGTAAACCTGGGTGTGTGCCTCCTAGAAAAAAAAGAAACCAAAAGTTTCTGGGTTGCGCATCCTCAGAAATGAGCCAGGTTTGAATCCATCATTGGAGCTTAGTTGCAGCTTTTAAGTAGGGAGTGTGGATGGGAAACCCGTTCGTAATAGCTCAATATTTTAAAATAGAGCTGGAAGGGACCTTGGAGGTCTTCTAGTCCAGCCCTCCTCTCCCTCCCCCCCCCCACTTACTCAAGCATCTCAAACCCATCCCTGGTGGGTTCTCGTTTCTCTATTATCTCGTACCTTCGGCTTCTTCCGTGTAGAAAATTTAATAAGTGATAGGAATTATAGAGTAATAAGGGATAATGGGACAAGGGTATAAATATAAAGGGAATTGGGAGAAAAAAAATGTAAATATTAGGAGATCACCGCTACGAAGCGGTTGTAAACAGGGAATGTACGTTATGTTTTTTGTATTTGTTGCGTTGTGTTATAAATAAATAACTTATTAAAAAGAAAAAGGATAGTAAAAATGGGAATATACCAACGGAGGAGGAAGTGATAAGGAAAATTTGGGACTGTGCTGAGATGGATAAATTAACAAAGGAGTTAAAAAAAAAGAAGATTCGGAATATTATATAGTGTGGCACAAATTGTATAATTGGCTAGAGATCAGAAATAGTAAACGATGAAATAGGTGAAAAGCTCATATATACATATATATAAAATGGCAGTGTATGAAAGAAATTGAATAGTCATAAAGATAGAAAATATACAGAAACAAGGGAGAATGGGATAAAAAGACCAGTATAATTAAATGAAATGAGAGGGGGGGGGGAAGAATGTAAATATTAGAAGAATAGTGAAACGAAGCTGATGTAAAGGACTATATGTTTTATGTCAATGTTTGTTATGTCTTGTTGGTTTTCTGCTTGCTTTTGTTAAAAAATAAATAAAAATAAAAAGGATGGTGATAGAAACCTTCCCTCCAAGGACCATTTTGTTAATGTCACCAAAGCAATAGATGGGGGCTGGGTGAAAGTTTACTTTCATATGCCTGTGTGCCTCGTACTAGTATGATTTATTTAAGAAGAGAAGCCAATACAAGTATGGGGAAAATCAGAGTGATATATAAGTTCTCTAAGACCAGAACAGGCTGGGGAAATGGTGAAGGGGAAGAAATTGGATTTATGTCTTTGACAGTAAATGTGTTGCAATTGCAATGTTACTTTCAGTTCTTTACATTTTTAAGGCTACCCTTTTCTCTCTCTCCCAGCCCTTAAATGACTATTTGAAAATTGTATCTTGGGATTCAAAATGTCAGTGACCTCTATTACTATCCATGCAAAGAGATTACACAAGTAGTGTCAAAATACAGTCTTTTGAAACAAGTTCAACTCCCAGCTTATTAGGTTTTTTTATCCTCAGCACTATAGAATTGGTTTGCCCTTTACTGTTCAGGTATAGCCCACAAGCCTGTTTATCTCTCAACCAAGTCCGATCCTGATTAGTTTTTTGAGATCAACCAAAGTTTGGCTAAAAGCAGCTACCTGCTATACTTGCTGTTCATGTAAATTGTTTTATGATGGACTTAAATTCCAAGGTGATATTATACAATGTATTTTTACTGCAGTGCTTTCAATTAGTAAAAAGAATTGAAACAGGGTAGGCATCAGGCTATTTTGAAAAATTACCGTACCTAGAGGTGAAATGAAACTTGACCACTCAGCAATAGGAGATGAGACTCCAGAATTATTTTGCCTGTAATCACTGGAGGGGATTTTGGGTATAGAAAAGGGGAAATCACTTAAGTGAAGTACTGGTATAATGCTTGCATGAAATATCTGTTGTGAAATACTGATTTTGGATTATGTAAACTATTTGTAACCTTGGGTTACGTAAATTGGCTGTGTTTGCAGATACTAAATTGGGGTGGGGGATATAAACTAAAGAGATAAGGAGGAACTCCAAAAAAGGTCTCGTTAAACTAAGTAAATGGTCAACGAATGGAAAATGGTCTAATACAGCAACTGTATTCTAAATTTATAAATTGCTATTGTCCAAATAGTAGAACATTTGTTTGACAGCTAACAACTCCATCTTTCTGGTTGGTTCAAACCAGAAACTTTAACTCTCTAATAAAAAAAAAAAAATCCATTGTAATGTTTTTTAAATTTGATCCCAAGAGAAAAGGCTTGGTCTTTAAGATTAAGCAACATGATGTAGCAAGATTTTAAATAGCCCATGAATGATCTGGGTGACACTTTTCTAAAACTGACATCCTCAAGCGATTTTTAAAATCTTGCTAAACTGTGTTGCTCAATTATGGCTTTTCTCTTTGACAAGCACTGTAAAAATATTACAGCAGAGTAATATCAGCTTATATTAGACTTAGGACAGATAGAGCCCCCCCCCCTCTCCTTGGCTTTGGTTGACTTGTATGATAAAATGAAACTCCTTTGGTGCAGTTGGAAAGGGTCCATGGAATAGAGATTGGGGTGAAGGGAGTCCACACTTGGAGAAGTTTTAAAAAAGCACCCTGGAAGGAGGCACCAACTAAATACTGCTATATTACTGCCAAGAAACTATGTGGGGGCATCTATGAAGTCACCACAGAGACTACTCGGTTTGAGAGGAAAAGAAAAATAAAAGTTGGTCCACGTATCTGTAGTATAATAGCTTGAATATTGCCTTTCTCGTAGTTTTTTAAAGCATTCTCTCTAGTTTCCTTTTGGTTGGCTGGTGATTTTTATCCACACCCATTTCCTCCCCCCCCCCCCATTCTGCAACAGAAGTTGAGTTTAAAGTCTGACTGTACTAGCTGTAAAATTAAAACCGCCTTCTGTATAATCCTTTAAGGCAATTTACTTCTTAGCAACAATCGACCGCAAGAATCTCTGTGTTCACCATACAGGAAATGTCTGGTGAGATTATCCAAAGGTTACCTGCAGCAATTGGTGTGGTATGATAGGCGAGTCCCGAATAGGGCCCAGAATTGCCATTCTGAATGAACTTTGACTATCGGCAAACAGCTGGAAAAATACCATCGAAGTAAAAAGTCACACAGGAGTACCAGACATTTTAAGTGACTTATAAGTGGTCCTCACACAACCATTGCAGTGTCCCCAGAGTCGCATAGTTGTGATCTGGGTGCTTGGCAACCAACTCACACACTTGTAAGCAACCTGCATCTGTAACCTGCATCCCAGCAGCTGACTTCTGACATCCAATGTCAATGGGGAACCCAGCAGGGAAGGTCACAAGTTACAGCATGGGATGTTGGGATGGGGATGTCTCATTTAATGACTGTGGTGATTTGGTTAATAGTTGCAGCAAAAAAGTTGTAAAAGTGAGTCTGGCCATGTGACACACATCTTAATCTCTTTCTCTCTCTCTCTCACCACAAACACATGATAAAAATCTAATAGTAACTTGGGGGCATATAATGGTTTATAAAAGTGTGGTTTGAAAACTCGATATCAGTGATGGCTAACCTTTTTGCCATCATGTGCCAGGAGCGGGTGGAGGGGTGTCATGCGTGCCCACACCCATAATGCTATGTAGGACCAGAAGTTGGCAAATGGGCCGTTTTGGCCTCTGGGGGTGGGTGGGTAAGGCCTTTTTTGCCCTCCCCAGACTCCTAGAAAGGCTCTGGAGCCCTGGGAGAGAGAAAAACCGACCACCCCCATCCCCCAAGGCCTTCCAGAGGCAGGAAACAGCCTGTTTCCCTACTTCTGGTAGGCCCAGAAGGCCCAAAAATCAGCTGGCCAGCGTGCACATGCACGCCGGAGCTGAGCTTTCATGCCCGCCGATATGGCTACACGTGCCACCTATGGCACGTGTGCCATAGGTTCACCATCACGGCTCTGTATGCTCTCAGCTCCAGGCAGGAAAGTAACTTCTGTAAAATGTGTTATATTTCCTGCATGAAGCCTAAGACTGGCTCTTTATACTAAGGTAAGAGATTTCCAAATAACTTACGCTGCGACTAATCAATGTGACCCCCATGGAAAAGAACTTCTACTGAGTTCTGGGCTGAATTTTTGGTTTCCTTAAGCAGATTGCTGAAACGGCGCCTATTCCAATAAGTCTTTGAAGAACGGAACATGGTAAATCCACTTGTACTATTTATTTATTTATTTAGAAATTTTATATTGCCCCCTATTCACACATGGCGACTCAAGGTGGCTTACAGCAATATAAAAACATCATATGTAAAAAATTAAACTAATAGAAGAAAGTAATCAAATAATACATTAATAAAATAATTAATAGCCCCCACCCCCACCCCGGCGGCAATACATCACACAAGGCATGGCCTGTGTGTGATGCTTCTGGCCCACAGGCCATCAGTTTGACATCCCTGCTCTAACTTATGAAAACTTCATGTTGTAATTTGTGGTTAAATGTAACTATGGGTATGTCACTAATACTTTCATCTTCTCCATTAAATCAGAAATTTGTTGAGTGGGCAGAATAGTGATTAGCTGAGACATAAAGATGCTTGTTTACTTTTGCTATTCTGTGTCTACACATAAATAAATGGAAAGAGTTTTCCCAGGTTCTGTGTTGTTCCAAGGTTGCATTAAATGCCACAGGTTTAATTTTATAAGTCTTTGGTTAGGAGAGTTTAAATCAGCATTATCACCGGGAGTCATCTGAGCAGAACATCTGGCAGCCAAAAGGGCATCCTTAAGGATTTTTACAGACTTGATCATAAGTGCCACTCTCCTCTTTATTACATTGAGTAATTTGAGATGAAGCAGATGGGAATTCTGTGTAAGACTTCAGTTTTGACTTAATTGGAATGCAGACTAACTGCAGAGACTGTCAAGTCTATAAATTTGTCTTCCTAGAGATGTTCATCGTATTAATTCAAATCTTTTTTAATGGAATGTTGGCGTTCTCTCCTCTTTTGCCCTCTTGCTACAGATGTGCAGAATCCTTCAAATGAGATTTTACCCAATCTGGAGCAGATTACCAAGGGGAGGGTAGAGGACCCATCTCCCTATCCTATTGATAGAACAGAAATGGTTTCTTGTCATAAATGCCCTATTAAGGGACTTTTATCTTAGCGCTGAATTTATTTAATAAAAATCATAGGCATCTTCTTTCATTTCCAGAAAATGATAAAGGACAGTACCTCTCGCCTTTCCATGACATTCCAATATTTGCAGATGCTGACAAGGTAATATATATGATTTCTTTTCTTCTTTCACCTATTCCTCTGAACTATATGATTAAGTGCTAGATAGGCAATTAGTTCATATTAAAGGAAACGAATAGAATAGAATAGAATAGAATAGAATAGAATAGAATAGAATTTTTTTATTGGCCAAGTGTGATTGGACACAAAAGGAATTTGTCTTGGTGCATATGCTCTCAGTGTACATAAAAGAAATTGCTTGTATTGTGTACAGTAGTGGCCAAAATTGTGGAAACCTTTTGAGAAAAGTGTATTTTTGAGGTTTGATGGCTAAAAACACCACTTTTGGGGGGAGTTTCAAGATAATCATATTCCACTGCTGGAATGGCCTAGGAATAGCCCAGATTGAAAATCTATGGAGCTGCCTAAAGAAACTTGTTAGTCAGAAGCGACCCAGCAACAAAACCCAGTTAATAGAAGCAATCCTTCAACCTTGGTTTCACATGATAACAGCTGCAGAACTAAATGACTTGGTTCACTCCATGGGAAGACATTGTAAGGCTGTAATTCATGCTAAAGGTTACCCAACTAAGTATTAACTGAAGCAGTGGTAATTTTTGTATATCTCGTTTTTTCTACGTGTTCCACTTTTCTTCTTTATACCGTAACTGCTATTCTAATAACCTTCATAAAAGTTATTGCATTACATTCTTGATTAAATTATCTTTCCATTGATATGTAATTTTATGGTACTACTCCCCCCCAAAAATAGTGTTATTAGCTAATTTTAGAAAATATACCTTTCCCAAAAGGATTCTACAATTTTGGCCACTACTGTATATTTTAATCACAATCTAACCTTTGTATTTGCCATACAAGACAACTGCTGCAGAGGTAGACCTCAACATACAACATGTTCACTTACTGATGTTTTAAGTTACAATGTCACCAAAAAGAATGACTTTTTCACACGACCATTGCAGCATCCCCATGTCATTTGATCCAAATTTGGATGCTTAGCAACTGGCTGATGTTTATGATGGTTGCAGTGTCCCAGGGTCATGTGATCACTTTTTGTGATCAATTTTTTTTTGACAAGCACAGTCGATGGGGAATCCAGATTCATTTAACAGCGCTGTTACTAATTTAACAACTGCAGTGATTCACTGAAGGGTGGCAAGAAATTTTGTAAATGGGGCAAAACTCACTTAACAACTGTCTCACTTAGCAACAGAAGTTTTGGGCTCAGTTGTGGTCATAAGTCGAGGGCTACCTGTAGTTTTATTGACCTTCATTGCTTTAGAAAGAGTCTGAATTAAGTGCTCTGCTGTAGAATAAAAGAAATTCTGAATTAGAGCAGGGAATCTTAATTTACCTTATTCTGCTGGTTATAAATAGTTATTTTAGTCATAGATTGAAGTTTGCTTGTTTTACTGCAGAAACTGCTTCCAAGGGAGAAAAGTATGAAATAATTCCGTCTTCCCACACTAAAGGGAGTGTTTCCTTGCTTTTAGTTCAACTTCTACTGCATAGTACAGACAAAATGAAAACTTAGTTGCTAATTTTTTTAAGCTGATTTGATTTCCAAAGTTTGTGTTGGTATTTGGCTTCCACATTTTGAGAAATTGTTGGTATATAAGAGGCATTTCCTTACTCTTTATCTGGATTTTTCTCATCCTACTAACCAGTTTATTTTATTTATATGATTTATGTGGATGCCTGTCTTATACCTTGGGTGATGTACAAGGATTAAAAACACACACTCAAAACCCCAAAACATGTAACTATTTAACCAGGATAAATAATAACCCTGATTGACTGAATATATGTCATCAAGTCCTCGTCAATTCTTACGACCCCTTTTCCTGAAGGAAAAACGATGCAGCAGAGTTTCGTTCCATCTGAAGAAACAGCCAGGTCCTTAATGAAAGGCTAACAAAGTTGGGGCCATCTGAATCTCGTGATGATTTGTATCCTTAGTTTAAAAACATATCTAATGTTAGCTGCTTCAGATGTTATAATATCCAATAAACTGCATCATATAGGGCTCAGTTTTCATCTTTTCTGTCTCTGGTTTCCCATGTAGTGTGCTTTTTCTAATCCACATTTTAGCACAACTGAACTGGGAAATTCTTATCATTAGCTTACAAAACAAAATAGTGCTTGACAGGGTGGATTTGTGATGATTTAAATCACAAGTAAAAAATCTTGATTTAAACCATAATTTTTAAACAGCAGCTGTCATCTCTGTCCCGCAGCAGCTCCTCCTCTGACCCACTTTTCACTCACCGACCGTCCCAGTATTGCAGAATGTATAGTCTCGTGCTACATAGCTAAGCTCCATTTCATGCTGAATAAACTGAATTATTAACGTATCTTAAATAGAAAACTATCTTTAGATAGATTTTTACTCCAAAAATGTTTTATTAAAATAAATTTGATAAAAATCAAAAAAATCCAATTTAAATTTTTTAAACCTGATTTATTTATTTTTAAACATCGATTTTTATCCACCTTGGTGCTTGAATATAATGTCTTTTGTCCATTAGACATTTAGTTTGGAGTGGACTGGTTTCAAGCTTGTAGCTAGAAGAGCTGTGGGTAGGGAGAATACCTTTAATTTCTTTCATCTCCCCAATATGATTAAATGGTGTCCCCGGCTGGCTTAAAACAGTGCTGTGCCAGATGTCTAGACTAGCTAAAGGCCTGATTTATGCTTCATTGGGACTTTACAGACCTTTTAATCCAGCTACTATAGGAACTCGGCAAAGAAGCCCCAGACATTATGTTTTATTGGTTCAGTGAAAGTGTCAAGTTAAATAAAATACTTGGACTTCAGATAGAACAAGAAAAGTTCTTATGAACACATGGCCTCCAGGTTAGACATCAGTACTGCATAGACAACCAGTTGAGATAATTATTGTGGCCCACCAGCAGCCAGCAGCAGCAGATTCAGACAGTGAGGAGGTTGGGGACGAACGTAGGCCAGTCCTGGAGTCTGGGGAAGGCTTTTTTTTTTAATTTGCATTTATATCCCGCCCTTCTCCGAAGACTCAGAGCGGCTTACACTATGTCAAGCAATAGTCTTCATCCATTTGTATATTATATACAAAGTCAACTTATTGCCCCCAACAATCTGGGTCCTCATTTTACCTACCTTATAAAGGATGGAAGGCTGAGTCAACCTTGGGCCTGGTAGGGCTTGAACCTGCAGTAATTGCAAGCAGCTGCTGTTAATAACAGACTGTCTTACCAGTCTGAGCCACAGAGGCCCCTCCACAGAGGCTTGGACGAGGGCTCTGCATTGGAGGCAGAGAGGAGGCCAGGGCCATCTGATAGTTATGTGCTGCCTCCGGAATCTGACATCAGCGAGGCAGAAGAAGAGTGTGAGCCTGTTCCTAGAGTACACATGCTGCCAGAAGGCAAGAACAGTTAAAAAAAGAGTGACTTGGAAGTAAGGCTTCCAGATGATTGGCCCCTCCTATAAGACATAAAAGAGGAGCAATTAGTTCATATAGTCAATTCAAGCTCTGAGAAATCAGTTGGACTCTGTGCTATGTTTGGCCTTGCAAAACTAATTGACAGTTAGGTCTCTGGCAGAGTTTCAAGGGAGATGAAGGTGGGTGCTTATCAACATTACCCTGAAAGACTGTGTCAACTCGAGTAGACATCTTTCGGAATCTTCACAGACTGTGAATCGTGAGGGGCTAGAATGACCATAATTCACAGCCATCTCAATAAAAGAGGTTTTTTGGGGGACTAAGATTGTGATTTATGCTTTCTCAGGAAGCCTAGGTCAGAACAATAATCAGGATTTATGTTTATATTTCAAAAACGTAAATGCCTCAAATGAACTTATTATTGCCACATTCTTTGACAACAGCAGTTTAACTAATAAAATAAGTAGAAAAACAGATGTGAGAAAAGAATGCAAGTGTTTGGAAGGCTGAGAATCTGCATGCGCTGATAGCAGCTTAAAGCAAAGATGAGTTCTGAGGATAAACAAGAATAGCCAGCTTTAAAGTTAGAATTGCAAGGTCATAACCCCAATGCAGCTTATAAGAGCTTTTTTTTTTATTGCAAGTCAGAGTTAGGTAAAATGCAGAAACAGGAAGCAGAATTCAAAATTCTACCTAGAACAAAATATTATGATCTTTTGTCTCCAGCACTTTCCAGTATTCACGTTGTCTTGACAAACTTAATAGTATTATAAAGCGTCATTCACTCTGGAATTGGAGACGTTTAAAATTTATTCCTACCTGCATTGTTTCCATCATTATATTCCAAATGCATATGGCTTCACTGAACCATGTAAAAATGATCTGAAATTTTATATAGACAAATCTTCAAAACCTTTTGTTTCTTCTGAATTTTTTGCTGAAAGAAATTGCTTATCTTTTCTGACTTGCAGAATTTGATGGTGATTCTTCTCAATGGTTTTGTGAAGCCTTTCTGTCCAGCAGTTGCTTAACAGCAAGAATTGAGCTTCTGTCATAAATGGACGGACCTAGACAGTTAAAAGGTCTTTTAAATCAGGGGTCTCCAATCTTGGTCCCTTTAAGACTTGTGGACTTCAACTCCCAGAGTCCTTCAGCCAGCAAAGCTGGCTGAGGAACTCTGGGAGTTGAAGTCCACAAGTCTTAAAGGGACCGAAGTTGGAGACCCCTGTTTTAAATAACTTAATCTTTGAAGGAAAAAAAAAATCAGTTGCCTAAGCTGGTTGTGTTAAAGTAAGCTGATCTGCCCTCTTGTCCTTAAGCTCACAGAAAACCAGGATTAGGGTTCAGGACTGCTTCAATCCTTTTAAGGGACAGTGAATAATGCAAGAATAAACTGATAAGTAGGAAATGGCACCAGATGTACATAGTTCTGTATTCCAATAATGTATTATTACCTTATCTAGTGTATGAAAGATATTTGCTGCCGCATTAGCAAATGGGAAGATTTTGAGGTTGTCCCCAGTGCTGCAGTGTCAATAAAATGTTGTGTCTGAATATCCAGAGAGCCATCTCCCTTAATTAATTAAACAAACCCCCCAAGAGAAATTTTCTTCTACATCTTCTTTTTCTTAAAAGTCAAGGGTTTCTTCCCATTCCCTAGGTAAGGGAAAATGAGCGTCCCCTCACAATTGAAAGTTATAATAGGGCCAGTTTACGCTTGGATAATAGCCACAAATAACTTTTTGTGGGCAGGAAGGAGAAAAAAGCATAGTTATAATATTCATGGGAATGGAAACATTTCGGGGAGCTCCATGGATGGATAGTCGCTGGGCAACAAATCAGGAAGGACAACTGACAGCACATTTCTCTGGGTTACATTTTATATGTACTTTGCTGAATTTATGTTCTTTTCAGCACATCTTCAACATGGTTGTGGAGATACCTCGATGGACCAATGCTAAGATGGAGGTAATGCAAGTAGAGCGCTGTGATCTATGGCTTCATTGATTACTCAATCAAAATTTGTTTACTTTAGAGGTAGTCCTCAACTTCCAACCATTCATTTAAGTCACTGTTCGAAGTAACAGTGGCACTGAAAATAGTATTTACAACTGCCTTTCATACTTATGACCATTGTAGCATCCCATGGTCATATGATCAAAATTCAGATACTTCAAATCTTTATTGTCAGTGTACAACATGCCTACGATGAGATTGGTTGAGCTCCCTCAGTACACACACACCCAAACACAATACAACTCACAGTGAAGACAGAAAATCCCTAACCCAATAAATCATATTAACAAAACACCCAGTCCTATTGCACCAGTGTGAACATGTTACACATTGTGCCGGCCCTGCAGTCCATCATACTACATAGTTATGATATTATTTCTCATTCAGGAGTCTGACAGCCCACGGATGAAAACTCTTCCCTCAGCCTGTTTGTGCAGCTGGCTATACTTCTATATCTCCTTCCCGATGGTAGGAGGGTAAAGAAGTGATGACCAGGGTGAGAGTCGTCCCTGAGAATTTTCCTCACACTTCTAAGGCAACGAGCCCTAGCGATCTCATCTAGTGGTATAAGGGGACAGCCCAAGATGTTTCACCACCCTCTATAATGTTTTTCTATCTGCGGCTGTCAGACCAGCATGCCATACCGAGATGCAATAAGTGAGGACGCTTCCTATTGTGGACCGGTAAAAGGAGGTCATCAAATTGTTGTTCTACCCTGTTGTTACGCAAGATCCTAAGGCAGTGATGGCGAACCTTCTGCGTTCTCGCGTGCTGGCCCGCGTGCCAGAAATGGCACGCGAAACCGTTCTGTGCCGAATGCGTGGCCTTGCCGGCTCCCATCGCATTCCTGTGCTCAAACGTGCGCTGGTCAGCTGATCGCCGTGCGCGCGCTGCTGGCAACCCCGGATGTGCGGCGGACCATCGTGCATGCACAAGCCGTCAACCCCGAAGGCCGGGTGTCAGCTCGCGCATACATGATGGACCGCTGCACTTCCGGGGTCTGCTGGCACTAGGTGTGCGATGGCTAGCTGACCGGCACATGTTTGAGCACAGAAGCACGACGAGGAGCCGGCGAGGCCGTGCATTAGGCACGGGATGGTTCGCATGCCACAGGTTCGCCAACACGGCCCTAAGGAAATGGAGTCTCTGTTGAGCCTTCCTGGCCACCTGGATCATGTTGTTTCTCCAGGTGAGGTCTTCGCTGAGATGGACTCCCAGGAATTTAAAGGAGGAAACTCTCTCTACACAGCCCCCCCACAGGTTCCTCTCTCTTCCTCTGGAAGTCCAACACCATCTCCTTGGTTTTGCTGATGTTCAGGTGCAGGTTGTTTTTTAAGCACCATGTGGATAGTTTTTGACCACCACCACCTGTACGCTGTTTCGTCTCCATCTTGGCAACTGGTCATGCAATCCAGGGACACTGTTGCAACGTTGCAACGTTCTGACCTGTTGCAACGTTCTGACAAGCAAAGTCAATGGGAAAGCCCGATTCACTAAACAACGGTGTTACCAACTTAACAGCTGCCATGTTTCACTTAACTGTGGCTCGAAAGGTTGTAAAATAGGGCAAAACTCAATAACAACTGTCTCGCTTAGCAATAGAAATTTTGGGCTCCATTTTGGTCGTAAGTCGAGGACTGGTTTAATTAAATTTCAAATTTCCTATTAGTAATATATAGTCTAGTAAGTGTTTTAATGTCCTATGTATATTTACATGGAACCTTTTCCAATGAGACATTCTCTCTGTATTTGTGTGTGTCTGTTAATTGGTTCTTATATATTTATAGAAATTGGTCTTGCTGGAAACATTAAATAAAACATCTACAAAAAAAGTTACATTTTTTCTTAATTTTTTTTTTAAATTTGAGTACCAAACTAAGTAAATTCTGTTTTAGATTGCAACTAAGGATCCTCTCAACCCAATTAAACAAGATGTGAAGAAAGGAAAGCTACGTTACGTTGCTAATGTATTTCCCCATAAGGGATATATCTGGAACTACGGCGCTATTCCACAGGTACTGTAATGCTCATAATCTTTTTTTATGAATTCCAGTAACAAACAACACTAATGAAGGGGAACTTTGTACCACTGCATACACAACTGTGGGCAAATTCTCTGGAGGAAGAAGAAAACACCTTAGGTTGTAAACAAGCAAGCTGCCTGTGTTATAATAAAAAGAATCATTTTATTAAAGCATAAGAAGCCTTAAAAACACAAAGAGCTCTCATAAAGCCAGCATAGATTGAATGAATTAAACTAGGGGTCTCCAACCTTTGTCCCTTTAAGACTTGTGGACTTCAACTCCCAGAGTCCAAAGCTGGCTGAGGAACTCTGGGAGTTGAAGTCCACAAGTCTTAAAGGGACCAAGGTTGGAGACCCCTGAATTAAACTAATGTTGATAGGAATGCTCCGTGAATCAATTTTGGTTTAATATTTATTTCAATCGATGGTGCCTTTTAAATTTGTCCATGGAAATCATATCAAACGCTTAACATTTATTGCTGTGGCATGACTGTTGTATTTTAATAATAATAAATCCATTAAATGGATTAAAGCACATGAAATGAATTGGATTAAATGCAGGGGTGTCAAACTAGATTTCATTGAGGGCCACATCAGGGTTGTGTTTGACCTCGAGGGGGGGAGCGTGGCCAGCTCGATGTCACTCATTTCGGGGGCACCTGTGGTGGCCAAGTGCTAAGGCAGGACTTCCCTCAGGCCTTTCCTCACTCATTATAATCTCCTTCCTTCCTTCCCTTTTCATTCTCCTTTCTTCTTCCTTCCCCTCTTTCCTTATTTTTCCTTCTTTGCTCTCTTCCCATCTTTACTTCTTTTTCTTTCCTCTTTCCCTTTCTCCTTTCCTGTCCCTTGAATGCTGAAATGCAAAAGGAGAAACATTTCTCCTTTTGTTTTTAGTTTGTTTTGCTAGCCCTCTGCCAGTAAAAATGGAGCAGGGGGGGCTGCATGCGCCCCCCCGCCCCATTTTCAGCCGCGATGACCGAAAACAGAGTCCAGAAAGGCTGCATGCGGCTCTCCTGAGCTCTGTTTTTGCTGGCAGAGGCACCGCTGATCCTTTGCTGTTTCCAGGGTTAGATCTAAGCACCCCGTTGGAGCCGGCCCACGGGCCTTGAGTTTGACACCTATGGATTAAAGCATAGTTAATATGCTTTAATCCAATTCATTTAATGGATTTATTATAATTAAAATGCAATTAATAATAAATCTATTTAACAGACTAATAGAAAGGAGTGTCCATCAGAGCAGAACATCTGGGATTTTACACATGTATAGTTTAGGTATTTTAAGGAGCATCTTAAGGAGCACAGAATCTATGGTGGATAGATTTTACTTCCACTGCATCCAAAGGCTAGTAACCCGAGATACATTAAAATGAAATATTTTATTAATGTCTTTTCTGTCAACTTCCTTCTAACTGATCCTTCTGTTTTTGTTTTGACCCAGGCCCAGGTAGGTAGGAAAGTGTAAAAACAATCAAACTTTATTAGAACAGCTGAGAATTACTTCATTCTCGGCGTAGTTCAACTAAATTAAAGCAAATTCCTCCCAACACAATTCCTCAGTCCTATCACCAACCTTGGTCCAATTAGGCAAACTGCCAAAGGCCTTTCTTGGCAAAAGTTCAGAAGATACCGATGCAAAACAAATGCAACAAGACAAAGCTATCAATGTTGTTTTCCGGCAAAGAGCCAAAATGCTGTTGCAGGTCTTTTAAGCCTTATGGGAGGGGCCAATCATTTTTTGGCCCCTACTCCCTACTCTTTGCTTGAGCTGCTCTTGCCTTCTGGCAGCTCTTCTCATGAGTGCATTAGCAACAGGCTCCCCCTGTTCCTCTGCCTCACTACTGTCAGTCTCTGGAGGCTCTGGAGTCCGCACTTCACTCCCCAATGGCCCTGGCTCCACGTCAGCCTCCGATGCAGAGCCCACATCCAAGCCTTCCCCAGCCTCCAGGACTGGCCTACGCTCTTCCTCAGCCTCATCGCTATCTGACTCCGTTGCCAGCTCCGCAAGCTGCTGGCGGACCACGACGGTTCTTCTGTTATTTATGGGAAGACATAATGAGCCTTTCCTTTTCCTTTTGACTTGTTGACTTTGTGATTTTCTTTTTTTACTGTTAACCTCTTTCTTAGATTTCAAAGCTGTCTTGATAATAAGTTTGCTTTTCTGTAGAAAGAGGCACATAACTGGCTTTCTGTTCATCTATTAAGGATTTTTTTCCCTGTTATCCCTTGTATTCCCCAAGCTGGTATCCCTGGTGCTCCAGATAGCATGTGCTGTTGTATGAAATACGAAGTGTTCCATAGCTGTCTCTGCCAGATTTTCATAACACTGTTTCTCAACTGGAAGGAAGTTAGGTCAATTTCTATTAAAGCAATCCTGAACTATAACTTCCTGTGAGCAAGTGTTGCCCCTGCAATCACATTGGATGCGAGATAACCTCTTTACTTTGAAGTAGCTCTGATTTCATGTGAAGGGGCCGGAATAGCTCAGGCTGTTAACAGCCTGTTATTAGAACACAGTAGCCTGCAATTACTGCAGGTTCAAGCCCGGCCCAAGGTTGACTCAGCCTTCCATCCTTTATAAGGTAGGTAAAATGAGGACCCAGATTGTTGGGGGGGCAATAAGTTGACTTTGTAAATATACAAATAGAATGAGACTATTGCCTTATACACTGTAAGCCGCCCTGAGTCTTCGGAGAAGGGCGGGATATAAATGTAAACAAAACAAAACAAAAACAAAAAGGTACCTTGGATTCTATCTCAAATTGTTTTCCACATTGTTCATAAACAATACTTGCATTATCCTGTCGAGAAACTTAAACTTGTTCACTATGCACTTGCTTCTGGCAAAATGGTCATAAGTCACAGTATATGATCACAAGGCACTGCAAATGGTCGTAAACGCAGGCCAGTTGTCAAGTGCTCAAAATGTGGTCATGACACTGTGTGTGGGGGGGTCTGACATCAGAACTTTGAATCTGGATCCCCGGCCAGATTCACCCATGGGGTGTTTAGATCTGGCCCGCGTGGCCGCCCTGGAAATAGCAGCCCTCTCGAGCTCCGTTTTTGCTGGCAGAGGGTTGCAGAAGGCTGCCCAGCCAAAAACTGAGCTTGAAAGCCTGTTTTCTCTGGCAGAGCGCTCAGGCCACAGGCACCCTGACATGAGTGATGTTGTTATGACCTAGGCTCACTTAGGCATAAAAGACACACTTAGTGTTAAAACAACCCTATTTTATTATCGCAGCTGGGAATTACTTCATTCCCAGCTTAGTCCAAATTAAATCCAAAACCAAGTCCTTCAGAAAAAGTCCTTCGACCTTATCACAAACCTTTGTCTTCTTTGGCACCCTGCCAAAGGCTTTTCTTGCAAAGCCCCACGAAGTTCTGAAACAAGAGATGACAGCTAGAAATAACTGTAGCAATGTTGCTTTCCTACAAAGAGCCCAAGAGCCATTGCTGCTCTTTTAAGCCTTATGGGAGGGGCCAATCACCTCCTGGCCTTACTCCCGAGTCGTCCTTTTTGCTTTAGCTGCTCTTGCCTTCTGGCAGCTCTTTGCATGCGTGCACTAGGAACAGGCTCCTTCTGTTCCTCTGCTTCTCTGCTGTCCACCTCTGGAGGCTCCGGAGTCCGCACATTGCTCCCGGATGGCCCTGGCCCCACCGCTGCCTCCGACGCAGAACTGATGTCCGGGCCTTCCCCTGATTCCAAGACTGGCCCATTGTCTTCCCCAGCCTCCTCACTGTCTGACTCCGCTGCTAGCTCCGTGGGCTGCTAGCAGACCACAACAGATGTCAAGCTGGCCAGACCCACCCTGGCCCCAAGGTCAAACACAACCCTGATGCGGCCCTCAACGAAATCGAGTTTGACACCCCTGCATTATATCTTTGAAAAGTTACGAATTCCTTGTTTTCTTGCTCTTCTAGCAAAGACATCACAACTACCAGCTCCCCAATTCTGTATGGTGGTCAGTGGACAAAGAACAGTTTTGAATTCCTTCATAGAATACGTAAAGAGCAAAATATTTTAATAGGGTACAGTTTTAAATTTTAATTGACTGGCCCCATGCTGAGATGAAAGGAAGCTTGTGCAGCAAATACTTAAAGGAAACAGTATTTTATTTTGTAGACGTGGGAAGATCCAAAGCACAAAGACGAAAATACCAACTGTTGTGGAGACAACGATCCAATCGACGTTTGTGAAATTGGAGACAAGGTAACTAAACCTTTTCCAGGTAGAAATTTGGGGTTTGCTAACCATCTTTGCAATGTTGCTAATACGTCACATTGAATATATTTGCAATCAGGCTATTCATCTAGCTGTCACTATATATATGCAGAAAACAAGAGTGGCTAATTTTTACATGTAGGAGAGTTTTGATTAACAGCCACTTGTTCAGCACCCATTTGAAGTCACGATGGCACTGAACAAGTGATAGTTGCAACTGATCCTTGAAGTTCCAGCTGTCCCAGCACCTCTGCGGTCACGTGATCATGATCTGGGCACTCAGTAATCGGCTTGCACTTAGAATGATTGCAGCATCCCGTGATTACATGATCAATAATAAATGACCTTCACTGCCAGTTTGCCAGCAAAGTCAGTGGGGAAGGCAGCAGGGAAAGTTGCAAGTTGCTCAAATAAGTCTCACTCATCCACAAATTCTCCTAACGTCTCTCCTTGTGTCTTCCCAGACCCTCACCCTCCCCAGCCCCAGTAGCAGGCACCCCAAGCCTGTTCCCCCCCTCTTTCTTTCTCCCACTCAACCAGCTTGCCTACAAACCACTTGCAACTTGCAACTTTCTGCCAAGCTCCCCATTGACCTTGGTTGTTGGAAGCCAGCAAAAAATTGCAAGGAGCACTCCCTTAACAGGTGCCAATCCTTGGATCCTCACTTAATGAGGGCAATAGGGGCTTCAGGGATTATCATCGTTAAGTGTTGCAGTCCAGGGGTGAAATTCAGCCAGTTCTACACGGATCGCGTGATACGGTAGGGCCGACTGCGAAGCCCCGCCCAGCCACGCGGGAGTCATGATGTCCCTTTTTTTGCAACGTTTTCAGCCTCTGTGCATGCACAGGAGGCTTTGCACATGCGCAAAAGGCTTTGCACAAAGAGCGGATGATAGTGCATACACATTTGCAAACCTTTAGGGAAGGTAAGTGAATTTCATCCCTGTTACAGTTCTGTTGCAGTCCTATGGCATTGGGTTTTATAACTACAGGTGGTCCTCAATTTGCAACCACAATTGACCCCAAAATTTATGTACTTAACTGAGAAATTTGTTAAGTGAGTTTTGCCCCATTGTACGACTTTTCTTGCCACATTTGTTAAGTGAATCGCTGCAGTTGTTAAATTAGTAAGACGGACATTAAATGAATCCGACTTCCCCATTGACTGGCTTGTCAGAAGGTCGCAAAAGGGATCATACGACCCCAGGACGCTGCAACCGTCATAAATGTGAGGCAGTTGTCGAGCATCCGAATATCAGTCACATGAACATAGGGATGCGACGGTGGTCATAAGTGTGAAAAATGGTCAGTCACTTTCTTCGGTCACTGTTGTAATGGACTGTTATAAATTGAGGATTACCTGTACATTGCTTAGCAATAAAAAATTCCGGTCCTGATTGCCGTCGTAATTTTGAGGATTACCTGTACAGAAACTGTTTAAAGAACTTCAAACTTTATTATAGGAAGCGTATTAGCTCAATGCAGTTTTAACATTTCAGAACAGATTCTACTGGTTGGGGTGGGAAGGATTATATTTCAAAATGGCAGGAATACTTTGAAATAATAAAGGCTTATCCATCCAGTGTCCCATTACTTCAGTGATTCTGAAACTGTTTGCTCCAATTGTATCCCTTTTCTCATCTCAAATAATGTGATTATTCCCCACCCCCAGGAAGAGAGCAGGAAATGGTGCTCATGGTTGGAGAGGGAAACTTTTGTTTCCGGCTGGGCCTGTCTGAGTTGTAGCCTGGCAGTGCCCCCGCCCCCACCCGTGAAGGAGCAGAAACGCCCCCCCCCCCCCCCCCGGTGTATCTAGGGGGTAAGAGAAGGGCCAGGGGGCATCCCACCACTCTAAATCTTGATTACTCCCCCCCCAAAAAAAACAAAACACAACATTTTTGACAAAACTGCCAAATTCTTTTTTTTTTACAATGTCTTGAAGCCGCAAGTCCAAACTGGATTTCTGGCTCACAAACAAGCAGTTACAAATTGCTCCATTGCCCTCAGGGTATGTCCAAATCAGTGCATTTTAAGAACTGTTTTAGAAGTTGATAGAGAGCCTACCAGATGCAGAAAGGGCTAATCTTTCAATACAGCATTATATATTTTGGGGCAGCTGCAGCGTTTAAAGCTAAAATGTCATGGAATGCAAAACATATGCCCATTTCTATGCGTAGTCTCAATATTTAAATACTATGTAGAAAGCAAATCTGGTAGGTGCCCAGACATTTTGCTTATGTAGTATTGGTTCAAATTCATTATTGTGAAGGCATTTCTTGGAAGAATGTAACACGCAATGAAAAGTACCCATCCTAGCGGAAAATAATCAAGTAAGACTTTCCACTTCACCTGAGGAAAGCTTGTCTACAGAAATTGTTGTCCAGAATAAGCCTCTGAATAGGCTACTGATTTGGTGAATTAGGAACGCTGGAATTCTTTCCACAAAGTTCAGGTTGCCGAGCAGTCAGGCAGAAGATTGTTGTTACTCCACCTGTTCTGGCTTAGTAGGACCAGATTGTGCGATTCTGAATCATACTTAAATTTCTTCTAACAGGTGTGCAACCGAGGCGACATAATTCAAGTGAAAGTTCTGGGCACACTGGCATTGATTGATGAGGGTGAAACCGACTGGAAGATCATTGCAATCAATATTAATGACCCTGAAGCTGCTAAAATGAATAGTAAGTAGCTGTTGTGACCCAGGTCCAAGTAGGTAGTAGGAAACTCAGTCAGTGAAAAAACAAACTTTATTCGAACAGCTGAGAATTACTTCATTCCCAGCGTAGTTCAACTAAATTAAAGCAAATTCCTCCCAACACAAATTCCTCAGTCCTATCACCAACCTTGGTCCAATTAGGCAAACTGTCAAAGGCCTTTCTTGGCAAAAGTTCAGAAGACACCGATACAAAAATAAATGCAAGAAGACGAAGCTACCAAAGTTGTTTTCAAGCACAGCCCGAACGTCGTTGCTGGTCTGTTTTAAGCCTTATGGGAGGGGCCAATCATCTCTTGGCCCTACTCTTGAGTCGTCCTTTGCTTGAGCTGCTCTTGCCTTCTGGCAGCTCTTCTCATGCGTGCATTAGGAACAGGCTCCCCCTGTTCCTCTGCCTCACTACTGTCAGTCTCTGGAGGCTCTGGAGTCCGCACCTCACTCCCCGATGGCCCTGGCCCCTCCTCAGCCTCCGACGCAGAGCCCAGCCTCCAGGACTGGCCCACGCTCTTCCTCGGCCTCATCACTGTCCGACTCAGGTGCCAGTTCCACAGGCTGCTGGCGGATCACAACAATAGCTTTGAAGTCAGGCTTCAGGCACGTTTGTGCCTTATCTTTTCCAGTTTTGAAATTCCACAGGTGGAAAGTGTGTAACTGAGGTTATATTTTTCGTGCCATTCTGTTTTTAAGGATTACAGGTACTCCTCAGTTTAATAATAGTTCACTTTGTGACCATTCAACGTTGCAACAGCGCTGAAAAAAGTGACTTACCACCATTTTTCAGACTTACGGCCAATGCAGCATCCCCATGGTCATTTACATTTGGATGATTGACAACTGACTCACATTTATGATGGTTGCAGTGTCCCTGGGTCATGTGATCACCTTTTGCGACCTTCTGACAAACAAAGTCAATGGGGAGGCCAGGTTCACTTAACGTCCTGGTTACTAATTTAACAACTGCCGTGATTCACTTAACAAATATGGCAAGAAAAGTCGTAAAATGGGGCGAAACTCATTTAATTCAATGCAGCATAAATTTTGGGCTCAGTTGTGATCATAAGTTTGTTTGTTTTTTGTTTTGTTTTTTATTTGAATTTATATCCCGCCCTTCTCCGAAGACTCAGGGCGGCTTACATTGTGTAAGGCAATAGTCTCATCCTATTTGTATATTTATATACAGAGTCAACTTTATTGCCCCCAACAATCTGGGTCCTCATTTTACCTACCTTATAAAGGATGGAAGGCTGAGTCAACCTTGGGCCTGGTGGGAATCGAGCCTGCAGTAATTGTAATTGTAGGCAGCTGTTTGTTAATAACAGACTGCATTAGCAGCCTGAGCCACTTCCCAGCTGCATTAGCAGCCTGAGCCACTTCCCACTTCCTAGTTAATAATAATAATAATTTAATTTTTATATACCACCCTTCTCCCGAAGGACTCAGGGTGGTGAACAGGCAGATAAAATAATACAATACATTTCAATAAAAACACTATTTAAAAAACTTATTCCAAAAGCCTAAATTTAAAATACAATACAAAATATAAAATAACCCCAATAAAATCTATGTTTAAAAACCCTATTAAGCCAGTCCTGCTCGGAAGAATAGATATGTTTTAAGCTCGCGGCGAAAGGTCCGGAGGTCAGGAAGTTGTCGAAGTCCTGGGGGAAGCTCATTCCAGAGGGTAGGTGCCCCCACAGAGAAGGCTCTCCCCCTGGGGGTCGCCAGCCTACACTGTTTGGCTGACAGCACCCTGAGGAGGCCCTCTCTATGGGAGCGTACCGGCCGGTGGGAGGCATGTGGTAACAGAAGGCGGTCCCGAAGATATCCCGGTCCTATGCCATGGAGCGCTTTAAAGGTGGTAACCAACACCTTGAAGTGCACTCGGAAAACCACAGGCAGCCAGTGCAGCCTGCGCAGGATCAGTGTTATATGGGAGCCACGAGTGGTTCCCTCTATCACCCGCGCAGCTGCGTTGAGGACTACCTGTATATAAATAGCTATCATGCAAAGTTGAACTTCATTTTTGAGTACTATATTGATCTAATTTCCTTTTGGCTCCTTGCTCTTAAATTTGAAATGTCCCTAATTGATGCCATCGATGTACAGTAGAATTCTTGATGGAACGTAGGCTGATTTTTACGGAAATGATCACATTTCTTCTGCAAGATGTTCCCCAGGGAAATCTAAGAATAAAATATGCTGGGACACTCAAGCAAAAGTTCTGAATGTATGCCTTTTAAAAATTTAAGATATTGATGATGTCAGAAGAATTAAGCCTGGATACCTGGAAGCAACTGTGGACTGGTTTAGACGATACAAAGTACCTGATGGGAAGCCAGAAAACAAGTTTGCATTCAATGGAGAATTTAAAGATAGGGTATGTATATATTCTGTCTACTGCTGGCCACTCTTTGAAGCGGCTTACGGTTGTTGTAGCCTGTTGGCCGCCGGCTCCTCCAGGAGCCAAATAAGATGAGGAGGCAGCATGGGAGTCAGGGTCAGCATCAAGGGAATCTGAGAGCTCCGAGTGGGAAGAGGAAAAGGAGCTGTCAGAGAGAGAGACAGAGGCGGAGCCTGGGCCGTCCCATCAGCTCTCAGATGGAGACTCAACAGCCCCCAGGTCTGGAGATAGCTGATGAGAAACAGCTGGGTCCAGTGCCTGGTGGGCAGATGCACAGAAGGCAGAGGAGAGGAGAGGAGAGCAGTGGAAATCTATGGGCTGATCCTTGGGATAGAAGAGCCACCACTGCTAGCAAAGTCCCACCCTACCTCTGCAGATAAAAACCAGGGGATGGAGATGAATAGGTGTGGCAGACAACTCTTCATCTTCCTGCCAGACAGACTTGTTAGCCTGCGGTGAGAGAGAAACTTTTTTGCTGGGGCTGCTGGTGCTCCTAATAAAGGAATTGCTTCAATTACAAGCGGGTTAGTCATGTTTGGGGAGCTGGGTTAGAACATCGCTTTTCTTGTTAATGCAAACAATACCGCAAGTGCATGAAAGTACATCTGCAGCTGTTTTTGTTCAGGAACCGCATTTAGAAATTGTTCTTAATTACAGAAGACTAAGTGGCTGACTCAGTGGCTGAGCCACTGGCTCGGTGGCTAAGGCCCTGAGCTTGTTGATAGAAAGGTTGATAGTTTAGCGGTTCGAATCCCTAGTGCCACATATCGGGGTGAGCTCCCGTTACTTGTCCCAGCTTCTTTCAACCTAGCAGTTCGAAAGCACGTAAAAAGTGCAAGTAGAAAAATAGGAGCCACCTTTGGAAAGGTAACAGCGTTCCGTGTGCCTTTGGCATTTAGTCATGCTGGCCACATGACCACGGAAATGTCTTTGGACAGTGCTGGCTCTTCAGCTTTGAAAAAGAGATGAGCACCGCCCCCTAGAGTCAGGAACGACTAGCACATGTGTGAGGGGAACCTTTACCTTTTTACAGAAGACTGCACAAGAAAAAAAGAGCTTTTTTCCCCAAATTAACTAGCCAGAGATGCTTCACTAAACTGTTAGTGTCCCAATCCAAAACCTTATAGTGCAGTATAATAATATGCTAAATAAAATGTACGTATGTATCTGTGTATGTTGTAATAATCACAGCATATTATTATATCAGGCTGCTGAGAAGAGACTGAATTTGTTTCCCCTTTTAAATCCCAGGACTTTGCAATTGATACCATTAAAAGCACTCATAACTACTGGAGGGCTCTAATAATTAAAAAAACAGATGCAGGAGAGATTTGTTGGTAAGTTGTTACACTGTTTCTTTCAGAAGTGCCTTGGAGAAATGAATTAAATGAATGCGTTAACCTGTGTATAAAATTAATGCTTTAATATCTTATGGCTGTGGTGGCGAACCTATGGCACATGTGCCAGAAGTGGCACACAGAGCCATCTCTCCGGGCATGTCAGCCGTCGCCCGTTGTTCTTCCAGGTTCCGGCACACATGCCAGCTGGTATTTGCGCGTGTGGGACCACTGTATACTGGAAGAACAGGGCCCTGGTGTGCTTGCGCGCGCCGGGAAATTGAGCTTCCAGTTCCGGTGCACTAGCTGGCCTTCGTACGCACCTGCATGCCAGAAGACCAGGTGATAGGCGCGCATGCGCACACCAGAAACCAGAAGCTCAGCTTCCCAGTGCGTGCGTGCATGCCAGGGGCATGCGCGCTCCCGTTTTGGCCCTCGGCGAAAAGGTTCACCAACACTGTCTTACGGAACTTATATCCTATTTTATTCCCTAAATATGTTTCATTTTAAAATTATGTTTCAAGATATATTACTTAAATTCATTGGAGAAACACCTGGATATTTATTTATTTATTTATTTATTTATTTACTTATTTATTTGTTTGCTTCCCCAGCACAAATACAGCTTTGACAGATAGTCCTTTCTGTTGCAGTCAAAATGCCGCGGCAGCCATTGTGACAGAGGTAAGCAGTTGTGATAAACATTTGTTCTCTTCATGTCTTGGGACATCTGCCGTGTGTATTCTGGGCAAACTAAGAAAGGAAAATGCCAGATCAGATCCAAGGTCTAATTACAACAACATTCTGCTCCCAGAGACTCCACAATTGCTGGAGAAAGCCCACAAGCCAGGCCTGAAGTCAGAAGCATTCCTCTTACTTATCATTGTAGGGATCGCAGCGCCATTTCTGATGCTGAAGATCAGCTACCCTTATTGTGATTAGTCAGTATTGATAGCCTGACCTTCTACCCCTAAGGTATTGGTTGCAAAATGTAGCCCCGTGAGGATCTAGTGTGTATCTTAGTAATCCACTTTACAGGTAGTAAAGTGCTTGCTTAATTACCACAATTTGGAACCAGTAGCTCCATCACCAAGTAAAAGATCATGGGACCGCGATGGATCTATGACATCAGTTCCCATTTGGTCATTAAGTGACATCAGCCCAGATATCACATGACCATAGCTTGCAAGTTTTTACTGCCGACTTTGCTTGTCAGAATCTGGCTGTAAAGCATGCCAATGGTGATTGCGTGGCCATGGACTTTGTGCCAGTTGTAAATGCCCACCAATTGCAAAGGGCCAAAATCTCCATCACACACCCACGAGGACACTGTGAGAGTTGTAACTGCAAGGAAGTGCATAAAGTTACTTTTCAGCGCAGTCATAATTTCAGACGTTTGTTAAACAGGGCATTTGTTAAGTGAGGGCACAACAGATAAAAGTATACTTTGCTGTGAGGTTTTCTTTTCCCCACAAACTCCTTTTAAGTCAGTTCAATTTATTTATTGTATTTATTCATTCAGTTTCTATACCTGGCCAGCTCAACCAGGTGACTCTGGGCGGTTTACAATTTAGTTGCCTCTCTGATCTTTTACACAGGCTGTCTATGCTAATTCTGTTCATCTTGGTTCATCTGGCTGATCTGTTTCAAAAAATAATATAAGGAACTTTGTTAGCAGAAATGTAAAATAATTTTTAATTGATTTTACTTAGAATTGGCTTGCAATAATCTTAGTACCCCATTTTCTCAGTAATATTGGAAACAAAAGCAGAAGAAAACTCACAGGCTAATAAAGAAGATTCAAATTTTCAGACATAAAAGTTAAGTTTTAGAGGCACTTTCATTCTCCATCTAGCTTCTTCCAGTTAGCATGCAGCCAGCAAAGATATTTCCAAAACTATCAAAATTTGATTTTTTTAATATTTATTATAAAATATTTAATACTGATTTATAGGCAGTTCTGAATTAAGTAAAAATTCTGAATGAAATGTCTGTTTCAGCTACCTCCTTGTGAGACATGTCATCCACTACCAGCTGAAGGTAAATTATCTTAATTTGGAGTGAAATATGAATATATGTATTTTTGTATTGGGGACTGACAAGACTGACAATTTCTGTTCTGCATATTAACCTGAATAGGCAAAGAATATATTTGTACCTTGCTGCGCATTACAAAACAGATTTAAGGACAGAAACAGTCAAATCATTTGGTTTGGGATACTAAACCTGACTAAATGTAAGCCGGAGTAAGATATTTATCCATTATGTCTATGCCGAAGAGTATGTACACCACAATTTAGGTTAGAGTACTGGTTTTGATGTCTACTAAGACGTCTTGTTTTTTCATTAAGAAAGAAGTAGGTATTTTAAAAGCTTAATAATTACAAGAGAGTAAGTTCATGAGGTTTAAAATCTGATTTATCATATATGCAACTTTGATTATACTGTGGCAATTTAGCATGATTGTTGTTCTGGAAACTGTATATTGAAAGCCAAATGTACATTCTGTGGCTTTATAGTGCTACAGTATGTATTCCTAATTATTTAGAAAACCATAGCTATAAAACTACCCACATTGAAATCCCTGTGGACCTTACCGAAGCTCAGCCCATATATTTACCATCTGTTGTTTATAATCTCTTCACTTAAAGATGCTTTCCCTTTATGTTCTTAATATTCATGGAAGGAGTTTCCCCATACATCATCAAAGGAATGACTTTCTGATATGCAGATTGTCAGAGGTCCAGATCATGTGCTGGCAAAGGCTGTTCAGCTAAAAATCATGTCCACTCCAAAAAATTTTTTTTTTAAAAAGTGTATTCAATAAGAGTGTTTTTGCTCAGGCTTTTCCCTGCTTCTGTCATTTTTCAGAGAAATTGCCTCTGAATAATTTACTTCTGTGAAGCCACAATAAGTTACTATAGCTTGAAACAGATTGTGCTGACGTTTTGTACTCTTTCCCCTATTTTTTTTCTCTCTCTCCAACCAGTGGACCGGTGGTTCTTTTGCCATTGAAATTTGACCAAAAGACAAACATTACAAGAAGCTGCTGCCTACTCCTCAAGATATTTGTGCAGAACATTTGTGAAGAATTATCTGAGAATCCAAAACCATATGTTTATAAATAAGTAAATTATGACTCACAGTGCACTGTATACATTAAAAAAAATGAGATTAGATGATGTAAAACACCAACTAAAGTCTTCAAATATACATCATGAAACTCACCTACCCATTCTGTACCAATATTATTTTGTTGTTTGCTAGATTTATCTCAATGTTTTCCAGTATAAAATTTTAGGTTCCCCCCCTCCCCTATCAGACATGTTTATTTTAACAGATGTGGGGGGGAAAGCCCCACACTGATTCCGAATGCTTAGCCACATCCTCAAAATTAACAAACCATGGAACTGAGATTAAATGTAGAACCAGAGAACGTAATTTGCTGCTGCTTATGGCTGCTTCCGTTCACTGATGCAGTCAGTAGATCAGTGGTAGTCAACCTGGTCTCTACCGCCCACTAGTGGGCGTTCCAGCTTTCATGGTGGGCGGTAGGGGTTTTGTTCAATACTGAAGCACTTTCCTTTTTTTTTAATTTAATTGACTTTTTAAAAAAATTTCATTGCATTATTTAAAAATATTTTCATTAGGTTTTCGTAAAATTCCTTGTGACAATTTAAATTTCTGAAAATATACTATTTGTATCGCCCGTACATAAGTTTAGTTCACGTTACGTACGTGAAACTAAATGGTGCTATAGTGCGACCGCAAACAAGAGCCTTGTCCCCGAATAGCTCTCGCATCTCCCCCCGAACTGGTGGGCAGTTAGAAAATTTTACTACTAACAGAGATACAAAAGCAGGTGGTAGGTATAAAAAGGTTGACTACCCCTGCAGTAGATAATAAATTAGCAGTGTGCTAAAATTTAATGGCAAACCAATATAAAATGACCTAGGTTCCAGTCATCAAATAAAACAGTGAATAAGCTAAAATAATAGCCTGAGACTGCCCATCTGGTCTCAAAGCAGTGGTGGTGTTTTGTTTTTTTTTAATTGAGGGCTCCTTTCTGAGCTTGGTTGTTTTCTTGCAGACATTTCATTACCAAACTAGGTAACATCACTCGTACTGTTTGTGTTTCTTTATTAGAATGAATGAGCTGGAAGGGACCTTGGTGGTCTTCTAGTCCAGCCCCCTGCTCAAGCAGGAGAACCTGTACTATTTCAGATAAGTGACTGTCTAGACCAGGGGTGTCCAAACTTGGCAACTTTTAAGACTTGTGGACTTCAACTCCCAGAATTCCTCAGCCGGCAAAGCAAAGCCGGCTGAGGAATTCTTGGAATTGAAGTCCACAAGTCTTAAAGTTGCCAAGTTTGGACACCCCTGGTTTAGACTCTTCTTAAAAAGCGGGCAAGCTGTTCCACTGGTTAATTGTCCTCATTGTTAGGAAGTTTCTCCTTAATTCCAGGTTGCTTCTCTCTTCCGTTAGTTTGCAACCATTGTTTTCTTGTCCTGCCCTCCAATGCTGTGGAGAATAATTTGACCCACTCTTCTTTGTGGCAGCCCCTCAAGCACTGGAATTTTCAGTGGTGTGTTGGCCTCTTCTAATGATGTCTACGAATGGGATGAGACCAATGCAGGGATGAGCAAATGTTGCCTCCAAGATCTCATTTATGTGGTCCAGGTTCTGATTCTTTAAATCCAGAACATCTGCTTGCAAAGGCATACTCTTCCCTACAGCCACCCACATCCTTGACAATTCTGGGCTTTTTCTGCCTTTTTCAGAACTTATCAGAGTGGGGGGGGGAATTATGACTTTTGCAGGCTTTACTTAGCACAGTGGTAGTCAACCTGGTCCCTACCGCCCACTAGTGGGCATTGCAGCTTTCATGGTGGGCGGTAGGGGTTTTGTCCGATACTGAAGCACTTTCCTTTTTTTTAACTTAATTGACTTTTTAAAAAAAATTCATAGCATTATTTAAAAACATTTTCATTAGGTTTTCATAAAATTTCCCGTGACAATTTAAATTTCTGAAAATATACTACTTGTATCGTCCTCGCATAAGTTTAGTTCACGTTACGTAAGTGAAAATAAATGGCGCTATAGTGCAGCCGCAAACAAAAGAGCCTCATCCCAAAATAACTCGTGCATCTCCTTCCACACCACCCAGCTGTAACAGACAAGCAGAGCTAGTAGCCAGTGCCCCCACCCCACCCCAATCCATGATGCACAAGAGGCATGCGCAGATGATGATACACAGTGCATTACTGTGGAACCAGTGGGCGGTTAGAAAATTTTACTACTAACAGAGATACAAAAAGTGGGCGGTAGGTATAAAAAGGTTGACTACCCCTGACTTAGCAGTTGTTCTGCTAACTAGGAATACACATTAATGGACATAATGCATTGCAGGCAGAACAAAATAGAACTCGACGCAGGGGAACACTTCAGTTTAATCCCTAAAATAATTCGATCAAGGGAACTTCATCCACATCCATTTTCTTTTAATTCTCCCAACCTTTTGTAGTTTCGGGCAGTAATCTTAATCTGATTAAAGCTAGTCTGGGAAGATATTCCATTTCGTTCATGGATGGAAGGCAACAAGGATCTTCTGTGTCGCTGTTTAAAGCTCGCCTCAGAAGGGAATGTTCCTGCTCCTAACTCAGGCTTCAGAATATGATTTTCCCTAGCTTTGATGGTCTCTTAATCATTACCTAGGCTGACACTGGTATAGCACTGATGAACTATTTCCTATGAAAATAATTCTGCTGCCTATTTGTGATATCCCCTGAATTTTTTGATTCTACATCTTGCATTGTAAGAGGCATTTTCAAACTCGTGCAACGAGTTTGCCTAAAAATAATAAAATGAATTTGTGCAACTTCTGCATGATTTCATTGGGATTAGGGTCTGCTTATTTACTGGAATCATGGGTGAGAAAGAAAGATGCTGCTAAATTTCATAATTTTATTCTATCAAGCAAAACTCAAAGGATCTTAATATAAAATAAAGCTATTTTTTTTAGAAATTGAAGATGGCAATAAACATTAAAACCATATTTTAATGGAACGGGTTAGCTTGATTTCTTATGTGCAGTTTTTTAACCTGTATTTTATTTTGAATTCACTAAAGGAAGGGGAAAGAGATGAGAAAAGAAACAGCTTTTAAAGGGCTCTTGAAACATAGCTTGTTCAATATCTACAAAGACCAGAATCGTGCAAGCCATGGTATTCCCTGTCACACTCCATGGAAGCAGAAGTTTAAAGACTTTAAAGCAACAAGATAAGACAACTATTGGTGCTTTTGAACTTTATTGTTGGACAAGATTTCTGAGAATATTGTGGACAACCAAGAAAACAGATCATCTAACAAATCAACCCAGAGTTCTCACATGAGGACTATTTGTTAAAACACGCGAAATGTGGTCACCTGACCATGTGGGGGAGGTTGTTCATTGTAACTTTGGGGACAAGTTGTAAGTACCCTTGGGGAGATCCATTGGCCACTAAGTACATAGTTGTAAATTGAGGAGTATCTGTAGCATTAGTCATTTATATAGCCACCCATTTACAAAAACATAACTCTTGAAATGTACAAGAGTGAATTAAGAAAACCCAATAAATATAAAAACGGTCATTAAAAACTAAAAAATCCACAAGCAGAGAGGATATTAGTTGTTGTAAGGGAGCTGTCACAGGATCTCTGGTCCCCTGGGATTCCTAGCCTTACAGCAGAGCCAAGTCTTGGAAGATTTTGTGGAATGTTGAAAGGGACCAAATTAACCTTGTTTCTCGGGTGAGGAGAAGATTCTATAATGCAGGTGCTAAAGAAGAGAAGGCCCACTTCCTGGTACCCCTCAATAATTCCCTAACAGATGGGATCTGCAGCAAATTGCAGCATGCCTTCTCTGCCATTTCTGGTGGGACACATAATCGGGGAGAGATGGCTTTTCAGATAACCTGGTTCCATGCTATGAAAGGCTTTAATAGTCAAAACCAGCAACCAACCAAATTGGACCCAGAAGTACACTGAACACTAATCCAGTAGTGGGATTCAAATAAGTTAACCAGTTTGCCCAGGGTCAGGTTGGCTGTCATGGGAGGCGTAGCCCATCCCCGTCCTCCAGTTCCGCTGCACATTCAGGATGAGCCTCCCTCGACAGCCAACCTGACCTTGGGCGAATCTGTTGTTAAATTATTCCCCCCCTCCCCCGCTATCAGTGGATCCTGGGCGGTTCGCTGCAATGGAGAAACCGGCAATGGAGCAGCCGGCACAAGGAAAGGAGGATGAGCAGGGAGAAGAAAGAGGGAAAACAGCCTCCTTCCCTCATGCCGTCCACTCTGTTGCCTGTTTCTCCACTGCAGCACAGTGCCCAGGATCCGCGTTGATGGGGAGGATAATCTAACAACTGGTTTGCCCAAAGCGGTGTGAACCCGCTGAATCCCACCACTGAATTAATCCCCTCGCAGGATGCAGAGGTGATATTGCCTTTCTAGGAAAACGCATAATGACCCATGGTGCTGCACTTTGCATTAGGCGAAGCTTACAGATACTCTTTTAAGGACAGGATTCATGTGGAGCACACTACAGAAGTCCAAACAGGAGGTGACTAGGGTATGAATGGTGTTGAGCAGAGCCCTCTGACCCAGGAATGGGTGCAAATGGCTCACAACACAAAGCTATGCAAACGCCCTGATAGCTGCGGCTGTTACCTGCACTTCACGCTAGTATCGGGTGAGGACAAGAGGACCTACAGAATGCATAGCAGGTCTGGCTGGAGCAGCACAACCACATCCAGCACCAGAGGGATTGCATGATCCTCAAACTGGAAGTTCCCAAATTGGACCCAGAAGTACATTGAACACTAATCCAGTAGTGGGGTTCAAATAATTTAACCTGCTGCTTTCCAAGAGCATGTATCTCCTTTTCTCATCCAAGGAGGTATAATATTTGGTCTTTTTAATATTTCCTATAATATTTCATTCTTTAAGGAAGTGGGTGGGTGCTAACTTCCTACAGTTTCCAGGAAAGAGAAAGAGTGAGCCTTTTTTGGTTATGGGTTTCAGATCAGTACTTAAGACCGGAAACATTTTTTAAAAAATATTCCCAAACTCAGTATTAGATCTGACTTTATTGACTGAACTCCAAGTACAGGTAGCCTTTAACTTACAACTGCAATTGAGACCAGATTAAGTCGTAAGTCATTACAGTCACAAGTCGAGGCACCCATATGAGCAGATCCGATTTTGCAACATTTGTTTTCAGCAGTTATTTAGTGGTCATTAAGCAAATGCTGTACCCATGAAAAAAATGAACCCATTTTTTTCTAACCGATGGTTTTTTCCCAGAAACCGGCAAAAAGAGTCACAAATTGCAGTCATGTGACCATAGGCCATTACAACCACTCATAAAGGCAAGCAGTTGCCATCAGTGGGTTTGTGTGTGTAAGTGCATAATTTAAGAAGCCAAAAGAGTCCCATCTATTCTGAGCCTATTGTAATTTCAGTCATTTGCCAACAGGTCCTAAATCGAGGATTATCTATGTACTTCAATACCATAGGTATCTCTATGTGTGGATATGTATGTGCATGTGTGAATAGAATAGAATAGGATAGGATAGGATAGAATAGAATAGGATTTTTTATTGGCCAAGTGTGATTGGACACACAAGGAATTTGTCTTGGTGCATATGCTCTCGGTGTACATAAAAGAAAAGATACCTTCGTCAAGAATCATAAGGTACAACACTTAATGATAGTCTTAGACTAGACTAGACTAGACTTTTTTATTGGCCAAGTGTGATTGGACACACAAGGAATTTGTCTTGGTGCATATGCTCTCGGTGTACATAAAAGAAAAGATACCTTCATCAAGAATTCTAAGGTACAACACTTAATGATAGTCTTAGACTAGACTAGACTAGACTAGACTTTTTTATTGGCCAAGTGTGATTGGACACACAAGGAATTTGTCTTGGTGCATATGCTCTCGGTGTACATAAAAGAAAAGATACATTCATCAATAATTCTAAGGTACAACACTTAAAGATAATCATAGGGTACAAATAAGCAATCAGGAAACAATATCAATATAAATTGTAAGGATACAAGCAACAAAGTTACAGTCATAAGTGGAAGGAGATGGGTGATGGGAATCATGAGATTAATAATAGTGCAGATTTAGTGAATAGTTTGACAGTGTTGAGGGAATTATTTGTTTCGCAGACTAATGGCGTTTGGGAATCTATTTCTTAATTGAATTATAGTCATTATAATTTTATTTAAATTACACATATAATTTTATTTTATTGCTTTATGTAAACGGTTTAAACAAAAACCCATTCGCTCCCATTTCCGGAATTCTTTCCATTTCAGAAAAATGACGAAGTCAGCAAATGAAGGAATGCTGGAGAAATTGACGTTAAGTCTTCTTGGGGAAATATTAAAATATTAAATATTAAAACTAAAACCACCTTTCTTTGTTGGGCAAATTTTAGATGATGAAGTGGTTGGGGTTTTGTTCCCCGTAGGTTAATCCCGCTTTTTCTTTGGTCCCAAAAGAAAATCCCCCTCCCGCTCTTTTCGAAACCTGCCAACCGAAACTTGTTAAATCGCTCAACTAGGGATTGAATCTTGAGGAAGAACATTTTTCCCCTCTGACGTCAAAAAAGAACCAACCAATCACGTGCATCCAGCCCCGGGAACCCAAGCGGCCTCTCGGGAGCCAGGGAGAGTCAGAGGGGGGCGTGGCTTGCGCTCGCCGTCACGTGCCTCGAAGGCGGAAACCTAGCGCGTGGCAAAAGCTCGTCGCCGGCGCTTCTCTTTTTTCCAACCGGAAGCTGCCGGCCGAACGCCGTCACCGCCGAAGGAGGAGATGCTACGTATTTCCGGCGTGGAGGTGGCGGCTTGGGGAGTGAGAGAGAGAGAGCGAGCGACGGGAGGCTTCGCCGGGAAGAGAGAGAGAGAGAGAGAAAGAGAAGGAGAGCCGTTGCCACCGCCGCCACCACTGTCGTGAAAGGCCTTTTTTTAATCCGCCGGGCGAAAGGAGCCGCTGCTTGTCCGTGAGGAAGGTGAGGGAGAGAGGCGGCGACCGATGGGTTTTCGGCCTGAGCCGGCCGGTGGGCAGATAAAAAAACGAGCGGCGCGGGGGGGTGGAGAGAAAACGGGCGGAACGCGAGCAAGTGACACGCAGGCGAAATGAAGGTGGGGAGGCCGCCCTGCCCCCCCCTTTTCTCTAAGCGGATGGTTTCTCCCGTTCTTGAGACTCGGCCGATCGGGTCTTCTGCTCTCTCTGGTCTTCTTGGGATTCCCGCCCCCCCCCCGCCTTTATAATCCTGCCTCCCGGAGCCCCCCTCGCCGTCTCCGGTTGGTGGGTGCTGATCCGATCCCGTCTTAAGAGGTGGGAAACTGGGGTGGGGGTAGGGTGATTCTCCCTCGCTCTCTCCCCCGCCCCGAACCTGTTTTTGGGGTGCCGCTTTCCGCTCCCCTGCGCCTGAATTTGGGGGCGAGATTGATTTCGGTTCTCGCTTTTGTCGGTTTCTCTTTTGGAGATTCTCTCTCGCTTTGTTTAGAAATGGGCAAGATCGAGGATGAATCCCTCTCACCCCCACCAACCCCCACGTATGCTGGGACACCACCACCCCGGCGTACAATAATTATTCTTTCCAAAAAATTTTTAAAAATGGGGCAGTTCTTCTGGTGTGCTCTTTTTAATGACTGTTTTCAATTCAATTTTTTTTTTGGTCTTTTTTATGTTTTTAATTTTTTTTTTAAGCTTAGCATTTAATTTTGGGGATTCTGCTGGAGGGGAAGGCAATAATAATAATAATAATAATAATAATAATAATAATAATAATAATAATAATAATAATAATAATAATTTTTAAAAAACCCACCACAACGTAATGGAAATAAATAGAATAAAAGATACCGACGCTTCAATATTATGGCAAACTGGGTGGGATGGATAAGGGAGCTCCAAAAGCCAATAATGGCCTTCCTTGTTTTTTGGGAATGAGCAAATTGTTGGGTAGGTAGATTTGGAAGCATCCATTTACTCCCTGCCACCTTCTGGTTTATGCAACTACCCGGTAGTTGTTGACCAGGTTAGGTGCTTTATGCAAGGATCATGTAACTGAAGTAGATTGGTTGCTTTTTTTAATCCTTGATTTTGGCTTTACCCTTTTTGCCTTGCCATTTGCAATGTATTCTGTATTAAAACAGCTCTTCTGTTTAGCTGTCAGTGATTGGAAACACCCTATTTGTTGTGTGCCTGTCCAATACTCAATTGATCTTTGGCGGAATAAGCTTCCCCCCACAAATCTTGTGTAAAGAGAAGAATGCAGTTTCTTTCATTAGCGCAAATTAAGAATGGTTCATTGAGACATTTCTTAGAAGTGTGCAATATCATTTCTAAAAACAAAGGTTCCATTCTCTCTCTTGGCCTTCTAATCGAGTAGAGTTAACTCCTTAGAGTGATTCAGAAATTTAATTATTTTGCGGTGTCAGTTTCTTAATTGAAAACAAAAAAAAACTCTGCTAAGAAATACGTACTTAACTATTTAGTGGCTTTCAAGATTGTGTTTTAACGGTAAAAATCATTTTGGGAGCTGGATTAAGTCTGGGATTGATTTTGGATAATTATATTAAAGAATTATATGCCTTATCAATATGTTTAATTCTTTAAAAAAAAGACAGAAAAGGCTGGTGAGAATTTTATTTAGAATTCAAAATGGAGAGAATATAGTAGGCGAATAATAATGAAACCTCCAGGCTTTGTGCTAATGTTCCCTTCGTTTTAATCAAATCATGCTCTTACAGTTTTAAGAAGCTCCTGTAGATATTTTTTTCATTTTTCAAACCTGCTTTTCATTCCAGGGGAGTCTAGCATTGTTTATGAAACAGCAGTAAACCAACCTTGAAAAAAATAAATAAAGCAAAAACATTTTAGAAATAATATATTAATATAAAATCCATTTTGAAAAACTGGCATTTTAAGCCACTACATCACTCTGGGCAATTTGTTATCTTACTAATATCTGTGGGAGCAATGGTGTTTTCTGGTTTTTTTTGTTTTTGTTTTTAAAGAAAACCGTGTGAGGGCTACCCGAACATGTCATGGGAAACAGGTTCCTAATTAGGAACTGCCACTGAAGTCTTGCTTGACTACCATATTGTCAGCCAAGTGCACCGATGGCAGCACAAACAGTGTGATCTATTAAAAGGTCATAGCTAAGATTATTGCCCTGTCTTTTGCCAATTCTCTCCTTCCTCTGCTCAGAACAGAACTTGATTTCTGTTCATCTGAGGTTAGGTATCACAATCCTGTTGATACTGCATAGAATGACACTGAAGCTATTTTGTAAGTGTGATTTGTTCCTGCTAACTTCAGAACTGAATTGCAATATTTATTGTCAGGACTTGAATATAGAATTTCTATTGGTTCCTAGTTCACAGGTGAACATTATAGTGTTTTCGTATATGGCATTAAGACCATTTAATTAAATATGCTTATTTTTTCCAGGTACAATTCTTCCATTATGTCATTCTTGTTTGAATGGATCTATAATGGCTTCAGCAGTGTGCTGCAGTTCCTAGGTAAGACTGTAAATGTTTATCAATGAGTAGTTGATAAATGAATTGATTTATTAATTTAAAAATGAGGGATTTTTAGATTGCTATAGCAAGAAGGCAATAATGCCTCTAAAATGTTAATTTTGTGTCGTCAGCTGCCAGTTTTATCTTTTCATTTTTTGTATCATATCGTTCTATAAGTGATTGAGATGCAAATTACACTCGTTTATGATGTATTTGCCTTATTTTATAAAGCTAAATGAATGGCATGGCTAGCAAAATAGTGAAGTTAAAGCTTTAAAATCAGTCTACTTTGCTTTTATATTTGCATCCTTCTAGAAATATAGGGAACTTTAGCTTAGTGTTACACATAATATGGAGATATTTCAATCCTTCCCCCCTCCCCAAAATAGTGCATTTCATACATTTTGCTAAACCGTTTTGATTCAGACACAAAGGGACAGAAATGAAGCCTAAAACTTTTGGTACTTCAACATTAGGAGTGATAGAAAATCCATTTGGGAGGTGTAATCTAAAATACAATAACACCAACACCCCCATAATAGCTGCCAGTGTGATATATCCCACTGATTGACTTACTCCCTTGATCTTCCTTGTGCCTTTCTCTCACCCGCCTGCTGCCAAAGCATCATGGCATATTCTTTGTGCTTACTGGATCCTTCCTAATACATTTCCTTTATTGCCAATGTCCAGTGCAGCACACATACTTCCATCCACAATTTTCCCTTCCTAATATCTGCTTGTAGGAGTCATGATGCAAACTGCACTCTCTGTTCACTTTGGTGAATAAGAATGCTCAATAGATTAGATTATTAGATTATTATTAGATTATTTAACCCAATAAATAATTCATTTTATTTCATACATGCTTTTTTCTCCACAGGATTGTACAAGAAGTCTGGGAAATTAGTTTTCTTGGGTTTGGATAATGCAGGCAAAACTACCCTTCTTCACATGCTAAAGGATGACCGATTGGGTCAACATGTTCCCACATTATATCCAAGTAAGGACCATATAGTTATGGAATTGTGTATTGATGCCATTTTAGAACATTATTGTATGATAATTAATGCTGAAGATTAGTATACTTAAAAAAATAAAGTTGCTTCATGTTTGTGCTTAATTGTTTTGAAAATGACATTTAAATTTATCCCTAATCCCAGTATCTTCTGTGGGCCTTAGTACCTGGAAAAGATAAGAGAGATTAGGCTCAAGATTATGATTCGGTGTATTATATTAAATGCAAATATTACCTGTTACAGTTCATGAATTGCATTTGAGTTAGGAGAATTGGAAGATTCAAGATATGATTTTCAGTATTGGTGACCTTTTAGAGTAGCTGAAGGCAACACATAGTTCCAGAGGTTGATGAACTTCAGTTCCCACCTGTCCTAGCAGAAGTGATTGAATTATGGGAATTACATTCCAACATCTGACATGTCAAATTAACCTAAATCTATTTTGCCATATGCAGCTTTCCTCCTTCCATTTTTTTATGAATGTATCGAATGTAATTCCTTTTTTTAAAAAAAGTTTTTTTTATTTTATAGACAAACATACAAGGGAAACTCGAAAAATTAGAATATCTTGCAAAAGTTCATTTATTTCAGTAATGCAACTTAAAAGGTGAAACTAATATATGAGATAGACTCATTACATGCAAAGCGAGATAGTTCAAGCCTTGATTTGTCATAATTTTGATGATCAGCAAACTCGCCTGACCTGAACCCCATAGAGAATCTATGGGGCATTGCCAAGAGAAAGATGAGAGACTTGAGACTGAACAATCCAGAAGAGCTGAAGGGCACTATTGAAGCATCCTGGTCTTCCATAGCACCTCAGCAATGCCATAGGCTGATAGCATCCATGCCACACCGCACTGAGGCAATAATTGATGCAAAAGGGCCCCAAACCAAGTACTGAGTACATATGCATGCTTATACTTTTTAAAGGTCCGATATTGTTCTATGTACAATCCTTGTTTTATTGATTTCATGTAATATTCTAATTTTCTGAGATTGTGAATTTGGGGTTTTCATGAGCTGTCAGCCATAATCATCAAAATTATGACAAATCAAGGTGTGAACTATCTCGCTTTGCATGTAATGAGTCTATCTCATATATTAGTTTCACCTTTTAAGTTGCATTACTGAAATAAATGAACTTTTGCACGATATTCTAATTTTTTGAGTTTCACCTGTACATTTAAAACATCAGCAATTCCTTCTGTGTGATGTCTCAATGTTTTCTTCCTGGCTCCATCATTTTGTTGTTTCTTCATTCTTCACTTCAAACTAAACTATTACCAAATACATTATTATCATTTTCTTACATAATTATCCATTGCTTATCTGTAGCTTTCTTCTAGCCAATGGTAAAAATTATCCCATATCTTAAAATATTCTACATGCTCTCTTTCTTTAATCATCAAAGTTAATCTATTCATTTCTGCACAATCTAAAATTTTTCTAAAATTCAGGGTATTTTTTCTGCTTTCCAGTTTTGCGCAAAAACTATTCTTGTTGCTGTAATTACATGTATAATCAATTAAATATTTTCTTTACTAATTTTCTCTGGTAGGATCCCCAATAAAAACAACTCCAATTTTAAATCAATATGTTGTTGGGTTATTTCTTCTAACCAACCCTTTATTTTCTCCCAATAGTTTTTGGCTTCTGGACATGTCCACCACATATGATAATAACATCCTGGTAACTGATAACATTTCCAACATTTAGCTGATTTATCTTTAAGCATCTTTGCCAGTTTCTCAGGTGGCATGCCATCTATAAAACATTTTATATTGATTTTCTTTATATGCAGTGGACATTGTTAATTTATAATTCCTCTCCCATAACTGTTGCCATTTGTCTAAGTCTGTTGAATATCCAAAATTTTTAGCCTAAGCTATCATAGTTTCCTTTACTTGTTCCTCTTCTAACTCAATCTCCAACAAAAAGTTATAAATTTTTTTGATTAATTTGTCTTCCGTTCCTGTGAGAATCCTATCCAGCTCAGTTTTTTCTAAATGAAAACCATAGAGTTTAAGCTCAGTCTTTTCTAAATGAAAACCATAGAGTAGTCCAGGCGAGTCTTTCTCGCCTGGACTACTTCAATGCTCTCTACATGGGGCCTCCCTTCCCGGAGGCTCCAGTTGGTCCAGAATGCAGCTGCGCGGGTGATAGAGGGAGCCACTCGTGGCTCTCATATAACACCTCTCCTGCGCAAGCTGCACTGGCTGCCTGTGGTCTTCTGGGTGCACTTCAAGGTGTTGGTTACCACCTTTAAAGCGCTCCATGGCTTAGGACCGGGATACTTATGGGACCGTCTTCTGCTACCACATGCCTCCCACCGACCAGTGCGCTTCCATAGAGAGGGTCTCCTTAGGGTGCCGTCAGCCAAACAATGCCGGCTGGCGGCCCCCAGGGCAAGAGCCTTCTCTGGGGGCACCTGCCCTCTGGAATGAGCTTCCCCCAGGACTTTGTCAACTTCCTGACCTCTGAACCTTCCGCCGCAAGCTGAAGACATATCTATTTTTCCGCGCGGGACTGGCATAAAATGGGTTTTATTAGGATTTTAATGGGGTTTTATGGTGTTATGTATTTTATATTTGAATTATCAGCCAATTTGAATAAGTTTTTTAATTCTGATTTTATTGTATTGTATTTATGTATGCTATTTTTATCTGGCTATAAACCGCCCTGAGTCCTTCGGGAGAAGGGCGGTATACAAATTAAATAATAATAATAATAATAATTAATTTATTATTATTATTAATTATTAACATCTTTCTGATATCTTGCTTGTATTTGCATATACATATATATATACCAATCGAACTCAATCCCCTGTTCTTCCAAATCTTGTTTCTGCTTCAATTCCCCCATCTGTTAACAAGTCCCTATACCTAACAATATTTCTAAGATTCAAAGTATTTGGATATATTAAAACCTCCATTGTTGATAACCATGTTAGAATTTTCATATAGTATTTATCTCTAACCTTCTCCCATGCCATTAGCAGGGCATTTCTTGGGTTTTAATTCCTAATCAGCATCATCTTTATCAAGAAGCTTTGAATTTTGGGGTTTCCTAAAAAATAGGCAATATTTATATGGAGTCAGTTACCAAAGTAAGCTGTGAAATCCTTTAAACTGGGTGTGTTCGATCAGAGGTTAAATAGACATTTATTGAGGGGTGCTCTAAGTTTATTCTTGCACTATGCAGATGTTGGATTCACTGATAAACCCTTCCAGTTCTTTACTTGTAGGAATATTTCTGAAGGGCATTAAACTGGGGAAGGCTGATCTTAACATATCTTAAATAGTTTATGCCTTATGGTAATTGACATTGTACACTTTTTTCTCCTAGCATCAGAAGAATTAACAATTGCAGGAATGACTTTCACCACTTTTGATCTTGGCGGCCATGAGCAAGGTAATCAATATCGATATTTGTTATTTTGTTATTCTCTTATCCCTGGCTAATCTGAGAGAAAGTGTCCTTTATGCAGATAAAATGTTTTACTTATGGAGATGGCATTTGATCGCATTAGGAGATCACTGAGTGTCTGTGTGGTCCCTATTTATTCTCGCATTCATGAAGGGACATGTCAATATATTGCTATATATTGGCATTAAGGTAAAATAAGTGTGCACAAGTACAGGCAGTCCTCAACTTAACAACAGTTCATTTATTTTTATTTTATTTTATTTTATTTGCATTTATATCCCGTCCTTCTCCGAAGACTCAGGGCGGCTTACACTATGTCACTATTTAGTGACTGTTCGAAGTTACAACAGCACTGAAAAAAGTGACTGATGACCATTTTTCACACTTATGACCACTGCAGCCTCCCCATGGTCATGTGATATTCATTCGGATGGTTCACAACTTGACTCACATTTATGACAGTTGCAGTGTCCCAGAGTCATGTGATCCCCTTTTACGACCTTCTAACAAGCAAAGTGAATGGGGAAACCAGATTCACTTCACAACTGTGTTACTAATTTAAGAACTGCAGTGATTCACTTAACAAACGTGGGTGACGAGTCATAAAATGGAGCAAAACTCACTTAACAAATTTCTCACTTAGCATCATAAATTTTGGGCTCAATTGTGGTCGTACGTTGAGGACTACCTGTATGCCAAATCCTCAAGTACTGTGTTAAGCACACACATCAAACCACCTAGCTCAGTGGTTCTCAACCTGTGGGTCGGGACCCCGTTGGGGGTTGAATGACGATTTGCCAGGGGTCGCCTAAGACCATCGGAAATATGGGAAGTATACTTATGAGTCGAAGAATCGCGCTCCAATGGTTGACTCCACAAGCCAGCTGCAGGCTCTTCAAATCACTAGCTGAATTCGGCTTCACGCATGATGAATTAAAAAAGAGAGAAATCTTTGCTCTGATGTCTCCCTCTCAAGCCAGTTGCAATCACTCCCAATCGCTAGCCTAATCTGGCTTCAGGCGCAATAAACTTAATAGGGGAGGAGTCTCCGCTTTAATGTCTCTGTCCTCAAGGCAATTGCAAGCAGTTCAGATCGCTAGCCAATACGGCTGCAGGCGCAATAAATTCAAAACGAAAATAATTTTACGGTTGGGGTCGCCACATCGTGGGGAATTGTATTAAAGGGGTCGCCACATCGTGGGGAATTGTATTAAAGGGGTCGCAGCACTATAAAGGTTGAGAACCACTGACTTAGCTTAATTAGTAGAAGACTAAGTGCAATATAGGTTGAATTGTGATATCAAGCTGGAACATGAAATTAGCTGAGGATGTTCAAAATACATTTTTCATCCCTTTATTGTTGTTGGTGCTTTGGTGTTGCTATATTTTCACAAGTGCTTTTATTTTCCTTGAAGCGCGGCGTGTCTGGAAGAATTATTTCCCAGCAATTAATGGGATTGTCTTTTTAGTGGATTGTGCAGATCACTCTCGTCTTTTGGAATCTAAAGTGGAGCTGAATGTGGGTAACTTTTTCCTTTGAATGCACTAGTACTAGTTGTAGTATTTATATAACCCTTTTCTGTCTCGGACAAGTTAATTTAAAATATGCACCTATGAGCAGAAAGGAAACTAAATACTAGTATGAATTTAGTATGAAAGCCAGCTAGGTGACTTTAGAGCAGTCGCATGCTGTCAGCCCAACTCATATCACAGGGGGGTTGTGATGAGGAAAATAGGAGGACAGCGTGTTAGTTATGTTTGTCACCTTGAGTTATTTATAAAAAATAATAAAGGTGGAATTAAAAAACTTTTAAAAGCAGACAAATATAAAGCAGTATTTGTACATAATTTGGAATATGTTTCATAAATTTGAGTTGCAAGTTATATGCCACCATTACGATATTTAGATTTACGAGGTCATGTTGTGACTTAAAATAGTCCAAATACAATCAAAACGAAATATTATGTATCGTCTATTAAGAGCATTTTCAGAAATTGGGTTTAGAATTCTTACTTAAAATTGTTAGTTGCTTTCTATATTTACATAGTTGCACATTTCCGCCCTTTTTTCCCTTAGGCACTAATGACTGATGAGACAATATCCAATGTGCCAATTCTTATCTTGGGTAACAAGATTGACCGACCAGAAGCTATCAGCGAGGAGAAACTGCGAGAGATTTTTGGTCTTTATGGACAGACAACAGGAAAGGTAAGGAATCAAAGCTTGGTTCTAAAATTAATGTACCTTATTTTTCAAAATATATTTTTCTGAATACTAAGGTATATCAAGATTCTAACTTTGGCTCTTAAAATACCACAGGAACACAAGTAACAATTTGTATTAGATCCATGTATGGTACAAATGAATTTCTTAGATTAATATAGAATAGCCTAATTTTATACTTAACATAACATAACATTCTTTCTGTTTATCAATGGATGTTTTGTGTGGTTAGTTAATAAACAACATACTTAGTTTTTATAAATCAGAGTATACTTCCTTGGAACCCTGAACTGTTAACTTTGTGATTATATGTTGGTGCATTGAGAATTTAGATTAGAATCAAGTGCAGTTAGGTGTGACATATATACTGGTGTCTAAATGGATACAAGACAACCAAACTGATTGTGGACAGCGGCACTAATAATAACAATAGAATTAGGAAGGATATATTGACCAATACCCATTGGGGCATAATCAGTTTTATACTTGTACTTTCCTTTGGAAAGACTTCAATTAATTTAGCCTCCACTTATATCTTAGTAACTAAAATATTCTCACACAGTTTTTTTGAACATCACCATTTTTGGGGTCTGATTAGTATTTTTTTTCATTCTGTTGAGAGATTGTCTTGGGAAGCATAAGAGTATCCTTAGATGATAAGATAAGAAAAAATAGTAGCATATGCCCTTTACTGTAGGCTTAAATAGATTATTTGTGATATTCCTTTCCTGCCAGAGTAAACCAGTGTGTTTTACCATTCAAAAAATATATTAAACTGGACAAAGTTTTTTGAAGCATGCTTTTTTCTTAAAATGTCCAGAGACTGCATAACCTCAGGGGACACAAGGTGAAGGTTGCCCAACAAGTTTCTGTTTTTTTTTCCCCTCTACCTTTCCTTCAGGTGCACGGTTCTGAATGTTTTTGGGCAATCTTTTTTGTTAATTTCATTGGAGCTCTTGGATCAGTATCAAAAACTGATATGCCTTGACATATAATCAAGAATGATCTTTCAACTTTGGAACCAAAAGAAATGCTATATTGTGGGCTTTGACTGTTCGAATTGTTCATGATTACAGAAATACTATATATTGCCGAATTTCAAATTAAAAGCTTAATGCATTTTATATTTGTAACCGTATCAAAGAAAATCCAAAGTTTTTCATTTTCTTTCTCCCCCTTTTCCCTTGCAATTTTTCCATCTCTATTTTTTCCTATTTTTTTCCCGTCTTTTTTTTAATATATTTTTTTTTTGGGTAGAAATTAAATTAAAAACATCATCTTGCAGCTATAAAATCAGATGTGACTATGTGTTTATATACAAAGCTGCGTTTGTCCTGGTCTCTGGGATTAAATGCCCGGAATTTCTGCCAATGCCGTTAAAAGGCTCCGCGATGGACTCCTTTCTGAATGAATTTCTGTTTAATTCTCCAGGGGAATGTGCCACTAAAGGACCTGAATACGCGTCCTATGGAAGTGTTCATGTGCAGTATACTGAAGAGGCAAGGCTACGGTGAAGGTTTCCGTTGGCTGTCACAGTACATTGACTGATACTGGAGAGACAGATCTATTCCTGGACTGATCCTGTTCGCAAATTCCTTATGGACTTTTCTATTAGAACATGGAAGACTCTCCATCTGCATCCTGGCAACGACCAAGAGACTCCTTTCTTCAGTTACCCTACATCACAGTGGTGACACAATTCTTTTCCCTGCGTCTGGGAGATAACATTCTGTACACTGGTGCAGGTTGTCACTTCCAGGTGGCCACGGATTCCTAGGGAAGCCCTGGCTTTCAGTTACAAATGGGATGAGCGAAGCTGGAATGCCAAGCTCTGCGCGCGGCACTCTTTGCGGCTGGAAAAGAGGACATGTCTCACCACTGTGGCCAATTGATTTCAAAGAAAGCAACTATATTTTTTAAAGGAAGTGTATTGATGTAAATGGTGTCCCTTTAGATTTTTCTTAAGTTTAGCCTTCATCCTGTTCAGGCCAGAGTCTGTTAGGATTTTTTTTTTTTTAAAGGAAAAAAAATATTTAATGGTATTTAGGCGGTTCCCAAATGACCGAACCAGCTATCATGATATTCAAAATCTTTAGCAAACAAAGAGAGATGGCTTTCATAGCCCTGTAAGGTGGTTGCGCTGTCACACTGCTCAATCATGAAGATGGTGCTATTGGGACTGACTTGTGCAATGATATTTTTCTTTAATTTACAGGGAATTTAGTTTGGGGGGGAGGATGGGGGATGGAGTATACACACAGGCACAGCTTATTTAGCCTTCCTTGTCATGTGCAGGAGTCTGAAATGTGGTTGACCCCTTTTTTGCCCCACCTCTAAAAGTTACGATCACTTTCCTTAATGGCAGTCTTTTTTATTTCTTCTTCTTCCTCTTTTCAGCACCAGCAGAAAGTTTGTCTTGGACCTAACAATACACGATGTTCTACATTGCAGGCAACTGCAAAAAACAAAAAAACACCGTAGAAATCATGAATTTATTTTTGGGGGGGTGGTTATTGTAGCATTAAATTTTTCCAACAAGTGCGTATCAGATGCTGTTACTGTAAACTAACCCTGTTTCTTTTACACTCAACAGAGCTTGTGTTTGAATTTTCATTACTTCATTTTCACTTAAAACAGGCATTCTTCTCCTTGGCTGGAAGCGTGAAGATGCTTTTAATTAAAACTATTTAGTGCTCGTGGACAGACTTGCTTTGGTGAATGCAAGGGACCCCATGTCTGAAGACACTGGCTTTCTGACTCCCGTTGCAAAACGGAAATGCAAAATGGCAGTACATTAAAGGCACTTAACTTCAGGGAATGATAACACTATTAGGGTTATGGGTGTAGTCACTTAAATCGGGGTTGGGAAACTAGGGTCTTTTTATGACTGGTGGACTTCAACTCCCAGAATTCCTGAGCTAGCCATGCTGGTTCAGGAATTCTGGGAGTTGAAGTCTACCAGTTATAAAGGAGCCAGTTCACCACCTCTTGAATTAAACGCTAGTTATGGTTTCATGTCTTTTGTCTTAGCAGCAACTTCATTGAGGGGCGGGGGGAGAGAAAGTGAATCATTAATAGTTGGACATCCCAGAAATAATTCTGTGATTTTGGACATCAGTTTTAATAACTTCTAAATTGTCAGTTTCATCCATTGCATTGGCAGGTCAGAATGCATTGGTCTTTACCTAAAATTACTAACATTTCAGGTAAAAACTAATGAAGCCTTCTGAAGTATGTAATGCAGACATCAGGATAAATATTTTACTTCGCCTGCAAAAAGAGCTGACTTATTTTACAAATATGAAGCATCTTAAAACTGTACAGATTGAAAGAGTCCAGAATCTTGCAATTCCAGAGGTAATTTAAGTCTCATAATTCCATTGGAAGAGCTATGACAGAGTAGCCAGTTCCTGAAAGGGATAATTGGGGAAGAGTCCATTATAATTAACCAGGCTCTTTTCTGATGTGGTTATTCTTGAACTGTTTGCAGTACCTTCATCAAAATGATTACTTGCAGCATCATTGTTGAGTTCATTTGTGGTTTGTAAAACCTTTGGGTTTTATGTAAGAAGTTTTTCAATGACTTGTGAATATTTCCTAGGCCAAAGTGCCTGTGCATATGGTGCCAAGGAGATATGGAAATCTATAAGTGTATAGGAGTCTACAAAAAAAACCCCAACCTTGATTGGGTGTAAATAATGTAGCATCTGCTCCATTGAACACCTGTAATTCTCTTAATGGCTGTTAGATCAAGGGATATGGATGGATGGCTCACCTTGGATCAACATGAGATGTGATAACCCTTATCTCCAACTACATGCTTAAAAACAGAAGGCCCTGGTAAGCAGAGCTATAAGATGGTGCCCAAAGGAACAACTTCTATGAAAGTGGCATCTCAGCCACTGGAGAAACCGGTTGTGTATGGCTCATCTGTTTTCTGCCTGCCGTGTTCTGTCTTTGGACAAGTCTCCTTGCAATGTCTGGATATAAAGTTTAATATATTCCGTAGGAACTGGGTTGCAGATTGGAAAATAGAGTAAACATCATTCTGTTAGCAAAATGTTTTATCTTCCAATTTCTGGAAATGAGGAACATGTTTGCAGAGATGGTTTGTCTGTATCCAAAACATTTTAATAAAGTTTTTTTTTTTAAAAAAACACCAAATTATATACATATACTTGGGTTGAATCTGGCCCTAACATAATCCAGGGGCAGATGTAGAAGTTATCCATGTCCTAGGCCACAAAGATACTCTTGACCAATGTCAAATTGGGAGTGAATCATTTGATATCTTTTCATCCTTAAGTAATTAAGAAAAAAACACAGCTTCTAGTAACTGAACACATTGAGGATCATAGGGAGAAGTTTGCTGTTATGGAAAAACGAGGGAGAAGAAAATAAGGATGCCTAATAAATTGAAAAATAACTGCTAGATGCTATAGTTTAATAAATTTTGACAGCATAAAAGAGTTAGGAATATATTAAAATAATGTTCCTTTGCTCGCCATTTTTGCTGTAAGACCCCTAGCCTGAGAACTGTGCTTCAGCAAATGAGAACCTGTTTTATGCAAGTCATCTTCATCCATCAGGAACGCTGCCTATCCAAGTCTTAAAAAGAGTTGGGAGCCAGGGCTTCCATTCATATGGATAGGTTCGGTTTGTTACTTTTAAGATTTCCCTCTCGATTTTAAACCCCTTTCGCAGCTGATCTGTGAGAGCAACTTCCAAGAAAGATTTAGGAAAAACGGAACAAAAAGCTGAAAACTCAATCCCCAGTGGTGGATTGTGTCTGGTCGTGGCTTATGAAAAGATTTTCAGACTATATTCTGCAGTCTGGCTGGTGCCCAGAAGTCTTTAGATCTTGAGTTTAATTTCCTCTTGTATTCATAGTGTTTGGCATCTGTGGACACAATTTAGAGCATTTTAATAAACGCTGTGGATAGAAAACTAGGAAAGAGAGGAAGGGCAGGAGAAACTAGATACAAAAATGAGGAACAATGAAGAAGAGGAAAAGGTGTTTTTCAATAGAAAAGGGCTTTGCTTCTCTTCAAGCAAAGATATACTTTCATATGTTCATATAGGAAGGAAAGCTAGTCAAGAAACTGGTAAAGGAGAGTTCTCCACACACACCCCCCCCATTGCAATGTAATGAAGGGAATGTCTATTCTCTGGCTTCAAAAGTACAATGGTAGTTCCAGGCACAGAGCCAAGGTCTCAAGAATTAAAAGATTTAACTCTTAGCAACTTAAAAGTGTTGCTAAGTTTGGTTGTGCAATAGGGATTCTAGATCTAACCCTCTTTTTTTTTTTTTTTGGAAACAATGGATAATTTCAAGTCACCTGAATTGGTCTTTACAAGGCCTGGAAGTATTCACTGAAGGTGCAAGAGCCCAAGTTATTTTTTTATTTATTAGATTTGTGTGCCAACCATCTCGTCTAGAGGCATTATGGGCACTTCAGCTGGCACACTCCACGCCTAGCTCTGATTTGGACACACTTTTAATTTTTCAAAGGGGACAAAACCAGTCCAGGTGAATGTTGCCATCAAGAGAACGAGGAGTGCCTTTTAACAAGAGATGAGCAGTTTCTACAGGCCTATTCCTTCCCAACAACAAAACCCCCAAAGTGTTCAAGGTTTCCTACATTTCTGTTTACTTGATTACTATATGGATAGTGAGTATTTGAAGGGAAGTAGACAGGATTTAGCTGTGTCGTCAGTTATCTCTCTCGATGCACAAAGAGATAGGTGTGATCCAGGCCCAAGTAGGTAGTAATAAACTTAGTCCGTGGAAAAACAAACTATTCAAACAGCTGCGAATTACTTCATTCCCAGCGTCGTTCAACTCAAAGTAAAACAAATGCCTCCTGACACAAATTCCTCAGTTATCTCGCAAACCTTAGTTCAATTAGGCAAACTGCCAAAGGCTCTTCCTGGCAAATGTCCAGAAGCCACAAAAACAAAGACATAGACGAAGCAGAAGATGCAGCTACAACGTTGTTTTCCGGCAAAGCTGAAACACCGATGCTGGTATGTTTTAAGCCTTATGGGAAGGGCCAATCATCTCTTGGCCCTACTCCCGAGTTGTCCTCTCTGCTTGAGCTGCTCTTGCCTTCTGGCAGCTCTTCTCATGTGTGCATTAGGAACAGGCTCCTCCTGTTCCTCTGCCTCACTACTATCAGTCTCTGGAGGCTCTGGAGTCCACACCTCACTTCCCGATGGCCCTGGTCTCACCTCAGCCTCATCGCTGTCGGACTCTGTTGCCAGCTCCGTAGGCTGCTGACAGACCACAACAATAGGATGGAAATTATGGGACTCTGGCCCAACAGTTGATTATTAAACCTTGTCAGGCATTAAAAACCTTGGGCTGCACCTGAAGTTTTAATGAAACTGATTTATTACTATTCACGACCTAAGTAGTGGAATTTACTCAACGGTTGGCGCTATTTTAGCACGAGATAAGGTTCAACAGAATTCAAGAAGGGTTAAACTTAGTTCATTTGTGGCTACATAATCACTCTAGGCTGATTCCTGTTTTGACTCTGCACCCCTCTCCCCAAGGTCTTGTCACTCCTCCTACACACTTGCTCTAATGTAAAGCTTCCCTTTAGCCCACGGCTGTCAAACTCGCCATGTCACGTTGCCGTCTCATGATGTTTCCATGACATTTTTTTTTTCTCTTCGCGGAGCTGGGGTGGACATGGCCTGCAGGTGACGCATTTGGCCCGTGGGCCACCAGTTTGACACCCCTGCAGTTTAGCCCTTTCTTCATTGATTGTCCTTAGAACAGACACAAAGCCAGCAGATTTCAAGGCTGTTCTGGTTTTTTGAACTTTCTTTCAAAAAACAAAAATATATGCAGTTCTCTTTAAGCTAAAAAAAAAAAAAGTAAAGATGCTTTGAAAGTAAGCTTGATTCACAGACGAGTCTGTATAATTTCTTGACAGTAATCCAGGAAGAGTTTGTCCTTGCCTTCCAGCTTTTTTATTTTGTTTGGTTTTTACTTTTCAATCTAGATCACTCAAGGTTATATCCAGTGCCACTACCTGATCATGAAAATGCTAAATTGGTTTGGCCCTCTTTAGGGCCAGATGTACATCAATTCAAAGGATATTATGGTTCATTTTACCCAAGAACAAGCACAGAGTGTGCCTTTATTTTAGAGTCAGTGGGAGCAGCTTCAAGCATTTCCCATGCTCTCTCAACATAAGGAAAGCACAAGCTGTAACTACTGTGAAAAAGGGTACCTTTTAATTGGAACAAAAAATCAAATTGCCACACTCCTTATATTATGCTTGGGATGATGTCACTTTAAGAAAGAATATTGTAGACCTTCAGAACACATAGAATGGGCCACTCTATATGTACAGGTAGTCCTTGACTTACAACAGTTCATTTAGTGACTGTTTAAAGTTAAACGGGACTGAAAAACCTAACTTACCATTTTTCACACTTATGACCATTGTAGCATCCCGATGGTCACGTGATCAAAATTCGGACAATTGGAAACCGACTCATATTTATCACAGTCGTAGTGTCTCGGGGTCATGTGGTCCCCTTCTGACAAGCAAAGTCAATGGAGAAGCCAGATTTGCTTAACAACCGTGTTACTAATTCAACAACTGCTGTGATTCACTTAACAAATGGGGCAAGGAAAGATATAAAATGGGGCAAGGCTCACTTAATAAATTTCTCACATAAATGTTGGGCTCAGCTGTGGTCGTAAGTCGAGGGCTACCTCTAACTACTTTATGTTAAAACAGTTCCCCTGCTGGGAAACTTAACAACTGGGCAGATGGACATGATACAGAATAGAATAGAATAGAATTTTATTGGCCAAGTGTGATTGGACACACAAGGAATTTGTCTTGGTGCATATGCTCTCAGTGTACATAAAAGAAAAGATACAGGTGTGTGACAGTTATGGCAGGACAGATGTTTTCCTCTCATATTTCTGAAACAAGGGATCTCAAAATGGAAATAAACAGCAGGAAATGAAACAACTAGAATAAATAACACATACTTGGTTAATTATGCTTGCTTTTCATGTCTTTGTTGGAATTCAGAAATATATATATATTTTTAATGGATTGACAAACTACATTGATTTGGAGTTTTTTCAAAACGACACTGGAAAATTCTGGATTGCCAACCAGACAGACCTACAAGCTAACAAAATTAGTAACTGTTGGAGGTAGAAAGGAGGAAATATCATATTTTCCGGAGTATAAGACGCACCTTTTTCTTCCAAAAAAGAGGGTGAAAATCTGGATGCGTCTTATACTCTGAAAGTAACCTCGCATTTCTTCTCAAACGGAGGTTTCAGAGGCTGAAAAAAGCATCAGAAATGAAGTTTCAGAAAAGAAGCCCCCAAACAGAGTTTCAGAGGCTTTTTTTCTGAAGCTCTGTTTTGGAGGCTTTCAAAGGCAGAAAAAAAAGCAAAAAAAAAGCAAGGCACAGAGCTCACAACCAAGGAACCTGTTGCTAAAATTCACCTCTGGGAACAGCTGATTGGATGGTGTTCCGGGAGGCCGATCCACCTGCCAATCAGCTTTTTTCTTATTTTTCTCTCCAAAAACTAAGGTGTGTCTTATACACCAAAAAGTGCGGTAGTCCAATGTCCACTCCTTGCAAGAATCCAGCTCTAAGCGTCCCCAATAATTCTCTCTGTGTCCTTTGCCAATAGCAAAGTAGGGCTCATTCCGTTCCTAGCGAGTTGGTTTCACAATCAGCTTTTAGCACATTAGCAAGCTTTCTCAAACATGCAACAGTATGTTCTCTTGCTTTCATGCACCTCAAGATGTAAGAAAGTTGAAAAGAGGCCACCTTTACCATAAGACACTTTTAAATACCTAATGAGGCCTAATCTCTGTTGCTCTTGCTAAACCTCAGTTTCATAATTTGCATTGGCGCCTTTATTTGACCGTGTTTGCTTGCACTCTTAACATAGTCATTTGTGTATTTGTTAAGCTGTGTGCAATGGCACCCACACGGAAAGGATTACAACGTGCAAGATGTCAGGTATGGCATCGCAGCCAAATCCCTGCCCAACTTTCACATTCATGGTGTCACACATAGCTCTCCTCCCATTTTGTTCCCAACAAGCATCACGTAAGGTAGGCTGGGCTGAGAGAGAATGGATGCCAATAGAGGAGAATACTTGTAGCTCATGATTGAACTTGGTGCTTTCTGAGCTTGGTTGTTTTCTTGCAGGAGTTTCCTTACCCAACCAGATTATATTGAAGATGTTACCTAGTTGGGTAATAGAACATCTTCAAGAAAACAGCCAGGGTCAGAGAGCACCAAGGACTCCAGGGCCAGTGAATTTCCCTGGCTGAGCTGGGATTAGCGTCTGGGTCATTCTATTGCGATCTAGCTCCTTAAACACTTCCCCACACAAACTAGACACAGTATATGTGGTGGGATCTGAGGGATGCAGAATAAATAAGAAGAATTACATCCCCCATTTAGAAATGCTATAAACGCATCCTAATATTGGATTCTCCTTTTCTTTCTGGCTGTTCCAAAACTTTGCTAACTTCATGTGATCAGCTAGAAGTCTAAGATTCGGATGATACATACTATTATTAAGCAGGTATCCTTCGCCCTATAGACTGATGTCTAAGATATTTCGATATGAGTACTGGGGAGTAATGTGATGGCGCTTAGCCAAAACGAATTCAAAGGCTTTTTTTTTAAGAACAGAAGTGCTGAAACTTTCTACTTTAAATACAATAATCACTAAAACAGAACATTAAAATGACCTGTAAGATTTACTGCAGTTCGTTATAGTGGAGGAGGGAATGAGGAAGATAAATTATTGCTGTCTGTGATGAGGTAAGATTTTTTTATTAGTAGTGGTTTGTACAATAACTCATTCACAGGACTCTCCACACTGCATTTCTGGTTGCTGGTTAAGGACTGTGATTGACCTGGATGAAAATATGTTGTTGACTCTACCTAATTCAGGGGTGCTTTCTACTTTCAGGTAACTGTGCCAATTCAGTTATACTCTATGACAGGGGGTCTCCAACCTTGAACTCTCTGGGAATTAAAGTCCACAAGTCTTAAAGTTGCCAAGCATGGAGACCCCTGCTTTAGATAGCAATTGAGAGTCAAGATCAGGAGCTGGATGGTTATCAGCCCCCGAATTAACCTTGCATTTGTTCAACGGCTTTCTTTATTGCTTCCTTCCCCTCCCCCCCTGAATTAAATAAGGAATCCCATATCCTAAAGATTTTTATTTTATTTATTTTGACAATCATATATAAGATAACAAGTAAAAGAATAAACATAATTTGGATACATGAAAAGAGTAAGTAAAAAGGATTATTAGGACAGGGACGGTAGGCACGCAGGTGCACTTATGCACACCCCTTACACACCTCTTAGGAATGGGGTGAGGTCAACAGTAGACAGTTTAAGCTTAAAGTTTTGGGGATTTGGGGAAGAAACTACAGTCAGGTAGTACATTCCAGGAATTGACCACTCTGTTACTGGAGTCATATTTTCTGCCATCGAGCTTGGAGCAGTTTACCTTGAGTTTGTATCTATTATTTGCTCATGTATTGTTGTGGTTGAAGCTGAAGTAGTCACTGACAGGTAGGACATTGTGGTAGATAATTTTATGTACTATGATTAGTTCAGACTGAAGTCAGCATAGTTCTAAGTTGTCTAAGGCTAAAATTTGGAGTCTGGTGGCATAAGGTATTTTATTGTGGGTAGAGGAGTGGAGGACTCTTCTCGTAAAAATATCTCTGGATTCTCTCGATTGTATTTATGTCCCATATGCAGTGTGGGGTCCAGACAGATGAACTCAGTGGTGGGATTCAGCCAGTTCGCACCAGTTTGGGAGAACCGGTTGTTAATTTTCTGGGCAGTTTGGCAAACTGGTTGTTGGAAGAAATCATTAGGGCAGAGAACCGGTTGTTAAATTACTTGAATCCCACCACTGGATGAACTGTATTCAAGAATTGGTCTAGCAAATGTTTTGTATGCTCTAGTTCAGAGGTTCCCAATCTTTTTCGCCCGCGGCTCCCCCGGAAATCCGACCTGCAACTGCGCATGCGCACCAGACGCGCCCGCGGCTCCCCGGAAATCTGACCTGCAACTGCGCATGCGCACCAGACGCCCCAGAAATGGCGCATCAGCGCCGGACCCAGCGGGCGCAGATATTCCGCGGCGCCCCCATGACGATAGCGCGGCTCCCTGGGGAGCCGCGGCTCACAGTTTGGGAATCACTGCTCTAGTTAGTAGTACAATATTACCAGAGAAGAAGCTAGGCAAGAGGTTAACAACTCTTAGTGCCTTTTTGGCAATGTTGTTACAGTGGGCTCTGGCACTTAGATCTTTAGAAATGGTCCTTAGATCTCCAAGGTCCTTGACAGAGTGAAGGTCATCTATAAGGTCATGTCCATCTAATTTGTATTTTATGTTTTCATTTATTATTTTTTTGCCAATGTGCAAGACAGAGCATTTGTTGGTTGAGATTTGAAGTTGCCGCTTGTTAGACCACTCTGACACATAAATCGAGGCAACGAATTTATGCAGCGCTCAGAACTTTTTTTCAATCCCAGTCTGCGCTTATCCCTGTAATCTTGATGCCGAATGACTCTCTGGCGCTTGATCCAAAGAAGGTTCCCTTCTTTCAGCCAAAGTTTGAGTTTAGGGTCGCAGTTCTTTCAAGCCGAGACTCCCCCGCTGGTAATCAAACAGATCCCCCCTCAAAGCGCTCTGCTATGCAAAAAAAAACAAAAACCAAACGTCTAAAAGCAGCCAATGGGAGAGGACGTTCCTTGCCCGAGTCTCCTCCACCAATCATAACGCTGCAGTTGACGGATCCGCCAATGGGAGCGAGTTGAGCTCTCTTTTTCTACCCCCGCCTTCTCTACTTAATTCCGGCTTTGCCCGATGCTTCCTCTCTGTTTCGGTGATTTGTCTCGGCTGGTTCGGCGCGTTCCGGGACTTGGTTGGGGCTTTGCAGCGGGCTGCTGCTGCTGCTGGGCTCCGATCTTCCCGGTTCTCGGAAGGGGGCGAGGAAGGAGCAATGCAGCACTGAACGGGCAATGCAGACTTCGCAATTAAAGCCTCCGGGCGTTTTTGCAGAATTGGGCTTCTTCCCCTTTCGCCCTCTCGCCGGACGATCAGCCCAGAGAGATCCGCCGGCCAGGGGGACCTCGACTTTTCATTTTTTCCCCTATGTCCGAAACTCTGGGATCCACCGCCGCCCGAGCTGGCTGCGTGATCTCGGTGTCTCACTCCCGGGTGAGCGGCGGATCTTGCAGCGGCAGCGGCGTCCTCTTGAGCCCAGATCCCCCGGGCCTCGTTCTTTGCCCCGGGATCCTCTTTTCCCCTTTCCTTCTGGAAAGCGAGCGCCCCGATTGGTCGCAGGGCAAAGTCCTGCTCTCCGATCGCTTCTTCCCGGGCCTCCAGATCCAGGTGCTTAAGGCAAGCGATGGGTGCAGCAGCAGCAGCAGCAAAGTGGACCGGAATCGCCTGGCTGGAGACCTGGGGGAAAATAGCCCCGTGCTAAGGTTTAATCCGCTTTCGAATCGGCCTGGATCTCCCCACGGTTGGAGGAGCTGCGAAGCTGAGCTCCTGATGGTAGCCGCCTGCCCGCCCTTCCAGGAGGCCTTCTCCAAAATCTTCAGGGCTTCAGATGGGTGGCATTTTGGAGGGAACGACTTTGAGCAAGAAGTCAACTCTTTGGAGCAGCAGGACTTGGGTTGCCTGCATTGGTTTGCTCTGCTGAGGATCCTGGAGCCGGATTCCTCTGGGGCAAGTTGGGCGAGCTGCATCCCCGCCGGATCCCTCAGTAAGGGGGATACTGTCTTCACCTGTGGCTCACCTTTCGGCTCGTTGTGCCCAGAGATATTCATGAACACTCTTAGTAAAGGGATAGTCAGCAACCTGGCAGGAGCAAACAATGCCCTCCTCTTGATCGATGCCCGTTGCTTGCCTGGCACCGAAGGCGGCGGTGTCTTTGTCATGTCAGGAATGGGTCCCCAACTGGTCGGAATCATCGTAGCACCGCTTTGCTGGAAATCCACCGAGTGGGTTGGCTTGACTCTGGTTTGTGCCATTGACTCCATTCTGGAGAGTATTGCGGGGGTCCTTTCTGGGTTTCCTTGGTTGCTCCCCATGGAACTTGTGACCAGGTCGCACTCTATGATGGTACTCGGAAATGGACTGGACAGGCACCTGTTGGATGCTGTGGTTCTGGTCGAATGTGGACCGACCTGGGGGTCCGGGGTGATGATGAATTCAAGGCTGTTGTTAACCTGTCGGCATGTGGTCAGCGGATCATCAAATGTCTGTATCAGGTTTCTAACCAGTCCTAACAGGTGAGTCTGAATTTTAATATTTGCTTATGTGTTTCTTTGTTCTCTTGGGTCGGGTGAAATGCTCCCGGTTCGGACCGGATCACCAGATCCAGTAGCGATGGCGGCGGGTGGTTCAGAGAACCGGTAGCTAAAATCCCTGTCTCCCCGCCCCCCGCCCATGCCTAGCTGAGCCGTGTGATCATCAGAGGTTGTTTTTCTTTTTTACTTTTAAAAGCATTTTTTCTTCGGCCGAAAAAATGCTTTTAAAAGTAAAAAAAAAGGCTTTGATGATCGCACGGCTCCGCTGGGATCACCAGAACCTTTTAAAAGCCTTTTTTTACCAACCTCTTCGGCTGAAGAGGTTGTAGAAAAAATGCTTTTAAAATAAAAAAAAAACCTTTGATCATTGCATGGCTCAGCTGGGATCGCCAGAACCTTTTAAAAGCATTTTTTACAACCTCTTCAGCCGAAGAGGTTGTAGAAAAAATGCTTTTAAAAGTAAAAAAAAAAAAGTTGGCCACGCCCACCCAGTCACATTACCCCCCCCACCACCACCAAGCAGAAGTTACTACCAGAACAGGAAGTAACAAATTTTACATTTCACCACTGTCTTGGGTGTCTCTGATGCAACCTGAACATGCTGATCGGAGGAGCGTGGGTGAAGTTTGGAAGAGTGTAGGTGTGACACTCTTTAGGATGTGAGCATACACGGTCTCATTCCCAGACTGAGGGAGTTTCAGCCTCCCCTGCAGTTTTAATATATAACTTTAAAGATTTAGGCGAATCTAAGAGCAACTTTAAAGATTCCAGGTGGGTTCTAAGAATGTAAACACAAGAAGAGAATAACAAATTAAAATGATAAAAAGAACAGTAATAATAAATCAACCCTCTCCATACATGGACACCAGTAGAAATTTACCAAGGTTTGAAGACGGACCAATGAAATGAAACTTTAAAGAGTTTCTAAAAATGTTTTTAAAAAGGTAAAGGTAAAGGTTCCCCTCGCACATATGTGCTAGTCATTCCTGACTCTAAGGGGCGGTGCTCATCTCCGTTTCAAAGCCGAAGAGTTACTGTAGTGCTGTCCGAAGATGTCTCCGTGGTCATGTGGCCGGCATGACTCAATGCCAAAGGCGCACGGAATGCTGTTACCTTCCCACCAACGGTGGTCCCTATTTTTCTACTTGCATTTTTATGTGCTTTCGAACTGCTAGGTTGGCAGAAGCTGGGACAAGTAACGGGAGCTCACCCCATTATGCGGCACTAGGGATTCGAACCACTGAACTGCCAACCTTTTGATCGACAAGCTCACCGCCTTATCCACTGAGCCACCGCGTCCCTTAATGTTTTTGTTTTTTTCTAACAAAAAGTTTCTTAAAGTGAAGAGCAAGGGAACTTTATGGACCTTTGCAGGTAAAAAATTCCTACAGGTCCTTCCGCAGGTAAAAAAAACTACAGGTCCTTCCACAGAGACAATTGTTACTTTGACACTTCAGAGAGAAGAACGCCTCTTCACAGCACTTCCTAAGATGTCCTTACCAGATGGACAGGCTTGATAATAGCAGAACGGTGCCTGTTGTAACCAGAGGTGGGTTTTACATAATTTTTTCACCGGGTCGCTGAGCATCAGAAATGCGAACATGCGTGTACACACTCGCTTCGCTTCACCCGCAGGTTGCCACTAACGGTTCACCCGAACTGGCTGAATGCCACCTCTGCTTGTAACCCACAGCTCTGGAGTGTGTGTAATTATCAGTCTGAATCAATTCACTGCAGGATGAAGGCTCCTGATGCAAAGTTAGGGACCACTATAGGTAGTCCTTGACTTGTGACCACAATTGGGTTCCCATAGCTAAGCAAAGCATTTGCTAATTCAGTAAGTCATGCCCAATTTCATGATCTTTGCCACGTGTTATTAAGCAGACCACTGCAGTTCTTAAATGAATCATACAGTTAAACAAATCTGGCTTCCCGAAGACTTTGCTTGTCAGACACTGGCTAGGAAGGTCACAAATGTCAGATCGTCTGGGACCAGAAGGTTGCAACTGTCATAAATGCAGGGGTGAAATGTAAAATTTGTTACTATTGGTTCTGTGGGCGTGGCTTGGTGGGGGTAATGTGACTGGTTGGGCTTCGCCAACTTTTTTTTTTAACTTTTAAAAGCATTTTTTCTTCGGCTGAAGAGGTTGTAAAAAAATGCTTTTAAAAGGTTCTGATGATCCCAGCTGAGCTGTGCGATCATCAGAAGCTTTTTTTTTTACTTTAAAAGCATTTTTTCGGCCGAAGAAAAAATGCTTTTAAAAGTAAAAAAAACCCACCCTCTGATGATCGCACAGCTCAGCTGGGCATGGGGGGTGGGGCAGGGATTTTTGCTACCGGTTCTCTGAACCACCCGCCACCATTGCTACCGGATCAGGCAATCCAGTTCGAACTGGGAGCATTTCAACCCTGCATAAATGCATGCCAGTTACCAAGTGTATAACCATGCGCACCAGCCACCTGGTTTTCCAGTTTCTGGCACGTACGGAGACTGGTGGATGGTGCACATGCGTGCACCAGAAATCAGAAGATCATCTAACCAGTGCGCGCATGCGCAATGGGTGGCTGCTCTTCCACTTTCCGGCCCTCCCACGTGTGAAGACCAGCTGGCAGGTGCGCCAGAACCCGGAACAGCAATGGGCAATGGCTTAGGAAGGCATGATCCCGCTCTCTTACCAAAAGTGTCTGGCACACAAACAAAAATATTTTGATTTATTTCAACTGCTGTTACATTCAAAACTTCCCTGATGGATTTTGTTTGTTGCATGCTCATTTTGACCAGCTGAACAGTGCCAAATTATGTTTTGCTTTCAGTCTCCCTTTTTTCCCCCTTCTTCTTCCTCCTAGGGATTCAGTAGTGAAAGGAAAGGTAGTGTTTGCAACCAAGGACACTTCTCCGTATGATATTGCATTGGTGGAGTTGGAAGAAGGTTTATCCACATTGCCAGAGCTTCCTCTAGCATCAGCGTTTCATCCAGGTGAGAACAGAGTAATGCATCCAGGTTGGTGTCTCTTCTTTTGTTATTTTGTCTACATAGGGCTGTAAAGAAGAATAACAGAATAAGAAAGTTGGAAGGGACCTTGGAGGTCTTCTAGACCAATCCCCTGCTCAAGCAGGAAACTCTATACCCGTGATGGCAAACCTATGCATGTGTGCCAGAGGTGGCATGCATAGCCATATCGGTGGGCATGTGAGTCAGCTCCAGCTTGCATGCGTGTGCTGCCCAGCTGATTTTTAGGCCTTCTGGGCTCACTGGAAGTAGGGAAACAGGGCCTCGGGGGTGGGGGGTGGGGAAGGCCGTTTTCGCCCTCCCCAGGCTCCTAGCAAGGCTCTGGAGCCTGGGGAGAGCAAAAAGGCCTGCCGTGCCATCGCATGCCAAAAGCGAGGGGGAGCATGGGGTGGTGTACACACATGCGGGGGGGGGCGCATGTGTGGGCTCGGGGTGCATAGAATTATGGGTGTGCGCATGCGCGTGCGTGACATCCCCACGCTACCCCCGCTTATGCCACGCGATGGCAAAAAGGTTAGCCATCACTGCTCTATACAATTCCAGAGAAATGGCTGTCCAGTCTGTTCTTTAAAACCTCCAGTGATGGAGCACCTACAACTTCTGAAGGAAAGCCATTCCACTGATTAATTTTTCTCGCTGACAGGAAATTTCTCCTTAGTTCTAGGATGTTTCTCTCCTTGATTAGTTTCCATCCATTGCTTCTTGTTCTGCCTTCAGGTGATTTGGAGAATAGGTTGCCCCCCCCCTTCTTTGTGGCAGCCCCTCAAATATTGTTGTATTAAATATTGATGTCCATTACTTAACATTGGACTATTAAACAATTAATTTTGAAGCTGGCATTGATGTATCAAACATTTAATGGGAAAGCATGAAGCCGTACATATTGAAACCATCTTTGAAGAGATAGGCAAATATATTTTAAATTAAATTTGACCTGAAATTGAGTTCCAAAAATTCCTTTGAGTGAAGCAGATTACAGATTAACAGAGTTGGAAGGGCTCTTATTGGTCATCTACTCCAACTGTCCTGTCACTTCTTGAAAGCTTCCAGTGATGAAACTCCCACAACTTCTGAAGACAAGCTGTTCCATTGATTGATTGCTCTCACTGCCAGAAAATTTCTCCTTATTTCCAGGTTGAATCTCTCCTTGATCAGTTTCCATCTATCTGGCCTTCAGTTGCTTTGGAAAATAGCTTGACCCCTTCCTCTCTATGGCAGCCCCTCAAATATTGGAAAACTGCTATCATGGCTCCCCTGGTCCTTCTCTTCACTAGAATAGCCATTCCCAGTTCCTGCAACTGTTCTTCATATGTTTTAGCCTACAATCCCCTAATCATCCTGGTTGCTCTTCTCTGCACTCTTTCTAGAGTCTCAACATTTTTTTTTTATAGTGTGGTGACCAAAACTGGATGCAGTAGTCTAGGTGTGGTCTTATTAAGGCTTTATAGAGTGGTATTACTACCTCACTTGATCTTGACTGTATCCCTCTGTTAATGCAGTTTAGGATTGCATTGGCTTTTTTGGCTGCTGCCGTCACATACTGCTGACTCATATTTAATTGGTTATCCACTAAGACTCCAAGATCCCTCTTATAGTTACTGCTATTAAGCCTGAATTTCACCCGGTCTATATCTGTAAAGCATATATGTGCATATGCTATATGTGTAAAGCAGTTTTTTCCAAGATGAATCCATTGCTTCTCCTTTGGAGCAGGTTATTTTAATCATTTTGGAAATATTTGGAGCTTGCAACAGAATTGTTTAGATCTTGAAATACTTCTAAAGCATTCAAAAGAGCTCTTACTAAATAAGTGTTTTGTACACACACTAATTACTTCATATTCAGAGTTTATGCTTTAAGTGGTTTACAGCTGCCATGCTTTTCACAGCACAGCTATTTATGGAGATCTGCATGAGCAGGTGAAAGAGGTGTCTAATGAAAAAAGTGACTTATGAGTGGTCCTTGCACTTTTACAGTATGACCATCACAGTGACCCTGTGGTTACATGATTATGACTCGGCTGCTGAGCAACAGGCATATATTTAGAATAGTTGCAAAATTCCAGGGTCATGTGATCACCACTTACAATCTTCCAAGTGGCTTCTGAGAAGCGAAATCAATGGGCAAGCTGGCAGGGAAGTTGCAAATCGAGTGAGTGAGTTAGTTACCATAGTTTTTGAACTATAAGACGCATCTAAATTTACAGGAGGAAAACAAGAAAAAAAATATTTTTTTGCCTCCATGCGTTGCGTTTTCGCCCTCCCCAGCCCCCAGAAGCACTCTGCAGTGCTCCACACGGCCCGTTTTTGGCCTGCAGAGTGCTTCTGGGGACCGGGGAGGGCAAAAACGCGACACGCGGAGAGCTTGGAAACCCAAAAACGGCCTGTTTTTGATGAAAGTGGGCCTGTTTTTGGCAAAAATGGGCTGTACGGAGTGCTGCAGAATGCTTCTGGGGGCCTGGGAGGGTGAAAATGTGATGCGCGGAGGGTTCGGGAGGCCCAAATTGCCGTATTCGGTCTATAAGAAGCACCTAAATTTTCACCTACTTTTAGGGGGAAAAAAGGTGTGCCTTATACTCTGAAAAATACGGTAGTTAGTTAATTAGGAAATTTCGTCTAGCACTAAGGAGAAACTTCCTAACAATGAGAACAGTGGAACAGTAGAAGAGACTGGACAGTCACTTGTCTGAAATGGTATTGGGTCTCCTGATTGGTAGCGGGTTGGACTAAAAGACCTCCAATGTCCCCTCCAACTCTCTTGTTCTGTTATTCTGTCAAATGATGTCTCGTTTAATGACTGCAGTGACTCAATAACTACTGCAAAAAAGGCTGTAAAATCAGGTGTGGTCATATGATGCCTCACGTAATGGCTGCACCAATTCAGCAATACATTTTCCAGTTGCTGCTGTGCTCACAAGTCAAGGACTGCCCATACTTTCCATCTTGAAACTTATGAATGACAACAACAAATGTGCTTTTTTACAAGAGGCAACTGGACTTTCTGGTTTTTCTTTGAAGACGTTTCGCTTCTCATCCAAGAAGCTTCTTCAGCTCTGACCACCTTCCAGCACCTTTGAGGCAACCATGACCTGGATGACTGAGAATCTCCATAGACGGATAACAACAAATGTTTAGTCCCAAATTGCAAATTATGTGCAAGGATGCTTTTTTTAGAAAAGCAAAAAACAATTCAGTATTGTTGTGTTCGGCGTGCTGCCCTGATAACTCAGATGCTGTTCCCCTATTGGCCGATGCGCATAATTGTTCCACGCGCGGGAGTTCTCTTGCTGTTGATTGGTTACTCGGTCTGACAGCCGCTATATAAAAGCTGTCAGAAGCCGTTGTTGTCGCCGGTTCTTGGAGTTGCCTGTTAGCAAAGTGTGTTCCATTAAAGAGCTCTGACATTAACTTCTCTTGTTGCCTCAGTTGTTCACCTCAGTCTCCCGACAGAGCAGGTATTGTATATTTTATCTGCCTTTCTCTTAATGAGTTTTTGAGTTAAGGTACCCCAAAAATGACAAAGAGTAAAATATATTTTACACTGCAAAAATATAGCGGCGGCGGGCAGAACATGATGAGAAGGTCCTTGATGACTGTTGTCTGGTTTGTGTGTTCTTCAATCAGGAGAAGATGTGAGTATTGTGAGCTTTGGTGTCTTCGGCCAAGCCTGTGGACCGTCTGTCACATCGGGAATCCTCTCGGCTGTGATCACCGTGGAAGATAAGCCAGTGATGCTCCAGGCAACCAGTGCGGTTCATGGCGGCTCAAGTGGAGGCGCCCTCTTTGGCACCCACAGTGGGAAACTTCTAGGTAAGGAATAGATAAAGAGATCAATTTGCAACCAACCAAATTCTCAACTGTTAACCCAAAATAGGAACATCCAAAGCAGTAATTTAAAGAAAAATCCGTGGTTTATAATGATTACACTTTCTTTGTCCTTGATCTCACTTCCTGAGGATATCGGCTTAAAGGAAATAAGTTTCTAGCTTTCAGTTTTAAGAAAGGCGAGATTGTTATCCTTAACATGTTATTGAACTACAATTCTCAGCAGACGCAACCAGATGCCTGTAGCACAGGGGTGTCAAACTCCATTTCATTGAGGGCCGCATCAGGGCTGTTGTTGACCTTGGGGGGCTGGCCGGGTGTGGCAAACTGGGTGGGCGTGACCAGCTTGATGCCACTCACGGAGCGTGGCTGACTGGGTGGACATGGCTAGCTTGATGCTACTCCCCAAACTGCTGGCATGTTTCCTCTTCGCACTGAGTAGACTGGGCCGAAGCCACGCTGGCCCAGTGTTTCCTCTATGCATTGGTAGACCAGGCTGAAGCTACGCTGGCCCAATGTTTCCTCTTCGCACAGGGCAGACTGGGCTGAAGCCACGCTGGCCCGGTGTTTTCTCTTCGCATTGGGTAGACTGGGCCGAAGCCACGCTGGCCCAGTATTTTCGCACAGGGTAGACCGGACTGAAGCCACGCTGGCCCGATGTTTTCTCTTAGCACAGGGTAGACTGGGCTGAAGCCATTTGGGCCAGTCCCTTACATTTTCCAGGACGGACCTCCGGGCTGGATCCAACCACATCGCGGGCCAGATTCAGCCCTCGGAGCTTGTGTTTGGCACTCCTGCTCTAGCACAATTTCTCACGTTAGCTCCTACAAATTATTCAGCTCTTTGAATGATTCTTTTTAACGGTGTCTCCTTTACAGTTGCATTTTTGCCCCTTTGTGTGTAAGTCGGGATATTGAATTCCATTCTTTTCGTCCTCTTGTCTTCCATTCGCAGGAATCGTTGCCAGCAACACAAGGGATAACAGCATTGGGGTGACCTACCCTCACCTAAACTTTAGCATTCCCATTACAGTACTGCAGTCAGCCATTTTGGAATATATCCATCACGGAAATCTGCGCGGCTTTCAGGAACTAGACAGAGTAGGAGAAAAAATTCAGGTTGTCTGGAGACTCCAAAGAGAACCTGTGGAGATGCCACTCAGCAAACTATGAGAATTTTCACTGAATGAAGAAGAATAGAAGAATATCGGCTTCCATATATCTTAGGTCCAGGCTATCTGTTGAACTGTCTCATCCCGCTAGGACAAGCCTTGTCTCACTTATACCTACAGAGAGGGCCTACTTTGGATCCCATCGGTCAAAGAACTCCAACTGTAGGGATCTGGAAGAGCCTTCTCTGCTGCCGCAGCACCTGCCTTTTGGAATATCTTACCCTTCAAACTGAGGTCTACCCCCACCCTCTTATCCTTCCCTAAGACTGTGAAGATCTGGCTGGGGGAGTATTCCACACTGGAGGTGGCTGTTAGATTGATAGAAAACCCCACCTCAGCGCTTGCTCCGTTTCTCTACCCATCCATCTTTTATTTTCATATCGCTGTATCGTATGTCTCCTTTTCCATTCTTTATTCCATTGTTCCATTACTTTGCTTACTGTTATGTTTGGGCTTCTTTTCATTTTTCTGTTTTTATTGTTGTGAGCCATCTAGAGTAGCCCCACTTGCAAGATAGGCGACATATACATTTAACAAATAATAAAACACAGTATGTCCTGATTGCACTATACTGGGTTGGAGTGCTTCTATTGCTGTTGTAATCAGCTCAGTTTATGGAATTGACTCCGAATTGAGGGATTACAAGGTTGTACAAATAAAAGAGAGAGTTTCATTTGTTTCAGTAGCAATAGCACAAGTAGTCCTCAGTTTATGACCGCAGTTGACTCCAAAATTTCTGCTGCTGAGCAAGACAGTTAATAGCACCAGCACTTAGACTTATATACCGCTTCACAGTGCTTTACAGCCCTCTCTGAGCTGTTTACAGAATCAGCCTCTTGCCCCCAACAATCTGGGTCCTCATTTTACCGACTTCAGAAGGTTGGAAGGCTGAGTCAACCTTGAGATTGGTGAAATTCAAACTGCCAAATTGCAGGGAGCTGGCAGTCAGCAGAGGTGGCCTGCAGAACTACACTCTAACCACTATGCCACAACGCTCATCTTGTAGCTTTCTCAGCTAGGCATTTAGTTTGATTTTAACAACACATACTTAGTCTTCCTGCTCTAATCTGCCACTACAGGTGGTACTTCAACTTACAACCAAAATTATATTTAAATATCACTAAGCAAGATGGTCATTAAGTGAGTTGCACACAATTTTACAACCAGAGACGTCCCTGTGCTGTCTGAGTTTGCTTGTGTTCTAGTTTGGGTAATGGGCAATGAAACATCCTCATTTCAACCCTGAGCTACAAAAATTCTCCTTTATTTATTTTACAACTTTTTTTTTGCCGTGGTTAAGTGAATCACTGGTCATTAAGTGAATCACAGTTAAGCGAATCCAGCTTTCTCGGCTGAGTTTGTGGCCAAGCACCTGAATGTTGATCACAAAATGCGGCAATGGTTGTAAATACAAAATCAATTGGAGGTCATTTTTTTCCAGCTTCGTTGTAACTTTGAATGCTAAATGAAAGTCGTAAGGCAAGGGTTACCTGTAATCCCTGACAGTGTCTATGTCTATCTTGGTCAAGCGCCCTGCTTATTCTCTTACAGTACGTCCTGCATTTTTCCATTATGCCTGGAATTCTCTTTTAGAATATCCCATCCTTCAAATCCTTTGTAAAAGCTTGCTTTGCTATTATCCCATTCCATATGCAGCCTGTGCTTTTTATGCTTCCCATTGTCTTCCTGTGGTACCTTGGTAGTCGTCCTTAATTTGTTCTGGGAGGTGAGATGAATAGCAAAAACGATGCATACCAAACAGAGGTTTCCCATAAGGAGTAATATAGTGAGTCACAAGGCAAGTGACACTGACAAATTCTAGCTTGTGTGTTGAGTACCAAACAAACAATGAGTACCGGGATAAAGGTTTTACATCAGAGTGCGTTGAGTACCAAATTCGATGAGTTTCAAAGCAGTGGAGTACCTAGGTACCACATTAACCGAAATTTAGGTTAATTCTTGGGGGAACAATCTTCCTCTTTGTTATGGTGCTATGTAAATAAATAATAACAGAGAGTGCTTTATCTTACGTACTGGTGCATTTAATATCTTTCTCTAGCCACTGTATATTTAACTAATCACCATTTTAAATACTGTCCAATTTCTTCTTTGCTTGGTTTGTTGAGCTTTTTTTTTTAAAAAAACCAAAAACTTCGATCATCAGAGATGTATAAAACTTGTCTGTCAAATGCAAATGCCCATTTGTTTCATACAATATAAAAGCAGCGTTTCTCAATCTTAGCCACTTTTAAGAGCCAGCTTAGCTGGGAGTTAAAAGTTCAGAGATCTTAAAATGGCCAAGGTTGAGGAACACTGATATAAAGCATCTTGGTTTGTTTAGATCGTATTGCATAAATCAGGCTCCTGTGGTTTGTTTCGAAATTTCTGAATTTAGAATTCCTGCCTTAGAATTATGGGTGAATGTAGGTAAACATTCAGCTTCAGTTATGATTTTCTGTTAAATAATGTTGTTTTTCTCCTTAGTCCCCCTATACTCTCTTAACTATAGATGAACACTGCAATTTTTAGAAATCTTGATGGTATTTTTGGAAATATTTACTTTATTTCCTCTGTCCTATTTCAGCAAAGTTTAGCACGGGTGTCAAACTGGATTTCTTCGAGGGCCGGATCAGCATTGTGGTTCTTCTCTGCGAGTGGGTGTGGAGCAGGGGGAGAGATGGGACAGATGCCTCCTGTAGCACCCTACTGGCTAAAGCAGGGCATGGGGGGCCCCCGCACGTGGACCCCCCGTGCAGGGGTGAAATGCTCCCGGTTCAGACTGGATCACCCGATTCGGTAGCGATGGCGGGTGGTTCATAGAACCGGTAGCAAAATATCCCTGCCCCCCCCCCAATGCCCAGCTGAGCTGCGCAGTCATCAGAGTTTTTTTTTTACTTTTAAAAGCATTTTTTCTTCCGCCAAAAAAATGTTTTTAAAAGTTAAAAAAAAAGCCTCTGATGATCGCGCGGCTCAGCTGGGATTATTAGAGGCTTTTAAAACCTCTTCGGCCGAAGAGGTTGTAGAAAAAATGCTTTTAAAAGGCCCCTCTGACGATCCCAGCTGAGTTGCCTGATCATCAGAGACTTTTTTTTCTTTTAAAGGCCAAAAAAAATGCTTTTAGAAGAAAAGAAAAAAGCCTCTGACGATCAGGCAACTCAGCTGGGATCGTCAGAGGAGGCTTTTAAAAGAATTTTGTCTACAGCCTCTTCGGCCGAAGAGGTTGTAGAAAAAATGCTTTTAAAAGTAAAAAAAAAAATTGGCCACGCCCACCCAGTCACATTACCCCCCCAAGCCACACCCACAGAACCCGTAGTAACAAATTTTACATTTCACCCCTGCCCCCGTCCCTTGTTTTCAGCCTCCGTGGCCTCCTGCAGCACTTTCCCAGCTGCAAATGAGCTGCACGGAAACCCCGCGAGGCCCCCATGCGGCCCATTTTGGCCGGCAGAGTGGTGCTGGAGGCCAGGGAGGCTGAAAACGGGCCTTGTTTCGGCTGGCCGGTCCTTTGGTATTTCTAGGCCGGCCCTGTGAGGCAGATTTAAGCACCCCGCAGGCCAGATCCAGACTACGGGCCTTGAGTTTGACACCCCTGATTTAGCAGGACCAAGTGAAGTATGGGTTCTTTGTCAAACTTAACTTCTTTAGTTGAAGCAGAATAACCAAAGTAATTGTTTGTCGTAATTATGAAATAAATAAATGGTGGCCTAGAGATGAAGACGCTCACCTCTCACTCAGAAGGTTGAGAGTTCAATCCTAGGCAGCAACAGATGTTTCTCTGCCAAGGCACAAAGAGAAAACATCTGCTGCAAACTTCACATGGGCATCAGGAAGGGCATCCAGCCGGTGAATGTTCAGCTCCATTCAGTCATCTTGATCCCACCCCGAAGCAAGGGATTACAGGGTCATAAAAAGAAAAAAAAATATGATAAATAAATGTAAGTATTGGGAACTGCTTGACTTGAAGAATTTATGCAAACAGGGTATTTTCATTTATCTTATGTTGAATGCCAACTCGATGAATCCAGATTTCTAGATTCACTTTAACTGTACGGTACGTATCATGCTTTGCATTGGGAATGGAGTATGAAATGAATATGGATATAGGTTTACAGCTAATCCTCGACTTACAAGCACAACTATGATGAGAATTTCTGTTGCTGAGCAAGACAGTTGTTAAGTGAGTCGGGCCTGATTTTACAACCTTGTCATGGCTGTAAGCAAATCACTGCGGTTGTTAAGTGAATCATGTGGTCTTTAAGCAAATCCAGCTTCCTCTATTGACTTTGCTTGTCAGAAGCCAGCTGGGAAGGTTGCAAATGGTGATCACATGACCTCAAGATGATGCAACTCTCATAAATACATTCTGGTTTCCAGGTGCCTGAATGTTGATCATTTGACTGGGGGGATGCTACAAACGATGTAAATGTGAGAACCAGCGCCTTTGTAACTTCAAGCAGCCATTAAATGAATGGTTGTAAACTGAGGATTATCTACATTTAAAATGTATTTTACATTTCTATTATGTTGCTTGGAAAGGGTTATACATTTTAAAATGCACTTGAGTGCAAATTGGCAATCTCAGTCATGGATAAATAAACATTCATCGAAGACAGAATGAGATCAACCTAATAATTTGTTATTGCGCTCTATAACAGAAAGACAAAACACATGAAGATTTGCACATAGATGGAATGAACTTTGTACCAAGCAGTGAATAAACAATGTTTATACATGTTCAAAATGAGTATTTATTTAGGAATCCTATTTAATACTGCCTTTCTGCTGGGAAGCCAAAGCGCTATAAACCAAATCAAAGGTAAAGAATTTAAAAAGCCGTCTTCTAAATTCTTTACATTAAATTAACGAAGCAATGTAAGATTACACAGATTAAATCGGGGGTCTCCAACCTTGGTCCCTTTAAGACTTGTGGACTTCAACTCCCAGAGTCCCTCAGTCAGCAAAGTTGGCTGAGGAACTCTGGGAGTTGAAGTCCACAAGTCTAAAAGAGACCAAGGTTGGAGACCCCTGGATTAAATGGACACTTTGAACAGTTTTTCAGTAACTGGTCGTTGCCATGTATTATGGGTTATTTTAGCTGATTTCATTTAGCAGACATGAAAAGCGCTTCCCTGAAATAAGGCCCATTAAGGTGGATTTTATTTATTTTCATAAACTCGGGTGGCTGTCCTTCTTATGTATACCGTAACTCTGAGCAATTCACAACAACAGTCAGTGGTGGGGGCCGGTTTGGGCAAAGTGGTGGTTAAATTGCTGGCTGGCTCCACCCCTCCTCTCCCCACCACTTCCAGGAGTCCCCACGCACCCCAATTTTGCTCCGAAAAGGCTGCAAGGAGGCCTGCTAGGCCCAAAACAGGGTGCAGGGTGGTGTGGCCTGCCCGCAGCTTGTTTTTTTTCCCAGGAGGCCTACTAGAGTCAAAACGGGTGGGTCTTATACTCTGAAAAATACGGTAACTCTGAGATGGATTTCATCTCTTCCGTACCTGCTTTACAAGAGAGAAATCCTAACCTAGCATGTATAAATGATCCTAAAGAAATGGGACCTGGGGAAGATAATTCTCTTGTGGCAGGAAAATATTGCATTGCTCAGAAATGAAAAGCTCAAATTTTTCATTTAATACTTCCCCCCCCCTCTTGGTGTCTGAATAACTCTGATTATTGTAGATTTATCCAGTTTGGATAAAGTTAATGAGTAATCAGATTTTAAGGCCAAGGACTTCCTAATTCTTGCATATAGGCTCAGCAGGTAAGGTTCTTGTGCTAATCATGTAATGTATGAAAAAGCCTTTTAAAAAAAATTTTAACCGTGAGATTTTTTTTAAAAAAAATACCTTGAACATACACTAGAGGACAGCCTGGCTCTTTAGCTGCTCCTATTCTAATGGCCAACTTGGATTTCAAGTTCTCAACAAGGACATATACATTAACAGCAAAAGAGTTGGAAAGGACCTTGGAGGCAGAGGTGGAATTCAGCCGGTTCTGACCGGTTTGGCCATACCGGTAGCTCCGATGATCAGATGCCCCCACCCCCACCCCTGTGCTATAACCCAGCGGTCCCCAACTGGTGGTCTGTGGACCAGTGGTGGTCCGTGAGAAAATTTTGGTGGTCCGCAGAAAGATTATTTGCATTTTTTTATATTGCACTAAATCAGGGGTCCTCAATCTACGGCCCCTGGGACGGATATGTGCAATGAAGATTTGTGTTGCTGCAGAGAGTTTTCCCCCTTCGGGGTCTTTTTGTGTGGGTCAGAGGGGCGCAGAAATTCTGACATGGGGTCTGCTTTGGCCTCCTGGTGTGGGGCTGTGGGTGAAGGGTGGAGGGAAGTGCCGCTGGTGGCAAAAAGCCGGAGGGCCTTGTTCCAGTGGGACTGCATCATGGCCTGGAACTGGCTGACTCAGCCCACTGAACCTCCAGGCGCCAGTACCTGGCCTTGCACTTCCGCAGGTCTTCCCTCTGCTTGGAAAGCCTATGCTCCTAGTCCTCAGTGAGGTGCTTCTGCTGAGCCTCCTTCTCAGTCAGATCCAATTTTAACTGAGCTTTTTTGCCAGCTCTTTCTCACGTTGGCAACTTTGCTCCAACAGCTGCTTCCTGTTGGGGCCTTAAGGAGCCTGGGCAGGAAAGCGAGGAGTGGCTGGGAGGCAAGGGGTGAGCAGAGGCCATTGAGGCGTCCCTCGATGTGAGTGACATTGAGTTGGCCACACCCACCCAGTCACATGACCACCTAGCCACGCCCACCCAGCTGGTCATTAGGCACATCATATTAGTGGTCCGCAGGATTTAAAATTATGAATTTAATGGTCCCTGAGGTCCTAAAGGTTGGTGAACCCTGCTATAACCTACCTAGATTTCTTTTGTTTTAAGCCCAGCTGATAGGTGCAGCAGAGCAGATTGCCACGCCTCAGCTGTTTTACTCACTGTGGATTCAGTAGCAGGTAACTTTCGATCGTAATGTGCATGCGTGGAAGTGTGAGTTTGGCGCGCATGCAAGTGAAGCGAGCGCGCAGTGAACCGGTTGTTACAACTGGTGAATCCCACCACCGCTTGGAGGTCATCTAGTCCAACCCCCTGCTCACGCAGGAGACCTATACTGTTGTGACCCAGGCCCCAATAGGTAGTCGGAAACTCAGTCAGTGTAAAAACAAACAAACTTTATTCGAACAGCTGAGAATTACTTCATTCTCAGCGTAGTTCAACTAAATTAAGGCAAATTCCTCGTAACACAAATTCCTCAGTCCTATCACTAACCTTGGTCCAATTAGGCAAACTGCCAAAGGCCTTTCTTGGCAAAAGTTCAGAAGACACCGATACAAAATAAATGCAAGAAGATGAAGCTATCAACATTGTTTTCTGGCAAAGCCCAAACACCATTGCTGGTCTTTTAAGTCTTATGGGAGGGGCCAATCATCTCTTGGCCCTACTCCCGAGTCGTCCTCTTTGCTTGAGCTGCTCTTGCCTTCTGGTAGCTCTTCTCATGCATGCATTAGGAACAGGCTCCTCCTTTCCTCTGCCTCACTACTGTCAGTCTCTGGAGGCCCTGGAGTCTGCACCTCACTCCCCAATGGCCCTGGCCCCACCTCAGCCTCCGACGCAGAGCCCTCATCCGGGCTTTCACCAGCCTCCAGGACTGGCCCACGCTCTTCCTCAGCCTCATCGCTGTCTGAATCCATTGCCAGCTCTGCAGGATGCTGGCAGACCACAACATATACTAGGGATTCAAACCGCCGAACTACTGACCTTTCTGATCGACAAGCTCAGCGTCTTAGTCACTGAGCCACATCTGTTGCTCCACTGTAAAATTTGAAGGGGAAGTAAACCTCATTTTGGAACTTGGTGGGCCTCAGCATGGGTTGGATTACGTGACTTCTTCAGATGGCAGGTATCTGAGGAAAGGGCGGGAATTGTCATTGCTGAACATTGAATCCAGCCACTTGTATTTACGAAATGAGATGTCCACCTTGAAACATCTTGAGATGCTCTGTTTGGAACACACACACACACACACACACACACACACACACACACACACGTCTTCTGCTTGCTTGGTCTGATTGAGCAAGGAGTGATAACTCGCTTAACCTTGACCTATAATCTTCTGAAGCGGAAAGATTTTGCTTAGCTTTGGAGAATTTCTCAAAACATGGGAACAAACAGCAGTCTGAACCAGCAAAAAAGGGAAAGGAGCTAAATTCCAGCTTTTGAGATTCTGGAGGAGTTGAACAAAGGTTCTGTGCCCTTCTTTATTAAGAGTCTCCTTATGTCTGCCATCTAATTGGTCATTTTGAGAATGGATGCTTAGTACGGCCATTTTATTTTGTGAATGAGCCATATATACACTCTCTAGGGTTTGCTTTATTGAAGGTCAATGATGCTCAAGGAGAAGTTCTAGCACACAGCTCATGTCCTGCAGATGTTTGGGGCTTTAACTCCCATCATCTTTGCTGTTAATTACGTGGCTATAAATAACCATGGTTGAGAGATCCGAAGGATCTGATAGGTACCAGGTTGCCCCTGAGCTAAATCCTGGAGAAGCACATTCAACTTTCCACACTTTCTTCTCTAAAATAAAACATCAAGCCGCTTGGTTGTTAACCCCCGCTGGTGTTTTTTGACTGCTGCTTAATCCACTTCCACTATTTCTTTGATGGAACTGAATTATATCCCAGCTTTTCACTGGGATTTGATGTCCAAGATAGCTAATGCTATTTTAAAACACACATTTCATGAAAAAATATTGGAGGAAGGCACATAGTTGGATACAGGAAATAACAGGATTCAAGATAGAATATACACCAGAATTGTTTCTTCTAGGAATAATGAAAAGGAAATATGAAAAAAAAAACATATATTATTCTACACATGACAACTGTGGCAAGATTGGCTTTCGCACAAAGTTGGAGAAGTCAAAACATACCTTCTGAAGATTTAATAATTAAACAAAGTATTGGACTGCGCCGAAATGGACAAAATGACTCTTGAATTGAAAGGATTGATGGATTTGGATTTTTATGTAATATGGGAGAAATTGTACAGTTGGATCGAAAATAGAAGGAAAAAAGGGGGATAGAACTCTAAATAGAATGTAAAATTAGTATAAATGTATAGAACATAGGTGAATACTAATCAGGCTTGCCTCTGCAGCTCTGCCCAAAGTCCTAGCAAAGTCCTCAGAGCAGGCAGGAGACCAGTAAGTGACTTCAGCAAGATAAGTTTGACTTTTGCCTGACTCAGAGACTGCCAGAAAGTAGATCCTTTATATAGGCCATGGGGTGTGGCTCCATGACTCAGCACTCATTAAGGCCTGCCCCTCCCTTCCTTCTGTTGCCTCCGCCTCTCCAATCTTCTGATGCGAGGATTACTCCAATCAGCTGTTGTTGGGAGTAAACCCTCCTCAGGCTCACCTGCTGTGGAGGAGGGGGAGGGGTCTAGCTGCTCCGTTTGCCTGGGCATGGAGTCAGGGCTGGGGCAGGGAGATGCTCCTTCTTCTGCAGTTTGTGTGGGCATGGAGCCAGGACTTGGGCCGGGAGGCATACATTCCTCAGTGTTCGGGAGCAGGTAAGAAGGCCCCGGCTGCTCTGAGGGCGGGCAAGACACAACAAGAATGTAAAATTAGTATAAATGTATAGAACATAGGTGAATACTAATAGGAGGATATAAAAATGATCACAGCCACGTGTAAGTGGTGAATAAGAATTCTTTAACTATAAAAACTTAAAAAAATAACAAAATAAACACACACACACACATGCACACACAGTGAAGAACAACACAACAGCATTAAACTCAAATTAAATAATGATCACTTTTGATCCCATTTGTATTAGCATTGTTTAGCAGGTACCTACCAACTGCAGGCACACAATGCTAATACAAATGGGATCAAAAGTGATCATTGTTAATCTCTGGAGATTGCAGTATGGCTAAAGGCTTAGTTGCAACCCTTATTGTTTGTTTGTTTTTTGGTCCGCTGGCAGCCCAGCTCAAGGGGAAGGACCGGCCTTTGGTGAGGAGAAGGCCTGCTTCCCCCACTTTGTAAGAAAGGCGTTTCCAAGGAGACTGACATTGAACTTGGAGCATTGAATGGCCTTTCTTTTAGTAGATGCATGAAATCACCTCCCAGAAATGAACAGGCAGACGTGCTATTAAGCGTGTAAAGCGGCTTTTGGCCTCAAGTACCATGTTCTCCCACAATTGTGTTACTTCAGCCTGTCAAAATTGATTTCTGTTTTTCCCTGCCGTTGCCAAGAATCTGACGTGGAGATCACTTGTAAAATTCGGAGACCTCGCGCCCTCGTTTCTTGCCTCCTCCGCTGATGGGATCCTCAGCTTCATTATTTTCCTCTGCATGATAATACTGTTCATATTTCACATTGCAAGGGGCCAGGCAGAATAACATTCACGCTCAGGAAAGCACGCCAGCATATCGTTCTGCCAGAGAGCTATTTTAAATTTGAGTTTTGGAGTGAATTTACCACTTGTTATTGTGGCTCGGAGCACACCTGATGTATTTGAACAGAATTTTCAGCCAAGAAGACTTTTAGCTGGCATCCACCTTCAGGGCAAAACAACACAGTCTTGATTTTCCCTTGTTGCCAAGTAATCCATAAACATATTGTGCAATCATCCAACAGATTAGTGAACAGAACCAAACAAACTTCACAAGGCAGAGTGGAGGAAGAATTCTCCACCTGAATGCAGTTGAACGATCAGTGTTGATATTCTGTCTGGACCAAGGGTCTGCAACCTTAAACACTCAAAGAGCCATTTGCACCCATTTCTCACAGAAAATAAACACTGGGAGCCACAAAACCCTTCCCATGCCTGACTATTTCTTAAGCAGCCACAAAACTAGCATATGTAGTTGAATTAAATGTTCTGTTTTCTTCTGAAACTTTATTTATCCATGGTTGGCCTACCAGGGATTGAAAACCTCAATAAATCACGTGCCGGTGGGTGTTGCACATTGGCGGTTGTGACACATATTTTGAGTGACAGGGAGCCACCGCAGGTTGCTAACCCCTGGTTTGGACTAAATTACTACGCAAGGTACATTAGCATCGCTTAGAAGCAGGGGTGAAATCTAAAAATTTTCCCTACCGGTTCTGTGGGCGTGGCTTAATTGGTGGGCATGGCTTGATGGTCAGATGAATGAGTGGGCGGGGCCAATAACAATAAATAATAAAAATAATAAACAAAGTATAAAAAACAATAAGAGGTACCAAAAACCAACTATTACACTTTACACACACACAACACAACACAACTGACACACACAATGTAAAAGCAGCTGTACTTCACCCAAAATGGCCCCTGCAACAAGCAGGAAGCTCACACTTTCACACTTTCACACTTTACACACACACAACACAACACAACTGATTCTCACACACACACACACACACACACACACAAAATGCCACATACAGCTTTGTGAGATTTTGTGTTTGTGTAATTAGAGTGAAACACAACAGAAACACACCAAATCTCAAAAAGCTGCACAAATATTTTATTTTATTATTTTATTTTATTTCTATTTTTTAGATCAGGGATCTCCAACCTTTGTAACTTTAAGGTTTGTGGACTTCAACTCCCAGAGTTCCCCAGCCAGCAAAGCAGGCAGATTGAGTTGCTCACTGAGGGGATGGATTGCAGGCAGGCAGATTCAGTTGCTAGCTGGTGCAATTGATTGCAGCAGCCGAAGTAAAGCATGGCTTTGCCAGCCCAATTAGGTAAGTGGGGAGGGGGATTGGGTGGGCATGGGCGGGGGCTATTGTAAGAGGTTGTTAAAAAATGATTTTAAAAGCCTGTGATGATGAGGCAACTCATCTGGGATCACAAGAGGAAAAAAAGATTTTAAAAAACTCCTCTGACGATCCCAGCTGAAGTTGCCTCATTGCCAGAACCTCTTAAAAGAATTGTTTTAACAACCTCTTCAGCTGAAGAGCTTGTAGAAAACATGCCTTTTAAAGGTTCTGGCAATCAGGCAATTCACCTGGGATTGGCTGAAGAGGTTGTTAAAAAGAGTGTTTGAAGGGTTCTGACAATCCAGCTGAACCGTGGGATCAACAAAGGCTTTTTTTTTTACTTTTAAAGGCATGTTTTCGGCTGAAGAAAAGATGCTTTTAAAAGTAAAAAAAAAACCAAAAAACCTCTGATGATGATGCGGCTCAGCTTTGGCAGGGGGTGAGGCCAGGGATTTTTGCTACTGGTTCTCCAAACCACCAGCCGCCATCACTACCGGATCGGACAAGCTGGTCCGAACCGGGAGCATTTCACCCTTGCTTAGAAGGATGCATCAGAGTAGTCAGTGGCTCGGGAAATTCCCAAAAATGAAAGGAATCCAAATCCTAGCTGAAATTGATTAGAATTATTTCTAGCGTCCTTGGCTTTGGTCTTGCCATGATTTGGGCATTGGAGGAGTTAGTCATGTCAGCCAGATGGCGATTTCAGAAGATGACAGGCCATCCTTGCTTGAGGGAAATGGAAGCTGCTACCAGCCAACCTCACTTCCAGTCTGCTGGTTTTGCTGTATATTCTACAACTTGTGTTGCGGTTACATAGTGAAAGGTTATGTGTTCTGTCCCCCCTCGCCTCCGTCTGAGCGATGGCTTAATTAGCCGGCACTATCAGCTCATGTGACTGGGTGGGCGTGGCCAACTCAACATCACTCACATCGAGGGGCTCCTCACCGGCCCCTCCCCTCCCAGCCATTCCTTGTCGCGAATGGCAGGAAAATGGGGAAGGGAATATTCCTGCCTACCAACCTTCCCTCAGTCTGTGCTGAGATTGAGGAATGGATGACAGGCAGGAAAATTCCCTTCCCGATTTTCCTGCCTTTCATGAAAACGGCTCCATTCCAGCTGCTCCCCCCCATCCCCCTCCCTCCTCGGGACTACCTTAAAAGGGACAGGCTACAGCATCTCCGTTGTGAATGGAGAGAGAAAAGTTAGCATTCTCTCTGTGGCATTTAACACTGAATTCTGTGGAATATCGAGCAGCCGGAAGAGGTGAGCGGCAACCGGCTGGGCATGGGTAGGGCCAAGGAGGTATAATTACTACCGGTTCAGCAAACTGATACCCATAATCCCTAGTGGTTCGCCCGAACCGGTCCAAACCGGTAGGATTTTACCCCTGATTTGGGGAGCTTTTCTTTTTTTATATAAATTTTATTTGTACATTTTTCTTTAACATAGATGAGTGCTGAATAAACAGTGCAATGTCTGGGTCAATTTACCTGTATATAATATCAATAATAACAATCTTTACTTCTTCCAACTTCTAATGTCTACCTCTGATGTGTAACCATTTGTAAAACAAATCCCATTTAAATAGTATCCTGTATCCTCTTTATCCTTTATCTTTAATGTTAGCCTATCCATTTCCGCACAGTCTAATATTTTTTAAATTATGTTTTCATCTGTAAAATCCCGCCCCCCACCCAGGATTTGGGAAATTTTTCTATGGCAGCAGGAGCATCCCGCAGAGAAGGGGCTTTAAAAAGTCAGGACGGTCACATTGAGATCAAGTTGCGGTCACCCTGTTGAATTTTTTTCACAGTCCCAAATCCAGTGTTGCTTTGTCAAGTCTTTGTTAAATGATTAAAACAGTGATGGGATTCAAATTTTTTTACTACCAGTTCTGTGGGCGTGGCTTGGTGGGCGTGGCTTGGTGGCATGGCAGGGGATGAATACTGTAAAATCTCCATTCCCTCCCCACTCCAGGGGAAGGATACTGCAAAATCCTCATTTCCTCCCAATCAGCTGGGACTTGGGAGGCAGAGAATAGATGGGAGCGGGGCCAGTCAGAAGTGGTATTTTTTGGTTCTCTGAACTACTCAAAATTTCCACTACCGTTTCTCCAGAACTGATCAGAACCTGCTGAATACCACCTCTGGATTGAAACAGCATAACTTTAAAATAAAAAAGCAAGTGGAGAGATAAAATCATAAAAATAGAAAAACTCAATACACAAAAACACTTTTTAAAGTGCTTAACAATCAAATATTTAACAGGTTTTCTGACATCTCAGGAAGTAAACAAGAAGAAAAGTGATGTAGATTTGGCTGGAATATCAAAAACTAGTTATGGCCACTGTCTATGTGGATGACCAAGTTAATCCCACCCTTCCTTGTTGTACCCTTTGAACTGTATTTTTTCAAGAGTCCAGTGGGGTAGAATGTTTGCCACAGAACACTTTTGGCACAGAATTACATCCTACTTCCCAGCAGAGTATGGTCAACAAAGTCATGACAATATAATTAAAGTTTCACCCGCAAAAAATTGGGCAGAATTTTAATTATATTAGCACGGTGGCCATCTTCATTTTTATTTGCAATGAATTCTAACAATGGTTAGGATAATTAACTAATGAGCTTGGTGATGTTTGATAAAGTCTTGATCTATGTAACCATGTTGTAATTTTTAATTCTATGGGGATTCCCAGCATTTATTCATAACATCTCTTCGTTGCAAACACCCAGGTAGAAATAATATTGTTTATGTCAGCTTTGGGGTCCTTGATGCTCTCTGAACCTGGCTGTTTTCTTGCAGATGTTTCATAGATGACATTATCAAGGGAAGTTTAAGGGGGCAGGGTTTGTTCTCATTTTATATATTGTACAAGTACAGGCTTGCCCTGTCAGTGTTGGTGGAAATGGACTTGGCTCCTTAATTGGGCTATTGTTTATTGTTAGCTTGTTTATTGTTAGTATTAGTAGTTTCATGATTGGGGTATTGTTTGCTTCCTGATTGTTGGTCTGATCTTAATCTTGATGTTAATCTCTGCTCATCTGGGTGTTGATTGCTGGTGAGAAAGTGTTTAGATTCTTTTGTTTCCTTTTTGACTTTTTGACTGTCTCTTTTGAATGATATGTAGATACTGTTTATCGCTAGGTGTCTATTGATGGCCAATTTGTCTGAATCCAGGAATTCTCTGATGTTTTCAGACTTCCCACTCAGAAGGTTGAGAGTTCAGTCCTAAGTAGTGGCAGATGTTTCTCTCTTAGGGTGCAAAGATCTGCTGTGAATTCCTCATAGGCATCAGGAAGGGCATCTGGTCAGTAAATGCTCAGCTACATCCAGTCATCCTGACCCTACCTTGAATTAAGGGACTACAAAGCCATATAAAGGGAATTAAGGTGGTAAGAAATCAGTAACAAATGATTTTACAGATGCTATAAAATATGCTTTCCCTCTATTCTAACCTTGGATTTTCCTTCTTCCATTACAGTGGCTATTCTTTCCGTCTTACATTTTTCTTTTTTCTTTTTTCTTTTTTTTATTCAAAAAGTTTTACAACATTTTTCCCCCCCTTTCCCCCTCTTCCCCTCCCTTCGCAACCCCTCCCCCGACTTCCCGGAACGAGCACAAGGTATAGTTAAAAATAAAACAAGCATATGCTAAAAATTTTCGTCCCAACTTAATTATACCCTACAATCATCAATTCCTAACTTCCCCAAAGCAATCAAACATAATACATCATAATCATTCAAAACAGTCTGATAACTCTTAGTCTGATATCTACGTTGAATATAGTCAATCCATTTTTCCATTCCTTTAAGTATCTTTCTTGCGTATTGTCTTTCAAAAAGGCTGATATCTTCGCCATCTCAGCCAAATTGGCAACTTTCAATATCCATTCTTGTATTGTTGGTACTTCTTTTTTTTCCAATATTGTCCTATTAGTAATCTTGCTGCAGTTATTAGATTTAAAATCAATTTAGTCTCAATTACTGTACAATCCGTAATAATTCCCAACAAGAAAAATTGCGGCAGGAACTTTATCTTCTTTTTCAGAACATTTTGTAAAATCCACCAAATTTTTATCCAAAAGGCCTTTATGTCCTTACAAGTCCACCAAATGTGAAAATATGTAGCGTCATCACAATTACATCTCCAACATTTTGCTTGCATTTCTGGATACATACACGATAATTTTTTAGGATCTAGATGCCATCTGTAAAACATTTTATAAAAATTTTCCCTCAAATTCTGTGCCTGCGTGAATTTAACATTTCTAACCCAAATTTTTTCCCACGTTTCCAATAATATTGGCTCCTGAAAATTTTGTGCCCACTTTATCATACAGTCCTTTACCAAGTCCCTTTCAGAATCTATTTCAAGTAACACATTATACAATCTTTTTATGTGCTCCTGCCGTCTTACATTTTTCTTCTCCCCTTTATGTCTTTGATTTTGGCCTGAATAAACAAACTGAATATCCCGCTTAATGCTAGTAATATAAAATTTTAGTTTATTACACCTCATAATTTAGAATGCTTGATCTGCTGACCATTTTTTATTCTCTTTTGGTTTCATTTCATTTATTTTACGCTGCTTTGTTTTATTGTCTACATTCACATACATGCCATATCACATTATAACGCTTCATAATTTTAATATCAGTAGCAAGTCCAGTGATTATGATGAGCTCCGAACGTTGACAAGGTTTGCAATTTTGTTTTAGTAATCCTTATAACTTTGTTATTCATTTATTATTCTATATCTTAAATAGCTATTCCTACGGTGCTTGTTATTTCATATAGTTTATACTCATCTAGGATCAGGAAGGGCATCCAGCCAGTAAATACTCAGCTCCATTCAGTCCCATTGACTCCACCTCAATGGAAGGGATTATAGCAGGGGTTTCAAACTCAATTTCATTGAGGGCCACATCAGGGTTATATTTGACCTCGGGGGCTGGGCTGGGTGTGGCCAGGGTTGGTGTGGCCAGCTTGACATCACTCATGTCAGTGGCGCCTGTGGTGGCCCGAGTGCTCTGCCAGTGAAAATGGGCTCCCGAGCTCCGTTTTCAGCTGGGACGGCCTCTTGCAAACCACTGCCAGCGAAAACAGAGCTCGGGAGGGCCACTTGCATCCCTCCCAAGCTCCGTTTTCGCCGGCGGGCTGCTTTCGCCGGCCGCTCCATCGCTGTTTCCAAGGTGGCCCCTCAGGCCAGATCTAAGCACCCTGCAAGCCGGATGTGGCCCACAGGCCTTGAGTTTGACAGCCCTGGATTATAAGTTTGTTAAAAGAAAAAAGAAATAACTGATCTAGGATCAAAATAGATGTTGATGATGAAGATAACTAATGAACAGAATAATAGTGTTTGTCTTTTCTCGGAAGCCATTGCAAATGTAATCAGTGCTGTTAGATTCCTCTTGGATTGTTTAATTCTGTATAAGAAGATTGTGGTTCTATTACCCACTTACTAGTAAGTAAGTAAGTTTCATTTCATTCCGTTGGACTAATCTGATATAGGCTTGCTTAAGATAATGCAGAACAAATAGCGGTTTACCAAACACCTTCAAAACAGAAAAACAAAATCCTGATTGCATAGAGAGTTTGTATTGATCTGGGGAGGATGAGGATGATAGAAAGAAACTGAAGAAGCACTTTCCCCCCCCAACTCATAGCTTCACTTACTTCAGAGGAGTAACGCAAGAACGCAAGAAGAAACGCAAGAAGAAATGCGCAACTGATGTGTAACAGAAATGCTAGCAACCGATGTCCTTGCTTATTTTGGGAGTGACTTTTCAGTATGCTGAACTGAGTTTAATTTTAGCATCTTAAAAATTGAAACGACAGTGCTGGGAGTTGAAATCTATACATCAGTGATGGTGAACCTCTTAGAGACCGAGTGCCCAAACTGCAATCCAAAACCCACTGGTTTATCGCAAAGTGCCAACACGGCAATTTGACCTGAATAATGAAGCCTTACTACCTAAAATAAGGATAAACACGGCAGAGTTCAGCTAATTGCTCTAAGAAAAACATGATAAATGCACTTTTATGCCCCTTCATTTTTTTCCTGCTTTTGAAATATTATGTTTGGCAACAATGAAAAAGAAAAACTTTTGTAATATCATTCCTCTCCCTCCCTCTCTCTCTTTCCCGCCTCTCTGTTTCTCTTTCTTTCTCTCTCTTTTCCTCTCTCTCTTTCCCTCCCTCCCTCCCTCCCTCTCTCTCTCTTACGGGACCGCCTGCTGCCACCGTTTGCCTCCCATTGACCCGTGCGCTCCCATAGGGAGGGCCTCCTCAGGGTGCCATCAGCCAAACAATGTCGGCTGGCGACCCCCAGGGGGAGAGCCTTCTCTGTGGGGGCACCTACCCTCTGGACTTCGACAGCTCCCTGACCTCCAGACCTTCCGCTGCGAGCTGAAGACGTACTTATTCTTCCGTGCAGGACTGGCATAAAATTAAAAACTATTAGTAATTTTAATGGGTTTTTTTTATGGTTTTAATGTGTATTTTAATTAATGGGCCAAATTGAATAGGTTTTTTAAATCGGTTTTTAGCTGTATATTGTATTTTTTTTCTTATTGTGTTTTTTACCTGGCTGTAAACCGCCCTGAGTCCTTTGGGAGAAGGGCGGTATAGAAATTAAATCATTCATTCATTCATTCATTCATTCATTCATTCATTCATTCATTCATTCTCTTTTTCTCTGTCTCTCTTTTCCTCCCTCCCTCTCCTTCTTTCTCCCTTCCTCCCTCTCTCCCCCCTGTGGGAGAAACGTGATGGAGCTGGGCTGGGGCAACAGCACATGTGCCCCACAGAGAGGGCTCTGAATGCCACCTCTGGCACTCGTGCTATAAATTCACCACCACTGCTATACATATTAAAGCTGCCAAGTTTTTTTTTTTTATAAACGGTACTAATTTGTCAAGTCCCACAAACTTGGGCAAGACTGAGAAAACAGGGGCAGCTGCTCCCGTAGGGCGGAGCATAAAAAACTCAAAATGGCGTCTGAAAGCAAAGCCTGCTCGTTTACATATGTGTTCTAAAAAGAAAAACAAAATCTGGTGACTTCAACCGAACAGTGGCAGCTGCCACCTTGACTTCAGACCCTTCTAAGGACCCCCCTAATGTATCTGTAATGCGAGTCTTGGGATAAATACAGAATCTTGCAAGCATTCAGGCAGAATTTCTGTGAATGATACGAAATATTTCTTCCTAGGTTTCTTGCCACCTGGGCTGAGTTGTCTTTTACAAGATAAGCCATCAAGGAACTCTCCTTGCCACTTGATTGCTTATTTATTTATTTATTTTATTTGAATTTATATCCCGCCCTTCTCCGAAGACTCAGGGCGGCTTACATTGTGTAAGGCAATAGTCTCATCCTATTTGTATATTTATATACAAAGTCAACTTATTGCCCCCCCCAATAATCTGAGTCCTCATTTTACCTACCTTATAAAGGATGGAAGGCTGAGTCAACCTTGGGCCTGGTGGGACTCAAGCCTGCAGTAATTGTAATTGCAGGCAGCTGTGTATTAATAACAGGCTGCATTATCCTGGTGAGCCACTTCCCAGCCCCTTAAGGTGACCGATTGTCCTCCTTTAGGGAGGACAGTCCTTCTTTTGTAAGTTCTGTCCTCTCTCGAAAAGTGTCCTCCTTTTTGATATTTGAAGACTAATCTGTAAATCTCCGTATTCGATCGATGCTGATCTGATCCGTTGCGTGTGATGTGATGTATTTGTATTTGACATGATGATTTGTCAAGGCTTGGTAAAGTGCGGTGAGACACGATTATGAGACACATGCACTCCGCATAGAAGAATTGTTCTGAGAGAGTGCGCCGCGCGCAAGTGTGTGCCACACGCAAGTGGCTTTGTTTACTTCTTACCAAAACACAACACAGCACACACGCACACATTAGACTCACTTCTTTCTCAGTGAATATTCAATCATACATAGGTGAGCACAATAATTCACGTTTTATTAATTCATTATCTATTTAATAATTTCCAAATATGTATAATTTTATTTACAAGTTTATTTATTCAATGGAAAAGTATTGGTTTAAATAATAATAGGCATGTAAGCATAATTACAATATAAAATGTTATTGTTACAAATGTTTTTTATTATGCATTTATCATATTATAGTGTATTCTGTATTATTGTTGTAATGAATAAAATGTTTCTTTTATATACGATTTTTTCCCTTCAATTTATTTCTGTCCTCCTTCTCATTGTAAAAAAGTTGGTCACCTTAGTTTATGGCTAACCTTTCATTGTTTTTTCATTATTTTTAGGCCCCTCTACAGTCTCTCATGTAGTTGATGCTGCATTAGATCCTCACTTCCCCCCCCAGACTTATGTAGTGAGAATATTATCATTTGCCTTCATTCTTAGAGAAGGTTAATTGTGTGTCCTCCATATATTATATGTTAGGTAAGGGTCCAACCTAGCAGTTCGAAAACACGTAAAAAATGCAAGTAGAAAAATAGGGACCACCTTTGGTGGGAAGATAACAGTGTTCCGTGTACCTTTGGTGTTTTGCCATGCCAGCCACATGACCATGAAGACGTCTTCGGACAGCGCTGGCTCTTCGGCTTTGAAATGGAGATGAGCAGCGCTCCTTAGAGTTGGGAACGACTAGCACTTATGTGCAAGGAGAACCTTTACCTTTACCTAAGGGTCCATAATTTCCTTTATATTTGTATAATATATTCAGGGAATTCTACTGATTTACATAATGCATCAAAGTTCTGCTGAGGTTAGTGAAGTTTGAGATAGGCACTTTTAGTGTGACTATAAATATCTACTCAGAAGTAAGAAACCTTTACTGAGTGACATGGAGTTGATCTTCAGATAAATAGATTAGGGCTGCAGCTTGAAATTCTTTCCTATCTATTCCATATCTTGCTCAACCTGGTTTCTGAGCTTTAATTAGACATTACTCCAGTGGTACGATTCAGCCGGTTTGGGCCAGTTTGGGTGAACTGGTAGTTAAATTGCTGGCAGGCCTCGCCTCTTCCAGTAGTCCCCATGCACCTCATTTTGACTCCCAGGTAAGTGCAGGGAGGTCTTCTAGGCCAGGGGTCTCCAACCTTGGTCGCTGTAAGACTTGTGGACTTCAACTCCCAGAGTTCCTCAGCCAGCTTTGCTGGCTGAGGGACTCTGGGAATTGAAGTCCACAAGTCTTAAAGGGACCAAGGTTGGAGACCCCTGTTCTAAGCGCCACCCCCCTGCAGCCCATTTTCACTCCCAGGAGGCTTCATGGAGGTTTCCTAAGCCCAAAACGGGACATGGGGGGGGAGGCGCATCCCCCATGGCCTGTTTTTACTCCCGGGGGGGCGATCAGGAGGCCAAATGCTACTTGTCACACACCCCTGGCCATGCCCACCAAGCCACACCCACAGAACCGGTAGTAACATATTTTGAATCCCACCACTATATTACCCTAAATACTTTCGTGGCTATAAGGCCTGGAAACTGCTCTTAGAAAACAAAACCAACAAGAAAGTTGAGAGCCTCAGGATGTTGGACCATCTGACTAATACCATCCTTCTAGATTTCTGGTACCTGCAAAGAGTACACGCTAGCTGAAAATGAGGTCCCTAGTGCTGCTTTCAGGGCTAACTGTGAGGATCAACAGACTGAGCTTCAAATAGGATGTTACCTCTTTCGAATGGAATACTTAGAGATGTTCATTTCTGGTAGGTAGCAATATTATGCAGATAGTTACCTGATATGAACTGGGAAACTAAAGAGAGATTGGACAGATTAGAATGAGATTTTAAGAGGATACCAGGGAAATCAAAACCAGGAGCCAATCCGGGTCGGTCACTGGCACCAGAGTTTTAATCTTCCAAGCTTTCAGACTCAGGCTAGAGCCCATCCTTAGGGAACTTCTCTTTATCAGAGTGTGTACTTTGGGCTGTTCTGTGTGTGGTATTTATATGGTGCTTATTGTGTGTGGCTTTTTAGATATTGATTGGCGTGTTGGTGGCTGGCTATTAAGTCATTGGCTGTTGTTTGCTTGTGCTGCCAAGCCCTCATCTCCTAAGTACTTGATAAGCTGGTGGTAAATCAGCACTCCTGTTGACTGACAAGGGACCAGTTTCCCAGGCTTCAATCACTTCCCTGGCTGTTTTTGTACCTGCTCGTCCAACAATCTTAATAGCAGTAAAATTGAATTCTGTAATTATTGTTAGTTGCAAAGTTGTGTTTGACCCATCGCGACCCCATGGACAATGTTCTCCAGGCCTTCCTGTGCTCTACCATCCTCTGGAGTCCATTTAAGCTCACGCCAACTGCTACAGTGACTCCCTCCAGCCACCTTATTCTCTGTCGTCCCCTTCTTCTTTTACCCTCAATCATTTCCAGCATTGGGAAATTGATTGTATGTCTTTGTTTATTGCAGTGTGAGGTGACCAATGAGTTCAGGTCTCCTCTTCTGACCACTTCTTGCAATCTGGTGGATAGTTTCCTCCCCATCTGCCTACATAATCATAGGGGCGATCCATGCGGGGGAATCTGGCCAAATCAAAAACATTTCAGAAGGCAGCTGAAATGTTTTCTGTATCCTTGCTAAGAAAATCAAGAAAACCTTCATCAAAGGAGGCTTACTTTTTCATATTCTATTAGCCTGTTTGGCTGCTTCTAAATCAGATGCAAGTTTCCAAAAATGGTCAAATAGCTCTTCCCCGCTTCTTTCTTGGCCTGCAGTGATTTTCTCTTTATAGAAACAAACATATGAATTGGCCCAGGAGTTGTTTATTGCTGCCAAGGTGTTGGCATATGTTACCTAGGGAGCATCACGACGCTAGCAAATGTAGGCAAATGCCTGTGGCTACTGTAATAAACTCGGCAATGAACCAAGCTGGAAATGAATCTCTGTTCCCCCCACCCCCAGGATGGGCAAAAGCTAAACAGAGAATGAAGCAAATTGAAAAGGTAAATTCACAAAATGCCATTCATTTTTGAAAGTCCTTAATTTGGTCTGTTTAATAAACCGGGCTTTATCTGGGTGGTGACATCACCCAGAGATAATATAGCTCACCTTATCTGTGACCTGTTATGTTCAATAAAGGCAGGGATAACCCCTTGGTAGTTCTACACTTTGGCTCTCTGGAGTATCACTTGCTGGAGAACAGCCTTTAGCTCTTCAGGCAAATAACCTGGAGGAATGCAGCAAGCATTAATTAAGAAAGGACAATAATTAAGAATTTAGTTGTATAGAGACATCACACATCTCTGGCACAGCACAAGTTGTAGAATTAGGTTGCCTTTTGGGGGCTTTTTAGACCATAGAAACCAGCCCTATTCTATCCAGAAAGACAAATGAAATGATCCCCAACAGATGGACACAAATTTGCACATAGTTGGATATGGAATTATTAAGCTATATAGAATAGAATAGAATAGAATAGAATAGAATAGAATAGAATAGAATAGAATAGAATAGAATAGAATAGAATTTTTTATTGGCCAAGTGTGATTGGACACCCAAGGAATTAGTCTTGGTGTATATGCTCTCAGTGTACATAAAAGAAAAGATACGTTCATCAAGAATTCTAAGGTACAACACTTAATGATAGTCATAGGCAATCAAGAATAAGCAATCAGGAAACTATCAATATAAATCGGAAGGATATAAGCAACAAAGTTACAGTCATACAGTCATAAGTGGAAGGAGATGGGTGATGGGAACGATGAGAAGACTAACAGTAGTATAGATTTAGTGAATAGTTTGACAGTGTTGAGGGAATTATTTGTTTAGCAGAGTGATGGCGTTTGGGAAGAAACTGTTCTTGTGTCTAGTTGTTCTGGTGTGCAGTGCTCTGTAGCGTCGTTTTGAGATTAAGATGTCAAAATAGAAAACATAACTAGCAGTCAGCTGCAACACTGGCAAAGGATCCAAGCAAATATGCTAACCTAAGGAGTATTTATACAATCCACAAGTGCTGTTTCCCTTCCAACGTCTTCATAAGATTAGTAATCCATTCAAGAAGAAGCAAATTAATGGCACCTCCCATTACTCAAGGCCTGTATTTTTAAGGCTTACAAAGGGCTGCCTGTTATTCTAGCTCAGTTAATATCAGAAGCAATCTTGAAGAGTCTCTTGAATGTCTTCCTGTGTCAACAGACATCTGCAGACTGACCGCCATTGATCCCAGCAGCTTCCCTCTGCCTAGTCTCCAGCTGTTCATACACAAGTACCTTTTTCTTCCATCTTATTTCTCACAATTTCCTGGAGTAATGCAGTGTGTGACGGTTTTCTTGGACATTTCACTCATTATTCTCTTCATCTAGATTCTAGGTGACGGATTATTCTCTTCATCTAGACTTCATCTAGAGTCTCGGGACAACTGTCACTGCCACTATATGACAGCCCACACACAGTCAGGGCTCCCACACAGGAACTGAAACAAAACACATTAGGGTAATTTGTTGATAAATAGAAGCGGAGATCAAAGCACAGTTGGGAATGAATGATCCCTTAAGACAGGACTGTCAAACTCGTGGCCCGTGGACTGGATGCGTTGGGCACGCTATGCCCGGTTTAGCAAAGGGGGAGGGGAGTTACAATACATCACATGATACTGCCGTGACGATGCAAATTTGACACTCACGCCTTAAGAAGAGGAAGAGATAGTGTGTTGATATCAGAGACAGTTTTTGTTATGACTCAGGCCCAAGTAGGTAGTAGCAAACTCAGTCAGTTTAAAAACAAACAAACTTTATTAGAACAGCTGAGAATTAACTCATTCTCAGTGTAGTCCAAACTAAATTCTTCCCAACACAATTCCTCAGTCCTATCACCAACCTTGGTCCAATTAGGCAAACTGCCAAAGGCCTTTCTTGGCAAAAGTTCAGAAGACAAATGCAGCAAGACAAAGATATCAACGTTGTTTTCCGGCAAAGAGCCCAAATGCTGTTGCTGGTCTTTTAAGCCTTATGGGAGGGGCCAATCATCTCTTGGTTCTATTCTCACGTTGTCCTCTTTGCTTGAGCTGCTCTTGCCTTCTGGCAGCTCTTCTCATGTGTGCATTAGGAACAGGCTCCTCCTGTTCCTCTGCCTCACTACTGTCAGTCTCTGGAGGCTCTGGAGTCCGCACCTCACTCCCCAATGGCCCTGGCTCCACCTCTGCCTCCAATGCAGAGCCCTCATCTGGGCCTTCCCCAGCCTCCAGGACTGGCCCATATTCTTCCTCAGCCTCATCGCTGTCTGACTCCGTTGCCAGCTCCGCAAGCTGCTGGCAGACCACAACAGTCTTAGCCGTAACTCCTGCTTCCTGGGGATGTTGCAGTGCAAAGCCAGGTAATGTTTGAAAATCCAGAAGCCTATTTGAAAGTCAGGGTTCTGTGGTGGATGTACACACATGAGACTGCAATTGGTTGCCTTGCCTGTCCACAAAACAGGCGCTCTAGTGGACATGGGACAATGCCAAAGAACATTTTTACAGAAGGCCATCTCATCTGCTACCTCATTGGAACCTAGAAGGGGTCTAAAGCCATTCCACTAAATAGATATGATGGTAGAAGCTGCTGTTGCACTTAACAACATGCTAACATCCCATGTATTTTCTATTTAGAAGAATCTTTTTGGGGAGAAAAAAAAGCAAGTCAGATAACATTGGAAATCTGTTAGGCACCAAAGCAGTGTGTGTGCGTGCGTGCGTGCACACACATGTGTGTTTGTGCTCACAATGATGTCCAGTATATTAGGTTGGGAAAGGGTGGGCTACAGCCATTACCTTGTTCCAATTTCCAGTTTGTGGTGGTGGAGACACACAAGGATTTGGTGATAGCACAAAGGATCCTTAGAACTTTATGATACACCTTTTTTTTGTCTTTTAATGACCCCCTAATCCCTTGCACTGGGATGGAATTGGAGCAACTGAATGAAGCTCAGTGTTTACTGGCCAGGTGCCCTTCCTGTTGCCAATGCAGAGTTCGCAGCAGATAGTTACTCAAGCACCCTATTCCCATAAAAAGCGTCTTACATTTTTGCATCCATTTGCTTACTCTAGCACATTTCTGGGATACAACGATGCCCAAATATTAACCCTCTTGGACTCTGGCTTGCAGATCACAGCCATTCGGTGATGCTCTGAAGTTCTTGTGTGGTGAACTCCATAAAACAGCCCCCAAAAGATGCAAAGCTCATCAAAGCTTATTTGCAGTTGCTGTGTTTGAACTTGTTAAAGCTTGCCAAGTGTCTCCTAGAAAATAACTAGGCATACACTGACGAACATATCTGTCAGAGTATATTCATGAACTGGAATAGGGCATAGCAACAGGTTAGCCAATGAGGGCTGTTTGGTAACTGAAACATAGTATTTGTTGTATGGGGCCATAAGAGACAGTTTGGAGCCTGGGCGTGGCTTAACTGTTTTGTATATAAGCTTGATGGGACTAGCTTCTCTCTCTTCCATTTTGCCTTCTCCATTTTGTGCTTCCAATTTTGTGCTGTGTTTGTACTTGCTATTTCTCTTCTCTACAATATGGAAAAACCTACAAGGGTATTGTACATAAAGACATTTTCTTATGTAGATGAATCCTGCAGAATTATTTAATTGTGCGTCTGATTGTGTGTGCTGCAACAAACTCTGACAATATCTCGATGTCTTCAAAAATTAATGCTCACAAATGCTAAGCAGTCGATGTCAGGACTCTGTGCTTGTGTTCTCCAAACCTTTTAACCTTATTAAGGAATTATGCACCTATATGTTTCTCTTGAGTAGAGGATTGAGAAAGGCAAAAGGGATCTCTGTATAGTAAAGGTGAGTTTCATAGGTTCCAGTTGCTATCATCAAATATATCAGGGGTGGGTTCTACTTACCTTTACTACCGGCTCGTAGCAGGATCACACACGCATCCTCAAGCACGCGTCCTGATGATGTTGTGGTTGGTGGGCGGGGCCGATTCGCATGAACCGGTCCAAACCAGGGGCAACCCACCACTGAAATATATGTATATATTATATTGAAACTTCCTGGTTAGTTCATGTTGGAACCTATCAACAACATTCAATCATTTTCTCTCAGTGTGTACATTTTATTTTTTGTTAATTGATTCTTTTAAAAACTCCTTTTATATATGGAATGCTAGCAAAAACATTCCTGAGAAAGCATCTAGGGCACTGCATCATGTTTGGGGAACACAAACACACACACACACACACACACACACACACACACACACACACACACACAGACATTTTCTAACTGGAGAAGTGCTCCTCATAGAAAAGTAGAAAAAAATCAGGTATTCCAGGAGAGTTCTTACACTCAAAGGATACAAAGCTATCCAGTTTCCCAAAAACCTTCCTGAAATGGGATTTTTGTTTTTCAGACTTGTTATGGATCGATTGTTGTCTATTGAAATCAGTTGGAGGTTGTTGTTTTTTCCCTTATGTTTTTTGTTTTAATGTAAATGTAATGTAAAAGAGGCAAATCCAGCGAAAAAAATCTGACTGCATAGAAAGCAGGTAATAATTGCCCTTCTGATCTTCCCTGTCTCAGCCCTATAGTGAAAGAAGCACAAGGATATTTGGGGTGAAACAAATTTGAAGTCCTGTTTGTGTTCAGATTGGCAAATAGCCTGCTGGAGTTCTTTTCTCTTCAATTTAAAAAGGATCGGGGGTTTTCACAGAGGAAAAGACATCCAAGACATCAATATGCAAGTTTTGATCATGTGACAGAAGCCGCCATCTTTACTTCTTCTCTGCAGATGCTCCTGTCAGCATCTTTCTCCACTCCAATAGAGAAGCAACCTGTAAACCATTTATCATCCAGCTCTCCCAAATTTGTATCATTGGATAACTGCTCTCTTTACCTAACTTCCTAAAGTACCTTTTAGATAGACACAGCTATGTTCTATGTTCTATGTCCCTTTTTTCAACTTAAAACACAATCCATGTACACCCACGCAACTCACCAGCCCTGCCTATAACTCCTAGCCCTGCTAATTTCAATAATATCACACCCATCCTTTGCTAACTTTGGTTAGCAAACCTAACCCCCCACATTTTGTTGTTCCTCTTCCCACTGCTGCACAAGTTAGCCAAATCATCCATCAGCTGGTGAAAAAAGTGTGCATTATAGAATAAGAGTGTTTTATCCGCCATTGTTGCTTTTGATTAGCTGGCTCAGACATTTGGAGATACAGCAAGTAAGAGACATTAGAAACAATGGCCAAATTCAAGTTCCTATTGGAAATTCCTTAGAGAGCCCATCGAAGCAGAAAGGGACAGGCCTCATCTGACTGAATTTGTGGAAGCTGGCCACATGGAGTTTTCCAGAGTTGGTGTCATGTCAACTCTTGCTGGGAGATACAGAGACTTAAAAAACAGCCATCATGTGATTGGCTTGGAAGTCTTGTCAAGGTTGAATTGCTTTTCAGTTTGTGCTGAAATATCCAGCATACGAGATGGCAAAAGGCGATGCATACAGAATTTTGAACAGCGCTATTTTGAGCCAGAGCGTTTCTCTAAGTAAACCGGCTAACATGACATTTTACTTAGAGCAAGCAGTAGTGAATTATTAAAGTCCAAGGACAGTTGTTATCCTCTCCAGATCAAATTGGTCTATCTCCTATAGCCACTGCATCCAATTTTTCTACCCAAACATTTCCTTCTCATAGATTAGTTCCATGAGAGGGTTCATCAAAAGATATTTCTGAACAGGCTTCCCATCTATTGGAATTGTGATATGTGCCTTGGAAATGAGCTATGATGTGTGGGATCACACACACTCTGTAGTTTAAAGCAGTGGGCTGTTTTAAACCAGGGGTCTCCAACCTTGGCAACTTTAAGACTTGTGGACTTCAACTCCCAGAATTCCTCAGCCAGCAAAGGAATTCTGGGAGTTGAAGTCCACAAGACTAAAAGTTGCCAAAGTTGGAAACCCCTGCTTTAAACTACAGAGATAGGAAAGTCCACAATTCACTGAATCCATACCTACCGGTATAAGTTCAATGCTCTTTTTAAAAAAAAAAAATTAAATGGAGTTCAACAAAATTAAATCCCAGTTTTTCAAAAATTGTTTTAAAAAAACAAACACAAAGTATGGTAAAACTTAAAAGTATTGTGTTTCATGAAGATTAACAGATCTCAAAGATACCATTACGAACTTAATGTTTATTAATTCTGCTTGCCATCATGGAGATGAAAGCTACATCATCTCTCTACATATGCAGAGACAAGGAAGGCAATGAATGGAAAAGTTGAGATGATGCAGTGCTGCGGCTGAAAATGGTAAAAATGTCCTCCAAATATCCCCAGCAATTAATTGAAACCGAGCCTCTTCAGCTCCTAATCATTTCAGAAGCATCTTCTTGTTTGCTGGCTGTAAGGTCATCAATCCATGTTGTGATGAAAATTAATCTGAAAAAAAATTGTAGCACGCAATTGCTTTATGTAATAGGTACCTTCTAAAATTATAATCTTCCTTGTTTTCTGATAATTGAAAAATTTCTATTCAGGACCAAAGTATGGCAGACAAGCCTGCACTTTTATTAGTGATTGTGATTATAGACTCTTTCTAGACTAGGAAAAAACCCATGGTTTTAATTCATTGAATGAAATATTCCTCACTAGTGATAAGAATTATGATTAGGTTGATTTGACTGTAAATCAATCTATCCTTCTGGAAAGCATAGCCAAGGGTGAAGGATGGAGTATCATTGGTTCTAGAATCTTCTATGTCACAACCTTTTATTTTAGATTCTTCTTCAAGGAAGGTGTGGCAAAGATGGATTCTGGTTGCTTCAAGTCATAGTCTTCTTCTCAAGCTTGCCTTTCTCCTCCTGAATGGCGAGTAAACGCAATCAGCAGCTGCACTGTCATGAGGAGAACAGAGATTATTGCTATACTTTTCCTTACTTTTCTTGATATTTTGTTCAGATTGGCCCAGTGATGAAATCCAATTTTTTTTTACTACCGGTTCTGTGGGCGTGGCTTGGTGGGCATGGTGTGGCTTGGTGGGCATGGCTTGGTGGGGGTGGCAGGGGAAGGATACTGCAAAATCTCCATTCCCTCCCCGTTCCTGGGGGAAGGATACTGCAAAATCTCCATTCCCAACACACTCTGGGGCCAGCCAGAGGTAGTATTTGCCGGTTCTCTGAACTACTCAAAGATTCCCACTACCAGTTCTCCAAACTGCTCAGAATTTCTGCTTCCGGTTCTCCAGAACCTGTCAGAACCCGCTGGATTTCACCTCTGGATTGTCCCAATATTTTTGTCTGTCTGAGGCAAATCTCCAGTGATGCCTCCCCTTCAGCAAGATGACACTGCAGAATCTCTTCTGCCCCACCTGCTCTGTGAAGGTGTATTCCACCTACATCAGAGGTGGTATCCAGCCGGTTCGGACCTATTTACCCAAACCAGTAGCAGAAATTGCAGGTGGGCCCGCCCTGACATCTATGCCCATTTAGGCATGTTTTTGAGGCCAGGCGCATGCACAGAAGGCGCACGTGTGAGCAAAGCGCACACATGGAAGGCCGGGCAAATGTGCAGAAGGCAGCCATGCGCACAAACTGGTATGTGCGGAAGGCGAACCGGTAGTAACATAATGTGAAACCCACCGCTGACCTACATGGGTGCTATGTAACAGGGGCAGCCATGTTGATGAAGAACACCGAGAAGGGAATTGCATGTACAGTACTTTGAACTTGGGAAGCAGTATTTGGAGTGTGAAATGAGAGTGATCCCTGAAGGCCCAGCAGGTGCTGAGCGTACAAACCCACTGAACAGGCTCACCATTGTGGTCTCCTGAAAACGGACCAAGGAATGCTGGCAGCTGAAGGGACAGCTGCAATTTGCAAAGTCTTGGCGAAAGGCCCATCCCGGAGCGATTCCTTGATGTTAAATGGGAAAAGAAAAGGAGAGAAGAAAAACCTTTGTGGCTTGTTGGCTTGTGGTTTAAGAACTGCTGTCACAGATTGACATTGCGCGACACCCTTGCTAACCACAGGAAAAGGCCTTTGCCATTTGGGAGGAATTCAGCACTTCTTGCCCATTTCAAGTTGGCTCAGCTCCTGTTTCCTCAGCTCTGGCAGAATCAGAGAATTCAGTTGCAACTAGTGAACTGGAAATTTTTTTTTAAAAAGCCCTGCTTTTTCTGCCACTCTTCTGCAGAGCCAAGAAAGTCCTATTGCCAGCCCTCTTTATCTCTATATGGATGCCTGGGCATTTGCAGAATGGAAAAAAAAAACCCCCATTCCCTGCAAAAATAATAGCTGTATTCCTTATCGTGAGGATGAAGGCTTTGAGTCATTGCTGGAGGCCATCTTTTCTGGCAAGTGATGCCTTTAAAATCTGCAGTAAGAGACTATCGTGGCGGAAGTGGTTCTTTGAAGAGCTCCTGAGGCTAAGCCTGTTTTTATCTTTATGTCAAAGTTAGGAAGCAAACAGGCTGTCAGCGCTACAGGAATAGCACACGGTCATGTCTTCTGCACAAAGCTTGTACTATACCATTCAGTGAATTTATGACAGAGGAAAATAGTGCAACCTTTTAATTTCTGACCTCGGTTGTATCCTCAAACCTCTTCATTTTTTTTTTAAACCTTATGATTTAGTTAGAAGGACAGACTAGAGGTTTTGGTGATTGCCGTTAGGCGCCGCCTTACAGCCAATCTTTGTACATACCTGCAAAAAAAATAATGGGCCCTTCCAGTTGTTATTATCATCATTTCTCTTTGCTTCACCTACCCCGTTTCCCCGAAAATAAGACATCCCCTGATAATAAGCCCAATCGGGCTTTTGAGCGCATGTGCTAAAATAAGCCTCCCCCTGACAATAAGCCCTCCCCGAAAATACTTAAACACAGAGCTGGAAATCAGGTAAGGTGGCAAGAGGGGCCCCATCTTGCTCCACATGCCCCAAAATAATAAGCCCTCCCTGAAAATAAGGCCAAGCACTTATTTCTGGGTTCAAAAAAATATAAGACAGGGTCTTATTTTCGGGGAAACACGGTACATGTTGGATGTCAGTGTTTCAGAAAACCCCTTCCTGCAGAAAAGACTCTGAGGCAAACATCTTTCAAAGTTCTTTTACTAGCATAGGTAAGTTGGCACATCTGGATCAACTCCGAATCTGGAGAGCCGGGTTTTTCCTCAGTAGTACAAAACCCCAGACCACCACCCCTTGACTCTTCTGCCGATCTCGTGCTCCAATCACCAGCCGTCCCATCTCGAGACATCACTCCGACCACTCCTTCTCCAAATGCAGTCTTGGCCTGACCTTGACCGGCAGGAAGAATGTTATTATGTCTAATGGCCCCTTGTATCAAACCCATCCCTTTCCCACACAGAAGAAAGTGGCAGCGTGTGGAAGCCTTCGGCCTAGTATGGCTTCCAAAGATGACATTGGGGTTGCCATCTAGTGAGAGTAATATTGTAGTGTTATGTCTTTCAATTGAGTCTGAGGCTCTTTTTGGGGTGCAAAGTTTCTACAAATAAACACATTGAACCAGAAGTGTGACTCCATGGAAAAATTTAGGGAGATGGATTCCTTTGCTGAATCGGAACATATGAACATATGAACATATGAAGCGTGCATAAGAGCACAAAAGTGCCTACCGTTCCTGTCCTATTGTTCCCTTTCACTATATCAAATTAACATAGTTGTTGCATACTTTTGCTTGTATATATGTTTTTCTTTTATGATGTGTTGTTGTTTTATGTTGATGTTTGTGTATACTGTTGTGACAAAATGAAATAAAAAAAAAGTGTAGCAGTGACTCCCTATTTTGGATCTCTCCCTGTTCATTTGCAATTTACTCCCTTCTTGCTTTAGTTCAGATTCTTTGAAGGCCGTCCTATGAACACAAACTTTGCTCTTCTGCTTGCTTGTTTCTTTTCATCCCAGGACGCTAAATTCTTCATCAAAAGAATTGAAGTATCCCTACACTTTACCACTTCTCCTTCCAGATTTTCCCAGAACTCTTTTCAAAAAGAGCAATAAGGCTTTTCAAATAAAACCTGCAATAATGAAACTGTTGTGAATGCACCTGCCAGCCAGTCTCTCCTGCCAAGACTGTCAGCTCAGATTCACAGAAGATGCTCTGGATCCAGGGTCTCCAACCTTGGCAACTTTAAGATTTGTGGACTTCAACTCCCAGAGTCCCTCAGCCAGCAAAGCTGGCTGAGGAACTCTGGGAATTGAAGTCCACAAGTCTTAAAGTTGCCAAGGTTGGAGACCCCTGCTCTGGATCATGTATAGATAGATCACTGGATCACATGATCACATGATCACTGGATCATATATAGATAGATCACTGCTTGGTTTGTGTCTTGTGAGCACTGTTCCAGATGGATGACCTGTCCTAAACAAACAAACAAAAAAAGTCCCAGCAACCATCAAGATTGGTTTTTTCCCTCTACATAAATCTGCCCATTTCCCCCAGGTTGCTAATGTGATGAAAGTTTGAAAGAATTACATACTTCTAGTCTAAAGAAGAGAAGGACTAGGAGGTGATATGATAGCAGTCTTCCATTGCTTGAGGACAGTGGTGGGATTCAAATAATTTAACAACCGGTTCTCTGCCTTAATGATTTCTTCCAACAACCAGTTCACCAAACTGCTCAGAAAGTTAACAACCGGTTCTCCTGACGTGGTGTGAACTTGTTGTGGCTCCAGTCCCCCACGGGGCTGGCCCCCTGCTAGAAAGTGACTCAGAGAGTGAGGGGGAAGGGCCATCAGGGCTCCCCTCTGCAGGGCTGGCCTCTCTGGCTCAGCTCAAGGAACCAGAGGCAGGCCAGGAGGAGGAGGTGATGAGGCCTCTGTCTCCTGTATCTCCCCCCCACCCAGGCAATGCTTCCAGACCCAGCTGTGGACAATCAGTCTTGGTTAGATCCCTGGTTTCGTAGACAAGAGAGGTGGGAACAACAGAAGAAGGGGTGGAGCAGGCCTAGAAAGTGCTGAGTCACGGAGCCACACCCCACAGGGTATAAAAGCAGGAGGGGCTGCTTTATTACTTCGTGACGGACAAACAAACTGACTGGAGAAAACTTGAGCTGAACTATTTGACTGAGCATTTGGCCTGGATTGCTGTTTGTTCCTGACTTCCTGGTTGCTCCGGTAACATCAAGGAAAACCTTGGCAGATGTTCGCTGGTCTGCTGCTAGAGCTGATAGCCGCCATGGACTAAATTGCTGGCTAATTGAGTCAGTTCACATGCCTCCTGGACTGAGGTGGGGGGACAGAACAGAACTGGCTGAATCCCACCATTGCTTAAGGGGCTGTTACAGAGAGTCAACTTATTCTACAAAGCACCAGAGAGCAGGGTAAGTAATGGGTGGAAGATCATTAAAGAGAGATCCAACCTAGAACTAAGGTCAAAATCCCTGACAATGAGAACAAACAGTGGAATGGCTTTGCGATGGTATTCACTTACTTTCCCTACCAGTTCGCATATGTGAGTGCCTGGCCTTCCGCGCATGTGCTTTGCTGGAGCACATGCCGTCCATGCATGCACCCGGCCTCAAAAAACATGCCTAAATAGGACGGCATAAAGCCGGGGTGGGTGGGCGGGGCCATCCGTGATTTCCACTACCGGTTCAAACGAACCGGTCTGAACCAGCTGAATGCTACCTCTGAATGGCTTGCCTTCAGAAGCTGTAGACGCTCCATCATTGGAGATTTTCAAGAAGAGATTGGACAGCCATTTATTCAGAATGGTATCATAGGGTCTCCTGCTTGGACAGGTTTGGATTAGAAGACCTCCGAGGTCCCTTCCAACCCTGTTATTCTATGTTCTAATGTAAACTATAGTTGTTCCTGGATTACAAATGCCTCATTTCTATCTTGATGGCATTCCCATGCTATAGTTTTAGAAAGAACACATAAAAAGGGATGCAAGCTTTCTGAAACCTTAACTGCTGCATCTCAAAGAAACGGGCATGTGTAGCCAACCACAGTTGTGACCGAGCAAAAAACCAAACGAGAGTCATTTTTTCTACTAAGGTTTTCATTAGGATGGAATCACCTGCTGACTAGCCAAGAGTATATGGAGCAAGAATCCAAAACATTATGCAGGAAGGCAAGGCAGCAACTTTCTGTATGGATTACTTTAGCACTGAAAAAATATTTCTGAGGCTGACTCGAGAGTACGTTCGGTTCCTCATTGGCCAAGAGGACCAACCAGTTTAATCCAGGGCTGCAAAAACCAGGTCATGACATCTTCATTAACCATGGCATTTTCTTCATCAAATTTATTATGGAAGAAACTGTGGTGGATTCAACAGTGAGCCAGTGTCCACAAAATTGTACACTATAATACATTTGTTCCAAGGTTCTTTTTTGCTTTCTCCCATTCATAAATGAGTTTTGTAAATTAACATGTAGGCAGAACTGTGTAATGGCCTGTGAAAATGATTTTTGGAGACAAGAGGAAGAGCCACAGACTAGACAACAATCAGATGAGAGGCAGCAAAATCTCCAGAACGAATGTGGGCATGGAAAATATCTCAGAAGGGACACTCCCTCATTATTTGGCCTATATAGGGGAAAGGGGACAGATGTATTTTCAAACTAGTGAGATTCTGTTTGCGTAACCTTATATTAAAGATAGAGTTAAGTGTGTTTCTTGTCTGAATTACCTTTCCTTAACTTGGGAGTTTATCGTGAAGTCTGATGGGCTGTCTGCTAAAATAAAGCCAGGTCATGACACACACTTGAAAGTAAATCAGGAAGCCTGTAATTGTGGAGTGTGTCTGACAAGAACAAAGACTACTTATTCACAAGAAATATGACATGTAACACTTGTAACAATTCTGGGTAGTTAGAAAGCTGATAAAAGTAACAAAGAGTTAGGCAACTTGTAGAGCTCAGCTAAAAATTAGGAATAGAGATGGCCTGCAGCAAATAAAATGTGTATTAGATAACTCCTGGAGCATTCATTAGCCAAGGCTTAGGAATAGGGACAGCTAGAGACCAATGGAACAAATTGTAGAATTATTACTAAAATGTTTATTAGATGATATCTCTTATTATCCTGCCTTGTCCTGCCTTCTTCTTTAGTGAAAATGTGTAGAGCTTTCTTAATCCTTTGTTCTTGGCTCTCTTGGCATTTTGGCCAGGAGCCCTTTTCCTTGGGGTACCTCAATAAAAAGCAACCAAACCTTCACCTCGTGTCTGGCGTCCTTCATTGGCCTCGGCACCAGGCTCAGACCCGAACTGGGGACAACAGTCTAAATCTGTGACAGTCTCATCCATTTTCTTCACATTCAACCCTCTCATCCACCTTGTATTTGTTTCAACCCCACAACCCCAACAAAAGCGAAGACGTGAAGAGAATGGTGTTTATAAATGTTTATTCCTTTTTTTAAAAAATATTGTCATAATTTCCTTTCTTGGACCGGTGTATGTGTGCATTCGTTTCCTTAGCGTAAGTAAGTCGTTAAAGTAAGTAAGTAAGTAAGTAAAATATTAGGCAGACACCACAAAGGTGAAATCGATTTTTTCAGGGAGCCATAGAGAAGCAGCACAAGAATGTCACAGCTGGGTGATAAGGAAGAAAAGCTCTAGGAACAGAAAAATCAGAGGCAGGATCCTGCCAAAGTTTAGCTTTTTTTAAAGAAACAACATCCCATCAGGGGTTTCCGATGGGTAGATTTAAAGGTTAAGTCTCCCAAAGGAAGCACATAGGCGATGAACTTTGTAGGATCGTGCCCACAGTGTCCTAGCACCCCATGAGACGCACACATACATTCTAACACTTGGTTTTTGTATTCAACATCTAGAATTATCGAGATACAGTTATAGCACTTAAATATACAAACTGAAATTGAAGCACGGAAACACGATCTTTTAACTCTAAAATTCAGAAGTTATTATTGCACATCAGACTTGTAAAATAGGTTTCCCAGGCTACAGGCAGATTTGTTTCTCCTCAATTCTGATTTATTAAGCATATAATGTTCTTTTTTTAAAAAAGAAAGAAAGAAAAACAACACTCATAACACTAGAATAGTTATCTATAGGTGGTTGTTTTTAAACGCGTTCTCTGTCCATTAATACTGAATATAAAGGAGAAAGGATTAATGGCATAAACAGATTTATGTTTAGAACAGCCCATCCTCAGTATTTAAGCTCCAGATGTTAGACTCGCCTTGCCCATAATCTCCTGTCAGCAAAAACCCCTTGGTTATATTGGTTTGTGTTATGGGAGTCACATATGAAGGGTGCCAGTTTGGCAAGAATCTTGTGTTTTTTTGTTTTTTTTTTAATGAGCAAACTGGGAGTCCCACAATAAAATAGGTAGACACCTTAACTTTCAACATGGCAGCAAAGAGCTGGGTATGTGTTTCTCTAGGGCAGGGGGTCTCCAAAGTAGGCCACTTTAAGACTTGTGGACTTAAACTCCCAGAATTCCCCAGCAGCCATGCTGGCTGGGGAATTCTGGGAGTTGAAGTCCACAAGTCTTAAAGTGGCCAACTCTGGAGAATCCTGCTCTAGGGCACAGATTTAATAAAGCACCACATTAACACCCTAACCGAGGAAATTCACTCAGAGAAGCTGATTTTTTGTGGACCTCACAATCAATGCGACTGAAATTTGGACAAAACCACATCTCAAAAGTCTACTTTGGGAACTTGAAAACAGGTTGGTCAAGCCGCTACTGGATTGGACCTGGGACCACGCAGTCCATACTGTTGTCTCTCTTCAGCTGCTGAGCATTTTTTTTGAATTGCCCTGACTTCCAGCTGGACCATTGGAGCTCTGCAGAGCAAGCGGGGGGAAACAGCTGATTTTCTCATTGGAGGGGAATTTTTGCTTCATCCTTCCTCCCACCTTTGGACACTCCAATCAAGTACTTTGTACTGTTTATCCAGAGTCACATTAAGACGAGTTCACTCTTGACTCCATCAGGGGGATTGGTGGCTGGAGAACCTCACTGCCTACCCATAACAGAACCAAGCCAAGCCAATAAAGATGAAAGTAATGAGACTTCTTTTTCCCCTCTGACTGGCATGAAGAAAATAGCATTTTTTAATGGCTGTTGTTGCTGTACAGCCAACAGCTTGAGGGATTGGTGATTTTCATTTGTTGCCAGGGTGTTGAGTCTGCCCAAGTGAAGATGATGGTGGACTATCTTTAAAACAACCTTGGTGGGATTTGGGAAGGAAAAGGGTGGTATGTAACTGCTCCAGAATTGGTTACTACCATTTTTAATGTGGATTGCAACATGCAGCCATAACCTAACCCCATAGCTGTTGAACCCAATCAATGCTGGACCGAGACACATAAAATAATTCTCAACTGGCCTCGAAACCACTATCATATTTTTTTTTTTAATGAGCAAACTGGGAGTCCCACAATAAAATAGGTAGACACCTTAACTTTCAACATGGCAGCAAAGAGCTGGGTATGTGTTTCTCTAGGGCAGGGGTCTCCAAAGTAGGCCACTTTAAGACTTGTGGACTTAAACTCCCAGAATTCCCCAGCAGCCATGCTGGCTGGGGAATTCTGGGAGTTGAAGTCCACAAGTCTTAAAGTGGCCAACTCTGGAGAATCCTGCTCTAGGGCACAGATTTAATAAAGCACCACATTAACACCCTAACCGAGGAAATTCACTCAGAGAAGCTGATTTTTTGTGGACCTCACAATCAATGCGACTGAAATTTGGACAAAACCACATCTCAAAAGTCTACTTTGGGAACTTGAAAACAGGTTGGTCAAGCCGCTACTGGATTGGACCTGGGACCACGCAGTCCATACTGTTGTCTCTCTTCAGCTGCTGAGCATTTTTTTTGAATTGCCCTGACTTCCAGCTGGACCATTGGAGCTCTGCAGAGCAAGCGGGGGGAAACAGCTGATTTTCTCATTGGAGGGGAATTTTTGCTTCATCCTTCCTCCCACCTTTGGACACTCCAATCAAGTACTTTGTACTGTTTATCCAGAGTCACATTAAGACGAGTTCACTCTTGACTCCATCAGGGGGATTGGTGGCTGGAGAACCTCACTGCCTACCCATAACAGAACCAAGCCAAGCCAATAAAGATGAAAGTAATGAGACTTCTTTTTCCCCTCTGACTGGCATGAAGAAAATAGCATTTTTTAATGGCTGTTGTTGCTGTACAGCCAACAGCTTGAGGGATTGGTGATTTTCATTTGTTGCCAGGGTGTTGAGTCTGCCCAAGTGAAGATGATGGTGGACTATCTTTAAAACAACCTTGGTGGGATTTGGGAAGGAAAAGGGTGGTATGTAACTGCTCCAGAATTGGTTACTACCATTTTTAATGTGGATTGCAACATGCAGCCATAACCTAACCCCATAGCTGTTGAACCCAATCAATGCTGGACCGAGACACATAAAATAATTCTCAACTGGCCTCGAAACCACTATCATATTTTTTTTTTTAACCAAGGAAACGGCAATCAAACTCAACTTCAACCATTCCTGGAAGAAAACATACACACGATGATTATCTCCTAATCTCCCACAGCGGAGAGCAGCTGTAATTTCATTTTTGCATTTCATGCTTGCAATGTCTTTTTCCCCCCCCCTTGACTGTGAAACGGTTCAGGTGCATCATTACCTCCCTCAAATTATCTACAAGTGATGCAAATCAAAGGGAAATATATAGTCCTGGCACACATGGAAGGAAGAAGGAAGCAATCTCTATTCAGTAATTTAATGGAAGCTAATTTAATGTATTCTGACCTAATGCTCCAGCGGAATCAACTTTTCACCCAGTTAAGTGCTAGCTGAGCTGTTTCTTGATAGGTGTCATAATTCAAAGGAAAAAAAGAAAAGTTGGGGAAAATAACCAGAGAAGTTTAGTTCTTAAAAGTTCGGAATGTAGAAAACAGAACGTTAAGACCAAAACTATAGTGACTTTTCACTCATGTTACAAAGAGTAGATTAGCTTTGCTACTGAATATGTGATCAATGGGAAGCTGCAGGCAATCATAGTTCCCTCATAAAACTACCTCTATGATAAAAATGGTTTGAGAACATGTTATAGAGACATACTACATTCCCGCCTACAGGCAGGTAAACATCCTAAGGGGAAAGCTCAAAAAGCATTAATTCAGCAGGGCATGCAGTCAATTGCACTAAGTTTACAATTTGGGTCAGTAGATTAGTTTTGCTGTCCTTTATTTGCATTATAGTTATTTAGATGCCTATCAACTCTGATGATCCCGTTGCCTAGAGTTTTGAAGGAACTGTTGATTATTCTGATCTCAAAAAAGGAATAGAAATGTATAAATTGGTTTTCCAAAAGCCCAAAATCTGGGCTGAATATCTGGTTGAAACTAATGCTTTCCTTGACTAATCTCTTCTTTCTAGTTCCATCAGCACAAAGATGTTAAATGCAGTGGAATTGCTACCTAATATGCAATACCCTAGAGTTAGATGTGATGCTCAGAGGAGAGAGAAATGATGATATCCTAGTCTATTTTGCTTGCCTCAGCAAAGGGAATCTTTATTTTTGAAAATGAGCTGATATATGGTGTTGAATTGCCAAGCTGCCTAGATACAGCAGCTTATCCTTATGGAAAACAATAGTAGTGATGAATGAGAGCATCATGGACCACAGAGCTGTAGAAAAGGAGTTAAAAATGAACGAGCTAAATTTCTTATTTTACAAGTTAGAAGAAATATTCTATTGTTTCAGAAAGTGAGGGAAATTAATGAACATTAATTAACCACATTTCCCTTCATACGGGCTCTTTTGTACGACGGTTCATTTGTAGAAGCAGAAGTTCTAGGACTCAAAAGTCTGCCTTCAAAATCGGAGGCCTCTTTTGGAGAAAAACACCCAAATTTTACCACAGAGTCCCTATATGGGGAAAAGCCGAGGCCGGCTGATTTGGGGGATGGGATCGATTCATCTCTCTCTCTCTTTTTTTAATCCAGGCCTCCCCAGAGAAAACAGGTTGCTTGGAAATGCTTGTGTCCAAAAAAAAAAAAAAATCAAGACAGAGTTTGCAACTGTGTGATCGAATGTATTTTGTACCCTCAATGAATGTAGAAAAAGGGTGGGGCTTTGGCCGCAAGGTTTTGGACTGCATCTGTCTTCTTTGAACCCTCTGGAAAATGCCCCAGAGGTGAAGCCTTAGTAAAAGAGTCTGCGTGGGTATTGATTAAGGACTAAGATATAGTGAGGAAAAAAAATGTTACTAATAAAAAATGCTTTAGTCTGTCCGAATGTTACTACCCACTTCTAGATATATCTCTGACTTGTGTTAGGAAATCAGATCGCAACTCTGGATGGTTCTGCGTTCATATCCCTTTGTTAAGGTGAACCAACGTGGCTCCTTTGAGCTTCTTTAATGGAGGATATTATCAGGGATATTATTGTTTTTGCTTAGCAACCCGGCAATGAGTTGGCTGAAAACGCAAGGCAAATAACGGGGTTCTTTTAAGGTAAAATTAAGACTGGAGCTAAGCAAAAACACCCCCCCCCTTTTTTTTGGGTTAAGAGACTTGAAAGCAATTTCAGAGGAATCTCACTGGGGTTCCTTCTCAAAAGAGATGAAAGCAAGCATCCTACTGTCTTATTTTTCACAAAGCTGTTTCCCCCCCCCCTTTTTTTTTCTTCCTTTGTTATTTATGCTCTTCCAGGTAAATGAATAATTATGTTTTTGATAATGAAAACCTACAAGAGGCTGTGAGGAAAGGCTTATAGGTTGGAGGGAACAGTTACCAGCAGAGTTGAGTGCTCGCTTGTTGTATCACCTTCAATTATCTGAAGGGAAACCAACAAACAATTGTCTGTAGGTAGCCATGGAATCTTCAAAAGCTGACAAGCAAGTCTAAATGGCAAGACTAGTTAACACAGTTAACTAGTGTTAACTAAAGTTAACTGTGTTAATTAGTTAACAGAGACAAGATGCTGCTTTTTGTCTTACTACCAAGCAGGCTACCCTCAACAAATGAGTGTATTTTAGTGTGGGGAAAAAATCTATTTACAACTCCTTAAACATGCATAGCTGTGAAGTGCAAACCTGGACCTTGCCACACTCATATCACCTGGAAGGGAAGGCCATGACTAAAAACCAAGGAAGACAACTTCAGCATGACACTTAAATATAGGCTAAGAAGATCTTGGGGCGGGGGGGGGGGGGGAGGGAGCATTGGAGGACATGAAAATTGCAATCTTTACAACAATGAAACCCCACTCCCCTTCCTCCCCAGAGATCAATGACTGAAGTAACTTCTCCTGCTAAGGATCAAATCAAGTCTTGTTCAGCCACGATCTGTTTTCCTTTCAGGAGAAAAGATCAAGAAATACATGAAGACAGGACCCGCAAGTGTGCAAGGGTGTGGTTCGGAGTGTGAGAGTTGGAAGGAGGAGGAGTAAATTTGAGGAAGATAAGAGAATTCAATACAGCAAGGCTCATTTATTATCACAGCTGGACTACATAAGAAATGTCTGTTATGAAGGTGGCTGGACATACTTGGGAAGTGAGGCTGCTTAAAATCCCTTGATTTGCTTAATGAGCTTTGCCCACTGTCCCAAAGGGTTCAGCCAGAAGCTCAGTATCTACATAAACGTTGGGGTACTCGATATAAGCCAAACTGCCTGCCCACTTCTCAGTGTGTACTTCACACATACTCACACAATCTAGCACTCAACATTTCTTCATGCCACCCAAGGACATGCACAGCTACAACTTGGACAGGATGGTGAGACAGGTGTTCAAAATACTTGCAAGCATACATGCTCACAAACAGGGCGAGGGTATCCGAACGAGGGGGAAGTGGATAAATGATCTCCCGAAAAAAAGAATTGAATTGGCCTTCTTGGGATTAAAAAGCCTGACATTTCACTAACCGAGAAAATGACAATATTTATTTTTTCCAGATGTTTCCCACTGACTAATTTTTGAAAAACAACACCTAATTTATTTGGAGAGAGAAAAAAGAAAGAGAGAAAACGATTTCAGGATGCTGAATAGAATTATCATTATCATCTTCATCATTAACTAAATCACATGCTCATTTTTAAAAAAAAAAAAATGGATAATGCAATTTTCTATTTATTCCTGTAGGTGATGCCTAATAGCTTTCTTCTCCTATGTTGTGAAGGTAAAGACTTGTACTGCAGAACGTAGGAGGAGAACAATGAGTTCCAGTTAGATACAGATTTCCGACACCCAAGGCACAGAGCAATATAATAACAAAGTTACTGAGATACCTATCTTTATCATACCTTTCGTCATGGGAAACCATTTCTTGCAGTTGCTGTATCTAGTCTGCTGATTACTAATTACTTTATTCTTTTAACTGATGTTCTCAGCAATCTCTGTCCCAGAACTCCTTGCTTTTCCATTGGGATGACTGTAAAGCCCTTTATTCTACAGCGCTAGCTAGCAACACCAACTACATTAGAAGCAAAGACAGACACATTTGAAAGCTCTCCTAACCAGGAAGCAGAAGTCCAGTAAAGGTGATCGTACATTAACTCAGTGCATGGATGTTCAATCTTCCAGGGGAACGTTTCCAAGAGTTTGGAAACCTATCTAAGAAATGACCGCTGCGGAACTCTGTTTGTAAATAGCAATACCTCAGCTGTCCCTCTTCAATACGGTCCTAGATCTAAATGTCTAGTCACAGGAGTGTGGATTGTTCCTGATTTCTGACCCTGTTAGGCAAATTCTGGTGATCCACCACGATGAGGACTCACAAATGGTTGGCAGATTGCTTGGCAAGCATTTGGACAGGACATATACTGCAGGATATTTGCTGGGCACCATAACCAAAGCGATGAAGGAGACAGGTGCTTTTCATATCTTTTGAGCCTGGCTAGGAACTGAAATGTGTCACTGGTCATTAATTTTTTTAAAAAAAAAATGTAATATTAACAAAAGATTCTCTGGAACCTACAGTGCAGAGTACTTCCCCACCCTCCCCTTCTACTCGGCTATAGCTTTGATTTCTGATAAGCTGGGAAGAAAGAGATGATCTCCACAGCCAGATAAAGAGGATGGACCCACCCAGGCAAGTGTACATACATTCACACATACACGCACTCCCACATTCTGCCATAGTTAGTTACATTCAACTGTGTTTCCTGATCAACTTGTACAGTTGTTCCTCTCCATTCAGTGTTGACTGCTACCTCCCAGCCCTACAGCCTGCATCCTGGCCAAACAGTGCCCCTTGGTGACTTCTACCAAATATAGCCTCCATCATCTGCTTCTCCCTCTTCTTCTTCTTCAGCTTCCTCGCCGGCTTCTTCCGTCTCCTTCTCTTCCTCATCTTCCCATCCGACACCACTCCCAAAGTCCCCTGAGAATCCAACAATGTCGTCTATAGAAACGAGAGCAAGAGGAAGCGCAGTTGGAGGGGAACATTTCCCAGTTCTTCATTCGTGTGGAATATAGGTAGCTTAGGGATGAATTGTTGGGTTTCTGGCAGAAACAACTGCACGAAGAAAACCAACCTCAGGGAGCACTGACAGCCCTTCGCCTAATTCTAGGTTTGTGCTAGGAAAGAAATTTTTATATTCTTCAGTATTAGTTGCAAAGATTCGGGCAGCTGTTTCAGAATGCAAATTCTTACAGTACAGGTAACCCTCAATTTACAACTGTTTGTTTAGTGACCGAAGTTACAATGACACGGGAGGAAAAACCTTATGACCGTGTTTCACACTTACGACCATTGCAGCATCCCCCCTAGTCGTGTGATCAAAATTCAGATGCTTGGCAACTGACTCACATCTATGACGGTTGCTACGTCCCGGGTTATGTGGTCACCTTTTAGAGCCTTCTGACAAGCAAAGTCAATGGGGAAGCCAGATTCACTTAACAACCATGTTACTAAGTTAATAACTGCCACGATTCACTTAACAACGCTGGCAAAAAAAGTCATCAAAAGGAGCAAAACTCACTTAACAAATGTTTCACTAAACTACAGACATTTTGGTCTCCATTGTGGTCCTAAGTCGAGGACTACCTGAAATGCCAAAATTGAACCATGGAGAGCTCTTTTATTCTTTCAAAATCATTTTGCCCCAGTCGGATATTAATATGGGATAATGGCATTGGGATAATGGCATTGATGGGCATTTAAGTTCCCTTGTCCCAAGCCAGGTGTGCAGAAATATTCATATAAAATCAATCTTTATTGTAATAATGGGCAAGATCATTCGTGGTTTTGGGGTGCAATACCATCTGTATGCTGATGATACTCAGCTATACATTTCCACCCCTAAGCACCCCAACAAAGTCATTGAAGTGATGTCCCGGTGTCTGGAGGCCGTGTGGGTTTGGATGGGGAAGAACAGGCTTCAACTCAACCCCTCCAAGACTGAGTGTCTGTGGATGCCGGCATCCCGGTACAGTCAGTTGAAGCCATCGCTGACTGTTGGGGGCGAGTCATTGGCCCCAATGGAGAGGGTTCGCAACTTAGGCATCCTCCTGGATGGACGGTTGTCCTTTGAAGAACGTATGACGACCGTCTCCAGGGGAGCTTTCTATCAGGTGTGCCTGATACGCCAGTTGCACCCCTTTCTAGACCGGGATTCTCTATGCACTGTCACTCATGCCCTCGTCACTTCCCACCTGGACTACTGCAATGCTCTCTACATGGGGCTCCCCTTGAAGAGCACCCGGAGGCTCCAGCTGGTCCAGAACGTGGCTGCGCGGGTGATAGAGGGAGCAACTCGAGGCTCCCATATAACACCTCTCCTGCGCAAGCTGCACTGGCTTCCTGTGGTCTTCCGGGTGCAATTGAAGGTGTTGGTTACCACCTTTAAAGCACTCCATGGCTTAGGACCGGGTTATTTATGGGACCGCCTGCTGCCACCTATAGCCTCACATTGACCTGTGCGCTCCCATAGGGAGGGCCTCCTCAGGGTGCCGTCAGTCAAACAATGTCGACTGGCAGCCCCCAGGGGGAGGGCCTTCTCTGTGGGGGCACCTGCCCTCTGAAATGAGCTTCCTCCAGGATTACGACAACTTCCTGACCTCCGGACCTTTCGTCGCAAGTTGAAGACGTATTTATTCTACCGCGCAGGGCTGGCTTGAAATAATTAGTAATTTTAATAGGGGTTTATCATAGTTTTATTCTCGTTTTTAAGTTTTAAATTCGGCCAAATTGAATTAGTTTTTTAATATATTTTTTAAATTTTACATTATATGTATAACTGTGTTTTATCTGGCTGGAGACCGCCCTGAGTCCTTTGGGAGAAGGGCGGTATAGAAATCAAATAAATAAATAAATAAATAATAAAACCATCACGATAGGATTCTTTTAAATTTGGATTACCTTCCCTACCAGTTCGCAAATGTGCGCGCCAAAGGTGGAAGGCGGAGCCAACTTTGAGCCTGGTGAGATTCGATCTGCCAAATGGCGGTCAGCCTGGCAGTCAGCAGAAGCCGCCTACAATGCTGCACTTTAACCACTGTGCCACCATGACATAAGTGAGTTTTCTCCCGTTTTATGGCCTTCCTTGCTACCGTGGTTGTGCAGTTGTTAAGTGCATCATATGGTCATTAAATGAAACTGGCTTTCCAACTGACTTTTCTTGTCAGATGTTTGCAAAAGGTTATCACAAGACCCTAAGGATACCGCAACCATCATAAATACACACCAGTTGCCAAGCATCTGAATTTCGATCACATGATCACGGAGATGCTACAACGGCCATAAGTGTGAAAAACAGTCATAAATCACTTTTCCAGTGATGCTGTAACTTTGAATCATCACTAAATGAATGGTCGTAAGTCGAGGTCTATGTGTAATGACCTAGAGGTTGATATGAAGATGTCCTTCACATGTAAGGTGTATTCCCAATGCCCCTCCTACTGAGGGGTGAAATGCTCCCGGTTCGGACCGGATCACCTGATCCGGTAGCAATGGCAGCGGGTGGTTTGGAGAACTGGTAGCAAAAATCCCTGCCCCCCCCCCATGCCCAGCTGAGCTGTGCGCTCATCAGAGGGTTTTTTTTTTTTTTTACTTTTGAAAGCATTTTTTCTTTGGCCAAAAAAATGCTTGTAAAATTTTTTAAAAAAGCCTCTGATGATCGTGCGGCTCAGCTGGGATCATCAGAGGCTTTTAAAAGCATTTTTTACAAGCTCTTCAGCCGAAGAGGTTGCAGATAAAATGCTTTTAAAAGCCTCTTATGATCCCAGCTGAGTTGCCTGATTGTCAGAGGCTTTTTTTTTCTTTTAAAGGCAAAAAAAAGCCTTTTCTTTTCTTTTAAAAGCATTTTTTTGCCTTTAAAAGAAAAAAAGCCTCTGACGATCAGGCAACTCAGCTGGGATCGTCAGAGGAGCCTTTTAAAAGCATTTTTTCTACAACCTCTTCTGCTGAAGAGGTTGTGGAAAAAATGCTTTTAAAAGTAACAAAAAATTGGCCACACCCACCCAGTCACATTACCCCCCCAAGCCACGCCCACAGAACTTTCCCTTTCCTTACCACAATCTGGATTCCCATGCATCCGGGTTCCTGTCAGCTCTGTGCCGAGATGATCAACGCACCAGCACTCCCCACTACTGGAGTCACACTGCATCTTCCGATAGTATCCATCCTCATCACAGCTTGGAATGAAGACTCCTGGGGGAAGAAAAAACGGCCCCCTTGTGTTTAAAAAAACAACAACAGGCGCTGAGAACTCAGGGCACTTCCTTTTCAGGATTCTCTGAATACAGCTCCAGTCCACTGAACTTGTCGATCAGAAAGATCGACAGTTCAGCGGTTCGAATCCCTAGCGCCGCATAACGGAGTGAGCTCCCGTTATTTGCCCCAGCTTCTGCCAACCTAGCAGTTCAAAAGCATGTAAAAAATGCAAGTAGAAAAATAGGGACCACCTTTGGTGGGAAGGTAACAGTGTTCCGTGCGCCTTTGGCGTTTAGTCATGCCGGCCACATGACCATGGAGACGTCTTCGGACAGTGGCTTAGACAGTGGCTCTTTGGCTTAGAAATGGAGAGGAGCATCGCCCCCTCGAGTCAGGAATGACTACTATGTATGTGCAAGGGGAACCTTTACCTTTATTTCCAGACTAACTTGAGCAGACAGGTTTATTTTCTTGCGTATTCTGATAAAGCTCCGTAGAAATTGCAAAATGTCAGTTTTGTGACTGGCAGGAAACCATTCATGCCCCGCCCCAGTAACATCAGGCTTGTCATGCTTTTCAAGGGTCCTTAAAGGAGAAAGGGGTCTTGATGGTTGGGCAGTCTCACCCCTCACCCCCAGCCACTGCTCTGCCTTTTTTGCATCCAGCCGGACAAATGCACACACAGGGCTAGTAAACATTCTGCTTAAAAACAAACCCAAGGATTGACTGGAAGAGCTTATAAGGCAGGCAGAAAACTGCAATTCCTTCCTGTAGCAAAGGCTTGTCGTTGTCAAGGATTGTGTCCTTCCCTTTCCTCTTCAACAGGGTGAGGACATGTAAAGCTTGGCTTGCTTTGTTCTCCTCTGGGTTATTGCCTCATGGAGGAGAGTGGCTGCCTGCCATTCTTCCCCTTCTGCGTGCACTGGAGAGTGAAATGACTTTTGTTGCTTCTCTCCACAAGTCTTCCCTTCGCCTTCCCCACAGCCCCTCATCGCCCCATTCTGGTACCCTGCCGTTCCTGTCTCTCCCCCACTTCCTCCACTCCAGTCCTGGTAGCCTCCCGCCATTAGAGCTACCAGGTAATGCCTCTGGCTGCCAAATTGCTGGCTGGCTGGCTGGCTAACTGTCTTTTTATCATCCCTGCCAGCCAGAAGCTTGTATTATTACAATTATATCCTGCCTTTCATCTGGGAGTGCAAGGTAGCCTACGTGATGGTCTCTGCTCATTCTATTCCCCCAGCAACAGCTCTGTCAGGGAGATTGGGCTGAACTGCAATGCAGCACCGGTGGCTTTGTGCCACTGAAATCGCCTCTTTGCTTGCATATCGACTCCCCTATGGAATGGGGGTGAGTGGGGGGATGGGTGGAATAAGCAACTCTATTTTCTTCTGAAGTCCCCCCTGAAACAGGGGTGAAATTCAGCAGGTTATGAAGGTTCTGGAGAACCGGTAGTGGAAATTTTGAGTGGTTCAGAGAACCGGCAAACACCACCTCTGGCTGGTCCCAGAGTGGGGTGGGAATGGAGATTTTGCAATATCCTTCCCCCAAGAGTGGGGAGGGAATGGGGAATGGTGCGACCAAAACAATCTGGAACTGAACACACTCAAAACCGTAGAAATGGTGGTAGACTTTAGGAGAAACCCTTCCATACTTCCACCTCTCACAATACTAGACAACACAGTATCAACAGTAGAAACCTTCAAATTTCTAGTTCTATCATATCGCAAGATCTAAAATGGACAGCTAACATCAAAAACATCATTAAAAAAGGAGAGCAAAGAATGTTCTTTCTGCACCAACTCAGTAAGCTGAAACTGCCCAAGGAGCTGCTGATTCAGTTCTACAGAGGAATTATTGAGTCTGTCATTTGCACCTCTATAACTGTCTGGTTTGGTTCTGCAACCCAACAAGACAGACACAGACTTCAGAGGATAATTAGAACCGCAGAAAAAACAATGGCTACCAACCTGCCTTCCATTGAGGACCTGTATACTGCACAAATCAAAAAGAGGGCTGTGAAAATATTTACAGACCCCTCACATCCTGGACATAAACTGTTTCAACTTCTACCCTCAAAACGACGCTATACAGCACTGCACACCAGAACAACTAGACACAAGAACAGTTTTTTCCCCAAACCGCCATCACTCTGCTAAACAAACAATTCCCTCAACATTGTCAAACTATTTACTAAATCTGCACTATTAATCTTCTCATCATTCCCATCACCCATCTCCTTCCACTTATGACTGTAACTTTGTTGCTTGTATCCTTATGATTTATACTGATATTGTTTTCTGATTGCTTATTTGTAGCCTATGACTATCATTAAATGTTGTAAGTGTTGTACCTTGATGAAGTATCTTTTCTTTTATGTACACTGAGAGCATATGCAGCATGTGTGTCCAATCACACTTGGCCAATAAAAAAATCTGTTCTATTCTACTGCAACAATTGTATTTGTTTTCAGGAAGGAGAGCTACATTCTCCCTGGAGATCTAATATTTCCACACTACCCCTCAACTAGATTCCATCTCTCCCCCTCCCTCTGGAACTGTAAAGAAAGAAATACTTTCACAAGAAAAAGAGCTCAACCATCAGGGCTAAATTTGCCACAATTACATCTCTGTGGTTTTTCTTTAAAAACACAAAAATTGCAAGGTACTGTTTTTGAAAACATGCACCGCTTCAATGCATAATTACGTGATTTAGGTTCTAATTGTCAACAAGCAAATGAGGCATTACATTAGCAGGAGTAAAGCCATTCCAAATTGCTAAGTCTTTTTCCTCACTCCGATGGCTTATTATGTGGAGCTCCTCCATCAGTCATACACCCACACAATGGATCAGGCCTGGGGGATCCATTACATCTGCCAGGCTCTTCTGATGAATGTGAGAGAGCTGGATGTCTTGGCGTGTTCTCTAGTCAGAGAAAATATGGATCCATACAGCTCTTCAACATCTTTAAATTCCAGGAACTTCAAGTCGTACTTCCATAATGGTTCTTGAACCGTTGGGGAATATGGAGGGGTAACAATACAGTAAATAAATTAAGCGCTGGTCATCATTTCACAAGAAACGATGAGTTTATGGGCAAGGGGTACGATATATGTTTTACTTAATAAAGGTAATGTTGTGACTCGTCCTCCCTCCTCTCCTCAGCCGGGCCCCTCCCGTCTCCAACCGGGCCTTTTATCAGACTCCGAGTCTGATAATGAAGATGAACGGCCTGTCATGACTCCAGCCCCCGGTCCTGGCCCCATGCCCAGAGAGGATTCAAGGAGTGAAAGGAGAAGCCCAATAAACCTCACTCATACAGCGTGTGTTCCTTTGGCCCAGCCTTCAGAGCAGGAAGCCAGCCAGGTGGTAGAATTACTCAGGCCTACTCCCTCTGACCCCTCCCTTTCCCAGACGCTGACAGCAGATCTAGCTGAAGACAATTCAGATGGGGGTGGACCCTCGCTTCTGGAGATCTGAGAGGTGACGCCAGCAGAAGGAAGGGTGGGGCAGGCCTGGATAAATGCTAAGTCATGGAGCCACACCCCACAGCCTATATAAAGGACCTGCTTTTGGCATTCCAACCGTGAGTCAAGCAAAGTCTTATCTAGTTTGCTGATATCGGACCCTATCGCTGAAGTCACAACTTGGACTCCTGCCTGCCTTGATAAACCTCGAAGGCACTTGGCAAGCTGCAGAGGCTTCGTTGCCAAGTTTGTAACGGACTTCCTTGACTCATTCGTCGGAGTGGGGGTGGGACACGACAGGTAAGGTAAAGGTTCCCCTCACACATATGTGCTAGTTGTTCCTGACTCTAGGGGGCGGTGTTCATCTCCGTTTCAGCGCCGAAGAGCCAGCGCTCTCTGAAGACATTTTCATAGTCATGTGGCCAGCATGACTAAATGCCAAAGGCGCACGGAACACTGTTACCTTCCCACCAGGTGGTCCCTATTTTTCTATTTGCATTTTTTACATGCTTTCGAACTGCTAGGTTGGCAGAAGCTGGGACAAGTAATGGGAGCTCACCCCTTTATGCAGCACTAGGGATTCGAACTGCTCAACTGCCGACCTTTCGATTGACAAACTCAGCATCTTAGCCACTGAGCCACCACGTCCCTTACTTAGGCACGTTACGTCCTACTTTTACTTAGTAGGACATAACAACCACAATTTTGATTGCCAAAGTTTTTTACCGGTATAACTACAGCTCTAAAATTTGCAAACATTAAAAGAAAACATGAGTGGTTATCATTTTAGGTGAAGTATGCACGTTACAGGAAACAGGTCTTTGTCAAAGTATCTTCTGTCCTTTTGAAATCAAGCACACATAGGCATTTGTTTGCCTCCAATCCCTGAATTCACATAGACTGGAGACAGACTATGACAAACTGAAGGCAGTTTGAATTCATCAAATGCTACAGATGGATGCCCTCAGCTTATTTTTCTTTGCCTCTGATAAATGAGTTTGATAGATTTGGCTATTATTTCATAAGAGCTACCCAAACAGAATTGACAGGGACATACAGCTGGGTCTGTAAGCTCAAGAAATGAAGCCTTTCCCAAACCATTTCAAGCTCTCTTAAAACTAGCTTCTTCATTCCTGTGCATCTCTGTTGTTGTTGTTAGTCATGAAGTCATGTCCGACCCATCGCAACCCCATGAACAACATTCCTCCAGGCCTTCCTGTCTTCTACCATCCCCCAGAGTCCATTTGAGCTCACACCGACTGCTTCAGTGACTCCATCCAGCCACTTCGTTCTCTGTTGGCCCCTTCTTTTGCCCTTAATCTTTCCCAGCATTAGGTTCTTCTCCAGTGAGTCCTTCCTTCTCATTAGGTGGCCAAAGTATTTCAGTTTCATCTTCAGGATCTGGCCTTCTAAAGAGCAGTCAGGGTTGATCTCCTCTAGGACTGACTGGTTTGATCACCTTGCAGTCCAAGGGACTCGCAGGAGTCTTCTCCAGCATCATAGTTCAAAGGCCTCAATACTTTGGCGTACCTTATGGTCCAACTTTTTTTAGTGAGTTTTATTTATTTTATTTATTTATTTGTCAAACACAAGAGTATATATAAGTATAAGCATGAAATAACCATACGAATTGGATACAATAAAAGGGAACATTAGGACAGGAATGGTAGGCATGCTGGTGCTCTTATGCACGCCCCTTACAGACCTCTTAGGAATGGGGTGAGGTCAATAGTAGATAGTCTTTGCTTGAAGCTTTGGGGATTTTGGGAAGAGACCACAGAGTCAGGTAGTGCATTCAAGGCATTAACAACTCTGTTACTGAAGTCATATTTTCTGCAATCAAGATTGGAGCGGTTCACTTTAAGTTTAAATCTATTGTGTGCTCATGTATTGTTGCGGTTGAAGCTGAAGTAGTCTTCAACAGGAAGGACATTGTAATAGATGATTCTAAGAGTTAAACTCAGGTCGTGCCGAAGGCGGCAGAGTTCTAAAGTTTCTAAACCCAGGATTTCAAGTCTGGCACAATAGATGGTTGAGATAAGCTGTTTTGTGAAACGATGCAGGGAAGTGGGATCTCTCTCAGCAGGACAGAGAGAAACCATGGCTCAGGGTTTACTCCCACATCAATGCTCCCATGCAGGGAAAAAAAATTGCTGAGCATTGGAAGCAGAGCAGCTCATCCTGAGAAAGGACACCATAGGTTATATAGTTCAACTGTTGTGACCTAGGCTCAAGTAGTTATTACCAGACACAATCAGTCCTAAACAAACATATTTTATTAGAACATACTAATAAATTAGTCCAAATTATGTCCAAAACAAAGACCTTCAGAAAAAGTCCTTTGGCCTTATCACAAACCTTTGTCTTCTTTGGCATCCTGCCAAAAGCTTTTCTTAGCAAGAACCCCACGAAGTTAAGAAACAGGAGACAAGAAACAATTGCAGCAATTGTTGCTTTCCTACAAAGAACCCAAGAAGAATCTACTTTCCTACAAAGAACCCAGTTGCTGCTCTTTTAAGCCTTATGGGAGGGGCCAATCATCTCCTGGCCTTACTCCCAAGTCATCCTTTTTGCTTTAGCTGCTCTTGCCTTCTGGCAGCTCTTCGCATGTGTGCACTAGGAACTGGCTTCTCCTGTTCTGCTGCCTCTCTGCTGTCCCCCTCTGGAGGCTCCGGAGTCTGCACATTGCTCCCAGATGGCCCTGGCCCCATCTCTACCTCTGACACAGAGCCTTTGTCCCGGCCTTCCCCTGACTCCAAGACTGACCCATTGTCCTCCCCAGCCTCCTCACTGTCTGACTCCGCTGCCAGCTCCGCATCAACTTGTCTTGGGAAAATCTTTGAAGAAAACTCTCAAACTTGATGGAAAGCCTTGGCTCCCAAGTCATTGTGGGTCTAGATATCCCCAGTTCAGATTCTGCATCTTTCACCATAGGTGAAAGCAAGTAAGCTAATCTCAGAAGCAAAGGATGGGTTGCCTCAATGTACAATATCTAATGATAAGGGCTAGATGGTGGTATCCCTGAGTATCAAAGGGAAGCAGAATGATTAAAATAACCTTCTGGTGTTCAGACACAAGTACCACCTCATTGAGGTATGTACACGAGATGAAGCTTGTGGTTTGAGACTACTTTCATGATTCCATAAAAACAGCATGAATAGATAAGATCTATGATTGGTCCTAAATATTTTGTTTAAGAATTGAAAAGGAAATGTATGTCTGATATGCATAGAGAATCAGTTTGGTTTAGTGGTTATGGCACTGGGCTGGAAAGTGGGAGATCGTGAGTTCTAGTCCCACTTTAGCCATGAAAACCAACTGGGTGACCTTGGGCTAGTCACGCTCTCTCTCAGCCCAACTCATCTTACAGGGTTGTTGTGGGAAAAATAGGAGAAGGAAGATGTGCTGGATATAAAATAGAATAGAATAGAATAGAATAGAATTTTATTGGCCAAGTGTGATTGGACACACAAGGAATTTGTCTTGGTGCATATGCTCTCAGTTTACATAAAAGAAAAGATACGTTCATCAAGGTATATTTGCCGCCTTCAGTTATTTGTAAAAAATAAATAAATGTGGGATACAGGAAAACAAATAATTAAAATAACTCATGGGTTTTTAATATATAGCCAAGTTATATCATTCTCATAAAATATGTTATATATTATTCCCATAATATTTTAAGAACTGAAAACTGTATGTGATATATCTGAAGAATTGAAATATACATGAATAATCCAAGATTCTTAATAGAGAGCCAAATTATATCAAGACTTCTGCTGCCTCTTAGAAATGTTATAGACCTGGAGACTAGAAAAAATGAATAGTGATGAAAGGGGAGAAACAATAAGTGCAAGATGTATGTAAGATAGTGTATAAAATGTACAAATTTAGTATTATAAGTGATAGGAATTATAGAGTAATAAGGGATAATGGGACAAGGATATAAATATTATAAAGGGAATTGGGAGAAAATGTAAATATTAGGGGATCACTGCTTTGAAACAGTTGTAAAAAGGGGATGTACGTTATGTGTTTTGTGTTTGTTATGTTGTGTTGTGTTATAAATAAAAAACTTATTAAAAATAAAAAAAGAAAGATATAGATAGAGATTGAGATAAAGATAAGGAGTGTGGGAGCAGAGTAAAAAATGGATAAAAATTGAAACACTAAAGAGGAGAAGAGATGATGGCTAGAAAGAATTTTCTAGCCTCTTAAACATTAAGGGAGCTTGTTGTAAGCTGATAAAGACAGAAATAAAATTAGACAGGGGAAATATTAGAACATATATTTTAATAGAATAAACAAAAATAATAGATAGAAAGATTAGAGATTTATAGATGTTAGGGATTTTTCCCCCTGCTGTTTAAATAATATTATGAGGATCACCTAAGTTTGATAAATGTGATAAAGATTACTAATATTGTTATTGTAATTTGGATTAAAATGAATGATGCCCAGAATCAACTGTCCACATACAATATGGATGTATATATTATAAATAAATAAATAATAAAAAAAGAAATGTTATAGACCAGGGGTGTCAAACTAGGCCCATGGGCTGGATCTGGCCTGCAGGGTGTTTAGATCTGGCCCGTGGGCCCGCCCTGGAAACAGCGAAGGATCAGCCTGTGGGGCCTTTGCCAGCAAAAACGAAGCTCAGGAGAGCCACATGTGGCCCTCCCAGGGTCCGTTTTCACTGGTAGAGGGCTGCAGGAGGCCATTGAGGCTGAAAACGGAGCTTCGATGAGTGATGTCAAGCTGGCCACACCCCCTGCCCCCTCCCCCCCCGAGGTCAAACACAATCTTTTTTTTTTTTTTTATTAAAAAAGTTTTACAACAATTAAATTTTTCCCCCTCCCCCCCTCCCTCCTAAACCCCCCTCCCCCCCCGGACTTCCCGGAGCAAACACAAGATATAGTTCCTTAAACAGTCAGGTTATGTGAGAGAGAAAGATTATAATTGTGTTAGATTTTAAAAAGTTTAATGTATGACTTTTGTTTAAGGTCAAACACAATCTTGATGTGGCCCTCAATGAAATCTAGTTTGACACCCCTGTTATAGACAAACAAGAACTTTCTCCTCTGCTCTTCTACAAGTCTCCAAAACAATTTTCTTTTCTGCTGTCATTTCAGTAACTCACCAGGTTTCTTTTTTGAAGCTTCCTGGATTTGAATCCTCTCCAACTCCGTCAGACATGGAGGCTCTGTAATAGTCAAAGCAGAATTCATCAGTGCCAAATCAACTCAGCGTGACTTTCTGAGCATATGAAGGAAGCAAGTACTTTTCCTGCAATTCTTCCCCAATCTGGAGTAGAGGGACAAAAGCATTCACCCATTCGACAAGCTTGTTGGAAAGATGACTGTAATAATATATGCAAATAGATCTATGAATTTAGAAAAATGCATTATATATATTTTATTATTTTGTTTGAAACAGAGCTCAAGCTTTAATACATACCTCAGTCCACCGGCCTTTGCTTTGTTCTTTGAAACTAATGGTGGTGCCATCAATGTACACCTAGATCAGCAGTGAAATCCGCCCCCCATTCTATCTGTTTCGCCGAACCTGTAGCACCGGTGGCAGGAGATTCCGTCCACCCACCGGGATGTCATTACGCCCCTTTTTTAATCATCTGCGCATGTGCAGAAGGTTCTGCGCATGTGCAGAAGAGGCACGCACACGCTAGGCGCCCACACACTCCCGCACACTCCCATTCCTGAACTGGTAGCAAAAGTAAGTGGATTTCACCGCTGACCTAGATATATAGAACATAGAATTATAGAAATGGAAGGGACCTCAGAGATCTTCCAATCCAACCTCCTGCTCAAGGCAGGATACTTTATACTATGCCAGTCAAATGGTTGTACAGCAGGGGTGAAATAATAATAATAATAATAATAATAATAATAATAATAATAATAATAATAATAATAATAATAATAATAATAATAATAATAATAATAATAATAATTTAATTTGTATACCGCCCTTCTCCCGAAGGACTCAGGGCGGTTTACAGCCAAGTAAAAACAACAATCAATAACACAATACAGATAAAACAATAACTAAAAAACTTATTCGAATTTGGCCCCAATTTAAAATACATTTAAAAACCATAAAACCCAATTAAAAATTAAAAACCCAATAATAATGTCTAAAAATTCTATGCCAGTCCTGCGCGGAAAAATAGGTACGTCTTCAGCTCGCGGCGGAAGGTCCGAAGGTCAGGGATTTGTCGGAGTCCAGGGGGAAGTTTGTTCCATAGGGTAGAAGCCCCCACAGAGAAGGCCCCTTCCCCTGGGGGCCGCCAACCGACATTGCTTGGCTGACGGCACCCTAAGGAGTCCCTCTCTGTGAGAGCACATGGGTCAGTGGGAGGCAAACGGTGACAGTAGGCGGTCCCGTAAATAACCCGGTCCTAAGCCATGGAGCGCTTTAAAGGTGGTAACCAACACCTTGAAGTGCATCCGGAAGACCACAGGAAGCCAGTGCACGCCCACCCAGTCACATAACCGCCCCCCACAGAATCAGTAGTAACAAATTTTACATTTCACCACTGCTTAAATATCACAGCAGGAAGAAGAAAAAAAATCTTGTGACGTACTCTCTCTCCAGAAGCAGAAACACCACTCGGCAGTGGAGACACGGCCATCTTTGTAGGTGTCACAGGAATTGAAGAAAGGCCTAATGCAGATCTCATACTTGTCCAGGTTGATAGCCGCCAATTCTGCCTGGTCCAGGAAAAGATCACTGTTGGTGTCCAACTTGGAAAACATCCAGCCGATGGAGTCTTTGCAACTGGCCACCAGGTTCTTGTCCAGTGCTGCAATAAAATGAAAATTCAAGAATAGAATGGGATAGAGTTTTTTATTGGCCGAGTGTGATTGGACAAACAAGGAATTTGTCTTTGGTGCATATGCTCTCAGTGTACATAAAACAAAATATACATTCATCAAGAATAGAATAGAATAGAATAGAATAGAATAGAATAGAATAGAATAGAATAGAATAGAATAGAATTGAATTGAATTTTATTGGCCGAGTGTGATTGGGCGCACAAGATACGTTCGTCAAGAATCATAAGGTACAACACTTAATGATAGTCATAGGGTACAAATAAGCAATTAGGAAACAATCAATATCAGTATAAATTGTAAGGAGACAAGCAACAAAGTTACAATCATACTTCAAATAACTTCATAATTTAAATAACTGGAGAGGCAGAAGAGTAGGGAATGTATGTATTTGTCCTTCTGCCATTCACAGAATTTTGAAGTCGGTATTCTGCAATTGCAGAAATTGCAAAAATTGCAGAAATTGCCGAAATGGGATGCAGATTTTCGCACCCAGAAAATCTTAACTTTCATTAGTCCTCTAAGAATTAACCCCAGTGATTGGTAGCTACAGAATACAGAATAACAGATTTGGAAGGGACCTTGCAGGTATTCTAGTCCAATCCCTGCTCAGGCAGGAGACGAGAGAGACAGAGAAACAGAGAGACAGACAGACAGACAGATACAGAGAGAGGGAGAGGGAGGGAGGGAAGGAGGGAGGGAGAGAGAAAGAGAGAGAGACAGACTTAACAGTTCATAACAGGATCACGAGACACATCAGCATGTATGAGTCACTCAACCTTCACAGGAGTTTCAAATGTCCTTTAAAAAGGAGGCATCTTTTCTCTGCAAGGACTTGTCCAGGCAGCTGCTAGGACTCAACACTTGACTTGAAGGCACAACACACACACACACACACACACACACAAATTAAGAATGAGCATTTATTAATCACAGTAGTCATTGAATGTAATGAGCAAATCGGAAAGCAAGCAATACATTGGAATATGTATGTATGTATGTTTGTACATGTGCATATGTGAGTGGAGAACACTGAAAAAAAGGGGATCTTTGGGTAGGACCATTTTAACAGTAACAGAGTTGGAAGGGACTTTGGAGGTCATCTAGTCCAACCCCCTGCTCATGCAGGAGACCGGTACTAGGGATTCGACCTGCCGACCTGCCGACCTTTCTGTTCGACAAGCTCAGTTTCTTAGCCACTGAGCCACCTAGTCAGGCTACATTGCACAGATACATTGCGGTATTTGCAGGTCCTACTGCTATTTTTAAGGAGGGCGCTTTCTCCTTACCAAGGGATGGAGAAACTCAGGCTCTTCAAGTATTGCTGAACTACGACTTCCAGCCATCATCCTTACTGGTGATGAAGAGAGAACTGAATAGTCAACCCTTGATTTACTTTCCAAAGCCACCTTTCTAAAACCAAGTTTTTTAAAAAAACTTCTACGTAAAGCAGGGGTCACCAACTTTCAGACCTCAGGGACCACCAAATTCATAATTTTAAGTCCCACAGAGCACTAATATAATCTGTCTAATGACTGGCTGGGTGGGCGTGGCAAGGTGTTCATGTGACTGGGTGGGTGTGGCCAACTCAATGTCACTCACATCGAGGGGCACCTTGCCAGCCTCTACTCGCCACTCCTCGCCTCCCTGCCTGGGCTCCTTAGGGCCTCAACAGGAAGCAGTTGCTGGAGCTAAGCAGCCACCAGGAGAAAGAGTTGGCAAAACAGCTCAGTTCAAATAGGATATGTCCGAGAAGGAGACTCAGCAGAAGCACCTCACTGAGGACTAGGAGCATAGGCTTTCCAAGCAGAGGGAAGACTTGCGGGAGTGCAAGGCCAGGTACCAGTGCCTGGAGGCTCAGCGGACGAGATGGTCAGCCAGTTCCAGGCCATGATGCAGTCCCACTGGAACAAGCCCCTCCGGCTTTTCGCCAGCAGTGGCTCTTCCCTCCATCCTTCGCCCAAAGCCCCACACCAGGAGGCTGAAGCAGATCCCAAGTCGGAATTTCTGCCCCACTCCGACCCAAACAAAAAGACCCCAAAGGGAGAGACTCTCTGCAGCAACACAAGCGTTCATTGTATTTGGCCCAGGGGCCATAGTTTGAGGACCCCTGATTTAGTGCAATATAAAAAATGCAAATAATTTTTCTGGGGACCACCAAAATTTTCTCACGGACCACCAGTGGCCCACCGACCACCAGTTGGTGACCACTGACGTAAAGTATCCTTTACTTAGGATAGCAGAATTCCTGCAAAACTGTGTACTGTGCTATTCTATTATCCAAACCACCAGAAGAAACTAATATATATTCCAGTAACGCAGTCCTTTGTATCCGTCACGCAGGTCATAAGATCCAGCTTTTCTGAGTGTGCAACGTTAATTATATAAAGGTGATACAGAGTCTACATAATGAAAAGTATTATCCCCGGGAAAGATTGACAGGCGCCGCTAACGAGTGGCAAGGTTCAAACTTGAGGCTTTAAAGGGAATTTTATACAGTGTGAAATTCTGCACTGGAAATCCAAAGAGAATATATTAATTAAGTATGCCTACTTAAGCATGAGACCCACAACTGTGAGCCCGGAAGGCCAAATTGACAATTGCCTGTCGTTCTCTCAAGCTGGAGGTGAAAGGAATACAATTTTGGGTTTGCAGAGGAGCCGTAGATCGCTTAAAAAGATTGCGATCTAATGCCGACCTCCTATACCACCATAACCATCACGCCTAGTCTCTGTTCTAAATATGACTCTCCAGGAAAACAGATGTGGTAGAGATGTGACAGGTCAAGGAGCATTGAGATCAGACAACCATGCCTGCTCCTTCTTCTCATTTCACCATATGGATCAGTTTGCTCTCCATGAACTTCCCAGCAGTTGGAGGCAAGTCTTTATAGCTAATGCACTTATCTGCAAAAGCTTGCTGATGTTATGCCCCCCCTCCCCAAATCTGCAGGGACCTCCATTAAAAAAGAGGGGGCAGGACTAAAATCACACCATCACAATGATCATCTATATATATATTTCCCCCCCCTTTTTTTTTGGCTGCATTGGCAAGGATAGCAGAAGAGCATCTGCATGAAACTCAGCAAGCAGACTTCATTTTATCCATCTCCCTCCCCAGGGAAGCGATTTCTATTCAGTGACATTTAAGCTAATGATCTTCTTCCTGAATTATGGCACTTCGAAGTCTGCAAGTGCTTTGGGATCAATCTGCCAACTCTGCTCAGGGACCGGAGAGAGGTATTTATTTTGGTAACATGCACACAAAAATGTTTGCTGTCTGGTGCTCACCTAACAACTGGGCAGAATCTATAGCCCCCACATTTCGCCCAACCGGGGGAAAAAAGTGGCTTGTTCGTTCAGTCCTATTTGGGCATGACTGTAATCGCAATAATTCCCCAAGAACAAGTCACAGTCTTCCATTCTTCCGCAGGGTCCAGCTCAAATATCAGGATTTTTCAGCTACCCAAAATAAGACATTCAACGCCCAGGGCTGGCATTAGTGTGATTGATTCCGATGGATCCTAAGAACCTGGCCACCAGGACAGCCGATCCATCAGCCCAGCCACCTCTCTTACCCCCACCTATCTCACAGGACTGTGGATATATATAATGAATGGAGATCCACTTTTGAACCTTTGGAGAAAAGGTGGTAAATGTAACAAGTAATATAAGAATAAATAAAATGTACTTTCCGGAAGTGGAGCCGTGCAAGGGACATTAAAAACAACAACAAATAAAACTTTAATTGTGATTCTCCCCCCCCACCCCCGCCCTCATACCTTGTGGAAGAAAACAGTGCCAAGCCACTGCAATTTGGCTGATAGTAAAGCAACAAGGACATCTCCTCTGACGAGAATCCAGCTTAAGACAGACTTAACTTTCTGATCTGACAGCAAACTTAATCAGTTTTTCCAGATGAGGAAGGCAATTTCCACAGGATTAGGGGATGGGGGCATAGCTGAGTCTCCCAACATTTGAATTACAGAGCTGGAAGGGACCTTTGAGGTCTTCTAGTCCAATCCCCTACTCAAGCAGGAGACCCTGTATCAATGATGGCTAACCTTTTTGCCGTCACGTGCCAAAAGCGTGGGGAGCGGGGGGGCGGGTTGTGCACGTGCATGCCCACACCCATAATTCAATGCCCGCTGTCCACCCCCCATGCGCATGTGACTCCCTCCCCGGGGCTCCCCCCGCTTTTGGCACCCGACAGCAAAAAGGTTACCAAGGTGCCTGGTAGGCCCATTTTTCACCCTCCCCAGGCTCCAGAGGCTTTCACAATATGCCACATACAGCTTTCTGAGATTTTGTGTGTTTGTGTAGTTAGAGTGAAACACTACAGAAACACACCAAATTTCAGAAAGCTGCACAAATATTTTATTTTATTTTATTTTATTGTGGACTTCAAATCCCAGAGTTCCTCAGTCAGCAAAGGCAGCCAGTTGATCACCAAGGAAATAGATTAGCTGAGCGATTGATTCTGTCTGGCTAAAACTGAAACTGCTTTCGGGCTGTGGCCATGCGTTCATCAGTAATGAGGTAAGTGCCTTAGAATCTCTACTCTTACTTGTAGAAAACATGTTTTCTACAAGTAAGAGTACAAGTAAGGTTCTGCTGTTTTTTACTTTTAAAGGCCTGTTTCTGCTGAAGCAAAACCGGCTTTTAAAAGTAAAAAAAAAAAAAACCTCTGCTGATGGTGCGGCTCAGCAGAGGCGGGGGGGCGGGGCCAGGGATTTTTGCTACCGGTCCTCCGAACCAGCCGCCGCCATCACTACCGAATTGCGCGATCCCGTCCAATCTGGGAGCATTTCACCCCTGGTATTATGTCATTCCTAGTCCTTCATTTCACTAGACATACCCATTTTCTTCATAAGTTTTATCGTGTAGCCCCCTGATCATCTTGGTTGCTCTTCTCTGTGCTCAATACATTTTTATCACTTAATACCAGTCTCAATACTTTTTCTATAATATGGTGACCAAAACTGGATGCAGTATTCCAAGTGTGAATTTGAAACAAGTTCAGGAAAACATCTGATATTGGCGGCATTTTTCAGCCTGTTCTGGGTCAGTTTTCTGGTGGGAAGTTATGGATGGGATTGGAAGGGAAGGGAGATATCTTGCTCTCATTCTTAATGAGAGCTGCCCAAAAATCCGGACTCGGCAACCAAATTGCACCACTCACCTTTGGCCACTTGCTGTCAAATTCTGGCAGCAATCTAGGGCCCCTCTGGAAAATACAAATGGCCTGAGAGTTTCCCAGTAACAGTAACAGAGTTGGAAGGGACCTTGGAGGTCATCTAATCCAGGGGTCTCCAACCTTGTCAACTTTAAGACTTGTGGACTTCAACTCCCAGAATTCCTCAAAGCCAGCTTTGCTGGCTGAGGAATTCTGGGAGTTGAAGTCCACAAGTCTTAAAGTTGACAAGGTTGGAGACCCTTGGTCTACTCCAACCCCCTGCTCATGCAGGAGAACTATACTAGGGATTCGAACCGCCGAACTGCCGAGCTTTCTGATCAGCAAGCTCAGCGTCTTTGCCGCTGAGCCACCTAGCCACTTCTTCTGTCCATGCACCCAAAGGAGAAAAGTAGAACTCTACATACCATTCACAGGATTGAGGCCAACACTCCCAGAGCTGTTTTGCTTGGCGTTCTCATGCAGCAGTTGGAACCAGTCCCGCAGTCGATCGCCCAGATCTGCTAAGTCTTGCCCAGTGCAGGTTTCTGCAAATCAATTGGTAGCAACTCAGGTGAGCATCCCAGATGGGAAGACAGTAAGTAAGTAAGTACACAACTCTTTCTTAAGGTTTTCGCAAACAATTATTCAAAGAATACCAAAACTTTGTTTCATCTGTGGTGATGGTAAGAGCATGATACAATATTTCTTGTCCATACAATGCATGCTCAGTGTTAGGGTAGGAGGACAAGAATACAGAGGAAAAATTCTCTAGGGCTGCAATGAAATTGATCTAAGGGTCACAAGAAGTGACTCACCTTCTTTGATCTGGTGACAGAAAATTGCAATAAAATGTCAACTTTACAGACCTCATGAAGAGGAGCGGAAAGGGTATGTCTATGAAAGCTGAATGTCTCTTAAATCTTAATCTATACAATTTGTGTCATCTGTGTCATTTGCTAACGATGCAAATTGATGAAAAAGAGGTAAGTTACATCAGTGGTCCAGACAGTTCCAAAAACACTGCACCACAATCATTATTTGGTAGTACTGTGAATCCAAAGCTAACTTTATGTCTGTTGTATCTGAAATCCGCTAAAATCAAGATTTTATGATCATGTTAAGCATTCACTTTTTAATTTCATAAGTACCAGGAGTGAAATCTACTTACCTTCCTTACCGGTTCGGAAGTGCACGCACAGATCTTCTGCACATGTGCAAAACCTTCTGCATGTGCAGAAGGTAAAAAACACATTACTTCCTGGTTAAAACCAGGAAGTAATGACACCCAGGCGGGTAGGCGGAGCTTTGCTCCACCATCGCTACCGGATCGCCGAGCCACTGGCCACGATTGCTACAGGATCATACAATCCGGTCCTATCCAGGAACATTTCACCCCTGATTATGTTTGTGTATAAGCCCATCTGCAGATAAGATGATCCTTGTCAATTTCACCAAAATATCATGAAAAATGTACCACCCATCATTGAGTTGTCCCACATTTTTCATTGCATTTTGGTTAAAAATGTGAGGGTTTGCTTATTTGAAGATGGACTTATATGCAAGTATATACGGGGTATAAAGTACAGGTAATTTTAAAAACAGCAAGGAACCCACCATGCGGTCAGAACTGAAGAAGCTTCTTGGATGAGAAGTGAAATGTCTTCAAGAAAAAAAAAAGTCCAAGAAGGTCTAGTTGCCTCTTGAAAAAGCACCTTTGGGACAACCATGACCTGGATGACTAAGAATCTCCATAGGTATTTTATAAAGTATTATTATTTGTATTCAATTGCAAGAATCTTTTATGCCCAGAAATGGAAAGACGTGTCAATCCTCACCACAGTGAAATGGTATCTCATCTTTAAAAAGATAATGGAAGTGGTGGAGATGGCAAAGCTGACTGTATTAATTAGGGACAGAAAAATAAATAGTTTTGTGGGTATTTGGAATCCACTTGTGGACTTTCTGTGTGAAAGAGGGGAAAAAATGAAATTTTGACTTTGGATTTTGACAATTAATATAACAACAACAACAGAGTTGGAAGGGACCTTGGAGGCCTTCTAGTCCAACCCCCTGCCCAGGCAGGAAACCCTACACCATCTCAGACAGATGGTTATCTAACATTTTCTTAAAAATTTCCAGTGTTGGAGCATTCACAACTTCTGCAGGCAAGTCGTTCCACGTATTAATTGTTCTAACTGTCAGGAAATTTCTTCTTAGTTCTAAGGAGAAATTCTTAATTGTCTCATAGTTCCCATCACCAATCTCTTTCCACTTATGACTGTATGACTATAACTTGTTGCTGGCAATCCTTATGATTTATATTGATATATTGACCATCAATTGTGTTGTAAATGTTGTACCTTGATAAAGGTATCTTTTCTTTTATGTACACTGAGAGCATATGCACCAAGACAAATTCCTTGTGTGTCCAACCACACTTGGCCAATAAAATTCTATTCTATTCTATTCTATTCTATTCTATTCTATTCTAAGTTGCTTCTTTCCTTGATCAGTTTCCACCCATTGCTTTTTGTTCTACCCTCAGGTGCTTTGGAGAACAGCCCGACTCCCACTTCTTTGTGGCAACCCCTAAGATATTGGAACACTGCTATCATGTCTCCTCTAGTCCTTCTTTTTATTAAACTAGACATACCCAGTTCCTGCAACCGTTCTTCATATGTTTTAGCCTCCAGTCTCCTAATCATCTTTGTTGCTCTTCTCTGCACTCTTTCTAGAATCTCAGCATCTTTTTTACATCGCGGCGACCAAAACTGAATGCAGTATTCCAAGTGTGGCCTTACCCAGGCATTATAAAGTGGGTTATTCTTATAGAATGGCTAATCGTCATTATTTGGCATAACCAAAATTACTATAACTTTATTATATATCCTACCAAAAAAGTCAGAAATCACTTCTTTTTGTTTCTTTTTTAGATGTCTTTTTCCTCCTTCCCTCCCTTTATGTCCTCTATTTCCTTTCCTTTCCTTTCCTTTCCTTTCCTTTCCTTTCCTTTCCTTTCCTTTCCTTTCCTTTCCTTTCCTTTCCTTTCCTTTCCTTTCCTTTCCTTTCCTGTCCTGTCCTGTCCTGTCCTGTCCTGTTTTGCCATTGTCTTTATTTCTATTTGTATCATATATTGAGGGGGAAAAAAACCTTTAATTTTACATGTATATCAGATGCATACTATGTATGTACTTAAAGGATTATTGTATATAATCATAGGTAAGCTGAATCCTATTTTTGGGGTGTATTTTGGTCCCTAACATTCTTAGCTTATCCACAAATATTTATGGTAGGTTAAAAGGATTTTGTGAATTACAACCAACACATTTTATTGTATGAAGCTGAATGGATCTCTTGATGCTCATTTGTTTATCTTTTGTTGCTTGAATTAGAATTGAACTCCCAATACTATGAAACCTAAACTGAAAACTGAACCTCAGATTTAGTGGTTTGAATCTCTACTTTAAAGCTTTCCTTTTGCTTTTGCTTTAGCCAGTTTGCAACTAAATTATGTGATAAATCGTGGCCGTGTTGCAAATAATGTTGAACTTAACCTCAAAATATCTGCTCTCTTGTGTTACTAGAAGATTGACTTCATTTATGTTCAAGGACTGACCTCATCCAAATTCAGATGGTGATGTTGTTCAGGATACCAACAAAGAGTGTCGTGTGACAGAAAAGGTCAGCCATGGAATACAATGCACTGTCTAATTTGACCAGTGTTCTTATTTATTCTGTATGTCTATAGAGCAGTGTTTCTCAACCTTGGCAACTTTAAGGTACATGAACTTCAATTCTCAGAATCCCCCAACCAGAATCCACATTCTGGCTAGGGAATTCTGGGAGTTCTGGGAATTCTTAAAGTTGCCAAGGTTGCGAAACACTGCTCTATAGAGCCATACGATGGAGAACAGTTATTAACAATTGAATATAACAATTATTCAAATTCTTAGTAAATGATCTCTGACCTTGCTTGAGATCCGTGGCTGAAGTTGGACTATGTTCACTTGTGCATGGGCACTGACCCTCACATTTCACTGTCAGCTGCTTGCTGGTCAGGCAGGCCTGTTGTTCCAGTTTACACTGCAAAAGAATAACAGAGAAGTCACACGAGCAAGAAGCAACTGACCATCAAATAAGAATAACTTCCAGGTAAGGGACCTGGCTGGTTCTCTTGTAAAGCCTGTCAGGATCACCTTAGACTCAACTCACCTGGTCCTCTAGTGCCCAGACATGAATTCAACAGATTATAAATTTTATCTAAATTCTAGAAAAAAGATAAAAGATTTAATGCAACAGCTAGAAATTCATGCATAAGCACCTAACAGATTATTTTTTAATCATCCTAGTTCAGTGATGGCTAACCTTTTTGCCGTTGCATGCCAAAAGCGGGGGGACCGTGGGGGGGTTATGCCCATGCATGCCCACACCCATAATTCAATGCCCCCCGTGCCCCCCCATGTGCACATGACCCTCCTGTGCTCCCCCCCCGCTTTTGGCATGCAACAGCAAAAAGGTTACCAATGGGCCTGGTAGGCCTGTTTTTTGCCCTCCCCAGGCTCCAGAGGCAGTCTTGGAGCCTGAGAAGGGCGAAAATGGCCTTTGCCACCCCCCACCCCCCAGAGCCCTCCGGAGGCCAGAAACGGCCCATTTCCTAACTTCCAGTGGGCCCAGAAGATCCAAAAGTCAGCTGGCCAGCGCATACATGCGTGCTGGAGCTGAACTAGGGCAATGCTCGCGTGTCCACAGGTATGCCTCTGCGTGCCACAGGTTCACCATCACAGTCCTAGTTGCTAAATCTTCCTACTATAAAATACATTCATCGTGGGAATCAATAGGTTGACACAATATCAATATACTGATACACAATAGAAATATAAATTCACACAGCTGACAATTTCCCTTTGCCATTAATTCAAGTCACAGTAGATCTTACAAATGTTCCTACTAAGATATGCCTGCTTCTGGATTCATTCTTAGAACACCAAGAGACTTCTGTTCAACCAGACAAGCTCAGTTCTGCTGCAGGAAAGCCACTGCAATATCATCCCTGAACAGTAATTATTCCTCTTCAGCTTAAAAACTTTTATGAAAAACAGTCCACCCTCTTTTGATGCAGGCTTCTCCATTAATGGCTGCCTCATACTCTTCCTGAGACTATTGTATTCTTTCTTTGCAGTTGAGATATCTACATTGTTGGCTGTTATCAAAGCACACCATGCTATGTAATCTAACTATTTCTGTTAACAAGTTCCTCTGATGGCTCAGGCTGGTAAGACAGTCTGTTATTAACACAGCTGCTTGCAATTACTGCAGGTTCAAGCCCCACCAGACCCAAGGTTGACTCACCCTTCCATCCTTCATAAGGTAGGTAAAATGAGGACCCAGATTGTTGGGGGCAATAAGTTGACTTTGTATATAATATACAAATGGATGAAGACTATTGCTTGACATAGTGTAAGCCGCCCTGAGTCTTCGGAGAAGGGCGGGATATAAATGCAAAAAAAAAAAAAAAGTTCAAGGTTGGCATAGCCTTTGCAGCCCAATTCAGAAATATGCCAACAGAAGAGAATATTTGTAGCTCAGGGTTGAACTGTGGGGTCTCTGGTGCTTTTTTAGCTTGGTTGTTTATTTGCAGACATTTCACAACCCAACTAGATAACATCATCAGTGTTAGGAAATATACCCCTTCATGACTTCTATAATTTAGTTCACCCCTCATTTCTTTTGGGAACGTAAGCACACCTCTTGGATCCAAGCACCTTAATGTGTTTTGGTTCAGGCACAGGTGAACTACTCAATTCAATGTCTACAAGTCTTTATGAATAGTGACAATGCTTTTTTATATTCTATTTATGATGCCTACAGAATGTACTGGTTATATTATTGGCAACAGTGGCAGATCACAACATAACAATAAAAATAATTAGTAAGCGAAATCTTAAGTTTTCTTCCAAATTTATTGCTCACTCTGGCCACATACCCATTGCACTTTCCCCCTTTAGATGACAATTGCATTTATAAGGTCTTTCAAAAACCTGCTTTCCCCTCTGGCTTTGGGCTACAGTGAGTGGAAAGTTCTTGATAGTGTAGGAAGTTAGCACTCACTCCTCTCCTAGAAGAATGAAATATTTTAGAAAATATTAAAAAGGGCAGAAGATTATATTACCCTGGATAAGAAATGGAGAAACCTGTTTTAAAGAAAGCAGCTTTGACCTTTGTCAATGGGCAATTAAGGCTTCAGCCAAGCTCACTCAATCCCCCCACCTTTGTCAATGGACCATCATTTGCAACACAATAGGACTCATCTAGCTTGACATAGTGTAAGCCGCCCTGAGTCTTCAGAGAAGGGCGGGATATAAATGCAAATTAAAAAAAAGAAAGAAACTCACCACATGGCAAGGCTCAAGCAAGCTTGAGAGACAACCTACAACGTTAGCTAAGACCCCTAGACCACCTGGGAGTTTGACAACCAATCAGGGTACATTTCTTATACAGGAACAGGAAACACCAAGGTGGGGCCCCACAGAGAGTATAAACTCATGCACTCAGCATCCCTTCTGCCCTTCTACCCTCTTCTTCTCTTCTTCTCCTTTCCTCTCTGGTTCTTCACCCAACACCTTGAACATGTGACCACCATTAAACCATCTTTCCAAGTAGTCTCCATGTTTCCAGTGTCTTTTTCCCCACTTGGAACTGAACCCAGATGGATATTTCTTCCAACAATAGGAAACTGCAAGTTAATTAGAATAGCTTTTTCTCCTTGAGCATGTATCATCCTTTGCTTTATTAATTTGTTCCTTGCTTTTTTTAATGTTGTACACCAGAGTCTTCATGGAATTGGTAGCTTCATTAAGTTGACAAACAAATAAACAAACATACATGTTTTGAAAAATCATCTACAAATGCCAGGGGAAAAAAATCATTCTTGTTGCTTTTATAAGAAAGAGCCCACAAAGGTTGTGGTAGATTTACTTTTAAGAGTTCGCCTGACTGACTTTTTGTATAATGCTCTGTCTTATACATTGGAAAAAAGAATCAGAATACTAAATACAAGCTTGATGGACGTGACCTTGTAGATGACCCTCACTCTGTCAAAGACCTTGGAGTTCTTATATCAAATGATCTAAGTGCCAAAGCCCACTGCAATTACATCGCCAAAAAGGCATTAAGCATTGTAAACCTAATCTTGCGTAGCTTCTTCTCCGGAAAGATTACACTACTAACCAGAGCATACAAAACATTTGCTAGAAAAATTCTCGATTACAGCTCATCTGTTTGGAACCCACACTGCATTTCGGATATTAATACAATTGAGTGTGTCCAGAAATATTTTACAAGAAGAGTCCTCCACTCCTCTGATCGCAACAAAATACCTTATGCCACCAGACTTGAAATTCTGGATTTAGAAAATTTAGAACTACGCTGCCTTCGGCGTGACCTGAGCATAACTCATAAAATCATCTGCTACAATGTCCTTCCTGTCAAAGACTACTTCAGCTTCAACCACAACAATACACGAGCACACAATAGATTCAAACTTAAAGTGAACCGCTCCAGTCTCGATTGCAGAAAATATGACTTCAGCCACAGAGTGGTCAATGCCTGGAATGCACTACCTGACTCCGTGGTCTCATCCCAAAATCCCCAAAACTTTAACCAAAGACTGTCTACTGTTGACCTCACCCCATTCCTAAGAAGTCTGTAAGAGGCGTGCATAAGCGCACCAGCGTGCCTACCTTTCTGTCCTAATGTTCCCTTTGGTTGTATTCATTTTGTGTGGTTATTTCATGCTTATACTTATATATATTGTTGTGTGTGACAAAATAAATAAATAAATAAATAAAAATAAAAATAAAATAAGGTGAGTAAGCATCTCTGCTTGCAGAATTCAGAGCAGCAGGACATTACTGTACAGTGAGTTCTGAAATATATTCAATATTTCTTTGGTTGTATCAGCAATGCCATAGATCCATAGGGTCCTTGAGAGCGCATCTTTGCAGCATTTGTATTCTGTCCCACATTCTGGTCCACAAATATTACCCTAACTTTAGTCTTCCTGGAATAATTATTTATTTATGTAGCCATCTCAAAGCGATTCTTGGTTCTTTGAGTTTGGAAATGAAGCAATGGTTCGAAAAGAATGCCTTGTAGCTCTTTTTTTATATTCATAATATGATTTTTCTACAAGTTTAACCAAATAGTTCCTTACATCTGAATGTAATCATCTTCGGTGAGATACCACTATGTCCAGAAAAGGTCTATATTGTTGAAGAATAAATACCCATAAAGATCTTTATAAATCAGTTCCGCATTGATTCTGTATCTCTTGTGACTTTTTGTTCTCTGTCAGCATTGTTATTATTCTTACACATATTTATATATTGCCCAAACTAAAACTCAAGGTTGTTTACCAGAACAGAACATAACAACATGAACAGTCCTAAAACACACTACCCTCAGGGCTGGGTGGGCTTCAAAAATTTTAGCAAGGGGTTCTCTGCTTGATTGCTGGGTGGGCGTGGCCATGGTGGGCGTGGCCTAGTCGGCCTCCTGCACCACGACGGGGGTGTGTGTGTGTGTGCGCGCGCTATTTTCCCTCCCCGGGCTCCACAGGCTTTCTTCGAGCCTCCAGGAGGGCTAAAACAGTCTCCCCAGGCTCTGGGCCCATTTCTGGCCTTCCCAAACTTCCGGTAGGCCCATTGTTTGCCCTCCCCAAGCCTCCATGCATCCCCTGCACTTACTTGCATCCAAAATGGGCCGCGTGGAGACTCGGGGGATGGGCGGGGTGGGATGGGCGGGGACAGCCAGGAGCGGGATTTGGGGGTTCTCCGAACTGCATAGAATCTTAGCTAGAGTTTCTCCCGAATCCTTGCAAACCCCCAGCAGCCCACCCCTGCTAAAATATATGAAATTCCATCCACTTAAAAGCAGTAAATCTACTAAAATGAAAAGTTAGGTTAATGTCACCCTTTGTGTCCAGAAGTCTGTTGTGTTAATGGTTTTGCAACCAAAGCCAAGATACTGATATTAACTTCAGGGGAACTCCATTGAAATTTGGGGGAGGACCACTTCTAAATGCACATCAGCTTAACCTCGTGTGATGTGGGGCCTCCTCTTTTCAAATCCCACTGGGATGTATGCACAGGATGAACAGATTTAAACTGGAGGAAAAGGTCCAAAAAAAAAAAAAAGCCAAGCCGTAGAAGACTTTATAGGTTAAGCCTTGATTTGGATCTGGAAACTTAATTATAAAGATTCTGCTCAGTTTGCCTGCGGGGTGTGTGTGTGTGTGTGTGTGTGTGACCCCTCTCTTTGATCTTAGTTTTTGGTGGTTTGGGAGTGACAGTGACACTGCCAAAGGGATTAGTGCAAAACACTCCAAGCAAACAATTATTCTCAAAATGGTCAAAGAAGTAGAATATACAATGAGACACACCAAGGATATAGATCTTTTTCAGACATAGTGGTCCGAACTATCTCACCGAAGGTGATCACGTTCAGATGAAGGATAAAGGAGGTATTTGTTTAAACTTGTAGAAAAATCATATTATGAAGATAAAAAGGGTTATAAGGTATTCTTTTCAAATCATCGCTTCATTTCCAGACTGAAGACATAAACTGCAGAGAGAAAAAACTAGCAGACTGTAGGTGACTAAGATTATGGATCTTCCAAAGGCACCAGGTAAATATCAGGTCTCCTACACTCAACCTGAGAATCTCAACTCTTAGCTTTTAGTCTTTGTAAGATCATATTTCTGTTTCTTCTGGTAGGGTGAAAATATATTCACAAGCACGTGAGTGACCGCTTCCAAAATCTAAGACGGAGCTAAGGAATGGGACCTCCTAGATGTTGGAGACCAGGCTTCAGCGCCCTGAAGAACTGCTTGCCTCTTGACTTACAAGACATGCCAAGATTGTACAATGTGTATACTATTTGCAGAATCCAAGTTGCGTCTTCACTGAACGTTCGTCACCATAATGCAGTTTTAAAGCACGGTATAGGTCAGGGGTGTCAAAACTCAACACCTGGGGGCCGGATTCGGCCAGCGGGGTGCTTAGATCTGGCTGGGAAGGGGGGCTGTGCTGGAAACAGCGAAGGACCGGTCTGCGGTGCTTCTGCCAACGAAAACAGAGCTTGTGAGGGCTGCAAGCAGCCCTCCTGAGCTCTGTTTTTGCTACTAGAGGATTACAGGAGGCCGTCGCAGGCGAAAACGGAATTCGAGAGCCCATTTTCACTGGCAGAGCGCTCGGGCCGCCAGAGGCACCCCCAACATTAGTGAGCTGGCCACGCCCACCCTGGCCACACCCATCCCGACCCTCCGAGGTCAAACACAACCTTGATGCAGCCCTCAATGAAATCGAGTTTGACACCCCTGGTATAAGGTGGCCCTGCTTATAATTCAGTCCAAACACATTAAATGCCCTGTTTCTTGACACAGCAGGTGATGGATAGATCTGAGGCTTTACTCTCCAGCAATATGTCAGAAGAGTAACCCAGTTCTCCTCCTTCCATGTTTTCGGCAATATGGATCACTCTTCACTCAGACTTTTTAAATTGCAGGAGCAGATTGTGCAGGAAGGATTTAGTATAGCAGGCTGGCTATTTGATCCTGTTATGGCTTTGTTATTTAAATTTCAAGCCACGAGAAACTCAAAGCAAGGCATAATGGATCTTCTTAAAAGTTAATCTTCCCAAATGAAATTTCTTGCTGTGGCCTCAATTTGGAACTAATCGTGCAAAGGCTTCCCATCATTCTTAGATGCATAATTGCAAACTGACGACTCCTTTCCTGCAAGCTATAAACACGACTTCCGGTCATTGGTTGACCTGAGCACAAGCATTTTAAGAAATGATGATGCTCAGAGGAAGGGTGTCAGACCTGGAAAATGACAAGTCGATTACATTGAATGAGATGGTAGATGGGTTGCATAGGACAAAACATTCCTTCTATGGGATGTATGGGAAGAGGGGCCTTTACTAGTAGCCGGGATATTCTGTTCTGTTCTGTTCTGTTCTGTTTGTTATGTTATATTTATTTATTATTTGTTATTTTATTTTATATTATTTTATTCTTTTATTATTTCTCTCCTTCATTCTTCCTTTCCTTTCCTTTCCTTTCCTTTCCTTTCCTTTCCTTTCCTTTCCTTTCCTTTCCCTTCCCTTCCCTTCCCTTCCCTTCCCTTCCCTCCTTCCTTCCTTCCTTCCTTCCTTTCTTTCTTTCACAAATATCTATCTATTTTTTATATAATTCAAGATGGTGAACATACAGGTAGTCCTCAAACTGACCAAAACCACGACCAAAATTGAGCCCAGAATTTCTATTGCTAAGTGAGACAGTTGTTAAGTGAATTTTTCCTCAGGTTTACAACTTTTCTTGCCACTGTTGTTAAGTGAATCACTGAAATTGGTAAGTTAGTCACCCGGTTGTTAAATGAATGGCATCCCAATTGGTGTTCCTTAGCAGACGGTCACAAAACGGGATCACATCAGAGGTGGGCTTCAGCAGGTTCTGACCAGTTCTGGAGAACCGGTAGTAAAAATTCTGACTGGCTCTGCCCCCCATCTATTCTCTGCCTCCCAAGTCACAGCTGATCAGGAGGAAATGGAGATTTTACAGTATCCTTCCCCTGCCAGGCCCATCAAGCCACGCCCATGCCCACCAAGCCACGCCCATAGAACCGGTAGTAAAAAAATGTGAAACCCACCACTGGATCACAGGACCTTGGGAGACACAGCAACGGTCTTAAATATGAACCAATTGCCAAGCACCTGAATTTTGATCTCATGACCATGCGGATGCCTCAAAGGTCATAACTGTGAAAAACTGACTTAACAATTGTTGTAACTTTGAACGATCACTAAACAAATTGTTGTACGTCGAGAACTAGTTGTACCCTTTTTCCTCCTATTTTTCCTCACAACAACAACCCTGAGCTGAAAGATACAGTGACTGTCCCCAAATCACCCAGTTGGCTTTCATGCCTAAGGCAAGACTAGAACTCACAGTCAACCTGTTTCTAGCCTGGTATCTTAACCACTAGACTAAAAAGGTTCTGACATATTGCCAAGCAGTATACCGACCTTGTCTGCCTGAAATGCATGTATATTAAGGTGTTTTTAGCTCAGGAAAAAAGAACAAGAAGGGGAAAGTATAGGGATAGTATTAGACATAATGTGAAGGAAGCCCATATCTGCTCCATTTTGAAACATATACGAGCTGGTGAGCACAAAAGTTATCATAATCCTTTTTTTTAAATTTGAATTTATATCCCGCCCTTCTCCGAAGACTCAGGGCAGCTTACATTGTGTAAGGCAATAGTCTCATCCATTTGTATATTATATACAAAGTCAACTTGTATTGCCCCCCCCAACAATCTGGGTCCTCATTTTACCTACCTTATAAAGGATGGAAGGCTGAGTCAACCTTGGGCCTGGTGGGACTCGAGCCTGCAGTAATTGTAATTGCAGGCAGCTGTGTGTTAATAACAGACTGCATTAGCCTGTTGAGCCACTTCCCCGCCCAACCTTTGACTGGTTGAAAAGAATCTTCAGCCCCATAAAAAGTAATCCAATGGTTGCTTTGGCCAGTAGCTTAACAGAATAACAGAGTTGGAAGGGACCTTGTAGGTCATCTAGTCCAACCCCCCACCCAGGCAGGAGACCCTACACCAGTGGTGAAATGCTACGGGTTTGCACCAGTTCAGGCAAACCGGTAGCGGCAGCAGCATGCGGTTCAGCAAACTGGTAGTAATGGCAGCGTGAGACTCCGCCCACCCACCTAGACGTTGTTACTTCCTGATTTTAACCAGGAAGTAACCTGTTTTTGACCCTCTGTGCATGCGCAGAAGGTTTTGCGCATGCGCAGAGGGTCCAAAATAGCATGTGACGTGCGCTTCCAAACCACTAAGGAAGTTAAGTAGATTTCACCCTGTCATACCCCATTTCTGACAGATGGCAATCCAGTCTCTCCTTGAAAGCTTCCAGTGCTTAGAATGAACTTTGATTAGACTGACATGGCCCAGCTTGATATGGTAATTAAATGAATCTGGGTCTTTGTACTAGGAAGAATACACTAATTTCAGTTTTCCATCAGGGGAAGATAATTCTTCACAAGGGACTCCATATTGATAGCAGGAATTAAAAGCTTACCCCCTCACTCTATTAGACTTTTTGCTCTAGAAGGAAAAAAATAGGACAGGACAGCACAGCAGGGTTACCCAAATAAGCTTTGATTCTGGAAGTCCCATTATAACATAAGGCGGATTGTCCTAAATATAATGTAAGGCATGCAAAACACATTTTTACCACATTTAACTATACCCCTCTATCATTATCCAACGTATTTGCTTTGCCCAAAAGAATATCTGGCAATGTTTTATTGTTATCCAACCATTTTAAAAGAATTAGCTTTACCTACAATGTAGTCCAGTCAAGTAAATCTATTTTTAATTGTTGCTATCGCCACCAAGGGATGATGTTTGCCATCTTGATGCCAACATATAAACATAAACTCCTTATTTTTTTCCTAATCAAGATCACTGATGGTCATTTGCAATTTTCCCTAGAAAATTGAAGACATCTAAAGGAGCTTATATTCCCTCCCCCATTTTATGTCAGACCTGGAAGCCACTTTTACCTTTGAGCCTTCAGGCCTGCCACAAATTCTACTGAATGTAGATTGGATTGTATGGAGTGAAGATGATATGTAGTCAAAATAACATTCTTTCCAGAAAGTCAAGGCCATTGTGCCCTGCAGCTGTGCTGAGAAGAATGAGGAGATATCTTCTGTTCCGGAGGATACCTGATTGGTTCATGTGATGGACTTGTGGGTGAAAGGCAAGGACTTGAATTTTCTTTTGGGTGAGGAAAACCTGGAAGCTGTCAGATTTGGGTTTTCCCAGATGTGCCAATATGACATCTCTAATAAAAATTAGCTTTGAGGAAATTCAAGCGTCGGAGTTTGATTTCATTTGATGGTATTACTTGGAACCCTGACATTAACACTTTATTTATTATTACACATATATAAAATTCTTTACATGGCTTATCTCTTGACAAAAGAATCATCATTTTTATTATAAGCAAAAATACAATAGGTATTATCTTATGTGGTTATGTGGGTAACATCAGTTCGGTGTCTCTGCTAATATAAAAGTAATCATTTATTTAGCGCTGATCAAATGCTTCATATTTTTGGATGCCAAAAATCCTTCCCAGTGTCATAGCTCAGAAGAAAACTTCAAATATCAATTTCCCTTGAGTTTCCTTTCTCATAACTTAACAAGTGATAGAACCAAGCTTTCCATATGACCAAGAGCTTGTGAGATACAGATCAAGCTGATTTATTACATTTATATAGCACTTTTCCTCCCGGGGATCATGTTTTTACTCTTAAAGCAACTTTGTGAGATGCTAGCTCATGAGAAAACATTTGATCCAATTTCAGGACACAAGCAATCATTGCAGCCACTGCCCCAGGAAAAGGCAGATTAAATTCAACGGGCCACTCTAAACCACTCTAAACTGAAAGGTTGTGGTAATTCGTTATCAGGATGTCAATGCTGTCATTTCTGTGCCCTCAAAATACAGCCGAGGCTGCAAAGATTAAACAGATGAAGCTTTTCCTTAATATACTGCTGCTGCTAAGAATGAAGAGTTGCAAGAGAGGTTTGATTCCCCTTATCAAAATCCACGCATCTAGTAGTGCATTTAGTAGCGTAAATAGCCTGCTGAAAGAAGCAAGCTAAACATTACCTCAGGGTAACTTCGGTGGTAGTTGCAAAGGGAACGAGACAATGCACGAGGCAATTAGTGCCTGCCTGGGCAGGCAATCTGGAGCCTCCAGGTATTTTGAGTACCAATTTCCCAAATTTCTCTACCATGTTACTCAAGACTAGTGGGAGTTGAAATCCAAGCAGCTTGAGGGTAATGGGTTTTTTTTTCTTCCAATCTCCCTTTGGGTATCTTCTCCAGCCAAATGCATCTCACAGCGGTTGTTATGAGGGTAGAATGGACAGGTGTGGTAAGGATAACATGACTCTGTTAAAAACGGAATGCTTTACCGGCTTTACAGAATTAGTTCTAACCGATGGGCCTTTGCAACAGGTACCAGCTACAGGTAGTCCTCCACTTACAACAGTTCATTTAGTGACCGTTCAAAGTTACAACGGGCTCTGAAAAAAAGTGACATATGGGCATTTTCACCACAACTGTTACAGCATCTTCATGGTCGCATGATCAAAATTCAGATGCCCTGGCAACCGACTCATATTTATGACGGTTGCAGCATCCTGGATCGTGTGATCCCTTTTTGAGACCTTCTGTCAAGCAAAGTCATTGGGGAAGTCAGATTCACTTAACGGCCGGGTTACTAACTTATCTAACCCAGTGATTCACTTAACAACTGTGGCAAGCAAATGGGGCAAAACTCACTCAACAAGTGTTTCAGTTAGAAACATAAATTGGGGGGGTGGCTCAATTGTGGCCGTAACTCGAGGACTACCTGTACTGTACATGCGAATGTTCAGATCCTCTCACTGATCCCCAGAAAACCAACCCCATCTGTTATAAAGTAGGCTGATCTTCTGCAAGCCCAAAGCTGTCCCTCCCTCTGCTCCCCATCCCTGCTCATTTTCAGGGTCAAATATTGTTGTCTTCCTTACCACAGAGCTGTAAGTATGGCCATCGGAGCCACAGACGGAGGCAAGCTGGGTCATGTGACAAGGTTTGCACAAGTTCTCCTTGTTTCCATGGAGCTTCACGGCAGGCTGTTTGATTCTGTGCCGGTGCACCAGGCAGAGAGAAAAGAGAAAGAGCAACACACATTAAAAAAGCATGGCTAAGATCATGCTTCTCTCCTTCTTGGGGTTTTGAGAAGGTGAAATGCCCCTAAATTCACAGGCTAGAGGAGGAAGGCACAGAGGATCTTACTGCAATGTTAACACCCTTGAAGAGAAATCACCAAGGTCTTTCCCTAACCTGCTGGTGCTCTCCAGAGGTGTTGGGAACACAAGTTTACAGATTCCCAACCAGCGGTGCAAATGGGAATTATGAAGGCTGTTAATCTTGACACCTCCAAAGGTTGACTAAAGTTTCTTCGTGGTCCTGAAGAGAACAGACACATATCAAGGGAAGTGTTTCGTACAGAAGCAAAAGGCAACGATTAAGGTCTCAGCTTTCAACCACATGATTTAATCACCACAATGTCTTTAAGGAGACACCACAATGTCTTTAAGGAGAAAGGGAAGGGAAGTGAATTTCGTTGAATCAATCTGGCAGGTCATGTGAAGAAAGTAGAAGGTATCTCAGAGATCTAGGGGTTACCATGGGACAACTCACCACAGGACAATTCAATCCTATATTAATTGTTTTATTTAGTTGCTTTTATTATTGGGGACCACGTTTTTCTCAAAGTTATTGTAACTCTTGTACTTATGGACTGTCTTTCTGAATTTTATTATTATGGGCCGCGGTTCCGTTGAACTTAATTTAACTTTTGTATTTGTTGAATTGTCCTGCTGTGATTTGTCCCACGGCGTGTTGGCCACAGTGAGTTGGCCATGACAAATTGTCCCATTCCATGTCTCACGCATAGGTAAAGGTGTGCAGCATACACCTTTCTTTCTCTGTGACTTATTTTTTTCTTCTCTTTAAAAAGACAAAAGATGAGAGGTTGACATTCCTTTTATTTATTCAGGACAGGATGTGGCAATATTTTATTTCCTTGTTCAGTAAAAGGGTACGTGCTCCCAGATTCCAAGTCATGGAAGACCAACAGCACTAGATGACAAGCATCATCAACACTTTTATCAAACAGAAGGAATAATTTGGAACTTCTTAGATTAGGGTCTCCCAATCTTGGTTCCTCAGATGTTAGGCATCAAAAGCCTAGCACTTCTTCTAAGTCATGCGGGGGGGGGGATGGGACCAAAAATATCAGTCCTCTAATTTGAGGTGGGAAGGGAAAGGAAAGTTTAAGAGGCATAAAATGTGGCTTTTGATATAATATGCTAACTCTTAATCTGGCTAATGTTGCATACATCTCTCTAAAGGGTAATGAAATAGAAGCTCAACATCAGCTGTAAACCCAGAATTAATTAATTAATTAACCCATCCATCCATTCATTCATCCATTCAATCATTAATTCATCCATCACTTTTCTACCTCACCCCAACCAATAACGGTGCCACAACTGCTCTCTAATTTTGAACAAATAACAAAATCTTTTTTAAAAAAACCTTTAAACACTTCTCTCAATTTCCATCTGACATATAATAAATTGTTAAGTGTAAATAATTTTATATTTCAAAAGCTACAATACATCTGTGGACAAATTCAATCTAATCCTCAAATCCCAGAGACAAAAGCTGATTTTTCTCCTTGCCTTGACCAATGGTTTCCAACCTTCTCGAATCCATGGCACAATATGTAATGTAGCAAGAGTTCTTTGGTATACCAGAAAATTATTAATTGCATATACATGTATTTTAAAATGAGCAAGACACAGTTCAGGAGGAAGGAATATCTGCATTGTATTGAAAACATCGATTATACAAAATATGCATACTACAAAATAAAATAAAATAAAATAAAATAACACAAGATGAAAATCTCCTGGCATACAAGAAACAAGCCCATGGGCACACTTGTGTGCTGCAACACATTGATTGAGAACCATTGGTCTAGACCAGGGGTCTGCAAACTTGGCTCTTTTAAGACTTGTGGACTTCAACTCTCCGAATTCCTCAGCCAGCAAAGCAAAGCTGGTTGAGGAACTCTGGGAGTTGAAGTCCACAAGTCTTAAAAGAGCCAAGTTTGCAGACTCCTGGTCTAGACTATTACATGAAGGATTTGGTTATTTCTGCCCTGAATAACAATAACTCCACCTTCTCTAGAGTGATTATAAATCCAACTGGCCTTAAAATATTTGCTTACAGGTAGTCCTCGACATACGACCACAACTGAGTCCAAAATGTCTGTTGCTAAGCCAGACAATTGTTAGGTGAGTTTTGCCCCATTTTATGAGGTTGCTTGTCGCAGTTGTTAAGTGAATCACTGTGCTTGATAAATTAGTAACGCAGTTGTTAAATGAATATGGCTTCCCCATTCACATTGCTTGCCCGAAGGTCACAAAAGGGGATCACGTGACCGCTGGACACTCCAATCGTCATAAACGTGAGTCAGTTGCCAAGCATTCTGAATTTTGATCACTTGACCATGAGGATGCTGCAATGGTCATAAGAGTGAAAAATGGTCACAATCACCTTTTTCAGTGCTGTTGTAACTTTGAACGATCGCTAAATGAACCGGTGTAAGTCGAGGACTATCTTGTATATCAAAAAAATATCTGAACAGCCAAATCACTCAATCAGGAATTAATGTATAACTTAATGGATTCCTTACCGGTGCTCCAGTTTCTTGCGACTGATACACATGGCCCTCTGGTAACCCTGGGCAATGCACACTTTATGCCGGCTGCATTTGATCTTCTGGCAAGGATCTTTTGTGGTGTCCAGACCTAAAGCAAGAGGCAAAGAGAACATGTGTCATTCTACACTAAGTTTGAGATCCAAAATATCACTCTCCCTAACAGAATAACAGAATTGGAAGGGACCTTGGAGGTCTTCTAGTCCAACCCCTTGCTCAGGCAGGAAACCCTATAACGTTTCAGACAAATGGTTGTCCAGATTCATCTTAAAAGCCTCCAGTGTTGGAGACATCTGGAGACAAGTCATTCCATTCATTAATCGTTCTCACTCTCAGGAAATTCCTCCTTAGTTCTAGGTTGGTTCTTTCCTTGATTAGTTTCCATCCATTGCTTCTTATTCTGTCTTCAGGTGCTCTGAAGAATAGGTTGACCTGCTTAATCTTTCCTGGAGCACCTTCACCTACACCAGTGATGGCGAACCTTTTAGCGACCGAGTGCCCAAACTGCAACCCTAAACCCACTGATTTATTGCAAAGTGCCAACATGGCAATTTAACCTAAATAATAACCTAAACTTAAAACTTATTTATTTCATATGGCTGGACTAGCCTGATTTTTATTTTTATTGGATGGGTTTTTAAAATTGTGTTATTTTACAGGGGAGTATGTTTTTTAACGTTTTGGGCATTTAAATTAGTTTTTTAAGGGTTGTTTTTAAATTATTGTGTGTATTTATATTTTATCTGCCTGTTCACTGCCCTGAGTCCTTCGGGAGAATGGCGGTATACAAATTAAAATATTATTATTATTATTATTATTAATGAGGTTTTACTACCTAAAATAAGGATAAACAAGGCAGAGTTCAGCTAACTGTTCTAAGAAAAACGTGATAAATGCACTTTTATGCCCCTTCATTTTTCCCCCTGCTTTTGAAATATTACGTTTAGCAACAATAAAAAAGAAAAACTTTTGTAATATCATGTCTCTTTCTCTCCCTCTCTCTTTCCCCCCTCTCTTTTTCTTTCCCTCTCTCTGTCTTCCCCTCCCTCTCTCTTGTTCCCTCCTGCTTTCTTTCTTTCTTTCTTTTTTCTCTCTTTCTCTCTCTTTGCCTCCCTCCCTCTCTCTTTCTCTCTCTCTCTTCCCCTCCCTCTTTCTCTTCCCCTCCCTTCCCCTCTCTTTCCCTCCCTCCCTCTCTCTCTCCCCCCTGTGGGAGAAACACGATGGAGCTGGGCTGGGGCAACAGCACGTGTGCCCACAGTGGGGGCTCTGAATGTCACCTCTGGCAGGCGTGCCAAAAATTCGCAACCACTGACCTAGACTGTCATCTAACATACTAAAGGCAATCCTAGTTACATAGTGCAATGCTGTTTTATACAACAATCTCAGGAACTAGAAGTTACCTCAAGATTTGTTTTAAAAGCAGTCTGATTGTCAATTTTGTTTCCCTTTTCTAATACCCCGGCTGCCATTTATAATATTCAAATGATGTACCCACATTATTTATTCATGTGTTGAATTTATATCCTGATCCTATTTCAATGTACGCTAAAATGCTGTGGAAGAAATCGCATTTGTTCAGTGTAGGAGGACTCAAGGACTTGTATTCGCTAGCTAAGTGCACCTCTGAATATTTGGTTAATAGGTATATAAGTGGAGCCACATCCTTACATGGAGATGCTCACTCACAAGGTTTCTTGGTTTTGCAAAGAGCATATATCTGCAAACCACTGTTTCTCAAAATTGGGAACCTTAAGATGCGTGGACTCCAACTCTCAGAATTCCCCAGCCACTAAATGGCCAAATTCCACCAGCGTCAGCTGCCATCTTATGCTTGTTTGTGCTTCGCTATCTTGCAGTGACATTCTGCCATGAAGTCTGGGGAAAGTGGATGGGAGGAGGAATGCTTGGGGGAAAATGAAAGTAACTACTGCATCTCCCCAGACGCTGCCTCAAGGTCACCCAGCTGGGAGAAGGCAGCTGCTTACCAATCTGTGCTTGAACTGACCATTTCAAAAAAACATCTTGCTTGAAACTGATTGGTCATGGAGGTGGTGGTGGATCAGCGATGGGTAGCTGAACTTAGAGATTTTGGTGCGCAATTCACACAGCTCTGGTTATGCATTGCTGCAATACACTTGACTTCTAATAAAACTATGCTTTTCTTAGCAAATGGAGCCAATTTCTATTTAGAGGTGTAAGTGGTGGCAGGTCTGACAACCAGAATTAATGAAAACAACTTATATTGTTTCCCATCTTCAATCATAACCCATATTATAGTTTGGATTTAAAAAAACCCAGAGGAAACAGTAACTATGGATAAAAGCCAAACCACCTTGAGCATGGTCACAATCATCTGAATCTGGATCAGAGACATTTAGGCTCAAAATTTAAGCACTGTAAGTAATCATCATGACTTGATCTAGAAATCCCCCATTTGCACTGATCCAGCAAGACCAATCTGTTTAGCAGAAGTCTCCCAAAGGCATGTAGCCACTGACTGAGAGGACATATCTGCCACAGAATGACAGTGCTTACCCATAATATCGTATTGTACTGACAGCACAAATCTCTTGAGGTGAACCAATAATCCTAATTTGCATGGGCCTCCAGTTACATACCACTTAATTGCCTGCAATAATTGCTAGATTTGGATCGCAAACGATCTTGTTGTAGACTTTCCAATTTCATGGGCAAAATAAATGAATCTGTGAGTTTGTAGCCAGCAAATATCACAGGCAGAGAAAGGCTGTCAGGCAGATGCTCTCGCACAATTTTCTGAAGCTCAAAAAAAACCCACAAACCAACCCACCCTAATATTCCAGGAAAGCCAAGACATGCTTTAGATTGAACTGAATCTCACAAGTTTATGAAAGGATTAGTGATTGAATGCTTCCTCTTCAATTTTGCCCTGGAAGTTCCTTTTTAAAAAAATGACATCTCATGTACCAAGTCTGCCAATGCCGGTAATTGATGAGCCTAGACATTCTCACCCCGTGAATATATGAAGCTGCTTTGTAGTAAGATAAACCTTGGTCTGTCTAGCTCAGTAAGGTCTTTCTAAGTAGCTTCCCTAATAGTACCTGGATGGAATACAGTTCCCATCATCCCCAGCACCACGGTCATAGGTATCTAGGAATTTAGTTAGCCAGTCAACAATGGCAAATGCAGTTATACAACACTGGACTTGATTGGCAGATTATGATATTTCATTTTATTGGGAACTTCCAAACTGTTTAAAAGCAATCAGTTGTTCTTCTGGCTCTGCCATATAATCCAGGAACTAATGGAGATGAAGCTATCATCTACAAGATATTCCTTTTCTTCAGACATCTTAAAAACCAACCTTTTCAGAAAGATTTTTTTCTTTATATTATCGTATTTTTTGGTGTATAAGACGCACCTTTTCCCCCCCAAAAAGAGGGTGAAAATCTGGGTGAGTCTTATACTTCGAATGTAGCCCCGCTCAGCTTCTCAAACGGAGGTTTCAAAGGCTGAAAAAAGCATCAGAAACGAAGCTTCAGAAAAAAAGTCCCCAAACAGAACATCAGAGGCTCTTTTTCTGAAGCTGTTTCAAAGGCTTTCAAAGGCAGAAAAAAAGTTTTTTCTCAATTGGAGTTTCAGAAGTTTCAGAGGCAGGAAAAAAAGCAAAAAAAAAAAAAAAAAGCAAGGCACAGAGCTCACAACCAAGGAACCTGTTGCTAAAATTGACCTCTGGGAACAGCTGATTGGGGGTATTCCGGGAGGCCGATCCACCTGCCAATCAGCTTTTTTCTTATTTTCCTCCCCAAAAACTTATACTCCGGTGCGTCTTATACTCCGAAAAATATGGTAAATAAAGAAAAAAAATTACTTATTAAAAATGACTGAAATGTTTGCACAGTCTTTCAGTTTACAGAACCAAAATTGTACTAGCCAGATATTAAATTTCAATGGTGCTGATAAACTTTATGAGAACTGCACCTGCCAACAGTTATCCAGACCTGGTTATAATTTGTCTTGACTACTGCAGTGGGTTTTATATGAGACTAATACTGAAGAGCAGTCAGAAGGTTTAACCAGTATAACAGTTAGTATCTTAGCTGCTAAGGGACTATATCATTCCCAATACAGGTAGTCCTTGACTTATGACCACAATTGAGCCCAAAATTTCTTTTGCTGAGTAAGACAGTTGTTAAGTGAGTTTTGCCTCATTTTATGACCTTTCTTGCCACGTTAAGTGAATCACTGCAGTTGTTAAGTTAGTAGCCCGATTGTTAAGTGACTCTGGCTTCCCCATTGATTTGGCTTGTCAAAAGATCACAAAAGGGGATCACATGATCACATGCTGAGACTCTAGAAAGAGTGCAGAGAAGAGCAACGAAGATGATTAGGGGACTGGAGGCTAAAACATATGAAGAACGATTGCAGGGACTGGGTATGTCTAGTTTAATGAAAAGAAGGACTAGGGGAGACATGATAGCTGTGTTCCAATATCTCAGGGGCTGCCACAGAGAAGTGGGAGTTGGGCTGTTCTCCAAAGCACCTGAGGGTAGAACAAGAAACAATGGGTGGAAACTGATCAAGGAAAGAAGCAACTTAGAACTAAGGAGACATTTCCTGACAGAACAATTAATAAGTGGAACGACTTGCCTGCAGAAGTTGTGAATGCTCCAACACTGGAAATTTTTAAGAAAATGTTGGATAACCATCTGTCTGAGATGATGTAGGGTTTCCTGCCTGGGCAGGGGGTTGGACTAGAAGGCCTCCAAGGTCCCTTCCAACTCTGTTGTTATTATTATTATTATTATATGACCCTGCCTGCCCCGGGACACTGCAACCGTCATAAGTATAAGTCAGTTGCCAGGCATCTCACTTTTGATCATGTGACCATGGGGATGCTATAATGGTTGTTAAGTGTGAAAAACAGTCATAAGTCACTTTTTTCAGTGCCTTTCTAACTTCGGTCACTAAATGAACTGTTTTAAGTCAAGGACTACCTATATTTAAAATAAATGTCTGTCGGTGGTTTTCCAAGTTCAGCTCAAAGTTGTATTCAATTTAGGATATAAAGCCCTGAACAAATTTAAGCTGGACTATCTAAGAAATTGTTTGTTGTGCTATAAACATGCCAAGTTATCAAAGGTAGTTTAGAAATAAATGAAAGAGAAAATACAAACAAATATAAAGTAATAAATATAGCTGCGTCCTCTGTCCTTCCTCCCTTCTAAACAGTGAAACAGTAAAACTGAAGCTTATTTGACCGAAATGTAATGTATATAACAGTAAAGCTCTTGTACATATACAGAAAGCCAATACTGTACGATGCAGTTACTTTATATTACATTAAGTATTCATTTTTTTAAAAAATGAAAATATTTATTTTTAAATCAAAAGCTAAACAGGAAAAAGGAAAAATGGCCAAGTGGGTATCCAATGGCATTGTGTCTCCCAAGAACACTATCCTACAGACCAATTGTACCTTTAAGGAAATCATCAAACAATCCATTCATATTGCATTGTCTCCTTGTGTGTGGTTAGTGGAACAAGAAGAAGGGGCAAAATGATAGGGGCCCAGGCAGAAATTTTGGAAATTAGGCAGTGGAAGAGGGTAGAGGTGGGAGAAATACCTAGACTGAATAATCAAGAAGCAGTTACAGATAGAGATAAAGATTCCAGAGAGGAATGTGGGAAGCAAATTTTAAAAAGCATAGCATAGCAAAGTATTGAAGCGGGCAAGAGACGATGGATAGAAGATTTCTTTTTTTTAATGTAGGTGGCACAACTAAAAGTTAGGTAGGATAGAAAGAAAATGCTTTTCAGTAAAAGATGACATGATTAAAAGTTAGAATATGTGATAGAAATAAGAGAAGGGGGGATGTTAGTGTAGACTCTGTTATATCATAAAATAAAAGTAACAATACCCTGTTATATCATAAAATAAAAGTAACAATAAGAGAAAACATGGAATAATTGAATAATGATAGATTGCAACTTATTATCATTGTGTATTATTATTAGAAACACAAAAGTGGATTGAATGTAGTAACTATGACTAATTTTACTAGTTTTATTTGTATTAGAATGTATGACACTCAGGTGCCACACTGTTCACACACTGATGTGATATGTTTGTAAAAAAAAGAAAAGAAAAAAAAGAAAAAAAAGAAGGGGACAAGCAAAGAACATGCTGGCTTGATAACATCAAATCTGATGCAAAGTTGAACATACAACAATTGAAAGAAGCTGTGCTTGAGAGGGCAGCACTTGCCTATAGTCACCCAGAGCAGGACACAACTAAATGGTGAAAAAAAAAATTCATTTCTTCCATAAAATGTACCACCCTGTTTTATTTTTATTTTTTATTTTAATTATAATATGGGCATTTACTCAAAATCCAGTGCTTTACTTCTCCTGAGTAAACTTCTCATTTCCTACACTGTACACCCGCTCAGTATTTTTGGACCAACAGATTGTGAAATCTCAACTCCAAGATGCTAGCAAATAAATGGCAGCAGGAAAGGAAGCCAAGTATCGTAAACTGTAACCTGTATAAAAATATAAATTGCACAGATATACAAAATGGTTGGCTTCCACCACTCACACAAATCATAATCCCGTTCCCACAGCCGCTAGCCTTGTCAAACCTTCCTCAGCGGACATTTTCCATGATCACAGTAAATATTTGTCAGAGTCTGCAGCAATCCAGCCAGCACACAAGTAAAAAATTCAGCAGGATTCATTTATAGAAGAAACTTCTTTATATATAGTAATATAAAGCATGATGCATGTATACAATACCTGTGCAGCAGAAGCCAGAACCAGAACCCAGAACCCATAATCACAAAAGCAATCACAGAAGACTTATGTATATACAGATCAGTGAAACTAAGCCATGCCCAGGCTCCGAGCCATCTCCCATGGCTCACAACAGACCCTGTTTCTTAGCCACCAAACAGTTCCCATTGGCTGACTTGTAGTTATGGCTACCCCAGCTTATAATTTCTTATACCAGTGTTGGCGAACCTTTAGTGTTCTTGCAAGCCAGCCCGCGTGCCGGAAGTGGCATGCAAAACCATCCCATGCCAAATGCACGGCCTCGCTGACTTCTGTTGCGTTCCTGCACTCAAACATGCGCTGGTCAGCTGGCCATTGTGCGCGCGATGCCACCGACTCAGAAGTGCGGTGGTCCATCATGCATTGCACGATGTCAACCTGGAAGGCTGGGTGCCAGCTCGCGCATGTGCGATGGACCCCCGCACTTCCGGGGTCTGCTGACACTGCACGCGCGATGGCCAGCTGACTGGCATGTGTTTGAGTGCAGGAATGCGATGACGAGCTGGCGAGGCCGCGCATTCGGCACGGGACGGTTTCGCATGCCATTTCCGGCACGTTTGCCGTAGGTTTGCCAACACTGTCTTATACACTGAGAATGTTTTCTGAATTCAAAGTACATGCATATGTTTTCAATAAGCAAAGCACCTAGTTTAGGGGATGAAATGCTCCCAGTTTGGACCGGATCAGCCAATCAGGTAGTGATGGCAGCGGATGATTTAGAGAACTGGTAGCAAAAATCCCTGGCCACCCAGCCCATGCCCACCCAATGCCCGGTCGTCCGCTTCCCCGCTTGTCACTTCTTTTAAAAAATGCTTTTTAAAGGTTAAAAATAGAGGCTCTGATGATCACAGCTGAGCCGCATGATCGTCAAAGCCTTTTTTTTATTTTTAAAAGCATTTTTTACAACCTATTCAGCCGAATAGTTTGTAAAAAAATGTTTTTAAAAGGTAAAAAAAAAGATTGCCACAGCTGATCACACACACCCCGCCCGCGCTGTTCTACTTATCCCGTGCCTCCTTTTGGTGTGCACTGCATGTGCACACCTTGCATTTGGTGTGTGGTGTGCACTGCACATGCGGGTGCGCAGCATGCACACGCAGCCAGCGAACTGGTAGTAAACTGGTTTAGATTTCACCACTGACCTAATCCTAGCACCTTATGAGCTCCAGAACCAGAACAGAGCTAGCAAAATTACATTGCATCGACAAACTTTTCCTGTTGCTCTGGTAGAAAGCAACAGGTTGGTTGAACCACTCTAATCAATCAGTGCTTAAGAGGTCTCTTCTGTTTGGTGGGCCTTAAGATACTTCTGTAATGGAGAAACTTGCTTTTTCAGTTGTTCTTTCTCTTCACCTCTTTCTTTTGGAGGACAAAGACTGGGACTTTGGAGATTGCCCGATATGATGGACTGGTTTCATTAGTTTAACCTTATGCTTGAGTCAATTTGACTTGTTTTCAGTGGTGGGATTCAAATAATTTCTTCTCCAAAAACACTACACTACTAACCAGAGCATATAAAACATTTGCTAGACCAATTCTTGAATACAGCTCGACTGTCTGGAACCCATACCACATTTCTGACATCAATACAATTGAACGTGTCCAGAAATATTTTACAAGAAGAGTTCTCCACTCCTCCGAATACAACAAAATACCTTATGCCACCAGACTTGAAATCCTGGGTTTAGAAAATTTAGAACTACGCCGCCTTCGACATGACCTGAGTTTATCTCATAGAATCATCTATTACAATGTCCTTCCTGTCGAAGACTACTTCAGCTTCAATTGCAACAATACACGAGCACACAATAGATTTAACCTTAATGTTAACCGCTCCAATCTTGATTGCAGAAAATATGACTTCAGTAACAGAGTTGTTAATACTTGGAAATACACTACCTGACTCTGGGGTCTCTTCCCAAAATCCCCAAAGCTTCAACCAAAACCTGTCTACTATTGACCTCACCCAGTGGTGGGATTCAGCCAGTTCGCACCACTTTGGGAGAACTGGTTGTTAACTTTCTGAGCAGTTTGGTGAACTGGTTGTTGGAAGAAATCATTAGGGCAGAGAACCGGTTGTTAAATTACTTGAATCCCACCACTGACCTCACCCCATTCCTAAGAGGTCTGGAAGGGGCGTGCATAAGAGCACCAGCATGCCTACCGTTCCTGTCCTATTGTTTCCTTTCATTATATCCAATTAATATAGTTATTACATACTTATGCTTATATATATATGCTTATATATTGTATAGTTATTTCATGCTGATGCTTATATATACTGTGTGACTAAACAAAAAAAAAATAAAAAAAATTGACAACCGGTTCTCTGCCCTAATGATTTCTTCCAACAACCAGTTTGCCAAACTGCTCAAAAAGTTAACAACCGGTTCTCCTGAAGGGGTGTGAACTGGCTGAATCCCACCACTGCTTGTTTTCACTGGAACCGAGTTTTGTCCCAATTTTAGGCAACAATGAATTCTTTCCAAACAAGAGACAGTTACTTATTTGATTAAACTGTCTGAAGAATATTCTCTCTTCCTTTCAAAGGGCCTCTGGTGGCTCGGCAGACTAAGTCTGTCTGTTATTAGCACAGCTGCTTGCAATTACTGCAAGTTCAAGTCCCACCAGGCCCATGTTTGACTCAGCCTTCCATCCTTTATAAGGTAGGTAAAATGAGGACCCAGATTGTTGGGGGCAATAAAAGTTGACTTTGTATATAATATACAAATGGATGAAGACTATTGCTTAACACAGTGTAAGCCGCCCTGAGTCTTCGAAGAAGGGCGGGATATAAATTCAAATTAAAAAAAAAATTGGTATTGACTTATCAAAAAAGTAAGCTTTGCCATGAGCAAATTTGTTTTTGGTCTCGAAAATCTCTGTTTTTGCCATTTAGCAGACATTCCGCCTTACTAAACACCTGCCCCACCCAAAAACTAAATCAATGGCTTACTGCAGCCCCACCCCACTTAACAAACAAAAGACTAGCACTTCAATTGTACAATTATCTAACAGGGAGTATAATCCCCATTAAAAACAACAGGGCTTACTTTTGAATAGACCTGCGTAGGATTGCACCGCAGTTAATTAAAACCTGGAACACAATCTAAATTCACTCAGAAAATAACAATGTATGAACAGCCATGGACAGCCAAGTCTATTGAATTCAAGAGCAGGGAAAGAAACGGTAAAAACATCCTGTGTCCAAGTCCCAATTCAATCATTTTGAGGATACACAATAGCAGGTAGATTGTATATGAATGGAAGTTGTAACAGTTGGAACTTTGGAGTTCAAAATGCAATGTTTACCCCCAAAGGATTTTTTTTTATTATTGTTTATAGCAAATCCTAAACACAAATATTCAACAGCATATTGTTAGAGGGCACTATAATTAAATGAACACAGGGAGAACTGCAAGCCTCTGTGTTCTGTTGTAATATATGTTATACAACAAGACGTTTTCCAATGCAATTGGAAAAAGAAATGGAACACAGGTCTATTACTAGAAAATATAAAACTACCAAGGATGCCATTCAAGAGAGATGGATTTTTATCTATAGAAAAGAAAAATTGGAATCCATTCTTGACTCCTGGCACTCAATATGTCCTAATATTTAAATTGGTTCTTTTCCCAAAAAAAAAAGAAAAGAAAAGAAAAGAAAAGAAAAGAAAGACCAAACGTTAAAGATAAAAAGGAAAATAATAGCCTTCATCCACAAGGAATGTTGCAATTTGTAAAATGCACTCCTAGCTGATAAAACAGAAGAACATTTTTCTTTACATTTGTCTGTAGGATCGTCCTGGCATGCAGTTATTTTCAAATGTTTATAGAATGGATAACAAGCAGTTCCATTTCTCCTAGCTCTCAGTAATTTGCAGAAAAACCTTTCTTTCCAAACAACTTCAGCCATTATTTTCTTGGAGCTAACAGCACTAAAAAAAAAAAAATAAGCACTATAAAAAAAGGGGGGGGAAATTACCCTCATCTACTGGCTGATTATCTTCCCAGCTCTTGATGTAGTCATCCTGTTAGGGAGAAGGAAAAAAGACATGTTAAGCTGTTAGACTATAGAAAATGTCAGCAATAAAAAATCTTGTTATTCAGAATGCCAGGTAAATCAAAAGTGTTCTTGGGCACAGCACTATAGGACTAGAATATTGGTGGGTTTCAATTTTTTTTTACTACCAATTCTGTAGGTGTGGCTTGGTGGGTGTGGCTTGGTGGGCGTGGTATGGCCTGGTGGGCGTGGCAGGGGAAGGATACGGTAAAATTTTCATTCCCATCCCACTCCAGGGGAAGGATACTGCAAAATCCCCATTTCCTCCCTATCAGCTGGGACTCGGGAGGCAGAGACTAGATGGAGGCAGGGCCAGTCAGAGGTGTTATTTACCGGTTCTCCGAACTACTCAAAATTTCCACTACCGGTTCTCCGAACTACTCAAAATTTCCACTACCGGTTCTCCAGAACTGGTCAGAACCCACTGAAACCCACCTCTGGACTGGAAGTAAGGGGAAATCTCTAGTTTTAACACATTCAAGGAGTACTGAATTGGGATACATTGCATTAGAAGGAACATTAATTCAGAGGGTGCAATATCTGATACAGGTAATCCTTGGCTTACAACATTATGTTTAGGGACCATTTGAAGTTACAACATCCCTGGGGAAAAAAAGTGACTAGTGCCTGTGTTCACACTTACGACTGTTGCCGCATCTCCATGGTCACGTGATCAAAATCCAGACACTTCGCAACTGACTCATATTTATGACGGTTGCAGTGTCCCAGGGTCATGTGTTCCCCTTTTACGACCTTCTGACAAGCAAAATCAAAGGGGAATCCAGATACACTCCACAACCGTGTTACTAACCTGACAACTGTTGTGATTCCCTTAACGCCCGTGGCAAGAAAGGTCACAAAATAGGGTAAAATTCACTTAATAACTGTCTCGCTTAGCAACAGACATTTTGAGCTCAACTGTGGCCATAAGTCAAGGACTATCTGTACTTTCTGGATAGACCTAATTCCCAAAAAAGAAACCACGAACTGCCTATGGTTTCTGTCCGATCTCATTTTGTTGCACCAGAAGAATGTGAACCAGCGTGCCTACCGTTCCTGTCCTAATGTTCCCTTTAGTTGTATGTATTCATTTCATGCTTATACTTATATTTTATTTAATATGTATTTGACAAATATTTGACAAATAAATAAATAAAATAAATAAATGAATGTAAAGGAGATTAAAAAGAAACTGCACAAAGAAAAGGAAATGACCAAAATCTAACCCAGGGAATCTGCCCAGGTTCAATTAAAATGTTTAAGCCAGGAGTTCCAGAACATCTGACCATACCTTCATCCCTCTTACAATTTTTAATGAGACTTTCCCAAAGTGGCAAGCTACAAAACAAAATAACAACCCATTGAAAATCAATTTGACATTTTCTGGTTTGAAAGTCTTGTGCAATTAAAGATAAACATAGTCACTCCGCCAGAGGAACAAAATAAAAATGGTTTAATGCCGCGGCCCTTGGGGTACAGGATGGCTATTCTGTTTCATCGCAATCTCAGCAATCTTTTTTGCTGAAGCTTAGAATTGATTGACGTGATATTTTCTGGAACATCATTGTGGGTTTTTTTTCTCTCTCTCTCCTCAATTTCCACATATGATCCAGAGGTGGGTTTCAGCAGGTTCTGACCAGTTCTGGAGAAACGGTAGCAGAAATTTTGAGTAGTATGGAGAACCGGTAGTAAAAATTCTGAGTGGCCCCGCCCCATCTATTCTCTGCCTCCCAAGTCCGACCTGATTGGGAAGAAATGGGGATTTTGCAGTAACCTTCCTCTGAATTGGGGAGGGAATGGAGATTTTACAGTATCCTTCCCCTCAGTGGTGGGATTCAAGTCATTTAACAACCGGTTCTCTGCCCTCATAATTTCTTCCAACAACCAGTTCACCAAACTGCTCAGAAAGTTAACAACCGGTTCTCCCAAAGTGGTGCAAACTGGCTGAATCCCACCACTGCTTCCCCTGGAGTGAGGTGGGAATGGAGATTTTACAGTATCCTTCCCCTGCCATGCCCACCAAGCCACACCCACAGAACCGGTAGCAAAACCATTTGAAACCCAGCATTGATGTGATCTTGTGAAGTAAAAAAAATCCACATTTCCTCATTTAATTTCTATATGATGAAAATTGATAACCTTGCCAGGGTGGTGAACAGTTTTATGAGTCTACTGGTAAAAGGAGAAAATTGTCAATCAGCAAAGGACAGCCAGAAACATGCAAATGTTTTTTTTTTAATTTTTTGGCAAGACATGCTTGCGGAATATATTTGCAAAGGATCGGCACAACCTTGTAGAACAAGGCCCCAGTCTACAAGATCTTTTGATTTACACTTAACATACTGACAGCTTTGTCAGCCAGCAATGTATTTTAAGAGAACCAGGCATTACAACAAAAAACGCTAACGTAAACCGTCTACTTCGGTGAGGAACTTGCAATGGGAAACCTGGAATGAGAAAAATGATCACAGAGACAAGCGGTTGTCTGAAAGGAAAAAGTTGCATTTATCTTAAGCGATGCCCTACATAACATGTCATAATATTCACAGCTGTTTGCTTTTGTAAGTGAGACAGGGTGATGTCTGCGCTGGTTTTTCATGCCGTCTTAAGGGTTTATGAGAGAAAACAAAGGAATGTATGATGTGTAAAATAAGCTTTCTTTGTGATCACTCAAAGATGGCATTTCTGCCAAGCACCATTTCCCTTGAAGGGATGAGGTGGGAGAAGGAGGTGGGTGGACTTGAGTATAAAAAGGAGATATTTTGACTCCAGGCAGCAGCCTCTTTAAGGGAAGATGACAAGGTGCTGCACATCGCTCTCTGTTTTTCCTGCCAATCTTTAAAATTAGAGGCTGGCTTGGAAAGAGAAGCTTTTTGTTCCCATCCAAACGGCTTTTCGGGAAGTGTCAAAATTGCTGCTTCTTAAAAGGACTGGATAGAAAGAAAATAGCGAGAGACCTGACTCACATCTGTGAATTGGCTGTGGAGATGATTTAGAGACAGCACATAGACTTTTAGCAATTTGTGTTTTATCAGAATTTATAGGCGAGCCCCAGCAGGCGGGAAGGTCTGGCCAGTGGCGAGATTCAACCTGTGTAACAGCCGATTTGCTGCGGCGCAGAAGAGCAGATTGCCGTGCCTATCAGCTGGGTTTCAAACAAAGGAAATATAGGTTGGTATAGTGCAGGGGCAGGTGGGTGGGCCCAGCTGATCTTTGGAGCAAATTAGTTCACCCTCAACTGATCGTCGGAGCTACTGGTTTGCCCAAACTGGTTCGAACTAGCTGAATCCCACTCCTGATTCTGGCCCATTTTTTATGGACAATGTTCCACCACTGAGAATGACCTTTAAAAGCAACCCAATTCAAAGCACTGTTAAAGAAGACGAAAGGAAGGAAGATGGTACAGGACTGATGAAATGAAAAGTTGATTTTAAAAAAGAAATCTATACTGACCTCCACCTCCTGGAAAATTCAGACCGCAGCAGAAGGGCAGCAGAAAGAGAGAGAGAGAAAAAGAGAAGTGAAAAAAATTGAAATCCAACTCTTTGTGCACAAAAAAGCAAGTACAATATGGTTAAAATGCATACCAGCAGGGCAGAGTAACCAATCGGGGTTTTTTTCCTACAGCGTAAATTTCTATTAACATCAAAATCCATTCTCCGTAAATGATGTTTTTATTAACCATTCTGCTGGGGTTATTTTATAGGGCCACCCGGAATCATGAATTTGAGATGGACAGCTATATAAATTGAAATAATAAATAAATAAATAAATCAAGGTTTGCTTTGATTTGTTTGTCCAGTTGAAAGGCATTAAGTCATTTGTAACAACTGCAGTGAGGTCTTGAAGTCGAAAGGAATATTAATCAAAACAGGACATTTGTTAAGCAGCAACAACTTCCTCCAGAGGTTTTCTCCTGCCTTTGGGGTGTGAAGTACGGACTCCCAGCAGGCTCTTCTGAAGTTGTGCAACATATTTCATACTCTGAAAGTCCCAATAATGTGTACACTTGCTTATTTCTCCATTTTCCTCTGCAAATAACACCAAAGCATTACAGGACCAGCTCAATGTACTGCATGAGGAAACAGACATGAAATTGTAATGTATGGATTGCATAATCTCTAAATAGGCTTTACCTATATAAATAATTGTATATAGAGGAATATGAGTCATAAATTTTTTCCCAGTAAACTTTTCAGCCCCACACACACACACACACACACACACACACACATGTGTATATGTGTTTGTTTGTGTGTGTGTGTGTGTATGTATGTGTGCATATATGTATATATATATATATATATATATATGTTTATATATATATATATATATATATATATATATATATATATATATATATATATGTATTTGTTTTCTGAGGTTTTCACGGGTGTTTGTATGTAGATCTTTGGTTATTGGTTTCTCACGAAATTGGAAGTGTCTTGGCCAAGACACTTCCAATTTTACACGGGAGAAAACCCGAATAACCAAAGATCTACATATATATATATATATATATATAGTATGTATGTATGTGTCTATATATGTGTGTGTGTCTATATATAAGTATATGTTTATGTATAGGGACGCAGTGGCTTAGTGGGTAAGACACTGAGCTTGTTGATCGAAAGGTCGGCAGTTCAGCAGTTCGAATCCCTAGTGCCATGTGACGGGGTGAGCTCCCGTTACTTGTCCTAGCTTCTGCCAACCTAGCAGTTCGAAAGCACGTAAAAAATGCAAGTAGAAAAATAGGGACCAACTTTGGTGGAAAGGTAACAGCCTTCCGTGTGCCTTTGGCGTTGAGTCATGCTGGCCACATGACCACAGCGATGTCTTCGGACAGCACTGGCTCTTCGGCTTTGAAATGGAGATGAGCACTGCCCCCTGGAATCAGGAATGACTGTGCAAGGGGAACCTTTACCTTGTATATGTATATGTATATATATATGTATATGTATATGTATATTAATAGATACATATTTCTTTGGTATTATTTCTATCTTCAGGTAGTTCTCCATTTACGACAGGTTGTTTAGCAACTATTTGAAGTTCCAACAGACCTTCCCCAAGCTACTTATTAACCAGTTTTGAAGTTCAACATTGGTCTCCCAGTCATGTGATCGGATTTTGGGCACTTGGCAACTGGCCTCACTTTGTGACCTTTTGCAGTGCCCGACAGTCACAGGATCACAATTTATAACAAAGTGACGTTTACTTCCAATTTCTGACAAAAAAAACCCAACAACCCTATAGCAGGGGTGTCAAACTCAAAGCCCAGGGGCCAGATCCAGCCTGCAGGGTGCTTAGATCTGGCCTATGGGGTCACCCTGGAAACAGCAAAGGAGCGGCCCATGGTGCCTCTGCCAATGAAAAGAGAGTCTGGGAGGCCCTCCCAAGCTCCGTTTTCATTGTCAGAGTGTTGCAGGAGGCGGTCACAGCCAAAAACGGACCTCTGGAGCCCGTTTTCATTGGCAGAGCGCTTGGGCCAGGTGTCTGCGACACGAGTGATGTCGAGCTGGACATGCCCACCCTGGCCACGCCCCTACCTCCCGAAGCTCAAACACAACCCTGATGCGTCCCTCAATCAAGTCTGACACCCCTGCCCTATAGCGAACAATGGATTCAACTAATGGCTTAATGTAATCGCTTAATGATCACTGCAAAAAAGGTCGTAAAATCAGGTCTGGTCACATGGTGATCCACTTTATGACAGTCGCAATGCACGATTGTAATTACCAGGCTCAACCATAATCATAACTCGAGGACTATCTGCTGTGTCCAGGCTACACTCCGGTCTGCAGAAGCCGCTGCGCTCCGATTGGCTATTAGACTTCAGGCGCGAGTATATTAGGATACCAGGGACATAACACTATCTGTATCTACTCCAATCATACTTCCTCCTGTATCCTTCCATAGGAATTAATATCTATAACATTACTAGAAGAACTGGTCAATTAGAATAGAATAGCTATTAGGCTACAGCAAGAGCAGCAGCTGTTGGAAGGGTTACAGGAGGCAATGATGCTCTACCCAGCTAGTGAGCATTTCATGAGCATCCTGTTGCCACTCTGTGTTGTGGTCCTCCAGCAGCCTGCAGAGTTGGCAGCGGAGTCGGACAGTGAGGAGGCTGGGGAGGAACATGGGCCAGTCCTGGAGTCTGGGGAAGGCCCGGATGAGGGCTCTGCCTCAGAGGCAGAGATGGGGCCAGGGCCATCTGGGAGTGATGCGCAGACTCCGGAGCCCCCAGAGTTGGACAGCAGAGAGGCAGAGGACCACCAACATTGCTAAGAGGAGTGTTTTTTTCAGCAAGCACTAAAGTGGAAAGCTTATCCTTCTGTCTGCAAAATGAAACTGTCTATTTTTGTAAAAATATCACTCTAGATTAGAGTCTAATGGCCTCAGCAGGTCATCTAGTTCAGCCATAATTAGCTGCTACACCAAGGAACCAATTAGATTAAAAAAAAAATCCAGCTAGAAAAAGCTTCTTTCCTAGATTTTCCTAAGGAAGCCGATCCTAGCAACTGTTTTCCTGATATAGCTTCAGCACTTCAGGATCGCAGCAACGCCTATAAAATGTTTTACAGATGGCACATGCTGCCTGAAAAATTGGCAAAAATGTTTAAAGACAAATCAGCTAAATGTTGGAAATGCCATCAAATACCAGGATCGTACTATCATATGTGGTGGACATGTCCAGAAGCGAGAAATTATTGGATTAGAATTAAAACATGGTTAGAAGAAATGCTTGAAAAATATATTGATTTAAAACGTGAGCTGTTCCTATTGGGTATCCTTCCATAGAAAATTAGCAAAGAAAAGGTATATTTGATTATACATGTAATAACTGCAGTGAGGATAGTATTTGCGCAAAGATGGAAAGTAGAGAAAACCAGAAGACCAAGTAATTATGAAAATATTAGATTGTGCAGAAATGAATAGACTGACTTTGATAATTAAAGAAAGGGAGGATTCAAAATATTACAAGGTATGGAGACAATTTTACAATTGGTTAGAGAAGAGATATAGTTAAACGTATTAATAGTAAACAAAAAAATGTTATAATAAATGAAGTATGGGGAGAACGGTATTATAAAGAAATGGGAAAAATAAAGAAAAGATGAAGATCGGAGGCATAAGAAGAAGACACAATAGAAACATCCAAATGATACACTGAATGATTGATTATATAGTGTATGTTAGTTTGTTTATAAAATAAAATAAAATTATGTTTTTAAAAAGGATAGCAGCAACTCCTGATCATAGGAACATATGAATAGTCCTTAGAAGATAAGGCACCATCAGAGTTAACATCTCACCTGATGCGATTTTCCTTGAGCAGATTCATACATAGAGAGAGATAAGACCATTGCTACAACCAAAGGCCAAACCCCACAGTCAAATGAATTATTCTATTGGATGCTTTTAACCTCTGGTTTGCCTTCACATTAAAAGTTTTGAAAATCTTTTCCTCTGCGCCCCTTGGAACTAAGAGAGGCCAGGAACTGAATCCCCAAATCTAGTCCCAGTTTAAAAAAAAAAAAAAAATTTCTTCCCTCAGAACAAGTTCCCCTATCCCAGTGGTAAAATGTTCACGGTTCAGACCGGATCGCCTGATCAAGTAGGGATGGCGGCGGGTGGTTCGGAGAACCGGTAGCAAAAATCCCTGCCCTACCCCTATGAGCAGCGTGATCATCCAAGGTTTTTTTTTTTAACTTTTAAAAGCACATTTTGTTTGGCTAAAAAAATGCTTTCAAAAGTAAAAAAAAAAGCCTCTGATGATCGGGCGGCTCAACTGGAATCATCAGAGGCTTTTAAAAGCATTTTTTTTGCCTTTAAAAGAAAAAAAGCCTCTGATGATCAGACAATTCAGCTGGGATCGTCAGAGCTTTTTAAAAGCATTTTTTCTACAACCACTTCAGCCGAAGAAATTGTAGAAAAAATGCTTTTAAAAGTAAAAAAAAAAGTTGGCCACGCCCACCCAATCACATTACACCACCACCACCAAGCCACGCCCACAGAACCGGTAGTAACAAATTTTACATTTCACCACTACCCTATCCCTTCCCTGCGATGCTATTTGGGACTTCAGAAACCTAAGACATTTGCAACCCAATAAAATAACCAAATTATGAGATCAGCCAAGTGTGCCTCAAAGGAAACAGAATGGCCTACTTGGACATGGACAACAAATCAAAAACAGCAAGCCTCCATTCCAGCGAGGTTCATATTTTTCTTAGTCTTTCCCAGGGCTTTATTTTCAGCCGGGCAAGTTTTCTTTTCAACAGAGACATCATCGCCTCTTTCATTGCCACTCTGTAAAGGACTGTCTAGCCAAGCCATTTATCTCCCTGACTCACTCCTGTAATAGCTCTTCTCCCATTGTTTTCCTTTTAAAATGCCATGGTGGCATCTCCCTCCATCTTCCGCCACAGTCCTCTTAGCCCAGCTGGAATTCCCAAACTGTGAGACAAAGGATCCTTGCAGCTGGAAAAAGCCATGCTATGGCATCCTTCAAATGCATTAGGAGTCCCTATCTGCCCTCCCAGCTTTTTTTTCTGAGCCAGAGAACAAAACAAGTTCGCTCAAAACAATACTAGAGCCTTTCAGCCTGCTGCACTCCCGTTGGGTGCATTTTCAATAACATCAACCCAAAGTGAGCATATAAACCCTGTTTCTCTTTCTTTCTTTCTTTCTTTCTTTCTTTCTTTCTTTCTTTCTTTCTTTCTTTCTTTCTTTCTTTCTTTCTTTCTTTCTTTCTTTCTTTCTCCTTCCTTCCTTCCTTCCTTCCTTCCTTCCTTCCTTCCTTCCTTCCTTCCTTCCTTCTCTCCCTCTCTCTCCCATCTCTGCCCAACAGGAAACTCTGCATTGTCAAATCTGGCACCCTGTCAAAATACCCTTAGGAAAAAAGTAACCCCGAAGACAGATTTGAGGTGATGGGAGAGAGGTGGCGATCCATCCTTCTGTCTGCTGTTCTTGGGCGATCTTGATACTCTCTTGCTTAGTTTTTCTCTCTGGAATATCAGTGTTGACACAATATTGCATAGACAGCGATTGTTCCAATTCCACACCGATTGTTTAAAGACATGCAGACGAAATAAAGAAACTCAAGATTTTTAATCGAGTTTCCTAGAGTTTCCTAGATGCTGAATGTCAAGAAGCTATGGAAGAAGAGGAAACCTCTGAACGTCAAGAAGATATGGAAGAAGAGAAACCTTTGCTGTCTCCACTTGGCAGATACAACATGATTTCCCATATATCGTATTTTTCGCCCTAAAAGATGCTATGGACTATAAGACGCACATTAGCTTTAGAGCAGGAAAACAAGAAAAATAAAATCTGCCTCTGCCTCCCAGTATTCATCTGGCTAGCATCCTTGAAGCAAACAGCAAACAGCCTGGTTAGCTTCAGCACATTATCACTGCCTCATGGCTCATCAGGGTTCCACTCGTTGCACCCACCACCGGTCAACTGAGCTGACCTGCTGCCACTGCTGGGGAACACTGGAACCTTCGCTGCCAAGCAGCTGATTGGAGGTTGGATTGGCCTCCTGGAATACCTATAGTGACCAGACGTCCCGCTTTTGGCGGGACAGTCCCGCTTTTTAATAATTTGTCCCACGTCCCACGGCAATTCCAAAAAGTCCCGATTTTTTTTTGTTTCACTCCCATTCTGAAAATGGGAGGCGGCAACGCAAGAGGAGGAGGCGGAGAAGGGGGAGTGGCGGAGAAGGGGGCGCGAGAGGGAGGAGAGACGCCGCTTGACTTCACCCAAGAGAAAGAGAAGAGCCGAGAGGAGAGCCGAGGAGAGCCGAGCCTGCCTGGAAGAGCCGAGAGGAGAGCCGAGCCTGCCTGGAAGAGCGAAGAAGCAGCAGCTGCTTCTCCTCCTTCAGGCAGGTGGCAAGACTCAGCGCGCATGCGCAGTGCGCCCCCCCCCGGTCAATGGTGTCCCGCTTTGCCATCGCTGAAATCTGGTCACTTTAGGAATACCACCAATCAGCTGTTCTAGGCAGTGAGGATTGCCGCCGCCTATGACCACCTCTTTGCCGCCACCCATTTGCTGCCACCAATCGCTGCTGCTGCCCATTTGCTGCCGCCTGTTCACCGCCACCCATTCACAGCTGCCAATTGCCACCGTCAATCACCACTGCCCGTTCACTGCCATCTATCACCACCGGGAAATGGGTGCTGGCAAACAGGTGGCGGCAAACATGCGGCGGCAATAGGCGGCAGTGATCCACCCTGCCTAGAACAGCTGATAAGCGGTATTCTGGGAGGCCGATCAAACTGCCAATCAGCTGTTCAGCAGCAAAGGCTCCAATGTTCCCCTGAGGCAGCAAATGCTATCACCACACGCTCCCTCCCCCTGCTGCAATATTCGCTTTATAAGATGTACCCACTTTTTTGGGGGGGAAGTTATAGTGCAAAAAATATGGTAACAGATACTAACCTTATTCTATTTGTTTTAATGCAAAAAAGGGGAGGCTAAGAGAAAGGTAGAAAGATCCTAGTGATGGAAACTGCAAACTGAATTCCACAGATAATGTTATCCAATATTCCAGGCCAGACACAACTGACATTGTAAATATGGAACAGAAGTTTCCAACTCTCAAAGCTTGAAGTATTGTTGTGTCCTGCAGCAGGTAAATCCTCTACACAGGTGTTGTGACCTAGGCCCAAGAAGTTATTAACAGACATAATCAGTCCTAAACAAACATATTTTATTAGAACAGCTGAGAATTACATCATTCTCAGCTTAGTCCAAATTAATTCCAAAACAAAATCCTTCAGAAAAAGTCCTGCAGCCTTATCACAAACCTTTGTCTTCTTTGGCACCCTGCCAAAGGCTTTTCTTAGCAAGAACCTCACAAAGTTAAGAAACAGGAGACACCAACAAGAAACAATTGTAGCAATGTTGCTTTCCTACAAAGAACCCAAGAGCCGTTGCTGCTCTTTTAAGCCTTATGGGTGGGGCCAATCATTTCCTGGCCTTACTCCCAAGTCTTCCTTTTTGCTTTAGCTGCTCTTGCCTTCTGGCAGCTCTTCGCATGTGTGCCTCTCTGCTGTCCGCCTCTGGAGGCTCCAGAGTCCGCACATCGCGCCCAGATAGCCCTGGCCCCATCTCTGCCTCTGAAGCAGAGCCCTCATCCGGGCCTTCCCCTGACTCCAGGACTGACCCATTGTCCTCACCTCACTGTCCAACTCAACTGCAGGCTGCTGGCGGACCACAACAAGAAGTATGATTTCTTTCTTATCTGCGATAGAACATCCAATCTAGTTGGGAATTCTGGGAGTTGAAGTCCTTCAGGCTTAAAGTTGCCAAGGTTGGAGACCCCTGCTTCACAGTACTGAAGAGAAGTCTTCCCTGCTGAGCAAGAGTATGTGGGGAGCTCAAACGATGGTTCACGCCCTGCCAGCCACATCAAGCAACTCACCTTTGAAGTAGATCTCCCTCAAGACTTGCCAAAGGATCTACTCTGTATGTAATGGCAGAACTACCCTTTGCAGCAACCATGGGGATTCTCGAAATGGCACTTCAGCTGTGGTAGCCCTTCCACGGGTAGTCCTTGACTTACAGCCATTTGTTTAATGAGGGTCCAAAGTTACAGCGGCCTCAAACAAGCGACTTACGACCCATCCTAAAAGTTAAGGCCATCATATCACCTTTGCGGTCATGTGATTGTAATTCAGGCGCTTGGCAACCAGATCACATTTTTGGCAGTTGCAGCACATCTTGTACTACATGATCCGTTATCTCATTTTAACTTCCACAAAGGAAGTTGGATTTAGTTAATAACCACATGATTTTTACCAACAATGGAAAAATAGTGGTATAATGAGTCATGTGATGACTTCCTTAACAAATGCATTGCTAAGTGACTGAAACTGCAGTCTCAATTGAAATCATAGGTTGAAGGAGATGTGTGTACGTATCTCTGTATGTAGCTATATATCTGTTGTAGGATGATGAGACACAAGCCAGCTCTTCTGGGAAGGAAAGGTTTATTATATGCGCAGGTTCAGGGAACAGAACAATGCTGAGGGTCTGAAGAAAGTCAGGGACTTTCCAACACGGATATATATACTTTTTGGTTACGTATATTATTGTAATGCTCTCTACATGGGGCTCCCCTTGAAGTGCACTCGGAGGCTTCAGTTAGTCCAGAATGCAGCTGCGCGGGTGATAGAGGGAGCTCCGCGTAGCTCCCATATAACACCGCTCCTGCGCAGACTGCACTGGCTGCCTGTGGCCTTTCGAGTGCGCTTTAAGGTGTTGGTTACGACCTTTAAAGCGCTCCATGGCTTAGGGCCTGGGTACTTACGGGACCGCCTGCTGTTACCACATGCCTCCCACCGACCCGTACGCTCTCACAGAGAGGGACTTCTCAGGGTGCCGTCCGCCAAGCAATGTCGGCTGGCGGCCCCCAGGGGAAGGTCCTTCTCTGTGGGGGCTCCCACACTCTGGAACGAACTTCCCCCGGGTTTACGCCAAATACCTGACCTTCGGACATTCCGTCGCGAACTGAAGACGCATCTTTTTATTTGCGCGGGGCTGTCTTGAATTTTATTTTTTATCAATTTTTAAACGGGGTTTTTAGTATGGAAATTTTTTAATGTTAGGCTAATTTAAATAAGTTTTTTAAATGGTATTTTAATCTGTATATTGTATTGTTTTATCTTGCCTGTACACCGCCCTGAGTCCTTCGGGAGAAGGGCGGTATAAAAATCAAATAAATAAATAAATAAATAAGTATAGGCAGCGTATACATTGTTTAGCATGTTACATTCCATATATGGTTATAATTCCAAGAACTAGACATTGGGGAACTGATACCAGACATAAGGGAGGAAACACAAGATGTTCATCACGATATCAGGATGCAGTTAGTGCTTGACTAGAGGATATGGTTACCTAAGCTCAGCATATTTATGGGTGCAGCTTGGCCTTCCTATGGGAAGGAGGAAAACGGTGACGAGGAATCATAGGTTGAGGGAGATGTGTGTATGTATCTCTGTATGTAGCTATATATGTATATGTGTATATGTGTGTGTGTGTGTGTGTGTATTTGTGTGTGTGTGTATGCGTGCGCACGAAGAGCTTAATGCTGGGAAAGATTGAGGGCAAAAGAAGAACAGGACAACAGAGAATGAGGTGGCTGGATGGAGTCACTGAAGCAGTCAGCGTGAGCTTAAATGGACTCCAGAGGATGGTAGAGGACAGGAAGGCCTGGAGGAACGTTATCCATGGGGTCGCCATGGGTCGGACACGACTTCACAACTAACAACAACAACATAAATAGGGCCACAAACTTCTAAATTTCTAATTTCCAGTCCTATCTGCAAATCACTTTGCAGATACCTGCTTAAATGTATTTGGTTTTTAGCAGCCTTTTCATCGTTAATAATGAGGATGCAGCTCTAGTCCCTAAGCCAGATGGTTAGGGAATTCTGGGAATTCAAGTCCACACACCTTAAGGGTTGCCAAGGCTGAGAAATATTGCTCCAAGCCAAATAGCAGATATAAACACCTCTAGATGATAACAGGTTAGGGATGGATGTCTTTCATAATCTATTATGAGCTTCAGCACATTTCCATCCTTTTATTTGCAACAGGAGAGCTAACTTGGGCACCAGATCATCCTAAAAAGAAAGCCAGCCAATTTCTTCCTTCAGGCAAATGCTTTCAAACTAAAGGTAATGAACCAAAGCCCAGAGAGAAAATGTGTCATCCCAAAAAGCAAAAAGACGAAATTGACTACCAAAAGTCTTATTCTAGAAAGTAGCATGAAATGGAGGAAAGATGTATGAATGGTGAGAGATTACAAACTCCCAGAGCAGAGCATATAGCCACCTTCATTTTTTGAAGTTCCATACCATCAGTCACATCAAGACTCATCACTCTATTACCACATACCGTTGTTGAAGATTGGTTCAGGAGTGACAATCCTTCTGTAATGGTGGTTTTTCAAAGGCTGAACTTTACACACAAGAAGAAAATACACATCAGTGTGAAAAGTCTGGGAGCCATCTCTTGGGCTGGTTATTTATTAATGACTACTTGAAATGCTAATTGGTATCTTCTTTCAACCTTCCAGGAGGTTGTCTTAAAAAATTCACTATTCAGCATGACAACTCACAGACATCATGACTTTGTTATCAAGAAGCATAAAAATGAACCTTTGCAAAGCTGACAGGCCTTGTCCCATTCGTAAACCTTCCCCTCTCTCAAACATACACCAACATGCTACAGTTCACTAATGGTACTTTCATTTTCCAATATAATGTCTCCCAGATATGTTGACTTTTATAGCTTCCAGTCAACCTGGGAACTAAACTTAATACTGGGGATTGACATACAAATATCTGTTGAGGAAATGAGTTAACATTGTGGTTAGAAATAAGCAGGATTCCTTCCAACTGTGAGATACTCTTCAAGCAGAGGTGGAATTTAGCCGGTTTGAACCGGTTCAAGCGAACTGGCTGTTAAATTTTTGCAAGTTCAGAAAACCAGCTAATCACACCACTGGCTGGCCCCGCTCCACGTGCCCCGCCCACCCCGCAACCCCTTATCTCAGCTCACCTGCCTTGGCCATGGCATAGCAGCTGCTGTTTTCTGGCTCCCTTGCTTGCTTGCTTGCCTTAATCACATGGCCTCCGTGACCCAGCCCACTTGCCTGCCTTTGCCCCAGCCTCCCACATGGCCCAGTTCCCTACCGATCCTTCCTTCGCCATTCTCTGCTGCCTCCCACATGGTCCACCTGCCTGATGAGCCTTCCTTCACCTCCAGCCGCCACCTCTTTGCTGACGCGAGCTGCCTCCAGCTGCCTCTTTGCTGGCACGAAGGGCCTCAAGCCACCACCTCTTTGTTGATGGGAGGGGCCTCCAGCCACTGCCTCTTTGTTGGCATGAACGGCCTCCAGCTGACACCTCTTTGCCGGCGTGAGTGGTTTTCAGCCATTGCCTCTTTGCCAGACTGAACCAAGGTGGCAGCCATCACCTCTTTGTCAGTGTGAGGGGCCTCCAGACGCAATCCTGAACTGAGGTGAAAGCCGCTGCCTCTTTGCTGGTGAGAGAGGCCTCCAGGCACCGCCTCTTTGCCAGCCTGAACCAAGGTGGCAGCCATCGCCTCTTTGCCAGCATGAGGGACCTCCAGCTGCCACCTCCTTGCATGCCCAAATGGAAGTAGCTGCCTGCCATTTCCTGCTGCAAAAATCTTTTTTAAAAAACCCTGACTGTCAGGTAGCAAGACCCAGCAAGAGATGAGGCATCGGAGAATCACCGCTGCTGTTGCTGCATAAAGATAAGTCTAAGGCTCCGGCCATCACCACCGCCACTTTGACCCACTGTGCTGCTCCTCCTTGCCATGAGTGACATCGGGTTGGCCACGCCCACTCAGTCACATGACCGCCTGCAGCCATGCGCACCCGGTCATTAGGAAGAACCATTTTTTAAATTAGTTGAATCTCACCACTGTCTTCAAGGGTTCCCTTTTAATGGCAAAGAAGGGTTATGAATGGCAGTACCTAAGATTTAAATCAGAAAGTGCAAGAAAAACCATCTTTCTTACATACAAATCTTCATAAAAACTAGATAAAACAAGGATGTCTACCTTCTGGTAGGCCATTTTGTCCTTGAGTTGTGTGTTCAAGTATTTGAAGGATACTTGAACATGGGCAAAATTGCCCAATACTGTTCCAAAAAAACAGCACAAGAAACAATAGGTTTAAGTTACATGACACATAGCAGACTGCTCTCTCTCTCTCTCTCTCTCTCTCTCTGTGTGTGTGTGTGTGTGTGTGTGTGTGTGTGTGTGTATGTGTGTGTGTACTTTGCTTGAAATCTGAGGATAATCACTGGTCAGGGATCCTTCAGTAGCGGATTCCTGTGCATGACTAGATGATCTCTAAGATCCCATCCAACCCTTATTATTGGTGATTCTATGAAATCCCAACTTTGATTTCATTTCATATATTTATTAAGGTAAAGTATGAATACGTAAATATATGAAATAAAATCAAATTAAACATACTTTGTCTCCTCTCCTCTCCAATCATGTCTGATAGTTTCTCTTTCTGCCACATTAACAATATCCATTTGGTACCCCCTTTTCATGATTCTGGACCTTGCACTGAAGACATCCTTATATGAGAAGGCATATTAAATGCATGTCTTAAGGCTCACCTAATATTGAAATAATAATATTCAAAATCTTCAGCTGTTCAAGAGTCTAACAAGTTATTCCCCATGGAGCTGTCCAGCAAAACAACTCCTGAAGTACATTTCAGGGACAAGAGATTTTGCAGCTGTAAGTTGAGTGTGGTTCTTATTGCCATTTTCATGGATGGATGGATGGATGGATGGATGGATAAAGGGTAGAATGCAGGGATGACTGCAGTTGAAGCTCTGTTGCTCCACCAACCACATCAGGATTACAGGATTCAAAAACAAAAGAGGAAAAAGCCTCCAACTATCACTAATGATAAGCCCTCTTATCCCCCTGGAAACATTTGGGGATTAAAAATGCAGAAGTTGGTTTGCTACCATCTGCCCCAGTTCACCATTTGCCACAGGTTTTGACACCCACCTCTTTATTTATCTCAATGTACTGGGCCAAACCAAACATTTTTGAAAGGAAGGTCAAGCAACGGATTAGCACAACACAACAATCAGGAGGAACATTCGCATCCATTTTTCTACAGACACAGAGAAGAGAGAAAAACAACTCACAATTATAGTTTAAGAGAACTGAGCAAAGCTAAAAGAGATTTTTTAAAAAGCGCCCTGATTCAATGAATACAATATAGCTTTCTTGGGAATTCACAAGATGGAAATTTCTTCTTTATCGTGTTCTGACCATAGTACAGCATAGTTTATTTCTCCATTTTGTGTTGCCTACTCTTATCAACTATGCCAACCCGTTTCCTTATTTATTTATTTTTAACCTGAACAACTGAAGACCAGGAAATGGATTCTAAGCCTGTGCTTCACCATTAACTTAAGGTCCCATTTCTTGGGAATCCACAGAAGAATTCAACTCTGCATCATTGTTCTTACCTGGGAAGAAGAACAAGTCACCTGGCAACCATCTCTAAGGCTTACTATACTGTGCAAACTCTGGTGTTTCAGCAATTAATTGCATGCTTATTATGATGAAACCTATTGTCTGACATTAGAATGCCTACTATCTCAAGTTGAATATCATTCCTAATAACGGCATGCATCCAGTTTTTCAAGAAAATTACAAAAGTAGTTTGCCAATTGTTTTTTCCAAGATATATTACAAATCCCAAGTCTAGCCAACAGCTCCAGGATTCTCCTGGCACTCTCCTCTTTGAGTACTAACTAGGCCTGACTTGTTCAGCTTTTTTTTCAGGTCATTAAACTGAAAAATACTGGTGTATTCCCCCATTTTATGGGCACTTGGGGAGATATTTTAAATAAATGCTAAACAAGGGGAACAAGAGGGGACCAAAAGAAAAGCAATAGAGCCTTTTCTCAGACAACTAGGTACTTCTGAGATGTAGCAAGGAGCCTTTACATACCATTATGGACCCTGAGAATCAAGGTTCTGCCCCAAGAGTTCTGCTAGATAACAAGATCTGATAGGAACAAATGCAAAATCCTTTCTCATCTCAGATTCCAGATAGCCAATCATCAGTCAAAGGAGAGGTTTTGACCAGAAATAGGTTACCTTGTTTTGTGTATCTCGGAGAACTTATGGTTATTGAGTTATGAGATGAACCTGAATGGATATAATCTTCCCCCATCCAGCCTCAAACCCATAAGCAAAGGTGGGATTAAGCTGGTTTGGACCGGTTCAAGCAAACCGGTACTAGCAATCCTAACCCATCCACCTACCACCCTGCCCTGGCGCTATGCTGTCCTATTTAGCCACATTTTCTAAGCCGTGTGCATGCGTGTAAGCCACGCACGCGAGCAAAGGGCATACACGGAAGGCCGCATGCATGCACAGAAGGCGCACACACATATTTTCAGTGCTGGGTGAATCTGGTATTAAATTTTGTGAAGCCCACCTCTGCCCATAAGCATTTATAAACATACAAGTTTAAACACAAGACTTTAATTTTTCATCCATCTGGTGCAAAAAGGAAGATTAGCCCCTCTTGTTTTGCATACGAAAGTCACTTTGTGACTCCCACATGATTTCAGTGGAGCAGAGGACATTCAGAAACTGCCGATTCATTGGGCCAACTCGCCCATTTTGAAATTGTAATCTTGAAAGCTGCTTGGCAGGTTATAAGAAACATAGCAGGGATGCATATCTCGAGTATTATCAACGATTGCAAAGTCAGGGGCTCAAAAGTACTTGAAAGCAGAATGCAGTCAATAACCTCTTCATCCTTAAATTAGACAGCTGGATAATTTGATTTTGCACTATGGTGGTCCTTGACGTACAACCATTCATCCAATGGTGGTTTGAACTCACAAGGCACCGAAAAAGTGACTGATGGCTGGATTTCACACTTACGACAGTTGCAACATCCCCATGGTCACGTGATCAAAATCCAAGCACTTGGCAACTGGCATATTTTTATGAGAGTTGCACCAGGGGTGAAATGCTTCCGGTTCAGACCGGATCACCCGATCCAGTAGCGATGGCGGCGGATGGTTCGGAGAACCGGTAGCAAAAATCCCTCCCCCCCCACCCGCCCCAGCTGAGCCGCATGATCATCAGAGGTTTTTTTTTTACTTTTAAAAGCATTTTTCTTCGGCCAAAAATGCTTTTAAAAGTAAAAAAAAAAGCCTTTGATGATCGTGCGGCTCAGCTGGGATCGTCAGAACCCTTTAAAAGCATTTTTTTAACAACCTCTTCAGTTGTAAAAAAAAAAAAAGCTCTTAAAAGGCTCCTCTGGCAATCCCAGCTGAGTTGCCTGATCACCAGAATCTTTTAAAATCATTAAAAATGCTTTTAAAAGGTTCTGATGATCAGGCAACTCAGAACAGAATAGAATAGAATTTTTTATTGGCCAAGTGTGATTGGACACACAAGGAATTTGTCTTGGTGCATACGCTCTCAATGTACATAAAAGAAAAGATACCTTCATCAAGGTACAACACTTACAACACTTAATGATAGTCATAGGCTACAAAGCAATCAAGAAACAATCAATATCAATATAAATCATAAGGATACAAGCAACAAAGTTACAGTCATACAGTCTTAAGTGGAAGGAGATGGGTGATGGGAACGATGAGAAGATTAATAATAGTGCAGACTTAGTAAATAAGTTTGACAGTACTGAGCAAATTATTTGTTTAGCAGAGTGATGGCGTTCGGGAAGAAACTGTTCTTGTGTCTAGTTGTTCTGGTGTGCAGTGCTCTATAGCGTCATTTTGAGGGTAGGAATTGAAACAATTTACGTCTATTTATTTATTTATTTTATTTTATTTGCATTTATATCCCGCCCTTCTCCAAAGACTCAGGGTAGCTTACACTATGTCAGGCAATAGTCTTCATCCATTTTATATACTATATACAAAGTCAACTTATTGCCCCCCAACAATCTGGGTCCTCATTTTACCTACCTTATAAAGGATGGAAGGCTGAGTCAACCTTGGGCCTGGTGGGACTTGAACCTGCAATATTGCAAGTAGTTGCTGTTAATAACAGGCTGCATTAGCCTGTTGAGCCACCAGAGGCCTTAGGATGTCTAGGATGTGAGGGGTCTGTAAATATTTTCACAGCCCTCTTTTTGACTCGTGCAGTATACAGGTCCTCAATGAATCTGGTTAGAGAGAAAGCTGGTTTGAATTAAAATGTATTGAGTGACTAAAGTCATGAGTGGAGAGCACTAAGGACTAAGAAACATGGTAAGAAAAAGGACCAATGGAGCATGAGATTTTTCTGGGTTGGCTGCCTTGACCATCAATGGAAGAATTCAATCAGTGCAGGGCTATGACATGGATAGCAACATGGGAGTGGAGGAGGCAGAACAAGAGATTATAGTGATGATTTAAATGTGTTGATTTGAACAACCTAGCCAGTTTTTGGACTGCAGCCTTCTCACAAAGATACATCACCTTGGCGAAGGACACGCAATTTGGCTCTTTTATGGCACAGACCCAAAGTGTCTACAACATTTCCAGCTACTATGGAACACCGGAGAGATTCCAGTAATTGTTTTCCAGCAAGTCTGACATCTGTTCGAAGTCCTTTAAAGTCTAATGGGTTTGAGTAAATCAAGACCCGCTGGAAACTGTTCTGCTGAAGTGAAAAAAGGAATCAAAAAGGAGAAGAAGTATGTCAGCTCAACCTTCCTTAATATTTTATAGTTCTCTGAGATAAACAGAAAACACAGACCTCCGCATTGCTTGTAGCGGTGGCCAATGTGAATAAGTCTGGAGGACAGCAGGTTGAGGAAAGATAACAGAAGATTATAATTTATAAAAGAGATTAAGAAGGACTTCCACTGCATCATGACCATCATATCATAAAACATCGAGGTGGGAAGTTGGCTTTGGACTGAAACTACTGCTCTTTTTTTTCTCCGTTTGCTAGAATACCAGCCATAAAATAACAGTAGGGGATTGTGAAGTTATACAGTGGGCCACAATTGTGCATTATTGTTCCAAATTTAAATCTCTATGTGAAAAAACCCTTCGTGCTTTTAAACACAAAACTGTTCCTATACAAAGGCCGGCTCAAACAGCTCAATTTATCCCCCTTATTTTACAGTACAGATGAAGAACATGGAGAGCAAGAGAGAAGTGATTAGCAAAAAGCAAGTCAAAGCACAGAGAAATGTGTTTTATTTTGTGCTTTCCATCCCCCATCTATTTGCTTGCTGGTGTGAAAAGTATTGGGAGCGATCAACATTGGCTAGTCTGCTGCAAAACACCAGCAGACAGTGTTCTACTTTCTGCCTGTACTGGCTGAAGAAAGAAAGGGAGGGGAGAGAGGGAGAAGAGGAAGAAAAAGACAGAGAAGAAATATGTGTCAGTTTTGGAAGGCAATTTTCTTTTTGCTTCTTAACTGCCACATAATTTAGCTGGGGAAGTGGGAGGGGGTTGTTGTTGGAGCAGTAAAAAGTTACTCATAATAACATTCCGTATTCAAGGACATCCAGTGTCTGATGGAGACTGCCTGAAGATTTTATCCAATTGAGTGTGAAGAGTTGATTGGACAATGTGATGAACTTGTGGGTGTGGGGCAGGGCTGTGAACTGTCAGCTGAATGTGGAAAACCTGGAAGCTTTCAGTTTCAGGTTTTCCCAGCTGTGCCAACATGACATCTCTAATAAATTGGAACTTTGAGGAACCTCAAGCCTCAGAGCTTTATTTCGTTGGGGGTGTTCCTTGGAACCCTAACATATGTATTGTTTGAGGTTTGTTTTGTTGTCAGATGACAGTGCTGGCTTTACCTTTAGGAAGTATGAAAGAACTACGTCAGATGTTAAGGGAAGAACAAGGGGAAAAGAAGGACCAGGGGTGACATGATAGCGGTCTTCCAATATCTGAGGGGCTGCCACCAAGAAGAGATGGGTCAACCTATTCTCCACAGCACCAGAAGGCTGACAAGAAGCAATAGATGGAAACTAATCAAAGAGAGAAGCAACCTAGAACTAAGGAGAAGTTTCCTGACAATCAGTCGAATGGCTTGCTTTCAGAAGTTGTGGGTGCTCCATCACTGGAAGCTTTTTTTTTTTTAAAGAGATTGGATAGCCATTTGTCCAAAATGGTATAGCATCTCCTATTTGAGCAGGTGATGGACTAAGTCCTCCAAGGTCTCTTCCAACTCTGTTATTCTGTTATTTCTCATCAACTGGAGACACTGCTTTTCTGCCAGAGCAGGATCACTTAAAATAATCTGTTGCATCAGACATGGTCAGGGGTGGGCTGCTGTGGGTTCACAGGGGTTTGGGAGAACCTATAATTAAGATTCTGTGCAGTTGTGAGAGCCCCTCAAATCCCACTCTTGGCTGCCCCCCTGCCCCTCCCAGGAGTCCCCATACAGCTTGTTTTGGATACAGGTAAGTGCAGGGTGTGCATGGAGGCTGAGTGGGGGGGGTGAAAAAAGGGCCTACTGGAAGGTTGGGAAGGCCTCCGGAGCCTGGGGAGGCCGTTTTTCACCCTCCCAGAGGCTTGAGGAAAGCCTCCGGAGCCAGGGGAGGGCAAAAACACACACACACACCATCATGATGCAGGAGGCCGACTAGGTCACACCCAACATGGCCACGCCCACCCAGCAACTGGGCAGAGAATCCCTGGCTAAAGTTTTTGAAGCCCGCCCCTGGACATGATGGTGGTAGATACCATTCTAACATTAGGGCTGAAACTTCAACTACCAATTCAGTGGATTTATGTGGTAAAAAGAAGAGATGGGGAGGGGTGCCATCATTTCCCTCACTTCAGGAAGCATAGGGCCGGGTTACTTACGGGACCGCCTACTGCTACCGGATACCTCTCACCGACCCGTGCGCTCTCACAGAGAGGGACTCCTCAGGGTGCCGTCAGCGAGACAGTGTCGTTTGGCGACACCCAGGGGAAGGGCCTTCTCTGTGGGGGCTCCCACCCTCTGGAACGAACTCCCCCCAGGACTTCGTCAACTTCCGGACCTCCGAACCTTCCGTCGCGAGCTTAAAACACATTTATTCATCTGCGCAGGACTGGATTAGTTTTTAAATTCGTGGGTTTTTAAGGGGTTTTAAATGGGTTTTTAATGGGTTTTTAATGGGTTTTATTATTTGCTAAATTTTAATTGCGGCCAAATTGAATAAGTTTTTTAGTGGTATTTTAATAGTATTTATTTTGTAATAGTACTGTTTATTTTATCTGCCTGTAAACCGCCCTGAGTCCTTCGGGAGAAGGGCGGTATAAAAATTTAAATAATAAATAAAATAAATAAATAAATAAATAAAAATGGCTAGAGTTGGCTTCGGCAGACAACATGATCAGCCACACCAACCAAGGGTGAGAGTCTGAACATAGCACCAGATGGGCAAGAGAAGTCTGGGGTTGCAGTCTCAAACTTCATTATAACCTATGGTCAGGAGTGAAATCCAGCCGGTTCTGACAGGTTCTGGAGAACCAGTAGCAAAAATTTTTAGCAGTTCGGAGAACCGGTAGTGGAAATTTTGAGCAGTTCGGAGAACCAGTAGCAGAAATTTTGAGCAGTTCGGAGAACCAGTAGCGGAAATTTTGAGTAGTTTGGAGAACCAGCAAATACCACCTCCGGCTGGCCCCAGAGTGAGGTGGGAATGGAGATTTTGCAATATCCTTCCCCCAGGAGTGGGGAGGGAATGGGTCATTTTGCAATATCCTTTCCCTGCTACACCCACCAAGCCACACCACGCCCACCAAGTCAGGCCCACAGAACCAGTAGTAAAAAAATTTGGATTTCACCACTGCCTATCGTGAAGGTGACCTGCCAATGCATACCCTGATTTTCTGAGAGTTTTGTGGGCAGGTTTTTCCTGCTCAATCTGGCATTAATCATAGTTACTGCTTCTTTCCACTTTGCTGCTCCAATTCCTAGGTTTGAGATAAAAAGAGGCAACGTTTCATTCGCTTCCTTGTTTCTTTGCACTCCCTGACAAAATGTATCCTGGCATAAATGTCAAAGAAACATAGCTTCTTGCATTTTCAAGCAAAATATTCCCCAAATTTCTATCATGCTTTCAGAACAAGGAGCATGAAGATTCCTTGACCGATGAAATGGAAATGTATTGTCCCACCTGCTGTGAGCATCATTTCTGTTGCAGACAGGAGTTATGAGTAACACTGGGCATAAGAGTACCTTCAGAAGCTCCAGTACAAGTAGTCCTTGACTTACAACCCCAGTTGAGACTGCAACTTCTGAGGCTAAGCAAGGTGGTTATTAAATGATTGCAAATGGCAATCACATGACTCTGGAATGCTACAGCTATCATAAATGCATGCTGGTGGCTCGCTCGGAGCCCCAGTGGCTCACGTGATTAGGCCACTGGGTTGGAGGTTAGCAAGTCTGCGTTCAACATCCAAGTGCTACCATAGGACAGGGTGAGCTCCTGTCCTTCACTCCAGCTTCTGCTGGGGACCTGAAAGGAGCCTCCAACTGGGCATCCCCTGGGCAACATTGATGTCACCGGCTAATCATTTCAACCTGGAGGTGCCTCAGTGCTTCCAACATTAGTGCTGTTGTGGTCTGCCAGCAGCTTGCGGAGCTGGCAATGGAGTCGGACAGTGATGAGGCTGAGAAAGAATGCGGGCCAGTTCTGGAGGCTGGGGAAAGCCCGGATGAGGGCTCTGCGTCGGAGGCAGAGGTAGGGCCAGGGCCATCGGGGAGTGAGGTGCAGACTCCAGAGCCTCCAGAGACTGAGAGTAGTGAGGCAGAGGAACAGGAGGAGCCTGTTACTAATGCACGCATTGGAAGAGCTGCCAGAAGGCAAGAGAAGCTCAAGCAAAGAGGATGACTCGGGAGTAGGGCCAAGAGATGTCTGGCCCCTCCCATAAGGCTTAAAAGACCAGCAATGGCATTTGGGCTTTGCCAGAAAACAACGCTGATAGCTTCATCTTCTTGCATTTATTTTGTATCGGTGTCTTCTGAACTTTTGCGAAGAAAGGCAAAAGTTCTTAGGCAGTTTGCCTAATTGGACCAAGGTTAGTGATAGGACTGTGGAATTTGTGTTGGGAGGAATTTGCTTTAATTTAGTTGAACTACGCTGAGAATGAAGTAATTCTCAGCCGTTTGAATAAAGTTTGTTTGTTTTTACACTGACTGAGTTTTCTATTACCTACTTGGGCCTGGGTCACAACAAGTGCAATGCGATGCGTCAAGTGCCCAAACATTGTTCATGTGACTGCAGAGATGCTGTAACCATTCTAAGTGTGAGGAAAAAGGCCTAAGTCATTTTCTTCATTGCCATAGAATTTTAAGTGGTTGTGAAACAAATGGTCCTAAGCCAAGGACTATAGGTACAGTATTTGCACCATAAACAAAATTTTACAATGGCATTGTCCCTCTTACCAAAATTCAGCTCTTGAACCAGAAAATATTTCCCCCTTTCCCTTCTCATTTATTGCCTACATAATCCACTTTCTTTCTTACCAGCTTCTGTGAAGAAATTCACTTGAGGCTTATCCATCTAACCATTGACCATCCCATACCAAACTTCATGCCTAAATCTTTGGGAGACAATTATTTTTCTGGTCAGGACTTTGACTTCTGAAAGCTGCATCTAGTAATGCACTCAAAAGAGCTGATTTCGGGCTCCAGTGACGTCACCCTCCTGCTGGGTGCTCTAACAGAGCACTCCGTGTTAGAAGATTGTAAAAGTCAGTGAAACAGAAAAAAAATCACTGTTCACTGAGCTTAGCATAATCTCTGGGTGAAAGAGGTTATTAGAGTTGTGGAAGAGTGGCAGGTCTGACAGGGGGTTTGCTCTCAAGAGCGAATTTTCCTGGATTTATGACCCCACCGAATTCCACTCCCTCCAACTTCAGCACGCTCCTGTTTTTATCAGGAAAAAGGAGTGGGAATGTCGCTTCTGCTCTAAAGGACTTATTAAATTGATTGATTTTCTAAGCAGACGGGAATTTCACAAGCGTTCGATCTTTGATGAAGAATCAGCACGGCAAGTACCGACTCCCTTTTTGAAACTTGAAACCTTTCTTTGTCTTTGATTAATTGACTTTTAAAATGGCGTCTGAAAGTGAAAGTAAAAATTTTTAGTACGATGAAGCAGCGTTATTTGTGGATTGTTACAAACGGAGTTTTTATACTGAAAGGAGGGAAGGAGAGTTATTAAGTTTGAATTCCTGATTCTTTGAAGACAGAATGACAGCTAAACCTTTAAAGCCTTCTGGAAGAAGGGGATCTGAACCAAGTCTTGAGGAAATATTGAAAGAACAATTAAAACTTTCTGAAGATAGGCAAAAAGAGATGATGGAGAATTTTAATGCAAAAATAAGAGAAGATATTCTCATGGCAGTTCAAGGACTGAGTAAAAAAATTGAGGGATTGGAAGTGGAAATGCAACAGATCTCTCAGTCAAATAAGCATTTAGAAGACAAAATGAAAGGTGTTCAGAAAAAAGTGGATCAAAATGAAGATCAGGTTGTGATATTACAATATAAACTTAGGGAAAATTTTTATAAGATGTTTTATAGATGGCACTTAGATCCCAAAAAATTATCATGTATGTATCCTAATATCCAAGCGAAATGTTGGAGGTGTGATTGTGATGATGCTACATATTTTCATATTTGGTGGACTTGCAAGAAAATTAAGGTCTTTTGGATAAGAATTTGGTGGATTATTCAAAATGTACTGAAGAAGAAGATAAAGTTCCTGCCACAATTTTTCCTTTTGAGAATTATAACGGATTGTACAGGGATTGAGACTAAATTGATTCTGAATTTAATAACAGCAGCAAGACTGTTGATTGGACAATACTGGAAGAAAGAAGAGATACCTACAATAGAAGAATGGATATTGAAAGTTATTAATTTGGCTGAGATGGCTAAAATCTCAGCGTTTTTAAAAGACAATATGCAGGAAAAATATTTAATTGAATGGAAAAAATGGATTGATTATCTACAAAACAGATATCAGATTAAGAAAATATCAGATTGCCTTTGAATAATTAGAAAGTTATTTTATGTAATGGGGAGGGGGTTGGGAGATGAAAAGCTTTGGATGTGGTTATTTGGATTGGAAGGGAAAATTTTATTCTATGCTTGGTTTATGTATAACAATACCTTGTGATTGACCCGGGAAGCCGGGGGGGGGGGAGGGGTTTTGTTTTTTGTTTTTTTTTGGGAGGGAGGGGGGAAAAAGGGGGGAAAATGTTTTTGTTTTTTAAAACTCTTTCAATAAAAAAAAAAAAGAGCTGATTTCTTCAATGAAGGCAATTAAGTTCCACCTCTACAAGAATCCGTAAAAAAAAGAGAGAGGGGAAAATAATGTTCAAACACCATAAAAGGATTTAAAAATTTTAAACCCCATCGTCAAATGTTGACGGCAAATTGCAGACTACACAGGAGCACTAGGACTCATGTGAAGCCTACCTATGGTCTGAAAACAAACATCAATAACTCTTCTTGAATAGGAGCAAGATTCTTTGAATCATTTCAAAGGAGGAAGTACTAGAAGTGAAACATTTTGTTAAAATATTGTAAAAAAAGAAAATATCCCCTGTTTTTTCAACATGCCTAATTAGCAGAATAACAGAGTTGGAAGGGACCTTGGAAGTTGTTCTGTTTCCCTCCCCCAATACTCCCAACAAAGAGTCAGTCAAAGGCTTCCTCTTCTACTTTATTTACATAGATAAATGTCCTGGCCACGTCTACCCACGGGCCTGCCAGGTTTCTGGAGATAATGAGGAAATTATAGATAAGGCCAGAATTACTCAAGAATATATTCTTCCCTCCATTGATACAGTTTGCCCGCACAAATTCATTGCTTTGTCCAAGACAAAAAACCAGGAAGTCCCACCTCCTATTTATAGTCTCTGCAGATGTCACTGCATGACCATCATTCCTTGGCTGTATCCCAACGCTTCTTCTGCTGCGCGCGCCGGTCACGTCTGCGCAGTCTTGCATCACTCCAAAACTGTTCTTGGGGCATTGCCAAATCAGAAGAAGGCTCGAGAGAATCAGGCCTTGCCGGCCCCTCCTCCTCCCTTTGAGTGGGTGCCAGGGAGGGAGAGGGCCCAAGAGAAGCAGGGCTTGCCAGGTCTTCTCCCTCACTTTCTGAATCATCCGAGTCCAGGAGTCCAGGTCCAGGAACCTGGGTCACAACCTAAGTCTTCTAGTCCAATCCCTGATCAAGGAGGAGACTCTATACCATTTCAGGCAAATTGCTATCCAATCTCTTCTTAAAAAACTTCCCTGCCAACAAAAGTGCATATAGTCAAGGCTATGGTTTTCCCAGTTGCCATGTATGGCTGTGAAAGTTGGACCATAAGGAAGGCTGAGCGCCAAAGAATTGAGGCCTTGGAGCTATGGTGCTGGAGAAGACTCCTGCGAGTCCCTTGGACTGCAAGGCGATCAAACCGGTCAGTCCTAGAGGAGATCAACCCTGACTGCTCATTAGAAGGCCAGATCCTGAAGACGAAACTCAAATACTTTGGCCACCTAATGAGAAGGAAGGACTCACTGGAGAAGAGCCTAATGGTAGGAACAATTGAGGGCAAAAGAAGAAGGGGGCGACAGAGAATGAGATGGTTGGATGGAGTCACTGAAGCAGTTGGCATGAGCTTAAATGGACTCCGAGGGATGGTAGAGCACAGGAAGGCCTGGAGGGAAGTTGTCCATGGGGTTGTGATGGGTCGGACACAACTTCACAATTAACAACAAGAAGTGATGGAGCACCCACAACTTCTGGAAACAAGCCAACTGGTATTGTAAATACCTAAGCCCATTTTTAAAAAAAAAAAAAAAATCAGGTAAGTTCTGAAGAATTCTACCAAGCCATATTCATCTCCGTATTAAATTATTTGGTTTCTATCTTCCTTTTCTTTCAAGAGCTGATGGCAGTATGCTAAGCACTGTCTCTTCAATTTCTTCCCTACTACAATAACATTGTCAGATAGTTTGGGCTGAGTGTGGCACCCTCAAAACTATCCAGTGAGGCCCCATGTTTCCTCCGATCTCAGCCCAATGCCTTTTTTAACTACTAGGCCGCACAAATTCTCCCACGTTGCTTCCTCAGTCAACTCTCTACAAACAATTCTTAATAATCTGCTATTCAAGGGATGGCTGATTAAGTGATAGAGGAAGTTGGATAGCAGATATTAAGAATTGTATGGCCTAGAGCAGGGGTCTCCAACCTTAGTAACTTTAAGGTTTGTGGACTTCAACTCCCAGAGTTCCTCAGCCAGCAAAACTGGCTGAGGAACTCTGGGAGTTGAAGTCCACAAGCCTTAAAGTTACTAAGGTTGGAGACCCCTGGCCTAGAAGGTAGGGAAGGTCAATTAATTTTCCTAAAGGGGGCACATAACAAACTTCAACTATTATGGGGCCCCCAAATCAATAGGGCCATGAAGATGCAGAGGCATGCATGCACGCACATCACATAAACTAATATATATATATATCTCAGTTGCCTTCAACATAAAAGCAACACAGGGCCAGATGTGGTCAGGGGGCTGTAAAATGTCCAGGTATACTCTAGCGGTTTAGGCTGACTATCTCTGTCCAAGACAGCCATCTTAAATTCAAGCCTGACTGAAAGTCTAAAAAGAAAATAACACCGTCCTATGAAACTGTAGGCGAACATTTGCATAGCCAATAAGATCCAGCATTTGTTTTCAATTAATTCCTCCCCCCCACACCCCACCATCTTCTCTTCCCTATACGATAATCTGTTGTTTTCCCTCCAAGTAGGTTGAAATTGTGCAGTACAGCAGAGCTAATCCTAATCCCTGTCAGGATAAACAGTCTAGATCTGTGAGGCAACATTTACATTCCGAGCTGAAATGAACAGATTCGTTTCTTGCCCTGCTGACTAAGACTGCAGAGGGATTCGGCTGCTGCATCCTCCCGCTGCTTTGGAAGCACAACAAGACTGCACAGTCACACACAAGCAGAAGGGTGCTTTCAGCCAGGAGATGGATCTGAGTTCACAATCCAGATAACAGTGTGTGGGGTGTGTGTGTGTGTGTTTGAGAACAGAGGCACTTTGACACTCTCCTATTCAGGGAAGGCCACGCGGGGCCCAGCACTGAGAGCATCTTCATTGCTCTCCTTCTCCTCCTCCTCTTCTTCTTCTTCTTCTTCTTCTTCTTCTTCTTCTTCTTCTTCTTCTTCTTCTTCTTCTTCTTCTTCTTCTTCTTCTTCTTCTTCTTCCTCTTCAGCTTAATTGCGTGTCTGTCTCTGGTTTGCAATCGGCCATCGAGAGCTCTTGCGACGGCACCATCTCTGCAAAGGGACACAATTCACGGTGACCCGCAGTCACTGCTTTTCAGAACTAATTCTTCAGGGCAAGGACGGGGACGCCACTTCTGGCAAGCTGTAAAGGGCACGCTGATTCAGCCGCTTCAAGCTGGCCTCTCTAATTGCCGCAGAAACAGTAATATGGCTTCGTAGGAATAGAATCACAGCAACCGTGCGGCGGTGCTCTCAGCGGCTCTAAGGCCGCTGCCCCCCCCCCAAAGAATCATAACAACGACGACCACACAATTTGACTTTTTAAAAATTGCATTTAGACAACTAGCACTAGAATACTAACTATAACTTCCCTTCTAAATGTACAGGGTTCTGTTTTGTTTCACAGCATGGAAATAGTGCAATGACAGCAGGTTTATTCTAGATCAATGGCCCCCAACATTTTGGGCACCGGGGACTAGTCCCAAGGAGAGAGGTTATTCTGTGGACCAGAGGGGGTGGGTTGTTTTTTTTTATTTGTATTTATATCCCGCCCTTCTCCGAAGACTCAGGGCGGCTTACACTATGTTAGCAATAGTCTTCATCCTATTTGTATATTTATATAGAAAGTCCACTTATTGACCCCAACAATCCGGGTCCTCATTTTACCTACCTTATAAAGGATGGAAGGTTGAGTCAACCTTGGGCCTGGTGGGACTAGAACCTGCAGTAATTGCAAGCAGCTGTGTTAATAACAGACTGTCTTAGCAGTCTGAGCCACAGAGGCCCTTATCTGTGAGTGGGCATGGTTTTATGTGCTGCCTTCATCCTGAGAATGGGGCTTTGCTTGTTTGTGCGGCCCAGTTTCTGACAGGCCACAGATCAGTGTTTGCCCATGGACTGGGAGTTCTAGATGATTACTCTGAAAATACCTGTCTCTGATATCTATGGAGATTCTCAATCATCCAGGTCATGGTTGTCCTAAAGGTTCTTTTTCAAGAGGCAACTGAAGAGGTTGCCTCTTGAAAACCAGAAAGTCCAGTTGCTTCTTCAAAAAACACCTTTGGGGCAGGGGTGAAATCCAGCAGGTTCTGACCAGTTCTGGCGAACTAGTAGCGGAAATTTTGAGCAGTTCAGAGAACCGGCAAATACCACCTCTGGCTGGTCCCAGAGTGGGGTTGGGAATGGAGATTTTGCAGTATTTTCCCCCAGGAGTGGGGAGGGAATGGGGATTTTGCAGTATCATTCCTCTGGAGTGAGGAGGGAATGGGGATTTTGCAGACTCCTTCCCCCACAATAGGGGTGGGAATGGAGATTTTGCAGTATCCTACCCCCAGGAGTGGGGAGGGAATGGGGATTTTGCAGCATCGTTCCCCCAGGAATGGGGTGGGAATGGAGATTTTGCAGTATCCTTCCCCTGACACACCCATTACAAAACATTATTACAAAATCTCCACTCCCGCCCCACTTTGGGGCCAGCCAGAGGTGGTATTTGCCGGTTCTCTGAACTACTCAAAATTTCAGCTACCAGTTCTCCAGAACCTGTTATAACCTGCTGAATAGCACTGCTGGCTGCCAGCAGTTCAGCAGTTCGATTCTCACCGACTGAAGGTTGACTCAGCCTTCCATCCTTCCAAGGTCAGTAAAATGGGGACCCAGATTTTTGGGAGCATTAGGCTGGCTCTGTAAACCACTTAGAGAGGGCTGTAAAGCACTGGGAAGCAGTAAAAAAACATATCATGAAGAATATATATATATATATATATATATATATATATATGTAAAGAATATGCATCAGCTATATTAATTGATATAATAAAGGGAACAATAGGACAGGAACGGTAGGCACTTTTGTGCTCTTATGCATGCCCCTTATAGTCCTCTTAGGAATGGGGTGAGGTCAATAGTAGACAGTTTTTGGTTGAAGATTTTGGGATTTTGAGTAGAGACTATGGAGTCAGGTAATGAGTTCCAAGCATTAACAACTCTATTGCAAAAGTCATATTTTCTGCAATCAAGTTTGAAGCGGTTGACATTAAGCTTGAATCTATTTTTTGCTCTTGTAATATTGTGATTGAAGCTGAAATAGTCATTTACAGGAAGGATATTGCAATAGATGATTTTGTGTGTTAAACACAGGTCATGTCGGAGTTGACGGAGTTGTAAGTTTTCTAATCCCAGGATTTCAAGCCTGGTGGTATAAGGTATTTTGTTGTTTTCGGAGGAGCGGAGAACTCTCCTAGTAAAATATTTCTGGACGCGTTCTATTGTATTTATGTCAGAGATGTGGTATGGGTTCCAGACGGATGAGCTGTATTCAAGAATAGGTCTGGCAAATGTTTTGTATGCTCTAGTTAGTAGTGTAGAGTTTTTGGAAAAGAAGCTGCGTAAAATTAGGTTTACTACTTTTAGAGCCTTTTTTGCTATGTAGTTGCAGTGGGCTTTGGCATTTAGGTCATTTGATATGAGAACTCCAAGATCTTTGACAGGGTGAGGGTCGTCAGTATGGTAATGACCATCAAGTTTGTACTTGTTGATAGGATTCTTTTTTCCAATATGTAAGACTGAGCATTTGCTGGTTGAGATTTGGAGTTGCCAAGTTTTAGACCAATCGGAAACAAAGTCGAGGTCTTCTTGAAGGGTATTTTTATTTATTTATTTATTATTTAAATTTTTATACCGCCCTTCTCCCAAAGGACTCAGGGCGGTTCACAGCCAGATAAAAAATACACAATAATACAATATAAATACAATTAAAATACAATTAAAAAACTTATTAAATTGGCCAAGATTAAAAATTTAAGATAAAAAACCCATTAAAAACCCATAAATTTAAAAACTAACCCAGTCCAGCGCAGATAAATAAGTGAGTTTTAAGCTCGCGACGAAAGGTTTGGAGGTCCGGAAGTTGACGGAGTAGAAGTATTGTTAGTAGTATTAAATAGTTTGACATTGTCAGCAAAGAGAACACAATAACTTGAGACGAGGTCACAGAGATCATTTATGTATAGTATGAAGAGTGTTGGTCCAAGAACACGACCTTGGGGAACGCCACTTTTGACAGGAACAGGATTTGATATAGTGTTGCCAGTTTTGACCACTTGTTGTCTGTTGTTGTCTTGCTGTTGTTGTTTCTTTCTTTCTTTCTTTCCCTGAAAGCACCTTCTGGTTTATGTCTTTGTCAAAGAAGTGAAGTGAAGACCTCAAACCGCATTGTTGAAATAGAGCGGAGTGGGCTTCCTTTTCCACATGACCTATTGATCCTGCTCAACTTCTCTTTTCCCAAGCAAAACCAGAAAGAAATAGAGAGAGCCATGCAACGTCCTCAAAAGTACGATCGGCGGAGATCCATAGATTCAGGCAAAACAGAGTTGCTGCCCATGTCCCCTCTTCCTTCCCCAAAATTCCTGGCTGCATAAATATAATACTGAAAATTATTGGGCGGGTGATGGGGGAAGGAAGGAAGAGAATGAGAGAGCACAAAAGAGGGCCGAGCCGCAGCTCCCTGCATTAGCTTTCAGTAGCCATCATTAGTTCAGGAAAAGCAATTAACCCTCTTGCAGGAGCTGCTCCCCTCCAAGCTTACGAGCTCCGCCAGAATGAGGTCACCCCATTCGGCATGTATCCATTACAGCCCGGCTCTGCCAGGCCCATTAGAGGAAACATTAATACGTTTTACTTGAAGGGAAGAGAATGGAGGGAGAAGTAGAAAAGGTGCATAACAGAGGCTCATGACTCACTTGGTTTCACCCCCCCCCCCAACGCAAGGCCCTCCAGATGACCCTCCTGATTCCTTGTAGGGTCACCCGTTAAAAGGAAGAAAAAAAAGAAAAGAGAAGCTGAAATGGCAACCGAGCAGGGCGGGGAAGGCTGAGAATGGCCAGTAACTTCTATTAAATGTCACAGCATGGAGCTCCCAAGCAGAGAAGAGATGAAAGCAATGTGTGTTTCAAAGGAAGTAACTCTCCCTCCCTCCCTCCTTCCTCTCTCATACAATGGAGCATGGAGGTGAGCTTAAATGCCCCTTAGACAAAATGGGAACGCTCTTAGGTCTGCTAGACAGAGAACCTCTGTCCTTCTATTAGAGTTACGGGCAAGGGCGTCGGGGGTATCAAACTCGATTTCATTGAGGGCTGCATCAGGGTTGTGTTTGACCTCATGGGGGCTGGGTGTGTGTGTGGCCAGGGTGGGCATAGCCACCTAGACATCACTCATATCAGGGCACCTGTGGTGGCCTGAGCACTCTGCTAGGGAAAACAGGCTCCCGAGCTCCGTTTTTGGCTGTGATGGCCTCCTGCAACTTGTTGCCAGTGAAAACTCTGTACAAGGATTAAGAGTAAAAGTGTAAGGATTAAGAGTAAGGTGCAGAGGATTGATTCCCACCTTGGAAATCAGCAGAAAATATAAAATGGGCCTCTGTGGCTCAGACTGGTAAGACAGTCTGTTATTAACACAGCTGCCTGCAATTACTGCAGGTTCTAGTCCCACCAGGCCCAAGTTTGAGTCAGCCTTCCATCCTTTATAAGGTAGGTAAAATGAGGACCCAGATTATTGGGGGCAATAAGTTGACTTTGTATATAAATATACAAATAGGATGAAGACTATTGCTAACTTAGTGTAAGCTGCCCTGAGTCTTCGGAGAAGGGCGGGATATAAATATAAATTTAAAAAAATGAATTCAAAAAGAGCTACAGAATAGAGGGATAGGCATATGAGAGCATTATAAATACAGTAGAATAAAATAGAATAGAATAGAATAGCAGAGTTAGAAGGGACCTTGGAGGTTTTCTAGTCCAACCCCCTGCTTAGGCAGGAAACCCTACACCACTTCAGACAACTGGTTATCTAATCTCTTCTTAAAAACTTCCAGTGTTGGAGCATTCACAACTTCTGGAGGCAAGTTGTTCCACTTATTAATTGTTCTGTCAGGAAATTTCTCCTTAGTTCTAGGTTGCTTCTCTCCTTGATTAGTTTCTACCCATTGCTTCTTGTCCTGCCTTCAGGTGCTTTGGAGAAAACTTGACTCCCTCTTCTTTGTGGCAGCCCCTGAGATATTGGAATGCTGCTGTCATCTCACCCCTAGTTCTTTTTTTCATTAAACTAGACATACCCGGTTCCAATGACTGTCCTTTATATGTTTAATCTCCAGTCCCCTAATCATCTTTGTTGCTCTTCTCTGCACTCTTTCTAGAGTCTCAGCATCTTTTTTACATCGTGGCAACCAAAACCGGATGCAGTATTCCAAGTGTGGCCTTATCAAGGCATTATAAAGTGGTATTAACACTTCGTGTGATCTTGATTCTGTCCCTCTGTTAATGCAGCCTATTTGGCCGAGATCCCTTCCATATGTTCTGTACCATCATTTGTTTGCAAGATGAGTCATAATGAAACTGGCCTCATGTGTGGTGGAGCAGCTTGTACTTAACTAGGACCGAATCACTGATGCAGGTGTTCCAATGAATGCTTGCATGAATAACAGCTCTCTGCTTCTACACTGCAGCCGTACTGTGTCAATAGGTATGCTTGTGCGTGGGTTAATATTCTTCTCTCTTTCTAACAGCTGATCCAACAGGAACAATCTCAGATGGATGCAGGGCTAAGTGCCATCACCACCTCACAGATGCTCCACATCAATTTGGAGAACCAGAAGAACAATAAGGCATTGTGAGTTTATGAAGGAGCATAGCCTGGGGGTTGGGACAGGGTAGTTAGGTTTGGTTTATTTCCCCGTCAAGCAGAGGTTGGATTCAGCCAGTTCGGTCCGGTTCGGGTGAACCGGCATTAGTGACCTGTAGGGGGGCCCGCCCACCCTCCTGGGAACAATCTCATCCTATATCGCTGTTTTTTGTTATGCCGCACTCATGTGCAAACAGCGCCTGTGAACAAATTGCTGTGTTGCTTGACGTCGCACGCCTGCGTGGATGACACACGTGAGCGAATTGCCATGTTTGGTGATGCCGCACGTGTACGCGGATGGCACACGTGCACATTTCTGGGGCTGGGTGAACCAGTGGGGACAGTATGTGAAGCCCACCTCTGCCGTCAAGGTGTATTAAGAAGACTGCAGATTCAAGAGCACACTTTGAATGAAAGAATTATCCTGGTCAGTATCAGGAGGCTTCACACATACCACATAAGAAGACCTTTTGGATCACCCAGGGTTATGTCAGGTTCAAAGGAGCAGGCCCATACATTAAATAGCAGTTCTGAAATGTATTGTTCAAGCCTATCGACACTAAATTGGTGCCAGATAAGGGTCAATACACTTCAAGAGGTTGTTAGACTTTGACCATTTGTAGGAATGTAACAATTCTAAGCTGATGACTTGTTTAACCCCACCCCACCCTCAGTTCTGCCTATTCTTCTCCTATCGGTTGCACCTTTTTTGGGGGCTGTGTAGCAATTGCAAAGGACAATTGCAAGAACTCAAAAAAATACACAAATGCATTTGAGAGTTGCAGATCGGGATTTGGTCAATGTTCCAGCATTTTGAGTCACACGCTGTGAATTAAATCCCAAGAACTCCACAATTCTAACAGCCAATCCTGAGACAGAGTCATTGTCCACAGTACATAATGGATTCATTTTATCTCTCAGCAAAGTTTCCCTGTTGAAAATTTGATCCTGTGTTTCTGCCTAAGGCAACCTTAATAATTTTCAGAATGAAAACAAATCTAACCTTCCGGTAGAATGAGTGCATTATTTCGGCATAACAGAACTCTCCTATTTTGCTCAAAAGTTACTTCCGATGAAGCAGCCAATCCGGAAATGTCCGAAGCAGTCTGCTTATTTGGTTATTATGTTTACCCTTAACTGGTTCTAACCCTCTTCTATATTGTTCTGAGATTTTTGGTTCTTTAAAAAATCCCACAAAAGAATATGCAATTATGTGTCCCCTCTCCCCATGTGAATGTAATTTTATCCAGCTTTTTTCTCTCTCTCTTTCACACACACACACACACACACACACACACACACAAAAGCTTCTTGAGTCAAATCCACCCACATTTTATTTGAAGAAGTGAAGAAATTGAAGGAGACATCCCCATCTCAATTACTCTGGGAAGAGTTGGTCTGTTCATTTTGGACTGGAATTGAGCCATGTTAAAACCAGGGGTGAAATGCTCCTGGTTCGGACCGGATCGCCTGATGTGGTGTGATGGTGGCGGGTGGTAGTGATGTGGCGGGTGATGGTGGCGGGTGGTTTGGAGAACCGGTAGCAAAAATCCCTGCCCCACCCCCCTTTTAAAAGCCTCTGACGATCCCAGTTGAGCCGCACGATCCCAGTTGAGCCGCACAATCATCAGAGGGTTGGGTTTTTTTAAGCATTTTTTCTTCGGCCGAAAAAATGCTTTTAAAAGTAAAAAAAAAAAACAATTCTGATGATTGCGTGGCTCAGCTGGGATCATCAGAGGGTTTTAAAAGCATTGTTTCTACAACCTCTTTGGCCGAAGAGGTTGTAGAAAAAATGCTTTTAAAATGCTCCTCTGATGATCCCAGCTGAGTTGCCTGATCGTCAGAGGCTTTTTTTTCTTTTAAAGGCAAAAAAAATGCTTTTAAAAGAAAAGAAAAGCCTCTGATGATCAGGCAACTCAGCTGGGATCGTCAGAGGAGCCTTTTAAAAGCATTTTTTTAAGAACCTCTTCGGCAGAAGAGGTTGTAGAAAAAATGCTTTTAAATGTAAAAAAAATAGTTGTCCATGGCCACCCAGTCACATTACCCTCACCACAACCAAGCCATGCCCACAGAACCCGTAGTAACAGATTTTACATTTCACCATTGGTTAAAACCCCTGCAACCCTAATCCTGCCTTCAGTCCTTCAAAAATGACCTCCCTGACAATAATCTCAAGCTAAGATCTTTATCTCATGAACTCCAAACCTATGAGCAGAATTCCTCTGCCAGCATTTCTGTTCATCAAGAACCGAATCAGTCATGCTCTGTGCAAGTATATATTCCTAGTACTGGTTGGGCAAGATGGGCAATTCAGCAGGGAGAAGCAATGTGATGCCTTCCAGATGTTTTAGACTACAACTCCCACAATCCCTTTCCATGCTCTCTGAACCTGATGGGAACTAAATTTCAAAGGATCTGCGGATGGGTGCTTATCCTCCAGTTCGCAGCACAAAAAACACATATTTCTAAGATAGGAGATGATGATGATGTAGCTGAAGCTTTCAATAGGAGAAGGAAATCCAGCCTCTTAATGAGCCGCGGTGCCACAGTGGTTTGACTGCAGTACTGCAGGCTACTTCTGCTGACTGCCGTCTGCCTGCAATTTGGCAGATTGAATCTCACCAGGCTCAAGGTTGACTCAGCCTTCCATCCTTCCGAGGTCAGTAAAATGAGGATCCAGATTGTTGGGGGCAATATGCTGACTCTGTAAACCGCTTAGAGAGGGCTGTAAAGCAGTATATGTCTAAATGCTATTGCTATTGCTTAATGTCCCTCAAAACTTTTCCAATTGGCAGAAATTTCAGAATTTCTTTTCCTCCAGAAGCTACCTCATTACACAGTCTTGAATAAAGTCCTTGTCAGCATTCCGTTTCAATGTAGGAGAATTAGTGCCAGGTCTGTTCTTTTGAAGCAAATCCTGTTGCAGGATCTTGAGCTAGGAAAAGACACAACCGTGGGTCATCTCTGACTGAAGCCTGCCCTGTTTGGTCCATTCCTCATTCTCTTGTCAATGAAGGACTGAGAACAGATGCCACTCATTAAGGCAGAGGAAGGCTTGGCTCCCAACAGGAGTAAATAAAACAAGTAGGTAGCATAACAATCCTCTCTTGAGTCTGTCTTGAGAGACAACAACACAAGATGTGTCTGCATCTACTGGAATACTGATTACTGATTACCCAGAGGAAGGCTGTAATAACTCCACACTTGCCCTTACTCCTCTCTTCTTGCCTTTCACTCTAAAACTACAAACCAGAAGACACACAATTCACACTATTAAATCTCTTATCCAACATAGTAGCCAGTGGTGGGATTCAGCCGGTTCGCACCTATTCGGGAGAACCGGTTGTTAACTTTCTAAGCAGTTTCTATTTTGTTTTTTCCCACTTTACAGGGCTAATCCTGTAAGGAAGGCAGGAAGGAAACATTCTGGTGTTGTTTCTAGCCTAATCTTTATTGCCCTGCTTACAGAAACTGCCTCTCTGGTTAACCATTTTGGCATTGTAACAGCTAAGGCGAAGTGCCCATTGACATGAGTGATGTTGAGTTGGCCACACCCACATGGTCACATGACCACCAAGCCACACCTACCCAGCTGGTCATAGGGCAGAGAACCAGTTGTTAAATTATTTGAATCCCACCACTGATAGTAGCACACATATCAGAGTCTACTCAGTAATGACTCACACATTAATAGAATAGAGTAACAGAGTTGGAAGGGATTTTGGAGGTCTCCTAGTCAAATTCCCTGCTCGATTTTTCTTAAAAACTTCCAGTGACGGAGCACCAACAACTTCTTGAGGCAAATCATTCCACTGAAATTTCTCTTTAGTTCTAGATTGCTCCTCTCCTTGATTAGTTTCCATCCATTGTTTCTTGTCCTGCCTTCAGGTCAGTGGTGAAATCCAACTTTTTTTTTTACTACTGGTTCTGTGGGTGTGGCAGGGGAAAGATGCTGCAAAATCTCCATTCCCACCCTGCTCCAGGGGAAGGATACTGCAACATCCCCATTCCCTCCTCACTCCTGGGGGAAGGATATGGCAAAATCTCCATTTCCACCCCACTCTGGGGCTAGCCAGAAGTGGTATTTGCTGGTTTTCTGAACTACTCAAAATTTCCGCTACCGGTTCTCCGAACTGCTCAAAATTCCCACTACCGGTTCTCCGAACTGCTCAAAATTTCCACTACCGGTTCTCCAGAACCTGTCAGAACCTGCTGGATTTCACTCCTGCTTCAGGTACTTTGGAGAATAGCTTGACCTCCTCTTCTTTGTGGCCCCTTAGATATTGGAACACTGCTATCATGTCACCCCATGTCCTTCTTTTCATTAAACTAGACATATCCAATTCCTGAATAATTAATTGCTACATATTTTCTACAATTCCCCAATTCCTATCTATTTAATACAAATCTGGTGGCTACTTGTGACTTCAGCTCCAAGATGAGCCAAATGTTGCTGAACTACAATTCCCATCATCCCTAGAAAACATCCCTAGTAATGACGGATGTCTGGGGCTATCCTACCTAATCTTAGAGCTAAGTATGATTGGACCCAAGATTATAGTGTGGATTGGGAAGGTGCAAAAATATCTCAAAAGGGCAAATCATGCCCAGAAAGCCATGTGGAAATTGTCTACATCATTAGCAGGAAATGAGCTTAACATTATATGAGGAGGTAGGCTTTATATTTACAAATCTGGAGAGCTTTGTTGTTAGTTGCGAAGTCATGTTTGACCCATCATGACCCCATGGTCAACGTTCCTCCAGGCCTTCCTGTCCTCTACCATCCTCTGGAGTCCATTTAAGCTCATGCTGACTGCTTCAGTGACTCCATCCAGCCACGTCATTCTCTGTCGTCCCCTTCTTCTTTTGCCCTCAATCGTTCCCAGCATTAGGCTCTTCTCCAGTGAGTCCTTCCTTCTCATTAGGTGGCCAAAGTATTTGAGTTTCGTCTTCCGGATCTGGCCTTCTAATGAGCAGTCAGGGTTGATCTCCTCTAGGACCGACCGGTTTGATCGCCTTGCAGTCCAAGGGACTCGCAGGAGTCTTCTCCAGCACCATAGTTCAGAAGCCTCAATTCTTTGGCACTCAGCCTTCCCTATGCTCCAACTTTCACAGCCATACATTGCAACTGGGAAAACCATAGCCTTGACTATACACACTTTTGTTGGCAGGGTGATGTCTCTGCCTTTTAGTAGGTTGTCTAGATTTGCTATAGCTTTCCTCCCCACGAGCAAGCATCTTTTAATTTCTTGGCTGCAGTCCCCATCTGTGGTGATATTGGAGCCCAAGGAAATAAAAACTGTCGCTACCTCCATTTCTTCCCCATCTATTTGCAAGGAATTGAGAGGGACGGATGCCATGATCTTAGTTTTCTTAATGTTGGGTGTTAAGCCAACTTAGTCTCTGGCATGCTTCATAGCACCAGTGGGAAGAAGAGTTCAGCATTAGTGTGAGAAATTTAAAAAAGGAGAACAGTGTGAGAGAAAGACTAGTACATCCTGAAGATGTTATTTAGAGACTGATGCAGTCAGGAAGCGGGTGGGGGGAGAGAAACCTTGGCAAATAAGAAAATGCCTTAGATCTGACAGTATCAATGAGCAAGCAACAGCAAGATGTGTAACTATTAAAGAAGAAAATTGCTATAAACTGATGCAACAAATTAAAATAGACTTGGAGAAGTGGAAAAACCTGCAACTGTCACTGACCGGAAGAATAGCTACTATAAAAATGAATATCCTGCCGAGATTATTGTATCTATTTCAAACAATTCCAATAAAGCTGGACAAAAGATATTTTGAATAACTAAATAAAATAATATTAAGATATACCATATTTTTCAGAGTATAAGACACACCATTTCCCCCCAAAAAAGAGGGTGAAAATCTGGGTGCGTCTTATACTTCAAATGTAGCCCCGCCAAGCTTCTCAAACGGAGGTTTCAGAGGCTGAAAAAAAGCATCAGAAATGAAGCTTCAGAAAAGAAGCCCCCAAACGGAGCTTCAGAGACTTTTTTTCCAAAGCTGTTTTGGAAGCTTTCAGAGGCAGGAAAAAAAAGCAACAAAAAAAAAGCAAGGCACAGAGCTCACAACAAGGAACTTGTTGCTAAAATTCACCTCTGAAACAGCTGATTGGGGATATTCCAGGAGGCCAATCCACCTGCCAATCAGCTTTTTTCTTATTTTCCTCCCCGAAAACTAAGGTGCGTCTTATACTCCGAAAAATACTGTATTTGGTAAGGGGAAAAAACAAGAATAAGCTTGAAAATGTTGCAAGGTTGTTGAAAAATAGAGGTGGTTTTGTGTTGCCAGATTGGGAGTTGTATTACCAGGCCTCGATACTTACTTGGGTGAAAGAATGGATTGGTTTGAGGCATAAAAGATTATTGACTTTGGAGGGACATGATCCTCAACTGGGTTGGCATGCCTTTTTATGGAGGGGAAAAACAAAATACATGGTTATTTTCAAAAACATTATATTAGAAATGCATTATTATTAGTATGGGAGAAAATCAAAGAAAAAACCTTATTTGAAAATACCAGTCTGGCTCTCCACAATGGAGGCACTGATCCATCCAAACGTTATTAATCTGGGAAATATTACTAGATACAAAAATATTTTGAATGAAAAAGGGGAGCTCAAAACTGAACAGGAACTGAGTGGTCAAGGGATTGATATATAGCATGGTGACCACAAGTGCAGATACAATCTAGATATGAGAAAGATGCTAAAATGTATGGTTTTTATAAAGAATTAAAACTAGATCAGATGCTAACAGGGACAGATGAAAAACTAATAAAGAAAACGTATAGTTATCTATTAAGTATTAAAATGGAAGATGAACAAGTAAAGGAGACAATGATAGTATGGGCTAAAAACTTTGGCTATACAATAGAGTTAGATAAGTGGCAGAAATTATGGGATAGGAATTACAAATTAATGAGTCAACTGCATATAAAGAAAACTTACATAAAATGTTTATAGATGGCACTTCTCACCCTCAAAATTATATGTTATATATGCAAAGAATATGTTGGTTAAATGCTGGAAATGCCATCAGATACCTGGTTTGTACTATCATATGTGGTGGACATGCCCAAAAGCAAAAAAATATTGGAGAAATGGTTGGAAAAATGATAAAGCAACATATTGGTTTAAAACTAGAAATATTTCTGTTGGGTATTTTACTGAATAATTATAATAAAAAGAATACATATTTGATCCTACATGTATTAACTGCAGCCAGAATTGTATTTGCACAACAATGGAAAAGTGAAGAGATCTTTACAAATGAAAATGTGATTAAAAATATTAAAATGTGCAGAAATGAATAGATTAACACTTGCAATTAAGGATTTATTTTATCAATAGTTAGATAGCAAAAACAGAAGTAAGAAATATGGAAATATAAGATTATATTAATATAATTAATTAATTATAATTAATTAATATAAAGATTAATGAAATAAGAGAGATTTGTTAAAATAGACAAGTAAATGTTATGATTGCTATTTTTATTACTATAGCATTAATATCAATGTAACGAATATTGTTATAAACATCCTGATTACTATCTTTCAAACTATTTATACCCAGACAAAACACTGTTTAATTGAAAATGAAACTTTGACGTGTTGAAAAAATAAAAAACTTTATGCAAAAAAGAAAAAAGAAAAAAAGGAGCAAGCAACAAACCCAGCTTTGTAATCTAATTATAAATCTGGTCACATCAGCTAGCAGCACTTCTGAGCTATTGTGTCTTTTTCTGAATCGAGGATTTGTTGCAGCTCAAGTTCTTCTTCAAAGCCAAACATGGAATTTTTCAGAGGAAGCCTCCAGCAGGCTAAAAAAGCCGGGGTGTTGCTGACTGTCTCTCTCTCACCCTGTCCATCTTTCAGGAGGTTTCTGTGGCTTGAGAGATCTGAAGGGTAGTCCAAAGATTTGGATGCCCATCACAATATGATATGTAACACTGCTCACCAATGTTCCTGTCCAGGCAAACACCCCAAGGAGCGCATAAGGTAAAGGCAAAGGTTCCCCATGCACATTTGTGCTAGTCCTTCCTGACTCTAGGAGGTGGTGCTCATCTCCATTTCAAAGCCAAAGAGCCAGCGCTGTCCGAAGACGTCTCCGTGGTCATGTGGCCGGCATGACTAAATGCCAAAGGCGCATGGAACGCTGTTACCTTCCCACCAAAAGGTGGTCCCTATTTTTCTACTCACATTTTTTACCTGCTTTCGAACAACTAGGTTGGCAGAAGCTGGGACAAGTAACGGGAACTCACTCCATGATGTGGCACTAGGGATTCGAACCGCTGAACTGCCAACTTTTCAATCAACAAGCTCAGAGTTTTAGCCACTGAGCTACTGCATCCCTTAAGGAGCACATATGCCAGTCTTATTTGGGGTCAGATAGATTTTAAAACAATCCCAAAATCTACCAGATGGGCTTGGCTAGAAAGGAACTGAGATGGGTCCTTTGACTAGTAGCAATGACTCGTCTCATTGGACCATTTCCAGGTTCCTGAGCAAAAGAGGGAGATGTCTCTATCTTTTTACTTCTGCGTGAAAACATTTTCTTGGTTCTAATTTTTCTTTCCCATCTCTAGACACTCTGGAAATAAAATATCCTTTGATCAGCAAACTCAGTTTAACAGTGACACTAGCTTGGAAAGGTACAGGGATAAACCACAGAAGAGATGATCAGCAACAATTAACAGCAACAAAATGGGTTTGTTGAATCATGGAAAATGAAAGGAAAACATCCATGGAAATGAGATCTAAGTTTGTATCTTTGTATCACTGCTAATGGTAGAGCAAGAGTGAATAACCCAGAATTAATGAGATTGAAGGTTGGGCACAGAACAAGAAGGAAGAGAAGAACAAGCTGCTTCATATGATTTAGATCAAGATTGGATAAATGGCAAACGACTCAAAAGAGATTCAGGACAACAACGAGTGGAGCAGCAAGAATATTCAACACAGTTTTGTCCAACTTGAAGTCCTCTAGTTGTATTGAACTTCAGATCCTATCATCAATGCCTATAGGTTGTATGTGGTGAAAGTTGTAATCAAAACATCTGGATAGTGTTTTTAAGTATACAAGTCAGCTGATGCAAAGAACCTGTTGCACACTGATGCTTCTAGTAGGTGTCTAAAACCTCTACTTTTTCTTGGTGTCCCATTCAAAAAAGTATCTGTGGTTAATGGGAATCAAGCCCATCAAAATGTATTTATTTATTTATTTACGAACTTTCTATTTGGGATCCCCTTATGTGCACACATAAGGAATAAAACCTGATATATGACATTAGTCTCAGCTAAAATATGGGAGCTGCCAACTGATATATTTGGTTGGTATCCATACAGCACTGCAGGAAGCACTAAATCAGGTACCATTTCTCAAAATTCCCTTTCTCTACTTTAGCCTTGGAGCATCCGACTACATAAAATAGAAATTCCTAAAATTCTCTAAAACAGTGTGGCTTTTTCTCAGCGCAGAATTTCAAAGTAGTTCTCCCAACATAATTGAATTGCTCCAGGTTGGCAAGACAACAGCTTGCTAATTGCTGTATCTTGGACACTGTTTAAACTCAACCAATGCAACCTAAATCTTGGGAGGATCACATGGACTAGTGCAGGGGCGGCAAACTTGTGGCCCGTGGGCAGGACGCACCATGTGCTGGCCCCGCCTGGTTTAGTGAAGGGGGAAAAAGTCCCGATACGTCACGTGACGCCACCGTGACGCCGTGAGTTTGACACCCCTGGGATTAGTGGAAAGAAGTGTGATTTTGGTCAAAGAGCAAAGATGCTGTTAAGTTAAGCTTAACTCATGGCGAGTTCATAGACCCATCTATCTGGTTATTTTTGCAGAAGTGGCTAGATTCTGTTTTCTTTTGGGATGGTTTTTTCAACTTCCCAGTCTAGCCTATAATCCAGTATCTCCAGATTGTCTTGTATCCTCGAACTAATCCAGTGCTACAGTATGGAGTTTCCAAGCCCTAACAAACTCAATCAAATTCTATCATCTGCAGACAGATCAAGCTTCAAACCCATGCTAGGTTAACAAATCCCAGCAGAAAATTCTGAACTCATTTGTTACCCAAACTCCTAAAATAGTTGTAAAATATGAAAAGGAAACATAATTGAAAAAGCACAGGTGTCAGGGTTCCAAGTAATAGACCCACAGAAAGCAAAAATCCAAGGCAAGTAGATTCCTCAAAGAATAACTTTATTGGATATATCTGTCAGGATTCCAAAGAATACACCCATTGCAAACGGATATTGGCACAGATATTGGCATGAAAACTGACTCTGAAGGTTTCCGCGGTTTTCACCTAATTAAAAGTAAAAAGTTTGTCACTTTCTCAAAATAATCAGTCACATGGTCCAATCACAGCGCTGTCTAGTTGCCTGGTGACATCACTCCGCCTTCCTCTGCCCAGGTGTGAGAATGTCCTTGGTTCCCAAGAGAAGCTATTTTGTTTTGGCTACAAAATCCCAGCTATCTAAAATCTCCCCTCCTTATCCCTCACAATCCATTGTGGCAATACTGAAGCGTCCAAGATGCCTTTGGTCAGGGCAGCTTCAGGGTTGACAGCAGGATAATTAAAATCGTATGCATAGCAACACCTATAATATATGTGTGTGTTGGCAGTATGATAAGCAGGCCCTCTCTTTTGTCCCAATATCCAATTTTCTGCAGTTCTGCTTCCAGTCCATTATTTCTCTTCCAAAACTATCTTCTCCACTTGAAGTGTGTGTTTGGAAGCTTGGGACATTGCTGAAAAATATAACTGGATGAAAAATAATGTCTCTACCTCATAGCCTTAGTTTAAATAGGGGTAATTTAATGAAACAGGAAAGTAATCCTTGAAATGAGCTTCTTTGTTAACCATATTTACTTCTTTACATAATCCCCGCTATTCACTATTTCCTTCTGCCAACAATGGACAAGCTTCTTAAAGCTGTCACAAAAGAACACCACATATTTTGTCTTTTTAACTAGGTCCTGAGTCATTTCTACCTCTTAATCTGAGTCAAACAGACGCCCACAAAAGAATTCCTTCGGTTTTAGGAAAATGTGGAAGTTGCATGATGCAAAGGCTGGGCTGCCTGACAGATGGAAAAGATGGTGAGATCTAACTTTACAATTGCCTCTTGGTTGGCTTAAGATTGTCATGTCATGTTGCAACAAAATGGCTGTTTATGCTTCCAAACACTGCTTAATCATTGTTTAATCACTCTATGGCCTACAACCAGCTCAACAGAGACTAAAATCCAGGAAAAGCTTCCTTAGGTTAACGGAAGACTTTGAAGGTTTTGCAAGCAGAACGGACCTATGGAATGCTACAAAGAACCAACACTGGATAGAACCAATGGAAGAGCAGCACCTGGATCAGACGAAAGCTAGGAAGTATAGAAATAATTGAATAGACTGTACACGGGTATCACCATAAGTTCCAGAGAAATTCTGAACAAATGGGGCTAGCAGGCTCACAGCAGAAGGATGAAAGAAGGGAGCCGCAGCAGAGGGATAAAAGAGCCACATGTGGCTCTGGAGCTTCAGGTTGCCGACCCTTGGGCTATCTGGTTGCTTCTGCTGTTTCTGATTGTCATGAAGACAACAATACATAGGTATACCTGCCCCTTGTGCCCCGATCAGTGTACACTTTAGGATCCCATGGTAACACATCAGAACACAATTAATGTTGCCAGTTTCCGGGCAAGATCCGTTTAATAAACTGTAACTTTTTGTTGCTTTCATTAAGGGTTAAATTGCAACCTATGACCATCATTTGTGTTGTAAATGTTGTACCTTTGATGAAAGTTTTCTTTTTCTTTTTCTTTTCTTTTATGTGCACTGAGAGCATATGCACCAAAACAAATTCCTTGTGTGTCCAATCACACTTGGCCAATAAAATTCTATTCTATTCTAAAATTCTATTCTATTTGTCCATACTTTAATCTTGTATATTATATTATAAATTTTACGACTTATAGTTTGCCTTATTTTAACTGTCATGCTTCTGACACGAATAAGCAAAAACCACGCAAACATCCAAGTTTTGAGTGTTTTAATGTAACTGTTGGAGTTAATAGTGGTCCCAAATTCAAGACGATCTCCATGAATTTAAATTAATCCATCTATATCCCCAGAAACTGTAACCATGAGCTTTCCTGCTGAAGCCTGGAATTCTATTCACCACCGCCAATGTTGCTGCCACCGTTGCCGTCACCAATACCCACCACTCTTGCCCATGTTCACTTGCATGCGCACAGACACACAGCCTTGTAAGAAGCTTGATGCTTTGTTTCTGGAGTATACGGAAGAGTTTACATTTTGCTAGTTGTCACAATGCCATGAAAAAAATCCCTCCTCTTAATTCTTGATGTGTGACCATAATTGCTGGCAAATTTCAACCCTTGAAGTTTCTCTTTATGCAGTCAGCGTGCGAGGAGCCCATGTTGTACAAGCCTTCTGTTGCTGAAGAACATCAAAAATGTGACCCGCACGTTCCTATGAAATGCCAAGCTTGACAGCAGTTTCGCTTTGAATTGATCTGGTGATTGTCCTTAGTCCGCTTATCAACATTCCTCATGTTAAATTTGTCAGTTGCTGTCATAGGCTGTCCACTTTGTTCTTGCTCATGCAAATGACTCTTCCTGGTTCACCATCTTTACAGGGGGGGGGTTTGTGGGGGGGAGGGAGAGGGCATATAACAGAATTTTGAGTATTTCCACATTGCCTACTGTTGTTGTATTGAACCCATGGAAGCATGGCTTTTAATTCAACCTTTCTTCAAAGGAGCTAGTTGCTTTTTGAATTTACACTTATGGCTACAATGCAGTGGTGGGTTTCAAAAAATTTTACTACTGGTTCCGTGGGCGTGGCTTGGGGGGCATGGCATGGCTTGGTGAGCATGGCAGGGGAAGGATACTGCAAAATCCCCATTTCCTCCCGATCACCTGGGACTTGGGAGGCAGAGAATAGATGGGGCAGGGCCAGTCAGAATTTTTATTACCGGTTCTCCGAACTACTCAACATTTCCGCTACCTGTTCTCCAGAACTGGTCAGAACCTGCTGAAACCCATCTCTGGTACAATGTGTTGGTAAGAGACTGGCTAGAAGGAGTGGTTTTCATTGTTTCGATGAGTTATTTGGCCTCAGTAAAGATTATAATATTAAAAAACTGAATCAGTCAAACAATGCCGACTGGCGGCCCCCAGGGGGAGGGTCTTCTCTGTGGGGGCTCCTGCCCTTTGGAATGAGCTGCCTCCGGGGTTGCGTCAACTGGTGGGCCTCTGGTGGCTCATCAGGCTAATGCAGCCTGTTATTATTAACAGCAACTGCCTGCAATATTGCAGGTTCAAGTCCCACCAGGCCCAAGGTCGACTCAGCCTTCCATCCTTTATAAGGTAGGTAAAATGAGGACCCAGATTGTTGGGGGGCAATAAGTTGACTTTGTATATAGTATACAATTGGATGAAGACTATTGCCTGACATAGTGTAAGCCGCCCTGAGTCTTCGGAGAAGGGCGGGATATAAATGCAAATAAAAAAAAAAAAAAAAAAAAAAACTCCCCGACCTCCGGACCTTCAAACGCGAGCTCAAGACCTTTTTATTCCACCGTGCGGGGCTGGCCTAACTAAATTTTAATGGGGATTTTATGAAGATTTTATGAAGGTTTTTAGGATAGTTTTAACTTACTTGGCCAATCTTAGAATTAGTTTTTTAATATGTTTTAATTTTTATGTCCATGTTGTTTTATCTTGGCTGTAAACCGCCCTGAGTCCTTCGGGAGAAGGGCGGTATAGAAATTGAATAAATAAATAAATAAATTTCCCAGATTCCCACCACCTCTGTTTCCACTCTGCGCTACAAGAAGGCAAGACCTTGAGTTGGGATTTTTTTAAAAAAAATTTTTGGAAATGCCACCTCAGTGACTCTGGTGACACAGCGAACTGTGATTCACAACGCACAGAATCTTTCTCAGCAGAGAAGTATGTTCCAAAAGACTTGCTGTATTAATCAAGTAGTGCCTTGAGGCCCTAACACGGCACCACAGTTCTATCCTGCTGCCGTCAGATCATTAAAGAGGGCAGAAATAGACACAAAATGCTTACACCACAAACATCTCCCTTTCAATAAAAACAGCCACACAGTCACAAGAGTAAACAGCACAGCCAGCTATGGAAAAAACAAAGGGGGAACATTATAGCGCTTTCGTTTTCTTGCGGCACATCTACTTGGCAAATTTAGAAAAAGCTGCAGGGCCCTGGAAGGGAAATAGAAGACAGTAGAAATACAGCCCCTCCTGGGCAGAAGACTCCATCTCAAAGCGGCTTTATGGGTTGCAATTTTGAAGGAGACAAGACATTATCTTGATGGGAGAAATCTCCACTGTCACACTACCGTCACTTCAACTCTTCCACCCCCCAGCAAGATGAAAAATGGGCATGTTTATGGAGAAGAGAAGCTTTGCTTCAGAGGAGAACATCTTTATAAAAGCAGACAACTGGAAAAGGTTTTTAATGTGGAGCAGTGCTTCTCAGCCTGTACAACTTTAAGAGGCATGGACTTCAACTTCCAGAAAACTCCAGCCAGCTTTGCTTTGCTGGGGAATTTTGGGAGTTGAAGTCCATGCATCATAAAGCTGTTCAGATTGACAAACAATGACAGAGGTAGGGAACGATGGCCCCATTTATGTGTTGGAGACTTCAACTCCCAGAATTCCTGAGCCAGGATGGCTGGCTCAGGAATTCTGGGAGTTGAAGTCCACAATTCATAAAAGGCCCATTGTTCCCCACTCCTGATCTAGAGCATCTAACTTGTCCCCATCAACAGCCCACCCACCTCCTTCCTGGATAACTGGACTTTCTGTCCAACTGGTCTTGCGGATGGAGAATTTTCCCTAACATTCATTTGGAATTTACCTTTACTTTAAATTAAATCTATTTTATCACTGTGTTCTGCACTCTGGGATAATAAAAAACAACAGGCCTTGAATTTCTCCTGTGCTTTTTTGTTCTGTCTTTCAGGAACCTTAAGAATCAGTATCTCCTCCTGGTTGATACCCACCAGAGGTTTTAAAAAAAAATAGTGATCAAAGCAGCACGACCAATGACCCACCCTGGTGTGTGTGTGACTTTGACAAATGGCTTCCTTATTCTGCTATGATTACTATCTTGCCTTTTTTACTACCATCATCTCTTACAATATTCTCTCAGCTTTCATTTTCCAAATTAAACCTATGATGAACTTTTGAGGGAACTGGGTATGTTTAGTCTAACAAAGAGAAGGAACGGGGCAGTAGTGGGTTTCATTTTGGTTTGCCACTGGTTTGCTCATGCACGCACGTGACAGGTGGGTGGGCGGAGCCTCCCACCGCTGCTGCTACCAGTTTATTTATTTATTTATTTATTATTCGTATTTTTATACCGCCCTACTCCGAAGACTCAGGGCGGTGTACAGCAAAAATAAAACATAAATATCGGAAAAAATTTAAAATACAATAAACCATTAAAAATCTAATTCAATAAGCTGAAAATTAAAAATTTTGAATAAAAATAGTAAATAAAATTAATCCCCTTAAAATCCCATTAAAACAGTCAATTTAAAATTATATCAGGCCAGCCCTGCTTGGTGAAAGAAGAAGGTTTTGAGCTCGCGCTTAAAGGTCCGAAGATCAGGGAGAAGGCGTAGCCCAACGGGTAGTTCATTCCACAGGGCCGGAGCTCCCACAGAGAACGCTCTCCCCCTGGGGGTCGCCAGCCGACATTGTCTGGCCGATGGCACCCTGAGGAGGCCCTCTCTGTGAGAGCGCACAGGTCGATGGGAGGTTACTGACGGCAGTAGGCGGTCCCGTAAATATCCCGGTCCTATGCCATGAAGCACTTTAAAGGTGATAACCAGAACCTTGAATTGCACCCGGAAGACCACCGGCAACCAATGCAGCCTGCGCAGGAGAGGTGTTACATGGGAGCTACGAGAAGCTCCCTCGATCCCCCGCGTGGCCGCATTCTGTACCTGTTGGAGCCTCCTGGTGCTCTTCAAGGGGAGCCCCATGTAGAGAGCATTGCAGTAATCCAGACGGGAAGTAACGAGGGCATGAGTGACTGTACATAACGAGTCCCAATCCAGGAAAGGGCGCAATTGGCGAATCAGGTGAACCTGATAAAAAACCTCCCCTGGTGACGGCTGTCAGATGGTTTTCTAGAGACAGCCACACATCCAGGAGAATGCCTAAATTGCGCACCGATTCCCTGGGGGCCAGCGATTCGCCCCACACAGCCCCTGAATCCGTGGCGAACTGGTAGCAACCCACCACTGGAATGGGAGGACATGATAAGCAGTCTCCCAAGACTTGAAGACTGCAAAGAAGGGGGACAACATATTCTCCAAAGCACGAAAAGGCAGGAAAAGAAGCAATGGGTGGAAACTAATCAAGGAGGGAAGCAACTTAGAACTAAGGAGAAATTTCCTGACAGTGAGAAAAATTAATTAGGGGAACAGCTTGCGTGTGGAAGTTGTGGGTACTCCATCATTGGAGGTTTTTAAGAAGAGATTGGACAGCAATTTATCCAGAATAATATAGGGTCTCCTGCTTGAGCATGGGATTAGACTAGGGTCTCTTCCAATTCTGTTATTTGGTATTCTGTACATTCCTTTATTTCTTTGTATGCTTAGTTTCCAGTTTTGATAACCTTATAACTTTTTTCTGAACCCATTCTGATAAGAGTGCATCTTTTTTTGAAACACAGCAGGCCAAAATTGGAGACAGAATTCAAGTTGGATTCTGACCAAAATTTAATGAAGCGGAAATACTATTTGCCAGGATTACACAACTGTACTTCTATTGACAGAGCCTCCAATCACCAAGAAGGTTCCAAGAACCTTCATTATTTATTATTATTGCCAAGCCAAGACTCCCTTATCCCCTAAGTGCTTTTTTCCCCTAATTTGCATTTGTGCTTTTTTCCCCCCCTCAATCCCTTTTCCTACTTCACAACCGCAGCTCGTTCCTGTACAATTCAACTGAGCAATGAAACTAATTCAATCAGGTGGCAGATCCTGCTGGGCACAGTCGATTTTAATTCTCCTGAAAAGTTTTGTAAAGTGTTATTGAATGGCAAAGTATTGCTGAGACAAGATAGGAGCCAGAGGAATTAAGACTTATTGGCTATTTCCGCTGGTTCCTCTTTGCCTGATTTGGACGCTCAGCAACTCAAGAGGTTGTACTTCGAACGGCCTACAAATCGACATCTTTATCTTGGATTGCTCTTAAAAGCGTTACAGTCGTAGAGGGCCAACAAAATGATTGGCAAATCTAATAAAAACATGTCTACGTTTTCCGAACCGTTTGCTTGATCAGATCAGAGAGTGGGCCTCTCTTTCTACAGGCTGCATTGCAGGGAGGGTCATAAAGACAAGATGGCCGCTGCAGATACGTGACTGAAGTCGCATCTCTTCTAACGTTCATTGCGTGGGAGATGCTTGTACAAAGGGCCTGGCTGGCTTCAATTATGCAGTTGCAGCTACCATTTTGACTTTTCAAAAAATACTTTCCTCCCCTCCTGCTCCTGGCACATTTCAGATGAGAAAAAAAATAATATTTCATTTTTATTGTGCGGATGAGAAAATGCTGATGCCATCACATAATTTGCACAGGATCCTCCTTGTAAAACCACAGCAGCTTCATATACAGGGTTCATATACACTGAACTAACATCCACTGAACCGCGTACAGTTCTTGCCATCATGATGTTAAGAACGATGCTGAGATCCTAGAAAGTGTGCAGAGAAGAGCAACTAAGATGATTAGAGGTCTGAAGGCTAGATTGCAGGATGGATGGCTGATGGAGCTAGGCATGTCTAGCCCAGGGGTGAAATCCAGCAGGTTCTGTCAGGCTCTGGAGAACCGGGAGTGGAAATTTTGAGCAGTTTGGAGAACTGGCAAATGCCACCCCTGGCTGGCCCCAGAGTGGGATGGGAATGGACATTTTGCAGTATCTTTCCCCTGGAGTGGAATGGGAATGGACATTTTGCAGTATCCTTCCCCTGCCACACCGACCAAGCCACGCTCACAGAACCAATAGTAAAAAAAATTGGGTTTCACCACTGATCTAGCCTGGGGTCTGCAAACTTGGCTCCTTTAAGACTTGTGGACTTCAACTCCCAGAGTTCCTCAGCCAGCTTTGCTGAGGAACTCTAGCAGTTGAAGTCCACAAGTCTTAAAGGAGCCAAGTTTGCAGATCCCTGGTCTAGCCTATTGAAGAGAAGGATTAAGGGAAGCACGGTGACTGTCTTCCAGTACTTGAGGGATTGTCACAGAGAAAAGGGGATTGACTTGTTCTCCAAAGCATCTGAGGGCAGGGCAATAAGCAATGGGTAGAAGATCATTAAAAAGAAATCCAGTATAGAACTAAGGAGAAGTTTTCTGACAGTAAGAACAATTAATCAATGGAATAGCTTGCCTCACTGGAGATTTTCAAGGAAAAAAGTGGACCACCATTTGTCCAGGATGGTATAAGGTGCGTTGAGCAGGGGTTGGACTGGAAAATCTCCACGGTCTGGCTTCCGGTGGCGCCACCTTCTTCGATGAGTTCCTAATTAAGGAGCTCCGTACTGAACTTCGTAAAAGCCAGGAAAACGCCGGCTTTAATCTTTTTCCCTGGATGAAAGGGAAAGATAAGAGCTGCGGGGGTGTGGTAGACCTCCCCAGGGGCTTTGTTTTTTATTAAGCAGAGCCCTGAGGGTCGAGTCCCATAAATCATCCTACCAAGCTCCGTTCTTCAGTGCGCGCCTGCAAAAGCTGGAAAAGAAGAAAGTGTCCATCTCTGCTAATTGTCTTATCTTTATGGATTTCTATAAGCAGACGAAATGAGCAGGAGTGAACAACTACTGGATTGCAAGTATTTTTGATTTCCTGACTTCTACCCTTTTAAAAAGAGAAACTTTTTTTTCTTTGTTTCAACTGACTCTTTAAGATGGCGCCTGAAAGGGAGTGAAAGTGAAGAATGGAATTCTAAACAGCCTGTGTAACTAAGAAGCTAAGAAATGTTATCTGTGGATTCTAATGAAGTGAAGTGAGCTCTCCTATACTTAAAGGGGAAAAGAGAAGTTTCTAGACTTATATTTTGTGAATCTTAAAAACTGAAATGGCTACTAAACCACCTAAGACTGGGGGTGGAAGGGGTTCTGAACCAGCTTTAGAAGATTTGATTAAAGAACAAGGGAAAGTTTTTGAAGAAAAGTTTAAGGAGATGATGGATAATAATGAGAAAATAAGAGAAGAAATAAAAGAGAATCCTGCCGCAATTTTTTTTGTTGGGAATTATTACGGACTATACAGTAATTGAGACTAAATTGATTTTAAATTTAATAACAGCAGCAAGATTACTAATAGGACAATACTGGAAGAAAAAAGAAGTACCTACAATAGAAGAATGGATATTGAAAGTTGCCAATTTGGCTGAGATGGCGAAGATATCAGCCTTTTTGAAAGACAATACGCAAGAAAGATACTTAAAGGAATGGAAAAAATGGATTGACTATATTCAACGTAGATATCAGACTAAGAGTTATCAGACTGTTTTTGAATGATTATGATGTATTATTTTTTATTGTTTTCGGGGGAAGTTAGGAATTGATGATTGTAGGGGTATAATTAAGTTGGGACGAAAATTTTTTAGCATATGTTTGTTTTATTTTTAACTGTACCTTGTGCTCGTTCTGGGAAGTCGGGGGTGGGGAGGGGGGTTGTGAAGGGAGGGGGGAGGGGAGGTGGGGGAAAGGGGGAAAAATTTTCTGTAAAACTTTTTGAATAATAAAAAAAAGAGAATAAATAAATAAAAAAAAGTAAAAAGAAAAGAAAAAGAAAATCTCCAAAGTCTCTTCCAGCCTTATGATTCCATGTTCTGATCAGAATAAGTTACAATGTCCCAGTTCACACAAAGCCCACCATGGTTTACTGACAAGGATGCATTCCAGTGGTGGGTTTCAAAATTTTTTACTACTGGTTCTGTGGGTGTGGCATGGTTTGGTGGGTGTAGCTTGGCTTGGTGGGCATGGCAGTGAAAGGATACTGTAAAATCTCCATTCCCACCCCACTCCAGGGGAAGGTTACTGCAAAATCCCCATTTCCTCCCAAACAGCTGGGAATTGGGAGGCAGAGAATAGATGGGGGTGGGGCCAGTTAGAATTTTTTCTACCGTTTCTCTGAACTACTCAAATTTTCCACTACCGGTTCTCCAGAACTGGTCAGAACCTGCTGAAACCCACCTCTGATGCATTCACACAACACAGTAAGCGCAACCCAAGCAAACCACAGTTCCACAGTGAGGTAATTCTGGAACGGGCATGCAAACCACAAAGATCATCCTTCACCTAGTCCCCTAGAGAGACATCTAAGCATTGCTTTTTTACAGCAGAACAAGGAAACCAGGAAAATCTTTAATAAAAACACCTGCCTTCTAGCTAGAACCATCACCTGCTTTAATAATATATCCGTGCACAAAGTTGTCGGGGTGCCATTTCTACTGTGAATTGGTATGTTGTGGATGCTAAATTAGGGATTTAGACTTCCTGGGTATAAAAAGCAATGCCTTCTCACAGAAGTATGGGGAGCTGTTGAACCTGGGCTAACAATTATTATAATCAAAGCAGAACTAGCATGGATCTGAGTGGTTATTCATACAAATGAAGGAAAGGTGTATTTACATCTGTTTAAGCTAAAGTGAAGTGGAAGGGAATTTCACATCTTTGCAAAATTAAAACCCTGAGAGAATATATCAGGTTGAGGTGGGGGCGGGGGGGGGAAGAGATATTAAAGAGATCCAATTTAAACGACTTCAGAGAAAAAGACTTTGCAGAAATAACTCCATCGCCATCTGCTACAGCTGTCCTGATACAAACATTAAAAATGCACCCATTATTTCTTTTTAATACAAACAAGCTTCCATAAACCCATAGTTGCCAGTTCTTTGTTTTTCTTTTTTTAAACCGTGTTTATGATCAGAGTACTTTTATCAAAGAGATGCCATGGAAACATATCATAATCCTCCATCTTATTCACATTAGTGTATGTGCAGAAAAAACATCCTGCGTGCCTTGAATCACACCCTATTAGCACTGGCACTTTTCCAGAACAGATGGAAGGGCCAACTGGCAAATGTATTATCATTATTTTTTTGATGATGATGATGATGATTCTCAGGAGTGTTTGTCTATCTTGTTGCTAATGGCTGCAACATTAAGGTGATGTCAGAATGGATGGGTGCAACGTTTTGGTATCCTTTGTGATTTTAGGGGAGGCAAAAGGGAGACGCTTTAAGGACTGGTTTTTCTTGTTAAATCCCAACACACCCAATGAAATGTGGGGGGGGGGAATTGAACACATTGGCTTTACCCAGCTGCAGAGGTGCCCTGGGATGATGACCAAACAATGTTGGAATATAGGATGTAGACCCTGGATGGTGAATCCATGAAAATTAATCTTCCCAAAAATATAAGACTCAAGTTCAAAAGAAGTCCATCATAGTTCACCAAATGATCTCATTATAGAATTCTCAAACAGAGATGATCCTATCTTGAGAAGACTTTGACCAAGGATCCTATCTGGTTCCTTTCATGAATGGGTGGCAGCAGCTCCCAGATATTATTTTAGATTTCCCACAATTCAGAGTGAATTTTGGAACCTCACCAGCTATTCAGACTGCCTCTCACTTATCTACTGGTAACAGGACACCCTCCACCTATAGGTCAGAGGTTTCCAACCTTGGCAACTTTAAGACTTGTGGACTTCAAAGCTGGCTGAGGAATTCTGGGAGTTGAAGTCCATAAGTCTTAAAGTTGCCAAGGTTGGACACCCTTAACCTATAGAATCCAAATTTCGCTATGGTACATGCAAGAAGGGAGAGGACACTTGGAACATCTGGACAAAAAATGTGGTGTTTTTGAACCCCTGGTTAGTTGCTTAATGATTAAAAGCATGGAGATGATAAGAACTTCCATTTATCAGAATCCAGATGCAACACAAATCCTTGCCTTATTTTTTTTAAAGCATTATCTATATTTTGAGTACAACTCAAAGCTATATTGGTTAAAAAAAAAAAAAAAAAAGCAAAAGGAATCTTGTGTCATCCACCAGTATTGGCTATGCACATTTCAATTCGACTTATTTGTAAGCCTTTAACGTGAAATATAAAATAACAATGGTATAATAGGTTTTCCTAGTCTTTTGCTCTCTTTTAGCAGTGATTCTTGTTGTTTTATTCTGACTTTTAAAGCAACAGATTTAAGATTAAAAAAAAGCCAACCAGCTACACTCATCTGTTTAGAATTGACCATGAAGACATCAGTGGTGGTTAGCTTCTGCCTTTTAAGATCTTCATCAACAATAGAGGAACAAGCAGTCAAAAAATACACTGCAGACTAACGCCTAATAAAGCAGCCATTTTTGTGTAAAATAGAATAGAATAGAATAGATTTTTTTTATCGGCCAAGTGTGATTGGACACACAAGGAATTTGTCTTGGTGCATATGCTCTCGGTGTACATAAAAGAAAAGATACCTTCATCAAGAATTCTAAGGTACAACACTTAATGATAGTCATAGGGTACAAATAAGCAATCAGGAAACAAACAATATCAATATAAATCGTAAGGATACAAGCAACAGAGTTACAAAAAATATTCCAATGTTGTAATGTGAATAGCGGTGGGCTTCAAAAATTTTAGCAAGGGATTCTCTGCCCGGTTGCTGGGTGGGCCATGGTGGGCGTGGCCTAGCCGGCTTCCTGCACCACAGCGGGTGGGGTTTTTGCCCTCCCAGGCTCCGGAGACTTTCCTCGAACCTCCGGGAGAACAAAAACATCCTCCCCAGGCCCCGGAGGTGCGAACTTCCAGTAGGCCTGTTTTTCGCCCTCCCCAAGCCTCCACATGCACCCTGCACTTACATGCATCCAAAACGGGCCACGTAAGGACTTCTGGGAGGGGAGGGGTGGGCGGGACCAGCCAGGAGTGGGATTTGGGGGTTCTCCGAACTGCACAGAATCTTAGCTAGAGGTTCTCCCGAACCCCTGAAAACTCCCAGCAGCCCACCCCTGTATGTGACTACACCTGGAAAAACCGCAATCATGCAAGCCTTGGTATTCCCTCTGAAACGCCATGGAAGTGAAAGTTGGATTGTGGGTAGAAAGGGGGTTGATACTTTTGAACTTTGGAAGATTCCTGAGAATATTTGTGGACAGCTTTGAAAACCAGAAAGATCATCAAAGAAAGGAACCCAGAGTTCTCACTCAAGGCACAAATGACCAGGCTCAATATTACCACACCCATGATGTGAATGCTCAGCACTCAGGAGAAGTTCCAATCCTGAGAAAAGTGAAAGGAAAAAGAAGAAGAGGATGACCAGCAGCAATGAGAACACTGTTGGAAGAGGGGAAGGTCCAGGTTAGGCACAAATTGTCTTGGAGAACGTCTATCTGTGTGATCATCAAGAGTCAACAATAACTTGATGGAACAAAATCCATTGCTTAATCAATCACCCTGGTCCATTAAAATAAAATCCAACTTCAATCCCTGTATTGATTATCTAACAGAGTTTGCTTAATGATGAGCCCAATCAGTTGGCGGCTCTTTGCTGCCCTCCGAAAGCTAAACGGAATTGGCCTTGATTGATAGTTTGAAGGGACGCTACCAGAAAAATCCTAGGAATGGAAACAAGGTGAGGAATTTAGAAAACCATTCTAAAGAAAGGCATTAGCAATCTGTGTCCTTATTGTTGCCACAAAAGTCCACACAGATGTGACACTATATAGCCGTGTTGCTGCTCTGCATTAGTCGAGATCAGCTTGGAAAAGATGCTACCTTTAAATAATGATGGGTTCTGCATATTTACCCCGGGTGATGGTGGATTGCAATGCAAGCTAAAAGAGTCAAGTTGGTTTTGGGTGTCAAGGCAGCAAGCTGGAGACCACGAGACCAGGAGTTCTAGTCCCACTTTAGCCATAAAAGCCAGAGGAGAGACTTTTGGGTCAGTCACTTTCTCTCAGCCCAACTCACCTCCCAGGGTTGTTGTTGTTGTGGGGAAAATTGGAGGAAGAAGGTGTGTCGGGTATGTTAATTGCCTTGGGTTATTTGTAAAAATAACAATAAATAAATAAATGAACCTAAGGTTACTTATTTAGAAGTCAGCCCCATCAATGTGAATGGAATTTACACCATGGAATACCTGTAGGGCAGATTTTTTTTCGTCTTACCAGTCATTTCTGAATAGAATAGAATAGAATAGAATAGAATAGAATAGAATAGAATAGAATAGAATAGAATAGAACAGAGTTGGAAGGGACCTTGGAGGTCTTCTATTCCAGCCCCCTGCTCAGGCAGGAAACCCTATACCATTTCAGAAAAATGGTTGTCCAATTTCTTCTTAAAAACTTCCAGTGTTGGAGCATTCACAACACAAAAGAAGCTCCAGGCTTTCTGCAATAATATCCATTACTGCAAATAATAATAATAAATATAAATAATAAATATAATAGTTGATACCTAGGGTGCTGGCAGCAACCCGTATCAACCATTAGCACCAGTCAGTCATATTTGTGACACATTCAGTTGACTGAGTATCACATTTAATGAATAAAAGAATAATAATAATATGTAATATGGTCATTATGTAAAATATACGACTTACCTGTAATCAAAAAGTCATGGGAACATAAAGTGGAAAAAGTTATAGAACATGAGAAAGTGAAGATCTTGTGGGACTTTCGAATACAGACAGATTGTCACTTGGAACACAACACACCAGATATCACAATTGTTGAAAACCGAAACATACAATTTATTGACATCGCGGTACCAGGAGATGCCAGAGTCGAAGAAAAAGAACTGGAAAAAAAATCATGGAATATCGCGACCTGGCCATTGAAATTACACAGCTATGGATGAAACATGTAACAGTGATAGCCATTGTCATTGGGGCACTTGGTACCATGTCTAAGAATTTTATAAGATACATCAACAAATTGCAGCTTCCTGCAATAACACCAGCGGAACTGCAAAAAACTGTGCTACTTGGAACATCGTACATCTTAAGAAGGTACTTGATTGATACCTAGGATGCTGGCAGCAACCCGTATCAACCTTTAGCATCAGTCAATGGTATTTGTGATGCATTTTCAATCTTAAGTTGACTGAGTTTCATGTTTAATTAATAAAGTTAATAATAATAATAATAATAATAATAATAATAATAATAATAATAATAATAATAATAATAATAATAATAATAATAATAATAATAATAATAATGCAGCTCCTTCTGCTATTTAGAAGCTGACTACTCTTGCACCGAAAAAGGAAGAAGAATAAGAAAACCATCTGGATCGCAAGAAGAAGTGATTAACTCAGTGGGTAGGGATGAGGAATGATTATCCTTGCAGAGCCAAAAGCCTGTAAACACAATAAATTTCTTCCCACAGATTAAAAACAAATAAAGTAATCATAGTCAACCCAGCTCCTGCATAATTCTGAAGCCCAGATATATCACTAGCCTCTTCCAAGTCAGTCCTCCATTCAGCCCACTGCAGTTTCTCAGCATACTGTACATCCAATTTATTTGGAAGGAGGCATCGGAGGGCAATTGTGTCTATTAAGCATTAGCAAAGAGAAATAAAACCCAAGCTATCAAATACAGGAGGATAAAATGTCTATCTCGGAGAAAGGGGAAAAAAAAATAAAGACTTAACTGTAAGCACCAGGGTTTCTTTAGCCAAATACTTATTCGCTCCTAATTTTATATAATTATATAATTTACATATAATTTTAATTTTATATAATTTTTCTCTCTTCCCCACCCCCACCCCCACTATTCACTCTGCGGCAACTTTTCCCAGCAAAACATCCTTTACAAATGCTGACTGAGAATTCTAGAACTCCATATGGCAAGGAAAAATTGATCTGGTAACTCAGCATCCAGTCCGGCAGAGAAGACGAAACAGAACTGAGCAGGTCTCCCTGAAATCCTTTGGAAAATAAAAGCATTCTTTCCTGATTTGTTTCCTCGTTGACACTAAACACAGAAAGAACAAAACGTGATTGACTACAATTTGCTCGACTTACAACCATAACTGAGCCTGGAATTATGGTTGTAAACCATTGCTCTAGTAAGTCAGAGCATCATGTGATTGTATCTAATTTTTCAGGGGCGGGGGACAGTGGTGAAATTCATATTTTTTTACTACCGGTTCTGTGGGTGTGGCTTGGTGGGCATGGTGTGGCTTGGTGGGTGTGGCAGGGGAAGGATACTGCAAAATCCCCATTCCTACCCCATTCCAGCCAGAGGTGGTATTTGCCAGTTCTCTGAACTACTCAAAATTTCCGCTACTGGTTTTCCAGAACCTGCTGGATTTCACCCCTGGTAGGATGGTTGCAGCAGTTATTAAGGGAATGCTGTAATCATTAACTCAATCCATTTTATCCAATGGGTGTTCTGTTTTTTTTTTTACCAAAATCATAAGTCAATGCCGGAAAGTTGCAAAAAAAAACAAACCTCAAAAATTCAATGTCACATGACTTAAGTCAGGGATCTGCAAACTTGGCTCTTTTAAGACTTGTGGACTTCAACTCCCAGAGTTCCTCAGCCAGCAAAGACATGTCATTTCTCATCCAAGAAGCTTCTTCAGTTCTGATTGATTTCTCCACCAGTCAGAACCGAAGAAGCTTCTTGGATGAGAAATGAAACATCTTCAAAGAAAAACAAAAAAGGCCCAGTTGCCTCTTGAAAAAAAAAAAAGCACCTTTGAGTCACATGACTATAGGATGCTGCAAGCAGCCCAAAAGGTGAGCCGGTTGCCAAGTGCCCAAAATGTGATCGCTTTTGTGTGTGCATCTGTGGGGTGTGGGTGTGGGTGTGCGTTTGTATGTGCGTGTGTGCGTACACATGGCCATTATAACTTTGAAATTGCTTAAGTGGCTTTTGGGAGAGCTATCATAAGTTCAAAACATTAAGCGACTGGTTGCTAATTGAGGATTACCTGTATTCCAAAGATAAAGGGATATCACCTTGTAGGTTTGTGTTATATACCATATAAGGAGTGTGCTATAGTTTTCACTCAGGTCCTCCAAAAAGGCGGGAAAACACTTGAATCTCATTGGCTAAGCTGCCTGGCAGCCCTCTATATCAGGGGGTCACCAACCTTTCGGACCTCAGGGACCACTAAATTCCTAATTTTAAATCCTGCGGACCACTAATATGAATTTTTTAAAAAGTTAAGTAGCATTTAGTGCAATATAAAAAATGCAAATAACTTTTCTGCGGACCACCAACATTTTCCCACGGACCACCAGTGGTCCACGGGCCACTAGTTGGTGACCACTGCTCTATATAAAGAGGACACTGCCAGACTAGCACTCTGTTGGGTTGTACTGGTCTACTAATAAAGAGCTGTTGTTACTGAAAGAGCTGTGTCCGTCTCTTCCATCATCGGATTCAACAGTTTGGTAAAACTACATCTGACATGAGAAGTGAAACAGGCACCGGGCTTTTTTTCTTCCCTTTTTGGTTTCTGATTAGATAGAAGGAGAGTGGGTTGGAGGAGTAAAAAGATAAATCCAACAGAGGAAAACAATGCAAACATAGGACCAAGAAGGATGAGGATATTTCTATGACAACAAGGACGGACTAGTTAAAGCAGTATTTTTTATCAGCTGTGGTACTTGATGGCTGTGAAAGCTGGATGCTAAGAGCAAGCGGCAGAAGAGAGACCCCTTCCATTTGTGGATTTGGAGACGGTTACTATGGGTACCAGGAACCACAAAAAGAACCAAGTATTTTGTTCATTGATCTATTTGTATGCCTCCTTTATTATTTTTACAAATAATGCAAGGCAAAGAACATATCCAAGACACCTTCCTCCTCCTATTTCCCCCCCACAACAACAACCCTGTGAGGTGGGTTGGGCTGGGAGAGAGGGACTGGGCCAGTGGTGAAATCCAATTTTTTTTTACTACCAGTTCTGTGGAGGTGGCTTGGTGGGCATGGTGTGGCTTGGTGGCGTGGCAGGGGAAGGATACTGCAAAATCCCCATTCCCTCCCAACTCTGGGGCCAGCCAGAGGTGGTATTTGCCAGTTCTCTGAACTGCTCAAAATTTCCACTACCGGTTCGCCAGAACCTGTTAGAACCTGCTGGATTTCACCCCTGGACTAGGCCAAGGTCACCAACCTGGCTTTCATGGCTAAGACGGGACTTGAACTCACAGTCTCTCACTTTCTAGTCCAGTGTCTTAACCACCAAACCAAAAGGCTGACTGCTCCCTTCGAGCCATGATCAGCAAGGAGAAATATGCATATTTTGGGTATGAGATGTGAGTGCATGATGTAGTGGGGTGGGGATGGGGGGGACGAAATGGCTGCACTCAGAAAGGGGAGGGATGTAAAAGGAAAAGACAATGACTTGGTGGATGGACATGACTGGAAAGTTCTTGAAAGAGAACATTGAACTGAGATGGCAGGCTTTTGTCCTTTGGGTATGACTTGACCAGTGGTGAAATCCACATTTTTTTACTACCTGTTTTGTGGGCATGGCTTGGTGGGCGTGGCAGGGGAAGGATACTGCAAAATCTCCATTCCCACCCCATTCCAGAGGAAGGATACTGCAAAATCCCCATTCCCTCCTCACTCCTGGGGGAAAGATATTGCAAAATCCCCATTCCCTCCTCACTCCTGGGGGAAAGATATTGCAAAATCTCAATTCCCACCCCATTCTTTTATTATTATTATTATTATTATTTATTGGATTTATAAACCGCCCTTCTCCCGAAGGACTCAGGGCGGTGTACAGCCAGGATAAAAAAGAACAATATACAGTTAAAATACAATTAAAAAACTTATTATACAGTATGGCCGAAATAATTAAGAATTAAGAATCTAAAACCCCCAATTAAAACCAGAGAGAAAATTTAAAATTTAAAATTAAACAATTTAAGAAAGCCCCGCACGAACAAACAAATATGTTTTCAGTTCGCGGCGAAAAGTCCGAAGGTCAGGAATTTGACGTAAACCAGGGGGGAGTTCGTTCCAAAGAGTGGGGGCCCCCACAGAGAAGGATCTTCCTCTGGGGGCCGCCAGCCGACATTGTCTGGCAGACGGCACCCTGAGAAGGCCCTCTCTGTGCGAGCGTACGGGTCGGTGGGAGGCATGAGGTAACAGAAGGCGGTCCCGTAAGTACCCAGGTCCCAAGCCATGGAGCGCTTTAAAGGTGGTTACCAAGACCTTGAAATGCACCCGAAAGGCAACAGGAAGCCAGTGCAGTCTGCGCAGGAGAGGTGTCACATGTGAGCTACGCGTGACTCCCTCTATCACCCGCGCAGCTGGGGCCATCCAGAGGTGGTATTTGCCGATTCTCCAAACTGCTCAAAATTTCTGCTACCGGTTCTCCAGAACCTGTCAGAACCTGCTGGATTTCACCCCTGGACTTGACCCAATGGCACCCAACTAGCTTTGGCAGTCATTTTTAAACACTGAAAACTGAAAATTAACTAAGCAGGGTGCATTGGCTCTGCTTAATCAGACCACCAAGAATGTTGTTGTGTCTAGAACCAGGAAGGGAACATGGAGAGAGCGGAGACAGAAACCTCACAAATTCCCATTACTGATTGTATCAGGAACACAGATATTGTTGATATAGGAGAGTTTTGCATTGCTGAATCCGCTTAACCTCACGTTAACGCTTTTCGATGTGCCTCAATTTGACCTTAAACATAGTCAGACCAGTTGAATGCAACTGGAGCAATGAAGACCAGTATACAAGTGAAACTGCCTTTCAGCACTGCCTGAACCTGATGGGTGACCACTCAGGGGTTGTTCAAAGGATAACAAGCCTGCTAAATATTGCTGCATTTGAATGAGAAATCCAGTGAAATCATGAAACCCGCAGGCTCTCCACACTTGATCTAAAAATAGCTGCAGAAGTTATTCTCTTCCCTTGTTCCGCTTTTGGACTTCCTCAAAGCCTGAGAAATGGGACACTTTTCCTTAATTAGCCTTGCAGAGCCACACTTTGTCCTCGCAACCAAAATAAGTTACATACCGAGTGCGAAAGAATAAACCGTTACCTGTTTGAGTTTGCAGGAGTCCTTCATTCTGAGCATGCCTCTGAAGAGCAGATCCCAGATTCAATTATCGACTTGAAGGCCTGCACTGCTGATGCCAGTCAGTATGGAAACACCAGGGGTTTTTGATGGATTAATGATCTGGCTCAATATAAGGCAGCTTTCTATATTCCAAGGCAGTTACTCATGTTGTAGGCCAGGAGTGCCAAACTCAATTTCATTGAGGGCCGCATCAGGGTTGTGTTTGATCTCAGGGGGCCTGGGGGGGTCAACGTCACTCATGTGTGGGGATACCTGTGGTGGCCTGAGCGCTCTACCAGCAAAAACGGGCTCCCGACAGTGGTGAAATCCTCCCCGATTTGCCATCGGTTCGCTGCCCACGCATGCGTGGTGTGTGCCAAATGCGTGCTGCGCACGCATGTGCAATCCACACCAAATGCACGCTGTGCGCACATGCACAATACGCAGCAAACACGTGCTGCGTGCGGAAAAAGGAGGCTTGTTAAGGTAAGTAGAACAGCAAGGGGAGGGAAACAGCTCTGCCGTTCGATTTAGATCCACTAGAAAGCAGGATTTCCTCCTTTCCAGCGATTTTAAATCATACGGCACAGCTGATCGTCTGAAATACCGGTTCGGACCAGCTTTTCTCACTACCAGTGTGAACAGGTAGGATTTCACCACTGGCTCCCAAGCTCGATTTTTGGCTGCAACGGCATCCCGCAACCCTCTGCCAATGAAAACGGAGCTCAGGACGGCCCTCCCGAGCTCTTTTTTTGCTGGCAGAGGCACTGCGGGCTGGTCCTTTGCTCTTTCCATGGCAGCCCTGCAGGCCACATCCGACCCCCAGGCCTTGAGTTTGATGCCCCTGCTGTAGGCAAATCTCCTTGGAGAAGAACATTTGGAGCTGCAATAGTACAGCTGCTGAACAGTATCCTAGGGGCCTTTGTTTGTTTTGAATGTTCCTCTCGGAGGTCAGAAGAACAGCTTGAACTTCAAAAGGTTGAAACCATTAGAAGATGCTTTTTGTAACATCAGGACATTCTAAGGCTGGGAAGATTCAAAAGAGGCTATCCTCAGAAGTGATCTGTTTTCCTTTTAACCAAATGAAAAGGTCGTGACCACTGCTGCTCCACACACTTCCATCTGTCAGGTTGAATATGTCAGGATGTTGAGTTTATTCGAAGGACGATAAGCAAGATAATTACCATATTTTTCGGAGTATAAGACGCACTGGACTATAAGACACACCTACCTTTTTTGGTGAGGATAACAAGAAAAAGAAATCTGCCTCCCAGCAATTTTGCCTTGTTGCAGCAAACAGCAAACAGCCTGCTTTACTTTCATTTTCGTTTTCCGCATAGCTTGATTAGCACAAGAAAAAAAAAATTGCTCCCAGCAATTTACCTCCTTGCAGCAAGCAGCAGAGGTCTGTGCAGCAATAGGCAATGGCAATCCCTGCAGCCTGAAACAGCTGAGAGTCGGGAACAATAAACTTGTGCTAATTAGGCTGTGCTGAAGCTGAAATCGGCTGTTTTTTCTTGCTGCTTGCTACAAGGAGGTAAATTGCTGGGAGGCAGAGGCCAAAGGGTAGGTGCCAATGGGTGGGCAGAGCTACATTTAGTGTATAAGATGCACCCAAATTTTCACCCCCTTTGGGGGGGGGGAAAGGTGCGTCTTATACTCCGAAAAATACGGTATGCCCGTTAACCACATAAAAGGCTATATTCTAGCTAGAGACGTGTGTGGTAAATTTTCCTGGAGAAAATTGTCCACTTCAGGCCAATTTTGTCAGTTTCCAAATTGCACAATGTCTGTCTTCCGGGTGATCTTTAATAAAAAATAGAGAAGAGGGATTTCATGGTTCTCTCTATGGGTTCCAATGACTTGAAAATAGGAGAAAGGGAAAGCTGCTAAAGATACTGCAAAGACAGATGAGAGATTATCATCTCCAGTTCTGGTTTATAACTCCCATGTGACCAGAGCAAACATTGCTACATGGGGGAATTTCTATTTTTACTGTGAAGTAGATCGGAAAGAGCTGGTTTTAGATACACGCTGTATGTGTGCCTTCTCTTGATCCTGATTTCTCAATGGTCATCTCTAGCCATCTACTTGGATTTTTGTCCTGAATCACAATACTTAATCTACACAAAGTGTCATAAAATAGGAATATGCAAAAGAGTTTCAGAAAAAGGAACTGGTTTTGCCAATGGGCCTGAGGAAGCCAGAGTGGGATGGAGCCAGTGGTGGGTTGTTACCAGTTCGCCCTGGATCGGGTGAACCGGTAGTGGCAGTGGCAGCGGCGGGAGGCTCCGCCCACCCGCCTGGATGTCTCTGCGCACGCGCAGAAGCTTCTATGCATCTGAGAAGTGTTGCACATGAGCACCCACAAGCAAACAGGCAGCGACAGCGTTTGAAACCCACTACTGGATGGAGCCCATCAAGTGGCTTGTTTGATTGATGGCTGTCACCGGGGTGGGGTGGGGGGTGGAGGGTTATCGTTTTCTATTGTTTGTATATTGGGTGTTTATTTTTGTAAGCTGACCAGAATCACTGAGAGTGAGTGACAGTCATACAAATCTTCTTAGATGATAGATGATAGATGGACGGATAGATGATAGATAGATAGATAGATAGATAGATAGATAGATAGATAGATAGATAGATAGATAGATAGATAGATAGAAAAAGAGCATTCTTTCACTGGACCATACCAACCTTCTCCAGATCATTCTGTTCTGGAGGAAATGATTTACTAGCTTGCCAGACATAAAACCTCAGAGACTGGATATATTTCTGGAGTGGTTTGGCCAGGGGTGGGCTGCTGGGGGTTCAGGAGAACCTCTAGCTAAGATTCTGTGCAGTTCAGAGAACCTCCAAATCCCACTCCTGGCTGGCTCCGCCCACCCCACCCCTCCCAGAAGTCCCCATGTGGCCTGTTTTAGATGCAGGTAAGTGCAGGGTGCACATGGAAGCTTGGGGAGGGCGAAAAACGGGCCTACTGGAAGTTCGGGAACTCCAGAGGGTCTCCAGAGCCTGGGGAGGCCATTTTTGCCCTCCTGGAGGCTCAAGGAAAGGGCAAAAACACCCCCCTCCCCTGCTGTGGTGCAGGAGGCCAACTAGGCCACGCCCACCATGACCATGCCCACCCAGCAACCAGGCAGAGAACCCCTTGCTAAAAAATTTGAAGCCCACCCCTGGGTTTGGTACAAAATGGACCTGGTTTATCCAGGATGTCTCTGGATCACCATGAAACAAGCCTGGTTCAGAAGCTGTACTTCTGGAAAACTGCTGAGCCATCCTTGAAACAGCATGGTCTGGTGCTCCATAGAATATTCTGAAACATTCTGTTCCAGGATCGGTGGATTATCCACATCCCAGGGAAGAAGTGAACATATAACACTGAAGTGAACATATAACACTGAAGTATTACAAGGAAGAATAAAACGACATTGCTATGAAGATGAAGCCACATTTAACGTAGGGAAGACAATCTCCTGAAGAAATACAACCGCACCAATTCTCTGAGTATTGTACAACTGCCTCTCCCTGCCCTGGTTGTTCAGAAACTCGATTCTCTTCCACATTGAGGGAATTCATTGCGCAGATTCAGCATCAATGCCACACCCATTTTCTCACAGCTTCACAGGTCTTCAGGAACAGAGAGGAGTAACATGTAGTTCAGCTGCTTCTCCAGAGGACACTATTACAGAGCTTTTTGTCCTCAGGACCGGGCTTCCTATTGGGTGGTCGGTTCCTCATTGGTTGAAGATGCTCCCTTGCTCTGCCTCCTCAGGTATCCCCCTCCCTCCTGCAATCCAGCGCCATGTTGCTTTGCTGCTAAAACAAGCAGAGCAAGGCATGGACTGGTATAGCCATTTTTTTGCAACCTGGTATTGACCGGCCAATCTATTATTGGGCACAAAAATGGTTAAAAACCTTTGCAGGAGGGCACAATCACTTTTCTAAAAGTTTATAGAGCAAAACCATGCTCCATGCGGACAAGTCCCTTTGATTATATCCAATTTCATATAGTTATTACACACTTATGATTATATTTATGCTTATATATCGTATAGTTATTTCATGCTTATGCCTATATATACTGTTGTGATAAATAAAATAAATAAATAAAAATAAGTCCTTAAATTGTCTTCGGCGGGAAATGTAGGATGTAAATATCATCATTTTATGGATTTCCTACCCACATGAATACAATAGTCCTCGACTTACGACCACGGTTGAGCCCAAGATTGATGTTGCTAAGTGAGACATTTTGCTAAGTAAGTTAGCAAAGTCATGTTATGACTTTTCTTGATAGATTTGTTAAGTGAATCGCTGCAGTTGTTAAATTCGTAACACGGTTGTTCAGTGAATCTGGATTCCCCATTGTCTGTCAGAAGGTCGCAAAACGGGATCATATGACCCGGGGACAAAGCAACCGTCATAAATATGAAGCATCCGAAAGCAAATCACGGTGCTTTACATGCCGATCACAATAAATAGTGTGGGAATGCTGTAGCGGTCGTAGTGCCATGAGTCACTTTTTCCAGTGCAGTTGTAACTTCCAACGGTCACTAAATGAACTGTTTAAGTTGAGGACTAGCTGTACTACAAAACCCCAAAGCTCTCTCAGATCCAGTCCTTAGTATCACTCCTGCTATAGACTGTAACATTACAGTCTGGAGCAGGGGTCTCCAACCTTGGCAACTTTAAGACTTGTGGACTTCAACTCCCAGAGCAAAGCTGGCTGAGGAACTCTGGGAGTTGAAGTCCACAAGTCTTAAAGTTGCCAAGGTTGGAGACCCCTGCTCTGGAGGGTGTCTGCTTCTTACGTTTACCTTCCGTTTATACCCACCAGCCACTATTTCCTCTCATTTCTGCTTAAAAAGATTTCTGGGAATTGTTCATAGCTCGAGGGGGCTTTACATGTAAGTGTGGGAAAGACAACTCTTTACACATGAAATAATTGTGTGTGTGACACTTTCACCAGTAACTATTCACCACAAAATTCCTGCAGCTACTGTAGGCACCATGGCTGTAATCCAGTGTTGTGACCCAGGCCCAAGTAAACTTTATTCGAACAGCTGAGAATTACTTCATTCTCAGCGTAGTTCAACTAAATATTAAATCAAATTCCTCCCAACACAAATTCCTCAGTCCTATCGCAAACCTTGGTCCAATTAGGCAAACTGCCAAAGGCCTTTCTTGGCAAACGTTCAGAAGTCCCAAATACAAAAATAAATGCAAGAAGACGAAGCTACCAACATTGTTTTCTGGCAAAGAGCCCAAACACTGTTGCTGGTCTTTTAAGTCTTATGGGAGGGGCCAATCATCTCTTGGTCCTACTCCCGAGATGTCCTCTTTGCTTGAGCTGCTCTTGCCTTCTGGCAGCTCTTCTCATGCATGCATTAGGAACAGGCTCCTCCTGTTCCTCTGCCTCACTACTATCAGGCTCTGCAGGCTCTGGAGTCCGTACCTCACTTCTCGATGGCTCTTGCCCCACCTCAGTCTCATCGCTGTCTGACTCCATTGCCAGCTCTGCAGGCTGCTGGTGGACCACAACATCCAGCACAAAGACACATTTGCTTGTCTACTCTCTCAAAGTTAAACACAAAACCGTGATGGTAAAACAACCTTTTCCTTCTACATTCCTTTGATGAAAGGAAAACACGTTGACAAAGCACAGCAGAATTACAGCATGTCTTAACAATGAAAAAAGTCAATGACAAAGCAGCAGTAACATCGTTCACACAGGAAGGAAAGTATCTGTGTTACGTATATCCATGAACAGGTGAGTGTTCTCAGATATACTGGAAAATTACCCAGATTAATGGATTCAGTGCCCATATCAACCAGAGCTGATTCTGAAGAATTCTTCCAATACCTTTGTTGGTAAATATATCTTCCCTCTCCCCCTCCCCCAGCTTCCATTCAATTGTGTCCAATTGTTGGAGTTTGCCTGGACAAGTCCCCGCTGTTTTCTTGGCAAGGTTTTTTGGAATGGTTTGCCACTGTCTCCTTCCTAGGGCTGAGAGAGAGCGACTGGCTCAAGGTCACCCAGCTGGCTTTGTGCCTAAAGAGGGACTAGAACTCACAGTATCTCCTGGTTTCTTCCCTGATGCCTCAACCGCTGCACTTACCAGGATACCCTTCGCATCCTGGACATAAACTGTTTCAACTCCTACCCTCAAAATGACGCTATATAGCACTGCACACCAGAACAACTAGACACAAGAACAGTTTTTTCCCGAACGTCATCACTCTGCTAAACAAATAATTCCCTCAACACTGTCAAACTATTCACTAAGTCTGCATTACTATTAATCTTCTCATCGTTCCTATCACCCATCTCTTCCCACTTATGACTGCATGACTGTAACTTGTTGCTTGTATCCTTACAATTTATACTGATTGTTTCCTAGTATGATTCAATTTCTTGTTTGTACCCTATGACAATCATTAAGTGTTGTACCTTATGATTCTTGACAAATGTATTTTGTCTTTTTATGTACACTGAGAGCATGTGCACCAAAGACAAATTTCTTGTGTGTCCAATCACACATGGCCAATAAAGAATTCTATTCTATTCTATTCTATTCTATTCTATTCTATTCTATTCTATTCTATTCTATTCTATTCTAAACTGACTCCCTAAATATAACAATTTGCGAACTCCAAAATTTGGGGTGTCTTTTAACAATGTTCTTCTTTCCTTAGCCTATGATTCATCACATATTAAGAATGCTCCTACTAAGGATGTGATTATTCTGACATCTTCAATACATTTTCAGTAATGATTCAGAAACTAGAATTAGTACCAATTATATCAGGGATGGGTAAGGATAGATTCTTCTGAGTCAAACTCAGCTCTTAGTGACTGAATAGAGATGTGATATTCACATTGCCCCTAGACCAGGGGTCTGCAAACTTGGCTCTTTTAATATTTACATTTTACATACCCCCAGAAGAAGGCAGCATATTCAAACCATTTCTTTATTGTTGGTCTAGGGCAGGAGTCTGCAAACTTGGCTCTTTTAAGACTTGTGGACTTCAACTCCCAGAGTTCCTCAGCCAGTAGCAAAAGTAAGTGAAACCCTCAAGATCATTTTTCTGTATTTGACTTTCCAGAGTCATATCTCAAAAAGTAAACATCAGCAGGAGAACTAAATGGTTGGGGCCCAGTCAAAAACTAAACTTCAATTACTTTCATATCTGTTTAATTTTAGTTAGCATTAAAACACATTTAATATTAATGTACATTTAATGTGTTTTCATAGTTTTCCTCTTCTGTCACTGTAAAATGTGCATTGTGGGGGCAGTTTTGGAAGAATTGATGGTGTTCAACATTTCTAATCTTACAGATAGTGTTGGGGGCACAGATTGTATGCCTTTTTCTACAAGAGGTATGTGACTTCAGTCCTTTGGAAAACTTATTGGCTGTCTCTGCCACCTATCTCAATTCAAAACACTGGTTCTCATTTGAAGTGCTAGAACTTGAAGTTAAAAATATTTGACAGTATGACTTGTCCTTTATCACCTCACCAAACCTGTTATAGTATTTCAGGAGATACTTTTCTCCAAAATTTGTTTGTAGGCTAAACATACTACACATTTACAACCAGGTCCTTCTTATTGCAATATCTGGTTTTAAATGTCTTCCCAAAAATTGTATGATGAGTGCTAACTTTGATTTCATAGGGACACCAAATCATCATGTTTGATTTTCTGCCCAAAGATAGTAAATTTAAAATAGTTGTTGTTTTTAAAAAGGAAGATTTTCATTGTGTGTGTCATTTCATTATAGCTTTGATGTGCCTTCCCTTGCAGTTTTATATTTTTATCATATTCATGCTTATCATAATGCTAGACAAAAGTGCTTGAAGGTCCTTTATGGTTTTTTTTAAAATTAAAATTATTAGATGGTTGATTGCAAGGACATTGGGTTTAGTTCAGGCCATATTTTAATAGTGGGAGGGTAGAGAATGCCTTATACCCAAGGTGCAGGAGATTGATTCCCACCTTGTAGATCAGCAGAAAATATAAATTGAATTCAAAAAGAGGTACAGAATAGAGGGATAGATATATGAGAGCATTATAAATACAGTAGAGTAGAGTAGAGTAGAGTAGAGTAGAATAGAATAGAATAGAATAGAATAGAATAGAATAGAATAGAATAGAATAGAATAGAATAGAATAGAATGGACCTTGGAGGTCTTCTAGTCCAACCCACTGCTTAGGCAAGAAACCCTATATCATTTCAGACAAACGGTTATCCAATCTCTTCTTAAAAACTTCCAGTGTTGGAGCATTCAGAACCTCTGGAGGCAAATTGTTCCACTAATGAACTGTTCTAACTGTCAGGAAATTTCTCCTTAGTTCTAAGTTGCTTCTCTCCTTGATGAGTTTCCACCCATTGCTTCTTGTCCTGCCTTCAGGTGCTTTGGAGAATAGCTTGACTCCCTCTTCTTTGTGGCAGCCCCTGAGATATTGGAACACTGCTATCATGTCTCCCCTAGTCCTTCTTTTCATTAAACTAGACATAGCCCGTTCCTGCAACCGTTCTTCATATGTTTTAGCCTCCAGTCCCCTAATCATCATTGTTGCTCTTCTCTGCACTCTTTCTAGAGTCTCCACATCTTTTTTAACATCATGGTGACCAAAACTGGATGCAGTATTTCAACTGTGGCCTTACCAAGGCATTATAAAGTGGAATTAACACTTCACGTGATCTTGATTCTATCCCTCTGTTAATGCAGCCCAGCACTGTGTTGGCTTTTTTGGCAGCTGCTAGAGAACCAGTTTTGGTGTAGTGGTTAAGGCACAAACCTTGAAACTGATAGTCCTTTAAGGTAGATCAGACTAGAAAATCAAAGTTATAAATGTGAATACTACTTTTATTACCCATATATGTAAACAAATCTTGCAAATCTGAATAATTTACCCCCCTCTCTTTTGCACATGAGAACCAGGGCGTGTCTAGTCTGAACCACTTTCTCAAATTATATTTCTGCCTCCGGCTCAGAGTTTCTTTTATCTGATGGTTGTTTTGACTGCAGTTCTTTCTCCTGTTTATCAAGGTCACCCCTTCAGCCCATCACAGAAACTGGGAGACTGTAAGGTTTAATCCCATCTTAGACATAAAACTAACTGGCTGACTTTGAGCTAGTCCCCCTCTCTCTATCCTACAAGGGCAAAGCAAAAAGCTGCTAAGAAAACTCAAGAAAAACTGCTCAGGTGCTTCCCAAAGGTCAAGATTGACTTGAGGGCATGAAAAGAAATTGAAAAACCCTCTTAATAGAATAGAATAGATTTTTTTTATTGGCCAAGTGTGATTGGACACACAAGGAATTTGTCTTGGTGCATATGCTCTCAGTGTACATAAAAGAAAAGATACCTTCATCAAGGTATAACACTTACAACACTTAACGATAGTCATAGGGTACTAATGTAACACTTAATGATGCAACACTTAATGATAGTCATAGGCTTCAATTAAGCAATCAGGAAACAATCAATATCAGTATAAATCGTAAGGATACAAGCAACAAAGTTACAGTCATACAGTCACAAGTGGAAGGAGATGGGTGATGGGAACAATGAGAAGATTAATAGTAGGGCAGATTTAGTTAAGAAAGAATTAAAAGAGATTTTCCCTATTCTTTTTATATTTCTTAATGTATGATCTCTTGCAGAGCAACGGTGCATAAAGTATCGACATTGCATGATCCTCCTAATACTTCCAACTGTAATCTTGGCATCTTATAATCTTATCAGGCGAGACATTTGTTCAGTGAGTTTTGCCCCCCCCCCATTTTATGACCTTTCTTGCCACAGTCGTTAAGTGAATCACTGCAGCTGCTAAGTTAGTCCCAAGGTTGTTAAGTGAATCTTGCTTCCCCGTTGACTTTGCTGATCAGAAAATACGACCCTGGGACATTGCAACGGTCATAAATATGAACCAGTTGCCAAGCAATGGTTGTAAGTGTGAAAAATGGTCATCAGTTACTTTTTTTCAGTGCTGTCGTAACTTCGAACGGTCACTAAAAAAAAGTGTTGTAAGCCAGTGGTGAAATCAAATTTTTTTTACTACCGGTTCTGTGGACATGGCTTAGTGGGTGTGGCTTGGTGGCCATGGCAGGGGATGAATACCGCAAAATCTCCATTCCCACCCCAGTCCAGGGGAAGGATATTGCAAAATCTCCATTCCCATCCCACTCTGTGACCAGCCAGAGGTGGTATTTGCCGGTTCTCTGAACTACTCAAAATTTTCACTACCGGTGTTTTTTTTTTATTTGCATTTTTTTAAAATTTGCATTTATATCCCGCCCTTCTCCGAAGACTCAGGGCGGCTTACACTATGTCAAGCAATAGTCTTCATCCATTTGTAATCCAATTATCCAAAGTCAACTTATTGCCCCCAACAATCTGGGTCCTCATTTTACCTACCTTATAAAGGATGGAAGGGTGAGTCAACCTTGGGCTTGTTGGGACTTGAACCTGCAGTAATTGCAAGCAGCTGCTGTTAATAACAGACTGCATTAGTCTGTTGAGCCACCAGAGGCTCTAGAACCTGTCAGAACCTGCTGGATTTCACCCCTGTTGTAAGCCAAGGACTACCTGTGGTGGGATCCTAGCTTTGTCTTTCAGAATCTATACTGCAGCTGGGAAGACTTGTGAATGGCTCCGAATCAGAGATGGGATTTACTTACCTTCCCTACCGGTTCGCAAAATGTGAGCGCGTGCGCGTGCACATGCACACACAGTGCTCACGCATTAAGTCCAGGTGAGTGGGCGGAGCCTTCCGCGGTCTCCCCTACCAGTTCTCCCGAACTGGACAGAACCGGCTGAATCCCACCACTGCGAGTCTAAATGCCTTCTCCCTATTTCAACATCCCTCTGCAGCGGCAAGGCAGGCTGAGGCTGTCGAAACCTGCAAGCGACCCCACAACGTCGATCCTAAGCAAAGAAGGGGTTTTGCAAAGCGGGCAAGCATGCCAAGCCATCCTAAAGATTCGCTCAAATCATTTGCATGTTGTTTGCTTTTCGTAGTCTTTTTTTTATTTTTATTTTTTTATGGCAGGGTAATGTTCGTGATCTTGACTGAATGGGATCCAATCTGCTTAATGTCTCCTCTCCCCCACAACACCCGGGGGTGAAATCCAGCAGGTTCTGACAGGTTCTGGAGAACCGGTAGCCGAAATTTTGAGTAGTTCGGAGAATCAGCAAATACCACCTCCGGCTGCCCCTAGAGTGGAGTGGGAATGGGGATTTTGCAGTATCCTTCCCCTGGAGTGGGGTGGGAATGGGGATTTTGCAGTATCCTTCCCCTGCCACGCCCAAGCCACGCCCACCAAGCCACACCCACAGAACCGGTAGTAAAAAAAATTGCATTTCACCATTGCCCCCACCCCTTTAATGGAAAGCATTTGCTAATAAATCAGGGAAGGAAGGGCAGTGATTGAAAAAATGAAGTCTTTCTCCAGATACAGTCAAAGGGGCAAAAGGGAGCTTTTCTGAGTTTTACTGCTTAAATAAAATGGCCTTTTTCCTATGGATGAAGCTGCCATCAAGTGAAACCACAGCTGCTTCCAGGCCTTTCTTCCCATTAGCTGAGCAGGCAGTCTCATCTCTGGGATGAGCTTTTACACAGACCAGACCAAGTATGACCAGGGATGAGGCTGGAAAATATCTGCTCAAACGCCCAGCCTTCCTAATACTTAAGAGGAAGGGATTGAAACGGAGGAGCTGATAAGTTCTCACGATTCTGAATGCCTAGTTCAGTGATGGCTAACCTTTTTGTCATCGCATGCCAGGAAGGAGGGGGTCGGAGGGGGTCGTGCGCACACAACCATAATTCTATGCATCCCACCCCCATGCATGCACATGTGACCCCTCCCCACTCTCCCTGCTCCTGGCACGCGATAGCCTGGTAGGCCCGTTTTTCTCTCTCACCTGGCTCCAGAGCCTTTCTAGGAGTCGGGGGGGGGGGCGAAAACACTCCCCCCCCCAGGTCCTCTGGATGCCAGAAATGGCCTGTTTGCCAACTTCCAGTGGGACTGGTGGGACTTCCGGTGGGACTTCCCAAGACTTAGAGAGAAGCTCTGGAGCCAGATGAGAGAGAAAAACAGGCCTTCCCCACCATTCCCTGAGGCCCCTGGAGGCAGGAAACAGCCTGTTTCCCTACTTCTGGTGGGCCCAGAAGGCCTGAAATGCAGGCGCTGGAGCTGAGCTCGCGTGCCCACTGATATGGCTACGCGTGCCACCTGTGGCACGCGTGCCAAAGTTTCGCCATCACGGGCCTAGTTGTTAAATTCAATTGGGGGGGTGGCAATTGGCAACTCTAGGTTTGCACGAGTGCAAAAATGTATGGGGTTAAAAATAAATATGGAGGTGAAGCAACCCAACACAAGCCAACCTGGACTACCGGCAGTTAAGGCTGGTCAAAGACTTCGGTCTTGGATGAAGTGGAGGAGAAAAGAAGACGTTTAACAGAGGAGAATATTCTCGAAGGTAGCACAGTTAGCTAGCTGGCTGAACTGGCTGCACTCGAGGTTTCTCTGCAATGTTTCGCTGCTTCTCTCCCTTATGGATTAAATTTCCCACGATGCTCACAAGGATGCAGCTGGATCTTGATTTGTGGCTGGGAGAAATCCAACGTTTAACCATAACGTGATTCAAAATCAAGAGCGGGGCTGGCAAAATCTTTTGAGGGAGAAAGGCATTTCTATCTTAAGTGGGCTTCGGTTACTGCCCGCAGGAATTGCTAGTATGTTTTCGTCTATTAGTACAGATGTTAAACCATCTGCTGCAGAAGTCCGGGACCATGAATAAAATTGCAAACTTTATTCATTGTTTTTTTTTCCCCTCCAGGAGCTGAAAACAACTTAGATGGGGGATCTCCCTTCATTTTTTTCAAGGCCCCTCTATGTCTCTAGCGTTCGGCACTCAAGAAATTATGCAGGCGAAATTTTACCTGGCATGACGAAACGCGGCCGAGATTTCATTTGCTAAATTTAAGAGCGGAAGAAGATCCGATTTGGCTTAAGACAAGTTTAAAAAGGTCTGAAAACTCATGCATTTTATGGTTTTATCGGCACGAAAGTGTAACCGGAATTAGACTGTCAAGCAGTTGAAAGAAGAAACAAGATCTTCCTTCCGCTCATTTTTTTTCTAGATTGCTCTGTCTTTCATTCCGTTCTAGATCCTACAGAATACATCTTCAGAGACTGGGAGGAGATGCGAATTAATAATACGACTGCATGAGTCTGAGCCAAGTTGCCTTTTAGTGTTCCAAAAATAAACAAACAAAGAACTTAAAAGAAAAACATCCCTTTATGCTAAAGAGATTATTCGTGTGAGAACGTGGACGGAAGTAATCAAGAGAGATCCAGCTTTCCTATCCTAGGGGAGCAAATCTAGGAAGAAACCTTGCCAAATCCAGGGTAGTCTTTCTGCAACGGGGATCAAGCTGGTGCAAGTGTATTTGGTTATTAAACGTAGCAACCCTCGCCTTACTTGCATCCCTGAGCTCCAGCGTTTCTCAGCACCAACAGTCGCAGCCAGGCTGTTTTAATTTGTTGCAGGGCATCAGCTGAGCCAGGTGCGGTAGGAAAAGGGCCACCAGCTTGCCTCGGAAAGAAGCAAAATTACACAAAAAGGGGCAGCTCATCTCTTCTAAGTTGCAACCAAGGGGAGCCAAATCATTTTAGGCGGAGGGGGTGGCATTTCAAACTTCTCCTTTGCCTTCCAGGCAGGGGAATTTCTGAGGGAGGGAGGGAAGGACAGAGAAAGAAGCACCTCTTCATATAACTGCTTGGGTGTCTTTTATCAGCATCCTGCTTCTCTCCCCTCCCCTCCCCTCCCTTATCCCATCCACACAGTCTGGGTCCCATCTTAAAGCTCTCCACTGAAGGAGTCTCACCCTGCAGCTTTCCCACCTTCTTCAAGGTCTCCTGTGCTGAGGAACAGTCCTCCTCCCTCCCTCCCTCCCGTCCCCCATTTCAGAGCTGTTTCCTTCAGAGATCCTTTTGCAGTAGGAGAGACTTGAGGCTGAATTCCCAAGAAAGAGGGGCAACTGGAAACCAGCAGGCATTTATTGAATGGATGGGTTTTTGGGGTGTTTTTTTTTGCCTTAGATGACTTTTTTGCTCCAGTCTGGCGATTGATGGTGAGGAGGGGCCGGTTTCTCCTACTGCTGGAGGCTTTTCTCTCTTCCCTGCCCCATCTCGCCCCTCTCAGCAGTCACCAGAGGGAAATTAAAAAAAAGAGAGAGAGAGAGGCGAGTTCTTCACCACTGCAGCACCGGGAGCCCCGCCTGGCCCAAGGCATCACCATGTGAAGCCTATTCTCCGCGTCCGTCCCCCCCTCGCCCCCCCCTCCCCGTTCCTCCCAGGGGTGGGCAGCCCCCCCCCAAAAAGATCTGGCGCCCTCCAAAAAAAAAAAAAAAGCCTCAGGTAGTCCGCATCCCCGTCAGTAAGACTCTTGTGGCCAGGCGGGCACTGGGTTGGCGAAGCATGCCATGCCCAGAGGGTTTAAAAACGTCTGGGGTTGAGGGGGGGGGGTGAAAGAGGGGAGAGAGATGGAGGAGACGTCCGAGAGGCGGTGGGGGAGGAAGGTCTCGGTGGCGACTGCACTCCCCTGCCCCACTTGCGCCCGGTCGCCCATCCACCCCTTGGCAGGGCGGATCCCTCTGGCGAAACCCAGCATCGCCAATTCTGCAGCCGGGCGAGTTTTTTCGCAAAGTGACACGCCGCCAAGGCTCCCCCCTCCCTCCCTCCCTCCCTCCCCCTCCGGCGGCTGCATCCAGAGTCCCCTTTTTTTCCGCCCGATCGCTATCCCGATGAACGACGGTAAGCAAGAGCCAGAGCCCAACGATCATAACGATGCTGATGCTGATAATGCTGATGCTGTTTATGTGTGAACACTTTGGACCCCTAGAAAACGCGCTGTTCAACATAGCAATGGAAGATAGAGAATTGTTTTTGCACAAAAAATGTAATCCACGCACCGACACGTTGTATAGAAATTTGAATGAAAGATGTTTTTATGTTTGTATGTCTTTAAAAAATTTAAAAAAATTTCAAAAAAACCCCCATAGCAATGGAAGATTATAAAACAATTTTTTTTAAAAAAAGAGAGCCAGAGAGCCCTTAGGACTTATAAACCGCTTCCCGGCGCTTTTTCCAGCCCACTCTGAGCGGTTTACAGAGTCAGCCTGTTGCCCCACCACCACCACCCCCAAAAAATTCCGGGTCCTCATTTGACCCACCTGGGAAGGACGGGAGGCTGAATAAGGAACGAATTCATCAGAAATAAGGCTTCTCTCCAACTCCTTCCCCACTTCCAGCTACCTCCCCCTCCCCAAAGGTTTGCCTTCCCGGGGACAAACCGGGCACCGGTACCCAAAAAAACGCCCCACCCCATCCTTTCCCCGTCCGCCCGTTGCTGGTTTCAACCGCAGCGCCGCTCGGAGCCCGGACCGGAGTGTTGCAGCCGCTAAGCGGGTCGGGTCCGTTCCTTTGCGCGCAATTCACCTTCCGCTCAACCCCAGCTCCGCCAAAGGAGCAAATTGTGGCAAGTTGCGAAGCGAAAGGCAGCCTCCCGCCCTTTGCACATGCTTCTGCGGTGCATCGCCCGGGAGAAACCGGAGTGTGTGTGTGTGTGTGTGTGTAGGGGGGAGGTGGGGGGAGAGAGATAAGCAGATTCGGCTCGGGGAAACTCACGTCTCGGAAGCGGTTCCAGTGTTTGATCTTGCCGCTGTACTGGGCGATGGAAGACAGCCATTGCTCGTCCTCCATAAAATTGCCCGGGCTGTCGCCTTCTTTAGCCGCTTTGCCGTCTCCTTCCGCCCAAGCCACGGCCAGCAGGAGCGGCACCACCACCACCAGACAGCAGCCCGGGGCTCTCATCTCGGGACGGCTGGAGCTGCCTCCTCCTTGGATCGGCGGCCAAGCCAAAGCGCCTCGGATCTTCTTTATCCGGCCGGACCACCCGCTCCCACCCTTCGGGCTCCAATCTCTCTTCCCCCTCCCCGGACTCCGGCAGGCGAGGATGGAGGGTGGGAGAGCCCCGCTTTGCAAAAGGCGACCGGCTTTGCAGATGCGCCGCTCGGAAAGCCAGCTCCGCCAGCACCGGGGAGGATTGACGGAGTCTGCGCCAAAAGAGGCTGGCTTAAGTCACAGGAGCGGCCGCATCACGTTTGACATCACGGTACCTGGTGGTAAAAAAAAAAGGAAGAAAAAAAGAGGGGGGGGGAAGGAGCCCATCCCGGCGGCGGAGAAGAGGGAGTCAGGAACGGGGGACCGGCATGATCCCCAGATAGCATCTGTCCTGTTCCCTTCCCATACAGATGCTACACCATCATCATCATCCTTCTTCTTCTTCTTCTTCTTCTTCTCCTTCTCCACCTCCTCCTCCGCCGCTGCCTCTTCTTCTTCTTCTTCTTCCTCTGTGTCCTCTGCTTCCTCTTCTTCCTCTTCCTCTTCTTCTTCCTCCTCCTCCTCCACCTTCTCCTTCTCCACTTCCTCCTCCTCCTCTTCTTCCTCCTCTTCCTCCTCTTCCTCCTCCTCCTGTTCTTCTTCTTCTTCCTCCTCCTCCTCCTCCTCTTCTTCTCCACTTCCTCCTCCGCCACCTCTTCCTCTTCCTCCTCTTCCTCCTCCTCCTCCACCTCCTCCTTCTCCACCACCTCCTCTTCCTCTTCTTCTCCACTTCCTCCTCCTCCGCCTCTTCCTCTTCCTCCTCTTCCTCCTCCTCTTCTTCTTCCTCCTCCTCCTCCACCTCCTCCTTCTCCACCACCTCCTCTTCCTCCTCTTCTTCTTCTTCCTCCTCCTCCACCTCCTCCTTCTCCACCACCTCCTCTTCCTCTTCTTCTTCTTCTTCCTCTTCCTCCTCCTCCTTCCTCTTCCTCCTCCTCCGCTGCCTCTTCTTCTTCTTCTTCTTCCTCTGTGTCCTCTGCTTCCTCTTCTTCCTCTTCCTCTTCTTCTTCCTCCTCCTTCTCCTCCTTCTCCTTCTCCACCACCTCCTCTTCCTCTTCTTCTTCTTCCTTTTCCTCCTCCTCTTCTTCTTCTCCACTTCCTCCTCCTCCTCTTCTTCCTCCTCTTCCTCCTCTTCCTCCTCCTCCTCTTCTTCTTCCTCCTCCTCCTCCTCTTCCTCTTCTTCTTCTCCACTTCCTCCTCCTCCACCTCTTCCTCCTCTTCCTCCTCCTCTTCTTCTTCCTCTTCCTCCTCCACCTCCTCCTTCTCCACCACCTCCTCTTCCTCTTCTTCTTCTTCCTCTTCCTCCTCCTCCTTCCTCTTCCCCTCCTTGTCCTTCTTCCCCCTCCCTCTCCCTCTTCCTCTTCAGATCACTGACCCCACAGATTGTTGCATGACTTGCCATATTGGTCCTGGACAATCAGAAAAATGTAATAGATGAACAGTTTGCAAACTTTGGCCAGACTCTTGCCACTGGGACAATAAGCAGATGGCTTCAATGGAAGTCACTAGGGATCCTCTGACCCAGTCAGTGAAAGCTAAAGCTAAGATTGATATAGAACCCAAGGACATAATTATGCAACCCTGTAAAAGGATGCAGAAATCTGACACATTTCCATGCTAAAATAATCAAATGGTTTTTCTTAAAAAAACAGTTCTTCCCCTCCCGTGTTAATTTTTATTTTATTTGTAGGATTCCAAGTAGATCACCAAATGTATTTGCCAAACATTTCAAACCCAGCTGTTTTTACTCAAATGCCAATCTCTGAAACTGAAACCAACTGGATTTTGCAACCATCTTCATAGATCTTCTTATTCTTTACCCAAGCAAAGTTTACAGTCAGATTGTTCACTATAATCTGTTGGTATCAAAATACCATTAGAGCCCCTTTGATCTTAGCACTAAGGGACCATTGCTTTTCACATGGAGCTCCATTGCTTTTCACATGAAGAGCATGATCCAGACCAAAAATAGGAATGGCTGTTTCTTTCTTGTTTCCTGTGAACAAGAATTAAGTCTCAATGCAACTTTCTTACTAAAGTCATCCGTGGGACTAAAAGCCTTTAGCTGTGTTTAGAGTCTGTTGGAATGCTGATCCTTCCTATTTCTAAAGCAATGAACAGCTGTCGAACAGAATAAATAAAAATTGTTTTCTGGCTGAGTTGTGGCTTCCCCCTTCAGATCTTGGTGACTCTTCCCTTGTGAGTGTTTTCAGAGGCCTCTGCAAACCTTCTGAATTGTGTGGGTCTGTCTTTTGTTCTTTCCCCATGTTGCCATTTTTGTTTGGGTTCCTTTTATCTTTATTGTTGTTTTGTCCTATTGCTATTTTTTTTCCTGTGGGGGGGGTGTTGTTTTTCTTTTTGTACTTTGTGACCCATTCCAAATTGGCCTGGAGTTGGGTAGTGTATTGAATAAATAAATGTAGGAGCCAGACAATTTAAATTTGTTTGTTGTCCCCCTGCGGCTTTCACATTTTGCATTTCATTTACAGATTCTCAGGCAGGCACGAATAAATAATAAACTCACTCTGGGTTTTGCAGTGACAAAACTCTGGTTGCACCAGTTGTCAGGCTGTTAAAAAGAAACACTGTCAGTGGCTAGACTGTTGAGCTTGGTGGTTAATTAATTTAAATGGTTACTCAGCTCCAAAACTCACTGGGTGGCCTTTGACCAGTCACAAACTCTCAGCCTAACTTAATTGAACAGGGTTGAGTTGGGGATAACGTAAGGTAACCTCTTTGGAGGAAGGAAAGCTTATAAAATCAGTCACCCTTCGTTGGCCTCCTTCGATTCATGGTCAGTTTGAAAAGGAATATGCCCTTTCCAACATGTCTACCCCACAACTGTGCTGAGGAAGGAAGAAAAATATTAAAATTATAATTATTTCAGTCACCCTGGAGTATGACAAAATCTTTAACACTATGGCAGATTTCTGAAGCTGCTTCTTTTCAGGAACAGAGATTAACCTTTCTCCTTCCAAAAAAAGCTGAATAGGGAAAATTATCTCATCACTAAACACAGGATTAAACATCACCAAGCACAGAATTAAACTTCACCAAAATCCAGTTTTAGACCAAAAGTCAGAAAGGGTATGTAAACTCACATTTCAATGTCAATCTTTCTAGCTAGCCAATAAGCCCTGCTGAATGTCACTCATCTTGGTTCCTTGTCATTAATAGTTTCTGCTTCGTTATTCAATTATTTCTTCAAAGTGCTGATCATTGCATTCTGGCTGGAAGAACTCCAAGAGGGGAGTAGTTCCTCCCAACAGCGGTATAAAAAGGTTAAAACAACCCTTCCCCTTTAAGAAAGTCAAGAAAAAAAATTCTAAGAAGCTCGGGAACCGGAAGCGACAGTAAGTCTAGGCGTACTGCCAAGAATGTAATAAGGGTTAACTGAGAGGCAGTTTCTGTAAGCAGGGCAATAAAGATTACGCTAGGAAACAACATCAGAAAGTTGTAATTCCTTACAGGATTAACCCTATAAAGTGGAAAAAAACAAAAGGAGATTTTTTTCTAACAACCGGTTCTCTGAACTGCTTAACTATTTAACCGGTTCTACCGAACTGGTGTGAACCATATATATGGCTAAAAGGAACACACACACACACACACACACATACACACACACACACATATATATATATCATTCAAATACTCTGTCTTGACTAGAAATGTGTAGTGATGGCACAGAGGTTAGAATGCAGTATTGAAAGCAAACTCTGCCCACTGCCAGCGGTTCGATCCTGACAGGCTCAAGGTTGTTTCAACCTTCCATCCTGCTGAGGTGGGTAAAATGAGGACCCAGATTGTTGGGGGCCAATAGGCTGAATCTGTAAACTGCTTAGAGAGGGCTGTAAAAGCATTATGAAGTGGTATATAAATCTAAGTGCTGTTGCTATTGTTGGGGGCCAATAGGCTGATTCTGTAAACTGCTTAGAGAGGGCTGTAAAAGCATTATGAAGTGGTATATAAATCTAAGTGCTGTTGCTATTGTTGGGGGCCAATAGGCTGATTCTGTAAACTGCTTAGAGAGGGCTGTAAAAGCATTATGAAGTGGTATATAAATCTAAGTGCTGTTGCTATTAACATTTGCAAAGTTTGCTTTACAGCCATGGTGTTCACTGAACAGCTGCCACAAAAAAGAATGTAAAATCAGGCATGGTCAGGTGATGACCCATTTAATAACCATAATGACTTAACATCATAGTTGCAGACTCAAATACAGTTGTACTGTACAGATGGAACAGTAAAGAAATATGTGGGTAAGAAAATTTACCTTTACATTATGTTACACCCTAGTAGATTTAATAAAATGACATACTGTTGGTATATGACTCCAGAAAAGTGTCTAGAAAGCATAAATACACATCAACTTTAGGTTGAAAATATGGACAATAATGAAAGGTCATTTTATCATCTCTGGTAGACTTATAAAAAAGCCAGAAATTTCTGGGTTCAAATACATGCATGTAATTATACTAATGGGAGATAATTTATGTAGCTCAGGGGTTGAGCTGGGGCCTTCTTGGTGCGTCTCTGAGCTTGGTTACATATATAATGATACCAAAAGAATGTATCATTTCTTCAGTTACACACAGTGGTGGGTTTCTACCAGTTCACCCCGGTTCGTGCGAATCGGTAGTGGCGGCAGTGGGAAGCTCCGCCCACCCGCCCAGATGTCATTGCAGACACCCTGCGTATGTACAGAAGTTTCTGCACATGCGCAGAAGTGCAGAAGCCCCATGAGCGAGCGAAGCAAGTGCACATGCACACACACTCACAGTTCCAAACCGATAGCGAAAGTAAGTGGAACCCACTACTGGTTACACGTATTGTGTTATTGTGTTGGTTGAACTGTATCTTTTTTTTTTAATTACACACGTATAATGATACAAAGAATTGTAAAAATCAACATTCAGTTGAGACCAAATCTTTTCTTGGTGGGATTAATGGGCAGCCAGTAGAAAAGAGCTCTGGAAGATTATTTTATAATGACTGCAAACTATGCACAAAAATGAAAGGATTCTGAATGAAAGATACAATAGAGGAATAGTTGGTAAAGATGACAGAACTAGCAGACATGGTAAAATTGCTTGGTTACATAAAGATCAACAACTACCTTTATCAGTGACTGGAAACCCTTTTAAGGACTTTATGTTTGAAAAAAGAGAGAAAAAATGAACTTGTGATTTATGAGTTTGAAGATTAGAAAGGGGAGCTTATGGAAATAAGAGAATTATGATTTACCTTTAGAGAGAGAGGGCAAAATATAAATGCATCTATAACCTCTGTCAAGAAGTTTGGAAGCCATTTCTTTATAATCCCCCCGCCTTTTATATTTTTGTATTCTGTTTCTCCCTACTATTTAGTACTTTTCTTTCTTCTTTTCTTCTATGGTTTTTACTTTGTTAAAAATTTCTTCAGTAAAAATTCTCTCTCTCTCTCTCATCTCTATCTATCTATCTATCTATCTATCTATCTATCTATCTATCTATCTATCTATCTATCTATCTATCTATCTACCTACCTACCTACCTACCTACCTACCTACCTACCTACCTGCCTGCCTACCTACCTACCTTGCCTGCCTGCCTGCCCTGTCTCCCCAAAAATAAGACCCAACCGGGAAAAAAGGCTTAGTATGATTTTTCAGGATGCTCGTAATATAAACCCTCCCCACAAAATCATACCTAGTTAAAATCATCAGCAGATGGAAGCATTTAGTACTGTATTTTCCCCAAAATAAGACCTAACTGGAAAATAAGCCATAATACGTCTTTTGGAGCAAAAATTAATATAAGACCCAGTCTTATTTTGGGGAAAACATGCTATCTATCTATCTATCTATCTATCTATCTATCTATCTATCTATCTATCTATCTATCTATCTATCTATCTATCTATCTATCTGTTATGTATCTTTAAATATTTAGGCGGGAAACAAGCACGTTGCTGATTGGTTAAAGCCGCCGGTTAAACAGTATATAAAGGGTTGATTTTCCCCAGCCAGGTTGCTGGGTTCACCATATATCCCTCCAAGACTGAGTGGCTGTGGATGCCGGCATCCCGGTACAGTCAGCTGAGTCCTCGGCTGACTGTTGGGGGCGAGTCATTGGCCCCGATGGAGAGGGTGCGCAATCTGGGCGTTCTCCTGGATGAACGGCTGTCTTTTGAAGACCATTTGACGGCCGTCTCCAGGAGAGCTTTTCACCAGGTTCGCCTGGTGCGCCAGTTGCGCCCCTTTCTAGACCGGGATGCCTTATGCACGGTCACTCACGCCCTCGTGACGTCTCGCCTGGATTACTGCAATGCTCTCTACATGGGGCTCCCCTTGAGGGGCATCCGGAGGCTTCAGTTGGTCCAGAACGGCTGCTGGTGATAGAGGAGCCTCGGGCTCCCGTGTTACACCTATCCTGCGCAGACTGCACTGGCTACCTGTGGCCTTCCGGTGCGCTTCAAGGTGTTGGTGACAATCTTTAAAGCGCCCATGGCATAGGGCCGGGCTATTTACGGGACCGCCTACTGCTTCCAAATACCTCTCACCGACCGTGCGCTCCCACAGAGAGGGACTCCTCAGGTGCCGTCCAGCTAGGCAGTGCCGTCTGGCGACACCAGGGAAGGGCCTTCTGTGGGGCTCCACCTCTGGAACGAACTCCCCCCAGGACTTCGTCAACTTCCGGACCTCCGAACCTTTCGTCGCGAGCTTAAAACGCACTTATTCATCTGCGCGGGACTGGATTAGATTTTAAAGTTATTGGTTTTAAGGGGTTTTTTATTATTTATATTGTTTTTAAATTAGGCAATAGAATAAGTTTTTTAATTGTTGTTTTTTAATTTGTATTTATATGTATTTTAACTGCCTGTGAACCGCCCTGAGTCCTTAGGGAGATAGGGCGGTATATAAATTTGAAAAAATAAATAAATAAATAAATAAATAAATAAATATTAAAGAGCTGTTGTCACTACCCTGGTCTCCAGCCTCGTTACTTCCCGAACTTAACACTGGCGACGAGGGTGGGATCTCGAGGCTAAGGAGAACAAGAACCGAACCCAGCAAACACAGGGCAGAAAAGCGGAGATGGCCAGTTACACTCCGCCCGCACCGTTTGACCCGGCTAAAGAGAAATGGGGAACGTATATGACCCGTTTCGAAAGCTTTCTAGAAGCCAACGAACTGCAAGGAGTTCCAGATAACCGCAAAAGGGCTTATTTCTTAAGCCACTGTGGTCCGGAGGTCATTGATATCGCGGAAGCCCTGGCAGAGCCAACGCCGATACAATCGGTATCGTGGCCAACTCTGCAGACCTTACTAAAAAACCATTTCGCGCCAACGCTGTCCAAATACGTGCGGCGGTTTGAATTCGGAGAGCGAAGACAGATGGAGGGCGAATCCATCGGTGACTACATGGCCGCCCTAAGGAAAGCGTCCAAGGACTGCGGATACCGCGACCTAGACGAGGTGCTCCTCGAGCAACTCATCCGAGGGGTCAGAGACATCCGTTTGAGGCGACGGCTGCTAGCAAAGAGCAACCTAACGCTGGCCAACGCTCTGGACGAAGCCAGAGCACATGAAATGTCCACCCAAGCGGCGGAGACACTGCAAAAGCCTCTCCCACCAAAGGCGAGCACAAAGCCAACTCCAGTGCACCAGGAGGAGGTTCAGACCGAATCCGATGGTGAAGATGAGGAAGGGGTCTGCCGAACCGAGAAACGTGACAAAGAGGACCGAGACGAATGCGGAAGCTGCGGAGGTCAACACCAGCGCCAACGCTGCAAGTTTAAGGACGCAACATGTCGGCGGTGCGGAAAGAAAGGGCACCTAGCTCAAGTTTGTCGAGTGGCCCAACCTTCCCGCCGAAAATTCAAATCGGCCAATCAGAGCGCGGGATCGGAAAGGCGACCCGCGATTGGTTCAAACAAGAAAGGCGCGAATTCGAACCAAACGACTGTAGTCATAGGCCGCGCCTCAACCCGAGTGGAGAAGAAGATCTTCACCAAACCTAAAATAGAAGGAGTAAGGTGCCGACTCGAAGTGGACACCGGGTCAGCGATCACCATCATGTCGTGGGACACTTTGGCGAAGTCACTGCCAGCAGTCGCGAAGCGCCACCTGCAAACTCAACGGCTACGGGTCCATGACTACCAGGGAAATCGAATCCCTGTTCGAGGGACCACCTCTGTCCGCGTCGAATACGGACCTCACAAGAAGACCCTGCCCATCACGATCGTCGAGGGGACTCTGCCTAGTTTGTTGGGACTAGACTGGTTTCGTGCACTGGGCATGGGAGTGACTGGCATCTACAGAAGTGACTGTAACCTGAAAGACATTCTCTTGAACGAGTTCGAAGATGTCTTCAAGGACTGCCTGGGCAAGTACAAGGGGACCCCTATTTCCTTCAACTTAGACCCCCAGGTAGCTCCCATTAGGCTAAAGGCGAGGAGAGTCCCTTTTGCCCTTAAGCCAAAAATTGATAAGGAGCTAGATAAGCTCATAAATCAGGGAATTTTGGTACCAGTCGATCACGCAAAGTGGGAGACGCCAATCGTCACCCCAATAAAACCAGATGGGTCAATTAGAATTTGCGCTGACTACAAGGCGACGCTAAACAAAGCCTTACAGAAAAGCGCTTACCCCGTTCCCGTGGTGCAACACTTGTTGCACTCTTTGGGGCAAGGGCAAGTCTTTGCAAAGTTAGACTTGGCTCAAGCCTACCAACAACTGCCCGTAGACGCCCACACAGCCGAAGCCCAAACGATTGTAACTCACAGGGGGGCCTTCAAGTGTACCCGATTGCAATTTGGGGTGAGTGTGGCACCAGGGCTGTTCCAAAATCTGATGGAACGACTTCTGCAAGGGCTCCCAGGGGTAGTTCCCTACTTCGATGATGTATTGATATCAGCCGAAAACGTAGAGGAACTGGGGGAGCGGTTGAGAAAAGTTCTGGGCATTTTCCGGTCAGCCGGACTAAAGGTTAAAGTGAATAAATGCCAGATAGGGGTAGAATCCGTCGAATTCTTGGGCTACCGAATAGACAAGAAAGGAATTCACCCCACTGAGAGCAAGGTCAAGGCAATCAGAAAGGCTCCAGCGCCCAAAAACAAAACAGAGCTACAGGCATTCCTGGGGCTAGTGAATTTTTACGCGGTCTTTTTAAAAAACAAAGCGACCGTTGCTGAACCGCTGCATAAGCTTCTAGGGAAAAATACTGCTTGGTCTTGGGGGAAGTCAGAAAGTAGGGCTTTCGAAGCAGTAAAAAACCTGCTCTCGAGCGACAGCCTGCTCATCCAGTACCATAGCTCATTACCACTAGTGTTGGTCTGCGATGCCTCCCCTTACGGAGTGGGGGCTGTACTCAGCCACAGACTGCCAAACGGCACAGAAGCCCCTATAGCCTTCTACTCTAGAACGATGTCCTCCCCAGAGAGGAACTATAGCCAGTTAGATAAGGAAGCGCTAGCAATTGTGTCAGGGGTGAAAAAATTTCACGAATACGTTTTTGGGCGAGACTTTGAAATTGTGACTGACCACAGACCGCTGTTAGGAATACTGGCTGGCGATCACCAACGCCTGTGGCACTTTCGCCACGCTTGACCCGATGGACTATTTTCTTAGCCGCATATTCTACAAGCTGCAGCATCGACCAGGAAAAGAAGTGGGGCATGCGGACGCTTAAGCAGATGCCCACTACCAGGGGCGATCAAGACCCCACCCGGGACGCCCATCCTGCTTATTGACTCTTTGGACTCTGGCCCAGTCACATCTAAGGAAGTGGCTCGGCATCATACCGACATTATGTTAAGGACTGTACTCGGTTGGGTACAAAGGGGGTGGCCCGCTGCGCCGGGCGAAAGATTTAAGGAATTTGTAAAAAAACGTGATGAGCTCTCGGCTCAAGGGGGGTGCCTGTTATGGGGTGATCGTGTGGTAATCCCGGATAAATTAAGGGGAAAGGTATTGGACCTCCACGAGGGTCACCCAGGGATCGTAAGGATGAAGGGGCTAGCAAGAAGCTACGTGTGGTGGCCACTCATGGACTCAGAGATTGCTGAGAGGGTAGGGAAATGCCAGGCTTGCCAAGAGTCCAGACCTCTACCCCCAACGGCCCCAGTCAGGGAATGGGAAAAACCCCAAGGGCCCTGGTCAAGAATCCACATTGATTTTGCTGGCCCCTTCCACGGCCAAACCTTCCTAGTGGTTGTCGACGCATTCTCTAAATGGTTGGAGATCATACTCATGAAATCCACCACGGCCGAGGCAGTAATCGCAGCCCTGCGCCACCTATTCGCAACACACGGGTTGCCTGACACTCTGGTGTCCGACAACGGCCCGCAATTCACGGCAGCCCAGTTCGAGGAATACTTGGCAGAGGAGGGCATCCGCCATGCCCTCTCTGCGCCTTTCCACCCTGCGTCGAATGGCCTTGCAGAGCGTTCCGTCCGGAGCGCTAAGGAGGCATTGTCCAGGCTCAAGCCAGGGGACTGGCAAACAAAGATAGATTTCTTTCTGGCCGTTCAGCACAGAACCCCAAGCACTGCTACCGGCAGAAGCCCAGCCGAATTATTAATGGGGCGGAAACTCCGTGCCCACTTGACTGCTTGAATCCCATTACACACCAGAGGGTTACAAGGGGAACTAGAAAACAGAGGAATGGGCATAGGCGATCGAGTATGGGCCCGCAACTATGGGGACGGCCCAAGTTGGCTCGCAGGGCAAATCATAAAAGCAACCGTCCAAAGTCATACTTGGTCGAGTTACAAGACAACCGAATATGGAGGCGCCACATAGATCAGATAAGGAAACGAATAACTGAACAACCCGAGCTAGCTGAGACAGACAATGACCCTCCTTATTTGACTCCACAGCTGACCATAACCCGGGAGGCGCAAGACTTAGCTGAGGTCCCGGAGGTCCAGCGACGCCATCAGGTTCCTGATGGAAACAGCAGGAAAACTCAAAGTAATCCAAGGCCGGAGGGCCAAGAAAAAGAGACTGCCAGTAATCCAGGGCCCGATGGCCTAGAGAAAGAGCTGGGAGGAGAAAAAAGCCCCTCCGACCAGCTCAAAACACCACCCAGGACTGAACCACGCAGGTCCGAAAGAATTAGGAGACGCCCAGGTTATTTGCGTGACTACGTCGAAAAATAACATGTAAATAATATGTAAATAGAGATAAAGTGTTTTCTGGGAGGGGAGGAGTGTTATGTATCTTTAAATATTTAGGCGGGAAACAAGCACGTTGCTGATTGGTTAAAGCCGCCGGTTAAACAGTATATAAAGGGTTGATTTTCCCCAGCCAGGTTGCTGGGTTCACCATATATTAAAGAGCTGTTGTCACTACCCTGGTCTCCAGCCTCGTTACTTCCCGAACTTAACACTATCTATCTATCCTGAGGGTAGGACAAGAAGCAATGGGTGGAAACCAATCAAGGAGAGAAGCAACTTAGAACTAAGGAGAAATTTCCTGACAATTAGAACAATTAATTAGTGGAACAACTTACCTCCAGAAGTTGTGAATGCTCCAACACTGGAAGTTTTTAAGAAGATATTGGACAACCATTTGTCTGAAGTGGTGTAAGGTTTCCTGCCCAAGCAGCTGGCTGAACTAGAAGACCTCCAAGGTCCCTTCCAACTTCTGTTCTGTTCTGTTCTGTTCTGTTCTGTTCTGTTCTGTTCTGTTCTGTTCTGTTCTACTCTACTCTACTCTACTCTACTCTACTCTACTCTACTCTACTCTACTCTACTCTTCTCTATTCTACCATCTACACATTCCCTGATACAAGAATCCAAAGATTTCAAAATACATGCCAGATGTCAGACATCACCTGTGTTGCAAAATCTTCATATATGACCTTTATATTGCTAATTGAATTCTTGTTATACATCCTACCCCTTTAGTGCCTAGCCCAGGGGTCGGCAACCTTAAACACTCAAAGAGCCACAAAGGTCCTAACTGGAATCCCCCTGTTCAATTCTGGAGCTGACCGGAAGTCCGGTTCCCCACTATAGAGTCTCTTCCTAGCACGGCGTCTTTTTTCTCTACCTGTCCTAACCGAAAGCCCTATCAATTGTGGAACTGCCTGGTGACAGGGAGCCACAGCAGAGGGATGAAAGAGCCACATGCGGCTCCAGAGCCACGGGTTGCTGACCCCTGGCCTAGCCTCAAGGAGGCAGCCAAGTTCATTACACAGTAGTGTCACTTCTGCAGTGGGATCTTCCTCCTACACCTCCTTTTCCTCAAGTCGATGAGTTTCAAAATCAAGGTCTCCCACAAGAAAGATACCAAGAACACTGCAGGGAATCCATTATTGAAAAAAGAGAGGTTCATCCATGCTTCAAACCACTTTCTTCATTCTTTATTCTGGGTTCCTTATGTATCTTTCAATTCTTTTTTCTGTTCTCATCAACCGTGACCATTGGCTGCACTGGCTGGAGCCTGAGAAATCTGTAATCCAAAATACAATTGAATATTACTCTATAGCAGGGGTGCCAAACTCAAGGCCCACGGGGTGGTTGGATCTGGCCCACAGGGCCAGCCTGGAAGCAGCAAAGGACTGCTATGCCTCTGCCAGCAAAAATGGGGCATGGGGGCACTGCATGAGGGCCCATTGGGCAGAGGTGGGTTTCAACAGGTTCTGACCAGTTCTGGAGAACCAGTAGTGGAAATTTTGAGTAGTTCGGAGAACTGGCAAATACCACCTCCGGCTGGTCCCAGAGTAGGGGTGGGAATGGAGATTTTGCAATATGGTTCCCCTGGAGTGGGGTGGGAATGGAGATTTTGCAATATCCTTCCCCTGGAGTGGTGTAGGAATGGAGATTTTGCAATATCCTTTCCCCTGCCACGCCCACCAAGCCACACCCACAGAACCGGTAGTAAAAAAAATTGGATTTCACCACTGGCCACGCCCCCATCTATTCTTTGCCTCCCAAATCCCAGCTGATCAGGAGGAAATGGGGATTTTGCAGTAACCTTCCCCTGGTTTTTTTTGTTTTGTTTACATTTATACCCCGCCCTTCTCCGAAGACTCAGGGCGGCTTACAATGTATAAGGCAATAGTCTCATTCTATTTGTATATTTTTTTTTACAAAGTCAACTTATTGCCCCCCCAACAATCTGGGTCCTCATTTTACCTACCTTATAAAGGGTGGAAGGCTGAGTCAACCTTGGGCCGGGCTCGAACCTGCAGTAATTGCAGGCTCTGTGTTTTTAATAACAGGCTTCTCTATTGCCTGAGCTATCCTGGCCCCGGGATTGGGGAGGGAATGGAGATTTTACAGTATCCTTTCCCCTGCCACGCCCACCAAGCCACACCCACAGAACCGGTAGTAAAAAAAATTGGATTTCACCACTGGCCACGCCCCCATCTATTCTTTGCCTCCCAAATCCCAGCTGATCAGGAGGAAATGGGGATTTTGCAGTAACCTTCCCCTGGTTTTTTTTGTTTTGTTTACATTTATACCCCGCCCTTCTCCGAAGACTCAGGGCGGCTTACAATGTATAAGGCAATAGTCTCATTCTATTTGTATATTTTTTTTTACAAAGTCAACTTATTGCCCCCCCAACAATCTGGGTCCTCATTTTACCTACCTTATAAAGGGTGGAAGGCTGAGTCAACCTTGGGCCGGGCTCGAACCTGCAGTAATTGCAGGCTCTGTGTTTTTAATAACAGGCTTCTCTATTGCCTGAGCTATCCTGGCCCCGGGATTGGGGAGGGAATGGAGATTTTACAGTATCCTTCCCCTGCCACGCCCACCAAGCCACGCCCACCAAGTCACACCCACAGAACTGGTAATAAAAAAAATTTAAAACCCACCACTGCTGCCGGGCTCTGTTTTCACCGGCAGAAGGCTATCAAAACAAACTAAAAACAAAACAAAAGGAAAAATGTTTCCCGTATTGCATTTGAGCATGCAAGAAGGGACAGGGAAGGAGAAAAGGAAAGAGGAAAGACAAAGACAAAGAAAAAGATGGGAAGAAGGGAAGAAAGCAAAGAAAAATAAGAAAAGAGGAGAAGAAAGAAGAAAGGAGAATGAAGAGGGAAGGAAAAAGAAGAAAGGGAAGGAAGGAAGGAAGGAAGGAAGGAAGGAAGGAAGGAAGGAAGGAAGGAAGGAAGGAAGGAAGGAAGGAAGGAAGGAAAATTATAATTAGAGTGAGGAAGGGTCTCAGAGAAGTCTTGCCTTAGCACTTGGCCACCACAGGCATCCCCAACATGAGTGATGTCGAGCTGGCCGTGCCCCCACCCCTCCGAAGTCAAACACAACCCTGATGTGGCCCTCAATGAAATTGATTTTGACACGCCTGCTCTATAGGAAAACTATAGCTAAATTGTTGAGCATATAAGTTACATTCTGATTATTTGAGGTACGATATATTTCCCATCAGAAGCTAAGATTAGCGTTGTGATGTGAACTTTTCTGATGAATTGGGGGGAACCCCTGCCATTGGAACAGATTACAAGAACCTAAGTGAAGAGCTACTATATCAAATAAAACAATATTCTCAGGAAGATCTAATTTGGGATTGCAGCAAGCGTAGTCAAGACAGCAATTGCTATTGTGGCTGCCATCTTGACCTTTTTAGACCATCCCCCCGTCCCTCAACAGGTGGGCCTCTGTCCCCGTGCTTAAAAAGCTCTTTTTTAAAAACTTCAGGTGGGTGTGGTCCCAATTTTTAACCCAGGAGAAAATGAAGAGGGTGAGAGGCTCCTATTCATTATTGTAAAGTGGATCAAAATTAAACACAAATGTGAATTAAATGAAAAATGGTCGCCACGATGTAAAAAAGATGTTGAGACTCTAGAAAGAGTGCAGAGAAGAGCAACAAAGATGATTAGGGGACTGGAGGCTAAAACATATGAAGAACGGTTGCAGGAACTGGGTATGTCTAGTTTAATGAAAAGAAGGACTAGGGGAGACATGATAGCTGTGTTCCAATATCTCAGGGGTTGCCACAAAGAAGAAGGAGTCGGGCTGTTCTCCAAAGCACCTGAGGGTAGAACAAGAAGCAATGGGTGGAAACTGATCAAAGAAAAAAGCAACTTAGAACTGAGAAATTTCCTGACAGTTAGAACAATTAATAAGTGGAACGACTTGCCTTCAGAAGTTGTGAATGCTCCAACACTGGAAATTTTTAAGAAAATGTTGAATAACCATCTGACTGAGATGGTGTAGGGTTTCCTGCCTGGCCAGGGGGTTGGACTAGAAGGCCTTCAAGGTCCCTTCCAACTCTGTTGTTATATTATATTATATTAAAACAGTTATGGTTTTTCTCCACACCGTTTCCTAGTTTGCCCCTCTCCACACACTTTTAAGGTATATGTCCTCCAGCATTTTGCCTAAAGACCTTCTCCGCCATAAAGTATTGCCTGGCATATCAAAAATCAAATAAGAAGCTAGGTGAGGAGTCATCCAATAAAGGACAATATTTACAGCTCAGGGTTGACAGGGAAAGACCTTGGTGTTCTCTGAGCTTGCTTGTTTTCTTGCACACATTTCATTATTCAAATTAGGTAACATCATCCGTGCTAATAGTGGACCAGCACTGATGATGTCAATATCTACAAGAAAACAACCAAGATTTTTCTATTGACAATGTGTTTTCTCTATGGAAGTCCTTTTAAGACAGTGGTCTCCAACCTTGGTCCCTTTAGGACTTGTGGACTTCAACTCCCAGAGTTCCTCAGCCATCTTTGCTGGCTCAGGGACTCTGGGAGTTGAAGTCCACAAGTCATAAAGGAACCAAGGTTGGAGACCCCTGTTTTAAGAAATGGGGAAAAGCATCATCCAGAGCATTCTAGGACCCTGAGGAGGGCAAAAACGGCCTTCCCCACCCCACCAGAGGCTTTCCAGAGGCTAGAAACAGCCCATTTCCCGACTTCCTGTAGGATCAGAAGGCCCGTTTTTCACCCTCCCCAGGTTCCAGAGGCTTTCTAGGACAGGGGTCTCCAACCTTGGTCCCTTTAAGACTTGTGGACTTCAACTCCCAGAGTTCCTCAGCCAGCTTTGCTGGCTGAGGGACTCTGGGAGTTGAAGTCCACAAGTGTTGTGCCTCGTCCACTTTCCCCGCAGCCAGGCCCGTCTTATCTGCTTCCAAACGCTGAGGAATGTCCTAGCATGCCTCCGGCCCCAACCCTGGCTCCATGCCCAGACAGGCCGAGGAAGAAGACATGCCTCCAGCCCCCAGCCCTGGCTCCATGCCCAGGCAAACGGAGCAACTAGACCCCGGCCCCTCCCCCACAGCATGTGAGCCTGAGGAAGGTCAATTACCAACAGCTGCAGACTGGAGTGACCCTCGCTTCAGGAGAATTGATAGGCGCGTCAACAGAAGGAAGGGAGGGGCAGGCCTGGATAAGTGCTGAGTCATGGAGCCACACCCCATGACCTATATAAAGGATCTGCTTTCTGGCATTCTCTGAGTCAGGCAAAGTTTACCTTATATTGCTGAAGTCACTTTCTGGTCTCCTGCCTGCCTTGAGAACTTTGCTAGGACTTTGGCAGAGCTGCAGAGGCACACCTGATTCGGATTTCCCTGACCGGGCCGTCAGCGGAGGAGTGGGACATGACAAAAAGTCTTAAAAGGACCAAGGCTGGAGACCCCTGATCCAGAGTTCTTTGGCATCCAGAATGTTCTTTGGCCCTCTTCTCTAGTCAGCCACTCACGTAAGTCACCACCAAGATGAAGCCTGTTAGTTTTCAGGCTCAGCCAAGGTGACCTATGCAATTAATAAATGAAGCATAGAATTAGTATCTGAGCAGATTCAGCCTTGGCTGCTTGATTTATGAGTAAGCTGCATGTGGCTGTAGCTTTGCAGACAAAACCTGGGTGTCACCACTTTTTTTTAACCAAAAAGCACAGCCATCTGTTCCATTAGCAAAAGTGGCACGATTAGGTTCTGTATGATGCTCTTCTGATAGAGTTGCTCCATAATTGATGCTGCTGTTACTTACACTCTTCCACTGAGGAAACCAAAGTGGGTCTGAAATTGATGCAGCCTGTTGTGGTCCGTCAGCAGCCTATGAAGCTGGCAACCGAGTTAGACAGCGATAAGGCTGAGGTGAGGCCAGGGCCATCAGGAATTGAGGTGCGGACTCCAGAGCCTCCAGAGACTGATAGTAGTGAGGCAGAGGAACAGGAGGAGACTGTTCTTAATGCACGCATGAGAAGAGCTGCCAGAAGCAGAGAGGACAACTCAGGAGTAGGGCCAAGAGATGATTGTCCCCTCCCATAAGGCTTAAAACAGAGCAGCAACAATGTTTGAGCTTTGCCGGAAAACAACATTGGTATCTGCGTCCTCTGCTTCATCTTCTGCTTCGTCTACGTCTTTGTTTTTGTGGCTTCTGGACATTTGCCAGGAAGGGCCTTTGGCAGTTTGCCTAATTGGACCACGGTTTGCGAGAGAACTGAGGAATTTGTGTTGGGAACCATTTGTTTTACTTTGAGTTGAACGATGCCGGGAATGAAGTAATTCCCAGCTGTTCGAATAAAGTTTGTTTGTTTTTCCACGGACTGAGTTTATTACTACTTACTTGGGCCTGGGTCACAACACAACCTTGGTGGCTGCAGCTTGGTGACATCCTGAAGGGTCTCTTTTCAGGGCAATTTTTTTTAATTTTCCATAATAATTCCCACAATTTGACCAGTGTACAATACAATCACTTATCCAACAATCGATCCTATACTCAAATTATGCTCAATCAGGGCTGCTCGACCGCCACGCCCTCCCTTAATCCTTTCTACCCTTCTCGTCCTTCTTCGACTTTCCCCACCATCCTTCTCCTCGCTTTCCTACTTCCCCTCCTCTTTCCCACTTCTCACTACCATCCTTTCTAACCCTCTATCTTCTCCTCCTTCTTCTCCTCCTATCCTTTCTTCTCCCTCCCTTCTTTCCTACCTACCTACCTGCCTACCTACTTTCTTCCTTCTTTACTCCTCTTTCCTTACCCTTTCCCTTCGGGAGTGGTTACCGAGCAGTCCCGACTTTACACCATTCCAACTTGTTTAATTCTACCATTATTCCTGTACAATGGCAATCAATCAATTTATAATCTTCCCCTTCCCTCCCCCATTTTCCCCCTCCCCCCCCGAGACTTCCCAGAACAGAATGCAGGGTATTGTAACTAACAAACATAATCTAAAATATAACATAAAACATATTCCACTTCACACCATCACACCATCACACTATCAATTCCCTTCTTTCTTAAGCTCTAATACATAGCAATTCCTAACTTCACTCAAAAACTAATTGATATTTTTTAATCTGATACTTATTTTGAATATAATCAATCCACTTTCTCCATTCCAAAATATATTTTTCTTGTGTACAGTCTTTCAAGTAGGCAGAAATTTTTGCCATTTCTGCTAAAATTTGATACAAATTTAACAGTGCAATCTGGAATTATTCCTAATAAAAAGAACTGTGGAACAAACTTGATCTTCTTTTTCAAAATGTTCTGCATAATCCACCATATTTTAATCCAAAAGGCTTTAACTTTTTTGCAAGTCCACCATATATGATAATAGGTAGCATCCTCACAATCACATCTCCAACATTTTGCTTTCACATTTCGATACATACATGACAGTTTTTTAGGATCTAAATGCCATCTATAAAACATTTTATAAAAAATTTCTCTTAAATTTTGTGCTTGCGTAAATTTAACATTCCTCACCCAAATTTTTCCCCATGTTTCTAACATTATAGGTTGTTGAAAATTTTGTGCCCATTTTACCATACAATCTTTAACCAACTCCATTTCTGAAAGGGTCTCTTTTGATGGACTCTTAAAAGATAGAGGTACAATTTAAATAACTAGGTGGGATTTATTCACAGGCAATCCATATTAGGCAGATGTTGATGTCTGAGAGTGGGAAACGTATCATTGCAGGATGCAAACTGTTCCAAGTAAAACTGCCTTTTGCAATTGACTAATAACGATTTTGTCAATGCCAATGGTGCTCTAGCGGTCTTTCAGATGTTTTGGGATTGCACCGGGGTGAAATCCAGCAGGTTCTGACAGGTTCTGGAGAACCGGTAGCAGAAATTTTGAGTAGTTCAGAGAACCGGCAAATATCACCTCTGGCTGGCCCCAGAGTGAGGTGGGAATGGAGATTTTGCAATATCCTTCCACCAGGAATGGGAAGGAAATGTGGATTTTCAGTATCCTTCCCCTAGTGGGGTGGGAATGGAGATTTTGCAGTATCCTTCCCCTGCCACACCTACCAAGCCACGCCCACCAAACCACACCATGCGCACAGAACCGGTAGTAAAAAAAATTAGTTTTCACCAATGGATTGCACCATTGTTTGGAACCCATACCACATTTCTGACATCAATACAATACTACGCCGCCTTCGACATGACCTGAGTTGACCTCATAGAATCATCTATTACAATGTCCTTCCTGTCAAAGACTACTTCAGCTTCAATTGCAACAATACACGAGCACACAATAGATTTAAGCTTAATGTTAACTGCTCCAATCTTGATTGCAGAAAATATGACTTCAGTAACAGAGTTGTTAATGCCTGGAATACACTACCTGACTCTGTGGTCTCTTCCCAAAATCCCCAAAGCGTCAACCAAAAACTGTCTACTATTGACCTCACCCCATTCCTAAGAGGTCTGTAAGGGGCGTGCATAAGAGCACAAACGTGCCTATCGTTCCTGTCCTATTGTTTTCCTTTGTTATATCCAATTAATATAGTTATTACATACTCATACTCATATATATGCTTATGTGTTGTATAGTTGTTTCATGCTTATGCTTATATATACTGTGTGACAAAAATAAATAAATAAATAAAATAAAAGGTGACTATTGTTATTGATACAACCTTTGATTATTTTTTTATGCACAGTTGTTCTATTTCTATTTGAAAATTCTTATATTTCATGATGATGATGATAATTTCTAAAGCCAGTGGTCATAATTGTCCTTCACTATGAGAAAAAAAAGAGATGTGGTGACTCAGTGGCTAAGATGCGGAGCTTGTCGATTGAAAGGTCGGCAGTTCAGCAGTTCGAATCCCTAGTGCCGCATAACGGGGTGAGCTCCCGTTACTTGTCTCAGCTTCTACCAACCTAGCAGTTCGAAAGCAAGTAAAAAATGCCAGTAGTAAAATAGGGACCACCTTTGGTGGGAAGGTAACAGCGTTCCATGTGCCTTTGGTGTTGAGTCATGCCAGCCAGATGAGCAAGGAGACATCTTCAGACAACGCTGGCTCTTCGGCTTTGAAACGGAGATGAGTACCGCCCCCTAGAGTCTGGAATGACTAGCACGTATGTGCGAGGGGAACCTTTACCTTTACATTTTATGAGAAAAAAAAAGAGGCTTGATCTGCTAAAATCTTTCTACAATGTGACCAAACACAGGCTACTCTAAACTGTTTTATCCATCTTATTTATTGTCGGCAAGGCCGATGGCTCATCACATCACCTGCCTTTAAAACCCCAGATGTGATGATAGATAGCAGAATTCAAAAGGACCCAAGATTCTTAACACTTTCACCTCACCTCTGTTTTGCTTTTGATTGTGATTTAGAGATGAGAACACTGAATAGACAATTATAACATGTGTGTGTGTGTGTGTGGTTTCAATGCATTTTGATGATGTTGGTTAGATTAAACTAAAATATGCCAAGCAGACCTTACGTTAATTTTCCTGCATCGATAAAGAGCTTTGATGAGATTATCAGGACAAAAACTCCATTGGATTCCAGAAATGAAAGGAGAAAAACATACTGTATAATTAATAGATCAGCTCTGAATCGTTTAGAGTCTCGTATGCAAAAAACCCTGCAGAGTGCCACTACCGTTTTGAAGGCAGAGATGTCATTTCAAAGCAGCTATCAAGAAGAAAGGTTTTACAGTAAGAATAAACCCGTGATTTCCAGCTAGAAACATAAGGGACCTATAAGGCAGGGCAACACGAGCCGCCGAATCAATTCAAAAATGGTGCTTTGTCAAATGCAGTGCCAAGGTATGGGTTGGGGGGCGGGCGGAGAGAAAGCAAAAACTAAAATATTGCACTGAGAAATTTAAGCAGCAGCCAAGCTGCAAAACAGAGGGGTGGACATTGGCTCCAGCAACTTGTCAAGAGTTTTTGGGGGTGGCACAGAGGGAAAGGGTTGATTTCAAAACTAGGAAACCTGGTTTCTGCAATACTTTTCAGGGAGGTAAAGAGACTCAGCGTTCGATTAGACAAATCTGAAGCCAGGGATCAGCCAACGAATGCTGCAGCAATGATCAGTACAGTCAGAAATGCGGGTTTACAATACAATGCAGCATTTAAAAAAAACCAAAACCTTCTGTGTACGTTCAATGACTTGCAGAGCCACCTTTGATTTCCTTGCAGCCTCCTTGTATGGGGTTTCCCCAAATTCCCGTGCTGTTGAAAAGGGACCCCAACATTTAAGCTGTGCTGTACTGTCCACTCCACTCACAGTATCCTTACTTATTAACCACAGCATAATCCATATCTCTCGAGGTTTGCAAAATATGAGAGGGAGGCAGTCTGGAGCTTACAATCTAAAATAAGTGCAGGAGAGCAACTGAGAAAGGGAGGGCACTGGGGATGGGCTATTCAGGAGAATCTGAGATAAGCAAGGAGTAAGCCAGGATGTACTGTAGGCTTTGCTAGACTTACGGATGCCATGTAACACTGAGATATCAGTCAATTGTCATTCTGTTACTCAGGTTCATTGCTGTGCTTCAGCCTCCTATCACATGGAGCCTATTAGGGAGTGGGGTCAAATTCAGCTGCAGGGAACATGTACTTGATGTTCTTTGACTCCATTTATTCATCAGCTGGATATCTTCATTTACACTGAATAGCATTTAGTAATTGCAGTAGCACTTATAAGAGCCACAGTGGTGCAGTGGTTAGAGTGCAGTACTGCAGGCTACTTCTGCTGACAGCTGGCTGCTGGCTGCCAGCAGTTTGGCAGTTTGAGTCTCACCAGCTCAATGTTGTCTCAGCATTTCATCCTTCCATGCTCTGTAAAATGAGGACCCAGACTGCTGGAGGGGGGGTGGGAGATATGCTGACTCTGTAAACTGCTTAGACAGGGCTGCAAAGCACCATGAAGCGGTATATAAGTCTAAGCGCTATTGCAATTGCTATATACAGCTCCATAGTGCTTTACAGTACTCTCTAAGAGGTTTGCAGAGTCAGCATATCCATCCAACAATCTGGGTCGTCATTTTACCAACCTTGGAAGGCTGTGTCAAACTTGAGCCGATCAGGATCGAACTCCTGGCAGTGGGCAGAGTCAGCCTGCAATATTGTATTCTAATCACTCTGCTCCACCAGGACTCCTGAATATTTCCTGAATCCCACTTTGCGATGAAGCTTCCTCCCCCCAGGCTACCCTCTTCAAAGGCACCAACATCTGTTTAAACTCTGGTATTTCCAGGTATCTTAAAGGCAAAAGGATATTAGCATTTCTATATATCACATTTTACATGTAAAGCGCGTGCACAAAGCGAACCGGTGGTAAAACTGGTTAGAACCCACCACTGGATTAAACATACTGTAACAAACTTGATTTCTGTTCCTTTAATGACATTTTCTGCTTCTTTATCTTTATCTAAACGGAGTCTATTCCTGTTTATTCTTAAATTCTGAGAATTATCTGAGGTTTTGGTTTTGAGAAAGATATAATCAGATGTTGTGACCCAGGCCCAAGTAGGTAGTAGGAAACTCAATCAGTGAAAAAACAAACAAACTTTATTTGAATAGCTGAGAATTACTTCATTCCCAGCGTAGTTCAACTAAATTAAAGCAAATTCCTCCCAACACAAATTCCTCATTACTATTGCAAACCTTGGTCCAATTAGGCAAACTGCCAAAGGCCTTTCTTGGCAAACGTTCAGAAATCACTGATACAAAAATAAATGCAAGAAGACGAAGCTACCAGCTGTTTATCGGCAAAGCCCAAACGCTGTTGCTGGTCTGTTTTAAGTCTTATGGGAGGGGCTAATTATCTCTAGGCCCTGCTCCCGAGTTGTCCTCTTTGCTTGAGCTGCTCTTGCCTTCTGGCAGCACTTCTCATGCGTGCACTAGGAACAGGCTCCTCCTATTCTTCTGCCTCACTACTATCAGGCTCTGGAGGCTCTGGAGTCAGCACCCCCTCCCCCGCGATGGCCCTGGCCCCACCTCTGCCTCATTGTTGTCCGACTCCGATGCCAGCTCTGTAGGCTGCTGGCGGACCACAACATTAGGTAAGGTTGGAACTAGCTTTTTATCTGCTTGATGCAATGACTCCATTCATTTGCACGTTGTGTGATTTATGATGATGCACTTCCAAGCGTGCCCAGTACTGAGCATTGTTAAACCGTGTTTACTGTGGCTCAGGGGCTAGGACGCTGAGCTTGTCGATCGAAAGGTCGGCAGCTCAGCGGTTTGAATCCCTAATTCTGCTGTATAACGGGGTGAGCTCCTGTTACTTGTTCCAGCTTCTGCAACCTAGCAGTTTTGAAAGCATGTAAAAATGCAAGTAGAAAAAATAGGGACCACCTTTGGTGGGAAGGTAACAGCGTTCCGTGCACCTTTGGCGTTGAGTCATGCCGGCCACATGACCACGGAGACGTCTTTGGACAGCGCTGGCTCTTCGGCTTTGAAATAGAGATGAGCACCACCCCCTAGAGTCGGCAATGACTAGCACGTATGTGCGAGGGGAATCTTTACCCTTTTACTGATGTAGTGGTTAAGGCACCTTGAGGCTTTGACTTCTATTCCTGCCTTAGCAGAAAGTCACTTGGGTGACCCTGAGCCAGTCATTCTCTTTCAGCCCTGGGAAGCAGGCAATGGCAAACCACTTCCAAAGTTTTGCTAGAAAATTGGAGGGATTTCTCCAGGGAGTTGCTAGGAGTCAACACTTACTGGAAGGCACACCCACACTCACCCCCCCCCCACACAAGGTTCCTTTCAGGAGAACACTCAAAATAGCTAATTTTAATTAGTATAGAACTAACATCTCTGTATTAAATAGTTCGTTTTTAAAATTGTCCCTGTGAAATATTAGACTAGCGCTCAGTTTGATAGGAATTAATTCCAGATGTTTATTTCCGCTGCGAGTTTAATTTAGCAACTTAATCCAACATTGTTCAATTAATTACATCTCATACATTATACAGGAGAATAGTGCACACGCGCGTACGCGCGCACACACACACACACACACACACACATATAAATGAAACACTTTCTAACTTCATTAAAATAAATGCTATACTAAGGTCTTAACCTCATAAATAACGTCTTATGGTTTTCCATGGAAATATTGTGCTCTGGGTCTCAATCTATGGAACCGAAGAGGCCCTTCTGCTGATGTAATCTTCACTTCTACTCCTTTGATGTTGTTTGGCTGGCAGTACCAAGGTGTAGGATGCTACAGCCAAGGAAGAACCAGCAGCAGCCCTTGACTTGAAATAATCACCTCCGGTGCCATTAATTCTGACACCCACCATGACCAAAGCAGCTAAAGAAAAACCAGTGCTAAATGTTAAGTGGGAGCAGGAAAAAGAAACTGGAAAGGTTTGGGAGGAACTTGCGAACAAAGAAGAATAAAACTAGTCTTTATTTCTTCTTTTTCTTTCGACTTTTAATATTCCGCACGAACCACCGCATGTAGCTTAAGTGCCTAAACAGCTTCTTTTTTGACCGTTGTGAAAAATATGTCAAGAAGCTTTTAGATGTACTCGGTTGCTCTCTGCTGCAGAAGACATTACCGGCTTTTATGGACGAGTGGAACACAAACAGTGGGTCCCCTCTCCAAATCCCGCTCCTCTTGACCTCTGAGCTGGGCGGAGGAAGAATCAAGAGGGACATTTGTGCAGGTTGAGCATCTCTTCAAAGGTGCTGAAAGCTGCTGAGTGGAGTGGAGCCTTCTCGAGACCACACCTGAAGGCTCAACACTTAGCGGTCTGAAGGCAACCGCGTAGCTAAGAGGCTCAAGGGAGGTTCTGAATAGCTGGCGAATGTAAACAAGGATATTAGACATTCAGGGGAGTAATCAGGGAACCTTCATCCCATATTTTATGTCTGACCCTTGGAACATTTCATGCTTATATATATCTGACACAAAAAGGATGCTGCCAGCTTTGAGTGGGGGATTTTAATAAGCACCAACAGAACCATCCATCTTTGGAAAACATTCAGAGAAGGGCAAGGATGGCAGAATTTGGGTTTGGTTAGCCAAAAAGAAGGGGACGTGGTGGCTCAGTGACTAAGACGCTGAGCTTGTCGATCAGAAAGGTCGGCAGTTCGGCGGTTCGAATCCCTAGTGCCACATAACGGAGTGAGCTCCCGTTACTTGTCCCATCTTCTGCCAACCTAGCAGTTCAAAACCACGTAAAAAACGCAAGTAGAAAAATAGGGACCACCTTTGGTGGGAAGGTAACAGCGTTCTGTGCTCATTTGGCATTTAGTCATGCTGGTCACATGACCACGGAGACGTCTTTGGACAGCGCTGGCTCTTCGGCTTTGAAACGGAGATGAGCACCACTCCCTAGAGTCGAGAATGACTAGCACATACAGTATGTGCAAGGGGAACCTTTACTTTTACCCTAAAGAAAAGAAGGATTAGGGGTGACATGGTAGCAGTATTCCAATATTTGTGGGACTGCCACAAAGAAGAGAGGGTCAAATTATTCTCCAAAGCACCAGAGGGCAGGACAAGAAACAATGGTTGGAAACTAATCAAGGAGAGAAACAACCCGGAATTAAGAAGAAATTTCTTGACAGTGAGAAGGATGAACCAATTGAAGGCTTTCCTTCAAACATTGTGGGTGCTTCATCACTGGAAGTTTTTAAGATACTGGGCAGCCACTTGTCTGAAATGGTATAGCAGTGATTCCCAAACTGTGAGCCGCGGCTCCCCAGGGAGCCGCGCCACCGCCACAAGGGAGCCGCGAAGAAGCAGCGTCCGCTCCACACGCGGTGCCGCGAGATCCCAGACGCACAAAGCCGGACACGGCCGCAGCGACCGGGACTCGCACACCGCAACTCGGGAGAACTCCAAAAGCCAAGGGACCCCCGCGCAGCCGCACCCACACCCCCCGCGGGGCAGGCCACAGCAGGCAGGAAGACGGCAGACGCCGACGACGGACCAAAGGAGAAGCGCGAGCTCCGGCCCCGCCCGCCCGCCTGAACCACAGCGCCCGCCCAGACCCGCCGCCTGACGAAGCAACGGCGCACCTCCCCTCCAGTCTGCCCGCGACGCCACTGGCCTCCCAGACCACCCGACACGCTGCCCAACACGGCCGCGGCCACCACGCTCGACGGCATCGGGAAAGAGGGCTGCGAGAAAATAGCAAAACCACCCGTTAGTTCCTCCCAGGTGAGCCAGGCTGGAGGCGAGAACAGCCACCTCCTCCACAAGGCGGAGACCCGAGGGAACAAGGGGATCGCGAGAGGCCAAACTCCGAGACCGAAGCAGGGACCCCCACGCCTGGGAAAGTTCCACAGAGGCCGCTCCCATCAAAGGAGACGGCGCGTCCATCAGCAAAACATGAGTATGCCAAACACTTTGTAGAAACAGACTTTTTGATTAAACTCACATACCTATGTGATATCTTTGAAAAGTTGAATGTGTTGAATCTCTCTTTACAAGGAGGCAATATGCACATTTTAAAGTTAACAGAAAAGATTTCAGCTTTCAGAAAAAAATTCAGAAAAAAAGACAAAAATTAAAAAAAAAATCGGATGTACCTATTAAGGGAGCCGCGGAAAAAATCCGAAGTGTTATGGGAGCCGCAAACCGAAAAAGATTGGGAACCTCTGTGGTATAGGGTCTACTGCTTCAGTAGTTGGCTTGAATAGAAGACCTCCAAGGCCCCTTCCAGTCAGGGGTGAAATCCAGCAGGTTCTGGAGAACCGATAGCGGAAATTTTGAGCAGTTCGGAGAACTGGTAAATACCACCTCTGGCTGCCCCCAGAGTGGGGTGGGAATGGAGATTTTGCAATATCCTTTCCCCAGGAGTGGGGAAGGAATGGGGATTTTGCAGTATCCTTCCCCTGGAGTGGGGTGGAAATGGAGATTTTGTCGTATCCTTCCCCTGGAGTGGGGAGGGAATGGAGATTTTGCAGTATCCTTTCCCTGCCACATCCACCAAGCCATGTCCACCACGCCCACCAAGCCACGCTGACAGAACCGGTAGTAAAAAAATTTGGAGTTCACCACTGCTTCCAGTTCTATTCTATTCTAATTCTAAACCAGAGATAAACCCAAATCCACAAACTGAGCAAATAAACAATAACAACAATAAAACCCTTCCTTGCTGAAACTCTTTATTATTGCATGAAGACAATTCCCAAGGAATACTCAATGAATCCTGCGGCACAATATATCTTCCTGGAAATACCACATACTGATATTCTTTTCAGCCAACATCTCAGAAATAGCCCCAATTTGTAACAGGGTGGGTGGGTGGGGGGTAGGGATGGATGCTATCTGAACTCACTGGTCTTCCCCCCTGAAAAGCAATTAAATCCTAAATGTATTTACAACAAAATACTTAACTGGCAGTCAGTAAAACTGCTGGGTTGGGTTTTGCTAGACTTATTCAGCATCTGGTAAGTCTAATTATTATTATTATTATTATTATTATTATTATTATTATTATTATTATTATTATTATTATTATTATTATTATTTATTAGATTTCTATACCACCCTTCTCCCGAAGGACTCAGGGCGGTGTACAGACAAAATAAAAACCCAAACAATACAATATACAATTAAAACAAAATTAAAAAACTTATTATACAATTGGCCGAAAACTTTAAAACATTTAAAATTCTAAGAACCCATTAAAATTCATATAAAATTTAGAAATATAAAATATAAATTTAAAAATACAACAAAATTTAAGCCAGCCCCGTGCGAGTAAATAAATACGTTTTCAATTCGCGGCGAAAGGTCCAAAGGTCAGATATTTGGCGTAAACCAGGGGGAAGTTCGTTCCAGAGGGCAGGAGCCCCCACAGAGAAGGATCTTCCCCTGGGGGCCGCCAGCCAACATTGTTTGGCAGACGGCACCCTGAGAAGTCCCTCTCTGTGTGAGCGTACGGGTCGGTGGGAGGCATGAGGTAACAGTAGGCGGTCCCGTAAGTACCCAGGCCCTAAGCCATGGAGCGCTTTAAAGGTAGTAACCAAAACCTTTGTCTACTTATTTGAAAATTTGAGGCATTCTCTCTGTACTTATTCTTGTCTCTCTTTTAACTATCTCCCTACCCTGTTTCCTCATTTTGTACGTCATTATGAAATGACTTACAGAATTCATGTAAAACAGTCGACTGCTGGTTTCCAGATGAAAGCCACAAGGCTGAGATTCATAGGAGGAGCAATGTTTGTGATCTTGGAAGCAGATCCTTCAAGCTTGTAAACTAGGCTGGTGACAATGTTGGGCTGTTCACTTAAGTATGATCATATTTCTGGATATGGACTTTCAAAAGCATAGAGCAGATGGATGCACTTCTGATCATAACTACAAAGTCTGGTCCCCGCCCAAAGAAACAGGACTCTTTGGGGAAAAAAAAGTGTTATCTGAATTGTGGTAATTATTTTAGCCTAATAAAGGAGTAGCTTTTATTATAATGTTTGAATGGGAATGATAGAGAGCTACGAATATAACTGCTGGGTACAGAGAGAGAGAGAGAGAGACAGAGAGAGAGAGAGAGAGAGAGAGAGAGAGAGAGGCAGAGACAGAGACAGAGAAAGAGAGACAGAGACAGAGACAAGAGACAAGAGACAAAGAGAAAGAGACAGACAGAGAGAGACAAAGACACACACAGAGACAGAGACAAAGAGAGAGAGAGAGAGACAGAGAGAGAGAGAGAGAGAGAGAAAGAGAGAGAGAGAGTGAGTGAGAGAGAGATGGAGAAACTGAAGATGGTATGATTGGTGAGGAAGAGGGCAGAGTTTGTAGACGTGGTGTGTTCGAATGAGGGCTACTGAGATAATTGTGGATGTGAATGGCATTCAAACTTGAGGGAACATGAAGAAAAAATCTGAGCTAAAGTGTTTGACAACATGGTGATGGTACGTCTGGACCACTGGGTGTCAAGAGTCCTTGCTGCTTAGATGAATTGGTGCTGCTGAATCCTCAGCAGAATCCTTCTGGTCGGTATGGAGTTGTAAGTCTAGAGTCACAACAGCAGTGACATCATGGCACCGCCATTTCCAGAAGACCTGGTGGAAGAATAGCAAAAGCCAGCATGAAAAGGTGACTGGGGGTCCGCTTGCATTCATCTTTTTGACTGGCATGCTGCTGGAAAGGGATTCAAGAAGGCGATTTGCAAGATTGAAAGTCTGAGAAAGGCCCAGCCTAGAGGGAGGAAGTTGTCCTTGGAAATCTGTGGAATAATATCAGGGACTCCATCAATTCCTATATGATTTTGTAGCAGACTGTAGTATGTCTGAGGAATAAGGAGTAAGGGTCGTGAGAGTGGCTTACCAGATTGCTAGCCCTCTGGAATTTAGTTGTTGTGAGGTATTAATGTATTTATTTTTATGGGCAACCGGAAGGGAGCTTGGGCAGATTTTGGTAATAATAAACCTAGAAGTATATGGCAACAGAGGCATCCCACTATGAAGGAAAGGGGCCTGATTGTTGGTGACTTTGCTTCAAGCTTGATAAGGCGGCTTTGTTCTTCTATGATATGGCAGTGAATGAATAGATGAAACTGTGTATTATCAAAACCTGGTTGTGTGAGAGTAGGAAGGTCGCCCTACAGAAATTTTCTCTCCTGGTTTTGGGACCCGATGGCATCCTTTGACAGCAGGCCATGGCAGGAGGGTGGTATTCCCAGTGGTACTGTTCTAGAATAGGCCCGATGCTTATTTGGGCTGAATGGAGTGAGGGGGAATCCATCTGATGTATTGGATGCTTTGCTCCCCAGCAGGGTCTCTTCCCGAGTTCCTCAGCGTGCTCTCAGGGCTGATCCTGGAGTCCCCTCATCTCTTGATAGCGCCCTGTGGGTTGTGATGGGAAAGGTTGATGGCAACCATGGCTTTATGTCAAGTCATCTCTAGCCCTACATATACTGGCAGTCATAACAGTATAACAGAGTTGGAAGGAAACGTAGAGGCCTTCTAGTCCAACCCTCTGTACAAACAGGAGACCCTATACCCGTGAGGGTCAATCTGTGGCACACGGAGCCATATTTGTGGGCACGTGAGCACTGCCTTAGCTCAGCTCCAGTGCGCATGTGTGCGCCAGCCAACTGATTTTCGGGCCTTCTGGGCACAAGGGAAGTCAGGAAATAGGCCGTTTCCGGCCTCCAGAGGGTGGGAAAAACTGTTTTTATGTTTTCTAGAAAGCCTCTGGAACCTGGAGAGGGTGAAAAATGGGCCTTCCGGTCCTACAGGAAATCGAGAAATGGGCTGTTTCTAGCGTCTGGTAGGGTGGGGAAGGCTGTTTTCGCCCTCCTCAGGATCCTAGAACAGGGGTCTCCAACTTTGGTCCCTTTAAGACTTGTGGACTTCAACTCCCAGAGTCCCTCAGCCAGCAAAGCTGGCTGAGGAACTCTGGGAGTTGAAGTCCACAAGTCTTAAAGGGACCAAAGTTGGAGACCCCTGTCCTAGAAAGCCTCTGGAGCCTGGGGAGGGCGAAAAACGGCCTTGCCATCATGTGCCAAAAGCAGGGGGAGTGCGGGGGGGTTGCATGCACATGTGTGGGGGCGGCAGGGCGCATTGAATTATGGGTGTGGGCACACGTACATGTGACCCCCTCTCGCGCTCCCCTTGCTTTTGGCACGCAACGGCAAAAAGGTTAGCCATCCCTGCCCTATACCATTCCAGACAAGTGACTGTCTAGTCCTTTCTTAAAAGCCTCATGGTGGAGCACCCACAACTTCTGAAGGCAAGCCTTTCCACTGGTTAATTGTTCACAGTTAGGGAATTTCTTAGTTCTAGGCTGCTTCTCTCCTTGATTAGTTTCCATCCCTTGTCTTGCCTTCTGGTGCTTTGGAAAACAGGTTGACATCCTCCTCTTTTCTCTCATGGTTCTCTCAAAGTAGCTGACGGATGGAAGGCAATTACTGGGGTCAGATCATGTAGAGAATAAATGTGAGGACCTTGATGGAGAAAGGGGATGCTGTATCAAGGCACAAGCCTTCCTTCCGGTTAAAGACTACTTCAGCTTTAATTGCAATAATACTAGAGCAAACAATAGATTTAAACTTAATGTCAACCGCTTTAATCTAGATTGCAGAAAATATGACTTCTGTAACAGAATCACCAGTGCTTGGAACACTTTACCTGACTCTGTGGTCTCTTCCCATAATCCTAAAAGCTTTATCCAAAAACTTTCTACTATATTTCTACTATTGACCTCACCCCATTCCTAAGAGGACCATAAGGGGCGTGCATAAGCGCACAAACGTGCCTACCGTTCCTGTCCTATTGTTTTTCTTTTCTTCTTTCTATATATATGCTTATACCTCCTTATATTTACCCATATATGTTTATATACTATATAATCTTTTGTATGATTCCTACATATATTGTTGTGACAAAATAAATAAATAAAATAAATAAAAGCAGATAAAAATTGCAGAGGCCCATAGGAGGGGTATGCAAACACCTCAGGCTCCCCCCCCTCCAAATTTACATGAAAGATAAGAGAGAGTGAAGCACATTCAGACTTGCAAGATTCTTTTACTACAGGCCATCTTAATTTTAGACACACAGTACCTGTTGCACCATGAAACATATTGTCCGAGAACTCCTAAGGAGGAGCTGTCTTTATCCTCTTTCTCCCACACAAATCATAAACTTTGCTGGGTTTTTTTGGGGTGGGTGGGTTTGTTTTTGTTTTTTGCTGCTCTGAAATGCTCTCCCTCTCTCCTGGCAGATTAAATTCCGCTATAGGTTTCGACTTATAAAACTGTAAATGGCTCAGCACCTAAATGCACACAGGTTATCAATCTCCTAATTGAATCATTCCAACCTTGATGATCATTCCAGGAAAGGCTACGGATTCCTCACTTCCAATGAGAGGAGATGAAACTAGGAGGCGCTATCTCATTTCCACTTCTGTGGAAGAGGCTCCCCTTACAAATTAAATTGGTATCTTCGTTAATGCTTTTCCAGAAGATGTCAACAAACACTTTTCCGAAGGGCCTTTGGTGATGATTCTTTCACCATTGTTTTTTTACTATTATGGTTGTTTTTGGACCGGCTGCTAATGTTCTGACAATGATTGTAATTATGTTTTGATTTAATTCTCTTAATTAGTTTATTTACCATGGATGCTTTAATTGTATTTGTAATGTGCATGTTTTAATTATTAGTTGTTAAACCACTACGAATCCTTGACGGATTCAGCATTTAGCCGTAATAACGAAACAACAACAACCCCACAAAAATGCAAATATACTGCTGTTCTCGCAGTTAAAGGAAAAACTATCGCAAGGTTACCAAAGGGAGTGGTTTTTGTTTGGAAAGCTACAAAAGACGTGGGTTTCAGGGCAATCTGAAGTACCACAAAAAGACGTGATTTCCCCCTCTTTAATTTGAAAAGTTAGCCATTAAAAATAATTAATGGGCAATTTCTGTACATTTATAGCTTTCTAAACGCAGGTACTATTATGTCTTTTATTTCCAGCTTTTGTTTTTCCCAATAAACCACTTGCCAACCGAAGTAACTTATTTGATTGCATAGCTATTTTCTTTCATTCAATTTAGGTCAGGGGGTTTTGCCCAGATATTGGCAAACTTCTAAGGTTGATTCCGGAGGACGGAGCGACCCTGATCTAATAGCAGGGCAGGTTTAAATCATTACTGCCTTCTATATTAGAGACTCCCGGATCTCATTAGGTGCAATCTATCGGGAAAGATGAGCCTGCAATTCAGGAGAAATTGAGCTGCCCGGACGAGGCATAGTAGCCCGAGTGGTCAGTGGAGAATCGCTGTGAGAGGTAGACGGAATTCAACTGCACTTCTCCAAATTCGAAGTTCTCAAAGAGCTGAAAGAGAGGAGAGAGGAGTCATGACATTATAAACCTCAAAAGAATACACTGTGTGTGTGTGTGATCCTTGTAAACCATCTTCCAACATGTAAGCCGCCCTGAGTCTTCGGAGAAGGGCGAGATATAAATTCAAATTAAAAAAAACAAAAAACAACAACATATAATTGATACACGTTCTATGATTTTCTTTTCTCCTTCCCTTCCCCTGGCCCAGATTGAAAGAACTTGTAAGCATGGTGTTTTTTTGTTTTTTTTTTACTTACACATATATATGGTTTTTAACCCAACAGGAAGGGAGTTTCTGAAACTTTATTTATAGCAGAGTACCAACAATACTTTTGCTCCATTTGATCTATTGCAGGAAGAGGGCAAACCCAGCCTCTTGGCTGACAGCTATTAACCTACATTACATTGCGAAAAATTCAATTTGAAAAAAGGCAGAAAGGAAGGCTAAACAGCTAGAAGATGTGTGGTTTTCTCTATGACAGTCTCTCCGGGGAGTTGGGTCCATCACCTCCGTTTCCGTAGGTAAAGGTTCCCCTCGCACATATGTGCTAGTTGTTCCTGACTCTAGGGGGCGGTGCTCATCTCTGTTTCAAAGCCGAAGAGCCAGCACTATCCAAAGACGTCTCCGTGGTCATGTGGCTGGCATGACTCAACGCCAAAGGCACACGGAACGCTGTTACCTTCCCACCAAAGGTGGTATCTATTTTTCTACTTGCCTTTTTTACATGCTTTCGAACTGCTAGGTTGGCAGAAGCTGGGACAGGTAACAGGAGCTCACCCTGTTATGCAGCACTAGGGATTTGAACCTCTGAACTGCCGACCTTTCAATCGACAAACTCAGCATCTTAGCCACTGTGCCATCGTGTCCCATTTTCGTAGTTAGTCAGGCTCTAATATGAAGTTAGTAATATACATTTTGTTGTGTCTTCGGTTCCCGAGCCTGGCTTTTTGGCAGAGAGTGACTCAGAAAGTGAGGGGGAAGAGCCGACAGGACCTTCCTCTCTGGCTCCGCTCCAGGTTCCAGAGGCAGGCCAGGTGGAGGAGATGACGAGGCCTCTTTCTCCCACACCTTCCCCCTCCCAGGCAACGCCTCAAGACCCAGCTGCTGACAATCAGTCCTGGTTAAATCCCAGGCATCGCAGGAAGGAGAGGCGGGAACAACAAAAGAAGATGTGGGGCAGGCCTAGAGAGTGCTGAGTCACGGAGCCACACCCCACGGGGTATAAAAGTAGGAGGAGCTGCTCTATAGCTTCTTGTGACGGACAAAAACTGACTCTTGGAAACTTTGGCTGCAATATTTCGAGACTAAGAATTTGGCTTCTGGATTTCTGTTTATTTCTGAACTCTTGGTTGCTCCAGCAACAAACTGCAGTTACGCTGGCTTCTCAGGAGATAAGAGAACTTGGCAGGCAATTGCAGGTTCGTTGCCAGAACTGATATCTGTCGTAGGAATAAATTGCTGGCAGTTATAGTCAGCTCACGTGTCTTCTTGGTTGTGGTTGGGTGGGGGGGGACAGAACACATTTACAAGTGACTGATGAGGAAGAATTTGAGAAGAACAAATGACGAGATTATGAATAAATATTTGTATATATGTATGTATCTCTCTTTGGGCACACACATGTGTTTATACATGCACAGGCATACACTCAATTTGATTCTTCTTTGAGAATATCAAAGGAATTACATGCAATATCTAAAGACAAAAATAATAATCCTCTCCTTGTTATAAACTTCATATTTTTTCCCCTTATAAGTAACAGAGTTGGAAGGAACATTGGAGGCAGGGGTAAAATCTAGCAGGTTCTGACAGGTTCTGGAGAACCGGTAGCAGAAATTTTGAGCAGTTTGGAGAACAGGCAAATACCACCTCTGGCTGGCCCCTGAATGGGGTGGGAATGGAGATTTTGCAATATCCTTCCCCTGGAGTGGAGAGGCAATGGAGATTTTGCAGTATCCTTCCTCTGGAGTGGGGAGGGAATAGGGATTTTGCAGTGTCCTTCCCCTGCCACGGCCACCAGAACCGGTAGTAAAAAAATTTGAATTTCACCACTGATTGGAGGTCTTTTAGCCATGTGGCACTTGGGTCTCAAACCGGGGCTGCCGGCTTTCCAGCTGAGAAGCCTAGCGTTTTAACCGCTGCGCCATTGTGCACCCCACAACTTCTGGAGGCATGAGTCAATCTGCAAGGAGCATTTAGTACTGCTGCCAGGGGCTACTTGTAATAGTATCTGGCCTATGGACCATCAGTTAATCATCTCTGTTTCTGACATTTCACATTTCTTGTTTACACAACCTTCTGGAAGACATTAAAAGAAAAGTAATAGTCGTTATCAGCTCCCCAGACCAACATGCTGTTTTTCTTAAAAGTCTCTTTTCTACTGAAATATGATTGCAGCTCTTCATCACACAAGAGAAGTTTAATTATTGCTTCCACAGATTACACAAAGAAGGCCTGTACATCAAAGAAGATAGGACTCTAGCACCCAAGTGCCAACAATAAACCTTTAATTTGCTTAGTCAAGACTGAGTAGTTGTTTTTGCGATGGGGGAGGAGGGTAATGGGGCAAGGAGAGAAATTTCTAATTTATGTAGATTACTAATCTGCAATTAGTGTATCCACCTATATCCATCTACGGCCAATTTGTCCAAGTCGGAATAATGAAATGAGAAACAAGATGCTCTTCTTCCAGATGCCAGCAGTACAGCTGTTCAAGGGCATTTGCACGCTCACGTATGTACAGTTCGGGAGAAAACTGCTTCAGCAATTAGCACAATACAGGAGACATGTATGTATGTATCAGTGGTGAAATCTGAACCGGTTTACTACCGGTTTGCTGGCAGCATACATGCGCAGTGCGCACCACACACCAAAGGTGCGTGCGTGCGCAGTGCACACCAAAAAGAGGCATGGGGTAAGTAGAACAGCGCATGATGTGTGTGTGATCAGCTGTGGTGTGCGATCTTTTTTTTTACTTTATTTTTAATACTTTATTGAACTTTTATTACATTAAAAGCATAAAAAATTATATCACTTAACAGCTATTTGTGGTGTTTTTCTTATAACAATACTCAGTGCATTATTTACAAAAATTAAATTGTGTGTATTTAGATTCTTGTTTTATCTTTTGCTTATATTTAATAATTAACTATTTTTAATCTGTCTCCATTCTATCCTTTAATACCACTGTTCCCATACATTATAAAATGTCAATGTCTCTTTATCTTTAAAACTTTTACTTTTTTTTTACTTTTAAAAGCATTTTTTTACAATCTGTTTGGTTGAAAAGGTTGTAAAAAATGCTTTAAAAGTAAAAAAAAGCCTCTGATTATCATGCAGCTCAGGTGTGATCATCAGATTTTTTTTACCTTTTAAAAGCATTTTTTACAACCTATTCGGCTGACTAGGTTGTAAAAAAAAGCTTTTAAAAGTAAAAAAAAGGCTCAGATGCTCACGTGGCTCAGCTGGGCATGGGCGGGGTGGAATTTTTGCTACCAGTTCTTTGAACCACCTGCCGCCATCGCTACCGGATCGGCTGATCCGGTCCGAACCGGGAGGATTTCACCCTGGTATGTGTATGTGTGTATACACACACAAACATATATACATATATACATATACATATACATACATACATATATATATATAAAATACATTATTGTAAGAACTCAGTAGTTATTGCTTTGAAGAATCATCACATTCAAGTGGTTTTCTTTGTTCCATTAAAGAAGCAGGAAATTGCTCTGCCTTAAAATGAAAGTAACTCTTTTAGAAAATCTTTGAACAACTGCCATTAATTTCAAACTCAGCTGAATGTTGCTGTGCCAAGGGTCAACAAAGACTGAATAATCTAGTCTCCCCCATTAAGAGAAGCTTAAAAATCCATACGCCATCTGAGTACTTCTGCATTTTTACATCTGTTTCCCCCCAGCCCCTAGTTCAAAATGGGTTATATCCCACTCTTCTTGCCATTAAGTTCAATCAAACTCATACCAGTGGCTTTGGAACAGCCTAGGGTTCATTACGCTCCATCCATACTTATCGTATTTTTGGGAGTATAAGATGCTCTGGAGTATAAGATGCACATTAGTTTTTGGGGAGGAAAACCAGGGAAAAAAAATTCTGCCTTTGCCTACCAGCATCCATTGGTATTCATCTGGCTAGAGTCCTTGCAGCAAACAGCAAACAGCCTGATTGGCTTCAGCATGTTATCGCAGCCTGATTTAGCATGAACAGCTGATTGGCGGTTGGATCGGCCATCTAGAATACCACCAATCAGCTGTTCCAGGCTGCGGGGATTGTCACAGCACATCATGCTTCACATTTTCGGCCTCTGCATGCCCCATTTTTGGCCTCTGTGCGTCGCATTTTCAGCCAGTTCCAGGTGGCGGGTAGCGGTGGTGGTGGCGGCAATCTCCACTGCCTGGAACAGGCTGAAAATGCAATGTGCGGAGTCCAAAAATGGGGCGTGCTGAGGCCGAAAACACGACACAGGAGGCGGCGATCGGCGGTGATGTGCTGTGGTGATCCCCGCAGCCTGGAACAGGTCTAAAATGGGGCATACGGAGGCTGAAAATGTGATGTGCGGAAGCCAAAAATGGCTGATGGGTGGGGGCCGGCAGATGGGTGGGGTTTCGGCAACATTCAGTGTATAAGACGCACCACAATTTTCACCCACTTTTTTTAAGGGGGGGGAAGTGCATCTTATACTCCAAAAGTACAGTAGTTAACAACCCACGGATTGTCTACTGAAATAATGTATTGGTAAAGGTCTCCCTGTCCAGTCATATCTGACTTTAGGAGGTGGTCTCATCTCTGTTTCTTGGCCAAGGGAGCCAACATTGTCCAAAGACATTTTCTGTGGTCATGTGGCCAGCATTATATGCCAACGGTTCACAGAACTCTGTTATCTTTCCACCAAAGTGGTACCTATTTATATACTTGCATTCACATGCTTTCAAACTGCTAGGTGGGCAGGAGCTGGGACAGGAATGGGAGCTCATCCCATTGCATGGCTCTCGGGCCTCAATCCCAGGCTGCCAGCTTTCCAACTGACGAAGTCAGTATTGAAATTCAAATATCTGTTAATCTATTTCCAGAAAAATACTGAGTTCTCCCCAGCACTGATGGCTTTTTATTGATTTTATTGAGTTGCTGATACAGGAATTATTGAGTGTAGCAATAATTGCAAATAGTGCAAATAGTGACTGTAGCAGGTACAGAAGTTTGTGTCAGCTTTGGAAGCCATATTAGGCCCGAAGGTTCCGTGCTGCCACTTTCTCATGTGTGAGAAAGTAGGAGGGGGGATTTAGCAGAGGGGTTGTCATTAGACATAATAACACTCTTCCTGTCGGTCAAGGTCAGGCCGATCCTGCATCTGGAGGAGGAGTGGTCGGAGTGCTGTCTCGAGATGGGACAGTTGGCAATTGGAGCATGTGATCGACTGCGGAGTCAGGGGATGGTTTTGGGGGTTTTGATTTACTGAGGGAAAACCCGGACCTCTCAGATTGGGATTTTCCCAGATGTGCCAGTTTACCTATCCTAGTAAACTTTGAAAGATGCTTGCTTCGGAGTTTTTACTTGGAATAGGTTTTTTTTCTGGAACGCTGACAGTTTGATCACCCTTCCAGGTGATTCAGCTTTATTTTGAAAGCCCTGAAGTGGCTTTCAAAATAATGCTGAAAACACGATCGAATTGTGAGACTTACAAAGGAATCAAAGACAATTCCACAAGTGAACAAATATTGCAACCCCTCACTAACTTCTTAGGTCTACCTACTTTGAACAAAACGAGCTCCACAAAGCAGTTATCTGAGCAGCTGAAAATTAAGATAATTCACTCTTACAAAGCAGGGCTATTAAAAAAAACGCTCTAAATATCTTCAAGTAGCAATTTCAACTGTGAGAAAGGCTGTTAAATAATGGAACTTACGTGCATTTGTTGAAGTCAGGGCAAATTCTGCTGCCCTACAAAGCAACCTTGACTATGTATCAGAATGATCAAACAATTGGCAACTCCAAATCTCAACCAACAAATGCTCCATCTTACACACTGGGAAAAAAAATCAGAACATCAAATACAAGCTGGGCGGATATGACCTCATAGACGACCCTCAGTCTGTCCAGGACCTTGGAGTACTCATCTCAAATGATCTAAGCGCCAGAGCTCACTGTAACAGCATTGCCAAAAAGGCATGAAGAGTTGTAAACCTAATCTTGCGAAACTTTTTCTCCGGTAATATTGTACTGCAAACTAGGGCATTCAAAACCTTTGCTAGACCAATACAGCTCGTCTGTCTGGAATCTGCACTGTATATCGGACATTAATACAATTGAGCGGGTCCAGAGGTATTTCAAGAGAAGACTACTCCACTCCTCTGCTCGCAGCAAAATACCTTATGCCACCAGGCTTGAAATTTTAGGCTTGGACAACCCAGAACTACGCCGCCTACAATCTGACCTAAGCGTAGTACACACAAAATTATCCGCTACAACATACTACCTGTCAATGACTACTTCAGCTTGAACTGCAATAATACATGAGCACACAACAGATACAAACTCAAGGTAAACCACTCCAAACTCGATTGCAGAAAATACGACTTCAGCAACAGTGTGGTCAATGCCTGGAATGCACTACCTGACTGTGTTGTTACATCCACAACCCCCCATAACTTTAACCTTAAACTGTCTACTGTTCCTAAGAGGTCTGTAAGGGGCGTGCATAAACGCACCAGCGTGCCTTCCATCCCTGTCCTACTGTCCCCATTTATTCGTACCATTTCCTGTATTAATATCCATGTTTATACTAATTCTGTTATCTCGTACATGTTTGACAAAATAAATAAATAAATAACTAAAAATAAAATAAATAAAACATGAAAAGTCAAGAAAAAACTCTGTGTTGTGACCCAGGTTCCCGGACTCGGACTCCTGGAGGAGGAGGATTCAGAGAGTGAGGAAGAGGAGCTGGCAAGGCCTGCTTCCCCTGGCACCGACCCAGGAGGAGGAGGAGGGGCTGGCAAGGCCTGATTCCCCCAGGCCTTCTTCTGATTTGGCAACGCCCCAAGAACAATCTTGGCTTGATGCGAGACTGCGCAGACGTGACCGGCGCGTGCAGCAGAGGAGGCATTGGGACAGGGTCAGAGAATGATGAGTCGCGGAGTGACACCCACAGGGGCTATAAAGCAGGAGGCGGAACTTCCTGGCTTTTTGTCTTGGACAAAGCAATGAATTTGCCCGGGCAAACTGTTTCATGGATAGAAGAATCTGTTAGTGAGTGAATCGTGCTTTATCTATAATTTTCTGGTTATCTCCAGGGATTTTGGCAGGCGTGTGGGGAGACGTGTCCAGAACATCTCTGTGCCAGAAGGAATCCAGCCAATTGTAAATAAACTGGGAGAAGGCCTTTGACTGACTTTTTGTTGGGAGTGGTGGGAGGGGGAAACAGAACACTCTGATGAAACCATCTGAAAACTGGTCAGAACCCATCGATCACTAAAAATAGCATGCTGAAAAAGTTTGGCTGAGCTGAAGTAGCTGTCCATTATATAATTTCACTGAAACAACAATAAGCAGCTGTATGGGAGAATTGCCAGAGGGAAATATTTTCTCTGATTTTATCACAAAGTTATTGTAAAATATGCAAAAGAAAACTTGAATCAATTGTTCAGACCAAAGCCCAGGAGACACACTGGAAGTAAAAAAGGAAGAAGTGAAAGCATCTGTTGACTCTTTGATATTTTGGGGAACACCAGCCAGTGGTACAAGAAAAAAAATGGTGTGCAGAAGATTGAATTCAATTAAATATCTACATTTCTGTCCCAAAATCAGTGAAGAAATTGAAACGGGGCTGGATTTTTTACAAGACAATGATTCCTCCCCTCCCACACCACAGAATAGCTTCCCCCCTCAAAAATCAATCATGAAGTGCTTACAGGAAAGATAAAGATTTTTAAATGATCTTTGCAGTCCATAGATGTCAACGCTTTTTGCAGTCTGAGTTGATATCAAACATGCAGAGGAAGCAAAGAGACTTCATGCTATTTTTGAGCTAAGAGAATTCTGATAGGAAGAGTTAAAAAAAAAATAAGATCCAAAAGCCCAGATATAAAGACTTAATTGGCTACACAAAATATTGGGAAGCTGCAGAGGTAGGGCTGCATTATTTGGTCTCAAGAGAGGTGCAATGGTAATGATCTGAATCAATTCTACTTAGTTAAGCAGACTAGTGTAAAAGAAAAGATGTAGTATTTGGCAGAATTTCAACAGACCTGAATCATGAAGAAAATAAATGAAACCAAAAAGTTTGGTAGTAAGAAATAAGAGCGAAATATAAATACCCTAGTTCTGGTTTATGTTGAATTCCGGTTTTTATTTTCAGCATATACTAAAATGAATATTCTTCAATTCAAGTATATCATATATGGGTTAGACAACATCACCACCAGATGGATTTGTAACTGGCTGACCAACTGCACTCAACAGGTAGTCCTTAATGGAACTGCATCTGCATGGGCGGAAGTAAGTAGTGGAGTTACTCCAAGGCTCTGACTTAGGCCCAGTACTCTTCAATATCTGCTTCATCAATGATTCAGATGAGGATTGATGGAGAACTCATTAAATATCCAAATGACACCAAACTGGCAGGAATAGCCAATGTTCCAGAAAATAGGCTTAAGATACAGAAGGATCTTGACAGAGTTGAACACTGTGTCCTATCTAAAAAAAATGAAATTCAGTGGTGAAAAAAGTAAGGTTCTACATTTAGGAAAGAAAAACCAAGAGGAGTACAGAGAAGAGCAACAAAGATGATTAGGGAACTAGAGACCAAAACATACAAAGAATGGTTGCTGGACTTGGTATGTCTAATTCAGACTTGGTATGTCTAATTCAGGGGTCAGCAACCTGAGGCTCTGGAGCCGCATGTGGCTCTTTCATCCCTCTGCTGCAGCTCCCTGTTTCTCAAAATATGTGTCACAGCTGCCAATGTGCAACACCTGCCGGCACATGATTTATTGAGCTTTTTGACTCCCGGAAGGCTAATCATGGATAAATCCAAAAAAAAGAAAAGTTACAGAAGGAAACAGAATGTTTAATTCAACTATATGTGCTAGTTTTGCTCAGGAAATAGTCAGGCATGGGAAGGGTTTTGTGGCTCCCGGTGTTTTCTTTTCTGTGGGAAACGGGTCCACATGGCTCTTTGAGTGTTTAAGGTTGCAGACCCCTGGTCTAATGAACAAAAGGACTAAGGGTGACATGATAGCAATCTTCCAATATCTAAGAAGCTGCCACAAAGAAGAAGTTGGGGGGGGTCAACCTATTCTCCAAAACACCCGAAGGTAGAACAAGACGTCATGAATGGAAACTAATCAAGGACAGAAGCAACCGAGAACAAAGGAGAAATTTCCTGACAGTGAGAACAATCAAGCAGTGGAACGATTTGCCTCCAGAAGTTATGGGTGCTCGAACACTGGAAGTTTTTAAGAAGACAACTATTTGTTTGAAATAGTATAGGGTCTCCTGCCTGATCAGGGGTTGGACTGGAAGACTTCCAAGGTCTCTTCCAACTCTGTTATTCTGTTATTAAATCAAAATATTAGCACTGGAAGCATTTGCAATCCTTGACTTAACAACCAGAACTGGGACCCAAATTTCCATCGTAGGTTGGTGTGGTCATAAAGCGAGTCATCATGTGACCTCTGTCATTAAGCAAATCATGTGAGTCGTGTGGCCATTAAGCAAATATGCCTTTCCCAATTGACTGTCAAAAGTTGGCTGGCAAGGTTGCAACTCACAATCACTTGTAGGCAAGTTGCCACAACCTTTGTAACTGCGAACCAGTTGCCAAATGCCTGAATTACAATCACATGGCCATGAGGTGGTGCTTTAAGAACCAGTCTTAAGTCATTTTTCCCAAGGCTATCGTAACTTGGAACCATAATTAAACAAACAGTCGTAAGTTGAGGACTACCTGTTACGTTTCATACAGGATTCAATGAAAAAAATGAAGCCTTTCAAATTGATCAACTTTTTTCTACCTGGTCCTTTCAAATGGTGACTGAAGAATTCTAGAGCCCACAAGAACATACAGATGTGTTTATCTCTCTCTCTCTCTCTCTCTCTCACACACACACACACACACAAACACATACACACATACAGTCATGTAATAGTGAATTGTCTTGGGGAGCAGTTCTGTGAATCCCTTTGAGAATGGTCTGTAAAAACCAAACCACAAAAAGTAGGTGGTTATGATGCTGAGCTTGTCGATGGAAAGGTCGGCAGTTCAGCGGTTCGAATCCTTAGTGCCACGTAACGGGATGAGCTCCCGTTACTTGTCCCAGCTTCTGCCAACCTAGCAGTTCGAAAGCGCGTAAAAAAGGCAAGTAGAAAAATAGGGACCACCTTTGGTAGGAAGGTAACAGTGTTCCATGCGCCTTTGGCCTTTAGTCATGCTGGCCATATGACCATGGAGATGTCTTCGGACAGCGCTGGCTCTTTGGCTTTGAAACAAAGATGAGCATTGCCCCCTAGAGTCGGGAACGACTAGCACAAATGTGCGAGGGGAACTTTTACCTTTACATGTCGGAAAAGATGGGAGGTGTATAGTTAAGGTGGAATAATTAGAATCCCTGCACAATCAAGATTTGAATTTCTATTCTTGTTAAGCTTAGCGATAATAAACGGCAGCAAAGGCTTTTCAGAAAAGAATTGTTCCAGCATGCTATCTAATTTAGGGGCAAGGGAAGACGGGAAGATTAGACAATTCCTTGAGAAAATTGGTTCACACAATTATAGGAATAAATTATAATATGAAACGGAACGTGGCTTGTTTCTCCAGATAAAAATATCTATATCTATCTATCTATCTATCTATCTATCTATCTATCTATCTATCTATCTATCTATCTATCTATCTATCTATCTATCTATCTATCTATCTATCTATAAAAGTGGCATTCATTTAAAACAACTCTTGGCCCATCCCTGCATACATATGGCTAAAGATAAAAATATAGCCTAGGTAAACTACATACATACATACATACATACATATATACATACATACATATATATGCGCATGTGCAGGTTTTGGTATGTTCAGGTCTTTTCCCGTGTAAGATTGGAAGTATTTAGGCAACGTTTCGATGAGATCTCACTCATCATCTTCAGGCTTTGGCTTTGTTCTTATGTGAGCAAAGTATGGATTTTAACTGCTGTTTCTCTATAAATACTGGTGTGTGTGGGGGGTGTTTTTTGAATTGCAGGCCTACCTGTTGCAAGCTGATTGGTTGGCTGTGTTGCTAATTGGTTAATGGGGTTGATGTTTGTGTGGGAAGTAGCATTTTGGGCCCTGGTCTGGTTCTGAGTTCAAGATCCTATTATGTGTTGATGTTTGTGTGGGGAGTAGTATTTTGGGGCCTGGTCTGGTCCTGAGTTCGAGGTCTTGTCATGTGTGGATGTTTGTGTGGGAAGTAGCATTTTGGGCTCTGGTCTGGTTCTGAGTTCGAGGTCCTGTCGTGTGTTGGTGTCAATTTTTGTAGCTGGGATTCGTTTCTCGACTATCTATCTATCTATCTATCTATCTATCTATCTATCTATCTATCTATCTATCTATCTATCTATCTATCTATCTATCTATCTATGTTTTCTGAGGTTTTCACGGGTGTTTGTATGTAGGTCTTTTGGTTGTTCGGGTTTTCTCCCGTGTAAAATTGGAAGTGTCTTGGCGATGTTTCGACGAAGTCTCATTCGTCATCTTCAGGCTTCAGCTTCCCAGAAGCACGAAGCTGAAGCCTAAAGATGACGAATGAGATTTCGTCGAAACGTCGCCAAGACACTTCCAATTTTACACGGGAGAAAACCCGAACAACCAAAGACCTACATATATACATACATATGCACACACACACACACACCGTACTTTTCGGCGTATAAGATGCACTCCCCCCCCCAAAAGAGGGTACAAATGTTGGTGTGTTTTATACACCGAATACAGTCATTTTTGGCCTCCTGAAACCCCATGAGTCCCATTTTTGCCAAAAACAGGTCCAAAAACAGGATGTGCAGAGGGTTGGGAGGCCTGCAGAGTGCTCCTGGGGGCTGGGGAGGGCAAAAACCAGACACGCGTAAGCAAAAAAACTATTTTTTTCTTGTTTTCCTCTTCGAAATCTTGGTGTGTCTTATGGTCCGAAAAATATGATACGTAGTTTGCCTAGGAGATATTTTTATCTTTAGCCATATATATGGGACAAGAGTTGTTTTACATAAAAGCCACTTTGATTGAATGCCATACCGAGACAGTAATTTTTTGTAGAGCGCAGCACTTTTGACAGGGCACATATTTTGTATCTGAGGGGCAGGAGAAGAATTTAAGACAATGCCTGTTTTTATTTTCCATATATTTTAAATTAGGAGCGCTCACAAGTACTCATGATCCTGCATTTATGCTTTCTCAGCATAAAAGGTTCCTCCCTGCAGTGCACTGAACAGGAAATGTTACCTTGAGGCTGAATAACTTTGTAAAGGACGGAATATAGGTAACCCACGACTCAACCATTCCTTCAGCGAATGATGGCGCAGAGCGATGGGACTCATGACCTGTGTCTGAAGTTGCAAGGCCCCTGCAGTCATGTGATCAAAATTTGGGCCAGCTCACACTTAGACAACAGGGGCCCTTCAACTCCCTCCACCTGCCTAAAACTCTCATCTTGCTTGCCAAGGCCGAAGTAGAGACTTTCAGCAATCTCAGCCAGCTGCCCCTGCCCATCATGGCCTCTACAGGGAGTCCTTGGCTTAAAACCGTTCCTTTAGTGACCATTTGAAGTTACGGTGCACTGAAAAAAAAAAGGGACTTGTGTCCATTTTTCACCCTGTCAACCGTTGCAGCATCTCCATTGGTCACATGATCAAAATTTGATGTCAATCTTGGAAGCCATCTTTGGATCTTCAGGACTGTCACATTTTAGTGCTGTGGGAAACTGGGAGGGGGGATTGTATGGAGTGGAGAGATATTGAACCATAATAACATTCTTTTCTTTGAGAGTCAAGGACATCTTGCCCTGCACCTGGAGGGGTGTGACTAGGAGGCATCTCCACTTGGGGCAGTGCATTGATTGGACCATGTGATGGACATGTGGGTGCAGGGGAAGGGACTTGGACTTTCTACTGGGTGGGGAAAACCTGGAAGCTTTCAGATTCGGGTTTTTCCAATGTGCCAATACGACATCTCTAACAAAATGGAACTTTGAGGAACTTCTAGCCTCACAGTCTTCTTTCGTTGGGGGTGTTACTTGGAACCATGACATTTGGATGTTTGGTAATGGGTTCATATTGATGACGGTTCCCGTGTCCCAGAGTCACGTAATCACCTTTTGCGACCTTCTTGACAAAGCAAAGCCAACAGGGAAGACAGATTTCACTTAACGATGGTGTTACTAACTCAGCAACTTCAGTGATTCACTTAACAACTGTGGCAAGAAAGTTTGCAAAATGGGACAACACTCACTTAGCATCTGTCTCGCTTAGCAATGGAAACTTGGGGCTCAGTTGTGGTTGTAAGTCAAGGACTACCTGGACTTCACTGCAATTGTAAGTTGAGGTATCATGAGACCGGATTTGATTTTTCAGAATTTTCTGGGTGGCCATTTGTTAGGCAAATCTGTTTTATCTAATGGATGTTTTTTGTTGGAATCTGGGAGTAAATGCCAGAAATTGGCAAAAAACCCTCACAAATTTTGGTCATATGACAACAGGGCACAGCAAAGGGTTGTAAAGCTGGACTGGTTTCCAAGCACCTAAGCCACAATCACATTGGAGGAGAGGGCATTGTAATATTGAAATTTCATAAGTAGCTTTTGGGGGGAGAATGTGTCTGTCATAACTTCAAATGGTTGCTAAGTGACCAGATATAAAGTTGAGGACTACCTCTATTCATTGCCCTCAGAAGATTTTCTTGCACAAATCAAAAGCTATAACGATATACTAAGCACTATTTAGAATTATATTAATTTTGCTCACGCAGGTATCTGAGAGTAATTTTAGCTTGTGGTAGTATCTTTTCAGACTTAACAAATTTTATGGAAAGTGACTTCATTGCCAGACTGGGACATAATAATATGCCCCTATTTGTGCATTTTCACTACATTTTCAATACAGCTACGCCGGGGTGTCAAACTCAAGGCCCGGGGGATGGATCTGGCCCACGGGGTGCTTAGATCTGGTCCGCAGGGTCGCCCTGGAAACAGCAAAGGACTGGCCCGCAGTGCTTCTGCCAGTGAAAATGGAGCTTGGGAGGGTTGCTCTGTTTTTATTGGCAGAGGGTTGCAGGAGGCTGTCGCAGCCAAAAACAGAACTCGGAAGCGCTTGGGCCACCACAGGCGCCCCCAAAACGAATCACGTTGAACTGGCCACACCCACCCTGACTATGCCTACCCCGGCCCCCCAAGATGAAACACAATCCTGATGCGGCCCTCAATGAAATCGTGTTTGAAAATCCTGAGCTAGGCTATCCCTAGTTCAATGGCAAATAATTAGGACCTGTTGATTTTGAATTGTGTTGCCTGCTTGGAGTGCTCACCTGAGCCGATGTTCAGTCTGATCAAGCCAGTGACTCTCAGCTATAGATTACTTTATGATTATTATTTCCAAGCTCTCTCGTTTCACAATTACAGCCAGCTGACTCACAAAAAGGCACTGTCAGTTGGCTCAAAAAAAAGCAGGATTTTGCTTCAGAGATAGGCTTGCACTTGTCCCCTTGACAAACATATATTGGAAGTATAGATGGTGCGGTGGTGATTCACAAACGTGGGAAAGACAGACGCCAAGTTAATCCACACAACCTCGCTTTCGATTGTGGCTTGATCGTGATTGTGCGGCTGCCTCAAAAGGCCCTGCTTGACTCTTATAAATGAAAGAAAATGAAACCCATGAACCAGTAATAGCCGGAATGTGATTCAGTCTAAAAGGTGTCATAGAACTGCATTGAAAGAGAAGAAAAGAGTTATTCTAGAACTAATGGGGCAGCGACCTACTGAAATGGCCAGAGATAAAGACACCTCATCCTTTTGGCAGGTCATTGTGGGTTATTGAGGACACCTTGATCCCCAGCCTATCCTGGATGCCTTGTTATATATGAATGCTGGCATGGGAACAAAGCTTTGACATTCTATTCTATCTAACCTGTGATGACTCCTTTGACTGTTTCACTGGTTCATGTTCAATGGTGGCTTCCAAAATAGTGATCAGAGAACAAGCCGTTAAAACATCCAGTTAAAATGAAATCAAGCTCCTGATAATCATTTCGTTTTAATTACGATTTTCTTTTTTCATAACATTGGTGCTTATTCAACAGAACTGTGACATTATTGTATATTTCAGATCTACCTTCCATATAATTTCTACATACATTATACGCATCTAATCATCAACAGCCTTATATATATTTTATTTTATTTTCTATTTCTATTGCTTGTCAATGTGTACCCATTTTCCCAGACCGCATAGTATTCTGAATCTTCTTTTTTTTGTAATTCTATGGTAAGCCTATCCATTTCTGCGCAATCATATACTATTGGATAATTAGACTCTCTGGTGGTATGCTATATTGGAAACACAGTACCTAATAACCATTTCATTCTAACCGAGACCACAACATCAAACAGAGACTGGTTAACTCCTGCTTTTTAGGAATATTGTTCATCTATATAAGCAACCTAGCATATACCGTATGCCAGTGGTGGGTTTCAAATTTTTTTGCTACCGGTTCTGTGGGTGTGGCTTGGTGGGTGTGGCATGGCTTGGTGGGCGTGGCAGGGGAAGGATACTGCAAAATCTCTATACCCTCCCAAATCCAAGGGAAGGTTATTGCCTTCTCTGTGGGGGCTCCTACCCTGTGGAACGAACTTCCCCCTGGACTTCGACAACTACCTGACCTTCGGACCTTTCGCCGCGAACTTAAGACTTATTTATTCCGTCTTGCTGGACTGGCTTGATTTTTTTAAAATTTTTAGATGATTTTATGGGTTTGCAAGATTTATTAATTTTATAGGATTGATCGTATTTTAATATTCGGCCAAATTGAATAAGTTTTTTAATGTTTGTTTTTAATATTGTATGTGTTGTTGTTGTATTTTATTCTGGCTGTAAACCGCCCTGAGTCCTTCGGGAGAAGGGCGGTATACAAATTAAAATATTATTATTATTGTTGTTGTTGTTGTTGTTGTTGTTGTTGTTGTTGTTATTATTATTAAAATCCCTGTTGTGACCCAGGCCCAAGTAGTTAGTAGGAAACTCTGTCAGTGAAAAAACAAACTTTATTCGAACAGCTGAGAATTACTTCATTCTCAGCGTAGTTCAACTAAATTAAATCAAATTCCTCCCAACACAAATTCCTCAGTCCTATTGTAAACCTTGGTCCAATTAGGCAAACTGCCAAAGACCTTTCTTGGAAAACGTTCAGAAGTCCCAGATACAAAAATAAATGCAAGAAGACGAAGCTACCAACGTTGTTTTCTGGCAAAGGCCAAATGCCGTTGCTGGTCTGTTTTAAGCCTTATGGAAGGAGCCAATCATCTCTTGGCCCTACTCCCGAGTTGTCCTCTTTGCTTGAGCTGCTCTTGCCTTCTGGCAACTCTTCTCATGCGTGCATTAGGAACAGGCTCCTTCTGTTCCTCTGCCTCACTACTATCAGTATCTGGAGGCTCTGGAGTCCACACCTCACTCCCCAATGGCCCTGGTCCCACCTCAGCCTCATTGCTGTCCGACTCCGTTGCCAGCTCTGCAGGCTGCTGGCGGACCACAACAATCCCCATTTCCTCCCAATCCCCTGGGACCTGGGAGGCAGAGAATAGATGGGGGTGAGGTGGTCAGAATTTTTACTACTGGTTCTCCGAACTACTCAAAATTTCCACTATCGGTTCTCCAAAACTGGTCAAAACCTGCTGAAACCCACCTCTGCTGTATGCTACATTTGGGTACAGCTATTGTCCTTGTTATTGATTGATTGATTAATTGATTTTTAAAAGGTTATACCAATGATCCTGCCAGCTCAAGACTTGTAAGTCTACATTGAACTAATAAGCAAATTAGAATCCAGGAATTGGAACTGGAAATTCTGCAATTGGTTTGTTCAGGAGAATATATTGGAGGATGAATGTTCTGGTGGCCTTCAGGGCAGGAAGATCTACTATAGATTACTGCCCGAGTCTGCAAAGTTTAGTGGAAAAACACTGCACACATGCAGAAAAAGGTCTCATCTGCTGTTTGGTGGACTTCAGGACTGATTTAAGGACTCCTTTAATGAAGAAGGGGTAGCGATGGCTCAACCGTTAAAGATCCTGAGCTTGTCAGCTGGAAAGCTGATGGGCCTGGGCTCAAGACCTGGGTGCCACACAACTGGATGAGATCCCTTTACTTTCCTCAGCTTCTGCCTACCTAGCAGTTCGAAAGCATGCAAGTGCGAGTAGATAAATAGGTACCATTTTGGCGGGAAGGTAGCAGCATTCCACGAGCCTCGGCGTATAGCCTTGCTGCCCACATGATCACAGAAATATCCAAAGCTAAGAAACAGAGATGAGCACCACTTCCTAGAGTCAGACATGACTGGAAAAAGGAAACCTTTACCTTTACCTTTTAATGGGGAAAGCTTAAGAACTCTTCTATTGATCTGCTACTGTTGATACTCAAATGACATGATAATACAAGACTGAGAATGAAATGTGATCACTCCGGAGAGCTCCTTGAGAGGGTAAAACAAGGTTAGCTTTTGACTCCTTATTCCTGATATTTATATAAATTCTCTCATCAGAATCTTCAGGGGACAGTTTTGCACGCCAAAATTGCAGACAAATGTCTTTCTGTTTTCTTTTATGCAGATGATGCTGTCATTTTGCCATTGACCTAGACAAGATTAGATCCCTTAAGGCCCTTGTTCAACATTACCAATAGGACCAATTTAGTCATGAAATATTGTAAAACAAAGCATGCGGTTTTTTTCCAATCCTACAAAGTTCCACAGTTAGTGTACAGAAATCTGTAACAAAGAAAACTATACTTTTCGGCGTTTACTTCGGTGTAAATATTGGAAGCGTGGCCTCCTGAAACCCCACCCTGCACGTCCCATTTTTGTGAAAAACAGGCCTATTTTTCACAAAAATGGGATACGTAGAGGATTTGGGAGGCCTGCAGAGTGCTCCTGGCAGATGGGGAGGGCAAAAATGCGACATGAGGGGGGCTTGGGAGACCAAAAACTGGGCCAGTTTTTCACAAAACAGGCCCGTTTTTGGCCTCCCCAGCCCCCAGGAGCACTTTGCAAGCCTCCCAAACCCTCTGCATGCCCCATTTTTGCAAAAAATGAGCTCATTTTTCACAAAAATGGGAAAATGGGACGCACAGAGGGTTTGGTAGGCCTGCAGAGAGCTCCTGGAGGCCGGGGAGGGCAAAAACTTTTTTTCCCTTGTTTACCTCTTCGAAATCTTGGTGTGTCTTATATACCGGTGCGTCTTATAGTCCAAAAAATACGGTCAATCAAAAGTTTTAAATATTTGTTTCCAAGCTTCCTCAAGGAAGCTGCTTGCATTGAATATATGGCTCAAAAAAAAGTGGGGGGGCACAGCAACATTTAAGATTCAATTGAAATCAGGAAAGGAACTTTATCAGCTATCAAACTTTTTCTAACAAATAAATTACACCATTATCTTATGAGGTGGAGTGGAGACTTCATTTCAGTAATGACTCCCTTGAAAATGTCCTTTTTAGATGTTTCAAGTCACCCAAATATATTCTTAATGTGGTTCTAAGCCAAGAGGCCAGGTTGCCCAAAACTGATAATAATGTTTTATTTAGGGAATTTATATTGCCGCTTATCCGCCCATGGCGACTCAAGGTGGCTTACAAAATATTGGTTTGGTTAGTTATCTTGAGAGCTTGGCTAAGGCTTATTCTAGCACCAATGGGAGTTCTTCTGCTTTTATTATCTCTACATGGTAGAAGAGCACCAGACGTAATTTGCATTTCTATGCTCTCACACCTGAATATCTATTACCTTCACGATCAGAAAAGATTAGAGAGGGGATCAAACAGATGAGCTGAGACATAGCATTCAGAATCATTTAAGCTGAGCTTCAAAGACTTTTCAACATCTTAGAGAATTCCAAAGATATGCTCCAGAAGTTTATCTTCTTTACTTATCCCCAAAATTGATGGGCACCTAGTTTCCTTCAGTGCTATCTATACTCTTGGCATTTTTGGGGGGGAAAGGCAGGTTTTTATGAAACTTCAGTTTCTCAGGGACTCTTCCCATGTAATTTGGATGAGACTGAATCTGCATACTGAACTGCAAAATTTTATTCTGCTTCTCAAGGTCACTCAGACAAAATTTCTGTCCAGTTTCTCTTTGCTAACAGAGAACCTAAAAAGACATTTCTATGTGCAAAAATCTGTTTCGTAGCTGCAAGGACTCATTTTCATACCTGAAGCCCCCACAGGGATTGCCTTCAATAAGACATTTAAATTGAGTGTAGTTGGGACCTATTACACCAATCATTATTTTATTATTATTTGATTACATTGATTTTAACAACTAATACAGTAGGTTTCATTGCATTCTGAACAGCGACTGAAATAAATGTTGGAGTCTGGCTGTAATACGATATGTGATGGCCAAAGGCATCAAAGTCAAAAGTTACAGATAACGCAGTGAGATCTCCTCTTTGTCTGTATTTTTCCATTTTTGTTTGCCATTAATCCTCTACAAAGTTTCAAGCTCTGGATCAGTGGATAATTTATGAGATTAAACTGCTATTTTGTACCCTATGACTATCATTAAGTGTTGTACCTTAGAATTCTTGATGAATCTATCTTTTCTTTTATGTACACTGAGAGCGTATGCACCAAGACAAATTCCTTGTGTGTCCAATCACACTTGGCCAATAAAGAATTCTATTCTATTCTATTCTATTCTATTCTATTCTATTCTATTCTATTCTATTCTATTCTATTCTATTCTATTCTATTCTATTTTCAACTCAAAATGCAGATACACAGAGTATCTTACACCACAACTGCCCCTTACATCATCAATGACTAGATATAACTTCCAGGGTTGCACCAATGATTACACATAGCTTTCCCTGGTATGTTTCTTATGATTGTGCCTGGAGTTTACAATATCCAGAGTGCTATAGGAGATGACCAGGCTGAGCCTGAAGGAAGGGACAAGTATGTCATCAGTTTGGACTCCCTTCATGCCCAAAAGAGATCTAAGTCCAGGCCTCCTTGAATTCTCTTGACTGTATCTACCACCAATTTGTTTTGACTGTTAGTAGTTCAGATTCTTGTCGTGAGCTAGCATGGATTAACCTTGTGCACATTTGAATAACCTTGGTTCCTGATTTCATTGCCAATTGTCATACAATAGAGACTGAAAGACTGCTATACTTGTTCCCCTTATTCTTCATAGGAATGCCTAACACCTGGTTTTATTTTTTTTATTTTTTTATTTGAATTTATATCCCGCCCTTCTCCAAAGACTCAGGGCGGCTTACACTGTGTTAAGCAATAGTCTTCATCCATTTGTATATTATATACAAAGTCAACTTTATTGCCCCCAACAATCTGGATCCTCATTTTACCTACCTTATAAAGGATGGAAGGCTGAGTCAACCTTGGGCCTGGTGGAACTTGAACTTGCAGTAATTGCAAGCAGCTGTGTTAATAACAGACAGACTTAGTCTGCTGAACCACCAGAGGCCCTTATTTTAAGAAATAATCATGCCTTAAGATTTCATACAATGAAATACAGTATCCTTGAATTGTGGGCCATCATATCATCTCTGCTACCATGGTTCAAATAGAGTGCCTGAATTTTCACCTTCCTTCCTTTCCTTCCTTCCTTCCTTCCTTCCTTCCTTCCTTCCTTCCTTCCTTCCTTCCTTCCTTCCTTCCTTCCTTCCTTCCTTCTCCTTCCTACCTTCCTTCTTCTCTCTCTCTCTTTCTCATGCACACACACACAATTAAACAATCCTGTTAACAGCCTTAAACTTTAATTCAAAGGAGCACTTCAACTTTGTAAAGGGCATTGTTGATTTAAAAAGACCAGCCTTGGATAAGAGGTGAGTTTATAATTTCCCAGACATCAGTCACTTGATGTTCTGACCATCCAATTTCTGCTGAGCTCAACCGTAATTGTCGGCACCTACAAAACCTTGCTGATTTTACAAGAAAGGAGAAAATGATGTGATCACGCTCTCTATGCTCTACACCTTTGGGGCGTGACACATGTATGACATTGCAACAGAGGTAGAGAAGGGAAGGGAGTTGTGACGTGAGGCTGCTTCCATCAGTCCAAACCACTTTCTCTCTCCGTATCTCCTTGCAAGCCATAAAGAAAAATGTACAGAATCAGAAGGAATGTACTTCTAAGCCAGTTCTATTGTTTAATTAACAAGAAAGAAATGCAAAGGTAAGAATTCACGGTAGGCCAAAGCTTATACAATTGTTTAGGATAGGATAGGATAGGATAGGATAGGATAGGATAGGATAGAATAGAATAGAATTTTTTATTGTCCAAGTGTGATTAGACACACAAGGAATTTGTCTTGGTGCATATGCTCTCAGGGTACATAAAAGAAAAGATACCTTCATCAAGGTACAACACTTACAACACTTAATAATAGTCATAGGCTACACATAAGCAATCAGGAAACAATCAATTATGGTATAAATCGTAAGGATACAAGCAACAAAGTTACAGTCATACAGTCATAAGTGGAAGGAGATGGTTGATGGGAACGATGAGAAGATTAATAATAGTGCAGATTTAGTAAATAGTTTGACAGTATTGAAGGAATTATTTGTTTAGCAGAGTGATGGCATTTGGGAAAAAAACTGTTCTTGTGTCTAGTTGTTCTGGTGTGCAGTACTCTATAGCGTCATTTTGAAGGTAGAAGTTGAAACAGTTTATGTCCAGGAAATGAGGGATCTGTAAATATTTTCACAGCCAAGAATCTTTTTGATTCTTGCACAATACAGGTCCTCAATGGAAGGCAGGTTGGTAGCAATTGTTTTTTCTGCAGTTCTAATTATCCTCTGAAGTCTGTGTCTGTCTTGTTGGGGTGCAGAACCAAACCAGACAGTTATAGAGGTGCAGATGACAGACTCGGTAATTCTTCTGTACAACTGGATCAGCAGCTCCTTGGGCAGTTTGAGCTTTCTGAGTTGGCACAGAAAGAATATTTAAAAACATGAACTGACAGAAGTTATCTGGTACCTGAATGCTGGGTGCATTAGAATAAATAAAAATAGAAGAATGAGAATAAAAGAGACAGTAAGCATTTGGCTTCACTCTTCCCCACAGAAAGCTTTGTTAGAACAACTGATTTTTGGAACAGTAGCTAGCCGCATGTTAATCACTAACATACTGATTTAAAGGACAATCATGCTTTTTTTGTAAAAAAAAAAAAGTCTTGCTTTCATTTCAGGACTTCTATTTTTAGTATCACATCACTTCATTCCCCCAAGCTTCAAATAATAAACCGACTGAAGACCACAGGTAGGCAAATGAGGGCAAGAGAACATGAGATTTTTTCCCTCAAACTCAGCTAAGAAAGGCCTTGAGGAATACAAATGGCAGCACAAGAGTTTGGGTTGCTCAAAATTAATCTTTTGATTTTTCCATTGGTTTAATAGATTACCTTCTACTTCGCATGCTTAATGTGGTTTTCAGAAGAAAGACATTCATGGATGCTAGCTGGCAAACTAACAGGTATGTATTAAATGTATCCATGGAGTTTTCCATTCCTTTTGGTTCATTTTTCTCTTACACCACGACCAGCCAAAAAAAAAAGAAGAAGAAAGGGACAAATTGCTTTTCCATATTTTGGCCCTTTAGGGCTGTTGTAGTATCATTTTTCTTCACTCAGATGGAAGTTCTGTCATCGTGTTTTATAACATGCAAAGTTTTAGTTAAAGTCATTTTAATTAATGATCTCCCAATCCCATAAGGATTTTTTTTTAAAAATGATGCATCTGGCTAAATGCACTTTTTTGGTGTTGTTAATATCGTACCACAAAAAAAATATGAGTTATTTTTATCTCAGAAGTGGGAAGTATCATCTCTGAATCCAATTTATATGCAGTCGCTGTTTTCTTCATTGTATGTTTCTGTCCACTAATATATTCAATTAAAAAGATTGGAGGGAAAAAGTCATTAAGGTGCTTACTCAGTGTCCGGAGGTTTTAAAGGGGAATGGATGGGGAAGACAAGACTGCATATCTCAATCCTAGCGAGGTAGAGTAGCTTTGGTGTTTGGTGCTCTGGGATCCAGGGGTTTTTCATCTTTAAATCTTAATGAGGTTGTAGCATTTCCCCAAAATTTATTTTATTTATTTATTTGTCAATCATATATAAGATAACAGGTAAAAGTATAAACATAATTTGGATATATGAAAAGAGTAAGGAAAAAAGGAATATTAGGACAGGGAGTAGGCACGCGGGTGCATTTATGCATACCCCTTACAGACCTCTTAGGAATGGGATGAGGTCAACAGTAGACAGTTTAAGCTTAAAGTTTTGGGGGTTTGGGGATGAAGCCAGAGTCAGGTAGTGCATTCCAGGAATTGACCATTATGTTACTGAAGTCCTATTTTCTGCAATCGAGTTTGGAGTGGTTTACCTTGAGTTTGTATCTACTGTGTACTCGTGTATTGTTGTGGTTGAAGCTGAAGTAGTCATTGACAAGTAGGACATTGTGGCAGATAATTTCATGTACTATGCTTAGGCCAGACTGAAGTTGGCGTAGTTCTAAGTTGTCTAAGCCCAAAATTTGGAGTCTCATGGCATAAGGTATTTTATTGCGAGCAGAGGAGTGGAGGACTCTTCTTGTGAAATATTGGCAAAAATTGGCACACAATTTGCTGGTTCTCTTAGATTCAAGGACCGGTGGTAGCTATGGCTAACGAACTTTTGCAGAAATTTCTATTGTGTGCCACAAGTGCTCATTCCATGATCAGGAAGTTTCTTTCTGGGTACAATTCAAGATATTGGTTACCACCTTTAAAGACTTGCATGGCACAGGATCAGTTTACTTGAGGGACACCTGTCTCTGAGAGTTTCTGCCAGTTCTACTAGATCTCACAAATTGGGTGTGCTCAGGTCTCCTACATTACACTACGCCATCTTGTGGGAACATGAGTGGTGCGGTGGCCTAGAGGTGGAGCTCTTGCCCTCACAATCAGGAGGGTATGAGTTTGATCCTAGGTAGAGGCAGATATTTCTCTCTCTGGGCACAATGAGAATATATCTGCTGTGAAATCTGCATTGTTGGCAGGAAGGCATCCGGCCAGTAAACACTCGGCTCCATTCATTTGCCCCGACTCCACCCCGATGCAAGGGATTAAAACACACACACAAAACAATCTTGTGGGATCAAGGCCTTATGCCCGCTCTGTTGTGGTACCTACACCATGAATCAGCCTCCCTCTTGAAATCCAGAGTCCCAACCTCTGGCTTCTCCTCACTACATTGGGTTAGAATGCAAGATGTTCCCCAAACAGGTGAAGTGTGTGCAATTGAGTTTTATTTTTAATTATTGTACTATTATTTTAATTTTGTATCTTTTGTTTCAGTACTAGAGTTTTTGTTATATTGCTCTGACTTTCTGTTGTTAGCTGCTCAAAATTCATATAGAAGATGGGAAGTCATATAAAGTTTCCCAGTAAATAAATACACAAAGAAACACTAGGTCATGGGTGTCAAACTCAGGACGTCACGTTGTCATCACATGACGTATCACAACATTTCCCCCTTAGCTAAACCGGGGGTGGGAGTGGTCAGTGCATGACGCGTCTGATCCGCGGGTTTGATACCCCTGCATTAGGTTGCCTGGATTCAGATCAATTCTTGGGAAGCAAATATAGAAACAAATTGGGAATTGGTCAACTCTGGGGTATAGGTTACCACATGGGAGAACTTGTTTAGCTTACTGCAGTGTTTCTCAACCTTGACAACTTTTAGAGGTGTGGACTTCAATTCCCAGAACTGAAGCAATGCTAGCTGTGGAATTCTGGGAGTTGAAGTCCACACATCTTAAAGTTGCCAAAGTTGAGAAACAATGGCTTGCTGACACAGATATTTTCCTGTGTAATTTGTGCATAAACTCAGAATCTACTGCACATGCCCGGTTTGTATTAAAGAAGAAAAAAAGTCTATGCTTGCCAGACAAGGGATTTTTAAAGGACAAACAGCTTTATTAATCTTCATCGCTGTAGGAAATATCAATATGCCCCAAAAGGAAATTCATTAGAGCATCAATATTAACATCTGAATCATCAGTTGAAGATATTCTAAAAAAGGGGTTCCCAACCCTTGGTCCATGGACTGGCATTGGGCTGCAGCATGCCAGAAACTGGGCAGCACAAACAAGCAAAGCCCCATCCACGGGATGTAGGCAGATATAAAACCAGCCCCCCTGCGGTTCATGGTAAAACCCCTCTCCTTGAAACCGGTCCCTGCTGCCCAAAGGGTTGGGGGCAGCTGCTCTAAAAAATAAAATTATACATCTTATTCTGAACAAAAGCGGCTCAGACAACTTTGATGCCAAAATAATCCCTCTGTGCTCTGGGCAATTCAATTTATTAGATAAAAGAATTTGGCAAAATGAAGAGTTATAGAATGTAAGTATTGGAAGAAACCGTGGAGATCATCCAGTCCGACTCCCAGTTCAATGCTAGTTGAACCACGGTGGCACAGTGGTTAGAGTGCGGTACTGCAGGCTACTTCTGCTGACTGCTGGCTGCTTGCAATTTGGCAGACTGAATCTCACCAGGCTCAAGGTTGACTCAGCCTTCCATCCTTCCGAGGTGGGAAAAATGAGGACCCAGATTGTTGGGGCAAGACATTGACTCTGTAAACTGCTTAGAGAGGGCTGTAAAGCGGTATATAAGTCTAAGTGCTATTGCTAGTTCAACATTTGACTGCAGCATCTCTAAAAGATGACCACCTAGCTTCTGCTGAAACCCCACTGGTACAACAGAGTTTGAGGCAACTTCATTCACTCTTGAGCAGCCGTTGCTATTAGAAACATTTTCCTGATGTCTAGCTGAATTAAAAATTTAAATTGCAATCCCAATTTGATACCCATTTGTTTCCAAGATTCTTATAGCCTTCACAGAATAAATGGCAATATCAGGAGAATGCAAAGTGAGCAAGAGAAACCCATTGTGTTTCTGTAACGGTTGAAAGGTGGGAACTAGTGGTAGGTTTCGTATTTGTTTACTACCGGTTCTGTGGGCATGGCTTGGTGGGCGTGGCGTGGCTTGGTGGGCGTGGCTTGGTAGGCGTGGCAGGGGAAGGATACTTTAAAATCTCCATTCTCTCCCTACTCCAGGGGACGGTTACTGCAAAATCCCCATTTCCTCCCGATGAGCTGGGACTCGGGAGGCAGAGAATAGATGGGGGCGGGGCCAGTCAGAGGTGATATTTACTGGTTCTCTGAACGACTCAAAATTTCTGCTACCGGTTCTCCAGAACTGGTCAGAACCTGCTGAAACCCACCTCTGGTGGGAACACACAATTAGATGTGTCTTTACATCGGGGTGGTACATTTTTTTTTCTGGTGTTTTTTGGTGTTCTGAGTTGTCAGCTAAAGGAGGCATTCCATGATATCCCATCATCCCAGCCTCTCACCGACCAGTGTGCTCTCACAGAGAGGGCCTCCTCCGGATACCGTCAGCCAAACAATGTCGGCTGGCGACCTCCAGGGGGAGGGCCTTCTCTGTGGGAGCTCCTGCCTTCTGGAACGAGCTGCCTCTGGGGCTTCGTCAACTCCCCGACCTCCGGACCTTCCGCCACAAGCTGAAGACATTGTTGTTTCGACGAGCAGAACTAGCGTGAACATAGTTTTAAATTGGGGTTTTAAATCAGGGGTTTTAAACGGGGTTTTAAATTTGTATTTAAAAGTTTTAGGCCATCAATTGAATAAGTTTTTTATACTGTTTTTAGCTGTTTTATATGTATTATATGTTTTCTGTTGTTTTTATTGGCTGTGAACCGCCCTGAGTCCTTTGGGAGAAAGGCGGTATACAAATATAATAAATAAATCATCATCATCATCATCATCATCCTGGGATAAATTACAAATCACTGAGGGTTTTATTTTTTTCCTCCAGAGCCCAGCAATCTTTTTTTTTTTTTTGCAAACTTTCTCAATCTGATGCTATTGGGCTTTCGATGTCATAATTTTCAACCTATATGATAGAATTAAGAGTGGGTGGTATATTTTTTTCCCTGTTTGAGGGTTCTGCAAATGCACATTGTAATTTGAAACAATATACCTAACTGGTGGGCGTGGACAGACTATTTTAAAACTAAATGAATTAGGTTTCTCTTAATGTAAAGTCTCAGTATGCTAGGTTTCATCGATCAATTCAATAAAGATGGATCTACCCTGTTTGAATAGAAATTACCATAATACTCTCACTTATGATTTATACTATCCTGAATTGCTGTTTCATTATTACTTGGATAGTATTAATGACCTGCAATTTTTAAAGCAATATAGCATATTTAGTTATTTCAAAGTAGGCAGTATCGAAGATTTTTATCTAACAAATTTAGTCCTATTTAATTCTATGATGATTGCAAATTCTGTATTTATTTATTTTCTTTTCTATTACATTGTTACAATTTTGATGCACTGCATTGTTTTACTACAATGATATCTGTAGTGTTAATGTTATTAACATTCAATTGTGTGTAGGTATAGGTGGTGCATATATACACATACAAACACATATCCACACATGCACAACAAATAAACATAGACACAGACATTAACAAAAGAAAAAAAATAGGCAGTTCATATTTAACAAAAATTAAAATACCAAAAATAATTAAAGAGCGAAAGAGACAGACACACAAAGAGAAAAAAAAACCTGTTTTCTAACTTCCTCATTTAATAGATATGCTAATTTTCACTGTATTGTACTGTAATGTATTGTGGACATTTCAAATTCTGTATTTATTCATTTTATTTTATTTTATTTTCCTTTTATGACATCCTCCTCTTTTCTTGTCTGTTGGCTTTCTTTTCTCACAAACACTTAATAAAAGTATCACAGAAAAGAAAACAAATAATCTTTTACTACATTTCCTGAAAGTAAAATCAATGTTATTTCCCCAGGTAATGTAACTTTAAAATGGGACTGTCATCTGAGAATACGATAGAGTAATAATGACGGATGATCCTTTATCTGGGATGATCTCCCATGGGGGTATGTGTACATGTGTCTTAAAATCAGTATCATCTTCCATTGTGGTAAATATTGTATTTACTGTACTTGTATATGTCCTTTTAGATCTGGGTTTATAGTCCATAAGGTTGATGAATGAGAAGAAAATAAGATTCTGGGTGACAGTGTTTATTGTGTTTCAAGATTAGGAAATAATGTCAACAAGAAGATGTAAGCAAGCTGAAAGAAATATTTACCCTCTATTGCAGTAATGGCGAATCTTTTAGACACTGAGTGCCCAAACTGGGAGCATGTATGCCCAAACTGAAAGGTGCGCACATATGCACGGACATACGTGCGTGCATGAGCAAACATATACAGACATGCGCATGCATGGACATATACTGACATGTTCATGTGCGCAGCACAGACCCAAAGACCAGCTGGCTGGCGGGAGGTGGAGCATCCCAACACTGGTAACGCAGCAAGAGGCAAGATCTTTTTCTTTCATGAGCTTCTGTTCATCATTTGTAGGGAAACGGAAGCTCACGAAAGAAACGCCACGGAGATCTGACCTGGGATGACGGCGTACATGCCAGCAGAGAGGGCTCTGCGTGCCATAGGTTTGCCATCACGGCTCCATTGCTTCTTCAAGCCATCAAAACTTGGTTAAGATTTTGGCTGCTTGAAGAGTAGAAACGGAACTCATGAGGTAAATTAGGGCTAGAGAGCATTAAATGAAAATATTTTAGCTATAGTTTGCTAAAGTTCAACATGTAAAAAGGTAAAGGTTCCCCTCGCACATACGTGCTAGTCGTTGCCGACTCTAGTGGGCAGTGCTCATCTCCGTTTCAAAGCCGAAGAGCCAGCGCTGTCCGAAGATGTCTCCGTGGTCATGTGGCTGGCATGACTCAACGCCAAAGGCGCACGGAACGCTGTTACCTTCCCACCAAAGGTGGTCCCTATTTTTTCTACTTGCATTTTTACATGCTTTCGAAACTGCTAGGTTGGCAGAAGCTGGGACAAGTAATGGGAGCTCACCCCGTTACACGGCAGCACTAGGGATTCGAACCGCTGAGCTGCCGACCTTTCGATCAACAAGCTCAACGTCCTAGCCTCTGAGCCACCGCGTCCCTAAAGTTCAACATGAGGCTTTCCTAAATCATGCTTGTCACAAGCTAGATGAGGTCAATTCACTGTATGAATGTCACCTGAGGCACGAAGATGGGCACCCCAACACTTCTTTGAATGAACTGACAAGAACCTTAGAGGAGAATTGTCCCAAAGAAGACATTCCCATAGGTGAAAGGAGGAAGGCTGGTAAGCTAGTGAAGAAATGTGGGGTTTTTTTGTTTTGTTTTGTTTTTTCTAAAAAGAGTACTCTGGAGAAGAACGTAGATGGAGAAGCTGTAACAACAGGTAACTGAAGATGGGTTTAGATAGCACTGACTGTTGATGATTTGTTTTAATAATGAGCAAAATTGGCCGATGATCCAGAAATGAAAAGTTTTAATCTCCAGCAGCAATGTTAATTTGAGAGAAGTTCAAAGATTCCCAAATGGAGCTGGGCTTAATCCAGACAAATCTGCTGAAGACTGGAAATCAACATGGAACAAAATCTGTCTACCACAAAGTTTTACCAAGAAAGCCCAAGTTCGAATGTGAGCCAAAAAGTAATGTTGCAAGCCTCAGAGAGAAATAATACCAGCTAGTGCTCTTCTTTCCTACTTCTAAATAGCAACAACAACAGCATTTAGATTTATACAGTGCTTTATAGCCCTCTCTAAACGGTTTACAGAGTCAGCCTATTGCCCCCAACAATCTGGGTCCTCATTTTACTGACCTTGGAAGGATGGAAGGCTGAGTCAATCTTGAACTGGTCAGGATCAAACTCCTGGCAGTGGGCAGAGTCAACCTGCAATCCTCCATTTTAACCACTGCACCACCATGGCTAACAACATTACCAATAAATATATTCTTAGAGACTTTAGAAATAGAGTGGCATAGATACACATTAAGCCAACAGAGTTTATGCATATGTTATCAGAGGACATTTCAGCTGCGTAATGTTTAGCTGAGGAAAACGTTCCCTTTGAAATCCATTTTAAGCCTCAAGCCATGGTTTCATTCCTTTCCTGCTAATTATCAGTAAAAATCAACAGAAGAAGAAGACAGAAAAACCCAGGCTCAGTTTATTAATTATTATTATTTATTAAATTTATTGGCCGCCCATTGTATCCCAAGGTAACTCTGGGAGGTTTACAATATTAAAAAGATAAAAATTTTACAAAGCCTATACGCAATAGGAACTAAATAATAAAAAGATGAATACATAATATATACCTAGTTACATATTAAACTGGCAGAGCTAATTGGGGGGGGGGGAATGGATAGTGTAGCATCCATCTGGTTTTGCTGTTCACTATTTGCTGAGATAATAAAACAGGAAAATATTCAAAAAGATTTTGCACTGTATGTTTCAACAAATCCTATGAATTCACAAAGAGTCCATGACAACGCTGCTTAAGGCATTTGAGAAAAGAGTACCTTCTCTTCTATCCAGACGTGATGCAATGCTTCGATTTTTAAACCTTGAAACAGCTATAATAAATCACAGAGCTGATACTGCATCAGAATCTTAGCAGAGCAGCCATGCAGCTTCATTTTTGAAAGCCTGGGCAAGCCAGGACAAATGACTACTTTTAAGTCACTTGTCATGTAGGCAACAAGCATAAGAAACATTAATAGATCTGACTGAAAAGGTGCAAAAACATCCAGAAGAGGCAATGGGGAAGCTGAGGTATTTAAGTCTTTGATCAGTTTCAAAGATTTTTGGTGGACTTTGCAAGGGCAGGAAGGAATGGAGAGTGGGAGGGAGGGGAAGGAAGGAAGGAGGGGAGGGAGGGAAGGAAGGGAGGGAGGAGAGAGGAAATGGAGAGAGAAGGAGGGAGGAGGGATGGAAGGGAGGAAGGAAGGAGAGAGGAAAGAGAGAGAGGGAGGGGAGGAAGAAGGAAGGAAGGAAGGAAGGAAGGAAGGAAGGAAGGAAGGAAGGGAGATATTTTGCTAAGAATTTCAATTTTGCAGTATTTTGGGAACAACAATTAAGTTGTAATGCTTTGTACTTAAACAGCAAGAAGCAAAACAACCCTCCAAAAAGAACATTATCACTATGATGATGAAGTTCTCATATTCACCCACACACTCCCACTTGCAGTTAAGTGCAGAGGGAATTCCTTCTGTTGAAAATATATATATATAGTTGGACGAACACGGGAAGCTGGCAGACACAAACATTTAGCAATTACGGTTCATCCAAAGAGGAAGAAGTCCCTCATCACTATTCCGAAGGCAAAGGACTTGGCCCAAGGAGAAGAATGCATTAGGATCTGAGTGTAAAAGCAATTAGATGCTTCATGGATCTTAAATCCTGATCTCCAGAATTCAACCTTACAGCAAGAAGTCTTAGACTTGCTTACAAGGGAGGAGGAAGGAAGGAGGAGGAGGAAGGAAGGAAGGAAGGAAGGAAGGAAGGAAGGAAGGAAGGGAGATATTTTGCTAAGAATTTCAATTTTGCAGTATTTTGGGAACAACAATTAAGTTGTAATGCTTTGTACTTAAACAGCAAGAAGCAAAACAACCCTCCAAAAAGAACATTATCACTATGATGATGAAGTTCTCATATTCACCCACACACTCCCACTTGCAGTTAAGTGCAGAGGGAATTCCTTCTGTTGAAAATATATATATATAGTTGGACGAACACGGGAAGCTGGCAGACACAAACATTTAGCAATTACGGTTCATCCAAAGAGGAAGAAGTCCCTCATCACTATTCCGAAGGCAAAGGACTTGGCCCAAGGAGAAGAATGCATTAGGATCTGAGTGTAAAAGCAATTAGATGCTTCATGGATCTTAAATCCTGATCTCCAGAATTCAACCTTACAGCAAGAAGTCTTAGACTTGCTTACAAGGGAGGAGGGAACAGTTGAAACACAGAGATAAGCCCGTCTGTGTTGGAGACACAAAGACAGAAAGCCCTTCCCATCTGAACAAAATGACACATCTACAAAAACACACTCATTGAGAGTTTTTAATCAAACAGACGTGGGCTCGGCTATGTCTCCTCAGGCGTTTAAACCCTTCAGCCTGGATACATTTTCACCAGAAAAGAGCAAAGTTCTTTTCTCTGCCTGTCTGCAACCTTTGACTTCTCTCACAACACATTAATTTTTCCTAGAATTATCTACTGGGGGGTTATTTATGTTCTGAAGGACAGAGCTGCACATTTTGGAGCCATATTTTTATGAGGATGCTGACTGGCTCTAATTCATCTTTAGCCAAAGTGAAGGCAACCAATATTTTAAATGTTTTTCATAAGGGCTCTTAACTGCTTCTTCCTATGAGAATAAGTAAATAATCTTCAATACTGGCCACTCTGACAAAAAGAGAAAGAGGGTGGATCCGAATTTAGTGATATTCAGACTGGGATTTTTTTGACAGGTACAAAAACGACTAAATACTGCATGACAGTCTTACAATATGGAAGACAACTTTAGAGAGCCCTGTGAGGCTTTCAGAATGCAGATAGTATTATGAGGCGACTTTGCTCAGATTATGGCTTGTAAACCACAATTCCCCCTGCTTTTAAACTAGGATACTTTGTAGTTTATAACTGCCAATGCCTCTCTTTATAAATGTCTTCTGCTTTGGATTCCCAATGGATTTATAAAGACGTTTCAACTATCTGCAGTGGAAGCTATTTTGCCAAAGGCAGAAGGAAGTATCAGTAACTCCAAAATGATTCTTCTAAAAGAGAATACTGTAATTTTTTTTTAAAAAAAATATATCATTAAAGAAAACAAGCTCTAAAAGATGGGGTTCTCTAAACTGGGAATTACATGAATCCTTGTGATGATAGTTCATCACAATCATATTATCATTTCTAAAATATTATTTTAGAAAAAAAAACATTCATCAATCTCTATGGAAATTCTTAAATCATCCAGATCACGGTTGTCTCATGACTGCCTTTCCAAAAGGCAACTGGACTTTCTTCAGAACTGAGGAAGCTTCTTGGATCAGAAGGGAAACATTTTTGAAGGGGGAAAAAAAAACCTAGAAAGTGCAAATGATGCTCCTGGCCTCCGAGTACATAAGAGGCAACTGTTTCCTTAAACCCCAGTCAACAGGATTATTCATTGCTGAGGTTGAACATGCCTAAAAATACGAATTTACAAAAAACTGTTTTTATTCAAAATGTAGCATATCATAATCATCACTGAACATTTTGGAAAAATCCAATTCTTTATTCCAGCACAAGCTAAAGGAAAAGTGTACCCATTGATCTTGTTCTAATTTATTGACAAAGAGAACAGTTGACCGTATCAGCTGACCATTCTTTTTAACTAGTAATAGCTGAATGACGTCTCCTGCAAGATTTTTTTTACAGAGTTAAGGCCAGTTTAAAATCAAAGAAAGGTCAGGAAGAATAAAGAACCATGGTGCCAGTCCTCTGGGAATTATATGGATTTAGAAACACATTTGGTCCTGAGGATATTGATATTGTGTGAGCAAGGAGGACAGGGAAAGGAGTGCATGTTGGGATAGGGAATAAATCAAAGTGATTGATAGGACAAAGAAGATTGAGTGATATAAATGGGGTGAATTTCACAGCTCATGACTGCAATAGGACGGACATGCCTGGCTAAGAAGCAGATGGGAGCAGACATAGTATGCTTTGGCCATCTGTACCACACAGTTCTGCTAATGAACCTTAATTGTTACGTGGAACAAAGCCAGTATTTTATTCCTAGAATTATAAAGCTGTGAAAAAGAATCTGAAAATCACTTAAATCTAAGCATAAAGCAAAATAGTCTACACGCACTCACATGTGCAGTGAGAATGGTTGAAATGGAAAAAAACCCACTCACAAAACAGAAAGCAAAAGGAAATACAATATATATGGCCAATGAACAATTAGTGTTTAATAATATTGTTGCTACTGTAACCATAGAGTCTGCTGTCCCCTGTTCCACCACATTAGTGTTGTAAAAATGTATTTAGGGACTTTTCATGCTTATTAGTCTTAAAAAGTCAACCTTTGGAAAGACAGATACAGAACTGAAGCTCAAATACTTTGGCCACCAAATGAGGAGAGTGGACTCATTGGAAAAAGACCCTGATGTTGAGAAAAATTGAAGGTAAAAGGAGAAGGGGACGGCAGAAGATAAGATGGTTAGATAGTGTCACTGATGCAACGGACATGGATTTGGGTAAACTCTGTGAGATAGTGGAGGACAGGTGGGCCTGGCATGTTATAGTCTATGGGTCATGAAGAGTTGAACAGCATGCTTGTTAGATGACAAGCAGCAGAAAGTTCTAGAGCTGGCTGGCGAATTCTGGGAGTTGAAGGCCAGGGTGGGAAACCTTTTATTTTTTATTTTTTTATTTATTTGTGAAGAACATATTAGGTAATAAGTATAAACACAGATTGGATACATAAAATAGATACAAATAGAGGAAACATTAGGATAGGGACGGTAGGCACGTTGGTGCTCTTATATACGTTGGTGCTCTTATGTACGCCCCTTACAAACAGATCTAAAAACAGATCATGCCAGACTAATCTTATTGCATTCTTTGACAAAGTGACAAAATTAGTAGACCAGAGGAATGCTGTCGATATAATTTACCTGGACTTCAGTAAAGCATTTGATAAAGTAGACCATAACCTACTACTAGATAAAGTAGAAAAATGTGGGTTAGACAGCACCACCACCAGATGGATTCGTAACTGGCTGACCAACCGCACTCAACGTGTAGTCCTCAATGGAACTACATCCACATGGAGGGAAGTATGCAGTGGAGTACCCCAAGGCTCTGTTTTAGGCCCAGTACTCTTCAACATCTTCATCAATGACTTGGACAAGGGGATAGATGGGGAACTCATCAAATTTGCAGATGACACCAAGCTGGCAGGAATAGCCAACACTCCAGAAGATAGGCTCAAGAAGGATCTTGACAGACTTGAACACTGGACGCTATCTAACAAAATGAAATTCAACAGTGAAAAAAGTAAGATTCTACATTTAGGCAAAAAAACAAAAAACAAAATGCACAGGTACCGTATATGTAGTACCTTGCTCAATAGTAGTACCTGTGAGAGGGATCTCGGAGTCCTAGTGGACAACCACTTAGATATGAGCCAGCAATGTGCAGCAGCTGCTAAAAAAGCCAACACAGTTCTGGGCTGCATAAACAGAGGCACAGAATCACGATCACATGAAGTGTTAGTGCCACTTTATAATGCCTTGGTAAGGCCAAACTTGGAATATTGCATTCAGTTTTGGTCACCATAATGTTAAAAAAGATGTGGAGACTCTAGAAAGAGTGCAGAGAAGAACAACAATGATGATTAGGGGACTGGAGGCTAAAACATATGAAGAATGGTTGCAAGAACAGGGTATGTCTAGTTTAATGAAAAGAAGGACTAGGGGAGACATGATAGCAGTGTTCCAATATCTCAGGAGCTGCCACAAAGAAGAGGGAGTCAAGCTATTCTCCAAAGCACCTGAGGGCAGGACAAGAAGCAATGGGTGGAAACTGATCAAGGAAAGAAGCAACTTAGAACTAAGGAGAAATTTCCTGACAGTTAGAACAATTAATAAGTGGAACGACTTGCCTGCAGAAATTGTGAATGCTCCAACACTGGAAATTTTTAAGAAAATGTTGGATAACCATCTGTCTGAGATGGTGTAGGGTTTCCTGCCTGGGCAGGGGGTTGGACTAGAAGGCCTCCAAGGTCCCTTCCAACTCTGTTGTTGTTGTTGTTGTTATTATTATTAAAACCCAGTAAGAATTTCAAGTCTGGTGACATAAGGCATGGAGGACTCTTCTTGTGAAATATTTCTGGACACATTCAATTGTATTAATGTTCGATATGTAGTGCGGGTTCCAGACAGATGAGCTGTATCAAAGAATTGGTCTAGCGAATGTTTTGTATGCTTTGGTTAGTAGTGTGATATTACCGGAGGAGAAGCTATGCAAGATTAGGTTTACAATTCTTAATGCCTTTTTGGCAATGTTGATACAGTGGGCTTTGGCACTTAGATCATTAGAGATGAGTACTCCAAAGTCCTTGACAGAGTGAGGATCATCTACAAGGTTGTGTCCACTCAGCTTGCATTTTGTGTTCTGGTTCTTTTTGCCAATGTGTAAGACAGAGCATTTGTTGGTTGAGATTTGGAGTTGCCAATTGTTTGACCATTCTGACACAAAGTCAAGGTCTTTTTGAAGAGTAGCAGCATTGTCTGTGGTGTTAAATATTTTTACATCATTGGTAAAGAGAACGCAGTTGCTTATGATTGCAAAGGTCATTTATGTATAGTATGAAGAATGTTGGTCCTAGAATGCTGCCTTGGGAGACACCGCTATTAACAGATGCAGGATTTGATAGGGCACTCCCTATTTTGACCACGTTGTCTGTTTGATAGGAACACAGTTATCCAATTATGTAGGAGATGCCATAGGATTTTAGTTTTAGAAGTAGTTTGTCATGTACACTGAATCAAAGGCTTTACAGAATTCTATGTAAATTGTGTCTATTGCTTTGCCCTGATCAAGATTTGTAGTCCATATGTTCTTGCTGTGTAGAAGTTGTAGATTACAAGATTTTTTTTTCTGAAACCAAATTGTTTATTAGACAGTAGGTTGTTTGTTTCTAGGTGGAGGGTAATGGAATGGTTAATGATTGATTCCGTGACTTTACAGGTGATGCAGCATAAACATAAATCTTACTCTAGAGCTTAAATTATTCAAGTTCCAGGATCATCCCCGAGATTTCTGAGGATCAGTCTCTGCTATTTTTAGCTATATATTCAAAATAAAATATTTCTCCACTAAAAGGTTATGACAACTAAAATTATACCCACTTGTGATGTAAATCAGATAGAAATCAACATGCATATTGATATTCTCTCTCACACAGATACATACAAAGATCAGCTTCCTTAAAGGTTCATGTTAGAAGAAAAATAAATTTGCACTCAAATCAACTTATCATCAAAAGAACAAATAAAAGACTTTAATTAATAGATTCTGATTTCTCATTCCACATTCGAAATACGTTTTCAAGAACATTTCACTGACAAAATGCATACATTCTTCTAACTCTGTTTGATTCCTGGCTTTGCTATACTAATAATTATCTGACATCATTTAATAGTGCCTGGAAACTTCTCAGTAACAATCATAAAAAGAGGACGTTGCTGATTCAGTTCCAGAGCAAAAGATCCTGCAAATGCATTTCACTTTCTGTCAAAATGACCATGCTGGCTCCTTTTCAAACAGCTTCTCAAAGCCAGATGACAAACTCAAATATTTAATTATGGCTCAGGTGTCCTCTGATTAAGATGTGCCAACACAGCTCACAAAAAGAAGATGGAATTACACGGGGGGGGGGGGGGGGGGAGAAAGGATACCATCCCTTCAGCTCTACAGAACAACAGGGCTCCCAAAAATATATATATGTTTATATATGTGTGTGTGTGTGTATACAAAATGGAAGGAAAGGAGAGATCTTGGTGATTTTATATATATGTGTGTGTGTGTGTGTGTGTGTGTGTGTATATGTTTATGTTTTCTGAGGTTTTCGCGGGTGTTTGTATGTAGGTCTTTGGTTATTCGGGTTTTCTCCCACGTAAAATTGGAAGTGTCTTGGCGACATTTCGACGAAGTCTCATTCGTCATCTTCAGGCTTCAGCTTCGTGCTTCTGGGAGCAATGTGTGATTGCAGCTGTTTCTTCCTTTTTAACTGCTAGTGAGGGTTTGAACTGATTGGGTGGGAGCTTGGCTGTGCTCTGATTGGATGGGGGTTTATTTGTGCTCTGATTGGCTGGGTGTGTGTCCTGTTTGGGTGGGGGCTTGGTTGTGCTCAGATTAATGTGAGTTGCAGGGGGATTTGAGCTGGTGAGTTGCATTGCTGTTGTTTGGCTTCGTGTTTGTGGTCGTGCTACATCTTCATAGTGGGTGTCTGTCTGCTGTATGTATGGATTGGAGGGGTTTGAAATGGCTAATGTTGCAGCTGCGGTCTGGCTTCTGGTCCTTGGTCGTGCTTCCTGAAGGTTCCAAAAAGAACCCCCCACTAAAATCCAAGACAGAGAACAAGAAAACGGCACAGCCCTCCTCCCATATATAAAAGGCACCACAGACAGAATCAGCAAGATCCTCCACAAACATAACATCAAGACAGCATTCTGCACAAACCAAAAAATATCCACCATCCTAAGAAACCCCAAAGACAAAATTGAGTTAGAAAATCAAGGAGTATATGAAATCCCATGCACCGCTTGCCCCACCACATACATCGGACAAACCAACAGAAGAATAAGTGCACGCATTGAAGAACACAAGAACTCAGTCAAAAAAGAGGAACCAACTTCTTCCCTGGTCCAACACCTTAAAGCCACAGGACACGATATTGACTTTAAAAAGACCAGAACTATCACCAAAACTGAACACTTTAACAACAGAATAATCAGAGAAGCCATCGAGATAGAAAAACGCCCACACAGCATGAACAAACGAGATGATACCTTCTGCCTACCAGCCATTTGGAAACCCGCCCTTATTGACAAATGAGTCCCTAACACGAGGAATGACACCAGACCTACACTCACGAGGTCCACACAGGATGTCACCACCACATATCCACCCAGAAAGCAGACCCAAACCCACACTGATCAGGAAGCACGACCAAGGACCAGAAGCCAGACCGCAGCTGCAACATTAGCCATTTCAAACCCCTCCAATCCATACATACAGCAGACAGAAGATGTAGCACGACCACAAACACGAAGCCAAACAACAGCAATGCAACTCACCAGCTCAAATCCCCCTGCAACTCACATTAATCTGAGCACAACCAAGCCCCCACCCAAACAGGACACACACACCCAGCCAATCAGAGCACAAAAAAACCCCCATCCAATCAGAGCACAGCCAAGCTCCCACCCAATCAGTTCAAACCCTCACTAGCAGTTAAAAAGGAAGAAACAGCTGCAATCACACATTGCTCCCAGAAGCACGAAGCTGAAGCCTGAAGATGACGAATGAGACTTCGTCGAAACGTCGCCAAGACACTTCCAATTTTACGCGGGAGAAAACCCGAATAACCAAAGACCTACATATATGTTTATATATATATATGTTTATATATGTACACACACACACACACACACACACACACACACACACACACACACACACACATATATATATAATCACCAAGATCTCTCCTTTCCTTCCATTTTGTAGCACAAACATTTCGATAAGAGGTTTTAAGCATTCTGGCCCTTCAGGATTACAAGTACCAATATCCCCCCTGCTGGCTGAGGCCACTGGAACAGGTCCTCCTTCCGCAGTTCTGAGGGAACTGTAAAATCCCTTGTAAAGTCGTCCTAGCACAATCTTCCAATCATCTAAGCTTGTCACTGTGGGATACATTAAATATGTTTTTGTTGTAAATGGGGCCTCCAACTTGTTGTCGTCACTTCTTATATTTTTTCTTAAGCCTGAAAGACGATACGTGTCTACAATATTTGCATAAAATGATAATTTCTGCTAGGGTTTCTGCTAGCAGAAATCCTTCTTGTTATTGCTATACTGATAAACAAACCAGCAACCCTACATGCAGTAGAATTTCTATTTTATTTTGCTTTGGAAGATAGTAATAGCAATAGCACTTAGACTTATATACTGCTTTACAGTGCTTTACAGCCCTCTCTAAGTGGTTTACAGAGTCAGCATATTGCCCCCAACAATTTGGGTCCTCATTTTACCCGACCTCGGAAGGATGGAAGGCTGAGTCAACCTTGAGCCTGGTGAGATTTGAACTGCCAAATTGCAGGCAGCCGGCAGTCAGCAGAAGGAGCCTGCAGTACTTGCACTCTAACCACTGCACCACCGTGGCTCATATACAATTATCTTCTCAAGCCAGATTTGAAATCTTAGCTGTTTTCCATAATTCTTAGATAGAACTGTCACCTCTGGGATAAAGCTATGATAATTGGCCCAGAATGACTTCCCCTTCGCCAGTTTAGTAAATGACATGTAATTTACTCTCAGAGATTAATCCAATTTGTAAAGATTATGCTTCCCACCGTAACATTTGTTTTGGCCCACGTAGACCAATATCTCTCAAACATGGCAACTTTAAAATGCATGAACTTCAACTCCCAGAATTCTTCAATCAGACCACAGTTCTCTACAAGCAGTTTGGCTGGTATGCTTTTGCTGACTTGCCCTTCCCTTGAGAAATATGCAAGAGCATCTTTGGTGCATCAACAGTGACAAAATGGCGGACACAACCAGAGTGATGGAAACCCCACTCCTTTTTAGTTTCTTAAAATACATATTTTAGGAGTGCCCATTTATTCCTGTGACTTCGATGTTGTCGACCTCCTCGGCCGTGCTTTAAACCAGGGGTCTCCAAACGTGGCAACTTTAAGACTTGTACACTTCAACTCCCAGATTTCCCCAGCATGAGTGTTAAGTCCACAAGTCTTAAAAAGCTGCCAAATTTAGAGACCCCTGCTTTAAACCAATGATTTTAGACTTTCCTTGGAAAACTTGGGACACTCTTTTCAGATATTGATTACTCCGCAATACTGGAGCAGCTTTTCTGAGAGAAACTGAGTAGTCTTCTGTCAGTCTATCTCAGTTATGAACAGGTGCAACCGAAAAACAACATTCTCGGTTCACAAAATATGCCAGGTCTCCAAAAATGAGAGCCCTAACTATCTCAAAATACATTCTAGTAATGAGTAGCGTTCCATGAAAATTTGGAGAGCTATGATACGGCTTTATTGTGAAGCCCTGAAAGCGTGAAACATGCTCAATTTTAAGAAGAGCATACAATTACTCCTATCCAACCTTTTACATTCCTTTTTTTAGAATTAGCCTTTTAAGCAGCTATAATCTGGAACATCTCCAAGCATACATATTTTATTACAAAGAGTACTGAAGTGTTAAAGGAGACTCTGCTGTGTACATGATTACCCTAGAGCATTTTGAAAAATTTCTGAATGTTGTGGCTTGTTCTGCAATCACAAACAACTCACCAAAATGGCTTTATCTTTTAAGGTTTATGCTTATTGTTTTTCTTCAGTTTTTGTTTTTATCTACTGCATTGGTATGAACTGTTACCCAATTGCATTTCTCACACCTCTTTCTAAGGTAAAAGAGGTGAGAAACAAATCTAAAGAGCAAGTGGAGTGTCGATCCTATTAATCTGAGAGACAGCCATTTTGCACACGCATCATCAGTGCCTCCGCAGGAAAGGCAATTAAGTCCACAATTAGTTCTAAATTAAAAACTTACTTTTCCCAAATAAGGTTGGATTGCGAATACAGATTGGTTGATTACCAACACATGTGTAACCCAACTTCATCTGACATATGACCTTTGCTCAACATTAAGCTAGATTTTAAATTTTGGGTTTTAAATTGGGTTTTATTTCTATTTTTAATTGGACGGGCTTTAGAATAAGTTTTTTAAATGTTTTATATTGTATTTATATTCTATTTATCTGTTTTTAGTGCCTGTAAACCGCCCTGAGTCCCTTGGGAGATAGGGCGGTATATAAATATGATTAAATAAATAAATAAATAAATAAATAAACTACCTAATTTGGAAATACCCCATCTAGTCTTTTTTTTTGGGGGGGGGGGTGGACGGGGGTACCCACTGCTGACAGACTATTAGCCCATTCACAGCATCACAAGAGCAAAGGAAACTGATCACTTGTGTCAGTACACTCTTTAGATCCAATGTTAAATAAACAGTAATGGCACTTTGTGAAAAATAATTGATGACAAGAAATATTTGCGATTTCGAAAGCTCACTTTCATGCTGCATTAGGCTTTATGCATCTTGAATATTGCTGCTAAGATTGATGCTTAAGTAAGGTACTGATAGCTGTCAAAGTGCAGGATATTTCTACTGTGTCAGGGTTCCAAGTAACACCCCCAACGAAAGAAGACTCTGGGGCTTGAAGTTCCTCAAAGTTTTATTTGATTAGAGATGTCATATTGGCACATCTGGGAAAATCCGAATCTGAACGCTTCCAGGTTTTCCCTACTCAAAGGAAAGTCCAAGTCCGTGCCCAGCAACCACAAGTTCATCACATAGTCTAATCCAAGCACCATCCCAACTGGAGATGCCTTCCAGTTCCAGCCATCCAGGTGCGGGGCAAGATGTCCTTGACTCTCTGAGAAAGGAATGCTATTATGACTACATATCTCCCCTGTTCCATACAATCCCCCCTCCCAGTTTCCCACAGCACTAAATATGGCAGGCCTGAAGGCCCTATGCAAAAGATGGCTTGTCTGTACAAGGCACTCTTAATTTTCTTGACTTCCACACAGCTGGTCGGTATGTTTGTGCCACTGTTTGCATTTTCTATGAAAAAGATTTCTTTCAAGACTAACCAGTGTAAGGAGCTAAAAATACCTAATGAGGGTTTCAGATGAAATAATATAAATGGCTTTTATCATAGTCAGTATCTTTTTTTTTTTTAAGCTGTCCAATGCTTCTTGCTATATATATGCCTGTCATGGGGCATGTTTGTCACATTTCTGCAGTAAATGTATTCAAGGTTATTTGCAGACAATAATCAAATAATACTTTCAGGTAAGCGCTAAAAATCTGGGATACACTGTGAGTGACACTTGAGGTGTGCTGTGTAAAGCTAATTCAAAGGGGAAGCATCAAGAATTGTGACATCATTATATTTGTACCATCAGTGAAATTATGGATAAAATGGCACCTTCGGTACTAATTAAACAATAAATATTTAGTCTAACAATAAATGTTTACTCTAAATATGAGTTAGACTTAATCATAGTTCACTTAAATTTGAATAAGAAAAAATGAATAAAGAACCTTTAAGACCATTTATTTACTTTCCCCAAATTTTGTTTCTATTTCAAATCCAAAATGCACTGGTTGTCTAAGATCTATTGGATACAAAAATCAATTATAGCATTTCAGTTGCTGAAAAAGAGATAAATTTGATTTGTTGCTTAAACACTTCAGAAAAGAAACTCAAGAAGTAAATATGGGGAAAATTAATTTTAATTCAGAAATTTCTCAGTGTCGATAACCTTAGCAAAAATAAAATAGTGATAATCTTGAAACAATCAGGTCTCTAGGTAATTATCTTGGGAGACGAAATAATGCAGGACACTATCACTCAGACTGATCTCAGAAAAAAAATTCCTGTATATATAGTTTTAATGAAGGTCTTATTTAATTCTTTCTGAAAATCCTCTCAAATCAATCTTTCTTCTGCATCCCTGTCATTTAAATGACATAAATATTCTATTGAGCTTCTCTTCCGAATTATCTCATTTTCTTACCACTATAAGGTTCTTCCATATTCAGATAATTTAAATCAGTCCTCTTATCAAAAATTTAAATTCTACTGTAATATTTATATGGTTATCTACCTCTTTAGCCTCCCTGTCTCTGCATAATGCAAGCATTAACTGTGTTTCTTTCTTTAAGCTGCAATCTCTTACCACAACTTCTTGAATGTTCTTTACAATAAAAATCCTTTAATTATGCAGAGATCAGAAACGGATACAAACTTCAGTAGTACAATTCTCCCTTCTCTTCTTCTACAGAGCTACTCTAATAAAAAAATGCTATTCTCTAACCAAATGTTTTTAGTCAATGATGTACAAAACGTAATTCACATTCATTCTTCTACATCCCACCTTTTAAAGTAAGCCGGCAAACAATGTATCTTATTTTTAATTGAGAAAAACACTGCATTATGAAGGGATATGGTAGGCTATATATTATATTTTGCATACATTATGGCCCCAATCAGTGAAACCTAAACATCTATGTTTCTGGAAAGAATAAACAATTGCTGCTTCATAAATTATGTAACAAAGTGATCTGTTTTTCTTCTGCAACATCAAATGGTAGCCATTTTGTTATTAGCTTTTTTAAGAGACATGTTTGTAAATGCTATTACGGTGAGAGATGAATCCATTTCTTCCTTTAATGGAATTAAGAGCTACATCAAAGGTTAGATTTCATTACACACAGACACTTTTGTAACCCAGGCCCAAGTAGGTAGTAGGAAACTCAAGTCAGTGTAAAAACAAACGAACTTTATTCGAACAGCTGAGAATTACTTCATTCTCAGTGTAGTTCAACTAAATTAAATCAAATTCCTCCCAACACAAATTCCTCAGTCCTATCACAAACCTTGGTCCAATTAGGCAAACTGCCAAAGGCCTTTCTTGGCAAACGTTCAGAAGTCACAGATGCAAAAATAAATGCAAGAAGACGAAGCTACCAATGTTGTTTTCCGGCAAAGAGCCCAAATGCCGTTGCTGGTCTGTTTTAAGCCTAATGGGAGGGGCCAATCATCTCTTGGCCCTAGTCCTGAGTCGTCCTCTTTGCTTGAGCTGCTCTTGCCTTCTGGCAGCTCTTCTCATGTGTGCATTGGGAACAGGCTCCTTCTGTTCCTCTGCCTCACTACTGTCAGTCTCTGGAGGCTCTGGAGTCTGCACCTCACTCCCCGATGGCCCTGGCCCCACCTCAGCCTCCGACGCAGAGCCCTCATCTGGGCCTTTGCCAGCCTCATCACTGTCTGACTGACACGCATACACAGAGAGACATGAAAATTTATTTAATTTGAAATAGAAAATAGAATAACAGAGTTGGAAGGGACCTTGGAGGTCTTCTAATCCAACCCCCTGCCTAGGCAGGAAATCCTACACCACGGTTCAGAAAAATGGTTATCCAATATCTTCTTAAAAACTTCCAGTGTTGGAGCATTTGAACAACAGACAGTCCCTGACTTACGCTCACAATCGAGCCCAAAATTTCTGTTGCTAAGCCAGACAGTTGTTAAGTGAATTTTGCCCCATTCTACGATCTTTCTTGCCGCGCTTGTTAAATGAATTACTGAAGTTATTAAGTCAGTAACATGTTTGTAAGGGAAATCCGGCTTCCCCACTGACTTTGCTTGTCAGAAAATGGCAAAAGGGGATCACGTGACCCCGGGACACTGCAACCGTCATAAATATGAACCAGTTGCCAAGCGGCTGAACTTTGGAGATGCTGCAGTGGTTGCAAGTGTGAAAATACAGTCATAACTTCCTTTTTTCAGTGCCATTATGACTTCAAACTGTCACTAAACCAACTATTGTAAGCTGAGGACCACCTGGTACTGACTTAACATCCAAAACTGAAAAAATAACAGCAATAGCACTTAGACTTATATACCGCTGTTGTGACCCAGGCCCAAGTAGGTAGTAGTAGTAGTAGTCCTACTACTGTAGGAATCAGTTCAAAAACAAACAGAATTTATTAGAACAGTCGTCCAAACGAAATCAAAGCAAATTCTTCATAACACAATTCTTCAGTCTTATCACCAACCTTGGTCTAATTAGGCAAACTGCCAAAGGCTTTTCTTGGCAAAAGTTCAAAAGCAGAAAACGCCGACAGGAAATAAATGCAGCAAGACAAGGAGCAAGTCTATCAACATTGTTTTCCGACAAAGAGCCCAAATGCCGTTGCTGGTCTTTTAAGCCTTATGGGAGGGGCCAATCAACTCTTGGCCCTACTCCTCTTTGCTTGAGCTGCTCTTGCCTTCTGGTAGCTCTTCTCATGCGTGCATTAGGAAGAGGCTCCTCCTGTTCCTCTGCCTCACAACTGTCATCCTCTGGAGGCTCCAGAGTCTGCACATCACTCCCAGATGGCCCTGGCCCCATCTCTGCCTCTGACGCAGAGCCCTCATCCAGGCCTTCCCCAGCCTCCAGGACTGGCCCATGTTCTTCCTCAGCCTCATCGCTGTCTCCGTTGCAGGCTGCTGGCAGACCACAACAACCGCTTCACAGTGCTTTGCAGCCCACTCTAGGCAGTTTACAGAATCAGCATATTGCCCCCAACAATCTGGTTCTTCATTTTACCGACTTTGGCAGGATGGAAGGCTAAGTTCAACCTTGAGCTGATTAGGATGAAAACTGCCGAACGGCAGTCAGCAGAATTAGCCTGCGATACTGCATTCCCTATCCTTGCCATTAGTGTGGCAAAGAGATAGCAAAACTGGATTTTGCAAATGCTCCGTTCCTAGGTTTATGCAAAATCTACCACTCATAACCAGTCAGTAACATTGGTGCCCCAAGCTTGATTGGGCTCAGTAGACAATCCTTACTTAGCATTTATTTATGATGTCGCAATTCATGAAAACCATCCAATGTAGACAACTGAACTAGCGTCAACAATATGGGGCATTACAAAATAGTTGGCAGTGTAGCCTGTGAGGTTCATCATTAGGCAAGCTAAGCATTATCAGTTTTTTTCTTTTAATATCGGTCATTGTAGAATGCCATAAAACATTGCCCCGTTAGATGGCCTACCACCAGTAATTAAATCTGCTCAGTATTATGTAGGCACCTGTTAATCTAACTATTGTATTTTGATCCAGGCTGTTTCCCTTATGCATTATACAGAAATGTGACATTGCAAAAATAAATGCCTTACTAAAACGTGTCCTACAACTAGGTGGCTTTTTTTTACTAACATGGAACTTACAACACAGTAGCGTAGCACAGCTATGGACCACGACTCATTAGCTCTTGTAAAGCATTTGGCAAATAATCTTTTGCTTTCTTTCCACATGCATATTCTCATCCTTACAGACAGATTGGGTTTTTTTTACAGCCTAATCTACTTTCTTTCTCTGCTTTTTCCAGAAGACAGTTGTGAGGGATCGGAACTGTAAATGCATTACAGAAATGCAAGATTTAAATCAAGCCAAGGGAAGAATTTCAGCAGGACACTGCAGAACTAGCACTAGCACTTAGACCAGGGATGTCAAACTCGATTTCATAGAGGGCCACATCAGAGTTGTGTTTGACCTCAGAGGGCGGGGGCACGGGTGAAATCCAGCAGGTTCTGGAGAACTGGTAGTGGAAATTTTGAGCAGTTTGGAGAACCGGCAAATACCACCTCTGGCTGGCCCTAGAGTGGGGTAGGAATGGAGATTTTGCAGTATCCTTCCCTTTCCCTACGCCCACCAAGCCCCAACACGCCCACCAAGCAACGCCTACAGAACTAGTAGTAAAACAATTTGGATTTCTTTACTGGCCAGGGGGCGTGGCCAGGGGGCATGGCCAGCTTGTCACTCATGTCGGGGCGCCTTTCGCTGGCAGAGGCACCACAGGCCGGTCCTTTGCTGTTTCCAAGGCAGCCCCACGGGGCGGACCTAAGCACTCCGCAGGCTGCATCTGGCCCATGGGCCTTCAGTTTGACAACCCAGGATTAGACCAATATACCGCTTCACAGTGCTTTACAGCCCTCTCTAAGCTGTTTACAGAGTCAGCCTATTGCCCCCAAACAATCTGGCACCTCATTTTACCAACATCGGAAGGATGGAAGGCCAACTTTGAGCCAGTCAGGATTGAACTCCTGGCTGTGGGCAGAGTCAGCCTGCAATACTGCATTCTAACCACTGCGCCACTATGGCTCCTAAGAACACTAACACCACCCTCACTAGGACCCGAAGGGAACGTACAACTTTTAAGGTCAAGAACTGAGAATAAATGGGAAAATTTCACGGAGAGACAAATATAACAAGGATCATAAATTGGAAGTCTTTAAACTAAAGGGCATGATGTCATAGGGACAAAATACTATCCTGACTAACACAGAGAGTTAGAATTTAACTTTCAGTAACTGGAAGCACAATTAATAACTTCTCACACACTCGTTCTCAATTTCTAGATCCACTAGGAGTGACCTTTTCAGGATCTCATTCTTGGGTTAAATTCTGGCACAAGGGAAGATACTAGCAACAGCTGTCCAAATAAGCTGCTTCTGGCACAGGGTGTTCTAAGTTCAGACGTTTATGGAAGCAAGATAAAGTTCTTGTGTTTAAGCTGGCATATAGTAGCCAGTGTTAAAAAGTAAGGAGAAAGATTAGGGGTCCTTGGTGCTCTCTACGCTTGGTTGCAGATGTTTCATTACCCAATCTAGATAACATCATCAATGCAGCACTAATGATACTATCTGAATTGGGTAATGAATGAAACATCTGCAAGAAAACAACCAACTTTAGACAGCACCAAGGATCCCTCAGTAATCTTTCTCCTTACTTTTAACACTGGCTACTACAGATGTCAACTTAAAACCCAAGAACTTTATCTTGCTTCCAACCAGGGAAAGCAAGCAAACAACTGCACACACCACATTTTCTATCAAACTTGTATTGTCATTACGGTGTGTTTGTACATGCAGAATATTTGTTGCTTTTAAAAAAAAATGACCAATCATTTTGTAATTATTCTGCAATAAGCGCCTTTTTCAAGTTGATTCAATTAAGAAGACAATGTCAAAAAGCAACCTTCAGAGAGCAATTCAGAAGTGTCCCGCATATAGGAAATTAGATGTTTGAGAAAGAATAAAATTTGAAGCCTTCTTCTAAACATCTCATTCTCCATGAGCTAGTATTTCATTAAAGGAAGACTTGTAGTAGCATCTATAGGAAAAGTTATAAAAATCAAGATAGTGGTTGTAGACCTGCAGTTGAAAGCCCTCTCCTTAATGTATGTATCACATATACAAAAGAGGTGAGGCTGTAATCACTGTTGTGTCCCCCTCCCCCTCCGACGACCGGGTCTAGGAAGTCCGTATCAGGCGTGGCAACGAAGCCTCTGCAGCTTTGCCAAATTCCTCCGAGGTTTCTCAGGGCAGGCAGGAGTTCAAGTTGTGACTTCAGCAAACTAGATGAGACTTTGCTTGACTCAAAGTTGGAATGCCAAAAGCAGGTCCTTTATATAGGCTGTGGGGTGTGGCTCCATGACTCAGCATTTATCCAGGCCTGCCCCTCCCTTCCTTCTGCTGGCGTCGCCTCTCAGATCTCCGGAAGCGAGGATCCTCCCACTTTGAATTGTCTTCTGCTGTTTGAGAAAGGGAGGGGTCAGAAGGAGTAGGCCCAAGTAATTCCAATCCGTGGCTGACTTCCTCTGATGGCTGAGCCACAGAAAAACACGCCATGACATCCTGTCCGGGCATGGGGCCAGGGCCGGGGGCTGGAGGCATGACAGGCCGTTCATCTTCATTATCAGACTCAGAGTCTGATAGCAGGGCCGGGAGGAGATGGGAGGGGCCCGGCTGAGGAGAGGAGGGAGGACGAGGCACAACAATCACATTTAGAATTATAGAATTTAGAATAACAGAGTTGGAAGGGACCTTGGAGGTCTTCTAGTCCAACCCTGCTGCCTGGGCAGGAAAACCTACACCACAAATGGTTATCCAACATCTTCTTAAAAACTTCCAGTGTTCTAGAAGTTCTGGAGGCGAGTTGTTCCACTGATTAATTGTTCTAACTATCAGGAAATTTCTCCTTAGTTCTCAGTTGCTTCTCGCCTTGATTAGTTTCCACCCGTTGCTTCTTGTCCCGCCCTCAGGTGCTTTGGAGAATAGCTTGACTGCAGCCACTATGTCTTGTCTTGTCTTGTCTTTTTTGCCAACCTTCCTTTCAATGCCACTGAACACTGTCTCACATTAAAACTTCCAGACTATTGCCTTAAAGAAGCATTATCCAAATATTGGCTACCTTTAATTCATTTATTTATTTTTATTTATTTTATTTATTTTATTAAATTTTTATACTGCCCTTCTCCCGAAGGACTCAGGGCGGTGTACAGCCAAAATAAAATACAGGATATATACAATTAAAACGAATTAAAATATAACAATTACTAAACGGCTGAGAATTAAAATGAATTTAAAATTTAAAATATTAATAAAACCCCAGTTTAAAATCAATCTATTTATGCCAGTCCCGCTTGAATAAATAAATATGTTTTTAGCTCACGACGGAAGGTCCGAAGATCAGGCACTTGACGTAGGCCAGGGGGGAGTTCATTCCAGAGCGTCGATGCTCCCACAGAGAAGGCCCTACTCCTGGGGGCCGCCAGCTGACATTGTTTGGCGGACGGCACCCTGAGGAGACCCTCTCTGTGAGAGCGTACGGGTCGGTGGGAGGCATAGGGTAACAGCAGGCGGTCTCGTAAGTACCCGGGTCCTAAGCCTTTAACCATCTTGGCGAGAAATGGGCTTAAATTACTAAGAAAAATCTCACTTTTAAAGCAGAAAATAACGATTAACAGGCATTTTTTAAAAACATAGCCTGCTAAGATTACTTTAATTTATGAAAGAAAAGCATCAGCGAATTATTTGGGGACAATCAACTGGGTAGCTTATTCTCTCTGAACGGATATAGCCTTTGACCTTATATATATTATCCTTAGTCTTTAAGATACTTCTTTCAATTGTTCAAAATGCAGCGTATTACAGTTAGTCCCCGACTTGCGACAGTTCATTTAGTGACCGTGAAAAAAAGTGACTTATGACCATTTTTCACACTTACGACCGCTGCAGCCTCCCCATGGTCACGTGATCAAAATTCAGATGCTTGACAACTACTTATCTTTTATTTATTTATTTATTTTATTTTTAAAAAATATTTATTTATTTATTTATTTATGATGGCCGTAGCGTCCTGAGGTCACCTTTTGTGATCTTCTGACGAGCAAAGTCAACGGGGAAGCCAGATTGATTTAACAGCCAGGTTACCAAGTTAACAAGGGCAGTGATTCGCTTAACAACGGTGGCAAGAGAAGTCGTAAAATGGGGCGAAATTCACCGAACAAATAATGCCTCAGCAACGTAAATTTTGGGCTCCAATTGTGGTCGTAGGTCGAAGAGACATTTGTATTTCCAAGAAACCTGCAACAGGTCCTTTCTCTCTCTCTCTCTCTATTCCAGATGCCAGCTAGTTCCAAGATTTATTGCGGTACAAATTTAAAAACCTGAACTAAAAGCACGCCAGCTGTTGCACTTCAATATCATAGAGAACTGTTAGTTTACTGCTTGATTGCTTCAGGGACACTGCAGTGGAACTGCTAGCTGATAGAAGATCACAGATTTTAGAAGCATCTCGTCCTCCAGATATGCTCCAAGGTTAGTTCTCATTTTTAACCATGCTGGCTGAAAATTATAGGCGTTGACATCCTATAATGGGTACCCAGTTGGAAAAGTTGATTTAAGATGAAGATGTAAGATTGGTAGCTCCTCTATGTTGTCTTTTTCTCCATTACAAATAGAATATATTACTATGAAGAGAAAAGCAAGTTAAAGGTTGAACAATACTCCTAAAGACTGCTTTGGGAATAAAAAGGAAAAGTGTGAACGAAAGGAAGGATCATTTTATTATATTTGATGTATTATTATTTTTTTGTTTACATTTATACCCCGCCCTTCTCCGAAGACTCAGGGCGGCTTACAGTGTATAAGGCAATAGTCTCATTCTATTTGTATATTTTTACAAAGTCAACTTATTGCCCCCCCAACAATCTGGGTCCTCATTTTACCTACCTTATAAAGGATGGAAGGCTGAGTCAACCTTGGGCCGGGCTTGAACCTGCAGTAATTGCAGGCTTTGTGTTCTTAATAACAGGCTTTACCAGCCTGAGCTATTCCGGCCCCTATTCCGGTATTATATTAAAAAGGCAGAAAGTTTTGGATGCAAGTACATGAATTAAGCCAGAAGATAAGTGTTTTTTATCAGGGCAATCTGGTCTACCCAAATATGGGATGGAGCATACGGCTTCTGCTTTCGCCTTTCAGCCAGGGGTGAAATGTAAAATTTGTTACTACCGGTTCTGTGGGCATGGCTTGGTGGGGGGGTAATGTGACTGGGTGGGCGTGGCCAACTTTTTTTTTTTTTACTTTTTACTTTTAAAAGCATTTTTTCTACCGAAGAGGTTGTAAAAAATACTTTTAAAAGCCTGTGATGATCAGGCAACTCAGCTGGGATCGCCAGAGGAAAAAAAGCTTTTAAAGGGTTCTGACAATCCCAGCTGAGTTGCCTGATCGCCAGAACCTTTTAAAAGCATTTTTTCTACAACCTCTTTGGCTGAAGAGGTTGTAAAAAAATGCTTTTGAAAAGTCTCTGGTGATCAGGCAACTTAGCTGGGATCGCCAGAGGATCCTTTTAAAAGCTTTTTTTTTTTTTACAACCTCTTTGGCTGAAGAGGTTTCAGAAAAAAACACTTTTAAAGGGTTCTGACAATCCCAGCTGAGCCACACAATCATCAGAGGCTTTTTTTTTTACTTTTAAAAGCATTTTTTCGGCCGAAGGAAAAAATCTTTTAAAAGTAAAAAAAGCCCTTGATGATTGTGCGGCTCAGCTGGGGCGGGGGGGGGGGGGGGCAAGAATTTTTGCTACCAGTTCTCTGAACTACCCGCCGCCATTGCTACTGGATCAGGCAATCTGGTCCGAACTGGGAGCATATTACCCCTGCTTTCAGCCCCAATCCAGGAGCCTTTGCAGGCAGTCGCTTTCGCGACAAACTTTTTTTGTGTTAAATTGATATTTACCAACAAAGAGATAAAGGGAGATTAGTATAGATCTATTTCAAGCTATTTAGCTCTCGTCAGCTAGCCTTATCTTTCTGGGATTCGAACCCAGACTACTTACAGTATATCACAGAAGTGAGTACACCCCCTCACATTTTGTAAATATTTAAGTGTATCTTTTCATGTGACAACACTGAAAAAATGACACTTGGCTACAGTGTAAAGTTGTGAGTGTACAGCTTGTATAACCGTGTAAATGTGCTGTCCCCTCAAAATAACGCAACACACAGCCATTAATCTAAACTGGTGGCAACAAAAGTGAGTACACCCCTAAGAGGGTTAAGGCAGTGCTGGAAAATAATGGTGGCCACACAAAATAGTGACATTTTGGGCCCCATTTGGACATTATCACTTAGGAGTGTATTTGTTTCCCTGTTCAAAGGAGATAATGATGATGATGATTTTAATTCCACTTTTTTAAACATTTGGTCAATTCAAGGAAGCAAACATACTTAGTTCATTCTACCTCCTCCAGGTTACTCCATAAAGCACTTAAATGTTTTGGCAAGACGCAATCTTTACTTGTATTTCATGGTATAAATGACCAACAGTTAAATCGTGGCTTTAAACATCAGTTAGCTGCACTGATTTTTGCATAAAGTGAAGTGCTAGAATGGCTTTGACTTCTGTCCAGCTCAATGGTGGGTTTTAAAAATTTTTACTACTGGTTCTGAGGGTGTGGCTTGGCGGGCGTGGCATGGCATGGCTTGGTAGGCGTGGCATGGCATGGCGGGCATGGCAGGGGAAGGTTACTGCAAAATCCCCATTTCCTCCCGATCAGCTGGGACTCGGGAGGCAGAAAATAGATGGGGGTGGGGCCAGTCAGAATTTTTACTACTTGTTCTCCGAGCTACTCAGAATTTCCGCTACCGGTTCTCCAGAACTGGTCAGAACCTGCTGAAACCCACCTCTGGTCCAGCTGCTGTGCTGTTACAAAAGCATGGGATGGGTAGATTTCTTACAGGAAAGAAACTATTTCTTTGTTGTATTTATACATCACCTTCCTTGTAGAAATTGTCTACAGAGCACAACCCCTCAACACCAACCATGGGAGGTAAATTAGATTAAGGGAGTGACTGCCATAAAGCCAGCTCCATGGTTAAGTAGATCCAGTGTCAATTTAAAGGACTGCAACATCTTTTAATTATTATTATTTTTTTATTTATTTGTATCTTGCCTTTAAGGCAGCAAAACATGTCCACCGCACATTCTTCCTCCTGTTTTCCTCACAACAACACCCTCGTGAGGTATGTCAGCTGAGAGAGAGTGACTGGTCCAAAGTCACCCAGCCGGCTTTTATGGTTAAGAAGGAAGCTGAACTCATGGTCTCCTGCTTTCTAGCCGGGTGCCTTAACTACCAGGTTGGCTCTACAATACAACTATAATAATACAACTACCCGGTTCCCCCAAAATAAGACCTACCCCAAAAATAAGCCCTAGCATGTTTTTTTTTACACATGTGCCTAATATAAGCCGTACCCCCAAAATAAGTCCTACTTAAGTGCCTGCGCAGCCAGCCAGCCAGCCATTCCATTTTTTTGTACAAATTTTTATTGATTTTTTGTTTTCCCCCCTCCACACAAACACAATTCATAAACAATGTAGTGACCTACAGTTCAAACTATTCAAATATATTTTTCTTAATTACAATTTTTGCCAAAATATATTTTTCCCCTAACTTTTTATTCCTTTCCTAATATTTCTTTGCTTATTTTATCAAATCTTTTTTCGCCCTTCGTTTTCTAATTTCTCCATTTTTATTCATATTCATTCTCTTTCATTCCTTTTCTTTTTTTTTACTATTTCAATTTTTATTCTTTGAATATTTTCGGGGTTGTCATTTCTCTATTTCTTTCACAGCAACCTTTCCTTACGCGCCTTTCCTTCCTTCCTTTCTTCATTCCTCCTTTCTTCTCCCCTCCTCTCCTATTCCTTCCCTACTTCCCTTTCCCTTCTGGCTGCTCGTGGCGCTGTGGACATGAGGTGAGGTGAAGGGGTGGAGCTGTCTCATGCACCCCGCGCCGGCTTACCTCAGGGTCCCTGCAGCCAGGCCATCCACACCCCAACTGCTTCGTTGCCACAGCACGGGCACGTGGCTCGGCCTCCTGCTCCGTTGCGGCCGCAAGCAGAAGTGGGCTGGCAGCCACATAGGGTCCTGATGGACGGGGTTGTTGGAGCTGCCACCACGAGGCAAGGCAGGTATCAGGGCATGGGTGGCCTGGTTGCGGGGGCCCTGAGGTAAGACGATGCGTGGTGCATGGGAAAGCTTCACCCCTCTTGCCTCGCGGTGGCAGCATCAGCATACCCTGCGCCCTCCTGCGCTGCTCCGAGCAAGCAGAAGTAGGGGGCCTCTTGTACATGGAAAAAAATAAGGTATCCCCCCAAAATAAAAGAAAATAAAACCCGGTCTTATTTTAGGGGAAACACGGGTAGAGAGATCTTTATGGGCAGGTATTGGCTCTAAACATGTATCTGTTTGAAGAACCTGAGTCCTAAAATGAAATGTATAAAAGCATATTGGAATAGCGACTTAACAGTGGGGAAGCATTAATATTGCAAATTGTCACTGGCAGTTCTGCATTGTCCCTTGTTCCCATTTGAAGTTTTCAAGTACACTTTAATTATTACTTTCACAGGGAATTTCTTTGTTAGCTCAGCTACTGCTTGACCTCTTTTGTTTATGCTGCTCACTGAAATGTTTTTGTTCTGGTCTGACATCGCCTTGTTCTTGGTTATCAAGCAAGACTGGGACAATCAACCCCATCATGCCCCTTGGGGCAGAAGCCTTCTCAAAGCGAAGCAATTAAGCAACAAAACATAAATGAGGATCAAAAGCTAATAACGATGAAAAACAAAATCAAAGCTACGACTAAAGCGATAGGCAAATGGAGAGTTAATAGCACATGGCATTGGGATGGCAGAAAGCCGCCACAAATGCCTTTTAAAAGGAATTGGAGTGGCTTTTCTTACACATGTGGTAATTCCGGCTTTGTCCTCTAAACCAGGGGTCTCCAAACTTGGCCACTTTATAGACTAGTGGACTTCTACTCCCAGAATTCCTCAGCCAGCATAGCATAGCTGGCTGAGGAATTCTGGGAGTAGAAGTCCACAAGTCTTAAAATTTGGCTGAGGAATTCTGGGAGTTGAAACCCCCAAGTCTTAAAAGTTGACTGAGGAATTCTGGGAGTAGAAGCTCACAAGTCTTAAAAGTTGGCTGAGGAATTCTGGGAGTAGAAGCCCACAAGTCTTAAGAGTTGTCAAGTTTGGAGACCCCCTGATCTAAGCCCATGGGAACCACCTTGCAAATAAAATGCCCGGAAAAGGAAGGAATCAATGAAATGGGAGGAAGCCTGCAATCAGATCATTTGGCAGGAATGGGCAGCAGGATGAGACTCGACTGCCAGTTATGAGTCATAAATAATGAGTGCCAGTGGGCACTGCCCTGGGTGCCTGGCAAAGAGGAGGGAAATGTCAAGAGGCTGGGAAAGAACGTGGGAGAAAGATGCCATTTCGGCTCGGAGGCTCTTATCCATGCTCTTTCATGCATCGAGGAGTCATTGGATGTTTTTTGGCTACAGCTGAACAAAACCAATTGAGGCTTCGGGCGGCCTGTGGGGTGAGAGAATCCCAATGCTTTGCTTCACATTTCACAGAGCAGTTTTATGAATAAGGGGGGGAGGTGATGGAGGTTAATGTGTTTTTCTGCTTAGAAATAATGCCATACAAAAGGATACTCAGCTGCAAATAATACTAAGTACGACCAGCAGAGGAAGCATCTTGTATTTGTTCTCCACTAACGGAGTTGAAGGGGCTAAACCAGAGCTGTCAAACTCCTGGCCCACAGGTCGGATCCATCACGCGCTGGCCACGCCCAGTTTAGCGAAGGGGGAAATGTCCTGATATGTCACGTGACGCCACCATGACGACATGAGTTTGACACCCCTGGATTAAACAGAGAACGCAGGTAGTCCTCAATGTACAACGGTTCATTTAGTGACTGTTCAAAGATAAAACGGCACTGAAAAAATTGACACATGAGGGTTTTCAGACAGACGACCGTTGTAGCATCCCGATGATCATGTGATCAAAATTCAGATGCTTGGCCACCGACTCATATTTATGACGGTTGCATTTAGATCATGGGATCCCCTTTTTGCGACCCTCTTGCAAGCAAAGTCAATAGGGAAGCCTGATTCACTTAACAACTGTGCTACTTAACAACCGCAGTAATTTACTTAACGGTGGAAAGGTAGGTCCTAAAAGTGGAGGAAAATTCATTTTGCTTAGCAACAGAAATCTCGGGCTCAATTGTGGTCCTATCTCGAGGACTACTTGTAAACTTCTCTCTCCTTTTTTTTCTTCCTAAGGCTAGATGAATCAAAAATTGGAATTAAGATTGCCGGGAGAAATTGGGCATTACGGAAACCTGGTTGGGCCCAGAGCGGGGGGGGGGTCCCCCTTGTTGAGATGTGCCCTCCAGGTTTCCGAGCATTTCATCAGCCGAGGGTCCAAGGTAGGGGTGGGGGGGTGGCGGTTGTTATTAAGGAGGATCTAGAGCCGAGGGAGACCACTGTTCCTCAGATTGCCGGTTGTGAATCCCTCTATGTGCGGTGGGGCCATAGGAATCAGTTGGGCTTGGTGATCGCGTACCTGGCTCCTTGCTGCGTGACCACAGCCCTGCCTGAGCTGTTGGAGGTACTTGCTGCTGTGGCGGTTGAGACCCCCAGACTTATAGTCATGGGGGATTTTAACCTGCCATCAGTCGGCTTGTCATCGATGGCAGCTCGGGAGTTCCTGGCTTCCCTTGGACGGCCTTGGACCTGATTCGAGTAAATGATGGCCCTACGCACACGGGGGGAGGCTCGCTGGATCTGATTTATATCTCTGGACAGTGGTTAAATGATCTGGTGTTAGATGATTTAGTAACAGAACCAATGTCATGGTCGGATCATTTTCTCTTTCGCCTAGACTTCCGAACCGCCATTCACCACCGCAGGGAGACGGAACCTATACGGTGGTTCCGTCCCAGGCGCCTGATGGACCCCGAGAGGTTCCTGACGGAGCTTGGGCCATTCCCTGAGGAACTGGCCCACGGCACGACTGAGGAACTGGTCGTGGCCTGGGAACAGGCCGCGGCCGGGGCCTTGGACCGTGTCGCGCCTTTGCGGCCTCTGACCCGGCGTAGATCTCGTCCGGCCCCTTGGTTCTCCGAGGGGCTGAGGGAGATGAAACGCCGGAGAAGACGCCTGGAGAGCACCTGGAGGTCCAGTCGCTCCGAAGCTGATCGGACACTAGTTAGGTCCTATTCTAGGACCTACCTAGTGGCAATGAGGGAAGTGAGGCGTTCTTACGCCTCCACCCTCATTGCGTCGGCAGATAACCGCCCGGCCGCCCTGTTTCGGGTGACCCGCTCTCTCCTACATCAGGAGGTGCGGGATGACCCTTTGCAGGGACGAGCCGAGGAGTTTAGCGGTTATCTATACGATAAAATCGCTCAGCTGAGGGACGGTCTGGACCGAATTTGGGATGATCCAAGCGAGGGAGAGGAGGCACGTCTTGTTGAGCCTATTTGGGATGAGTTTGACCCTGTGGCTCCCGAGGACATGGACAGGTTGTTGGGGAGGCTTCACGGCACGACATGTTTACTGGACCCGTGCCCTTCCTGGCTGGTACTGGCCACTCAGGCGGTGACACGAGGCTGGCTCCAGAGGATTATCAACGCTTCTTTGTTGGACGGGGTTTTCCCTGCCGCCTTGAAAGAGGCGGTGGTGAGACCCCTCCTTAAGAAGCCCTCCCTGGACCCAGCTATTTTGGGTAATTATCGTCCAGTCTCCAACCTTCGCTTTGTTGCGAAGGTTGTAGAGAGTGCCATGGCGCGACAGCTACCCCAGTACCTGGATGAAGATGTCTATCTAGACCCGTTCCAGTCCGGCTTCCGACCCGGATACAGCACGGAGACAGCTTTGGTCGCATTGGTGGATGATCTCTGGAGGGCTAGGGACAGGGGTTATTCCTCTGCCCTGGTCCTATTAGACCTCTCAGCGGCGTTCGATACCATCGACCATGGTATCTTGCTGCGCCGGTTGGGGGGATTGGGAGTGGGAGGCACCGTATATCGGTGGTTCTCCTCCTATCTCTACGACCGGTCGCAGACGGTGTTGACAGGGGGGCAGAGGTCGACCGCGAGGTGCCTCACTTGTGGGGTCCCTCAGGGGTCGATTCTCTCACCCCTGCTGTTCAACATCTACATGAAGCCGTTGGGTGAGATCATCAGTGGTTTCGGGGTGAGATACCAGCAGTACGCTGATGACACCCAGCTGTACTTTTCCACCCCGGGCCACCCCAATGAAGTTGTTGAAGTGCTGTCCCGGTGTTTGGAAGCCGTACGGGTCTGGATGGGGAGAAACAGGCCCAAGCTTAATCCCTCCAAGACGGAGTGGCTGTGGATGCCGGCATCCCGATTCAGTCAGCTGCAGCCGCAGCTGGCTGTTGGAGGCGAGTTATTGGCCCCAAAGGATAGGGTGCGCAACTTAGGTGTCCTCCTGGATGATCGGCTGTCGTTTGAAGACCATTTGACGGCCGTCTCCAGGAGGGCCTTCCACCAGGTTCGCCTGGTTCGGCAGTTGCGCCCCTTCCTTGATCAGGATGCCTTATGCACAGTCACTCATGCGCTCGTTACCTCTCGCTTGGATTACTGTAATGCTCTCTACATGGGGCTCCCCTTGAAGTGCGCTCGGAGGCTTCAGTTAGTCCAGAATGCAGCTGCGCGGGTGATAGAAGGAGCTACACCCAGGGGAAGGGCCTTCTCTGTGGGGGCTCCCGCCCTCTGGAACGAACTCCCCCCAGGACTTCGTCAACTTCCGGACCTCCGAACCTTCCGTCGCGAGCTTAAAACACACTTATTCATTTGCGCAGGACTGGATTAGTTTTTAAATTTATGGGTTTTTTAATGGGTTTTTATCATTTATTCTAAATTTTTAATCTCGGCCAATTGAATAAGTCTTTTAATTGTATTTTAATAGTATTTATATTGTAATATTATTGTTTATTTTATCTGGCTGTGAACCGCCCTGAGTCCTTCGGGAGAAGGGCGGTATAAAAATTTAAATAATAAATAAATAAATAAATAAATAAATAAATAAATAAATAAATAAATAAATAAACAAACACCGCTCCTGCGCAGACTGCACTGGCTGCCTGTGGCCTTCCGAGTGCACTTTAAGGTGTTGGTTATGACCTTTAAAGCGCTCCATGGCTTAGGACCTGGGTACTTACGGGACCGCCTGCTGCTACCACACGCCTCCCACCGACCCGTACGCTCCCATAGAGAGGGACTTCTCAGGGTGCCGTCCGCCAAACAATGCCGGCTGGCGGCCCCCAGGGGAAGGGCCTTCTCTGTGGGGGCGCCACACTCTGGAACGAGCTTCCCCCGGGTTTACGTCAAATACCTGACCTTCGGACATTCCGTCGCGAACTGAAGACATATCTCTTTATCCGCGCGGGGCTGGCTTAAATTGGATTTTTAATGTGAAATTTTATTAATTTTTAAACGGGGTTTTTAGTTTACGGTAATTTTAATTTCAGGCTAATTAAATAAGTTTTTAAAATAGTATTTTAATCTGTATATTGTATTGTTGGTTTTATCTTGCCTGTACACCGCCCTGAGTCCTTCGGGAGAAGGGCGGTATAAAAATCAAATAAATAAATAAATAAATAAAATAAATATCAACAATCTCAGATAAGCAGATGATACCACTCTAATGGCAGAAAGCGAAGAGGAACTAAAAAGCCTCTTGATGCGGGTAAAGGAGGAGAGTGCAAAAGTTGCCTTGAAACTCAATATTAAGAAAACTAAGATCACGGCATCCGGCCCTCTTAATTCCTGGCAAATAGATGGGGAAGAAATGGACGTAATGACAGATTTTATTTTCCTGGGCTCCAAGATCACCGCAGATGGGGACTGCAGCCAAGAAATTAAAAGACGCTTGATCCTGGTAAGGATAGAAAGCATACTAAAAAGCAGAGACATCACCCTGCCAACAAAAGTGTGTATAGTCAAGGCTATGGTTTTCCCAGTTGCCATGTATGGCTGTGAAAGTTGGACCATAAGAAAGGCTGAGCACCAAAGAATTGAGGCCTTCGAACTATGGTGCTGGAGAAGACTCCTACGAGTCCCTTGAACTGCAAGTCGATCAAACCGGTCAGTCCTAGAGGAGATCAACCCTGACTGTTCATTAGAAGGCCAGATCTTGAAGATGAAACTGAAATACTTTGGCCACCTAATGAGAAGGAAGGAGTCACTGGAGAAGAGCCTAATGCTGGGAATGATTGAGGGCAAAAGAAGAAGGGGACGACAGAGAACGAGGTGGCTGGATGGAGTCACTGAAACAGTCAGCGTGAGCTTAAATGTACTCCAGAAGATGGTAGAGGACAGGAAGGCCTGGAGGAACGTTGACCATGGGGTCACAATGGTTCGAACACGACTTCTCAACTAACAACAAGGCTTAAAGCAGGGGTGTCAAACTCGCGGCATCATGTGACATATCGTGACTTTCCCCCCTTTCACTAATCCGGGGGTGGGGGTGGCCAGCGCATGACGCATCTGGCCCGCGAGTTTGACACTCCCGGCTTTCCCCCCCCCCGCCCGAAATCTATTGCGCAACACTGCAAGAGACTTAGGTTTGTGGTGCAAGGTTCTGGAGTCAAAGGCAAAAAGGTGCTTTGGAGAGTTGGATGGGGAGCTGGCGCATAGCACCTGTCTACGACTCTTCAAAGTATCCAGCCTTCTTTGTAGATCGTTCAGCAGCCACTCTGCAGATGCAGTCTGGAGAAAAGACATGCTTGGTTTAAGAAACGACAGGCAGAGTGCTGCAGAGGCACTCCTGAATTATTTCACACCTGAAATAATTGAGAGCCGTCCAAGGTCAGCCTGACAAAATGGCAAAGGAAAGCAGTCTAATTGCTGTGCTTTTGTCCCCCATTGTTGTGATACATGGTTTGGCATCAGCCTTCCCTAACTGGATGTTCTTGAGATACATTGGATGACTTCATTATGCTAAACTAGCATCTTATTAGATTACATGCATTAAAGCGCCACATACTTCAAAAGCAACTCAGAAAAAAAGCACTTTGGACTTTCTGTGACACCGCACCTCTTATTAAAACGGTCTGCTTTAAAGCTCGTGAAAAAAAATATAATGGTTCTTTAGAGACACGGCTCTTAAGGGCAACTTTAAAGTAAGCGGTGCATTTTTTTTCCTCCTCTCAGTCTCACTTAGGAGTCATTAAAGTGGGAAAATCACTTCACAATCTCAAAATAAAGACCCTTTTTGGAAAGGAAAAGTTGTATTTTATTTAAAATTAGCACTCCGGAAAAAACGCATGGTGTCCATGAGACAATCTGCTCTCAACAGAAGCAATATTGAATTTGGATAAATCAGTTCTCCGTGATTTTATCTAATCCCCTTTTAAAGCCAAGCTATAACCATCATTAAGGGACATGGTGGCTTAGTGGGTAAGACGCTGAGCTTGTCGATCGAAAGGTCAGCAGTTCAGCGGTTCGAATCCCTAGTGTCGCGTGACAGGGTGAGTTCCCGTTACTTGTCCCAGCTTCTGCCAACCTAGCAGTTCGAAAGCATGTAAAAAATGCAAGTAGAAAAAATAGGGACCAGCTTTGGTGGGAAGGTAACAGCGTTCCATGTGCCTTTGGCGTTTAGTCATGCCGGCCACATGACTACGGAGACATCTTCGGACAGCGCTGGTTCTTTGGCTTTGAAACGGAGATGAGCACCGCCCCATAGATTTGGGAACGACTAGCACATATGTGCGAGGGGAACCTTTATAACCATCATGATGATAAATTCCATAGTAGGTTAGTTAGGCATTGTGCAAAGTTTGTTTTAAATTATCTTCCAATCGGTTTCAATGGATGATCTCTAGTCCTTCTTCTGGGGCCCCCTTCTATAGGGCATGTATAACTTTAAACACCTAAATCATTTCCACACAATTCCACCCCTCCAAGTTACAGAATCCCCAACATTCTAGGTTTTTTTTGTTTTTTAGTAAATATGTTCTTTGAGCCACCTGATCATTTGAACTGCCCTTGACTTCATCCATTCTAGCTCTATTATACTCTTTTTTTCAAGTATAGTGGCTAAAACTGTACACAGTTCTCCTGACATAGGAATACCACAGATTGATAGAATAACATTGATGCTTTTATTTATAGTCCCCTTTCTTAACGATACTTAGCATGGATCCTTCCTTTTTTCACAGTACACAAATGAACTATTTGCTATAAACCCAATCTCTTTTTTTCCCCAATTATAGACACAGACAGTTCATACCACCACAATGAGTATAGGGAGTTGGAATTGTTGTCAAAATGCACCTAGTTGATCTGGTTTTGGCGTTTGATGAACCCATCACCTGGTTTAAAGAGATCATTCCAAAGCTCTTCATAGAATAGAATAGAATAGAATAGAATAGAATAGAATAGAATAGAATAGAATAGAATAGAATAGAATAGAATAGAACAGAATAGAATTTTTTATTGGCCAAGTGTGATTGGACACAGAAGGAATTTGTCTTTGGTGCATACGCCCTCAGTATACATAAAAGAAAAGATACGTTCATCAAGGATCTTAAGGTACAACACTTAGTCATAGGTTACAAATAAGCAATCAGGAAACAATCAATCAATATAAACCGTAAGGATACAAGCAACAAAATAGTCACTTTTGTTTTCTACCATTCTCATTGGTTTAATCCCATCTGCAAATTTGGTCAGCTTGCTGTTTGTTCCTAAATCAACATTATTTGTGGACAAGTGAAAAAGCCCTTCTTCCAAAACAGATCCTTGAGGAACTCTTATTATTATTTCCCTCTACTTAGAATATTGCCTATTTATTCCTTATTATTCCTTTTGAGTTTTGAACCACTTAACTGTTCATAAATAAACAGGTGCTCTTATGTCATGACCAGTACATTTACTTTGATGAGACAAATGGTTTGGATTATGTTTATGAAGATACAGATCAATTAATTTTATATTCAGTGGATTGTCTGATTAACGCATGCACTGCAACCCTATTTATATAGCTTTACAACCAGTAAATACTTACTGACTAAGTATTAGGCAGGGGGTGAAATGTAAAATTTGTTACTACCGGTTCTGTGGGCGTGGCTTGGGGGGGTTAATGTGAATGGGTGGGCGTGGCCAACTTTTTTTTTTAACTTTTAAAAGCATTTTTTCTACAATTTCTTCGTCCGAAGAGGTTGTAGAAAAAATGCTTTTAAAAGGCTCTGGCGATCCCAGCTGAGTTGCCTGATCGTCAGAAGCTTTTTTTTTCTTTTAAAGGCAAAAAAAAAAGCTTTTAAAAGAAAAGAAAATGTATACATTTTTTATAAAATTTATTTATAAAAAACAATAATGGGATAATAAATAAATAAATAAATAAATGGTCAAAGTTAAAGAGTTCAGTCTTTCTCTTTCACTTGTCTTTGTATTTTGGGAAAAACAGTCCATAACCTCCCCTTGATCCCCATCGGATTAAAAGTTCTGCTGACAAAATCCACTTTTTTTGTTATCGTTCATTTGAATTTTGCCTATACATAAATGGATATAGGAACAACAGTCTGAAAATAATATTAGGGAGCCATACCAGAGTCCTTTTAGATTTTTTTTGTGTGTTTGTTAGAAATTCCAGCAATATTTTAGATTCAAACCCTCTTGTGTTTCTTGCACTGGAATACCATATGGAATATATAGTTGAGTTGAAACTCGATGTTTAAAAGTCTACTAAGATAAAATAAACCAGGATGCAACTTTATACTGACCTTCAAAATTGTTCGGCCATCAAATGATTCCCTTTCCTTGAACTGTTTGCCCGTGGCTCGGTTATTCAGTTCTTCCCCTGCAAAATAAATGGGATTTCAACTCAGTCAATTCCCGTCCCCCAATACACACACACACACACACACACACACACACACACACACACACACGCAGGGAGATTATTCTGAATTGTTTTTATCCATTCACCGTAACAGCTTTTTAAACAAGACAGAAATTATTTCCAAAAGTACATTGTCAGAATGTTTAGAGTCATCAATATTGTCTCGAGGATTATTTAAGGCTGACAGCTTAGTGTAATAGAATCATCCATGGGAATCCAGAGTTTTAAGATTCAGTGCTCTGTCAAAGCAAGCTTTGGTAGTAAAGCATTCCCTCATCTTGCTTCCCTGTCCAACCTTCGAGAGTTGACCATTCTGCGGGCTACAAATTTAAAACCAGTGAGAAAAATTGGGTACTTAGGCAATGTATCCTTGTTCTCAAGGTGCCTCTAATTCCTCAAAGCTGGGAACAAACAAAAGAAGATCAATGGCTCCTTAAACCAAGCGTTATTTTTGCTTGGCCCGACTGTGGATATTCCTTGCCAGTGTACCGCTACCAATTTGATCTTTAGAATAACAAGTTTTGTGAAACATTCTGAGAAACTTCATACTTCCTTTTTCGAAAAGCATGTTTCTCATTGCCTTGATAGGAGAAGCATGTTCCACTGTGCATCAAATGTTCATAAACAAGAACATTACACACAGTTTACTAGTCGGGGATTTAGTTCTTCTGCTCACATTTTTGCTTCTTCGGCAAGTCTACTATTTCCAGTGGTGGGTTCCTTCCGGTTGAACAGGCAGTTTGGTGATCGCGCGCGCACGCAGTTGAACGAAAAATCACCTTCCGCATTAGTGCTGGGGAATTAAAACAGCTGAGGTGTGGCAATCTGCTCTATTGCGCTAATAAGCTGTGAAGATAAAGGTAAGTAAAGCGCAGGGGTGAGAGGTCGGGCCCAGCTGATCGTTGGAGCAATCCGGTTCGCTCCCAGCTGATTGTCGGAGCTACCGGTTTGGCCGAACCAATAGAATTCCACCCCTGACTATTTCTACCACTAGCAATCCTTGACTTGCAATCATTCATTCAGTTTCAGCGGCACTGCAATCATTTCAAAAGTTACCTACAATTGGCCCTCACACTTACAACTGTTGTTGCATCCCCATGGTCATGTGATAAAAATTCAGGCACTTGGCAACCATCATATAGTTGCAATGGTTGCAATAGTCATGTGATCGCCATTTGTGATCTTCCCAACTGGCTCCCGACAAGTCAAGTCAATGGAGAAGCTGGATTTGCTTACGGACCACATGAATTGCTTAACTACAGTGATTCGCTTAGCAACCATGGCACAAAGGTTGTAGTATCCAGCGCGATTCAGTTGCCAAGCATCTTGCTTAGCAACAGAAAATTTGATCCCAACTGTGGTAGTCATAAGTCAAGAACTACCTGCATACTGATGGTATTGGCCCAGAATTCCTAATCTCCAAAAGATTTAACTCTACTTAAAGGACAATCTTTCTTTCATGGCTTCCGCCTGCTGAAGGGTTTGTGAAAGGCTTACATTTTGTTGTTCATCATGTATGCATTTTGGAATGCGGGTAGCGCTCTTATCTTGGATGGCAAACCTCATTTAAGCAGCGTTCCCAGCATATACAAGAATACAGGATGAAACCAAGTTGTAGCCCTGAAACACTGTTGTATTTGCTTTCTAGCATAAACACGTATTCTCAGGAAAAGCCAATGATGTAATTACTAACCAATTATTGTGCCTTGGAGACTAATTAACCAATAATGAAGTAACACGTATGTTAGCTGAGAAATGAGAAACTGAGAAACTATATAAACTTTGTCTGATGCTCAATAAAGTGCTGTTGATTCTAGACTTTCTATGCTGTTGATTCTGGACATTGTTTGCTGTAAAGTCTTATCAATCATCTTCAGCCTCTGGGCCCATGCAACAGCCTGCCATTAAGCATGTTCAGGGTCCATCTATCAAAAGTGCCATCTTAGAGCACCCAGAAGGTGTGCCTTCTCTGCCATGGTGCCTTACCACAGCACTGTCCCTGAAGGACCCATCCTGCTTTCCTTCAAATGGAAACCTGGCTTTCTTCCTAGGCCTTGAGATAGGCCAGGACATGCATCCACTATGGCAGGGGTGTCAAATTCAAGGCCTGTTGTGGTCCGCCAGCAGCCCGCGGAGCTAGCAACAGAGTCGGAAAGTGAGGAGGTTGGGGAGGACCATGGGCCAGTTCTGGACTCTGGCGAAGGCCCGGATGAGGGCTCTGCATCAGAGGCAGAGATGGGGCCAGGACCATCTGGGAGTGATGCGCAGACTCTGGAGCTTCTGGAGGCAGACAGCAGAGAGGCATAGGAACAGGAGGATCCTGTTCCTAGTACACACATGCGAAGAGCTGCCGGAAGACAAGAGCAGCTAAAGCAAAATGGACAACTCGGGAGTAAGGCCAGGAAATGATTGGCCCCTCCCATAAGGCTTAAAAGAGCAGTAAAGGCTCTTGGGCTCTTTGTAGGAAAGCAACGTTGCTAAATCTGTTTTGAGTTGGCGTCTCTTGTTTCTGAACTTTGTGGGGCTTTGCCAAGAAAGGCCTTTGGCAGGGTGCCAAAAAAGATAAAGGTTTGTGATAAACCCGAAGGACTTTTTTTGAAGGACTTTGTTTTGAGATTAATTTGGACTAAGCTGAGAATGAAGTAATTCTCAGCTGTGATAATAAAATATGTTTGTTTAGGACTGATTGTGTCTGGTAATAACTACTTGGGCCTAGGTCACAACAAGGCCCACAGGCCAGATCTGGCCTGCTGGGTGCTTAGATCTGGTCCACGGGGCCACCATGGAAACAGCGAAGGACCGGGCCACCACAGGCACCAACACGAGTGACGTCGAGCTGGTCACACCCACCGTGGCTCAAGTAGCCCAAACACAACCTTGATGCGGCCCTCAATAAAATTGACTTTGACACCTCTGATCTAGTATAGGATGTATTTGTTCCCTCTGTTATTGTCATTTTTAAACTTCAGTTTCTTAATATATTGTACAGTGCTGTGGCTAATTTTCTACATTACCCAAAACCAGTGATGAGTTGGGAGGGGCATAGAAATTTTGGCCGGCAGAGTGCTGCAGGAGGCTGGCAGAGGCACCGCGGGTCGGTCCTCTGATATTTCCAGGCCGGCCCTGTGGGTCTGATTTAAGCACCCAGTGGCCCACATATGGCCCTCGGGCCTTGAGTTTGACACCCCTGCTGTGCTCTTTCACTCTTTGAAAATCCCAACACGAGCATGAAAAATAAAATTTGATCAACAATCCTTAAGATAATTGTGCGAAAGCCAGTCATGTATGCAAATTGTACAGGCAGGATAGGCAGGATAAGAAAAACTGTGGTGACATTTTATTTGCAAGGCCCGTTCCAACAGACAGCTTCTATAACTGCCAGTGTACTCCACAATATTATCCATAGTCATTTATAAGGTAAAGGTAAAGGTTCCCCTCGCACATACGTGCTAGTCGTTGCCGACTCTAGGGGGCGGTGTTCATCTCTGTTTCAAAGCCGAAGAGCCAGCACTGTCCGAAGAAGCCTCCGTGGTCATGTGGCCGGCATGACTCAACGCCAAAGGCACACGGAACATTGTTACCTTCCCACCAAGGTGGTCCCTATTTTTTCTACTTGCATTTTTTACGTGCTTTTGAAACTGCTAGGTTGGCAGAAGCTGGGACAAGTAATGGGAGCTCACCCCGTTACACGGCAGCACTAGGGATTTGAATCGCTGAGCTGCCGACCTTTCGATCGACAAGCTCAACATCCTAGCCCCTGAGCCATCGCGTCCCTTTGGCATTTATAGGGCTGTGTAATTATGTACCGTATTATATATTCACAAACACACACAGACACCTTAAATTCAAGGTAGTTATATTTACAAGTAGGTATGGTAAATAGATCATTTGTTGACCATGGCTTGATGGTTCTTTCGTACAACTTCAGGAGATGTCCTTTTATGTGCATCAGTTTGCCTTAAGCCCTCCTTTGGAATTAATGGTTGCTATTTTTAGCATACAAACAAGCAGTTCTTCATATTCTGCTTACTAAAGAAGCTTTTAAAAACTGCTTTAAAAATTAAAAAGAAACTGCAGCTCGATAATACCAAGTACATTTAAATGGAAAAGCAGACTCGGTGTACTCAATGGTAATCCTCAATCCAAACAACATGCTATCAAATCTACTTTTTAAAAGAGAGGAGACAACCTTGATTAAAAAGCAATACAGAATCATCGCTTCTCTTAGACATAAGAGAGTATCAGGTAGGAACCAAACATCTGCTGGATATAAAAGATGCATTGAATTTTTTTAATGAAAGGTTCTTCCTTTCCTATGAGTGCAACCTGAATGAAGGGATCCAGCGGTGGGATTCACATTATGCTACTACCGGTTCGCCGCGCAGGCGCACACTCGCTTTGTGCATGCGCGCCTGGTTTGCATGCGCACCTGCCTTCCACGTATGTGCCCAGTTTCAAAAACGTGCCTAAATAGAATGGCACAGAGCCAGGGCGGATAGGCAGGCCCACTCGCGATTTCTGCTACCGGTTCGGGTGAACCGATGCCTTCTTAAGCAGGCAATGAACTCCTTGTCTCCAGCCTCAAGGTCCCTGTCTCTGTCCCTGTCTCTCTCTACCCCTCCCTCTCTCTCTAATGAGCAAGCAATAGCAAAGCTAAGGACTGTCATAGCAAACTCAGGTATCAAAGCAGGGGTGAAATGTAAAATTTGTTACTACTGGTTCTGTGGGCGTGGCTTGGCGGTGGTGGGGTAATGTGACTGGGTGTGCGTGGTCAACTTTTTTTTAACTTTTAAAAGCATTTTTTCTACAACCTCTTCGGCCGAAGAAAAAATGCTTTTAAAAGGCTCCTCTGACGATCCCAGCTGAGTTGCCTGATTGTCAGAGGCTTTTCTTTTCTTTTAAAATAATATTTTTTTTGCCTTTAAAAGAAAAAAAAGCCTCTGACGATCAGGCACCTCAGCTGGGATTGTCAGAGGAGCCTTTTAAAAGATTTTTTTCTACAACCTCTTCGGCTGAAGAGGTTTTAAAAGGCTCTGACGATCCCTGCTGAGCCGCACGATCATCAGAGGCTTTTTTTTTTTTTAACTTTTAAAAGCATTTTTTCGGCCAAAGAAAAAATGCTTTTAAAAGTAAAAAAATAAACCTCCGATGATTGTGCAACTCAGGTGGGTATGAGGGGGGCAGGGATTTTTGCTACCGGTTCTCTGAATCACCCACCGCCATTGCTACCGGATCAGGCAATCCGATCCGAACTGGGAGCATTTCACCTCCGTATCAAAGCCGTGGTTCACGTTTCTCAAAAGATCTTAATGGAGGCTCACCGCTAGGATCATTCCGAAAGACCGTGTTCATAACAGTGGCATGGAGCTTTACTCGATCCCATTCTTTTCTCATCAGCCCAGAGGTCACAAACTGATCCACCAGTCTATCTGCTAGGAGCTGAAGCCTAGGAAAGAGAAAAGGAAGCAGAGAAGAAAAAGGTAAGGTGAGGCCTTTTTCAATACTCGTTACAACCACAATTGAGCCACTGTGAAGTGCATTTTGGCCCATTTTATGACCTTTCTTGCCACAGTTGTTAAGTGAACTGCTGCCATTGATAAGGGAGTAACCTGGTTGTTAAGGGAATCTGGCTTCCCCGTTGACGAAGGTGCGTGACCTTGGGATACAGCGACGGTCATAAATATGCTGCAAAGGTCACAAATGGTGAAAAACGGTCGCAAGTCACATTTTTCACTGCCGTTTTAACTCAATGGTCACTAAATAAACTGCTGTTAAGTCGAGGACTATCTGTATCTATGGAACAGATACCTGAAGGTCCATACTCTGGAGAAGAATTAAAACAATTATTACCAAACAGTTATTCTCAAAACACAGGTTCAGTCTACAAGTCATCCTTGACTTGTGACAGTTCGTTTAGTGACCGTTCAAAGTTACAACAGCACTGGAAAAAAGTGACTTATGACAGTTTTTTACATGTTCAACCATTGCAGCATCCCCTCGGTCGCATGATCAAAAGTCAGATGCTTGGCAACTGACTCATATTTATGACGGATGCAGTGTCCTGGGATTGCGTGATCCCCTTTTGCGACCTTCCGACAAGCAAAGTCAATGGGGAAGCCAGATCCACTTAACAACTGTGGCAAAAAAAGGACGCAAAAATGGGGCAAAACTCCCTTAACAAATGTCTCGCTTAGCAACTTAGAAGTTTTGGGCTCAATCGTGGTCGTACGTCGAGGACTGCCTGTACGTCGTTGGTGTCCTGTTACTTCTTTGAGGGGGAAGATTAACACTGGGGGGGAAACTAGAATAAATCCAAAGTACCAGAAACACATTTCAATCGCCAGGGCTTAGAATACGAACAACCTAGATAGCACATCCTTCACTGAAACGGAACAAAATTGCATTCTGTGAAGAAAGAGGAAAGGTGGGGGGGGGGAAACCGCTTTGATAGGCCAATAAAAATAGTTTGACATACAATTTTTACTATGTGGAAAGCAAGAACTTGATAAAAATGCCTGTCTGACATAAGAAAAAGGCCTCTGAATAACGCATTCTTTTTTTAAAAATCTACAGGGATGCTTCAGATTACTCATCCCTAACAAGACAAGGTTGATGACATATGGCGTTGGGTGCTGCTGCTGATGCTTTATTTATCCTCAAGAACTTGGTAGCTTCTCCTACTTTGATCTTATCATGCTGGTGTTACCAAAATGATGCAGAACAAATAAATTTATTTAGATTGCTTTAACTCCTCACTTGATTTGGCTTTATGATGATGATGTTGTTGTTGTTGTTAGTTGCAAAGTCATGTCCGACCCATCGTGATCCCATGGACAACGTTCCTCCAGGCTTTCCTGTCCTCTACCATTCCCCGGAGTCCATTTAAGCTCACGCCGACTGCTTCAGTGACTCCATCCAGCCACCTCGTTCTCTGTCGTCCCCTTCTTCTTTTGCCCTCAGTCATTCCCAGCATGAGGCTCTTCTCCAGTGAGTCCTTCCTTCTCATTATTAGGCGGCCAAAGTATTTGAGTTTCATCTTCAGGATCTGGCCTTCTAAAGAGCAGTCAGGTTGATCTCCTCTAGGACTGACCAGTTTGATCTCCTTGCAGTCCAAGGGACTTGCAGGAGTCTTCTCCAGCACCATAGTTCAAAGGCCTTAATTGTTTGGTGCTCAGCCTTTCTTATGGTCCAACTTTCACAGCCCATACATTGCAACTTTATGATGTAGTCTTACTTTAAAAGGAGTCCCTGCAGGTTTTACTTCACTACTCATTGTCAACTCCAGGGGACAGTGCTCATCTCTGATTCAAGGCCATTGCGCCAGTGCTGACCAAAGACATTTTTGCGGTCATGTGGCCAGCATGACATCACGGAGTGGTGCAGTAGCTCAGCAGTTAAGACACTGGGCTTGTCGACTGGAAAGCTGGCAGTCCAGGTTCGAGACCTGAACACTACATGTTGGGGTGAGCTCCCATCCTCGCCCCAGGTCCTGCCAATCTAACAGTTTGAAAGCATGCAAATGCAAGTAGACAAATAGGTACCACTTCGGTGGGACGGTAACCGCTTGCTTCAAAAACCTTTATGGAAATCCATTTCATGGCACTTTCCATGGCAATATTTCCCACATCTTCCCATTCTTTTTCTATTTTTTTTAATTGGAAAATATCTTTTTAGGGAGAAAAAGGTGGCATAGTTACATTACAATATGAAGATCCCACTATTGTCAAGTAGGATAGAGTAAATTAACCCTAATTCCTAGTCTGTTTAGAAACAACCCTTTTTATCTTCTAAAACCCAGTAGCTGCTGCTCTTAAAAGTTTTTGTTATTGCCTTGGATAGTGGTTTACTAAAAAAAAAGAAGTTTAAAGACGTTATGTCAGATTACCTGATTGAAAAGGATTCTATTAACGCAAAGCAAGATTGAAATGAATGGATAAGGAAAAATTTGCTTGCTCTGTTGATGCTTGCTAAATTATTGTTATCAATAATTCAAGTAGCATAAAGAGTTTGTACCCTAGGCAGAACTCTACTAATCCCTATTTAAGGTAAAACATTTATTACTACTCTTCTTAATGCTCTGTGGAATTTTCTACCTAATGTCTATACCAAACTGGAATGATTTCTTTTTAACCCAGTCTTCACCACAGTTTACTATATTTTCTAAAGCACCTGAAGGCAGGACAAGAAGCAATGGATGGAAACTAATCAAGGAGAGAAGCAACCTAGAACTAAGGAAAAATTTCCTGACAGTTAGAACAATTAATCAATGGAACAAATTGCTTCCAGAAGTTGTGGGTGCTCCAACACTGGTAGTTTTTAAGAAGAGATTGGACAGCCATTTGTCTGAAATGGTATAGGGGCATGATGGCAAACCTATGGCTCAGGTGCCGGAAGTTTTAAAAGCTTACCGTCGCCAGTTGCTCTTCTGGGTTCCGGTACAGTGGCCAGCTGGTCTTCATGCACGCGGAAGAGCTGGAAACTAGAAGATCAGCCGCCAGGTGCGTATGCGCACACTGGGAAGATGATCTTCTGGTTTCCGGCGCACACATGCGCACTGGCCAGCTGGTCCTTGCGCGCACATATCCGCCAGAAACTAGAAGACCAGGTGGCCAGTGCATATGCGTGCGCTGAAAACTGGAAGATAATTTTCCCGATGGGCGCATGCACACTGGGTGGCTGCTCTTGTTTCTGGCACACACGTGTACGTGCCCCCATTTCAGCACTCAGTGCTGAAAAGATTCACCAACACTGGTATAGGGTTTCCTGCCTGAGCAGGAAGTTGGACTAGAAGACCTCCAAGGTCCCTTCCAACTCTGTTACTCTGTTAAGTCTGGAATGTGTTTGTTTGTCTATTTATACAAGTTCTTGTAGGTGCTTCTTCACAAAAAAAATGATCTGTGTTCAAAAAGGTTTAGTTGGTTTATTGACTAAGATACCAGTGCTTTTTCCTCAAAACTCTGCTCCAGCTATCTACGTAATAATAATAATAATAATAATAATAATAATAATAATAATAATAATAATAATAATAATAATAATAATAATAATATATTCAAACTTCCTATGGTCTCCTGAATCCAACAGTAGAAATAGCCACAGTGTTTTTCCTACTAGTCTTCCCAAAACTGGGCTGTGAGAAACAAAGAAACTGATTAAAAGTTGTCAGAAGGTTCAAGCCTGATCACTGGCAATCTATCCCATGTATAATTTATTGGGGAATCCTTGCAGGGAACGATGTGCCAGTAAGGTTTTAAATTATCCTTCCTGGTCCTAATGTGCTTTGATCACTTTATTTTCCTGAGATGTGTTTCCATCAGAGGAAGACATTTGTTCCTCCGAATATATATGGTAGAATGAGTAAAAACTCCACACTTAATATATCCTGCCTTTACCACAATCTCTCTCATGATTATTGACTTCTGCTCTCAACATTATAACACCTGTCTCCTGACTTGGCCTTTGACACAACCTGGAACACAAAGACTCCTTACGGTGTAACAAATATTGCCTCCATAAGTGATAAAAAAAAACCTGAGAGTGCCACAAGCTATGCATTATTTTTTGAAATGTCTGGATTAGGAGCCGTCCACAATGAAACACCATTAACAAAGAGAGCTTCTGTTGAACAAGCTTACTTTCTGAGTACTGGCAAAAATAAATCCCAACCAACACTAATGAGTAATGCTTGAATAGGTTGAGAGTAGCACAGATGACTTTGACAGAAATGTGCAGGAAATGTTACGTAGGCAGAGTCTGAAACATTATTAATTTGGGGGAAGAGATCAAGCAGATGTTTGTGGAGATTCACAGTTCTGCACCTCTATAACTGTCTGGTTTGGTTCTGCAACCCAACAAGACAGACACAGACTTCAGAGAATAATTAGAACTGCACAAAAAACAATGGCTAACTACCTGCCTTCCATTGAGGACCTGTATACTGCACGAGTCAAAAAGAGGGCTGTGAAAATATTTACAGACCCCTCACATCCTGGACATAAATGTCAACTCCTACCCTCAAAACGATGCTATAGAGCACTGCACACCAGAACAACTAGACAGAAGGACAGTTTTTTCCCGAACACCATCACTCTGCTAAACAAATAATTTCCTCAACACTGTCAAACTATTCACTAAGGCTGCATTACTAGTACTATTAGTTTTCTTATCGTTCCTATCACCCATCTCCTTCCACTTATGGCGGCATGACTGTAACTTTGTTGCCTGTATCCTTACGATTTATATTGATATTGTTTTCTGATTGCTTATTTGTACCCTATGACTATCATTAAGTGTTGTGCCTTATGATTCTTGACAATTGTGTCTTGTCTTTTTATGTACACTGAGAGCATATGCACCAAGACAAATTCCTTGGGTGTCCAATCACACTTGGCCAATAAAGAATTCTATTCTATTCTATTCTATTCTATTCTAATTCTATTCTATTCTATTCTATTCTATTCTATTCTATTCTATTCCATTCCATTCCATTCCATTCCATTCCATTCTGTTCTATTCTTCTAAACCAATAAAACAAAAGACTAACACACACACACACATCCTATATATTATCTGTGTGGAATCCATTAGGAAGGTAATTTGCAGGATAGTTCACACTTTTCCAGTTATAGATTTCTCTCTTGACCCCTTTGGTCTCGCTCAGACATGTTCTTCCCCTCTAGTCACCATTTGTTTGATAATTTTTGATGAGGTAATGTAATAGCCCAATGGCATTAAGTTGACCCTGTGAGGCTGTTGATGGCTAATTTCTAGCTGTTCAATTTCAATCTCCTGTTTTCTGCAGATACATTGTTGAAATTAGGCCTGCCTAATAAAAAGTGAGCAATTAATAAAAAATATCTCAAATAAAGCCATACTTTATTATAGCATAAAATCCAGGAAATAAAGCAAATTAAATTATAACGAGAGGCCTGCTGGATCGGAATCATTGTATCGTAACGTTCCTCATCGTCTTTCTCCCCTTCTTTAATAAAGATCAGATAAATTTTCCGGTAATATTGGCAATGGCGGGAAATGGTACTCTTCTGTTTTGTGGAATTGGGTATTTAAGGAGAAACAAAAAAAAAAAATCAAAAGTACATCTCACAAAATTAAATGGGTGAATTAGCTGAACATATTTTAATTACAAGGTAGAAAAAAAAGAAGTGATTTTTGCAATAATGCATAGCATTTACTCCTGTGGTTTAAGAGATAAACCATGAGAGACAATGCACTGAGTATGCCTCAAACTTTAGTAAACTAATGCATATACTTGGAGAGTCCAGAGTTTACTTACTCCCTATTGAAAGAGAGCTAATGCGAAGGACGTCAGTTTTTAAAAAATGTAAATTTCAACCCTGATTAGAATTTATCTTTTATGAACATCACACAAGTAGCCCAAAGGCAGAAAACTGAAGCAAAGTAGAATATGGTAATTCTCATCTTAACAAAAGTTTAATTTAAAATGATGTACTAAAATCTGATTACATTGTTTACTCTGATTTTTTTCCTTGGGCGAAATTAACAGATACATTTGAAAGGAAAAGGAAAAAGAAGAAAAACATTTAGCGTACATTTGGAAAAGAATACTTAAGACTTTCCAGATAATACTTAAAAGACTTTGCATTTGTAAAGAAATTAAAAAAACATGCAATATAATTTAGCAAAAGAAAGGATATTATGAAGTTGGTAGCTGAGTAATTAAATAGTATCTGGTACAGACAGCGGTTGCACTTACACTTCATAGTTAAACAGCATTTTGATTAGGTATAATTGCCATGATATGTTGGTTACATCTACTTGGCCCCTTCTTTCACAGAGAATGGCTAAACCAATCATAGAAGCTTCTTGCTCTATTTATCACAGGGGTCAGCAACTTGCGGCTCTGGAGCCGCATATGGCTCTTTCATCCCTCTGCTGCGGCTCCCTGTTGCCTGTCGGATTCACAATTGATAGGTTTTCGGTTAGGACAGGTAGAAGAAAAAGGACGCTGTGCTAGGGGGAGACTCTATGGTGGGGGAACTGGACTTCCGGTTGGCAGAGGAAAAAACAATGCTACACTAGGAGGAGACTCTGTGGTGGGGGAACCGGAATTCTGGTCGGCTCCAGAATTCAATGGGTGGGTTTCCGGTTAGGACCTTTGTGGCTCTTTGAGTGTTCAAGGTTGCCGATTCCTGGTTTATCATGATATGCAAATCAGGAATCTAATTTTATTAGCCACCAGTGTCAAAGTCAGAAGTCACTGTTTTATCATTAGTTTCCACTCTGATTTCTGTCTCCTTTGGAGAAAGAAATTAGAAATCCCTTTTCGCACATTATAGAAACTTTCCTCCATTATTTGTTGAGCAGAACAAGCCAAATAAGAGAGAGGAAGAAGCGCACACCAGAACATTTATGCTTATGGAATAACTGGACTATATGCAAACATGACCAAGCAGAGGTAATTTTTTTCCCCCCAGTTAGGCCCAGAAATTAAATCTTATGAGGATGGAAATCTTTTACGATTTTTAAAGTACTAAGTTCCTGATTTTTAAACCATTCAGAATAAATAGCAATTAGAAGAGAACAGAATTAACAGACTTAGAAATGTCCTTGGAGGTCTTCTAGTCCAATTTCCAGCTCAGGCAGGAAACCCAATACCATTTCAGACAAATGATTGTCCAATTGCTTCTTAAAAACTTCCAGTTTTGGAGTATCCACAACTTCTGGAGGCAAGCTGTTCCACTGATTAATTGTTCTGATTAACTGTGCAAGCGGAAAATGTCTCGCTCCTTTCAGTAATAAGTATGACCCATTACGAACCTAAGGGTAAAGAGTTAGCATTGGCTGCTTTTTAGAATAGAGAACAACAGAAGTTTCATCTCTTGAAAGGTTTCCTGACAGATATAATCAAACTCAGAAGTTGAGAGGAATTTGGAGTATCGTTACATCAATGACGATAGAGAAAACAAGGGAAAAGTTTACCTTCTGGAGCCATCTTTCATGCGGACTTTTGCATACAGAACATCAACCATGGCTGGGTCATCGTTCATGTACTCTATACCTCTTATTTCCACAGTTAGCGGTTTGCGTTCAGTAATTGTGCTATTTAAAAACAAAAAATAAAGGGTGTGTGTGTGAGAACATACCAAATGGTTCACTCTGAACTTTAGCTAGCAACTACGTATTTCGTTACTTCAACTGTATTAGACATAAGAAGTATCACTTCTTATGTGATTTCACCAGTTACATACACGATTGTATGTAACTGTGGTGAAATCCAGAGGTTTTTTTTACTACTGGTTCTGTGGGTGTGGCTTGGTGGGCATGGCAGGGGAAAGATACTGCAAAATCCCCATTCCCTCCCCACTTCAGGAGAAAGGATATTGCAAAATCTCCATTCCCACCCCACACAGGGGCCAGCCAGAGGTGGTATTTGCCGGTTCTCCAAACTGCTCAAAATTTCCGCTACCGGTTCTCCAGAACCTGTCAGAACCTGCTGGATTTCACCCCTGGTGTATAACCTGCTGCTGCTGTTCAGTTTAATATATTTGAGTGCTGTTAGTTCCCCAGCTGTATATAACGTATAAAGTTTATTTTGCATGAACTGCACTGTCGATGGATATTTCAGAGATAACATACAGAATGAATATTTCCCATTCTCGGTTCCTAAATTTGTCTTTGCTATTGTTGAGTTATTGCCTGTAGTGATGGATATTTCTTGTGAAGTCACTTTTTTGTCCTTCCGGCCCAGCAGATACTCAAACAGCCCTAATTTATGTGTAATACTAACGATAACAAATAGTAATAACAGTTCTAAGAATTACGACGATATAATCCCTCGACATGTATTCAAGGGCTGCTGTAGTCATATTCATGAAGAGCATCATATTAAATTTAATTTATTTCTTTGGCATTGTGACCTTTGGCATGCCACTCAAATGCCATTGCAATCTTTTACCTGGACTGTATCTGTAGCTTTAGAGTTGTTCGTTCAGCATTTACATGCCATAAGAAGAAATATGGAATTCTGCTGTTAGGTTATAAACCTCCCAGACAGTTACTGCATCGCTTTTAGACACTGTACAGCATTAATATTAAGAAATGTTAAATAATACAAGGACTTATATTATCTTTCATATAAAACTGAAAGGCCAACATTTTGTAATATTAGAAGCTGAGGTTTTTGTCCATTGCAGTTCTACAGATAGCAAAATTCACACAGCTAGACCCTTACAATTTATTTTCCATTAGCAATAATGGCAATAATGATTTTTCAATACTGCAGACATAATTGTTCTTGTGGCTGTTGTTGCTTTGCATTATAACTATATCATCTCCACACTTGTTAATAGCTAGGAGTTCAAATAAAGGAGAGGTATCCGGTCTTGGCATAGTGGAGTCAAAGGAGCAAGGACCAGAGCAGCGGTCCAGCTTGGCGGGGGAGAGGGGAACCAGTCTGCGCAAGCAACAGGCATGTGTGCATGTGTGTGCATGCCGGTCTGTGACTAATATGAGTGGAGCTGCGCGTGCATGCACCAGCCCCAGACTAAAGAAGAGCTGGATCTCTGATTTTTCAAAAACACATAATTAAGAGAATTGGTGTAATCAAAGCGACTACAGCCGATTTTGCAATGTAATATTTGTGTTTAATTATTTCCATTCTTTTGGTATAGGCGTGTCAAAAGCATGTGATACACCTGAATCGAGAAAAGGGTAAAGATGTTATGCTAGCGATAAAAGATGCTAACGGTTTGGGAGAACTGAATATTATAAGAATAGAGTAGGGGTGTCAAACTCGATTTCACTGAGGGCCACATCAGGGTTGTGTTTGACCTGGGGAGGGCTAGTGGGCGTGGCCAGGGAGGGTGGGGCCAGGGTGTGCATGGCCAGCTCAATGTCCTGCAGCCCTCTGCCAGTGAAAATGGAGTCCAGGAGGACTGTATGTAGTCCTCCCGGCAGGGGTGAAATGTAAAATTTGTTACTACCAGTTCTGTGGGCGTGGCTTGCGGGGGGGAGGGGTAATGTGACTTGGTGGGCGTGGCCATTAAAAAAAAATTTTTTAAAGCATTTTTTCTACAACCTCTTCAGCAGAAGAGGTTGCAAAAGGGTTCTGACGATCCCAGCTGAGCCATGTGATCATCAGAGGCTTTTTTTTTTACTTTTAAAAGCATTTTTTCGACCAAAGAAAAAATGCTTTTAAAAGTAAAAAAACCCCAACAACCTTTGATAATCGCGCGGCTCAGCTGGCAGGCGGGCAGGGATTTTTGCTACTGGTTCTCCAAACCACCTGGTTCTCCGAATCACTCTGGATCGGGCGATCCGGTCTGAACCGGGAGCATTTCACCCCTGCCTCCTGGGCTCTGTATTCAATGGCAGAGAGCTGCAAGAGGCCATCGCAGCCAAAAACAGAGCGTGGGAGGGCCGCGTGTAGCCCTCACAAACTCCATTTTCACTGGTAGAGGCCTTCAGTGTTTCCAGGGCGGCCCTGCGGGCCAGCACCCACGGGCCAGATATGGCCCACAGGCCTTGAGTTTGTCACCCCTGGAATAGAGAATATATGGTTGGAAGTATTATTCTCTCAGGCAGGAGGAAAGATTTGTAGCAATCTACCAAAATGCCATCCTACTTACTAAAAAAATCTACCAGAGTCAAACTGAGGATTTTTACGTGGTGTTGAGTAAACAGCCCATCCCAGCAATCTGGCTTCTAAAATGGTCCTGAAGAAAGAACGTCAATAAAAAGTGATCGTCAATTCATATTAAGACCCTGCTGCAAGGCACATCTCAGCATGTCATGGCTACCAAAATAACCCTGAGACCATCTCAAAGGATTATATGATCCTTAATTTAATATTTGAGGAGACGAAGAGCACAAATGGATAACTGGGAGTAGATGGGTGAGCATTGAAGTTATTCCAGTGTCAAAGTGATAGCCTCATCTGGTGAAACTTGGGTCTCAGTATTTATCTTCTCCACTAAGATTAGCCTGTCTCTGGAGATTACGAAATCTAATAGGCTCTTGAATAATCCATGGGAATTTATAGGAGCAAGCTCAGTAAATTCTTCAATGATTCTTCACCTCTACTGGCCTATACATTTCCTAAGGCCATCAAACAGGTCTAGTTGCTTGTGGTTTAGCTTGCTAATTATCATCTCATGGTTACTCACAAAAAAAAACCCCTTCCTTTTCTATGGCTGCATCTATGCTCTGGTAATGTTGATCCCTAAGGACACATTTAGATAAAAGATGCATCCTCCTAGCTAGCCTTCCTTATCAGAATGTTCTTCTTTTTATTCTATTTTTTAAATATCTCTCTCTCACACACACACAAACTTACTATTTTAGTTCACTGCCATTTATTTGCAATTTTTTAATCTCCTTCTTTGCATGCCAGGGTTGAGATTTTTACCCACAAATGTGGTATAAAAATCTAATGAATGCACATTAAATTAAGGTATCATCTGCTGATTTCAATTAAGCTAGTAACAAATAAACAAGGCTCCTGTGATACCAAAGCAGGTCATAAACCTTAATATTTTGGCTGGCCTTAATAGACCCACCAAATTTGTTATTGCTACCAACGCTGTCACTATGGATCGTATCTTTGACATTACTCTGAATCTAGAAAGCTGTGAGTGGCTTCTGTTTAATTATATGCGTATAATTATTTAGAGTGCCTCTTGTTTAATTTGAGATGGAGAGAATAGCAAATACAATATATCAAATGCAGATGCATCAAGGAGTAGACTAATAACTCAGAATTATCAATAAGGGTAGAAACTAGCATAATAAGCTCATAAATATAAGCATAAATATGCTTAGCTGTTATAGGGCCAATTTGATGGCTTCAGTGAAAGGACTGAATGGGATGGGAAGTTATGGCCCCTTTATGACCTATGGATGTCAACTCCCAGAATTCCTGAGCCAGCATGGAAGTATCCAACATTCAGGATAGAATGCTACAGACCTGAGAGGCTTCATGTTTTTAACTGTTCTCCAGGGGTGGGCTTCAAAAATTTTAGCAAGGGGTTCTCTGCCCGGTTGCTGGGTGGGTGTGGCCATGGTGGGCGTGGCCTAGTCAGCCTCCTGCAGCTGAAGAGGTTGTAAAAAATGCTTTTAAAAGGCTCTGACGATTCCAGCTGAGCCGCACGATCATCAGAGCCCTTTTTTACTTTTAAAAGCATTTTTTCAGCCGAAGAAAAAATACTTTTAAAAGTAAAAAAAACAACAACAACCAAAACCTCTGATGATCGCGTGGCTCAGCTGGGCGGGTGGGGGGGGGAGGGATTTTTGCTACTGGTTCTCCAAACCACCCGCCGCCATCGCTACCAGATCAAATGATCCAGTCCAAACCAGGAGCATTTCACCCCTGGCGTGCACGCGCTTTGCTCTGGGACTTGCCAAGAGCGTGGGAGCGTTTGAGGGGACATTTAGAGCATTAAAGGGGAGTTTGAACTCTCAGCTGGCTGTGTGACCTTTGCACCTTGTCCTGGGTCATCACACTTGTCTTTTTTAAATTCAGCCAGACATGGCTCCTAGGCACACTGTCTGAACAAGTGAATCTAGTTCATCACTGGGACAATGAGGACAGGTTCAGGCTCATGACCTTAAGGATTTCCCTCCTTCCCTTTTCCCTCCAAAAAATCTGGTGAAATAGATTGAGTTGTGTCGTAAAAAGTGACATTTCCAGTGAACTTCCATGACTGAGGATGAATTTCATGAATGCTAGACCAATCCCTTAATCACTATGCAGGTAGTCCTCAACTTATATAACTGTTCAAAGTTAAAATGAAAAAAACAACAACAACACTGCAGCATCCCCATGGTCATGTGACCAAAAACCAGATGCTTGGCAACAGACTCATATTTATGACGGTTGCAGTGTCCGGGAGGGTCATGTGATCCCCTTTTGCGACCTTCTGACAAGCAAAGTCAATGGGGAAGCCAGATCCGCTCAACAACCATTTGACTAACTTAACAACTGCAGTGATTCACTTAATAACTGGGTTAAGAAAGGTCCTACAGTGGGGCAAAAAAAATTCACTTAACAAATGACTCATGCAGCAACAGAAATTTTGGGCTCAATTGTAGTCGTAAATTAAGGACTATCTATACTACACTCCGTTTAAACACTTCAGTTGACTTGCCTTTAGTCATACCCACATTCTTACCGCTGCATTTTATATCATCAGAAGTTTTGGTGCTAATTTTAAATATAGGTTAATCACAAAAGAGCTCACTTTGTAAACTCAGGATGTATCCCAAATTTTTGCAAAAGCTTTCTGGTGCAGTGATTTCTAGTTTAGGAAACTACTGCACCAGAAAGCTCTTGCAAAAATATTACAAACACAACTGCATTGAAGGGGGGGTGGGAGAGAGAGGATTTTTATCTATCATTCTACATCCCAAACCACATGCCTTTGTGCAGTGTTTTATGACAACTTCTGCCCTTCTGAGTCACCTATCTATTGTTTGAGGACTGATTTCTTATACGGGTTTTTGTGCTTCCAATGCTCTTTGCCTGCAGCTTTTTCAAGAAATGAATCTCGGGGATATACAACCATCCTGGGCGAAAAGAATTATTCGCCAAACACTCTGCTAGAACAAAGTGTGAAGGTAATCACATTTTTCATGAACTTCAATGGAATAAAATCAGTCTTTGCTTATACACAAAATCACTGCAAGAAAAAAAGTAGCCAAGGATTAATAATAAAATGGCAAGAAAAGAAAAGATTCTACCATACGAAAACTTGAAGAACTAGAATAGGGACAGATTGTCATGGAGAAAAACTATCATTAAAATCAATGTCAACTTGATGGCACATAATCAATCAATCAATCAATCAATCAAAAGGAATTATTCGACTGTCGACTGATGTCATAAACAAAACACAATTGGTCCCTGGTCTTTAAATAGTTGTAGCTGCTTGCTACAATTTCTTACAATTTTATACTTTTTTTCGATTCTATTCTTTCCATAGGTGCTTCCTCTTTGGACAAATGTAAGCAACTGACAGAAAAACCCCTTGAAGAAACGAGAAGCATTTGAAATGTGGATTTACAGACATAAACCTGCTACGCTGGGTTAACAAAATCACAAATGAGGAGGTGATAAGCAAAGGGAGATCATCAAAGCCATTAAAAAGCGAAAGTTAGAATATTTCGGACATGTGACGCGACACCCGGAAACATATGGCATCCTTCACTTAATCCTCCAGGGAAAGATTGAAGGCAAACGAGGTCCAGGCAGAAGAAGATCATCATGGCTTCAAAACGTAATGGACTGGTTTGGATAAAACTCAGCAGCACGTTTTCATGCGGCTGTTGACAAAAATAGGATTGCCAACATGATCGCCAACATCTGGTGATGGATATAGCAGAAGAAGAAGGAGGAGGAGGAGAAGGAGGCAGCAACTGCTTCCTCTACTACCAAGCTTCTGTTTTACTTACTCAACAAGGTCCTCTCTACACTTCTGCAGGAGTTCCTGAGCTTTCTGGATTTCTTGTTCATTCAGAAGTACCAGAGTCCCAATAGTCAGATGGAGTTTTGCTGGGTTCTGGAAGAGGCTACCACTGACTCCACAGTCCTATAAAAACATTAGGCATTCCTCAAGTGAGAAAAGTGTACATTAGAAACTTCAGATGCATTCGTTATTTTTGGACACAACAAGTTGTAACTTGTATTGAGCAAAGACAGAGGCAAAAGTATGGGGAGCGCAGGAACATCAGAATTTTCCAAAGCACCTGAGGGCAGGACAAGAAGCAATGGATGGAAACTAACCAAGGAGAGAAGCAATTCTAGAACTAAGGAGAAATTTCCTGACAGTGAGAACCATCCACCAGTGGAACAGCTTTGCCTTCAGAAGTTGTGAATGCTCCATCACTGGAGGCTTTTAAGATGACACTGGACGTCCATTTGTGTGAAATGGCATAGGGCCGTGATGGCGAACCTATGGCATGGGTGCCACAGGTGGCACACGAAGCCATATCGGTGGGCACATGAGCTCAGCTCCGCCATGCATGTGCATGCCGGCCAGCTGAGTTTTGGGCCTTCTGGGCCTACAGGAAATTGGGAAACAAGCTGTTTCTGGCCTCTGGAGGGCCTTCGGGGGGGGGGAGCACGTTTTTTGCTCTCCCCAGGCTCCAGAGCATTTCTAGGAGTCTGGGGAGGGCGAAAACAGTCTTCCCCACCCCTGGAGGTCTCCAGAGGCTAGAAACTAACCAAGGAGAGAAGCAAGGGAGGTGCCTCTGTGGCTCAGACTGCTAATGCAGTCTGTTATTAACAGCAGCTGCCTGCAATTACTGCAGGTTCTAGTCCCACCAGGCCCAAGGTTGACTCAGCCTTCCATCCTTTATAAGGTAGGTAAAATGAGGACCCAGATTGTTGGGGGCAATAAGTTGACTTTGTATATAAATATACAAATAGAATGAAGACTATTGCTAACATAGTGTAAGCCGCCCTGAGTCTTCGGAGAAGGCGGGATATAAATGCAAATAAAAAAAAAAAGAAACAGCTTGTTTGCCAACTTAACATAACATAACATAACAACAGAGTTGGAAGGGACCTTGGAGGCCTTCTAGTCCAACCCCCTGCCCAGGCCGGAACCCTACACCATCTCAGTCAGATGGTTATCCAACATTTTCTTAAAAATTTCCAGTGTTGGAGCATTCACAACTTCTGCAGGCAAGTCGTTCCACTTATTAATTGTTCTAACTGTCAGGAAATTTCTCCTTAGTTCTAAGTTGCTTCTTTCTTTGATCAGTTTCCACCCATTGCTTCTTGTTCTACCCTCAGGTGCTTTGGAGAACAGCCCGACTCCCTCTTCTTTGTGGCAACCCCTGAGATATTGGAACACTGCTATCATGTCTCCCCTAGTCCTTCTTTTTATTAAACTAGACATACCCAGTTCCTGCAACCGTTCTTCATATGTTTTAGCCTCCAGTCCTCTAATCATCTTTGTTGCTCTTCTCTGCACTCTTTCTAGAGTCTCAACATCTTTTTTACATCGTGGAGACCAAAACTGGATGCAATATTCCAAGTGTGGCCTTACCAAGGCATTATAAAGTGGCACTAACACTTCACGTGATCTTGATTTTATCCCTCTGTTTATGCAGCCCAGAACTGTGTTGGCTTTTTTAGCAGCTGCTGCACACTGCTGGCTCATATCTAAATGGTTATCCACTAGGACTCCAAGATCCCTCTCACAGGTACTACTATTGAGCAAGGTACCACATATATGGTACCGGTGCATTTTGTTTTTTTTGCCTAAATGTAGAATCTTACTTTTTTCACTTTTTTCACTTCCGGTGGGGTGCATAGAATTATGGGTGTGGGCACACATGCGACCCCCCCTCCGCCCCGAGCTCCTGCAGCTTTTGGCACGCGATGGCAAAAAGGTTAGCCATCACTGATATAGGGGCTCCTGCTTGAGGAGGGGATTGTGCTAGAAGTCCTCCAAGGTCCCTTCCAATTCTGATGATGATGATGATGAAGTCTTAATCCTCAAATAACAGAAGCCTGATATAGGCCACTCCTTGGCACTGTAAAGAAGTAATATCTCCTTTTTGAAATTCTTCTGTCATGGAGAAATTTTCAAAGCATATAACCACATCTTGATGAAGATGGGAGATGGGAAGATAGTACAAAGAGCAACACTGCTCCATATTCTGTGGCTGCAATCATGACTCTAAGCTCTCCAGACCTTAATGGCACAAAGAAACAACCTGCAGGCAGATTAGAAACCCTTTTCCTTATTTATTTACTATAATGGCTCTTCTTATTATTGGGAGACGGTTTTTGTTTATTATTTTTATTATTATTATTATTTAAATTTTTATACCGCCCTTCTCCCGAAGGACTCAGGGCGGTTCACAGCCTGGTAAAAATACAAAATAATACAATATACATACGATTAAAATATAATTAAAAAACTTATTGAATTGGCCAAGATTAAAATTAGGAATAAAACCCATTAAAAAACCCATAAGTTTAAAAACTAACCCAGTCCAGCGCAGATGAATAGGTGAGTTTTAAGCTCGCGACGAAAGGTTCGGAGGCCCGGAAGTTGACGGAGTCCTGGGGGGAGTTCGTTCCAGAGGGCGGGAGCCCCCACAGAGAAGGCCCTTCCCCTGGGCGTCGCCAGACGACACTGTCGCGCCGACGGCACCCTGAGGAGTCCTTCTCTGAGAGCGCACGGGTCGGTGAGAGGTATTCGGTAGCAGCAGGCGGTCCCGTAGATAGCCCGCCCTATGCCATGGAGCGCTTTAAAGCGTTCACCAACACCTTGAAGCGCACCCGAAGGCCACAGGTAGCCAGTGCAGCCTGCGCAGGATAGGTGTCACATGGGAGCCACGAGGGCTCCTCTATCACCCGCGCAGCTGCATTCTGACCAACTGCAGCCTCCGGATGCCCCTCAAGGGGAGCCCCATGTAGAGAGCATTGCAGTAATCCAGACGAGACGCCACAAGGGCGTGAGTGACTGTGCATAAGGCATCCCGGTTCAGAAAGGGGCGCAGCTGGTGCACCAGGCGAACCTGGTGGAAAGCTCTCCTGGAGACGGCCGTCAGGTGGTCTTCAAAAGACAGCCGTTCATCCAGGAGAACGCCCAAGTTGCGCACCCTCTCCATCGGGGCCAATGACTCGCTCCCAACAGTCAGCCGTGGACTCAGCTGACTGTACCGGGATGCCGGCATCCACAGCCACTCCGTCTTGGAGGGATTGAGCTTGAGCCTGTTTCTCCCCATCCAGACCCGTACGGCTTCCAGACACCGGGACAGCACTTCGATAGCTTCATTGGGGTGGCCCGGTGTGGAAAAGTACAGCTGGGTGTCGTCAGCGACAGCTGGTACCTCACACGAAGCCACTGATGATCTCACCCAGCGGCTTCATGTAGATGTTGAACAGAAGGGGCGAGAGAATCGACCCCTGCGGCACCCCACAAGTGAGGCGCCGCGGGGTCGACCTCTGCCCCCCCGCCAACACCGTCTGCGACCGGTCGGAGAGATAGGAGGAGAACCACCGATAAACGGTGCCTCTCACTCCCAATCCCTCCAACCGGCGCAGCAGGATACCATGGTCGATGGTATCGAAAGCCGCTGAGAGGTCTAATAGGACCAGGGCAGAGGAACAACCCCTATCCCTGGCCCTCCAGAGATCATCCACCAACGCGACCAAAGCCGTCTCAGTGCTGTAACCGGGCCGGAAGCCGGACTGGAACGGGTCTAGATAGACAGTTTCCTCCAGGTGCAGGGGAAACTGATATGCCACCATATTTCTACAACCTTCGCCGCGGCGGTTGGAGACCGGACGATAATTACCTAAAACAGCCGGGTCCAGGGAAGGCTTCTTGAGGAGGGCCTCACCACCGCCTCTTTCAAGGCGGCCGGAAAGACTCCTCCAACAAGGAAGCGCTGAATCCCCTGGAGCCAGCCTCGTGTCACCTCCTGAGTGGCCAGCACCAGCCGGGAGGGGCACGGAGCCAGTAAACAGGTGGTGGCATTCAATCTACCCAGCAACCTGTCCATGTCCTCGGGAGCCAGAGGGTCAAACTCATCCCAGAAAATGTCACCAAGACCACCCTCAGACGCCTCATCTGAATCGTCGCAATTTTGGTCCAGACCGTCCCTAAGCTGAACGATTTTATCGTATAGATAACCGTTAAACTCCTCAGCACGCCCCTGCAGGGTCATCCCGCTCCCCTGGTGAAGGAGGAGCGGGTCACCAAACAGGGCAGCTGGGCGGTTATCTGCCGAGGCAATGCGGCAGGAGGGGTACCAACGCCTCGCTTCCCTCAGTGCCACTAGGTAGGTCCTAGTATAGGATCTAACTAGTGTCCGATCAGCCTCTGAACGGCTGGACCTCCAAGAACTCTCTAGGCGTCTTCTCCGGCGTTCCATCCCCCTCAGCTCCTCAGAGAACCAAGGAGCCCGTTGGGATCTGCGCCAGGTCAGAGGGCGCACACCCACCACACGGGCTAAAGCCCCAGCCGCAGCCCGTTCCCAGGCTGCAGCTAGTTCCTCTGCCGTGGGGCGCACAGAATTATGGGTGTGGGCACACATGCGACCCCCCCCTCCGCCCCGAGCTCCTGCAGCTTTTGGCACGCGATGGCCAAAAAGGTTAGCCATCACTGATATAGGGGCTCCTGCTTGAGGAGGGGATTGTGCTAGAAGTCCTCCAAGGTCTCTTCCAATTCTGATGATGATGATGATGAAGTCTTAATCCTCAAATAACAGAAGCCTGATATAGGCCACTCCCTGGCACTGTAAAGAAGTAATATCTCCTTTTTGAAATTCTTCTGTCATGGAGAAATTTTCAAAGCATATAACCACATCTTGATGAAGATGGGAGATGGGAAGATAGTACAAAGAGCAACACTGCTCCATATTCTGTGGCTGCAATCATGACTCTAAGCTCTCCAGACCTTAATGGCACAAAGAAACAACCTGCAGGCAGATTAGAAACCCTTTTCCTTATTTATTTACTATAATGGCTCTTCTTATTATTGGGAGACGGTTTTTGTTGTTACCGAGCAAAGGGAAAAAATGCATTTGTTTTTAACATGGAAAATAGGAATGCTACCTCTCATGGCAAGACTCGAAACTGTTAAGAAGAGACTGGACTGCCATCTGTCAGAAATGGTGTAGGGCAGTGATGGCTAACCTTTTCCGGACCAAGTGCCCAAAGTGGGCACACGCGCCTGAACCCCCAAAATGCAATGCATGCGCAGCCCCCGCATGTGCATCCCACCCCCGCGCATGCACATATGGACCCCCCACACGCACCGTGTGCATGTGCAGCAGAGACCTGATGATCAGCTGGCCGGCGGGAGGCACGCACATGCATGGTGGAACTGAATTGGGGCGAAGGCTCACGTGCACATAGAGAGGGCACTGGGTTTGCCATCACAAGTGTAGGATCTCCTGCTTGGGCAGGGGGTTGGACTAGATCAGGGGTCTCCAACCTTGGCAACTTTAAGACTTGTGGACTTCAACACCCAGCTTTGCTGGCTGAGGAATTCTGGGAGTTGAAGTCCACAAGTCTTAAAGTTGCCAAGGTTGGAGACCTCTGGACTAGATGATCTACAAGGTCCCTTCCAACTCTGTTCATCTGTTAACAAACTCCAAGGGGTTTACTCCTCTATTTTGTCCCCCTCCCCCATCCTTTACTATCAAAACAAAGTTGAGAAAATGGTCTAAATCCCATTCCGTCTGCTTTTAGAAATCCACAAAAAGAAATCAGTTGTTAGCAGAAGTAGACACCTTCCTCTTTTCCTGCTTTTGCAGGAGCGCAGTGAATACTGGAGATTAAGGGAGGATTCAATGGGATTCGACCTTTCGGGACTTTGCATAACAAAAACAAAGCCCCTAGGGGAATCTACCACTATCCCCCCCCCCTGCTCTCTCTCTCTCTTTCAACCGGAGAGGGAAATTGAAGCCGGGAACAGCTGTTCGTTGCTGTTTTCACCGGCTTTTACCATATTCAGTGCGGAGTGCCATAAATTAGCACCCAGCGAGAAAGGTGGCGCCACCCGGAAGTCTTGAACTTTTTTTTTTAAGTTAAAAATTCAAAGCCTAGCAACAGAAGCTATTATAGTCTATAATGAACACCAGGAGCACAGGGAAGATGTTGAAACAGCAGGGAGCAGATCTGATAGATTCCAATTATTGGCAGCAGTTCATTTTAATTTGTATAATGCTTGCAGATCTAATGAGCACAAAATATATTAACACAATAAATAAGCAACTTCTAGGAAAAGAGCACAGTCTATCTAGTCCCATAGAGAAGGAAGGGTGGCAAAAAAAAAAGAGAGAGACAGAAAACCAAGCAACACTGAATTAATGTTATAATTACTATAAGTTTAAATAGCTGAATTTTCCCTCTGCAGCTTTCCAGGAATCAAAGCCATCTTCCATGCCGACAACTTTCTACCTGTATCTTTCTACTCTTCAGTGCAGAAGAGAAGGCTGGAAAGCTTTATGATGGGTAGTTCTCAACTTATGACTTATGTAATTTACGACTCAAAAAGTTCTTTTGCTAAGAAAGGCAGTTGTTAAATAGCAATAGCAATAGCACTTAGACTTATATACCGCTTCACAGTGCTTTTACAGCCCTCTCTAAGTGGTTTACAGAGTCAGCATAATTGCCCCCAACAATCCTCATTTTATCCACCTCGGAAGGATGGAAGGCTGAGTCAACTTTGAGCCTAGCAAGATTCAAACTGCCAAATTGCAGGTAGCCGGCAGGCAGCAGAAGTAGCCTGCAGTACTGCATTCTAACCACTGCGCCACCGCGGTTCTTAAATGTCATAAATGACATTTTATGACTTTTCTTACCAGAGTTGTTAAGCAAATCTGACTTCCCCAATGGACTTTTGCTTATCAACTGGGAAATTTACAAAGGATGATTACATGACTCCGGGCAGTGCAACTGTCATAAATACAGGCCAGTTGCCAAGTGCCCAAATTTTGAAGATGTGTCTGTGGAGATGCTGTGATGACCGTAAGTGTGAAAACCACTTTTTCCAGCACCACTGTAACTTTGAACAGACGTTCACTAAATGAATGGCTGTAAGTCAAGGAATGAATGGCTGTAAGAGAAACAAAAGGTTCATGAAGTCAACTTTTAAAATAACATGTGAGCATAACAAGTGTTGTTACAATTGTTTACTACCTGTTTCCAATGAAATTCTGTAGGTCTTAAAATATGCCAAATCAATGCTTTTTCTGCTAAAAACCCTTTGGCAAAGTTGAAGCGGATTGTTCCAGGTTTTGATTTTTGCCTGTCTAGAAAGGCAGAGCTCTGTCTACCTACTTAGGTCACCATTTATATTTTTGCAGTGAATTTAATGATTCTGAGCTGCACTGACGCTTTTATTTAAAACTGCACTAAGCAAATTCCTATAAATCCTAATAAATGTGAATATCCTAGCACTGGACAATTAATACCAAAGAAGACCAAGCTGTATAAGCAGTAGAAGTTTAAGGAAGATATTCATTCATTCATTCATTCATTCATTTATTCATTCATTCATATATCCTGCTGCAATCAATTTGGCAGCATAGGATGAAAACTTTCATCTGGGATGAAACTTAGTAGTAAAATGTATGTTTACATTCAACCTCTTTTTTCCCCCTCCAACGTGCAACTAGGTCAAACTAAATTGGAGTCTTATATTAAAATGAAGGCTGTTAATAACCTCTGGCTGATTGCTTCTAACAAATTCTTTATAAACTCAGGTAAGCATGTTTTAGTAAGCATCAATTATCTTATGAGACAACAAGTAAATAAGAGTACCTGGAATGGTCAAGGGTTCCAGGCATACCAGCGGTTCATATTGGGAATGTCGAACAAACTCTAAACTGAGCTTCCTAGGAAAGTCTACAGAGTTGTCTGGATGACAGCAGCTGCCAACAGTCTCAAAACCAGGAAGCCCCCACTGGCACAACCTCGGCCCAAGAACTTTAACATCGATTCCCAAGGGAAAGCCAAATGGGTCACTGAACGCCCAAATGACCCCACAAAGATGGTTTGGCTTTTGAACTACCACGTCAGCAATGGACAATCCCAAACAGGATTTGCACCTCACACGACATCTGGAGCCGCAGTGGCGCAGTGGTCAGAATGCAGTACTGCAGGCTACTTCTGCCGACTGCCGGCTGCCTACAATTTGGCATTTCGAATCTCACCAGGCACAAGGTTGACTCAGCCTTCCACCTTTCCGATGGAAATGAGAACTCAGATTGTTGGGGGCAATAGGCTGACTCTGTAAACCACTTAGAGAGGGCTGTAAAGCACTGTGAAATGGTATATAAGTCTAAGTGCTATTGCTATCTGCCAGAACTCTCTGGTATAAATGGGGCAGTCCCATTTATCCTCCCTTCAGTATGACTGTAGGGTCTCACATTAAACTGTAGACCACACAGTGCCCGGCTGTAAATTGGGGACATATACCAGTCCAGTATCTGATGTTTTAAATATAAATGATGTTGCATTTCAATGGTTAGGTGGCCTAGACACTGGTGTTTGAACATAGATCTTTTTAACATTTATATTCTATTGTGTTCTGCTAATCTAGATGAATATGAATATCTATTGCTAATCCTTGTATGATATGGCATATGCTAAATAAATAAATAAACAGGGCTTCATATATACATAAGGCCCACAGAACCTTGTGTAGCCATCGAACTATTGTGACCCAGGCCCAAGTAGGTAGTAATAAACTCAGTCTGTGGAAAAACAAACAAACTATATTTGAACAGCTGGGAATTACTTCATTCCCAGCATCGTTCAACTCAGAGTAAAACAAATGCCTCCCAACACAAATTCTTCAGTTATCTCGCAAAGCTTGGTCCAATTAGGCAAATTGCCAAAGGCCCTTCCTGGCAAACGTCCAGAAGCCACAAAAACAAAGACGTACACGAAGCAGAAGACAAAGCAGAAGACGCAGCTACAACGTTGTTTTCCGGCAAAGCTCAAATGTGGGTGCTGGTCTGTTTTAAGCCTTATGGGAGGGGCCAATCATCTCTTGGCCCTACTCCCAAGTTGTCCTCTCTGCTTGAGCTGCTCTTGCCTTCTGGCAGCTCTTCTCATGCGTGCATTAGGAACAGGCTCCTCCTGTTCCTCTGCCTCACTACTATCAATCTCTGGAGGCTCTGGAGTCCGCTCCTCACTTCCCGATAGCCCTGGCTTCACCTCAGCCTCATCACTGTCCGACTCCGTTGCAAGCTCTGTAGGCTGCTGACGGACCACAACACGAACAAGTGAAGTTATTTTCTCATACAAAGTACCACGCTCACAGATAGTACTGCATAAATAATAAGACTCCATATAGAACGTATTCAGGCAAATTCATTTGACTTGATATCACAACAGGGTGAGCAATTAGTCAGAATCATTTGTACAAATAGTTTCCAGATCTCACTGGAAAGATAATTTCCTATAATAAATCACTACAGTGAGCAGAAGCAAAGTAAAATGAAACTGTGAAGGCATCCAAGAGGATTACAGCACAACTGTAGTATCCTTCCATTAATTCCTATAAATAATTTCCAGTTTCCACCTCAAAATCTATAATTGAGATTTGTTTATTTCGCAGCTCTTACATATCATCCCAATCACACAAATGCACAAAATATCAATCGTATGAATGCACAAAAATGCAGCAATTTATTAATATTTTAATATTAACTACAAGTTAGTATGTTATCAAACTGTAATTAATAAGATGAAAAAGAATATCGATACTTTTGAGCTTAGGTGTTGGAGAAGACTCCTGCGAATACAACAGACAACGAAGATTTTTTTTTTTAAAGGACACGTACAAAATAGTCCAGAATTCAAGGGCTAGGTGACCATGCTCAAATTATCCTATTTCAGATACAATACGTGAAGATCCTAGAGAAGGTCTCAAAGGTGCTTTTTCAAAAGACAACTGAACTTTGTTTTTCCTTTTTTTTTTTTTTTTTTGTTTACATTTATACCCCGTCCTTCTCCGAAGACTCAGGGCGGCTTACAGTGTGTAAGGCAATAGTCTCATTCTATTTGTATATTTACAAAGTCAACTTATTGCCCCCCCAACAATCTGGGTCCTCATTTTACCTACCTTATAAAGGATGGAAGGCTGAGTCAACCTTGGGCCGGGCTTGAACCTGCAGTAATTGCAGGCTTTGTGTTCTTAATAACAGGCTTTACCAGCCTGCGCTATTCACCGGTCCTTGAAGATGTTTCACTTCTCATCCAAGAAGCTTCGTCCGTTCTGTTAGAACAGAAGAAGCTTCTTGGATGAGCAGAGAAACTTCAAGGAAAAACAAAGGTACAGAGGTGAGATTCAGCCAGTTTGGACAAACCAGATGTTATTTTATATCTGGTTCAGTGAACCTGCAGTTCTGATGACCAGCTGGCCCTGTCCCACCCCTCCCACGAGTCCCCACATGGCCCATGTTAAATCCTAGGTAAATGCAGGGTGCGTGTGGAGTTTGGGGAGACGCAAAACGGGCCTCCCGGAAGTTTGAAGAGCACAAAAATGGGCTTATTTCCAGCCTCCTTCCAGCCCCCAGAGCCTGGTTGAAAATGGGGCCCCGCGGCCCGTTTTTACTCCCAGGGTGGTGCAGTAGGCTAAGTGCTGCCTGTCACACCTCTGCCATGCCCACCATGGCTATGCCCACCCACCAAGTCATTCGGGCAGAGAACCGGTCATTAATTTGTCCCACCACTGCAAAGATCGCTTTTGAAAAAGCACCTTTGGGACAACCATGAACTGGATGACCAAGAATCTCCATAGATGTTCTAGAGAAGGTTCTGAGGATGGGAAAGATAGAAAGAAAGAGAAGAGGACAACCAACAGCAAGGTGGATGGATTTAGTTATAGTTGACACTGAGAATCCTGTTGGAAGGCCTGAAGGAGCAGGTTGGGAACTGATCATGAAGGATAAAATCTACCAACAGGGTTGCTAAGAGTCAATACCTAATAAATCAATGAATGAATCAATAATTAACCTGCTGCCCAAAACCTCAGTATAGCCAAAGGCCATTGAAATAAAACACAATTGAGGACCATTCCAAATGTCCAAGGCCAAATGGACTTCTGAGGACTGCATGTTTTCAAGTGTGTTGGCTATTATTGAGAAAGCTGCTAATTCTGGGAGCTGACCTCCATAATTTGAAGTTTGCCAAGTCTGAGAAACACTGCCATAGACTAATTCACCTCATAAAAATTAAAGCCTGGCTTAATTCCAGGTATCTATATAGAAATGCACCGATAGGAGAGAATTCGGAGGCTGTTGTCTAGTTTGGTAGTGAAATGTCTCCAAGAAAGTCACCAAGGTCAGAGAACACCAAGACATATTCAGGCCTGACATTTTTAGATTTTTTCAGATAAAGATGAAATGCTAAGTACTGCTGCTTACTTTAAACATTGAACAATTCCTTTGATTATTTGAAGCAGTTAATTCTGCTTCTTAATACTTTACACTGACAACAAAGATTGCTAATTTTGAGGAAAAAAGACCAGCATTTCTAAAGGCCCTTAAATTGAGGGTGATGGTTTGGATTATTATTTTTGTTACAGCATTGCATACGGTTCTGATTAAAAAGTGTTTGTTAGGCATCTATAAATTATTTATTTTAATTCTATGCATAGAATAGAAAAAAATAAATTCCATATAAATCTACGTAATATATTCCAAGCTAAAAAATTGACTCTCAATTTCTATAATCTGCTAGAGATAAGTCAATATAACTACTTTCCAAATACTGCCCTCTGCTGGTATATAAAATCATTGTAAAACCTTAAGTTAAATTTATCACAACTATTACTATGATATATTTGTGTGTGTGTGTGTGTGTGCGCGTGTGTGTGTGTGTATTTGGGGTTGTAGATTATGAAACAGTTAATAGCAATGAAGTTCTAAAAATGATAAGGAAACTGTTGAGTTTTACCGATAATAAAGATGCAATTTTCTCACATAAATTAGATGAACTGCAAAAAGAAATGTTCACGTTCTTATTTAAACGTGGCTTTTATATTTCAAGGAATAGTATGCAATTACTCTGTCATTCCAATAGCTTGTAAAATCTATCTATCTATATATATTTTAAATTATGGGGCAGTGCAACTTTTTGGGGGGCATCATTAACTATCATTTTATTTGGTTAAGAAATTATACAGGAGTCTTAGGAGTGAAGAATGACTCAAAGGAGCATCCATATGTTTGTCTCATGCACAAACACAAACACCTCTAATTCCTACATTTCCTCTTTTCCAGAGGTGGATTTCAGCAGGTTCTGACCAGTTCTGGAGAACCAGTAGCGGAAATTTTGAGCAGTTCGGAGTAGTAAAAATTCTGACTGGCCCCGCCCCCATCTATTCTCTGCCTCCCGAGAATCCCAATCCCAGCTGATTGGGAGGAAATGGGGATTTTGCAGTAACCTTCCCCTGGATTGGGGAGGGAATGGAGATTTTACAGTATCCTTCCCCTGCCACACCCACCAAGCCACACCCACAGAACTGGTAGTAAAAAATTTTGAAACCCACCACTGCTCTTTTTTCAAATTGGTGGGTCTTCATTGCTTCCTTGGTTAAGAGAATCTAGTTCAGGGGTGTCAAACTCAAGACCCATGGGCCAAATCAGGCCAGCGGGGTGCTTAAATCTGGCCTGCAGAGCCGGCCTGGAAATAGCAAAGGACCGGCTGGCCCATGGCGCCTTTGGCAGTCAAAAGGGGGCACGGGAACGCCTCATTTTCAGCCTGGATGGCTTCCTGCAAGCACTCTGCCAGCCAAAACGGGGCATGTCCCCAGTAGTGGGCTTCACTTACCTTCGCTACCGGTTTGGAACAGTGAGCAAGCGCGTGCTCGCTTTACTTGCGGCGCTTCTGAGCATGTGCAGAAGGTTCTGCACATGCACAGAGCATCCGTGATGATGTCAGAGTGAGTGGGTGGAGCCTCCCGCTGCCGCTACCGGTTAGCCCGAACCAGTAGAAATCAACCACTGCACGCGCCACCCCCAGTGCTGCAGGAGGCATCTGCCCATCTCTCTCTCCCACCCAACCCCCACCAGCCCATGAGGAGAACTAGAATGCTGATCGGCATCCTCAAAGAAATCCAGTTTGACACCCCTGATCTAGTTCATTAGTATGTTAAGCCTGATAAATTACAGGCTTGATTTACTGAAAAGATCCAAGATTTTACCAGAAGATTATTTCCACAAAATATCACAAAATATTAAGTTAATCAGAGACACATTTAATTGTAGACATTTATTGCCTTGAGCCAAGAAATTAATGCTTAGGACCAGAGGTGTCTGACCTTGGCAACGTTAAGACTTGTGGACTTCAACTCCCAGAATTCCTAAGCCAGCCATGGTGGATAGGAACTCTGGGAGTTGAAGCCTACAAGTTTTACCATTGCCAAGGTTAGACACTTCTGGAGCTCTCATCTTTGTCTCTGTATTAATTGGAAGCTGCTGATCATTCATAGTATGTCACACCAAGCCAGGCTTGGTTACAACTCATTAATATTCAGTCATTATAATTCCCAGTATATTTGATTCCCTCTTTTTTATTTTCTTTTACCTAGCCCTTGAAAATGATATCACGTACACACATTTTAAGTTTGTTCTGGGAATTAGAATGGTTGTTAGATTTATTCTTTGTTTCCTGAGGAAACATATCCTGGTAATATATTCAAGTCTGTTTTAGACAGTTTACACTAATACATAAAAATAATATATTTCCCCCACAGAGATCTATCCGGCTTCCATTCTAATTAGAAAACACAGAGTAACCATCTTTTTCGAATTGCTGCAAGTTGTTCCCAGTTGTTCTAACATACATCAAACTCTCGGTCTTGGTCCCACAAGAGAACAGAAGGATTTTCTTTGTATTTTACAAAGAACACGATGCAAGCATCACGACTTTTGACCAAAAAAATGAAACTTGTATGTAGCAAAAATCCCTAAATCTTGATTTAAACTTGTCCAGAACTGCACTTACGTATTAATGCATCACCTTTGCTACAAAGGGGTTGTTGGGTAAGCATTAGGTTGCAGATGGTTGCAAAAGGGTTTGATGGACACACCTGCCAAATCTCAACTACGCATTAATTGCATGCGGATTGGTTGATTCAACTTTCTGTTGGGAGACGGGCAGCTTGAGCACTCTCTAACAAGAATGTTAACATTAGCAGAAATTATGAATACTGTTGTGGCCTGCCAGTTGCCAGCGGAGCTGGCGGCAGACTTGGATCGTGAGGAGGTTGGGGAGGAATTTGGGCCAGCTCTGGAGTCTGGGGAAGGCTCTGATAGATGCTCTGCATTGGATGCAGAGATTGTTGTGACCTAGGCCCAGGTAGTTATTACCAGACACAATCAGTCCTAAATAGAATAGAATTTTATTGGCCAAGTGTGATTGGACACACAAGGAATTTGTTTTGGTGCATATGCTCTCAGTGTACATAAAAGAAAAGAAAAAGAAAAAAAAATACCTTCATCAAAGTACAACATTTACAACACAAATGATGGTCATAGGTTGCAGTTTAACCCTTAATGATAGCAACAAAAAGTTACAGTCATACAGTCATGAGTGGAAAGAGATTGGTGATGAAAGCGATGAGAAGATTAATAGTAGTGTAGGTTTAGTAAATAGTTTGACATTGTTGAGGGAATTATTTGTTTAGCAGAGTGATGGCGTTCGGGAAAAAACTGTTCTTGTGTCTAGTTGTTCTGGTGTGCAGTGCTCTATAGTGTTGTTTTGAGGGTTGGAGTTGAAGCAATTTATATCCAGGATGTGAGGGATCTGTAAATATTTTCACAGCCCTCTTCTTGATTCGTGCAGTATACAGGTCCTCAATGGAAGGCAGGTTGGTAGCAATTATTTTTTCTGCAGTTCTAATTATCCTCTGAAGTCTGTGTCTTTCTTGGTGGGTTACAGAACCAAACCAGACAGTTATAGAGGTGCAAATGACAGACTCAATAATTCCTCTGTAGAACTGGATCAGTAGCTCCTTGGGCAGTTTGAGCTTTCTGAGTTGGCGCAGAAAGAACAGTCTTTGTTGTCCTTTTTTGATGATGTTTTTGATGTTAACTGTCCATTTTAGATCTCGTGATATGATAGAACCTAGAAATTTGAAGGTTTCTACTGTTGATACTGTGTTGTCAAGTATTGTGAGAGGTGGAAGTATGGAAGGGTTTCTCCTAAAGTCTACCACCATTTCTACAGTTTTGAGTGTGTTCAGTTCCAAACATATTTTATCACAGCTGAGAATTACTTCATTCTCAACTAAGTCCAAATTAGTTCCAAAACAAATCCTTCAGAAAAAGTCCTCCAGCCCCATCACAAAACCTTTGTCTTCTTTGGCACCCTGCCAAAGGCTTTTCTTGGCAAAGCCCCACGAAGTTCAGAAACAAGAGAGCTGACTAGAAATAATTGGAGCAATGGTTGCTTTCCTACAAGAGCTGTTGCTGCTCTTTTAAGGCTTATGGGAGGGGCCAAACATCTCCTGGCCTTACTCCCGAGTCGTCCTTTTTGATTTAGCTGCTCTTGCCTTCTGGCAGCTCTTCGCATGCGTGCACTAGGAACAGGCTCCTCCTGTTCCTCTGCCTCTCTGCTGTCTGCCTTTGGAGGCTCCGGAGTCCGCACATCACTCCCAGATGGCCCTGGCCCCACGTCTGCCTCCAACGCACAGCCCTTGTCTGGGTCTTCCCCTGACTCCATTGTCACTGTCCCGACTCTGCTGCCAGCTCTGCAGGCTGCTAGTGGATCACAACAGAGATAGAGCCAGGGCCATCTGACATTTCCCAGCCACCAGAGAGGCAGCTGCCTTTGGAGGCCGAGATAACTGGGGAGGAAGAACAGCTGTGGCCTGTTCCAGATGCGCAGCTGTTAGGAAAGGAGAAAAACTGAGGACAAGGAGTTGACTCGGGGAGCAAGGCACAGGTGGACCCTGAATGGCCCGTCCCTGGCTGGGGAATAGTACAATATAAACCAAATGTGTGTTAGTAGTTTCTACATGGGTTCATTTGTCCCTTTCCAGGGTCCAGGAGTTCAAATTGTTATTGAATGTCCTTGTGTTGCTGCTGCTCAACAGTGGGTCAGTTTCTAGTAAGATGGCAACCGTCCACAGTAACCTGTTGGGTGAGGGTGGTAAGTATCCCATTCTTGAAAAATCTGTCTTTCTCGGTATTAGGTTCTTCAACAGTATTGATTTTACTGTGGAGGGGGACCGCAATGACTATGACAGATGTCTTTGCTATGGAGAAGGGTCCAGGTCACAAGTTGTGCTCAAGATAGAGAAATGCTGAGCTAGTTTGCTTCTCTGCTCCTCCATGAGCTCCTGAAAACAGTATCTGAGCTTCTTGTTAAGACTAACTAGCAACATGCTAATTAATTTTTTACATCACCTAGTGAGATGGAACCACCTCAAGCAGAAATAGAAAAATAATTACCAACTTCAGCAGCTGTAAAAGGTTCAACGATTTTCCTTTCTAAGACAGAAGAAGAAAAATTGCTTTGGTTGACAGTTCAACTGAAGATGAGGTGGGAGAAGTGCAAAGAGCACCCGTAACTCCAAAGTGGAGCCAAGAGAAATACTTATAATTAATTCTGAGATATCTTGTCAGGGTGTAATCTGCACGAAGTCATCTCACGAAATGAATATTAACATACCTGAAAGAAGATTTGATTCTACACAGAAAGAAAACAAAAAGTAGGGAACTGATGGTCTCCTGAAGGGAAAAAAAAAAAAAAGAACCTACACCAGGGATGGGTAATTAATTTTCCCAAGAGGCTACAAGAGAAATTAAGACTGTTGTGGAGGACCGAATCAATAGGGCTCTGAAAGTACACAGGATATGCATCCAGGCATGTACGAAAATTGAAAACAAAATAGCAGTTGCCTTTAAAATAAAAGCAATCCACGCGGGCTAGACAGGGAGAGTCAAAGGGCTGCAGGTGGCCTAGGTCAGGGGTCTGCAAACTTGGCTCTTTTAAGACTTGTGGACTTCAACTTCCAGAGTTCCTCAGCCAGCAACTCTGGGAGTTGAAGTCCACAAGTCTTAAAAGAGCCAAGTTTGCAGACCCCTGGCCTAGTGGGTTACAAAATACCCAGGTCTGATCTAGGCTCTAGCAATAAAACACTCAAAAAATCAAAAGATCAAGAGTGGGCTCTCAAAAAAAAAATGTTTTATACCTCATGGGTATTGAGGACTAGTAGCCTCCACGGCTATAATAGAGGAGTCTTTTGAGGACATACTCAGTTTCAAAGAATTCTATAATACAGTATTGACATTCATCAAGATTCTAATCTTATTGTAGACAAATCCAGTTGAGAATAAAAAAGGGGTGAGGAAAATCTAGGAAAGGAAGAAAAACCTTGTAGCAATTGGAATCAAGATAAAAAATGGAAATTGGGCAAAATATAATAAAACAAGGAGGAAGAAAGCTGATTAAATGAACTTCTGGAAGAGACATCCCTGTTTTGCAGACTTTCACTCTCTCCCTAAAACTGAAACTCTAATCTACTTCAAAAAGTAAATTAAAAAAAAATCTGTGCTTCAAAATTTGATGTATAATAAAAGAATTGTCCTCTGGATGTTTATCTAATTGCTGTGAAGACTGCTGTTGTATTTCAATCTCAGTATGAGTTTCAGATCTTTTCTCAGATAATTAACAGCAATATCAGGATCATAAAAATGTTCTCATTCATCCAGAGATAAATAAAATTGGCAGGATGAAGAAAAGTTTTAATAGGGTGAAATTATTTGTGCTTTTTAACTACTTTGGAAAGCAAACCCGAAAAATACATTACTTTTTTTCCCCATCTGCCATATTCTAGAGAAATTCATTTACTGAAGAGGTGCAAAATGTTATACTGAATAGATTTCTTGAGAATTCTCAACTGGATTTGTCTATAATAAGATTAGAATCTTTTTTTAAAAAAAAAGTTTTTTATTTTTTAACAAACACACACAAACAAACAAACAAACAAACATTTTTTCTGAACAGAGTATTGGCCAGGTTCCAAATTTATACAACTTTTGGCTATCTTCCAACACACTTTATACGTTTCACTTTTTGCTATAATATTCTTTCTCTCTAATTCTTATTTTCTTTTCTTTATTTCTATTTTATAACTAGTCTTACCCGTTGCCCTATATTCTAATCCTTAATCAGTTTCTTTTTTCCTTTTTTCCTTCTCTCATTACTTCCTCCAAATTAAACCCTTTAGTTTCAAATCATGTTTCTATAATTTGACCCTAACTCTAGATCATCCTATTCAACTAATTTCCCATTATGCCCTTTTCATCTCATAATATAGTTTGAAGTATTTTCCCTAAATTCCCTTATTCTAATCACAAAAATTGATATTCATACAATTTTAGTTATACAACTTATCTAACATTTAGATCATTCATTTCCATTGCTTTTGGAACTGAGTTAATCTTCACAATATAATATAATTTCAAATATTTTAAACTAGATCTCATATTTGCAATTAAAAACATTTCATATAATATTCATACACACACACATCTTCATAATAAACCACAATCAAAAAGAAAACTTAATTAATCATTGTAGATTAATAAGATTAGAATCCTGATGAATGTCAATACTGTATCACAGAATTCTTTGAAACTGAGTATGTCCCCAAAAGACTCCTCTATTATAGCCATGGAGGCTACTAGTCCTCAAGGACTAGTAGCCACGAGGCTTAAAACATTTGACAAATTGATTATTAAGTACTTAATATGATTTTTCTTTTTCCTTGGGTCTTTCCTGTACCATGGGAAATTTCTTTAGATTTCTATATATAATGTCATCGTTTTTATTACAGAACATTACAAGGACAAAGATTTTTCTACAGATAAATTTTATAACAGGGGAAAAAATGATGTTCATTATAAATACATTTTGGCTGTTAGAAATCAGAAAGCTCCACCATTCCAATGCATTCAATAACCATCAACAATTAATTGAGGCAGTGCCTTAAAAACTAATTAGATAGTAATTATTTGGATCAGATTTACTGTTTTTTTTTCTGAGAACTAGCCATAGATTTGTTTCTTGTAAATCCAGACATTTGATCAGAGCACGTAACACAACTACTTAATTTATTACATAATTTTTAAGAAATCAAGCTTTACATCTGTGTTGTAATTGACCTACATTTTTCAATTAACACCTGGAAGAGGGGCTTGCTTAGACATGCTTGCTTTACCTTTTTACTCTCAGGAGATAACAAGCTCTCTGCTCTAACCTCAATTAGATAATTATTTCTCGCTTTTGTCTTGGCAGGAAGTGGGTGCCTGCTAGGCACTTAATCCTCATTAATATGTAAGCTTCCCTAAACAGAGAAACTCTGGAGGATGGAGAAGGAAAAAGAAAGTTTCAGGGCTATAAAACATCTGCCCAAACGAAAGCGACCTCTTTGCAAGTCAAATTCCAGAGACCATCACCATGAAGAAACAGCCCCTGGCGCTGTAAGTAATGAAATGGAGACACTTCAAATAAATAAGGTGTTTTGTTTCTGGCAACCTCCTCCTGCTGCTTCGGCATCCATCTTGCAAAATCTAAATTAGCTAGCAACCCCAAGAATTGCTCCAAAAAAATTAGACATTTACCCTCACATTCAACACGTTGCAAAATGCTGTTACGACAGCATGCTCTTCAACAGCAAAGATTTCTAAATAAGATCCGGGTTCTCCCAAAAACCCATTTTCCATTTTCTTTAATAACGGTTTATAATCTCGCTGTCATTTCCCCAGTGAATTTCTTTCAGAACTTAAATCAGATCCAATATGTTCCTAGCTATTATGGGTAATTCCCAATTGACTCACTTGGAAAGCCTCATCATATTAATCCTTAATAGCCTCAAAATCCCTATTGGTTTTTTTTTTCCTAAAAAAGAATACTATACATCTTATTGCTTAAATGAGCTGCAATAAACAAAAGCACCATGATCTGCTTCTAACAGAGTAACAGACCATGGATGTCTTCTAGTCCAACCCACTGCTCAAGCAGGAAATCCTATACCATTTCAGACAAATCTCTTCTTAAAAATATCGAGTGTTGGAGCATTCATAACTTCTGGAGGCAAGTTGTTCCACTCATTAATTGTTCTTAACTGTCACAATTTTTTTCTTTAGTTCTAGATTGCTTCTCTCCTTGATTAGTTTCCATCCATTACTTCTTGTCCCGCCTTTAGGTGCTTTGGAGAATAGGCTGACCCCCACTTCTTTGTGGCAGCCCCTGAGATATTGGAACATTGGTATCATGTCACCCCTAGCATACCCAATTTCTGCAACTGTTCTTTGTAGGGTTTAGCCTCCAGTCCCCAATATATGTTTTTTATACTTTAAACTTGTCAATAAACCCCTCACTTAATTTCAGTACCATAATCCTTTGCACTTGTATAGAAAACTAGCTGATAACCCAGCGTTGCCTGGGTATCCCCAATCCCCTTTACCAGAGGGCGCCCCCTTGTGGAGTACTGTGAAGCTATTACCATGGCAATTCCACTGTGCTGTACAGTAGAAGCCATTTTAAGGCACAACAGGCTGTATCTTAACAGAACTTGAATCCAAAATGCACACTCATAATTCATTCCTTTTCATTTCAGCAGCCCAGGCGTTCCAGAGTTATGCTGGAATTCAGACACACACAGCCATTTATAGATAGATGGATAGATGGATGGATGGATGGATGGATGGATGGATAGATAGATAGATAGATAGATAGATAGATAGATAGATAGATAGATAGATAGATAGATAGATAGATAGATAGCCTAGAGTTGCTTTGAAATGAGATGGGTGGATAAATAAATAAATAAATACATTTTAACTCCAGATTCGTCAGAAGTGTTTCTTCCCAGTCAATAATCAATTCCGCTCCATCTATAATTTCTGTGAATTTCTAATTTATGAGGGTTTTTAAAAATCCAAATATTAGTCCTTGCTATCTAGCTAACTCTTTTAATTTGATCCTGGGTTTTATTTTATTTTTTTGTATCAAATATAGATAAGAAATTCTTTTCCAGATTAATTCATACAGATTGTGGAAGGCATATTTTAAAGGCTTTTGGTTGAATTTGCAGGAAATTTTTGCTTTAAGATACTAAAAATGTGTTCTTTAAAGATATTGGAGAGTATCTAATTCTGTAAGCTCAATGAAATTAGTATCTATCTCTGGAACACGTTGCAAATCAATCTTTCTGTCACACACAACATTCTAGGAACATCTCCTATGATTTCTTTTTTGTTTCCTGCTTCTAAATGTAGAATTTACCAAACAGGTAAATTAATGTTGGTTAAAGTTATAGGTAGCTTAATTCTAGTACATTCTAGTATTAATTCTAGTACAGGGGTCTGCAAACTTGGTTCTTTTAAGACTTGTGGACTTCAACTCCCAGAGTTCCTCAGCCAGTAAAGCAAAGCTGGCTGGGGAACTCTGGGAGTTGAAGTCCACAAGTCTTAAAAGAGCCAAGTTTGCAGACCCCTGTTTTAGTACAATGTACATTCCAAGAAGGGAAGTTATTTGGGCAAAAGAGGAATGAATTGAAGGGAATTTCTAAGAGTGAATCTCTCAACAAGATTATTTAAATCCATCATTTAAATGGTTTGGTTCTGCAACCCAACAAGAAAGACACAGACTTCAGAGGATAATTAGAACTGCAGAAAAAATAATTGCTACCAACCTGCCTTCCATTGAGGACCTGTATACTACACGAATCAAGAAGAGGGCCGTGAAAATATTTACAGATCCCTCACATCCAGGACATAAACTGTTTCAACTCCTACCCTCAAAACGACGCTATAGAGCACTGCACAACAGAACAACTAGACACAAGAACAGTTTTTCCCCGAAGGCCATCACTCTGCTAAACAAATAATTCCCTCAACACTGTCAAACTATTTACTAAATCTGCACTACTATTAATCTTCTCATAGTTCCCATCACTAATCTCTTTCCACTTATGACTGTATGACTGTAACTTTGTTGCTGGCAATTCTTATGATTTATATTAATATATTGACCATCAATTGTGTTGTAAATGTTGTACCTTGATGAACGTATCTTTTCTTTTACGTACACTGAGAGCATATGCACCAAGACAAATTCCTTGTGTGTCCAATCACACTTGGCCAATAAAAATTCTATTCTATTCTATTCTATTCATCACAGTTCACTTGTGATTGGGGATCCTGTAATCCCATGCTCGCCCAACCTACAGGTGATTATAATTACTAGTTTTTCACTGATTCACGGGCAAAGGTGCTTTTTCAAGAAGGAACTGAACTTTCTTTGTTTTCCCTTGAAGACATTTAGCTTCTCATCCAAGAAGCTTCTTCAGTTCTGACTGTCAGAAAGGAAGAAGCTTCTCGGATGAGAAGTGACATGTCTTCAAGGAAAAACAAAGGCAATCCAGTTCCAGTGGTGAAATGTAAAATTTGTTACTACCGGTTCTGTGGGCATGGCTTGGTGGGGGGATAATGTGACTGGGTGGGCATGGCCAAGTTTTGTTTTTTTTTACTTTTAAAAGCATTTTTTCTAAAACCTCTTCAGCCGAGTGGGGGGCAGGGATTTTTGCTACCGGTTCTCCGAACCACCCACCACCATCGCTACCAGATCAGGTGATCCGGTCCGAACCAGGAGTTTTCACCCCTGTCCAATTCCCTCTTGAAAAAACACCATTGGGAGAACCATGACTGAGAATCTCCAAAGATATTTACTGATTTAAGAGCAGAGACAAACAAACTGCATGCAAAACGTACCACTATTTTTCACTTAATGTTAAATTAATAACGCAAACCACAATCAATAAAAAATATCTTCAGAGTTCTCTTTAGTGACGGGACAGCATAATTTCTTTCAGAGGGAAGCTCCAAATACACTGAGCTACAACTGCAAAGGACTTCCAACTGATTCATGCCTACCTTACCCTTTTACTGGCAGACCAATTATGTAAGGAACCCATACTGCCAAGGCAGCAGATAAGCAGAGTCTACATTATCCCAATCAATAAGCAATGGTTTTTTTTTTTATTCCTCAGCCTTCAGCCCGCCAAATCAATTGTGTTGGCTGACTGGATGGCTGGTTCCTTAAACTCTGAAAACTGCTAACTGAGAAGTTCTGTGTAGATCTTTCTCCCTTCTCAAATGGGTTGAAAATGCCCTCAACCCCATAAGCAACTCCTTAAGCATTAAAAAGAGAGGCACAAATTCAGATTAGTTTATCCTATACCCCACAACGGCTAAGTAAAAGGCTCTGAAAAGTTCACAAACAGGGCTTGAAAGCTGTTGTGGTCCGCCAGCAGCCTGTGGAGCTGGCAACGGAGTCGGTTAGCGATGAGGCTGAGTTGGGCCCAAGGCCATCGGGGAGTGAGATTCCAGAGCCTCCAGACACTGACAGTAGTGAGGCAGAGGAACAGGAGGAGCCTGTTCCTAGTGCACCCATGAGAAGAGCTGCCAGAAGGCAAGAGCAGCTCAAGCAAAGAGGACGACTCGGGAGTAGGGCCAAGAGATGATTGGCCCCTCCCATAAGGCTTAAAACAGACCAGCAATGGCGTTTGGGCTTTGCCAGAAAACAACTTTGGTAGCTTCGTCTTCTTGCATTTTTTTTTGTATCAGTGACTTCTGAACGTTTGCCAAGAAAGGCCTTTGGCAGTTTGTCTAATTGGACCAAGGTTCGCGATAGGACTGAGGAATTTGTGTTGGGAGGAATTTGCTTTAATTTAATTGAACTACATTGGAAATGAAGTAATTCTCAGCTGTTCGAATAGTTTGCTTTTTCACTGACTGAGTTTGTTTCCTACTACCTACTCGGGCCTGGGTCACAACAAAAGCAAACATGTTTCTCTCAATGTTGTTCTTGAACAAACTTCTTGAGAAATGGGCAATCATATAGGTCATGGGTGTCAAACTCACATCATCATATCGTCACGTGACGTATTGTGACTTTCCCCCCCTTCACTAAACCAGGGGTGGGCGTGGCCAGTGTGTGATGCATCCAGCCTGCGGGCCGGGAGTTTGACACCCCTGATATAGGTAGTCCTCTACTTATGACCAGTTGAAGTTAAGGTGGACTCTCCAAAAGGTACCTGGTTTTGAAGTTCTGATGTTGCAGCCTTCCCCAACGTAATCATGTGACTGCATTTTAGGTGCCTGGCAACCGGCCCACATTCACAAAAAACAGCCAATAGCGCACACAATGAGCTTGCTTAATGACTATGGTATTCGTTTAACAGCCACCATAAAAAGGGTCATTAAAATCCGGTCCGGTTACACGGAGACCTGCTTTGCAACCATCTTAACTCCCAGGATCAATTATAGTTGTAACTCAAGGACTACCTATATAAATTTGATTAATAAATAAATAAATTCGAAGATAGAGTGCCTCTAATCGTGGGGGCGTTATATTTTTAGCATGGCAGGCCTTCCACGAAGACACGGTTTTCTCTTTTTGGGGTACTGAGTGATCGACTCAAGGTGCAAACATGCATTTTTTTCTAGATACAGATAGTCCTTAACTTATGACCACAACTGAGCACAAAATTTCTGTTCTTAAGCAAGACATTTGTTCAGTAAGATCTGCCCCATTTTATGACCTTTCTTGCCACCATTGTTCACTGAATCACTGCAGTTGTTACTACAGTTGTTAAACGAACTGGCTTTCCCATTCACTTTGCTTGTTGGGAGGTTGCAAAAGGTGATCACAAGACCCTGGGACACTGCAACCGTCATAAATGCATGCCACGCCCTAATTTTGACTCTGTGACCACGGGGATGCTGTGTGAAACGGTCATCAGTCACTTTTTTCCGGCGCCATTGTAACTTCAAGCGGTCACTAAATGAACGGTTGTAAGTGGAGGATGGACTGCCACGTCTGAGCGATAACCTTTCTGTTTCAGGCAGATGTTTGATTTGCTTTCTTGCCCACTTAACGGGAGCTGAATTCACCCTCCCTTTCATTTTGATTAATTAGGATTTGCAATGGCTGTTATGCTATTGGTGTTAAGGTAACCTGCAACATTAACTTTTTTAGAATAGAATAGAACAGAATTTTATTGGCCAAGTGTGATTGGACACACAAGGAATTTGTCTTGGTGTCTACGCTCTCAGTGTACATAAAAGAAAAGATACCTTCATCAAGGTACAACACTTACAACACTTAATGATAGTCATAGGGTACAAATAAGCAATCAAGAAACAATCAATATCAGTATAAATCGTAAGGATACAAGCAACAAAGCTACAGTCATACAGTCATAGGTGGAAAGAGATGGATGATGGGAACGATGAGAGTATTAATAGTAGTGCAGGTTTAGCAAATAGTTTGACAGTGTTGAGGGAATTATTTGTTTAGCAGAGGGATGGTGTTCGAGAAAAAACTGTTCTTGTGTCTAATTATTCTGGTGTGCAGTGCCCTATAGATAGTTTTGAGGGTAGGAGTTGAAACAGTTTATGTCCTGGATGTGAGGGGTCTATAAATATTTTCACAGCCCTCTTTTTGACCCCTGCAGTATACAGGTTCTCAATGGAAGGCAGGTTGGTAGCAATTGTTTTTTTCTGCAGTTCTAATGATCCTCTGAAGTCTGTGTCTGTCTTGTTGGGTTGCAGAACCAAACCAGACAGTTATAGAGGTGCAGATGACAGACTCAATAATTCCTCTGTAGAACTGGATCAGCAGCTCCTTGGGCAGTTTGAGCTTTCTGAGTTGGTGCAGTTGTTCCACTGAGAAAGAGAAGTGGTCATCTTATTAACAACAAGAAGGGAAAATTAATGTGTCTATACTAGTGTCTGAGCTCCGCACACTTCACAGACAGATGCTTACCTAATGTAAAAGCTTTGGATGGTCTGATTTTTACATTTTTAATGCCAGCTTCATCACTGTCATGACAAAGTGAAAAAGAAAGGGAAAAGTGGGGCGGAGTTATTCTCATACATACATACATACATATATATATATATACAGTATACATATATATATATACATATATATTTAAACCAGCGGCTACAGCAGTACAATGGAGGGGAGCAATGGTTACCATGGTAACCACTCTAGTCTGAGGCAATGATACCGCATCATTATTCAACAACAACCCAAATGCTAATTTCGGCACCTGAAATTTGTGTGCTTGCTGATCTGCATTTCTGATTGCTATTCAGTTATATCTGAAGAGAGAGCAGTCATTAATAGGTTGCTCAATTCTGAAGCTCAAAAGAGCAGCACGAATGGTTAGCTGCGCCCGGCAGCAGATATATTTTCAGGTTCCTTGGAACATCCTACAAACTTCCCTGCTGTTTTGCGTTAGCTCTAATAATATATCCTTATTGGGCTGCAGTGCATAGATTTTTCCAAGACTCCTGGGTTTTTTGGAGCATCCTGCAGTGAAGATGATGGGGGCTAAGAAGAGCAGGGCTGACTATGAAAGATAGACCCAAAGGCAGAGGAGAAATGCTCCCGGTTCCGACCGGATCACCCGATCTGGTAGCGATGGCGGCGGGTGGTTCGGAGAACCGGTAGCAAAAATCCCTGACCCACCCCCACGCCCACCTGAGCCGCGCGATCATCAGAGGATTTTTTTTACTTTTAAAATCATTTTTTCTTCGGCTCAGCTGGGATCGTCAGAACCCTTTAAAAGCATTTTTTCTGCAACCTCTTCGGCCGAAGAGATTGTAGAAAAAATGCTTTTAAAAGGCTCCTCTGGAGATCCCAGCTGAGTTGCCTGATCATCAGAGGCTTTTAAAAGCATTTTTTACAACCTCTTCGGCCGAAGAGGTTGTAGAAAAAATGCTTTTAAAAGTAAAAAGAAAAAAAAGAGTTGGCCACGCCCACCCAGTCACATTACCCCAACCAAGCCACGCCCACAGAACTGGTAGTAACAAATTTTACATTTCACCCCTGCCCAACGGAGATGGGAGCCTCAAGCAAGCAACCAAGCTGTACATCATCAATCCAACTAGAGCTAAGCGGAAAGTAAATCATGTATTTCCTAGTCACAAGTTTCTTTTCCATAAAAAGTAGGCTTTTGTAATGACATAATCCATCTGCTGGCCAGTTTGGGGGAATCCAACAGAAACTCCTTAGAACAGGGGTGTCAAACTCAAGGCCCGGGGGTTGGATCCGGCCCTTGGGGTGCTTAGTTCTGGCCTGTGGGGTACTTAGATCTGGCTCATGAGGCTGCCCTGGAAACAGCGAAGGACCAGCCTGCAGTGGCTCTGTCAGCAAAAAATGGTGCTTGGGAGGGCTGCATGAGGCTCTCCCGAGCTCAGTTTTCACTGGCGGGGGTTGCAGGAGCTCAGGAGCCAGTTTTCACTGGCAAAGTGCTCAGACCACCACAGACGCCCCCAACACGAGTGGCGTCAAACTGGCCACAACCACCCCAACCCCCCAAGGTCAAACACAATCCTGATGCGGGCCTCAATGAAATAAAGTTTAACACCCCTGACTTAGAAACACCGTAAACACGCATGCGCGTAACCAAATTTATTTTTTAAAGTAAAAACATGTATTACAGGTAGTTGTCCACTTACGACTGGTCGCTTAGCGAATGTTCTAAGTTACAATGGACCTCTCTTGAGGTATTTAAGACACAGATTGAAAGTTACAACGGTCAGGGTCCCTCCCCGCCTTCATGTAACCACAGTTGGAGTGCTCAACAACTGGGCCAAAATTATAGCTATCTGCAGCATCCTCCAGTCACGTGACTGCCTTTTACAAGAGTTTTTGCCAAAAACCGGCTTTTACTGCTGGTGCTGAGCGTGCTGAGTCCATATAGCCAGAGGGCTAGCAGAAGCCAGCAATGCTGGCTAGAAAAACCCTTTTACTCTACTGTTCACCATGTGCCAAACTGAGACTCCAATAAAGAGACCCATTCAACTCACAGTGTGGCCTCTGCTTTTGCTGGCTTGGTTTGGAACCATGACAGATGTACATAATTCATAACTGTCTTCCTGATTATTATTATTATTTTTGGTGTAGATTTTGGGAAACAGAACCTATTCTATCACTACTGTTGTATGTACATTGAGAGCTTACGCACCGGAAACAAATTCTTTGTGTGGCTAATCACATTTGGCCAATAAAGAATTCTATTCTATTCTATATACATAAACAAAAAAATAAATTTAAAATAAATCAAGGCCCAATGCATAATTACACCACTTATTTTAACCCAAATCTGATTATATATAGAAAGTAAATTTTATCCTTGAAGGAATAGTGACACTTTGGGAACGTCTAAGAGAGGCTCAATATACCCGTACTTTTCGGAGTACAAAACGCACTTCCCTCACCCCAAAAAAAGTGGGTGGAAATGTCTCTGCATCTTATACAGCAAATATTGCCAAAGCCCCGCCCACCCGCTTGCCCCCACCATTCGGCCTCTGCCTCCCAGCAATTTACCTCCTTGCAGCAAACAGCAAACAGCGTGGTCAGCTTCAGCACAGCCGATCCCCGCCGCCTGGAATGGGCCAACGATGCACTGAAGCCAAAAATGGGATGCGCAGAGTCTGAAAATGGAGAGCATGGAGGTGGCGATAGGTGACAGCACCAACGGGGCCAATGGCGGTCCCCACAGCCAGGAACAGCTGATAGGCGGTATTCCGAGAGGCAGATCCAACCGCCAGTCAGCTGCTCGTGCTAAATCAGGCTGTGCTGAAGCTGACCAGGCTGTTTTCTGCTTGCTGCAAGGAGGCAAACTGCTAGGAGACAGAGGCAGATTTTTTTTTTCTTGATTTCCTCCCCAAAAGCTAAGTGCATCTTATACTTCAGAGCGTCTTATAGTTCCGAAAAATACGGTATATTCTTCCTCCACCCCTCTTCACAGATATGCCAAAGAATTTGAATAGAATCGATCTGGGCAAGCAGGTAAGATCCTTTTTTAAGGAAGGCATTCTCTATTGAGAGATTGAACTGGACTCTTTTTTTTTTTTTTTTAATTTGAATTTATATCCCGCCCTTCTCCGAAGACTCAGGGTGGCTTACATTGTGTTAAGCAATAGTCTCATCCATTTGTATATTATATACAAAGTCAACTTTTATTACCCCCAACAATCTGGGTCCTCATTTTACCTACCTTATAAAGGATGGAAGGCTGAGTCAACTTTGGGCCTGGTGGGACTTGAACTTGCAGTAATTGCAAGCAGCTGTGTTAATAACAGACTGCATTACTCTGTTGAGCCACCAGAGGCTCTTAACGTGGAGCCTCTCTTGATTATAAAGGCTTTGTTTGCACTTCTTTCTAATTACCCTAAAAGCACTGCACTGCTTTATGGCTTTTAACTGAAGGTTTTTATTGAGCTACCTTGCATTTAGATTACTCTATTTTTAAATTAATTTTTATCTTACGGTAATTTGACAAAAAGCCTGAATGCAGTCAAAGAATATGGGGGGAGAAATAATCGTCACTGAAACTGAAAATTAAGATCTCTGAGAAGGTCTCAAGTTTTTTAATGCCCTCACTGATAAGAATACAAAGTGCCAAAAATTACAGGTAGCCCTTGATTTATGACGAGTCCTTTGGGAGATAGGGCGGTATACAAATACGAATAATAAATAAATAAATAAATTTAACAATCCCCACTCAAAGCTATAATGGTTTGCAAAGCACTTCTGGCTGTTGTAAAACACTGCATTGACCCCCACCCACTCCCTTGCAGTCCAGGGACCTTATTTCAGGCACTTGGCAACTGGTTCACATTTATGACCAATTGCCCAGTGTCCCACCATGATGTCTTCACAGCCACATTTGTTTAAGTCGGGCTTCCCAACAGTGGTGGGTTTCAAAAATTTTTATTACCGGTTCTGTGGGTGTGGCTTGGTGGGCGTGGCATGGCTTGGTAGGCGTAGTTTGGTGGGCGTTGGCAAGGGAAGAATACTGTAAAATCTCCATTCTGTCCCCACTCCAGGGGAAGATTACTGCAAAATCCCCATTTCCTCCCGATCAGCTGGGACTTGGGAGGCAGAGAACAGATGGGGGTGAGGCCAGTCAGAATCTTTACTACCGGTTCTCCAAACTACTCAAAATTTCCGCTACTGGTTCTCCAGAACTGGTCAGAACCTGCTGAAACCCACCTCTGCTCCCCAACCCATGGTCTGTGGACCGGCATCAGGCAACAGGCCACAGCGTGCCAGAAACCGGACCATGCAAATAAGCGAAACCCCATCCACAGGATGTGTTCTGTTTCCCTCCCCCCAATACTCCCAGCAAAGAGTCAGTCAGAGGCCTTCTTTTCTCCTTTTATTTACATAGATAGATGTCCTGGCCACGTCTACCCACGGGCCTGCCAAGTTTCTGGAGATAACGAGGAAATTATAGATAAGGCCAGAATTACTTACGAATATATTCTTCCCTCCATTGATACAGTTTGCCCGCGCAAATTCATTGCTTTGTCCAAGACAAAAAACCAGGAAGTCCCGCCTCCTATTTATAGTTTCTGCAGATGTCACTGCATGACAATTATGACTTGGCTTTATCCCAATGCTGCTTCTGCTGCGCGCGCCGGTCACGCCTGCGCAGTCTTGCATCACTCCAAAACTGTTCTTGGGGCATTGCCAAATCAGAAGAAGGCTCCAGAGAATCAGGTCTTGCCGGCCCCTCCTCCTCCCTTTGAGTGGGTGCCAGGGAGGGAAAGGGCTCAAGAGAAGCAGGGCTTGCCAGGTCTTCTCCCTCACTTTCTGAATCATCCAAGTCCAGGAGTCCGGGTCCAGGAACCTGGGTCACAACAGGATGCAGGCAGCATATGCAAGGAATGCTGCGGGTCCCATCCCCAAGGGAGATACACCTGGTGCGACCCAGAAGAAGGGCCTTCTCCATGGTGGCCCCCTCTCTCTGGAACATCAACCCCCCAGAGATTAGAACAACCCTCACTCTAATACTCTTCTGGAAGGCGCTAACTCTTCTGCTGTTACCTCATGCCTCCCACCGTCCCGTATGCTCTCACAGAGAGGGACTTCTCAAGGTGCCGTCCGCCAAACAATGTCGGCTGGCGGCCTCCAGGGGAAGATCCTTCTCTGTGGGGGCTCCTACTCTTTGGAATGAACTTCCCCCTGGTTTACGCTAAATACCTGACCTTCGGACCTTTCGCCGCGAATTGAAAACATATTTGTTTATTCGCGCGGGGCTAGCTTAAACTTTTTAAACTGTTTAGTTTCTAAATTTTAAATTCTATTTATATTTTAAATTGGGGTTTTCAGATTTTAATTATTTTAATTTTTCAGCCAATTGTGTAATAAGTTTTTTAATTTAGTTTTTAATATTGTATATTGTGTATGTTTTTAGCCTGGCTGTACACCACCCTGAGTCCTTTGGGAGAAGGGCGGTCTAGAAATTCAATAAATAATAATAATAATAATAATAAAGACCTGGTTCTGCCGGTGGGCCTGGGGAACCCAGAGTGGGATGGAGCCCATTAAATGACTCATGTGATCTGCTGTCGCCAGGACGGGTGCATGTGTGTGATTTTATTATATTATACTATATTAATTTATTTGATTCTTTTTATTAGTTTTATTGTTTAAAAATGGAGTTTTATATTCTGTAAGCCGCCTTGAGTCGCCACGGGTGAATAGGCGGCAATATAAATTAATTAAATAATTAATTAAATGAATAAATATGAAACCACTCCCGCTCAGGTCCACGGAAAAACCTCTCTCCAAGGAATCAGTCCCTGGTCCCCAAAAGGTTGGGAGCTGCTGGCTTAAGGTGCTTAACAGACTTTTGTCCATCTCTGAAAAAGATTAAGAGGAATTCTCTGTATATCCTTCATGCCAGTTTACCTTGTTTATTTTTTATTTCCAATATTAACTGGGATCATATATATATCCACGCTAGAGAAAGATGAAGGACTAGATTTCCTTATTGGCAAATACAGATTGTTGTAAGGCTACAAATGCAGGGGAAGTTAAAAGTCCACTCTAGTTTCTTTAATCAACTAGTCACTATCTTATAATAGAAACAAAGAAGCTGCTTCTAAAGCTGTCTGTCGTGTCCCACTCCTCCGCTGACGGCCGGGTCAGGGAAATCCGAATCAGGCTTGCCTCTGCAGCTCTGCCAAAGTCCTAGCAAAGTCCTCAAGGCAGGCAGGAGACCAGAAAGTGACTTCAGCAAGATATGTTCGACTTTGCCTGACTCAGAGAATGCCAGAAAGCAGATCCTTTATATAGGCCATGGGGTGTGGCTCCATGACTCAGCACTTATCCAGGCCTGCCCCTCCCTTCCTTCTGACTCCGCCGCCTATCAATTCTTCTGAAGCGAGGGTCACTCCAGTCGGCAGCTGTTGGTAATTGACCTCCCGCAGGCTCATATGCTGTGGGGGAGGGGGAGGGGTCTAGTTGCTCCGTTTGCCTGGGCATGGAGCCAGGGCTGGGGCCGGGAGGTGCTTCCTCCTCCTCAGCCTGTCTGGGCATGGAGCCAGGGCTGGGGCCGGGAGGTGCTTCCTCCTCCTCAGCCTGTCTGGGCATGGAGCCAGGGCTGGGGCCGGGAGGCATACTAGGACATTCCTCAGCGTTCGGAAGCAGATAAGAAGGCCCCGGCTGCGGTGAGAGTGGGCAAGACACAACATTGTCTCTTTTAAGTCCTCCAGCCAATCTTAATTCTCATTTCCTCACAAGGCTGTTAAATCTACTGACAGTGGTTCTCAACCTTTTCTTTACCACGGACCAAGATGTCAGATGTCCCACAGCACTAAAGGTGGCAGGCCTGAAGATCCAATGCAGATGGCTTCCAGGCCTGACACATGGCCGCGGACCGCCAAGACTCAAGATCGAAAGCACTAGACTATATCAAACCTTTGCAGACTTCCTGTGGTGACATTACGCCCCCCACCCCTACCCCATGGTCTGCAGAAGACCACAGACTGAGAACCACTGTACTAAGTTGGAATGGGACAACTTGCTGCGGTCAACTCATCATGGCCAATTCGCCACTGGCCAACTTGCTACTGGCCAACACGCCAAGGGACAAATCGCCACAGCCAACTCACCACAGGACCACTCACCATGGGATATTATTATTATTATTATTATTTATTGTATTTGTATACCGCCCATCTCCCGAAGGACTCAGGGCGGTTAACAGCCAATAAAACAACAGAAAACATATAATACATATAAAACAGCAAAAAGAATAGACAATTAAATTCAGTTGATGCCTTAAAACTTTTAAATACAAATTTAAAACCCCATTTAAACCCCTGATTTAAAAACCCCAATTTAAAACTACGTTCAAGCTAGTCCTGCTCTTCGAAACAGCAAAGTTTTCAGCTCGCGGCGGAAGGACCTGAGATCGGGGAGTTGACGAAGCCCCAGAGGGAGCTCGTTCCAGAGGGTAGGGGCCCCCACAGAGAAGGCCCTCCCCCTGGAGGTCGCCAGCCGACATAGTTTAGCTGACGGTATCCGGAGGAGGCCCTCTCTGTGAGAGCGCACTGGTCGGTGAGAGGCTAATGATGGCAGTAGGCGGTCCCGTAAATATCCCGGCCCTAGGCCATGGAGTTACACTAATATAAAAAAAAAAATAGCAGAATAGAATCATTCAAGAAAGGATGCCAAATTGAAATCTGAATGACAAAAATTAAAATAATGTTTAACTATTTTAAATAATTAAATTGAATTGTTGAATTGCCCTGTGGCAAGTTGGCCATGGTGAATTGTTCTGCAGTGAGCTGGCTGTGGCGAGTTGGCTGTAGTAAATTGGCTGTGGCGAGTTGTCATACACCCGTACTAAGACATAAAGGAGGAATATAAGCCTATGTTTTTTTCAAGGGTCCTTAGGTGCTAGGACCATGAAGTACAGGGCATGAGAGTGATAATCATGCAACTTGCCCAGAGGAATCCTGTTTGCCTCTGATATTATCGGAGTATTTTTCGGAGTATAAGACGCACTGGAGTATAAGACGCACCTTAGTTTTTGGGGAGGAAAATAAGAAAAAGCTGACTGACAGGTGGATCGGCCTCCCGGAACACCATCCAATCAGCTGTTCCCAGAGGTGAATTTTAGCAACAGGTTCCTTGGTTGTGAGCTCTGTGCCTTGCTTTTTTTTTCTGCCTCTGAAAGCCTCCAAAACAGAACCTCAGAAAAAAAGCCTCTGAAGCTCTGTTTGGGAGCTTCTTTTCTGAAGCTCTATTTCAGGGCTTTTTTTCTGAAGCTTCTTTCAGCCTCTGAACCCTCCATTTGAGAAGCTGGGCAGGGCTACATTCGGAGTATAAGACGCACCCAGATTTTTCACCCTACTCCAAAAAATATGGTAGATTGGCCCCAACCCTGGCAGCCTTTCAGAAGATCTTAAGACATGGTTGGGTTCCTGAGCATGGAGTTAGAAGGTTGGTGGTTAGTCTATGCCGTTTATACTGGTTTGGTCTCTTGGCTGCTATGTTTTTTGATGGCCTTTACACTGTTTTTATTGCTGCTCTAAGCTATCCAGAGATGGGTAGCTATATAAATAGAAGAAAACAACCAATCAACAAAGAAATAAAGCATTCCACAATAGTGTATGTTGGGTCTTCCGGTCAATCTTGACTCCTGAGGATTATCTAGAAAAGTCTTTGCAATTTTTTTTCTTTTCAATCTAGTTGCCACTGCCTCTTTCCTAAAACTGACCCTACATTACCCAGCTGGCTTTGTGCTTAAAAAGAGCAGTGGTGGCGCAGTGGTTAGAATGCAGTATTTGATTCCCACTGGCACATGGTCAGTAAAATGAAGACCCAGACTGTTGGGGGGCAGTATGCTGACTCTGTAAATCATTTAGAGAGGACTGTAAAGCACCATGAAGCAGTATATAAGTCTAAGTGCTATTGCTATTAAGGTAAAACTAGAACTGTCTCCCAATCTCTAGCCAGGTGTTTTAATCACTACACTGAATTAACTCTCCGCCTCATATTATCCTTGTCTTAATGAGTTAATTTTCTGCTGTTTATTGTCAAGGAGTTAAACACACACAATCCAGGAGATGTCATCATCATCAAAGGCTCTCGTGGAAGCAAAATAATTATCGGCACTTCCATTATGGTTCACCTTTCCCCATATATTCTCATTCCAAAATGAAAACAGATATGAGGATTGAGAGAAAGTGAAAATTCTGAGCAAGCGAGATAGGAACAAGAAACAATATGCCAAACAAGACTTCTTAAAATGTTATTTTCTGTTTCGTAACGATCTTGACAGGAAAGTTTAGTTATTTTTTGTCTAGCCCACTGTTTCCAAATATTAAAACGAAAACTTACATGGGAACATTTCTCCAACACTTCCTCTTTGAATTGTAAAAACTTTGCTTGGATTGCAGGCTGGTTGAGTGCAAATGATAGAAAATGTGTGAAGGGCTGTTTTTTACGAAAGCTTTCAATGAGAACATCGATTCGTGTCCGTGCTGAAATAACACCACTCCGATGTTGTCCTGTGATCACTGAAAAGCAAGGAAAATAATAGGACAGGATAAATGCTAATGTGCTTCAATTTCGCTCCAAAAATCTAAGAATAGCAGGCAGGCAACAGCAGGTAAGTCCTTGTTGTACTCATAACCCAATTAGCAAGATGGCTGCTAACTTGACAAAAAACAACATAGGCATGGAGCGAGCTTTTCTCCAGGAAGGAGTAAGTCGTTAGAGAAGAGAATGTCACTTTTTGATCGTCATATTCCAACATTGTTTGATCTATGCCAGGGGTCTCCAACCTTGGGAACTTTAAGACTTGTGGACTTCAACTCCCAGAACTCTGAGAGTTGAAGTCCTCAAGTCTTAAAGTTGCCAAGGTTGGGAGACCCTTAATCTATGCTCTGTGTTTCCAACAAGAGATTTAAGAGGGCGTATGTACTGTTCGCTCCTGATCCTTTCCTGTTAATTGTATGATTACATTGCTTTAGATGTGTACAAAAGCAAAGTTTATTTTCTTGAAATCCCTTCCTCTCCAATCTCTCTGCTCTGGGGGGGGGGTGTAAAGTGAGGTAAAGGAAAGATTGCCTTCAGCTTGCCTTTTTTTCTCCCACTCTCTTGCAAAGCGGAGAGATTGGAGAGGAAGAGATTTCAAGAGAATATTGTAAGCAGTAGGCACAGCTTGTCAAACAGTTCCCAGGCCTGGGTTGCCAGTGTGAACAACATTGCTTTTGATGTATATTAAGAGCAAACTCTTTGGAAATCCCTTCCTCCCCAATCTCTCTGCTTTGCGAGAAGAAAAAAAAGAAAGACCACAGGGCAATATTGACGGCAATCGAGATCACATCACTGCCAGGCACTATGGAAGTTGTAAATTGGCTGTAAAGTTTTTTAAAAAAAATTTAGAACTGTGTAAAACAGTGATGGCAAACCTTTTAAGCACTGAGTGCCTAAACTGTGTGAGTGCATGCCCAAACTGAAAGGTGCGCGTGAACGTGCACATGCGCATACCTGCATGAACATGTGCATGCGCAGACACGCACGAACATGCACGCATGCGCAGCAGAGACCAGACCACCATCTGGCTGGCGGGAGGCAGGGCATCCCAACACCGGCAGCGCAAGAGGTAAGCTCTTTTTCTTTCGTGAGCTTCTGTTTTGTCGTTTGCAGGGAAACAGAAGCTCACGAAAGAAACGCCACGGAGATCTGACCTGGGACGACGACACGTGTGCCAGCAGAGAGGGCTCTGCGTGCCACCTGTGGCACGCGTGCCATAGGTTCACCATCACGGGTCTATAACTTTGAATGATTGCTAAATGAATGGTTGGTATGTGGATTCTTTTGGGTGGAATGTTATCTTAAATCGGAGGGTTTTTTTTTATATGTGACTATAGTAGACTGGGGGTAGGAAAAAGAAGTGAAAAAGGGATAATAATTACTGCAAGTAAATTAAGGATTTTGGGAAGTAGAGGATGCACATTGGATGACAGCTGTTTCATTGTCATTAAGATTCCTTCTTCTATGAAATGAAAAACTGCCTCTGTTTATGGATCTCATGGAATGGAAAACAAATCCTCTTTTCTTTAATTTCCCTTTTGTAGCTCATCTCATATATGGTAAAATAAAATATTCTTTTCACATATTGTGCTTCCCTGAAAATATGACCTACCCAGTGGTGGGTTTCAAATATTTTTACTATGGGTTCTGTGGGCGTGGCATGGCTTGGTGGGCGTGGCAGGGGAAGGATACTCTAAAATCTCCATTCCCTCCCCAATCTAGGGGAAGGTTACTGCAAAATCCCCATTTCCTCCCTATCAGCTGGGACTTGGGAGACAGAGAATAGTTGGGAGTGGGTCAGACAGAATTTTTACTACTGGTTCTCCGAACTACTCAAAACTTCCGCTACTGGTTCTCCAGAACTGCTCAGAACCTACTGAAACCCACCTCTGGACCTACCCCGAAAGTAAGTCCTAGCTTGATTTTTTTATACATGCGCCCAACCCCAAAAATAAGCCCTAATTAAGCACTCCAGGGTACATGGGTAAAAATTAATCTAGGGTAGGGATGGTGGGGTGGAGCTACCCTACTATTTATCTTCAGACAGTTGCAGCAAACCTCACACACCCTGACACCTGCCTTGCTGGACCATTTTTTCTGCAGCCGCCAAGGCTTTCCTGAAGGCCTCCGCAGACAATAACAGAGCTCCAGATCGATCCAGAGCTCTGTTATCAGCTGCAGAGGCCTTCAAGAAAGCCTTGCTGGCCGAAAAAGTTCCTGAAGGACTCTGATAGCAAAAAGGTGGCTGCGGCCGATGCACACAAGTAAGGTGAGTCAGTGGATGACATCCTCCTCCCAAAAATAAGACCTAATGTCTTTTTTCAGTGGCCAAAAAATATAAGACAGAGTCTTTATTTTTTGGGGAAACACGGTAGTATATATTATTTCTTAGTTTTATGTAACCTGTGTATGAAAACTCAGAAGTGTATTCATTTTTGTAAGCTCAAAATCTTACCGATTTCTCCTTCTACCCCTGGCTTGGGAATGCTGATGGAGGTTCGTGTTTCTGTCTCCAGTTTTTTCCTGGTTTCTCCTTTCTTTCCTATTATATACCTGTAAAAAAATATTGAGTGGGATTAGGAAGAAATAATAAGGGGCCTCTGGTGGCTCTACAGACTAATGCAGTCTGTTATTAACACAGCTGCTTGCAATTACTGCAAGTTCAAGTCCCACCAGGCCCAAGGTTGACTCAGCCTTCCATCCTTTATAAGGTAGGTAAAATGAGGACCCAGATTGTTGGGGGCAATAAAAGTTGACTTTGTATATAATATGCAAATGGATGAGACTATTGCTTAACACAATGTAAGCCGCCCTGAGTCTTCGGAGAAGGGCGGGATATAAATTCAAATAAATTTTTTTTAAAAAAAGGAGCTAAGGTTAAAAAGCTTCCATTAGTTTTAAATTATTTCCTGTGTCATAAAAATAACTGTTCTCTCTTGTTATGGAATGAAAGAGCTTAATAGGCACAATAGTTCTCACAACATCCAAATCCTTGGGAGACAAAATGTAGTTTGTGACAGGCAGTCATTACGTTAAATTCAAGCTTTAGGAATTATTTTATACCATTATTTATTAGTTGGTAGCTGAAGCATGTGGAGGGGTTTTTTTTCCCCTTCCACCAATTAGAGGAAATAGAAGTAAAGCCAGGGAATGCTGTAATTGATTATGTGCTGGTTGTAAAATTGATAGACTCCATAAATTTAGCAATGTGGATTTAGTGGCATGGCATATTGGCAGCAGCTTCAGAAAAAACAACAACGAAAAGAGGAAACAAACCAACAAACATAAAGCAATATGAGAAATGTAGTCTTGGATGGGCCTGCGGTCTTGCATAGGCCCAGTGAGGGATCCTATTTGAAATCAAACCAATCTGGAAGCCAAAATTGCGCATTGAGGGCGACTTGTTTATCTCCGCAACAACTGTGAGGCAGATGAGGTGGAAAGGAAAACGGGCAGACAGGAAACTGGTTGGGGAAAAGAAATAGGTGGTTGCGGTTCATTTCCTCCATTCCTCTCAGGTTCGCTGACCACTTTTTTGGTACCATTTTACTGAGTATGTGGGAGAAAAAAACGGTGTGTGTATGTGAGAAAATGCTTCGTTAAGACTTGGCTTTATTGTCTTAATGAAACCAGGGAGTTAATAAAAAAAATTCTTTGTGCGCTGTCTTGGCATGTTGTGTGATTGCTTGTCCTCAATCTCACTGAAAGATGCGCATGGATATTTCCCATGTAAACTCTTGACTGTTGACCAAGGCTGTGTCTTCTGTAGTCTCAAGCTACCCATCCCCAAACGGTGGTCGCTGTGAGGGGACTTTGGAGAGCGATGCAAGGAAAGACGGATAGATTGTAAGTGTATTGTAACAAGCTTTCATTGTAACGCTCATAATCATCCAGAAAGAACTCAAAAGAACCACAGTGAGAAACGACAGCCAAAATAAAAAAAAAAGCTACGTCAAATTAAGCAGTCTAAATTGAGCCGAGGTGGCGCAGGGGTTAGATTGCAGTACTGCAGGCTACTTCAGCTGATTGCTAGCTGCAGTTCGGCAGTTCAAATCTCACCAGGCTCAAGGTTGACTCAGCCTTCTATCCTTCTGAGGTAGATAAAATGAGGACCCAGATTGTTGGAGGCAAGATGCTGACTCTGTAAACCTCTTAGAGAGGGCTGTAAAAGCATTATGAAGTGGTATATAAGTCTAAGTGCTATTGCTATTGCTAAGTGGTTTGGAACAAAGGCCAAACCAAACAAGCCAAAGCATTAAAAAAAAAGTTATAATACACTTACGTTAAAATCAGCCATTTAAGCTTTTTGTTGTTAATTCTCTCATAGAATTTAGCTTTTATTATAAATATTATAAATTTTATTATAAAAGTCAATCTCATTGAGCTTAAATGGACACCAGAAGATGGTAGAGGTCAGGAAGGCCTGGAGGAACGTTGTCCATGGAGTAGTTGCAATGGGTCGGACACGAATTCGCAACTAACAACAAATTCTCTTATAAAACAACATAAAAATGTGATGCTAAATGCGTTTTAGGCTGCAATCCTATTATCCTTTTCCTAAATGTAAGCCACACTGAATGCTGTGGCTGTACTCCATAAAATAACAAAATTTCCAATATTGTAACTTGATTAGAAATAAGCAAACTTGCTAGCACTTCCTACCTGATCACTCTCCCAGGGCTTCCCCACCATACAAAAGCGGCCAAATATCATCATTACATACAAACCAGGGCTGGAAGCTACGATTAACACATTTTTAAAAACAAACAAATCAGGAAAGTTGGTTTAGCTGCTCCATATGGGCAGAAAAGGTAACAGAAAACGGCATGCTGGTTGTTTGTGGGTACGCAAGAACTTGGCTTTACTGTGACGTGCAGCGCTCTCAATGGAACTCACTTAAGTGATAAGTATAGAACTGGAGCAGGGGTATCAAACTCAAGGCCCGTGGGCTTAATCTGGCCTGCGGGGTGCTTAGATCTGGCCCGCTGCACCCACTCCCCCCCCCCGGGCCCTGTTTTTGGCCTGGACAGCCTCCTGCAGCCCTCTACCAGCTCGGGGGGGGGGGGGCGTGTGCAGAAGGAGAAATGTTTCCCCTTTTGCATTTGAGCATGCTAGGAGGGGCAGGAAAGAAGAAAGGGAAAGAGGAAGGACAAAGAAAGAGAGTAAGGAAGGAAAAATAAGGAAAGAAGGAAAAGAAGAAGAAAGAGGAAGGAAGGAAGGAAGGAAGGAAGGAAGGAAGGAAGGAAGGAAGGAAGGAAGGAAGGAAGGAAGGACAGACGGAAGGAGTGGTGAAAACCAAATTTTTTTACTACCGGTTCTGTGGGCGTGGCTTGGTGGGTGTAGTGTGGCTTGGTGGGCGTGGCAAGGGAAGGATACTGCAAAATCTCCATTCCCACCCTACTCTGGAGCCAGCCAGAGGTGGTATTTAACTGGTTCTCTGAACTACTCAAAATTTCCACTACCAGTTCTCTGAATTGCTCAAAATTTCTGCTACCATTTCTCCAGAACCTTTCAGAACCTGCTGGATTTCACCTCTGGAAGGAAGGAAGGAAGGAAGGAAGGAAGGAAGGAAGGAAGGAAGGAAGGAAGGATGGGATGGATGGATTATAATGAGAATGAGGGTCTCAGGGAAGTCCTGCCTTCGCTCTTGGCTACCACAGATGCCCTGACACGAGTCCCATGTCACTCTCGCCATGGCCATCCCCCACCCCCCAGCCCTCCAAGGTCAAACATAACCCTGATGCGGCCCTCAATGAAATCGAGTTTGACACCCCTGAACTGGAATCATTCAGAACATTCCCTTATGGAACATTTAGAACTTGAAATGGCCCGTTCACACCTGAAAATGAGCTATACCAACACAAAAGTCTTTTGAAGCAGTCCTATAATACTAGCAACTCATTCCAGGCTTGCAACATTTCCCACATCCCTACGTAAGCAACAGCACTAGCAATAACATTAGACTTACATACTGCTCCATAGTGTTTTACAGCCTTCTCTAAGCGCTTTACAATGTCAGCATCTTGACCCCAACAATCTGGGTCCTCTTTTTACTGACCTCAGAAGGATGGAAGGCTGAGTCAACCTTGAGCCGGTCAGAATCGAACTCCTGGCAGTGAGCAGTGAGTTAGCCTGCAGTACTGCATTCTAACCACTGCGCTGCCAGGGCGCTACGAGATTGAATTGTTAGCCTTTATCACCTTTGCATAGGTAGAGAAGTGATTTCTGTCAACATTAGAGCAGGAGATACCCATCTGCATGCAGTTCTTGTGATCATATTCCCTCAAACTCACTTATATAGTGGACTAGGAACGTCCATAGCACATTGGTATCCTCTTTCTGTCTCTTCTACTGCAAATGCGTCACAGGGTTCGTCTGAGCCATCTCCAAGACCTATAAAAACATGAGCCGATAATACATCATTTACCAAGATAGTCCAGTTGTTGTTGTTGTTGTTGTTGTTATTATTATTATTATTATTATTATTATTATTATTATTATTATTATTATTATTTGAATTTATATCCCGCCCTTCTCCGAAGACTCAGGGCGGTTTACATTGTGTTAAGCAATAGTCTCATCCATTTGTATATTATATACAAAGTCAACTTTTATTGCCCCCAACAATCCGGGTCCTCATTTTACCTACCTTATAAAGGATGGAAGGCTGAGTCAACCTTGGGCCTGGTAGGACTTGAACTTGCAGTAATTGCAAGCAGCTGTGTTAATAACAGACTGCATTAGTCTGTAGAGCCACCAAAGGCTATCTCATTTCTCAGATAATTAAAGTAAAAAAAAACCTCAGTTAAGGGGATGGGATAGAGCAGGGCAGGGGTGAAATGCTCCCGGTTCGGACCAGATCGACCGATCCGGTAGTGATGGTGGCGGGTGATTCGGAGAACCGGTAGCAAAAATCCCTGCCTCCCCCCTCATGCCCAGCTGAGCCGTGCGATCATCAGAGGGTTGTTGTTGTTTTTTACTTTTAAAAGCATTTTTTCTTCGGCTGATTGATTTTAAAAGTAAAAAAAAAGCCTCTGATAATCAGGCAGCTCAGCTGGGATCGTCAGAAACCTTTAAAAGCATTTTTTCTACAATCTCTTCAGCCGAAGAGGCTGTTAAAAATGCTTTTAAAAGGCTCCTCTGGCGATCCCAGCTGAGTTGCCTGATCATCAGAGGCTTTTAAAAGCATTTTTTTTTACAACCTCAGAGGTTGTAGAAAAAATACTTTTAAAAGTAAAAAAAAAAAAAAGTTCACCAGGCCCACCCAGTCACATTACCTCCCCATCAAGCCACGCCCACAGAACCGGTAGTAACAAATTTTAAATTTCACCCTTGGAGCAGGGGTGTCAAACTCAAAGCCCGCAGGTTGCATCCAGCCTAAGAGGTGCTTAAATCTGGCCCATAGGGCCAGCCTGGAAATAGCAAAGGACAGGCCTGCTGTGCCTCTGGCAGCCAAAACGGGGTGTGGGGGGCGTGTGCGGCCCCTCCACACCCTGTTTTGGCCGGCAGGATGCTGCAGGAAGCTGTCCAGGCCAAAAATGGGGCGGGGCGCTCGCCTGGCCCCATGCCCCATTTTGGCCGACAGAATGTTGCAGGAGGCCGTCCAGGCCAAAAACAGGGCACAGAGGTGTGTCTGCATCCAGTTTGACACCCCTGGGATAGAGGGAACTTCTACCAACCTTGTTTCGTGAACCTCTTTTTAAAGCCATCATACAGACATTTTAGTCTTGCAGGCATTTCAATAAGCAGCTGCTGTAGTGAATCAAACAGTGTTTTGTTTTAATCTGCTTTTGAGTACGAGCTGCAAAATAACTCTGTGGGAAACTTTTCAGTGGATTCTGCCACTGATGCAGATGTCTATTTAAGAAAGCATAAAAGAAGAGAGGCTACAGATGCAGCCTCTGAAAGCTGACGGTTGGAAGCAAAGTGACTCTCATTGTCATAGTCAGTATTCTCAGCTGAAAAAGAACACATAGCAATTATTCTTTTCTGCCAACCAGAAAAAAAAAATCATCTTCCAAACTGCATATGTGAAAACTGATCTACGTTAATTCAATAGCAATTCAGCAGATAAGTTGAGGGGAAATAACTTTTCCTTATTATATAATGTATTTCTAAAACACTTGACAATTTACAGAATGTGGGCGGTAGTCTTGCAATTAAATAGATAGATAGATAGATAGATAGATAGATAGATAGATAGATAGATAGATAGACAGACAGACAGACAGACAGACAGACAGACAGACAGACAGACAGACAGACAAGGTTAATAATCCTTATTTTAATATTCTGCCAGCCTGTGAAATTAAGTATACTGTTAGGAGAGTTCATATTCTCTCTCTTACATCGATATGTAGAATGAACAATCTCTTGGCCTTTATGTCATTTTTCCGGATTTGCTACCATAGTTTAGATAGAAATTTTATTGATTCTTCTCTTATCTGTCATCTCCTTAAGATGTTCCATCAATTCATGAAGTCTTTTGATTTGGTAACGAATGCAGTGCTGATATAGGTTCTACCACATCTCATGACCTAAAATGGACACCAAAAAAGCACAACAAAGAATATTCTTTCTGCGCCACCACAGAAAGCTCAAACTGCCCAAGGAGCTGCTGATACATTCTACAGAGGAATTATTGAGTCTGTCATCTGCACCTCTATAACTGTCTGGTTTGGTTCCGCAACCCAACAAGACAGACACAGACTTCAGAGGATAATTAGAACTGCAGAAAAAACAATTACTACCAACCTGCCTTCCATTGAGGACCTGTATACTGCATGAGTCAAAAAGAGGGCTGTGAAAATATTTACAGACCCCTCACATCCTGGACATAAACTGTTTCAACTCCTACCCTCAAAACGACACTACAGAGCACCACACACCAGAACAACTAGACACAAGAACAGTTTTTTCCCGAACGCCATCACTCTGCTAAACAAATAATTCCCTCAACACTGTCAAATTAGTTCCTAAGTCTGCATTACTATTAATCTTCTCATCGTTCCTATCACCCATCTCCTCCCACTTATGACTGTATGACTGTAACCTTGTTGCTGGTATCTGTTGTGTCTTGCCCGCTCTCACAGCAGCCGGGGCCTTCTTATCTGCTCCCGAACACGGAGGAATGTATGCCTCCCGGCCCCAGTCCTGGCTCCATGCCCAGACAAGCTGAAGAGGAGGGGGCACCTCCCGGTCCCAGCCCTGGCTCCATGCCCAAGCAGGCTGCAGAGGAGGGAGCACCCCCCGGCCCCAGCCCTGGCTCCATGCCCAGGCAAACGGAGCAGCTAGACCCCTCCCCCTCCTCCACAGCATGTGAGCCTGAGGAAAGTTTATTTCCAACAGCTGCTGATTGGAGTGACCCTCGCATCAGAAGACTGGATAGGCGGAGGCAACAGAAGGAAAGGAGGGGCAGGCCTTAATGAGTGCTGAGTCATGGAGCCACACCCCATGGCCTATATAAAGGATCTGCTTTCTGGCAGTCTCTGAGTCAGGCAAAGTCGAACTTATCTTGCTGAAGTCACTTTCTGGTCTCCTGCCTGCTCTGAGGACTTTGCTAGGACTTTGGGCAGAGCTGCAGAGGCACGCCTGATTCGGATTTCCCTGACCCGGCCGTCAGCGGAGGAGTGGGGCACGACAGTATCCTTAAGATTTATATTGACTGTTTCCCTATGACTATCATTACGTGTTGTACCTTATGACTCTTGACGAATATATCTTTTCTTTTATGTACTTCGAGACCGTATGCACCAAGACAAATACCTTGTGCGTCCAATCACACTTGGCCAATAAAGAATTCTATTCTATTCTATTCTATTCTATTCTATTCTATTCTATTCCCTCATTTTCTAGTACCAAAGGTTCTTGTAAGCATGGAGTATTGTAGGAGATGACCAGGCTGAGCCTGAGGGAGAAGTCAATCATGAGTCCCTTCACGGTCAGAAGAAATCTAAGTCCAGCCCACCTGGAATTCCTATTCTGGAATTCCTGAACTACTCACGCAACTTCTTGTAGAGAGCTTAAGCTTGCAATAAATCTTCCTATCTATTTGAACTGCCTGGATCTTTTGAATTTTCTGGGGCTTGATCAATATATTCTTAGCGTATCTTAGATATTGACACTTTTATGGCCCAGAATTTCACTCCACCCCTTCCATTTTTGTTTCATCTTCTTTGAATCAGTTACTATCTGTCCATTGGCATCCTTTGGCACTCCAACTCTAAGCTGGATTTCCTTCTAAATTTGGACTTCTCCACCTCCTTGAACCTCTAAGATAGTCAATTTGATTTCTGCATATTCCATCTGGTGATAGCCACATGCAGAGGCATCATTTTGATTTATTTATTTATTTATTTATTTATTTATTTATTCAATTTTTATACCGCCCTTCTCCCGAAGGACTCAGGGCAGTTTACAGCCAGAAATAAAACAACATAAATATAAACAAAAATTAAAACATATTAAAAAACTTATTCTAAGATTTGGCCAAAGATAAAACTAACATAAAACCATCATAAAAACCCCCTTAAAATTTCGTTAGGCTAGCCCCGCACGGTGGAATAAAAAGGTATTGAGCTCACGTTTAAAAGACCGGAGGTCGGGGAGTTGACGCAACCCCGGAGGCAACTCATTCCAAAGGGAAGGAGCCCCCACAGAGAATAGTCGGAAGTTTTGTGTTTGTAATAAAGTAATAATTGGTTTGGCATGGGAACCTTCAGAGTTGGTTTCTACCAGCTGTGCCAATATGATGTATCTAATAAAATGTTCTTAGAGGAATCTGCCTACCTCAAGAGTCCTGCTTTTAATGGGTGCATTACTCAGATCTTTGACACTAGCCTTTCATATGACTCTTATTCAAGTTTTTGCTCTAACTGCTGATTCAGAAGAGGAAATGGATACATTTTATAGTTTAGTTCAATCTGAAGTTGACAAATATGCAAAGAAGATGGCAAAACTGGAAGAGGAAAACGTGCCTGGTTTTATGGTCTAGTTTAGGAAACCAAAATAAAGTAGTGGAACAGCTTAGCAATTTCTGTCAAATCATTGGGGTGGGATGGGGTGGCGGTAAAACAAAATATAAACAAAAGTGAAGCGATCCCGTAGAGCAGTGATACCTGTATTAAAATCTTCCTCTTCTTCCTGTTGGTGAGCTTGCTCTTGAATAAAATTTTTCCTATAAACACGCCCATCAATTCTTATCAGTACTGGCCGCAGCACTTCCATGATTCTTTATCTTCCAATAACTGTACTTGGCTGAAAGAAAAATAAAATAAAATGTGCCTCATCTCTTTAATTTCTTATTCATCACAATCTTAACAGTACTATTATCAAAAATAGTTCAGAGATGTCACCTTGGGAGAATAGGAAGATGAACTACAACATCTTTCTGGATCCAGCTATTTGTATCTAATCTTCCAATACCTAGTGTCACATATTTACATTTTACTGAGTCATGGAGGTAACATGATAGCAGTGCTCCAATATCCAAGGGATTGCCACAAAGAAGGGGGATTCTCCAAAGTACCAGAACGCAAGAAAAGAAGCAATGGATGGAAACTAATCAAGGAGAGAAGCAACCTAGAACTAAGGAGAAATTTCCTGACGGTGAGAACAATTAATCAATAGAATGACTTGCCTCCAGAAGTTGTGGCTGCTCCAACAATGTAAGTTTTAAAGAAGAGATTGGACAACCATTTGTCTGAAATGGTATAGGACAGCAGGGGTGTCAAACTTGAGACCCACGGGCCGGATGCGTCATGTGCTGGCCACGCCCACTCCCGATTTAGTGAAGGGGGGGAGTTGCAATACGTCACGTTATTTATTTATTTATTTATTTATTTATTTATTTATTTATTTATTCTTATTTGTATACCGCCCTATCTCCCGAAGGACTCAGGGCGGTTCACAGGCAAGTAAAAACATATATGTACAAATTAAGAAAACCATTAAAAAACTTATTCTAAAAGCCAAATTATTAAAAATAGTATAAATATTAAAACCAATTAAGACCCCTATAAATTTAAAAACTAGTCCAGTCCTGCGCAGATGAATAAGTGTGTTTTAAGCTCGCGACGGAAGGTTCGGAGGTCCGGAAGTTGACGGAGTCCTGGGGGGAGTTCGTTCCAGAGGGTGGGAGCCCCCACAGAGAAGGCCCTTCCCCTGGGCATCGCCAGACGACACTGCCTAGCTGACGGCACCCTGAGGAGTCCCTCTCTGTGAGAGCGCACGGGCCGGTGAGAGGTATTCGGTAGCAGTAGACGGTCCCGTAAGTAACCCGGCCCTATGCCATGGAGCGCTTTAAAGGTGGTTACCACCTTTACCACGTGATGACAATGTGAGAACGTGAGTTTGACACCTCTGGTATAAGGTTTCCTGTTTGAGCAGGGGTTTGGAGTAGAAGACCTCCAAGGTCCTTTCCAACTGTTATTCTATTACCGTGTTTCCACAAAAATAAGGCAGGGTCTTATTTTCTTTTGACCCCCAAAATAAGCACTTGGCCTTATTTTCGGGGAGGTCTTATTATTTTTGAGGTGCAGGAGGCGACGAGCATAGTTACCTCATGGCTGCTGCTGACACAGCCGCTCGTCAGCTGTTCGCCCGAGGCCATACACGCACTTCCAGCCATGCTTTCCAGGACTCTGCACCATGCCGTCAATCTGGCTACGCCGCTGCGACCAGATGTCCCATCGCCGCCATTGCCTCCCTGTTCTTCACTAATGGCTTTTGCAGCAGCCATTAGCGTGACAGAAGGAGCGTAGTGGCTAGGGTGGCGGGAGCTGCCATTAGGTAAGGGCATGTGGGCTGCGTGGCCCAGGCCCAAGTAGGTAGTAATAAACTTAGTCCGTGGACAAAAAAACAAACTTTATTCGAACAGCTGGGAATTACTTCATTCCCTGCGTCATTCAACTCAAAGTAAAACAAATGCCTCCCAACACAAAATTCCTCAGTTATCTCGCAAACCTTGGTCCAATTAGGTCCAAACTGCCAAAGGCCCTTTCTGGCAAACGTCCAGAAGCCACACAAAAAAAGACGTAGATGAAGCAGAAGATGAAGAGAAGACGCAGCTACAACGTTGTTTTCCGGCAAAGCTCAAACGTCGGTGCTAGTCTGTTTTAAGCCTTATGGGAGGAGCCAATCATCTCTTGGCCCTACTCCCAAGTTGTCCTCTCTGCTTGAGCTGCTCTTGTCTTCTGGCAGCTCTTTTCATGCATGCATTAAGAACAGGCTCCTCCTGTTCTCCTGCCACACTACTATGCGGACTCCAGAGCCTCACTACTGGAGGCTCTGGAGTCCGCATTTCACTTCCCAATGGCCCTGGCCTCACCTCAGCTTCATGGCTGTCCAACTCCGTTGCCAGCTCCGTAGGCAGCTGACAGACCACAACAGGCATGTTCCCCCCCCTTCCTCCTTCCGGCCTCACCTCCCCACCTCGTGTTGTTTGTGCAGCAAGCAACCAGAGGAAATGGTGGGGACTGGCTGCGCATGCATTTAAATATTTTCGGGGAGGTCTTATTTACAGGGAACAGGGTAGATCAGCACTGCACCAACTTTGGTCAGGCATTAACAACCTCAGAAACAGAGAAAAATGTCATTTCACTTCATTACCTCAGTCAAAAACATACTGAATCTTAACAAAGCTGTTCAGCTCCTTTATCTTCCTAGGTTGACTAAAACTTACTGGTGCTTGTGGTCTGGATCAAATTTAACAAAAACTGAAATCTGTCTAAATTATGTCTTTCAACAACATAAAATTTGTGGCACAGGGAGAAAAAAAAAGAGAAGAGTATACATTAGGACAGTTTTCTCCATTCTGATGACCTCCAAATATGTTGGATTTAAATTTCCAAATCTAAAAGCAGCAGGATACTAGGGGAAGGCTGATCTAGATGCCAAACAGCATAAAGTTCCTTTTCTTTCGATAGTTCTTTAATAGGATGTTTCGGTAGGCACTTATTTCATGCAAGGCTAAGAAAATGTGGTGCCAGCCCAAAATGCCATTACTAAATTACTGAGAACTGCAAAATGTTTGACAATTGTACTAAAAATAGGAGAAAGGCAATCTGAAGTCACAGTCTTGTACATATTGCAGAATAGCAAATCCACTGTGACAATATGAATATAGTGAGCTTATTATTTCTTGAAAGTTATGCCTAGTAAGGAAGGGCAAAACATTATGATTTGTAAAAAAAAATATTTTGGGAAGAGATTGAACAAAAGGACTGTGTTTCCCAAAAAACAACAACATGAAGGATCAATTCATATATAAAGGTCACAATTCAAAAACCTGGTATATAACAATGTTATTTGCAAACCATCAGAATATTCAATATACCTCTTAACAATATTGCCCAAGCAGAATATCCATGTATGGATGGAGTCCATAGCATTGCTGGGTACTACATGTTAGAAAAACATAACTGAGGAAGGTCATTACCTTTATATTCTGCTTTTTGAGATTCCAGAGGCAACTTAGGAATCAGTCATTGTGTTTAGAAACCAAACACAGGACTGCATATTCCAAAGAAATTCTTCTGTTGTTACTCCCGTCTTTCTCAAAAGAAGACCTTACAACATCTGCCTTGTAGTTACATTCACCCAGCAGGATGCTTAACCAAAAATTACTAATACCCTGTTTCCCCCCAAATAAGACAACCCCCGATAATAAGCCCAATTGGGCTTTTGAGCGCATGGCAGTAAGGCCAAGTGCTTATTTCAGGGTTCAAAAAAATGTAAGACAGGGTCTTATTTTCGGGGAAACACAGTAACTAGAAAACCTGTGCCCCCTTAGATTAACATTTCAAAGATATCTGGCAATGAGAGCCATGGCAACTGGACTTATTTTCTTGTTGGTTTACCATGCTTCATTGTCCATCCAAGCAACTTCTTCAATCTGAACAAGCTGGTCAGGAGAACCTGAGTGGGCAGAGAATTGCATAACATGCCAACTCCTAAAATTCTTAGGGGCATTCCTGCACCAACTTTCCCAAAGTGTGTGGCAATATGTTGATGAAGATTCCCGGCCTTCCAGGTAAAATTGTTCGGAAATCCGAGGCAACTGAATTCTCTGCCTACTCAGACTGAAGAAGCAGCTTGGATGGGCAGCAGAACATTGTCTCAAATCAACAAGAAAATAAGTCCACTTGGGTATTTCAGAGATATTTCTTTACCAGATTCTTTAAGGTCTTTAAAAATGAGAGAATATCAGCTGTACGGCCATCTCTGAAAAGGTTGGGATGAAAATAGCCCATGTCAAACTGTAAAAACATCAGCACAGGAATTGTTTTGTGACATTTTGTACTATGTCATAAAACTGTTTAGCCCATGCTTAACTGTGTAGCAGTCAAACATCAGCACAGGAAATATTTTATACATTTTGCATTATGTCATAAACGGCTCTATGATCATGCTTATGTCATTAAATGTTTTATAAAATTTGTCAGGATTTTAATTCCACAGGAGTCATAGATCCTGGATTTTGGATACAAGTTAGCCCATTTGAAAAACTTTGGTTCTAAAGTAGCTTATTTATTTATTTATTTATTTATTTGATTTTTATACCGCCCTTCTCCCGAAGGACTCAGGGCGGTGTACAGGCAAAAGTAAAAACAGACAATACAATATACAATTTAAAATGCAAATTAAAAAACTTATTATAATTGGCCTAAAACTTTAAAATATATAAAAAACTAAAACCCCATTTAAAAATTAGTAGTAGATAATTTAAAATCAATAAAATTTAAGCCAGCCCCGCGCGAATGAAAAGATATGTCTTCAGTTCGCGGTGAACGGTCCGAAGGTCAGGTATTTGGCGTAAACCCGGGGGAAGCTCGTTCCAGAGTGTGGGAGCCCCCACAGAGAAGGACCTTCCCCTGGGGGCCACCAGCCGACATTGCTTGGCGGACGGCACCCTGAGGAGACCCTCTCTGTGAGAGCGTACGGGTCGGTGGGAGGCATGTGGTAACAGCAGGCGGTCCCGTAAGTACCCAGGCCCTAAGCCATGGAGCGCTTTAAAGGTCGTAACCAAAACCTTAAAGTGCACCCGAAAGGCCACAGGTAGCCAGTGCAGTCTGCGCAGGAGCGGTGTTACACGGGAGCTACGCAAAGCTCCCTCTATCACCCGCGCAGCTGCATTCTGGACTAACTGAAGCCTCCGAGTGCACCTCAAGGGGAGCCCCATGTAGAGAGCATTACAATAATCCAAGCGAGAGGTAACGAGCGCATGAGTGACTGTGCACAAGGCATCCCGATCAAGGAAGGGGCGCAACTGCCGAACCAGCTTGCCCTATGGTGCATCATTTTGCCCAAGGTTGCAGGAATACAGAGTTTTAGTAATAAGCAATTCTCCTGTTGTTACCACTGTATTTCTTAAAAAGAAAGGAGTTAATAAAGACTGCTGTAATGGTTTGTGGGAATAGCCTTGGGAAGGGGAAGAACCACAGCCAGGGGACTGGGTTAGATAAGAGGCAGTTTATCCCTTCAAAAAAAAACCGGATATGGTAAACATCTCAGCAAGAACTTTCCCCATTGTCTTGGGCTGTGTAGGCGAGGGGGAGAAATCTACTTTGAGACTTGCAAGATTCTTTTATAATGAAGTAGAACTAGTTCATTTGGGCATGCTTCTAGTCTGGACTACCTTACAACTCCTTGTGGCTATATTCACACAGCATGGCAAGCAGCCACATATTAATAAAAATAAGAATGACATCTGCTTATCCCAGGTTGTTGGGAAGGACTTGATAGGCGGATAAAAATGCCAAATCCAAGTCTAAACACCTGGCTAACTGGTTAACCATAGCAAAAATAATTTAATTCTGGCAGTTATCAGCACACTGGTTGCCCTACCAAAAAATCTTGCACTAAAAAAAATGTGCATTGACAACATTTCCATCTGTCAATTACAAAAGGCCATGGTGTTTGGATATCTACTTATATGCCAAGGCATCATATCTTAGGTTCTTGGGAAGCACTAGATGCATGTGAAGGCCAACATCAACTAAAGAACGGGCAGTTATTATTATACAAACGAAAGTCTGAAATCACAATAATTTACTGACTGTGCAACCATCCATAACTTATTCAATTTATATGCCGCTCAACATCTAGCTACTCTAGATGGTAAGCCAAATTACCGTGTTTCCCTGAAAATAAGACCCTGTCTTATATTTATATTATATTGAAATAAGCGCTTGGCCTTATTGCCATGCAGTAATACCGATTGGGCTAATTATCAGGGGATGTCTTATTTTGGGGGAAACAGGGTATTAAAATAATTTGCTGTACAAACCCAGAGGGGGGTACAAATAGTTTGGGACAATGTTTAGTGGTAATCTAAACAATGAGTTAATTAAGTCATTATTATTTAGGAGTAAGGTTTTGGGGTCAGGCTTAGTAAGCAGATCCAGGGGTCACTAACCTTTCGGAGCTCAGGGATCACTAAATTCATAATTTTAAATCCCACAGACCGCTAATATGATTTTTTTTAAAAAAAGATAAATAGTATTTAGTGCAATATTAAAAAACGCAAATAATTTTTCTGCAGACCACCAAAATTTTCTCATGGACCACCGGTTGGTGATCACTGCTCTAGTCTAGCTTTAGCCAATGATCAAGTCCATCGAAATAAAGAAGGGAGTGGGGGGAAGTGACCCAAGAGTTTGGCAATAGGAAAGTCAGCCTCTTTCCCCATTATCCTGTATGGATGGAACAGGATCATTCCGGGGACACCATTGGGGGTGAATTTATTTCACCCGTGCCACGTCTCTTACTGGGATCTTTCTTCCATCCTTAGGATGGGCAGCGGGTGGTACGCAGATGCTCAGAATCTCTTTTCCCTACAAACCTGGATCGCTAAGCTCACACCGCATTGCAGTTTAAGCCACTCCAGCCCGTCCCGATCTTACCTCCCCTTAGCTTTCGGTCGAGGGATTAAATGCTTAACAGACAGACCGGCCCCACTGGCAGATCCAGCAGCCCTACGTGGATCCCACTCCAAACGCGGCTACACGCGGCGCTTTTTCAATTGCAAAGCAGCCCTTCGCCCTGCTGATTGGGGCGTGGAAGGGAGAGGAGGGGCAGGATAGCAATGCAACCAAGTGCGCTTAGCAAAGACTCGGGGGTCGCAAAAGCGAGCGCCCGATTCAGACGACCGCGTTTCTTAACCCGTGTTTGTGGTCTAGGGATCTATCTGTACAAGTGAAAAAGGGTGTTTACCGTCGGGACCCAGAAATCCTGGCCGCTAGTGTTTGGGACACAAAATCAAAATTCCCTGCGGTTACTGGCTGCTTCGATTGGGGCTCGTGGTGAGAAACTCTTTAATTCTCTTCCACTAAATTGGTATTTGAGAGGAAAAATCAGCTTCTACCGCAAACCAGAAGCCGTCACGTCCCTCGTCTTCCCCCCAACATCCAAACCGCATCTCTAAGCTTTACGGTGCCATCGGCCCCTCTATTTATAGGCTTTCTAGCCACGCCCTTTTCTGACGCACCAATCAGGAGGCTGCAGACCAGGGCGCGCTTCTATGACCGAAGCTTACCTCTTTAGAGGCACCGCCCCTCGGCTTCGGACCGGGGTGCGGTGGGGGAGGCGACTGCGCAGTCACTCGCGAGCTGCCTCCGGTCGGATTTGAATGGCTTCCGTTTTATGAGTCGCCCGCCTTCTCTTGTTAGGCCTACCTACCTATCGCGAGATTTCTTCATCCCTACCGGCCGCAGGAGGACGGGATCATCCTGGATAATCTGGACGCCTGGTAACCGTAACAAGCTCTTCCTTGCCCCCTTCCCCCACCCCCGAATCTTTCGTCTCCTTCTTTGCCTCTTCTTCTTGGATAGGCCAGGGATGTCCAGACTAGGCCCCTTGAAGAATGGTGGACTTCAACTCCCAGAATTCCCCAGCCAGCAACTTGCTCATGTTTATAGCTCATACTGGCTGGGGAATTCTGGGAGTTGAAGTCCACCATTCTTCAAGGGGCCAAGTGTGGACACCCCTGACCTAAAATACCAGGTTGGGAATAGATTCTCCCCGAGAAGTATATTTCCTATGTCAAGAGCCTCCAACCTTGGCAACTTTAAGACTTGTGGATTTCAACTCCCAGAATTCCCCAGCCAGCAACTTGCTCATATTTATAGCTCATGCTGGCTGGGGAATTCTGGGAGTTGAAGTCCTCCAGGCTTAACGTGGCCAAGGTTGGAGACCCCTGCTATATACCATTGCAGACAAATGTGTGTTGTTGGCTGGTGTGATGCGGGTTGGGGTTTGCCTCTCGTCCACTACCCTTGCAAAAGTGCAAATGACCAGTTGCATTATTTCACTAGGTTTGCAAACTTTTTTTGGGGTGGGGGGCTTTTCCTAACATAATAGCAATAGCACCTTAAGACTTATATACCGCTTCACGGGGCTTTTTACAGCCCCTTTCTTAAGTGGTTTACAAAATCAGCCTCTTGCCCCCAACAATCTGGCTCCTAATTTTACCCACCTTGGAAGGATGGCAGGCTGAGTCAACCTTGAGGCGGTCAGGATCGAGCTGCTGGCAGTCAGCACAATTAGCCTGCAATACTGCACTTTAACCAGTGCATCTTTCTTTCTTCCTTCTTTCCTTCCTCCCTTCCCAATAGCACTTAAACTTATTTACTGTTTTACAGGGCTTTACAATCCTCTCTAAGTGGTTTACAGAGTCAGCCTATGGCCCCCAACAGGGTAGATTGGAGGGAATTTTTTTAACCTTCCTACTTTTTCCCTGCTGTTTGCATATGTTTTCCTACCTTTCAGATCTTTTTGTCTCCTTGGTTGAAAAGTTTTGGTGGGCTTGTTGGTTGCTGTCTTAAGCCCCTGTTTTGGAAAATATTTCGTTGAAAGTAGCGGGAGAAATTATGTTGACTAAATTGTGAACGGGATGCAGATTAACCTACATGTATTCAATTTGGAAAAGTAATTTCATATACAGTAGTATTTTCTTTTTTTACAGTGTCTGAATGCACTTTACATGCACTTCTATTTAAGGATAAGAGAAGACCTGCACCCCTTCACATATAAACCCTGCCAAAAGGTGGCTCAGAGATAATGACAGGCCCAAGTTCACTTTTAATAACTGAGAGTGGATTTGAACCAGGGTCTCCCCAGTGCCAACCGAGTACATTAGCCACTACATTGCGTTGATGCTCATTTTAATAAAGTTGGATGGAAATATAAGGGCTGCTGTTAACATTAGAATTGGTGGTAATTTATTGACCAAATGTTGAATTTCAAATTCTATCATCATTGGCTATGCTTGTTAGAACTGATGGAAAAAGAAATTCAATATTTGGAACCAACATGTTGCATATTCTTGTACTGGAAGTTAGGTATGATGGTTGACCTAGAAAAACGTAAAGGTAAAGGTTCCCCTCACACATACATGCTAGTCGTTGCTGACTCTAGGGGGCGGTGCTTATCTCCGTTTCAAAGCCGAAGAGCCAGCGCTGTCCGAAGACATCACCATGGTCATGTGGCCGGCATGACTCAACGCCAAAGGCACACGGAACACTGTTAACTTCCCACCAAGGGTGGTCCCTATTTTTTCTACTTGCCTTTTTACGTGCTTTCGAAACTGCTAGGTTGGCAGAAGCTGGGACAGGTAACGGGAGCTCACCCCGTTACACGGCAGCACTAGGGATTCGAACCGCTGAGCTGCCGACCTTTTGATCAACAAGCTCGACGTCTTAGCCCCTGAGCCACCGCGTCCCTTGAAAAACATAGAATATAGAAAAACATAGAATATAGTAAATTGGAATAAGCATGACTTCTGAACCAAAGCAAAGATTATCCACAGTCTGGTGGCTACGCAGAACCAAGAAAAACATGCATTTTAAGATAAGGAAGCGCTAATGGTGTCCTTCTCGACTTCAAACCAGTGCATTGCATCCTGTTGATGCCTTTTTAACTCAATGCATGTATTTTCCTTGGCAAGGACAGGTGAAACATGCACTTACAGGCTTACTCCAGAATTCTGTATTTTTTCTGCTTAGACTCCCGAGTGTTACATCTTCCTAATATATAAGCGCTTTGCTTGATTGGATCAAAGATCCACCTGATCCAATACTTGAGTTTCCACAGTGATGTTGAATACAAAAATAAAACAGACGGATGATAAAGCTCTGTTACTCTAAGGATGATTAGACATTCCAGTTCTAGTCTACTAAATTTAATGTAGGAACCAGGCACATCCCCTAACTAACCAAAAACATATTCCAATTCCCACAAACCTGACCTGGCCATGAAGTGTCAACAACAGAAATTGCAGAAGTCTAGCCATGGGTGAGGGATGCGGTGGCTCAGTGGCTAAGATGCTGAGCTTGTCAGTTCAGCAGTTCAAATCCCTCACGGGATGGTTTTGCATGCCACTTCCAGCACGCAGGCCGGGACGCGGGAACGTCAAAGGTTCGCCATCACAGCCCTGTACTATTCTGGGCAAATGGCTGTCCAGTCTCTTCTTAAAAACTTCCAGTGATGGAGCACTCACAACCTCTGAAGGCAGTGACTAAATGCTGAAGGATTTGGAGAAGAAAGAAAAAAACATCTCTTTGCTGGCAATTGTGCCAAATGTTAGCCTTTGATGCCTTTGCTAGCCATTTCATTACAGGATCTGTAATGAGGATCTGTTCCACTTGTTCTAAACCCATAGTCTCAAATTAGGGGGGGAAATGAGCACGGGTGAAAACATTTGCTCTTAAAGCAGCAGAGTGCATTAATTATACCTTTGTACCTTTAAGTATGTTCTGTCAAAATTGCAAACAATTCTGCAAGACCTAAACTCAAATAACTGGAATTACTTTTTTTTTTTTTAATTTAAATCTGTTGGGTGAAAATGTTTAGTAATGAGACAGTGAAGTACCTGGGCACAGTAATGGATCTCACTGCCTACCAATATAACTCAGGGGTCTCCAACCTTGGCAACTTTATGACTTGTGGACTTCAACTCCCAGAATTCCTCAGCCAGCGCATGCTGGCTGAGGAAATCTGGGAGCTGAAGTCCACAAGTCATAAAGTTGCCAAGGTTGGAGACCCCTGGTATAACTAGTCAGCATGACAGTTTGATCCATTCACTATTGTGACCCCACAAAGATGTCAATATGAACATGAGCCTGGCTTGTTCAGTGATGCTGGAAAAATTCACACACACACACACACACCCCTTGGTGGTGGCACCTATTAATTTGTGGAGTTCTTCACTCAGAAATCCCTGCTGAGGTCATGAAGTGCTTTGCACAGGTTGGAGAGGTAGTGTAACAAAGTAGTTGGTGTTTTGATAAATATAGCAAGAAATGTACAAAATAACCCACAGCACTTCCTCTGTTGGTTCACCCTTTTGAAGTTGGTTCTGCTTCCTTCTGTTACTTGGAAAAAGTCTTATTAATGTTTTTTGCTTTATTTCTTATGGTACTGTATCATATATAGCAACTTGGGACAGGAACCAATCGCTGTCTATCAACATTAGAGAAGCTAAATGCTGAGCAGAAAATGCTTGATTTAACTAATAATTATAAATAATTATGTGTGTATCACTCGTTTTCATTTCAGTACTTATATATTCACGCATTCAGATCCAAGAGCTTGCCCGACCAACTTCCTCTAATGTAGATTGAATATCAAACTCATACAAACTAATGAATTTGGTTTAACTGAATGCCATAAGGAAGATGTCACAATACCTGGTCTCAGATAAGTCAGTCTCAGTAACCCTGTACTATATATATCCAGTGCTTTTGTGCTTAAAGAAACCCTAGCTGATATACAGTACTCATCCGAGCCTCTTGAGAAACTTAAGATATGTGATCCTTCATTTCTTCATTAATTGTAAGACCACCTCTAGATATTTCAAAGTGTGCTACCAGTTCAAACTGTATTCATTAATGTTTCTGGGTTACCTGTCTGGATTCCATTAAAGTTAATTTAAAGCAAATAATACTTATTTAAGAGACTCAAGGCCTCCACACTTCTCCTTAACTTTGTTGTTATTGGTAATAACAATCTTGCATGAGGTTATCCTGGTTATTTTGTTCGTTTATTTGCTCATCATTATAGGGATGATATTTTAGTTTGTCTAAGTAGCCCATTATGGAACTGATATTAAAAAATAACAATAAGGCAAAGAGGCATCCTAGCTCCATTCCCTTCCTAAATGGTATTGTTCGAACAGGCCAATGTTGATGATTTAATTTGTAGAAAGCAAGCAAATGGTAACTTCTTGAAGCCCTAACCTCATGCCAAATATGTTCTTAGAAACTGAATCAAACATTTATTTAAATAATGAAACAAAAATAGCATAATTTGGATTTAAATCTTTTTCACTTTGGTTCTTTATAGATTATCCAGCAGTTTTGGGTTTCATTTGGTTGTTTGAAATGCTGAAGGAGCTGGACAGGGGAAGTATGACTGGAGCTTTCTGTTTCTTAGTGGATTGAGCAAGTCTTTCTTGGGAGAAGGAATGATTTTAATGGGATAAAATAAAGGTTCCATTTGCACATATGTGCTAGTTGTTCCCAACTCTAGGGGGCGGTATGCTCATCTCCGTTTCAAAGCCGAAGAGCCAGCCCTGTCCGAAGATCTCGGTGGTCCTGTGGCCAGCATGACTAAACACTAAAGGGGCACGGAACGCTGTTACCTTTCCACCAAAGGTAGTCCCTATTTTTCTACTTGCCTTTTTTATGTGCTTTCGAATTGCTAGATTGGCAAAAGCTGGGACAAGTAATGGAAGCTCACCCTGTTACATGGCGCTAGGGATTCGAACCGCTGAACTGCTGACCTTTCGATTGACAAGCTCAGCATCTTAGCCAGTGAGCCACCACGTCCCTTTAATGGGATATTGACTAACAATTTCTAATAAGCCTGCATGGCATTGTATCTGAAACTCGCAGTGACTACGATAGATTTATTAGTATTTAGGGTACTGGAATATGTGCATTTTATGTGTGTATACGCACACATATATACATGCCTACTGTTTTGGAATTTGCTTCTTGTAAATCCTGAATAATCTTTAAGGGAACATCTACAATAGTTGTGATTCTAATTTTGAGTTTATGAATTTATTTTTATTATATCCCGCCTTTATTATTTTTGCAAATAATTCAAGATGGCAAACACTTCTAATTCTCCTTCCCCTCCCATTTTTCCACAATAACTCTGAAAGGTAGGTTGGACTGAGAGAGGGTGACTGGCCGGAGGCTGGCTTTCATGCCTAAGGCAGGACTAGAATTCTCGGTCTCCTGGTTTCTAGCCCGCTGCTGTAACCACCAAACCAAACTAGCTTTACCAGCGTAACAATGTAAGCACATTCCAGTTTTCAGGTTGTGTTCATAAGCAGATTTTATACAAAAGTTTGGATTCCCAACTGTTCAAGTTGTAGAGAAAGTGTATTTGCATGCTAATAATCTCAAAGATGGATGTTCTTTGTGCTTGGGGAGACAGCTGGATCTGTTCGCTGTTTTTTTTATATATTTTAGAATCAGTGGATCAGTTTTATTGATGGCAGGTCTCCTGTCATAATAGAGACACTGAATTTTTCATCTTTGTTTCTTATTTTTGTCCTTTTTATAAAAAATCCAATGGATTTTGTATACTTTTATGTGAATAATTTTTCTGGCTTTTGCTAGAACAATTAGTACAAGTTCAAAAATCATTTTCTTAATTTAATTGTTTTCTTAATTTTCTCTCCCTAACAACAGCAGGGAAAAAGGCTCTGGATTTATGTATTTTTCTCTAAGGCCTATTCTGCAAATCTAAGTTGCCTCCGGTGGTGGTATTCAGCCAATTCCGACCGGTTTGAGCGAACCGGTAGTGGTGACGTGCAGATGGGCACACCTACCCGCCCTGGCGCTATGCCGCCCTATTTAGCCACGTTTTCTAAGCCACACGTATGCGTGCAAGTTGCACGCACAAGCAAAGCACATGCACAGAAGGCCAGGCGCATGCACGAAAGGCGCACGAGTGCTCACCTTTTTCGTGCGCGGTGAACCGGTGGTAAAATTATGTGAAACCCAATTCTGATTGCCTCCCTTATCTTCCTTTCAGGCAAATATCAATATCCTATACTCGTACATGGAATGAAAAAGCTGTTGACGTGGAATTTTGTTAGAACTCTAAATGACTTTTATATCCTAATCATAACAAATTATTTTGAGTTCTTGTGATGTTCTAATGCCAACAATAGATGCCAACAATAGATGAGTAGACCAGACAAGAAGAGCACTATGGAATAGCCATGGTACTGCATTCTTTTGTGTGTGTGTGTGTGCTTATTTGTGTTGCACATTTCATAATATTACTTCATGTTGAAATAAAGCTAAAAAAATAAATAAAAAGTAAAGATAACAATCATGCTGCTGTCAATTGAGAGCTTGGATAAATAGAATAAAACAGCACGAGAAGCAGTCATATAAACAATAGTAGGATGAAAGTTTAAAACATTTAAAACTGATCCAGAATTAGGATGTGCTACAAGATTTGAAGCGGAGGATTTCTGAGTTCAGGATGCCACCGTGTGGATGCATTTTGTATTGCGTTTGTCTGTGAAAACGCCTGTCGGAAATAAATGCAGCTGTGGACCATTGGTACAGCTCAGGAAACGGAACAAAGGGAGGAAAAATTGGAAGCTGGAAATATCCCAGCATCTGCCTGTCGTAAAGTCGTAAAGATTCCTAGGCATGCATAAAAACTGGACAATGTATGGGTTTATTTGATCCAATCCCATAGAAACAGATGCAGCTTTAATTCATTTTGCCTCTTGTCTTATAAGAAACCTAAACTTTAAGGCATAATGGTATATAGCTTCTTTTGTAAAGGTGCTTTGCTTCCTGTGTGTCTTTCCATCAGACAGTGCTAATATAAATCTGTTTTTATTTTTAAATCAACAGCATGGTCCATTTACTGTGCTGTCTATTCCCTTAGCGTTGAAATGCACTTACTGTATTTTTCGGAGTATAAGAGGCACCGGAGTATAAGACACAGCTTAGTTTTTGGGGAGGAAAATAGGAAAACAAAAATCTGCCTACCAGGTATTCATCTGGCTAGCATCCTTAGTCTGGTCAGCTTCAGCACATTAGTTTGCTGGTTTTTATCCCTTGCTTGGGATAAAAAAACAGCTTCTAAAGCACAACTGATCTTTGGAGAGAGAAGCAATGAGAAAAGCAGGCAAAGCACGGAGATCACTTCACTCGCTAGCGCCTCTTTAAGGCTGAAAAAAAAGCTTCACAGCTGAGAGTCAGAGGGAGCAGGTAAAGCACAGAGATCGCTTCACATGCTAGCGCCTAGTTAGGGCTGAAAAAAAGCTTTTGATTTGCTGATTTAATTTATTTACTAATTTGGGAGGGTTTTATGAGCCCCCCTCCCTGTTAATTATTTATTATCGTGAATGATAGCATTTGTAATATGTCACTACAAAGCTATTAGGCTACATCCTGGACGAATTCATTTCTGTTAGCGTAGCATCTATTTCTGTTGGAGGAAATTGCAAAACTACAATAGCTGTATAAAATTGGGTTTTATAGGAGCGTGACCCTGGTTAGTCGATTTGAACGTTTTGTATTACGAAAGCTTCTGCATTGACAAACAGTGGGAACTTGATGCAATGGTCTCATGATCTTCCACCTTTCCATGCGTTGTGTATATTTTATAACAAAAAAGTGTTTTCAGCAATCCAGCTGTTTTCCCCACCCAGGCTCTTCGCTAGTTTGCAGAAGCTACCTTCTGGTTCTATAAGATATAATACTTCCTGATTCCTAATCAAAATTGTAAGGTTGTTTTTACTCCTGACGACCTTGTGGAGGGTTCCATATTGTTTTCTCGACAAGTTTATAATGCCTTGATAAAGCCACACTTGGAATACTGCATCCAGTTTTTGTTGCCACAGTGTAAAAAAGCTGTTGAGCCTCTAAAAAGAGTGCAGAGAAGAGCAACATGGATGATTAGGGGACTGGAGGCTAAAACATATAAAGAACGGTTGCTGGAACTGGGTATGTCTAGTCTGATGAAAAGAAGGACTAGGGGTGACATGATAGCAGTGTTCCAATATCTCAGGGGCTGCCACAAAGAAGACGGAGTCAAGCTATTCTCCAAAGCACCTGAAGGCAGGACAAGAAGCAATGGGAGGAAACTAAACAAAGAGACAACCAACCTAGAACTACGGAGAAATTTCCTGACAGAACAATTAATCAGTGGAACAACTTGCCTCCAGAAGCTATTTTTAATTTAATTTTTAAGAATAGAATAGAATAGAATAGAATAGAATAGAATAGAATAGAATAGAATAGAATAGAATTTTTATTGGCCAAGTGTGATTGGACACACAAGGAATTTGTCTTGGTGCATATGCTCTCAGTGTACATAAAAAAAAAGATAAGTTCATCAAGAATCATAATAGAATAGAATAGAATTTTATTGGCCAAGTGTGATTGGACACACAAGGAATTTGTCTTGGTGCTTATGCTCTCAGTGTACATAAAAAAAAAGATAAGTTCATCAAGAATCATAAGGTACAACACTTAATGATAGTCATAGGGTACAAATAAGCAATCAGAAAACAATCAGTATCAATATAAATCGTAAGGATACAAGCAACAAAGTTACAGTCATACAGTCATAAGTGGAAGAGATGGGTGATGGGAACGGTGAGAAGATTAATAGTAGTGCAGATTTAGTGAATAGTTTGACAGTGTTGAGGGAATTATTTGTGATGTTGGATAACCATTTGTCTGAAGTGATGTAGGGTTTCCTGCCTAGGCAGGGGGTTGGACTAGAAGACCTCCAAGGTCCTTTCCAACTCTATTATTCTATTCTTATTCTATTCTAAGCTTTCTTCTGTGTGTTTTTTTAAAGTCTATCCTAACGACCTAATATTTTCTGGATCTCTCATTCTGTAGTTAAGCTATTAAACAGTAAAGTGTACAATGTGCCAGAACGCACAATTGTAGTTGATTGATTGGAGTGTGCTGCCTCATGCATGAGGCAATCTACGCTATGATTGTTTGCTGCGGGTATAAAGGGGGAGTTTTACCTCTGGATTTACCTCTTGATGTTCCTATGCTCCTGACTATCTTGTCTGCTGTAAATGTAAATGTTAAATATATTTATTTATACAAAGCTACAGGTTTGCGTCAGTATCTCTGACTTGGTTTGGACTGTTGGCTGCGCAATTCCCTGACACATTCAGATGTCCAGCTAGGTTTCAAGTCCAGTTGACTTTGATTTATGCTCTGTTTCTATAGAAACAAGCTTTCTCCATGCCAAAGCCATCAAATCAGCCTCCAGAATTTTATTCCTGGATTTCATCCAGATAGGAGAAAAAAATTACATAATCTCTACAACCAAACACTTTGCTAATTTTGGCCCAAAGGGAAACCGGTGTTGGAATTATTTCCCCTAAATTTGGTACTGTAGGTTGATGTGTTAGTACATGGCATTTAAAACACTTTTACTTCAAATTGGGGTTGATGTCTCAAATTTCCTTTTAATGTTTCCTCATCCCGTCTAATAATGCCAGCATTTAAATTACGTGATTTTGTATTAGAAACAGATTTTATAATTTAATTGGATATATGGGCAGAGGGGAATCTGATGCAAATGCGTTGATGCTCTTCCAAGTAAAAAATTGGAATTAAATCATTTGATTACAAGTTAGTTTTAGGTATTTTAACGACTAATCTCTATAGGGATACATTACCTTTTTTTCCCCTGTTAAAAGAAATTTGATTTACTTGATTCTTTATCCAAGATAATATCTGCTAAAAATTTGATAATGTCTAACCTCTGATCGTTCAGGCGTACTGTCATTTTTTAAGATAGCCATGTGAAATTCAAGTCCCTTTATTGATTCCTTTAACAGATGCCAACTAAATAGCAACATAGGCATTATGGAGTAAAATATTAAAAAGTTAAATGGGGAGCCAGCATGCAACTGCAAACTTTATTTACAAAATTATTTTTCTGAGGTACCTATGTGCCACAAAGGCATTCATTGAAAATGAAAATGATAAAAGATTGCAGCCAGGGGTGGGTTCTACTTACTACCAGTTTGCATCGTGCCCGTGTCGCGCCTTCTGTGCATGCGCAGAAGAGTTTTGATGACGTTTGGGTCAGAGGGAGGAGCCTCCTGCCAGTTTTACTACTGGTTCTATAGAACCGGTCCAAACCAGAGGCAACCCACCACTGGTTGCAGCCCAAAAACATGGCTATTGTAAGATGATATGAGGGAACTTTGCTAGTCTTCGTTTTGTTAAGTGGGATTTTTGTCATTGGCCAGTCTCATCTTAATGACCATTTTCTGATAGAAGACATAGCTTCTATCTCAAAATTCCAGATGTGTTTATCAGTGTAGAAACGCTAGGTACTCTTGACTTGGAGACTGTTAGTTCAAGCACATTTGAATCTGTAATCAATGTAATTTTTTTAATATAAGCCCTATTAGAAATGCAAATGCGTTGATGCTCTTCCAAGTAAAAAATTGGAATTAAATCATTTGATTACAAGTTAGTTTTAGGTATTTTAACGACTAATCTCTATAGGGATACATTACCTTTTTTTCCCCTGTTAAAAGAAATTTGATTTACTTGATTCTTTATCCAAGATAATATCTGCTAAAAATTTGATAATGTCTAACCTCTGATCGTTCAGGCGTACTGTCATTTTTTAAGATAGCCATGTGAAATTCAAGTCCCTTTATTGATTCCTTTAACAGATGCCAACTGAATAGCAACATAGGCATTATGGAGTAAAATATTAAAAAGTTAAATGGGGAGCCAGCATGCAACTGCAAATTTTATTTACAAAATTATTTTTCTGAGGTACCTATGTGCCACAAAGGCATTCATTGAAAATGAAAATGATAAAAGATTGCAGCCAGGGGTGGGTTCTACTTACCTTTACTACCAGTTTGCATCGTGCCCGTGTCGCGCCTTCTGTGCATGCGCAGAAGAGTTTTGATGACGTTTGGGTCAGAGGGAGGAGCCTCCCGCCAGTTTTACTACTGGTTCTATAGAACCGGTCCAAACCAGAGGCAACCCACCACTGGTTGCAGCCCAAAAACATGGCTATTGTAAGATGATATGAGGGAACTTTGCTAGTCTTCGTTTTGTTAAGTGGGATTTTTGTCATTGGCCAGTCTCATCTTAATGACCATTTTCTGATAGAAGCCATAGCTTCTATCTTAAAATTCCAGATGTGTTTATCAGTGCAGAAATGCTAGGAACTCTTGACTTGGAGACTGCTAGTTCAAGCACATTTGAATCTGTAATCAATGTGATTTTTTTTAATATAAGCCCTACTAGAAATGCAGATGTTCTTTGGTTCCTTGATAGCTGTATTGTGGTGGAATCTACCTAACTAAGCTTTGTTTCTCTTTTCTCCTACATTCAGGTTCAAGGGGGGCAAGATGGCAGCCTCTACTTCGTCATCATCAGCTGGTGGAGTGAGTGGAAGTTCTATGACTGGATCTGGATTTAGTGTCTCAGATCTTGCTACGCCACAGAAAGCCCTCTTTACATATCCTAAAGGAGCTGGGGAAATGTTAGAAGGTAAAAGTGTTCTGCATCATTTTGGTTTTGTAAGTCATGATAGTAGTGCTGTATTCACAGCCTCAGATTTTTAATTTTAGTGTGTGAAATGAATGACAGTGGCCCAGCTGATAATTAAAAATGGGTGGATTTGTGCAATGTTCTAAGCCCCAACTAAACAGACATTACTATTACCTATAAACTGAACCAACCAACCTTTCCTTCCTTCCTTCCTTCCTTCCTTCCTTCCTTCCTTCCTTCCTTCCTTCCTTCCTTCCCTCCCTCCCTCTTTTTCTTTTTCTCCCTCTCTTTCTTTTCTCTCACTTTTTCTCTATCTGTTTGTGTTTGTGTGTGCTTGCACACACATATCTTTCATGCAAAGGCTACTATGGAACACTTGCATCCACATTGATTCATCTTCTGAATTAGGTCCATGTGAAAAAAGTAAGTACTTGGCCTAAGCAGAAGGAAGCCAGTAAGCAAAAGCAGGTCACAGCAGAAATGTTGGCACCACAAACAACCTGATAGGGCAGTGAAACAAGGTAATAAAATGGGCAGTGTCTTTTTTTTGGGATATTGAAGTGGCATCCGAGAGGGAAGAGGAAAGTGAACTGTTGTGACCCCCCAGTGGCCAGTGGAGCTGGCAGTAGATTCAGACAGTGAGGAGGTTGGGGAGGAACATGGGCCAGTCCTGGAGTCTGGGGAAGGCTCTGATGAGGCCTCTGCGTCTGAGGCAGAGAGGGAGCCAGGGCCTTATGCCAGTTATCGGCTGCCTTCGGAGTCAGACATCAGTGACGCAGACGAACAGCTGGAGCCTGTTCCCAGTGTGTGCATGTGTGTAAAAATATACATCTGTCCTCTATGAAATGACATGTTCGCATGACTGGCGATATCCTGAATGTATTTTTCAAAAGAGATTTTGACATCATTTAATGCAGGTTCTTCTGCTCCAGTTATATTTTCCATGGATTGATTATGTGCCATCGAATCAGAAATCATTCTTAACAGCCACGTAGATAAACCACCCCCACAATAATCCGCTCCCAAACTAGCATTTCAGAGTTGCCAACAGAATACCCATCATTACTGCAGTTGAGTTCATCCACCTCACTGGTGTTCATCCTCTTCTTCCAACCCAGCATTGTGGGCTTCTCAAAGCAAATGTGTATACTCGTAGTTAGTATATGGTCAAATCAAAGAGGCCATGGAATGGGATGAGAAAGAAATAATCACCCTAGAGTTATTGATGCATAAACTCTTTGGCCATGCAAGATTCTTGAGAATGGAATGGAATGGAATGGAATGGAATGGAATGGAATGGAATAGAATAGAATAGAATAGAATAGAATAGAATAGAATAGAATAGAATAGAATAGAATAGAATAGAATAGAATAGAATTTTTACTGGCCAAGTGTGATTGGACACACAAGGAATTTGTCTTGGTGCATATGCTCTCAGTGTACATAAAAGATAACTTCATCAGGAATCATAAATTACAACACTTATTGATAGTCATAGAGTACAAATAATGAAGCAATATCAATATAAATTGTAAGGATACAAGCAACAAAGTTACAGTCATACAGTCATAAGTGGAAGGAGATGGGTGATGGGAATGATAAGATTAATAGTAGTGCAGATTTAGTAAATAGTTTGACAGTGTTGAGGGAATTATTTGTTTAGCAGAGTGATGGCGTTCGGGAAGAAACTGTTCTTGTGTCTGGTTGTTCTAGTGTGCAGTGCTCTATAGCGTCGTTTTGAGGGTAGGAGTTGAAACAGTTTATGTCCAGGATGTGAGGGGTTTATAAATATTTTCACAGCCCCCTTTTTGACTTGTGCAGTATACAGGTCCTCCATGGAAGGCAGGTTGGTAGCCATTGTTTTTTCTGCAGTTCTAATTATCCTCTGAAGTCTGTGTCTGTCTTGTTGGGTTGATAGGATAGATTGACCCAGCTTCTTGCAGTCTATATCTTCCTTGTATTTTGCGTTTATTTTAAAATGTAATAAATACACCATCCTTTACCTTCTTCAACCTCACTCTTAAGGAACTGTTGGAAAGAGTAGTAGTAGCCAAAAGAAAGAGTAGTAGTAGCCAAAATTGTGGAAAACTTTTGGGAAAAGTGTATTTTCTAAAACTAGCTAATAACACCACTTTTTTGGGGACTAGTACCATAAAATTATATATCAGTGGAAAGATAATTGAATCAAGAATGTAATGCAGTAACTTTTATGAAGGATTTGCTATTAGAACAAAGGCTTATGGAAGCTGCCATTGCGACTTTTTGCCATTAGATCTTCCAACATTATTACTGGTCCAACCAAACAATGCAATATTAAATGCAATATTATCAATTCTTAGAGTTGCTAAGAGGTATTGCTACGGCATTCTCACTTTGCTTTTTTTTTGCCTTAAGGAAGATTAATTATCTTCTGTATCATTTTTAAATTTATTCTTTCATTAGTCCTAAGGAACTACCACTGCCATTGATCATGTTATATTTAGCTGCCAAGGTGGTATTCTACATTCCTATTGAGATAAGGCAGTGCTCAGTGCAGTGCTGTGAGTAGAAAACTATGTCCTACAGTCTTCTATAATATACCCCAATAGAGAGGAAGTATACATTTTTCCTTTCGGTTAACATTAGAGTAGACTATTTGGCTATTATAAGGAAGCTGGTAGAGAATTCTTTTATCCAATTTTGGGTGGATAGAAACAGAACAGAATAACAATGCCCTGCCCAAGCAAGAGACTCTGGTCCCAGAATAGCGAATCTATGGCACGGGTGCCACAGGTAGCACACAGAGCCCTCTCTGTGGGCACGCCACCCATTGCCCCAGCCCAGCTCCACCACGCATGTGTGCATGCCTCCTGCCAGCCAGCTGGTCTTCGGGTCCTTGCTGCACACACGTGGAGGGCGAAGTGCATGCGGGAGACGCACATATGCATGCACAGTGGGTGCTCGCATTGCATTTGGGCACATGCATTTGCACACGTCTGCGCATTTTGGGCACTTGGCACCGAAAAGGTTAACCATCACTGCTCTAGTCTGTACCATTCCAGACAAGCGTCTGTCCAGTCTCTTCCTAAAAGCCTCCAGTAATGAAGCACCCACAACTTCTGAAGGCAAGCCAATCCACTGATTGATTGTTCTCATCTCACTGTCAGAAATTTCTCCTTAATTCCAGGTTGCTTCTCTCCTTGATTAGTTTCCATCCGTTGTTTTTTTATCTGCCTTCTGGTGCTTTGGACAATAGGGTGACCCCCTCTTCTTTGTGGCAGCCCCTTAGACATTGGAACACTGCTAGTCTCTCTTAGTCCTTCTTTTCACTAGACTAGGCAAACCCAATTTCTGCAACTGTTCTTCGAATCGCTTAGCCTTCAACCCCCTAATTGCCTTCGTTGCTCTTCTTTCATACACCAGTTTGTGGATTTCCATTCTTACCAGCTATGTGGCCATTGTCAGGAATGATGAGCGTAAAACTTAACTACATCTGGAAGGAATTAGATTGCCGTCCCTACTTTGATTGGATGAAGGATACGAGTAGTCTACCTTTATTGCAAAAGAATAAACAAACAGGGGCTCTTCTATTAGCTAGGTCTGATATGCCAGGTGTGATTCACTCTGTGAAAAGATAACTAAGCCTCTGTCCCCCATGGGCCGCTAGCCTCAACCAGCCTACAATGAAGTGTTGCAACCAATATTAAAACAAAAATCTCTAATGGGTCAGAGATAGTAAACCCCATCATTTCTAACCAGTGTAGCCATTGGCTATAAGTGGCGCAGAATGTCAAGCTGTGTAATGTAAAAGAACTGGAGGGTACCAGACGGAAGGGCTGGTGTCAGTTTCACTGGGCTGATACTATATAACTGCCTTGGCTTTTTGTGTAAACACAATGCTGATTAATGGTGATTTCCTTTCATTGTTTTGCCATGGCTGATAAGAAAGAGAACAATCTTCTTCATGATGCTATAGACGTTTTCCCTGTACTCATTGGTGATGCTATTTCAATGGAAAGAGAAGGGCTTTTTCAAATTTCTAGCATGTTAACTTAGTGTTTTCTCTCTAATTAGGACTGGGATGGAATCTATATGCTGTTTTTCCCATTAGTGTGATTTTTTAAAAAATACATTGTGCCTTTATTTTATCAGCCGAATCTATGAAGCCGAACAAACTGAAACCTCATTTTGATAGCAAGCATCCGAGCTTTGCCGACAAGGACACCCAGTATTTTAGATGTAAAGCTGATGGAGTCAAGAAAGCCAGACTTGACTCTGGTGGCAAGTACCATAAACAAAACATAGCAGCCGTTGAAGCTTCTTATTTGGTGGCTCTCCGAATCGCCAGAGCTATGAAACCTCACACCGTTGCTGAGGAGTTACTGTTGCCAGCGGCCAAAGACATTGTTCGAGTTATGATTGGAGCTGAATTTGTTACTAAATTGAGTGCAATTTCCTTATCTAATGACACTGTTCACAGGAGAATGGCTGACATGTCTGCTGATATTATAGATCAGGTAATCCAGGAAATGATATCTGCTCCACTTCCAATATTTAGCATCCAGCTTGATGAATCCACAGACATTGCAAATTGTTCACAATTACTGGTTAACATGAGGTACATAAATGATGGCGATTTTAAAGACGAGTTTCTCTTTTGCAAACCTCTTGAAACTACTACTACAGTACGTGATGTATTTGACAAAGTTGGTTCATTTCTGGAAAAATATAAAATCACTTGGGAAAATATTTGTGTCTGCACAGATGGTGCTCCAAGTATGCTAGGATGTCGGTCTGGATTTCAACGTTTGGTACAGAATGAGTCACCAAAAGTCATTGGAACTCACTGTATGATTCATCGATAAATATTAGCAACGAAGACACTGCCACAAGAATTACAAGAAGTAATGAAAAATGTCGTTAATTCTGTCAATTTTGTGAAAGCGAGTGCTTTAAACAGTTGACTTTTCAAAACTTTGTAATGAGTTGGATGCATCCAACAATGTTCTGCTATTTCACACTGAAGTGAGATGGTTGTCGAGAAGAAAAGTTCTAAAACGTGTTTTTGATCTTCGTAATGAACTAAAACAGTTTTTTAATCAAAAAGCAAAACCACAGTTCGAAGCACTTTATAGCGATGAAAGTGAACTACAGAAAATAGCCTATCTGGTTGATATCTTTGACATCTTGAATGAGTTAAATTTATCACTGCAAGGACCAAGTGCAACATGCCTCGATTTATCTGAAAAGATCCGATCCTTCCAAATGAAACTTCAGCTTTGGCAAACAAAATTGGATGAAAATAAAATTTACATGTTGCCAACCTTATCTGCTTTCTATGAGGAAAATGGCATTGAACCTAACGGAATACAATGATAATTTCTGTGAAAGAACATTTGCACATGCTTGCGGACGAAATTTCATCATACTTTCCAAATCTACCTGACATCCCGTTTGCACTTGCCAGAAGTCCATTCACAGTCAGAGTTGAAGATGTTCCTGAGACATCACAGGAAGAGTTTATTGAACTCGTTAATAGCGATGCAGCGAAAAATGATTTCTCTTCAATGTCAGTTACACAATTCTGGATCAAGTATTTGCAGTCATATCCTGTTCTGTCTGAGACTGTGTTGCGCCGCCTTCTTCCATTTCCAACAACATATCTTTGCGAAACAGGGTTTTCCAGCCTGTTAGTTATCAAGTCTAAATACAGAAGTAGACTTGATGTAGAAGATGACCTTCGTTGTGCTCTTGCAAAGACTGCCCCGAGAATTCCTGATCTGGTGAAACAGAAACAAGCTCAACCTTCACCCTGATGTTGGCTTGCTTGTACATATTGTCACAACAATTTTGTAGCAATGTAGTTCGCTGTAGTTAAGATTGTTGTCCATGCTCCGCCATGCTTTTCAAATTTTCACATCAGTATGCAACATGAATATGGTGAATACCCAATAGAAAAGTAAATAAATGCAAGTCATAAAGATAAAATTTCATTTATTTGTAATTTAATTATAAGCAGAAATATATTTTACACAAAATATAATTACATATTGTTTCGTGATTAAACATAAAGCTTTGGCTATGTTCAGTTTGTAAAATGAAAATACATCCTGTATATCAGATATTTACATTATAATTACGATTTATAACATTAGCAAAAGTACAGTTACTTAGGCCTAGGAACGAAAATAATTTTACGGTTGGGGTCGCCACATTGTGCGGAATTGTATTAAAGGGGTCGCAGCACTATAAAGGTTGAGAACCACTGTTTTATTTGAAGGATACATACTGGATAAAGCTGAACTTCATTTTAAAAATAGTTCGGGCATAGTGATGGGGCCTAGTTGTTATTCTATTCTGCAGGTTCTGGGCTTACCTTCCTCTGTGTGTGTGCGTGTATGTGTGTACGCGCTAAATTACAGGTAGTCCTCAACTTACAACAGTTCATTTAGTGACTGCTCAAAGTTACAACAAAAATGGACGTACGACCGATTTTCCCAGTTACGACCTTTGCAGCATCCCCATAGTCATATAATCAAACTTTGGCAACTGGTGAATAGAATAGAATAGAAATAGAATAGTTTAGTTTAGTTTAGTTTAGTTTAGTTTAGTTTAGTTTAGTTTAGTTTAGTTTAGTTTAGTTTAGTTTAGTTGGAAGGGACCTTGGAGGTCTTCTAGTCCAACCCCCTGCTCAAGCAGGAAACCCTATACCACTTCAGACAAATGGTTGTCCAATCTCTTCTTAAAAACTCATATTTGTGCCCGCTGCTGTGTCCCAAAGTCAGGTCATCCCCTTTTGCAACCGTCTGATAAGCAAAGTCAATGGGGAAGCCAGATTCACTTTTAACAACCGGGTTACTAACTTACTAACTGCAGTGATTCACTCAACAGCTGTGGCCAGAAAGGTCGTAAAATGGGGCAAAACTCGCTTAACCAAATTGTCTCACTTAGCCACAGAAATGTGAGCCTCCGTTGTGGTCGTAAATCGAGGACAACCTTTAGTCCGATCAATGGCTTAATCCTGGCTGGGCTGGTAAATAGCGTCTATGTTATAACGTCTATAACAGGGGTGTCCAAACTTGGTCCCTTTAAGACTTGTGGACTTCAACTCCCAGAGTTCCTCAGCCAGCTTTGCTGGCTGAGGGACTCTGGGAGTTGAAGTCCACAAGTCTTAAAGGGACCAAGTTTGGACACCCCTGGTCTATAATATAGCGTCTATGTTGGGAAACTTTACCTGTGGAGACAAATAAAAGAATGATGGAGCTGATGACCTATTCATCCAGTGAAGAAAATTCCGCTGGAATTGTTACCAGCGCTTATTGTACTGTTCTACGTCTGATTTTGTAAGAGGACATAGCAGGGGAGATTTGGCCAGAATAAGCTATTATCGTATCAGCAGCTATTGTTGTATCTGCCGTGTCTTACGTCAGTGTGGCGAGAGCTTGTGGTCCAACTGCTTTGGAAACAGTTCATCTAGTTTTGGGGGTGGGGGGGTGGGAAACAGTTATGTGGCAACGAAGAATACCGATTGAGAAAGAAAAGTTCAAAGCAATCTGTAGAAAATTAGCAGCACAATTCTTCGGACTTTGGCCTTGAAGTTTCTTTTTTACTTCTGCCGGTAGCTTTTTTTCCCAAAGTGGTGATATGTAGGTGGTTTTGTTTTTTTTTCTTGCATCAGGATTAAAGCGATGATTATTTCACCTTCAGGTTAATAGGTGTGTTTATTCATATAGGAGTTTCATTAGGCTGGGAAGTATAATTAGCTATTTAGTGCCAGTTGCAGGATGGCAGGTTGCGGTGGCTAGACTAGCCGTGGAAAATTCCAGGTTATTTCGTATCTGCAAAAAATCTTAACTCTTCGGAGTATTTAATTACAGGGTTTGTTCTGCATGGATATACATCTGAGAAATTGTAAGACTGTTTTTGGTGAGCGGCATGCATGAGTGCGGTGTGAGGTTGTTGTTTTTTTTTTTTTTTTAGCAAATAAGGAAGTAGGTTCAAAGAAGAAAAAATGTTAGCCGATTTACTGAAACAAGTTGCTCTTTGTTGAGATAGCGGTAGCTTTTCTTGGATTGGAAATGCACACTTGAATTTGAACTCTTCTGGATCCTTAAGTTGCATTCTTTTAATTTCTTTTAAAAGAAATTAAAAGATGCTTGCTCCTGAGGAGGAAAGCTATGGCAAAGTTAGACAGCATACTAAAAAGCAAAGACATCACCCTGCCAACGAAAGTGTGTATAGTCAAGGCTATGGTTTTCTCAGTCGCAATTTATGAAAGTTGGACCATAAAAAAGGCTGAGCACCAAAGAATTGAGGCCCTTGAACTATGATGCTGGAGAACACTCCTGCGAGTCCCTTGGACTGCAAGGCGATCAAACCGGTCAGTTCTAGAGGAGATCAACCCTGACTGCTCTTTAGAAGGCCAGATCCTGAAGATGAAACTGAAATACTTTGGCCACCTAATGAGAAGGAAGGACTCGCTGGAGAAGAGCCTAATGTTGGGAAAGATTGAGGGCAAAAGAAGAAGGGGCCAACAGAGAACAAGGTGGCTGCATGGAATCACTGAAGCAGTCGGTGTGAGCTTAAATGGACTCCGGGGGATTGTAGAGGACAAGAAGGTCTGGAGGAATGTCCATGGGGTCGCGATGGGTAGGACATGACTTCACAAATAACAACAACAATAACTTCCATTCTGTACTAGCAGTAGCATGTGATCGTGATGGGGATGCTGAGAGGGTAGACCAAGGGCTATTGCAACCGAACAGTCGCCAAAAGAATGACTGTAAGTCAAGGACTACCTGTTTATCTATGGTGAGATTATGTATGAGTTGAGCTCCAGCAGGACATCACTTTACATCACCAACTCAGTACGTTCTGTAGCTTCCTTACTAAAAAAATAGATAAATCTGCACTCTAGATGGGATGGGACAGACAAACAAGAATGTCAGTATTTTTGGTGAAAACTGCAAATAAACTGCAAGGAGACAAAAGGCAATGGTTGCATGTTTGCCCTGGCCTACAGGTCAAATTTATTTTTCAAAGCACCAGAAGGCAAAACAAGAAAGAAGGGATGAAAACTAACCAAGGAGAGAAGCAACCTAGAGCTAAGGAGAAAATTCCGGACAGTGAGAACAATCAACTTGTGGAACGGCTTCCCTTCAGAAGTTGTGGGTGCTCCATCACTGGAAACCTTTAAGAAGAGACTGGATAGCCCATTTGTCTGGAATGGTATAAGATCCTCTGGGGTTGCACTAGAACAGGGGTCTCCAACCTTGGCAACTTTAAGCCTGGTGGACTTCAACTCCCAGAATCCCCCAGCCAGCAAAGCTGGCTGGGGAATTCTGGGAGTTGAAGTCCACCAGGCTTAAAGTTGCCAAGGTTGGAGACCCCTGGACTAGAAGACCTCTAAGATGTCAGGGTTCCAAGTAATAGACCCATAGCAAGCAAAACTCCAAGGCAGGTAGATTCCTCAAAGAATAGCTTTATTGGATATATCATATTGGCACAAACCTGGTGAAAATTGACTCTGAAGGTTCCCGCAGTTTCCACCTAATTAAAAGTGAAAGTTTTTCCCTTTCCCCAAACAGTCAGTCACATTGTCCAATCGAGATGCCGTCCAGTTGCCGGGTAACATCACTCCTCCTCCCTCTGACCAGATGTGAGAATGTCCTTGGTTCCCAAGAGAAAGTATTTTGTTTTGGCTACAAAATCCCAGCTATCTCTATTCCCCCTATCCCTATCCCTTAGCTCCAGCGTGGCAACATTGAAGAGGAAAAATGGCTTCGGTCAAGTCAGCTTCAGGGTGTGACATAAGGGTTAGATTTTTACTTTTTAAGCCTTTTTAGTTAAAAATGCTTTAAAAACTTTAAAAAAAGTTCCGACGATCGCGCGTCGCTCTGCTTCGGAAATCTTTTTTGTTACTGTTTTTGCTACCGGTTCAGCAAACCAGTAGTATTTTTTACTACAGGTTCAGGCAAACCGGCCCAAACCGGTAGCATTTCACCCCTGGTTGGACCCCTTTGCCCAAAATCCCTCTGCCAATTTCCGTGGCTGAGCATTAGAGTTGAATCTAGGCCTCTTCAGTCATAGCTCAGCACCCACTTACGCCACACTAGCTTTCACACTGGTTCGTCCTGGGTCCTGGGCAAACAGTCACCTCCTAAGAAAAGCAGGATGCTGCCTTGTTTAGACACATCAACTGATGTTATATTGGCAGCATGTTAAGCATTAAATATCAAAAGCTCCTGCAGCAGACTAAATAATAATAAGTTGCAAGACACTTTAGCCAAGTGTCAGCAGAATTACGGATGTATAAGGCTGGTGTAAGTTAGGGCCCCACAGGCAAATTTGCCTGCTTAATTCTTTTTCATGTCTCCTAAAGACAGAGTAGGAGTAAGCCAGCTATATGTCAATGAGTCTGGAAGAACTGACTGCTGAGTTGGTTCCGGGAAAGTAGCTGAATTGTACTTTACTATAGAGGGCAGTACATACATGCATAAGCACAGTTGCCAACTGATTATGCTTGTATACAGCTTCAGCTACTCTGCTATAAAGTAGAGTAAAGATTGTGTTTGAGGCTGGTAGTTTGCAGCAAGTAAGCCTCCAATTCTTTTTTTTTAATTAATCTGAATAAAATCAAATTTGTTGGGCAAGGAACCTGGCAGACTTCATGATAGGCTTTTCACAGGAACACTAATAGCAATAGCACTTAGACTTGTATACCGCTTTACAGTGCTTTACCACCCTCTCTAAGCAGTTTACAGTGTCAGCATATTGCCCCCAACAATCTGGGTCCTCATTTTATCCACCTCGGAAGGATGGAAGGCAGAGTCAACTTTGAGCCTGGTGGGATTCGAACTGCCAAATTGCAGGCAGCCGGCAGGCAGCAGAAGTAGCCTGCAGCACTGCACTCTAACCACTGCGCCACCACGGCTCATTTAATGCCTTTAAATGCTCTGCTGACAATTCCTACCTTCCATTATGTCTCCAAGAATAGGACACCTGAAACTTTTGTTCCGTACTACACAATTGTCATCTCAATTTTAAACCTGTTTTAGGGATTCATGGTTCTATTTTTCCAAGGAAAGATTTAGAGTTAAGCAAATGTGAACTGGGAAAGCTACTTTTTTAGATTTGCTCAACAACAGGGAGGGGGTTGGAAATGACAGTAACACATCATTTCTAAACAAGTTGTGTGACCGTCCTACGTCCTAGAACAGATCTCATGTACACCAGAGCTGGTTATTCTTCCCAGAACTTCCTCTGAAAATCAGCAGTGCCATTTTCTACCATTTTCAGATATGTAAATGGTGGAAAATTGCGGCGTCTATGCTGAAATAATTTCAACAAAACTAGAAAAAAAAACCTCAACTGCCAAGAATTGGCTAAAAGGTCAGAAGACATAGAAGCACCTGGTGTGTGGTTTGAGCCTCCTGCCTGCTAGATATCATTGGGCTCTGCACTTCCTCCTCCATATGTCAAAAGCGAAAAGCGATTTCTAGCTATCAAGAGGTTGGCCATCCATATCTCACTTCTGAAATTGGTGCCTTCAGAAGCAGCTGTCGCGAAGGGGATGATAGGAATCACAATTCAGAATATCTTGGAAGATACCAAATTCATAATGATGGTTATTTCAGAGATTGTGTAATGGTGTGTTTTGAAAGTCAGTTGGTGATCCCAAGTAGCAAGGAACCTATATTTGTGAGAATTTGAACTGGGCAATTGAGAAATAGAATACAATAGAATTTTTTATTGGCCAAGTGTGATTGACAAGGAATTTGTCTTGGTGCATATGCTCTCAGTGTACATAAAAGAAAAGATACCTTCATCAAGGTACAACATTTAAATCACTTAATGATAGTCATAGGATACAAATTTAACACCTAATGATACTCCTAGGCTACAAATAAGCAATAATATCAATATAAATCGTAAGGGTACAAGCAACAAAGTTACAGTCATAAGTGGGAGGAGATGGGTGATAGGAATGATGAGAAGTTTAAAAGTAATGCAGACTTAGTAACTAGTTTGACAGTGTTGAGGGAATTATTTGTTTAGCAGACTGATGGCGTTTGGGAAAAAACTGTTCTTGTGTCTAGTTGTTCTGGTGTGCAGTGCTCTATAGCATCATTTTGAGGGTAGGAGTTGAAACAGTTTATGTCCAGAATGTGAGGGGAAACAAGATAATGTTCTGACTTAAACCAAATTAGCTTAGGTTTCTTGTTTGGGAACAAAAATAAGAACTAAATTCAATTCATTTCATACATGAGCTATCTCAACTTGCGCTATCAAGTCTGTATTATCAAGCTTGGCAGGCTATTATTTGCCTTTTATGGGTGAGTAACCCATAACATACCTAGCAAATAAAGGTTTCTTGGAAAATTTATTGTTTATGGGGCCTTGAGTTTCTCCTAATCTTGGCCACAGATAGTGTGCTAGTCTTGCAGCAGTCTTGAAGGTCTATTAAACTGTAATTTAAGTGTGGGTATCCATGACATGATTTCTTTCTTTTTTTCAAGGATGCATTTTCGTTTGGAGTTTATTTAAAGAGAATTAAAGTGGCATTGTTCTTCTTGTGTCCAATACGCAAAAACTATGAAATGCCTTATTTCAACGTTTCAGCATAATATGGCTAGAAAGAACTGTCTCATATTATGGTACTTAAAGCCTAACATCCATCTGTCTCCTAGACTGATTAGTAATGTCTGTCTGAGGTTTCGGACGAAATCTCCTAGCATTCTGAGGAGATGCTGGAAATTAAATCTGGAACGTTTTATCCCACCTGAGTTGCCAATCATTTAGGTAGATCTGGGCAATTTTTAACTAAGTTTACATTATCCATTTCTGCAGTTCATTGAAAGCCGTCCTATGGCAGTCCAACTCGAATACTGCAATATGGTAACGGGGTGGCTTGCATGAAATGAACAAGTAAGAAAAAGGCAATAAAAAGTTCCATGAGAAAAATCCCATACAAAGGTTTTAATAGATAGTAAGGAACTCATCACTAGTGGAAGGGATGGAAGTCCAATCATTTTGGCCCTGGAACTCAAGGAAAAGGCAGATTTGAAATGTTTTTCTAAAGGTCCATAGGGTCAATGCCAAACAAATATCAGGGAAGAGGTGGTTCCAGACAGGGGGGACCTGCAATAGAAAAGGCTTACCCCCTGACTCCCATCAAATGACATGGTTTGAAAGAAAGGATTCAAAGCATGCCTACCTATTAGAGCAGGGGTGTCAAACTCGATTTCATTGAGGGCCCGCATCAGGCTTGTGTTTGACCTCGGGGAGGGGGCGTGGCTAGGGAGGGCGTGCCAGCTTGACATCACTCGTGTCGGGGTGCCTACCGTGTCCCAAGCACTCGGCCAGCAAAAACGGAGCTCAGGATCACCATCGGGCAGAAGACATCGAAGCATAGCCAGCCGAACAAATAGATTTAAAAATAGTTTCTATCCTTGGGCTGTCAGACTCTTAAACACAACCACAATCACTCCACACACACACACACAAAAGCATATGACTAGGTTTTCTTTTTCTTTCTTTTTCTTTTTTCCCCCCCTAATTACTTGCATAGGGATTATTCTTTATACTTATTTATGTTTGACATGGATTGCACCAGTAAGGCTAAAACCAATTTTGTTATGTACATGATGCACAATGACAATAAAGGCTATGCTATGCTAGGAGGGCTGTGCGCACTCCATTTTCACTGGCAGGAGGCCATTACAGCCGAAACGGACCTCGGGAGGGCCATGTGTGACCCTCCTGAGCTCCGTTTTCACTGGCAGAGGCACCACGGGCTGGTCCTTCACTGTTTCCAGGGCAGCCCCACGGGCCAGATCTAAGTAGCCCATGGGCCGGATCCAGCCCCTGGGCCTTGAGCTTGACACCTCTGTATTAAAGTATAACGGAAAGGCCAATACTTTTAGAGAGAGGTGGTCCCACAAATTGACGGGGTGCTTTACAGAGCTTTATAGGTGATATGAAGCCTTCTGAATTTTACCTGGAAGCCTATAGGGCCGTGATGGCATGCGGAGCCATCTCTGCGGGCACACAAACCATTGCCTTAGGTCACCTCCACCACGCATGCACATGCACCGGCCAGCTGATTTTTGGCTGGGCCCGCCCACACCACCCCTCCCAGGAGTCTCCACACGGCTCATTTTGGATGCCAGGTAAGCACAGGGCTCATGTGGAGGCTCTGGGAGGGTGAAAAACGGGCCTCCCAGAAGTCCAGAAACGGCCCATTCCCGGCTTCTGGAGGGTCTCCGGAAGATCAGGGGAGGCCGTTTTTGCCCTCACCAGGCTCCAGGAAAGCTTCCAGAGCCTGGGGAGGGCGAAAAACAGGCCTACCAGAAATCCAGAAATGGGCCATTTCCGGCCTCTGGAGGCTTCAGGGAGACCTGCTAGGCCCAAAATGGGGCGCGGGGAAGTTGTGTGCACATGCGTGGGGTGTGGGGAGGCAGATGCATGCACAGGGAGGGCAGCACGGGGGGGGGGTGTTCATGTGCACATATACCGGGAGGGGCGCGCAGGGGAGCATTGCATTATGGGTATGGGCACGCGGGCACGCGACCCCCCCTGCACTCCCCTGCTTTTGGCCTGCAACGGCAAAAAGGTTTGCCATCCCTGCTATAGGAAATCTAATGCAGTTGGCGGGGGTGGGGGGAGGGAAGGGATGTTGCATGCCAGTGAGAAAATGACTGGATCAGACCAAGAATCCAACATGCTGTTCCCAACAACTGTCATCCAGGTGTATGAGAATCCATTGCATGACAGCAGCAAATAGCTTTGCTGTTGAGCATACACTGAGTTTCCTGGAGAGAACTGGCTAGTCATTGTTGGATCAGAAGCTAAACTGTCGGCCTGGTTCACTTTTCGTCATTATTACAATGAATGCACACACTTGTTGATTTATACATCGGTATAAAAATAAGACTGCAATTTTTTTGTGATACTCTTAGAAGACTTTTCGGGATCATAAATATTTTAGACTTCCTTTTTCTCTATTTACAGATGGATCGGAACGATTCCTTTGTGAATCCGTCTTCAGCTATCAAGTTGCATCCACACTGAAACAAGTAAAACACGGTAAGTGAATAAATTCACAAACTGTGTTGTATCCGTAGACCTGCATGTTGTGTCAGGATTTATCTATATAGAAATCCAGTAAGGTAATAGAAGCACCTTACTGTATTGAAAACAACAGGATAGAACAGAACATAATAAAAATATAGCAGATGTTTAACGAACCTATTGTCACAATATTATCCTGTGTAATAAAAAAAAAACCAAAAACAAAGTTTTATCTATATAGTCTATTTAACCAGGAGATAAGATTGTAACTTACATTATTTGATGCTGTTGTGTTCATAAAACAAGCTATGAACATTGCACTCATAGAAAGCTTTGTGAGGCATAACTTTGCTCTTAATAAAGATTGCTATCTTTTTTTCTGGGTCATCTGGTTTTTAATCTCGTCTCGCTTCATCATCTCTTCCTCCTCATGTGATACATTGGGCATCAGTTTATTTGCTTCTGAAATGTTATCAAGATGGAACAGAACTCTGGAAGAAAGTATCCGATTAGAAGTAACTCTTTTTGAAGGAAACTTGATCACTTGCTATTTTCAAGCGTACTCTGTGGCCAAAGAAATTGGCCAAGAGTTCTTAAAATACTGTTTTTCTATCAAGGTAAATTAATTGCTTGATTGCTGCTCTGCCAGAGTGTCTTGCAAATTTTCAATTTTGTAGATCTATTCCTTTTGGGACTACAGCGAGATGGACAATTTTAAGGTTTTACAGTAAGGATATCCAACCAACCTTGGAAACTTTAAAACTTGTGGATTTCAACTTCCAGAATTCCCCAGCCATCAAAATTCCCCAAGTTTAAGACCACAGACTTAAAGTTGCCAAGGTTGGATTCCGCTGCTCTAGAGTATGCCAGAATATAGAATATATTTGGGCTAAAGGTTGTATATACAATCTATTTGTTCAGCTGTATTTAAAAAACCACAGCACAATAAGACATCGCATTGCTAGTATTTCTTTATCTCTTCTCTATTAGCACAAAAGGTAAGGAATTAATGTCACCAGAAAGAAACCGCTTGTAAGATGTGACACCCCCAGGATCTTCGGTAGTGGGTGTAAATAAATCTTTACCCAGGCCACTCTCATAACAGGAAGGAAAGTTCTCCGATTTGGATGAAAGGATAAAAACAATTTGAAAAAGATGATATCTGGAATCAAAATAGGTCAAAACATTGTGAAGCTGGAAAAATCTTCTTTGCAAAAAGTGAAGACCTCATAATGAAACTAAAAGAAGGAAAGTGGAAAATATGGGTTAATGTTAAATATCAAGATGACAAGGGTTGTGTCAGCTATCTACCATTACCTTCACTTTTCACTATCAACTGGTATGTTCAGTTGCTCAGAATTCTGGGGAAGTCCACAAGTCTTAAAGTTGCCAAGGTTGGAGACCCCGGCTCTAGAGCAGGGATGGGGAACTATGGCCCCTTTATGACCTATGGACTTCAACTCTCAGAATTCCTGAGCCATCCATGTTCAGGATTTCTGGGATTTGAAGTGCACAGCTCATAAAGGGGCCATAGCAGGGGTAAAATGCTACCGGTTTGCCCTGGTTCGGGCAAACTGGTAGTGATAAAAACTACCGGTTCAGGTGAACCTGTAGTAAAAAAAAAAAGCTACCGGTTCAGGCGAACTGGTAATTAAAAAAAGCTACCAGTTCATATGAACAGTATTTCCAACAATCAGCTGTACCGCGTGGTTTATATTCGCTAGAAAGCAGGAGATCCTGCTTTCTAGCAAAGCTAAATCACATGGCACAGCTGTTCCCATCCCCTCACTGTTCTACTACCACTGTTCTTTTTCCGCGCAAAGCGCACATTTTGGCTTTTGGTACACGCTGTGCATGCGTGCACACAGCGCGCATTTACGGCCAGCAAACAGATAGCAAACTGGTTCAGATTTCACAACTGGGCCATAGTTCCCCATTCCTGTTCTAGAGAAATAGGAGATTAATTCTAAGCAAAATGGCAATGAAAAATTTAAGACAAGTTCATAAGGATATTTCAATGGCAGCAAAAGTTAGAATCATTAAAACAAAGGACATTCAAGTGGTTCTGAATGGAATTGAAAACTAGATGCAGAGAAGATACTTGCCTTTGAATTATGATTTTTAAGACCATAAATACTAACCACTCATTCAGTTTTAACTCAAATAAAGTCTGGTGTTGTGTTGAGGTTATGTTCAGCAAACAGAAACTCCCATGCTGCAGGTATGTGGGGTGAAAAATGCGAAATGAGGAAAAATTGTATTATTCAAGGTTGAGAAGAGGAGAAGACAAAAATAGATAAAATGCACTAATAGATAATTCCAGATACAATTACTGGAATATCCTTGGAAGACACTCTGCAAATTATTATTATTATTTAAAACATCTCTAAATGGACAGCATTTTGATAATTGGATGTCAATCTGAATCAGTGGCACCTAGCTATTAATGCTGTTATATAATACATGTGAGGCCAAGATATCTTGGCTCTTTTTTCAGGGTTTTTGTCCCATGTTAAGTTTATTTTAGTACAACATTGCAAATTCCTAAATATTTCCAATCTCAAAGTAATTATTAAGTGTATCAACATTCAAACAGCTTTAGAATAGATTTTTTTTTATTGGCCAAGTGTGATTGGACACACAAGGAATTTGTCTTGGTGCATATGCTCTCAGTGTACATAAAAGAAAAGATACCTTCATCAGGAATCATAAGGTACAACACTTAATGATAGTCATAGGGTAAAATAAGCAATCAGGAAACAATATCAATATAAATCGTAAGGATACAAGCAACAAAGTTACAGTCATACAGTCATAAGTGGAAGGAGATGGGTGATGGGAACGATAAGAAGATTAATAGTGGTGCAAATTTAGTAAATAGTTTGACAATGTTGAGGAATTATTTGTTTAGCAGAATGATGGCGTTCGGGAAGAAACTGTTCTTGTGTCTAGTTGTTCTGGTGTGCAGCGCTCTATAGTGTCGTTTTGAGGGTAGGAGTTGAAACAGTTTATGTCCAGGATGTGAGGGGTCTGTAAATATTTTCACAGCCCTCTTTTTGACTCGTACAGTATACAGGTCCTCAATGGAAGGCAGGTTGGTAGCAATTATTTTTTCTGCAGTTCTAATTATCCTCTGAAGTCTGTGTCTGTCTTGTTGGGTTGCAGAACTAAACCATATACATATTTATAAACATTTACTACGCCGATAAACATTCCATCCACCTATTAAGCCTGTTGACACTTCAGGTTTAATTTAATAGGGCATCCCTTTTAACGACATTACGAATTTCCTATCTTCCTTTGGAAACAGAATTTCCTATGGTGTGTCACTGGACATCTGTTGAAGAAGCTTTGGCAGAACAAGCTTGACATTAACATGTTCATATTAAAAACCCATTTTCCTCATAAATAAGATTGTCCAGTCACTGTGGAATAGCTGTCTCATTCGTTAGGTTTGTTTATGTCAATGAGGAACTATGACCCCATTGCAATTGGGCACAAGTAGGCCTTGACTTACAGCTATTCATTTAGTGACAATTCAAAGTTACAACACCTCTGGAAAAAGTGACTAATGCCCATTTTTCACACTTACAACCATTGCATTATCCCCATGGTCACGTGATTAAAATTCAAATGCTTGGCAGTTGGTTCATATTTATGACGGTCGCAGTGTCCTGGAATCGTGATCAGCTTTTGCGACCTTCCGACGCGCAAAGTCAGCAGGGAAGACAGATTTACTTAACAACTGAAGCTGTCGCTAACTTAACAACTTCAGTGATCCACTTAACATCCGTGGCAAGAAAGGTCATCAGAGGGGCCAAATTCACTTCAACTTTTAACTTTTCACACCGCATCATAAATGTTGGGCCCAATTGTGGTCATAACTTGAGGACTATCTGTATGCCACAAATCTTTTAAAATATGTCTTTTGCCGAACCCCTTCAATTACTCTGTCATCATTCCTTGTCAACTGCTCCAACACTGATGGTTTTTTTTAATTGTTTTGTTTATTTATTTATTTATTTATTTAAATTTTTATACCGCCCTTCTCCCGAAGGACTCAGGGTGGTGTACAGCCAAGGTTAAAACAGTTAAATATACAAAATTAAAATATCAATTAAAATACATATTCAATAATATCCAAATTAAAACCGTCAAATTGACCCAGCCTAAAATACCCCATATAAAATTACTAAAAATTTAAAATTTAAAAATCAAGCCAGTCCCGCTTGGATAAATAAATAAGTTTTTAATTCATGGCGAAAGGTCCGAAGGTCAGATAGTTGGCGCAAACTGGGGGGAAGTTCGTTCCAGAGGGTAGGTGCTCCAACAGAGAAGGCCCTTCCCCTGGGGGTCACCAGCCGACATTGCTTGGCGGACGGCACCCTGAGAAGACCCTCTCTGTGAGAGCGTACGGGTCGGTGGGAGGCATAAGGTAACAGCAGGCGGTCCCGTAAGTACCCGGGCCCTAAGCCATGGAGCGCTTTAAAGGTGGTAACCAGAACCTTGAAGCGCACCCGAAAGACCACAGGTAGCCAGTGCAGACTGCGCAGGAGTGGTACCCGGGAGCAACGTGGAGCTCCCTCAATCACCCGCGCAGCTGCATTCTGGACTAACTGGAGTCTCCGAGTGCACTTCAGTTTATGGCTTTTCTTGAACTATATTAGTGTATTTGACACGTTTGAGAATTTTGACAAAATGAAAAGCATCTGATAGATAAAGGCATGAACAATCTCAGTGTAATACAATAACTTTGTTTTAGCTTCCTTGTGATGTACCAGCTGTAGCAGATGACAGAATAATAAGATATCACTATGTGGAAGTGTTTGATATTTAAGTTAAGATATAGCTTTTTTTTTTTTGTTGACTCACATGCAATACGGTTGTTCTAGAGAACAGATATTTTGGCCTTATTCATAGCTTGAAGGATATATCCCAACATCTATTTATGTAGGGATTATCTGAAGTATTTTCACTGGCTAACAGTTTGTATGAGAAACAGCAGGATAGCTGGAATAAAGTCGGATCTAAAAGAGCTTTTCTAGGATTTAGAACTGGAGCAGTAGAAATAATACATTTGTTTCTCTGCAGCTGAAAAATAAACGTGAGGATCTTTGAACAGAATTTGTTTATTTTTAATATTTTTTTATCCTGTCTTGTGGGTTGAAAATGTCTTGTGAGTCCTACAATGAAAACAAATTGATTGAATTCTAACTGGTTAATTTTCCTGTGATGAAAGATTTTGTTTCTGCTGTAAGACATGATGTGCGGCTTATAGTCCATTAAAAAGGCTTAACCAAACGTTGATTGCAAACCCATTTTTTAATTTTCTGATACAGATCAGCAAGTCGCTCGAATGGAAAAACTCGCTGGCTTAGTGGAAGAACTGGAGGCAGATGAATGGAGATACAAACCCATTGAACAGCTCTTGGGCTTCACCCCGTCTCTAGGTTGAAATATAGCAATTTGCTGCTGTGGAAAAATCCAGGATTCGTGTAGCTCCGTTTTAAAACTTTCAGTGGTTTCCTTCTGCATTTTCCCACAACTCTGATGACAGTCCAGAACTATGGTTTTGGGTTTTGTTTTTCACCAGATCCAATAAATATATGTTTATTCATCAGTAGTGGGTTTCAATTTAGTTTGCTACCAGTTTGCGCACAGAAGCATCCAGAAGGGTGGGCGGAGCCTCCCACTGCTACCAGTTCGCTTGAATCCGGGGCAAACCAGTAGCAACCCACCACTGTTATACATCTTTTTTTAGGGTTTTCTTTTTTTTAGTTCACTTTCACACTGCTTGAGAAGTAGGAGATGTAATTACTTTTCGGGGTGGGGGACGACGACAAGACGACACCTTTTTTTTTTTCTTCAGAGGGAAAAAGGGATGATAATTTCAATTCAACAGTCCTGATTTGTTGACCTTGAGCTGCCACAATGAAAATTGACCGAGGCATTGGGCTTTTCTTGTGTGTAACTCTTGGAGAGCTGAGTAAGAAGCCATAATTTTAATCCCTAAGCTATTGCTTTGAAGAGAAATGTGATAATAGGACAGGTTCACTTGGAGGCCAGAAAAATATTAACCGTTTCCTATATTTAGGTTGTTGCTGAGTGCGTTTTGACAGCTGTTCCTCTGTTAATTATGCGTGGAAATGGTCAGAACAAATCTTAAAAGGAGACATTGACTGCCCTGTTTGCTGTACCAGTCCAGCTGAATAGTCTTGTTTGGTAAATAAATTATTTTAGCTCTTCCCATGACGTTGGGTTTGGTATTCCTTTCAAGGGTTTGGGAATAAGGAAATGGACTGATACCAATATGAGTTTCAGTAAAGGTACGAAGATTCATGAGGTCTACATAGGGGCAAATAAGACAGTTGGTGTAACTGCAACATCTTGAGTTTAGAAGTTTTCAGAAGAAAGTTTGATGACATTCTCATAGAAGAAGAAGAAAAGAAGAGGCAAATGACTGATTAGTGTGTGTGTGTGTGTGTGTGTGTGTGTGTCCTTTATGCTGTCTAAGTTTGGTTGCTTTCTTGCAGATGTTTTCATTACCCAAACTAGGTAGGTAATGCCATCAAGCGCCGATGATGTCATCTAGTTTGAGTATTGAAACATAAGAAAACAACCAGACTCAGTATTAAAATATAAGAAAACAACTAAATTCAGTATTGAAACATAAGAAAACAACCAGTCTCCGAGTGCGCCAAGGAGCTCCCCATTCAACCGCGAGCTACAAATATTGTTGACTTAATTGTGGAAATGCTACCGATAGGCTTAGTTTCTGAGATCCTGGTCTGTCATACTTGGATTATGCACTGCTGGCCCAAGATGATTTAGCCGAGATACGATCAACTTATTTTTTATTTATTTGATTTTTATACCGCCCTTCTCCCGAAGGACTCAGGGCGGTGTACAGGCAAAAGTAAAAACAGACAATACAATATACAATTTAAAATGCAAATTAAAAAACTTATTATAATTGGCCTAAAACTTTAAAATATATAAAAAACTAAAACCCCATTTAAAAATTAGTAGTAGATAATTTAAAATCAATAAAATTTAAGCCAGCCCCGCGCGAATGAAAAGATATGTCTTCAGTTCGCGGTGAAAGGTCCGAAGGTCAGGTATTTGGCGTAAACCCGGGGGAAGCTCGTTCCAGAGTGTGGGAGCCCCCACAGAGAAGGACCTTCCCCTGGGGGCCGCCAGCCGACATTGCTTGGCGGACGGCACCCTGAGGAGACCCTCTCTGTGAGAGCGTACGGGTCGGTGGGAGGCATGTGGTAACAGCAGGCGGTCCCGTAAGTACCCAGGCCCTAAGCCATGGAGCGCTTTAAAGGTCGTAACCAAAACCTTAAAGTGCACCCGAAAGGCCACAGGTAGCCAGTGCAGTCTGCGCAGGAGCGGTGTTACACGGGAGCTACGCAAAGCTCCCTCTATCACCCGCGCAGCTGCATTCTGGACTAACTGAAGCCTCCGAGTGCACCTCAAGAGGAGCCCCATGTAGAGAGCATTACAATAATCCAAGCGAGAGGTAACGAGCGCATGAGTGACTGTGCACAAGGCATCCCGATCAAGGAAGGGGCGCAACTGCCGAACCAGCTTGCCCTATGGTGCATCATTTTGCCCAGTTAAAGGTTGCAGGAATACAGAGTTTTAGTAATAAGCAATTCTCCTGTTGTTACCACTGTATTTCTTGATTAGGAAGGCTTGGTGCTGAAATGTGTAGGATTTGGAGAGCTCGTCAGTAGCTCCTCATCAAACTGGAGTAGGACGTTAAGTGAGCTGTCACAGGGACCTATGCTGAGCCTCTACTCTTTGTACGTTTCTGTTAACGACTTGGATAAGGGAATGCATACTCAATTTCCACATGACACAAAACTGGGTGGGATCATTAATGGTATGGAAGAGATGCATGCAGAGGTGGGTTTCACATAATTTTACCATTCCTTCACTGTGCACCGAAAATGTGAGTGTGCACGCTCGCTTCGCTCACGCTTATGCATACCACACATGCGCCCAGCCTTCCATGCATTTGCTTTGCTCGCATGCGTGGCTTGCACTAATGCGCGCAGCTTAGAAAACGTGGCTAAATAGGAGAGCATAGCGCCAGGGTAGGTGGGCAGGCCCATCTGCAGGTCGCCACTACTGGATTGCCTGAACTGGTCCGAACTGGCTGAATACCACCACTGGATATATGTAGTCCTTGACTTACAACCAAAATAGAGTCCAAAATTTAAGTTGCTAAGTGGGACATTTGTTAAGTGAATTTTGCTCCATTTTACTACCTTTCTTGCCACCGTTGTTAAGTGAATAACTGCAGTTGTTAAGTGGATGTGGCTTCCCCGTTGATTTTGCTTATCAGTAGGTTGCAAAAGGGGCTCACGTGACCCTGGCAACCATTATAAATATGAGTTAATTGCCAAGCATCCGAATTTTTGATCACATGACCATGGAGATGCGGCAGCAGTCATAAGCGTGAAAAACGGTGATAAGTCAACTTTTTTTTTAGTGCTGTCGTAACTTCGAACCGTCACTAAACGAGCTGTTGAAAGTCGAGGACTACCTGTACTCCAAAGTGTTCTAGAGAAAATGAGTTGAAAATGATAATTATATTTAATGGCGATAAATGTTAAGTTTTCCAACTAGGAAACCAATCAATTGGATAGATATACAATGCAGGATTTCAGGCATAGCTATGGTACATGTGGGGGAAAAACCTTGAAACTGCAGCTGATGACAAACTGAATCAACAGTGTGATCTGCTTGTAACATAAGCAAAAGCTGTTTTCTAACTGCATCAGTAGAAACAACATTTCCAAATCTTGAAAGAGGTGATGTTTGTATCGGGAACCGTTTCATCCACTTCCAGCTGTGATTGAAGGCTTCTCTGTCTGTGCAAATAGAAGCCTCACCTCCATGAACTATCCAAGTGACGTGACTCACTTTCAGAGAGATGATGGAATTCATAAAAGCCTCTGCAAACCAAGCAACTCATCAATGACATTTTTAGCCAATCCGTGTTTCCCTGAAAATAAGACCGGGTCTTATTTTCTTTTGGGCCTCAAAATAAGCCCTAGGGCTTATTTTCAGGAGTGTCTTATATATTCCCCCACCACCACCACCATGTACGGGAAGCTCACTTCTTCCTTGCCACGGGGCAGGAGGCTGCACAGTGCTGCTACTGCGAGACAGCGGGTTGGAGCTGCCCCATGCACCACACCAGTGGTGGGTTGCCCCCAGTTCGGACCAGTTCTGTAGAACCAGTAGTAAAACTGGTGGGAAGCCCCGCCCACCGACCCGAACATCATCAAAAGTGATCTGCGCATGCACGCACGGGCACGATGCAAACCGGTAGTAAAGGTAAGTAGAACCCACCCCTGCACCACACACTGGTTTACCTCCGCGCCCCTGCAGCCAGGCCACCTCACATTGGTGGCTCCGGCAGCCCCATCCAGCAGGATGGTTGCCAGTTCTGCTTGTTTGCGGCCGCACCGGAGCAGGAGGTGAGTGATGTTTTGGTGCCACTGTGAGGTGGGGGCATGGAGCTGCCCCTACACGCCTCACACCGACTTACCTCAGGGCCCCCGCAGCCAGGCCATCCATGCCCCGACACCTGCCTCACCTCGCAACCACGGCACCAACACTGCTCAGCCTCCTGAGTTGCGGCCACCAGCAAGCAGCAGAAGTGGGCCGACGACCATGTGGGCTCCTGCTGCACATAGCTGTTGGTCCTGCCGCCGCAAGGCAGATATAGGGGCGCAGATGGCCTGGCTGCGGAGTCCCTGAGGTAAGCCAGTGCGAGGTACGTGGAGCAGCTCCACTACACTCCCGCCTTGCCTAGTGGCCGTGGCACCACGAGCAACCAGACAGAATAGGCAGGCTTTTCATCATAATTTATATTGAACCATTTAATTTTCCACCCATCCAAAATCGAGGACACCACAGGGAAGAATTTGGAGAAAGAAAACGCTCAGTAAAACAGTTAACAAGACAAGAGAAAACAGCAGAAAGGCTTGTGCCGCAATGTTCTTGGGGGTTTCTAGGAGATGCCAGGGGAACATTTTGTGCTTACTGACGGCTTCTCGGCTGCTATTCCCTCCCAAGTGCTTACAATCTGCACATGAACTCTAATTATGTACAAACAAAGCCGCAGCCAATATCTCTAGATGCAAATAGCAGAAGGGAGTCTTCTTAAAAGAACTTGGAACAAAACAGCCCAGCAGACGTTGCTAAACACAGCCAAAAAGCAGTCCGTACAGTCTTCCTCTGCTGCTTCGCAATTCCTTGTGTTTTTATAAAGCTGAAAGGAGCACCGTTGGGGACACGCTGCTTAAGGGATGACTTAATGCCGTTCCAAAATATCTCTCCAATACCTCAGAGCGTGGCTATTTTCTACCAAGAAAGAAGCAATTATATGGTTGTTTCCTTCTTGGCAGGCTTCCGCGCGTTTCAAAGAGGTTTGAGAACTAGGAATTCAACTGATGAAGTCCGCCTCCTTGTTGGGCTGAAAGGATAGAAATTATTTCACAAGTTGATCTTCTACTTCTCATGCAATAAATAAAGATGCTGGTATAGGATTGTACCAGGTGGCAAAATCGCTCCACCGCAACAGCAGAAAATGGCCGTGAAACGACAGTAGAATTTCTTCATTTACTGTGTCATGCAGCTCGGAGTTCAAAGGTGCTATCTATCTATCTATCTATCTATCTATATATATATATATATGTTTTTACAGAGGTCTCCTTCATATGCTTGAGTCAATAGTCTTGTGCAGAGGAATTAAGGAGGCAAAACTTGAGAACCTTGATTGGTTGATAAGAAAAATCCATTTGATGTCTTTGCCAAGTTGCTCATAAAGGCATAAGAACCGGGTCAAAAAAAAATACTGGCATGTAACAAGTGTTCCACATCAATAAACAGTTCTAAGGCAGAAGGGTTGGATTGGTTGATCAAAACTTCCCTTTCAGCCTGGTTGTTGTTGTTTTCCTTGTGTTCAAAGTCCTCTTTTTGGACTTTGTTTAATAACATTTCTCTTTTCAAAACTCATTAGTAAGGCAACGACTAATAGTGTCCCCATGGTCACTGTGTCTAGACTTGGTTTTTGAGCTTGTTCTAAAGTTAGTTTTGTTAAGTAGCAACTGTTTAAGGTAACGTTGGCCACTTTAAGACTTGTAGACTTCAATGTCCAGAATTCCCCAGCCAAAAAAAGGAATTCTGGGAGCTGAAGTCCACAGATCTTCAAGTTGCCAAGATTGACACCCCGGTTTAAGGATTTTTATAACATCCCATGTCCCCAGTTATTAAAGAACAACACCAGTTTAGCATCTCTTAGGAAGATGCAGAGAATTATTCTTGTTCTAAAAGTAGATCTACCTACTTTTTTTTTCAAAATCTTGCCTAATAATTTCATCTACAATATATGAAGCTGCTTTATCTCTATCAGATTAGAGTTCTGTGTAGTCCCATGGTCTCTGCTGTGACAAAAGATCCCAAGGTCCATCATGCTGCTGGTACTGAACCTGAGGCCTAGTATAGCAGAAACAAGAGCCATCTGACCTATTTCTCTTTTTGGTTACTTCTAAAATAAAGCAAATGGATTGAGTTAGATAAATGGCAACAATTATGGGAAATCAACAAATTAACAACAGCATATAAAGAAAATCAATATAAAATGTTTTACAGATGGCACATGCCACCTGAAAAACTGGCAAAAATGTTTAAAGATAAATCAGCTAAATGCTGGAAATGTCATCAGATCATACTATCATATGTGGTGGATATGTCCAGAAGCAAAAAACGATTGGATTAAAATTAAAACATGGTTAGAAGAGATGACACAAAAACATATAGATTTAAAACCTGAACTGTTCCTATTAGATATCCTACCAGAGAAGTTTAGTAAAGAAAATATATATTTGATTATACACATAATAACTGCAGCGAGGATAGTATTTGCACAAAGATGGAAAGCAGAGAGAATCCCTACAGAGAGTGAAGTAATTAAGAAAATATTGAATTGTGCAGAAATGAATAGATTGACTTTGACAATCAAAGAAAGAGAGGAATCTGAATATTTTAAGATATGGGGACAATTTTAACATTGGTTAGACAAGAAATATATATAGGGTAATGTTGTAATGAAACATGGGAAGAAGAAAGAGAAGAGAGAAGATTGATAAATGTGTTAATAGCAAAGTAAGAAATGTGGGGAAAATGTTACAATAAATGAAATGATGACATGAAATGATTAACATTGGAGAACAAGAAGACACAAAAGTTGTTCTCATGTGAAGCACTGAACGATTGATTATGTATTGTATGTTTGTTTATAAAATAAAAAAATTTCAAAATAAAATAAAATAAACCAAATGGGTGTTTACTGTCAAGTCATAACGGATTTCTAGTATGAATAGGAGCAAATCAACTGGAGATATTAATTTTCATAAACTGTCAGGATCTGAACATTCAATATTACCTTTGATTAACTAGCCAAGCAGGAAATTTCCACAAGGTGAAAAAAAAATTCCAAACTTAACCAGTTTCTTTTTACCATTTGGATTTCAGCACCAGTGGGAAACACACAGAGACACATAAAGGAGGCATTAAAGAAAATAATTAGGATTTAGGTCTAATTCTACGTACAAATTTAATCTGATGCCCTTTGAAGGGGTCTATGACAACTCACCATGGTTAACTTTCCTTGGGAAAAGAGTTACACTAATATTCAAGAAATAGTGGAATAGAATCATTAAAGAAAGGATACCGAAGGAGGGACAAACTGAAATGTGAATTGCAAAAATTAAAATATTTTTTAATTATTTTAAATTGTTGAATTGTCTCACAGGAGTTCTCCCATGGCAAGTTGGCCATTGCGAGTTGTTCTGCGGTGAATTAGCCGTGGTGAGTTGACCATAGCTAGTTGGCTGTGGCAAGTTGTCCCATTCCACTTTGAAGTGTTAATTTCTTCTAGGAAATATCAGAAAACTATCATTGCTTTGCTGCTTTATCTAGGTCAGGGTTCTCCAAAGTAGTCAATATTGATCCCCCCTACCAAGGGTTGATGGGCTTATCCCAGGGGTGAAATCTAAAAATTTTCCCTACCGGTTCTGTGGGCATGGCTTAACTGGTGGGCGTGGCTTGGTGGTCAGATGACCAGGTGGGCGTGGCCAATAACAATAAATAATAAAAATAATAAACGAAGTACACAAAACAATAAGAGGTACCAAAAACCAACGTTCACAATTTACACACACACAACACCACAACACAACTGACTCACACATAATGTAAAAGCAGCTGCACTTCATCCAAAATGGCCCCTGCAACAAGCAGGAACCTCACACAGCCACAAAAAGCCCAAAAACCAACTTTCACACTTTACACACACAGAACACAACACAACACAACTGACTCACACACACCAACAAAATGCCACATATAGCTTTGTTAGATTTCGTGTGTTTGTGTAGTTAGTGTGAAACACTACAGAAACATACCAAATCTCAGAAAGCTGCACAAATATTTTATTTTATTATTTTATTTTATTTTATTTATATTTTTAGATAAAAGCAACTAAACTTAAAACTTCCTTAACTTTAAAATTTCCTTAACTTTAAAACTTCCTTAACTTTAAATTGCTGTCTAAAAAAATAAAATAAACCTCCTTAAAAAAAAACCCAATTAACTATTTTTTAAAGCTTCCCCCCCTCAGCTACTTACCCAATTGGAGGCAGGCAGATTGAGTTGCTCACCGATGAGATGGATTGCAGGCAGGCAGATTCAGTTGCTAGCTAATGCAATTGATTGCAGCAGCCGAAGCAAGGGCGGAATAGAGCATGAGACCAAAAGAAGCAGGAAGCTGCCAAGGAGGCAAGTGGGGACCAGGTAATTGGGTGGGCATGGGCGGGGGGAGGAGCAGGGATTTTTGCTACCGGTTCTCCAAACTACCCGCCCTCATCACTACCGGATCGCTTGATCCAGTCCGAACAGGGAGCATTTCACCCCTGGCTTATCCATTATTATTTGTCGTATTATTAAAATATCTATGAAATTATTTTCAAATAAATCGGGCATGATGAACAATCTGAAACTTCATGAAAGGGTCAATGACCTTATTATCATATGTGGTGGACATGCCCAGAAGCTAAAAGTTATTGGAATAAAATAAAGGGTTGGTTAGAAGAAATGACCCAGCAACACATTGACTTAAAGCCAGAGCTGTTCTTATTGGGTATTCTATCAGAGAAAATCAGTGAGGAAAATATTTATTTGATTATCTATATAATAACAGCAGCAAGAATTATTTTTATGCAAAATTGGAAAGCAGAGAAAATACCCCTGGTAGGAGAAATTATTTAAAAAAATTTAGACTGTGCAGAAATAAATAGTTAACTTTGATGATCAAAGAAAGAGAGGATTCAGAATATTTTAAGATATGGGATCAATTTTACCATTGGTTAGAAAAAAGACAGATAAGCAACGGGTAATTATGTGAAAGAAAGGTATAATTAGAATACTGTGCTTGTGAAAAGATGGTAATAGATTAAATTGAAGTAAAGAAAGAAGAAACAACAAAAAGATGGAGCCATGAAGAAATGTCACGTGGAAGGAATGATTGATGTACTAAATGTTTGTTTGTCTATAAAATAAAAAACTTTAAAAAGAAAAAAGAAAAAAAAGGATCAATGACCTGAGAAATTTGGGGGCTCCTGGTTTAGAGAAAACAATGTCATGTTTTCAATTGTTAGCTTTTTCAAATTCTATCTGCTTTCGTTCTTTCACCTTTTCCAAAATGTAACCAACGGGACGTCAGAATTAATTTCCCAGGTGTTCATGCTGTTAGCAAAAGGAAGAAACTACCACCTAAAGTGGTGAATTCATCACTAAGGGTGTTCAAGCAGAGACTAAATCAATATTTCTCAATTTTGGCAGCTTGAAGATGTGTGAATTTCAACTCCCAGAAATCCCCCACCAGCATGCTGACTGGGAAATTCTGGGAGGCGAAATCCACACATCTTCAAGCTGCCAATATTGAGAAACACTGGACATCATCTGTCAGAGACGTTGTAGAGCAAGGGTGTGATTTCATTGAGGGCCACATCAGGGTTGTGTTTGACCTCGGGGGGCATGGCCAGGGTGGGTGTGGCCAGTTTGGCATCACACATGTTGGGGGCACTTGTGGTGGTCCGAGCGCTCTGCCAGCGAAAACAGGCTCCCAATCTCCATTTTCGCCTACGACGGCCTCCTGCAACCCTCTGCCAGTGAAAACCGTTCTGCCGTTTTTGTTGGCAGAGGCACTGTGGGCCAGTCCTTCGCTGTTTCCAGGGCAACCCCACGGGTCAGATCTAAGCAACCCACAGGCTGGATCCAGCCCACGGGCCTTGAGTTTGACACCCCTGCTGTAGAGGATTCTTCACTGAATAGGCCAGGACATTGGCTGAGATGTCCTCTAACGTTCCTTCCAACCCTAGAAATCTACAGTTCTCTTATGGTAATAAAGGTTTACTGAGTTTTAAGCCAAGACAATTTATATGTGAACAACATTTGCAAATGTCTTGCCCACCACACATACACTTCATGGAAATGTGCATTTCAAGCCTAATTCTTAGAACAGAATTTTTTTTAAAATATAAATTATTTAAAAAATATTATTTTTTTATTTATTCTTTTTGTATAAATGTTATGCCTTCTTTTCTGGTGCCCACATGTCTTCTCCATAATCCATTTTAAAATGAGCAGTTTTTAAAAAATGGCAAAGTTGATGAAAGTTAATCCTCATGAATCTCTATTTTCCTCCCTTTGTTCAGCAGCAGCCCTGAAGCTGCAGCATCGCTTGTTCCATGGGCTTTCTTTCAGCTGTTCTTTTAACTAATAATAAATGTTCACTTATGGGGTGATTTTTCTCTCTTGGCTGAACTCCCACACACAAGCCACCGGTGGGTGTGTTTTTATTGCCCTGCACCCAAGCAAAACCAGAGGTTCTTTGTTGCAAGCTGTTAGGGAACTGGTTGTACTAGAAGCGAAGGAAACGGCTGCAGGCTGGCTGGCTAAAATTAGTTGTTAACCACTGTGCTGTAGCTCGCTGAAGATCCCCGCCAGATGTATCTCTGTCACATGCAGAGAGACAAAAATCTTACAGTGCAGGCAAATACTTATATCGGTTGCAGAAAAAAATGCAAACATCCCAGTCTTTATCTTCATGGGTGAAGAAATATAGAGCAGGGGTCTCCAACCTTGGCCACTTGAAGACTTGTGGACTTCAACTCCCACAAGTCATCAAGTGGCCAAGGCTGGTATGGAGAATCCTGTTGGATCAAACCAAAATACCTTCTTTTTCTTTATGACGGGACTATACGTTGGATAGCCTCTTTCCTTGGGAGGGATCACGTATTACAGAATTTTAGACATAGGGCCATATTTGCATGCAGAGTTTTCAAGGTTTATTACTTCCTCGTTTTAATGGTTAGCTGCAGAAAACACCAACACATGGCATCTGTAAGCACTGCAACATATAGTACTGTCCTTCCTGAGCCTACCAACTAGAATAGAATAGAGCAGGGATCTCCAATCTTGTCAACTTTAAGACTTGTGGACTTCAACTCTCAGAATTCCTCAGCCAGCAATTCCGGGAGTTGAAGTCCACAAGTCTTAAAGTTGACAAGGTTGGAGACCCCTGGAATAGAATAGAGTAGAGTAGAGTAGAGTAGAGTAGAGTAGAGTAGAGTAGAGTAGAGCAGAGCAGAGCAGAAGAGAAGAGAAGAGAAGAGAAGAGAAGAGAAGAGAAGAGAAGAGAAGAGAAGAGAAGAGAAGAGAAGAGAAGAGAAGAGAATTCTTTATTGGCCAAGTGGTTGGACACACAAGGAATTTGTCTTTGGTGAATATGCTCTCAGTGTACATAAAAAGGGAAAAAATTACATTCATCAAGAATCATAAGATACAACACTTATTGATAGTCATAGGTTACTAGTAAGCAATCAAATCATATTAGGAAACAAATAATATAAACCTTAAAAATACAAGCAACATGGTTATAGTCATAAGTGGGAGGAGATAGGTAATAGGAAGGATGAGAAGAATAATAGTAATGCAGTCTTAGTGAATAGTTTGACAATGTTGAGGGAATTATTTGTTTAGCAGAGTGATGGCATTCGGGGGAAAAACTATCCTTGGGTCTAGTTGTTCTGGTGTGCAGCGCCCTATAGCGTTATTTTGAGGGTAGAAGTTGAAACAATTTATGTCCAGGATGTGAGAGGTTTGTAGATATTTTCAACTTCCATCTATTCAGTGGTGGGGTATCAAAATTATGTGCAGTCAGGCTGTCCACTGTTCAACACCATTCTGGAAAAGGGAGGAAGCATGGAGTAAGAAAAGAGAAGAAGAAAAATGTTGGATCCTTGCCTGAGAAAAGGTCCTAAATTTGAGAAGCAAAGGACCCAGTGGTGGGTTGCTACCAGTTTGCCCCAGTTTGGGTGAACTGGTAGTGGCAGCAGCGGGAGGCTCTGCCCACCCGCCCAGACGTCATCAAAAACCCTCTGCACATGCACAGAAGCGCTGCACACACACAGTGTGTGTGCACGCTCCCACACGCTCCCTTGTGCTCCCAGTAGGGAACCGGTAGCACCAGGAATTGAAACCCACTACTGGAAGGACCCAATATTGAAAGCTTTGTGTGATATGGGGTTGTAAGCATGTTCACTTGGGCTTCCCGTTAGATGGCTGTAAAGACACAAGAACCCCATGGGGACCAACAGAAATGGAAGAGAAAGAGCATCAGCATCACATACTGTATTTGATCACATTTTGTGCTCAACAACTGAACCAAAATACATATAATCAAGTGGGCTGATATGCTTGAGGGCTGTATCATCACTCAGGATATTTTCCTTAGATATCGCTATGATTGATCATGCTAGCTGATTCATGACAAATGCCCTTTAATATGAGACATCTGCCTAGAATCCCAGAGGCAAATAAGAATGTTAATCTAGTATTCCTCATATTAGTGCTCTTCCTGTACAAGAACCAGGGGTGGGCTGCTGGGGGTTCTCAGGGGTTCGGGAGAACCTCTAGCTAAGATTCTGAGCAATTCAGAGAACCCCCAAATCCCACTCCTGGCTGGCGCCACCCACCCCACCCCTCCGAGGAGTACCCACGCGGCCCGTTTTGGATGCAGGTAAGTGCAGGGCACACACAGAGGCTTGGAGAGGGTGAAAAACGGGCCTACCAGAAGTTTGGGAAGGCCCTTCCCAGGTTCCAGAAGCCCTCTGGAGCCTTAGGGAGGCTGTTTTCGCCCTCCCAAAGGCTCAAGGAAACCCTCCAGAGCCCGGGGAGGGCAAAAACGCCCCTTCCCCACCATGGTGCAGGAGGCTGACTAGGCCATGGCCACACCCATCCAGCAACTGGGCAGAGAACCCCTTGCTAAAAATTTTGAAGCCCACCCCTGACGAGAACGTCAACTTCCAAGATGCTCAGCAATGACCACCCTTGCTGGAGAATTCTGGGAGTTAAAGACTACACAATAGAGGAGATCCAAATGGAAAAGGCTTTCTTAGCCCTATGCAAATAAAAAGCCAAAGTTGCAGAATAAAGGGGTGGATTGTAATGTCCATTCTGGTAAAATTAAACGCCTGTTTGCGAGACACCCAAAACCATATAACAGGAGTGGGTGGTACATATATTTCATGAATAAATAAAACTATGCTATCACTTCTCAGCAACCGATTTCTAGTTTCCATGCGGCACAAAACAGGCATTTTGTTTGCAAAGCGATGACATTAAAAAAACTTGCAACCTACAAAGCAAGAATTTTCCAGTTTACTCTTTGGTTGGCATGAAAGTTGCTATTATTTTTCTTTCTAATAAAAGAACTTGAAAGAAGAGCTTCAGTTTGAAAATGCTTAGCTAGGTTTATTTTTCCCCATAAAATATGATTGTGTTCATTTATGCCACAATCAAAAGAATACAAGAATGCCTTTTTTTTACTATTATAGGTGCAAAATTAAGTTAAGATGAATGGGTTACTACCCTTTTCTGCCGGATCACATTGCTTATCTCATATTTCAACTTAGATGCTTTGACACCATCTGTCCCTAAACAGGCAAGTAAACAAGTGCTTGGTGTGAATGTACTATCTTTATCATTTTTAAAAAGAGAAAATTGTTACAGCCAACATCTCTTGTATTTCCATAGTTGAAAGAGTACAACACAAATGATAAATCTGATGGCTAAAATTGTGTTGGTGCCTAGAAGTATAAATCAGTCAACTTCTAGTTAGCTACTCAGAAACATCAGTGAGCAGTACACCCCACACAATATGTATAGTAAATAGTATAAATAAATAGTATAAATAGTAAAAAAAGAGGGTATATTTGTTAATAACTTGAAATATACTTGGCTTAATGTTCTGTTTTCTTTCATATTTCCATCTAAGTATGTCCTTGATTTCTTTTTCTCTGATGATGTACCATAATGCTTAAAAGTTTGTGAATCCTTTTGAATTTTAAATTTTTCTGTATAAATGTGACCTAAGACATGACTTGTTCTCCACACAAGTCCTAAATTTAGATAGGAGCCAATTAAACAAATGCAATTAGATAAAAGAGTGAATGTGAACAAACATGGACAGATTGACATTTTTCGGTATAATTTTCTGGTACAATTCAAAATTCATGGTTCCATCAATGATGGCAAGTTGGCACATTGTCCTGATCTAGAGGTAATACAGCAGACCCAAAGCAGGGTTACTTCCATCACCATGTTTCACAGATGGGATAAAGTTCTTATGCTAGAATGCCTTTTACCAAAATAACACTTTTGATTCAACCCAAAAGGTTCCATTTTGGTCTCATTTGTCCATAGAACATTCTTCTAAAATCCTCAGGGTTATCCATGTAGTCTTTCACAAACTATAGAATAGAATAGAATAGAATAGAATAGAATAGAATAGAATAGAATAGAATAGAATAGAATAGAATAGAATTTTTATTGGCCAAGTGTGATTGGACACACAAGGAATTTGTCTTGGTGCATATGCTCTCAGTGTACATAAAAGAAAAGATACCTTCATCAAGGTACAACATTTACAACACAAATGATGGTCAATATAAATCATTAGGATTGCCAGCAACAAAGTTACAGTCATACAGTCATAAGTGGAAAGAGATTGGTGATGGGAACGATGAGAAGATTAGGCATTCTGAAAGTTAAAGTCCACAAGTCTTAAATTTGCCAAGGTTGGAGACCCCGTCTTAGAGTACTGGTAGTCCTCAGCTTACGAACACTTAACATTTGTTAAGCTAATTTTGCCCCGTTTTACGTCCATTTTTGCCACAGTTGTTAAGTGAATTACTGCAGTTGTTAAGTTAGTAATATGGTCGTTCAGTGAATCTGGCTTTCTAGCCCCCACACTCCCGACTTTGCTTGTCAGAAGGTTGCAAAAGCGGATCATGTGCAGTAGCGGGATTCAAGTCCCGTTGCTACCAGTTCGCTTGTGGGCATTCTCGCTCGCGCACGATGATTCTGTGCATGCGCAGAGACGTCCAGGTGGGCAGGCAGAGCCGCCCGCAGCTACCAGTTCACCCGATCCGGGGCGAACCAGTAGCAACCCACCACTGATCACGTGACCTTGGGACACGGCAACAGTGGTAAGTATGAACTAATTTCCAAGCATCTGAATTTTGATCACATGATCATAGGGATGCTACAAAAGCCGTCACTGTGAAAAACAGTCATAAGTCACTTTTTTTCAGGACTGTTGTAACTTTGAATGGTCACTAAATGAACTGTTGTAAGTGGAGGACTACCTGTATTTATGTAGAAATTTTGAAAATACAGAAGGATGTACAAACATTTAAGCACCACTCCCTACTATTGCAAACCAGCAGGCAACACTTACTCCATTATTGGTTCCAGAATAAGTGAACGTGCATTTATTAAGGCCCTCATTATTTGGGATTCTAAATGACCTTTTGCCACTGAGTATTATAGATCTCTTTACTCTTGTAAAGCCGGTTAAGCAACAAGGAAGACATTTGGTCTCATGGCATCTTTCCCATTTTCTCTCTCATTGGTGGCTTACAGATCAGGAGATGAATCAAAAAGGGGTAAGCGAGTTAACCTACCCATGAAACCTACAAATAATTTTTTTAAACGCTGAGCTAAATATTAACAGCTCCACAGTTGGAGCACAGACTTCCACATTTTTAACCTTGCAGCTATTAAGCATATGGTTTTTTTTTTAAAAAAATAAAGTTTTATTAATTTTCTACTATTACATTTAATTAGTGTTTAATAAACTTCATGTCATCTGGGTTATTTTGTTTGCTTAACAATACAAATTATATTCCTAATCTTTTACTCCTTTCTTCCAACCATTGCTAAAATAAATTCCATGTTTGATAGTATTCTGTATCTTCTTTTTGTTTGATCTTCAATGTAAGTCTCTCCTGCACAGTCCAATATCTTCTTAATTATCTCTTCATCTAGTGGTATTTCTTCCAATGCTGCACAAATACAATCCTCACTGCTGTTAATACATTCAATATTAATTTTATACTTTGCTTATCAATTTTTTTCTGGTACTATACCCAATAGAAAATGTTCAGGTTTAAAACTTACATGTTTTCCTGACATCTTTTCTGGACACATATGTATTTTTGTCCAAACGTTTTTGTTTTAGCACAAGTCCACCCCAGATGATAATAATGTGTCAGATTTTTGGTTACGTTTGCAACATTTGCTAGACATATTTTTTAACATTTTGGCTAACCCAGCAGGTGGTGAATGCCTTCTATAGAACCTTTTATATAAGTTTCCTTTCTTAGAAGTTGCCATTGTTAATTTATAATTTCTTTCCCGTATATTTTGCAATTTCTTTAATTCTATATTATAAAGCAGGGGTCTCCAACCTTGGCAACTTTAAGACTTGTAGACTTCAACTCCCAGAATTCGTCAGCCAGCTTTGCTGGCTGGGGGATTCTGGGAGTTGAAGTCCACCAGGCTTAAAGTTGCCAAGGTTAGAGACCCCTGTTATAAAGCATACAGATTTTGTTAAATGCTGCCAGATTGCAACTTCACCTTTCTGGATGGACGTGGGGATGCCCTCAACACCTGGGTAGTTTCACTGCTCTGCTGAAAGTGAAAGTTGCTTTTTGGTTTTGAAAAGTGATTTTCACTGAGCACATACTTAGTTTGAGAGAAAGTAGAGGAAGAGGGGTCTAATTCCTACATGCCCTAAAATGTTTATTTATTTTTAATTTATACGCCACTCATCTCATTATCAAGCAACTCTGGATGGCTATAAATCAGTGGTGGGTTGCTCTCGGTTTGGTCCGGTTCTTGTGAACCGGTAGGAAAAGCGGTGGAAGGCTCCTCTCACCCGCCCAGACATCATCATGGATGATCTGCGCATGCACAGAAGTACACGCGCTCCCATTCTGAACCAGTAGTAAAGGTAAGTAGAACCCATCCCTGCTAAAAATCCAAAAAAAGGGGTCTTCCTTGACTTTTCTTAGACGAGAAGCAAAACAATTTCTTCTTCTCCTTCTCCTGCTTCTTCTTCTCCTCCTTCTTTTCTTCTCCTTCTTCTTTTCTTCTTCTCCTTCTCCTACTTTTCTTCTTCCTCTTCTGCTGCTTCTTCTTCTCTCCTCCTCCTTTTCTTCTCCTTCTTCTCCTTTTCTTCCTCCTCTTCTTCTCCTTCTCCTTCTTCTCTTTCTTCTTCTTTTCTTCTTCTCCTTCTCCTTTTCTCCTTCTCCTTCTCCTTTTCTTCTTCTTCTTCCTCCTCCTCTTCTGCTTCTTCTGCTTCTTCTTCTTCCTCCTCCTCCTCCTCTTCTTCATCTGTTTCTTCATTTTCTTCTTCTTCCTTCTCCTCCTCCTTCTTGCCTGGATGGCTGAGAATCCATATGGGCATTAGGAGCAATAAATCAGTTTAATTGAACCTTCACATGTAATCCTGATCTTTCGTGCCTGAAAGATCTAGAAGGTAGAAACCAGAAAGCAAGGGAGATGGATGGATTGATTCCTTGCTATTCCCATCCTGCATTGTTGCTGAGCATCAATCATGAATTGTACACTACACAAAGCCATTCTAATCCAATAGCATTTCAATTTTAGGGTACAAAACCAGTGGGGAATCCAGAACCTTAGAAGAGGTTTTAGTATTTTCCCCCCCCTTCTCTCAAACACATCTAACCTTCTCATTTCCCAATGCCGATTTGTTTTCTCTTAAGAAATGATACATTATCCAGCACCCTCGAATGCGGCTTCCAGATAAGAAAGAACACATGATTACGATAGCTACATTCTGGAAAGGGGGAAAAAAACCTGATTTAGACCAGGTTGTGAACATAGCATAGCAATAAATCTAGCCCAGAAATGGCCTTTGCCCTTACCGTCTTTTTCCCCCCCCTTCCTTTGCAGGATACTCTATTTATGTAACTAGTTCACTGGCTGTGAAAAATGACGGCTGGTTTGGCAGCCTGGAGGGAAGGGAAGTGGAGCCTGCTATTGTCTAGACTGGCTACTGTTGGCAAGAAGCCCAGTTTAACATTTACTCTGAGTCCTTGACTGGTCTTGGGAATTTCTCTGGAGAGGTCTGAACAGAAAAAAGGTGCTCTTTTCACCATCTCTGGATTTGTACCTCTGTGGAGCAGTGGTGGCATTCAAAATTTTTTACTACAGGTTCTGTGGGCGTGGCATGGTGGGTGTGACGGGGGTGTGACAGGCAGCACTCGGCCTCCTGCACCCCCCCCACCCGACAGCAAAAATGGGCCATGGGGGGGAACATGCTGCCCCCCTGTGTCCCGTTTTGGGCCTAGTAGGCCTTCCTGAAGCCTCCTGGGAGCAAAAACAGGCCACGGGGGGGATGCTGCCCCCCATGCAGGGGTGAAATGCTCCCGGTTCAGACCAGATCGCCTGATCTGGTAGCGATGGCGGTGGGTGGTTCGGAGAACCGGTAGCAAAAATCCCTGTCGTCGTCCCCATGCCCAGCTGAGCCACGCGATCATCAGAGGGTTTTTTTTAACTTTTAAAAGCATTTTTTCTTCGGCCAAAAAAATAGTTTTAAAACTTAGAAAAAAAGCCTCTGACGATTGCGCGGCTCAGCTGGGATCGTCAGAGCCTTTTAAAAGCATTTTTACAACCTCTTCCAACGAAGAGGTTGCAAAAAAATGCTTTTAAAAGGCTCTGACGATCCCAGCTGAGTTGCCTGATCGTCAAAGGCTTTTGTTTTCTTTTAAAAGCAAGGCCCTCCCGAGCTCTGTTTTCCTTGGCCTAGGGTTGAAGGAGGCTGTCGCAGCTGAAAACCGAACTCAGGAGCCCATTTTCGTTGGCAGGGGCACTATGGGTTGATCCTTCGCTGTTTCCAGGGTGGCCCTGCGGGTCAGATCTAACCAGCCCATGGGCCGGATCCGGCCCCCAGGCATTGAGTTTGACACCCCTGTTCTAGAGCTTTATATTCCATGAACCGCTCAATGTTATTGGATTTTTCTTTAAAAAACCCATTCAGTTATAAATGTACAATTCTCTTATAAAGTCACACCAAAGAGCTTTTCAGAGACCTTGGCTTTTGAATCCTTCATGAACTTTTAAAGTATTTTGCTCCTCAGTTGACTTCTTTGATAGGAGAACACCGCATGCTGTAGAATCTTTGATGGTTGATTGGTAATGATGAATACTCATTTAAATACTTGAGCATGCATAATATTTCCATGGAGAATCGACAATGCTAGAAGTCAATAACCCGTAAACTAGGAGTGTAGGCAAGGAGCTATCTTGTATTTCTCACCATGGCTTATTGCCCCTTTAATACAGGTAGTCCTTGACTTATGACCACAATTGAGCCCAAAATTTCTGTTGCTAAGCGAGACAATAAGGGATGCGGTGGCTTAGTGGGTAAGACGCTGAGCTTGTCGATCGAAAAGTCAGCAGTTCAGCGGTTCGAATCCCTAGTGCTGCGTAATGGGGTGAGCTCCTGTTACTTGTCCCAGCTTCTGCCAACCTAGCAGTTCGAAAGCACATAAAAAATGCAAGTAGAAAAATAGGGACTACCTTTGGTGGGAAGGTAACAGCATTCCGTGCGCCTTTGGCGTTGAGTCATGCTGGCCAAATGACCACGGAGACATCTTCGGAGAGCGCTAGCTCTTCGGCTTTGAAACAGAGATGAGCATCGCCCCCTAGAGTCGGGAACAACTCGCACATATGTGCGAAGGGAACATTTACCTTTACCTTTTAAGCGAGACAATTGCTAACTGAGTTTTGCCCCCTTTTATGACGTTCCTTGCCACAAGTTGTTAAGTGAATCACTGCAGTTGTTAAGTTCGTAACGCGGTTGTTAAGTGAATCTGGCTTCCCCGTTGAAGGTTGCAAAAGGTGATAACATAATCCCAATTCACTGCAACTGTCACAAATATGAGTCAGTTGCCAAGTGTCTGAATTTTCATTACGTGACCATGGAGAGGTTGCAACAGCGGTGAGTTTGAAAAACAGTCAAACTTACAACTTCAGGTCCGTTGTAATTTTGAACGGTCACTAAACAAATGTTGTAAATCAAGGACTGCCTGTACTGTGGTTTTGACAGAATATACGTGAATCTATCCTTTTTCTGAAACTGATGCATTTTGTATGTGTTGATCCTAATTCCAGAATTCCCAGTCAATGCATGCATTACTGGCTAGGAATTTGGGCAATTGTAGGTCAAAACATGTCTGGCCAACAAACCTGGAAAGGTTGCACTAGGGCTGTTTTTGGATGTCTATTAAGCCATTCAAAAGAACAAGGTTAGGGTTTTCTTTTAGCAGCTGAAACTACCCGGTTGATATATAGAGCAAGAATGTTGAAGTGGTTAGTTAGGTCATTTCTGATCTTGTTGGTTGAACCTGTTCTTCCTCCAGGCTCTGTTCCCACTCATGCTAGGAATAGCCTTACCTTAGCAGCAGAAAAGTTTGCATCTGATAACGCTTATCGGTGAGTTGTCAAAATCCACTCTGTTTGTTTGCCACTTGCACAATAATCTGGGAAGGTCAATCACTTAACCAGAAGGTCTTTCTTTTTTTCCTCTTTCTTTCTTTCCTTCTTTCTCTCTCTCTCTTTCTTTCTTTCTTTCCCTCCCTCCCTCCCTCCCTTTCTTTCTTTTTCTTTCTTTCTCTCTTTCCTTCTTTCCTTCCTTTCCTCCCAACCTCTCTCTCTCTTCTTCTTTCTTCCTTTTTTCTTTCTTTCCCTCCCTCCCTTGCTTCTTTCTTTCTTTCTTTTTCTTTCTTTCTCTTTCTTTCTTTCCTTTTCTTCTTTTCCTTCCTTCCTCCCAACCTCCTCTCTCTTCCTTTTCTTTCTTTCTTTCTTTCTTTCTCTTTCTTCTTTCTTTCCTCCTCCCTCGCTTTTCTTTCTTTCTTTCCTTCCTCTTTTTCTTTCTCTCTTTCTTTTCCTTTCTCTTTATTTCTTTTTCCTTCCTTCCTTCCTCCCTTCCCTCCCTCCTTTCCTTTCTCTTTCTCTTTCTCTTTCTTTCTTTCTTTCTTTCTTTCTTTCTTTCTTTCTTTTTCTTTTTCATCCATGCTCATGTTTCTATATGATTTAACACACATACATGTACAGCCCACACGTCACTCCTCTTCTTTTTGCCTCCTCTTGGCTCTTCCAATTAAATAGTAAACTCTTTGGGACAGAGAATTGTCTTTCTGTTTGTATTTCTCTGCTGATCACAATGAATAATTGTGATCGTCATTGCCCTGTTGTTGACCTGGCAAGGTTGATCGAGCCTTTGTTAGTGAGATGCCACCCTTAACATTTCAGGAGTGGAGAAGATTTGCCAAATGTCAAAAGCACACGAGCCTCTTTCAGAGCTGATGTTAGAATTTCTGTGTATTTCCTGCCTTGAAATGATAGGAAATTATATAGATATAGAATTTATATAGATAGAAATATATATAAGAATATATATAAGAATATCTATATATATTCTTAGATAGATAGATAGATAGATAGATAGATAGATAGATAGATAGATAGATAGATAGATACAGATATAGATATATGAATAGATATAGATATATAGATATAGATATAGAACACCACTGACTTTTAATAATTGAGGTCAGATGGGGCTTCTCCCCCTCCCCCCAAAAACAGATTAGGGGTTCTATGCGGCCCTGGGATTGCAGGCTATTCTCTCGCCTAATCCGAGGCATATTGGCTTGGCTCCATGACATTCTTTGGAAGCAGCGTTCCTCAAAAAGATTTCCTGAGTTGGTCTGGTTGCTCCACAGTTCACACTTCTGGTTCCTTCTGCAGTTACAATTCAGGCTTACATCTTGTCTTCCCTTCTCACTCCCCCCCCTCGCCCCGCCAGTCTTGCAAAATCGCTGAACTCAGCACGTCGGCAGTGAAGGAGGCTTGGTCTTCCTCAGGAAAAATGCCTTGCAAGACACGTCCCTAGCAGCTGCAGAGGTGTTTTTTTTTAACTATTTGTGGAAAGCTTTGCTCTGCACTGACACTTGATCTCCTTCTCTAACAATTGTCAGCCAAGGCAGTCAGACGACTAAACCAGAGCCAGGAGGGATAACTATTTACTCTGGGGGGACAAACTCGTAGTCACGTAGCCAACTTTACTTCTCTTTATCATTCAGTTCCCCTAGCACAGGGGTCAGCAACCTGCGGCTCTGGAGCCGCATGTGGCTCTTTCATCCCTCTGCTGTGGCTCCGTCACTCAAAATAGGTATCACAACCGCCAATGTGCGACACCCACCGGCACGCTATTTATTGAGCTTTTCAACCCAACCCCCCCCCCTCCCCAGTAGGCCAACCATGGATAAATCCAATAAAAGAAAAGTTTCAGAATAACTACATGTGCTAGTTTTGTGGCTGCTCAAGAAATAGTTGGGCATGGGAAGGATTTTGTAGCTCCCGGTGTTTTCTTTTCTGTAGGAAACAGGTCCAAATGGCTCTTTGAGTGTTTAAGGTTGCCGACCCCTGCCCTAGCATGTAAGATCTGGCACACAAAATTCATGAAGCTGTTTTCTCTCCTATTGTTTACTGGATTTTGCATCTGAAAATCTTTGTTGGTTTCAGTCAATTGGTTTCTCTGCTTTTGCCCGTTCTGTCTTTCTATATTTAATACTGACTTGTTTATGATTTGAAAGTGGAGGCTGTTTTTACCTCACTTCTAAAGTTTCCTGGCTGGACGGCAACCTTCAAACATTACATTATTAAAATGAATCGATGTTTAATCTAATAAAATCTCCACTGATTTTTTTTTTATTTCAAATATTCTGACATTTCAGGACTGAATGGCACATCCAGAAAAGAATAGTGTTTGATTTAAGCATTTTTTAATCTTGCAATTCCAGAAGATCCAGTGCTTTAAAGAAAAACCAATAGTGGGATTCAGCCAGTTCGCACCACTTCGGGAAAACCGGTTGTTAACTTTCTGAGCAGTTTGACAAACTGGTTGTTTTAAGAAATCATTAGGGCAGAGAACCTGTTGTTAAATTACTTGAATCCCACCACTGAGAAAAACCCATAAATATTAAAAAGCAAATTGGAACAGCATAAGAGGCCGAACAATATGGAAATGTATACATATTTTTAAAAGTTTTAAAGACAAAATTCCTTTGACTGTGAGCAGAGTGCAACTTTTAGAAAAATCATAATCCTAGAGAGAAGATGTTGAAAAAGTATTTTGCTCATTTTTCCCTAACACACGTTTTGGAGACAACTGAAAGATTTCACAATGTTATTCTGTTTTATTTTTTTCATAGATTAAATTTGTCAGATGTAGGTAAGAACTTTCTTCTCTGAATAATGGATGGAATAAAAAAAGAAGAAGAATGGATGGAAACTTACCAAGGAGAGATTCAACCTGGGAATAAGGAGGAACTTTTTGAGAGTAAGAACAATCAACCAATGGAACAGTTTTGCCTTCTGAAGTTGTGAGAGCTTCATCACTTGAGACTTTCAAGAAAAGATTGGGCTGCCATTTGTCAGAAATGGTGTAGGGTCTTCTGCTTAGGCAGTGGGGGGTTGGACTAGATGACCTATAAGGTCCCTTCCAACTCTGTTAATCTGTTATCTGAATATGTAAATCACAATCCCCCCTCCCCCGGGGTGAAAGGCACCATTTGCTAAATCTAAATCCAGCAGAATAGAGGACTTTTTTATTTATATATTTTTCTTTAATATACGTAAGTATTCAATAAACAGTGTCTTGTCTGAGTCTTTTTGCATCTACATGATGATGATTATAACGATGATAATAATAATCTTTACTTCTATATAGTAATATTCTTCTCACTTCTAATTTCTACTTTATTATCTAACCATTGATAAAACAAACATTCTGTGTCTTCTTTATCCTTTATCTTTAAAATTAACCTATCCATTTTGGCACACTCTAGTATTTTTTAAATTATATTAAATATAAAAATAAGAATAGAGGATTTTTTGATGTTCAGATCTTCTTGGCTTCTACTTTCTAACTATCTCAAAAATTGTGATTGACGGTAGAGAATGATGGGAACGAAAGTCTACGCCAGGGGTGTCAAACTCAATTTTATTGAGGGCCACATCAGGATTGTGTTTGACCTTGGGAGGCCAGGGTGGGCGTGGCCAGTATGATGTCACTCATGGGGGCGCCTGTGGTGGCCCAAGCTCTCTGCCAGTGATAATGGGCTCCCAAGCTCTGTTTTTAGCTATGACAGCCTTTTGCGATCCTCTGCCAGTGAAAATGGGCTCCCGAACTCCATTTTCAGCTGGGACAGCCTTCTGCAACCCTCTGCCAGTGAAAATGGAGCTCGGGAGGGCTGCACAGGACCCTCCCAAGCTCTGTTTTCACTGGCAGAAGCACCATGAGCCGGTCCTTCACTATTTCCAGGGCGGTTCCATGAGCCAGATCTAAAAACCCAACGGCCGCATCCGGCCCACGGGCCTTGAGTTTGACACCCCTGGTTTACACTCACCTGGTGGAAAAGCAGGAAAATCATGAATGGCAATCGATTTTTGAAGACTATAACTTCCTCCTCTGTCTCTGCCTTTTGGAAAAAAACCTGTCCAGCTGCCTTTTGAAACAGCACCTTTGAGACAAGTGTGATCTGGATGACTGAGAATCTCCACAGATATTCCTCCCTTCTAGCAATCTGAACACAAATGTAATTTGGTATTGTTTAGTAGAACATTGATCCCTGACCTTTCCGGCACCAGGGACCAGTTTCAGAAGAAGAAAAATTGTCTTCCATGGACCGGGAGGGGATGGTTCAGCGGTGAAATGGTCCTGGATCGGACCAGATTGCGTGATCTGGTAGCAATCATGGCTGGTAGTTCGGCGATCCAGTAGCGATGGTGGAGCAAAGCTCCACCCATCCACCTGGGTGTCGTTACTTGCTTTTAAAAGGTAAAAAAAGGCTCTGACAATTGTGCACCAAAGCTGTGATCGTCAGAGCCTCTTTTTTTTACCTTTTAAAAGCATTTTTTACAACCTATTGCCTGAATAGGTTGTAAAAATGCTTTTAAAAGGTAAAAAAAGGCTCCGAGGATCACAGCTGTGGCACGCAATTGTCGGAGCCTTTTTTTTTATGGGGGTGGGGCGGGGGGGCAAGTCCACTCTTGCTCCTAGCAGGCTTCTCTGAAGCCTGCTGGGCAAAAAACGGGTGTGTAGGGGGGGTTCAGTTTTGAGAAAGAGAGAGAAAGAAAGGAGGGAGGGAGGCAAGGAAGGAAGGAAGGAAGGAAGGAAGGAGGAGAGGAGAGGAAGGAAGGAGTACAAACCTGGCACTAGACGCAGCTTCAGAGGATAATCCAGGGCTGGAAGGGACCTGGAGGTCATCTAGTCCAACCCTGCTCCAGCAGGACATTGTTAGTGAGTTTCTGTCTTTTGATTCCCCCAGGTTACATAGCCACGCCCACCCAGTCACAATACCCCCCAAACCACGCCCACAGGATTGGTAGCAAAAAAAATTAGATTTCACCCCTGGGATGGTTTTGCATGCAACTTAGATCTTGTGCATGCACAGATGAAGCTTTGCTTGCTCGCCCACTACAGGCCATGGCCAAGGCCTGGAGGTTGGGGACCTCTGTGGTAGAAAGTCTAATATTTCAGGCCCCTTTCTCTAAAAATGTACCAAGTTGGTGAAGCTGTAACAAACCGGTATGTGCTGATTGCTGTCCACTCATAAAAAAGTCATTTTCACTGCAAGGAAGAGCAAGCTAAAACTGCAGTGAAATTGGTAGATATTCTAGCTAACTCAGATAGGAAAGTGATATATATTTTCAGTTGATATCAGAATATTTTTAAATTGACTGATTGTGTGCCATCAACTCATTTTTGACTCCTAGTGACCACATAAATAGATTTTCTCTGCAGATAGATAGATCTGTACCCAGCTTGGTCCTTCAAGTCCTCCTGTGATGACTTCACTACCACCATAACTTGAGTTCACCCATCTTGCTGTTTGTCATTTCCTTCTCTTTCCTTCCACTTTTCCCAACATTGGACCCTTCTCAAAAAAGCTGGGATTTCACATAATGTGCCCAAGGTAGGATAATTTGAGTCTGGCAGGGGTGAAATGCTCCCGGTTCGGACCGGATCGCGCGATCCGGTATTGATCTTGGCTGGTAGTTCGGAGAACCGGTAGCAATCGTGGTGCGAGGCTCCGCCCACCCACCCGGTTGTCGTTACTTCTTGGTTTTAATCAGGAAGTAATGTGTTTTGTACCCTCTGCACATGCACAGAAAGGTTTTGCATATGCGCAGAGAGTTTGCGTTTGCATGTGACACGCGAGAGCGTGCGCGTGGTGCATGCACTTCCAAACCGGTAAGGAAGGTAAGTAGTTTTCGCCCCTGGAGTCTGGTTATTTGTAGCCTCATATGAGAACTCTGGATTATTATTATTATTATTTGTTCAATAATCAGTTGGTTTGTTTTCATGGCTATCCGGAGTATTTGCAGGAGTTGTCTTCTTGATACTAGAAGAGTATCCAAATTCTAGAACCTGATGCCACCAGAAAGACTTTTAACAAATGTTTTAAAATACTATCCCAGGTTTTTCACCCCCAAACTCTCCAAATAAGATTGTCAACTGTGTTCAGTATCAGCTAAATCCCCTGTGCATTGTGAGACTTATTCCTTGGTAAATATGCTGGGCTACAGCTTTAGATTGTGACAGTTCCATTGGAAATGGCTCAAACTTTGTTTTTGGTTTTTTTGACCCTGTGCTACACCGAGAATGTTGTAAACGTTTCGGTAGAATGTGGAAGAAACATGAAGTGATGTTATAGCCCTAATGTCACCAACAGTGGTGGGATTCAAATAATTTAACAACCGGTCTTCTGCCCTAATGACTGGCTGGGTGGGTGTGGCCATGGTGGGCGTGGCCAGGAGATTTGACAGGCAGCACTCGACCTCCTACACTCCCCTGGGAGCAAAAACGGGCTGTGGAGGGATGCCCCGCCCCCTCACGCCCTGTTTTGGGCCTTGGAGGCTTCAGATAGGCCTCCTAGGCCTAAAACAGGGCGCGGGAGGGTGTGGCGCGGGGTCCCCCGTGGCCTGTTTTTGCTCCCAGCAGGGTGCAGGAAGCTGAGTGAACTTATCTGAGAGCCAAAATGGGGCGTGCGGGGACTCCTGGGAGGGGCAGGTGGGGAGGGGCGGGGCCAGCCAGCAATTTAACTACCGGTTTTCCTGAACCGGCCCAAACCGGCTGAATCCCACCACTGATCTCCAGCCTGGTGGCTGTTGTATTTGACTAAAATTCCCAGTAGCCACAGGCAGAGCAATTCATGGTTTGCTGGCTTATATATATATATATATATATATAGGAAATCCAGCCCAAAGAATCTTGACAAACAGGCACCAGGGTGGGGAACTATTATCCATATCAGATTTCAGTTGTTTTATAGCTTAGTTACTTGTCCAACTCCATGTTTGTCAATCTCAGCACTTTTAAGTTGTGTGGACTTCAACTCCCAGAATTCCCCTCGTCAATATGACGGGGGGAATTCTGGCAATTGAAGTCCACACATCTTAAAATTGCGGAGATTGAGAAAAGCTGATGCAACTGTTTGGACTCCTCTGTCTAAATACAGCCCTCCACAATCTAGTTCCACAATAAATGCTAACCCAGAATAACAAGTATTTCCTTATCTTTGCATTTTGATTAGGCTTTCAGTGTAAAGAGTTGAAGGATTACAGCTGTGATGATATATAAAGTGCCACGGAACAAAATGCACACTTTTGTGGATATAAACCTCACTTCTAAAATAACTAAACCTCTGTCATTACCAAATTAGTCCTGAAAAAGAGTTTATTACATGTCTGTAATAAAGATTAAAAGCAGGCCATCAAGTATTAAAACCAATTATTAACAGAATAATCAGTTATTCTGCTTGGAAGCAGAATAAGCCGTAACATAGGTAACTGGCTGTCCAGTTGAGTTGCATTTCTGTTTAACTCTGTTTATGGATATACGAATCAGCATGTGCACTTTTAAGGCCCTTATTTTATTCCTTATCTTTGTGTTTGAACCAACATGCATTTCAACATGTTTCTGGAAGAAGTACCAGGAAGACGAAATCACATATTGGTTTTCCCATTTTTCAGAGAAATATATTTTGAATGTAGTCAGCAAAGCTAATGATTGTTATTATAATTACTTAAGGGTAACCATAAACTGGTCAGTGGGTAGGTTTATTAGCTGATCCATTGTTTGAAAGATTTAATAACACAATCTGGTGCATAGTATAGTTCAAAAGTAAACTCAATCACAAGGGGGTTATTCACAGATAAGCATATTTAGGATTTTATCTACAATGCTGTCTGTATTACCTTGTTTGTTTTCATCTGAATAATAAGGATACGGGGATGGAATTTCCTCTTATTTTAGACTCTAGGTTGCTATTGTTTTAATTTTACAGCTTAGCCATTGCGAGAACTATATGATTGCAAAATTGCATATTCAGGAATTCTGTAAAAATATTGTGGTCGTTATTTTCAGCTCTTTATGACCAAAAGAAAATTGTTGCTTGTCAATAACTTAAAAAAAATTTTTTTTTTGAAAGCTAATACTTTTGTAATAGGATCTAGTCAACCTATCTTCTGTCAGTGTCTTTTTTGATTGCCTTTGATTCAGTTTTAGCAGAAATGCCAGTATCTTCTCCGACACTGTTGCCTTCACAAATTTCGCTTTAAGCCTTATTGGTAGGATTTCTACTGAGCTGTCTGGTTTTATATCAGCCAGCATTGAATTACCTGCTCTTCCGATGCTCCAACCATTTGAGAACAATATTCTCAATATTTTTCTCCAGTGTCTTCATTTGCAGGTTCATTTTCCAGCTTTTCAGATAGCTTAGCTTTCCCAGCCATAATTAGTACTAGAAAATGTACGACCTTGACAATATGTACTATTACTGCCAATGTGTTATATCTTCACTCTAACATTTTGTCTGGATTTTTCAACTTCTTTCTCCTAAGTAGCAAGCATTTCTTTTATTCATGACTAGGTACATGTGGCAAGGTTGGCTCATCCCAGCCACCATCGATTAAACAATGCCATTTGTGGGGTCTCTGAGCTTGGTGGTTTTCTTGTAGAAATTTCATTACCAATGAGCTGAAGTAACATCATCAATGCACTGATGATGTTACCTAGTTTGGTAATGAAACGTCTGCAAAAAACCCCCATCAAGCTCACAGAGCACCAAGGACCCACAGTTCAACCCTGAGCTATAAATATTCTCTTCTATTGGTACAAAGCCATCCATTGCATCCCTGAAAGTGTGCCTTTTCTGTCCTGGTGCCGGCCCCCTGAAATGCGGTCCAACCACCCAACCACCCCCAGGATTTAAATGGACTCACCTTATTGATATTTTGACATCTCTGATGACATGCTCTTTGCCCAGGTCTTTGGCAAGAATAGAGGGACACGGTGGCTCAGTTGGCTAAGACTCTGAGCTTGTCGACTGAAAGGTCGGCAGTTCAGCGGTTCAAATCCCTAGTGCCGCGTAACGGGGTGAGCTCCTGTTACTTGTCCCAGCTTCTGCCAACTTAGCAGTTCAAAGGCACATAAAAAATGCAAGTAGAAAAATAGGGACCACCTTTGGTGGGAAGGTAACAGTGTTCTGTGCGCCTTTGCGTTTAGTCATGCCGGCCACATGACCACGGAGACGTCTTTGGACAGCACTGGGTCTTCGGCTTTGAAACGGAGATGAGCACCACCCCCTAGAGTCGGGAACGACTAGCACATATGTGCGAGGGGAACTTTTACCTTTACCTTTACCTTTACCTTGGCAAGAATGATTGACATCCCTTTTCTTCTTTTTCATTGCTCCCGTCTAATTTGTTTTCTCAGCTATCTTTAAGTCCTTTGTTTTGCACTGTTGCTGTGTTGTTCCTTGTTTTTAAATGTTTCTAACAATTTGTGAACTGTCCACGGTCTCTGTGAGTCAAATAGTATATAAATTTAATCAATTATTTTGATTGCTACTGCTACTCCTATTACTGTATTTGTGAATTGTTCATGTCTGAGAACTAAAAACTGTTGCTCCTTCAACTTCTCCTATTTGCATTGGGTTGGAGTTGCATCTTGACGTAAGTATCTCTGTCACAGAGCCTGCCCTATGGAACAGCATCCTTCGAGTGCCAGATGACCCCTTCTGGCCTTTTGTAAGACATCTCAAGACCCCTACCAGCTCTATTCAGATTGCGAGCTGGACTTTTGAACTGAGAGGTTGAATCAGCCCTAGAGGTGGATTGATTAATTTATTTGGATTATATGGACTAAAAGTAAAATGTTTTTGCACCCAGATTTAATGCTGTACAGTATTATTTTATATATTTTTATTTTCCATTTAAATCCTTTTGTCTGACTCACAATCACTGCTGTGAGATGGGCAGCTATATAAACTGTTTCAATGAGTTAAAAAAAATCCAACAATCTGTTTAATCTTATGCAAGAGACTGGTTTTCCTGCTCTCTTCTTTTTCTTCCAACAAGAGATTCCTTAAGCCTTCCTTGTTTCCTGCTGTCAAAAGTGGAATCATTCACATATCTGAGGTTGTTGATGGTTCTCCCAGCAATCTAAATTTCATTCTGATTCTTTTAATCCAAAATTTCTCCTTATGTATTCTACATATACATCAATTAAGATGAAATGATACAAGCTTGGCACACCACTTTTGCTATTTTCAACCACTTTAGGTGTTCCATATTTCATTCACAGCTCTGATTGTCATACACATTTTTTCCCAAAGGCAGATGCGGAGGTGGGTTTCAGCAGTTTCTGAGCAGTTCTGGAGAACCGGTAGCAGAAATTTTGAGTAGTTCAGAGCAGGGGTCTCCAACCTTGGTCCCTTTAAGACTTGTGGACTTCAACTCCCAGAGTCCCTCAAGCCAGCAAAACTGGAAGTTGAAGTCCACAAGTCTTAAAGGGACCAAGGTTGGAGACCCCTGGTTCAGAGAAATACCACCTCTGACTGGCCCTGCCCCCATCTATTCTCTGCCTCCTGAGTCCCAGTTGATTGGGAGGGAATGGGATTTTGCAGTATCCTTCCCCTGGAGTGGGGAGAGAATAGAGATTTTACAATATCCTTCCCCTGCCACTCCCACCAAGCCATGCCACGCCCATTAAGCCACACCCACAGAGCTGGTAGTAAAAAAAATTGAAACCCACCACTGGGCAGAGGAAATTGTCTGCTATACCAGTGGTTCTCAACCTTTGTTTCATCATGAACCCCGTTTAAATACCATTTTTTGGCCACTGACCATGACCCTGGACCCCAAGACTTAACCCAAGTTTTAAATCCTCACATGTCTCCGAGCACAATGATGATATTGTGGACCACAAGTTGAGAACCACTGTTTACACAGTCAAAAACTTCACTAAAGCCAAATGAGATCTCTTTTTGTATTTCTCTTGTCCTTTCCATTATCTGTTTCATCTGGATTTCATCAGCTCTTGCAGTTTCATTGTTAGTATGGTAATATTCTAGGGCCCAATCGACTTTCCAGTAATGATTTGAGAACTTTGTTAGACATCTGTACTATATCATTTTTATAGCTTCTTCATAGTCCCTTTCTCCATGAAATTGCTGCCTTCTTTGTTTTCTTTCAGCCTCATCTCTGCATTAAAATTACTCTTGATGCCTGCAATTTTCTTAAATCTTTCATCATCCCCATGATATGGTTATCTTCACTCCTTTTTTTTTTTTTTGCACTGCTTATTTAGATATAAATCCTCAGTTTTTATTACCCTTCAGTGGAACTTGGCATTTAAGTAGGCAGATTTTCCTCTGGTCTCTATTACCTTTTGCTATCCGGTTTTCTTTTGTTTTGCAACTATTTTCAGTAATTTCAGCAAAGAGTCATTTCATCTCGCTTTTTCAGGATATTTTTCTTTGCTTCACTTTTAATAATGTCGTAAATATCAATTTAGAGCTTTTCAGGTTCTCTATTTATCAAATCAAAGTTATTTATTTATTTATTCAAACGTATCATTCCAGGGGTGAAATGCTCCCGGTTCGGACCGGATCGAGCGATTCGGTAGCGACCTTGGCTGGTGGTTCGGAGAACCGGTAGCAATCACGGTGCGAGGCTCCGCCCACCCACCCGACTGTCATTTCTTCCTGGTTTTTACCATGAAGTAATGTGTTTTGTACCATGTACAAAATGGTACATGGTACCATTTCTGCTCATGCGCATGTGCATGCGCACAGGGTGTGTGCGTGCATGTTTCTGCGCATGCACACAGGGTATGTGCATGCATGTAATGTGGGTGCATGTGAGCAAAGCAAGTGCGCGCGCATGGCGCGTGCACTTTTGAACCGGTAAGGAAGATAAGTAGATTTCACCCCTGAATTATTCTTGTTTGCCTTATTATCTTACTAAATACTTGTGAGGTAATATGTTTGATATCATGTCTGTACTTGTTTTGTTTTATATTATTTGTAAATTTTTTGCAAGGAACTGCAATCAGCACTGGCTCTTGGTTTTGCTGACTGAATGCAATTTCTCCATCTTTGCATGCAAAATATATAGTCACTGCATTGTCCTATCCAGAGATGTCCATGTATAAAGTCATGTTTGAAAAAATAGCGCAAGGTGTTTGCTATAAACACTGAGGGTTTCTTTTTTAGAAGAGTTGCAGAATTCTCCTTTGTTTGCACATTGAGGGCACATTTTCCCATTATTTCAAGTGCCAATTTACATTTTTTTGATGTTGTTTTGGCAGGAAGTTGCAAATCACTCTAGAACTTCTGCCCTCCTCTGGACAAGTAATTGGAACTGGACCGGAGATCACCATAATATTGTTGGCTTGCTTTGGGCTTGAATTAAAACTATTCAAACATTTTTAAAGGGTTGTATTCAGGTGCTGGCTTTGGCACTTTTTTGTTAATGAGACTTTTTTCCCCCTGTGATTTTCTAGTCCTCAGCAGATCTGGAAATCCTCTAATTTGAAGCAACTTGTTCCAGTTTATTTCACTTTGCTGATCCTCAGAAGATCCAGTGTTCAACCCAGGGGTGAAATGCTATCAGATTGGACTGGATCACGTGATCCAATGACGATCGCGGCCGGTAGTTCGGCGATCCAGTAGCAATGGCGGAGCAAAGCTCCGCCCACCTGCCCAGGTGACATTACTTCCTGGTTTTAACCAGGAAGTAATGTGTTTTTTACCTTCCGCACATGCATAGGTTTTGTGCATGCGCAGGTCTGTGCATACGTGACACACGCGCATGGGCGAGTGAGCACATGCACGCGGCACGTGCACTCCCGAGCCGGTAAGGAAGGTAAGTAGATTTCACCCCTGGTTCAACCTTGATATTTATGCTCTGACATCGAGTTTGCTATGGGTCATGTTACTGGCATTACACATGCGAAAAGTGTGTCTGTGTGGATTCATGTTCTTTACATATTAAATTTAACTTTCAAGAAACTTCAGCTTTAATTATCCATGGAATAAGTACCAGAGCTACTCTCCCTGTTTTTCCATCCTAGTTGCTTGGATACCTCCTCCCCCGGCAGGTTCAACTTCCAACATCAATTTGGGATTGTTGTGATTGTAAATGTCCATTTAGTCTCTTGAGGGGAATGCTGGAGTGGGGTTTCGTTTCTTTCTCTAGTACAGGGTTGTACTTGGCAACTTTAAGACTTGTGGACTTCAACTCCCAGAATTCCTCAGCTAGCTGTAAGACTTGTGAAGTCCACAAGTCTTATAGTTGCCCACACCCCTGCTGTAGTAAATATGATTTTGTCAATCCCCTCTGTTAGCACCTCTTTTATCAGAGTGGACACTTTGGACAGGAAAATTTGTAAAGTCATTAGGATGCAAAGGCACTTTCAAAACTACAAGATAATGATCCACGAAGATACAGATATATGCATACATGCGCCACCCAACCTAGGTTTTTTTTTTCCAGTCTCATTACACAGAGACTTATGACAACCACTGCCATAGTTTCATCAGGCAATGATTTGAGAAACAACTAAGTAGGTGATCAAATGAAAAATTATTGATGTAAACCCAGGGACATGGCTGGGATAAGTAAATAGGAGCCATTAATGAAGTCAATGTAAAATGATCTTCCTGGATGAGAGATCTGAAACACCAACAGGGTGCTTGGGTTTGCATTTACAAATAGTTTGAAGCTCTTTGATATGGATCCCAAACTTAAGGTAAAGCATCTTCTTAGTAGTTGTACACAGGGTGAAATCCAGCAGGTTCTGACAGGTTCTGGAGAACTGGTAGCGGAAAATTTTAAGCAGTTTGGAGAACCGGCAAATATCACCTCTGGCTGGCCCCAGAGTGGGGTGGGAATGGAGATTTTGCAATATCCTTCCCCTGGAGTGAGGTGGGAATGGAGATTTTGCAATATCCTTCCCTTGCCATGCCCACCAAGCTACTCCATCCGCACCAAGCCATGCCCACCGAACCGGTAGTAAAAAAAATTGGATTTCACGACTGGTTGTAGACCAAAATGGACAATAGTTCATTGTGTCAGCACTGGTTGAATCTGATTGCTGTCATTTTCATTTTAATGTAATAGTTGTGGTATGGGTGCATGAGAACGAAGAGAAAAAACATAAATTTTAAGATATTAGCGCATACAGAGGATTAATTTTTTACTCTTTGTTCTGTATTATTGATCCCAATGAAGAAAGGTGTTTGATTCTAGGGGCCTGTGCTTATTTCTGTTTCTTGGCCAAGGAAACCAGCGTTGTCTGAAGAAATTTTCCGTGGTCATGTGACCAGCATGGCTATACCCCAATGGTCCAGGGAATGCTGTTACCTTCCCACCGGTGGTACCTGTTTATCTAGTCACATTTGAATGCTTTTGAACTGCTAGACGGGTAGGAGCTGGGACAAAAATGGGAGCTCACCCCATAGAGCCGTGGTGGCACAGTGATTAGAATGCAGTACTGCAGACTACTTCTGCTGACTGCCAGCTGCCAGCATTTTGGCAGTTCGATCCTGACCGGCTCAAGGTTGACTCAGCCTTCCATCCTTCCGAGGTCAGTAAAATGAGGATCCAGATTGTTGGGGGCAATATGGTGACTCTGTAAACTGCTTAGGAAGGGCTGTGAAGCACTGTGAAATGGTATATAAGTCTAAGTGCTATTGCGCAGCGCTCAGGTCTTGAACCTGGGTTGTCAGCTCAGCATCTTTAACCCCTAACCCTAACCACAGAGTCATGAAGACTGGTCCCCGAATATGTTGGTTTGCCCTCTAAAAAAGAAGATAGGAATATATTGGTGATTTTAATAAGGACACTGGAGTAGGAAAAGTCAACCTTCACTAGCATGTTGCAATCTTGATTCTGATCAGTTCTTCCTGCATCTCCAAGTTTAGTCCATCCATTTCTCTGAATTATAGACTAATTTAGATACCTTTGGGGAAGCTCAAAATCCAGGCAAGGCAAGAACTATTCACTGCTGCATTTGGTAATCATCTGCACCCTCTCTCAGCACTCTGCCTCTTGTCATTTGCTTCCAAGTCACCTCTATTATCAGTAGAGATGGATTTCAGCCAAGTCTGCTCTGTATTGTTGCTTGCTTCTCTGGACTTCAATATCATGTTTGGAATTGAGGTCAGCTGCAGTGCATCACTTGTTTTGTGAAAAGCGTGGCCAAATGATACATGAATTCCCTACAAATTATCTGCAGGCATGAGAAGCATAGCAAAATAATAATCAGGCGAGCATCTGCCAGCTCCCTGTATCATAGCAAGATATCATGGCCTATTCTGCCCATGTTGCAAGCCGCAAATTTTCCATGGATTTTAGCCCAAGCTCTCTTATTTTCTTAGGAAAGTTGACAGATGTCTTAGGAAAAAGAGAGAGACCAAGGGAAGGAGCCCAAAATATGTCAACCTTCATGATGATAAACTTATGCTTAGCAAAGGGAGTAAGATAAGAGATCTGCTTCATTTATTGCACTAAATTATGTGATTGTTTGCTTTGGCTTAACATGATGTGCTAACTCAGCCATTATCGTTTGTGAAGTGTAGTTGCGCCTAATCTGTTGTGCAAACCAGGCAATTGTGCTTTATTCTGTAAACCATGATTAAAAAAACATGGCTGCATGTGAACCGAGTGACAGTGTGTACTGTGTTTACATGCCTATAAAAATGGCAAATTAGTCATGCCTTCTTTCATTTATTAATATTTTATAGCATTTCCACCTATCTTTTATAGAGTTTTATGCTAAGGTACATTTCTAGTGTTGCAAAGACTTCCCATCTTTAAAAATTCTGATTACCTCTGATTAATAAGAACTACCAAATTATTTCTAGAATGTCAGACTCCATAATTCTTAGGATAAATGTTTAAGTATTCTGTAAATCTGCCTCTTCAATCTAATATTTTCCAGATGTGTGGCTCAGAGATGGGAATCTCCCAACTGCATTCTCAACATATAGCAGTAGTCCTTAGACTTACATATCCCTTCCTGGTTCTTTTACAGCATTCTCTAAGAGGTTTACAGAGTCAGCATGTTGCCCCCAACAATATGGGTCCTCATTTTACCAACCTTGGAAGGATGAAAAGCTAAATCAATCTTGAGTCCAACAGGATCAAACTCTAGACCTGTGATGGCAAACCTATGGCATGTGCCAGATGTGGCATGCAGAGCCCTCTCTGTGGGCATATGCGCTATCGCCAGCTGTTCTTCTGGTTTCCAGCGCACGCATGCCTGTCAGCTGTTCTTCGCATATGCCAGAAACCCGGAAACCTAGAAACTTGAAGACCAGCTGGCTGGTGTGCATGCGCGTGTCGGCCACCTGGTCTTTGGGTTTTTGCTGCTCCGATACACGGGAAGGCCAGGTGGCCAGCGCGCATGCGCTTGCCAGAAACCAGAAGACCAGATGGCCAGCACGCACATGTGCACCGGCCAGCTGGTCTTCGAGTTTCTGGGGTTCTGGCGTACACACATGTTCCGGTTTGGGCACTCGCTGCCAAAAAAGTTTTCCATCACTGCTCTAGACTGTCGGCAGAGTTAGCCTGCAATACTGCATTCTAACCACTGCGCCACAGGGCTCCTGGAGATTGCCAGATTAAAACAGGCTGCAATCAATTTAAACAAAACGTTAATTTATTATTGTACCTAAAGTGCATACTGAATGACCTAGAAATACAATAATCTAGCCAATGTGTAATTCAAGAGAGAATTATATAAGAGAGCCCAAGCACAATTTTAATTTGTTTTATGAAAGCCCCTACTTTAGAAAGGTGTGATTATTTCAAGGTGTGGAAATCCAGCTTTTTGTAACAGGCTATGGTAAAGGAAAGCTTCCCTTTGTTAATGCAGCTCTTAACAGCTACTTGAGACTTCATTTGATTTACTGCTGAATATGCCTTGACTGCATTCTTAATCCCTATAGAAGTTTCCAGCCAATCCAAATTACAGCAGAGGTTGTTTGGAAGCCAATGCAGCAAAAGAAAAAAAGAAGAAGAAGCAAAAAGCAAAAATCCAGATGCTAAAGTTTGTTAAGGAAGATGTTTAAACCAAACTTTCTATGATTTTCTCCAAAATTTAAGTGTTCTGCATGCAAACTTGATGAGATACAACTATTCAGGATGTACCTTATATACACGGTGAAATAATATTCATAAGCTGGATCAGAAGGAGCTAGAGACCAAACAGACTTCCTGTTGTCCAAAGACTGTTTTCATTTATGACTGCTGATAAATATGTAAGTCATTCATAGATTTTTTTAAAAAATAGTTTCTTTTACAGATTTCAATAGAATAAGATTGATTCACTAAATTTATCTCAACTTCCACTTGTTGATACTTAATAGAACAGGGGTCTCCAAACTTGGCAACTTTAAAACTTGTGTACATGGCTGACTGAAGAATTCTGGGAATTGAAGTCCACAAGTCTTGAAGTTGCCAAGTTTGGAGACCCCTAGAATAGAATAATAGAGTTTGGAAGGGACCTAGAAGGGACTTTTAGTCCAACCCCTGCTCAAGCAGGAGAGCTTTATATACCATTATGAGCTGCGGTGGCACAGGGGCTAGAATGCAGTACTGCAGGCTACTTCTGCTAACTGCTGGCTGCCTGCAATTTGGCAGTTTGAATCTCACCAGGCTCAAGGTTGACTCAGCCTTCAATCCTTCCGAGGTGGGTAAAATGAGGACCTAGATTGTTGGGCCCAATATGCTGATTCTGTAAAATCTTAGAGAGGGCTGAATAGAATAGAATAGAATAGAATAGAATAGAATGGAATGGAATGGAATAGAATAGAATAGAATAGAATAGAATTTTTTATTGGCCAAGTGTGATTGGACACACAAGGAATTTGTCTTGGTGCATATGCTCTCAGTGTACATAAAAGAAAAGATACATTCATCAAGAATCATAAGGTACAATACTTAATGATAGTCATAGGGTACAAATAAGCAATCAAATCACATTAGGAAACAGTCAATATAAATCGAAAGGATACAAGCAACAAAGTTAGAGTCATACAGTCATAAGTAGAAGGAGATGGGTGATGGGAATGATGAGAAGATTAATAGTAGTGCAGACTTAGTAAATAGTTTGACAGCGTTGAGGGAATTATTTGTTTAGCAGAGTGATGGCGTTCTGGAAAAAACTGTTGTTGCGCCTAATTGTTCTGGTGTGCAATGCTCTATAGTGTTGTGAGCTCTAAAACAATGTGAAGTGGTATATAAGGCTGAGTGTTATTGCTATTTCAGAGAAATGGCTTCCAATGTCTTCTTAAAAGCCTTCAATGATGGAGCACCCACAATTTCTAAAGGCAATCCATTCCATTGATTGTTCTCCCTGTCAGGTAAGTCCCTCCCACTCCAGTTCTCCACCATAATCCTTCAGTTTGGAATAATGATGCCAACAACTGTTTATGTTGAAAGAATACTGAGGAAACAGCTTTGTGTGATTTTCATTTATTCCTGAGATTTCATTTGCCGGTTATTTCCTGAAGAGTTTCATGATATCTTTAATGTTGTAACAAATTGACCATTTGCAATCAACAAGGCCAAATAAAAATGGAAAGGCCATGCCACAGCTCAAAGAGTATCTGGGAGGCCCCTTCGCCCACCTCAGGGCACTAGTGGTGACAGCAAAAAACAGAATAAAATCTTCACCTTTATGTGAAGAAAAGCCTTTGGCTCTTCCACTTTTCATTCCTGTCAAGTTACTTCATGAATAATGCATGCTAATGACTTTTTGCAGTAATATAAAAGAACAGGCAGTAAGATTTCAATGACAGAATTTAAAATGGAAGCATTTTTGAAGAATTCTGGACAAAGAAACAAACTTTGGCTCAGACAAAAGGGACATGCTAAGTCTTCGCAAGTGACGAAGGGATGCGGTGGCTGAGTTGGCTAAGACTCTGAGTTTGTCGATCGAAAGGTTGGCAGTTCAGCGGTTCAAATCCCTAGTGCCGCGTAACGGGGTGAGCTCCCTGCTTCTGCAACTTAGCAGTTTCGAAAGCACGTAAAAATGGCAAGTAGAAAAATAGGGACTACCTTTGGTGGGAAGGTAACAGTGTTCCGTGCGCCTTTGGCATCGATTCATGCTGGCCATATGACCATGGAGACGTCTTCAGACAGTGCTGGCTCTTCGGCTTTGAAACGGGGATGAGCACCACCCCCTAGAGTCGGGAACGACTAACACACATGTGCAAGGGGAACCTTTACTTTTAAGTCTTCTTTTAAGAATCCAGTTCCTTGACTCAGCTTCTGTGCCATCCACTCATCTTCCTCAGTTTGGATTACAGCACACAATACTTTGCATTAGGTTCGCAGTTTTCCTGCCACAACTGTAGTTTGCTTAGTACTGAGAACAGCGGTGGCTTTCACTTTATGTTACTACCAGTTCATGTGTGTGTGCACCTGGTTCACACGCGCCCGACCTTCCACGCATGTGCTTTGCTCGTGTGTGCCTTCCGCACACGCGGCCGGCTTCAAAAACATGCCTAAATAGGATGGCACAGAGCCAGGGTGGGTGAGCCTACCTGTGATTTCCACTACCGGCTCGGGTGAAATAGCTCGAACCGGCTGAATTATTATTATTATTATTATTTATTTGATTTTTATACCGCTCTTCTCCCGAAGGACTCAGGGCGGTGTACAGGCAAAATAAAACAGGTAATACAATGTACAATTTAAAATACGATTAAGAAACTTATTTTATAGTTAGCCTAAGAAGTTAAAATATATAATAGACTAAAACCCCATTTAAAATTATTAATAAAAAAATTTAAAATTGATAAAATTCAAGCCAGCCCCACGCGAATGAACAGATGTGTCTTCAGTTCGCGACGAAAGGTCCGAAGGTCAGGAATTTGGCGTAAACCCGGGGGAAGCTCGTTCCAGAGTGTGGGAGCCCCCACCGAGAAGGACCTTCCCCTGGGGGCCGCCAGCCGACATTGTTTGGCGGACGGCACCCTGAGAAGTCCCTCTCTGTGAGAGCGTACGGGTCGGTGGGAGGCATGTGGTAACAGCAGGCGGTCCCGTAAGTACCCAGGCCCTAAGCCATGGAGCGCTTTAAAGGTCGTAACCAAAACCTTAAAGTGCACTCGAAAGGCCACAGGTAGCCAGTGCAGCCTGCGCAGGAGCGGTGTTACATGGGAGCTACGCCTAGCTCCCTCAATCACCCGCGCAGCTGCATTCTGGACTAACTGAAGCCTCCGAGTGCACCTCAAGGGGAGCCCCATGTAGAGAGCATTACAATAATCCAAGCGAGAGGTAACGAGCGCATGAGTGACTGTGCACAAGGCATCCCGATCAAGGAAGGGGCGCAACTGCCGAACCAGGCGAACCTGGTGGAAGGCCCTCCTGGAGACGGCCGTCAAATGATCTTCAAACGACAGCCGTTCATCCAGGAGGACACCTAAGTTGCGCACCCTATCCTTTGGGGCCAGTAACTCGCCTCCAACAGTCAGCTGCGGCTGCAGCTGACGGAATCGGAATGCCGGCATCCACAGCCACTCCGTCTTGGAGGGATTAAGCTTGAGCCTGTTTCTCCCCATCCAGACCCGTACGGCTTCCAAACACCGGGACAGCCCATTCCTGTCCACTTTAGTTCGCTGATTTCTAAGATGTCGATGTTCAGTCTTGTCATCTCTTGTTTGATCACATCCAGCTTGCCTTGATTCATGATTCATAGGAACCTGGATCTTACATTCCAGGTTCCTATGGAGAAAAAATCTTTACAGCATCAGATTTTCCTTTCACCACCAGATACATCCACAGCTGAGCGTCCTTTCGACTTTGGCCCAGTCACTTCATTCTTTCTGGTGCTACTAGTACTAGCCCTCCGCTCTTCCCCAGTAGCATATTGGACACCTTCCGACCTGAGGGGCTCATCTTCCGAAATCATATCTTTTTTCCTTTTTGTACTGTCCATGGGGTTTTCATAGCAAAGATACTGGAGTGGGTTGCCATTTCCTTCTCCGGTGGATCACGTTTTGCCAGAACTCTCCACTATGACCTGTCCGTCTTGGGTGTCCCTGCATGGCATAGCTCATAGCTTCATTGAGCTACGCAAGTCCCTTCGCCACGACAAGGCAGTAATCCATGAAGGGGATAATCTGGTTTACCTGGTTCATATAAAGTCTGAAAGCAGGATATCCAATTAAGTAGTTTTACAAACCATGTATTAACCGTGATATGTCAATCCAGCCACTATATCTTCCGTCTTCTCCAATGCTATTCCTTTAGTTTTCTAAATTGCTCAGTGAGAGGCTTTGACTGAGATGGCCACAGGAACATTGCCCTATTGTTTGGTAATTCTCTTTACCTTAACTCAGCCTTTCTCAACTTCCGCAACTTTAAGCTGGGGGAATTCTGGGAGTTGAAATATGCAGTGTAAAATTGTGGTGGTTGAGAAACACGAAAAAACAGACAGAGTCATATTTTATTTATTTATTTATTTTATTTTATTTTTATACTGCCCTTCTCCCGAAGGACTCAGGGCGGTTTACAGCCAACATAAAACAATTTTATAAATAGAATTAAAAAACATTTTAAAAAACTTATTCAAATTGGCTAACCCCATTTAAAAACTATAATTGAAAAATAATAAAAACCCCAATTAAAAAACCGTAGTGTATTAGGCCAGCCCTGTGCGATGAAACAAAAAGGTTTTGAGTTCACTGCGGAAGGTCCGGATGTCGGGAAGTAATCATAACTCCAGAGGAAGCTCATTCCAGAGGGTAGGTGCTCCCACAGAAAAGGCTCTCATAGTAGAGGTAGTCCTCAACTTACAACAGTTCGTTTAGTGACTGTTCAAAGTTATAATGTCACTGAAAAAAAAATGACTTATGACCACTTTTCACATTTATGACCATTGCAGCATCCCCCAAAAGTGATCAAAATTCGGATACTTGGCAACTGGTTCATATTTATGATGGGTGCAGGGTCCCGGGGTCATGTGATCCCCTTTTGCGACCTTCTGACAAGCAAAGTCAATGGCAAAGCCAGATTCACTTAACAACCATGTTACTAACTTAACAACTGCAATGATTCACTTAACAACTGTGGCAAGAAAGGTCGCAAAATGGGGCAAAACTCACGTAACAAATGTCTCACTTAACAACATAAATTTTGGGCTCAATTGCGTTTGCAAGTCAAGAACTACCTATAGTTTTTTTTTTTTAATGGAAACATTTTAAATGTAATTCCATTGCGAATGGAATGCATGCACTTTATAAATTCTGATTATTATGGAGTACATTTTTGATAGATTAATCCCAGGTTTTTGTTGTTTTGTGATGATGGTATGTGAGAAGCACTCAGCACAATAATAGCAATTAGGAATGTGGTTTTTTTTCTGGATCATGAAGAACATTATCAATAGTTACAACTAGTCTGGGACTCAGGATGATTATTGAGCATCTATCTAGACTTTTATCTAGACTCAGGACTTCGTCAACTTCCGGACCTCCGAACCTTTCGCCGCGAGCTCAAAACTTACTTATTTATCTGCGCTGGACTGGGTTAGTTTTTTAAGTTATGGGTTTTTAATGGGTTTTATCTCCAAATTTTAATTGTGGCCAATTTAAATAAGTTTTTTACTAGTATTTTAATTGTATTTATAATGTATTGTGCATTTTTTACCTGGCTGTGAACCGCCCTGAGTCCTTCGGGAGAAGGGCGGTATACAAATTTAAATAATAAATAAATAAATAAATAATAGCCATAATTTTAAAACAAGGGAAAAAAGCATTTCAAAACCTAACTTTAAATAAAGCAGCCCAAAAACTTACTATTAGAAATAACACATGATCATTGTTGTTTTTTAACAGTTGGAACATCAGGACAGAATAAGTAATATTCAGCTAAGGTAAAAGTAAAGGTTCTCCTCACACATACAGTATATGCTAGTTGTTCCCGATTCTAGGGGGCGGTGCTCCTCTCCATTTCAAAGCCGAAGAGCCAGCGCTGTCCAAAGACGTCTCTGTGGTCATGTGGCCATCAAGACTCAACACCAAAGGTGCATGGAACGCTGCTACCTTCCCACCAAAGGTGGTCCCTATTTTTCTACTTGCATTTTTTACGTGCTTTCGAACTGCTAGGTTGGCAGAAGCTGGGACAAGTAATGGGAGCTCACCCCATTATGTAGCACTAGGGATTCAAACGGCTGAACTGCCGACCTTTTGATCGACAAGCTCAGCGTCTTACCCACTAAGCCACCGCGTCCCTTAATATTCAGCTAATTATATATAAAAATTGCTACTGCTGGGAAAGCCTGCCATTTGGGATCTTCCTGGAAGAGCAGCTATAGAATTAATTACTTGGGGATTTTCATCCTGGAAAAGTCCCAGATCTACAAAGGCCTTGGGTTACTTATGAGCTGAACCTGCATCTCGGTGTGTCTCTCTTTCCATTTACAGTATGAGAACATAAGACTGAGATACCTTGCAGGGTTCTCGTAGGAATTAGTGAAGTAAGATTACAGGTCAAATGTTCTGAACTCTCATAAAACATAATATAAATGCTGAGTTAGTGACATTATTGTAAAGTGCAGACATTTTAATTACAGTGATCTGGGTTTCTCTTTTACTTTAAACTAGTTGTCTACCTGGGAACAGAAGCACTGGGAAGATTTCTCCGAGCATAAGCAAGCCCCAACACATTCACACATTAAACTCTACTTTTGACATCTGCACCAGGTTTAAATTCAAGCCAATTTCCGGCCACGTTAGTAAAAAAAACAAAAACAGTAGTATAATTTGCCTTTGTTTTGGGACAGAACATACAAGAAAATAGCTGAGGATAGTTCTGCTTTTGTAACTTCATAATTTTAATAAGGGGAATTTCCCCAATTCCTCTTGCAGAAGGATGCAGGGAAAAAATGAACAATCCTAACTCAGTCCGCATGCTGAAGACGCTCTCATCTACTTTGGGTGGAGTTCCAGCCACTCTATATTAATCCAATACTTAAGTATTATAATGTTATGATAATGTCATTTGGGGCTACTGACTAAAATATTCCCCATCCCCCTCTCACCCCCCAAAAAAACAGACAAGGCACAACTAAGTAACATCTGCACACCAGGTAGTAGTGAATGTGCTAAAAGAAGGGACCAATTCAATCACAACTTTTCTTTAGCTTCTAACATGTTTCTTATCTTTTTCTTCCAAGTCCACTCTTCTCTCCACTTGTTTTCAGATCAGTTTAATTCAAGATTCCATTTTATTTCTACACAACTAAACTCAGAGGTGTGATTTCACATTTTAGGAAGACTTTATTCAAGAGAGGTTTGTTGCCCTTGCATTCATTCGTCTTTCAAGGGTTTCATCAATTACTTTTTTGTGCCTCAAAATAATGGTGGTTTAGCTCATGGTGTCACATCCTTTCAAGAAAAAAGATTTGTACCCTTGGCATGTCAAAGTAGACCATAACCTACTTCTTGTTGTTAGATGTGAAATCATGTCCGACCCATCGCAACCCCATGGACAATGTTCCTCCAGGCCTTCCTGTCCTTTACCAGCCCCCAGAGTCCATTTAAGCTCACGCAGACTGCTTCCGTGATTCCATCCAGCCACCTCATTCTCTGTCGTCCCCTTCTTTTTCCCTCGATCTTTCCCAACATTAGGCTCTTCTCCAGTGAGTCCTACCTTCTCACTAGGTGGCCAAAGTATTTGAGTTTCATCTTCAGGATCTGGCCTTTTAAAGAGCAGTCAAGGTTGATCTCCTCTAGGACTGATCGGTTTGATCACCTTGCAGTCCAAGGGACTCGTAGGAGTCTTCTCCAGCACCATAGTTCAAAGGCCTCAATTCTTTGGCGCTCAGGCTTTCTTATGGTCCAACTTTCACAGCCATGCATTGTAACTGGGAAAACCTTAGCATTATACGCACTTTAGTTGGCAGGGTGATGTCTCTGCTTTTTATTATGCTGTCTAGATTTGCCATAGCTTTCCTCCCCAGGAGCAAGCGTCTTTTAATTTCTTGGCTGTAGTCCCCATGTGGGTGATCTTGGAGCCCAGGGAAATAAAATCTGTCCCTACCTCCATTTCTTCCCCATCTATTTGCCAGGAATTGAGAGGGCCAGATGCCATGATCTTAGGTTTTTTAATGTTGAGTTTCAAGCCAACTTTTGCACTCTTCTTCACCGACATCAAGAGGCTCTTTAGTTCCTTTTCACTTTCTGCCATTAGAGTGGTAAGTTAGAAAAATGTGGGACAGCAAATCTGTGCACAGGGTAGGAAATGAACTAAGTTTAAGAAATGTTAACCTAATTTCACCAAACAAACATGGCCACTTTCAATTGAATTTGCGTGTTTGTGTTTTTAAGAAAACAGAAAAATAAAAAAGGAACTCTGCTATTTCTCCTCTTCTGTGTATTTTGCAGTCACTGAGCAGGTATGATGGGATGAAAATATTCTAACTTAAGTTATCCAAAGATTTACAATGAAAATGCCTGACTACTGTGTGTAAAATTTAAGAGCTCCGATTTCCTCCCTCCTTTCTTTGTGCATGTATGTGTATTAAGGTCTTTGTGTGTTCTTGAGATAAAAAAAATGATGTGTCAAGACCTGCTAACTATACCGTTAATAGCTGATGTATAGAGAAAAAAGCCACAAAGAGTAATGTATTTCCCTGTACCACCACTTTATCTGCTAAGATCGACAAAATAGCTTGGAGGCTGAGAAAAGGAGGAGCATATCAGAGGCCTTTTAACTTCCAACTTCCTTCCTTCCTTTCTTTTCCTTTCCTTTCTTTTTTCTTCCTTTCTCTTTTTTCTTCCTTTTACTTTTTTCTTTTCCTCCTTTCCTTTTTTCTTCCTTTCTCTTTTTTCTTCCTTTTACTTTCTTTCTTTCCTTCCTTCCTTCCTTTCTCTCTCTCTTTCTTGCCTCCCTATTTCTACCTATGAAATTGCCTAAGCCACCCTGAGCTATACCAGTGTTTAAATGGTCTTTCCCCTCTTATTCCGATCACCTTTGAGCAGCTTCCTACTCTCAAGAGGAGAGTGACGCAGAGTTGCGATTTTCCAGAAAAGCCAGCAATGAATCAGACTTTTATAACTTTAAACCTTCCAAGAAGGTCATCTAACTTACAGCGGACTTCCTTCTTCTTGTTGTCTTTTTTTTTTTCTGATGAAACGACTTCTCTTCTTGCAACGCGCGGCGGAAGCTTTCTTTTTTCCCCCTCCCCCGCCGGCCCGTCAGTCCGTTTCCTAGATCCTGATGCAACCTTCGCGATCGCTTACACGGTATAACTCTACTACAGAGTTAAGGCTTGGGAGCGCGGGAGGCGCTAGGACCCGGCGGGAGTCTCCGCCTCTTGTTAAAAAGCCTGGAGCTCTGGGTCCTGCAAAATCCCCCTCCCCTCCACGTCCCGACCTTCGGCTGCAGAAGCTGCAGAGATCCAAGTGGTGTTCTGAGCAATCGGGCCGTTTTCCACCTTCCTTCTCCCAGGAAATAGCCAGCACCAAGGGTCGTGTGAATGTGCCTGGCTGATTCTCATTGGGAATCCATTCATCCCGCAGACAGGACCCCGTTGTGGGGAGGGTGACGCTTCTATGATATTGGGGCCCCGTCCTTGGAAGGCAATGGGAGCAGATTCTGGGCAAAAAATAGCAAACCATTAGAACTAGATGAGCCCTTCCTGGGATGCTGGATCTTTCCAAGGAATGCCTTTTAAAAAAATCTTATTGATTGATTGGACAAATGCAACGCTCAGGCTCCAATTAAGAGCAACTGTTGCTCCACTTGAGCACAGTAGCCAGGCTTTTGACACACAGTTTAACTCCTGGCCCCCCAATTTTGACTTTCTTCGTGTTGTTCCTGGCGCTTCCACTTAAGAGAGAGAGAGGGAGATGAATCGTATTAAGGTCCAAGTTTGACCGCCCGATCCTTGGCGAAGAAAAAGGTTCGAACCGTCCAAAGATTTTAAGCGAATAATAACAACAACAACAATATAATAAGTTTTTCTGCAGTTCTGCTAGTATTATTGCAGGAAACTGCAATTTGTTGATGTCTCATGTCCACGAATTTTATAAGATACATCAAGAAATTGCAGTTTCCTGCAATACCACCAGTGGAACTGCAAAAAACAGCGCTACTTGGAACACCGTACATCTTAAGAAGGTACTTGGTTGATACCTAGGATGCTGGCAGCAACCCGTATCAACCATTAGCACCAGTCAATGCTATTTGTGATGCCTTTTTGAATGTTCAGTTGACCGAGTTTCATGTTTAATAAATAAAAGAAATCATCATCATCATCGAGAAATCCAGGATCAGGGGAAACATCGGAGGAGGGGAGGAAGAGAGGGTGAGCGCGTGTCTAATCAGTATACACAACACAAAGAAACGCGTTACAAACGCAGCGAGTGGGACTTTTGGGTTTGAATCGCGGGCATCCACGGGGAGTTGGAAACAAACTCTCATCGATTAGGGTTCGTCTAGGCAAATTAAAAATTCGCCTAAACAAAGGTTCAGCCTGGATGGATAGTTCTGACTTCTGAACGCATCCCAGATTGGTTCACGCGTACTTCGGACCACCAAAGGGATCGGGACTTGCCTCCGACGTGGGAATCCCACCAAGCCGTAGAATAAGCCTGCATGTTAGGTTTCGTATGTTAAGAACGATGCTGGCTTGAGCCCATGGTCGCCTTACACCTCCTCCCCCCGCCCCAATCTTGCCTTGGCTCGAATTAAGGTCCATTAAAAGGAAAGGCGGGGAAGGACCATCTTGCTTTCCAGAGGAGCCCCCACCCCCTTAAATAAGTTTTACAGTCATGATAACTTTGCAAAAAAAAAAAAAACAACCAAGGGAATCAATGTAGACCTTGGTTTTTGGCTGGGCTCTATTTCCCGGGATCTGCTCGCCTAACCCCAATCTTGGCTCCCCCAACTAGGTTATAAATGAGAGGCATCAGGCACAGAAAGCAGGGAACAAGCCGGTGTGTCCGCGTCCCACGGTGAAGTCCCAACTAAGTTCCACGCAGCTCGGCGTGGAAAGCAAAGGTTGCATTCAGAAAAGCAGGACGACTCGGGTTTTCTAGGCTTCCCGGAGCACAGGGTTCAAACCAACGGAGGGCGGGGGGGGGCAGACGCAGATCAACCCTTCCTCCTCCTCCTCCTCCTCCCCCCCCTTCCTATTGTTCCACAGTCCCCGGGCCTCCCCCACCCCGTACGCGCTTGCTTCACCCACACACTCTTCCCCCCCCCCACTCAACACCCCAGCTTTTAGCCCCGTCCAGCACGAAGAGAGGTGTGTCCCGCTCTACTGTAACCGGGCAGGAGAGAACGTTGCGAACGTGCAGCCGCTTGCGATTGGCCCAGCCCGTCCTCCGGCCGGCCAGTCAGCGACGGAGGAGCGAACGAGCAGAAAGGGCGTGAGCGTGAGCGAGGGGCGGAGCTTCCCCTTGACCTGACTATTTAAAGGCGGAACGGGGGGCTGGGAGTGCACTGCCCAGAAACAGGGCAAAGGGAGGGGAGGCGGGACAGACGCCGAGCTTTGGATTGAGCGTCTTTTTTATTGTTTAAATAGACGCCTTTAGGGTTTCTGCCTTTAGCCCGAGACGCTTGTGGGGTTTTTTCCCCCCCTGCATTTTCTCGCCAGGCGTTGTCCTGCAAGCTGGTAAGCACCTCTTTTGGGCAGGAGGGAGAGGGAGGAGGCGAGCGCTGGTCTCCGGGGGGCTCCTGGTCTGTCCGCCGCTCCCCACCACTTGCAGGCGAGGTGACCCCCGTGGAAGAAGTTAATCCTCCTTTCTCCTCCTCCTCCAGAGTCGTTTCTCCGGCCGACCGATTCCAGCCTCCAACCTGCAAGCCCGGCCGCTCCGTCGAGGAAGATGCCGGTGTCTTGGGACGGCTTCCCTTCCTTGCCCCCCATTCCGGAGCAAAGGGAGAACCCGGCGCCCGCCTTCGCCTGGGAGAAGAGCGCCTATCAAGAAGCAGTTAGCCGGACCGCCGCCAGGCTGGAGAACTCCGACTGCGAGTCCCTGGACAGCAGTTTGAGCTCCGAAGGAGGTGAGGAGAGACGGCTTTTCTCTTAAGCGCTTTCTCGGTGGGCTGGTGGACTACAAGAGCCATCGTGCTGGGCGAATAAACTGGGTTGAGAGCGAGGGGGGGGGGAGAGAGATGGCTTTGGGAAAACCATACGGAGAGTTTGGGGATTCCGACCCATGGGAAAGCCAACTTGCCAGCCCAGCACGATGGGAGTTGTAGTCCAGCCCCTTTGGAAGGCGCTAGCGTTTTTTGGAGAGTCTTCAATGAGGAAAAGGAAGGCGCCTTCTAGAAAGTCTGTCTGCTGTCCTCGCTTTGAGATTTTTTTAAAGCTTCAGCCGAAACCGAGGTTCCCTGGTGTGGTTGGCTCTGCGCTGCTCTTAGACGAGTTGAATTCTCTTTGTTGGGGGGCAGAAGGGTGGTAGTGTTTCCTTTTCTTTTTTTGTCTGTACATGCATGCGACTCACAGGGCTTGTTTTGCTTTGTTTTCCAGACGCCCAGGAATATCTGGATGAGGTGTCCTTGCCCGACTTCGATTTGCTCAACGACCCCGAGGATGAGCTGTTGTGCGCCAACCTCATGAAGCTCATCCAGGTCACCCTGAACAAAGCCAAGCTCTACTCCAACCGTCCCTCCCGGCTCTTCATGCCCAACGAGCTGGTCACCCAAGTGAGCAAGGAGCTGCTGCACCTGGCTTACCGAGAGCCCTGTGGCTTGAGGGGAGCCCTCATCGACCTGTGCGTGGAACAAGGGAAGGCGTGCTACAGTGTGGAGCAGATTGCCGTGGATCCCAACCTGGTGCCTACTTTCCAGCTGACGCTTGTTCTGAGACTGGATTCCCGCCTGTGGCCTAAAATCCAAGGACTCTTTAGCTCCGGTTCTGCTTTCTCGCCGGGCTTCAGTCAGTCCCTGAAGCTCAGCACAGGCTTTAGGGTCATCAAAAAGAAGTTGTATAGCTCTGAACAATTGCTCATAGAGGAATGTTGAAAGGTAGCCTCTTCCTCTTAGGTTGAACCAACTGAGCATTTTACTCTTAAGTTGGGGCCATTTCCAGTCCAAACTGGGGAAGGTATGTTACTTTAAAAGGGCTATGGAACAATAAGCTGATTTTTCAAGAAGTGGTTGTCCCTCTGGAGCCACAATAGGTTAGATTAGATGGAAGTTTGATTTACAGCAATAGTGGGAGAGAGTCCGAAGAGAAGGCAGAAGGCAAGATTTGATTGTAAGAATAGCACTCTTGCTACTTAATTCTGACCAGCAACAAAGCTCACTCCCGTAGAGTAGACCTGGAATACACTATGCTAGCTTTAAAAATCCTTGTCTGCCAATGGGATGACTTTCTCTTACTGATTTAGCAGTATTTTTTGTTTTCCTGACAGCTGATAACTTTACAGCAGCGGGGCTGCCGCTAAAGATAGATGAAGGTTGCCCTTTTTTTTTCTCTGTTAAGCTTTTAAAAAACAACAAATGGGAGGAAAAAAAATTTAGATAGTAATCAATGGATGTCTGGTGAAAGTTGCGGTGTGTGTTAATAAGTGTTCAGGTCTAAAAGGACCAAGCATGTGTAACATTTAATACAAGATGAATGTGAAGACGTTCCACTACTGACACTTGGGCAGCTAAAAAAAGGAGGCAGCTAAATATAGACTTCTGGCTGAATGGGGGGGGGATTTAATCCACTGAGCACTGCTGTGCAACTCCATTTTTTTTGTGAATGAGACCAGTGGAAGGAACAGGGCAGCAGATGGACTGGGCCCTGTCCGTGCTTACAAATCCTGGGGACGTATGTCTTAAGGTGATGCTAAAAAGTTGCGATGGGGGCAGGACCCCTCGCAGTCGGGTTTCTGGTGCTTCCATTGATTACCGTTTCACGTGAAAATACACTTGATGTTCAAGTTTTTGAAGAATTTCTATGCAACTTGGTTTTTTTTTACTTTTCCTGATAAAAAAAAACAGTTTTGTAATAACTTGCTTCTGTTCTTGTTTTTATTGGCTACTTTATAAGCAATTGGGGAGGGGAGAAAAGGGAAGAGAGGAGGCCATTCTGCCAAGTGAGAAGATCTTGCCCAGTTTAAAGGACCTTCATGTGCTGGTTTCTTTCCATGTTCACCATAATAGAAACTAGCATTAAAAGATGGGAGGACATATAAGGCTATTAAGCTATCGGCTATTGTTCGTAGTTTTTTCCCAAACTTAAATGGTGCATTCCCATGAGGCCTAGGCAATGGAAGCTTACGTGATTAGGTTTCAACTTCAGATCACCAAGAAAAAACACCTAATTTTTCTACTCAATGGAACTAAATTTCGGTTTCCAAACTCCCTGTGGAAATCATGTAAGATAAGGTATTTCCCCTTTCCTTCCAGTTGTACTTGTTCTGGAGGAGGTTGCCAAACCCACTGACTTGAGTTAAAAGTCTAGAAGCTTAGACTGAAGTATGTTTGGCTCTGTGTCACATTTCCATGTTGGTATTGCTCCAGGAAATTATTTTTTTTGGGCCTACAAAATATCCCAGAAATGAGCAACGCAGACTTCAACCCTAGCTGGTTTCCCTGGGGAAGACAACATTAATCACAATGGAGAATAGAGATGGGATTCTAAATTAGTGCAAAGCATCTAGTCGCCTCTGAGTTTGATGGGAATTCCTCAATTTCCATGGATACCTTCAAAAGAACCCCTATCTGAAAACTGCACAATACAAAAATAGTATCGGGTGACATTTCCTTTATATGTATATAAACGAATCACACTATTGAAATAAGCAATGTTGTTGCAAGTAAAGACACAGATTTAACAAACAAACAAAAAAAAGGGCATGGGTATAAAACAATTGAAAATCTACACCATTATATCAATCCATGCCTATCCTTGCAAACAATCCTTTCTTCCTGTGCGTTCATATACCAATTCATACCTTGCATTCTGTTCTTTAAACTTCTCAAGATAGGTATCTTATCGGGATGGGTTGAGAGACAAAATTGCCAGGATATGTGTGTGTGTAGATGTATGTGAGTGGGCAAGATCTCAACCCTCTCCGTCTAACTTTTCTTGAGTCCTGATTCATCAGCTGCATCCAACAACCTAGAAATAAGAAATTTCCTGACAGGGAATCAGTGAAAAAGGCTACCTCCAGGAGTTGTGGGTGCTCTATCACAGAAGGTTTTTTTTTTTTTTTTTATTCAAAAAGTTTTTATTAGTCAAAAAAGGTTTATACAAATACATATCAGGTATGGTAAATTTTCATTTTTCTTATCTAAAATAAGAATTTTACTCAAATTTTTTAACACATACAACAGCCATAAGGCAAGCAGGTGACACGAAGTAGCTAAGTTTGCAAATTTTAAATACGTAATAAAGAAGAGTCAAGAATAAACAGAATATCGTACAAAAGAGAATAAGGAAAACCAACACAATCCCAAATATCTTTATCACTTCCTAGTTTTGGATCTCAGAACTCTGGGTTCAGCCTGACCCAACTCCAGGGCAACAGCGGCAGCCGCTTCAGCCCCATGATCTATAACCTCCCCTTCTTCAATTCCTGGGTCATCTGATTCCAGGAAGGCTTTGTGTTCCTCCACATAGGCCGTAGCCTCCGCAATTGTACTGATTTTTTTCGTAATGCCCTCCCGGAAAATCATCAATCCTCTGGCATCAGCCATCTGAAGCCCACTCCTTCTGGTACAATTTGCTTGACAAAAATAATATTTCTTTCTTTTTCACGTACCTGTCTGGGAATCTGCCTCAGAATGGCTATCTCCTGCCCCTGTAAATCAGTGCCCCACTCCTATGTTTTCTAAGAATTTCATCTCGTCTCTTCTCACAAATTTGACATGAACCTCTCTGGGAACTGCATGCGTATGCGTGCATATTGCGAATTAACTCTATAAACTCGATCCACATCCCAATTCATGAAATCAACACCTCTCCCAAGAAATTCTCCCAACAATTTAGTCACAACATCTCTCAAGTCTTCTTGGTCCACTTCTTCCAAATTTTGAAACCTAAGGAAATAAGACATTTTATCCATCTGTAGTCCAAGCACAGCATTGCCTGTCGCCTCCTCTCTTTTCTGCACTGCCCGCATCTCACCCTCCAAACCTTCCACTTTCTGCTTGTTTTCTGCTGAAACTTGTTGAGTATCCTTTAAATCCTTTTGGATAGTCACAATTTCTGCTCTTATTTCATCCAATTTCTTGTCCATATTAGATAACTTTTCCAAAATTCTTCCATCTCTCCAGCAGTTGGTCTCTGACCTTTGCCATTAAGGAAAAAATACAAAATCCTCAGGCAGGCACAGTATCCTTGTAATTTCCTCCGGATCCACCAGGGGCACTCACAGGAGCAACGAGTCCAGAGTACAGTTAGTCAACCAGGAAGTCAAGGGAAGTGATGTCATCAAAATTCTCATAGTGAAGGCGGAAGCTGGACGCCACCACTGTTCCCCAGAAGGAGGGGGCCTCAAACCTTCCCTCCTAAATTTCTCCATCACCTCTTCTCTCCAGAGCTCCACAAAACCGTAATCTTCTTATTTTAAGTTCTCCTCTCTCCAGAATAACTCGTGCTCCTTCCAACCGCAGGGGAGAGAAAACCCCGCACTCGGAGCACTCCACCACGCCACCGATATTCCCTTCCCTTCTCCTCCTCAATTCTTCTCCGTGCCCTGTTCACCACCAGGCTGCTGCAGTTATAAATCCAATGCCCGGTGTCACGGCACAGCGCCCAGGCGACGACCAAAATAATGGCGCGCCTGTGGCCTCCGAACCCCGCCGAGCCTAGGACGCGCCAGCATCGGTCCCCACAGTCCTGTATGTCGGCTGGGAGACCCCTGGCGAGCCGTCCGTGCGGCAGGTGTCCTTTTCGGAACACCTGGCCCCTGAGGGCCTCGGCGGCGGCCGGATTCGGGCGCTGGAGGCAGGAGAAACCTTCCAGACGTCCGTTGCCGCTGGATACCGGAAGTCGTCTCCTCACAGAAGGTTTTTAAGAAGAGATCGGACAGCCATTTATTTGAAATGGTATAAACTCTCCCGCTTGAACTTGGGGTTGGATTAGAAGACCTCCAAGGTCTCTTCCGACTCTCTACTCTATTAACCAGAGGTCTTTCCCATCTTCTGTATCTTCTCTTCCTTTACTTGTAACCAGCATTTTTACACCTTAATGTTTCTTCATCCATTTTCTCATTTTTGGAAAACATTTTGCCAAGACACCAAAGTTCATCTTTATAACTTTTTATAACTTTTATTAAAACTTTTTACGTCCATAATAAATGTAAAGGAAGAATATAAGGCAAAGAGAAAAGAAATAAGAAAAAGGGGGAAATAGTGTGAAGAACAAAGGAAACAAGGGGAAAAATGCAAACCAAATGCAGACCTTCTTTTCAACAGTTATAAACAAACTCATTATTCCACCTTCTCTTTAATACTACAAAAACTCCTTCAGTCTCCTATATAGTTCCTTTTCAATCATTGAAAATTTATGTATAACTGATAAAGGAGAATATTTGTAGGTGGCAGCATGGAAGCTTCCGCCCTTATATGGCTGACTGTAGGTCTGAGTTGAAAAGAGAGGGGTTGTTTTCTGGAAGATGTTTCCCTACCCAACTAGGTAACATCAGGGTGGAAAACAAGCCAGCTCAGAGAACACCCAAGTATTCCTTATGTATAATTTTTAGATACTAACTCTCTTTTTCCTGTCAAACACAGTTATCTTGTTCTTTAATCATTGTTCAGAACCATATTCCTGGTTGCATTGTACAATTGAATGTTACTGCAAGTAATTCAGATTCTATTCAGCAACACCAATTTTCTGCAAACAAAAGAAGATGTGTATTTATCTTCCCAACCAAACACTCTCCTTCTGTCGCCACAAATACTCTTGATAATTATCTATGAATTTATTAAATATCCAAGAGGAGATCACTTCCCCCTTGATTTACTCCCTGCTCAGTACTGAAACATTCACTATACCGTTTTTATTGCATTCAGCAGCTAATCTTCATATCCCTACAAACTATTCCATAACTCAAGTTCCTTTACTTCATCATAAACTAAATGGTGCAGGGTCTCCTGCTTAGGTGGGGGTGGGGGTTGGACTAGATGACCCATAAGATCCCTTCCAGCTCTGTTAATCTGTTATCTAAATCAGAATGCACCATATACTATCTTACATATACACATTTCTCCATGGCCTACAAAAGAGCAAAAATCTGCTGGACGTTTATTGCGTTTTCTCAAATGTTGCTCATATTATATGTTACTACATTTTCAATCAAAATTCTGCCAAACGTTCTCAGATGTACTTTGCAATACATTTGCTCTTGATACCTCTTCATTTTTTTTAATAAGGGAACAATAAAAGCCTTCTTTGAATTGTCAGACCACAGCGGTAGCCTTCATAAGCAAATCACACCCATATTTTATCCAATTAGACTAGGGATGTCCAACCATGGCAACTTTAAGACTTGTGGACTTCAATTCTAAGGCTGGCTGGGGAATTCTGGGAGTTGAAGTCCATGGATCTTAAAATTATATGACTCACTTTTCAGCACTTTGAAAATTTCACTTCCATTCTTCCACATATCATTTCCATTCTCGGTAACTTCTCTAAAATACTCTTTCCAACACTTTCCCACTTTCATCCTAAATACTTTCTTTTTTAATTGGATTTTTTCTCTTTACATATCTCTATTACATATTTAACAGATCTATGACATTATTCATACAAGTAGAACCAATATTCAGTACATTATATACATTCCATTTCTAAACATTTTATACCTTTATGTACACTTCCATTCCTTATTACTATTATCTATCCATTCATACCATTTCTCCCATACCGCATAATATTCCGAGTCATCCGTTCCCTTTAACTCTAATGTGAGTTTATCCGTTTCCGTGCAATTAATTTTTTCCCCAATAACTAATCCCTCTGATGCAGAGGTGGGTTTCAGCAGGTTCTGACCAGTTCTGGAGAACCAGTAGCGGAAATTTTGAGTAGTTCGGAGAACCAGTAGTAGAAATTCTAACTTGCCCCACCCCCCATCTATTCTCTGCCTCCCAGGTCCCAGCTGATCAGGAGGAAATGGGGCTTTTGCAGTATCCTTCCCCTGCCACGTCCACAAAGCCACACCCACCAAGTCATGCCACACCCACCAAGCCACACCCACAGAACCGGTAGTAAAAAAAAATGAAACACACCACTGCTGTGAATGCAATACATGGGCCAAGGAAATCTGTGGTCAAGATGGCTGCCACATCCACATGATGGGAACCCCACTTCTTGTTTACATGTATCCCTCACACCTTTCCTTTTTTAAAAGGGCAGGGCTTCAGTCACATAAAGACCCACCATACTGACTTATTTTACACTCTCTCCCCTGCACGGATGTCCCTGATGTGAACCTGCTTTTAAAAATTAGGAAACTGCAATCGGTCCAAACCAGGGCAGCAAAATTATAAACTAGGATTAGTATTCTCCTTTATGTACATACCCACCATCTAGCCTCAGATCCTGTTTTACAGCCTGTTTGTTTGTTTTTTGGAAAGGCATGGTTAAGAAAAAAAAACTTGCCTTCTGTAATAGATCTATAGGTAGTTGGCAGCTTATGACCAGTTGCTTAGCGACCATTTGAAGGTACGATGGACCCCCCCCCCAAAAAGCTACTTATGATTCAGTTTTGAAGTTTCACATCCAGGTTCCCCTTCCCCAGAGTCACATGACCATATTCTGGTTGTTGGGCAATCAGTCTGCATTTACCGCTATTTGTGGCATCCCATGGTCATGTGTAAAAGGAACACGGTGGCTCAGGTGGCTAGGATGTTGAGCTTGTCGATCGAAAGGTCAGCAGCTCAGCGGTTTGAGTCCCTAGTGCTGCCGTGTAACTGGGTGAGCTCCCGTTACTTGTCCCAGCTTCTGCCAATCTAGCAGTTTCGAAAGCACATAAAAATGCAAGTAGAAAAAATAGGGACCACCTCAGTGGGAAGGTAATAGCGTTCCATGCGCCTTTGGCGTTGGGTTATGCCGGCCACATGACCACAGAGATGTCTTCAGACAGCGCTGGCTCTTCGGCTTTGAAACGGAGATGAGCACCGCCCCCTAGATTCGGGAACGACTAGCACGTATGTGCGAGGGGAACCTTTACCTTTATCTTTATGGACATGTGATCACGATACCACATTGCAAACTCATGTTAACTTCTGGTTTCTGGAAAAAACTGCCCCAGAGCAAACAATGCATTTGCTTCATGGCTATTGTGTTTGTTTAACAGCCATGGTATTTGGTTTATGTACATCATGACCGCTGCACAAAAGGTTGTAAAATCAGGTCTGGTCACATGGTGATTCGCTTTACAACTATCAAGACTTAGGACCATAATTGCGGGCTCCATTATGGTTGTAAGTCAGTGATGAAATCCATTTTTTTTTACTACCGGTTCTGTGGGTGTGGCTGCAAAACCTCCATTCCCTCCCCGCTTCTGGGGGAAGGATATTGCAAAATCTCCATTCCCACCCTACTCTGGGGCCAGCCAGAGGTGGCATTTGCCGGTTCTCCAAACTGCTCAAAATTTCTGCTACCGGTTCTCTAGAATCTTCAGAACCTGCTGAATTTCACCCCTGCCGTAAGTTGTTGATTCCCTGTATATGTAAAGCAATAAAAGCAGTTGATTGAACAACACTGAAAAATACAACGATATTGGGAAAAGGACAGTTATATCACTAGTTCCCAGGGAAATGCGGCTGTACCCCAAGAATAATGGATTGTGCCAGGTCCCAGTTTCTACTTGGGGAAGCTTATAAAATGCCCTGCCTGAAATTGTACATCTACTGAGACAGCATGGAAAGTTACACATGTTAATTCTACACTAAATCTTATCTGCAAAATCATGGAATTACCCATGAATCATACGTGAACTGTTCAGTTTTATAGTGCTGCTCACCACAACATTTTGACATGGGCATAATTTCTGCATGTTGCAGGATAGGCAGCTAATTCCCGTTGTTAGTAAGCAGGGCAGGAATAGCTCATAAGGCTGCTGAAGAAGCATAATTTTGCTTGACTTCAGTAGATTCTCACTGACAAAGTGTATTTGAGTGCAATATATTTTAAAATGTATTGATGAGTTAGCATCTTCGTGTAACTAAAAAGACGCTCTCTTATTTGCAGAGGCATTTGAACTGAACCTTTGACAGGAGAAAGCAAGCAAATTGGTAGATATTGCCATCTTGGGAGGCAAGACCCAATTAGTCTTCCTTTGGGACAAGCACTTTTGAAGAAATCAAGAAAACTACTACACAAATCTTCCTGCTGTTTTATCGTTAGTTTTCCTATATTGAAACAGCTTTGGTTGAAAACCTTATAGCAAGCAATGACCCTGGTTATGCTGATCTTAGTACTCTGTCTTACTTCTCATTTGGTTTCTAAATGCCTTTATTTTTCTTAATTTTGCAAGCATGACATCAGAGCTATTAGTTCTTACTCTGTGTATATATTGTTGTATATATGTGTATATAATTACAATTATAATGTATATAATATTACAATTGTATATTGCATGAGTCAAAGGGAGGGCTGTGAAAATATTTACAGACCCCTCACATCCTGGACATAAACTGTTTTGACTCCTACCCTCAAAACGACGCTATAGAGCACTGCACACCAAAATAACTAGACACAAGAACAGTTTTTCCCCAACTGCCATCACTCTGCTAAACAAATAATTCCCTCAACACTATCAAACTATTCACAAAGTCTGCATTACTATTACTATTATTCTTCTCGTCATTCCCATCACCCATCTCCTCCCACTTATGACTGCATGACAGTAACTTGCTGTTGTATGCTTACGATTTAGATTGATTGTTTCCTAGTATGATTCGATTGCTTATTTGTACCCTACGACTATCATTAAGTGTTGTACCTTATGATTCCTGATGAATGTATCTTTTCTTTTTATGTACACTGAGAGCATATGCACCAAAGACAAATTCCTTGTGTGTCCAATCACACTTGGCCAATAAAGAATTCTAATTCTAATTCTATTCTATTCATTGAGTAAGGGTTAACTCAGCTTTGCCTGTTTGTCTGTCTGTCTGTCTATCTATCTATCATCTAGCTAGCTAGCTAGTATTCAATGTCAATAATTTGTGTCTGTGTGAGTGAGTGAGAGTGTTATGTACTTGTAGTCAATAACATTTCATCGTTTGCTGTCAATCAGCTTTTGTGTAGATCACTTGGAATGTTGCAGTCCTTTTCTCATTTAACTCCTAGTGAGTGGAACAGTTAAACATGAATGAAAATCCCAAATCACTTAATTACATCATGTCAATTCATGAAGCAGAGTAGTATTGGCCCTCCAGATACCTTTGAACTATAATGACCACCATCCCCAGCCAGCAAGATTAGTGGTTAGGCACGCTGGGAGACCTATCTCTCTTTGTTGTGTCACCTGCAAAGTAATGGAATCTATCATCAACCAATCCATTACCCTCCATTTAGAAACAAACAACCTACTCTCTAATAAACAATTTGGTTTCAGAAAAAAATTATGTAATTTACAACTTCTTCACTGCAAAAACATATGGACTACAAATCTTGATCAGGGGAAAGCAATAGATGCAATCTACATAGACTTCTGTAAAGCCTTCGACTCAGTAGTACATGATAAACTTCTCCTAAAACTAAAATCATATGGCATCTCAGGACCCCTCTACAATTGAATAACAGCTTTTCTATCAAACAGACAAGTGGTCAAAATTGGCAATGCTCTATCAAACCCTGTTCCTGTTAAAAGTGGCGTTCCCCAAGGCAGCGTTCTTGGACCAACACTCTTCATATTATGCATTAATGATCTCTGTGACCATATTACAAGTAATTGTGTTCTCTTTGCTGACGATGTCAAACTATTTAACACCACCAACAATACAGCTATCCTCCAAAAAGACCTGGACTTCTTATCTGAATGGTCTAAAACTTGGCAACTCCAAATCTCAATCAGCAAATGCTCAGTCTTACATATTGGAAAAAAAGAACCTAAACACTAAGTACAAGCTTGATGGACATTACCTTACTGATGACCCCCACCCTATTAAAGATCTTGGAGTTTTCTTATCAAATGATCTAAGTGCCAAAGCCCACTGTAACTGCATCACAAAAAAGGCTTTAAAAGTTGTAAACCTAATCTTGCGTAGCTTCTTCTCCAGAAACATTACACTACTAACCAGAGCATATAAAACGTTTGCTAGACCAATTTTTGAATACAGCTCAACTGTTTGGAACCCATACCGCATTTCTGACATCAATACAATTGAACGTGTCCAGAAATATTTTACAAGAAGAGTTCTCCACTCTTCTGAATACAACAAAATACCTTATGCCACCAGACTTGAAATCCTGGGTTTAGAAAATTTGGAACTGGGCCGCCTTCAACATGACCTGAGTTTAACTCATAGAATCATCTATTGCAATGTCCTTCCTGTCAAGGACTACTTCAGCTTCAATTGCAACAATACACGAGCACACAATAGATTTAAGCTTAAAGTTAACTGCTCCAATCTTGATTGCAGAAAATATGACTTCAGTAACAGAGTTGCTAATGCTTGGAATACACTACCTGACTCTGTGGTCTCTTCCCAAAATCCCAAAAGCTTCAACCAAAAACTATCTACCATTGACCTCACCCCATTTCTAAGAGGTCTGTAAGGGGCGTGCATAAGAGCACAAATGTGCCTACCGTTCCTGTCCTATTGTTTTCCTTCGTTATATCCAATTAATATAGTTATTACATACTCATGCTCATATATATGCTTATGTGTTGTATAGTTGTTTCATGCTTATGCTTATATATACTGTGTGACAAAAATAAATAAATAAAATAAAATAAAATAAATATATAGTTCTGGAATAAATGGATTGCTCATCCTGGCCTAGATAGTGAGCAGCTAAACTCCATTTCATTCTCCTGATGTTTCTGAAATGTCAAGCACCAGATATCATGCTTCTTAGAAAAAAAGAAAGTTATTCTCTTGGATTCTAGGAAACACAAGCTTTGGTATGGGACTAGGAGGAGGGGTAATTGGCTGCAGCATGCAATCAAATGAGGACAACTAAAGCTCAGGGAAAGCACTGCATGACCATCACAGCAGCTGATGGTGGCCATGTCATTTGAAACCAGCAGTTAGTGCACTAGAGAAGAAAGCAAGGACAGGTAGCACCAGCCAAAATTCTTGCCCTTCTATCACACATCAGCTGCTGCCGCCTCTAAAGGGAAGACTTTTAGAGAGCTGTCCTTGAAATTAAAGCCATGGTAGTGTTGGAAGAAATACCCAGGTCCAGTTCCAAGCTGGGAGAAAGGCATTGGAGAAAAAATGGAGGCTGGAGATTGATTGGAAAGAGGGTCCATTTATTGATGAAGCAGAACCACCAAGCATGTGTGATTCTTGGCAGCTGATCCCATGGGAGTTGAGATTTGGCGGGTTTATACCTTCTCTTGGGCTTTGCACTTGAACTTCCTGTTCCTGTGCAAGAACATGTATTCTATTGGCTGTTGTCAGACTTCCATGGGGCCATGTACAAATCCTAGGAGTTTGTCTGAGCTACGTTTGGTTGATGTTTCTGACGATGATGCCATGAAGGGGTGTTGGGCAATTCCTACTGTGGCTGAGGGCTAGGATTCTATCTTTGTTGGATCTTGGATGAGGGTATTTGCTTATGAATAGAGCTATCTATCTCTTTATCTTTTAAGTGCTGACATCTGCTGAGGACTATTAAGAAAGGTGGGGGCTGCTTTCTTCTCTCCAAGAGCACATTTCTCCCTTGAGAAATATAATATTCTGCCTTTTTAATATTTCCTAAAATATTTCATTCTTCTAGGAGAGGGGTGGGTGCTAATTTTCTACAGTGGCATTGCTCAAATTTGGCAACTTCAAAGCAAAGCTTTGAAACCATGGCGTCCATACAAGCACCAAAGGATGTTACTTGCACAAATGAAGGCAAACATACATGTCCCAAGGTAATGTTGCAAGATCCAATCTGGGTCGATCCCTGGTATAAGAGGTTTACTTTTCTATTTACTTCTAATTACTTCTGATTAATTAGAAGGTTAAACTTTGTGACCCACCCAGATTGGATGTTGTCTCCATCCAGGCTATCTTACTCCAAACATGTTTGACTAGGGGTATGTTCGCTGATTAAAAAGGGGGGAAGAGGAAAATGCCACTGTCTGCAGAGAGAAGAGTCCTTATCCTGTAATGTAGCAATGTTTCCTTGTAATCTTGCAGTAATTTCTTAACCAAGGACTTTTGATTAATTAGAAGGCTTTCATTACCTTTCATCATCTCATTCATGCTATGTAAGGCTTGCTGGTGGTTTTTTTTTTTTAATTTTATTTTATACACAAACAAACATTTAATACATCAGTCATTCCTTCCATGTGACATCTTGGTGACTTCGTCTTTTTATTGTTTCTTCTGTCTTCATTTTCCCTTAATCTATTACACCATTTTTCCAAAAATACAATATTCTAATTATACCATTCTCTTACATAACTGTTAATATGTTTATCTATATCTCTTTTCTAGCCAGTGGTAAAATTGATCCCATATCTTAAAATATTCTGAATCCTCTCTTTCTTTAATTATCAAATTAATCTAGTCATTTCTGCACAGTCTTAAAAATTTTTTTAATTACTTCTCCTTTCAAAGGTATTTTCTCTCCTTTCCAATTTTGCACAAAAACAATCCTTGCAACTGTTATTACACGTATAATCAAATAGATATTTTCTTTACTAATTTTCTCTGGAAGGATACCCAATAGGAACAGTTCCGGTTTTAAATCAATATGTTGTTGTATCATTTCTTCTAGCCGTATCTTAATTTTATTCCAATTGTTTTGTTGTGACCCAGGCCCAAGTAGGTAGTAGGAAACTCAGTCAGTGTAAAAACATACAAACTTTATTTGAACAGCTGAGAATTACTTCATTCTCAGCATAGTTCAACTAAATTAAAGCAAATTCCTCCCAACACAATTCCTCAGTCCTATCACCAACCTTGGTCCAATTAAGCAAATTGCCAAAGGCCTTTCTTGGCAAAAGTTCACAAGACACCAATACAAAATAAATGCAACAAGACGAAGCTATTAATGTTGTTTTCTGGCAAAGAGCCCAAATGCCATTGCTGGTCTTTTAAGCCTTTTGGGAGGGGCCAATCATCTCTTGGCCCTACTCCCGAGTTGTCCTCTTTGCTTGAGCTGCTTTTGCCTTCTGGCAGCTCTTCTCATGCGTGCACTAGGAAGAGGCTCCTCTTGTTCCTCTGCCTCACTACTGTCAGCCTCTAGAACTGGCCCACGCTCTTCCTCAGCCTCATCACTGTCCGACTTCATTGCCAGCTCTGCTTTTAGCTTTTTTAGCTTCTGGGGTTTTTAGCTTCTGGGCATGTCCAAGTTTTTAGCTTCTGGGCATGTCCACCACATATGATAATAAGATCCTGGTAACTGGTGACATTTCCATCATTTAGCTGATTTATCTTTAAATATTTTTGCCGGTTTCTCAGGGGGCATATGCCATCTGTAAAACATTTTATATTGATTTTCTTTATACGCAGTGGACATTGTCAATTTGTAGTTCCTTTCCCATAACTGTTGCTATTTATCTAGATCAATTGAATATCCAAAATTCGTAGCCCAGGCTATCATTGTTTCAAGGTTTGCTCTTGAAGCAGTTATGGCATTCCTGCAAAGTTACTGAAGAGCTCTTAAAGATGGTTAGGACAAAAAGACAGACAGACATTTGTCTTCTTCAATGAAATGTTGGAGATGCAAAGTTGGAGACCCGCAAGCAATGCAGGGTTCCAGCGCAGACCATCACAATATGTCCCAACAGGAGCTATTCCACCAAATGAATTCCTAAAATTAAGGTCTGCAACAACCCAATTGTGCTCAATATTTATTTATTTATTTTATTTATTTATTTTGTCATACAGTATATATAAGCATAAGCATGAAATAACTATACAATATATAAGCATATATATAAGCATAAGTACGTAATAACTATATTAATTGGATATAATGAAAAGAAACAATAGGACAGGAACAGTAGGCACGCTTGTGCTCTTATGCACGCCCCTTAGAGACCTCTTAGGAATGGGGTGAGGTCAATAGTAGACAGTTTTTGGTTGAAGATTTTGGGATTTTGGGAAGAGACCACAGAGTCAGGTAATGTATTCCAAGAATTAACAACTCTGTTACTGAAGTCATATTTTCTGCAATCAGGATTGGAGTGGTTAACATTAAGGTTGAAAGAAATTAAATCAGTAGATGGGAAGGACAATCGTCTCTATTTCTTTTATAGTAAATGAGTAACTTAGAAAAGGAAAAAGCATTCATTAAAATTCTCTCCCACATAATTATTAAAGGTATATGACATGCTGGCTTTCTCTGGGTATAGTTCCCTGGAAAAAAAAATTCCACAGACTTAAAACAATTTGTCCAATAAAACCTCCCTTTGATTTCCAGCATGCTTTATTAAAAGGGAAGGGAAAAGTATACATATTTTTGTTAGATTCGGGCAATAACGAGGCAGGAGACCAGGATAGTGACAACAGCTCTTTACTATATGGTGAACCCAGCAGCCAGTGCCCGGGAAAACCCCTCCTTATATACAGTTTAGTCGGTGGCTTCAACCAATCAGCAACGTGCTTTTTTCCCGCCAAAACTTTTAAAGATACATTACACTCCTTCCCTCCCAGAAAACACTTTACCAATATTTACATATTATTTACATCTTATTTTTCGACGTAATCACGCAAGTAGACTGGGCGTCTCCTGACTCTTTCTGACCTGCGCAATTCATTCTCTGGGAGTGAGTCGAGCTGACCGGAGGGACTGTTTGTTCCTCTCAGCTCCTCCTCTAGGCCATCCGGCCCTGGATTATTTGCAGAGTCTTCCCTGCTGTCTTCAGGATGAACCAGTTGGCGTCGCTGGACCTCCCGGCACTCAGATAAGTCCCGCGTTAGCCCCGGGTTTGAGTTAGCTGTGGATTCCAACATTGAATAGTCAGGGCATGTTTCGTCTGATTCTGTATTACCTGTTATGCGTTTTCTTATCTGGTCTATGTGGCGCTTCCATACCCGGCCATCCTCCAACTCTATTAGATATGACTTTGGTCCTGTTATTTCTAGGATTGTCCCTGCTAACCAGGTTGGGCCCTCGCTGTAGTTGTGTGCCCACACTAGGTCGCCTGTTGCCATCCCTCTTGTTTTACCGTGTGCCCCTTTGTAACCGTCTGGTGTGTAGTTTGGGTTTAAACGGTCTAGTGAGCACCTAAGCTTCCGACCCATTAATAGCTCGGCCGGGCTGCGGCCAGTTGTGACACAGGGGGTTCTGTGTTGGACTGCTAAATATATATCAATTTTTGTTTGCCAATCGCCTGGCCTGATTCTGGACAATGCTTCCTTTGCGCTCCGAACGAAACGTTCTGCAAGGCCGTTCGTCGCAGGGTGGAAAGGCGCCGAGAGGACATGTCGGATGCCCTCCTCTGCCAAGTACCCCTCAAACTGGGTTGCCGTGAATTGCGGGCCGTTATCGGAGACTAACGTATCGGGCAACCCGTGGGTTACAAATAGGTGCCGTAGGACTGAAATCACGGCCTCGGCTGTCATGGATTTCATGAGAATGATTTCCAGCCATTTGGAGTAGGCATCGACTACTACCAGAAAGGTTTGGCCGTGGAAGGGGCCGGCAAAATCGATATGGATCCTAGACCAGGGGCCCTGGGGTCTCTCCCATTCCCGAATCGGGGCCGTTGGGGGTAGCGGTCTGGACTCCTGGCAGGCCTGGCATTTCCCTACCCTTTCAGTAATTTCCGAGTCCATTAAGGGCCACCACACATAGCTTCTCGCTAGACCCTTCATTCTCACGATCCCTGGGTGGCCTTCGTGAAGGAGATCCAATACCTTTTTTCTCAATTTCTCCGGGATCACCACTCGATCCCCCCATAGCAGGCATCCCCTTGAGCCGAGAGTTCCCACGTTTTTACAAATTCTTTAAAGCCGCCCAGCAATGCCCTAGCTTCCGCCTTTCCCCAAGACCATGCAGCTGTCTTTGCTAGTAATTTATGCAGCGGCTCGGCTACTGTTGCCTTATTCTTTAAGAATACTGCGTAGAAGTTGACCAGACCTAAGAATGCCTGTAACTCCGTTTTGTTCTTTGGAACCGGGGCCTTCCTGATGGCCCGTACCTTGCTCTCAGTGGGGTGAATCCCTTCCCTGTCTATCCGGTAGCCCAGGAATTCCACAGACTCAACCCCGATCTGGCATTTGTTCAGTTTTACCGTGAGACCGGCAGACCGGAAAATGCCCAAAACTTTTCGCAGCCTTACCCCTAATTCCTCTAGATTTTCAGCGGATACCAGTACATCGTCAAAGTATGGTACCACCCCTGGTAGGCCCTGCAACAGCCGCACCATTAGGTTCTGAAATAACCCTGGAGCCACACTAACCCCAAACTGTAACCGGGTACACTTAAAAGCCCCTCTGTGAGTCACAATTGTCTGCGCTCGCTGTGCTGCTATCTACGGGCAGCTGTTGATAGGCTTGGGCCAAGTCTAGCTTGGCAAAACTTGCCCTTGCCCCATTGAGTGCAGTAAGTGCTGTACCACCGAACGGGTAAGCACTCTTTGCAACGCTTTGTTAAGCGTTGCCTTGTAGTCAGCGCAACCGGACCGATCCGTCCGGTTTGACTGGGGTGACTATAGGGGTCTCCCACTTAGCATGGTCAACTGGCACTAGAATTCCCTGATTTACTAGCTTGTCCAGTTCCCGGTCAATCCTGGGCTTTAGGGCGAACGGGACCCTCCTAGCCTTTAGACGGATAGGGGCAATTTGGGGGTCTATGTTAAAAGAGATAGGGGTCCCCGTGTACTTGCCCAGGCAGTCTCTGAAAACATCCCCAAATTCTTTCACGAGTGCGTCTTTGAGGTCGACTTCTTTTCTGAAGATTCCAGTCACTCCCATGCCCAATGCTCGGAACCAGTCCAGTCCCAACAAGCTTGGCAGGGTCCCATCGACGATGGTGATGGGCAGAGTTTTCTTGTATTGTCCATACTCGACGTGGACGGACGTTACCCCTCGGACGGGGATGCGATTCCCCTGGTAGTCTTGTACCTTTAATTTCTGTGGTTGCAGCTTGCGCTTTGCGATGGCGGGTAAGGCTCTCACGAGTGTCCCAGGACATGATCGTGATCGATGAGCCGTGTCCACCTCCAATCGGCACGGCACCCCTCAATCTTTGCCTTTGTAAAGATTTTTTCTCTAGGCGTGTTGATGCGTGACCCACTCTCACGACAGTCTGATTCAACTCGCCTTTTTAAACTGACCACTCGCGGGCCGCCGCGTTCCAGCGCTCTGATTGGCCGGTTTGAATTTTTGGCGGGAAGGTTGGGAGCTCGACAGACCTGTGCTAGGTGCCCTTCCTTCGCATCGACAAGTTGCATCTTTAAATCTGCATTGTTGTCGTTGGTGTTGCCCTCCGCAACTCGCGCAGTCACCCGGTCGTCTTTCTCCGCCTCCCGTGTGGAAGACTCCTTCCTCCTCCTCACCGTCCGATTCGGCCTGGACCTCTTCATTGTGGACCGGGTTGATTTCGCACCAGCCGTTGGTGCGACCTGCTTGTAGGGTTTCCGCCGCTTGGGTAGACATCTCGTGAGCCCTGGCTTCGTCCAAGGCGTTTGCCAGCGTTAGGTTGCTTTAGACAGCAGCCGCCTCGCAAACGGATGTCCCTGACCCCGCGGATGAGTTGCTCCAGCAATGCCTCATCCAAGTCTCGGTTCTCGCAATGTGTTGAGGCTTTCCTCAGGGCGGCCATGTATGCGCTGATGGACTCGCCTTCTTGCTGTCTGCGCACCCCGAATTCGAACCGTTGCACATACTTGGATGGCATTGGTGCAAAATGGGCTTTTAGTAAAGTCTGCAGAGTTTGCCACGGCACCGACTGTACCGGGCGTTGGCTCAGCCAGGATTCTGCGGTGTCGAAAACTTCTGGACCGCAGTGGCTCAGGAAATAGGCTCGTTTCCTGTTGTCTGAAACTCCTTGAAGTTCGTTAGCCTCGAGGAAACACTCAAGTGAGCCATGTATGACCCCATTTTCCTTAGCTGGGTCGAATGGCGCTGGCGGTGTGTAGCCGGACATCGCTGCTTTCCGCCCTTGTTTTGCTGGGTTCGCGTCTTCCTGGTGAGTTCAGCTCTTTTCCTGGCGCTCTTAGCCTCGAGATCCCACCTTCGTCGCCAGTGTTAGATTCGGGCAATAACGAGGCAGGAGACCAGGATAGTGACAACAGCTCTTTACTATATGGTGAACCCAGCAGCCAGTGCCCGGGAAAACCCCTCCTTATATACAGTTTAGCCGGTGGCTTCAACCAATCAGCAACGTGCTTTTTTCCCGCCAAAACTTTTAAAGATACATTACAATTTTTAAGCAACTTGAAATAGGTTTCCTGCCCTTCCAGAGGTAGGAATAGTCTGTGAACTTGACTGGCATGACAATATGGAGGAGGAGGTGCTTAATTCTTCCAGTATGGTTACATTTTCTAATCAAAATATCACTGTTTTTTCCACCCAAGTGTTGTGGTCCGCCAGCAGCCTGCGGAGCTGGCAACGGAGTCGGACAGCGATGAGGCTGCGGAAGAGTGTGGGCCAGTTCTAGAGGCTGGGGAAGGCCCGGATGAGGGCTCTGCATCAGAGGCTGAGGTGGGGCCAAGGCCATCGGGGAATGAGGTGCGGACTCCAGAGCCTCCAGAGACTGACAGTAGTGAGGCAGAGGAACAGGAGGAGCCTGTTCCTAATGCACGCATGAGAAGAGCTTCCAGAAGGCAAGAGTAGCTCAAGCAAAGAGGATGACTCAGGAGTATGATTGGCTCCTCCCATAAGGCTTAAAAAAGACCAGCAACAGTGTTTGGGCTTTGCCACAAAACAACATTGGTAGCTTCATCTTCTTGCATTTATTTTTGTATCGGTGTCTTCTGAACCAAGAAAGGCCTTTGGAAGTTTGCCTAATTGGACCAAGGTTTGCAATAGGACTGAGGAATTTGTGTTGGGAGGAATTTGCTTTAATTTAGTTGAACTATGCTGGGAATGAAGTAATTCTCAGCTGTTCAAATACAGTTTGTTTTTTCAATGACTGAGTTTCCTATTACCTACTTGGGCCGGGGTCGCAACATCAGAGAAGAAAATGGTGTCTCTATATTTTCCCATAAGTTTCCAATATGGAAAGAAGCTGTCTGGCTACAGCTACAGTTGTTTTGATCAGGCAAAGAAAACCGGTTTTGGGAGAAAACTATGTAGAGTCTTTTTCACGTAAGTCTTCAACTTACAACCACAATTGAGCTCAGAATTTCCATTGCTAAGCGGGACAGTTGTTCAGTGAGTTTTGGCCCCTTGGATGACCTTGCTTGCCCGCGTTGTTAAATGAATCGCTAGCGTTGTGAAGGTAGCAACACCGCTGTTAAGTGAATCTGGCTTCCCCAATGACTTTGCTTGACAGAAGGTTGCAACTTGTGGTCATGGGACCCTTAGGACCCTGCAACCATCCTAAATACATGCCAGTTGCCAAGCATCTGAATTTTGATCATGTGATCACGGGGAGGTTGCACCAGTCATCAGTGTGGAAAATGGTGGTAAGTCATTTTTTTTCAGTGCTGCTGAAACTTCAAACCGTCACGAAATGGATGGTTGTAAAGTCGACCTGTATGTCAGTCATGAATAAAGCATCTTTATTTTCATATATCAATATCTAAGTAAGGCCACAGTTGGAATACTGCATCCAGTTTTGGTCGCCACAGTGTAAAAAAGATGTGGAGACTCTAGAAAGAGTGCAGAGAAGAGCAACAAAGATGATTAGGGGACTGGAGGCTAAAACATATAAAGAACAGTTGCAGAAACTGGATATATCTAGTTTAATGAAAAGAAGGACTAGGGGAGACATGATAGCAGTCTTCCAATATCTCAGGGGCTGCCACAAAGAAGAGGGAGTCAAGCTATTCTCCAAAGCATCCGAGGGTAGAACAAGAAGCAATGGGTGGAAACTAATCAAGAAGAGAAGCAACTGAGAACTAAGGAGAAATTTCCTGACAGTTAGAACAATTAATCAGTGGAACAACTTTATTTATTTATTTATTATTTATTTATTCATATTTTTATACCGCCCTATCTCCCTAGGGACTCAGGGCGGTGTGCAGCCATATAAAAACAACATAAATATACAAAGTAAAACATTAATCTAAAAAACTTATTAAATAGGCCAAATATTTAAAATAGACATATAAATAATAAAACCCAATTTAAAACCAAATCTAAAATTTAAACAATTAAAATTTAAAAATCTAGTCCAGCCCTGCGCAAATAAATAGATGTGTCTTAAGCTCGCGGCGGAAGGTCCGAAGGTCAGGAAGTTGACGATGTCCTGGGGGAAGCTCGTTCCAGAGGGTGGGAGCCCCCACAGAAAAGGCCCTTCACCTGGGCGTCGCCAGTCGGCACTGCCTAGCTGACGGCACCCTGAGGAGTCCCTCCCTGTGAGAGCGCACGGGCCGGTGGGAGGCATTCGGAGGCAGCAGACGGTCCCGTAAGTAACCCGGCCCTATGCCATGGAGCGCTTTAAAGATCATTACCAAAACCTTGAAGCGCACCTGGAAAACCACAGGCAGCCAGTGCAGTCTGCACAGGAGAGGTGTTACATGGGAGCCACGAGGGGCTCCCTCTATCACCCGCGCAGCCGCATTCTGAACTACCTGGAGTCTCCGGGTGCTCCTCAAGGGGAGCCCCATGTAGAGAGCATTGCAGTAGTCCAGACGAGATGTCACGAGAGCATGAGTGACCGTGCATAAGGCATCCCAGTCTAGAAAGGGGCGCAACTGGTGAACCAGGCGAACCTGGTGAAAAGCTCTCCTGGAGACGGCCATCAAATGATCTTCGAAAGACAGCCGTCCATCCAGGAGAATGCCCAAGTTGCGTACCCTCTCCATTGGGGCCAATGACTCGCCCCCAACAGTCAGCCGAGGCTGCAGCTGACTGTACCGGGATGCCGGCATCCACAGCCACTCCATCTTGGAGGGATTGAGCTTGAGCCTGTTTCTCCCCATCCAGACCCGTACGGCTTCCAGACACCGGGACAACACCTCGGTAGCTTCGCTGGGGTGGTCCGGTGTGGAAAAGTACAGCTGAGTGTCGTCAGCGTACAGCTGGTACCTCACACCGAAACCACTGATGATCTCACCCAGCGGCTTCATATAGATGTTGAACAAGAGGGGCGAGAGGATCGACCCCTGAGGCACCCCACAAGTGAGGCGCCTCGGGGCCGACCTCTGCCCCCCCGTCAACACCGTCTGCGACCGATCGGAGAGATAGGAGGAGAACCACTGATAAACGGTGCCTCCCACTCCCAATCCCTCCACTGGTGCAGCAGGATACCATGGTCGATGGTATCAAAAGCTGCTGAGAGGTCTAATAGGACCAAGGCAGAGGAATAACCCCTATCCCTGGCCCTCCAGAGATCATCCACCAATGCCACCAAAGCCGCCTCAGTGCTGTAACCGGCCGGAAACCGGACTGGAACGGGTCTAGATAGACGGTTTCCTCCAGGTACCGGGGTAGCTGACATGCCACCACTCTACAACCTTCGCGCGGGTTGGAGACCGGACGATAGTTACCTAACACAGCTGGGTCCAGGAAGGCTTGAGGAGGCCTCACCACCGCCTCTTTCAAGGCGGCCGGAAAGACCCCCTCCTGCAAAGAAGCATTTGTAAGCCCCTGGAGCCAGCCTCGTGTCACATCCTGTGCGGCCAGCACCAACCAGGAGGGACATGGGTCCAGTAAACATGTGGTGGCATTCAACCTACCCAGTAACCTGTTCATGTCCTCGGGAGCCACAGGGTCAAACTCATCCCAAACAATCTCAACAAGACGGCTCTCAGACATCCCACCTGGATCTACCCAATTTTGGTCCAGACCGTCCCGAAGCTGAACGATTTTGTCGTATAGATAACCACTAAACTCCTCAGCACGTCCCTGCAACGGGTCATCCCGCCTCCTGTTGAAGGAGAGAGCGAGTTACCCAAACAGGGCGCGCAATGAGGGAGGAGACGTAGCAACGTCTCGCTTCCCTCATTGCCACTAGGTAATGCCTCCAGAAGTTGTGACTGCTCCAACACTGGACATTTTTAAGAAGATGTTGGATAACCATTTGTCTGAAGTGATGTAGGGTTTCCTGCCTAAGCAGGAGGATTGGAGTAGAAGACCTCCACGGCCTCTTCCAACTCTGTTATTCTATTCTATTCTATTCTATTCTATTCTATTCTATTCTATTTTCATATATCAATGCCACCTCACCTGAGAAAGGAAGTATAGAAAGGATAATCTTGGACTAAGATATAGAAAAAGGCATAACAAATTATAGTTACAGTCTAAACATCTGATTTAAGATTGGGTCTGAACATACTGAATTTCAACCAAATCCATCATCTTTTAGCCAGTGTAGCATTTCCCAGCTTTGGTTACTTTTACATATGTGGACTTCAAAATGCTGGCATTTTCAGCAAGGGCTGAGAAATTCTGAGTTTTTTCGAAGACACATCTGCCAGATGCCAAGACAAGGAAAAGTTGTTCCGTCATAGTGTGCTGGGTAAACCCATCCAGGCTGGCTAATCTATGGCTCAATATGTTCGGCGAACCCAGAACAGTTGAGTAAAAAACCATGGTTAATTTAACTCCAGGAAGGTCTGCTGTTTATTTTTGAGTGTGTTATAAGTACAGGTAGTCTTGACTTACGACCCCAAGGGAGCCCAAAATTTTTCTTGCTAAGAGAGACGTTTGTTAAGTGGATGTTGTCGCCCGATTTTACGACCTTTCTTGCCACAGCTGTTAAGTGAATCACTGTGGCTGTTCCGTTAGTAACATGATTGTTAAGCTTCCCCATTGACTTTGCTCATCAGCAGGTCACAAAAGGGGATCACACGATCCCAGGACACTGCAACCTTCATGAATATGAATCAATTGCCAAGCGGCTGAATTTTGATCATGTGACCACGGGGAGTCTGCAAAGTGTGGAAAATGGTCATAAGTCACTTTTTCCAGTGCTGTTGTAACTTCAAACAGTCACTAAATGAACTGTTGTAAGTTGAGGACTACCTACTATATAATTGTTCTGAGACTCCAGATCAGAGGTGGGTTTCAGCAGGTTCTGACCATTTCTGGAGAACAGGTAGTGGAAATTTTGAGTAATTTGGTGAACTGGTAAATGCCACCTCTGACTGGCCTCACCCGTATCTATTCTCTGCCTCCCGAGTCCCAGCTAATTGGGATGAAATGGAGATTTTGCAGTAACCTTCCCCTGGAGTGGGGAGGGAATGGAGATTTTACAGTATCCTTCCCCTGCCACCCCCACCAAGCAATGCCACCCGCACCAAGCCACCCCCACAGAACCGGTAGTAAAAAAAGTTTGAAACCCACCACTGCTCCAGATCAGTTAGATTTTTTCCCCCTTAATGGCTGATATCACCAAATGGCCATTGGGAAACAAGACTTCCCAGTTCCGGGTATGTTTTTTTTTACATCAAACAACAGTTTGCAGGTAATCATGTTTTATGGCAGGTAGTTAAACATTATTTTCTTCTAATAGCACTGCAATTCAAATTGCTTTTAAAGGCACAGGGACAACTTTAAAGTTTATTTAAATAAAGATTATTTCTCAAGGAATATTGACTATTTTCCTGGGGAGAAAGCATCTCTATCCTGAAACGAGATTGGCTATATATATTCTCTTAAAATATACTATACGTTAATTTTTATTTCATATGGGTTTGGGGTTTTTTTTGTGTGTGTGTTTGTGTGTCCTTGAGTCAGTGTTGACTCCTGGCAGCTGCTGGACAAGTCCCTGCAGCATTTTTTTGGGCATTGTTTTCAAAAGTAGTGTGCCATTGCCTCCTTCCTCCAGCTGACTTTTGCTCAATCTCATTTGCACTTGAAATGCATCATTGACTCATTACAATTGTACGGCTGGATTAGACATTGTGAAGGAGAGCTGGGTTGGTCATAAAATGTGTGGATCTGAAAAGGTTCCGCTAGCCTCGTTCTGGTTTATTGCAAGGATAAGGTGCGAATGCAGGAGAACAATATTCAGGATCTTAAACGCAGCTATTTGTGCTTTTTCACATCTCTATTTAACTCCAGCGTAATTTTAAATCAAGCTCAGAAGTGTGTCTTCCAGAGATACTTTCTTTCTACAGTTTCTACTTTCTTTCTACAGTTCTTGCGCGAATTCGTGCTTAGGCAGAAAGGAGCTTGGCCTATAAATTAAAATATTCTTTAGCTACATTTTTAAGTAGCCTTAGTTAGCCTTAATTCAACCCAATAGTGACTCAAGCCAGATGTTTTCCCCTGGTTTTTTTTTTTACTCTTAGCAAACTGACAGTTGTTTCTCCTGATCTTCCGTTTCATTTATAGAAAGATGGAGAAGTGGAGAAAAAGAGTAATAGGTAGTTTAGAACAGGGGTCACCAGCCTTTCGGACCTCAGGGACCACTAAATTCATAATTTTAAATCCCTCGGACCACTAATATGATCTGCCTAATGACCGGCTGGGTGGACATGGCTAGGTGGTCATGTGACTGGGTGGGTGTGGCCAACTCGATATCACTCATGGCAAGGGACACCTCACCAGCCTCTACTCACCCCTCTCCTCCCAGCCACTCCTCGCCTCCCTGTCGGGGCTCCTTAGGGCCCCAACAGGAAGCAGTTGTTGGAGCTAAGCAACCACCACAAGAAACAGTTGGCAAAACAGCTCAGTTCAAATTGGATCTGATGGAAAAGGAGGCTCAGTAGAAGTAGTCCTCACTGAGAAGTAGTCCTCACTGAGTCCTCACTGAGGACTACGAGCATAGGTTTTCCAAGCAGAGGGAAGACCTGCGGGAGTGCAAGGCCAGGTACAGGCACATGGAGGCTCAGCAGGCTGAGATGGTCAGCCAGTTCCAGGCCATGATGCAGTCCCACTGGAACAAGGTCCTCCGTCTCTTCACCACCAGCGGCACTTCCCTCCAGCCATTGCCCAAAGCCCTGCACCAGGAAGCTGAAGTAGACTCCAAGTCGGAATTTCTGTCCCTCTCTGACCCACAAGAAGAAGACCTTGAAGGGGAAGACTCCGCATATAAATGTTGTCCCTGGTGCTGTAGTTTGAGGACTCCTGATTTAGTGCAATATAAAAAATGCAAATAATTTTTCTGCGAACCACCAAAATTTTCTCGTGGACCACCAGTTGGTGACCGCTGGTTTAGAAAAAAAATACCTTTGTGATTCCACTTCAGTCTGGGTTTTAGGATAGTTTTAACCAATTTTGAGGGTCGTTAGGTAAGCAAATGTTTTTTTCCATACCACCTGGAGGGTGTTTGCTAAGTTCATTTGGTCTAACTCTAGATCACGGGTGTCAAACCTACGGCATTGCATTGCCGTCATGTGATTTTCATGATGGTTTTCCCATTTGCGGAGCTGGGATGGGCGTGGCCTGTACATGACGCATTTGGCCCATGGGCTGCCAGTTTGAGACCCCTACTCTAGATTTATGTGCGCTAATCCACAAGTTGAAATAGGAAAAAAAGTTTACCTGTGTATATTGCTTCAAAAATACACATTTTATAGATTTTTAAAATTGCTATAATGTCCAAAAAGAGGCAACTCCCCCCAAACCCTATATACAACAAAGTATACATAGACACAAAGACACATAAAAACAAGCCAAAAAGAGTTGTTCAAAACACGCACATTTATTACAGTGGCCATGTTAAAGAAACTCAATTTTTAAACAATGAATTCTGGCTTGCTCATACAAAATCATATTGAACCCCTGGTTCATGATTTTGATTGTAACAAAAGTAAGATTAATTTATTTTTTCAATCCAAGATTTGAACTTTTGAGTGACAATTTGCGTCAGTAAATATATATATATATGTAGATCTTTGGTTATTCGGGTTTTCTCCCGCATAAAATTGGAAGTGTCTTGGCGACGTTTCGACGAAGTCTCATTCGTCATCTTCAGACTTCAGCTTCGTGCTTCTGGGAGCAATGTGCAACCAGCTCAAATCCCCCTGCAACTCAGACTAATCTGACCACAACAAAGCCCCACCCAAACAGGACACACCCCCAGCCAATCAGAGCAGAAAAAAAACCATCCAATCAGAGCACAGCCAAGCTCCCACCCAATCAGTTCAAACCCCCACTAGCAGTTAAAAAGGAAGAAACAGCTGCAATCACACATTGCTCCCAGAAGCACGAAGCTGAAGCCTGAAGATGACGAATGAGACTTCGTCGAAACGTCGCCAAGACACTTCCAATTTTACGCGGGAGAAAACCCGAATAACCAAAGACCTACATACAAACACCCGCGAAAACCTCAGAAAACAAATATATATATATTCGGCTAGACCTCAGGCTCAGTAAGTCTAAAGTTCTTCATAAACTGATAAATGAAAATATACTGTTTATGATTCCAACCTTTTACCTAATTTTCTCGGGGAAAACTGGAGATACTTTGTTAGTTTATGACACTGCAGTTTTATATATTAAATTCAGCATAATTTGTGGGTTATAATTAAGAATTTCTAACTATAAACTTTCTGCCAGCTCATTAAAGCATTAAACTAATTAAATTGGACAACAATGGATTAGTTTGTAATGTTGACATTGAATATGTTTGTTTACATGAATTATCCCTGTAGAATCTTTCTAGTCCAACTTTTCTCATTTTGGTGCTGATGCCTTCCATATGTGTTGGGCCTCAGTAATATGTACTTAACATGACTTTGCTTGATGGGAATTTTAAGAATTGTAGTCCCAATATATATGGGAGATATCTTACTGGGAAAAATTGATTTAGGCTATCAATAGAGTTCACTTCCAAATGAAGACAGATATACGTGTCCCAGGATAATGATGCGAGATAGAATTTGGGTCAAAACTGAGTTCTCTTCCCTCAACATATTATCCATCCATCAACATATTCTTCCCCATAAATCCAGTTATTCAAAAATTCTCTACCTTTAATTTTTTGAACAATTGTGTTGGCACTGGTTAAGTAGCCTCTTTGTTTCAACACTCATTTCTAACACACTAAAGCATTATAGATCCCTAAAAGATCTACTGTTTTATTGCTTTTAACTGTTTGAAAGAAGATTGTTCCAGGTCTCCACACTTAGTCAACAGTGGTGTTTAGCCAGCTTGCCTTCTGTCAACTATCTTTTTCACAAGCAGATAAAAGATCTTGGTCTTTCTTTCTTTCTTTCTTTCTTTCTTTCTTTCTTTCTTTCTTTCTTTCTTTCTTCCTTCCTTCCTTCCTTCCTTCCTTCCTTCCTTCTCCCTCCCTCTTCCTTCCTTCCCTCTCTTTCCTACCTCCTCCTTCCCACCCACCCTCCTCTTTCCTGCTTCCTCCTTTCCCTCCCTCCCTCCTCCCTCTCTTTCTTTCCTCTCTCCTTTCTTTCCTTCCTTCCCTCCCTCCCTCTTTCCTTCCTTCTTTCTCCCTCTCTCCCTCCTTCCTTTCCCCTCTCTCTTTCTTTCCTCTCTCCTTCCTTCCTTCTTTCCTTCCTTCCTTCCTTCCTTCCTTCCTTTCTTTCCTCCCTCCCTCCCTCCCTCTTTCTTTCCTCTCACCTTCCTTACCTTCCTTCCCTCCTTCCTTCCCGCCTTCCTTCCTCCCTCCCTCCCTCCCTTCAATACACTTTGAAACTGAACTCTCTGCCTCAATTTAAATTCTGCTGACATCTTTTCTGAAGTTCTGTGCCGCAATGTGTGTGGAGATAAAACTCAGGAGCAAAGAACAAACGTTAGTTCAAAAGTAAAAAAAAACAAGCAATAATCCCCAGGTCTGACTTGACATCCTGTTTTACACTCAGGGATGCCTGACACGTAGGGAAAAACAGGTATGCCATTATTTCGAAGTGATAATATAAATGCTGTAATATGTTTGTCCTTCTGCTTACTTGTAATATTCTTATACAACGTATACTTTTACTGCTTGCTGACAACTGTAAAACAGGAGTGTTTGAACACCCAGATGAAGAAATTATTGTATATGCAGGAACTTGTGACCAAAAAATAAAAAATCATCGCAACTGAAATACTTCAGGAAGGGGAACTGGGAATTCCTTCACTTCTATATTTTCACTACAGGGAGTTTTCTCAACTTACAACCATTCATTTAGTGACCATTCAAAGTTACAACGGTGCTGGAAAAAAAGTGACTTATGGCTGGTTTTCACACTTATAACCGTTGCAGCCTCCCCATGGTCACATGATCAAAATTCAGAGGCTGGGCAACAGGCATGTATTTCTGACAGTTGCACTGGCCCCAGGTCATGTGATCATCATTTTGCAACCTCCCCAGTTCACTTCCCACAAGCAATGGGGGAGCAGATTCACTTAATGACCAAATAATTCACTTCACTGCAGTGATTAATTTAACAACTATGGCAAGAAAAGTTGTAAAATGGGACCAAAACTCACTTAACAACTGTCCTGCCTACCCACAGAAATTTTGGACTCAACTGTCGTTGTAATCCTCAGTTTATGATCACAATTCAATCCAAAATTTATTTGGCTAAGCAAGAGAGTTGTTAAGTGAGTTTTGCCCCATTTTGCGACCTTTCTTTCCACAGTTGTTAAGTGAACCATGGCAGTTGTTACATTAGTAATGTGGTTGTTAAGTGAATCTGGCTTTCCCACTGACTTTTTATTATTATTATTATTTATTAGATTTCTATACCGCCCTTCTCCCGAAGGACTCAGGGTGGTGTACAGCCAAAATAAAACAAACAATACAATATACAATTAAAACAAGAGTTAAAAAACTTATTAAACAATTAGCCTAAAACTTTAAAAAACGTTTAAAATTCTAAAAACCCATTAAAATTCATAATATAAATTTAAAAACCAACAAAATTTAAGCCAGCCCCGCGCGAATAAATAAATGTGTTTTCAGTTCGCGGCGGAAGGTCCGAAGGTCAGATATTTGGCGCAAAACTTTCCTTGTCAGAGGGTCACAAAAGATGATCACATGACCCAGAGACACTGCAACGATGATAAATATGTGCCAGTTTCCAAGCGTCTGAATTTTGATCATGTGGCCACGGGGATCAGTGGTGGGTGTCTACTGGTTCGCCCCAATTTGGGCTAACCGGTAGCGGCGATGGCGGGAGGCTCCACCCACCCGCCTGCCCAGATGTCATCACGGGCGCTCTGCAAATGTGCAGAAGTGCCATGCACGAGCAAAGCGTGCGCATGCGCACACTCACAGTTCCAAACCGGTAGCAAAAGTAAGTGAAAACCACTACTGATGGGGATGCTTCAATGGTCATAAGTGTGAAAAATGGTCATAAATCACTTTTTTCAGTGCTGTTGTAAATTCAGAAGGTCACTAAGAGAATGGTTGTAAGTCGAGGACAACCTGTATTCATTCCTTTTAATTTCTTCATTTATTCATGAGTATCAAAGCAATAATCTAGCCCTAATTTTTGTTTGGAATGGTCTGATCGCTTTGCAGATGACACCAAGCTGGCAGGAATAGCCAACACTCCAGAAGATAGGCTCAAGTTACAGAAAGATCTTGACAGACTTGAACATTGGGTGCTATCTAACAAAATGAAATTCAACAGTGAAAAAAGTAAGGTTCTACATTTAGGCCAAAAAAAACAAAATGCACCAGTACCGTATATGTGGTACCTTGCTCAATAGTAGTACCTGTGAGAGGGATCTTGGAGTCCTAGTGGATAACCATCTAGATATGAGCCAGCAGTGTGCAGCAGCTGTTAAAAAAGCTGTTATGTATTCTTGTATGTTCCTTTAAATATTTGAGCGGGAAATCAGCACGTTGCTGATTGGACGAAGCCGTCCCTAGAACTGTATAAAAGGAGAGGTTTGTTCCCCAGCCTGTTGCTGGGTTCACCCTATATTAAAGAGCTGTTGTCACTACCCTGGTCTCCAGCCTCACATTTCCAGAACTTAACACTGGCGACGAAGGGATCTCGAGGCTGGAGAACCAGAACCGAGCTGAAGCACGACAGACCAACCCAGCAAACACAGGGCAGAAAAGCGGAGATGGCCAGTTACACGCCCGCACTGCTTGACCCAGCCAGAGAGAAATGGGGAACGATATGACCCGCTTCGAAAGCTTTCTAGAAGCCAACGAACTGCAAGGAGTTCCAGATAACCGCAAAAGGGCTTATTTCAAGCCACTGTGGTCCGGAGGTCATCGATATCGAAGCCCTGGCAGAGCCAACGCCGATACAATCGGTATCGGCCAACTCTGCAAACCCTAAAAAACCATCGCACCACACCGTCAAATACGCGGCGGTTTGAATTGGAGAGCGAAGACAGATGGAGGGCGAATCCATCGGTGACTACATGGCCGCCTAAGGAAAGCGCCCAAGGACTGCGGATACCGCTGACCTAGACGAGGTGCTCCTCGAGCAACTCATCCGAGGGGTCAGACATCCGCTTTGCGCGGCGACGGCTGCTAGCAAAGAGCAACCTGACGCCACAACGCCTGGACGGCCAGAGCACATGAAATGTCCACCCAAGCGGCGGAGACACTGCAAAAGCCGGTCCCACCAAGACAAGCGCAAGACAACCCCAGTGCACCAGGAGGAGGTTCAGACCGAATCCGACGGTGAAGATGAGGAAGGGGTCTGCAGAACCGAGAAACGCGACAAAGGGGACCGAGACGAGCGGAAGCTGCGGTGGTCAACACCAGCGCCAACGCTGCAAATTTAAAGACGCGACATGTCGGCGGTGCGGAAAGAAGGGCACCTAGCTCAAGTTTGTCGAGCGCCCAACCTTCCCGCCGAAAATTCAAATCGGCCAATCAGAGCCGGAATCGGCAAGGCGACCCGCGATTGGCTCAAACAAAAAGGCGGATTCAAACCAAACGACTGTGGTCATAGGCCGCGCCCAACCAGTGGAGAAGAAGATCTTCACCAAACCAAAAATAGAGGGAGTACGGTGCCGGCTTGAAGTAGACACGGGATCAGCGATCACCATCATGTCCTGGGACACTTTGGCGAAGTCACTGCCGTCAGTCGCAAGCGCCACCTGCAAGCAACGGCTGCGAATCCATGACTACCAGGGAATCGCATCCCTGTTCGAGGGACCACCTCCGTCCGAGTCGAGTACGGCCACATAAGAAGACCCTGCCCATCACGATCGCCGAAGGACCCTGCCCAGTCTGTTGGGACTAGACTGGTTTCGCCCTGGGCATGGGAGTGACTGGCATCTACAGAAGTGACTGTAACCTGAAAGACATTCTCTTTAACGAGTTCAAGATGTCTTCAAGGACTGCCTGGGCAAGTACAAGGGGACCCCTATTTCCTTCAACTTAGACCCCAGGTAGCTCCCATTAGGCTTAAGGCGAGGAGAGTCCTTTGCCCTAAAACCAAAATCGATAAGGAGCTAGATAAGCCCATAGATCAGGGGATTTTGGTGCCAGTCGATCACGCAAAGTGGGAGACGCCAATCGTCACCCCAATAAAACCAGACGGGTCAATTAGAATTTGCGCTGACTACAAGGCGACGCTTAACAAAGCCTTACAGAAAAGCGCTCGGTTCCGTGGTGCAACACTTACTGCACTCTTTGGGGCGAAGGGCAAGTCTTTGCAAAGTTAGACTTGGCCCAAGCCTACCAACAACTGCCCGTAGACGCCAGACAGCAAGCCCAAACGATTGTAACGCACAGGGGGCCTTCAAGTGCACCCGATTGCAATTTGGGGTGAGTGTGGCACCAGGGCTGTTCCAAAACCTAATGGAACGCGTCTTCTACAGGGCTCCCAGGGTAGTTCCCTACTGATGATGTCCTAATTTCAGGGAAAACATAGAGGAATTGGGGAGCGTTTAAGAAAGGTTTGGGCATTTTCCGGACAGCCGGATTAAAAGTCAAGGTAAACAAATGCCAGATAGGGGTCGAATCGTCGAGTTCTTGGGCTACCGGATAGACAAGAAAGGAATTCACCCCACTGAGAGCAAGGTCAAGGCAATTAGAAGGCTCCAGCGCCCAAAAACAAAGCAGAGCTGCAGGCATTCCTGGGGTTAGTGAATTTTACGCGGTCTTTTAAAGAACAAAGCGACTGCTTGCTGAACCGCTGCATAGACTGTTAGGAAAAATACTGTTTGGTCTTGGGAAAGTCGGAAAATAGGGCTTTGAGGCAGTAAAGAACCTGCTCTCAAGTGATAGCCTGCTCATCCAATATCACAACTCATTGCCCCTAGTGCTGGTTTGCGATGCCTCCCTTACGGGGTGGGGCTGTACTCAGCCATAGACTTCCAAACGCACAGAAGCCCTATAGCTTTTACTCTAGAACGATGTCCTCCCAGAGAGAACTACAGCCAATTAGATAAAGAAGCACTAGCCATTGTGTCAGGGGTTAAAAATTCCACGAATATGTCTTTGGGATTTTGAAATCGTGACTGACCACAGACCGCTACTAGGATACTGGCTGGCGATCGCCAACGCCTGTGGCACTTTCGCCACGCTTGACTCGATGGACTATTTTCTTAGCCGCTTATTCGCACAAGCTGCAGCATCGACCAGGAAAGAAGTGGGGCATGCAGACACAGATGCCCACTACCAGGGCCATCAAGACCCCACGCCGGGACGCCCATCCTGCTTATTGACTCTTGGACTCTGGCCCAGTCACATCTAAGGAAGTGGCTCGGCATCATACCGACATTATGTTAAGGACTGTACCGGTTGGGTACAAGAGGGTGTCGCTGCGCCGGCTTAACGCTTTAAGGAATTTGTTAAAAAGGATGAGCTCTCGGCTCAAGGGGGTGCCTGTTATGGGGTGATCGGGTAGTAATCCCGATAAATTAAGGGAAAGGTACTGGACCTCCACGAGGGCCACCCAGGGATCGTCCGGATGAAGGGGCTAGCAAGAAGCTATGTGTGGTGGCCACTCATGGATTCAGAGATTGCTGAGAGGGTAGGGAAATGCCAGGCTTGCCAAGAGTCCAGACCCCTACCCCAACGGCCCCAGTCAGGAATGGGAAACCCCAAGGGCCCTGGTCAAGAATCCACATTGATTTTGCTGGCCTTTCCATGGCCAAACTTTTCTAGTGGTTGTCGACGCATTCTCTAAATGGTTGGAGATCATACTAATGAAATCCACCACGGCCGAGGCAGTAATCGCAGCCCTGCGCCACTATTCGCAAGAACTCACGGGTTGCCTGACACTCTGGTGTCCGACAACGGGCCGCACCACGGCAGCCCAGTTCGAAGAATACTGGCAGAGGAGGGCATCCGACATGCCCTCTCTGCGCCTTTCCACCCTGCGCCGAATGGCCTTGCAGAGCGTTCCGTCCGGAGCGCTAAGGAGGCATTGTCCAGGCTCAAGCCAGGTGACTGGCAAACAAAGATAGACTTTTCTGGCCGCTCAGCACAGAACCCCAAGCACTGCTACAGGCAGAAGCCCAGCCGAACTATTGATGGACGGAAACTCCGTGCCCACTTGATCGCTTGAGTCCCATTACACACCAGAGGGTTACAAGGGGAAATAGACAAAACAAGGGAATTGGGCATAGGCGATCGAGTGTGGGCCCAACTATGGGGACGGCCCAAGTTGGCTCAGGGACAAATAATAAAAGCAACCGCCCAAAGTCATACTTGGTCGAATTACAAGACAACCGAGTATGGAGGCGCCATAGATCAGATAAGGAAACGAATAACTGAACAACCTAAGCCACAAGAAACAAATTATGACCTCCTTATTTGAACCCACAGCTGACAATGACCCGGGAGGCGCAAGACTTAGCTGAGGTCCCAGGTCCAGCGACGCCATCAGGTTCCCCGAGGAAACAACAGGAAAATTACAAAAATAATCCAGGCCGGATGGCCAAGAAAAAGAATCTGCAATAATCCAGGGCCCGATGGCCTAGAGAAAGAGCTGGGAGGAGAAATAGACCTCCGACAGCTCAAAACACCACCCAGAACTGAACCGCAGGTCTGAAAGAACTAGGAGACGCCCAGGTTATTTGCGTGACTACAAAAAATAACATGTAAATAAAATGCAAATAGAGGCAAAGTGTTTTCTGGGAGGGGAGGAGTGTTATGTATTCTTGTATGTTCCTTTAAATATTTGAGCGGGAAATCAGCACGTTGCTGATTGGACGAAGCCGTCCCTAGAACTGTATAAAAGGAGAGGTTTGTTCCCCAGCCTGTTGCTGGGTTCACCCTATATTAAAGAGCTGTTGTCACTACCCTGGTCTCCAGCCTCGTTACTTCCAGAACTTAACAAAAGCCAACACAGTTCTGGGCTGCATAAACAGAGGGATAGAATCAAGATCACGTGAAGTGCTAGTACCACTTTATAATGCCTTGGTAAGGCCACACTTGGAATATTGCATCCAGTTTTGGTCGCCACGATGTAAAAAAGATGTTGAGACTCTAGAAAGAGTGCAGAGAAGAGCAACAAAGATGATTAGGGGACTGGAGGATAAAACATATGAAGAACGGTTGCAGGAACTGGGTATGTCTAGTTTAATGAAAAGAAGGACTAGGGAGACATGATAGCTGTGTTCCAATATCTCAGGGCTGCCACAAAGAAGAGGGAGTCTGTTCTCCAAAGCACCTGAGGGTAGAACAAGAAGCAATGGGTGGAAACTGATCAAAGAAAGAAGCAACTTAGAACTAAGGAGAAATTTCCTGACAGTTAGAACAATTAATAAGTGGAACGACTTGCCTTCAGAAGTTGTGAATGCTCCAACACTGGAAATTTTTAAGAAAATGTTGGATAACCATCTGACTGAGATGGTGTAGGGTTTCCTGCCTGGGCAGGGGGTTGGACTAGAAGGCCTCCAAGGTCCCTTCCAACTCTGATGTTATGTTATGATATGTTATGTTATGTTATGTTATGTTATGCTTTTACTGCATCTGACATCTTTGGAAGGAAGCTTAATCTCCCACGCCCTTCCAGCTAGCTTTTGTTTGATTGGAATTTATTCAAGTGTCACAATCCAGAAAATGTTGTGGATTAACCCCTAATCACTTAAAGAACAACTTCATTGTGCTGTTTTGACATGTACAAGTGAGCCTTGGCTGGCAGAAGTTACCCTAGACCTGTTTCCAATCAACTGCCACTACTCCTCTCTTTTTTTCAAGCACTAGTAAGATATTTATTTTATTTTTTATTTATTTATTTTGTCACACAGTATATGTAAGCATAAGCATGAAATAACTATACAATATATGAGCATATATATAAGCATGAGTATGTAATAACTATATTAATTGATTAATGAAAAGAAACAATAGGACAGGAACGGTAGGCACGCTTGTGCTCTTATGCACGCCCCTTACAGATCTGTTAGGAATGGAGTGAGGTCAATAGTAGGCAGTTTTTGGTTGAAGCTTTGGGGATTTTAGGAAGAGACCACAGTGTCAGGTAGTGTGTTCCAAACATTAACAACTCTGTTACTGAAGTCATATTTTCTGCAATCAAGATTGGAGCGGTTAACATTAAGCTTAAATCTATTGTGTGCTCGTGTATTGTTGCAACTGAAGCTGAAGTAGTCTTCGACACGGAGGACATTGTAAAAGAAGCTAAATGCTATTGCAATTAGCCTGACTAGGTAGAATAGATCTGAAAATAAATTCTGATTGTGTACCATCTACCTTGGCAACTTTAAGCCTGAGGACTTAACTAGAATGCAGCTGGCTGATTAAATTAATCACATATTTCCATACTTCTTTTGAGATTGGCTAAACACTCCTCATGATATCCACTTTGGGATGGTGGTTAAGGAATCAGGCTAGAAATTGGAAGACCGTGAGTTCTAGTCATGAAATGTAAAAGTTGTTACTACCGGTTCTGTGGGCATGGCTTGGTGGGGGGGAACGTGACTGGGTGAGCGTGGCCAACTTTTTTTTTTTTTTACTTTTAAAAGCATTTTTTCTACAACCTCTTCGGCCAAAGAGACTGTAGAAAAAATGATTTTAAAGGGTTCTGATGATCCCAGCTGAGTTGCCTGATCCTTTTCAAAGCAATTTTTTTTACAGCCTCTTCGGCCTTCTAAAGGATTCTAAAGGGTTCTGGCGATCCCAGCTGAGCGGCACGATCATCAGAGGCTTTTTTAAAAAAAAATTAAAAGCATTTTTTACTTTTAAAAGTAAAAAAAAAACCCCTCTGATGATCGCACAGCTCAGCTGGGCATGGGCAGGGGAGGATGCAGGGATCTTTTTGTTACCTTTTCTCAGCTCTAGGAAGGTGGCAAAGCACTTCTGAAAAAAACTTGTCAAGAAAATTGCAGGAACTTGTCCAGGCAATCTCCAAGAATCAGACATGATTGAACAGAAGGGTGGGGGGGAGGGAAGTACAATAAACATAGAATCCTATATGTTTGGTTGTGCTGAACCTTCTCATTCTTATAGTTCAGTGAAGTAAGGAGGCATCTGCCTGAGGTAATTTCGAATGTATCTGGACGTTCTGAACTTTAAAAAATGTTTCCCCTGATCGCCTTGGCAACTAATCTTACGTATAGCCATCGAGGTCATCTTCCTTATTCATTACAATATAGGAGATTTTAAAAGTTTTAAAAAGAAGTCCCTCTGGAGTTGACTCTGCTTGTTGTTGCCAGCTGTGGGGGTGGTGCTCATCTCTGTTTCAAGGCCATTGAGTCAGCATTGAAGACATTTCCTTGGTCATGTGGCCAGAGTGATGTCACAGAGCACTGAATTTGTGCCTATTTATTTACTTGCGTTTGCATGCTTTTAAACGGGTAGGTTGGCAGGAGCTGGGGCAAGGATGGGAGCTCACCCCATCACATGGAGCTTGGGTCTCGAACCAGGTCTACTGGCTTTCCAACCACAAAGCCAGCGTCTAAATGCTGAGCCACCGCGTCACCCTCTCAGTTGTACAATATAATGTAACAGACAAGCAGAGCTGGTAGCCGGCGCCCCCCCAAACCCAATCCACGATGCGCGAGAGGCATGCGCAGATGACGTTACACGGCGCATTACTGTGGGACCGGTGGGCGGTTAGAAAATTTTACTACTAACAGAGATACAAAAGTGGGCGGTAGGTATAAAAAGGTTGACTTCCCCCTGCCCTACACCATTTCTGACAAATGCCAGTCTAATCTCTTCTTGAAAGTCTCCAGTGGTGAAGCTCCCACAGCTTCTAAAGGCAACTTCTGTTCCATTGGTTGATTGCTTTCACTGTCAGAAAATTCTCCTTATTTCCTGGTTGAATCTCTCCTTGTTCAGTTTCCATCCATTATTCCTTGTCTGGCCCTCAAAGTGCTTTGGAAAATAGCTTAACGCGCCTCCCCCCCATGTGGCAGCCCCTCAAGTATTGGAAGACTGCTATCATGTCTCCCCTGGTCCTTCTCTTCACCAGACTAAGCAGAGATAATATCCTTGTGAAAGGAAGAGAATAGTAATGGCTTACAATGAAAGCAACTCTCGGGAGACTATTTTGAAGTCTTTGGGAACAATGCCCATTTGCATACGGTTTAAAACTCTGAATTGACCCAAGGAAGGGAAACTGAATCTGATGACTCTGATAAAGGGGTTTAAGCAAAGTCATCAGGTTTAACTCCAGTGGGAAATTCCAGATTGAAATCAAGGGAAAGCAGAACTGCCTCTTCCGAGCCAGATGGGAAACAAAGGGTCAGATAATTTGCCAGGCACACTATCAGGGTAAAACAATTGCTAGGATTTTACTGCCCGTAGTTTGCTGCAAGTTTAAATGCATGATTAACAATATAGTCATCAGGAAGAGGCAATGTTTTTTAGATCCAGCGTAATACTTAGGCTTGGACTGGCACACGAGGGACTCCAGTCCAGGCAGGACCAGAATAAAGAAATGGGTAGGCTGGAGACAAAATTAAACATTGACTTTTATTTTATCAATGATTATCAATGGTCCTGTGCAACCATTCATTCAGTGACCATTCAAAGTTACAACCGCAGCAGCATCCCCATGGCCACATGCTCAACCAGTAGTGTTGTGTCTTGCCCGCCCTCAGAGCAGCCGGGGCCTTCTTATCTGCTCCCGAACACGGAGGAATGTATGCCTCCCGGCCCCAGTCCTGGTTCCATACCCAGACAAACTGCAGAGGAGGGAGCACCCCCCCGGCCCCAGCCCTGACTCCATGCCCAGGCAAACGGAGCAGCTAGACCCCTCCCCCTCCTCCACAGCAGGTGAGCCTGAGGAGGGTTTATTACCAACAGCTGATTGGAGTGACCCTCGCATCAGAAGATTGGATAGGCGGAGGCAACAGAAGGAAGGGAGGGGCAGGCCTTAATGAGTGCTGAGTCATGGAGCCACACCCCATGGCCTATATAAAGGATCTGCTTTCTGGCAGTCTCTGAGTCAGGCAAAAGTCGAACTTATCTTGCTGAAGTCACTTACTGGTCTCCTGCCTGCTCTGAGGACTTTGCTAGGACTTTGGGCAGAGCTGCAGAGGCAAGCCTGATTCGGATTTCCCTGACCTGGCCGTCAGCGGAGGAGTGGGACACGACAAGTAGACTAGCAGTCAACTGGTTCATATTTATGACTGTTTGCAGTGTCCCAGGGTCATGTGATCACCTTTTGGGAGCTTCTGATCAGCAAAGTCAATGGGGGAGCCAGATTCATTTAACGACCACATTATTAACTTAATAACTGCAGTGATTCACCTAATAATTGTGGAAAGAAAAGTCGTAAAATGGGGCAAAACAGAAATTTTGGGCTCCGTTGTGGTTGTAAGTCGAGGACTACCTGTATATTAAATTACTTCAATATAATAAGTATGATTGTTCCCCAGTTACTGAGTATTTTTCTTCTTTTATCACATTAAGAATGTCAGTTCTGATGTCAAGTTTTGGAGGCACTTATAGGGATATAAGGCATATTATAGGGATGTGGTGGCTCAGTGGCTAGGACGCTGAGCTTGTCGATCGAAAGGTCGGCAGTTCAGAGGTTCAAATGAGTTCCTGTTACTTGTCCTAGCTTCTGCCAACCTAGCAGTTCGAAAGCACGTAGAAAAATAGGGACCATTTTTGGTGGGAAGGTAACAGTGTTCTGCGCCCCTTTGGCATTTAGTCATGCCGGCCACATGACCACGGAGACGTCTTCGGACAGCGCTGGCTCTTCGGCTTTGAAACAGAGATGAGCACCACCACCCTAGAGACAGTAATGACTAGCACATATGTACAAGGGGAACCTTTACCTTTACCTTTATAGCAGCGGTGAAATCTAAATTTCTTTCCTACTGGTTCTATGGGTGTGGCTTGGTGGGCGTGGCTTGGTGGGTGGGGGTCAAGTGTCTGGGTGGGCGTGGCTATGTGACTGGGGGATCAAAAGACAGAAACTCACTAATAATGTCCTGCTAGAGCAGGGTTGTACTTAGATGACCTCCAGGCCCCTTCCAGCCCTGGATTATCCTCTGAAAGCTTCATCTAATGCCAGGTTTGTAGTCTTTCCTTCCTCTCCTTTTTCCTCCCTCCCTCCCTCTCTTTCTTCCTCTCTCTCCCTCTCTCTCTCTCTCAAATGAACCCCCCAGTGACCCCCATTTTTTGCCTACACCTCCCATTTTTTGCCTAGCAGGCTTCAGGTTTTTTACTTTTTAAAAATGCTTTTAAAAGTTAAAAAAAAAAAAAAAGCCTCTGGCGATCAGGCTGGGATTGTCAGAGACTTGTTTTATCCCTTTAAAAGCATTTTATTACAACCTCTTCCAGCCGAAGAGTTTTTAAAAAATGTTTTTAAAAGTTTAAAGAAAAAGGCTCAGCTGGGCATGGAGGTGGGGCAGAGATTTTTGCTACCGGTTCTCCAAACCACCTGCCGCCATTGCTACCGGATCGGCTGATCCAGTCCGAACCAGGAGCATTTCACCCCTGCTTTATAGGCATTGTATCCAAGGCTTTTGAGGACTCAGATGGGTTTGGGGCCATGAGTTGTATAGCTCCGATTTAGATCTATGAGGAGTGGCATCAACAGGAAAGGTTTAAAAAGTCTAGATAGTAGCTGTGGCATCGTAATGGAAATACTACCCATTGTAAGTATGGGCAAGGTTGCTATGTACACAAAAGTATGATAATCTTGTCATAGTCTTGTCATAATCTTGATATTTTGCCCCATTCTCCCCTGTGGACACCACCATCCATTTATTTATCCAATTTAATCATCAGCAAATTACAAGAATGTGTGACAACACTGTTCACCAAGTTTTGAAAAAAGCTCAGCAGAGACTTTTCAGTTTTAGATCCAGAAAGGGCTTCACTTCTTATTTTATAAGTTACTAGGTTGGAGACCCCTGCTTTAGAAGTTACTTCAGACTATTTTATGTCTGAAATAACTTCTAAAGCAGGGATCTCCAACCTTAGTAACTTTAAGATTTGTGGACTTCAATTCCCAGAGTTCCTCAGCCAGCTTCAAGTCTGGGAGTTGAGTCCCACAAGCCTTAAAGTTACTAAGGTTGGAGACCCCTGTTCTAAAGGAAGTCATCCTAAAATTTAAAGCACCCAAACTATATTTCTCAGTTCATTTTTGCTCCTTAAATTTGGGTTGGATCCGGATTTAGAGTCAAAATCAGAATAGATCCTGAATGAAAGGTAGGTTAGTTACCGTATATATATAAAAAAACCCTGGCTCTATTAATTTTAATCAGTCTATCTTGGATGAGATTCAAACTTAGGCTCTGCGCATGCGCAAGATGGCGGCTCGCTAGGTGAACGGAGCCGCCGACGGGATGATCGACGCGGGATGGCATCGTCCAGATGGCTAGCCGAGCCGCCTATACCCCCCGGCCCGTTTTATCAGCTTCTCGGCAGCCGTGGGAGAGGTCTGCGGGCCTTTCCGGTGTCACGGCTGCGAGCGAGGCCGGGTGAGGAGGTGGCGAGCAGCGGCCATTCCTGGGCGCGTGGTGCGGTGAGGCGCTGCCACGGATCATAGGCTTGTCGGCCCATCATGGCCTGTGGACTGTGACTGCTGTGACTGCTGAGCACTGGACTACCTGGTATGTTTACCTCCCCAGCCTGGTTTTCGGGATGAAGGGGTTGAGAGTTTACCGGCTTTCCACTGCCTTCCCTGCATGGAGGTGCTCTGAGGAGGTTTCTACCCACTTATGCCGTGTTGGGATCTCGGCCTATTACATCTTCGGCCTCCTCAGAGGTGCCTGGCCCGGTTTCTGGGAAGGCCCTGGATCTGAGGTGGCCAGGCCTTTGGACTAATTCTGAATCTGAGGGCTGCCAGGCCTTTGGACTAACTTTGAATGTGGGGCTTGCCTGGAGGATCTTCATCTTTGAACCATCTTAATGGAGGAATTGGCGTGGTGATTATTGGAGGTGTCCCGGCCTTTGTGGGCGGTTTCTTCCACTATTATTGTGCACTGTCATCTGCACTTATGGCCTTTTGGGATCTTTGGCCAGGACTGTTCTTTGGAACTATGGTGGAAGAGACTTGGAGACCGATCTGAGATCTGCGGAGGACGTGCCAAGAACAGCTGTAGACACTGCCGAGGGTGATAGAAGACCCACCCACCCACCTCGTTTTCCCCATGGATTTTAGGACTGGGCTATTTTTTCCATCTTTCCATCTTTAGCCTATTTATCAACATATATCAGCCACCATCGGATGATGGGTATCCATGTGAAGAAGAACTATGGACCTTGCCATCCCGGACAATTATCATCTCCCGGCGACTGCTATCCCCTAGCGAAATATTATTCTCACAATTCGCCTATGTTATTCGGTACAGGAACTCTTGCGCCTGCAGTGCCCCGCCTGCAGGAATGGCCCGTTTATTACCAAGGGCGGCCTCAATGTGGATCTTGGGATCCACAGAGGTGGCATCGAAGAGGAAGAGCCTTTGGGGTTTTAGATAGGGCATTTTAAGGGGTGGGAGGGGTAGGCGGGTGTTGGAAACCCGCGGGTGGGGTATCAGTTCCTCGCATGCTCGTGGCGGTGAGTTAATAGGTCCGAGGGCTGGGGGTTCAGGTTCCATTGGTGGAGGTGGTGCTATTTGCACGGTATGGGGAGGGGCAGATTTGGCGGAAGCGGGGCTCGGATCGTGTTAAGGGGCGCTCGATGCTTGCAGGCGATCGCGCGAGCCCCCAGACTTCTCCCGTTCCCGATGGTCAAGACCCTCAGAGCCTGGCCTTGGCTGATGTTGTGTAATGCACGGTCCGTGGCCAATAAGGCCCCTAATTTCGATCTTATTCAGGGGTGCCGCGGACTTTATAGGCATTACGGAGACCTGGTTGGGCGCAGAAGGCGTGCCCTGGTACAGATGTGCCGCCAGGTTTCCGTGCATTCCATCAGCCGAGCCCAGGGTAGGGGTGGGGTGGCGGTTGTGATTAGAGAGTCTGGAGCCGAGGGAGACCACTGTACCTCAGATTGCGGGTGTGAATCCCTCCTTGTGAAGTGGGGCCATAGATGTCAGATGGGCTTGCTGGTCGCGTACCTGGCTCCTTGCTACGTGACAGCTGCCCTACCCGAGCTCCTGGAGGTGCTTGCTGGGGTGGCAGTTGAGACCCCCAGACTTTTAGTCATGGGGGACTTTAACTTGCCATCTTCCGGCTCGTCATCGACAGCAGCTCGGGAGTTCACGGCTTCCATGACGGCCTTGGACCTGACTCAAGTAGTTGATGGCCCTACCCACATTGGGGTGGTACACTCGATCTGATTTTGTCTCTGGTCAGTGGTTGAGAGATCTGGACTTAAAGGAAATAGTCATCGAACCTTTGTCATGGTCAGATCACTCTCCTTCGCCTGGACTTTCTGACCGCCATTCAACACCGCGGGAGGCGGGCCGATGCGTTGGTTCCGTCCCAGGCGCCTGATGGACCCGGAGGTTCGGACGGAACTTGGGCCATTCCTGAGGGTCTGGCTCACGGCACGTCTGAGGAACTGTTGCGGCCTGGGAGCAGCGGGCGGGGCCTTAGATCGTGTCGTGCCTTTGCGACCTCTGACCCGGCGCGGGTCCCAACCGGCTCCTTGGTTCTCCGAGGAGCTGAGAGGATGAGCGCGGAGAAGGCGCCTAGAGAGCTCTGGAGGTCTAGCCGTTCAGAGGCTGATCGGACACTAGTGAAGTCCTATACTAGGACTTACCTAGTGGCATTGAGGAAGCGGCGTTGCTCGCCTCCTCCCTCATTGCGTCGGCAGATAACCGCCCAGCCGCCCTGTTTGGGTGACTCGTTCCCTCCTTCACCAGGGGCGGATGACCCGCTACAGGGACGTGCTGAGGAGTTTAACGGTTATCTATATGATAAAATCGTTCAGCTTCGGATGGGTTGGACCAAAATTGCGGTGACTCAGGTGAGGCGCCGAGGGTGGTCTTGGTGACATTGTCTGGGATGAGTTTGACCCTGTGGCTCCGAGGACATGGACAGGTTGTTGGGTAGGTTGAATGCCTGCGTGTTTACTGGACCCGTGCCCCTCCTGGCTGGTGCTGGCCACCCAGGAGGTGACACGAGGCTGGCTCAGGCGATTACGACCGCTTCTTTGGTGGAGGTGTCTTTCCGGCCGCCTTGAAAGAGGCGGTGGTGAGGCCCTCCTAAGAAGCCTTCCTGGACCCGGCTGTTTTAGGTAATTACCGTCCGGTCTCAACCTTCGCCAGCGGCGAAGGTTGTAGAAATATGGTGGCATATCAGTTTCCCTTACACCTGGATGAAACCGTCTATCTAGACCCGTTCCAGTCCGGTTTCCGGCCCGGTTACAGCACGGAGCGGCTTTGGTCGCGTTGGTGGATGATCTCTGGAGGGCCAGGGATAGGGTTGTTCCTCTGCCCTGGTCCTATTAGACCTCTCAGCGGCTTTCGATACCATCGACCATGGTATCCTGCTGCGCGGTTGGAGGATTGGGAGTGGGAGGCACCGTTTATCGGTGGTTCTCCTCCTATCTCTCCGACCGGTCGCAGTCGGTGTTGACAGGGGGCAGAGGTCGGCCGAGGCGCCTCACTTGTGGGGTGCCGCGAGTCGATCCTCTCGCCCTTCTGTTCAACATCTACATGAACCGCTGGGTGAGATCATCAGTGGTTTGTGAGGTACCAGCTGTATGCGGATGACACCCAGCTGTACTTTTCCACGGACCACCCCAAGCTATCAAGTGCTGTCGGTGTCTGGAGGCGTGCGGGTCTGGATGGGGAGAAACAGGCTCAAGCTCAATCCCTCCAAGACAGAGTGGCTGTGGATGCGGCATCCCGGTACAGTCAGCTAAATCCGGCTGACCATCGGTGGCGAGTCATTGGCCCCGATGGAGAGGTGCGCAACTTAGCGTCCTCCTGGATGAGCGGCTGTCTCTAGAAGATCATTTGACGGCCGTCTCCAGGAGAGCGTTCTACCAGGTTTGCCTGGTGCGCCAGTTCGCCTTTCTGGACCGGGATGCCCTATGCACGGTCACTCACGCACTCGTGACGTCTCGCCTGGATTACTGCAATGCTCTCTACATGGGGCTCCCTTGAAGGGCATCCGGAGGCTACAGTTAGTCCAGAATGCGGCTGCGGGTGATAGAGGAGCCCTCGTGGCTCCCGCATAACACCCATCCTGCGCAGACTGCACTGGCTACCTGTGGCCTTCCGGTGCGCTTCAAGGTTTTGGTGACCACCTTTAAAGCGCTCCATGGCATAGGGCGGGTTATCTGGGACCGCCTACTGCTACCGAATACCTCTCACCGACCCGTGCGCTCTCACAGAGAGGGACTCCTCAGGGTGCCGTCAGCGAGGCAATGTCGTCTGGCGGCGCCCAGGAAGGGCCTTCTCTGTGGGGGCTCCCACCCTCTGGAACGAACTACCCCCAGGACTTCGTCAGCTTCCGGACCTTCGGACCTTCCGCCGCGAGCTTAAAACATACTTATTTAATTGCGCAGGACTGAGCTAGATTTTAATTTACGGTTTTTAAATTGGGTTTTATTTTCATATTTTTAATTTAGGCTTTTAGAATAAGTTTTTTAACTGTTTTTAGATTGTATTTACCTGTTTTTTAAATGCCTGTAAACCGCCCTGAGTCCTTTGGGAGATAGGGCGGTATATAAATTTAAACAATAAATAAATAAATAATAAATGCTATCTAGCTCTCCCATGGAAAGCAGCACTATATTAAATAAACTTCTGAAGGTTTAGAATAGAATAGAATAGAATAGAATAGAATAGAATAGAATAGAATAGAATAGAATAGAATAGAATAGAATAGAATAGAATAGAATTTTTTATTGGCCAAGTGTGATTGGACACACAAGGAATTTGTTTTGGTGCATATACTCTCAGTGTACATAAAAGAAAAGATACCTTCATCAAGGTATAACACTTACAACACTTAATGATAGTCGTAGGGTACAAATAATAAGGAAGCAATATCAATATAAATTGTAAGGTTACAAGCAACAAAGTTACAGTCATACAGTCATAAGTGGAAGGAGATGGGTAATGAGAAGATAAATAGTAGTGCAGATTTCGTAAATAATTTGACAGTGTTGAGGGAATTTTTTGTTTAGCAGAGTGATGGCGTTCAGGAATAAACTGTTCTTGGGTCTAGTGTTCTGGTGTGCCATGCTCTATTGCAGGGGTGTCCAAACTTGGTCCCTTTAAGACTTGTGGACTTCAACTCCCAGAGTCCCTCAGCCAGCAAAGCTGGCTGAGGAACTCTGGGAATTGAAGTCCACAAGTCTTAAAGAGACCAAGTTTGGACACCCCTGCTCTATTGCATTGTTTTGAGGGTAGTTGAAACAGTTTATGTCCAGGATGTGAGGAGTCTGTAAATATTTTCACAGCCCTCTTTTTGACTCGTGCAGTATACAGGTCTTCAATGGAAGGCAGGTTGGTAGCCTTGTTTTTTCTGCAGTTCTAATTATCCTCTGAAGTCTGTGCCTTTCTTGTTGGGTTGCAGAACCAAACCAGACAGTTATAGAGGTGCAGATGACAGGCTCAATAATTCCTCTGTAGAACTGTGTCAGCAGCTCCTTGGGCAGTTTGAACTTTGAGTTGGCGCAGAAAGAACATTCTTTGTTGTCCTTTTTTGATGACGTTTTTGATGTTAGCTGTCCATTTGTGGTCCATGTGAAGAGAACAAAGGATAGATAAGTCTTTATTTTTTTTAAAAGTTAAAACTACGTTGCTTCCAAGAAATTTAAACTCAGAGATTGTGGCAGCAAACTGTCAGAGTGCTTGGGAAAGTACTGTATGAATGATGATGTGGTATGTAAGAAGAAGATTAATTATTTTCAACTACGTTTCTTTACACAGGAACCCCCTTGAAACCAACAATGACAGCATCTGTTTATTTTGTGAGTCATTATTTCTTTTTCTGTTTAAATCTGCCAAGGAATAACTCATTGAAGGCTTCCCAAGTGAAATAAGAATCTGAAACCAGACCTACCAGATAAGATTCCTGGATCCTAATATTGTTATATCAGATTTCAGGTGCACTTTATAGGTTGGCAAAATATATGTAAACAACTCTGCACACTATCTATCCTTAAAACGTAAGATGTAAGGAGTCATGTTAAATACAGTCAGGCTACTGGTCCTTCTAGTACAGAAACTCGATTTCATTGAGGATCCCATCAGGGTTGTGTTTGACCTTGGGGGGGGCCAGGGGGGCATGGCCAGCTTGACATCACTTGTGTCAGAGGTACCTGTGGTGGCCCAAGTGCTCTGCCAGCAAAAATGGGCTCCTTGAACTCCATTTTCGGTTTCAACGGCCTCCTGCAACTTTCTGTCAGCGAAAATGGAGCTGGGAGGGCTGTGGGCGGCCCTCCTGAGCTCCATTTTTACTGGCAGACACACAGCGGGCCAGTCCTTCGCTGTTTCCAGGGTGGTCCCATCAGAGGTGGTTTTCAGCCGGTTTGGACTGGTTCAGGCGAACTGGATGTAACGCCGTCCTATTTAGCCATGTTTTTGAGTTTGGGTGCATGCATGGAAGGCACTTGTTCACAGTGAACCGGTGGCAACAATATGTCAAACCACCCTCTGAGTCCCGCTGGCCAGATCTAAGCATCCGATGGGCTGGATCTGGCCCCCAGGCCTTGAGTTTGACACTGCCAACCTAGCAGTTTGAAAGCACGTAAAAAATGCAAGAAAGAAAAAATAGGGACCACCTTTGGTAGGAAGGTAACAGCGTTCCGTGCGCCTTTGGCATTGAGTCATGCCAGCCACATGACCACGGAGACATCTTCGGACAGTGCTGGATCTTCAATTTTGAAATGGAGATGAGTACTGCCCCCTAGAATTGGGAACGACTAGCACATATGTGCGAGGGGAACTTTTACCTTTACCTCAGTAGTAGTCAACCTGGTCCCTACCGCCCACTAGTGGGCGTTCCAGCTTTCGTGGTGGGCGGTAGGGGTTTTGTCTGATACTGAAGCACTTTCCTTTTTTTTAATTTAATTGACTTTTTAAAAAAAATTTCATAGCATTATTTAAAAACATTTTCATTAGGTTTTCATAAAATTCCCCGTGATAATTTAAATTTCTGAAAATATACAATTTGTATCGCCCGCACATAAATTTAATTCACATTACGTAAGTGAAACTAAATGGTGCTATAGTGCGACCGCAAACAAAAGAGCCTCGTCGCAGAATAGCTCGCGCATCTCCCCTCACACCACCCAGCTGTAACAGACAAGCAGAGCTGGTAGCCGCCCCCCCCAAACCCAATCCATGATGCGAAGAGGCATGTGCAGATGACAATACACGGCACATTACTGTGGAACCAGTGGGCGATTAGAAAATTTTACTACTAACAGAGATACAAAAGTGGGCAGTAGGTATAAAAAGGTTGACTACCCCTGCTTTACCTTATAGTTAAGGGGGGGGGGAAAGAATTGTTTGGCTTGCAGATACTCTAACTGTGCTATCCCTCTTCTGGTGCTACAGACATGGCCTATTTTCTAACCACCTCACCCATTCCCACAGCCCTTATCTCTTTTTTGGGATATTAAAGAAAAAACTTTTGCACTTGGCTAGAAATCTGAATTCACTGTTAGCAGCTGATAGCCTGGAACATACCTCAGTCCATATCTCTTAAAACAATAGTTTCTGACAGAGAGATACAGAGTCTTTGGGAAACAAGCATTTCAGTTAGAAACAAGTCAGCTTTCAAATCTGACTTGCAATCCGATTTATTTATTTATTTTTTTAATATTAGCAAAGTCACAAGGAGGTCAGATTCCATTCACCAGCTAGAAACTCCCATCAATGGGAAACAGAAGTCAAGAGAGCACAGAAACAACAGAGTAAACAACTCACAAACAACTCTGTCAGCCAGCGTAGCTGCCAAAAAGAATGGAGCCCAGGAGCTGGCAGCCACACAAACATTTCAACCACAAATATGACAGGGACATGGCTACGTTCAAATGAATTCTCTTTCCCCGCCTTGTAAAGGATGGGAGATAATGCCACTTGATTTTTGTGGATTGCTGCTAAAATGGCTTTATGAGAAGGTTTCATTTTGAGAAGCACTGTGGGGGTTTAAAGCAGAAAAGAAAGTTGATTTCTTTTCTGCTCTAGACAGGGACATGATAGATAGATGATAGATAGATAGATAGATAGATAGATAGATAGATAGATAGATAGATAGATAGATAGATAGTTATGACAGACACTGATGATGATAGATAAATGATAGATAGACAGATAATGATACCTAGATGATAGAGATAGATAGATAGATAGATAGATAGATAGATAGATAGATAGATAGATAGATAGATAGATAGTGTTCTTTCTCCTTCCCCACTTCAGACCCACGAACTGGCCTTCAGCCAGTGGATTCACGGCTCTTATCAGTCCTGGCAGAGAAATCGCAGCTGCCTGCCAAAGTTCAAACAAATGACTCACGTAGCAAGACTTTCAGCTCTTTTTGAAACGGATCAGCTAAACTTTGCTTCCTGTGGAGTGAGAGCAGTCCCAAAGCTCCTTATATATCCTGCAGGAGCCCCACCCTTCCTTTTGATGACACCGCCTCTCTAATCTTCTGAAGCGTGGGTCAAGCCAAGCTTGATTATTATTATCAGCTGGGTCTGAAGGCGTAGCCTGGGGAAGGGAGGAATCAGGGGATGACAGCCTCATTACGTCCTCCGACTGGTTTGGTTCTGGCTCCTGGAGCCGAGCCAAAGGAATCGGTGCTCCCAAGGTAAGCCTTACCAGCCCTTCCCCCTCACTTTCTGAGTCACTTTCGGGCATGGGGCCAGGTTCAGGGGCTGGAGTCACAACAGATAGATAGATAGATATGACAGACACTGATGATGATAGATAAATGATAGATAGACAGATAATGATACCTAGATGAGATAGATAGATAGATAGATAGATAGATAGATAGATAGATAGATAGATAGATAGATAGATAGATGGATGGATGGATGGATGGATGGATGGATAGATAGATAGAGATAGATAAACAGACAGATAGATAACATCAGTTTTATTATGTTGAGACACAAAGGAAACACATAAGTTCAGAAGTTGTGGGTGCCCTATCACTGGAAACTTTTAAGACGAGACTGGACAGTCACTTGTCTGTAATGGTTTAGGGTCTCCTGCTCGAGGAGGGGATTGGAGTAGAAGACCTCCAAGGTCCCTTCCAACTCTGTTATTCTACTTTCTAAGTACAGTACTTTTTTCACATGTACAAATATTAGAAGTTTTAGAGACAGAGTGGAGAACCCTTGGAAGTCTCCAAACCTCAAGAGAAATTAACCTCAGCCCATCAAGTTCAGGAAAACCTTAAAAATCTTACAGTTTCTTTTGGCTGTTCTTCCCCAAATAATGAAATATTTAGGGTAACTCTGGAAGTGGTTGATTAGTAACATATGAATAACATGATTAGTAGCCATGAATGGATAAAATGTTTATGAAGCATTTGAGAAAGCAAGACAGAATGCAGCTCTATGTGGAGTGTATTGGTGATAATATTAATCTATAATATTAGTCTATCTTACTTTGCTGTGGGATGATGAGAAAAATTTTCTCCTAGAAGCACGGTTGTAAACACCTAGCCTGAAGATGACAAATGGGATTTCAAAGCGTTACCAAGACATATATATATATATATATATATATATATATATATATATAACTCTGGCTCAGATATGTAGACGACACCTTCATAATCTGGCCACATGGGAAAGAAAAACTTGACAACTTCCTCACACACCTCAATAGCCTACACCCCAAAATACAGTTCACCATGGAAACAGAAGTTAACAACCAACTTCCCTTCCTGGATGTCTTAATCTACAGGAAACCCAATGGCTCCCTAGGACACACCATCTACCAGAAGAAAACACACACAAACCGCTATCTGCACGCACTCTCACACCACCACCCAGCACAGATCAACTCCGTAGCCAAGACACTCATCTCCAGAACAAAATGCTTAGCTGACGAACAACACCTAAAAACCGAACTAGACACTCTCACTAACGTACTAACATCCAATGGATTCCAAAGAAATAAGATTACCAAGCTAATCCAAAAAGAACCCCCCACTAAAATCCAAGACAGAGAACAAGAAAACGGCACAGCCCTCCTCCCATATATAAAAGGCACCACAGACAGAATCAGCAAGATCCTCCACAAACACAACATCAAGACAGCATTCTGCACAAACCGAAAAATATCCACCATCCTAAGAAACCCCAAAGACAAAATTGAGTTAGAAAATCAAGGAGTATATGAAATCCCATGCACCGCCTGCCCCACCACATACATTGGACAAACCAACAGAAGAATAAGTGCACGCATTGAAGAACACAAGAACTCATTCAAAAGAGGAACCAACTTCTTCCCTGGTCCAACACTTTAAAGTCACAGGACATGATATTGACTTTAAAAGACCAGAACTATCGCCAAAACTGAACACTTTAACAACAGAATAATCAGAGAAGCCATTGAGATAGAAAACGCCCACACAGCATGAACAAAGCGAGATGACACCTCCGCCTACCAGCCATTTGGAAACCCGCCCTTATTGACAAACGAGTCCCTAACACGAGGAATGACACCAGACCCACACTCACGAGGTCCACACAGGATGTCACCACCGCACATCCACCCAGAAAGCAGACCCAAACCCACACTGATCATGAAGCACGACCAAGGACCAGAAGCCAGACCGCAGCTGCAACATTAGCCATTTCAAACCCCTCCAATCCATACATGCAGCAGACTGACACCCACTATGAAGATGTAGCACCACCACAAAGCCAAACAACAGCTATGCAGCTCACCAGCTCAAATCCCCCTGCAACACAGACTAAACTGAGCACAACCAAGCCCCCACCCAAACAGGACACACCCCCAGCCAATCAGAGCACAAAAAAACCTCCATCCAATCAGAGCACAGCCAAGCTCCCACCCAATCAGTTCAAACCCCCACTAGCAGTTAAAAGGAAGAAACAGCTGCGATCACACATTGCTCACAGAAGCACGGTTGAAGCCTGAAGATGAAATGGGATTTCAAAACGTTACTAAGACATATATATATATATATATATATATATATATATATAAAAAATAATTTTGGGAGTGGGAAACATTAAGGCAACCTAATTTTCTACCAGGAGTCCGAGGTGTAACTTCAATCCTTATAAGACTTCTCTGCGTGGATCAATTAAATTGTTGGGCCCAAGAATAAAACAACGTTTTCCAGAAAGAATATTTGTATGGCTTTTTCAGAAGCCACTGGCAATTCTTTGCATCAACTAAGTTTTATTTATCCAGCTCAGCAATGGGAAAGGAGCCAGGAGCTACACACACGCACATACACACACACACACAGAGAGAGAGAGAGAGCGCTGCTCTGGACTGGGGAGAGTTTGATTGAGCTATCTGATTGGCCTGAGGGGAACAGGCACTTGGCAAGGCCGCCCCCAGGATCTGGCTCAATGCAACGTGAGACGGGTGCCAAGATCTCTTCATAAGGAACAGCAAACAGTACCAAGCAGTGTTTACTGCTTCAGCTCTGAAACCTGAGCTGTGACCCTGGCAAGGGTTGTTTTGCAGGAGGGTCAAGAAGAGTAGCGCTCCTAGGTTCAGAAGGGCTGGCATTTTCTGGAACAATCTGAAGAATTTAAGAGTCAGGATCTCGAACGCTCTTCTAAACAGACTTTATTTGGGATTTACGTTCTTGGTGGCTTGGAGTGGATAGATACTGAATCACGGTTCGTAAATCATATCACTTAATAATCACGAACTATTGAACTCTTCACACAGAAGCATACTTTGTTTTTGAGGAGCTGACATTTACAGCTATTTGGGGTTCACATCAACAAGGACTGCACACTGAACAATTTCCCAATTGCATAACTCAGTACATTCCTAAAGGTATATTTATTTGTTAACTCATAGCCTTCTTTACTCCAGAAACGTACAGCAATACTCTGTTTTATCCTCAGAGCAACAACTCTTTTTTTTTGGAAAAATTTTATTTATTTTTAAACATAAAATAAAAAACCTCATCAAATCAATTCCGTTAAAACGTGCTGTAAGGGTGTTAACATATCTTCCTGTACATTCACAAAATAATAATCTCTTTCATACATATATCTTATACTCATTTTTCCTAATATATCCTTCCATTTAACCAGTTATAGAATAAATCCCATATTTTATAATTTTTTTTATTTGCATTTATATCCCGCCCTTCTCCGAAGACTCAGGGTGGCTTACACTATGTCAAGCAATAGTCTTCATCCATTTGTATATTATATACAAAGCAATAATATTGCTTATCTTCTTGTTCTCTAATTTCAAATGTTAATTTACTCATCTCTGCACATTCCAACATTTTCTAATTATTTTATCTTGCAAAGGTAACTTTTCATTTTTCCAATTTTTTGCAAATACAATCCTAGCGGCTGTAATAATATTCACAATCAAATATTTTATATCTCTAGTATATATCTCCAGTATAATTCCCAACAGAAAGATTTCTGGCTTAAAGTCAATATGCTTTTTGATACCCAGAGCAACAACTCTGAGTGAGTTATACGGGCAGTCCTCAATTTACGACCATAACTGAGTCCAACATTTCAGTTGCTAAGGGAGACAGTACAAGAGTTTGGTCCCATTTTACCACTTTTCTTGCCACAGTTGAGAATCACTGCAGTTAAGTTACCCTGTTTCCCCTAAAATAAGACATCCCCTGATAATAAGCCCAATTGGGCTTTTGAGCGCATGCGCTAAAATACCACCACCACCCCGGAAAAATAAGCCCTCCGCGAAAATATTTAACCGCATGCACAGCTGGTCCCCGCCATTGCCTCTGGTTAAAGTTAGGGAGACAGAGCTGGAAATCAGGTAAGACGATAAGAGGAATACTTGGAATCTGCATTCAGTTTTATTATGTTGAGACACAAAGGAAACACATAAGTTCAGAAGTTGTGGGTGCCCTATCACTGGAAACTTTTAAGATAGGACTGGACAGTCACTTGTCTGTAATGGTTTAGGGTCTCCTGCTCGAGGAGAGGATTGGATTAGAAGACCTCCAAGGTCCCTTCCAACTCTGTTATTCTACTTTCTAAGTACAGTACTTTTTTCACATGTACAAATATTAGAAGTTTTAGAGACAGAGTGGAGAACCCTTGGAAGTCTCCAAACCTCAAGAGAAATTAACCTCAGCCCATCAAGTTCAGGAAAACCTTAAAAATCTTACAGTTTCTTTTGGCTGTTCTTCCCCAAATAATGGAATATTTAGGGTAACTCTGGAAGTGGTTGATTAGTAACATATGAATAGCATGATTAGTAGCCATGAATGGATAAAATGTTTATGAAGCATTTGAGAAAGCAAGACAGAATGCAGCTCTATGTGGAGTGTATTGGTGATAATATTAATCTATAATATTAGTCTATCTTACTTTGCTGTGGGATGATGAGAAAAATTTTCTCCTAGAAGCACGAAGCTGTAAACACCTAGCCTGAAGATGACGAATGGGATTTCGTCGAAACGTTACCAAGACATATATATATATATATATATATATATATATATATATAACTCTGGCTCAGATATGTAGACGACACCTTCATAATCTGGCCACATGGGAAAGAAAAACTTGACAACTTCCTCACACACCTCAATAGCCTACACCCCAAAATACAGTTCACCATGGAAACAGAAGTTAACAACCAACTTCCCTTCCTGGATGTCTTAATCTACAGGAAACCCAATGGCTCCCTAGGACACACCATCTACCAGAAGAAAACACACACAAACCGCTATCTGCACGCACTCTCACACCACCACCCAGCACAGATCAACTCCGTAGCCAAGACACTCATCTCCAGAACAAAATGCTTAGCTGATGAACAACACCTAAAACCGAACTAGACACTCTCACTAACGTACTAACATCCAATGGATTCCAAAGAAATAAGATTACCAAGCTAATCCAAAAGAACCCCCCACTAAAATCCAAGACAGAGAACAAGAAAACGGCACAGCCCTCTTCCCATATATAAAAGGCACCACATACAGAATCAGCAAGATCCTCCACAAACACAACATCAAGACAGCATTCTGCACAAACCAAAAATATCCACCATCCTAAGAAACCCCAAAGACAAAATTGAGTTAGAAAATCAAGGAGTATATGAAATCCCATGCACCGCCTGCCCCACCACATACATTGGACAAACCAACAGAAGAATAAGTGCACGATTGAAGAACACAAGAACTCATTCAAAAAAGAGGAACCAACTTCTTCCCTGGTCCAACACTTTAAAGTCACTGGACATGATATTGATTTTAAAAAGACCAGACCTACCGCCAAAACTGAACACTTTAACAACAGAATAATCAGAGAAGCCATTGAGATAGAAAGACGCCCACACAGCATGAACAAACGAGATGACACCTCCGCCTACCAGCCATTTGGAAACCCGCCTTATTGACAAACGAGTCCCTAACACGAGGAATGACACCAGACCCACACTCACGAGGTCCACACAGGATGTCACCACACATCCACCCAGAAAGCAGACCCAAACCCACACTGATCATGAAGCACGACCAAGGACCAGAAGCCAGACCGCAGCTGCAACATTAGCCATTTCAAACCCTCCAATCCATACATGCAGCAGACTGACACCCACTATGAAGATGTAGCACCACCACAAAGCCAAACAACAGCTATGCAGCTCACCAGCTCAAATCCCCTGCAACACAGACTAATCTGAGCACAACCAAGCCCCCACCCAAACAGGACACACCCCAGCCAATCAGAGCACAAAAACCCCATCCAATCAGAGCACAGCCAAGCTCCCACCCAATCAGTTCAAACCCCCACTAGCAGTTAAAAGGAAGAAACAGCTGCGATCACACATTGCTCCCAGAAGCACGAAGCTGAAGCCTGAAGATGACGAATGAGACTTCGTCGAAACGTTGCCAAGACATTTCCAATTTTACACGGGAGAAAACCCGAACAACCAAAGACCTACATATATATATATATATTTTATATATATAAAAAAATAATTTTGGGGAGTGGGAAACATTATGGCAACCTAATTTTCTACCAGGAGTCCGAGGTGTAACTTCAATCCTTATAAGACTTCTCTGCGTGGGTCAATTAAATTGTTGGCCCAAGAATAAAACAACATTTTCCAGAAAGAATATTTTTATGGCTTTTTCAGAAGCCACTGGCAATTCTTTGCATCAACTAAGTTTTATTTATCCAGCTCAGCAATGGGAAAGGAGCCAGGAGCTACACACACACACACACACACACACACACACAGAGAGAGAGAGAGAGAGAGAGAGAGAGAGAGAGAGAGAGCTGCTCTGGACTGGGGAGAGTTTGATTGAGCTATCTGATTGGCCTGAGGGGAACAGGCAGTTGGCAAGGCCGCCCCCAGGATCTGGCTCAATGCAACGTGAGATGGGTGCCAAGATCTCTTCATAAGGAACAGCAAACAGTACCAAGCAGTGTTTACTGCTTCAGCTCTGAAACCTGAGCTGTGACCCTGGCAAGGGTTGTTTTGCAGGAGGGTCAAGAAGAGTAGCGCTCCTAGGTTCAGAAGGGCTGGCATTTTCTGGAACAATCTGAAGAATTTAAGAGTCAGGATCTCGAACGCTCTTCTAAACAGACTTTATTTGGGATTCACGTTCTTGGTGGCTTGGAGTGGATAGATACTGAATCACAGTTCGTAAATCGTATCACTTAATAATCACGAACTATTGAACTCTTCACACAGAAGCATACTTTGTTTTTGAGGAGCTGACATTTACAGCTATTTGGGGTTCACATCAACAAGGACTGCACACTAAACAATTTCCCAATTGCATAACTCAGTACATTCCTAAAGATATATTTATTTGTTAATTCATAGCCTTCTTTACTCCAGAAACGTACAGCAATACTCTGTTTTATCCTCAGAGCAACAACTCTTTTTTTTTTGAAAAAAATTATTTATTTTTAAACATAAAATAAAAAACCTCATCAAATCAATTCCGTTAAAACGTGCTGTAAGGGTGTTAACATATCTTCCTGTGCATTCACAAAATAATAATCTCTTTCATACATATATCTTATACTCATTTTTCCTAACATATCCTTCCATTTAACCAGTTATAGAATAAATCCCATATTTTATAATTTTTTTTATTTGCATTTATATCCCGCCCTTCTCCGAAGACTCAGGGCGGCTTACACTATGTCAAGCAATAGTCTTCATCCATTTGTATATTATATACAAAGCAATAATATTGCTTATCTTCTTGTTCTCTAATTTCAAATGTTAATTTACTCATCTCTGCACATTCCAACATTTTCTAATTATTTTATCTTGCAAAGGTAACTTTTCCTTTTTCCAATTTTTTGCAAATACAATCCTAGCAGCTGTAATAATATTCACAATCAAATATTTTATATCTCTAGTATATATCTCCAGTATAATTCCCAACAGAAAGATTTCTGGCTTAAAGTCAATATGCTTTTTGATACCCAGAGCAACAACTCTGAGTGAGTTATACGGGCAGTCCTCAATTTACGACCATAACTGAGTCCAACATTTCAGTTGCTAAGGGAGACAGTACAAGAGTTTGGTCCCATTTTACCACTTTTCTTGCCACAGTTGAGAATCACTGCAGTTAAGTTACCCTGTTTCCCCTAAAATAAGACATCCCCTGATAATAAGCCCAATCGGGCTTTTGAGCGCATGCGCTAAAATACCCTGCCCCCCAGAAAAATAAGCCCTCCGCGAAAATATTTAACCGCATGCACAGCTGGTCCCCGCCATTGCCTCTGGTTAAAGTTAGGGAGACAGAGCTGGAAATCAGGTAAGACGATAAGAGGAATACTTGGAATCTGCATTCAGTTTTATTTATTTATTTATTTATTTATTTATTTGATTTTTATACCGCCCTTCTCCCGAAGGACTCAGGGCGGTGTACAGGCAAGATAAAACAATACAATGTACAGATTAAAATACCATTTAAAAAACTTATTTAAATTAGCCTAAAAATTAAAAATTTCCATACTAAAAACCCCGTTTAAAAATTGATAAAAGATAAAATTCAATTTAAGACAGCCCCGCGCAAATAAAAAGATGAGTCTTCAGTTCGCGACGAAATGTCCGAAGGTCAGGTATTTGGCGTTTTGGTCACCACGATGTAAAAAAGATGCTGAGACTCTAGAAAGAGTGCAGAGAAGAGCAACAAAGATGATTAGGGGTCTGGAGGCTAAAACATATGAAGAACGGTTGCAGGAACTGGGTATGTCTAGTTTAATGAAAAGAAGGACTAGGGGAGACATGATAGCAGTGTTCCAATATCTCAGGGGCTGCCACAAAGAAGAGGGAGTCGGGCTGTTCTCCAAAGCACCTGAGGGTAGAACAAGAAGCAATGGGTGGAAACTGATCAAGGAAAGAAGCAACTTAGAACTAAGGAGAAATTTCCTGACAGTTAGAACAATTAATAAGTGGAACGACTTGCCTGCAGAAGTTGTGAATGCTCCAACACTGGAAATTTTTAAGAAAATGTTGGATAACCATCTGTCTGAGATGATGTAGGGTTTCCTGCCTGGGCAGGGGGTTGGACTAGAAGGCCTCCAAGGTCCCTTCCAACTCCGTTGTTGTTGTTATAGGAGCCCCGTCTTGCTCCATGTGCCCCCAAATAATAAGAATTCCCTGAAAATAAGGCCAAGCACTTATTTTGGGGTTCAAAAAAATATAAGACAGGGTCTTATTTTCGGGGAATCACGGTAGTAACATGGTTGTAGCCAGTGGTGGGCAACTGCCGGTTCAGACTCGCTTAACCGGCAGTAGGTGAACCAATAGTTCTGACAATCAGCTGGCTCCACCCACCCACCCCTGCTCTATCCTGTTCTATATTTCCTTCTTTCTGGCTCAGCTGATTCATGCAGCACAGCTGATTTCCACGCCTCTGCTGTTCTATTTACCAGGGCTGCCTTAGAAGGTAAGCAGCTGAGCTTCAATTTGCTATATTTTGAATGCTGCATGCAAGCGCGTTAGGCACACGCGCTCATGAAGCGCATGCTCACAGAACTGGTTGTTAAACCAGTTGCAGCCCACCACTGGTTGTAGTGTTACATGATTTAACAGATTAACAGAGTTGGAAGGGACCTTGTAGGTCAGTGGTTCTCAACCTTTATAGTGCTGCGACCCCTTTAATACAATTCCCCACGATGTGGCGACCCCAACCGTAAAATTATTTTCGTTTTGAGTTTATCGCGCCTGAAGCCGTATTGGCTAGCAATCTGAACTGATTGCGATTGCCTTGAGGACGGAGGCATTAAAGCGGAGACTCCTCCCCTATTAAGTTTATGGCGCCTGAAGCCAGATTAGGCTAGCGATTGGGAGTGATTGCAGCTGGCTTGAGAGGGAGACATCAGAGCAAAGATTTCTCTCTTTTTTAATTCATCGCGCCTGCAGCCGAATTCGGCTAGCGATTTGAAGAGCCTGCAGCTGGCTTGTGGAGTCAACCATTGGAGCGCGATTCTTCGACTCGCAAGTATACTTCCCATGTTTCCAATGGTCTTAGGTGACCCGTGGCAAATCGTCATTCGACCCCCAACAGGGTCGCGACCCACAGGTTGAGAACCGCTGTTGTAGGTTATCTAGTCCAAACTCTCCCATCCCTGCCAAAGCAGGAGACCCTACACCATTTCTGCCAGATGGCAGTCCAGTCTCTTCTTGAAAAGCTTCCACTGGTGAAGCTCCCACCACTTCTGAAGGCAACTTCAGTTCCATTGATTGATTGCTCTCCCTGACTCAAATGACGGTGACTTCCCCATTAACTTTCCTTGTCAGAAGGTCGTAAAAGGTGATCACATGACCACAGGATCACACCAGGTGTCAAGTGACTGAATTTTGATCACGTGACCATGGAGATGCTGCAATGGTTACAAGTGTGAAAAATAGTCACAAGTCACTTTTTTTCAGTGCTGTTGTAACTTTGAACTTTGGTCACTAAATGAACAGCTGTAAGTTGAGGACTACCTGTATTCTTCTGAGAGAGTATCTTGTCCAAAGTCATCAATAACCTTCTGTCTCTAAGGATGGATTTCAACCTGGATCTCCTCAATTATACTTCATCACCTTAATCACTACATCACACTGAGCTTAAATTCTCTTGCGGGAGAGATTTTTCACTATATATATGGATGATTGACTCTTCTGATTTTCCAGTCAGAGTCTCCGGGGGTGGGTGTTAATGCTGCCTGTTGATTATAATTGGATCGCCCTGTTGGGATTTAGAAAGTGATTAAACCTGGGTTTTTGACAGTAGAAACAAATTGAGATAGATCCTCAAAGTTTAATGGGTTTTTATTATCATTTCACAGTTGTTTCTCAGCCTATGAATACTTTATTATAATCTTGGATTACAATATTTTGTTCTTACCATTCTTGCTTTTGATTTTGAATGGTTTAATCCTGTTCAACTCAGAGACTGTAATGATTGGCAACATCGCAATAAGTATATAAATCTGGATGCAATCAGCTTCCCCATCTTCAGAAAAGACATTTCCATATTACAACTTCGCAATGGTGTTTGATCTACAACCACCTTCATCCAGATTTAGTATACCGGTATCTGCTTTGATCCAATGATACTATCTTAATGTTTATTTTTGTGTCGCATTTCTGGCCAGAGCTTCAAGCAAGTAAACAATAATCCTAAAATAGCATAATATAATTAGTGGACACTGATGGTATCAAGTTGAAAAACTTGGCAGAGCAAACAAAAAAAATAATAATAAACCTGAATTCATTCTTGCTAAAAACTGGCTGGAGAGGTTGGTTTGATCCTTGGAAGAAGGAAAGGAAAGGAGAAAATATGAACTTTTGGTGGAAGGATTGTCGAAATGAAATACAATCAGCTAGCAGCCCATGTGTAGATTGATAAGCATGTCTCAAAAGTCTTAATAGTTCAGAAGAATTTTGAAGAATAGTTCAGAGAAGTTATACTATCCTATAATTTCCAGATTTCAGTGATTGGCATGTCTAGATAGGACTGAGATACAGGTAGTCCTTGTCTTACGACCACAATTGAGTCCAAAATTTACGTTGCTAAGTGAAGCAGTTGTTAAGTGAAATTTGCCCCGTATTACGACCTTTCTGAGGGATATGGTGGCTCAGTGGCTAAGACTCTGAGCTTGTCAATCGACAGGTTGGCAGTTCAGCGGTTCGAATCCTTAGCGCCGCGTAATGGGGTGAGCTCCCATTACTTGTCCCAGCTTCTGCCAACCTTGCAGTTCGAAAGCACATAAAAAAAATGCAAAGGGACTACCTTTGATGGGACGGTAACAGCGTTCTGTGCGCCTTTGGCATTTAGTCATGCCGGCCACATGACCAAGGAGATGTCTTTGGACAGCGCTGGCTCTTTGGCTTTGAAGCGGAGATGTGCACCCACCCCCTAGAGTCGAGAATGACTAGCACTTATGTGCAAGGGGAACCTTTACCTTTACCTTTACTTGCGACCTTTCTTGCCACATTTATTAAGTGAATTACTGCAGATATTACTAACACAATTGTTAAGTAAATCTGGCTTCCCCTCTGAGTTTGTTTGTCAGAAGGTGATCAGAAGGCAAATGGTGATCATACAAACACTGTAATTATCGTAAATATGAGTCAGTTACCAAAATTCATGATCTGAATTTTGATCATGTGACGATGGGGAGGCTGCAACAGTCATAAGTGTGAAAAACAGTCACTGTATGAACTTTTGTAAGTCAAGCACTACCTATACTGTAACCCTCACATGGGACTTCTCCACTGGTGATATCAGCATGATGCAAAGTATACGGGGACAAAGGCTTGTTTAAATATAAATTAATTTCCAATATAAACCAAACTTAAACTTAAACTTCTCAACCTTGGCAATTTTCAGAAGTGTGGACTTCTATTACCAGAATTCCCCAAGCCAGAATACCGGTTGGCTTGAAAATTCTGGGAGTAGAAGTCCATGCCACACATCTTCAACTGCCAGGGTTGAGAAACATGGCCCAAAATATAGGATTCTACATTAAGAGCAGAATTCTATCCCTGTTCACACAGTTAAGCTAAAAGAGAGTTGGGGTTTAACTTTTGTAATATGGGAAGCCCAGCCATGATAGCTTAGGGTCATGTCATGTCAGGTGCCCATTCTGGTTTGCTCACTAAAACCACGATTAAAATCCTGATTTAATATGATGGATGAATGTAAACCATTCAGTTTATAGTTAAAAGTCTGACAGTGGGGTATACTGCTGACTGGTCCATCTTAATCTTTCCTGCATCAAATATAAAAGTATTTGGAATGTGCGGAGCATGAATTGACAACTTTAAATAAGAATTAGGCAAAGAAGTGGCATAGTCAGTAATTCTAAAGTGGTGGTGTCACTCATACATAACATCAAGTTTGTTTTTATGTCTCACTAAAGCTTCTCATCTATTCACAGAAGTGCCCGGAAGTGCAGTTTTAAAATGGAACAATCCCTACGGCTAAACTGTACTCTCTTTTCAGGCTAAGCATGTTTTTCCTTTGTTTTTGGTTGTTGTTTTTTTCCAAGCCAGACTTTTCATTCCTCTTCATTTTCTGTAACAACCGCTTTCTCACCACAATCAACTCCTTCTAAAACAGAGGGGGATTAATCGCGAAATATCTATTTCACAGCAAGGGAAGCAGAGAAATGGAGAAAAATTATATGTGCAAAAAATGTTTTGTGAAAATCTGAAAAAAAAGGGGGGGATGGGACAAATTGGAGGTGAAATTAAGAAGGAAATCACCAAGGAAGCTCATCCCAAACTGCAGAAATGTTATCGAAAAGCTAAATCTGAGAATGGGTTGTAGCCAGTGGTGGGATTCAAATAATTTAATAACCGGTTCTCTGCCCTAATGATTTCTTCCAACAACCAGTTCACCAAACTACTCAGAAAGTTAACAATCAGTTCTCCCAAAGTGATGCGAACTGTCTGAATCCCACCACTGGTTGTAGCTACAAGGGTGCTAAACAACAAGAAGACCAAGAACTACTTTAGATATGTTCAGAGTAAAAGAAAGAGGAAAGAAACTTAGAGGATGGTTCAGTGAAGCTGACAAAGCAGAAAGTTAACAAAACAAAAGATAGAACTACTCAACACTTATTAAACCAGCAGGATGAAACAGAAGTCCATCATCAGGCAGTTGGGAAAAGCAGAATGAATGGGCACGATTAAAGTTTCAAATAGGTATTTTCTTATTCTGGTTTAATCAATTTACTTTGAATGAGCATGAATCTTCATGGCCAGATAAGACTGCTTCTGTCAGGAAACTGAAGCAGCTGTCTGATAAATAGATTGAATCAGGGGCGGGTTTCAAAACCTGTTGCTACCGGTTCACTCCTGTGCAGGTGTGCGTGCTTGTGTGCATGTGTAACGCTTCTGCGCATGTGCAGAAGCTTCTGCGCATGCACAGAAGCATCCGGGTAGGTGGGCAGAGCCTCCCACCACCGCCGCTACTGGTTCGTCCGACCTGGGGCCAACCAATAGCAACTGACCTGGACTGAATGACTATCCCAAGATAGCTGCAGGGCCAGGAGAGTAGAGAAGGGCAAATACTGTCCCAGTCAGTGTCACTTGATACTGATACTTAAGAAGAGTTGAGAGCAGATTGTACAGTGATCCATGTGTAAATATGCTGGCAAAGAAAAAGTCATTACCAGAGATCACATGAGTTTTCAGTAAGGGTTGCCGATGAGCTTTTTCTCAATTTGGGTTGGATCATTTTATCCCAAAGGTACTTTTTTTCAAAAGGCAACTGGGCTTTGTTCTCCCTTGAAGAGGTTTCACTTCTCATCCAAGAAGCTTCTTTAGTTGCACGCTGAAGAAGCTTCTTGGATGAGAAGCGAAATGTCTTCAAGGAAAAACAAAGGCAGTCCAGTTGCCTCTTGAAAAAGCACTTTTGGGACAACCAGGGCCTGGATGACTGAGAATCTCCATAGATGATTGAATAATTTCTTTCATAGGTGGCGGAATTTCAGTCCTTGCTCAAGATGGTAGAACATTTTGGAAACACAGTGGGTAAGAATCACTATCCTACATTCAGTAGTCACTTTCGTATATGTGGTATGTGTATGGATGTATATGTGTATATATATATATCTTATATCATACAGTATATCATATTTTTCAGAGTATAAGACGCTCCGTAGTAGTAGTAGTACTACGTAGTAGGGGAAGAAAACAAGAAAAAAAAAATCTGTCTCTGCCTACCAGCCTACCAACATCCATCAGTATTCATCTGGCTAGCGTCCTTGCAGCAAACAGCAAACAGCCCAGTCAGCTTCAGCACATTATTGGAGCTTGATTCAGCACGAGCAGCTGATGGGTAGTTGGATCGGCCTCCCAGAATACCACCGATCAGCTGTTCCAGGCTGCAGGGATTGCCACAGCCCATCGCCACCTCTGTGCATCGTGTTTTTGGCCTCTGTGCACCTCATTTTTGGCCTCGCGTTTTCGGCGTTTTCGGCCTCAGAGTGTCGTGTTTTTGGCCTCCGCACGCTCCGTTTTAGATCTGTTCCAGGATACTGGGATCGCCATAGCACATCGCTGCTGATCACCACCTACACGCGTCGCATTTTCGGCCTCTGCAAGCCCCGTTTTTGGCCTCAGTCTGTCACATTTTCGGGCGGTTCCAGCCTGCGGGGATCAACAGCGGTGATCCCTGCCACCTGGAACCGGCTATATACACAACGCGCAAAGGCCAAAAATGAGGCATCTGGAGGCCGAAAACACAACGCATATAGGCTGAAAACACGACACGCGAAGGCAGCAATCGGCGCTCTCTCACTCATTTTTGGTGCTGATGCGAACTGGTTGTTAAATTATTTGAAACCCACCTCTGATCTACCATATATGTTACAAAAATATCTTCACAAGTCATTCATTCTGCTGCTGAAGTTCAGATTCATAGAATCTACAACAGGGGTAAAATGCATTTACCTTTGCTGATGGATCAGAAATGTGAGTGCGCACGCCTATTCTGCGCATGCGCAGAGCCTCAAAAATGGGACATAATGACATCCCAGTGGGTGGGCGGAGCCTCCCGTTGCCAGCCCTACCGGCTCGTGTGACCTGGATAGATCCAGCCGGATTTCACCGCTGATGTACAAACACTTTTTGGTTCCTAAAAATATTGAAAATATTTTTTCCCCAAGGTTCTTAGTTTCTAACCCATCTCTGTGATGGATTTTAGAAGCTCGTTGCTCTAGTTCATTCTCCATTCTCCTGGAATTACTACAGCTAATGCCCTATAAGAGTTTCCCCCATAAAGAATCTTTATTGTTCTTAAGCCCTAACATGATTCTCATTTTACTCTTTTGGAATTGACCCGAGAAGGCCCGGGGTAAGCTCAACCATTAAGAATGACATAGCTTTGCACTTGAGTGTGTCTTTATGAATGGCTCCCTCAGCACCCTAGCATATTGGGTAGCAGCTCAGCTTATGTCATTTGGCACAGCTCTCCTCATTGCCTCTGAAAGTACATGGAGAAATTGGCTCCTCACACACCACAGTCCGCGGTCAGCTCTTTCCATTACAAAACAACAGTAGCAGCTTTCTGATCATCAAGTTTACCAGCATAGAAAACACCAGTAAATAAATAAAGTTCTGGTGCCTCGCAACACCATCTGTTTATTGCAACAGATGGCATTTCTCCATAAGAACAGATAACTTGTTGTGGGTTTCACCTGATTAAAAAATACTTTAGCCTATTCATTATTTTTAAAAGGTAGATGCCACCCTTCAGAACAAACCTTAGAAATCTTAACTCTAACAGAATTAATAACAGAACAGAATGAATAAATTAAGGTATAGAGCTGTAAATCCTACAAACTTGAACACTGACCCAAACATCAGCAAAACTCCTCTGCTTGCTCCGCTCGCACATGCGCAGGGCACAATGCAAACCGGTTATAAAGGTAAGTAGAATTCACCCCTGAAGTGGAGCCCAGGACATTCCAGAAGGTTTTGCATGGATGTGTTCGGAACACTTCCTCCAATATTCCTAAAATGAAGGCCAAAAACAACGCTCTTTCTCCAGCTGCTTTACTTACAGCCCTTTCTGCAGGTATAAATGTGGCAAAAACTGCCTGAATCTAGGCATCACTCAAAATGTTTGCTTGTGTGCAGAACAGCAAGTTGCATGCACCTAGGCTTTGGGTTTAAACCAGGGATGTTCACAGGGGCCAAAACAGAGTTAGGTTTCAGCAGGTTCTGACCAGTTCTGGAGAACCAGTAGTGGAAATTTTGAGTAGTTCGGAGAACTGGTGTTCTGTTCCCATCACCTCAGTCCGAGCGATGACTTAATTAGCTGGCAACTATCAGCTTCTGGCAGCAAACTAGCGAGCATCTGCCAAGTGTCTCTGTTATCTCTCTTGATGCTGATGAGTCAACCAGGAACAAACAGTACTTCAGCTCTAGTTAAGCAGTTGATTTGCTTGCCACGAAGGGGTATAGCAGCCCTTGCTGCTTTTATATCCTGTGGGGTGTGGCTCCATGACTCAGCACTTCCTAGGCCTGCCCCTCCCTTGCTTCTATTGTTCCTGCCTCTCCTGCCTATGAAACCTAGGGTCCAGCCAGGCCTGATTGCCATCAGCCGGGTCTGGAGGCGTGGCCTGGGAGGGGAAGAGTCAGGGGATGGAGGCCTCATTATCTCCTCTACCTGGCCTGCCTCTGGCTCCTGAAGCTGAGCCAGGGAAGCCAGTGCTCCAGAGGTAAGTCCTGATGGCCCTTCCCCCTCACTTTCCAAGTCACTTTCTTGCAGGGGCCCTGGCTCCGGGGGTGCAGACACAACAACCGGTAGTAAAAATTCTGACTGTCCCCACCCCCATCTATTCGCTGCCTCCTGAGTCCCAGCTGATCGGGAGGAAATGGGGATTTTATTTATTTATTTATTTATTTATTTATTTATTTATTTATTTATTTATTTATTTATTTTATCACATTTATATACCGCCCTATCTCCCTAGGGACTCAGGGCGGTTCACAGGCAAGTAAAAAAGTACATATAAATACAGACTAAAATAAAAGTTAAAAAACTTATTCTACATGGCCGAATTATTAAAAAAGCAATATAAATAATAAAACCCATTAAAACCAGTATAAATTTAAAATCTAATCCAGTCCTGCGCAGATAAATAAATGTGTTTTAAGCTCGCGACAGAAGGTTCGGAGGTCCGGAAGTTGACGAAGTCCTGGGGGGAGTTCGTTCCAGAAGGTGGGAGCCCCCACAAAGAAGGCCCTTCCCCTGGGTGTCGCCAGATGGCACTGCCTAGCTGACGGCACCCTGAGGAGTCCCTCTCTGTGAGAGCGCACGGGTCAGTGAGAGATATTCGGTAGCAGTAGGTGGTCCCATAAGTAATACTGTACAGTAATACTGTAATTTTGCAGTATCCTTCCCCTGGAATGGGGAGGGAATGGAGATTTTACAGTATCCTTCCCCTGCCACACCCACCAAGCCATGCCATGCCCACAAGCCACACCCACAAGCCATGCCACCACCCACCAAGCCACGCCCACAGAACCGGTAGTAAAAAAAATTTGAAACCCACCACTGGGCTAAAAGGATGAAGATGACGGCAACAATCACACCATCAAAGCCCCTCCCGCTTTTTAACCTTTTTCCCAGACATCCCAGGTTTCAAGAAACCTTGTTTTTCACAATCTTGTCAATCCATACAAAGAAAATAAAAATGGCTAGGACGTGTCAGAAGGGAGATGTGGGTTTCTCTAGTTTAGTATGCTTATCAAGGAACATGCAGATTTTGTAGTTGTCGGGTGGCCAGTTTACAAAGAAAGCCTATCTGTCTCTATAATTAGATCAGATCCCTGTCCTTTGCCTGGTAGGAGAATTACGCATTTACTAGAAATGACTCTCTTCAGAATACTGATATCTTGGTGGGTATTTCCATATAGAGCAGATGTGTGTGCATTATGCAAACTTGGGTGCAAGGGCCTGGAGAATTGGAGTGCCATAAGCTAAGGCAGAGCAGCAGATTTCATTCTCTTGCAAAGAGAAGAGGAAAAACTGGAGCAAATAACCCAGCGACACACGCTTAAATTCACAACAAAAGAGAGGGAAAAAAAGGTAAGGAATTTTGTCTCTGAGGAGCCCTGAATTTTGGGGTCTTCGGAATCAACATCTGTAGGATCCAACTGTCCATGAATGGAAGAGAATCTCCTTCATTGTCTTCTCAACTCCTCCATGAGCTGTGGTGGTGCACTGGTTAGAGTGCAGTACAGCAGGCTACTCCTGCTGCCTGCAATTTGGCAGTTCAAATCTCACCAGGCTCAGGGTTGACTCAGCCTTACCCACATCCTTCAGAGGTGGGTAAAATGAGGACCCAGATTGTTGGGGGCAATACGGTGACTCTGTAAACCACTTAGAGAGGGCCGTAAAGCACTGTAAAGCAGTATATACTGTAACTCTAAGTGCTATTGCTATTGTTATTCTTTCAGCATCTTCATAATTTCACATGGAATTTGGATTTTATGGTCTCTGGAAGACTATCCCAAGTATTGGATAACACTGAGTAGATTTTCTTTCTTTCTTCTTATGGAGAAGGAGAGGGGCAGCTAGCCTGACAACTTTGGTTCTCAAGCATCTTAAAGAGGTTTAGGGACAAATGAGGAACCTAAAGCAGCTGCAAGAGGAGATAGAAAAAAATTGCAAATCATGGTATTTTAAGGCAAACATCAATTCCTAGCTAGACAGAAGGGATTTTTAGCAAGAAGTAAAGAAATCCAGGAAGGCTTGGTCTCGTGACCCTGGCCGTAGGCACCACGTGGCATGGATGCTGTTAAAGCATTGCGACTCCATGCAACCCAAGGTTGACTCTTTTGTTGCATTAATTGCACCATAATGAGAAAACAATTCAAGTATTGACCCTAGCTCTGTCTGGTTCTCAGAAATGAAAAAAAATCTGACTCATTCCGTTTACTACGAGAAACACGGGAGGCAGCTTAAGCAAGAATATAGTTCCTGAAAATAAAATTCACCCTACTGTCTGAGCACTGACTATGGATGTTCATAATTTTTTTTATAATTTAAAGAAAGAGGAACACTCCTTTAGAGGAATCAAATGGATGGTAACAGCAGCAGCAGCACACTGGATAGAAGAGCTTAGCGTTTCAGAAATGTGAATATCTTGATTAAGATTGTTAAACTTAGGAATGCTAAGATTTAAAAAAGAGATAGCCCTTTCAGGAAAGTGAAGAATCTCTTGCTAGTTCTGTTCTTCTGTATTTTTTTTTTGCTTTGGGGACAGAAGGTCTATGCTTCTCATCTGATTTAGGAAAAATCAGATGATTTTAATAATTTGAAAAATCAAATTAGAAAGACACAGACTTCAGAGGATAATTAGAACTGAGAAAAAATAATTGCTACCAACCTGCCTTCCATTGGGGACCTGTATACTGCACAAATCAAGAAGAGGGCCATGAAAATATTTACAGATCCCTCACATCCTGGACATAAATTGTTTCAACTCCTACCCTCAAAATGACGCTATAGAGCACTGCACACCAGAACAACTAGACAAAGAACAGTTTTTTCCCCGAAGGCCATCACTCTGCTAAACAAATAATTCCCTCAACACTGTCAAACTATTTACTAAATCTGCACTACTATTAATCTTCTCATCGCTCCCATCACCAATCTCTTTCCACTTATGACTGTATGACTATAACTTGTTGCTGGCAATCCTTATGATTTATATTGATATATTGACCATCATTTGTGTTGTAAACATTGCACCTTGATGAACGTATCTTTTCTTTTATGTACACTGAGAGCATATGCACCAAGACAAATTCCTTGTGTTCACACTTGGCCAATAAATTCACACTTGGCCAATAAAAAAATTCTATTCTATTCTATTCTATTGCAGTCCTTGGACTGCAAGGAGATCAAACCAGTCAGTACTCCTTCTTTAGAAGGCCAGATCCTGAAGATGAAACTCAAATAATTTTTGCCCTCAAACCTAATGAGATGGAAGGACTCACTGGAGAAGAGCCTAATGCTGAGAAAGATTGAGGGCAAAAGAAGAAGAGGATGGCAGAGAATGAGATAGCTGGATGGAGTCACTGAAGCAGTCGACGTGAGCTTAAATGGACTCCAGAGGATGGTAGGTGACTGGAAGGCCTGGAGGAACATTGTCCATGGGGTCGCGATGGGTCAGACATGACTTCGCAACTAACAACAACAACTCCTCCTTATTGGGGAAAGCAGGATCAAGCAATCCACCAATGCAGCCCTACGCTGCATCAACAGAGCGATAGTATCAAGATCATGTGAAGTACTTAGTACTGCTTTATATTAGCTGATGTCAGCTAATACTCAGTATCATTGCCCTATTGCCTATCATATATATTTTTCTGTTTCATATTGGTTGGTCAAGGTCTGTAGTGAAGAATGCTTGAATGAAGAGATGATTATTGCAGAATCTATCTGTCTCTCACATACTCTTTCCCCTTCCCCGCTCGCAGTGCAGTTGTGTGAGTGTGAAGGTCCCAATGTTTAACAAGAAGACTTGTACCCAACTATTTCTAGCTGGACATCTTAGGGAACTTCAACTGAATACATCAATTAGCTTAAGCACAGGGCTTATGCCAGGGGTGAAATCTAAAATTTTTCCCTACCGGTTCTGGGGGCATGGCTTAATTGGTGGGTGTGGCTTGGTGGTCAGATGGCTTGGTGGGCATGGCCAATAGCAATAAATAATAAAAATAATAAACAAAGTATAAAAAAACAATAAGAGGTACCAAAAACCAACTTTTACACTTTACACACACACAACACAACACAACACAACTGACTCACACACCACGTAAAAGCAGCTGCACTTCACACTTCACATAGCCACAAAAAGCTCAAAAACCAACTTTCACACTTTAGACACACACAACACAACACAACACAACACAACTGACTCACACACAATGTAAAAGCAGCTGCACTTCACACTTCACATAGCCACAAAAAGCTCAAAAACCAACTTTCACACTTTACACACACAACACAACACAACACAACACAACTGATTCACACACAATGTAAAAGCAGCTGCACTTCACACTTCACATAGCCACAAAAAGCTCAAAAACCAACTTTCACACTTTACACACACACAACTGACACACACACACACACACACAATATGCCACATACAGCTTTCTGAGATTTTTTGTGTTTGTGTAGTTAGAGTCAAACACTACAGAAACACACCAAATCTCAGAAAGCTGCACAAATATTTTATTATATTTTTTATTTTATTATTGTGGACTTCAAATCCTAGAGTTCCTCAGCCAGCAAAGCCAGCCAGTTGATCACCGAGGAAATAGATTAACTGAGCGATTGATTCTGTCTGGCTGAAACTGAAACTGCTTTCGGGCTGTGGCCATGCGTTCCTCAGTAATCAGGTAAGTGCCTTAGAATCTCTACTCTTACTTGTAGAAAACATGTTTTCTACAAGTAAGAGTACAAGTAAGGTTCTGCTGTTTTTTACTTTTAAAGGCCTGTTTCAGCTGAAGCAAAACCGGCTTTTAAAAGTAAAAAAAAAACAAACCTCTGCAGATGGTGCGGTTCAGCAGAGGCGGGGGGGGGGGGGAGGGGTTTTTGCTACCAGTCCTCCGAACCTGCAGCCGCCATCGCTACCGGATCGCGCGATCCCGTCCGATCTGGGAGCATTTCACCCCTGGCTTATGCCAAGATCCTGCTCCTATTTGTATGCTGACTGAAGAGTGTTTCCATATTTTGATCATCATACAGATTAGGTATTTGTTTGGTTTTAGGTTTCTTTTCCCCCGAGGTTCTGGTTCATCACTTTTGGACCTGCTCAACCATTTCAGCTCTCAGTTCCATATTGCCCCACAATTTCCCTCCCCTAAAATGTTTATACTAAAATATGTATCCTCATGTGCATGCAAATTAGGGGTGAAATGCTCCCGGTTCGGACTGGATTGCCTGATCCGGTAGCGATGGCGGCAGGTAGTTCGGAGAACAGGTAGCAAAAATCCCTGGCCCCGCCTCCCTTGCCTCTGCTGAGCCCCATCATCAGCAGAGGGTTGTTTTTTTTATTTTTAAAAGCATTTTTTTCTTCGGCCGAAAAAATGCTTTTAAAAGTAAAAAAAAAACTCTGATGATCGTGCGGCTCAGCTGGGATCATCAGAGGCTTTTAAAAGGAATTTTATTACAACCTCTTTGGCCAAAGAGGTTGTAAAAAAATGCTTTTAAAAGGCTTCTCTGGCGAACCCAGCTGAGTTGCCTTTTTAAAGGCAAAAAAAAGGCTTTTAAAAGAAAAGCCTCTGATGATCAGGCAACTCAGCTGGGATCGTCAGAGGAACCTTTTAAAAGCATTTTTCTACAACCTCTTCGGCCGAAGAGGAAAAAATGCTTTTAAAAGTTAAAAAAAAAGTTGGCCACACCCACCCAGTCACATTATACCCCCACCAAGCCACGCCCACAGAACCGGTAGTTACAAATTTTACATTTCACCCCTGATGCAAATACATATATTTTTTAAAAAAATCATGTTCTCCAGTGCAATTTCTCCTCAAATATATATTTGCAATATAGTTTACTGTCACAGTAGCTTTGGATTATGGCATTCAGATAGTCAAAATAACTGCTGTGACTGCTCAATCAAAGTCCTGCCCATTCTTATATGCAGAGTGACGTTTCAATCGTGTGTCAAGAGTATATAACATGAACTGAAACATTTCTCCTATGAATAAATGAAGGCCTATAATTCAGAATCAGCAAGTGGTACGTGTGGCGGAACATCAGAAGTTGTTGTTCCCCAATCAATATGCTTTCTCCATCGACCGTGGCTTTGTCCCCAAGACTGTCAGCTGTTCTCCAAGGATTGCGAGAGAACTCTTTTGCGATGCTTTCTCAACGAGAAATTGAGATGCGTGAAATCATGTGCTTCACCACCTGTTGCATAGGATTTGACTAGATGTGGCACTCACGAAACAAATGCAGTTGGTGGTGACTTCTGAGGAAAATATAGATTTCTTCCAAGCAAGGGTATCTGCAAGATATGGTGAATAAAAATTAAGATCATGGCCATAGATTTGCCACTCTACCAGGTCTTTGTGTGCATTGCACTTGCAACACACATCAGAATCAGGTGGAGCCTATTGTGCCATCCAGCCATAATCTTGAGTTATCTGACCACACCCTGAAAACTTCCTTGGGTTGAACTTAAATAATACAAGGTCCAATTTTAAAATAAATAAATAAGACCTAAGAACCAGCAAAGTTGGTACTATCTGTTGAAGACACTGACTCCAAGCAGTCTTGTCTCAGATTGTGGGGTCCTGAAATAAGCATAATTCCACTTTGTTGAGGGCCCACAGTAGGTCTGTGAGAGATGGAGAGAGAAAGAACCTTAAATCTTGCATGGGGAATTGAGGCATGTGTGAAATGGATGCCATGTTTTTTTTTAGTTATTTTTTTTAAAAAAAAATCTGGCTTTATTTCTGAAAATGTACCTTAGATTTACTTATTATTTAACTCAGTGTTGTGCAGTGGTGAAATCCAACTTTTTTTACTACCGGTTCTGTCGGCGTGGCTTGGTGGTTGTGGTGTGGCTTGGAGGGCGTGGCTTGGTGGACATGGCAGGGGAAGGATCTTCATTCCCACCCCACTCCAGGGGAAGGATACTACAAAATCTCCATTCCCTCCCCACTCCAGGGGAAGGATACTGCAAAATCTCCATTCCCACTTCACTCTGGGACCAGCCAGAGGTGGTATTTGCCGGTTCTCCGAACTACACAAAATTTCCGCTACCGGTTCTCCAAACTGCTCAAAATTTCCGCTACCGGTTCTCCAGAACCTGTCAGAACCTGCTGGATTTCACCCCTGGTGTTGGGTCACCTGGTCATTACCAAAGTCATTTTTTAAACAACATTAAAGATGTTTCCAAATATTCCCTGGTCAGCTATAGGATGACTCACAGAAGCCTGTAAAATTGCTTGTAACCGGCAGAAGCTTATGAAGCAATCAAAGCAAACAGTGTAGTAATGCCTTAAAACCTCTGCCCGCAGTATATTGTGTAGTGTGACTGTCATCACGTATTTGCAATGAATCATTCACAAGGAAATTGCTGGACTTTTGAAATTTCTACTGATTTCTAGATGTTTTGTATGTCTAGATATTTACTGTGTCCCTTTGAAAATCGATACTTATTGGATTCTTCTTTAGTTCTTTATTTGCTTGGTACTTAATTGATAGTTATTAATTGTGCCCATTCTGCCTAATCTTATGGGATGGTAGAAACTAGTGGAGCTAGCCAATCCCTCAGATAATAATCTGTTGGTCCTGAGCATTTAGAGATCAAGGATGTTTTTCATGAAAGATTCTTTACCAATAAAGAAATCTAAGAATAAATGGAGGGGCTAAGGTTGCCTATTTCCCATTAATTCTTCTTCATCTTCATCTTCATCATCACCACCATCATCATCATCTTAGCCACTGTCTATCGACTGCAGCATGTTAACAACCAATATGGTCCTGAGCTTTCTTTTTGCCAACTGGGCCCACAATATTTGCTGATGTCGTGGGCCACTCTTGATTTAGGTCTGTTTCATGGATGCTTTTAACAAGTGGGCCCATTAAATAATAACAATAAGTCTACTTAATGCAATTTTTTTTGGTGGGGGCAACGTAAAAAATCACATGCTTTTGTAACATTGATCATTATGTGATAAGTGTATTGCTCTAATATAGATTCCGGAATTTCTCTCCTGAAGGGCTTCTGACCTGAATAAATTTAACTACTCATTAGGTAAGAATATACCAGTGATGGTTAACTGGAGCACGTGTGCGCATGTGCATGAATGCGCATGGGCATGTGCACCAGAGCACCACAACCTGGAACAGAGCAGCTGGCCGGTGCGCATGTACGTGGTGGTCAGCTGTACTTCCGGATTCCAGCGCACATGTTCTTTTCTTGGTTCCGGCGCATGCATGCGCACCAGCCAACATGCCAAAACTTGGAAGACAGCAGCTGGCTGCTGTGTGCATGCTCGCAATGGAACCCGGAAGAGCAGCTGGCGACAGCGTGCATGCCCACAGAGAGAGCTCTGTGTACCATTATTATTATTTTTTTTAATTTATATTATCCGAAGACTCAGGGCGGCTTACATTGTGTTAAGCAATAGTCTCATCCATTTGCATATTATATACAAAGTCAACTTTTATTGCCCCCAACAATCTGGCTCCTCATTTTACCTACCTTATAAAGGATGGAAGGCTGAGTCAACCTTGGGCCTGGTGGGACTTGAACTTGCAGTAATTGCAAGCAGCTGTGTTAATAACAGACTGCATTAGTCTGTTGAGCCACCAGAGGCACGCATACCATAGGTTCGCCATCATGGGACTTTCTCTCTCTCTCATCTCTCTCTTGTCTGTCTGTCTGTCTGTCTGTCTGTCTGTCTGTCTGTCTGTCTATCTATCTATCTATCTATCTATCTATCTATCTATCTATCTATCTATCGTGTGTGTGTGTGTGTGTGTGTGTTTTCGTAGGTTTTCACGGGTATAGGTATGTAGGTCTTGGCATATTCGGGTCTTTTCCCGTGTAAGGTTGAGAGTATCTTGGCGACGTTTCAATGAGGTCTCACTCATCATCTTCAGGCTGGTGCTTTTGGCTTCGTGCTTCTGTGCTTTCTGCAGAGTTTAGCCTGCAATAATGCATTCTAACCACTCTGCCACCACAGTACTCTCCCTCCCTCCCTCCCTCCCTCCCTCTTTCTCTCTCTCTCCATCCTTCTATCCATCCATCTTCTATCATTTATTATCTGTCAGTCTGTCTATCATCTATCTATTTAAAAAATTATATTTAAAAATATAAAAACCCTTAGTGGGAATGAATTAAAACTTTTCAATATGGTGTTATGGAAAGAGATTATGCAGTGATTATCCCCAAGGTCTTATTCAGATTTGTGAAGAGCTAGGAGCTAGACAAGTTGCTAGTGACCTTAAATTACTTACAGTTGCTGCACAGTTAAGTAATGGAACTGATTTTAAGAGGGGATTAATGGGTAAGACTATGAATGGCCACCAAGAGATCTCTGAGTACCAGTCAGTTTCAGGGCAAGAATAAGCCCCAAGCTACCAATTACAGCCAAGTATTGGGGGTGTTCATTTTCTCTTATGTCAAGACAGACACAGACTTCAGAGGATAATTAGAACTGCAGAAAAAACAATGGCTACCAACCTGCCTTCCATTGAGGACCTGTATACTGCATGAGTCAAAAAGAGGGCTGTGAAAAGATCAACAGGCCCCTCACATCCTGGACACAAACTCTTTCAACTCCTACCCTCAAAACGACGCTATAGAGCACTGCACACCAGAACAGACACAAGAACGTTTTTTTCCCGAACGCCATCACTCTGCTAAACAAATAATTCCCTCAATACTGTCAAACTATGTACTATCTGCCCTACTATTAATCTTCTCATCTTCTCATCGTTCCCATCACCCATCTCCTTCCACTTATGACTGTATGACTGTAACTTTGTTGCTTGTATCCTTTGATTTATATTGATATTGTTTCCTGATTGCTTATTTGTACCCTATGACTATCATTAAGTGTTGTACCTTATGATTCTTGATGAAGGTATCTTTTCTTTTATGTACACTGAGAGCATATGCACCAAGACAAATTCCTTGTGTGTCCAATCACACTTGGCTAATAAAAAAATTCTATTCTATTCTATTCTATTCTATTCTATTCTATTCTATTCTATTCTATTCTATTCTATTCTATAGGTTCCCACAGCTATCTGACTGATTGCTTTAAAGAGAAAAACTGGACTAGGTAGGTCTTAATCCAACTATGTTCTTCTCAGGGTCTAAGATACAAGCCTGTGAAACCAGAAACACATCAATTTTCATTTTTTTAATTGATCCATGACAGTATTAGTCTATCTTTTCAGCCACAATGATGTCCCAGAATTATTTAAGCTCCCTCAGCCTGTGCTCATTATTTTTGTTTAGTCAAAATAAATTGCTCTGCTGAGTCAGCTTCCAAATGTCTCCCATGCCAAAGCAGCCCTAGATATCATTGGCCAATTCAAAAGTAATTGCTAATGTAATTCTGAGGGAGAAGGATGGGCAAAGGTTCATCTATGCACACTTATGCCTACTTAAGAAAAATCAATGAGACATGTTTGCTCATACAGCTATTTTCCACAGGGAAGAGGCTCCTGTCAAGCGTCTTTCTGAAGACTTTGTCTGAAGACCGCTTGCCTTCAGAAGTTGTGGGTACTTCATCACTGGAGGTTTTTAAGAAGAGACTGGATAGCTACTTGTCTCAAATGATAGGGTCTCCTGCTTGATCAGGGAGTTGGACTAGAAGACCTCCAGGGTCCCTTCCAGCTCTATTCTGATTGCCTTTAGAATAGAGGTGTCCAACTTTGGCAACTTCAAGACTTATGGACTTCAACTCCTAGAATTCTGGGAGTTGAAGTCTACAGCAGGGGTGAAATGTAAAATGTGTTACTACCGGTTCTGTGGGTGTGGCTTGGTGGTGGGGAAGACCGCCTGCTGTTACCTTATGCCTCCCACCGACCTGTACGCTCTCACAGAGAGGGTCTCCTCAGGGTGCCGTCCGCCAAACAATGTCGGCTGGCGGCCCCCAGGAGTAGGGCCTTCTCTGTGGGAGCATCGACGCTCTGGAATGAACTCCCCCCTGGCCTACGTCAAGTGCCTGATCTTCGGACCTTCCGTCGTGAGCTAAAAACATATTTATTCATTCAAGCGGGACTGGCATAAATAGTTTGATTTTAAATTGGGGTTTTATTGATATTTTAAATTTTAAATTCATTTTTAACGATCAGCCATTTAGTAATTTGTTATATTTTAATTCGTTTTAATTGTATATATCTTGTATTTTATTCTGGCTGTACACCGCCCTGAGTCCTTCGGGAGAAGGGCGGTATAAAAATTTAATAAAATAAATAAAAATAAATAAATGTGACTGGGTAGGCATGGCCAACTTTTTTTTTTTTACTTTTAAAAGCATTTTTTCTACAACCTCTTCGGCCGAAGAGGTTGTAAAAAAATGCTTTTAAAAGCCTCTGATGATCAAGCAACTCAGTTGATATCTCCAGAGGAGCCTTTTAAAAGCTTTTAAAGGGTTCTGGCGATCAGGCAACTCAGCTGGGATTGTCAGAACCCTTTAAAAGCTTTTAAAAGGCTCCTCTTTGGCCAAAGAGGTTGTAGAAAAAATGCTTTTAAAAGGTTCTGAGATCCCAGCTGAGCCTCACGATCATCAGATCATCACATTGTTTTTACTTTTAAAAGCATTTTTTTGGCCGAAGAAAAAATTCTTTTAAAAGTTTTAAAAAAAAAACCTCTGATGATCGCGCAGCTCAGTTGGGCATGGGGAGAGGGACAGGGATATTTGCTACCGATTCTCTGAACCATCTGCCACCATCACTACCAGATCGGGCAATCTGGTCCGAACCGGGAGCATTTCACCCCTGGTCTACAGGTCTTAATGTTGCCACAGTTGGACATCCCTTCTTTAGAACTTAGAGTCATCTTACTTTCCAGTTCAGCTCTGTGGAAATGACATTCCCGTTTCTTCTACATTTTCGTTCTTTGTCATGGTCAGGAATCCATTCATCTCCAAATCTTTGGAGAGACTCCTGACTCAGGAGTTCCAGAACTTCTAGAGTTGCAAATTTAAAGAAGGAAACTTGAAGAGCGCTCATCAGAAAATATTTTTCAGGCAAGGGCAAGGGAGCAGCTTGTATCTACTAGGCTTAGCCACAAACTAGATATAATTGCTGCAGACTTCTGTCTTCAAATGCAGATTGCAGCTAATGGAACCATACAAGTAATCATCAGCTGCAGGAGATGCTCCTGGCCACCATGCAACACCTGTCACAACACCTGACATTTTGCAAAGCTGAGAAACTGCCTCTTTCCTGTTCTGGTTAAATTAGCTTCTTTTCCATTCTCTTCTTTCTATAGCAGTCATCATTAACCTTTATTGTGCAAAGTGCCCAAAGCATGCGTGCACGGCCGTGAATGCACACGCTTGTGCCTGAACCCCCAAAATGCAATGAGAGTGCCCCCGTGCATGCGCACCCCCTTGCGCATGTGTGTGCCCCCCGTGCATGCACCCCAGGGCCTCCCCCTCCCCATTTTGGCTTCTAGGTTGGTGCAGGAGGACTTCCAGACCCAAAATGGGGCATGCGAACACTCAAAATGCAATGCAAGCAACCCCTGCGTGTGTGCCCTGCCCCCGCGCATGCGCCAGGCCCAAAATGGGGTGTGGGGAGGCGTGTGCATGCGAACCCTCAAAATGCAATGCGAACAACCCCTACGTGTTTGCTCTGCCCCCGCACATGTGCCAGGCCCAAAATGGAGCACGGGGAGGCATGTGCATGTGAACCCTCAAAATGCAATGCCCCCTGCCCCCACGCATGTGCACTGCCCCCGCACACGCATCCCCCACATGCGCCCCACACATGCGCAGCAGAGTCCCGAAGACCAGCTGGACGGTGGGAGGCACACACCCATGCCTGCTGGAGCTGGGCTGGGGCAATGGCTGGCATTCCCGCAGAGAGGGCTTGCATGCCATCTGTGGCACGTGTGCCATACAGTGATGGGTTTCAAATTTTTTTACTACCGGTTCTGTGGGTGTGGCTTGATGGGTGTGGTAGGGGAAGGATACTGTATAATTTCCATATCTACCCACAATCCAGGGGAAGGTTACTGCAAAATCCCAATTTCCTCCCGATCAGCTGGGATTCAGGAGGCAGAAAATAGATGGGGGCGGGGCCAGTCAGAATTTTTACTACCGATTCTCCAAACTACTCAAAATTTCTGCTACCGGTTCTCCAGACCTGGTCAGAACCTGCTGAAACCCACCTCTGGTGCCATAGGTTTGCCATCACTGTTCTATAGCTTTAGTGCTGGTGTGTGTTCTTGTCTTCTTCTATGCTTTGTATTATATGTGTTGCCTGCCGCACACATATGTCACAACCCACATTTTACTTCTTAGGAAGAACCCCTAGAATGGAGGTATACAAAGAAACAGGAAAAAAATACATGAATGTCTTAGTAAGATACATCTGTTGCAGAGCAGAAAACAAGCACAGAAATCTCTCTTTTTCATCTTTTTTTTTTAATGAATGAAAATAGAAGAGATGCTAGCTTTCACAGAGTACTGGGAGCTCTGGAGGCAAGAAGCAACTAACAAAAGCATGGAGGATCTCTGCTGGTGAAAACAAAGTGGAGGAAACTCAAATTAATTTTGCAGAGCCTTGATCATTCATGGTGGTATGATAGAATTTGAGGGCGTAAAACTGAATAAGTGCAAAGGGCCTAGCATGGAAAATGGAGACCTTTTTTTTTTAATCTCAAGTGCCACACTGATTGCTCCCTTAGATCAGGGATGTGCTGCTGGGGTTTGCAGGGCTTCGGGGAGAACCTCTAGCTAAGATTCTGTGCAGTTCGGAGAACCCCCAAATCCCATTCCCGGCTGGCCCCGCCCACCCCTCCCCTCCCCTCCTCTCTTAGGAGTCCCCATGCGGCCTGTTTTGGATGCAGGTAAGTGCAGGATGCACACGGAGGCTCAGGGAGGGCGAAAAATAGACCTACCAGAAGTTCAGGACCTCTGGGGAGGCCGTTTTTGCCCTCCTGGAGGCTCGGGGAAAGCCTCCAGAGCCCGGGAAGGGCAAACCCCGCCCCCGCCATGGTGCAGGAGGCTGACTAGGCCACGCCCACCATGGCCACACCCACCCAGTAACCCGGCAGAGAAAACCCCTTGTTAAAATTTTTGAAACCCACCCCTGCCTTGGATATCTGAGGTTATGAACTTCTGAGCACCTACTTTGTACAGTCTATATACATTTACTCTTCCGCACAAAGGCTTTTAGCTCATTCCTAGCAACCTAGGAATCAAGGTACAGTAGAAAACAGGTTTTCCACTAGTAGCAGGAAACCGGCCATTTGATCCCTCCAATCAGCTGCTGTCAGCTCTCTGATGACTAGTCGGCTGTTTTGCTTATGACAATCAATGACAGCAGGAAATTAGTAAAAACAGGTGGATTCATCTCTGGGAGTTCCACACACAATACTTTTCATGACCAAGAATGTCTTTTGGTGTCTCTTTGCCTATCTGCATGCTAACCATTTTTTTAAAAAACAACAACAATGTACTCTATTCTTCCCTCCCATAAATTCACCCCATTCCTAAGAGGACCATAAGGGGCGTGCATAAGCACACAAACGTGCCTACCGTTCCTGTCCTATTGTTTATACTTATACCTCCTTATATTTACCCATATATTTCCAAAAACACCACACTACTAACCAGAGCATATAAAACATTTGCTAGACCAATTCTAGAATACAGCTCGCCAGTTTGGAACCCTCACCACATCTCTGACATCAGTACAATTGAACGTGTCCAGAAATATTTTACAAGAAGAGTTCTCCATTCCTCTGAAAACAACAAAATACCTTATCCCACCAGACTTGAAATCCTAGGCTTAGAAAACTTGGAACTCCGTCGCCTTCGACAAGACCTAAGCTTAACTCACAGAATCATCTATTGTAATGTCCTTCCTGTCAAAGACTACTTCAGCTTTAATTGCAATAATACTAGAGCAACTAATAGATTTAAACTTAATGTCAACCGCTTTAATCTAGATTGCAGAAAATATGACTTCTGTAACAGAATCATCAGTGCTTGGAATACTTTACCTGACTCTGTGGTCTCTTCCCATAATCCTAAAAGTTTTATCCAAAAACTTTCTACTATTGACCTCACCCCATTCCTAAGAGGACCATAAGGGGCGTGCATAAGTGCACAAACGTGCCTACCGTTCCTGTCCTATTGTTTTTCTTTTCTTCTTCCTATATATATGCTTATACCTCCTTATATTTACCCATATATGTGTTTATTTACTATATAATCTTTTTGTATGATACCTACATATATTGTTGTGACAAAATAAAATAAATAAATAAATAAAATAAATAAAATAATTTCCTACCTGAATAGTTTCCTTCAGTTCAGATTTTTAAGACCTGAAATAAGCTCAGCTACAAAATGGTTGCTGGTTTTAAGACAAGGAGATCCTGACAGGGAAGGTCAATTAATTAAGATGATACTCGGTTTCTTGCTCTTTCAAAAGTCGATATGTTGCCAATCTAGCAGCCACCCATGTTAGTCTTGGTAAAGATGAAATCCTCTGTTGCTGCAGAAGGTGACATTAACTAAATCCAGTTTGTTGGATTTGATTCTGTTCACCGTTTTTAACAGATTGACAGAGTTGGAAGGGACCTTTTAGGTCTTCTAGCCCAACTCCCCACGCCCCACCCAAGAAGAAGATTCTACACTATTTCTGACAAATGGCAGTCCAATTGCTTCTTGAAGGCTTCCAGTGATGAAACTCCCACAATTTCTGAAGGCAACTTCTGTTTCATTGGTTGGTTGCTCTCACTGTCAGAAAATTTCTCCTTATTTCTAGGTTGAATCTCTCCTTGATCAGTTTCCATCCATTATTCCTTGTCTGGCCTTCGGGTGCTTTGGAAAATAGCTTGACCCCTTCCTCTCTGTGGCAGCCCCTCAAATATTGGAACACTGCTATCATGTCTCCCCTGGTCCTTCTCTTCACTAGACTAGGCATGCCCAGTTCATGTAACCGTTCATTGTATGTTTTAGTCTCCAGTCTCCTAATCATCACTGTTGGATCAGTGTACTTCCTTTATGGACATCTGGGTGACCAATTGGAGAGTAATAACATGGGGGAAGGAAGGGAAATAGGGTATTTAAAAGTAGGCATGGCTGGTTAGGTAAACGTAAAGGTTCCCTCACGCATATGTGCTAGTTGTTCCCGGCTCTAGGGGCCGGGGCTCATCTCTGTTTCAAAGCCGAAGAGCCAGTACTGTCCAAAGACGTCTCTGTGGTCATGTGGCCATCAAGACTCAACACCAAAGGTGCATGGAACGCTGTTACCTTCCCACCAAAGCTGGTCCCTATTTTTCTACTTGCACTTTTTACGTGCTTTCGAACTGCTAGGTTGGCAGAAGCTGGGACAAGTAACGGGAGCTCACCCCGTTACAGGGCACTAGGGATTCAAACTGCTGAGCTGCCGACCTTTCGATCGACAAGCTTAGTCACGGAGCCACCGCGTCCCTGGTTAGAACATACTAAAATCCATGCTATGTCCAAATCATCCATAAAGAGCTGCAGTGGCTAGAATGCAGCATTGCAGGGTAATTCTGCCCAAAGCCTGGAGTTTGATCCTAAGCAGCTCCAGGCTGACTCAGCCTTCCATCCTTCTTAGGTCAGAAAAATGAGGACCAAGGTTGTTGGGTGAAAGATGCTGACATTGTAAACCACTCAGAGAGTGCTGCAAACCACTATGGAGAGTATATAAGTGCTATTAGTGCTAACACAGATGAGCATCATTGTACATTTTTCCTTCTTCTGTGGTCCTCATTTACCAATATTGCCAGTATGGTGCATGGTTTCTTCCCCAACAGAGCTTCTCTCACTCTCACCCCAATGGGGCCTGAGTTCACCAGATCTTCTGGAGAAAGAAGAAGCCCCATTATAGTCCAACTGCCTCCACTTTCCAAGATGCCAGAAGAGGAACATATGAAGAATGGCTGCAGGATTTGGGTTTGGCTAGTCTAAAGAAAAGAAGAATTAGGGGTGACATGATCGCAGTATTCCAGGGTTTGAGAGACTGCCACAAAGAAGAGTGAGTCAAATTATACTCCAAAGCACCGGTGGGCAGGACAGGTAACAATGATTGGAAATGAACCAAAGAGAGAAGCAAACCGGAATTGAGGAGAAACTTCCTAACAATGAGGACAATTCACCAGCTTACCATCAGAAATTGTGGTCACTCCATCACTGGATGTTTTTAAGAAGAGTCTAGACTAGGGTTCTCCAACCTTGGCAACTCTAAGACTTGTGGACTTCAACTCCCAGAATTCTCTGAGTACTAGTCAGTTTCAGGGCAAGAATAAGCCCCAAGCTACCAATTACAGCCAAGTATTGGGGATGTTCATTTTCTCCTATGTCAAGACAGACACAGACTTCAGAGGATAATTAGAACTGCAGAAAAAACAATTGTTACCAACCTGACTTCCATTGAGGACCTGTGTTCTGCACGAGTCAAAAAGAGAGCTGTGAAAGTATTTACAGACCCCTCACAGTTTTGCCTGCTGAGGAATTTTGGGAGTTGAAGTCCACAAGTCTTAAAGTTGCCAAGTTTGGACACTCCTGGTCTAGACAGTCACTTATCTGAAATAGTATAGGTTCTCCTGCTTGAGCAGGGGGCTGGCCTAGAAGACCTCCAAGGTCCCTTCCAGCTTTTTGTTGCAGCTCTCTTGCACTGTTTCAGTTTATTCTGTATAGTTTGCCTCCGGGTTCAAGGAAGAGTTAGAAGGAACATTGACCTATTTTTATTATATATGTTGCCTGAGCTTAGAGAGAGTTCTTCGTAAGGTGCCCTAAATCCTGGCTTTTCGCTATCCAGCTGTGTATAAAACTGTTGTTCTTTTTTAAAAAAAAAAATCTAGACACTTTTAATGAATCTTAGCTCCTTATTTTGACACACCTCCATAGATACTGTGATCCAAGGAGGGGGTGTTTTATTGCAGCCAAGTCGCACAGCTTAGCAGAGAATCAGGAGATATTAGCCACTCCCACAGATAAAGCCAATAAACCACAGAGAGGAAATTACTCACTGGAACATCTCTGCAGGTGGAGTGTGGTGAATAGGTCCCTTCATGTGAGTCTCTCCCTGCCAACTCCCTTAGGGAGGGTGTTTGCGATACTAGTCTGTGCACAATCCACAATAGCAGATCAACACTCAGAGGTCACGGCTTTTATTGCAGGTCCCTTACCTTGCTTTCTCCTCGTTTACTCACTGGTACGGTTAGTCCTCGACTTACGACCACGCAACGGAGCCCAGAATTAATGTTACTCAGTGTGAGAAATTCGTAAAGTGAGTTTTATTCACATTTTACGACTTTTCTTGCCACCTTTTGTTTAAGGGAATCATGGCAGTTGTTAAATGAGTAACCCGGTTCTTAAGCGAATCTGGCTTCCCCCCCCTCATTGACTCTGCTTGTCAGAAGGTCGAACAAAGATGATCACATGACCCCGGGACATGGCAATCGTCATAAATATGAACTGGTTGTGAAGCATCTGAATGTAAATCGTGAGAGCATGGGGATCCTGCAATGGTCATAAATGTGAAAAGTGGCCATAAGTCACTTTTTTCAGTGCTGGTGTCATTTCAAGCAGTCACTAAATGAACTGTTGTAAGTTGAGGACTACTCGAATTTGGTGAGAAGAGCTACGGTTTGGAGCACAGGGTTTGAACAGAAGACCAAGCTCTCATCTCTACCTCCCCAGATGTCATAGGACAATGAATTCCCCGCTCGGAAATGCCAAAGGTTGAGAATGGTGGGAGTTGTAGTCTAAGGCAGGGGTCTCCAACATTGGCAATTTTAAGACTTGTGGACTTCAACTCCCAGAATTCCTCAGCCAGCTTTGCTTTACCGAGAAAAACAGAAGAAGAGGGACAATGAAGAAAATAAAATAGTAAGAGAGATATGGGGGAAAGCTATAAAATGGAAAGAAGACCACTAAGAAACATTGGTTAAAATGAGGATACATTTATATGTTGTATGTTATGTGTTTGTCACATTGTGTTATAATAAAATATTTTTTTTTAAAATTGTTTTTTAAAAAAAGAGGAAAACAGAAGAAGCTAGACAGCAAGGAAAGGAAACTCAAGCCAAGATCGTTCCTCTCTTTTCATTCTTTTTGAGAGCATCTGGGACAGAAACTGACACTGGTTACTGAGCTCATCTTTTTGCACGATGCCACATCACCAATCTCTTCCCCATGAAGTTTTTGTTGAATAATTGCCCAGCTGTATTTTGCAATGACTTCAGATGAAGTCATCCCATCTTCAGAACCCCTCAACATTTTCCCAGAGTTTTTCCTATAATCATATTTTTTTTCTTCTTCCCAAAGAAAATACATGAACAGTTTGCCTATTTATCTGTTGTTGGTTTAGTTCAGAGGTGGGTTTCAGCAGGTTCTGACCAGTTCTGGAGAACCAGTAGCAGAAATTTTGAGTAGTTCGGAGAACCGGTAAATGCCACCTCTGACTGGCCCCGCCCCCATCTATTCTCTGTCTCCTGAGTTCCTGCTGATCAGGAGGAAATGGGAATTTTGCAGTAACCTTCCCTTGGAGTGGGGAGGGAATGGAGATTTTGCAGTATCCTTCTCCTGCCACCGCCCACCAAGCCATGCTATGTCCACCAAGCCCCGCCCACAGAACCGGTAGTAAAAAAATTTGAATCCCACCACTGGTTTAGTTGTTTATTTCAGAGGCGGGTTTCAGCAGGTTCTGACCAGTTCTGGAGAACCGGTAGTGGAAATTTTGAGTATTTTGGAGAACCGGTAGTAAAAATTCTGACTGAATTTATTCTCTGCCTCCCGAGTCCTAGCTGATGAGGAAGAAATGGGGATTTTGTAGTAACCTTCCCCTAGATTGGGGTGGGAATGGAGATTTTATAGTATCCTTCCCTTGCCACGCCCACCAAGCCATGCCACGCCCACCAAGCCACGCCCACAGAACCGGTAGTAAGAAATTTGAAACTGAGTATGGTTTATTTCCATACTCAGGTTCTATATTCTCTCTTTCTGCCGGTAGGGCGCTCGAGGCAAGGAACAATTTTGAAAACCGCATTTAATTGGCGGTCTCAGCATCTCTTCATCGTCACTTTTACGAGAAGCATAAAAGCGAACACATCTATATATTTTTTTCCCTAAGGGAACAATTAGCTGTTGGGAATCGCTGTGTGTTTATGTTTATTTTCATAGGAAGGATTAAAGCTTGAAAATCTAACCAGGGAATTTGGGCAACTGAAAATTATATATATTTTTTTTTTCTGCTGCTGAAAAAAGGCTGTTGAGGTGAGCTGTATAAGTATCGAGAATGCCTGAGGAATATTCTAACTGCATATAAAATAGGCTGCTATCCCATTACTCCTGGGTTTTTTTTTATGTGCTCTAGATTCTTGCAAGCTTATAAATAAAATCTAATCATTACTTTCCATAGATTAATACAATGCCCCCCCCCCAGGAAAACTAAAACTAAAAAGGAAAACCCTTCACTTACAATAGATCATACTTTTTAAAAAATGGCTCTAATGCCAATCTCTTTTATTCATACAGAATCATGAGTTTTGGTATATAAAATATAAGCAGAGAAAGTATTTAAAATATTAGCAGGGGAAAGAGATTCTCTAGATAAATCTAAATATCCAAAGGACACACTTGTAGACATGTGAGAGGGGAATAAGCACAATCTATCACTGCCTTTCTCTTTTTTTTTTCCAAGTGAGAATTAGTGTTTCCATCTAGCTTTTTTTCTTTTCTTCTTCCATTCACTCATGCCCGATTCTTGGAGACTGCTTATTTATTTAATTTATTTAATTTGATTTTTATACCGCCCTTCTCCCGAAGGACTCAGGCTTAGACAAATCCCTGCAGTTTTCTTGACAAGGTTTCTCAGAAATGGTTTGCCATTGCCTCTTTCCAAAGGCTGAGAGAGTGCAACAGGCCCAAGGCAGATTTCAGCAGGTTCTGACCAGTTCTGGAGAACCGGTAGCGGAAAGTTTGAGTAATTTGGAGAACCGGTAGTAAAAATTCTGACGGGCCCCTCCCCCATCTATTCTCAGTCTCCCAAGTCCCAGCTGATCGGGAGGGAATGGAGATTTTACAGTATCCTTCCCCTGCCACGCCCACCAAGCCACACCCACAGAACTGGTAGTAAAAAAATTTGAAACCCACCACTGGCCCAAGGTCCCTATACCACCAGGCTTGAAATTTTAGGTCTAGATAGCCTCGAACTACGTCGTCTACGTTCCGACCAATGCTTAGTTCATAAGATTATTTAAAACGTTCTAGCTGTAAATGAGTACTTTAATTTCAACCGTAATAACACAAGGGCTATCAATAGATTTAAACTCAATGTAATTCGCTCTAATCTTAATTGTAGGAAATATGACTTTTGCAATAGAGTAGTAAAAGTCTGGAACACTCAACCTGATCCTGTTGTTAGTCTGTCTAATCCCCATACCTTTTACCATAAACTGTCTACCGTGGACCTTTCATGTTTCTTAAGAGATCCCTAAGGGGGCATGCATAAGCGCACCAGCATGCCTACCGTCCCTATCCTACTGTTCCCAATTATATGTAATCATTCTACATGTTTATGGCTATGTTTTGTCTATTTATATCCTTTTTTTTGTGCCAATTTTTTTCATGTGTCCAGGTCTATGTCTATACTGTTACTTGTTTCCTTGTTCTTTTTGACAAATAAATAAATAAAATAAATAATAATAATAAGGTCATTCGTCTGGCTTTGCGGCTAAGGTGAGATTAGAACTCACAGTCTTCTGATCTGTCGTTTGATGCCTTAAGCACTAAACAAAATTGGCGTCAATCATTAAATATAGGAATAGAAATTTGGTGTTTTTTAGTCAATTTTGTCGAAGCAAACAAAGATGTCTGATTTTCCACTGGGTTAAATCAAATTGTCAACCCCCAATATCACACTATATTTTGGGAGATTTGTGGCAAAGGAGGCCTATTGCTTCCATCCTCCACACCCATTGTGGTACTTCAGACCACAATAAAAAACTGAAGATGCAAACTATATCAAATAATAAACAAACATCCCCATCTTCACTTTTAATTTAAAGCTAGAACTACACTAGTACTTCAGATCTGGTTTAAGAAATCTGGGTAACAGCTACAGGTAGATGGGCACAAGAAGATCCAGAAAACCCTAATTCTTTGTTGCCAAGTAATAATTATTTGTGTAGTCCAGCTCTGGTAAGCTTACCTGGTGTTAGAATAGTTTCAGAAGCTGGAATAGTTGTATAGTTTAGTAAATAAAAATGAATTTCCAGCAATCCAGCTCTGGGATTTTTACATGACTGGGCCTTATCTTGGATGCCATTTTGCTGAAGTTCTAAGCACAGCCAACTCCAGTCCTGACAGGATCTCTAGAGGTCCAAATAACTCGTGAATGGCCAAAAAACCCAACTGAGTAAACGTAGTCATGGTTATAGTGTTAGATCTACTAGTCCAGTGGTGGCGAACTTATGGTACACATGCCAGAGGTGGCACTCAGAGCCTTCTCTGTGGGCACGCGTGCCATTGCCCCAGCCCAGCTCCGTCACATTTCTCCCATGGAGGGGAGGGAGAGGGAGGGAGGGATGGAGAGGGAGGGAAAGAGAGAGAGAAAGAGAAAGAGAGAGAGAGGGAAAGAGAGAGGGAAGGTAGGAAAGACAAAGAGGGAGGGGAAGAGAGAGTGGAAGGGAGGGAAAGAGAGCGAGAAAGAGAGAGAGAGAGAGGGAAAGAGAGAGGGAAGGAGGGAAAGAGAAAGAGGGAGGGTGTTGTGTATGCTCCCATTGGTGGGAAATTTCAGCGGGAAAAGATTCAAATCCTATTGGTTGCCACCTGGCTTCAGGTATGTATAAAATAGGAGCATCCTGCCTGTATTGTTGCTGAAGTCTCACTCTAAATAAAAGAGCTGTGGTCACTGGTCTGGTCTCGGGTCTCTTCCTTACCCAACTTAACAGAGGGGAAGAGAGAGAGTGGGAGGGAAGGGAAGAGAGAGAGAGAAGAGAGAGGGAGGGAAAGAGAGGGAAGGAGGGAAGACAAAGAGGAGGGAAGAGAGAGTGGAAGGAGGGAAAGAGAGAGAGAGAGAGAGGGACGGAAAGAGAGGGAAGGAGGGAAAGAGAAAGAGGGAGGGTGTTGTGTATGCTCTCATTGGTGGGAAATTTCAGCGGGAAAAGATTCAAATCCTATTGGTTGCTATCTGGCTTCAGGTGTGTATAAAAGAGGAGCATCCTGCCTGTATTGTTGCTGAAGTCTCACTCTAAATAAAAGAGCTGTGGTCACTGGTCTGGTCTTGGGTCTCTTCCTTACCCAACTTAATAGAGGGGAAGAGAGAGTGGGAGGGAGGGGAAGAGAGAGAGAGAAGAGAGAGGGAGGGAAAGAGAGGGAAGGAGGGAAAGAGGAAGGGGAAGAGAGAAAGAGGGGGAGGGAAAGAGAGAAATTATATTACAAAAGATTTTCTTTTTTATTGCTTCTAAACTATAGTGACCAGACGTCCCGCTTTTGGCGGGACAGTCCCGCTTTTTAATAATTTGTCCTGTGTCCTGCGGCAATTCCAAAAAGTCCCAATTTTTTTTTGTTTCACTCCCATTCTGAAAATGGGAGGTGGCAACGCAAGAGGAGGCGGCGGAGAAGGGGGCGCAAGAGGGAGGAGAGACGCCGCTTGACTTCATCCGAGAGGAAGAGAAGAGAAGAGCCAAGAGGAGAGCCGAGGAGAGCCGAGCCTTCCTGGAAGAGCTGAGAGGAGAGCCGAGCCTGCCTGGAAGAGTGGAGAAGCAGCAGCCGCTCCTCCTCCTTCAGGCAGGTGGCAAGACTCAGCGCACGTGCGTAGCCCACCCCCCACCCCCGTCAATGGTGTCCTGCTTTGCCATCGCTGAAATCTGGTCACTTTATTCTAAACATAATATTTCAAAAGCAGAAAGAAAATGAAGGGGCATAAAAGTGCATTCATCACATTTTTCTTAGAACAATTAGCTGAACTCTGCCTTGTTTATCATTATTTTATGTAGTCATTATTCAGGTTAAATTGCCGTGTTGGCACTATGCGATAAATAAGTGGGTTTTGGGTTGCAGTTTGGGCACTTGGTCTCTAAAAGTTTCGCCATCACTGGGCTAGTCCTTTACATGTCCCGTTTTCCCCTAGTGTGTCTATTGAGCGAAATTAAAATGGCTGTTCAATTTAGGCCACTTTCATAATACTTCCGTTTTCACTATCAAACCATTAAGAAGCGGTGTGTCAGCATCTGTGATTGTCTTGATTTCTGTCCATTTAGAAGGACAACAAAGAATTAAAACCAGTTTTCCCAAAACGAAACAGAAACAGTAGCCTGGCATTATGCAAGATGGATTTGACCCAGGCTGGGCAGAAGGAAAAAAATGAGGAATCTCATTGTTAATTTCACTCCTGTTCATTTTGTCCACCCTGTTGAAAGTGACCTAGGACCAACTCCTGGTGTCAGCATCGTCTGGGCAAGACCTCTTCAGGAAGAGGAACAAAGCAGCGGGAGAATGGAACACCCTCAAACCTCCAGCATCTCAAATAGAAGCAAACCGTTTGAAATAAAAACATGGCTGTCAATCTGAAAAAAAGGAAAACCAATCAGCTCAGCTTCCCAATCCTGTTATCATTGGTCGTATGACTGGATGGGCCCTTTGCTTGGCTTTGTGTGGATTGCTTAATATAAATAAATGAATATATAAACAAAAATAAAAAAACAAAAATAAATAAATGAATGAATAATTTTTCAGGTATCAGCACTGTTAGAAAAGAAGTAAGGAGAATGTTGCCTTTTTATTTCAATAGATAAGACCTGTACCTTAAATTACTATTATTTATAATCTGTTTTTCCAACTTCCAAGAATGACAGGGAACAAAGTGGTGACATGGTGATGGGCCCTGGAAGGGATGCAATTTCATTCCTTAATGCCTTCAATTATAAGGATCAGGTGTCATGTCATTGGAACAACACCTGCTAGTTGTCTTGCAAAGCTACTATCGTTCAGCGCAGACAACAGGACTAGACAAGGAGTCTATCTCTGAATATCAGAGGCTAAGATCAAGCACAGGGAGGCCATAATTTCATACCTAGTTGGGAACCTCCTTATCAGATATGGACTAATTGGACTTTAGCTGTAGTTACTAGGGCAATTCAGAGGTAACCGAGAAATGAATTGCTGAAGAAGCAAAACAGGTACTGGCCCCAATCCTTAATGGCCCCACCTCCGGATATGATGATCAGAAACAAATTGAATAAAAACTCTACCAACCAGTTTGGATCCATCTTTGGAGCTTTTTTTTTTTTATTTACTATTCTAAATCCTGTGGGTTTCCCCTTGTTTCCAAGGCTGGGTTTCCTGACCTCCATTGGGAACAACCTTGATCTCACTGTCCATTGTTCTGTTTGACAATTATACAATGGGGTAGCACATCATAATCAAGCAAACTGAATCCAAAGCATACTGAACATTTCAACTGTGGTCATCTCTTCCACCAAAACCTTTTATTTCCCCCCCCCCTTATATCCCATTTATCCACTCCTGGTGGGATAATTGAGTCTATTTCCCATTATATCATTATAGTCTTGCTTGGTTGGTTAGGCTGAAAGATCATAAATAACCCAAGGCATTATAGTGACCTTCATGGCTGGAGGATAACTTGAATTCTTGCTATGCTAAGGACAAGAAAATTGTGGTTCTAAAGTTGTTGCTGGACTGTAGCTCCCTACATTCCTCTTTCTTGGTTATGGAAGCAGCTCTATGCTATCTATCACATGACTAGACTAGACTGGACTGTACTAGACTGGACTAGAATAGAATAGAATAGAATAGAATAATATAATTCTTTATTGGCCAAGTGTAATTGAACACACAAGGAATTTATCTTTGGTGCATATGCTCTCAGTGTGCATAAAAAGACAAGATACATTCATCAAGAATCATAAGGTACAGCACTTTATCATTAAGTGATAAAGTGATAAGTCATAGGGTACAAATAAGCAATTGAATCATACTAGGAAACAATCAATATAAATTGTAAGGATACAGCAACAAGTTACTGTCATACAGTCCGTAAGTGGGAGGAGATGGGTGATGGGAACGATGGGAAGATTAATAGTAATAGTAATGCAGACTTAGTGAATAGTTTTACAGTGTTGAGGGAATTAGTTGTTAAGCAGAGTGATGGCGTTTGGGAAAAAACTGTTCTTGTGTCTAGTTGTTCTGGTGTGCAGTGCTCTATAATGTCGTTTTGAAAGTAGGAGTTGAAACAGTTTATGTCCAGGATGTGAGAGGCCTGTAAATACTTTCACAGCCCTCTTTTTGACTCGTACAGTATACAGGTCCTTAATGGAAAGCAGGCTGATAGTAATAGTTTTTTCTGCAGTTATTCATTTATTTGTATGCCACCTTTGTTATTTTTACATAACTCAAGGCGGCAAACATATCCAACACACCTTCCTCCTCCTATTTTTCCCCACAACAACAAGCTTGTGAGGTGGGTAGGGCTGAGAGAGAGTGACTGACCCAAAGACACTCAGCTGGCTTTCATGGCGAAGGTGGGACTTGAATCCATGGCCTCTTGTTTTCTAACCTGGTGCCTTCCCTTAATGACTAAACCAAACTAGCTCAGTGCATTAACCTCCCACAAATTAGCCCATTCCAGATGTGTTGGATTTCAACTTCCATAATTCTCAGCTAGCTGAAATTTAAGTCAGATTCATTCGGCTTGCATCTGGTTGGAAGAAGTTGCAGTCCACAATATGGTCTCAGAGATACATCATCAACTCTAGAAGGCAAAGCACAGGGGAGCTAAAAAACCAAACCCATCAGCATAAATCTTTATTCCCTGGACAATTATGGGTTTCCAAATGCAATAAGAAAGAAAGGTCACCATGCCTTTAAAAATCGTGTGGAAGGAATTTTTTTCAATCGGGGATTAAAACTAAACAGTTCTGTTCAATCTTGCATTGGGCAATTCAAGAGCAATTTTGTGGAAATGTTTAAGGATTGACAGGGAGGTCTTACGTGAACCTTCAGAAGTAAACCTAGGCAAGTTCAGTGAGATTAAACCCGGGGTGAAATCCAGCAGGTTCTGACAGGTTCTGGAGAACCGGTAGCAGAAATTTTGAGCAGTTCGGAGAACTGGCAAATACCACCTTTGGCTGGCCCTAGAGTGGGGTGGGAATGGAGATGTTGCAATATCCTTCCCCCAGGAGTGGGATTGGAATGGAGATTTTGCAGTATCCTTCCCCTGGAGTGGGGTGGGAATGGAGATTTTGCAGTATCCTTCCCCTGCCACGCCCCCAAGCCATGCCCACCAAGCCACGTCACACCCACCACGCCACACCCATAGAACCGGTAGTTAAAAAAAATTGGATTTCACCACTGGATTAAACCTTCGGAAAGGATTGTGCCATGTGAATTAGAGTATCTAATTCAAAAGGAAGCAACCGGAGTCAGGAAGTTTATTTTTATCAGAGATTTGTTTTTTAAAAAAAAATCTGATCCAGCAGTGGAAGTGGATTTAATACCAAATTTTACTTAGACTGTTTTGGTTGTAGCAACAAGCACAGTAGTGTTGCCTGGACAAAAACCTGCAAAGGGAAAACCCACAAATGTACCAATGACAAACCTGAGCTTGTCTCCTGACCAAGTTCCCTGCAGGCTTGTATTTGTTCCTGCAACACACGGTGTTCCCAGCCAAAGCCCTTCTATAGCTGGGTTTGTGAAGCAGAGAGGCAGCTGTGACGACAATGGCTGCAGAGTCGGCTGCCTGCTAACAAGGGCTTGTTTATTTCTTGACTAGGATACACACACATGGAGCAGAGAACAGGGGCGGAGCTGTTCCCACAGGTTTCTAAGAAAAGGCGAGTTAATGTGTTCCTGCTGGAGAGCGGCAAAAACAAAAACAACAGAAAACACACAACAAGGCAGAGCCGATAGAGAAGTCCGAGGGCGGATAAGGAGCAACAGAGGAAAAACACACATTCATAAAAGGAGAAAGACATTCAAGGAGAACATAAGTTCAGTGCCATCAACCAGCATGCAAACTTTCTCACACAGCAGTTCTCTCACATTTTAGCCTGGTTGTTGCCTGATCTTTTTGAGGCCTACTGCACAGATTGAACCTGGGATTCTCCACACCGTTTCTCACACAGAACTGTGGGCCTTCCTCAAACAAGACAACCAAATGCTTCTCAAATGAGCTGTCCAGGCAGGGACCAGGAAACCTGTCTCTCTGGGTGCCATCCGACTTGGTCAGAACAGAAGTCTCTCTTGTCTTAGGAATTCTTACAATAAGCTGCTTTACAAATAACACGTGAACCACACGTCCATGTCACATATGAAGTCAGACGTGGTGGGGTGTGTTGCTTACCACACTTGGAAATACACCTGAAGTTCATTGCGAGTGATGGTTGCAAATGGCGCCACCTCCTTTTGGTGGGTTTTACATCTGTGTTGATGAGAACTGGATTATTTATTTATTTATTTATTTAATCAAATTTTTATACCGCCCTATCTCCCGAAGAACTCAGGGCGGTTTACAGCCCGATAAAATACAAATATCATACAAGGTAAAAACATTAATTAAAAAACTTATTTAAATAGGCCAAAATTTAAAATTACAATTAAAATGTTAAAACCCCATTACCTAAAAATTAATAACTAACCCCAGTTAAAATTAAGTAAAACATTTAATCCAGTCCCGCTTGGATAAATAAATGCGTTTTCAGCTCACGGCGAAAAGTCTGAAGATCAGGCCCTTGGCGTAAACCAGGGGGAAGTTCGTTCCAAAGCGTGGGAGCTCCAACAGAGAAGGCCCTACCCCTGGGGGCCGCCAGCCGACATTGTTTGGCGGACGGCACCCTGAGAAGACCCTCTCTGTGTGAGCGTATGGGTCGGTGGGAGGCATGAGGTAACAGCAGGCGGTCCCGTAAGTACCCGGGCCCTAAGCCATGGAGCGCTTTAAAGGTGATAACCAAAATCTTAAAGCGCACCCAAAAGACCACAGGAAGCCAGTGCAGACTGCGTAGTAGTGGTGTTACATGGGAGCAACGAGTGGCTCCCGTTACTACTCGCGCAGCTGCATTCTGGACTAGCTGCAGCCTCCGGGTGCACCTCAAGGATGACAAGGGATAAGGAAAAAGAATTTTCTACCCTTCCTTTTATTCACACAAACTGTTGGGCAATTAAATGAAATTAGTTCACACGATCAGAAAACAGTCACCTATTTGTCCTGATGCACCGTTATAATAATATATATATCAATGGGCTATCTGAAATCGAATATCACAATTTACCTATTACTCCATAGGTTGTATTTTGTACCTGAAGGTCACAAAGCCAGTAGGGTATAAAAGTGAGGATGTGGGGCTGTTGTACTCCCTAAGCTTGGTTGTTTTCTTGTAGACGTTTCATTACCCAACTAGATAACATCATCAGTGCTAGAAGGGAGTGGGATTTGTAGCCTCTGTTTATATACAAGCGACTTGCTCTGTCAGTGTTGGTGGGAGTGTTTTTTCTTCTTGGAAGTTTCTTGATTAGGCTGTTTACTATTTCATTGTTTGTCTGTGTTGGTAGGTCCTTGATTGGGATTTTGTTTACTGCTTGTGAGCCCTAACCCTGCTCCCTTCTAACACTGATAATGTTACCTAGCTGGGTAATAAAACGTCTGCAAGAAAACAACCAAGCTCTGAGAGTACCAAGGACCCTACAGTTCAACTCTGAGCTACAAATATTCTTTTCTAGAGGTTGGAATAGGAATGGAGATACCCAGTTCACCTTTGGTTATATTCATGTTATGGCTGTGTGGAATTAAATAATATGTAAACATACAGTATTTGTGTTACATCTGCAGAATTATTTTTCAAGATATTCAGCCCGCTTAAAAGATTTAATGAATTGCATCCAACTTCCCAGCCAAGATTGGCTCCCAAGCCATCTAAAACAACTCCTTCAGAGAAATTGCAATGAAAACTTCCTTTCACTGCAGTGAAAGGAAAATTCTTCCTGATGCCACCGGGATTTCACTTTTACGTATGAGAGGAAATACAGGTTCTCTTGTTTCAGTCTGGGATCCAGGAACAGGCAAATGTGGAAACCTTCCTAGATTTTGCCGAGTCCTAATCTGATTGTTAAATGAATCTGGCTTCCCCATTGATTTTGTTTGTCACATGACCTCAGGACCAGAGGTGAAATCCAGCAGGTTCTGACAGGTTCTGGATAACCAGTAGCGGAAATGTTGAGCAGTTCGGAGAACCGGCAAATACCACTTCTGGCTGGCCCCAGATAGGGAGGGAATGGGGATTTTGCAATATCCTTCCCCTGGAGTGGGGAGGGAATGGAGATTTTGTAGTATCCTTCTGCTGCCACGCCCACCAAGCCACACCCATAGAACTGATAGTAAAAAAATTTGGATTTCACTACTGCCCAGGACACTGCAACCCTCATAAATATGAGTCAGTTGCTAAGCAACTGAATTTTGATCACATGGCCACAGGGATGCTGCAATGGATATAAATAGGAAAAATGGTCTTAAATCCCTTTTTTCAGTGCCCTTGTAATTTCAGAAAGTCACCAAATGAAAGTTGTAAGTCGAGGACTACCTGTACTATAACAAGAATGGCATTAACGGTCAGTAAGGGCTTTTGTGATGAGATGAAGTCAAGGAGTTGGGTGTAGGGCTTCATTTGCACAGTTGCAGCTGCCATCTTGACTTTTTTGACCCTGTCTTGAGGACATTCCTGAAAAACTAGCTTGACCCAGAACCATCTTGGAGTTGCCGCTAATCTGAGGGAAAGTAGTGAGTTAACCAGGTTATGAGACTGAAATTCAGTTGCAATTCAAGTCTTCCAAGACTTGAAGACTTTTTATTTTTATTTTTAAAGAAAAAAATCTTGCTTGGCAGGTCAAAGTTTGGCTAGAATAATAAAGAGTAAATAAAATTAATAAAAATCTCAAATTGAAATGCTGTCTAAATCTGGAGACTGACAAGCTGGAAAATAATAAAATAACACTACTGGCCACAAAGCAGTGGTGGGTTTCAATTTTTTTTACTACTGGTTCTGTGGGTGTGGTTTGCGGGGTGTGGCAGGGGAAGGTTACTGCAAAATCCCAATTTTCTCCGGATCAGATGGGACTTGGGAGGCAGAGAATACATGGGGGGGGGGGGGTGCGCAAGCAGTCAGAGGTGGTATTTACCGGTTCTCCAAACTACTCAAAATTTCCGCTACCAGTTCTCCAGAACTGGCTAGAACCTGCTGAAACCCACCTCTGCTGGCAAGTACAGCTGCCTATTGGTGATTTCATGGCCACATCCATGTGATGGATTTGGGCAACAATACAAAAGTGGTTTGTTCTTTACTTGACTAGCCCTAATGATGTTACCTAGTCTGGGTAATGAAAGATCTGCAAGAAAAAAAATCAGGCTCAGAGAGCAACGAAGGACCCCTCATTTCAACCCTGAGCTAATAAATAAATAAATAAATAAATAAATAAATTTTGTTTTATTTGTTATTTCCTTTTGGGGGGACAAAGTTGAACTTCTCAATCTAGTTTGCAGTGTCCACCCAAGTATATCCAACTTTGCTGTGCTTTTTGAGATTAACCAAAATTGACTTGAAGTTGCTACTAGTGTAACATCAATAATAATATCCCTCAGAGACGACTTCCGGTGTCCAGCGGCAACGGACGTCTGGAAGGCTTCTCCTGCCTCCAGCGCCCGAATCCGGCCGCCGCCGAGGCCCTCAGGGGCCAGGTGTTCCGAAAAGGACACCTGCCGCACGGACGGCTCGCCAGGGGTCTCCCAGCCGACATACAGGACTGTGGGGACCGATGCTGGCGCGTCCTAGGCTTGGCGGGGTTTGGAGGCCACAGGCCGCGGCCATTATTTTGGTCGTCGCCTGGGCCGCTGTGCCCAGTGACACCGGGGCATTGGATTTATAACTGCAGCAGCCTGGTGGTGAACAGGGAACGGAGAAGAATTGAGGAGGAGAAGGGAAGGGAATATCGGTAAACGTGAGTGGAGTGCTCCGGAGTGCGGGGGGGTTTTTTCTCCCCTGCGGTTGGAAGGAGCACGAGTTATTCTGGAGAGAGGAGAACTTAAAATAAGAAGATTACCGGTTTTGTGGAGCTCTGGAGAGAAGAGGTGATGGAGAAATTTAGGAGGGAAGGTTTGAGGCCCCCCCTCCTTCTGGGGAACAGTGGTGGCGCCCAGCTTCCGCCTTCACTATGAGAATTTTGATGACATCACTTCCCTTCGGCTTCCTGGTTGACTAACTGTACTCTGGACTCGTTGCTCCTGTGAGTGCCCCCTGGTGGATCCGGAGGAAATTACAAGGATACTGTGCCTGCCTGAGGATTTTGTATTTTTTTTTTCCTTAATGGCAAAAGGTCAGAGACCAACTGCTGGAGAGATGGAGAGAATTTTGGAAAAGTTATCTAATATGGACAAGAAATTGATGAAATAAGAGCAGAAATTGTGACTATCCAAAAGGATTTAAAGGATACTCAACAAGTTTCAGCAGAAAACAAGCAGAAAGTGGAAGGTTTGAGGGTGAGATGCGGCAGTGCAGAAAAGAGAGGAGACGACAGGCAATGCTGTGCTTGGACTACAGATGGATAAAATGTCTTATTTCCTTAGGTTTCAAAATTTGGAAGAAGTGGACCAAGAAGACTTGAGAGATGTTGTGACTAAATTGTTGGGAGAATTTCTTGGGAGAGGTGTTGATTTCATGAATTGGGATGTGGATCGAGTTTATAGAGTTAATTCGCAATATGCACGCACGCATGCAGTTCCCAGAGAGGTTCATGTCAAATTTGTGAGAAGAGAGACGAGAGATGAAATTTTAGAAAACATAGGAGTGGGGCACTGATTTACAGGGGCAGGAGATAGCCATTCTGAGGCAGATTCCCAGACAGGTACGTGAAAAAGAAAGAAATATTATTTTTGTCAAGCAAATTGTACCAGAAGGAGTGGGCTTCAGATGGCTGATGCCAGAGGATTGATGATTTTCCGGGAGGGCATTACGAAAAAATCAGTACAATTGCGGAGGCTACGGCCTATGTGGAGGAACACAAAGCCTCCTGGAATCAGATGACCCAGGAATTGAAGAAGGGAGGTTATAGATCATGGGCGGAGCGGCTGCCGCTGTTGCGCCCTGGAGTTGGGTCAGGCTGAACCCAGAGTTCTGAGATCTAAAACTAGGAAGTGATAAAGATATTTGGGATTGTGTTGGTTTTCCTTATTCTCTTTAGTACGATATTCTGTTTATTCTTGACCCTTCTTTATTACGTATTTAAAATTTGTAAACTTAGCTACTTCGTGTTACCTGCTTGCCATATGGCTGTTGTATGTGTTAAAAAATTTGAGTAAAATTCTTATTTTAGATAAGAAAAATGAAAATTTACCATACCTGATATGTATTTGTATAAACCTTTTTTTTGACTAATAAAAACTTTTTGAATATAATAATAATATCCCTCAGTTAATTTTCTTAAGTTTGCTCCAACCTCATCACTTTTTTCTGGAAAGAAACAATTGTTAAATTTTCAAGGATGTCTTTCATTTTTATCTTCCACTGTTGCATTTAAGACATCTCTGGAGATTCTTAGTCATCCAGGTCATGGTTGTCCCAAAGATGTTTTTTCAGGGGGCAACTGGACTTTCTTTGTTTTTCCTTGAAGATGTTTCACTTCTCATCCAAGAAGCTTCTTCAGTTATGACTGTTCTAACTTAGTTGTCATCTAAGAACCTGTCAGAAACCCATCCTGACATACAGAAAAAGTTACATTCACTTGACCAGGTACAGATATTCCTCAACTTTTGTAAAATGTAGATCCTCTTGGAAGAAAAGATTCCATGAAGGAAAGGAAGGAAATAATTTAATCTTTGTAGCAGAATCATAACTGAAGATGGACGTGAAAACTGGTATAGGAGGTCAACTTATTCTCTAAAGCTCCTGGGAATAGCTCAAGAAGCAATGGGTAGTGTTGTGGTCCGTCAGCAGCCTACAGAGCTGGCAACAGAGTCGGACAGCGATGAGGCAGAGATGGGGCCAGGGCCATCGGGGAGTGAAGTGCAGAATCCAGAGCCTCCAGAGACTGATATTAGTGAGGCAGAGGAACAGGAGGAGCCTGTTCCTAATGCACACATGAGAAGAGCTGCCAGAAGGCAGGAGCAGCTCAAGCAGAGAGGACAACTCGGGAATAGGGCCAAGAGATGATTGGCCCCTCCCATAAGGCTTAAAATAGACCAGCACCGGTGTTTCAGCTTTGCCGGAAAACAATGTTGTAGCTGCATCTTCTGTTCCGTCTTCTGCTTCATATACGTCTTTGTTTTTATGGCTTCTGGTTGTTTGCCAGGAAGGGCCTTTGGCAGTTTGCCTAATTGGACTAAGGTTTGTTAGATAACTGAGGAATTTGTGTTGGGAGGCATTTGTTTTACTTTGAGTTGAACGACGCTTGGAATGAAATAATTCCCAGCTGTTCGAATTAGGTTGGTTTTTCCACGGACTAAGTTTATTACTACCTACTTGGGTCTGGGTCACAACAGGTGGAAGCTTATCAGTGGGAGATCCAATCTAGAACTAAGGAGAAACTTTTTGACAGTAAGGACAATTAACTAATGGAACAACTTGTTTCCCAGAATTGTTGGTGCTCCATTGCTGGATGTTCTGAAGAAAAGAGTAGACAACCATTTGTGCAGGAGGATATAAGGCAGGGATGTCAAACTCAAGCTCTGCAAGCCAGATCTGGCCCTTGGGGTGCTTAGATCTGGCCCATGGGGCTGCCCTGGAAACAGTGAAGGACCACTCCGTGGTGCCTCTGACAGTGAAAACAGAGCTCAGGAGGGCTGCATGCGGCCCTCCCGAGCTTTGTTTTCACTGGCAGAGGGTTGCAGGAGGCCGTTACAGCTGAAAATGGAGCCTGCAAGGGTCGCACGCAGCCCTCCCAAGTTCCGTTTTTGCTGGCAGAGGACTGCAGGAGGCTGTCGCAGCCAAAAACAGAGCTCAGGAGCCCTTTTTCGTTGGTAAAGCGCTCGGGCCGCCACAGGTGTCCCCAACATGAGTGATGTCAAGCTGGCCATGCCCACCCTGGGCCCACCTATCCCGGCCCACCAAAGTCGAACACAACCCTGATGTGGTCTTCAATGAAATCAAGTTTAACACCCCTGATATAAGATCTCCTGTCATGGCTAAAGAGTTGGACTAGAAGAACTTTCAAGGATCCTTCCAGCTTTGGAGAATAAGCAGACAATTAGCTGATTCTCCCAAAGTTTTTAGAGAAGTCAGAAATATCTAACAGGGGCTCAGCAAAGCCAAAATGTCAGCCATAATCATGCGACACATGATACACGCAAAAACAAAACAAAACAAAAAAAACCCACAATGGAACTTTGCATAGCTGTGCGGCCATCTTGACTTTTTTGACACATACATGCACACACCTTATGGACCTCTGTGACAATGAATGCCAACTCCCTGCAAAGCCCCACATTTGAATGCACTTGGGCTTTCATTCGGAGATAAAAACTTTTGCTCTGCCAGTAGTTTGCAGAGGCAAGGAAACCCATAAATCATTTCTAATTTACCACCATATGCTGAACTGAAAAATTCCTAGAAAACAGCATTCCAGCCCCCAGATTGTTTTCACAAAGACCAATGCCTGGTTCTTGTGGATTCCTCCCTTTGGCAGAGAAATACATATTTCTCTGAGCATTCTGATAGTTCCTTGAATTACAGCCACATTTGTAATTCTCAGAATCCAGACCATAGTATCTTGGGCCATGTAATATGTACTGCCAACATAAAGATTTCTCGGCCTAGTTTTAGATGTTCTGTCCCTTAATATCTTCCTGCGAGTTTGTGTTTTTTAAAAAAAATCTGGCTTCCTTCCAGCAATTCGTATTCCTGCTGCTCCGAAGAAAGGAAAAGAGACAGAGATCCCTTTTCAACAATGAGTCAATGTCAACAGAGAAAGGCACCACCATTTACAACCCAGATGGAGATAATCCAGGATAACCATTGCCAATAAATCATTTGTTCTTGAAAGCTTTCAGAAGAGATTTCTTTGAAATGTTCACGCCTCTGAGGTTTGAAATGCATGCCTCATTGACACTTGATCAATTGGAGTGGATTTCTTTAATCGGATTTCTTTAATCGTTGAGATGACACTCTAAAACAGCACTCAACATTAACATCAGAAAGGTATTATTTACCAATGGCACCTGCCACCAGCCAGATTGGCCAGGATGTTCTCGAACAGGTCCCCAAATTGTTGGAGGTGTGGTCACAAACAAGGAACATTCTACCATATGTGGTGGACCTGCCCTAAGATTAGGAAATTTTGGAGTAAAATTTAAAAAAAAAAATGGCTGGATGAAATAACAGGACAGAAGATAGAAAAAAAACCGGAACTATTTCTCCTGGGTATTCTGGAAGGGAAAATGGAAAAAAAATATACAATATATCATATTACACATACTGATGGCGAGTAGAATTGTGATAGCACAAAATTGGAAACAACCAGATATCCCTCCTGACCAAATTATAATAATAAAAAAAAATGAATGTGCAGAAATGGACAGATTATCTATGGAAATGAAGGAGAGGGAAGATACTGAGTACTATTTAATATGGAATAGATGGTATACCTGGCTGGAGAGTAAAATTAAAACTTAAGGGATATTTTGGTTACGAGATCGAATTGTGATTAGAAGTTAAGATAATTTAAATAAGGATGTAAGTTTAAGATAGAGATATTTAGAAGTAGAATTTGTGTAAAGAGGTTAATTAGAGAAACCGATGCAGAAAAGCTGTTACTAGTATTGAAATTTTGATGCGTCTGTCTTTGTTTACTTTTTTGTGTGTATTATGTTTTTTTTCTTGTACTGTGTATTTTAATGTTTGGAATTTTTTTTTCAAAAAAAGAAAGGTATTATTTAAAAAAAACCAAGAAAGACAAAAATCAAGCAAAACAATGGCAAAAAATAAATAAATAAACAAAAATCAAGCAATGCAATGGCAAAAAAACCATCCCAATTTAGTTACTATATTTCCATACTGCACATCAGCCTTGAAAAACAGAAGTGATTAATCCTAACAAAATTTACAGCACTAGAAGAAAAAGTTTATACTTTTTTCACACAAAGTTTAACAGAGAGCTACTGTTCATTCCAAAGGAGATTATCAGAATCCCAAATTTTTAATGTGTGTAGAACACAGAACACGGCTAAAAGAGCAACGCTGCACCAAATTGAAACTCGAAACTTATATCAATTATTCACTCTGACACAAAAGCATGGAGAGAAGACAGCCAGATTATGTCATGTTTAATTAGGAAATTTCTGTAATTGATTCTGGGAATGTGGTAGATATACTGTATACCTTGGCTTCAGCAAAGAATCTGATGAATACCCCGTAGCATGCTGAGTATGTATGCAAGCATAGCATGCAAGTTGGGTTAACTTGTAAACTATGGGTACCATGATAATGGCATGGATACATGGCTCACTTGAAAATTGTATCGCTTTCTCATATTTTAATTGAAGTGGAATTGAAGATAGGAGTGGAGAATAAAGTTCAAGGGTGCAATGTGACAACCCTGAAGTCATTTTCTGTCATTTGTCCCATACAAATCAACTCACCCCCATTCCCAAGCTCTTGTCTTTCATGAAACCCTAATGACTTCTTAGTTCAGGACATTTTAATCTGTGTTCATTCAGAAGGCAGTGAATCAAGATGGCCATTAAAATACAAATGCTGGAGGATGAAGAAGTAATTTAACATGAAGCAGAGTTGGTCAACCTTTGTGTTGCTTCAATATGAACTATGCTGTATTTTTTTCCAGTTGTAATAAATTAAACTGTAATCTGGGATATGTATATCTAAGAATGAATCCTTTGGACATAATAAAAGAAGTTACGTCTCCACAAAGATTAGATTGTGGTGAGTATTAGCTTTTACTCACTTTAAGCTATGAGGCCAATGGACATTGTATTCAAATTATCTGAAGAGCATTTAACAAGAAAAGTCTAGCTTTTTTGCCAGAACTCAAGGAAAATTTTTACATTTGGTTGAATCCAGCCTCCTGCTAGCACTTCACTGTCATTGAAATCAATGGGACATTCCTTTCCTATTGATCTCAATGGGGTTAAAGCATGAAGAACAAAGTTGGCATCCAATTCAAGCTACAGATTTTAAGATATAATGAAATAATCATTATTCTAAATCAGGGGTCTCCAACCTTGGCAACTTTAAGACTTGTGGACTTCAACTCCCAGAGTTCCTCAGCCAGCAGAGCAAAGCAAAGCAAAGCAAAGCAAAGCAAAGCAAAGCAAAGCAAAGCAAAGCAAAGCAAAGCAAAGCAAAGCAAAGCAAAGCTGGCTGAGGAATTCTGGGAGTTGAAGTCCAAAAGTCTTAAAATTGCCAAGGTTGGAAACCCCTGTTCTAAATAATAGCGATGAAGTACTTCAGTAAACTCTAAATGCTGAGATGAAGGCTTCAATTATAGGAAAAGAGAGAGGGGATGCCAATATTTAATATTTTTTTGTGACCACCCTCTTAGGAATTTAGAAATCATCTAAAATTTGGGGGGGGGGGGAGGGACGGCAGAGGTCATATAATGTGGATATTTCATTGGTTCTTCTTCCCTCCTTTTAAAAAATTGCACCCACCACTGCTTCTTTCAAAGAGAAAGATTTGTTCCCTCTCAAGGAAACTAACAGGGAGAATAACAGATCCTGTTCACTCTCTCAAAACCAAAAGGAAGGAAATACAGTTAAACTCCAACTCTGCTTTTAGAGGCATAGCATGTTGATTAAAAAAAAAAAACACCTTAAAAATCTTAATTTCTAATAACAGATGGCATGCAGGTGGCACGCAGAGCCCTCTCTGCTGGCACGCCAGCCATCACCCCAGCTCAACTCCACCGCGCATGCGTGCAACCCTCCCACCGGCCAGCTGGTCTTTGGGTCTCTGCCGCGTATGTGCGGGGGGGATGCACATGTGCATGTGCGGGGGGGTGGGGATCATGCAGGGGGATGCAGGTTGGTGCAGGAGGTTTTCCAGGCCCCAAACAGCTGCCCCGTTTTGGGCCTGGCAAGCCGCCTGCACTAAACTGAAACCCAAAACAGGGGCGGGGGTAAATGCATGGGGGACGGGGCATATCTGCAGGGGTGCACGCATGCACAGGGGTGGGGAGCATGCACAGAGGGTGCTCACATTGCATTTTGGGAGTTCGTGCATGTGCATTCACACATGCACAGGCGCTCTTTGGCCCCTTGGCACCAAAAAGGTTAACCATCACTGCTCTAGTGAAATAGGATGGGAATTCATGACTCATTTATGGTTCCCCCTTCTTCGGCACTAGGTGCCTAACCAGCCCTGGAGAAGTTAGGAGTACAACTCAGGAGTCTGACCAACCTCATAGCCCTTTCTATGGATCCCTGGCAGGGATCCCTCATCGCGCCCATAATATTAAAAATGGGGCCCCATGAAGAGACCATCAGCTTCATTGTAGGGCCGGGCATGACTGAACCAATGATGCTGGCACTTGCTTGGCTCAGAAAGTGGGATCCCGCTATTTATTGAAAGCAGAATGCTTTGTGGATTTGTGCCAAGCACCAGGGGTGGTGGTGGGGGATGAAACTACTAGAGAAGTTACCACCAAGCGGCCAAGGGCTGCCTTCTGAGAGACTGAAAGGTGAAATTGCAGTAGCAGCCAGCCAAAAGGGGATGAGAGGCCTTGGCCAGAAGCTAAAACATATGAAGAATAGTTTTAGGAACTGGATATGTGTTCTGTCCCCCTCGCCTCAGTCCGAGCGATGACTTAATTAGCCGGCACTATCAGCTCTGTCAGCAAACTAGCGAGCATCTGCCAAGTGTCTCTGTTATCTCTCTTGATGAATCAACCAGGAACAAACAGTACTTCAGCTCTAGTTAAGCAGTTGATTTGCTTGCTACGAAGAGGTATAGCAGCCCTTGCTGCTTTTATATCCTGTGGGGCGTGGTTCCATGATTCAGCACTTCCTAGGCCTGCCCCACCCCTGCTCCTGTTGTTCCCGCCTCTCCTGCCTACGAAACCTAGGGTACAGCCAGGCCTGATTGCCATCAGCTGGGTCTGGAGGCATGGCCTGGGGGAGAAAAGAGTCAGGGGATGGAGGCCTCATTATCTCCTCCACCTGGCCTGCCTCTGGCTCCTGGAGCTGAGCCAGGAAAGCCGGTGCTCCCGAGGTAAGTCCTGATGGGCCTTCCCCCTCACTTTCCAAGTCACTTTCTGGCAGGGGGCCCGGCTCGGGGGGCGCAGACACAACAGTATGTCTAGTCTAGTGGAAAGAAGGACTATGGGTGACATGATGGCAGTGTTCCAATATTTTAGGAGCTGTCCCAAAGAAGAGGGGAGGGGGAAATCAATTTTCCAAAGGATCCTCAGAAGGCAAGACAAGAAGCAATGGATGGAAACTAACCAAGGAGAGAAGCAACCTAGAACTAAAGATAAAATTCCCGACAGTGAGAACAATAAACCAGTGGAATGGCATGCCTTCAGAAGTTGTGGATGCTCCATCATTAGGAGGTTTTAAGAAGAGACTAGATAGCCATTTGTCTGAAATGGTATAGGGCCATGATGGTGAACCTATGGCACGCGTGCCATAGGTGGCACACGTAGTCATTTCAGTGGGCACGTGAACTCAGCTCCGGCGCACATGTGCATGCTGGCCAGCTGATTTTCGGGCCTTCTGGGCCCACTAGAAGTAGGGAAACACGCTGTTTCCCGCCCCCAGAGGGCCTGGGGGTGGGTGGGGAAGGGCCATTTTTCTCTCTCACCTGGCTCCAGAGCCTCTCTATGAGTCTGGGGAGGGCGAAAATGGCCTTTCCCACCCCCTAGGCCCTTCCGAGGCCAGAAACTGCCCGTTTGCCAACTTCCAGTTGGACAGGAAGTGATGTTTTTTGCTGTCCCCAGCCTCCAGAGCCTCTCTAGGAGTCTTCAAGTGGGTGAGAAAGGCCATTTTTTCCCTCCCCAGACTCATAGAGAGGCTCTGGAGCCAGATGAGAAAGAAAAACAGGCCTACCGGGCCATCGCGTGCCAAGAGCAGGGGAGGACGCGTGCGCATGCGCGGGGTGGGGTGCATAGAATTATGGGTGTGGGCACACACGTACGTGACCCCCCGTCTCCTGGCACATGATGGCAAAAAGGTTAGCCATCACTGGTATAGGTCTCCTGCTTGAGCAGGCGGTTGGACTAGAAGACCTCCAAGGTCCCTACCAACTCTGTTATTCTGTATCCCACTCTCAATAATCCATATTCAATCCCCAGATCGCTGACAAACATAGTTTTGCTCCTTGCTTTAATATCTACCACTAAGCAGAGATTTAACTTAATGGATGTGTTCCATCATTATACCTCCAAGCTACTTGTGACCCCCTGATATCCTTCTGTCTGCACGTTGCAATTAAAGGCATCAGAGCCTTGCTGAACAACAACAGGCAGCAGTTCTGCTATGATGTCAGCCCACTGTTTTTAAACCTTTAGCGATGATTAAATTTTAAACAGAATTGTTCTGCAGGTTTGCAGGAGGCCAGTAAATAGTGCCTTTTTTTGAGGAGAAGACAGCAATCCTAATTACACTGTATGCCAAACAATAGTAAGCTTTCCAAAGTCTTGTTCTTCATACCCATATATTAAGCTGCATTTCTTCTTCCCTTTGCTCATTACCAGCATTGTCAGAGTGTCAGAAAGCTGCTCTGGGGAACCTGTTCTTCAACTGGGAATTATATGGTTCTGTCTGGCTGCAAAGTTAGCGCAATTAATTGCAGCCAGACTCGGCTCCTGAAGATTTGAAAATGTGGGCCAGGAGACATTTGGCAATCTCTAGGATCGGTTGCATGTACATCTTTGATTCTTGATCATTCCTCCCTTTATACTATCAAAAACTCCCCCTTTCATCCCCCCCACCCCCCAGGATGTAAGTAATGTCACAACCAATGGTAGGGAAATCACAAGGGAGAAAGAGGGGAAGGGAGCAGAACAGAAATTATTGTTGAATCGAGGAACAGCTAATGCTGCATGTTGGCTTAATGGACTTTATCAACTCTCCGCATTTGAATTAGCCTGTATCAACAAAGAGGCAGGACTGGGGAATATCATTCTAGCCTTAAATAGTGGTTTAAAAATTGAATCACATCTTGGAAAAAAAATAAGGAAGCCATATAAGTTTAGTTGTTTTGATACACATCTAGTATTTATGTAACTGTATCTTTAAACGGATTTTATTTTTTAAATTTATGTGCCACCCGTACTGACATGGGAACAACTAGCACATATGTGCGAGGGGAACCTTTACCTTTACCTTTTATGTACCACCCACCTCCCTGTTCATTTATATACATTTTTGCTTACTTAGAAAAAGAGATAAGTTAAATATTTAGGAGTTTGGTTGTTAACTTGATTTCTTTTAGTTTAGTATAGCGAGTTTTTTTCATCCTTTTTTCAACCTTTGCTAAAATGATTTCTTCTTATTTTAGGTTTTATTACTTTTATTATTCCCTAGTGCTGCGTAACGGAGTAAGCTCCTGTTACTTGTCCCAGCTTCTGCCAACCTAGCAGTTTGAAAACACATAAAAAATGCAAGTAAAAAAATAGGGACCACCTTTGGTGGGAAGGTCAAAGCGTTCCGCGCACCTTTGGTGTTTAGACATGCTGGCCAAATGACCACGGAGACATCTTTGGACAGCGCTGGCTCTTCGGCTTTGAAACGGAGATGAACACCACCCCCTAGAGTTGGGAATGACTAGCACATATGTGTGAGGGGAACCTTTACCTTTTACTTTTATTTAATTTAGTGGTTTACTTTTTTATTTTATCTTTATATGTGTACATGCAAAATAGTTTGGATATCTATACTAAAGTTCACTATTATTATAAAATTATTATAAAATTGGGATATAGTTATATTATTATGTTGTTGGTTTTTAGCTAGCACTATCTTGTTGCAGAGATATTTCCTTACCTAAACAAAGAAACGGAACGAACAAGGCCAAAAAACCAGTGGGAATCTGAGTGACTTTTGACTTCCTGCTGGCTGGACCATGGCTGATCAGTCTCTGCTGGTTGATGTTTGGACTGGTCTCCAGAATTACCAGGTGACAATCAAGCGGCACAGCAGCATGGTAGCTCTGAGGCACTGAAGAGGCCACAAATATGTCAAGTTTCAATCCTAAAAGAGTGATGGGTCCTGGATTTTGGATGCGTTCTGTAAATTTGAGCATTTGAGATAACCTTGGTTCAAAAACTATTGTCCTGCATTGTTTCACCCAATTGTAGGTTGTGTCTAAATTGTATTTAGACACAAGAGTTTTAGTAATGTGTACAAGACAGTTAACATTTAATGTTTTTGAAATGTAAATATAACAGGAAAAATCATTATAAAAAAGTAGAAATGAACAATAATTAAATATTTATTTCACGTGTTGGTCCTTGACCACCAATTAAAACTGATAAATTAATCATTAAATAATTATTAATTGATACATAACTATTACTTCAAAACTAACTTCAAGTTCGCACCACTTCGGGAGACCCTGTTGTTAACTTTCTGAGCAACTTGGCAAACTGGTTGTTGGAAGAAATCATTAGGGCAGAGAACCGGTTGTTAAATTACTTGAATCCCACCACTGCTGTTGTGCTCCACCAGCAGCCTGCGGAGCTGGCAACTGAGTCAGACAGTGATGAGGCTGAGGAAGAGCATAGGCCAGTCCTGGAAGCTGAGGAAGGCCCGGATGAGGGCTCTGCATCGAAGGCAGAGGTGGGGCCAGGGCCATCTTGGAGTGATGTGCGGACTCCGGAGTCTCCAGAGGCTGACAGTAGTGAGGTAGAGGAACAGGAGGAGCCTGTTCCTAATGCATGCATGAGAAGAGCTGCCAGAAGGCAAGAGCAACTAAAGCAAAGAGGACAACTCAGAAGTAGGGCCAAGAGATGATTGGCCTCTCCCATAAAGCTTAAAAGACCAGCAACGGCATTTGGGCTCTTTGTCGGAAAACAACGTTGATAGCCTTGCTCCTTGTCTTGCTGCATTTATTTCTTGTCAGCATCTTCTGCTTTTGAACTTTTGCCAAGAAAAGCCTTTGGCAGTTTTCCTAATTAGACCAAGGTTGGTGATTAGACTGAAGAATTGAGTTATGAAGAATTTGCTTTGATTTAGTTTGGATGACGCTGAGAATGAGTTAATTCTCAGCTGTTCTAATAAAGTCTGTTTGTTTTTGAACTGATTACGTCTACTACTACCTACTTGGGCCTGGGTCACAACAACTGCATATACATATACATATACATATACATATACATATACATATACATATACATATACATATACATATACATATACATATACATATACATATACATATACATACATACATAGGTCCTACACATTCCATAAACTAAAGTACATTTGGTCTTCTTTGGCTATTCTCAAAGATGCAAACTACTTTAGCTCATCCACAGCTACTTAGTTCTGAATCCTGAAATGCTGTGAAATGACTTCATCCTTGGTGTGATTGCCTTCTCTATTTTTTCCTGAGACATGTCAGTGTTACAAATATAAAATAAGATAACTCTGAGATGTGAAGTGATGTTACACCTTAAAAATCACTAACAATGTCAACATTTGAAAATGTGTCTTCCCTTACTAAACCCCAAGTAAAATGATGTATATATTCACAATCACATCTTGATTCAAAGGTTGCACCTTAAAAAAATATTTGCACTTTTAAAATATTTAAGTGCCGAAAGAAAAAAATGCTAGAAATGAGAAACATTATCATCTCTATACATTTCAGAATAATGCCAAAGAACAAGATATAAATATATACATACAGAGATTTTTATTTGAGGCATATAGTTAAGAGTATTCATCCAAATTGCCATTTTGCCTCCTATATTCTCAACAATCCATTCCAAGAATTATCCTATTTTTTTTGTGTCTGAAGGTTGAAGATGAATCATTGCAACTGGGATGAGTTTTTTGTTGTTAGTTTGAGATAGTTTCACTGCCCATTCAGGAAGCTTCTTCAGTCACAGCAAGGCGGTTAGGCAGAGACATCTTAGTTGGGTTCAGTTCATTGGTGGGTTTCAAAATATTTTTTTATTACCGGTTCTGTGGGCGTGGCTTGGTGAGCATGGCATGGCTTAGTGGGCGTGGCAGAGGAAGGAGATTGTAAAATCTCCATTCCCTCCCAATCAGCTGGGATTCGAGAGGCAGAGAATAGATGAGGGCGGGGCCAGTCAGAAGTGGTATTTACCGATTCTCCAAACCACTCAAAATTTCCGCTACCAGTTCTCCAGAATTGGTCAGAACCTGCTGAAACCCACCTCTGGTTCAGTTAGGTCCAGATATCTTCAGACAACCTTCTGATAACTCTACCTGGATGATTGAGAAATTTCATCAACTATTTTTGGGGGGTGAATTTTGGCTTAGATGTTTTCTGGATTGATTTTGGGCCAAACCACAAACCAAGCATTAACATACATATTTACATAAATACTTGCACACTGCTTACTTACACCTGGAAAGTATGAAAAAGATTTATTTCCACACTAATTTGGAAATTTGTTCCCGTTATTTGTCACTAGTGGATGGTCTGCTTAGTTCTTTAACAACCTGTCTTCCATTGAGGACCTGTATACTGCACGAGTCAAAAAGAGGGCTGTGAAAATATTTACAGATCCCTCACATCCTGGACATAAACTGTTTCAACTCTTACCCTGCACTGCACACCAGAACAACTAGACACAAGAACAGTTTTTTCCTGAACGCCATCACTCTGCTAAACAAATAATTCCCTCAACACTGTCAAACTATTTACAAAATCTGCCCCATTATTAATCTTCTCATCGTTCCCATCACCCATCTCCTTCCACTTATGACTGTATGACTGTAATTTTGTTGCTCAGACACTTACGATTTCTATTGATATTGTTTCCTGATTGCTTATTTGTACCTTATGACTATCACCAAGTGTTGTACCTTATGATTCTTGATGAACATATCTTTTCTTTTATGTACACTGAGAGCATATGCACCAAGACAAATGCCTTGTGTGTCCAATCACACTTGGCCAATTAAAAATTCTATTCTATTCTATTCTATTAAATATAATCCTGGTGTTCAAATGGCAATACCTTAAACCTGATGTTTACATTTTGGGGGGGAAAAAACACCTTAAAGTGTGTCACAGTTGTTCTTTAATATGATGTAAAATGCAAAGGGCAAAGAATAGAAGAAATTCAGATAATTCAAGTCAGACCAGAGGGCTAAACCAAAGCAAAGTCAAACTTAAGCTAGCAATGAGACGCCTGACGCAACAGAGACCTCCAGATGGGTATCAGCAATTGCAGCCAAGCTGCTTCGCAGGATTTATTGTTGCTGGGGGCTGAGTGGGGGGGAGAGCGAGAAAGACTGCTCCAAGTTTGAGGGGAAAAAAATGTCACGTAGCTCATGTCTCACATGGAGAAGATGAAATGAGGGAGGAGGGGAAGTGGGGGGCTTGGAGGAAGTAGAAGAGTTAGGAAAACTCAGCAGCACAAGCTCAGTTGTAGCTGGCCAATGCAAGGAGAAGAAAACCACCGAGTCAGCAGATACAGTTCAGATACAGTGGGAAACTCCAGAGGTTGCCAAATGAATTCCTGCTTGTTCAAAGACCCTAGAGAAATTTGGGAGGGGGGGGTGGGGCTCTATGCAGCTGCTCACAGAGCTGCCTGGAACCCTCCAAGACACAGGCCTTGGCTCAGGTCCACCAAGGATGGGCAGCTTCCATTTGCAAAGCCTGCAGGGGTTTAATAGACAAGGCAAAAATGTTGGCGATCAGTATATCCCAGCCTGTATTATGCAGAATCCCAGTGTTTGTACCAAACAGGAATAAAAACACGAAGAATGTGCTTTGCAGGCCGTGTATTTCTTTACATAACCAGTAGCTTTGAGTGATTCCTTCTTCCATCCATGGAGGACAGGTAGCAAAAAAAAAATAAAAAATGAGGATGATGGCCACAACTGCACCATGCCAGCCTGACCCCATTATTTTTTGGCAAGCATTTTTGAAATGCAATGCAGCTAAAAAGGTTGGGGCCTCAGTTGTACAACTGTCACCACAAGTCTTCTTGACTTTTTTGATCCTTTCCTGCAGATACTCTTGCTAGCTATAATGCTGTACAATAGATTAAAATATACAACCAGTGACTTACAGGTTGGTTGGTTGATTGGTTGGCTGTCTGGCTGTTTGTTTGGTTTGTTTTCACGGTGGAATGGCAGGAAAGGCGCAAAATGTGTTAGTGAGAGACGCAAAATGTATTAGTGAGAAAATCACAGTATCTTTCCCTAACCACAAGGATGCCAAAAATAACACAATGTGCTTTACGATGTCAGCTCTATGCAAACTCTATGCCCGTGATGGCGAACCTGTGGCACGTGGAGTCATATCAGTGGGCACGCGAGTGTGGCCCTAGGTCAGCTCCAGCGTGCATGCGTGCGCTGGCCAGCTAATTTTCAGGCCTTCCGGGCCTACCGGAAATCAGGAAATGGACCATTTCCATCCTCTGGAGGGCTTCCGGGGGCATGGGGAAGGCTGTTTTTGCCCTCCCCAGGCTCCTAGAAAGCCTCTGGAGCTTGGAGAGGGTGAAAAACAGGCCTACCGAGCCCATTGTGCCATCATGTGCCAAAAGCGTGGGGAGCATGGGGGGGGAATCACACGCGCATGCACGGGGGGTTGAGCACATTAAATCATGGGTGTGGGCACACACCACATGACCCCCCACTGCGCTCCCCCCCACTTTTGGCACGTGATAGCAAAAAGGTTAGCCATCACTGCTCTATGCTTTCAAACTGCATTATGACGTTGCACACAAGTATGGTGTATGTTTTGTTCCTTGCCTCTCCTTGCCTCTCAAGGGCACCTATGAACCACGATGGTGGCACCTTTGCTAGGTTCACCCACCCTCCTGTGTTTAGTCTTTGTTTTGAACCCAACTACACTAAGGAGTAACTCTTTGAGTAAACTCACTGCTAACAAAAGGAAGAAGGAGAAACACAACACTGGAAGCCAATGTTCCTCAACCCAGTATCCTTGAGATGTGCATGGATGAGTAATCCCAAAATTCCTGATGAGCGTATGTGTTGGGCACCCTGGAACTTGCAGTCCTAACACCGTGATGGTGAACCTATGGCACACAGAGCCAACTCTATGGTCACGCCAGCCGTCGCCCATTGCTCTTCTGGGTTTCGGTGCGCATGGTCTTTGCACGCATATGCGCACCAGAAACTGGAAGACCAGGTGACCGGTGCGCATATGCATACCTGTTGTGTCTCGTCCGATCTCACCACAGCCGGGGCCTTCTTATCTGCTTCCGAACACGGAGGAATGTCCTAGTATGCCTCTCGGCCCCAGCTCTGGCTCCATGCCCAGACAGGCTGAAGAGGAGGAAGTATCTCCAGCCCCCAGCTCTGGCTCCATGCCCAGGCAAACGGAGCAACTAGACCCCTCCCCCTCCTCCACAGCCTGAGGGAGGTCAATTGCCAACAGCTGCAGACTGGAGTGACCCTCGCGTCAGAAGACTTGATAGACGGAGGCAACAGAAGGAAGGGAGGGGCAGGCCTGGATAAGTGCTGAGTCATGGAGCCACACCCCATGGCCTATATAAAGGATCTGCTTTCTGGCAGTCTCTGAGTCAGGCAAAGTCTAAACATATCTTGCTGAAGTCACTTTCTGGTCTCTGCCTGCCCTGAGGACTTTGCTAGGACTTTGGGCAGAGCTGCAGAGGCACGCCTGATTCGGATTTCCCTGACCCGGCCGTCAGCAGAGGAGTGGGACACAACAATACCAGGGAACTGCTGCTCCAGTTTCCGGCGCTCCTGTGCGTGTGCGCTGGTCAGCTGCTCCTCTGATTTCCAGTGCTCCCCCCACGCGTGCGCTCCCGTTTCGGCACTCAGTGCCAAAAAGGTTCACCAACACGGTCCTAACATATTTGAGACTTGATTGGGGAAGGTTCTTCCAAGATTCTGATTGTTTGGCAGTGAGGTATTCTGAATATACCCTAAAAGTGGTAGGTTGATTTCTAGGATTGGTCTCATACTGTGTAGAATTTGCGACTGTTTATAATATATGGACTTGATGCTGTCTAACTATTCAAAACACGCAGCATGTTGTACAGTTACAAAATACCAATTAAAACAATCCAAAGCAGCACGGCGCTGTTAAAATAAACAACCTCGAAAGTAAAAGAGAGCAATATATATATATATATATATTGCATAAAATTTTGGCTGAAACTCAGGGACTTTCATGGTCTTTGTAACACAGCTGACTTATAGAGCTGAAATCACAGACACGCAGCCTGGGTCACCCATCCAGTTCAACAGTTGTTCATCTTTTAAAAGGAAACGAAATAAGTGGAAATACTGGCTGGCTGATGTAAAGCGAAGTTTCAGCTCCTGGTGGTATCTTTACTTGCAAAAAATGTCTCTGAGTTTCGTCAAGGCCCCAAAGGCAATCTTAAAACAGTGGGGGGGGGGGAGAGCAATTTGGCTATAATCCAGGGCTTTTATATGGAAGGGTGCCCAACCGTAGGGGAGGTAGAGGAGACAGAGATTAGCAAAGGACCCTCCTTGGAGGCTTAAAGGAGTGGTGAAGATAATTCTCATCAGTTTGTAATCATGTACTTAATGGGTGTCTGGTGGCTTGATGTACCTCCTGTGGAAGCCATTTTGTGAATAAGACATGCCTCCCCCTCATGACAGCCATCTTATAGGAACCCTCAACAAACGCTTTTAAGCCTCTTCAATGTATCCATTAATCCAAAGAGCTACCTAGTCCCTTATCTAAAGCAGGGGTCTCCAACCTTGGTCCCTTTAAGACTTGTGGACTTCAACTCCCAGAGTTCCTCAGCCAGCTTTGCTGGCTGAGGGACTCTGGGAGTTGAAGTCCACAAGTCTTAAAGGGACCAAGGTTGGAGACCTCTGATCTAAAGGAACTAGAGGTTAGGTGAGATATTGATTCTTTTTTAAAAATAATTTTTAATATAAACATTCCATCTTCCCTTAAACAGTGTGTCATTTGGGTACAAATATCTCTGTACAATAACCATCAAAATTCACAACATCATTCATTACATTGATATTAATTCTCTAAACTTACAATTATAGTATATTGAACAATTGAGCTTAGTAAATGTATTCATTTCCCCCTCTTAATGTATCTTCTAATAATAATAACAATTATCATATTGTTTACATCTCTATCGTAACATATTTTCTACTCTCCTTTTATTTCCAGCTTCCATTTTTTTCTCTAACCATTGATAAAATAATTCCCATATCTTGTAATATTCAGTTTGTTCTTTCTCCTTAATTGCAAGTGTTAATCTCTTCATTTCTGCACATTCTAATATATAGATTCTTGAACTATATCTAAGAATAGTTGAACCATCAATTCAGGACAGGTAGTCCTCAATTTACGAACAGTTGCTTAATGACTGTTTGAAGTTACAATGGATTTCAGAGCTATTTATGACCCAGTTTCAGAATTACAATTGCTACCCACACACACACACACACACACACACAGACTTGCAATCACTTGAATACATTTGGTAAAGCCACACTTGGAATATTGCATCCAGTTTTGGTCACCACGATGTAAAAAAGATGCTGAGACTCTAGAAAGAGTGCAGAGAAGAGCAACAAAGATGATTAGGGGACTGGAGGCTAAAACATATGAAGAACGGTTGCAGGAACTGGGTATGTCTAGTTTAACAAAAAGAAGGACTAGGGGAGACATGATAGCTGTGTTCCAATATCTCAGGGGCTGCCACAAAGAAGAGGGAGTCGGGCTGTTCTCCAAAGCACCTGAGGGTAGAACAAGAAGCAATGGGTGGAAACTGATCAAAGAAAGAAGCAACTTAGAACTAAGGAGAAATTTCCTGACAGTTAGAACAATTAATAAGTGGAACGACTTGCCTGCAGAAGTTGTGAATGCTCCAACACTGGAAATTTTTAAGAAAATGTTGGATAACCATCTGACTGAGATGGTGTAGGGTTTCCTGCCTGGGCAGGGGGTTGGACTAGAAGGCCTCCAAGGTCCCTTCCAACTCTGATGTTATGTTATGTTACTTGCCAACTGGCTCGCCTTTATGGCAAATTTGCAGCATCCCACAGACACGTGACTGCAATTTGTGAGCGTTTTGGCTGTTTTCCAGTATTTGTTTCTGGTGTCCTGCAAAAAAAAAAAAAATGCTCATGGAGAGAAATGGATTCCCTTAATGACCACCATGTTCACTTAGCAACCGCAGCATTTGCTTAACGGCCATTGTAAAAAAAAATGGTTGCAACTTCAAATCTAGTCATGTGATGTCTCAACCTAACGACCGCAATTCCAGGCTCCATTTGCAGTCATAAGTCAAGGACTGCCTGCATTGAAGAATAAGGAAAGGAAAGGAAGAAAAGAAATGAGAAGGACACAGCAGTCACTGACCGGTTTCCATCTGTTCACATTCTGGTTTTGCAACTTTGCATAAGAAAATTGGGGGCTGGGGGTGGGAAAGGAGGGTGTCCTAGTAGGCTAAACTTTCCATCTTCTCTCGCTATAATCCCCTCCCTGTCAACACAATTAAACTTTTAGATTCAGGGCTGGCAGTTAGCCAGACACACAATTCTACACTCTTTGCTGCTACATGAACCACTGGAAAAAGACAGCCCAAAGAACAGCATCCTGCCTGAGTCCCCAAGAGACATTTCTAAGAAAGAATTAGTGGAAGCTCAGAAATAAAGGCACTTGGGTTAGAGAAAACCACACCTTCTGCACTGCAGATCTTCAGTCTTCTCCCGTCCATTATTCATCCTATGTCCCTACCATAAAGCAAAAAGGTGCTAAAATATCTCAATACAGTGTGTGACAAAGGCTTCTGGGTCAGGTTTCAATTATTTCAACAGAGCTTGTTAATCCAGGAGTTCACCACCTCTTCTCCCCACTCCCCTCCTCCTCTATGAATATCTCTTAGCTTGCAGCTTTGGCCAACAAGGAAGTGTATCTTACTTCAAGGCACCTCTATTTCCTCCCTTAACAAAGGCAGGTCAAAAAGCTGCTTCTCCACCCTTCCAGATCATGCCAAACTGAATGTTCCTAGGGCTGTTTCCTGATTCATATCAGCCACTCCACTGTCGTTCATTCAATCAAGATCTGAAGCTCTGGGCCACTGGAGGTTGCGCTACCATCAAGATAAGAACAATGAAAAGAGAGCCAAAGATTTCTCTCGGAATGAAATTGTAGATTTCTGGAGTCCTTTCAGTGAAGGGAAGTCAGCTATTTTAAACAGAGCTCTATACAAAGACATTGGTGTGTGTTTTTTTAAATACCCACAAAAGAATTCCTTTTGGTGATTCTTCCAATTATTCTTTAAGAACTTCATTGAAGGTGATAAGATCTTTTTTTTTTAATTTGCATTTATATCCCGCCCTTCTCCGAAGACTCAGGGCGGCTTACACGATGTTAAGCAATAGTCTTCATCCATTTGTATATTATTTGTATATCTTGAGAAGAAATAGCACCGTTTTCAATAATTATGTTTTGTTTTGCTGATTGGGATTTTTTTTTTTAATCGCCACATAAAACAAAATAGGCACAAAGAAAGAATAAGTCCTTCTTTAACTATGTGGAATAAAATAATAAATAAAATAAAAGAAGATAAAAAAAGATCTTAGATTGTGCGGAAATGAATAGATTAACTTTAAGAATAAAAGATAAAGAGGAATCGGTGTATTTCAAGACGTGGGAAAGATTTTATGTATGGTTAGAAAAGAGACAGAAATAAAAGACAATAAATAGATAAACAATGTTAATAAACGGAAAATAAATGAGAAAAATGGTTATGGAGAAATAGAAACCCAGATATCGCCAAAATAGATGGAAAAGGGGGAGGGGGGATGAAGAAGAGATGATTATAGATATAAATGTACAATCATGAAATGATGGATTGGGTAAAATAGAAAAGAAATCGAAAAGGAAGTATATATTAGCAGAAGATTGGAGTTGCTCAGATACCAAACAAGAGAAATAATATACAACAAAGAAGAAAGAAAGAAGAGAGGAATAGAAGGTAAGATAGAGAAGGTGAAGGAGAGAGAAGGATGGAAGGAAGGAGAAGGAAAGGAATATAAGTTAGGGGATAAGAGTAGGAGGGAAGATGAGAAAGAAGGGAAAGAGAAGAGGAGTGAGGGAGAGGAAAGGGAAGTAAGTATGAGGAAGGAGAGGAGGAGGAAGAAGGTAGGAAAGGAGAAGGAGGGAGGGAAAAGAGAAGAAGAAGGTTTGTTGTAAAACAAAGGGAAAGAAAGGATAGAAGAGCAACTCCAAAGGTAATTAAAATATTTTATTTTTGTGCTTTCTTTAGAGAGAATATGTATGATTATCTATAAATAAGAAAATGTACATTTATAATACTGTATGTGTATAAGAAAAATAAAAAATGAACAACTTTTTCCAAAAAAAACAACTATGTGGAATATTTCTTTCTTTCTTTTTTCTGGGTGGAGCCCATATATAGGAATAATTTTTAAGCAGGATGCAGGGAACATATCCTTCCTGGTTTTTCAAAATGTTGGTCCCCACCAACATTTGTTTGCGGTGCCTGCAGGATAAAACCAGCAAATAGGTACCAGATAGAAAATCCTCTCTGTATTTTTTTGTGAGTACATATTTTGAAGCTATGAGAATGAGAGTACTACAATGGTAGGCTATTGTTGTCTTCTGTGTCCTCATGAAGTTGCATTCACCTGACATTTAGTTCAAACTGAGTCAGCTGTGAATCACCCTTAGCTTACTGGAGATAACTTCACTGACCACCTGGATCATGGTGCACCCAGGTTGGCCTCTAGGGCAGTGTTTCTTAACTGTAGCAACTTGAAGATGTGTGGATTTCAATTCCCAAAATTTCCAGACAGTCTCTAGTTACCAGTTCAGCACGCCTTTTAGGTTTTTTGGGGGAGCACATCCCACCTGTTCTGACCTAGGCTCCCTTAGAAAGTATACAGTGCAATCTTAGTCCCGGCAAACCTCTTTTATTCATATGGCTGTGAATTATTGTCATTCCCAGTCCAAAAGGCTTCTCAAACAGTCTTTCAGGGGAGTGTTTACAAATACCCACTTTATCTCCCTTGGAATGCTGCCAGAGAACTAATTGCCACACACAGGACAAGGCCAAACTTAGCACAGAGTCAAACAGAACTTTCCCAAAGCTTTTACCAACCAGATGAACTAATTGCTTCCTGCAAAAGCTCACGTCCTGTTCGCTCCTCTTTTATGTCTAATGGGAGGGGCCAATCATGTCCAAGCCTTACTCCCAAGTCAACCCTGTTTTCTTAATTGTTCTGTCTTCTGGCAGCTCTGCGCATGCGCACACTGAGAACAGGCTCCTGCTGTTCTTCTGCCTCGCTGATGTCAGACTACGGAGACTCTGGAGGCAGCAAAGAACTACCAGATGGCCTTGGCCCCCTCTCTGCCTCCGACTCAAAGCCCTCGTCCGAGCCTTCCCCAGACTCCAGGACTGGCCCACATTCCTCCCCAACCTCCTCACTGTCCGAATCTGCTGCCAGCTCTGCTGGCCGCTGGTGGGCCACAACACCACCCTCATTTTCTAGACATTTATTAGTTATTGTTCAACACAGGCACTTCACTGGAATAGTGCTAAATCTGTGCCAGATGGAATGCCAACTATTAACTGAACTTAACAAATGATCAGGCTCCTTTTGAACTCATCCCACAAAAATATTTGTTCAAAATCAGAGGGAATTGTGATACATGGCTCAATTTGCTGGTCAAAGCCTGCTTCTTACCCATTCTCCATCTCATTTTAAGGTAAGTGATTGTTGGTGACATTTGGTGGAAGAAGAGGGAGCAACTGGGGCAATTTATAAACTTCTGCCTTTAACATGCACACCATAAATAAGAACCCTACCAATTGTTGGCATTGTTCCTATGGTTTCAAAAAACGTGGGGAGCTGTAAATTATATCTCACTGTGGTTTTCTGTTGGTTCAAAGAGTGATGGAGGCCATTTTAGTTTCAGTTGCAAGACAGAGCACTCTCTCTGCTCTACTTTGGAAAGAATGGAATTTAGAATTATAGAATAACAGAGTTGGAAGGGTCCTTGGAGGTCTTCTAGTCCAACCCCCTGCTTAGGTAGGAAACCCTACACCATTTCAGACAAATGGTTATCCAATATCTTCTTAAAAACTCTTTTTAAAAATTTGGTAGTGATAATCCTTGTCCCTCACTTATATTTCCATTTTGTTCTTCTCCAGCTTGGTAATCCTTGATTTTTGTCACATCATATTACTTCTCAAACAAAAGTTAGAATATCATACAATGACCATAACCTAAGTGTCATGGTTGTTTCCACCAGAGGTTTATTTGTTGTTCCAAATAAAAGCATTTGTTAACCCTCTATCGGTCTCTACTGAGGCATTCGCCATTTTCCATTCTGTTCTGGTAAATAGTCATATACTTCAGAATAGCTTTCTGTTCTACTTTCAATGCAATATCTATAGCAAATAATATATCGCAAAACATAAACTTCCCACCACTGTGTAGGGTTGAACTTGAACTCTTTTCAATATCTGGTCAGGCTTGAGATACGTGTTCCTACAGTGATGTTCTAAGTATCTTTTCTGCTGCTTCATCTCCTTGAATGTGGTGGATCTTTGAAAGGGGAGAAGTTGCTTTAGTGCAATTTGATCAAGACTCCTAACCAGGGGTGAAATGCTCCTGGATCGGACTGGCTCGCGCGATCCGGTAGCAATGGCAGTTGCTGTTTCGGAGGACCGGTAGCAAAAATCCCTGCCCCCCCCCTGCCTCTGCTGAGCCCCACCATCAGCAGAGGGTTTTTTTTTACTTTTAAAAGAAGGTTTTGCTTCAGCATGCCTTTAAAAGTAAAAAAAAAGCCTTTGAGGATCCTACCCCTCAGCTGAGATCGACAGAGCCTTTAAACTTAAAAAAAAATTTAAAGGCTACTCTGGGGATCTCACCTGAGTTCCTCATCAGCAGAACCTTAAAAAACATGTTTTCTGTAGAAAACATATAGAAAAACTCCTTTTAAAAGAGTCTAAGACACTTACCTGATTACTGATCGACCTCATAGCTTTTCTCGGAGCCGGAAAGCCCCAGTTTCGCTTTCAGCACCAGACAGAACTAATCTAAACTTAGCTAATCTATTTCATCAGTGATTAATGCTGTCTGGCTTTCCTGGCTGAGGAACTCTGGGAATTGAAGTCCACAGTAAAATAAAATAAAATAATAAAATAAAATAAAATATTTGTGCAGCTTTCTGAGATTTGGTATGTTTCTATAGTGTTTCACTCTAACTACACAAACACACAAAATCTCAGAAAGCTGTATGTGGTATTGTGTGTGTGTGTGTGTGTGTGTCAGTTGTGTTGTGTGTGTGTAAAGTGTGAAAGTTGGTTTTTGAGCTTTTTGTGGCTATGTGAAGTGTGAAGTGCAGCTGCTTTTACATTGTGTGTGAGTCAGTTGTGTTGTGTTGTGTTGTGTTGTGTTGTGTGTGTGTAAAGTGTGAAAGTTGGTTTTTGAGCTTTTTGTGGCTATGTGAAGTGTGAAGTGCAGCTGCTTTTACATTATGTGTGAGTCAGTTGTGTTGTGTTGTGTTGTATGTGTGTAAAGTGTGAAAGTTGGTTTTTGGTTCCTCTTATTGTTTTTTTATACTTTGTTTATTATTTTTATTATTTATTGTTATTGGCCACGCCCACCCAGCCATCTGACCACCAAGCCACGCCCACCAATTAAGCCACGCCCACAGAACCGGTAGGGAAAATTTTTAGATTTCACCCCTGGTCCTAACCATCCTCTTAATCCAGTGTGCAACTTGGGTCTCAACTAAAATGGCCACTAGATCCCTCTCTAAAACCCACTGGATCAATTAGGCACTTAGGGGGAGACTGATGCATTAGGGTCTTTGGAGGAGGATCATTCTGTGAAGCTCCATAGAAACCAGAGATATTGCTCCATGATTAGGGGCTAACTTTGATGCTCTTCACTTTCAGATCTTTTTGTGTCTGTCCTGAAACATCAATCAGATTCAGAGTGCCATCCCTTATATATGTTGGGCTCTCAGTAAATTGGGTCAGGTCCATGGTTCATGGTCATGAGCTCTTCGGTTGCTCCAGGCGCCTTGCCCAGGAAAGGTAGGTTGAAGTTCTCCAGAATCACCAATTTGGGGAAACTCCACTACTCCAATGATTAGACTGAGCAAGTCTGCCAGGGATGTTGTTATGCAAGAGTAGGAGCTGACAAACTCCTCCTTCAGGCTAACCTACCAGCTAGGCTATTTTTGGACAAAAGTTTCACACTATTTCAGAAGAAGGCTGATTGATTAGTAACTAAACAGGTCATTCCAAGACCCACCTACAATTGCACAAGTCCGCTCCACACCTCTTCAGGATAGTGATTCATATGCATACTGTTTCCTCCTGTAATATGTACCTGGTATATTTTTTCCTCTAGAAGAAAAAGGAAATAGAACAGAATAGAAAAACACAGTTGGAAGGGATCTTGGAGGTCTTTTAGTCCATACCCCCTGCCTAGGCAGGAAACCCTACACCACTTCAGACAAATGGTTATCCAACATCTTCTTAAAAACTTCCAGTGTTGGAGCATTCACAACTTCTGGAGGCAATTTGTTCCACTGATTAATTGTTCTAACTGTGAGGAAATTTCTCCTTAGTTTTAAGTTGCCTCTCTCCTTGATTAGTTTCCATCCATTGCTTCTCATCCTGCCTTCAGGTGCTTTGGAGAATAGCTTGACTCCCTCTTCTTTGTGGCAGCCCCTGAGATATTGGAAGACTGCTATCATGTCTCCCCTAGTCCTTCTTTTCATTAAACTAGACATACCCAGTTCCTGCAACCCTTCTTCATATGTTTTCGCCTCCAGCCCCCTAATCATCTTTGTTGTTCTTCTCTGCACTCTTTCTAGAGTCTCAGCATCTTTTTTACATCGTGGCGACCAAATAAAATGGCCTGTTTGATAAAGGGAAGGCAGAAATCAATCAATAAAAAAAAGACTCAAGGAAGCTGGTTTGTGTAATTGGTTCATTAAGCAACATTTTATTCTATTTCTTTGAGCTTTGGGGAAAAAGAGGCAGTGGACACCCTAAAAATGGCCCATCCAGTGTTCCAGTACAACCACCTGCCTTCAGCTTATTTAAACTCAATTGGTTAAAGGGTACAAGGAAAATATGTGTGGTAATGTAAGTAATTTGGACAATATTGGCACAAATGAAATCAGCACAAAGTGGTGGTTGTGCTGTCCCTGCCACTAGATTAAAGGCAAGGTAACAACTTCTGTATCTCTGATCACCCTAAGGCCATGATGGCGAACCTATGCCACGCGTGCCTGAGATGACACGCAGAGCCCTCTCTGTGGGCACGTGGCCATCGCCAGCTGTTCTTCCCGTTTCCAGCACACATGCTTGTCTTCGCGGGTGCTGAAGTGCCAGAAAACGGCCTGAAAACAGCCCCCTAAATGGCCAAACACAGCCAAAAAACAGGCTGTTTTTGGACTGTTTTTAGGCCATTTTCTGGGCTATTTTTAGGCCATTTTTGAGCCATTTTCAGGCCATTTTCTGGGGTATTTTCAGGCCATTTTTCAGGTCGTTTTCAGGCTGTTTTCCAGGCTATTTTTAGGCCATTTTTGAGCCATTTTCAGGCCATTTTCTGGGTTATTTTCAGGCCATTGTTCGGGCCGTTTTCAGGCTGTTTTTCTGAGCTATTTTTAGGCCATTTTTGAGCTGTTTTCCAACTGTTTTTTCAGTTGGAAAAACATTTCAAGCTGTTTTTGGCCTGAAAACGGCCAAAAAAAATGGCCAAAAACATGTGTGCGCTGGCCAGTTGGTGTTCGGGTTTCCGGTGCTCCGGTGTGCGCACATGCACACACATTCCGGTTTGGGCACTTGGTACCGAAAAGGTTCGCCATCCCTGCCCTAAGGAAACCCAGAGTGGAAAACCCAGAGGGAGCAGATGCTTAAGAATATTATGGAATCTTCTCCTGGAGTTAAGATAGAGGAAGCTAAATACCTCTTACTATTTGTACAGACGCTCCTTGACTTACAACTCTTTCTTTAGTGAATGGTCAGTTAAAATGGCACTGAAAAAAGTGACTTATGATTATTTTTCACACGATTGTTGCAGCATCCCCATTTTCATGTGACTTTTTTTAAAATAATTTTTTATTGGTTTATAATGTAGCATACAAAGAAAATACAAAAATAAATAATAAGAAAAACAGGGAAGGAAAAGAAGAAGAGAAAAGGGGAACGGGAAAGAAAAAGCATTGACTTCAGACTCCCTTCCATGCAGTAGAATAAGGCATTAATATCCAATCTCAGCTTTTTACTTTTACACAGGAGTGAAATGCTCCCGGATCAGATGGGATCACGCGATCCGGTAGCGATGGCGGCTGCTGGTTCGGAGGACTGGTAGCAAAAATCCCTGGCCCCGCCCGCCCTGCCTCTGCTGAGCCACACCATCTGCAGAGGTTGTTTTTTTTTACTTTTAAAAGCCGGTTTTGCTTCAGCCGAAACAGGCCTTTAAAAGTAAAAAAAAAGCCTTTGACATTCCGCCCCTCAGCTGAGACCGGCAGAGACTTTAAACTTAAAAAAAAAAATAATTAAAGTCTCCTTTGCCGATCTCACCTGAGTTCCTCATCAGCAGAACCTTACTTGTTTTCTACAAGTAAGAATACAGATTCTAAGGCACTTACCTGATTACTGATGAATTCATGGCTCTCTTTCCAGCCTGAAAGCAGTTTCAGTTTCAGCCAGACGGAATCAATCGCTCAGCTAATCTATTTCCTCGGTGATCAACTGGCTGGCTTTGCTGGGTGAGGAACTCTGGGATTTGAAGTCCACAATAAAATAAAATAAAATAAAATAAAATAATAAAATAAAATATTTGTGCAGCTTTCTGAGATTTTGTGTGTTTCTCTAGTGTTTCACTCTAACTACACAAGCACACAAAATCTCAGAAAGCTGTATGTGGCATATTGTGTGTGTGTGTGTGTGTGTGTTAGTTGTGTGTGTGTAAAGTGTGAAAGTTGGTTTTTGAGCTTTTTGTAGCTGTGTGAAGTGTGAAGTGCAGCTGTTTTTACATTGTGTGTGTTAGTTGTGTTGTGTTGTGTTGTGTGTGTGTAAAGTGTGAAAGTTGGTATTTGGTATCTCTTATTGTTATTGTTTTTTTATACTTTGTTTATTATTTTTATTATTTATTATTTATTGTTATTGGCCACGCCCACCCAGCCATCTGACCACCAATTAAGCCACGCCCACCGAACTGGTAGGGAAAATTTTTAGATTTCACCCCTGCTTTTACATAATAGTTTAAACTATTTAAACGAGCCCTTTTTATAACTACAAAACTTTCTAATTGGTAAAACCCAAAATCAAAGTTTCATTTTTTTACATCTTTACATCTCAAGCACAAAATCTAGAGGCATTTTCCAAGTAGAAATAAAAGTATTTGTAATTTTTTTTCCTTTAATCAAAGCAGTCAATTTAGCCATCTCTGCTAACTCCATCGATTTTTGCAGCCATTCATCCATTGTGGGATCGAGATGACCTTCCATTTCTGCACATAGAGTACTCTTTTTTTTTTTAATCAAGTTTTATTGATTTTTTTTCTTTCACACCCACTCACATATTTTATGAACAGGGCATTGACCATATCATATCTTATACAACTTGTCATATCCAAATACATTTTACCTAATTACAATTTCTGCCAAAGTGTTCTTTTTCCATATTTTTTAAATCTTAATACTTCTATACTTATTATATAAACATCATCTTCTTCCGCCCTCAGATTTTAATTTCTACATTTTTAATCATATATATTCTCTTTTAACTTTCATAATTCATTCTGCATCCTGATAAATTTAAACATGTTCGGGGTTGCCTTTCTCCCATTTCATCTTTTTTGTTTTACAGCAATCCTCCTTCTCCCTCTCTTCTCTTTTCCCTTCTTCCCTTCTTTTATCCTTCCTACTTTCTTCATTCTTCCTCTCCTACTCCTTCTCTACTTCCCCTTCCTTTCTCCGCCTCCTCCTTTCTTCCTCCCTATCTAACTTTCTCTCCTACTCTTATTTCCCCTCCTTTTCTTCCTCTCCTTTTCCCTTTCTTCTATTCCTCCTTCCTCTCTTCTCCCTTCCTTCCATCTCCCTACTCCTTCTTCCTTTCTCTCTCTATTGCTGTATTCATTTTCAGTTCAATATTTTCCGCTATGGTGTTCAAGCAACCCCATTTTTTTCTCCATTTATTGAATTTCCGTATTCAGCCGATTCGGACTGATTTGGGCGAACTGGTAGCGGGAACTGCGGGTGGGCCTGCCCACCCACCTAGATGTAATGCCGTCCTGTTTAGCCACGTTTTCGAGGCCGGGTACATGCGTGGAAGGCCAGCTGCATGCACAGAAGATGCGCGTGCAAAGCAAGCATGTGTGTTAACAAACCAGTGGTAAGAATATGTGAAACCCACCCCTGGTCAAGTACCAATAATACATCATCTTACAGAAGTTTTCTTTTAGGTTATAATTTAAGGTAAACTTTAAACCTTTCCTCCACATATTCTCCCAACGTTCAAACTTTGTGTTATGTGACCATCTGACAAGCGAAGTCAACGGGGAAACCGGGCTCACTTAACAACTTTGTTACTTACTTAACAACTACAGTGATTTACTTAAAGACCGTGGCAAGAAAGGTTGTAAAATGGGGCAAAACTCTCCTAACAACTGTCTTGCTTAGCAATGGAAATTTTGGGCTCAGTTATGGTTGTGAGTTGAAGATGACTTGCATTGCCATGATATGATACTCAAGGGTAGCACAGAGGTAAGTTATTAAAGAGTGAAGGCTCTCCCCATAAATATTTCATGAAGTCTTATTTATATGAAGTGCTACAAAATCTTTCAGGATAATGTCCAGAATGTCTGTATAAAAAGTTGGCGGTGGATTGTAAACTCTTTAAGTTAGGCTCTAACTTCACTGCCAGAACATTTCAGAACATAAGGAAGTAACCTCTCCAATCTGCTTAAAAGCCTCCAAAAGAGAATATGCTTATTCCAGTGGGTCATTCATGGCATTGTGAAGGATTGTTGGCATCAATATATTCCATTTTATGTTCACCTGAAGCTCACTGTAATGTAACTTACTGTAAACCCATTACAGTAAGTAATGGGTTTTCAGTACAGTACCCATTACTCTTACCCCCTTCAGATATCAGGTAGTTGAAGTCATTATTATTATTATTTCTTGCTTTCCGGTAAGGGGTGTAACTTCAGAAAAAACATCATCCATTTTTGCTCTTTAAAATGCCATCTGAATTTCTTTCTCCACTTAGTTTTATTTCCCCATGCAGCCATTGTTCAATTCCTTGAATATTTTTTTTTTTGAAGGTGTAGATGTGTGGCATATAATGCTACTTCTCTTGTATTTGTTCTACTTACAGGGATCCCTTAACTTATAAGCATTCACTTAATGATGGTTTAAAACAGGGATCTCCAACCTTGGCAACTTTAAGATATGTGGAATTCTGGGAGTTGAAGTCCACAAGTCTTAAAGTTGCCGAGGTTGGAGACCCCTGGTTTAAAGTTATAAGGGCACTAAAATGTAACATGACCAGTCCTCAGAGTTATGACTGCCATGCTACCACTGAGGTCAGATGATTGAAATTTGCCACCTTCTCAATTAGGTTCTGACAGTCAATGGAGAAGCCACATGTGTTTAATGACCATGGTGAAAATGGTCATTAAAATTGGGTCTGGTCATGTGATGACTTGCTTAGCCACATCAATTAGTGAACAAAATATTGGTCACAATTGTAATCATAATTTGAGGACTACTTGTAATGGGATCTTTCCACTGGTACATTCCAATTTTGGGAATCATCTCATCAAACTTCAGCGATTCCTATCATATTCAATTTCCATCAGGGATTACAGCTCATCTTCTTTCCAACGAAGTTGCATCAGAGTATTGATATCACTCAATTGTTTTCCTGGAAAATTTCTAGATATCTGCATATCCTCTTCGTTTCTCTTACAGTAGTGGTTTGTTTTCTTCCAGGTTGAGTCTGCAATCTATCTCCCTGATGAGCTAATCGGCTGCAGGAAATATGAGCCATGGTGGCGCAGTGGTTAGAGTGCAGTACTGCAGGCTACTTCTGCTGACTGCTGAGATGGCAATTCAAATCCCACCAGGCTCAAGGTTGACTCAGTCTTCCATCCTTCCAAGGTGGATAAAATGAGGACCCAAATTATTGGGGGCAATGTTGACTCCGTAAACCTCTTAGAGAGGACTGAAAAGCACTGGAAAGCAGTATATAAGTCTAAGTGCTATTGCTATTCCAGTAATGTCACTAGAGGGGCCTAGGAAAGTGTATTTTGACTCATTTTTTTCATGGTGTATAAATATGTGTGAGTGGAGGTGAGAATAGATTCTTGCATTCCCACCTCTGCTGTTTATGTTTTCACAAGCTGTCAAAAGCAAATGAAAAGTAGGTGTGAACTTAGCTGGTGGTTCAAGAAATGAACCTTTTCTATCGTCAATCATGTAACCATCATTTAGCTTTAGAATTCTCTTACAGTTCTCTTATCATTTATACAGATATAAACACCCAAATCAGGTCCATCACCTTCCTCTTGAGGGTTTCAGTCACAGAACACATTCACACATGACCTGGAAGTATCACTCATTTCCATGCAATCTAGTGAATATGAATCATGATCAATGAACTTGTTAAGTCTCGGTAATCTTGTTTATCACATCCTGGATCCATACCCTGGGGAGAGCGCACATTTTAACAGCCAACATATCTGATAGCAATCTCTTTGGTATCCCAGGAAGAAACGCCAATATTAATACACCTAATTTTGTCCTTGGAGGATTAAAAGTCTTGTCTATATATTCTGGAATACCCGGTGAGGCATTATGCATAGCTTCTCCCCCCTTAATTTATAACAAGAAATACCCCTCTTCAGTTTCAGAGGTAGCTTGTAAATTCCAACACCTCTGCAAAATTATTTTTTAATTCCATGGCAGGATTAACCATTCGCTTGGTGGGAAGCATGAGAGCAATCTTCTATGGTGGGAATCACCTCCCCAACTCCCCTAACTAGTTATAACAACTATTGTAACTAATTGCAAAGTTACAATTTGTTGTTTCTGGGATCTCTGGAATTCATGGTACCATTAAGAATGCTAAAATATTAGGAGACATTGTGGCTGAAATGGTATCGGGGGAAGAAAGAGTATTTTTCATTAGGTAATCTGACAGCCATTTTCACAAAAAGAGCTACTAAGGTTTATGTCCTTTGGATCAGCAGAATACTCAGTCTCTATGGATTCTTGTAAATACGCTTTGCCTATTCTGGAGCCAGGAAATATATTCATAACCAAAAGCAAGCACCAATTCAGTTTAAAGGCAGCTGCTGGGATGAACCCATCATATGGCATTTAGTGGAATGACTCCGCTTTGCTTGTACGGTGACACAAACACTAGGGGCAAGCTTTCATTTTATAAATCTTTATTTATAGATGTACAATTATATTATTAAGAAATACAGCCTTCTTCAATATCTTTCAAGACCTATGCTTTTTTTATTGCACGTTGCTCATTCATCCCCAGCTATCTACTTAGGAAAATCAAAAAAAGATCCGATTTGTTATGGCCTGGGGCGCCTGTTGCCATCTTGCAAGCTGGTAATTTTGCGCCGTGCCGCTGGGCAAGCGATCCTTCAAAATGGCCAGAGGGATCACTGAATGCGAATCAGGAGAGCTGAGGTTTTGAGCCACGATCTGTTCTCCCGGGACAACGGAGGGTGGAGGCAGCTCCTTGGGACTGCCGACAGATGTTGTGGATTTGTCCATTAAGATGGCCACTTATGACAGGAAAAAAGGGGGAACCCAGCAACTCAGTTCAAATCAAGATCCATTTTGTCGATGCCAAAGAAATAACGCAATTATTAGACCACCCCTAATCCATCAGCTCTTATCTGGTACACAAACAATTCTGAACAAGTCTTTAGATGGATGTTCGCCAACAAAATAACATAAAGGTTTCTGGACAAAACTAACAGCAACATAAAGAAGGTTCCAGTGTGAAGTAATTAATGGTAATGCTACTTCCTTGGCATAACTAAGCCATTTCTTAACGTATTACCCTGATCCTGATGGCTGATTTGCTTTGATGGTAGGAGTAGATCCATGCCTGCAAAAGGAATCCTTTTTTTTTTTTTTGACTAATGAAAACACAAAACCTCTTGCAGAGGTGGAAGTATCTTCATATTACTGCTAATTCAAGAGGATGAGGCTTATTGGTACTAGGAGCATTAACTGTTAACTCTGGTGAATGGCTCAGCTCTTTGAAGTAACTTCTTTTAAGGCTCTTTTGACAGCATTGTATGGACTTAAAAGATAAAAAAAAGTCTGGCATTATGTAGCTTTTTTTTTTCCAAACGAAAGGTTGGCCTTCACAGCCCAGTCAAGTAATAAGAATTATTCTTTGCCTCTTTCGGTTGCTTAAATAATGGAAAGTAGCAAAAGCTGATTGGACAAGGATGTCCTGAGGAAGAGGACATAAGTCCCGTTCTCTTGAGGAAGATTCTCACCAGTCTACAAGCATTGTTGCTACACAGCCTTTCCTTACTTCTAGAGAAGGCAGGGTCTCCACATTTGGCAACTTTTAAGACTTCTGTACTTCAACTCCCAGAATTCCCCAACCAGTGTGGAGAATTCTGGGTGCTGAAGTCCACAAATCTTAAAGTTGCCAAGCTTAGACAGCCCTGCTCTATAGAGAAGGGCCATCCAAGTCTCACCAAATGGAAAAGCATGTAGCTACATCATTGCTTGGTAGGCCGCACCGGCGCACAGCAGGTTCCTGGAATGAAAACAGCGGCAACATTTTGACAAAGAAAAACTATTTTGTAGAGGAAGAGGAAATCCGATTGGGGAGCAGCAGAAAAGGCAGATGGGCATATCACTTGGGGGGAAAAAGAAAGAATAGCGCACTTCTGGGTAGCAAAATGAACCCTGATTGCAAGGCAAAAAAATAAAGTCTGCAATACCTAACAAAATAATAATAATAAAGTCCACAAAGCAAAAGCCCTCCTGGTGAACTGAAGATCATTTTGAGATAATTTGAGACCATTTGTTCTCCGTTTATTAGGAAGAACGAGTTGTTGAGCAAAACCGCCGTATGTCGCAAAATCCAAAACATGTCCGTAGAAAATATATCTGCTGGGCTCAGTATTTCACATTTAGAAAAGGAAAGAGTTTCAGGGTTTGTAAATTTACTTTTGTTTCTCCCCCACCCACCCCAGAAAGTCCAAGCCATTATAAAATATAAAACATTTGTATTGTCAGATAAGATTGCCATTGATAGAAAACAGGACATTGGGCCAGAAAAGGGAACCAGGGCCCGGAAAAAAGAAAAAAGAAGCTAGAATTCAGAGATAGTAAATTATGAAGTTCAGCAAAAAAAGGAAAAGAAAAGGAAAAGGAAAAGGGGAAAAAAAATTGAAATAATTTAATTCTATCCCTGCATAGTTTAGAAGTACAACATATTTACAATGGTGAGTTAAATTCTAAATAGTGTCTTTTAAAATTAATTTTGTTTTAATTTCTAGCTCTTCCAGTTCCTCCCTTGCTCTCTGAAGTGACTAGTGCAATTGCAGAACTTTCTCCACTGCTCCTGATTTTCTGAAGATCTCGAAAGGAAACCAAAGCAACTCAACAACTGTTGGGGGATGGGGGATGGGTGGGGGATGGGATCTTTTGGAGGAAGGGAGAGAGGAAAAAAAAAAGACCAGCCGTCTTTTCCCTCCTTAAGAGATGTTCAAGTCTAATGCTGGACAGAGAAAGAGAGGAGAGGGCAGTTGTGCGTTGTTAATACTCCAATGCCATTTTAATTTAAGGACTGATTCTTTAAATAGAAAGTCTGTCTCCTTGGCTCAGTGCACTTCCCCCAAAGTCTTCAGGCATTTGAAGAGTCTGAGAAGAAAAACAGCAGAAGCATCATCAGTCTCTAAGTCAATTACCAGAGCAACAGGACCGGCACTTCCATTAAAGAACAGACTGGCATAACTGGAAATGTTAATTTAGAAGCCTTACTTCTTCTAGAAGAAGATTCTTACTTCTTCTTTTTTTTTGTCTTTAAAGGTAAAGGTTCCCCTTGTGCATATGTGCTAGTCGTTCCCGACTCTAGGGGGCGGTGCTCATCTCCCTTTCAAAGCTGAAGAGCCAGCACTGTCCGAAGTCATCTCCGTGGTCATGTGGCCGGCATGACTAAACGCCAAAGGCGCACGGAACGCTGTTACCTTCCCACCAAAGGTGGCTCTTTTTTTTTCTATTTGCGTTTTTTTACATGCTTTCGAACTGCTAGGTTGGCAGAAGCTGGGACAAGTAAGGGGAGCTCACCCCATTACACAGCACTAGGGATTTGAACCTCTGAACTGCCGGCCTTTCGATCGACAAGCTCAGCGTCTTAGCCACTGTCCCTTTTTTTGGCTTTATACATTGAAATAAAAATGCATAACGGGGCATCTTCAGAGTAACTTTTTTTTTAAAAAAAAAAGTCAAGATGGCCGTAACTACATTGACTGAAAACAAAGGCTCCTTGAATGCCTACAAAAATTGGAGCAGCTTCACTTACACAGTTGTATGACTTTCTGCCATCTTGACTATTTTGCTCTCCTGAAAAGGAACACTGAAGGCTATCACTGCAGACAAGTGCAAGACTAAATAATCTGCAGAAGGCTTCTCAGGTGTTCTTCAAATGTTTCTCCCTTTATCCCCAAACACATGTCCACATTCAGAACATTGTTCTTAGGAACAGAAGTCTTAAAAGAAAAACTCAGGGTAACAGCCTCAGACATCTAGGATGCCTTGAATAGAAGTCTGGTAAGTCTCTCCACATTTCTAAAAAAAAAATATTACTAAAATCTTTTTCTCACCGAGGAAGCATAGCTATAGTTGGGATGGATCACCTGAAATTCAAGTCAAACCTGTTCCAGAAGGAAGGGGGGAAGGTGTATGTTTAGCATGGAAGACCATTATGTCAAATACACCCCAGTTGCATTCTAACTCTTTCTTTTCACATTCAAAATAAAACATACACCATAGAAAGAAAAAGAACGGAAAGTTGTGCGACTAGAGATCAGTTAGTTTTTAGCCTGCTTACACCCGAACAATGGTCATTAATCTGGCTCAGCTCCAGTTGGGAGGGAGGGCAGAGCCCTGGAAGATTCTAGTACAACTGCCATTCATGCTGCCTAAAATCTTGCAGGCTATCTCTGCATTACAGGCTAAGCCAAAACATCCAACTCATAAATGCACCTAAACCGCCATCTTAGTCCCATTAACTAGTGGGGTTAACATCCTGGAGCAGGGGTGTCAAACTGGCTGCCCGTGGGCCGGATGCATCACACACAGGCCACGCCCACCCCAGCTCCACGAAGGGGGAAAATGTCACGAAACGTCAATGTGACACCGTTAGTTTGACACCCATCTCCTAGAAAGACTTCCATTTGAGGCGTTCAAAACTTAGTTTCAGAATTCCAGTTTTTGGAATCCACTCCATCTGCCACCAACCAGAGACATTGCTGAGAGTAGGGAAAGTGCAACTATTTAATTTAAGCTAAATGCCCTGGCAAAGGGATGATGATCAAGAGCACATGAGCATCGAGAGGGACCAGAGACCGTATAGGAAGTCACGCGTTGGGGTTGGTTTGTTATGCCATCTAATTTTTTTGTCTTAACATAACAGGCAAATGGGGTCAGTGAATTAAAAAACGGGTTTGGGGCAATAAACCATTGCAACCATGATTCATGTTGGCTTTCAAACCGAATCTATGGCAGGGGTGTCCAACTCGCAGCGTCACGTTGTCGTCAGGTGACATATCGTGACTTTTTCCCCCCTTCGCTAAACCGGGGATGGGCATGACCAGAACGTGATGTAACTGGCCCACGGGCCGTGAGTTTGACACCCCTGATTTATGGCTTAGCATGATGCGTAAACAGGAGCATTTTGTTTATTCCCAGTTTGTTTTGTATCCAAACCAAGCATGAAACTAATTCAGAGAGATATGCAAAAGAAATGCTGCTAAGAATGGAGAGGATGATCTAAGAATGACCAAAGAGATCTCTCTCTCTTTTTTTTGGGTCTGCAAGACTAACACTTGCTTATTTGGCTGCTAAAACTAACCATGATTTAGCACAAAACAAGAAAGTAGCTTTGGATTCTAAATTATGCTGGAAAATTAGAATTCCTAAACCCCCTCTGTGGGCCGTTGCCAGCTGCTCTTCTTGGTTCTGTTGTGCACATGCGCGCAGTGGCCAGCTGGTTTCTTCTGGATTCTGGCATGTACATGCGCACCAGCCAGCTGCTCTCCTCCAGGTTCCGGTGCTCCGCCATGCGCATACGCTCCGGTTTCATCATTCGGCGCCGAAAAGGTTAACCATCACTGTCCTAAGCCAAACTTCCCAGTCCCAGAAATAGAAATCACCAGCTCTTACTTAGGTCTCTATGGACTGTTTCTGCCACAGCTATCCATGCATTGATGCTTGAACTTCAGACAGCCTGGTACAGCTGGGTGTGCCCATCTTCTGCGCTCTCTGATACAGATCTGAATCACCAAAATAACGGGCCCGGTAAAGTAAGCCTTCCTCTGTAAAAGGAGAAAGCCAAATCATTAAAGTTTCAGTGCTGGCAGCTTGCAACTTTTCTCTTTACTTTGTATTGCATTTCTGATCTACTTTGTGCATTTCACTGGACAGACTATGTGGTTACCTCATTTTGTCACCTGCCATCCTGAGCAGAAAGCTGCAAAAGAAGTTGTCAAAAATATTCATCCACCGCTAAACTCTGCCCCAGAAGTTGTAGCTACCGCTTAGCTTAGGCAGAAATTTTAAAGGAGGTGAGTGCAAAGATGGAAAGCTTGGGGACTATTGTTCCATTTAGATATTTGAAACTCTAAAGTTCGGGGAAACAGGACAATGGAATTAGTGCAGATTGTAATGATCAATAGGGCTGCATAAAGCATTTGAAAGGAGCACTTTGCAAGACATGCTAACACAAGTCAAACATTCTTCCCCTCAGCATAAATACATTATATCCTCTGGAAAGCTTCAATGGCTCTTTGCAGGGTCTGTTTGTACATGTGTGCACACATAAATAACATTTGAGCTGCAACAGCTAAATTGTCAAATGCATCTCACTTATAAAGGTGGCTTCATTTTAACTACCAATAACCTCTTTCCAACATCTTTGTGAGACTCAATTTACAGGGATGGGATATAAATATAATAAAGGAGCAAGCGATAACCCAGAATTTCTTGAAATGCACTTTACAATGCCTTGATCCCCCATTTCTCTTTGCCCGATGTCTTCAAAGCTGAGCGACTCACTCTGCTGTTTTTCTTTCCAACAGTTATTTCGAAGGTTTGCAATATAATCATCTTCCACGCTCCTCTCTACATTTTTAAGGTTCGTGCCTGTGTATTCTTCTGCAAAGCTGTCGCCGACATAGTAAGACACTTTCAAATGCTCAGTGGTTCGTTTAAATACATGGCCCACTGACCTGGAGGAAATGAGGACAAAAGCAACGGTCAAAATTGCACACCTGCCCACACACAAAGGAACACCTGCTTGGATAAGGAGACCAAAGACCCCATACTGGTCAATCCCACCCAAAAGCAAACTGTGATACCCAAATCTTCCTTTATCCTCTGCTATGCAGAACAGAGTATAGTCGTCAAGCCCTTTAAGGAGAATCAATTTAGATTATCCATAAACTGGGCTAGGGTAGTTTATCCACAGGAAGAAACAATGTAAAGCTTAAGAGCAGGCTGTTTCTAGCTACTTCATGGGAAGGGAAAATTAAATTGAGGGCGGAATGAGCCTAAACAGTGGATATTAATGGACATAAGCTTTTGTAGAAGAATAATGAAAAGTGATTTGGAATGGAGGAAGGAGTACTGCCTCAACAAACTCTCCATTATCTCAATGGTTTGTTCCTGAAAAATCCCATTTTGTCACCTCTTTCCAATGTCCTGAACCACTACTGACACCCAGGAGCGGGCGTCAAAAATTTCAGCAACAGGTTCTCTGCCCGGTGGGCGTGGACATGGTGGGTGTGGCCTAGTTGGTTTCCTGCACCATGGTAGGGGGCCTGTTTTCGCCTTCCCCAGGCTCTGGAGGCTTTCCTTGAGCCTCTGGGAGGGCGAAAACTGCCTCCCCTGGGCTCCAGAGGCCCTCCAGAGGCCCGTTCCCCCCCAGGCCTCCATGTGGACACTTATCTTGCACCCAAAATGGACTGCGTGGAGAATCCTGGGAGGGGAGGGTCAGGGTGGGTGGGGCCAGCCAGGGGTGGGATTTGGAAGTTCTTTGAACCAGCCATAACATAAGCTACGGGTTCTCACGAACCCTTAGCAGCCTACCCCTGCTGACACCACAGAGAAAACTACCTTCAATTTAGGCCTTTGTTCTGCAAGTGTGTCACCAGTTAAGGAAAGGTCTGAACTAACCTGCTGCAGATGCTCACAACTAGACATATTTCTGATACAACCAATTGGGTGTCCTATGGCTGAAGCAACGGGGGGCGTTCTTCTCTCTTATGCCAGGGACCCCGAAAGAAACAGCTTGTGCTAACTTGAAAAGAGAGGGAGCTCCCCTTATTGCTTTGGAAAGAGAAAAAAGGAACCTGATCCTCTCTGTGCTACAGGGCTAGATTAAAGTAATCTGCTGAGAAGACATTTTCCTCCTGCTGAAAAGTATTCTGTAATTCTCACGTTTCAGAATGTCTACAGGCCTTTCCCCCCAAGTTTCTCAGCACTTGACGTGAGAAATTAGTTGCTCTTAAAAGCGGCTCCCATGTTTAGTAAACACTTTTATTTTAATGCCCTCAAGGCTATGTATAAACCTTTAGGATAGAAATGATAATCTAAATCAGGCTTTGCAAATCACTAATTGCACTGTCTTAATTGCGCCCCCTCCCCCCCAGTTTTTGGGTCATGCAAATTATTCCTTCTCTTTGTTTCAGGTAAGAAGCCGTGTTTTTATGCAAAGCTAGAGCCAGTTCTTGGTATCTTGAGGATGCAATCCCTCCATTTCAGAAGAGTTAAGTGCCAGGCTCTCATTCTTACAGAAAAATTGAGCTAAAAACGGCAAATATTGTTTTTATGGAAGAAATGTCTATCGCTCTACATTATGCTTAGTTCCATCTGTTCGTTTTACTCTGATCACATCTAATTCCAAGAGATTTTGAGTAGCTTTTTTGAGGGAGGAATTCTTGTGAATCTACTTGCTAGATGTTTACATAGAAATAGTGCCTTTGGCTTTCCTAGCCTAGTTATAGTTATAACCTAGTTATAACCCTTAAGATTTATATTGACTGTTTCCCTATGACTATCACTAAGTGTTGTACCTTATGATTCTTGACGAATATATATTTTCTTTTTACATACACTGAGAGCGTATGTACCAAGATAAATTCCTTGTGTGTCCAATCACACTTGGCCAATAAAGAATTCTATTCTATTCTATTCTATTCTATTCTATTCTATTCTATTCTATTCTATTCTATTCTATTCAGGAACCCCATCCAACTCACCCTACTTATACCGTATCCTCTGCAGAGATGGCACTTTCTCAAACAGACAATTGCTATTTCTTCTGGAATAAGATAAGCATTCATAAGCGTTTACATACAGTGATACCTTGGTACTCATTCTTAATTGGTCCTGGGAGGCACAATGAGTACCAAAAGCTATGAGTAACATATGAATGTTTACCATAAGGAATAATGTAGTGAGTCACAAGGCAACCGACATCAATAAATTCTAACTTGTGCATTGAGTACCATACAAATGAGCACCGAGACAAAATTTTCACGTCAAAATGCGCTGAGTACCAAATTCGATGAGTTTTAAAGCAGTTGAGTACCAAGGTAGCACTGTAAAACAAAAACGTATTTGCTCCTTAAATCACAGGTAGTTCTGCATCACATTCGAGAATACTAAGAGATTTCTTCTACACGTGGTGAGATTTTTAGAAATGGGATGTTGCTTTTTTGCCTTTGCAACAGACACTTAAATCTCTGGTTGGCTGCCAATGTGTACATGTTCCTAACCACTTTCCCCCACTGATGCCATCCAGAATGAAATACTTTTTAATACCCTGGGCCTTGTGTCAGAAGACGACCTCTTAACCCAGGACAGATATACAGTTGAGCATTTTGCATGTGAATTGGAGACAAATCTTTTTCCCCCCCATTTGATAGTTTTCTTTACATGGATTCAAGCAAGGATTAAATTTACCACTTAATAATGGCTGAACTCCAGCCTTTTTTTTAGCAGCAATACATTTTTCTCCACCAAGGCAGCTGGCAAGATCAGGTTGTTCTAACAACTTTGTCTGCTCGGAAGGCAGAACTGATAAGGCAGCACTGCCCCCTTCTGGCTATTCATATTATCATCTGCTATATTCTAGTGCCAAATGGCTGGTGCAGTGCATGTATAATGTATTCAGTTGCTCAGGCAGTGGATGGCATTGCTTCCAAAACGTTTGCCATTTGGTTAATTCTGCAGATTTATTTGCGGTGAGCCGGTGCACTCAATCCATTTGGTCTCCCTTTCTAATGGGGAAGGATGTGGGAGGGGGTCTTACAAAAGTCACCTCACTTGAACAAGTTCAGACTCATTGTTTAAGAAGCATCCTGGGAATGGATAAGAACACATCCGCTCATATGATCAAAGCAAACGGGTATCCGTTCCACGCATACAGAATAATAAAGTTTCCACATGACTGGCAGAGGATTTAATCAATGGATCCTGATAGGCTACCCAAAATACGTCTAGCAGATCAAGTTCCTGGGTAAACTGACTTACGTTATTTCACACCCAGAGGTGGTATTTAGCCGGTTCGTACCGGTTCAATGGAACCGGTAGCGGAGATCGCGGCTGGGCCTGCCCACCTGCCCCAGCTCTATGCCATCCTATTTAGGCACGGTTTTGAGATGGGGCGCATGCACAGAAGGGGTGCACGAGAGCAAAGCGCATGTGTGGAAGGCCGGACGCATGCACGGAAAGTGCATGTGTGTGTGGAAGGTGCGCACGCGTGCACAGGACAAACCAGTAGCAACAAAATGTGAAACCCACTGCTGTTCACACCCAATATTTACTCTCAATTGTCTCCCAGGCAAGGGAATTTTTTAATGAGGGGTCCTTGCCGCTCTCTGAGCTTGGTTGTTTTCTTGCAGATATTTCATTAACCCAAATAAGTTCCCCAATGACATGTTAGCTAGTTTGGGTAATGAAAAGTCTGTAAGAAAACAACCCAGCTCAGAGAGAGCCAAGGAACCCCCTCAGGTCAACCTCGAGCTACAAATATTCACTTTTATTGGAAATTTGTAAACAGGAGTCCCAGATATCAATCAGTGTGCAAAATGACACTGAGATTTTGGCAAAGAAAAAAAAATGGTTCTTGAAGTTGGTTTTGCTAAGAAGAAAACTCTTTTTTAATTTAAAAAAATACCTATCAATGAGTTTCTCAAGAATTCTCAAGAATAGCAATAGCACTTAGACTTATATACCGCTTCATAGTGCTTTACAGCCCTCTCTAAGCGGTTTACAGAGTCAGCATATTGCCCCCCCACCCCCAACAATTTGGGTCCTTGTTTTACCCACCTCGGAAGGATGGAAGGCTGAGTCAACCTTGAGCCTGGTGAGATTTGAACTGCTGAACTGCAGCTAGCAGTCAACAGTACTGCACTCTAACCACTGCCTAGAAGGGCTATTCTAGAGCAAGATTTCAGTTGTTGGATCCCATGGCCAAATATGGACACTTCACCTTCACTATCACCTGCCATATCATGAGAGAATGTGTACATTCAGTGCCCCAGCCATTATATACATAATTATTACATACACTATATCAATACATGATATTGTTCAGGTTTTGTTTGACTGACACGTCCCTCTTAAGTACTTAACATCCCCACTTGAAAGAACAGCATTCTGGGATCTGGATCTCAGATTGTCTTATTTCCTCCTGGGCTCTAATATATACATTGTGATGCAGATTTGCTAAGTTCATAGTTAAGGCAGTTGAGCTAAGAATTCATTATGTCCTGTAAAAGTGTTATATTTATCTGAATGCTTGTTCTTACACACATGTATTTTATTACTGTATTTTCTCTTGTCTATTTTATCCTAGAACAATGTAGAACCTATATTGACTTTTTAAAAAGTACGGGTCTAAGACCAATCAATAAATGATCCAGCAAACAAGCTATTGAGGAAGGAACTGTGGATTGAACAAAGGGAAGGTTTCTTGTGAGTTTCAGGAACCAGAGGACTTCTGCATCTAAAGACAAAGAGAAATAACTTGGCTTCTTCCAGAGTATGACATGGAAAGCTACTAAGAGCTTTTATCAAGGTTGTGGTCTTGCACAAGAGCCTATACAGTCATGCCACCGGCTGATAACAATCTATGGAAGATCACAGCAAGATGTTGCTATGTAGAATAGCTAGAGGGAGCTTCAAAGAATGACAATGCCACACACAGCTTGTTTGTTTTTTTTAAAGAAAATTGCATTTTAAAAATATTCAAGTTTTAGAATCCTTTATTCTGGGTGTTCAGACTATGCACATCTTTTTGGTGGTGAAATATTTCTTTTTATGGATTTTGGGACAAAGTTGATTGGGAGAGCCGGCTTCAAGCTTGGGAGATTACATTCATGAAGTCTGCATTTGTTAAATGCTGAATTTCAAAAAGCTGATTGGTTGAGTCTGCGCTTTGAGATCTGAGTTCGGCTTCTGAATTCGACATTTAAGAAATGCAGAACTTGAGAAATTTGAACTGCAAACTAAAAGGTGACTATCCCGGTTTGGTTCAGGAATCCTTAAAAGCAAGTATTTTATCAAAAAAATGTGCTGTTTCAATTTAAACAATTAGCGTAAGGATGTTCAGAGCGTGACTATTTAAAAGTGCCAATTGGAATGTATACAGTTTATAATCTTTTTTTAAAAAAATCACCTTAGAATGGCACCAGATATGGGAAGTTCACACCTAACCATCTCCTTAAAAAATATAATTCTTGTGCAGTCAACATTTCCTAAAACCCAGCTAAGCATGGCGATGCAATGCAATATATGAGATTTATACACTCCCATATGTCTATTAGTTGTGACTTGTTTTACCAGCAGACCACTTGGAACCAAAACCTATCAGTCAAAGGATGGATGCCTTCTCCAGTCCAAGGGCTCAAGTGCCCACATTTCTTTCCCTTCTGGCTGATTCAATGCCAGGCTGGAGAAGGACCTGCAGAGGAATCAGATTATGCCTCAAGGTTCCAGCTTCCAACTCGTCACTGAATGATGACAGTGTGGAAAGAATGGAAAAGCACCCACAGAACTCAATATCCAAAAATCTTGTCCTTCACAGAATAAGGAGTAGTTTTTTTGTAGGCAATATCTCCTGCCTTACCTTCGTCAATCCGGCATGTCAATCCATCAGTAAAACTGACAATTGCACAACCATTAGCCAGATCTTCTGCCAGAACCACCTAAAGCAAGGGTCTCCAAGCTTGGCAACTTTAAGACTTGTGGACTTCAACTCTCAGAAGTCCTCAGCCAGCTTTGCTGAAGAATTCTGGGAGTTGAAGTCCACAAGTCTTAAAGTTGCCAAGGTTGGAGACCCCTGACCTAAAGCCCTTCATACAATAAGGAAGCAGCCTATTCTTACAGAAGATCCACATTTCTTTCTTTTCTACTTTCCTTTTTGGACAATTTTTCATGAATAGGGTCCATCCTTCTTGGTATCATAAACACTGATTGGTAGGAACCTTCCTAGAATTCAAGGAGTTGCTTTTTCTGACATATACGAGAAACCCTAGGGCTATAACTTGGGGGGCATGTACCCTACTTAATATCCCCTCCTTCTGTCATTGACGCCTCAGCATTTAAGAGTCACTAGAAACATTCCACACTGAGGATTTCCTGACCCAGAAAATGGCAGCCAAAAGGCATCCATCTGATTACACGGTCAATATCATCTATCTGCACAGTCAATCTATGGAGGATTTCAGATGCCACAAAAATGTTTCTTTGTGTGAAATAGTACCCTTTATGAGAGAGAGGATAGGTTGGGTCAAGTTTCAACGAAATGAGTCCTACTCCCATAGACTGTGAAGTCCTACAATTTACATGTAAAAGTTTACCACATAAATACCTGGATGTTTTAAGCCAGGGGTCTCCAACCTTGGCAACTTTAAGCCTGGCGGACTTCAACTCCCAGAATTCGGCAGCCAGCAAAGCTGGCTGGGGAATTCTGGGAGTTGAAGTCCGCCAGGCTTAAAGTTGCCAAGGTTGGAGACTCCTGGCTTAAGCAATCTTATCCCAGCAGGCATGGTGTGAAACCAAGAAAAAAACAAAGAGAGATAGGAAAAACACGCCAAAGAATACCAATCACTGGTCAATAAAACCTTTGCTCTTAAGTCTTTCCCAAAAGCCTTCCACCCAGGTTAAGGTAAAGGTAAAGGTTCCCCTTGCACATACGTGCTAGTCGTTGCCGACTCTAGGGGGCGTTGCTCATCTCTGTTTCAAAGCCGAAGAGCCAGCGCTGTCTGAAGACGTCTCCGTGGTCATGTGGCCGGCATGACTCAACGCCAAAGGCACACGGAACACTGTTACCTTCCCACCAAAGGTAGTCCCTATTTTTTCTACTTGCATTTTTACGTGCTTTCGAAAATGCTAGGTTGGCAGAAGCTGGGACAGGTAACGGGAGCTCACCCCGTTACATGGCAGCACTAGGGATTCGAACCGCCGAGCTGCCGACCTTTCGATCGACAAGCTCAATGTCCTAGCCCCTGAGCCACCACGTCCAACCAAGTTAACTATAGGGTAAAAGAATAATGGTCACTAACGGTCTGTGACTCAAACTGTAAGGTGGACTGGAGACCATCATCTGGCTGAGGGCAGACACAATGATGAGAATGAGGATAGGCATCAGCTGGACAAACAGCCCAAGGCCACCCTGGGAAGAAAGAATTGAAAAAAAAATCAGTCATTTGCATCCTCCAAACCAGGGGTCTCCAACCTTGGTCACTTTAAGACTTGTGGACTTCAACTCCCAGAATCAACTCCCAGAATCAACTTCAACTCTGGGAATTGAAGTTCACAAGTCTTAAAGTGACCAAGGTTGGAGACCCCTGCTCCAAACCACTTACCTTTAACAACTTTGGTTCAAATCTTGCCTCTTTGGTAGCTCAGAATGTGCTTTTTAAATTTTATTTATGGCTTTTGGATAGTCATGTGGATTTGCTCACATTTGATTTAGTCAATACCATGTGGTTAGTCAAACCATGGCTTAGCACAGTGTGTGAAGACTAGCTTCTGAAAGGCCCTATGGTTTCATACCAAGTCAGCAAATGCTTAAAGTGTTTTGCATGTACTAGCTGTGTCTGTATTACAGACTAAGCCATGGCATGATTTTACCATGATTTGTTGAATAAACTACAGTTGGTTGGGTCCGCACAACCTGGTAAAACAAAATCAACTTATATTATGATCAAGCATCTTGTTGAACCCAGAAGCTTTCTAAACGATTCTATGAAGTACTGGGCCCGATCTAAAGTACTGTATGCTTATTCACAGTTTTTGATCTTCCCTGAACTCCGTTCCAGAGAGAAATTAAATCCTCTGGAAAAAAAACTGGAAGGAAGTGCAAGGGACTTAGGTTAGTCCCGTTTTAGGTATCCTGCTTTTATTATTTTTACAAACAAGGCAGCAAGCATATCCAATACACCTCCCTCCTATTTTCCTCACAACAACTCCTCTGTGAGGTGAGTTGGACTGAAAGAGAGAGTGACTAGCTCAAGGCCACCCATGACTAAAATAGGCCTAGAACTCACAAACTTTTGTTCTCTAGCCTGGCACCTTAACCACTAGGCCCAACTGGCTCTCTACTTCTGCCTTGCCTTGTTTCTACATGTTCCATTCTTCATTCTAGAAGATTAACTTCTGGAAATTAACAAAATATTCCTGCCCTATCTGGACTGGGGCACTCCAGAAGCAAAATAATGATCGGTGAATGGACCAGACATGTCCTCTAATAGCACTGATGATGTTACCTAGTTAGGGTAATGAAATGTCTTCAAGAAAATAAGCAAGCTCAGAGAGCACTAAGGACTCCTCATAGCCTCTAATAAACAATATTCTGATAAAAACGCAACTCTAAGTTCCACCTGTGACATTTGGTTTATTTTATGAATGGGTATGAATCCTTATTTTAAGATGGTGGGAACCAGGTCTTGCCTAATGACTCTAGAGCAGGGGTGTACACACAAGGCCGTGGGCTGGATATGGCTCGCGATGTGGTCAGATCCAGCCTGCGGGGCTGTCCTGGAAAATGTAGGGGGCCAGCCTGCATCGCTTCAGCCTGGTCTACCCAATGCAAAGAGGAAACATTGGGCCAGTGTGGTTTTGGTCTGGTCTACTCAATGCGAAGAGGAAACATGCCAGCCATTTGGGGAGTGGCGTCAAGCTGGCCACGCCCACCCAGTTGGCCATACCCCCCACACCACACCACGCCTCGAAGGTCAACCACAGCCCTGATGCGGCCCTCAATGAAATTGAGTTTGACACCCCTGCTCTAGAGACTGTGTGGTAGAGGCCAACATTGAACAAATGACGTTCTGCTTCATAGCTTTTATTTTCTGATGGATGAGTCCGGTTTTAGATAGCAATCAGAATGACTCCATGCTAACTCCAATATCAGAGGCAGACTGTTCCTCAATATTAGGTGCTAAGGAAGATTAGTGGAAAGACATGAGTCTTTACTTTTCTGTTTGCAGCTTTCCCGTAAGCGACTCATGGGCATCCAATGTACTGTCTTTGCAACAAAACAGAGATCATTTTCAAAACACATTTCCAAAGACTCTCGGCCCAATGCATTACAAAAGCACGGCAATGCTGTTACTTTAGCATTAGGCAGGAATTGTACTCCTACACCTAAATAGCAATGGAAACTGTCTTTCTGAAAGCCACAGTTAACTACAAACCAAAAAGCCAGCATCCTCCTGCACTTTGGAATTAGCAAAGGAAAAAAAAATGGACTCAAGCAATATAGCAAAATGCCATTTGACTCAAACAGATCTGTGCATGTGTTGAAATATTTTAATTTCTCCCTCTGCCTTGTTTCGACTTACATCGCCTTGATGTTCTCGTCTGTCTTGCCGTTGGTGGTAGGTATACCGCATCCTGCCATTGCTATATACATGTACGTTACCTATGAGAGAAAAGAGACTTTTTAAAGAATGGTTGAAGACTGTCCATTGGCCAAATATCCTCGAGGGAAGCTCCTAATTGTCCCTCTTTTAAAGTTAAGTTTAACAGGGTGCTTTCAACTGAACGCAATCCAGCTTCGTCTATTTGTCTGCGAATTGTGGATGTTGTAGCCAGCAAGTTCAGGAAAGACAAGCTTAGAAGGTGATAACGGATGAATGGAAGAACGGTAACTGTAACAATAACAAAGGCAGACTGGGTTCTTTTGGGGCGGGGTGAGATAGGGGAGCTTATTTGGGCACTGGCTTTTATAAAATGCTGAACACTCCGTTCCTGGCCGTGAAGCATAGAAGCCAAATTGCAATCACTGAGATTCAAGTAAGTAGCCTCAGCATCGTCTGACTCTTTTATTTTCCGCTCTCCAAGGAACGCTCTTGGTGTCAGTCATAAGCCTTTTTGTTCGGGGAATAAAGTGGCGGTAAAAGTTGTGAAGTCCAGGGACTTTTCTAGCCCAGGGGTCTCCAATCTTGGCAACTTTAAGACTTGTGGACTTCAACTTCCAGAACTCTGGAAGTTGAAGTCCACATGTCTTAAAGTTGCCAAGGTTGGAGTCCCTTGTTCTAGCCGTTTCCTCCCCCCACCCACCCCTCTCTCTCTCCCCCACCTGCTGCACCATCTGGCTGTTAAGATAAGCAACCTCAGATGGCCGCTCTGGGCCCCCAACTCCATGGCCAAAGGGTGCGGATTCCCAGAGGAGGTTAATCTCACGCGGTTCTCCCTGGTGTTCTCTCCAAGTAGGCTCCACCACTCTCGGAGGCTTTCTGTTGCGGACCGAGATGTTGTAATCGCAGCGTCTTCTTCCTTTGGGCTCTCTATTAAAGGTGGAGCCTGCCAGGGAGACTCAGGTAAGTATGCCCCCCAGCCTCTCAGGAAACCCCTTCCTCACTTCTCGAAAACCTGCAGATTTGAGTTGCTATTGTTTTATTCCTTTCCTTTTATTCGCTTAGCTGCCGGATCCTCCCTTCCCTTTCCCCTCACTTGGAGTGGACCAGTGATGTCCACATCTCCTCCTTGACCCTTCGCTCCACTAAAAAATAAAAACCAATAAGCCGGACAGAACTCAATAAAGCAAAGTTTTAATTGGTAAAGTCGGGACAGCCCTCCTCCTGGAAATTTCTCCCCGCTCAGTTAGCTATCTATCCGCGAATCTCTCACAATAGTGCTGCTCTAGAAGTGGTTCCTGTTTTAATGGGCGTTCAATGCTTTCAACTGCCAAGCCAAGGCATGCCGTGCAGGTAATAAATGTTTAGGAGAGAGCATGGCAACCTGCTGGGATGGAAGGTGGGAGCCCACAAAAAGTTATCAACAGGTTAGATGGTCATCGATGTGGATAGCGGAAAGTCAAAGAATATTATCTGGATGCTGGGCTTAGTTTTCAAGGTGATTCTGAAGCTGAAATCTGCACACAGCCACAAGCTTACGGACACATGCAATTCCCGAGTTGCCGGCAATTCTGGTTATAAAAATGCTCAAAGGTGTGCGTGCGTGCGTGCGTGCGTGTGTGTGTGTAACTCACAAAACACACCTTTGTGGATTACTTGGGACGTTGAACGTAAATCTACATTGCTGTTCAACAAGTAATTTTTTTTTGGTGGATTAGTATTATGATTCGGGGGGCGGAAACTGGAAAACCATTGTGGTACATCATTTGAAAGAGTGGAACTTTTTCTCTGCGTCAATGTCGATAAAAGCTCCAATACTGAATCTCGGTACAAAACGTGAGGGTTGTTCACCAACATCAAAAGAGGACATTTTGCATCATGGCTTAGATTTCCACATAAGGGTATATAAAGTTTGCAAGATCCTGAATTTTTTTTTTCTCCTTCTGTTATTTCCATTCAATTGCGATCAAAAGCATTAGCAAATTGTTCCAAACAACTCAAGCGAACCAGCAAGCTGAGCTACATGCTACAAGAAGGCAACCTCAATTGGTCTCTACCACCCAAACCAGTGTTCTAGACTAGGGGTCTCCAACTTTGGCAACTTTAAGACCTGTGGACTTCAATTCCCAGAATTCCTCAGCCAGCTTTGCAAAGCTGGCTGAGGAATTCTGGGAACTGAAGTCCACAGGTCTGAAAGTTGCCAAAGTTGGAGACCCCTAGTCTAGACAATTTTATCCACAGAAAGATGCCTTCTAGATCCCCGAAAAGGTGATCACCCATCCTCTTAGGTGGGATTAGAAGAAAGCTCAAGTCAGCAAAAAAGCTTTTCTTTTTCTCAACTGATGCTTTAACAGTGTGAGGAATGGAATGTTCCTTCTCCATAGCAAAGCACAGAACTCACCCAACAGGAGCCCTTTCCTGCCTATCGCTGCACGTCCGCTACTAGCCTGAAGACACTTAGATCAGGTTACATTCTCAATGTCTGGGCCCCGAGGAACAGAAAGTAACTTTAAAATACTTCTCTTCTCCAAATGTTCATGCAACCTGACCCACGGCCTTAAGACTCTGATTTTATCTCTGATAACCATTTTTCTAACAGTATTGTTATTTGTCCAGCATCTGAAACCTATTAGAAACTTTCATAGCGTTATAGACCTAAGTCAACACCCGCCCACACACATGGACAATCTTTTGGAGGTTGCAACTCCCATCATGTCCAGCTGGATAGACCCAGTGGTGGGATTCAGCCAGTTCGCATCACTTCGGAAGAACCAGTTGTTAACTTTGTGAGCAGTTTGGCGAACTAGTTGTTGGAAGAAATCATTAGGGCAGAGAACCGGTTGTCAAATTATTTGAATCCCACGACTGGATAGACCCATGAGCTGGTTGATGATGGATGACAGGAGACACACACATATATTTTTGTTAAATACATTGTCAAAGTCCCGTTATAATTTTAAGGAAGTTTAAGAAAGACTGCCCTGTCAAAGAAAGGCTGGCCTAGATCTTTCAATGAGAACTGTTTCCTCTGGCATAACAAATGAGCCAGTCTTCCATCTTGGATTTTCCTCCTTGAGGAAACAGGAGAAAAGCCAACTCCGAGGTACCCCCTTTCCCTTACAGCCTTTCCTTTGTCAGCCGGGCACGTAACATCCATGACTTACTAGAGGGAAAACCACCACCAAAGAACATATTGAAGAGATCTTCTGGAGAAATATCTGCCTCAAAGCCTCGGTTGAAGTCCGCGTGACCATGTCGCGTAGAGCTGACTTTGGCATCTCCAAACTGGTCATACTGTTTCCTTTTCTCTGGATTGCTCAAGACCGCGTATGCATTCCCAATGGCTAAAATGTAAGGAAGAAAGGAAATCGTCATCGTCGTTCCCTTGGCAATAGCTAAGGTGTTAATGGTGATTATAGCAATAGCAATTAAGACTTATATACCGCTTCACGGTGCTTTCCAGCCTTCTCTAAGTGGTTTACAGAGTCAGCCTCTTGCCCCCAATGATCTGGGTCCTCATTTTCCCCACCTTGGAAGGATGGAAGGCTGAATCAACCTTGAGCCTGGTGAGATTTGAACTGCCAAACTGCTGGCAGCCAGTGATCAGCAGAAGTAGCCTGCAGTACTGCGCCCCCACAGCTCATATTATGAGGGAACAAATCAAGAAATGTCCAGCATGTCCCACCTTACATTCAAATCCATCACCCACAACACCATTTCTTTCAGCCTGTGGCCTCTAGCGCAAGGGTCTCCAACCTTGGTCCCTTTAAGACTTGTGGACTTCAACTCCCAGAGTCCCTCAGCCAGCAAAGCAAACCTGGCTGAGGAACTCTGGGAGTTGAAGTCCACAAATCTTAAAGGGACCAAGGTTGGAGACCCCTGCTCTAGCGTTCTGAAGACGTTCATCCTACTTCTAGAGGAAAGATTACTGAATTTACATCACATGTCTTGAGAACCTAAGAAACCGTTTGAATTATAAATAATGATAAGCACATCCCATCCTTTTTCTGAAACTCAGTTCAACTTGTTCCATAAAAGGATATTTCCAAGGGAAAAAGTAGAGGAAAGAAAGACTGCATCGCTGGTGCAAAGACTGGATTTTCTGACTATGGTCTGGAGCTTTTATTCAAATGTTCATTTTGTCACGTGACCACTGCACTTATCAGGTGATTAGTGCTGCACAGTATTATTTCTCGTCTGTTGTTTAACATTAGATTGCAAGCAGGTTCCAATTATTTTCAGGCTGCAACTATGGATTGGGAGGTCTGAAACTTTCTCACAAGTCTTTGCCATACTATTAAAGTTGAGGTCCAGGCAACCGAGCGACATGATTTCTCTAGTGGTCCTGCCAATAATTTATACATTATACAAAGCTGTTGTCAACTCGCAAAACATCCCTGGCCGGCTCTCGAGTTGCCATAGGCTGAAGGGGGGGTGGGATGGGAAACCAGGGAAATGGCACAGCAGCCAAAGACAGATGCACATTTCACATTTATCTCTCTCAAGGCTGTATCCCAGGGTTACCTACAGCAGCAGAGGGGAGTGACCTCTACAACCCTCGAAATTGCTCCTTTGCTGATTGATGACACACCCTGGGGGGGGGGGGAAACGGGGTCATAACTGAAGTGTAAATTACGTAGGGTCAGAGCTGGCTTCACTTGGGAACGTGCAGACATGAAGCTCTTAATAATTAATTGGATTTCTTTTGAAGCTTGGCTCGAGACTCATGATATATGTATCCCAAAATGAATACTGGTTAAAAATGCAACCTTATAGCATGAACTGGCTTTTGATGAATCTTTAAAAAGGCAGCTCCTCAGAAACGAAATGAAACACAGCTTAATATAGGACCTAGACTGAACCAATCATTGGGAATCAAGTACAAAATACATGGGGGAGGAAATCTACACACTGATTCCAACGGGATTTAAGTACGATTAATGAAGATTCACACTAAACCCTTGCATTTTATTCACGCTTCTCTTTTTGATGCTTACTTTCCCTTCCTTTGCTACCGACCTTTCAATTTGGTTGCATCCCTATGATTTCTTTAATATTCTTCTTTGGAAAAATTATTCTAGGAAATACCTTCATCTCAGAATAACTAGAAATGCAAGTTAACAGAAAACAGCTAGGGAGCAAAGTAAATGGCAAGAATTGTGAAGCAATGGAAATGAACTCAGGGTGAATAAAACATTTATAATTAGTTGAGGCACAGAAGCTACCATCAACATTACTATTATCATGGAAAAATACAATGGCCAAATCCCAATTCATCTGTGTAATCATATTGTTGCTGTTGTTTGCTTTGATTTCAGGTTCATTGCTAATATAAATTATATTTCTTCTAAATTATATCTAATATTTTTATTCCTCAAATTAATTTTCCCATTTACAGGGCACTGTCCTTGACTTCAGTTCCCATCCATAATTATCAGACGTTCAGACTTATGCTATCATGATTAAGCACAATATTGCAAAAAACCTGACAGTTTTCACAGCATTACAAAAAAAGGCATGACCAGAAGAGGAATAAATTGGCAATAAATTATAACCACAAAAGTTAAAAACAAACAACATGACATATGCCAGGGACTAAGGACCTGTGTGAAGGAACGTCAATGTAATATTTGATGAAAAAGAACAAGATTATCTTTGAGAAATATGGCTAAATTTGGTGTGTACTCATCTCATGTTTGGTCTAATGGTTTTCAATGGAGTGTTAAGACATATTCATTTTCTTTGCCTGACTGATCAAGGCTATGGTTTAACTGAAAAGGAATTCTAAAGGGGAACAAAATCCTGAAACTTCAAAAGACAATGTGCTAAAAATGTAAAAGTATAATATTTCCATGTTATCAAAGCTAGGTGCATTCTTGCACTCTTGTAATTTATTAACAATACAGCTATTTAAAAGATGCTGAAACTATCTATATGCTGAATTTGGCTTACATGGGTTTACTCTGCAAAATGAAGAAGCATGATTAATTTAAGCAAGGTCTAAAATGTAAAAATAACACCATTATCATCTGGCACTGCAAAATGGAAAATTAAAGGATCAACTGCCATGAGTGACTGAAAAACATTAACCAAGGCATCTCCAGAGAGAGAATACTAAACTCTCGGAAGATTAAACAAGAGGAATAAAACATGCTTAGCTAAAGATAAACTCCTGGAAGATGGTCCAGTAAAAGGAGGCTAAAGTGTTATTTAGTTCATACATCACAGTTGTGATATATGGATCTTGGAAAACCCTTCATTAAACATAATAATTTAAAGTCTACAAATGAAGAAACCCATGTAGTGTTAGTTTTGTGCTAGATATACTGTGGATGTCTAGACAAGAACAGTTTTAATCTGATTCCAACTAAGAAGAGTTGGAAGCTAAGCCTAAATCTTATGTCCAGGTATATTTCCCGCTGTAGTATGGCTGTATTACTATTATTTTTCTCATTTTTTTTGACTAGCTTTCTTATTGGTATCATTATTATGATTATTATTACTTTGCATGTACAAAGAGCTTATTCACCCGAGACAAATTCCTTGTGTGTCTTATCACACTTGGCCAATAAAGAATCCTATCTATCCTATCCTATCCCATCCCACTCATCCCATCCAGTAGTGAAATCCAATTTTGTTTTACTACCAGTTATGTGGGCGTGGCTTGGTGGGCGTGGTGTGGCTTGGTGGGTGTGGCAGGGGAAGGATACTGCAAAATCCCCATTCCCTCCGCACACCTGGGGGAAGGATATTGCAAAATCTCCATTCCCACCCCCCTCTGGGACCAGCCAGAGGTGGTATTTGCCGGTTCTCTGAACTACTCAAAATTTCCACTACCAGTTCTCCAGAACTTGTCAGAACCTGCTGGATTTCACCCCTGATCCCATCCCATCCCATTCCATTCTTAGCCCTAGACCTAGCCCATAATGTAAAAGATAACAAATAAGTACAGTGTTGTGATCCAAATCCTAATACAGCTTCCCAATTTCACAGCTGCAATTAACCCTTCAGTATTATTACTCAAAAAGTACAGCCAGTTTGGTCTAGTGCCGTGATGGCGAACCTATGGCACGCATGCCAGAGGTGGCACGCAGAGCCCTCTCTGCTGGCATGAGTACCATCACCTCAGGTCAGATCTCCGTGGCGGTTTCTTTCATGAGCTTAGGTTTCCCTGCAAACGACAAAACAGAAACTCACGAAAGAAAAAGATCACTTCTGGGAATTGGGATGCCCTGCCTCCTGCTGGCCAGCTGGTCTTTGGGTCTCTGCTGCGCATGCGCGCATGTCCATGCATGTGTGCGCTCATATTCACGCATGCGCATGTCTGCCCACGTTTGTGTGTCTGTGTGCATTCGTGCATGCGCGCACCCGCAGTTTGGGCAGTTCGTGTCTAAAAGGTTCGGCATCACTTGTCTAATGGTTAAGGCACCAGGCTAGAAAGCAGGAGACATAAAGTTTTAAGTTCAGTTCCGCCTTAGCCATCTTTATTATTTTACAAATAACTCAAGGTGGTGAACATGTCAACATGCCTTCGTCTTCGTATTTTTCCCGCAATAACCCAGTGAGGTGCGTTAGACTGAAAGCAAACAAAGAAACAAAAATAGTAGTTTCAGCTTGGAAAAAAATATATATATTTTGCTCAGGTGACAAACTGAAATAAAAACGCTCAGTTTTGAAGCGGTGTTTGAATTCAATCATTAATTTCTAATTGCAATCCAAGACACTAATTAAGTATGAAGATCACGGAGGGATCATTTCAGCATTTTAATATTTAGGCATAATCTTAATTGTTACAGCATTGGGCACCATAAACCCATATGTAACTTTTCAGACAAAAAAATCCCATGTGTTCAGGATATATTCAGATTGATTGACACTTTATGACAAGCACATTCCGGGTCCTATGCTTATACGTAAATCTAAATGCACCTAAGACTGTAGCCATACTGAGTGTCTTTCATCATCTCTTTAGAAAGAAGACATCTCAATTTGCAATGGAGCTTAACTCAGGGAGAAGGGAGTATCAGATAGCAGTCTTCATGTGCTTGCCTTTAGCACAGAGATAAAACTTTTAATCAGTTGGGTATTTGTTTCTTTTAAGCACATCGATAAGTCCGGCTCTTCATTTAATTATGCACGCAGGGATTTCAATAAATGCCACCAACCCATTCATAGGCTTTGTTTGCTACCCTGTCTTGCAGCAGCTATAAAAAGTGATTGAGAAGTCTCTGTATCAAATGCATAAAGTGAATAATCACATGTAATTTATTTTCCAACTTTTTACTTGAGTTTTAAGAGCATTTAACACAGCAAGAGGCCCTTCCCACTTCCCTTTGAATGATTACAAACCAACAACAGCCCCCTTTGGGGGACTTCCATCACTAAAAGGTACAATTTTCAGGGTGCAAAGAGATGCCCCTCCTGGAAGAAAAAGGGTTGGTTTTTTTTACCTTTAAATGCTTCTGTGGCACCTGGTGCGTGATTTTTATCAGGATGAAATTTTAGAGCTAGTTTCCGGTAGGCCTTTTTCAGATCCTCATCAGAGGCATCCCTGCTGACGCCCAAAATTTCATAATAGTCTTTACATTGTTTCACCCTAAAAGTTGAAAAGACAGATGAAACACCTCATTTGACAATCTATTTAAAATTGCAGGTTCTGCTTCTCCTGAATTAAAACTCACAGCAGTCCAGTCCCTTACTTCCCTCTGCTGGATAGAACCCAAATATTGGACCGAAGATCAGACTCAAGCCTGTGAAAACGGTGCCCTCAAGTGGCACACACCTGTATTATTTTAAAGGTAAGCAGAAGAGGAAAGCTTTAAAAATACAACAACCTTTTAGACATACCGTATTTTTTGGAGTACAAGATGCACCGGAGTATAAGACGCACCTTAGTTTTTGGGGAGGAAAATAAGAAAAAAGCTCATTGGCGGTTGGATCGGTCTCCCGGAATACTCCCAATCAGCTGTTCCCAGGGGTGAATTTTAGCAACAGGTTCCTTGCTTGTGAGCTCTGTGCTTTGCTTTTTTTTTTTTCAGCCTTTGAAACCTCCATTTGAGAGGTTGGGCGGGGCTACATTTGGTGTATAAGATGACCCAAATTTTTACCCTCTTTTAGGGGGGGGGAAAGTTGCGTTTTATACTCTAAAAAAATACGGTAATCCCCCTCTCCCAAATCTAGATTTAAAAAACCACTGAAATTATTATTTTCTATAACAGCAGTGTATTGTTCCACTTCAAGCCACATTGATTGTAATTTAAAAAAGCAAATTATAAGAAGCCAAACAAATCATTTTTAGGGAACAAACATTTAACCAGTTGGTCTTTACCCAAAGACTGAGGCTGCTGTTGATCCATATGCATTACTGCCTTGTGTATAATTTACCCATTTAGTACGGCTGCATTTTTAACCACCTCATCTTTTCTGCTATCTTCTCTTTTTGGTATCATCATTATTACTCTGTTGTTTTGTATGTGCGCTGAGAGCTTCTGCACTGCAGACACAAATTCCTTGTGCGTCTAATCACATTCGGCCAAATAAAGTAGTCTATTCTATGAGTTTGCCGTGAAATCCAGTAGGTGGGATTCAGCCAGTTCGCGCCACTTCGGGAGAACCGGTTGTTAAACTGTCTGAGCAGTTTGGCAAACTGGTTGTTGGAAGAAATCATTAGGGCAGAGAACCGGTTGTTAAATTACTTGAATCCTACCACTGGCTACAGTCCACAGTTGCTCTTCCAACTACAACCGACAAGTTTGTTCTATGATTGTAAGTGTGGTCTGTTGGTCAGAATCTTAACCAAGGCTTACCTCTTCACTGCATCTACTTGATCCTGAGTGTAACCTTTGCTGGTATCACCCCCGGCTTCTCCATTGGCCGAAGCAAAATCCTCGGTCCTTTTTTGACTGCCGAGGTTGTAGGATTCCTTGGGCTGCGAATGGTCATCGGCTGACTGTTTGCTCTTGGTGAGCGAGTCCAACAGTGCTACAAAGAAAAACGTTCAGCATAGATCCAGCGATTCCATTCTCACAAATTTATGTTTTTTTTCTCCCCCCCCCCAGTCATTGCCAAATGTTCTCGTTCTCATTGACAAATCTTTTCATTACAACCTATCAACCATTCCTTAAGCTTTTGTTCGGTTTCTTCCAGAAGTTTCTCCATTTCTTTTTTGAGTAGCAAGTGAAAAAAGTGCATGATATTCATGGGCAGATTTCAAGATATATTGGAAAACATTAGAAACTCAAAAAAGAAAGATTGCTTTCCGATACCCTTAAGAGGGTTGTGAAAATATTCACAGACCCCTCACATCCTGGACATAAACTGTTTCAACTCTTACCCTCAAAATGACGCTACAGAGCACTGCACACCAGAACAACTAGACACAAGAACAGTTTCTTCCCAAACGCCATCACTCTGCTAAACAAATAATTCCCTCAACACTGTCAAACTATTTACTAAATCTGCACTACTATTAATCTTCTCATTGTTCCTATCACACATCTCCTCCCACTTATGACTGTAACTTTGTTGCTTGTATCCTTACGATTTATACTGATATTGTTTCCTGATTGCTTATTTGTACTTTATGACTATCATTAAGTACCTTATATCATAAGGTACATATCTTAATGAACATATATTTTCTTTTATGTACACTGAGAGCATATACACCAAGACAAATTCCTTGTGTGTCCAAACTTGGCCAATAAAAAATTCTATTCTATTCTATTCTATTCTATTCTATTCTATTCCATTCCATTCCCATTCCCATTCCCATTCCCATTCCCTAGTCTAGTCTAGTCTATTCTATTCCCATTCTCATTCTCTATTCTATTCTATTCCCATTCCCTATTCTGTTCTATTCTATTCTATTCTATTCTATTCTATTCTATTCTATTCTATTCCCATTCCCTATTCTATTCTATTCTATTCTATTCCCATTCCCATTCCCTATTCTATTCTATTCCCATTCCCATTCTCTATTCTATTCTATTCCCATTCCCTATTCTATTCTATTCTATTCTATTCTATTCTATTCTATTCTATTCCCATTCTCTATTCTATTCTATTCTATTCTATTCTATTCTATTCTATTCTATTCTATTCTATTCTAATCCCATTCTCATTTATTTATTTATTTTATTTATTTTTCAAATTTATATACCGCCCTATCTCCCTAAGGACTCAGGGCGGTTCACAGGCAGTTAAAATACATATAAATACAGATTAAAAAACAATTAAAAAACTTATTCTATTGCCCCAAATTTAAAATAGTATAAATAATAAAAACCCCTTAAAACCCATAACTTTAAAATCTAATCCAGTCCCGCGCAGATAAATAAGTGTGTTTTAAGCTCGCGACGAAAGGTTCGGAGGTCCGGAAGTTGGCGAAGTCCTGGAGGAGTTCGTTCCAGAGGGTGAGCCCCCACAGAAGGCCCTTCCTGGTGTCGCCAGACGGCACTGCCTAGCTGACGGCACCTGAGGAGTCCCTCTCTGTGAGGCGCATGGTGAGAGGTATTTGGTAGCAGTAGGCGGTCCCGTAAATAGCCCGGCCCTATGCCATGGAGCGCTTTAAAGATTGTCACCAGCACCTTGAAGCGCACCCGGAAGGCCACAGGTAGCCAGTGCAGTCTGCGCAGGATAGGTGTAACACGGGAGCCATGAGGGGCTCCCTCTATCACCCGCGCAGCTGCATTCTCATTCTCATTCTCTGTTCTATTCTATTCTATTCTATTCTATTCTATTCTATTCTATTCTATTCTATTCTATTCTATTCTATTCTTGAAATGGCACACCTTCCAGAATTAAAATTGTATAACACGTTAACATATAGTCATTTAATTCTTACAAATATTTTAGTTCTGCCTAGTATTTTATGTGATTTTTATTATACCAGGGTTTTTGCAGACAGGGAGTTAGCTGCTAGAAATGTGTTTAAGATAAGTAACATACATTTTTAAATCAATAAAAAAAATGCATATTAAAAACAGGAAATCAGAACAAATAAGCAACTAGTATTCAGCAACAAACAGAACACCTAAATTAATACTGCTGGTAAGATCCTCACTTATCCTACTTCATGACAAGAATTATGTTGAGTTTATACATAGTCATCAGGATCTTTGAAACCACATTTCTTTGAACAAAACATAAAAACACTAAAATATCAAGGGTGAATTCCCATCACATCAGAAACTAATTATATTCTGGTTTAATGTTATGAGTAGACCTTAGAAACAGTTGTTTCAATACCATAGAAACGGTTAGCGCAGGGGTCAGCAACCTGCGGCTCTAGAGCCGCATGTGGCTCTTTCACCCCTCGGCTGTGGCTCCGTCACTCAAAATATGTGTCACAACTACCAATGTGCAAAACTCGCCGGCACGCGATTTATTGAGTTTTTCAAGCCCTAGTAGGCCAACCATGGATAAATCCAAGAAAAGAAAAGTTTCAGAAGAAAACAGAATGTTTAATTCAACTGCATATGCTAGTTTTGTGGCCGCTCAAAAAATAGCCAGGCACGGGAAGGGTTTTGTGGCTCCTAGTGTTTCCTTTTCTGTGGGAAACGGGTCCAAATGGCTCTTTGAGTGTTTAAGGTTGCAGACCCCTGGGTTAGAGGGACACAGAAGACACTTATCTGGGTGGCAAAAATCTGACTAGCCACTAGAAAGCAACAATGAGTCTTCTGTATCTCCATGCTACCATCTAGTGCAGTGATTGCTAACCTTTTTGCCATCACGTGCCAAGAGTGGGTGGAGGGGTGTCGTGCACGGGTGCCCACACCCATAATTTTATGTGGGACCAAAAGGTGGCAAATGGGCTGTTTTGGCCTCTGGGGGGTGGGGAAGGCCGTTTTCGCTCTCCCCAGACTCCTAGAAAGGCTCTGAAGCCTGGGGAGAGAGAAAAAATGGACCACCACCACCCCGAGAACCTCCAGAGGCAGGAAACAGCCTGTTTCCCTACTTCTGGTAGGCCCAGAAGGCCCAAAAATCAGCTGCCCAGTGTGCACATGCGTGCCAGAGCTGAGCTTGTGTGCCCACCTATATGGCTACACGTGCCACCTGTGGCACGCGTGCCATAGGTTCACCATCACCGATCTAGTGGTTGTCCGGATTTTTATAGGCTACATGCAGAATGTTTTAAATAAAGGGAAAAAAGAGAGTGCATCTAATGGGATAATTGCAGAGGGAATATTAGCTACATCCATTTCCAAAACCTCAGCGGCTGCCAGCTCTCTAAATGCACAAAGACCTGATGTAATATTGATGAATTTTAGAACTTTAATTCCACTTTGGCAAAGAACGTGAATCTCAAGAGTTTATAACAGCCCCATTCCAATACAGCTTTGCCGTAACATTAATGTCCTTGCAGAGCCATATTCAAAGACAGCAATTAAAACAATTTTAAAAATTCATTTTCCCCTATTAATTGGAGAACGATAATAATAGTCATGGGCTCTGGTTAACATTATAAACCAAAAGCCGAGCCAGTCTCTATGAAATGGCTTTATTTGGAGACAGATCGTTTAGTTTTGTCCATTTGGATTGGCTATGATTTTCCAGAGTTTTAAGAGAGAGTATTTCCCCCCACTTCGTAGCACCTGATCCACTTAAACTAAGTGGTATGTTTTGAATTTAGAGAGCCTGCTGTAGGCGAACCATTCATCGTTAATCCTTCCAACAGAGTTATGATACTATGGCAGGGATAGGGAAGGCTGCAGTTTTCTATATGCTTCTGAATTACAATTCCAACATACTTTTACACAACTAACAATACTCCCTGGCTAAAAGGAGTGAAACTATCATAAAATGCACTTGGCCCTCGTGACTTTTCCCAACAAGTCTATCGTACGATTAAAAACCAGATGGAACACAAGTTGTGCAGTTTGATTTGTCAATGGCAGGGATCTTCAACCTGGGCAACTTTAAGACTTGTGGACTTCAACTCCCAGAATTCCTCAGCCAGCTTCTGGGAGTTGAAGTCCACAAGTCTTAAAGTTGCCAAGGTTGAAGACCCCTGGTCTACAGCAACTCTCCTGCGGTGACTTGAAATAACTGACACTGTTTTGTATCCTTCCTGGGTTATTTTCTACTTATTGTGTCCACTGCACCACTGTAGGTATTACCATACTCCAAAGGGCTACTCAACAACATTTCCAGCAAGATATGCTAGTCCGTCCTTTGCTAAGCAACAAGCATATGCAGATCAGCTAAAGGTGGCACAATGTCATGAAAAAAAAAAAAGCTTGCCACTTTCTTATTCACAGTTTGATGCTTTAAGCTTGGGAAGGAAATAACCAGGGCATCTAACCGTTTCTGTGAAGATTTAGAACACCGTTTTAAAAGTCATTAGTTTTAGATTGGCGGCCACAAAATGCCACCTTGTCTGTAATGCTACTTAATGCCCATATGAGCTTGCTGGAAACAGTCATTAAGAGATCTGGAGCACCACTGTCGTAAGAATCCTCTATTTCTCCCTCCCTTTCGATATAGTCCTCAAGTTACAATGGCACGGAATTCCCATGATTAAAGTGATACAATCATAATGTATGACATCACATGACTGCATTCCCTAATGACAGTGATCCTGGCACTCCCTGTTGCTGCCGTAAACCAAATCACACTGGCCATTAGCCGAGGATCCACGCCAATCCAAGCCATTTTTGGCTTGGCCCCTCTGAGCCTTGAGACTCAGTTCATTTAAGGTAAGGGACTGCCTCCTCTTCAACTCCCCTCCATCCCCTATTCACTCCTATCTCTGACCTTTTGGGCCGTCCTGCATCTCCCCCTAAGGGCCACAACCTGGCTCAGAGGTTCCTCGCCTAACTGTGGTCCAAGAGCTTCTTGGCAAACTGCAGCTCTGGAGTTACAAGGAGCCTCTGATCCGCATTGCAATGTGAAGCTGCAGCCCTCCTGGGAAGCCCTGGCTACCCCAACACTGTAGTGCAGTGACTTAGATGCAGCCCCTCCACCAGAACAGCCTGCACTCCAAGGCCCATGCCTCCCTGCGCTCTGCCACCCCAGCTGATCTTTACCATTTTCCTGTCCCCTTTGCTGACCAAGCACACCTAGCCTGGCCCTTTGCTGAACAAATGGCCGTAACTCAAGAACTACTTGTATATGGATCAGAAGAGGACTTGAGGATTGAAGGGCCAGTGTCTCACAGGTTTAATGTTTGTCTTTCGATGACCCCATAATCCCTTGCTTTGGGGTGGAGTCGGGGCAACTGAATGGAGCTAAGTGTTTACTGGCCGGATGCCCTTCCTGTCGCCAATGCAGAGTTTGCAGCTGATATTTACTCATTGTGCCCATGGACAGAAATATCTGCTGCTACCTAGGATCAAGCTCACAGCCTCCTGATTGTGAGACGAGAGCTCCACCTCTAGGTCACTGCACCGCTCATAATGAGGGCTAATAATGTGAACTGGCAAGAAACACAGTTCCCTCCTTTTTGGAACATCACCTGTTGCTATTGCATGAAAGGGACAGCTGAGACTCGGTGACTGAGTAATGTCTCAATTGGTGCTATGTTAACATAACATAACATAACAACAGAGTTGGAAGGGACCTTGGAGGCCTTCTAGTCCAACCCCCTGCCTAGGCAGGAACCCTACACCATCTCAGTCAGATGGTTATCCAACATTTTCTTAAAAATTTCCAGTGTTGGAGCATTCACAACTTCTGCAGGCAAGTCGTTCCACTTATTAATTGTTCTAACTGTCAGGAAATTTCTCCTTAGTTCTAAGTTGCTTCTTTCTTTGATCAGTTTCCACCCATTGCTTCTTGTTCTACCCTCAGGTGCTATGTATTATAGGTGTCAGGGTGGCTCAGTGGCTAAGCTTGTAGATCAAAAGGTCGGCAGTTCAGCGGTTCGAATCCCTAGGGCCGCGTAACGGGGTGAGCTCCTGTTACTTGTCCCAGCTTCTGCCAACCTAGCAGTTCGAAAAGCACGTAAAAATGGCAAGTAGAAAAATAGGGACCACCTTTGGTGGGAAGGTCACAGTGTTCCGTGCGCCTTTGGCATTTAGTCATGCCGGCCACATGACCACGGAGACGTCTTCGGACAGCACTGGCTCTTCGGCTTTGAAACGGAGATGAGCACCGCCCCCTAGAGTCGGGAATGACTAGCACATATGTGCGAGGGGAACCTTTACTTTTTACTGTAGGTGAGACTATTCTTAAGTATGGTCTAGAACTTACAATTTTGAGCCCAAAATTTCAGTGGCTAAGTAAGCCATTTGTTAAGTGAGTTTCCCCACCACTTTACAACCTTTCTTGCCCTAGTGAATCACTGCTGTTGTTAAGGGCCTCTGGTGGCTCAGACTGCTAAGACAGTCTGTTATTAACAGCAGCTGCTTGCAATTACTGCAGGTTCAAATCCCAATAGGCCCGAGGTTGACTCAGCCTTCCATCCTTTATAAGGTAGGTAAAATGAGGACCCAGTGTCGTGTCCCACTCCTCCGCTGACGGCCGGGTCAGGGAAATCCGAATCAGGCTTGCCTCTGCAGCTCTGCCCAAAGTCCTAGCAAAGTCCTCAGAGAAGGCAGGAGACCAGTGAGTGACTTCAGCAAGATAAGTTCGACTTTTGCCTGACTCAGAGACTGCCAGAAAGCAGATCCTTTATATAGGCCATGGGGTGTGGCTCCATGACTCAGCACTCATTAAGGCCTGCCCCTCCCTTCCCTCTGTTGCCTCCGCCTATCCAATCTTCTGATGCGAGGGTCACACCAATCAGCTGTTGGTAATAAACCCTCCTCAGGCTCACATGCTGTGGAGGAGGGGGAGGGGTCTAGCTGCTCCGTTTGCCTGGGCATGGAGTCAGGGCTGGGGCCGGGAGGTGCTCCTTCTTCTGCAGTTTGTCTGGGCATGGAGCCAGGACTGGGACCGGGAGGCATACATTCCTCAGTGTTTGGGAGCAGGTAAGAAGGCCCCGGCTGCTCTGAGGGCGGGCAAGACACAACACCCAGATTGTTGGGGGCAATAAGTTGACTTCGTATATAATATACAAATGGATGAAGACTATTGCTTAACACAGTGTAAGCCGCCCTGAGTCTTCGGAGAAGGGCGGGATATAAATGCAAATTTAAAAAAAAGTTAGTTACAGGGTTGTTAAGTGAACTTGGCATTGACTTTTGCTTGTCGGAAGGTCACAAAAGATGACCCCATGACCCTGCAACCATCATAAAGGAGTCAATTGCCAAACATCTGAATTTTGACCACGTGACCATGGGGATGCTGCAACGGTTGTAAGTGTGAAAAATGGTCATAAGTCACTTTTTTCAGGGTAGTTGTAGCTTTGAATACCGTATATACTCGAATATAAGCCGATCCGAGTATAAGCCGAGGTCCCCAATTTTACCCCAAAAAACTGGGGTAAACTGGGGACTCGAGTATAAGCCGAGGGTGGGAAATGAGGCAGCTACCAGTCGGGAAACCCTCCTCCCTCAGCGGAGAAGGCTGACGGCTCCCCCGCCCCGCCCTCTCACTGCACCGCAGGGCTTCAGCTAATGCAAAGCCCGCCAAGTTTGCGCCATCCGGTATAATGTGAAAAAGAAGAAAAAACTCGAGTATAAGCATTATACTCGAGTATAAGCGAGGCGTTTTCAGCACAAAAGCGTGCTGAAAACTCAAACATCTGAGTATACGAATAGTCATGAAATGAACTGTTGTTAAGTCGAGGTCTACCTGTGCTGCAATGGGAAATAGCAAGAAAACATGTTCGTGAAATTCAGCCATTGCCACAAACACGTCTCCTGAAAATAGTGCGCCGTCTGTTGATTTGGAAATGGGCAGGCTTCAAGTTCTGATATTCATCTGCACAACCTTAAACCTGTCCAAGCACTATGATCATTACTACAGGCAGTTCTGGTTATGCCAGATTCTACAGGCTTTTTTTTTTTTTTTTTTTAAACATCAATAATTGAAAATAGCATCCAAACAAAAAGTTTAAATTAACAGGCTGCTTCTGAGGATGACTGAGATGCACAATGCAGGAGTTTTCATGTCCTTAGAAAGTGAATTTAAAAAAAAACAAACCCAGTTCTAAAACATCTTGCAATAATGTATTATGCAAGGGATTAATCAGATTGCTTTAAATCTCTCTGTGCGACATGTTACTTCCAAAGGTTTTAACACTGGTTTTGGTTTGTTCAGAACATATAATTATACTTTTACATAATAAAAATGTCTTATTAAAGCCTTCACGATGCTTCGTAGCTGTTTTGCCAACCGAGCAGTTTTCAATTAGGTAAAAATCAATATAAAACTGCACATGTTTTAAAAATGTGCTCGAAAACAGTAATAATAATTGTAGTAGTTAAGGTTGACTCAGCCTTCCATCCTTCCGAGGTCGGTAAAATGAGGACCCAGACTGTGGGGGGTGGGCAATATGCTGACTCTGTAAACTGCTTAGAATGGGCTGTAAAAGCACACTGAAGTGGCATACAAGTCTAAGTCCTATTGTTGTAATAGCTTCGGTAGCAGGAATCTAAGGCAGAATAGCAGCCTATGACATTCAAAGCACATCAGTTAAAATTCATTTCAACGAGCTATTATCCTTTTAGAGGCTACAGCTCTTCCGAATTTCTAAAATAAAATATTTTCTTCCAAAGAATCAGCACCAAAAACCTGAACATACCACAAAGAGAATATAGCAATTCATGGTGCTTTCCTAGTTTATTTACACTGCAAACAATCCAAGTAAAATTTGTAAATACACACAATTCTGCATGTAGATGAGCCTTCTCTCATAATTACAAGTGGGAAGATGGCAGGAGTATTTTGCTTGATGGATTTTCACCAAATCACTCCCCTCTGGGTAAGTATTTGAAGAGAATAAATAAGGTACGAGAGGAAGGGGAAAAAGTGTAATCAAAGTGGAAGTGATCATGTATTTCAAAGTAACTGACTGGAAAACATATAATCAATCTGATCCCTAACTCGTTCGGTAAATACATAAAATAAATTGTTGGATGTAGCAGCCTTCAGATTTTTTTTTAAAGAGTTGTAATAGCCAAATCTAACTGCTGTTGCAAATACCAGTGGACCAAAAAACATCAATATATAAGCAATGGTGGGATTCAAATAATTTAACAACCGGTTCTCTGTCCTAATGATTTCTTCCAACAACCAGTTCACCAAACTGCTCAGAAAGTTAACAACCAGTTCTCCCAAAGTGGTGCGAACTGCTGAATCCCATCACTGTATATAAGCCCATGTGATTAGAGGTTAAAGTGGGATCTAGGTTTTAGTCCACCCTTAACCACAGAAGCTCATTGACCGATGTGGGCCTCGCTGCCCAGACACCTATCTCACAGGGCACCAACTTCAGCTCTTCATCTAAAGGCAGAATATAAATCTAACAAAAAAAGAATAACTATTCAGAGCATAGCCCTTTTTCTGGAGGGAGGCACTCATCACTGTCTTTCCTGAGATGTTTGAGAAGTTGAAAGGCAGAATTTATACAATGCATTTAAATATTTTCTGGTATAGTGGTATTCTGTATCTATATATTCTATATGGTTTTTATTATAGCTGTTCATCAGAGATATGTAAGTCTGCATTTATCACTGTTACGACAGAAAGCTTTATTTAAAGAACTAAGAATTTGCAGCAAGAGCTCTTCAGTTGAAGGATGAGGGCTCAAATATAACTGTGGTCCAAGAAGCCAGTGGAAAGTGAATAATCAAGCAGGAAAGCCAAAGAAGATGGGAAAGGGAGAAGATAAGGCAGAAATAGGGTCGCCAGACACTAATTAGTGTTACCTTCAGAAGTTATGAATGCTCCATTATTGGAGGCTTTTTAAGAAGAATGAATGACTAAATAGCCATTTGTCTGAAATGGTACAGGGTCTCCTGCTTGAGCAGGGGGTTGGACTAGAAGACCTCCAAGGTCCCTTCCAACTCTACTATTCTGTTATTCAGACAATCTACATGGAGGACTGAGGCAATGAGGTAAAGGATTGATTGGAAGGAAACGGCACCTTAGAACAACTATTAAAATTTTGGAATAAAATATTGGATTTATTTGAAAACTACCTATCTACACAAATCTAGGCTGCTTACAAACAGAGAGTAGAAATATTCCAGCATCTTTCAAATTATCTCTGGGAAGTGCACAAGCGATAGTTCCCTACAACGACTGTACGTATGTACATACTCAAAAGGTAAAATATATTGTCTGGGATACAATATATATGTTGCTGGTTCCAATACTTCCCCAGTGGAATGAGAAGGCCACTCAAGTGTGGGAGGGAAGTGATTAAAAGTGATTAAACTAAGCAGGGTTAGGCAACTGAGCACAATTTTTAGACCTCCTGTCCCCATTAACACATCTAATGTGTGTGTAGGGGGGGGGGCAGCATCCAGCCCATCTTGGCTAACGCTGAAATTTTTGTAGAGTTGGGAGAAGTCTGTGTGGACAGAAGACTAGGAAAACAGTTGTAGGCTACACAAGACTATTCCAAAAAATACCTTGGGAAAAGCGAACAGCAAATGGTTCTCATACCATTACCATGAACATTACACTGATGTGTCCACCAGAGATCAAACCCAACTGGAGAGAGTCTTGCCTTGACTTCTGCCCACCCAACTGGAGAGGGTCTTCCCTTGACTTCTGCCCACCCAACTGGAGAGGGTCTTCCCTTGACTTCTGCCCATCCAACTGGAGAGAGTCTTCCCTTGACTACTGCCCACCCAACTGGAGAGGATCTTCCTCTGACTTCTGCCCACCCAATTGGAGGGGGTCTTTCCTTGATTTCTTCTGCCCGCTCTAATGGAGCAGCTCTTCCTTTGACTTCTGCCCACCCAACTTCTGATTTCTGCCCTTCTGATCTTCCTCTAACTTCTGCCCACCCAACTGAAGAAGGTCTTCCTCCGACTTCTGCCCACTCAAATGGAGAGGATAGAATAGAATAGAATAGAATTTTATTGGCCAAGTGTGATTGGACACACAAGGAATTTGTCTTGGTGCATATGCTCTCAGTGTACATAAAAGAAAAGATACGTTCATCAAGGTACAACATTTACAACACAATTGATGATCAATATATCAATATAAATCATAAGGATTGCCAGCAACAAGTTATAGTCATACAGTCATAAGTGGAAAGAGATTGGTGATGGGAACTATGGAGAGGATCTTCCTCTGACTTCTGCCCATCCAATTGGAGAAGGTCTTCCTTTGACTTCTATCCACCCAACTGGAGGGGGTCTTCCCTTGACTTCTGCCCACTCAGCTGAAAAAGTCTTCCTCTGACTTCTGCCCACTCAAATGCTCTTCCTCTGATTTCTGCCCACCCGACTGCCCCGGCCGATGCCCAGCAGGCCCAGATCATCTGAAAGGCTCCCAGGAACCAGGACCGAGGCTAGAGGCGTGGGGAAGGAGGGAGGGGGGTGTTTACAATCCCCCAGCGGATCTAGGGAAGGGGCTGGCAAAGGTGGGTCACGGATCCCCCAGCAGAGGCGGCCAGAGAATGCCTAAACCGCGCCTGTCCCAAACCGAAGGAGAGAAGCTCCACGGACAGGCAGCGGGGAATTCCAATTGGGGGGCATCCATGTCCCTCAGGTGCGGGGTTGCCCCCTTCACCCTCAGCGCAATGCTCGCTGGGAGTTGTAGTCTCTCCGTTCAACTTAGGGAATGACAACAACCGACGCGCTCTCTTCGTGCACAACATAAACCCGGCTCACTGAGTCCAGGGTTTCCCCTCATCCCCCGCGCCGGCTATGAAATTTTCCCTCCACTTCACAAGGCGCGTTTGCCTTTCACGGCGAGTTAGGGGGACTTCAAGTCCCAGGGTGCCTCGCGCCACCCTCGCTTCTGCTCACGCGCAGTACGGGTGAGAGGTCAGGCCGGCTACCCCAGGCCTCAGTCGTCTAGGCCTCCCCCCCCCCGCCCCCTTCCCCGTGTCCCGCTCACCGCCGACCCGCTGAGACGGGTACAGCCGCTGGGCCTTCTCCAAAAAACGGCGGGCCTTCTCCGTTTGGTTGGCCTTGATGGCGGCTACCGCGATAACAATACAACGCTCCGCTTCGTCCCTGTTGGATTCCATGGTGGCGGTAGCGGTGCAAGGCGCCGGCGCACGATGATACGGTCATAGCGTCCCCTGCTGGAAACTCCCCAATTGTCAGGCGGCAAACGTGGCCGTATTGTTTGGAATAGCCGCGCCGCAGGATGTCATAATCTCGCCAATAGCCTGGCAGTGCAAAATATAATAATATCTGCGGCTGAGAAAAGGGATGGATTTGGATACCTGCCTCTCGCTTTGAAGTGGCAGAAAAACTGCTCTGCTCACCAGGCGAGAAAGAAAGAAACTGGAAGGATTTAAACGTAGGAAATTTATACTTTTCCAAATTGCATTAAGAGATGCATGCAATCTAGGAACGCATTAGACCAGAGCAGGGGACTCCAACCTTAGTAACTTTAAGGTTTGTGGACTTCAACTCCCAAAGTCCCTCAGCCAGCAAAGCAAAGCTGGCTGAGGAACTCTGGGAGTTGAAGTCCACAAGCCTTAAATTTACTAAGGTTAGAGACCCCTGGACCAGAGATCTTCAAACTTGGGAGCTTTAAGACTTGTGGACTTCAACTCCCAAAATTCTTCAGCCAGCTATGCTGGCTGGAGAATTCTGGGAGCTGAAGTCCACAAGTCTTAAAGCTGCCAAGTTTGAAGACCTCTGCATTAGACCAGCGTTTCTCAACTTTAACAACTGTGGCTGAGGAACTCTGGGGATTGAAGTCCAGGCATCTTCAGAGCTGAGGTTGAGAAATTCTGTGCTGATGTAATCCCACTTACCTGGATTTTGGGCAACTGTTGCTTCCATTGATCATCCCTGTTAATGATCACCGCTGCAATGAGCAATTCAACGTCTGTGGATATTGGTTAGCCCAGGGGTCTGCAAACTTGGCTTTTTTAAGGCTTGTGGACTTCAACTCCCAGAATTCCTCAGCCAGTTTAGCCAACTCCCAGAGTTCCTCAGCTGGCTGAGGAACTCTGGGAGTTGAAGTACACAAGTCTCAAAAGAGCCAAGTTTGCAGACCCCTGGGTTAGCCTATTTTAAGTCAATATCAAAGTTTCAGTTTCTGTCCCTCTTGATTTGGGGCTGATAGTTAAGGAGCACATGGGTATGTTGCAGTGGTGAAATCCAATTTTTTTTTACTAGTGGTTCTGTGGGCGTGGCTTGGTGGGTGTGGCTTGATGGGCGGGGCAGGGGAAAATCTCCATTCCCACCCCACTCCAGGGAAGGATACTGCAAAATCTCCATTCCCACTCCAGGGGAAGGATACTGCAAAATCTCCATTCCCACCCCACTTTAGGGGAAGGATACTGCAAAATCTCCATTCCCACCCCACTCCAGGGGAAGGATATTGCAAAATCCCCATTCCTATCCCACTCAGTGGAAGGATATTGCAAAATCCTCATTCCCACCCCACTCCAGGAGAAGGCTACTGCAAAATCCCTATTCTCACCCCACTTCAAGGGAAGGATACTGCAAAATCTCCATTCCCACCCCACTCTGGGGCGAGCCAGAGGTGATATTTGCTGGCTCTCCGAACTACTCAAAATTTCCACTACCGGTTCTCCAAACTGCTCAAAACTTCCACTACCGGTCCTTCAGAACCTGTCAGAACCTGCTGGATTTCACCCCTGGTATGTTGGCAGCCAAAGGCTCTCTTCCCTTCTAACATTTTCCCTTGGTGTGCTAAGACAGTGGGAAAGTTGAAAAGCATGAGGGTAGCTTTGCTGTATGTATATATAATTAACATATGAATATTTTATGCATGTTTTGAAAAGTATTCCTGACCCTCATTAAGGCTCTTGGATGGCAGTGATTCTGGTTAACTTCCAACTTTCTTCAGTACAGGTACAAATATGAAATACATTAATTTTTAGATCTAAAATTCAATAACCCCCAGTATTTCTATAATAAACATTTCATCAAATCACAAAATTAATATAGCCTTTCCTTTGCTTTCTATATGGTCTCCACATGGAAACATAGACAAATCTTTCCTTCAACCAAGATAGTTAATTTTGCCGTCCCAGCCAGTTCCATTAACTTCATCATCCATTCTTCCATTTTGGGAATCTGTAAGTCTAAGGGTGATACAGTTAAAAATAAATCTACAAATAGATATTTAATTATTTAGAAGATTTATACAGCTGCCCACTCACTCTCAGTGACTCAGGGTGGCTTACATACAATAAAAACACAAGAATAAAAACCAATATTCCCACCCCACCCCCTGGAGATAATACACAATCAAAGGAACCACTTGATGGTCTCCATCCCACTGTGGATTCCTGGCAGAACCAAGTCTTTAGAGCCTTGCAAAAGTGAAGGGCCAGTCTAATCTCTGCAGGGATGATGTTCCAAAGGGAGGGAGCCACCACGGAGAAGGCTTTTCTTCTGGGTCCCACCAGATGTACCTCAGGAGATAGGACCCATGACATTCCTTGCCTCTCCATTCTTGTGGGACAGGTGGATGTAACTGGGAAGAGATGGTCCCTCACATAACCCAGTCCCAAGCCATGAAGGCTTTTGAAGGTGACAACCAGCACTTTGAATTGCACCTGGAAGCAAATGGGCAACCAATGCAGCTCCCGCAGGAGTGGTGATATGGGCACACCCGGTTCTGCACAAAACCATGCAAGCCGCTGCGTTTTGAACCAATTGAAGCTTCCGGATGCTTTTTAAGGCCTGCCCCTGGGGTAAAATCTACTTACCTTCCTTACCGGTTCAGAAGTGTACGCGCCACGCGTCACATGCGCGCACACACCCTCTGCGCATGCGCAGGAGGTACAAAACACATTACTTCCTGGCTAAAACCAGGAAGTAGCGACAGCCGGGTGGGTGGGGCCAGCCAGGAGTGGGATTTGGGGGTTCTCCGAATGGCACAGAACCTTAGCTAGAGGTTCTCCCGAACCCCTGCGAAACCCCCGTCAGCCCACACCTGATTTACTCCCAATAGTGACAAAGCCCAGCGGATTTTGCACACCTTCAATCTGAAGGTCAGAATCAAGGGAAGAAGATTATTCGTACTTCTAAGGGCAGTCAGAGCCTCTTTTCATTCATGGGCTGGCAGCGAGGAAAATCCACCACAGCACCAGAGAAAAAGGAAGTTGCTGGAGCTTCTGTAGGCTGTACGGCCTCAGAGATGTCTATTCAAATTAGATGGTCAGGTTCAAAGGACAGAAAAGCAGCAATCAGGTCTCGCCAGCAAATTTCCGCTGCGAAACCCTCCCACAGTAGGCATGTTAAGTCAACTCCCGCAACTCCCTGCGCTTGCCACAGGCCAAAGGTGATTGCACACCCTGGATTAGCAGCTGTTGAACTTAAAGAGGTGAATTAATTCCAAAGCTGATGGGGTTCAGAACCTATTCAACTGAATTAAATAGAGTCCAAATGGCAAATGAGAATGAGAGAAAGCAAGGCTCTTGTGTTCCAGATTTAATGAGGACTTGGGCACTTCGGTGCAATGAGGATTCTTGCAGTTCATGTCTGGCCGTGGTAATGGAATAGGAAAAGGAACAGGAACAGGAACAGGAACAGGAACAGGAATAGGAATAGGAATAGGAATGAGCCACGGTGGCGCAGTGGTTAGAGTGCAGTACTGCAGGCTAACTGCCGGCTGCCTGCAGTTTGGCAGATCGAATCTCACCAGGCTCAAGGTGGACTCAGCCTTCCATCCATAAAATGAGGACCCAAATTGTTGCCGGCAGTAGGCTGACACTGTAAACCCCTTAGAGAGGGCTGTAAAGGCACTGTGAAGCGGTATATAAGTCTAAGTGCTATTGCTATTTGGAAGGGACCTTGGAGGTCTTCAAGTCCAACCCCCTGCTTAGGCAGGAAACCGACAAATGATCATCTTAAGTCTTCTTAAAAACTTCCAGTGTTGGAACATTCACAACTTCTGGAGGCAAGTTGTTCCACTGATTAATTGTTCCAACTGTCAGGACATTTCTTCCTAGTTCTAGGTTGCTCCTCTCCTTGATTAGTTTCCATCCATTGCTTCTTCTCCTGCCTTCAGGTGTTTTGGAGAATAGCTTTATTTCCTCTTCTTTGTGGCAGCCCCTGAGATACAAAGTCATAATCCCTGTATTTGAAAGAGAAATTCAAGAAAGCTGATTTAGCAAAGAAGACAAAGAATGAACAGAAGTTAAGATATTTCCGCAATAAGACTGAGTAGAGATATTGAGTGTGACTGGGCCTACCTGGGGCTCAGTTAACCCCTAGCAAGTTTATTGATGGGTCAATTCATCCTGTTTTGGTATTTGCAGAACACACTGCCCTCCTTTTGTTCCAATTATTTTGGAAAGGATCAGAGACCATTGTCTGTGTGAAAACAGTTGGGAACCATCTTCTTTCCATTCAAAAACACAACCGTTTGGTTACTATGCACCACGTTTCAATACCAGGGCAGCCAGGGGTATGCTAGTCTCAATTTCTATGTCTGTTGTGACCCAGGCCCAAGTAGGTAGTAGGAAACTCAGTCAGTGTAAAAACAAACAAACTTTATTCGAACAGCTGAGAATTACTTCATTCTCAGCATAGTTCAACTAAATTAAAGCAAATTCCTCCCAACACAATTCCTCAGTCCTATCACCAACCTTGGTCCAATTAGGCAAACTGTCAAAGGCCTTTCTTGGCAAAAGTTCAGAAGACAAATGCAGCAAGACAAAGATATCAACGTTGTCTTCCAGCAAAGAGCCCAAACACAGTTGCAGGTCCTTTAAGCCTTATGGAAGAGGCCAATCATCTCTTGGCCCTACTCCTGAGTTGTCCTCTTTGCTTGAGCTGCTCTTGCCTTCTGGCAGCTTTTCTCATGCGTGCATTAGGAACAGGCTCGTCCTGTTCCTCTGCCTCACTACTGTCAGCCTCTGGAGTCTCTGGAGTCCTCACATCACTCCCCAATGGCCCTGGCCCCACCTCAGCCTCCTATGCAGAGCCCTCATCCAGGCCTTCCCCAGCCCCCAGGACTGGCCCATGCTCTTCCTCAGTCTCATCGCTGTCCACTCCATTGCCAGCTCCGCAGGCTACTGGCGGACCACAACAATGTCACTCGAAGATGGTCAAGCTAGACAACATTGAAAGGAACAGATGCCTGGGGGGGCAAAGTGGAAGTGAACTGGCAGCAATATTACTGGCCACCAAGAAAACCAGGTGGCTCATTGCACTCCAAGTGGGCTTCCATATGGCGCTGATAAGGGCACACCTGCCATGGCAGAAAGTTTCAGGAATGTTGCTTAAGGAAAGAAAGTGGAAAAGAGACAGTAATTTTATTCAGGCTGCCCTGGCAAAGGTTACTGTCTTTATTAAGATGGATGGTATCTTCTCAGTCCCATCAGGCTGATGGAAGAAGACTGCTCAGAAATGAAACCACCAAGTAGCATCAGCAGATTGTCAGAACAGGTCACCTCCAAGAACGGGCCAAAGGCAGAACAGATTGCAAATGCTGCTGGGAGAACTGAAGAGCAGATTTCCCCCCCCCCCAGCCTTGCTGGATCCATAAATTAGGAAGTCATCAGCAGCCATGGCCCCTTGGCCAGGGGAGACCTTGCTTTTAATTGCTGGTTGCCAAGGGGTTCAACAAGACAGATGGCTCTGAGCGAGAGAGCTCCATCCTGGAGGTCTGAAAAATGGTTCAGTTAAATATGACTGTAAAGGAAAGTCATGCTATTGAAACAAAGCCGAATTAGGGGGGCGGGAAACAACTTTCATTGACAAGCAGTGGAACATTGACAAGCTTATACATGGCCTTTATTTATTTATAGATTTGATTTCTATAGCTGCCCATCTCAACAAGCGACACTAGGCCTGTGATGGCGAACCTATGGCATGCGTGCCACAGATGGCACGCAGAACCCTCTCTGCGGGCATGGCAGCAGTCACCCCAGCCCAGATCCGCCACGCATGCGCGAAGGCCTTCCACTGGCCAGCCAGCCCTTGGGTCTCTGCTGCACATGTGCTGCGGGCAGGGGGCATGCGGGGGACGCGTGTGCGCTTGCTCAGGGGGTGAGGTGCATGCATGGGGTGTGTGCAGATTGGTGCAGGAGGGTTTCCAGGCCCAAAATGGGGCACGGGGAGACTCGCGCAGGGGCACGGCACATGCACGGGAGGGGGTGGCGCTTGCATTGTATTTTGGGTGTTCAATCACCACTGCTCTACATCATAAGAACGTTCACAGGGCTGTTTTTGTCTGGATTATGTTAGTCCTAGACCTGCATTTCTCAGTCTTGGCAACTTTATAATGTGTGGACATTCAGCTCTCAGAAATGCACCAGCCAGTATCTTAAAGTTATCAAGGTTGAGAAATACTATGATGGACAATTAGGTGGAGAACCCAACTGTTTTTCACGGAAAGCCAACTGTTTCTAACCCATTTTGCTCTCCCTTCTGTTTAAGATAAGATGTTCTTTATTATTATTATTATTTTCCTCAGTTCTGATGGAATCAAAGGGGCATCTGAGAGGGAGCCAGGAGGGAACCAATTTATAGGTTATGAAATATTCATTCTGCAAATGAGCCCAGTCTCCTCAGATTCAAAAGAGCAGGGGGAAAACAGACCAGAAATAAATTCCTTATGTTTTCAGCTGCAACAGCCCTAACCATAATTTAATTTTCAGTATTGAGTGAGGAAAATCATGCCAGAGATAAGAATGGATCCCAAAAGAGTAGGAAAGTCAGAAAATCATTTTTGAGCTTGGCCTCAACTTCTCCCTAAACCTTCAAACAGCACACCTATTATCAACATCAAGAATTTCCTACGCCAGGGTCCAAACATTAGTTCTTCACAAATCAAGAAACCAGAAGCTGTCCTAAAAATAAAATTCTGCCCCAAATCTCATCCAGGAATGCTTTTTCATGATCAGATTCATCTTCTACCAAAACCACTGAATTACTCCTCTTGTTGTGACTCCAGCCCCCGAACCTGGCCCCATGCCCGAAAGTGACTCCGAGACTGAGGGGGAAGGGCTGGTAAGGCTTACCTCGGGAGCACCGATGTCTTTGGTCTGGCTCCAGGAGCCAGAGCCAGACCAGTCGGAGGATGTAATGAGGCCATCATCCCCTGATTCCTCCCTTCCCCCGGCTACGCCTTCAGACACAGCTGATAATAATCAAACTTGGATCGACCCACACTTCAGAAGATTAGACAGGCGGCGTCATCGAAGGGAAGGGCTTCTGCCCCACCCCACAGGATATATAAGGAGCTTTGGGACTGCTCTCACTCCATGGGAAGCAAAAGATTAGCTGAACCATTTCAAAGAGAGCTGAAGTCTTACTGTGCGAGTCATTTGGTTTGAACTTTGGCAAGCAGCTGCGATTTCTCTGCCAGGACTGATAAGAGCCGTGAATCCACTGGCTGAAGGCCAACTCGTTACTCCGAGGTAGGGAAGGATACAGAACACCTCTTCTACCACCCGTATCAGGATTTTTCCCTTCCTGCGATCCAGAATTGGATGTTCCAGAAATTACGATCGTTCTAAGTAAAACAAAATTCCATCCTGAATTTCACCTTGCCCCTTATTTTGGCATTCATGCTGAAGGGGCTTTTTTGGGGGGGGGGAGGACATAACACATCGTGTGTACTTCTCCCCCTTCCTCAGGAATTTTATTTATTTTATTTATTTTGTCAATCATATATAAGATAACAGGTAAAAGTATAAGCATAATTTGGATACATGAAAAGAGTAAGTAAAAAGGAATATTACGACAGGGACGGTAGGTGCACTTTTGCAGAAAATAAAATCCAAGACCAGTTCTAAGCATAACTGAAGCATCTGATGACACTCAGCTGTACTTTTCCACCCCGGACCACCCCAACGAAGCTGTCGAAGTGCTGTCCCGGTGTCTGGAAGCCGTACGGGTCTGGATGGGGAGAAACAGACTCAAGCTCAATCCCTCCAAGACAGAGTGGCTGTGGATGCCAGCACCCCAGTACAGTCAGCTGCAGCTGCAGCTGGCTGTGGGGGGTGAGTTATTGGCCCCAACGGAGAGGGTGCGCAACTTGGGTGTCCTCTTGGATGGGCGGCTGTCGTTTGACGATCATTTGGCGGCCGTCTCCAAGAGGGCCTTCCACTGGCACGCTTGGTGCGCCAGTTGCGCCCCTTCCTTGACCGGGATGCCTTATGCACGGTCACTCATGCCCTTGTCACTTCCCGCTTGGACTATTGCAATGCTCTCTACATGGGGCTGCCCTTGAAGTGCACCTGGAGGCTGCAGTTAGTCCAGAATGCAGCTGCGCGGGTAATAGTGGGAGCAACTCGTTGCTCCCATGTAACACCAATCCTGCGCAGTTTGCACTGGCTTCCTGTGGTCTTTCGGGTGCGCTTCAAGATTCTGGTTACCACCTTTAAAGCGCTCCATGGCTTAGGACCCGGGTACTTACGGGACCGCCTGCTGTTACCTTATGCCTCCCACCGACCCGTACGCTCCCACAGAGAGGGCCTTCTCAGGGTGCCGTCCGCCAAGCAATGTTGGTTGGCGGCCCCCAGGGGAAGGGCCTTCTCTGTTGGAGCTCCTACGCTTTGGAATGAATTTCCCCCTGGCTTACGTCAAGTGCCTGATCTTCGGACCTTTCGCCGTGAGCTGAAAACGCACCTATTTATTCAAGCAGGACTGGACTGAAATTTTATTGGGGTTATTTATTTATTTATTTATTTAATTTTTTTTGAATAATTTTTATTTCCATTTTCCAACATCATATTTATGTACAAACTATTATCCATCATTAATCATTAATTTTTATTTATAACTGATTCAGGCCTGCCCGATTGCCACTTCCTTTCTACACAACCTCCCTCTCTACCCTCTACTACTTTCCCTCTCTACCCTCTACTACTTTCCCATCCTTCATCTCCTTCACTTTACTACTTCCTCTCCTCCTTCTCCACTCCTCCCTTCTTCCACCCTTCTTCCACCCTATCTAACCTTCTTATTCCCCTCCTCCTTCTCTACTCTTTCCTACCTATTTTCTTCCCTCCTTCTACTCCTCTCTCCTTTTCTTCCTGAAATGGCAGTCGAGCATCCCCAATATCATTTTATTTTATTTTTTTTAATTTCATATCTTTTTAATTTCATGGATTGATTATTAGGGTTATTTATATTTTAAGATTTTAAATTGTTTTAAAATTTCAGCCACATTATAATATGCTTTTTAATTTCTCTTAATGTTTATATATTGAATTTTACTTGGCTGTACACCGCCCTGGGTCCTTCGGGAGAAGGGCGGTATAAAAATCAAAATAAATAAATAAATAAATCTGAAGGATCTTCAGTTTTGCATAACTGAAGCATCTGAAGGATCTTCAGTTTTGCATGGAGTTAAACATTTTTGGACTACTCCACTCCACCCCCTAACCATTGACATCAAAACATTTTTTGCTCTCGTATGCTCTCATTTTGACTAATGGACCCTGATCCTGGGTGTCTTTTTCACCCAAAAATAAATAAAACAGCAACTATTCCTAGCGACTGAGGCACAGCTGTTATTGTCACCATCTGGGCGGGGGGGGGAGGAAAGAAAGGATGTGCCAAGCAAATGATTGTCCAGTGCAGGGCTCTCCAAACTTGACAACTTTAAGCTTGGCGGACTTCAACTCCCAGAATTCTGCAGCCAGCTATGGAATTCTGGGAGTTGAAGTCCTCCAGACTTAAAATTACCAAGCTTGGAGACCCCTGGTCCAGTGAGCCTTCTAAGCTTAATCATCAATATATGTGCCAGGTGCATTTATTGGAAAGATTAATTGGCGGAAAACCACCTCGTACAGCAGCCCACTTTCTGAACAAGTAACAGACCAAGGACAGGTTCTTTCTCCCCTGACAGAGAAAAACTACCAGGCTCCAAAAGTAGCTCTTTATGGTGTGTTTGTTGACTTTAAGCAAGCCTTTGAGTCTATTTCCAAGAAAATGTCTCGAGAGGAAATTGAAAGCTTCTATCATCATCGATGGAGATGACTCATCCTTCTATGTGCACTGTATAAAAATGCCTGTCTGGAGATGAAGTTTCCCATAGCTGAGCATCAGACACAAATAATGAGTATTTTGGCCTCATTAGTCTTTAGGGACCTCTGGTGGCTCAACAGACTAATGCAGTCTGTTATTAACAGCAGCTGCTTGCAATTACTGCAGGTTCAAGTCCCACCAGGTCCAAGGTTGACTCAGCCTTCCATCCTTTATAAGGTAGGTAAAATGAGGACCCAGATTGTTGGGGGAAATAAAAGTTGACTTTGTATATAATATACAAATGGATGAAGACTATTGCTTGACATAGTGTAAGCCGCCCTGAGTCTTCGGAGAAGGGCAGGATATAAATGCAAAAAATAAAAAATAAAAAATAATTATATCAACACACAACGGCTAATACCCTTAAGGGAACATTTCATCCCCTAAACTGGACAGAAACCCATCTCTTATATTCAGAGGTGGGTTTCAGCAGGTTCTGACCAGTTCTGGAGAACCGGTAGTGGAAATTTTGAGTAGTTTGGAGAACCGGTAAATACCACCTCTGACTGGCCCCGCCCCCATGTATTCTCTGCCTCCCAAGTCCCAGCTGATTGGGAAGAAATGGGGATTTTACAGTATCCTTCCCATAGAGTGGGGTGGGAATGGAGATTTTACAGTATCCTTCCCATGCCACACCCACCAAGCCATGCCACACCCACCAAGCCAGACCCACAGAACCGGTAATAAAAAAAAATTGACACCCACTACCGCTTATATTACTTTATGTAGACAATGCAGCTTTATTATCAGAAATAAAATAGGCCACAGAAGAGCTGCAGGAGCTTTGCTGTCTTTCGGGCGTTCATTACAGATCAATCATGAAAAACAACGGTCGTGTATTTTACAAGGTTGTATTTTTTAAAAAATAAATAAAAATGGGTCGGGCTTTTGAAGGACATAAAATAGAGCAGGTCCCCCGTTCCAAATACTTGGGCTTTGTGCTGTACCTCTCTCTAGGACATGTCACTTGTATACTGCTCAGTTTGATTCAAATGCCCAGATGAGTTCAGCGTCTGATGAGTTGAAGGTCTTGGCAAATCACTGATTTCCAACATATTCAAAATCTTTCCAACATATCCAAAATATCCAACATATCCAAAATCTTCAACCAAAAGCTGTCTACTATTGACCTCACCCCATTCCTGAGAGGACTATAAGGGGCATGCATAAGAGCACAAAAGTGCCTACCGTTCCTGTCCTATTGTTCCCTTCATTATATCCAATTAATAGTTGATGCATATCCTGATCCTCACAGAGAGATCCAGGACCATGCCATAATCATGCCGCTTTCCAGGAGCCTTCTCCTGGCGTAAAGAAGGAGAGAAAATTTGCTACTGCTGGAAAGAGGAAAGAAAGTCACAGGAGAGGAAGGAGAAAGAATGCCCAGATGGGGCAGAAGGAGTGGCAGAGCTTGAAGGCAGAGTCAAAGGAGGAATCAGTCTAGAGCAGGGGTGTCAAACTCACATTGCCACGGCAGCATCACGTGACATATCAGGACTTTCCCCCGCTTTGCTAAACCGGGCATGAGCGTGGCCAACGATGCATCCGGGCCGTGGGCTGGGAGTTTGGCAGTCCTGATCTAGAGTCTTTACATTACATAAGAGATCTAATTCCAATCCCTCTTGAATTCTGTCAACTCTTATCTGGTGCCAAAATAGTGCTAACCCTCAGTTGACTAGATTTCTGTGTGGAGCATGAGCAATAAATCAATTTAATTGGAACTTATGGCCCTGATTTCCCCACTCCCCCGCCACATTGGAGGAGCAAACTAAGGAAGGGAAGGGAAGAAGGAACAACTGAGAGATGCATTGCATATATGCATTGAGGGTTACTCCCCGAACTCTAAACTTTGAGATGGAATCCAACATTTTTCTCTGTTCCCATGACCATGGCATTTTCTACTCTCAAGCCCACCAGAAGTCTCTAGAACCGTGATGGCAAATCTATGTCAATGTGCCACAGGTAGCACGCGGAGCCATATCTGTGGGTACGTGAGCATTGACCTAGCTCAGCTCTGGCACGCATGTGCGTGCCGGCCAGCTGATTTTCAGCCTTCTGGGCCCACTGGAAGTTGGAAAACGGGCGGTTTCTGGCCTCCAGAGGGCCTTGGAGGGGTGGGGAAGGTCGTTTTCCCACTCCCCAGGCTCCAAGAAAACCTCTGGAGCTTGGAGAGGGCAAAAAAGGGTCCTACCGTGCCATCGCGTGCCAAAAGCGGGGGGAAGAGGGGGTGGTGGTCATGCGCAGGGCACATTTATTTATTTATTTATTTATTTATTTATTTATTTATTTATTTGATTTCTATACCGCCCTTCTCCCAAAGGACTCAGGGCGATTTACAGCCAGGATAAAACAACATAATTTTTTTTTTTATTTGCATTTATATCCCGCCCTTCTCCGAAGACTCAGGGCGGCTTACACTATGTCAAGCAATAGTCTTCATCCATTTGTATATTATATACAAAGTCAACTTTATTGCCCCCAACAATCTGGGTCCTCATTTTACCTACCTTAATAAAGGATGGAAGGCTGAGTCAACCTTGGACCTGGTGGGACTTGAACCTGCAGTAATTGCAAGCAGCTGCTGTTAATAACAGACTGTCTTATTCTAAAATTTGGCCACAATAGTTAAAACTGTCATAAAACCCACATAAAAATCCCCACATTTAAAAATTGCGTTAGGCCAGACCCGCACAGTGGAACAAAAAGGTTTTAAGTTCACGTTTAAAGGTCCGGAGGTCAGGGAGTTGACGCAACCCTGGAGGGAGCTCATTCCAAAAAGCAGGAGCCCCCACAGAGAAGGCCCTCCCCCTGGGGGTCGCCAGTCGGCATTGTTTGACTGACGGCACCCTGAGGAGTCCCTCCCTGTGGGAGCGCACAGGTCGGTTATTGAATTATGAGTGTGGGTACGCACGCATGCTACACACACACACACATCTCGAATTCCCCCCCGCTTTTGGCACATGACGACAAGGTTAGTCATCACTGGTCTAGAACCTGTAATAATAATAAAAAAAAGGCATAATGGCAACTGCAACAGTCCAACTGAAGCTCCAGAGCTTTGCTGGCTGAGGAATTCTGGGAGTTGAAGTCCACAAATCTTAAAGTTGCCAAAGTTGGAGACCCCTGCTCCAGAGCACCCAGGAGGAGGAGAGGCAAAGCTTTTATTGCAATGTTGTGTCCATCACCTTGACTTTTTAAAATTCTCGCTTTGTAGACACTCCTGAAGTGGATGGACTCATACTGCAAAGGAAAGCCCCACATTAACAACCCATCATTACATGATTGCTGCTCTCCTTCTAGAATAGAATAGAATAGAATTTTTTATTGGCCAAGTGTGATTGGACACACAAGGAATTTGTCTTCGGTGCATAAGCTCTCAGTGTACATAAAAGATGTAAGAGATGAATCATGATCATATAGTCATCAAAAATACATATGTCATGAATCATAAGATACATAACTTAGTCTGATAGAGGAAGTCTAGCATTATTTCTTTTCTGCTTAGGAATAGGAAGAGGATTTTTTATTGGCCAAGTGTGATTGGACACACAAGGAATTTGTTTTGGTGCATATGGTCTCAGTGTCCATAAAAGAAAAGATACCTTCATCAACAATTCTCAGCACTTACAACACTTAATGATAGTCATAGGGTGCAAATAAGCAATCAGGAAACTTCTACAAAGAGATCACCTTGGTTCACATTCAAAACAGAGATCCCAGGGAAGGATTTATGATTTTCATGGCATATTGCAAGTTAATGGCCCTATTATCAGAATGGAAAAGTTATCCAAATACTTTTTTTTTTTTTAAAAAGGAACAATTTTGCTTCCAGAACATCTCTATCTCCCATCTATTTACCATAATGGGATTGTTATAGATAAAATTTGATGATAGAAAATATGTGATGATATATCATCCTTGTGAAGGGTCTTATTAACCGAGAAGAGAAGGGTTGACAAGCAAAACTAATCTACAGGGAATATGCTAAGAGTAGTATGGAGGGTTTTTTTTCCTGGAAAAGACGGTGGCAGAATCATAAAATTTGGGACTGCAAATTACAGATTAACAGAGTTGGAAGGGACCTTGTAGGTCATCTAGTCCAACCCCCGCCATCCAAGCAGGAGACCCTACACCATTTCTGACAAATGGCAATCCAAACTCTTCTTGAAAGTCTCAAGTGATGAATGCAATGACTGCAATACTTGAGCTCTGCATGGAGTTGGTTAGCTTTTTGCAAAGAGGAAGCAAAGTCACTCAGCTCGTTCAGGCTGACCCCAATTAATAAAACTCGGATTAGAATCTGTGTTTAGACACAGCAGGATGTCAAGTGCAATTATCAAGTTATTTGCTAGAGTGGAAGCTATTCCCTTCAATGTTCATGCTATTCCACGCCTTAGCAGTGCTGCCCAAACTCCCCCCCCTTCATTATCCAAAACTGCTTATCAAAATGTCTTAAGAACCTTGAGCGCTAGCCGTAAGTCCCATCCTTCGGTACCACTGTAACTTCAAACTCACTGACTCAATCATCATAACTTGAGGACTACCTGTATTATTATAAAAATGTCACTGCATCATCTTTACGTCATTTCAATAAATTACCCTGGGTAATTTCATCCATTTTTATCTTAATCGGAATACTTTGGGGGAAATGTCGAATATATTTCGGAACAAATGGCAAACTTTAAGTCAGGGGTGTCAAACTCAAGGCCTGTGGGGTACTTAGCTCTGCCCTGGAAACAGTGAGGGACTGGCTCACGATGCTTCTGCCTTCCTGAGCTCCGTTTTCACTGGCAGAGGGCTACAGGAGGCCGTCCCAGCCAAAAACGGAGCTTGGGAACCCGTTTTCACTGGCAGAGAACTCGGGCCATCACAGGCGCCCCTGACATGAGTGACATCAAGCTGGCCACGCCCCCTTCCTCCTCCCAAGGTCAAACACAATCTTGATGTGGCCCTCAATGACATCGAGTTTGACACCCCTGCTTTAAGTCAATTTAAATGTCCCAGTTGTGATGGATAATGGGCTCATGTATCGTTACCCAAAGAAAAACCATCTTTACCCAATTTGGGGTCATTTATCCAGTTTTGGAAAGCACTGCCTTCGAACATCGTAGTGGCGTGTTTTCTGTCTCAGGCTCCTGCTTCCCTTTCTCTGTTCTTGGCACTCTCCTCAATCTTTCTCCGCAGGAGCTGTGCTTAATCAACACTCCTAAATTGCCTTTTCATACACAAGGGGAGACGCTGGAGAGTGCTGCTTTTGAAACAGTAATGCAGACAGAGCACCTAGTAAAGAGAACAATCTGAATTTGTTTCTAATTCTAGACGGGAAGAAATCTGCTGAGAGGGAAGCAAATGAGTTTGTTAGCCTAGCGGGCCATAATTTGCCCTGAGTGATAGATCATGATGGTATTAGCCCTCATTTGTCCAATACTTTGAAAGTGTACCGCAGGTGATTCTAGATCTAACCAAGTTGCGGCTTGATTAGTATTTGGGAAGAAAATCATCAGGGAAGCCCAGCAGTACCGCCCTGTAGTGGCAATGCGGAAGACTATTTGGAGAAGTGTCATGTCCCCATCGGAGCCTGAATCTGCTGAGGAAGATGAGACGCAGCTGGAGCTGAGGGAGGCGGCTTCATTGGCTTCGGAGGAATATGGGGAGGAAGCAGGCCAGGGCCCCCTCAGGAGTGGGACGGCTTGCTAGCAGGAAGGAACGAGGCCAGGATGACCAACAGAGGGCAGGCAGTGGAAATGAGGAGCTAAGGAGCTCAGGCGATGAGCAAGAACCGCCCCCTCCTGATCCCTGAGCATGGATAGAGGAGATGAAGTGGGAACAGTGCAGGCCAACCTGACGACTTGGGAGGAGAGTGCCCCGCCCCTCTTCACAAGGCACAACTTGTGACTTAAGGAGCTGCTGTGGGAAGGGGCGTTTGTCGGGAACAAATGCTGAATTCATGGAGTATTGTGTGCCATTGCCAACATTTGGAGTTTCCTGGACTTCTTGCTTTATTTCTTGCTTCCTGGATTAATTGCCTTTTTCCTTTGCTTCCTGAAACCATTGCCTTGTTGCTTTGTTTCCTGGACTCATTGACTCATTCCCTTGCCCCACTGGATTTCTTGCTTTGCAGCTTTTGTGCTCCCAGAGTTTTGCTGGACGCCTTGCAGCCAAGAGGCTGCTGAGAGTGTGTGTCTGTGATCACTTTGGTCTTGGACTTGCCATAATGTGGGAGAGTTTGGAGGAAAGTTGGAGCAATAAAGGGGCAGTTTGAACTATCAGCGGACTGTGTTGCCTCTGTGCCTTGCCCCGGCTCATCACAAGAAGTTTAGTATCACGTTTTGATTTTTCCTCCACATTAAGAAAATTCTAATCATTTATTTATTTATTTATTTATTTATTTATTCATTCATTTATTTATTTATTTATAATTACATTTCTATACCGCACCATCTCCCGAAGGACTCAGGGCGGTGTACAGCCAATATTAAAATACACATACCACTATAATATAAATATAATAAATAAACACTATTTAAAAACAATTTAAAAACAAATATTTAGTGGCCGAATCACTAAAACGGTCAAAGACCGATTAAAACCCATTCAAATTTCGCTAAAATACATTCTTAGGCTAGTCCCGCTCGGTGAAATAATAAAGTCTTTAGTTCACGTTTGAAGGCCCGGAGGTCGGGGAGTTGGCGTAACCCCGGAGGTAACTCGTTCCATAAGGCTGGTGCCGCCACAGAGAAGGCCCTCCCCCTGGGGGCCGCCAACCTACATTGTTTGGTTGACGGCACCCTGAGGAGGCCCGCTCTGTGGGAGCGCACAGGTCGTTGGGAGGCAATCGGTGGCAGAAGGCGGTCTCGCAAATACCCCGGTCCTAAGCCATTTAGACCTCACTTTCAGATAACGTGCTTGTTTTTCACCCTGAATAATGGAGAAAGGGAAAATTTTCACATAGCTTGAAAGCTGTGAAACTCTCAGACCTTCGATTCCCATCCCAGAGTCATGTGTGTTCAACCAGTCAAGTCAAAACTTGCAGTCTCCTGACTGTAGCAAGGCCACGAAGTCATGAGGCCAGGTTTTGAGAAAAATCTTGGGCTTGTGTTGTATGTGATGAACTTCTGTATGGAACCTAGCACTGAGTACTGTGGAAACTGGCTGCCCTAGGGGTACCTCTGCATCGTTATTAAGGAACTTCTGGCAACTTGTAAGAGATTCGGATATTATCTGGTTTGTATATATGCTTTTTATGTTAGGCTTTTCAATCTGTTTGCCTAAGCTAATAATAAAGCTTTAGATGTGTTTATTTACCGGTATGCTTCTTGTCTCTGGATCCAAAAGAAATCATGATTTAAATCGAGTTGTTTTAAATCAAGCCTTTTTACTAGTGATTTAAATTGTGATTTAAATCGTGATCCTGCTTGAATTAAATCCACCCTGCTTGACACTCAGTAATGGTATTCAGCCGATTCTATCCGGTTCGGGTAAACCGGTAGTGGCAGCAGCAGGAGGCTCCATCCACCCAACCAGATGTAATTATGTCCCATTTTTGATGCTTTGCACATGCTTGGAAGGTCCTGCACATGCTTGGCAGGTCCTGTGCATGCGTGAAGGTGGCGTGTGTGCTCATATTTGTGAACCGGTAGCGAAGGTAAGTGAATACCACCCCTGTCGACACTACATATCCCAGCATCCTGAGAGGGAATAAAGACTAGACTGTATTTCCAATACTGCCAAAAGGGTATTGAAGTCACCAAGACATCTATTTGAAAACTGGTTTTCTCCCACACCCTATCCATCTACCAGAACTTTTCGTTTTAAAGATAGCTAAAGAATGAAAGCTAGTTTGGTGTAGTAGTTAAGGCTCGAGACCAGGAGACCGTGAGTTCTAGTCCTGCCTTGGGCATGAAACCAGCCGGGTGACCTTGGACCAGCCTTCCTTTCTCAGCCCTAGGAAGAAGGCAAGACCAAACCACTTCTGAAAACTTGTCCAGGCAATCACCAGGAGTCAACAGGGATGAAGACACACAAAAAAGTGGTAGTTCTACAAAATAATTATGTTTATGATAGAAGAATAATAACAAGAAACAATGGAGGGAAACTAATGAAGGAGAGAAGCAATCTGGAATTAAGGTGAAACTTCCTAACAATGAGAACAATTAACCAGTGGAATAGCTTGCCACCAGAAGTTGTGGGTGCTTCATCGTTGGAAGTTTTGAAGAACAGACTGGACAGACACTTGTCAAAAATGGTATGGGTTCTCCTGTCTGAACAGGGGGTTCGACTAGAAGACTCAAGTTACAGAAGGATCTTGACAGACTTGAATATTGGGCGCTATCTAACAAAATGAAATTCAACAGTGAAAAAAGTAAGGTTCTACATTTAGGCAAAAAAAAAAATGCACAGGTACCGTACATGTGGTACCTTGCTCAATAGTAGTACCTGTGAGAGGGATCTTGGAGTCCTAGTGGATAACCATTTAGATATGAGCCAGCAGTGTACAGCAGCTGTTAAAAAAGCTAACACAGTTCTGGGCTGCATAAACAGAGGGATAGAACCAAGATCACATGAAGTGTTAGTGCCACTTTATAATGCCTTGGTAAGGCCACACTTGGAATACTGCATCCAGTTTTGGTCGCCGCGATGTAAAAAAGATGCTGAGATTCTAGAAAGAGTGCAGAGAAGAGCAGCAAAGATGATTAGGGGACTGGAGGCTAAAACATATGAAGAACAATTGCAGGAATTGGGTATATCTAGTTTAATGAAAAGAAGGACTAGGGGAGACATGATAGCTGTGTTCCAATATCTCAGGGGTTGCCACAAAGAAGAGGGAGTTGGGCTGTTCTCCAAAGCACCTGAGGGTAGAACAAGAAGCAATGGGTGGAAACTGATCAAGGAAAGAAGCAACTTGGAACTAAGGAGAAATTTCCTGACAGTTAGAACAATTAATAAGTGGAACGACTTGCCTGCAGAAGTTGTGAATGCTCCAACACTGGAAATTTTTAAGAAAATGTTGGATAACCATTTGTCTGAAATGGTGTAGGGTTTCCTGCCTGGGCAGGGGGTTGGACTAGAAGACCTCCAAGGTCCCTTCCAGCTCTGTTATTGTTGTTGTTGTTGTTGTTGTTGTTATTAGTATTATTATTATTATTATTAAGACCTCCAAGATCCCTTCGAGCTCCATTCTGATGATGCTGTGATTTCTGACACCATCCTTCGTGTTTGTGTTCCATGAATAAGTAAACTGAAAATAGGATGTTCTGGGTACCAGAGCATCACATCTGTCGTGGAGATGCAGAGTATCAATAATAATTCAACATGACCCAGTATGGTTCCACTTTCTCCATCAGGTTTTTTTTTTTGGAAACAGGGATCTTTTTTTTTTGGATTGGGAATTCACTTGCAGTTAAAATTACCAGAACTGCCATTCCTTCACATTCAAGGCAAACTATTGTACCGCTTGACATGAAGAGCGATCGTGGCATTGCGTGGACCTGGAGCAAGGAAACATAGATTCTGGTCCATCCATTGGCACGGAACCTCACTGGATCTATACCTCACTGGGTCAGTAAGCTCAAACTGCCCAAGGAGTTGCTGATCCAATTCTACAGAGGAATTATTGAGTCTGTCATTTGCACCTCTATAACTGTCTGGTTCGGTTCTGCAACCCAACAAGAAAAACACAGACTTCAGAGGATAATTAGAACTGCAGAAAAAATAATTGCTACCAACCTGCCTTCCATTGAGGACCTGTATACTGCACGAATCAAGAAGAGGGCCGTGAAAATATTTGCAGATCCCTCGCATCCTGGACATAAACTGTTTCAACTCCTACCCTCAAAACGACGCTATAGAGCACTGCACACCAGAACAACTAGACACAAGAACAGTTTTTTCCCGAAGGCCATCACTCTGCTAAACAAATAATTCCCTCAACACTGTCAGACTATTTACTGAATCTGCACTACTATTAATCGTTTCATAGTTCCCATCACCAATCTCTTTCCACTTATGACTGTATGACTATAACTTGTTGCTGGCAATCCTTATGATTTATATTGATATATTGACCATCAATTGTGTTTGTAAATGTTGTACCTTGATGAACGTATCTTTTCTTTTATGTACACTGAGAGCATATGCACCAAGACAAATTCCTTGTGTGTCCAATCACACTTGGCCAATAAAATTCTATTCTATTCTATTCTATTCTATTCTATTCTATTCTATTCTATTCTATTCTATTCTATTCTATTCTATTCTATGACTCTCAGCCCTAAATACTTTACAGCAGCGTTTTTCAACCTTGGGGATTTTATAATGGGTGGACTTCAATTCCCAGAATTCCACAGCCAGCTTTGCTTTATATGGATGGCGGTGTAAGAATAGTGAGAGTGCTATGCACGTCACCCTGAACTCTTGAAGAAAAGGAGGAGTGTAAATCTAATAAAAAGAAGGGCCATCTTTCAGTCTTAGCAAAAGGGGCTATGAATCTATTAGGCCACCAGATGGCAGAGGTGCTCTTGTAAGGACCATTTCTGAGCCTCTCAGAAGCTCTGCTGGAGACATGACCTTCAACTGAATGCTTGCAGCTATCTTAACCAGGAGTGAGCGATGGCAGTAGTAGCCCAGGATTCAGATTACTTACATAAGGAGCACCGGTCTCTATGTGAGCTGTTTACTACAACAGCAGATGCAACTGGAGTTTGTGGGACTGTTTTATCCTTAAGGAACTCAACACAATATGCAATCATTTCTGTAGCAAATGCCCCCAGGGCATTAGAAGAATGTGCTGGCGTGGTGTCTCCAGAGGAGGAAAAAAGTCAAGATGGAAGTTGCAGTTGTGCAATTTAAGCTTTCCTTCCCCATTTTTTAAGTGCGTATGACAAATGTGGGGGGAAAAAAGGTATAGTTTCATGGCATGGTTGTAGTGTCATCTTGACTGGTTTTAACCCTTCATGTGGATCTACATGATGCATTGGGGGGAGTCTTCTATGTGCACAGTGCATATAAATATGTGTCAAGAAACAGATGTTTTCAACAGCCGTGGTTCTTCAGAAAATGAAGAGTCTGCTGTTGGAAGAAATATCCCTCTGGTTCAGTTCCAAGCTGGGAGAAAGACACTGGAAACATGGAGGCGGATTGGAAAGAAGGTTTAATGATGAACAGAACCACCAAGCAGATGTTTCTGGTGCAGCTGACAAAATGGAGTTGAGAGTGAGGGGTTTTCATACCTTCTTTGGGCTTGAGCTTCCTGTTCCTGTGTAACAACATGTCCTTTAATATTCCATTGGCTGTTGTCAGATTCCTATGGGGGGTCATGTAAGGGTCATAGCTGGCTCTATAGGCAAAAGGGGAAATGCAAATCCTAGGTGCTTGTCTGAGCTAATCTGGTTAATCTCTGGTTTATCATTTATCTGAGCTCCCAGGTGAAGTTTGGACTGGGGGGTGGTATACGGAAGGGGCTTTGGACTGCTCTGGGTTGCTTCTAATCCTACCATTCTGCCAAGGAGTTTCAAAATATCCTGACTTGAATGGATTACCAAATCTGCATTTCTAAAAGGTGGCCTCCTCAGTTTCTGCTTGGGGGGGCGGGCAGGGAGACTGGGGCTGCTTTCTGAATAGACTGGCGCAAACTTTCTTAATGGGCACAAATATCTGCTGCGGACAGTGGTTAAATGCACTTACCTTTGCTACTGGTTTGGGAATGTGAGCGCATGCTTGCACATGCTCGCTATGCTTGCACCTGCTTCTTCTGTGCATGCACAGAGAGTCAAAAACGGGACGTAATGATCTCCCGGTAGGTGGGTGGAGTCGGCACTATCGGTTCACGCGAGCCAGATATATCCAGCTGTATTTCACCACTGGCTGGGGACTATTAAGAAAGACTAAGTCTGCTTCCTGCCTCTAAAAAAACATGTTTCTCCATTTCTCATTAACGGAAATATAATATTCTGTCTTTTTAAAATATTCCTCAAAATATTTCAATCTTCTCTCTCTCTCTGTGTGTGTATATCTTTGTCTTCCCATATTGCTATACAGACTCTCACACTGAGCAAAATCATTCTTAAACCACTGAATTTTTAAACGAAAAGCATGAGTATGTTATGATGCCAAATAAAATAGTTTTATTACATTGATCCTTGAATTCAACCTTGGAGTGATGGGTGTTCCACAGGAAAACTTGAAGGCCCAGGCTGGGGACAGGTCATCTGGTAGAAAGTCTTATCTATGTGGTTGTTAATTCTTAGGAAGAGAGATTTTTAAGACGGCAAGTGAAGACAATTACTCCTTACGACAAACTGTTTGTCTCTGTTATTTTAAAATGTTGCTAAGTGAATTTAAACACACAGCAGTTGGGATGTGCCAAGCTCACATTTTTTTACGTCAAGTCTGCAACTTCCTGTTTTTCTAGAAAATGAGGATGCTAAAGTATACTTTTGAACAGACAAGGCCCATCATGACAGGGGTGTGCAATTTTTAGTAGAAATAACAGGAGCAGGAGCAGCAGCAGTTGCAATATATAATTAATTGTGCCCTTATAAACAAGTTAGGTGCGCAAAAAAAAGCAACTGTTGCCTTATTGCAATACTTTAAAACACAATAAAATAAAAAAGCCTCTTAGCTAAAAGCAGTGGTGGGATTCAAATAATTTAACTACTGGTTCTCTCCCTCAGCCTCCTGCAGCCGCCAGGGAGCAAAAATGGGCCTTAGGGGGCGCTGCACGCCCTCATGCCCCATTTTGGGCCTAGTAGATGTCCCTGCAGCCTCCTGGGAGCAAAAACAGGCCATGTAGGGACTTCTGGAAGGGGTGGGGAGGAGAGGGGCAGGGCCAGCCAGCAATGTCACAGCTGGTTCGCCGAACTAACCCGAACCGACTGAATTCCACCACTGGTTAAAAGGTCTTGTGACATCCAATTCATGTTGGATTGGGTTCAAATGTAAAATAAAATTATGCATGTGTATTTTTTTCTTTTTTAAAAAAAATGCACTTATTTTTGTTTTTGTCCTGTTGAGTTTTGTTCTGTTCTTCATTGGGTGTTTTTTTTTTGCAAGTTTGCATTTTAACTCTTGAATACTTTGTATTAAATATGAAAAAAAGAATGTGTTTATTTTAAGGCAGCTTCAGGGGGAGGGGAGGAGGCATTTTAGTGCTTTTCTAAACTTTAGGTGCTTCGACTCAAAGCATAATTCAAACTTAATCCAAAAATTGGTTTTGTAAAATCTCTCCTTCCTGTTTAAAGTAACAAGAAGCTCCAGAGCTTAAATTCTGAAGCAATAATGATGTTGTAGGCTTGAGAGCTCTTTGCTGTAATAAACGGGTAAATCCCTTGAAAAATCACAAGCTCCACATTTCGGTCTGCAGCACAATTCTCTGATACTTATCTGGAAATTAGAATTTCCTCTGTTCTACACCTTACAATAGAGCTGTTGCAGTAGCGCTTAAGGAAGGAAGTGTCTCTTGCCATTTTTGGTATATATCTATATCTATATTTGTTTTCTGAGGTTTTCACGGGTGTTTGTATATAGGTCTTTGGTTGTTCGGGTTTTCTCCCGTGTAAAATTGGAAGTGTCTTGGCGACGTTTCGACGAAGTCTCATTCGTCATCTTCAGGCTTCAGCTTCGTGCTTCTGGGAGCAATGTGTGATCGCAGCTGTTTCTTCCTTTTAACTGCTAGTGGGGGTTTGAACTGATTGGGTGGGAGCTTGGCTGTGCTCTGATTGGATGGGGGTTTTTCTGTGCTCTGATTGGCTGGGGGTGTGTCCTGTGTTGGTGGGGGCTTGGTTGTGCTCAGTCTAATCTGTGCTGCAGGGGGATTTGAGCTGGTGAGCTGCACTGCTGCTGTTTGGCTTCGTGGTCGTGCTACATCTTCGTAGTGGGTGTCAGTCTGCTGCATGTATGGATTGGAGGGGTTTGAAGTGGCTAATGTTGCAGCTGCGGTCTGGCTTCTGGTCCTTGGTCGTGCTTCCTGATCAGTGTGGGTTTGGGTGTGCTTTCTGGGTGGATGTGTGGTGGTGACATCCTGTGTGGACCTCGTGAGTGTGGGTCTGGTGTCATTCCTCGTGTTAGGGACACGTTTGTCAATAAGGGCAGGTTTCCAAATGGCTGGTAGGCGGAGGTATCATCTCGTTTGTTCATGCTGTGTGGGCGTTTTCTATCTCGATGGCTTCTCTGATTATTCTGTTGTTAAAGTGTTCAGTTTTGGCGATAGTTCTGGTCTTTTAAAGTCAATATCGTGTCCTGTGACTTTAAAGTGTTGGACCAGGGAAGAAGTTAGTTCCTCTTTTGAATGAGTTCTTGTGTTCTTCAATCGTGCACTTATTCTTCTGTTGGTTTGTCCAATGTATGTGGTGGGGCAGGCGGTGCATGGGATTTCATATACTCCTTGATTTTCTAACTCAATTTTGTCTTTGGGGTTTCTTAGGATGGTGGATATTTTTGGTTTGTGCAGAATGCTGTCTTGATGTTATGTTTGTGGAGGATCTTGCTGATTCTGTCTGTGGTGCCTTTTATATATGGGAGGAGGGCTGTGCCATTTTCTTGCTCTCTGTCTTGGGTTTTAGTGGGGGTTCTTTTGGATTAGTTTGGTAATCTTATTTCTCTGGAATTCATTGGATGTTAGTACGTTTGTGAGAGTGTGTAGTTCGGTTTTAGGTGTTGTTCGTCAGCTAAGCATTTTGTTCTAGAGATGAGTGTCTTGGCTACGGAGTTGATCTGTGCTGGGTGGTGGTGTGAGAGTGCATGCAGATAGCGGTTTGTGTGTGTTTTCTTCTGGTAGATGGTGTGTCCTAGGGAGCCATTGGGTTTCTTGTAGACTAAGACATCTAGGAAGGAAGTTGGTTGTTAACTTCTGTTTCCATGGTGAACTGTATTTTGGGGTGTAGGCTATTGAGGTGTGTGAGGAAGTTTTCAAGTTTTTCTTTCCCGTGTGGCCAGATTATGAAGGTGTCGTCACGTATCTGAGCCAGAGTTTGGGTTTGTGATCAGATTTTTCTAGTGCTTGGGTTTCAAAGTGTTCCATGTAGAGGTTGGCAATGACAGGTGAGAGGGTGATCCCATGGGTGCGCCTTCTATTTGTTTGTATTTTGTCCGTTATAGATGAAGTATGTGTTGGATAGGCAGTGGTTGGTCAGATCTAGTATGTGCTTGGGGGTTATATTTGTTTTGGATAGCTGTCAAGGCTTCTTTGATTGGCACTTGGGTGAAGAGGATATGACATCAAAGCTCACGAGTAGGTCGCTGGGCTGTAAGTTTTGTTTCTTTATGATCTCTATGAACTGGAATGAGTTTTTACGTGTGAGCGATGGATTCTGCATAGGGCTGTAGTTGTTTGGCGAGAAATTTGGCTAGGTTTTGTAGAGGTGAGCCTATGGAGCTGACTATGGGTCTGAGTGGGGTTCCTTCTTTGTGTATCTTGGGAGGCCGTGAGCTTAGGGCATCTGGATGATTTCTCTCTGGGAATGATTCTTTGTTGGATTTCTTCGCTGATGGGGAGGCTTTTATTTTGGATCTAGTGGTTTTTCTAGGTAGGTGGTGGGGTCTGTTTTAGGGGCTTGTATGCAGGGTCTTGGAGTAGGTTGGTTAATTTGGTTTGGTAGTCAGATGTGTTCATAACCACCGTGGCGTTGCCCTTGTCTGCTGGTAGGATTATTATGCTGGTATCTTTTTTCAGGTTAAGTAGTGCTGTCTGTTCCTCTTTGGGTAAGTTGCTTTTGGGTGGCTTGCTGCTGCAGAGGGTGTTGGTGATTTTGTGTCTGGTTTTGTTAGCGTCATCGGGGTTGATTTTGGTCAGGCTGGATTCAACCTCGCATATAATGGTCTCAGTGGGGATGTATTTGGGAGTGACTGCAAAGTTGAATCCTTTGGAAAGGACATCGGTTTCAGCTTTGGTGAGGATCCTATCTGAGATGTTATGCACTGTTTGTTTCATGTGTTGCTGTGAGGGTGGAGGGGTTTGTTTCTGGCGTTCTTGTAGTCTTCGGAGTTTGTTGGTGTGCGTGTCTGTCTTGAGGGTGGTCTGTGTTTCGGCTCCAGACGGCAAGTTGTTTTGGATTTGTCCCAAAGTGCGGGTGCATCTTGTTGCTGAGTTTGAGGTGAAGTGTGAGGAGATCTTTGTTGATTTGATCTAGGAGGAATCTTTTGTGTGAAGTTCATTTCTGATTAAGGCCAATTCTGTTCTTTTAGGATGCGTTTGGTGGCTGCAGAGTTGGAGTGAATTTCAATTGGAAGCATTTGGGGATTAAATTTTCATCGCGGCAGTTTCAGAGGAATGCGAGGTCACATAAAATGGAAGCTCTTGGACTTCTAGTTTTCATAGGTCCTGGTCAGATGGTGGATTTCTCCCGTAGAGGTGCAATATTTGTTTTCTGAGGTTTTCACGGGTGTTTGTATATAGGTCTTTGGTTGTTCGGGTTTTCTCCGTAAAATTGGAAGTGTCTTGGCGACGCTTCGACGAAGTCTCATTCGTCATCTTCAGGCTTCAGCTTCGTGCTTCTGGGAGCAATGTGTGATCGCAGCTGTTTCTTCCTTTTAACTGCTAGTGGGGTTTGAACTGATTGGGTGGGAGCTTGGCTGTGCTCTGATTGGATGGGGTTTTCTGTGCTCTGATTGGCTGGGGTGTGTCCTGTGTTGGTGGGGCTTGGTTGTGCTCAGTCTAATCTGTGCTGCAGGGGGATTTGAGCTGGTGAGCTGCACTGCTGCTGTTTGGCTTCGTGGTCGTGCTACATCTTCGTAGTGGGTGTCAGTCTGCTGCATGTATGGATTGGAGGGGTTTGAAGTGGCTAATGTTGCAGCTGCGGTCTGGCTTCTGGTCCTTGGTCGTGCTTCCTGATCAGTGTGGGTTTGGGTGTGCTTTCTGGGTGGATGTGTGGTGGTGACATCCTGTGTGGACCTCGTGAGTGTGGGTCTGGTGTCATTCCTCGTGTTAGGGACACGTTTGTCAATAAGGGCAGGTTTCAAATGGCTGGTAGGCGGAGGTATCATCTCGCTTGTTCATGCTGTGTGGGCGTTTATCTCGATGGCTTCTCTGATTATTCTGTTGTTAAAGTGTTCAGTTTTGGCGATAGTTCTGGTCTTTTTAAAGTCAATATCGTGTCCTGTGACTTTAAAGTGTTGGACCAGGGAAGAAGTTGGTTCCTCTTTTTTGAATGAGTTCTTGTGTTCTTCAATGCGTGCACTTATTCTTCTGTTGGTTTGTCCAATGTATGTGGTGGGGCAGGCGGTGCATGGGATTTCATATACTCCTTGATTTTCTAACTCAATTTTGTCTTTGGGGTTTCTTAGGATGGTGGATATTTTTTGGTTTGTGCAGAATGCTGTCTTGATGTTATGTTTGTGGAGGATCTTGCTGATTCTGTCTGTGGTGCCTTTTATATATGGGAGGAGGGCTGTGCCATTTTCTTTCATTGCTCCCAGAAGCACGAAGCTGAAGCCTGAAGATGACGAATGAGACTTCGTCGAAACGTCGCCAAGACACTTCCAATTTTACACGGGAGAAAACCCGAACAACCAAAGACCTATATCTATATCTATCTATCTATCTATCTATCTATCTATCTATCTATCTATCTATCTATCTATCTATCTATCTATCTACCCATATAATCATATATATAACACCATATATATAACACTCTGTGTGTGTATGTGCATATATAACCACACACACACACTCCCTTGGGAATGTTGATAGCTCAGCTTCACTTGCATCAATTTGCTCAAGGCATTTATTTAAGCCTTGGGAAACTACTGCAGTTCTTCATAATTATCTATAAATTATACTGACATAACGATGGGCTTTTTTTTTTGCCGGAAATTTCCATCTGCATCAGGAATAGTGATGTTTCAGAACATGGGAAACACCCCCCACCTCCTTGAAGACTGAAATATTTTGAGAAATATTAAAAAGGCAGAATATTATATTTCCTTAAATGAGAAATGGAGAAACGTGGTTTTTTTTAGAGGCAGGAAGCAGACTCAGTCTTTCTTAATAGCCCCAGCAGATATTTTGCGTCCATTAAGAAAGATTGGGCCAGCCTATCTACAAAACAAAAGCCCTTCAGCTTCAGGGTGGTGAGATTTAGAAAAACAGGACATGACCCTTCAGGACATAATAGGATTAACCCACTACCATTTAGCAGAAGACACAGAGCTCCCTACATTGCACCATCTTCTAAGGGCATTTCAGACATTGCACACACCCCCCCCCCCAGCATCATCTCTGAAACTTATAAAAATCCATGTACTCATCAAACCAATTGTTCAGCTGACCCAGGACTGCTGTTGGTTCTGTTCATCATTAAACCATCTTTCCAATCAGCCTCCATGTTTCCAGCCTCTTTCTCCCAGCTTGAAACTGAATCAGAGGGATATTTCTTCCAACAGGAATGAAATGATTAAACAGGGCCAGTTACTGTGACCACTGAACAATCCTTTTGCAGCCTGAAGTAATTGAGAAAACTATTCTAGTCACCAGCATAACTGATTAAGATTAAAAGTAATCCTTGACTGATGACTGTTTGAACAGACTGCCAAAAATGTAACTACAACCCAGTTTTGAAGTTCTGATAGCTGCCCCCCCAAGTCATGACTGCATTTGGGGTACTGGCTTGTCTTTATAGCAGTGTGAAATCAATTTTTTTTACTACCGGTTCTGTGGGCGTGGCTTGGTGGGCATGATGTGGCTTGGTGGGCGTGGCTTGGTGGGCATGGCAGGGGAAGAATATTGCAAAATCTCTATTCCCACCCCACTCTGGGGCCAGCCAGAGGTGGTATTTGCCGGTTCTCCAAACTACTCAAAATTTCCTCTACCGGTTCTTCGAACTGCTCAAAATTTCTGCTACTGATTCTCCAGAACCTGTCAGAACCTGCTGGATTTCACTCCTGATTTACATCTATTAGCAACATCTAGTAATCAAATGACTGTGATTTTTCTTTGCTGGAAACCAGTATTTACTTCTCATTTCTGGCAAAAAATGCCCGCTGACTAAAATGGCTTTAATGATTGCAGCATTTATTTAACAACAGGGGCATTCACCTGACAACTGCCACAGAAAAGGTAGAAAAAGTGATGATATAATTAACTTTACATCAGATTTAATTCCACTTGTAAGTTGAGGTTTATCTGCATGGCCATTCCCTTCACAGATGTTAGAGTTTCAATATATGCTTTGCATGCTAAAGCAGGGTTTATCAAACTGTATGCTGTAGAATCTAAGGATTATGCCAAAAAATTTTATAGAGTTTGGTAAGAGACTAAGGGCCAAAAAATAATAAAATTAATTCAAACACAATTTTCTATCACTAGAGCTTGGTCTCTTGAGCCAAGTTTCTCTGATATATATTTTAATTAATAGCTTCCAAGCCTGAAAGAAATGGAAAACTGTTTTAGAGAACTAAAAACAATTCTATGATATTTTGAAATCTTAAAGTGATTATTCTTGCTTTTAACATTGGAACAAAAGTGAACATAAGGTTTTGGGTACATCATCTAAAAAGAATATTGACAACTTGGAACATGTTGAGGGGAAGGTCACTGAGATGGTGAGAGGACTAGAAATCACGTTCTACGTGGACCACTAGTTTCAGTCTGAAGAGCAGAAGACTGAGGGAAGAAAAGAGAGCAATCTCCAGACATTTAAACGATTGACACAAGGAAGAGGGCCTTCTAGATTTGTTCTTGGCTGTCCTGGAAGCCAGGACCAGAAGCAGTGATTTGAAACGAGAAGGAAGTAGACTCAAGATAGCTATTAGGAGAAATTTCCTGAGGGTAAGGGCTGTCAACTAATAAATAGAGTGCCTTAGAAAATGGTTTGTTCTCCTTCAATGGTTAATGCTAAGATGAAGCTGGAGAGTCATCCATCATAAAGCTTTAGTGGATCTGGTACTACGCATAGCCTTGGACTAGATGACATCACAGGTTCCTTACAATTCTATGATTCTTTGAAGATTTGAGGACCGTTTTAGAAACTCTGCAATGCCACCCATAATGCTGTCTACTCTCTCCATACTAGAATGCAGTCAGTCATACTGCATCTACTGTTGACCTCACCCCATTCCTAAAAGGTCTGTAAGGGGCGTGCATAAGAGCACCAGCATGCCTACCATTCCTGTTCTAACGTTCCCTTTGGTTGTATTCATTTTGTGTGGTTATTTCATGCTTATACTTATATATATTGTTGTGTTTGACAAAATAAATAAATAAAACAAAAATAAAATAAATACTCAAAATACAAGCAATAAGTCAGAGAATATTCAAATAGACTTTAAAAAAAGGCTGAAAAATTACAAGGTAACTTTAGCTGGTTTTACCTCACATGCCCTATCATAATACACGGTCACTCACGCTCTGGTTACATCTCGGTTGGATTATTGCAATGCTCTCTACATGGGGCTGCCATTGAGGTGCACCCGGAGACTGCAGTTAGTCCAGAATGTGGCTGCGCGAGTAGTAATGGGAGACACTCGTGGCTCCCATGTAACACCGCTACTACGCAGTTTGCACTGGCTTCCTGTGGTCTTTCGGGTGCACTTCAAGATTTTGGTTACCACCTTTAAAGCGCTCCATGGCTTGGGACCCGGGTACTTACGAGACCGCCTGCTGTTACCTTATGCCTCCCACCGACCCGTACGCTCCCACAGAGAGGGTCTTCTCAGGGTGCTGTCCACCAAACAATGTCGGCTGGCGGCCCCCAGGAGTAGGGCCTTCTCTGTTGGAGCCCCGACGCTCTGGAATGAACTTCCCCCTGGCTTACGCCAAGTACCTGATCTTCGGACCTTTCGCCGTGAGCTGAAAAAACATCTATTTGTCCAAGTGGGACTGGCATAATATTGTTATTAATTTTAAATTGAGTTTTTATTGCCTTAGGGTTTTTAACTTTTAAAAATTTTAATATTGGCCTTTTGAAATTTGCTTACTTTTAAATTTTGGTTTTAAATTGTATGTATATCAACTTTTTATCTCTGGCTGTACACCGCCCTGAGTCCTTCGGGAGAAGGGCGGTATAAAAATTTAATAAATAAAATAAATAAATAAAAAATAATGTCTGTTTGTTCATGCTTTACTGCGCTGTCTAAACACAGCCAGTTTTGTTCATCATTTCTAACCATCCATATTGTGATTTATTCAGCAGCCACATTTAACCCGTGCCTTAAATGGTGTATTTATAAATGTAGCCTGGCGTATTGTCCTTCATTTTTAAACCAACACCTTTAAAGTAACATTACTGCTGTTACGTATGTTACAGGAGTGCAGATTTTCCCTCAGCTTAAAACCACAATTCTGGGACCTGAATTTCTGTGGCTAAGCGAGGCGGATGATAAAATGAGTGACAGCCACTTTTTGACACAGTTGTTAAGCAAATCATTGCAGTTGTGAAATGAACATGCGCTTGTTAAGTTGCCTCATTGCCTCGCTTGTCAGAGGTCAGCTGGGAAGATCACAAATGATGATCATGTGACCCCAGGAAGTTCCTGTGTGAACTTATTTTGTGGATGTTTTTTTTTTTCTGTTTTAATGTTCAAACTCTTTAAATTGTAACTTTGAACAGTCACTAAATGAACTACGGGTAATAGCCTATCTCAATAAAAAAAAAGTCTTAGACTTCTTGCAGAGTTGGTTTCATGGTCTGGGCTACCTACTAAAGCTGATACCACCTGAAGGGCACAATTACAGGCAAGATCTCCCCTTTTTTCAATTCTCTGTGCATCATATATGTGAATTGGTAGCGAATTGGGCCGTGCTGTTCACCGGCTATGCTGCAGCTTGAACGCTATAATCAGAGGTGGAATTCAGCTGGTTTGCGCAAACCGGTAGCACTGAAGATCAGTCCCTCCGCCACCCCCGCTCTATCCTGTCCTTTATTTCCTGCTTTGTAACTCATCTCAGTCGTGCAGCACAGCTGATTTCCCCAACCCCCACCACCGCTGTTCTACTTACCATTGCTGACTTAGAAGGCAAGCAGCTGAGCTTCTAAATGTTCCATTTTCAGTACTGCGCGAAGTGAACCGGTTGTTAAACCGGCAGCATTCCACCTCTGGCTATAATAGTTATGTCTCATGAAGATGGAGTAACAACCAGAAAAACATTTAAGACCGAATTGAACCAGGCGATAAACACAATAAGCCAAAGCTTGGTAGACGTGTAAAGAATAGAGAATTTTTTCCAAGAGAAGTAAGGAGAAGAAGGCTGGAAGGGAAATAGGTTGGTTCAAATGGAACTACAAAATCCTCAATTGTGGGAAAGAAACTTCAGAATGCAGATAATTGAGTCCTTCTGAATATGTTGGGTCGAAGAACTGAGAACCAATGAGAGATTTCATGGTGGTACGAGGGACAGTTGATGAGGATATGTATTGACAGGCTCCTTGAAAAACACCTTCATGATCAGATGTGGGGAAAAAGTGTCCATCAGTCTACAGTTTCATGTTTCAAAGAAATAACTACAATTAAACGTTAAGGGAAGAAGGACTGACAATCTGTTTTTGAGGTGCAGAATGAATTGCTAAATCAATTGCAAGAAGCTAGAGGATCTCCAATTACAAGTAATCCTCGCTTAATGACCGGTTGCTTAATGACCAAAGTTACATTGGACTTTAGAAAAGTTACTTATGGCCCATCCTTGAAATTATGATGGTGCACACACACAACCCAGACCCAGGGTTGTGTGATCATATTTTGGATGCTTGGCAACAGGCTTTACAACCGGTGCAGTGCCCTGTAGTTACATCACTGCGATTTATGAGTTTTACTGTTTTGTAACAAAAAGTGTCCATTGGATAGGCTGGATTCATTTAATGGCCGTGCGGTTCACTCAACAGTCACATAACACAGTGAATAAACATGATGTCTTGCTTTACAGCCATCGTAAGATGTCTTGATTTACGACTGCAATGATTTATAGCCAAAACTTCTGGGGTCCATTGAGAAATATCTGTACTTACCGTATTTTTCAGAGTATAAGACGCTACAGACTATAAAACGCACTGACCTTTTTTGGTGAGGAAAACAAGAAAAAGAAATCTGCCTCTGCCTCTGCGGCCCAGCAATTTTGCCTCGTTGCACCAAACAGCAAATACCCTGCTTTACTTTTATTTTCGTTTTCAGCATAGCTTGATTAGCACAAGAAAAAAAAATCTGCTCCCAGCAATTTATCTCCTTGTGTCAGGGTTCCAAGGAACCCTTAACTGCCACCTTGCAGCAAGCAGCAGAGGCCCATGCATATAGTGACCAGATGTTCCGCTTTTGGCGGGACAGTCCCGCTTTTTAATAATTTGTCCCGCATCCCGCGGCAATTCCAGAAAGTCCCGATTTTTTTTTGTTTCACTCCCATTCTGAAAATGGGAGGCGGCAACGCAAGAGGAGGAGGCAGAGAAGGTGGAGTGGTGGAGAAGGGGGCGCGAGAGGGAGGAGAGACGCCGCTTGACTTCACCCGAGAGGAAGAGAAGAGCCGAGAGGAGAGCAGAGGAGAGCCGAGCCTGCCTGGAAGAGCAGAGAAGCAGCAGCCGCTCCTCCTTCTTCAGGCAGGTGGCAAGACTCAGCACGCATGCGCAGCCCCCCCCCCACCGTCAATGGTGTCCCGCTTTGCCATCGCTGAAATCTGGTCACTTTACCCATGCAGCAATAGGCAATGGCAATCCTTGCAGCCTGAGACAGCTGAGAGTTGGGAGGTTGATCCAAGAACAATCAACTTGTGCTAACTAGGCTGTGTTGAAGCTGAAATGGGCTGTTACTTCTTGCTGCAAGGAGGTAAACTGCTGGGAGGCAGAGGCCAAAGGGTGGGGCCAGTGTTTTCACCCCCTTTTAGGTGGGAAAAAGGTGCGTCTTATACTCCAAAAAATATGATAAGAACTACTTTGGTTCTGGGGAAATCTGTGTACTAAAAACTATTTTTATTTATTTTAGAAGTCTGAAAGCATTGTTTCAACATAAGCTTGAAAGCGTGGGAAATAAAATTGCAAAGGGATAGGTCAAGGGCTAAACATTTTGGATGATAATTGATATGGTGCTGGTCTTTTTTTTTTTGTAACCAACTCTAGGTGATTCAAAGGTTGCTCAAATTATTGCCTTATCCTTTGGTGATTTATCTCTAATGACAGTGCAGGAAAAAAAAAGACTCAGCATGAAGAGGCCACCTGAAACCATGCTCAATCTCTCTCCATCCATCATCATAGATACTGTGGTTTTCTTGGCAGGGCGATGAGTGGTACCTCTGGGGGAAAACCCTAAAAAAAAAAATTGCAATAGTAACATCTGGAGTTCAAGAAGCAGGACCAAGACCGTGGAACCTGAAAAAAATCTGAATGTCCAACACCAGAAAGAGATGTATGATTTTACCAATTTAGAACAAATTCGTTCCCAATATTGAGTTAAGAAAAATAGAATAGAATAACAGAGTTGGAAGGGACCTTGGAGGTCTTCTAGTCCAACCCCCTGCTTAGGCAGGAAACCCTACACCACTTCAGACAAATAGTTATCCAACATCTTCTTAAAAACTTCCAGTGTTGGAGCATTTACAGCTTCTGGAGGCAAGTTCTCCCATTGATTAATTGTTCTGTCAGGAAATTTGTCCTTATTCTAAGTTGCTTCTCTCCTTGATTGGTTTCCACCCATTACTTCTTGTCCTGCCCTCAGGTGTTTTGGAGAATAGCTTGACTCCCTCTTCTTTGTGGCAGCCCCTGAGATATTGGAACACTGCTATCATGTCTCCCCCAGTCCTTCTAGACATACCCAGTTCCTGCAACCGTTCTTCATATGTTTCAGCCCTTAGACCCCTAGGCATCTTTGTTGCTTTTATCTGCACTATTTCTAGAGTCTCAGCATCTTTTTTACATTGTGGCGACCAAAACTGAATGCAGTGTTCCAAGCGTGGCTCATGTTTCTTTTTTGCCTGGCTCTGCTGTTAAGGAGAAACAAAATGTAAAAAAATAAGTAAATCCTATGTATGATAATACGCTTGGAACACACTACCTGACTCTGTGGTCTCTTCTCAAACTTCCAAAATTTTTAACCAAAAACTGTCTACCATTGACCTCACCCCATTCCTAAGAGGACTATAAGGGGCGTGCATAAGTGCACAAAAGTGCCTACCATTCCTGTCCCATTGTTTTTCTTTCATTATATGTGCTTGTATATAATGTTGTGACAAAAAAAAAAAGGAAAGATGGGATATAACCAAATGAATGAGGAAATAAATGAGTTTTTATTTTAGAAAAAAATGTGGAAAGTTTACAAGCAGTTTTATCATCTTTGGCGGACTTCTAAAAAATCTACAAAGTTTTGGGTCCAAATGCCCACATTTTAAAGATTAATATTCACCTAAAGCCAGAACTTTTTGTTGGGACCAAAACTAGAAAAAAACTTATAGAAGTTTGTTTTTGAATAGGATAACTGTGATGAGATTATTACATGCACAAAGATGGGAAGACTCTGAAATGCCCACAATAGAGAAATGGTTAGTGAAGATGACAGAATTTGCAGAGAAGGCAAAATTGTTCTGTTTGATTAAAGAAAAGACAATACTACATTTATTAGCAACTGAAATATCTTTATTGGCTGTTTGCTGAAAACGGGGTAAAAAGGAATTTGTGATTTATTGGTTTATGAGTAAACCAATGAGTAAAAAGGGTAATACGGAAAAAAGAAGGCATGATTTAACTTTAGAAAGGATAAAACATACTAGTAAGGCAAACTTCTCCCCTAATAAAAACATTATAATAGAAGTCAAATGCAAGGAAGAAAGGATGGCAGAAAATATAATTTCAATGTCCCCACATTATGGATTGTCTGGAAATGCTGCTGTTGACAAGATTTTGAATTGTACTCCAGTCTGGGCCACCGGACTCACTGGAGAAGAGCCCAATGCTAGGAAAGAGTGAAGGCAAAAGAAGACGGGGACGACAGAAAATGAGGTGGCTGGATGGAGTCACTGAAGCAGTAGGTGTGAGCTACTGGTGGATGACAGGAAGGCCTGGAGGAACATTGTCCATGGGGTCGCAATGAGTCGGACACGACTTCATGACTAACAACAACTGGGCCACCATAGCTGTGAACGGAATTAATCCTGGGACAGTAGCTGTCTTCACAGCAATGAGCAACTCTTTGTGATTTTGGAGGGATAAACCATGCAGTTATTTGTAGAGTGGTAAAACCAACTTTCTTTTATTTATTTCTTTGTATTCTTCCATTGCACTTTCTTTTTCTTGACCAATGTTCTGCAGTTGTTTCAGCCTTTGTAGCTATTGGATGAAATTCAGGGGTGAAATGCTCCCGGTTCGGACCAGATCACCGATCTGGTAGCAATGGCGGCAGGTGGTTCGGAGAACCGGTAGCAAAAATCCCTGCCCCCTGCCGCCCAGGCTCACCCAATGCCCAGTCGCCTGCTTCCCCGCTTGCTGCTTCTTTTAAAAAATGCTTTTAAAAGGTAAAAAAAGAGAGGCTCCGATGATCACAGCTAAGCCGGGCGATCGTCAGAGCCTTTTTTTTACTTTTAAAAGCATTTTTTGCAACCTATTTTTTACAACCTACTTTTAAATGCTTTTAAAAGTAAAAAAAAAAAGAACGCGCGCCACAGCTGATCACCCCCCCCATGCGCTGTTCTACTTACCCCATGCCTCCTTTTGGTGTGCACTGCACACACGTGCGCACTTTGCATTTGGTGCATGGTGCGCACTGCGCATGTGCGCGCACAACACACATGCACAGCCAGCTTGCCGCTAGTAAACCAGGTCAGATTTCACCACTGATGAAATTGATAAAAGTACTGTAGGAAAAAGATAAGAACCAAAGTGAAATCGTGTTTCGTGTTGATCATGGCTGCATTACTGTTCTCTGTTGCTGTGAACGGGATGGGAATTTTAAAGGTACTACTTTGAACAAGGATAAAAGAGATAAAAGCAAAGAAGTCCACTTTAAGACAGAGGAAATACTGGCCACATCGCTGCTTATCAAATCCGTAGAGATTGTTCTCTTGCTATTCTCTAGGAGGTCTGTTTGAAGAGATTTTTGAGCAATTAGGAAAACTCTTCACATCCATCTTTGTCTGCCAAGGCAACACAATATGTTGTCAAGCTTTTAGAAATCCCAGAGTTCAGGGCAAGTTTTATTATTCATGTTCTGATGAACAGAGTTATGTTTGCTTTCTTGCCTTGGCTTTGACCTTTCTTCAAACAATATCTATCCAGTCTCCTTGGGCCCTGCTTTGCATTGGCTCTTGTTTCCAGCTCAGTGTCCTGTCCTATTTTCTATTCATCTATTCCTTCAAGGTCACCTGTGCCTGGTTCTCAGCCTTTTGGCCTTCTGATAAAAGACCTGGCCTTTTGTCCTTGGCGTTTTGATTTACATCAAAGCAAATTTTACATTCCTTGGTTTTGTTTATTCCTTGCGGGTTAATAGCCTGTAGATCAGGAGTCCCCAACCTTGGCAACTTTAAGCCTGGTGGACTTCCTCCCAGAATTCCCCAGCCAGCTTTGCTGTAGATCTAATCACTGAAGTACACAAGTCTTATGGTCGCTGTTCCTTTGTTGTTCAGAGGAATATCCTACCCCAAGGACGTACTGCTTGTGATTGGGAACCATCCGAACACATTGCTCCTTCCAAACCCAATTCCAGTCTCCGTTGCTTTGAGAAGTTTGAGCTTTTAACTCTACATGGATTAGATAAAAAAAAAATGCAGGCTAGACTGTATTTTAAATAGTTAAAGATAACGTTTATGTTTTATTCAACAGGCCCTTTCATTATTTATTAACCATTTCCATTAAGCTAAATCGTTGGAATTTACCTCTCTTTCTGCATTTCTCTTGTCTTGAAACATACTGGCGGTTGCCCAGGCAGAGGAGGAGGACTTAAGAAAGTCTTTAGAGACTATGGACAGACTCTTGCAGCTAGATCTCTGCCATTCCACGCTGGCGCAGTGGTTAGAGTGCAGTACTGCAGGCTATTTCTGCTGAATGCTCGCTGCCTGCAATTTGGCAGTTCGAATCTCACAAGGCTCAAGGTTGACTCAGCCTTCCATCCTTCCGAGATGCGTAAAATGAGGACCTAAATTGTTGGGGGCAATATGCTGACTGTCAGCCCCGATACGTGGCTGTGTGTTGGGGCTGCCATTCTGGCAGGCATGATGGTTTCATCTGAGATCGGTTAATGGTAGAGCTACCTGGCAAACAACGGGATAAACTGGCAGTAGAAATTGGCAAAACCCAGGAAGTTATTTCAAATACCAACAGACTGATTGGGCGGAGTTACTCCTCTTTGCTGAGATAGCGTACAATAACGCTATCCATAGCAGTACGGGGTATACCGTGTTTCAAGTTGCAACGGGACGAGAGTTTGTCCCAATACCAGAGTGCCCTAAAACCTCCCTGGTGGATGTGGGGAGGGTGGAGTGGACAGATCAAACAAAAGATGTGTGGCGAGTAGTCAAAGAGGCATTAGGCCATGCGATGGCAAGCTACAAACAACAGAGGGACAAAAAACGAAGGCCACAGCCAATGTTTGAAGTGGGTCAAATGGTGTACCTGTCCACCAAATACCTGAAGTTAAACCTCCCTGATAAGAAACACGGACCGAAATACATAGAGCCCTTTTCCATTATACGGGTGATAAATCCAGTGATAGTACAGTTTCACCTGCCCCGGCTTAAGCCGGTCCACCTCTCTACGATAAGGAGACCTGCTGTGCCATCACCATGGCCTGTTATGGTGGTGGTGGGAACTGCAATATGAGGTGGAAGATATCGTGGATATGCGGTGGCACTGGGGAAGGCTCCAATATATGATAGTTTGGAAAGGGTATCCACTCTCAGAGGCCTCCTGGATAGCCAGTGAAGACATGAACACCCCTAGACTCACCGCAACATTCCATTGACACAATCCGCGGAAACCAGCGGGGAGGGTAGCCTAGGTTTGCACTCACTTTGCTGTTTGTGTTCCAGGTCCCAACTTCATGGTGGGGGGGGGGCGCATGTCAGCCCTGACATACAGCTGCATGTTGGGGCTGCCATTCCAGTGGGCACAGTGGTTCCAGCAGCACGGCGGTACCAACGGCACCCTGGCTCCTCAGCTTACTTCCTGACCACCTGCTGCTCTAGCAAACCTCCCAGGCCTGCCTTTTTGTCATCTCCTGGCTTGTGCTGAGAGGCGCGTCAACCGTGGAAAACCAGGCTAGTGTTGGCGGTGAGCTGCGGAGGCTGCAGGCGCTACTTGATGATGTGCTCGGGGCCATGGTGGTCTCCTCAAGATGTTTGCAGAACCCCGGGTGCATTGAACCAGCAGCAAGCATTTTTGGATGGACTGGGCAGCGGTTGCAGCTACGAGCTGCTGGATGGGCAGCTGTTGAGGGGTGAGAGGCTTGGAGTCATGGAGAGGTTTGGAAAAGGCTGTAATGCTTGCTAATCCAGGGACATGGCCGGTTGGCTGGGAGCGCATGGAAGGAATGCCTAATTGCAGTGCCTAATTGCACAATGGTTATTGAATGGGGTGAGGCCAGATTAAGGATCACCTGGGTGGTATAGCTTTATAAGGTGGTGGGGAGCACGGAGCATTAGATCTAACAATATCTTCCTGCAGTGGTTTATGGATGTCAGTTCATGCCGGTAAAAAGGATTCAAATCATCATTGGTGTGTGCCGTTTTCTTTGTACATCGGAACCTGACAATGACTCTGTAAACCACTGAGAGAGAGCTGGAAAGTGGTATATAGGTCTAAGTGCTATTGCTATTGCTGCTGCAGACCTGAGACTGATGGCATTTTTTTCTATTGGCTGGTGATCCAATGAAGGGGGAAAGTCAAAGACAGAAGAATCAATAGATCTCTTTGCTTATCCCATGCTGCTTCTGCTATCCATTCAGTTTGTGTCCAATGATTGTCCATGTCTACCAATTGTGCACTACTTCAAATTGTTCTATATTGGTGTCAATTTTGATGGTTTCCAGCCACTGTGTTCTTTGGCGGCCTGGTTTACTTTTACTGCTAACTTTTCCAAGCATAATTGCTGTCTCCATTGAATTCCCTTGCATGACGTGGCCAAAATAAGTAAGAAGCAGTTTTGTGACTTTTGCCTTCCAGTGATGTGTTTGGTGTTATGAGCGCCAGTATTCAGTTAGTCACCTTTGCTGTCCAAGAAATACGTGCTACGCATGCTACACATACAAAATCGAGACAGCACAATTCAGCAATTAAGTCAGAAAAGACACCGTAATGGCAAGGTAGAGATGGGGCGGAAAGGGAGGAGGAGGCAGAAAATGTTATGTATCTGCTCTCCTGAAATCCCAAGGATGGATGGACAGCAGTCCGACTCAGTTGCGAGTAAAGGCTTTTGTCTGTAACCATTGGTAGCAGAAGAGTATAAGTATTAACTGCACACACTACATTAGAAACCATGTTTCCCTGTACAGCAGGGTTGTCAAACTTGATTTCATTGAGGGCTGCATCAGGTTTGCGTTTGACCTCAGGGGGGCGGGGTGGGCATGGCCAGGATGGGAGTCGCCAGCTTGACATTATTTGTGTTGGGGGCGCCTGTAGGGGCCCAAGTGCTCTGCCAGCGAAAACAGGCTCCCGAGCTCTGTTTTCGGCTGCGACGGCCTTCTGCAATGCTCTGCCAGCAAAAGTGGAGCATGCGGCTCTCCTGAGCTAAGTTTTCACAGTCAGAAGCACCGCCAGTGGTTAATGGTTAAGAGAAGCAGAGAAAATGCAGAATGGTTTTGATGGAAATAAAAAAAACCCTATTTTGTAAGTGGCTGAAAAAGCTTTAAAAGGAGTCTCAAGCAGAATAAATAAATTAAAAATTATAAAGGCTGAAAGGATTTAAGTAACTGAAGTAACTGATGTAGGGGAATGCCGAAAGAGAATTTTAGAGATTTTTATGGGAACGATCATTGACGTTATTTTGTTGAAAAGTAGGATTTAAAAAAATGCTATAAACGTTACTATCCAAGAGGCAAAAAAAAAAAAAAAAGTGATGAAAATGGAGTAATACATGCAGCGAGAAGGCCAGGAAAAAAAAAAAATCAGGCTGCCAGAATAGACAAAGAATAAATGTTCGAGTCAGAATGTGACTGATATGAAATGGCTTTGTGAGTTATTTAACATACGTGAAGACCATCTGTGCCTGACAATTGGAAGAATGTTGTTAATTGTTCCGTAGGAGAGGCAGTAAAAACTACAGGAAGAGATTGGGCCGGGTTATTTACGGGACCGCCTACTGCTACCGAATACCTCTCACCGACCCGTGCGCTCTCATAGAGAGGGTCTCCTCAGGGTGCCGTCAGCGAGGCAATGTTGTCTGGCGACGCCCAGGGGAAGGGCCTTCTCTGTGGGGGCTCCCACCCTCTGGAACGAACTACCCCCCGGACTTCGTCAGCTTCCGGACCTTCGGACCTTCCGCCGCGGGCTTAAAACATACTTATTTAATTGTGCAGGACTGAGCTAAATTTTAAACTTATGGGTTTTAACTTATGGGTTTTAATTGGGTTTTATTTTTTTATATGTTAATCAACGGGCTATTAGAATAAGTTTTTTAACTATTTTTAATTACTTTTATATTGTATTTATATGTTTTTAAAGTGCCTGTCAACCGCCCTGAGTCCTTCGGGAGATAGGGCGGTATATAAATATGATTAAATAAATAAATAAATAAATAAATAAATTAGGTTCCTGCTTTAGCAGAATTGGGACTGAAAGGAAAGAGAAGTAACAATAAGAAAAATATGGGAAATTCCAACCAGGAATATGCGCACCAGTTCCTTATTCTTCCATAGATATGAATACGAAAACATTTTTGTGTGTGTGGATTTGTTGATTTAGAGCAGGGGTGTCAAACTCAAGACCCGTGGGGTGGATCTGGCCTGTGGGGTGCTTACCGTGCCCCCCCCAAAATAAGACCCTCTTATTTTTTTGAACCCCAAAATAAGTGCTTTGCCTTATTTTTGGGTAGGTCTTATTATTTTTGGGTGCATGGAGCAAGGCAGGGCTCCTCTTGCCATCTGATTTCCAGCAGTCTCCCTAACCCTAACTAGAGGAAATGGCAAGGATCGGCTGCACCTGCGTTTAAATATTTTCAAGGAGGGCTTATTTTCAGGGGGTGGTGGGATATTTTAGTGCATGCACTCGAAAGCCCAATTTATTATCAGGGGATGTCTTATTTTCAGGGAAACATGGTAGTTCTGGCCCGTGGTACTGTCCTGGAAACAGTAAAGGACTGGCCCATGGTGCCTCTGCCAGTGAAAATAGTTTGGGAAGCCCGCCATCCCAAACTCCGTTTTTGCTGGCAGAGGGTTACAGGAGGCCGTCACAGCCAAAAACAGAGCTCAGGAGCCCATTTTCACTGGCAGAGCGCTTGGGCCACCACAGGCACCCGTGACACAAGTGATGTCAAGCTGGCTGTGCCCATCCTGGCCATGCCCATCCTGCCCCCCCTCCCCCGAGGTCAAACACAACCAATGCGGTCCTCAATGAAGTCGAGTTTGACACCCCTGATTTAGAGGAAGCAAACAACGAAGTGAATGATGTATGGAATGGTTTTTGTCAACTGAAGTTGAAGTAATATGATAGGAATAAAGCATTTGCAAAAAGAAACGGAAAACGTAGCTAATGATTCAGAATTGAGCAGGGGTTAAGAAGAGCATAATATATCCCTGTGATTGTTTAATGTGATGGATACATGGATAAAGATTGCTGTTGGGACAGTAGAGGTGTTAGACCAGTGGTGGGTTGCCCCTGGTTTGGATTGGTTCACAAGAACCGGTAGTAGAATCGGCAGGAGGCTCCACGCACTGACCTGAACATCATCAGGAAGCGCGGCCCCGTTGCGAACTGGTAGTAAGTAGCACCCACCCCTGTGTTAGACGCACAAGTGTGAATGCAGGGAAGATTTTGTTGATGGGTGAGAACTCATATGATTTATAGCAGATGTTAGATTGCATGACACAATGAGGAGCAGGCTCTGTGAAAATTTAAAAAATCAAGATCAAGATGGCAAATCACTGCAAACTATACATAACTAGTGAAAATCTAGTAGACAAATTTTTGTACCTGAGGAGAATGTTGAGTAAAGATGGAAGTACGAATGGAGAAAGTTTGGAGACATATAAGTGTTGGTTAGAAAGGTGTGGCTAGGATTGGTTCCAAGGAATGAATGTTTATTGAAAGAAACAATAATGTGTGCATGTAAGGGCATGCTGAAGTACAAAGAAGAAATAATAGATCCCGGAATGAAAGGGTGCTGAATGAATACAGATCAAGATCAAAATAGAACTGGCATAAGAAATATAAGCTGAGGTGATTTAAGCACCAAGAATAAAATGAGGATCAGATTTCAAAACAAACATAGGAAGAAAAAATGAAAGCATCAAGGAAATTAGGGGCAGTTGTTCAAAACCTCAGCAAGAAAGAGAAGTTTAGAGAACAAAATCCTATGTATAAATCAGCATGTGTATGGAGTAAAGAAGGTATGCAAGGCAGAGATGGGTTTCAGCAGGTTCTGACCAGTTCTGGAGAACTGGTAGTGGAAATTTTGAGTAGTTCAGAGAACTGGTAGTAAAAATTCTGACTGGCCCCGCTCCCATCTATTCTCTGCGTCCCAAGTGCCAGCTCATTGGGAGGAAATGGAGATTTTGCAGTAACCTTTCTCTGGATTGGGGAGGGAATGGAGATTTTACAGTATCCTTCCCATGCCACGCCCACCAAGCCACACCCACAGAACTTGTAGTAAAAAATTTTGAAACCAACCACTGATGCAAGGATACAAAGGTATTGAATAAGAGAATAACAGAGTGGGAAGGGATCTTGGAGATCTTCTAGTCCCACCCCCTGCTCAAGCACCATTTCAGACAAATGACTGTCCAATCTCTTCTTAAAAACCTCCAGGGTTGGCGCACCCACAACTTCAAGAGGAATAGTGAATAATCAGAAGAATAGGAATAGATGTAAATTCGATTCAGATATATCTATTTCCTTTTCTCTTATGTATCTCAATTGGTTAGGTTTCTCACTTCTAACCCATTTTCTGTGTTTTGTATTAAGAGAAGACATCAACTGCATCACATTTTTCATTCATCCCTGTTTTCCTTTTGGCAGAAGGTCGAAAGCTGAATGTCATCTCTGAGAAAAGCCAGCCTTCCTTTAAATCCAGGGAATTTCCTATAGAGAAAGACACCACAGAAACATTTTTCTTCCAGGCATTTCTTGGGATCCACTGTAATTGGAATAACATTTCACAAGCACTCAAGGCTCTGTAAAAAGCAGCCTTAAGAACAAATCAAGGTAAGATCACAAGCTAGGGAAAAGTTACAGACAGAAATGCATACATTGGTAAGAGTCAACGTCTAAGGTTAAGGGTCTTATGGCTTGAGAAATGGGAACAATGTTAAGTTTAACTTGTGGTTTGTTTTGTTTTTTTAACGATCAACCAAGAAGCATGTCTTCTTCAATGTTTTTCAGTTTTATCCATAATACAGTGCAAAGCCAGATGTTTTGCAGAATGAGCTCTGTTGCAAAAATTCCTTCATATTAACACCCCACCTGCCATCTGCTCCGAAACTCATAAGACAACTGAGAGAAGAATCTGCATCTGGACATTTTGCAAGGATTTCTAAAATGTCGGGATTCATTTATCGTGATCTACCCCTCCCGCCTTATCTTTCAAATGCTTCAGATCAATTTTGGGGTACTGGATAAGAGGAAATGTTGGCTTGGTCTAAGAAGCTTTTTGGGTTTGATCCAACAAACCCTTTTCTACTCAGTCTGCTACTCATATACTGTCCAACTAAACCATCTTTGCTCAGCCATTTTCTATTAGATACATGAGAGATGGAACATCCAAGTAACAAAGGATTTTGTTTCGTTTTCCAGAGATTTAAAAAAAAAGGGGGTGTGGACTTAATGGAAAACATAAAAATGTTTGCAGGTCAGTAAGCAAACCAACTGTCAAGATAAATGTCAGAGTAGACTCAAATTTCTGCTTGGATATTTTTGAAGTCAGCTGTGTGGCTCAACAGTCTTTGCCTCCCAAGGTTCGTCTTTCAGTGCTATAATGAAGGACAGTCCCTCCACTGAAGAAGACCTTCCATCATGGAGCATCTGCCACGAGGCAGAGGAAGGCAGGAGAATTCTTGCCAGATCGGTGGTGCAGCCAGGCTTTCTTGTCCTCTGGGGGTTATTGCTTGGGCATGGCAAAATCCCAGGCGGTCTCTTGAGCACACTTCCACATAGCCCTCATGAGCCGTGTAAAGCCCATGTCTTTGGGTTTTTCCAAACCCCTCATAAGCCTCTGCTTCATAATGGCAACAAATTCCTTATTGCTCAGCTCTCCATTTCCTGAGGGAAGAAAAGAGAAGACAAGTTCAGACAATGGAAAATGTAAACAACAACAACAACAATCCTGTGGCTGGGCCTGAACGGCTATCGGGTGCAGTCCCTATGGTTATGGGATTGCTGGTCTTTGGATCGGTAGTGGCTTAGCCACCGTGAATCAACCCAGGCACCTACCATCACCAGTGATGAGAAGAAATCACCAAAATTTCAAGTTGTCACCCGGGTCAACAAGGACCGCGTCAGATGCTACAGTTCCTGGACACCTGTCGAAAAATGGGCTAAAGGGCTCAGTTGCTACTGCTGGGGAACCAGGGTGTGCAAATGTAAAGCGCCTGGGACCAAAGCGCAAAACTTGGACAACCGAAGAAAATCGAGAAATCATCAAATGTTACTACGGATGAAACATGTAAGTGATACCCATTGTCATCGGGGCACTTGGAACCATGTCCAAGAATTTTATAAGATACATCAACAAACTGCAGCTTCCTGCAATAACACCAGCGGAACTGCATAAAACTTTGCTACTCGGAACATCGTATATCTTAAGAAAGTACTTGGTTGATACCTAGGATGCTGGCAGCAACCCGTATCAACCATTAACACCGGTCAATGGTATTTGTGATGCATTTTTGAATGTTCAGTTGACTGAGTTTCATGTTTAATGAATAAAGCAAATAATAATAATAATAATTCTTTGTTTTCAATCACTGTATATTTGCAATGAGTAAATACCTTTTCTTCCAGTAGTTCTGCAACTGCTGGCCCTGGTTGCTCAGCCAACGGTCCTGAGTCTTATAGCCCATTTTTCACCAGATATCCAGGAACTCCAACATCTAGCACAGACCTTGTTAACCCAGGTGACACCCGAGCTAGTATGGCTTTCTGAAATTTATGTCTCACCATATTTTTATGGGAGAAACACTCTTTGTCTAACTGCTATGATGACACCTGTCCAGTATGGTTGAACCTCTGGTATAGCTCTCATCTTCCTCACACCACACAAGCTCCACAACCACAACAAGGTAGTGCCTCACTGGGGGCATTAACAAATTTGCCATCAGTCAATTGCAGAAGGCGGCTTTACTTGGAACTGCTTCCATCCTGCGACATCTGTAACACCGTCCAACGTCCAGATTTGCCTATCCCAGGTCCTGGGTAAAGGACTAAATAGGTAGACAAAAATGCCAAACCCAGTCTGAACATCTGGCTGACTGTGCGATGAATAATAATAATGTCAACTTGTAAAGCATTCCAGGCCTGCTCTCGAGTTGCCATAGGCAGGAGGGAGGAGAACTGACGGAGCAGCTTGGCTGCCACAACCAGAAGCACATTCCACGCATACCTTTCTCCAGATTGTATCCCAGGTTACCAGAGCCAGCCGGGGAGGCGTGTTTTCTACCGCCTGCAAAAGTGCTCCGTTGGAGAATGTGATTTATGACACACCCAGGGAGGAGGGGGGAAACAGGGTCATACTGGGGCCGTAAATTACGTAGGGCAGAGCTGATTCCACTTGGATACTGGCAACATGTTGCTCCTAATAAATAACTGGATTTCTTTTGAAACTTGGCTCGAGGCTCATGATTTAATTAGGGCAGCCGTCAGAACCCTGATAAACAACAACAACAACAACTTGCAGCAGCCCTGTCAAAAAAGTTTAAGTCATTGAAGACTAATTTCTACTGACCCTTCATTGGCCCAGTTTCCCTTTGATCAGAAACACTAATTTCATTTGCGATGTCTAAATAAATTAGGGTGGAACACTGGTGTAGTTCCTACTAGTGTCATTCTCTCCACAAAAGAAACCCACCAGGATTTTTTTTAAAGGGTTGTTAATTGTTAAATGAAAGCATAATCAGCAATTTCTTTGTGGCCCAATTCTGCATCTGTTTATTATTTCAGGCAGAGCCTCTCCCCTTTTTCTGATTGTCTTTGTTCATTACCCAGATTTCTGATTAAAAAATACTATATTTCAGGTTTTGATGGCTCCTTTATAATAAACTTTCATTACTACACAACTCTGGTCATTCTTGTTCACCCTAATGGGTGGAATGGAAAAAGGGAGATTTTGGGAGAATTAAAAAACCAAAAGCCTTATTCTCACAGTCAAATATTATGTAGCTATAGACAAAGCCAACTAATATGCAAAGACCCATTGTTGTGAATAGATGAGATTCTGGCCCTTTAATTATTATCATGAACTCTGATTATTAAGAAACGGAATTTAATTATGGTCTTCCGTTGAAGTAGCGCCTTAATGATAATTTGGAGAAAGAGGTTATTTCACAAAAGTTATTTTTCAGCAGCCTTCTGGAAAGCTTATAATTTAAAATAGGTATTAAACCAGTACATTACAGTTCTTCCCTTCTACTCAGTAATGAAAACAATTCCCGCCTGGAATTGAATTTACCAGCAATTGAAACCATGCTAACAAGATAGGTACATATATTGTAACTTCGATTTTTTCCTATTATTCTTTCATGTTGCATTTAAAGAGGCATTTAAAGAGATGGAAGAGGAATGTTTTTCCTCTTATATTCAAATAAAAGAGTTGATTGATGCAATGAAAAATGATACAAGCTGGCCTTGATTAATACAGTTAATGAATTCCATGATATTATCATTGCATTGTTTGAATTTGCACCATTCAAAGTGATATTTCTGTGAAAAACATGGTAATTGGTTCCAGCCAATTTAAATATAAATGTTTATATGCATATTAGTGAAATATTAGCATAAAGGATTAAAAATTCTCTCTCTCTCTCTCTCTCTCTCTCTGTGTGTGTGTGTGTGTATAGACATTCCAACATCCTGTCCTATTTTAGTGATGCTATGACCACTTTCATGTTGTTAAAGTAAAGGTAAAGGTTCCCCTCGCACATATGTACTAGTCTTTCCCGACTCTAGGGGGCGGTGCTCATCTCCATTTCAAAGCCAAAGAGCCAGCGCTGTCCGAAGACGTCTCCATGGTCATGTGGCTGGCATGACTAAACGGCAAAGGCGCACAGAACGCTGTTACCTTCCCACCAAAGGTGGTCCCTATTTTTCTAATTGCATTTTTTACGTGCTTTTGAATTGCTAGGTTGGCAGAAGCTGGAACAAGTAATGGGAGCTCACCCCGTTACGCGGCACTAGGGATTTGAACTGCCGAACTGCCGACCTTACGATCGACAAGCTCAGCATCTTAAGCCACTGGGCCATCGCATTCCTTTATCATGTTGTTCAATGACATCAAATTTCTGCTCTAATGTAGTAATAAGGCTTTTTAAAAAAACAGTTATAAAGTTTTCTGCTGGACTCTTTTTTATTTTCTCCATTTTGTATACACAAAGATTAGCAATGTCTAAGACCCCCCAACTGTAACTGTGCATGCATGGGGCTCACATTAACTGAATTTTGGGTTGGATTGAAGGTTCAATATTCACATTATATCACATTTTTCAAACTCACACTAATTGTGACCTACTTACACAATGAACTAAGGTTCAGATGCTTTTATAACAAGCAATTCTGCCATCCAAGTTTCTGGGTGAGGAAATGCCTTTTATTGCCATTGAAAATCATAATTTAATAATTCTATCAAACATATATGCTTAGGGACTTTCTGACAGTATCCAGTCTTGCCATTTTACAAGGATGTAGTTAGAACCAGAGAGATCACAACTCTGAAATAACTTCTCTCTTTTTATGCACCACAGGTTTTATTGACTTTTATCCAGTTCAGCAAATAGGTTGCAAATATCTTTTATACTACAGGTAGTCCTTGATTTACAACAGTGACCATTTGAAATGACAGTGGTCCTGAAAAAAGTGACTTATGACTGTTTTCACTCTTAGACCATTGCAGCATCCCCATGGTCAAATAATCAAACTCCAAATGGTTGGCAGCTGGCTCATATTTATGACGGCTGCAGTGTCCCAGGGTTATGAGATCACCTTTTGTAACCGCCTGACAAGCAAAGTCAAAAGGGAAGATTCACTTAACAACCTAACTAACTTAACAACTGCAGTGATTCACTGCAGTGAACTGTGGGAAGAAAGTTCGTAATGAAGGAGCATAGTGATCAAACCAATATCTGCTGTTTGTGTCTGATACGATATATTGCTAGAAATCATTTGTTAGGAATTAGGTTTTGTTATTGGTTTCTGGTATTATTGTATTCTGTCAGAAATTAGTTGTTAGGAACTAATTCTAGCTGATTGTAGCCTTGATACTGATTGGCATTACTGCAAAGTTTGTTATCTCGCCTCTGTGTCATGCTCCGTGTTCTTTGCTTCATAACTAGGCACATCCTTGAAAATATAGAAATATTTAAATAAAATATTTAAAATATAGAAATAAAAAATATTACCCAGGAATATCAGGCCCCATAGATTAAGGAACCAGGGTAGGGAGTTTCCTGCCTTATACCACAGCAGGGGGGTTACCTGAAAGCATTCTGCTGAATAAAAAACTTGCCCAGGAAGAGAACCCCACACCCACCCCGACACAGGGCTATAGGTATACTCCATAGATAAGGAGGGCAGAGACAGGGGCCTCAACAAAGAAATCTTTGAAGATAAAGACCTACGTTGGTAACAAACCTTTGTCTCTAATTTAAAGTGACCAGATTTCAGCGATGGCAAAGCGGGACACCTTTGACCGGGGGGGGGGGGGGGCTGCGCATGCGTGCTGAGTCTTGCCATCTGCCTGAAGGAGGAGGAGTGGCTGCTGCTTCTCCGCTCTTCCAGGCAGGCTCGGCTCTCCTGAAGTCAAGCGGCGTCTCTCCTCCCTCTCGCGCCCCCTTCTCTGCCACTCCCCCTTCTCCGCCTCCTCCTCTTGCGTTGCCGCCTCCCATTTTCAGAATGGGAGTGAAACAAAAAAAAAAATCGGGACTTTTTGGAATTGCCGCGGAACGCGGGACAAATTATTAAAAAGCGGGACTGTCCCACCAAAAGCGGGATGTCTGTGTTGTGACCCAGGTTCCTGGACCCGGACTCCTGGACTCGGATGATTCAGAAAATGAGGGAGAAGACCTGGCAAGCCCTGCTTCTCTTGAGCCCTCTCCCTCCCTGGCACCCACTCAAAGGGAGGGGCCGGCAAGGCCTGATTCTCCCGGGCCTTCTTCTGATTTGGCAACGCCCCAAGAACAGTTTTGGAGGGACGCAAGATTACGAAGGCTTGATCGGCGTGCGCAGCAGCGGAAGAGTTGGGACAAAGCCAAGTCATAATTGTCATGCAGTGACATCTGCAGAGACTATAAATAGGAGGCGGGACTTCCTGGTTTTTTGTCTCGGACAAAGCAATGAATTTGGCGCGAGCTAACTGTTTCATGGAGGGAAGAATATATTCGTGAGTAATTCTGGCCTTATCTATAATTTCCTCGTTATCTCCAGAAACTTGGCAGGCCCGTGGGTAGACGTGGCCAGGACATGTATCTATGTAAATAAAAGGAAAAAAAGGAAGGCCTCTGACGGACTCTTTGCTGGGAGTATTGGGGAAGGACACAGAACTTTTTGTCCAAGACCTGACTAAAACATCTTCCACCAAAGATGGACCAGCAGCAGGTACAGCAGCAGTTAGAGCAGCTACAAGCGGCTAATCAACAGCTCCAGCAGCAAGTGGCTCACTTGGCAGGCCAACTTGCTGCCAGGAATGTGCCTGCAGCCCCCCATCCTCCCACCTCCTCCTCGCCGCAAGTGCCCGATAACCGTGCGGATAAGTTTTCTGGGCAGCCTGAGATGTTCCCGACCTTCTTGGGACAGTGCCAGCTCTACATGGCTATGAGGCCAGAGGATTTCCCAGACGACCGGGCTAAGGTGGCCTTCGTGATTAACCTTCTTTCCGGCTCGGCTGCTCGATGGGCCACGCCCTCTTGCTCCAGGACAGCCCCTGCTGGCGGACCAACAGCGTTTTGGCAGCACCTCGCACCATGTATGAGGACCCGTTCGAATGCTGACGGCAACCAGGCGCCTTAAGGAACTCCGTCAAGGGAAACGCCTGCAGGAGTACATCGCGAATTTCGTCTTTTGTGCCAGGACTCTGACTGGAATGATGCAGCGCTGGTGGGCGCGTTCAGGAGGGACTCTCAGAGGAATTGCAAGACGAGCTGGCCCGCGTGGGCGCGCGGACCTCGACAACTTGGTGCCCCTTTGTCTCCGCCTCGATGCCCGTCTGCAGCGGCGACCGTCCCGTCGCACCCCGGGACCCTCCGTCGACATCTGCACCCCACTTCCTGCACCACCAGCACCCAGGGTCGCCCCGTTTTGTAACCGCTGCGGAAGAGCCCATGGAGTTGGGAGCGGCCAGACCTCGCCTAACAGCCCAGGAGCGGAACCGGGCGCCAAGGGGATTGTGCCTGTACTGTGGGAGCCCGCCACTACCGCTTCTTGCCCCAAGCGAGTGGGGCACGACGCCGGTCCCGAATCACAGCGTGACCAATCGGAAGCGGGCAGGCCCGACCTCGGGAAACCCTAGGTCGGGCACGTACTAAGCCCCCACTGGGCGTTGGAAGTAGACTCTGGGCCCCTCGGCATCTGATTCTGGACACACGGATATGGTTGGGGAACCAGTCGGACGGGCTCCAGGCGCATGCGCTGGTGGACTCAGGGGCCACAACAAACTTTATGGACCAGGCCTTTGTGACCCAGTTTGCGGTCCCGTGGTTCCGGTGGACCCTCCGATGCGGTAGAGACAATTGATGGGCGAGAACTGGTGTCCGGCCCCATTAAATTCGCCACCCAGCCTTTGCGCCTGGCTATTGGGGACCATGAGGAGGCGATCCAGTTTTATGTCACGGCGGACCTTCATTTTCCCTTGGTCCTTGGGTTGGCCTGGCGGACCCACGATCCTCAGGTGGCCTGGTCGCGAACGCCATCTCTTTCCCGAGTCTGCAGTGCGTCGATCACATCCGCCACACCTGTGCCGGCCAGAACGTCCCACCGCTGCCATCACCTTGCCTCCTGAGCTGACGGACTTCGCCCGGCGTGTTCAGCGAGAAGGAGGCGGACCGACTACCCCGCATCGGCCCCACGATTGCCCGTGGACCTTCTGCCCAACGCACCACTGCCTGTGGGACGCCTGTATTCCATGTCGGAGCCCGAGTTGGCCGCCTCAGGGACTTCCTGGACAAAAACCTGGCCCGAGGTTCATCCGGCCTTCAAAGTCCCTCTCTCGGCCCCGGTCCTCTTTGTGAAGAAGAAGACAGGGACTTGCGCCTATGCTGTGATTACCGCCGGCTAAACGCCATTACGGTGCGGAATCGCTACCCCTGCCGCTCATCCCGGAGCTACTGGAAAGGTTGCGGAGGCCACGATCTTCACCAAGCCCGATCTCCGGGGGGCCTACAACCTGGTGCGGATACGAGAAGGAGACGAATGGAAGACGGCATTCGGCACCCGATACGGACACTACGAATACACTGTCATGCCATTTGGGTTGACCAATGCTCCCGCCGTTTTCAGCACTTCATGAGCAGCGTGTTCCGAGACATGTTGGATCGGTTCGTGGTTATCTACCTCGGCGACATCCTGATTTACTCCGGTCCAGGAAAGCCACCTTCGACACGCCAGTCTGGTTCTGCAACGCTATGGAGCAACAACTCAATGCGAAGCTGGAGAAATCGTCTTCTTCCGGACTTCCATAGAATTCCTCGGCATATCATCTCGCCCGAGGCATAGCCATGGACCCATGTAAAGTAGAAGCTTTGTGTAGCTGGGAAGCCCTCGTCGGGTGAAGGATGTTCAGCGCCTGCTGGGCTTCGCCAACTACTACCGGACCTTCATCCCGGCTTCGCCACACTGACAGCTCCACTTACCCAGCTCCTCAGGAAGAAGGTTGCATTCGGTGGGGTCCCCGCAGCAAGAAGCATTCACAGCCCTCAAGAAAGCCTTCGTCACGGAACCCGTCCTGAGGCATCCCGACCCGCTCCGGCCTTTTGTGGTGAAGCAGGCGTCAATGTGGCTCTGGGAGCGGTGCTGCTACAGGCTCCGGCGAATGGTGGCACACTTTTCCCGCGCTTACTACTCCCGGAAACTCAACCTTCCGGCGCAACTACACTATCTGGGAAAAGAGTTGCTGGCTATCAAGGCTGCATTCGAGGCTTGGCGACACCATCTGGAGGGCCCGACATCAGGTGGAGGTCCGAACGGACCATCGGAATCTCGAGCACCTCACCACAGCTCGGAAGTTAAACCAGCGGCAGATCCGGTGGTCGTTGTTTTGCCGGTTCAACTTCGCGTGACCTACATTCCCAGCGGTCACAACCGGAGGGCGGATGCCCTGTCCCGCAAGCCAGAGTACCTCTGCGCCAAGGACCCCTTCCTCCACGGACAGTGCTGCCGGCAGAAGCCTTGGCCGCAGCACGGAGCCAGTGGACTTGCGGGCCCAGGTGCGAGGCGCAGCGCCAGGACGCCTGGTCGCAGCAAAGGAGAGCGGAGGTGGGCCCCACGTCTCCTTGGACCTTGGAGGAGGACTTACTCAAGTTTCGGGCGATTATATGTGCCCACAGGACCACTCCGAGCCCTCGTCATGACCCAGTGCCACGACAACCCTGCAGCAGGACATTTTGGGTTCTTCAAGACCTCCACCTGGTGACACGGACCTTTTGGTGGCCCAGTGCGGCATGATATACATGCCTACGTGACATCCTGCGTACCGTGCCGGCAAGCCAAGACCGCCACGGGGCCCCTCCCGGCTCCTCCAGCCCTTGCCGACACCCGACAGACCCTGGGGCGATCTCTATGGATTTCCTGACAGACCTGCCGCCGTCCTCTGGGTTCACCACGGTGCTGGTGGTGGTGGACATGCTCACCAAGATGGCACACTTCATCCCATGCCGCGGACTGCCCACAGCCGCAAAACGCCCGTCTCTTTCTGCAGCACATCTTCCGCCTCCATGGTCTACCGGACAGGGTGGTTTCGGACCGCTGGAGTTCAGTTCACAGCCCGCTTCTGGAAGAGCCTGATGGCGCGTTGGAGGTGCAGGTATGTCTGTCGTCATCGCACCATCCGGAGACCGGCGGGGTACAGAGAAGGTCATCGGTATACTGGAACAGTATCTCCGTTGCTTCATCAACCAGCAACAGGACAACTGGGCCGACTACCTGTCTCTGGTGGAGTTTGCTTTTAACAACTCTCAGCACACCTCTACTCAGATGACCCGTTCTTTGCCAATGTGGGGTACCATCCGCGGCTCTTCCCTCTGGCACCACGGACTCTCCTGTTCCCAACGCAGACCTTCCTGACGGAATTGCATGCGGTCCAACAGTTGGTACGTCAGCAGCTGAATCGGGCAAAGGAGGACTACAACGGTCCGCTGACCGCTCCCGACGGGCAACGCCCCGCTGGCAGTTGGAGACCGGTGTGGCTCTCCACCAAACACCTCCCGTCCGACCGCCGGTAAAGAAGTTGGACCACCGATTCATCGGCCCGTTCCCTGTCGAGGCAGTCATCAACCCGGTAGCCTACCGACTGACCCTGCCACGATCCATGCGGATCCACCCGTTTTCACGGTCCCTTCTGGTTCCTGAGGCCACACCGAGTCCCCTTCGTGCCCAACAGCACCGTCACTGTCGCCGAGGACGGGTCGGAGGAATACGAAGTCCACAGCGTCTGAGACTCGCTGGCTAAAGGGTCGCTTCCAATATTTGATCGCGTGGAAGGGATACGGGACTGATTTCTCCTGGGTAGATGCCTCCGGCGTTCATGCCCTGACCTGGTGCAGGCCTTCCATGAGCAGAACCCAGCCCGACCGCATCCCGATCGTCAGCCCGGGGAAGGGCCCTGCGGTGAGGATAGTGTTGTGACCCAGGTTCCTGGACCCAGACTCCTGGACTCGGATGATTCAGAAAATGAGGGAGAAGACCTGGCAAGCCCTGCTTCTCTTGAGCCCTCTCCCTCCCTGGCACCCACTCAAAGGGAGGGGCCGGCAAGGCCTGATTCTCCTGGGCCTTCTTCTGATTTGGCAACGCCCCAAGAACAGTTTTGGAGGGACGCAAGATTACGAAGGCTTGATCGGCGTGCGCAGCAGCGGAAGAGTTGGGACAAAGCCAAGTCATAATTGTCATGCAGTGACATCTGCAGAGACTATAAATAGGAGGCGGGACTTCCTGGTTTTTTGTCTCGGACAAAGCAATGAATTTGGCGCGAGCTAACTGTTTCATGGAGGGAAGAATGTATTCGTGAGTAATTCTGGCCTTATCTATAATTTCCTCGTTATCTCCAGAAACTTGGCAGGCCCGTGGGTAGACGTGGCCAGGACATGTATCTATGTAAATAAAAGGGGAAAAAAAAGGAAGGCCTCTGACGGACTCTTTGCTGGGAGTATTGGGGGAAGGGAAACAGAACAGTCTGGTCACTATACTCTAATTGGGTAAACTTTGTCTCTAATAGGGTAAAATTTATATAATATTCTGAGCCACATTGGCAGAGGTGTGGTTATTCCTTACATGCATTTTGCCTCTATGTTTTGAATATAGCAGTCACCCAGTTCTTTTAGCTTTGGCCAAAAATAAAAGCTGTTATTTTTTGCATGCCTCATCTCGAGTCTCACTCATTTTGGCATCTCAGTGGCTCGGGGAAACTTCTGGGACCTTACAGTAACATGGGCCAAAATTCACTTAACCACTGATTGGCTTAACAACAGAAATTTTGGACTTGTTTATGGTGGTAAGGTGACAGCCTGTGTTTATTGTTTTTCACCCCTGAAATTACAACCTAAATTGTAATTTGTAATTGTAAATTGTAAAAGGCAGTTATTTGTACGTTTTCTCAGTTCACTGAATCTATAACTCTATAGGTAGTCCATTATTTTAATCCAAAATAAACTAAGGGAAACTAAACTTAACGGATTGCTAAGCTGGCTTGCTGAAACACACACAGAAACATCTCAGTGAAAAAGAAACACCCATCATGTGGATTACCCAACAAAAACTTCATTATAGTCGTTAACCAGAAATCCAACATCGTAAGTAAACAATATCCGATTAAATAAAACAGAATAAAACAGTCAACGATTTTCATTTGTAAGGTTTCTGTTGTATGTGTTCATTCTCTGCCTAGCGTAGGGGTCGGTAACCAGCGGCTCTGGAGCCACATGTGGCTCTTTTATCCATCTGCTGCGGCTCCTGGTTGCTGATCGGTGCCACAATTTTGAGAGGAGCTTCTGGTTGGTGGTGGTGGTGGGAAACATGGCACACCAGGAGAAGACTTTATGGCAAGGGGCAGGTTTTCTGGCCAGCTCCACAATTGATAAAGCTTTTGGTTAGGACAGGTAGAGGAAAAAGGATGCTGCGCTAGGAGGAGACTCTATGGTGGGGGAACTGGACTTCCGGTCGGCTCCAGAATTGAATGGGGAGGCTTCTGGTTAGGACCTTTGTAGCTCTTTGAGTGTTTAAGGTTGCTGACCACTGGCCTAGCGGAAAAATAGAAGACGTTAGGATTTTTAATAGCTATAAAATTGTTCAGATGACTAAGAAGATTGTTAAAGTAATGGCTGGAGAAGCAGTTGTCTTACCCCAGCTTGTCTGGTATAGCGGTTGAAGTTTAATTTTTCTTCTGAAGTTATAAATTATTTCAAGAGGAAAACCAACATGAGCATCTGGTTTTAAGCCAAAAGCTGCTCACAGAGAATCAAAGAAGTATGAAATAGGAAGGTCTTCTCTGCTCATTTGGTAAACGTTGTGTTGGCTCACTTCAAAATGCAAGCCAAATAAAATGTTCAAGAATCCCTAATTACATGGTGTAATCTTACTTTTCTATTATACTTCTTGACTTGTGTTTTTCTGCTTTATAACTCACTCTTTTTTTTGTTTAGTAAGTTTGTAATCTATCCAGATAACTCTTTTGCATTAAGTAGATTAAAAGATAATATATAGCAAGAGGCAGGGTGAAATGTAAAATTTGTTACTACCGGTTCTATGGGCGTGACTTGGTGGGGGTGGGGGTGAAAGGTGAACGGGTGGACGTGGCCAACTTTTTTTTTTTTACTTTTAAAAGCATTTTTTCTACAACCTCTTCTGCCGAAGAATAGAAAAAATTCTTTTAAAAGGCTCCTCTGATGATCCCAGCTGAGTTGCCTGATCGTCAGAGGCTTATGTATGTAACAATGAAAAAGAAATGTAATAACTATGAATAATAATATTATGTCTATTTGTATTAAAATGTATGATACCCAGGTATCACAGTATTCACGCATTGGTATGTATATAAATAATATAAAATAAAAAACTTGAGAAAAAAAAATATTTTAAGAAGCTATTACGGGGAGTTTGAACTAAAGTTAAGTCATGCAATAGGACCTCGTTTTCTTCCTGAAATTTGTCACGTTTTCTTCTTCAGCTGGATGCATGCCGATGCAGCTTAGGTTAAGAAATTTTGCGTGCAGCACAAGTCACACTGCCTGTCTTGAGTCCTCGAGACTAAAAAGATTTGCTTCTTTCATAAATAAATAATTCCAATATTTTCCAAGGTTGAGAATATTGGGGGTGTGGGTGGGAGTTTGGTTAGTTGTCATGTACAGGTAATTTAATGAGAAAGATTGAAAGGCAGAAGGGAGGGTTACCAACAAAACAAATTATTAATCAACTCTGTCATCCAGTGGCCTACTTTAGCGTCAAGATTTTGAAATCCCAGACTAATTTTTGTTTGCTTTTCCCAGCCTTCTTATCAGAAGAATAATAAACAATTTAACAACTTTAATCCCAATGTACTTAGCCTCGGTTAAGAAGCAGCCTGTCTTTTCCAAATTATTCTTTACAGCAAAATGGTGCCTCACAAGCCCTTCGGGACTGATTTTCAAATAATCTTCTGTAGCAACCTCTTAAATTTTTGTCCAACAACTCGCTGCCTTCTAGATATACTGAACTCCCATTAGAATCAAGGTAATGATTTCAGCTTGGAGGAGACTAGTATAAAAGTAGTCTAAAACTATTTTTGTACTTTTCCCAAAGTAGTAATAGTGAACTTACGCTGTTTACACAGGAAAGCTAATTCTTGGTCCCCGTTTCCATTCTGGCTGCAAGGGTTTCGATTCTACTTTTCAAAGGATGCTCCCTAGGTAAGGATAAAGGTTTCCTCTTTCCAATCATGTCTGACCAATCATGTCTGACTCATGAAATGCTCATCTCCATTTCCTAGCTGAGGGAGCCAGTGTTAACTGAAGACAATTTCCATGATCATGTAGCCATCGTGGCTTTATGGCAAAGGTGCATGAAGTGCTGTTCCCACCGAAGTGGTACCTATTTATCTACTTGCATTTGCATTCTTTTGAACTGATCACTTCTGGTTTACCAGCCCAACGTCTAAACCGCCAGGCCACCGTGCCCCTTATGGATGATCCCTACACTAAGATATTCAGCCGTCCTCTTTATCTCTCCTTTATCTTAACTTACAAACACAACAAAAAATTAAGAAATACATTTTGATTCAGAATATAAACAAGCTACAACACAACGTATGAGCTGTGGTGGTACAGTAGTTAGAATGCAGTACTGCAGGCTACTTCTGCTGCCTGCCAGCTGCCTGCAATTTGGCAATTCGAATCTCACCAGGCTCAAGGTTGACTCAGCCTTCCATCCTTCGGAGGTGGGTAAAATGAGGACCCAGATTGTTGGGGGCAATAGGCTGACTTTGTAAACCTCTTAGAGAGGGCTGTAAAAGCACTGAAGCAGTATATAAGTCTAAGTGCTAATGCTATAAGAAGTGTCTTGCTGGTTTGGACTTCTTGGGAAGCTCACAAGCAGAATAGAACGTCAATATATGTTTTCCCTCAATGGGAGGTAAGGCATTATAGTGTAATAATTACTGATTATTTCTCTTTTACTAAAATTTTCTTTTTCCATCTAATTATGTACTTGTTCCAGGTGCTCCATGTCTATATCAAAGCACATCTATTCTGATCAGAAGTGCTGGAAGTAGGGCGAAGAGCAGGAACACAGCTAAGGATGGTGATGGCTAAGTGGAAGTAGGAGAAAGAATGTACTGAGAAATTGGGGGAGTGAAATGGTTGGATATGCTAGGCTTGAGGCCGAGGACACTGGATGCAATGTCTAAGAGAAGTAAGGAAAGGAAAATGGTGGGAAGTTCAAGAATGGGTGATCCAGTTGGACAGTCAACAGTATTGTCTTGGGCTTTATGATGATCATAATCTATTGGCGTGCCTGCTCATCTGCTCCATTCTGTCCCATAGAGTGTCACTGGGCATGGTTGTCCACCCAGTGGAACTCTATGGAATGGAACACTAGCCAGTGATGAAGAGACACGAACAGCCACTGCGCCAGTGGTGAAATTCAGCCGGTTCTATCCGGCTTGGGAGAACCAGTAGCGCCAGCAGCGGGAGATTCCACCCACCTGCCCGGCCGTCATCACAGCCCGTTTTGGACCGAAGGCTTTGCGCATGCGTGGAGGAGGCATGCATGCACACTCACATTTGCAAACAGGTAGCGAAGGTACTAAGTAAATTTCACTCCTGCACTGCACACAATGAAATGTGAATGATTAAATGGTCACTGGATCATATCACAAACAAAGACATCCAGACAAAAAGAGGGAATCAAGGCTGTGGTGGTACAGACATGTGGTCAAGACTAATGTGGAATCCATTGTGAGGCAGGCACTTGTACGCAAGACCAGATGGCTGGCGGTCCCAGAGACGACCAAAAAAGTGATGGATGGCCTGCTTGCAGGAAGACATGCGACATGTAGGTGTATGCCCCACCGATCCTGCAGATTGGACGAAGTGGAGGGCGAAATGCAAAACTGAGGACCCAAAAATATGATGGAAATAACACAAAGAAGAAGAAGGAGGAGGAGGAGGAAGAGGCGAAGAAGAAGAAGAAGAAGAAGAAGAAGAAGAAGAAGAAGAAGAAGAAGAAGAAGAAGAAGAAGAAGAAGAAGAAGAAGAAGAAGAAGAAGAAGAACGGGCCTGCCTGCTCCCTAACTCATCCCATAGCCACCTTTTTCAGTCTTCCTTAAGGACCTTCTGTTGAGGTTCTTCAAGCAGGGCATAAGAAGGTAGAGCAAGGAAGGTAGGCTGGCAAGATTTACAATGGGCTGACAAATTAACTATGAAGAGGAGGAGAGGGGGAAAATGCCCCAGCCTTGTCCTACTTGTTCTGTCTTCTTTGGAGTCTGTTTTAGCCGAAACTAGAAACAACCAAAATGTTCTTCCTTTTAGTTCTACTGAATTGTAATCCAACCAGAATTGTTTGGCAAAATTCAAGAACTGGTTCGTTTGATGTTTGAAACATTGTCTTCCATGTTGCTCGTTCCCCTATTGCTTGATTAAGAAGAAACCCATTATTTTAACTCTGGAACAGATGGTGCCTCAAAGATTAACCAGAGAGGAAACAAGCATCAAAATAACAATGGGGATATGGCAGAAAAGAAGAGGTTGCTGAAATATATTTGACCTGTGTTAAGCTGCAAATAAGAAAAGCTCTGGAGTTGGCTGGTTTGCCACACGCAGCTTTGTTTTTTAGTGCACTGGTGAAACTACTGTGTTGCAATTACATTTCTGTCACCATTTCTTTTTATGATGATCCAGACAGGATTTATAAACAACACCAGGAAATAACAAACAATGGTTCGATATTACAGAGCTGAAAAAGAGCAGCCAGAACTATGAAAATGTTGAAGCAGTCTTATAGCTACAATGCCTGCAAGGGGGGAAAAAACAGAACTACGCAAGTAATCAGGGGGACCCATTTGATTTGAGACTGAAAAATCCCAGTCTTAGAATGTATGGAACTTGGACTAATGTCTAATAATATTATTGATGTTAAAGAACAACAACTACTCAAAATAAAGGGGAAGGAAGAAACAGAATATTTGTTAACATGGGACTCGTTTTAGCAATGGTTAGTTGACAGAAACAGAAGTTAGAAACTCAAAAGCTTAAGAGAATGATTATTAGTATGGATAAGCAAATACTATTATTAATGTGATTATCTATCTATCTATCTATCTATCTATCTATCTATCTATCTATCTATCTATCTATCTATCTATCCATCCATCCATCCATCCATCCATCTATCTCTGTCTGTCTGTCTGTCTGTCTATCATCTATATCTATCATCTATATCATCTATATCTAACTGTCTGTCTATCTATCTGTCTATCTATCTGTCTATCTATCTATCTATCTATCTATCTATCTATCTATCTATCTATCTATCTATCTATCTATCTATCTATTATCTATTTATATCTATCTGTCTGTCTGTCTGTATCATCTATCTATCATCTATTTCTCTATTTCCCTATCTATCTATCTATCTATCTATCTATCTATCTATCTATCTATCTATCTATCTATCTATCTATCTATCTATCTATCTATCTAACAACTACTTATCCTATGTTTTCTGAGTAGGGAGACAAGAATGCAAAATCCAGTCTAAACATTTAACCGACTATGCAACCAACCATAATAAATTATTAAATTTATATGCTGCTCAACTCTCGTGTGTGTGTGTGTATGTGTGTGTGTGTGTTAATTTCTTTTTTCGAAACGACATTTTAAGACTTTGTTCTCCTTCTTCAGAACAATACTAGCCAATATGCTAAATTAGACTTTTTTAAATTACATGATTATCCTGCATTTCCTTCAAGGTGCTTTAAAACATGGTGCACTGTTGTTACCTGTCCATAGGGCTGACACACATTCTGCTTGTTTCAGCATGAAAATGCCTACTGACTCTTTACGGAGGACATTCCGTCACAACAACTTCCATCTAAGTGCTAGCCCACTGCTGAGGCAGGCTGAATCAGATTTTAGAATGAAAGTAGCATTTTTTCTGCTACTGCAGCCCAAAACGTTCAGCGGACATTCTGAATACATTCTAGACCAGGGATGGGCAGCTATGGCCCCTGTATGACCGCTGGACTTCAACTCCCAGAATTCCTGAGCACAGCTGGCTCAGGAACTCTGGGAATTAAACTTAATCTTCTTTTTCAAAATATTCTGCATGATCCACCATACTTTAATCCAAAATGCTTTAACTTTTTTACAAGTCCACCATATATGGTAATAAGTGGCATCTTCACAATCGCATCTCCAACATTTAGCCTGTACATTAGGATAGATACATGACAACTTTTTGGGGTCTAAATGCCATTTATAAAACATCTTATAAAATTTTTCTCTCATATTTTGCACTTGTGTAAAGTTAACATTCGTCACCCAAATTCTTTCCCCAAGTTTCCAACATTATTGGTTGCTGAAAATTTTGTGCCCACTTAATCATACAATCCTTAACCAATTCAGTCTCTGAGTCTATTTCTACTAATACATTATACAACCTCTTAATATGCTGTTGGCCTTGATCTCTCATTTGTTTTAACACATTATCCTCAGTTTGCTTAACACCTATTTTTTGATCTAATTTCCATCTAGCTTGTAATTGTCCATATTGAAACCACAGTTCTTTCTATTAGGAATAATTATGGATTGTACAGCTATAGAGACTAAATTGATTTTGAATTTAATAACAGCCGCGAGACTTTTGATTGCTCAATATTGGAAGAAAGAAGAATTACCTACAATTGAAGAATGGACACTCAAAGTATCAAATCTGGCAGAAATGCAAAAATTTCTGCTTACTTGAAAGACTATACACAAGAAAAATATATTTTAGAATGGAAAATGTGGATTGATTATATTCAAAATAAGTATCAGATAAAAAAATATCGAATAGCATATGAGTAAATTTAGGAAATATTTTGTATTAGATATATTTTTGAAGGAGAGGGGAATTGAGAGTGTGATTATGTGTGGGGTGACTAGAGATTATAATTTAGGAATTATTTTGGATTATGATTGTTAGTTTTGATACCCTGCATTTTGTTCTGGGAAGTCGGGGTGGGGGGTGGGGGGTAAGGGGGAGGGAAATTGGGGGGGTTGAGGGTAAAGGATGGAGTGATGGTTAATGTACAGGGATTATTGAAGATGTATAAATATAATTAATGTAGGGTCGGGTCTGCCCAGTTACCATTTTAGAACGGTGGGGAGGGAGAAAAGAGGAGAGAGTAGGAGGTAGGAAAGAGGAGAAGAGGAAGGAAGAGGGGTAGAAGAGGGAGAAGGAAGGTGTAGGGTGGAGGGAGGAGAGGATGTAGATAAGAGAAGGAGAGGAAGGTCTGGAAAGTAGAAGAAGGTAGAAGAGGGAAGAGTGTTAAAAAGTGGGGTGGTGACTGGGCAAGCCCGACTAATTGTATATAACTGTACATTGGATGAGCTGTTTGATATGATTGTAAAAATAAAACTTTTTTATGAAGAAAAAAAAAAGGAACTCTGGGAATTAAAGTCCATAGATCATAAGGGGGCCATAGTTGCCCACTCCTGTTCTAGACTAGCTGTCTTTGGAGGTTAGTCATAAGCAGAGTTCCAACAGGCTTTCACATCTTGATGCTGGACCACTTATCTTGTCCCCTAGAACAGCAATCCAGTTGCTGGATAGTTGATAGTTGTTTCATCTGTGGCTGCAACAAAGACCAGCCACCTGTCTTGTGCAGCTACTTTCTTCTTTTTTTTGAAGAAGGAAACATCAATCTCATGTATGGCCAGATGCTGCTTGAAAGTCAATATTCCCAGTGGCAAGGAAAACAAAGCTACCTGTTTCTCTGATCCTCTGCATTAATTAGGCTTCTGTTCTCGGCTTTTCTTGAATTTAGAGAGCAATGGCTGCTTGGAGTATGCCTTCACATTTATAATATTTCACCCAACCTTATTTGACCGAGCCCTTATTTTAAGGCCAACAGTTTTTGGAAACAGTAAAACAAACGAGCACCAGTGGATTTGATTTTTGAGTACTATAAGGTTTGAAAATCAGCCAAGAGGTATGGTAGCTTAGACAGGCAATTCAGGGCCAACGTTAAGGAAAGGAAGCAGTAGTAGCGAATATATAACTTGGCAGCTGCTTTGCAAACTATGCTGGCCTTGGGAATATCATAAACTTCCAGAAGATTAAGAGATCAGCATTCTAGTGGATAAACAAACAAACAAACAAACAGCTGGAGATGCCCAAAGTAAAAAAAAAAAGTTGACCAAATGAACAATGAGTTGATTAAACCTCCACCCCCCCACTGAATTGATCAGAAAATATTCTAGTTGATTGGCTGATGGAACTCAAGGCAGCCAGTGGATAAAACTGGCAGGGAGTAGCCCTGGGAGAATGATTGGTGGCTGATTTTCTTTGTCAGAAAAATTGCTGGATGGAGCCAGGGGTGAAATGCTCCCGGTTCGGACTGGATCGCCTGATCCGGTAGTGATGGCTGCAGGTGGTTCGGAAACTGGTAGCAAAAATCCCTGCCTCCCCCCCCCCATGCCCAGTTGAGCCGCGCAATCATCAGAGGTGTTTTTTTAACTTTTAAAAGCATTTTTTCTTCAGGCAAAAAAATGCTTTTAAAAGTAAAAAAAAATAATCCTCTGATCGCGCGGCTCAGCTAGGATCGTCAGAACCCTTTAAAAAGCATTTTTTCTACAACCTCTTTGGCCAAAGAGGTTGTAAAAATGCTTTTAAAAGGTTCTGGAGATCAGGCAACTCAGCTGGGATCATTAGAACCCTTTAAAAGCATTTTTTTACAACCTCTTCAGCCGAAGAGGTTGTAGAAAAAGTGCTTTTAAAAGTAAAAAAAAAAAGTTGGCCATGCCCACCCAGTCACATTATCCCCCAAGCTACGCCCACAGAACCGATAGTAACAAATTTTACATTTCACCCCTGGATGGAGCAGAATGGAGAATAGAGAACCTACTGGTATCCATGAAACTACCTCACCCTCCTAGTATGAATGTATGATTGGCCTAGTTCTGAAGCATGGTAAAGTTAACCTTAAGGGGCTGGCAGGATAGAGGAAAACATCTAAAATGGCAGTGAGGATGGGCTCCCTCCATATAGCCTCGGCTTGTCAATCCTGCAAGGCTAAATGCAGATGAGTTCTCCAAGGTCACCTTGCGATCTTTGGAGTTGAGAAGTTTTTTTTGAATCTTGTTCTCCACTGATCGCAGTACAATATTGCAGAAAAGAGCAACAAAGATGATTAGGGGGCTGGAGGCTAAAACATACAAGGAATGCTATTTGTCTAGTCTAGCGAAAAGAAGGACTAGGGATGACATAATAGCAGCGTTCCAATATTTGAGGGGATTCAACCTATTTTCCAAAGCACCAGAACGCAAGGCAAGAAGCAATGGATGGAAACTAATAAAGGAGAGAGGCAACTTAGAACTAGGGAGAAATTTCCTAAGAGTGAGAACAATTAACCAGTGGAATGGCTTGCCTTCACAAATTGTGGGTACTCCACCACTGGAGGCTTTTAAGAAGAGACTAGACAACCACTTTGTCTGGAATGTTATAGAGTCGACTATAGAGTCTCCTGTTTGAGCAGGGGGCTGGACTAGAAGACCTTAAAGGTCCCTAGAAAGAGAATCGTTAATTTTCTTATATGACAGCGAGACTGCAGGTAAATGGAGGATACTCACCATCACAGTCAAAAAGAGCAAACACAACATCACATACATGGTCTGATAGTTCCACCTTTGCCACTGTCTTGGCTACTTGTTGCATCGTATCTGCAAGAACGAAAACAAAATGCCAGTCAGATGTGAAACATTTTGTGGGAAATGGAAGACTTAACATAAATCCACCGAAGCCTCTGATCAATTTTTTCCCCCCTGATGAGCAAAGTCAAGATAGGGTTTCCCCACTCTCTAATCCACCGATCCCCAATTTCAACATGAAGCAACCAGCTCTTTTCAAGCTAAATGCCCTTGCTAAATGGAAGGCTCTAAAGTGCTGAAGCCTACATGTCATTTTTCATTTAACTGCACCGCTGAAGCCAATCAGATCAGATGCAGCCGTTTGTTCTGATGGGTGTTTGATTGCAATTCATTGGACCCAATAGTAGAAAAGTTGAGAGGGCGGGAGAAGGAGTGGGAGGGAGAGAGAGAGAGAGAGAGAGAGGGAGGGAGGGAAGGAGGGACAGACAGACAGACAGAGGGAGAGGGAGGGAGGACTTAAAAAACTGCTAGGTTAAATACAGAAAGCCTGCATGGCATAGCTGCAGCTTAGCTCCAGATGGCTAGCTCCTAAGAGCACAGTACTGGTGTGAACAGCCTTTATCGGTGTCACTTGGATCAACGGGAGTACATCTGTGCTTCTTTCATAAATGCAGCTTTTTGAGTTTTGGTTACCCAGGAAATGATCCTGGTGGATTCTGTCAGATGTTAAAACACATATAAATACTCCTAGGACTCTTTAATACATCATTTCCATAGATGAAACAAGGCTATGTTCTAGGTCGGCAAGAAATGGCTATATGCCATAATTTATACCAAGATCTGAAAACTGATGAGAGTCACCTATGCAATCTAGGAGCTCAGAATTTTTCTCAACAGCACAGAGCCTGGAATCCATTAAATGTGGCAGAGCAGAGAGTGTCAGGGTTCCAAGTAAGACCCGCAACAAAAGAAAACTCCGAGGCTTGAGTTTCCTCAAAGTTACATTTTATTAGAGATGTCATATTAGCACATCTGGGAAAACCCAAATCTGAAACCTTCCAGTTTTCCCCACCCAAAGGAAAGTTCAAGACCCTGCCCAGCACCCACATGTCCATCACATGGCCCAATCCAAACACCGTGCAGATTGGAGATGCTTCCCAGTTCCAACCCTCCAGGTGCAGGGCAAGAGGTCCTTGACTTTCTGAGAAAGGAATGTTATTATGACTATATATCACCCATTCTCCATACACTCCCCCCTCCCAGGTTCCCACAGTAGTAAATGTGGCAGGCCTGAAGATGTAACAAAAAAGATGGCTTCCAGGCCTGACAGAGAGACTTTGCTGGTCTTCCCCTCCCCCTCCCACTTTCTTTATTGCAGGGATGAAGGAATCCATCAACAGCATTCAGGAATAATAACCTAAACCAGGGTTGTCAAACTCGTGGCCTGTGGGCCAGCTGTATCATGCGCTGGCCAAGCCCATGCCTGCCAAGCAAAGGGGGGAAAAGTTGCAATACGTCATGTGACAATGTGATGCGGCGAGTTTGACAACCCTGACCTAAAATGATAACAGAATAACAGAGTTGGAAGGGACCTTGGAGGTCTACTAGTCCAACCCCATGCTCAAGCAGGAGATCTTACACCAGGGATGTCTAATTGGAACTCCAAGACCTGTGGACTTCAACTCCCAGAATTCCTCATCCAGCCATACCGGCTAGGAAATTCTAGGAGTTGAAGTCCACAAGTCCCAAGGTTCCCAAGAATGAACATCCATACCCTATTCCAGGGGTGTTAAACTCATGGCTGGATGCGTCACATGCCCACCCCTGATTTAGTGAAGGGGGGGGGAAAGTCGTGATACATCATGTGATGCCTCAAGTTTGACACCCCTGCCTTATACCATCCAGACAAGTGGCTGCCCAATCTCTTCTTGAAGAGATTAAAAATAGATCCTGCCTTTGGAAACAGGATTTATTCTGAGGCCTTTATTCAGGATTTCTAGCAAGAGGAGCAAAGGCCCAGAGCCTGCCCCGGTCAGCTCTGCGCTCACTTGAATAGATGGCCTCTCCAATCCTATGTTGTGGAAGCTTCCTAGTTATTTCATTCCTTCCTCCCTGTTCTTTTTTTTAAATTACATTTTTTTATTGTTTTTTAAAAATATACACTCATTGTGTGTGGACAGAGTTGGTTCTGGGTATCATTCATATAAATCCAATTCTCAGTAACACTATTAGTAATCTCTATCACATTTATCAAATTTAAGTAATCCTCATGATATTGTTTAAACATACATAAAACAAAATGCCTAACATCTGTAAACTTCTAATCTTTCTATTATTTTTATTCATTCTAATAAAAAAAAATATTCCAATATTTCCCCTATCTAATTTTATTTCTCCCTCTTTCAGCTTACAATCAGGCTACTTTAATATTTAAAGGGCAATTTTTTCTAAACATCATCTCTTCTCCTCTTTAGTGCTTCAATTTTTATCCACTTTTTAATTTGCCTCCCACACTTCTCATCTTTGTATCTATCTTCATCTATATAACCCTCCTCTTCAGAATGGGCAACAGCATAAAACTGCGTCTGAATCTCAAAGGCTCAGTTGGACGATCATGGTTTCTTCTTTTAAAAGTGGGGAGCATGTCCCATTTCCATTTTAGGATCCTAAAGTGGGATTCTAGCATTTGAGATCCTGGCCTATGAAACGAAATGGTAAAATCATCAAGGCAGAGAAGCTAAGAGGTAGCAGAACGCTTTCCAGAGCACAAAAACCCAAAGATAAAAGAAAGAATAGATGTGTGAGATGTAAGGCAAGTCATTATGTATTCATGTTAATCAAATTAACTATTTGAATACAACTAGAATTCTAAGGTTTGCTACTTTTTAAAACAATATAATATGAATTCTGGATATAAATTTTATAAGTAAACAAAATGAATAAATCAGTTTGCCCCCAAATATGTAGTTTTGGATATTTTCCTCAGTAAATAAATGAACACGTAGAATGTTTTTGACTCATTTGTTTAACTAGGTGCTTTTTATTTATAGTTTTAGGGCTTGTATGGAGAACCAATCATATTTTAGGTCGCATTTATGCAGAAATATTGAAATGTCAAAAGTGTACACAAACTTTTCAGCACCACAATATATAGCAAATTAATTTTTGAAAGGTACAGCAAGTTCAGCACTAAGTTAATTTATTGCAGGAAGTTAATAGGTGGTGAATGAAACAATCAATCAACTACGGATGGTATTTTCTTTTTCCTCTGATAGCAACACCACAACAGAAAATCTTAGAAGTGCTTACTCAGGATTTTTCCTTCCACTTATATTCTCTTTTTGCTCTGCAGTGGTTTTCTTGATTAGCTGCTCTCATCCACACCTCTGCTGGAAAGGATATTAAGCTAAGCTTGCAATAGGTTTAATTGGAATGGAGCTGGAAGGGACCTTGGAGGTCTTCTAGTCCAACCCCCTGCTCAAGCAGGAGACCATATACTATTTCTGACAAGTCCAGTGATGAAGCATCCACAACTTCTGAAGGTGTTATACTTATACTTATGACTATAACTTTGTTGCTTATATCTTTACAATTTATATTGTTTTATTTAGTTTCTTATTTAGTATTCTATGACTATCAGTAAGTATTGTTATCTTGTGATTTATGATTAATGTTTTTTTATGATGACAATGATCATGATTGATCACTTCGAGTTTTTATCTACACTGAGAGCTTATGCACCGAAGACAAATCCCTTGTGTGTCCAATCATACTTGGCCAATAAAGAATTCTATTCTATTCTATTCTATTCTATTCTATTCTATTCTATTCTATTCTATTCTATTCTATTCTATTCTATTCTATTCTATTCTATTCTATTCTATCCATCCATCCATCCATCCATCCATCCATCCATCCATCCATCCATCCATCCATCCATCCATCCATCCATCCATCCATCCATCCATCCATCTATCTATCTATCTATCTATCTATCTATCTATCTATCTATCTATCTATCCTTATGGGGAAATGAGTGTATATCTCCTTAGCCTCTGTCCCTGGCTTATACTCAGTTCCACCACATTAAAAAAAAAAAGCACAATTATTCCTTCCCACAATCCATTCTCTTTGCATTGAAAAAAAAATCCAAAACCCTTTTTCTAGAAATGGCTAGTTTATATTATTATGTAACACATAGTCTAATCCTAATGGTTTTATTCTGGCATCTATTTTCAATGCTAATGAGTATGTTATTCCCACTTCCTTTGTGCTGCATTTAAATTGTTTAACATCCCATTTTCTAAAGGTTACTGCAAAACTGTAATTGGTAGCCATACATAACCTACATAAAAAACTACAAGCACAGAATTTCAAGCTCCGCTTATAACGATGACATATTGTACCTATATACGTGCTACATGCAGTACATACACAAAATTATTTCTTAATATCTAGAATATATATATATATATATTTAAAATCAGCCCATTTTTCTGCTATCGATTCCTCCAGGCCACAGATAATCAATCCTTTGTTGGCTCTGATTTGACTTTCTAAAACAGGGGTGTCGAACTCGCAGCCCATGGCCCAGATGTGCTTGGCCACGCCCACCCAATGTTTAGTGAAGGAGGGAAAAGTCATGATATATCAAGTGACGACAACGTTGACACCTCGAGTTTGACACCCCTGTTCTAAAAGGTATGTCCCAGCATGAAATGGTTATCTATATCCAATGAGGTATATTATCTGACGGAGAGAAATACCTCTGCTTCAGTGCTTGTGAGCAACTTTCTATTTGCACAGTCAATTTTGGAAGGCAGGCATAAAAAATAAGACCTGGCATAAAACAGATTTCAATGTCTTTAATATATTGCTGAAAATGGCAAAATGCTAGAGAAATTCCTGGTTGTGCAAGGGGGCAGTTTTAGCGACTGAAATTATAAATCAATTTATCTTATTTGTACCCTATGACTATCATTAAGAGTGTACCTTATGATTCTTGATGAACGTATCTTTTCTTTTATGTACTCCAAGAGCATATGCACCAAAAACAAATTCCTTGTGTGTCCAATCACACTTGGCCAATAAAAAATTCTATTCTATTCTATTCTATTCTATTCTATTCTATTCTATTCTATTCTATTCTATTCTATTCTATTATCTTTTTCAACTTTGGAGCTCAATGTCCCTAACCACCTCCTTTCTATACCTGAACAAAGCTGCTTATACTGTATATAAATAAACAGTTCTATATTAAAGGCAGAATGATTTCAAACACTGACATATTTCTGAAAGCTTATGAGTAAGCATAGAGTATCAACATTTACAAAGAGGTGGGGGATGGGGAAGCAAATAATCAAGTCTCATCATTAGAAAATCTAGTTCAATTAAGCTAAACAATTCTATAATGATCAATTGCCAAGCAAACAGCAGGAGAAACTTCTTTACGTGTAAGCAACACTGGTTCAGGTCCGCCTGGAAAACTGTGCTGCATCATTCAATCTTTTAAAGAGAAAAGTAACACAAATATAGTGACAGGGGAAAAAAATCAAATTCTATCGTCTGTGCCATCTAATGATATTTAATTCCAGTTACTGGCCTAATAGCCAAAACATACAGACCCTGCCTGCAATATCAAACTAATTAATCTGTAACATTTAATTGCCCCTGTCGTAAGGAGCATCAGCACAGCATTCTAGCTTTGCAAGATGTATTTTTGCGTTTGTATGACCAAGTCAGCAAATTTGAAAGTATTTTGCGGTATAGTCTCTGTGATAAAAAATTAAGGAAAGCCAAAATGAGAGGTAGAGAGTTTGGCTCAGAGTTCAGTAAACTAACTGCATATTAATGCTTCTGAAGATATGCCTCCAGTTAACTTAATTGGAATGCTAACGTGTTTGAAAACTTTGAAAGAAATCTCATTAGTCTGGTTCTAAGTAGGCTAGCTGTTAATTAATTATGAAAGCCATCCTGCCAAGGCCAGTTAGCAAAGATCTTAGCAAACCCATTGACCCTTCTGTGAAACATCTTTCTCTGTGTTTCAACTTCCTACAAAAAATCGGCATACTCAGATTTTTCAATTGCTGCTGAGCTGGTAAAAATCAGTTTAGGGGTGAAGCTTTCTTTTGGAGGGGGGGGAAGAGGGAGAACGACAGAGTGGTGAAAATGAACAAGGCTGTCTGAAGATCAAAAGGAACTGATATCTGAGGTACATTACAGGAAATAGCTTAAAGCAAGGGTGCCAAACTCAATTTCATTGAGAGCCGCATCAGGGTTATGTTTGACCTCAGAGGCGGGGGGGGGGATGACTGGGGGGGGCGTGGCCAGGAGGCGTGACAGCACTCAGCCTCCTGCAGCACTCTGCCAGCCAAAACGGGGCGCGGGGGTTAATTACAAAATGTGAGCTTTGCTTTGTGACATCCAGATCCAGAGAGCAAGGGGTATGAACTGCACAGAAAATACACTTTTGTTTGGTTATGAAGAAATATCCCCAAAGTCGTAATAGCTCAGGCTAATAGCTGGGCCGTAATAGCTCAGGCTGGTAAGAAGCCTGTTATTAGAACACAGTAGCCTGCAATTACTGCAGGTTCAAGCCCGGCCCGAGGTTGACTCAGCCTTCCATCCTTTATAAGGTAGGTAAAATGAGGACCCAGATTGTTGGGGGGGCAATAAATTGACTTTGTAAATATACAAATAGAATGAGACTATTGCCTTATACATTGTAAGCCGCCCTGAGTCTTCGGAGAAGGGCGGGATATAAATGTAAATAAAATAAATTAAAAAAAGTCAGATGTAGACTAAATGTAGACTGATTTTTAGCTACACGCCTTCCTAGCAAACAGCAAATTTTGAAGCTCCAGGTAAAGAGGATTCATTTTAGGATGAGTAATACATGTTGGAGGTTCCTAAAGGAATGCTGGGAAACTCTGTATTTTAAAGAACATTTTGAGGGAGGCGTCCAGAATAGCCCTTCTCTGCCTGAGGCTGTAGAGACCCGGCACCAATCAAAACACCTTTTGTGAAGCAACTGATCAACACTGACAAGGTAAACCACTAGTATATGAAAAAATAAGAGCAAACTCCACTCCCTTCTAATACTGATGATGTTACCTAGTTTGGTAATGAAACATCTGCAAGAAGAGGCTTCTGGGTGGCGCCACCTTTCTCGCTGGGTGCTAATTTATGGCACTCCGCATTGAATATGGTAAAAGCCAGACATAACAACTGATCCCGGCTTGATTTCCCTCTCTGGTTGAAAGAGAGAGAAAGAGCAAGGGGGGGGAAATGTAGTAGATTCCCCTAGGGGCTTTGTTTTTGTAATGCAAAGTCCTGCAAAGGTCGAATCCTTACCCCTCCCCAACCTCCAGTATTCACTGCGCCCTGAAAAGCAGGAAAGAGGAAGGTGTCCACTTCTGCTAGCAATTGATTTCTTTTGTGGTTACTAAAAGCAGGCGGAACAAGTGTGAGTGAACAATTATTGGTTTGCAAGTATTTTTGATTTTCTGACTTCTACCTTTTTTTAAAAAAGAGAAATTTCGCCCCCTTCAGTTTCGTTTTAGAGAAACTGAAAGCAGAGCGATACATCAAAGGGAGCTTTGCTGTTGAATCGAAACTGAATGGAGATTTTATCTTATTGTGTTTGACTGTGGACTGTTGGATTATATTACGTTGTTTAAGTATTTTACAAGGGATTCTCAGCAGGAACTTTATCTTCTTCTTCAGTACATTTTGAATAATCCACCAAATTCTTATCCAAAAGACCTTAATTTTCTTGCAAGTCCACCAAATATGAAAATATGTAGCATCATCACAATCACACCTCCAACATTTCGCTTGGATATTAGGATACATACATGATAATTTTTGGGATCTAAATGCCATCTATAAAACATCTTATAAAAATTTTCCTTAAATTCTGTGCTTGTGTAAACTTAACATTTCTAACCCAGATTTTCTCCCATGTTTCCAACATTATTGGTTCCTGAATATTCTGTGCCCATTTTATCATACAATCCTTTACCAAATCCTTTTCGAATCTATTTCAAGCAACACATTATACAATCTCTTTATATGCTCCTGGGTCTGATTTCTAATTTGCTTTATTAAATTTTCCTCCTTTGCATTATACCAATTTTTGATCTTCTTTCCATCTAGCACTTATTTGCCCATATTGAAACCAAGTATAATTCCTCCTTCTTCATTTTAATACCTGTAATGATTTTAATTGCAATCTACCTCCTTCAGCATACAAAAGTTCTTTATATGTAATCATTTCCTGTTTCTGTTCTATATTTATATTCTCTATTGCATGTCTAGGGCTCGCCCATATAGGAATCTTGTAATCTAATTTATAGGAATATTTATTCCAGAAAATAAAGAGCACTTCTCAACACATGATTCTTAAAAGCCCTATCCACTTTTTTTCCATAAAATAAGTACGCATGCCATCCATATAACAAGTCATAACCTTCTATATTCAAAATTCTTTCCTCTGTTAAGTTAAACCAGTCACTTATTACTGAAAGGGTTACTGCTTCATAATATAGTTTAAAGTTAGGCATTCTTAAACCACCTCTTTCCCGTGAATCCTGTATTATTTTCATTTTAACCCTCGCCTTTTTACCCTGCCATATAAATTTATTAATCCCACTCTGCCAATCTTCCAAATTTTTATCCTTTTTAATTATAGGTATCATCTGGAACAGAAACAAAAATCTAGGTAACACATTCATTTTAATAGCCGCAATCCTTCCCAATAGGGATAACTGCAATTTCTTCCAGCCACTCATATCATTCTGAACTTTTTGCCATAGCAAGTCATAATTATTCTTATAAAGTTTCTTGTTCGATGAGCTAATATAGACCCCTAAATATTTAACCTTTTTTACTACCTCAAATCCTGTCATTTCCTCTAGTTTTTGTTTCTGTTGTATAGACTAAATGTAGACTGATTTTTAGCTACACGCCTTCCTAGCAAACAGCAAATTTTGAAGCTCCAGGTAAAGAGGATTCATTTTAGGATGAGTAATACATGTTGGAGGTTCCTAAAGGAATGCTGGGAAACTCTGTATTTTAAAGAACATTTTGAGGGAGGCGTCCAGAATAGCCCTTCTCTGCCTGAGGCTGTAGAGACCCGGCACCAATCAAAACACCTTTTGTGAAGCAACTGATCAACACTGACAAGGTAAACCACTAGTATATGAAAAAATAAGAGCAAACTCCACTCCCTTCTAATACTGATGATGTTACCTAGTTTGGTAATGAAACATCTGCAAGAAGAGGCTTCTGGGTGGCGCCACCTTTCTCGCTGGGTGCTAATTTATGGCACTCCGCATTGAATATGGTAAAAGCCAGACATAACAACTGATCCCGGCTTGATTTCCCTCTCTGGTTGAAAGAGAGAGAAAGAGCAAGGGGGGGGAAATGTAGTAGATTCCCCTAGGGGCTTTGTTTTTGTAATGCAAAGTCCTGCAAAGGTCGAATCCCCTTACCCCTCCCCCAACCTCCAGTATTCACTGCGCTCCTGAAAAAGCAGGAAAAGAGGAAGGTGTCCACTTCTGCTAGCAATTGATTTCTTTTTGTGGTTACTAAAGCAGGCGGAACAAGTGTGAGTGAACAATTATTGGTTTGCAAGTATTTTTGATTTTCTGACTTCTACCCTTTTTTAAAAAGAGAAATTTCGCCCCCTTCAGTTTCGCTTTAGAGAAACTGAAAAGCAGAGCGATACATCAAAGGGAGCTTTGCTGTTGAATCGAAACTGAATGGAGATTTTATCTTATTGTGTTTGACTGTGGACTGTTGGATTATATTACGCTGTTTAAGTACTTTACAAGGGATTCTCAGCAGGAATTTTGTTATGGAGGTTCTTTCAGAAGAATGGATTCGTGACTTTATACAGGACTACACAGAAAGTATGTATTTAATTATTCTAATAAAACAGTCTCCAAATTGCATTTTCTCTATTAATTTAAATAAAAAATCCCAAAGCAATCGATCAAAGGCTTTCTCTGCATCCAAAAAAATAAGTGCCGCTGAAGTATTCTTCTTTTCCAAATATTCCAATATATTAATAATCTGTCTAACATGGGTGTCAAACTCAATTTCATTGAGAGCCGCATCAGGGTTATGTTTGACCTCAGAGGCGGGGGGGGGGGCATGACTGGGGTGGGGCGTGGCCAGGAGGCGTGACAGCACTCAGCCTCCTGCAGCACTCTGCCAGCCAAAAGGGGGCGTGGGGGTTAATTACAAAATGTGGGCTTTGCTTTGTGACATCCAGATCCAGAGAGCAAGGGGTATGAACTGCACAGAAAATACACTTTTGTTTGGTTATGAAGAAATATCCCCAAAGTTGTAATAGCTCAGGCTAATAGCTGGGCCGTAATAGCTCAGGCTGGTAAGAAGCCTGTTATTAGAACACAGTAGCCTGCAATTACTGCAGGTTCAAGCCCGGCCCGAGGTTGACTCAGCCTTCCATCCTTTATAAGGTAGGTAAAATGAGGACCCAGATTGTTGGGGGGGCAATAAGTTGACTTTGTAAATATACAAACAGAATGAGACTATTGCCTTATACATTGTAAGCCGCCCTGAGTCTTCGGAGAAGGGCGGGATATAAATGTAAATAAATAAATAAAAAAAAAGTCAGATGTAGACTAAATGTAGACTGATTTTTAGCTACACGCCTTCCTAGCAAACAGCAAATTTTGAAGCTCCAGGTAAAGAGGATTCATTTTAGGATGAGTAATACATGTTGGAGGTTCCTAAAGGAATGCTGGGAAACTCTGTATTTTAAAGAACATTTTGAGGGAGGCATCCAGAATAGTCCTTCTCTGCCTGAGGCTGTAGAGACCCGGCACCAATCAAAACACCTTTTGTGAAGCAACTGATCAACACTGACAAGGTAAACCACTAGTATATGAAAAAATAAGAGCAAACTCCACTCCCTTCTAATACTGATGATGTTACCTAGTTTGGTAATGAAACATCTGCAAGAAAACCATCAAGCTCAGAGAGCACCAAGGACCCCACAGTTCAATCCTGAGCTACAGATATTCTCTTCTATCGATAAACAATTTTTGGTTAGAGGGACTCAGAGCCTGCCTTATATGAGATGGCTCCCAGTGGATTTCATTCTAAATTTTGGTATAATTTCTGTAAATAAGGAATGTAGAATTGTAATGGCTGAGTCTTTGATCCTTCATACATAAAAAAAAAATACAAAAGTAAGGGATAAACGATTAAAAAAAAAGATCTGAAAAAAGAAAAGGCTCAGGAAAGAAAAAGAGTGAAAGTGTAAGAAAGAAAGAGGAAAAGAAGGAAAACCGAAAAAGAACGACTTCCAACATTCTTTGGTACAGATATAACTAAAAAATATATCAAACTCTTAGTCTAAAGATTAACAGTAGCCTACATTTATTTGTTTATTTATTTATAATTTAAATTCTATACCGCCCTTCTCCCGAAGGACTCAGGGCGGTTTACAGCCTTATTAAAAACACAGAATTTTCTCGCTGGGTGCTAATTTATGGCACTCCGCATTGAATATGGTAAAAGCCGGATTTAACAACTGATCCCGGCTTCATTTCTCTCTCTGGTTGAAAGAGAGAGACAGAGCAAGGGGGAGGAATTGGGTAGATTCCCCTAGGGGCTTTGTTTTTGTAATACAAAGTCCTGAACGGTCGAATCCCCTTATTTACCCCTCCCCCAACCTCCAGTATTCTCTGCGCTCCTGAAAAAGCAGGAAAAGAGGAAGGTGTCCACTTCTGCTAGCAATTGATTTCTTTTTGTGGATACGAAAAGCAGGCGGAACGAGTGTGAGGAACAATTATTGGTTTGCAAGTATTTTTGATTTTCTGACTTCCGCCCCCCCTTCAGTTTCGTTTTAGAGAAACTGAAAGCAGAGCGATACATCAAAGGGAGCTTTGCTGTTGAATCGAAACTGAATGGAGATTTTATCTTATTGTGTTTGACTGTGGACTGTTGGATTATATTACGCTGTTTAAGTACTTTACAAGGGGATTCTCAGCAGGAATTTTGTTATGGAGGTTCTTTCAGAAGAATGGATTCGTGACTTTATACAGGACTACACAGAAAGTATGTATTTAATTATTCAAAATACGAATTGATAAAAATGGGACGTTTTGGATGAGAGTTTGGAGCAAATTAACCAATGCAATTATTCGGAAAATGGAATGGAGGACATACAAATAAAAGTGGATAAATATGAAGATTTGATCGTGAAGAAACAAGGTGATCTAAAGAAGTGTTCTTTAAATAGTTTGGGTGAGCTGCCTGAATTTGTGCTACAGGAGATTGTCCTCAAATGGAAAAGACTCACAAGCTTAATGTTTCCCAAGGGACTGATGGAATATCGGCAGTAATTTTGGATTTCTGGACATAAGGAATTACTAGGAAATATTGTGATTGACTTTTAAAAGGAGCAATGAAGGAAAGACAGAGATTAATGCACCAAAAAAATGGCAAGAGACAAAAGTATTATTTTGAAACAAGGTTTTTAAAATATTAATAGGCCTAATTAACTAAAACGGTCATAGACCGATATAAAACCCTTTAAAATTTAAAATTATAAATAAATAAATAAATAAAAAGTCAGATGTAGACTAAATGTAGACTGATTTTAGCTACACCTTCCTAGCAAACAGCAAATTTTGAAGCTCCAGGTAAAGAGGATTCATTTTAGGATCCTAAAGTGGGATTCTAGCATTTGAGATCCTGGCCTATGAAACGAAATGGTAAAATCATCAAGGCAGAGAAGCTAAGAGGTAGCAGAACGCTTTCCAGAGCACAAAAACCCAAAGATAAAAGAAAGAATAGATGTGTGAGATGTAAGGCAAGTCATTATGTATTCATGTTAATCAAATTAACTGTTTGAATACAACTAGAATTCTAAGGTTTGCTACTTTTTAAAACAATATAATATGAATTCTGGATATAAATTTTGTAAGTAAACAAAATGAATAAATAAGTTTGCCCCCAAATATGTAGTTTTGGATATTTTCCTCAGTAAATAAATGAACATGTAGAATGTTTTTGACTCATTTGTTTAACTAGGTGCTTTTTATTTATAGTTTTAGGACTTGTGGAGAACCAATCATATTTTAGGTCGATTTATGCAGAAATATTGAAATGTCAAAAGTGTACACAAACTTTTCAGCACCACAATATATAGCAAATTAATTTTTGAAAAGTACAGCAAGCTCAGCACTAAGTTAATTTATTGCAGGAAGTTAATAGGTGGTGAATGAAACAATCAATCAACTACGGATGGTATTTTCTTTTTCCTCTGATAGCAACACCACAACAGAAAATCTTAGAAGTGCTTACTCAGGATTTTTCCTTCCACTTATATTCTCTTTTGCTCTGCAGTGGTTTTCTTGATTAGCTGCTCTCATCCACACCTCTGCTGGAAAGGATATTGCAAAATCCCATTTCCATTTTAGGATCCTAAAGTGGGATTCTAGCATTTGAGATCCTGGCCTATGAAACGAAATGGTAAAATCATCAAGGCAGAGAAGCTAAGAGGTAGCAGAACGCTTTCCAGAGCACAAAAACCCAAAGATAAAAGAAAGAATAGATGTGTGAGATGTAAGGCAAGTCATTATGTATTCATGTTAATCAAATTAACTGTTTGAATACAACTAGAATTCTAAGGTTTGCTACTTTTTAAAACAATATAATATGAATTCTGGATATAAATTTTGTAAGTAAACAAAATGAATAAATAAGTTTGCCCCCAAATATGTAGTTTTGGATATTTTCCTCAGTAAATAAATGAACATGTAGAATGTTTTTGACTCATTTGTTTAACTAGGTGCTTTTTATTTATAGTTTTAGGACTTGTGTGGAGAACCAATCATATTTTAGGTCGTATTTATGCAGAAATATTGAAATGTCAAAAGTGTACACAAACTTTTCAGCACCACAATATATAGCAAATTAATTTTTGAAAAGTACAGCAAGCTCAGCACTAAGTTAATTTATTGCAGGAAGTTAATAGGTGGTGAATGAAACAATCAATCAACTACGGATGGTATTTTCTTTTTCCTCTGATAGCAACACCACAACAGAAAATCTTAGAAGTGCTTACTCAGGATTTTTCCTTCCACTTATATTCTCTTTTTGCTCTGCAGTGGTTTTCTTGATTAGCTGCTCTCATCCACACCTCTGCTGGAAAGGATATTGCAAAATCCCCATTCCACCTCCCGGTTCCTGGGGCCAGCCAGAGGTGGCATTTGCTGGTTCTCAGAACTACTCAAATTTTCCACTACCGGTTCTCCAGAACCTGTCAGAACCTGGTCTGATTGAACATTTTTTTTTATTGGTAGTTCCAGTCTTCTTTTGTTGCCCTGCGTGCCAGAGAATGGCGCTAGAAAACAGGTTAGTGAGGGAATTGTGGTTGCTCTGGGATGGGGTGAGGATTTTGCAGGAGGCCAATAATGGGATGCGCGGGGGGGGCACATGTGATCCCCACAATGTCTTTAATATATTGCTGAAAATGGCAAAATGCTAGAGAAATTCCTGGTTGTGCAAGGGGCAGTTTTAGCGACTGAAATTATAAATCAATTTATCTTATTTGTACCCTATGACTACCAGTTAAAAATATTAATAGACAAAATATTAGTGTCCCGAAAGGCAATTTGTGATTATAAGAGACTAGATATTTGGATATACTGGATTTTGATGAGGAAGGACTAAAGTTGAATAGATATTGTAATTTTCTATTGAAATTTTATAATCTGTTGTATTGAATTTTATTTATTTATAATTTAATTTCTATACCGCCCTTCTCCCGAAGGACTCAGGGCGGTTTACAGCCATATTAAAAACACAGAATTTTCTCGCTGGGTGCTAATTTATGGCACTCCGCATTGAATATGGTAAAAGCCGGATTTAACAACTGATCCCGGCTTCATTTCTCTCTCTGGTTGAAAGAGAGAGACAGAGCAAGGGGGAGGAATTGGGTAGATTCCCCTAGGGGCTTTGTTTTTGTAATACAAAGTCCTGAACGGTCGAATCCCCTTATTTACCCCTCCCCCACCTCCAGTATTCTCTGCGCTCCTGAAAAAGCAGGAAAAGAGGAAGGTGTCCACTTCTGCTAGCAATTGATTTCTTTTTGTGGATACGAAAAGCAGGCGGAACGAGTGTGAGGAACAATTATTGGTTTGCAAGTATTTTTGATTTTCTGACTTCCGCCCCCCCTTCAGTTTCGTTTTAGAGAAACTGAAAGCAGAGCGATACATCAAAGGGAGCTTTGCTGTTGAATCGAAACTGAATGGAGATTTTATCTTATTGTGTTTGACTGTGGACTGTTGGATTATATTACGCTGTTTAAGTACTTTACAAGGGGATTCTCAGCAGGAATTTTGTTATGGAGGTTCTTTCAGAAGAATGGATTCGTGACTTTATACAGGACTACACAGAAAGTATGTATTTAATTATTCAAAAATACGAATTGATAAAAATGGGACGTTTTGGATGAGAGTTTGGAGCAAATTAACCAGTGCAATTATTCGAAAATGGAATGGAGGACATACAAATAAAAGTGGATAAATATGAAGATTTGATCGTGAAGAAACAAGGTGATCTAAAGAAGTTTTCTTTAAATAGTTTGGATGAGCTGCCTGAATTTGTGCTACAGGAGATTGTCCTCAAATGGAAAAGACTCACAAGCTTAATGTTTCCCAAGAGTTCTCTTTTGGACTGATGGAATATACGGCAGTAATTTTGGATTTCTGGACATAAGGAATTACTAGGAAATATTGTGATTGACTTTTAAAAGGAGCAATGAAGGAAAGACAGAGATTAATGCACCAAGAAAATGGCAAGAGACAAAAGTATTATTTTTGAAACAAGGTTTTTTAAAAATATTAATAGACAAAAATATTAGTGTCCCCGAAAGGCAATTTGTGATTATAAGAGACTAGATATTTGGATATACTGGATTTTGATGAGGAAGGACTAAAGTTGAATAGATATTGTAATTAATTAAATAATATTGTAATTTTCTCTATTGAAATTTTATAAATTTTATAATCTGTTGTATTGAATTTTATTTATTTATTTATTTATTTATTAATTAGATTTCTAGACCGCCCTTCTCCCGAAGGACTCAGGGCGGTGTACAGCCTTATTAAAACACATAGGTACACAATAAATTTAAAATACATTTAAAATGAAATATTTAACCGGCCAATTTAAAACTAAAAACGGTCAAACGACCGATATAAAACCCTAAACTATAAAATCACCATTAAAAACCCATAACTTAAAAAACTAACCCAGTCCAGCGCAAATAAATAAGTAAGTTTTGAGCTCGCGGCGAAAGGTTCGGAGGTCCGGAAGTTGACGAAGTCCTGGGGGGAGCTCGTTCCAGAGGGCGGGGGCCCCCACAGAGAAGGCCCTTCCCCTGGGTGTCGCCAGACGACATTGTCGCGCCAACGGCACCCTGAGGAGTCCCTCTCTGTGAGAGCGCACGGGTCGGTGAGAGGTATTCGGTAGCAGCAGGCGGTCCCGTAAGTAACCCGGCCCTATGCCATGGAGCGCTTTAAAGACGTTCACCAACACCTTGAAGCGCACCGGAAGGCCACAGGTAGCCAGTGCAGCCTGCAGGATAGGTGTCACTCGGGAGCCACGAGGGCTCCTCTATCACCCGCAGCTGCATTCTGGACCAACTGCAGCCTCGGATGCCCTTCAAGGGGAGCCCCATGTAGAGAGCATTGCAGTAGTCCAGACGAGACGTCACAAGGGCGTGAGTGACTGTGCACAAGGCATCCCGGTCTAGAAAGGGGCGCAACTGGCGCACCAGGCGGACCTGGTGGAAAGCTCTCCTGGAGACGGCCGTCAAATGATCTTCAAAAGACAGCCGTGCATCCAGGAGAACGCCCAAATTACGCACCCTTTCCATCGGGGCCAATGACTCGCTCCCGACAGTCAGCCGCGGACTCAGCTGACTGTACCGGGATGCCGGCATCCACAGCCACTCCGTCTTGGAGGGATTGAGCTTGAGCCTGTTTCTCCCCATCCAGACCCGTACGGCTTCCAGACACCGGGACAGCACTTCGATAGCTTCATTGGGGTGGCCCGGTGTGGAAAAGTACAGCTGGGTGTCATCAGCGTACAGCTGGTACCTCACACCGAAGCCACTGATGATCTCACCCAGCGGCTTCATATAGATGTTGAACAGAAGGGGCGAGAGAATCGACCCCTGCGGCACCCCACAAGTGAGGCGCCGCGGTGACCTCTGCCCCCTGTCAACACCGTCTGCATCGGTCGGAGAGATAGGAGGAGAACCACCGATAAACGGTGCCCCCCACTCCCAACCCCTCCAACCGGCGCAGCAGGATACCATGGCCGATGGTATCAAAAGCCGCTGAGAGGTCTAATAGGACCAGGGCAGAGGAATAACCCCTATCCCTGGCCCTCCAGAGATCATCCACCAACGCGACCAAAGCCGTCTCAGTGCTGTAACCGGGTCGGAAGCCGGACTGGAGCGGGTCCAGATAGACAGTTTCCTCCAGGTGCAGGGGAAACTGATATGCCACCATACTCTCTACAACCTTCGCCCGGCGGGTTGGAGACCGACGATAATTACCTAAAACAGCGGGTCAGGAAGGCTTCTTGAGGAGGGCCTCACCACCGCCTCTTTCAAGGCGGCGGAAGACTCCCTCCAACAAGGAAGCACTCGTAATCCCCTGGAGCCAGCCTCGTGTCACCTCCTGAGTGGCCAGCACCAGCCAGGAGGGGCACGGGTCCAGTAAACACGTGGTGGCATTCAGTCTACCCAGCAACCTGTCCATGTCCTCGGGAGTCACAGGGTCAAACTCATCCCACACAACATCACCAAGACCGCCCTCAGATACCCTGTCTGAATCGCCACAATTTTGGTCCAGACCGTCCCTAAGCTGAACGATTTTATCGTATAGATAACCGTTAAACTCCTCAGCACGTCCCCGCAACGGGTCATCCCGCTCCCCCTGGTGAAGGAGGGAGCGGGTCACCCGAAACAGGGCAGCTGGGCGGTTATCTGCCGACGCAATGAGGGAGGAGGCGTAGGAACGCCTCGCTTCCCTCAGTGCCACTAGGTAGGTCCTGGTATAGGATCTAACTAGTGTCCGATCAGCCTCTGAACGGCTGGACCTCCAGGAACTCTCTAGGCGTCTTCTCCGGCGTTTCATCCCCCTCAGCTCCTCGGAGAACCAAGGAGCTGGTTGGGATCTGCGCCGGGTCAGAGGCCGCAAAGGCACGACACGGTCTAAAGCCCCAGCCGCAGCCCGTTCCCAGGCTGCAGCTAGTTCCTCTGCCGTGCCGTGAGCCAGACCCTCAGGAAGTGGCCCAAGCTCCGTCCGAAACCTCTCTGGGTCCATCAGGCGCCTGGGACGGTACCATCGTAATGGTTCCGTCTCCCTGCGGTGTTGGGTAGCGGTCAGAAAGTCCAGGCGAAGAAGAGAGTGATCTGACCATGACAAAGGTTCAGTGACTATTTCCTTTAAGTCCAGATCTCTCAACCACTGACCAGAGACAAAAATCAGGTCCAGTGTGCCTCCCCCGATGTGAGTGGGGCCATCCACTACTTGAGTCAGGTCCAAGGCCGTCATGGAGGCCAGGAACTCCCGAGCTACCGTCGATGACGAGCCGGCAGATGGCAAGTTAAAGTCCCCCATGACTAAAAGTCTGGGGGTCTCCACTGCCACCCCGGCAAGCACCTCCAGGAGCTCGGGCAGGGCAGCTGTCACGCAGCAAGGAGCCAGGTACGCGACCAGCAAGCCCATCTGACATCTATGACCCCACCTCACAAAGAGGGATTCACACCCGGCAATCTGAGGTACAGTGGTCTCCCTCGGCTCTAGACTCTCTTTAATAGCAACCGCCACCCCTCCACCCCTACCCTGGGCCCTCGGCTGATGGAATGCACGGAAACCCGGTGGGCACATCTCGACCAGGGGCACACCCCCTTCAGTGCCCAACCAGGTCTCCGTAACGCCTATAATATCCGTGGCACCCCCCTGAATCAGATCATGTAAATAGAATATTCTTGAAAGATCTTATGTAAGAAAGACTTGGGGGGGGAATTATATGGTTATATGGTTATAGAAGCTATAAGGGAGATATTCTCTGAACTGGATTGGATTTTTATGCTTTAGCTGGTTTTAAATATTTTAGGATTAATTTGTTCTACTGATTTATATATTTTATTACTGTTTATTGTTAATTTTTTGAAGGATTTGGTTATGTAAGGAGGAAGTCAGAGCTAGAGAGGGAGAATTGGTATAATAGTTTTGAGAAAAAAATTTTTTAGCATATGTTTGTTTTATTTTTAACTACCTTGTGCTTGTTCCGGGAAGTCGGGGGGAGGGGGGAGGGGGTTTGTGAAGGGAGAGGGGTTAGGGAGAAAGGGGAAAAAAATTTTTGTAAAACTTTTTGAATAAAAAAATAATAATAAATAAAAACACAGAATATACAAAGTATAAATCACAAATTTAAAACAAATTTAAAACGAAATATTTAATAGGCCTAATTAACTAAAACGGTCATAGACCGATATAAAACCCTTTAAAATTTAAAATTACAAATAAATTAGTTAAAACACACTTACATTATTTCCATAATCCCATATCTAATCATCAAAGCCCCAAATCAATTTTGAATTTCAGTTTCTCACAAAAAGTCCAGTAATGGTTCATATAGCTTTAATCACTATTTGTTAAGGAAACCACAGCTGATTTATTCAATTGCACCAAACTCTAAATAAAACAGGAATGAAAAAATCTTAAATTCTAGTCTAGATCCATGCTTCTCAACTTTGACAATTTTAAGGTGCATTGACTTCAATTCCCAGAATTCCCCAGGCAACATGAAGTTCGCCCATCTTAAACTTGCCAAGACTGAGAAACACTGATCTTAAAAATAGGGATTTTTCCATACCTCTTTTACTGGTTCTTACTTAAAGTTTGTGATTCTCTCCCTTCTGTCGGCCAAAATGCACGCCTCTATCATGGCCTGTTTTTGGCCTGGACGGCCTCCTACAATATCCTCACTCCCACTCCATCCTAGAGCAGCCACAATTCCCTCACTAACCTGCTTTCCAGCTCCGATCTTTGGCGTGCAGGGCAACAAAAGAAAACCCTGTGACTACCAGTTAAAAAAAGTATTTTTTTATGTATTGCCACTCCGGGGGAAGGATACTGCAAAATCCCCATTCTCTCCCTACTCCTGGGGGAAGGATATTGCAAAATCTCCATTTCCACCCCACTCCAGGGAAAGGATATTGCAAAATCCCCATTCCCACCCCCCCGCACCTGGAGGAAGGATATTGCAAAATCTCCATTCCCACCCCACTCTGGGGCCAGCCAGAGGTGGCATTTGCTGGTTCTCAGAACTACTCAAATTTTCCACTACTGGTTCTCCAGAACCTGTCAGAACCTGGTCTGATTGAACATTTTTTTTTACTGGTAGTTCCAGTCTTCTTTTGTTGCCCTGCGCGCCGGAGAATGGCGCTAGAAAGCAGGTTACTGAGGGAATTGTGGTTGCTCTGGGATGGGGTGAGGATTTTGCAGGAGGCCAATAACGGGGTGCGGGGGGGCACACATGATCCCCCACCGCCCATTTTCACTAGCAGAGGCACCGCAGGCCGGTCTTTGCTATTTCCAGGCCAGCCCGGGAGGTCAGATCTAAGCACCCTGCAGGCCAGATCTGGGCCGCGGGCCTTGAGTTTGACACCCCTGATTTAAAGCAATTGGCTTACCAGAAACAAAAAAACATTTGTAGCTTAGGGGTGAACTGTGGAGGTCTTTGGTGATCTCTGAGCTTGGTTGTTTTCTTGCAGATGTTTCACTGGGGTAATTCATTACCTAAAGAAACATCTGAAATCCCTCACATCCTAGACATAAACTGTTTGAACTGCTACCCTCAAAACGAGGCTACAGAGCACTGCACATCAAAACAACAGTTTTTCCCCCGAACGCCATCACTCTGCTAAACAAATATTTCCTTCAACACTGTCAAACTAATTACTAAATCTGCACTATTGTTAATCTTCTCATCGTTCCCATCACCCATCTCCTTCCACTTATGACTGTATGATTGTAACTTTGTTGCTTGTATCCTTACAATTTATATTGATATTGATTGTTTCCCAATTGCTTATTTGTACCCTATGACTATCATTAAGTGTTGTAAGTGTTTTACCTTGATGAAGGTATCTTTTCTTTTATGTACGCTGAGAGCATATGCACCAAGACAAATTCCTTGTGTGTCCAATCAAACTTGGCCAATAAAAAATTCTATTTTATTCTATCTATTCTAAAAGAAACATCTGCAAGAAAACAACCAAGCTTAGAGAGCACCAATAAGGCCAGGAAGCAGAAGTAATTCTGCTTTTCTCCCATCTACGCACATTTTAGTATCGAGAGGTTTTACTATCACTGCTTCAATATATATATGGTACCATATATATACATACATATACATTACACACACACACACACACACACACACCATAGTACCATATGGTAAATATGGGATAGTGTTTATCCTTATGGCACCTGATGCTAATAAGATTAGCAATCACACAGCTGGGTTACTAAAAGTAGAGGCAATGTTGGGAGAACTCAGGAATGCTGTATAGCTTTTGAGTAGGGTTTTAAAAACCGCCCTTACTCGATCCCAGTTTAAAGCAAACTGTAGTATCCTCTGACACAGCATTTAAAGCTTTCCCCAAGCTTGAGCAAAGTTCTCTTAATTGTAAATAAGTAGGTGTCCAGTAAAGATTGCAGAGGCTTTAAATTGCTTTGCTGTGGCAAGCTCTATTTGTGCCAAGTTCTAAGCACCCATACACCATTATTCAGGATGGGCAATATATTAGAGCAAGGTGACTCTCAATTAATATGCATGTAAAAATGTCCAGAACAAAACACTCAGCAGGTTAAGAGTTTCGCTACATTTAATACTTCAGCAGTGTTTTTCATACTTGGCAGCTTTCTAAATGTGTGGAATTCAAAGTTCCGGAATTTCCTGGGAATTGAAGTCTAAATATTTAGAAAGTTGCCGAGTTTGAAAAAAGCACTGCTTTAACACATTATTTTAAGAATATTTGCTGCATGTGGAACCCAATTCGCATCACAATGCAGGGGAACCTAAATTCAACTCTCTCTGCATTGGTTATTTTCATGCAAAATATCACACACAGAGCTATTTACTAGAAACACAGGTTGATGAAAGGCCAAAGCAGAATAAGGGAATAAGGAGAAAATTCTACTTTCTCCATTCTGTGGTTTCAATTGAGATTAAGAGCTTATGTAAGCTTTAAGAATGTATGCAACATTCAATTTGCCCCTCAAACTTCAAGCTAGGAAAGGAGCAGGCTTCAAAATTATTTCAAATGCAATCACCTCAAATACAGAATCAGTATTTCATACTGGGAGCAGGAACTTCATTCCCCTATAAGTAATAACAGTGAAATTACCAGATAAATGTAACTTGCAGCCGAGGACTGAGTGAAGTGACCCTAAAAATATTGATGTAATTAAATCCGAATTGATTTTTTTAAAAATTGATTTACAACAGGAGGTAGTTCAGAAAAGCTTGAAAATGTTATCACTAAAAATAGAGTTTTATCCAGGTAGAAACAGGTCGTGTCCCAAAAGTTATGTGAAACGGCCAAACTGTGAATGAAAAATCGAGCTCCCAAGGACAAAACTTTTAACATATTGGCAAAAAAAACGCACAAAAAAACCTACAAGTAGTTTTAGGTTGTTCCCACGCATTTCTTTATGCTGATTAAAATTAGGGAAAAGGACATTTAGAGAAAATGCCAACTTCTCCACATAAAAAATACAGGTAGTCCTTGACTTATGATCACAATTGAGCCCAAAATTTCTGTTGTCAAGCAAGGTAGCTGTTATGTGAATTGTGCCCCTTTTTGTGTCCTCTGCCAGCAAAAATGGAGCTTGGGAGGGCCAAGTGTTGGGAGGCTGTCCCAGCTGAAAATGAAGATCAGGAGCCCATTTTTGCTGGCAGAGCACTCGGGCCACCACAGGCATCTCCAACACATGTCACAACAAGCTGACCACGTCTACCCTGGCCCACTGAGGTCAAACACAACCCTGATGCGGCCCTCAATGAAATAGAGTTTGACACCCCTGCCCTATATCATTTCAACAAATGATTGTCCAGTTTCTTTTTGAAAGTCTCTAGTATTGGAGCACCTACAACTTCTGGAGGCAACTTGTTCCACTGATTAATTGTTCTAACTGTCAGGAATTTTCTCCTTAGCTCTAGGTTGCTTCTCTCCTTGATTAGTTTCCACCCACTGCTTCTTGTCCTACCCTCAGGTGCTTTGGAAACTAGTTTGACTCTCTCCCTTTGTCTTTATAGGAGCCCCTCAAATGTTGTACCTTGATGAACGTATCTTTTCTTTTATGTACACTGAGAGCATATGCACCAAGACAAATTCCTTGTGTGTCCAATCATACTTGGCCAATAAAAATTCTATTCTATTCTATTCTAAACATGCGGAAAGTCAAGCTCGCTTAGGTGAAGGAACTCCAGACCTGGAAGAAGGCAATGGCAAACCACTTCTATCTTGTTGCTCAGAAAACGGTACAGATAGTCTTTGACTTACAACCATTCATTGAGCAACCATTCAAAGTTACAAAGTGAAAAAAAAAGCGACTTACAACTGGTCCTCACATGACCATTGGAACAACTCCATAGTCATGTGGTCAAAACAGGGGTACTTGGCAACTGCAATGTATTTACAACAGTTGTAGCATTCTAGGATTAGGTATTGCTAATTGTGACTTTCCCAGCCAGCTTCTGATGAGCAAAGTCAATGGGGGGGGGGGGAGCCTGATTCACTTAACAACACATGATTCACATAACTGCAGTGATTTGCTTAACAATGGTGACAGAGAAGGTTGCAAAATCGGGCATTCACTTCACTTAAAGAGCCACCTTGCTTAGCCATGGAAATTCTGGTCTCAATTGTAGTCATAAGTCAAAGACTACCTGTATGGTTTGGGTTCCAGTTGATAAGATTCCCCCAAATCAGAAAGCACTCTTCAAGTTATTGGGAAGAACTGAGCTTTCATGAATACATCTGGAGGTGATGATGTATGGCCAGACCAAACCCACCAGATCATACAGACCAGGGGTGTCAAACTCACGTTGCCACGGTGACATCATGTGACATATCGGGACTTTCCCTCCTCTTCACTAAACCGGGCATGGGTGTGGCCAGCACATGATGCATCCAGCCCGCAGGCTGGGAGTTTGACAGCCCTGATATAGACACTGAGTTCCTTACTTGAAAAGGACACATATAATTGGAATATGGAACGTAAAGAAGTACAAAGCAAAGAAAATGTGAAATTATCAGAACACAAATGAAGCATGCTAAATGGAATGCCCTAGAAGTAAATCTATGAGAATGGATCAATTTAAATGGGATGATTACAGGAGTCCATATGAAGGAATGGTAAGGCAATTATATTCAAACAGGAAACTATATGCTTGACTATAACGTAATAAACGGTAGGCTGAGGCTCATATCCATTAAAATAATAAATAGGTCCAAATATATTAAAATAATAGATATCCAATAAAGGTTATGGATATTCTATGGATGAGAGGCATGCAAAGCTACAGAGTCATTCTCCACAAACTGCTTCTGAATGAGCAGGAGAAGCTGTAGGAGAAGAGATGCATTTAATGCTGCTGTAATCAAATCCCATCACTTTGCTGCTGCCATCCTCTTCTCTTTTCTCGCAGAAAAGCTTTATGGAATTTTCAGGGGAGCTGGGTCTTTATATAATATATTCAAACTATGCAATTCCAGCCTGCTCACTTGGGTCTCAAATGAGAACTCTGGATTTATTTGCTCCATGATCCATTTGCTTATTTCCTTAAGCATTTTCTCCAGCACCAATGTTTTCAGCCTCTTTTCACATTCATCCTAACACCTTCTTTGATTTCCTTCCGTAGTTCCTCTGATTTCCTATCAAGGGATTCCAGACTTGCTTCAAAGCAATTCCTGATATTCTGGTTGAAAATGATAGCTATGTACTCAAGATCACGTTATAGAAACTGCTTGGCTTCCTTTTCCCCCCACTTTAGCCTGACTTCCAACTTGAACATGAACAGTCTGTGAACTAATCTGTCAGTCAGTTTTTCTGGCCACATCTTTGCTGTTAGAACTGACTTCTACCTCTTTCTACCAATAATAAATTTGATTTCTGAGCATTCGGTCTGAACATCTCTCCCTCCCTCCTCCCCCGCTGTTGAAAAATGTGTTAGAAATCATTGGATTAGCAGAAATCAGTAAGTCTTCTGCTTCAGTTTGGTTTGCAAGGTCATATAATCCAATTAAGTTCTCCTCCTTACTATTTCCATCTTTAGCATTCTCGCAGCTAAAACAGCCCATTTTGCTTTCATATTCTGTTGATTTTAGGTTAAAAGTGACCGTAACATTTCATCAACCTCCTTTTCTTCTACAAAAGAACTGGCTTGAGCAAAAACATGGATATTAAACAAAAACAGAAGTTATCTGTAGAGTTTAATCCATATTATTCATTCATTTATTGCTCTGGATACTTTGCTGTATCTCATCTGGAATACTTTGCTTATTTTTTTTGTGTATGAAAATAATGCTATTTCTTCTTTGTTTTTTCATATCCTGGATAGCGAACATGGCCTTCTGACTTGAAAGTGTACAATTTCAGTTCATTCATTGGACTTTCTTGATCACGATGGTGTGGAGTGACTCATATCCTCTCCTCATTGCACATCTAAACTTTGATATTGCACTTCATATGGGGTTGCCCTTCAAAATGACTCAAAAACAGTACATGAGGTAAAAAGAATATTTCACATTATGAAATATTTTGCCTACAAAGGACATGAAACTCCCACCTTACTTGCCTTTCCCAAGACCATGAAGATTTCAAAAGGCTCTTGGTGACAATGGTGGATCTGGGCTGTTTTTTGATAATGTATTACTTTGGAATTGTTACACAGTTTCATGGTTTTGTTCCTTTTGAGTTAAATGAAGTGACGAAGTATAGAAATGTTTGTACAGCTCTCTGTAAATAAATACATGAGAGTAGCTGAACCCAATAAGTAGGGTAATTGTAATTGCTTGGCAATTATGGATCTCAACTCAAGGCACTGAATACGTGCACTGAATTTTTCAACACAATGCATGCACAGGATTGTAACGGCACAATTTCATTTTCATCACAAAAGACTCTAGCAGCAGGGGTTGAAGCAACATCCGCAGCAACTAGGAAATGCAGCCTAGGAGGTTTCCATGAGGGAGAATATCCTGGGGCCAAGAATGACTGAAATGAGGCCCTCAGCTCTTGTGATAGCTGCTAAACTAAATTTCACTAGGTAGGCAGGCTCTGTACTTCATTTGTCTTCCTCTTCCTAAGGCTTAAGCTTTCACAGTCTCTTTAAATTATCTGTATCATGGTTTCTTCTTCATGGATTAATCCCCTTCATGGATTACTGCCTTGTCGTGGTGAAGGGGCTTGCATAGCTCAATGAAGCTATGAGCTATGCCGTGCAGGGACACCCAAGATGGACAGGTTATAGCAGAGAGTTCTGAAAAAACATGATCCACTGGAGAAGGAAATAGCAATCCACCCCAGTATCTTTGCCATGAAAACCCCATGGACAGTACAAAAAGGAAAAAAGATATGATGTCGGAAGATGAGCTCCTCAGGTTGGAAGGTGTCCAATATGCTACTGGGGAAGAGCGGGGGGCTAGTACTAGTAGCGCCAGAAAGAATGAAGCGACTGGGCCAAAGCCGAAAGGACGCTTAGCTGTGGATGTATCTGGTGGTGAAAGGAAAGTCCGATGCTGTAAAGATTTTTTTTACATAGGAACCTGGAATGTAAGAAGTGCCTAATGCTGGGAAAGATTGAGGGCAAAAGAAGAAGGGGACGACAGAGAATGAGGTGGCTGGATAGAGTCACTGAAGCAGTCGGCGTGAGCTTAAATGGACTCCAGAGGATGGTAGAGGACAGGAAGGCCTGGAGGAACGTTGTCCATGGGGTCGCGATGGGTCGGACACAACTTTGCAACTAACAACAACAAACCATGGCTTATTCTCTGTGTGTAATGGCTCCATATGAATACATTGCAGAGATGGGGCATGTAATTTTGCATATCAAAGTTCCTATATAGATATTTCCAACATCCACAACTAAGCATCTAGGCAGGGGCCTTCAAACTTGGCAACTTTAAGACTTGTGGACTTCAACTCCCAGAATTCCCCAGCCAGCTTAAAATGGCCAGCTTTGGAAAACCGGTGATCTAGGGTAAATAGAACTGTGAAAAAAACTTCAGCACAAAGAGAGAGCTTGGAGAGCTGCTAGTAGAAGTAGCCAATGTAATTTGATTTAAAATAAGATTTCTTATATCTTTTCTGTGATTTCCAGAGACTGTTCTGCACACACTGAGCGTTTTGCTGGATAGTCTCCCCAGCTGAAACCATTCTTCAACTGCAGTGAAGGAAGCTATATTTCAATTCAACAGAATCAGATCATAGAAGGTCTGGGATGCAATGAAACAACATAGCACCTCATCTGCTTCATTAAAAACACGAAGCATACTATTTATGCAGATGGAGGACTTGGCAAAGCTTTGCTTCTCCTCAGAGCAAGCAACCTAAAATTTGATTCCTATGTTGATTGTTCTTTTTACTGGCATTATTAGTTTGCATAGGCCTTAAGAGTCCACTGAAATCCAAATTTCCTCCTAAAATGGCTTTGGACACAATGCTGCCCTCCTTGGACCATGAAATAATTCGTGCCTTTTCTACTTTCATGGCTGCCTAAAGTTCATCCAGAACGAATTTCCACTCCTCTCAGGGAAATGGGCAAATTCCTTATCTGTTTATAGGTTGTTGTTGTTAGTTGCGAAGTCGTGTCCGACCCATCGCGACCCCATGGACAACATTCCTCCAGGCCTTCCTGTCCTCTACCATCCTCTGAAGTCCATTTAAACTCATGCCTACTGCTTCAGTGACTCCGTCCAGCCACCTCATTCTCTGTCATCCCATTCTTCTTTTGCCCTCAATCTTTCCCAGCATTAGGCTCTTCTCCAGTGAGTCCTTCTTTCTCATTAGGTGGCCAAAGTATTTCAGTTTCATCTTCAGGATCTGGCCTTATAAAGAGCAGTCAGGGTTGATCTCCTGTAGAACTGACTTGTTTGTTTGCCTTGCAGTCCAAGGGACTCACAGGAGTCTTCTCCAGCACCAGAGTTCAAAGACCTCAATTCTTTGGCGCTCAGCCTTTCTTATGGTCCAAACTTCACAGCCATACATTGCAACTGGGAAAACCATAGCCTTGACTATACGCACTTTTGTTGGCAGGGTGATGTCTCTGCTTTTTAGTATGCTGTCTAGATTTGCCATAGCTTTCCTCCCCAGGAACAAGCGTCTTTTAATTTTAATTAAATTTTAATTTAATTTAATTTAATTTAATTTAATTTAATTTTAATTAAAGCATCTTTTAATTAATTTAATTTAAAATCTCGTTCAGATAAGATAAACAGGAAGTGGAGGATTTTTGGTTTTCTATCACATGCTCAGCTGTCCGTTTTGTATAATTTCTTTTTCCAGAAACCAGGATCCATATTATTGATCTAATAACTGTGCACTAACAAATACTAAACCTTGTTTATGGAACAGACGCTAGTAATTAAAATGCAAGTCTTTTTTTTTAAACAAACAATCCAGCTTGTTTGATGTCAGCTTTTAAGTAAAATAGGGCATTCCTGTGATCGATACTTAATGCAACAGAAATAGAAATGATAATGGAAGCTACATTAAAAAAAAACTCTTTATATAAACATGAATATAAATAGGATATTAGATGCACTCATCTGGCTGACGATCTTAACTGGGGCGTATTTTTGGGGTAGGGCTTATATTACGAGCATCCTGAAAAACCATACTAAAGCTTATTTTCCAGCTGGGTCTTATTTTCGGGGAAACATGTTAATTCCTCAGTTTATGCATATACCTGGGTATCTTTGTTTTCTCATATAAAGCTGATTTTGTGGCATCCCAGAATGCTACAAAGAATTGTTTGGGGTGGGGTGAGAACAAATTTAATATGAGAAGCATGGAAAATAGTTCCATGTCATTCTAAAAGCAAAGATGAATAAGGCCACGAAGGGTGATGTCCAATGACAGTGGATGGCTATATCAGGGGTGAAATCCAGCAGGTTCTGACAGGTTCTGGAGAACCGGTAGCGGAAACTTTGAGCAGTTCGAAGAACCAGTAGCGGAAATTTTGAGTAGTTCAGAGAACCAGCAAATACTACCTCTGGCTGGCCCCAGAGTGGGGTGGGAATGGAAATTTTGCAATATCCTTCCCCCAGGAGTGGGGTGGGAATGGAGATTTTGCAGTATCCTTCCTGAGAGAGAGAGAGAGAGAGAGAGAGAGAGAGAGAGAGAGAGAGAGAGAGAGAGAGAGAGAGAGATTTCTCAAGCTCCTTGGGGCTGAGAAGAATTGCTGCAAAACTGAGTTTTCTGAAGTGGACCACTAGACTCCTAAACAACTGAAAAAAACAATCTAGTAAAAAGAAAAGTCAACCAAAAGAGCAACATGCAAACAAAAGCCAATAAAACACTCCCAGGAGCAAAACTAATTAAAGTTTAATTTGTGTGCATTGTTTAATGGACTGTTAAATTGGTCATGCCCACCTAGCCACGCCCAGCCAGCCAGTCCGGCCCCCCAACAGTCTGAGGGACCATGAATTGGCCCCCTGTTTAAAAAGTTTGAGGACCCCTGATCTAGATGATCTTGGGCCAGTTGCTCACTCTCAGCCCAACTCACCTCATAGGGTTGTTGTTGAGGGGAAAGTAGGAGGAGGAAAGTGTGTTGGATATGTTTGCTGCCTTGAGTTATAAAATAATAAAGGTGGGAAACAAGCAAACAAATAAATAACAAGGATGTGTGGATAAGCCTTTGGGGAAAAAATCTAAGTATTTTAATTTCTAATTTGTAACGTTTTTAATTACAACTGGAAGTGTGAAACTGAACTTAAGCCTAGTCACACATATTTAAAATTGTGTTTCTAAACTAACATGGACCCAGATTCCTTTTTAGAATGCTCAAAATTTCCTATTCAAAAGAGTTAATTCCACTAGTCCTTTCTTGATAGACCAACAATATGGAACATTCACATAGAACTGGGACAGGAAAAAAAAAAGTAATAGCTGCAACAGCATGAATTATGCAAATGATATTTATATTATTTAAAATCTGCCTGCTTTATAATTCAGTGAAATATCTTTCCACAGACTGGAAAAGTCTGCAGCAGCTTTGGGGAAATTGTAGCTTATGCTACGGCACAAGAAAAAAAGACATTTTTTTCTGTGCCGAAATTGAATGAATGTGCTTCATACGATATCACAAACGCATGAAGTTTATTGCAAACATTGTGTGCACTTGGTGTCAGAATTAAAATGCTGCCTGGTGCTGAGAACACAAAATTGGGACAGACAACAGCCAGTGGGGTGCAGTAGTTAAAGGAGACCTAAATTCGAGTCCTTCACTACAGAAGCTTATAGTGCTTCTGCACCAATCAACAACCTATCTGGGAGCATTGATGTAGATCAAGGGTGTCAAACTTGATTTCATTGAAGCCCACATCAGGGTTGTGTTTGGCGTGGCCAGGGTGGGCATGGCCAGATTGACGTCACTCGTGTCAGGGGGGCCTCTGCTAGCAAAAACAGACTCCCGAGAGTTGTTTTTGACTGAGATGGCCTCCTGCAACCCTCTGCCAGCAAAAACGGAGTTCGCGACCCTCCCAAGCTCTATTTTTGCTGACAGAGGCACCATGCCAACACCTTTGCTGTTTTGAGGGCGGCCCCATGGGATCCAGCCTGCAGGCCTTGAGTTTGACATCCCTGATGTAGGTGAAAAAAAGGACAGAATATTATGTATATTGCCTTGAGCTAGCGTACAAAAGAGACATAAATCTAATAAAGAATGAAACAAACAAAATATTTAACACCAAGTGCTATGCTAAAATCCTTTTCAAGTGCAGTCCACCTTAATTTAACTTAAAGGGCACAGGAGGAAAGTGTTTAGAGGACATCCACAAAGTTACCAAAAGCTACAATGCAATTACGTAATCCTGTTTGCCAGTTGGTGCAGAGAGTCTAAAGACTGAGGTAGAACCAAGCCAGTGATATGTACTGAAACCCTAGAAATTAAATTAAGGGGATTTTTTCTAAAATATCTTCCTTAATTGGATTATGGCCAAAATAAGTGCAAAAAACCCCATTGCTCGGGTGTACATATTCACCACCAGCCAATTAATATGGTAGAGTCACTTTCTAGTTTTTAAAGACACACTCAGTTAATTTTATAATTTTATCCCATATATACAAAATTCACTGGATAGAGAAAGCTAACACATTAGTAGTATAGATTGATTCTGAATGCTGAGATATGGTGCTTCTGTAGACAAAGAATAGAATAGAATAGAATAGAATAGAATAGAATAGAATAGAATAGAATAGAATAGAATAGAATAGAATTCTTTATTGGCCAAGTGTGATTAGACACACAAGGAATTTGTCTTGGTGCATACGCTCCCAGTGTACATAAAAGAAAAGATACGTTCATCAAGAATTCTAAGGTACAACACTTAATGGTAGTCATAGGGTACAAATAAGCAATCAGGAAACAATAATATTAATATTAATCATAAGGATACAAGCAACAAAGTTACAGTCATAAGTGGAAGGAGATGGGTGATGGGAACGATGAGAAGATTAATAGTGCAGATTTAGTGAATAGTTTGACAGTGTTGAGGGAATTATTTGTTTAGCAGAGTGACGGCATTCAGGAAAAAACTGTTCTTGTGTCTAGTTGTTCTGGTGTGCAGTGCTCTATAGCTTTAATGTCTACTTATAAAGAGCTTTAATGTCTACTTATATTATTTACTACAAACTACCTAGAATTAGTCAGTCAGAGTTAGATGGATATCTGCTTATAGATTGTAAATGTTATACTGTTGAACTGTTTCATAATAAATTGAAGAATCATTTTACGAAAGGTTTTTAAATATTCAGAATGTCACAAAACCTGTACTTTCTAACATCTGGTAAAAGTGAATATAATTATTTTATTTTCTCTTGGGAAAATGTTGATTACCTTTATCGAGAGATGCTCCAGCCATGTGGTAGAAACTTAAAGCTGTATCAACGTCATTTATATTTTTCAGGAATGTAAAGAAGTTTTCTACTTCTTCAAATGTGAGTCCCTGCAGTGAAGATGAAGAAAACAAGCACATTTAAAGTGGGGAAAAAAATAAGTAGAAGACAAGGATGCTGTCAATGTGTAAATTCATACAGACTATTTTATATTTGCAATCCATTTTTGACTTAGCTATTGTCTTCTGGTATATGAATCTGGCCTATTTCTCTGGGATAATCACCATCATTACTATAAAAATATAATCAGCTTCACTTAAACTCAAATGTTAGCCAATTTTACCAATTCATTAGAACAATACCAATGGCCCCTTGTTTTTAGCAATGGAGGAAATGAAGAGTTTGTTTAGTCCTCTAGAAAATTTGAAATATTTCGCTGTCTACTTATTGTATGTCAAACCATTTACAGATTGAACTATGAACTAGTATGTTTCTTACCTGCTGTTCCTAATTTCTAAACTACGGTTGGACGCTTATGTACTTATTTATTTGATATTTCATGTTTCTTAACTACCCATCTCTTCCGGATTAGATATCCTTTCTGTCTACTTATGTTATTTTCTACTAGAAAAGAAGAGCAATTTATTCTATTCGAACGTTTTTGTATCAACTAATGGCCTTGCATGTTTATGCTTTAATGTGCCAAAAGGTATTTATTACAGTAGGATCCATTTTATACTACTGAGACATCATTTGCCAGAAGTGCTTATTCTAGGAAGAAAATCTACAAAAATGTGCATTTTTAATGTAAAGGATTCCTGCCACCTGCCTTAGGAAAAGAATGGTGGCGCCAAAATAGGAGTATTTAAAAATGAAAATGACAAAACGCAAATAGGCCAAAAAAAAGAAAAAAAAGAAAAGCAAATTAGTAAGCCTAACAGAAGTAACATTTTAACGACTCATTTGATTGTGCTGAATAGAATAGAAAAGCAATTTCCCAGTTTGTAATCAATTTGCTGTATACAGCCATAGTGCAGTATGTTGCTTGCAAGATTAAATTATGCTAAAAATGGAATTGGCAGGTTTAACACAAAACACATTTGCTACAAACATATTCTTCTGGAACAGCTGAAATACTGTTGTTTTTTTTCAAGGAAAAAAAATCTGGCCAAAAGCAGGAATAATTAAATCTGAATTTCAGCAAGCAGGTTCCGCAGTAGATGACTTATCTAGTTTAATTAGTTTCAGTATACCTCTCAAGAAGGAAGCTGTACAAAGTTGCTCTAACAATTTGAACACAAACTGCTGCTCTTGAATCCTTTCTACGGATATTCAAATCTATTAAAGAAACACTATGTTCTAAACAATTGCTAACAAAGCAAGCTACCAATATGGAACTATGATTTGTATTCATTGTCTCGGATATTATGCAATTTGTAAGTCTGCTTGTCGACATGCACACATTCAATTATTTTTCCCTCCCTTGATGAAAATGAGCAGTTGCTGGAGCATTGTGAAGATTAATAGCCAATAAGCATGTCAGTTGTGCAATGCTAATTAGAAAAAGAGGCCACAAATGTTTTGCTTTTTTAAATGGGAATTCTATTTCTCCTAGTCAGTGTTCCAAATGACAAGCATAGCAACCGTCCAATTAAGATATTCAAAGTTCTAAATAATTACTTTATTTGTATGGTGGTTAGTGAAGATCTATGATCCGGGGTGAAATGCTCCCAGTTCGGACTGGATCAGCCAATCTGGTAGCGATGGCAGTGGGTGATTTGGAGAACCAAGAGCAAAAATCCCTGCCCCCCCCGCCCATGCCCACCCAATCGCCCGGTCACCCGCTTGCCGCCTCTTTTAAAAAATGCTTTTAAAAGTAAAAAAAGAGGCTCTGATAATCACAGCTGAGCCGCGCGATCGTCAGAGCCTTTTTTTTTAACTTTTAAAAGCATTTTTTAACAACCTATTCGGCTGAATGGGTTGTAAAAAATGCTTTTAAAAGGTTTAAAAAGGCTCTGACGATCACAGCTGAGCTGCGCAATTGTCAGAGCCCTTTTTTTACTTTTAAAAGCATTTTTTACAACCTATTCAGTTGAATAGATTGTAAAAAAATGCTTTTAAAAGTAAAAAAAGATCGCGCACCACAGCTGATCACCCCCATCCCCCTGCGTATTGTTCTAATTACCCCATGCCTCCTTTTGGTGTGCACTGCGCATACACACATTTCACATTTGGTGCATGGTGCGCACTGTGCATGCGCGTGCACGGTGTGCATTTGCAGCCAGCAAACCAATAGTAAATTGGTTCAGATTTCACCACTGTCTATGATGGAGATGAGTCAAGATATATTTGAATCAGTGTCCTGGAGCCCTTGACTCACAGACAGAAATAAAAAAAATAGGTGTCAAATCTGGACTTTTAGAGGATGCAGGATAAAACCTGTGGCTTGAAGAGACAGAAAAAGCGCTTAGTGTTTTAAGAATAGATAGTAAATTGTAGAGTAGGGATTTCAGCAGGGGACTGCAAGATGAGAGCAAAAACGTTGAACTTTCTTTCCATCCCTGATTTAAAGAAAATCATATTTTCGTGACGACAATTAACTTTAGGGGAAAAAAATGCCCCCAATTGCTGTAATCTGCATGAAAATTGGAATTCCTGAAATTGATGTAGGAGATGTCCAGGCTGAGACAGAAGACAGAGTCAAATGCATCATCAGTTTAGAGTTGCTAACCTCCCATAAGAGACCTAGGTCCAGTTCCCCTTGAATACTGTTGACTTTTATCTAGTGCCAAATTTGCCTTGACTGTTAGTAGATTAGATTCTTAATAAACTTGAAGTGCTTTGAACTAATCTCTGTTCCTAGTTTCTTGAGCCTGACATTTAATTTGAAAAACCAAAGGAACCCTACATGTAATTAAGGTAGAATTAGGTTTGGTTCTATATTATCTAAACCCGTGTTTCTTAACTTTGGAAACCTTTAAGATGTGGAGAATTCTGGGAAGCAAAATAAAGCAAAAAAATAGATCCCGTCCAGAAATGGGTTTCAGCAGGTTCTGACCAGTTCTGGAGAACCAGTAGCAGAAATTTTGAGTAGTTCGGAGAACCTGTAGTAAAAAATTCTGACTGGCCCCGCCCCCATCTATTCTATGCCTCTCAAGTCCCAGCTGATCAGGAGGAAATGGAGATTTTACAGTATCCTTCTCCTGCCACGCCCATCAAGCCATGCCATGCCCACCAGGCCATGCCCACAGAACTGGTAGTAAAAAAATTTGAAACCCACCACTGGTCCCATCCTTTGTGCTTTGTAATCAAAACATGGCATAAGATATTAAAATATCATTTAAGGAAAAATATGATTATAAAAAAGGGGAAATTTCTGATTAAAAAATCAAGCAGAGAAAATACAACAATTTCAGCAAGTTTTAGGCATCTGAATAAAATAGTGTAAAGGAATTTAGAAATGATCCTGGACTGAAACCGCTGCTAAGGGGGAAGCAAAGAACAGGCCATTAAGGAAAAACTTGGAGAAGCGATGTCACAGTCCAATATTTGAAAGAAAAGTGAGAAAGAAGCTCAAGATAACTCCATCTTGATTTTGTTTGGTGTAAGATGCAACAGACAGAAACTCAGATTGGCTTTCAAAACGGACATCAGCCCTTCAAGGTAGGCCGGTTCAAGAAAAAGACACATCAGGGATTTCAGGAATGCTACTTCATTGTTGCATCATCAACAACTATCCAATGAGTTAGTAGAGTATTTCTTCCCTCTCCTTTAACAGTTCTTTCATATTTTCCTCAAGGCCATCTCTAAACTCCTTTACAACCGGAACAGAAGTTTAATAACAAGGATGACTTCCAGGTACTAGCTGATAATGAATGAGTTCACACTATCTTCACAGCTAAAGCACACAGAGCATGTCAATGCTAAAAATGACTTACATAAGTTGCTCAAGAGAAGATCATCTTTCTTACAAGCTATTAATATTCACAGGAAACTGCTAGGAATCACAGAAACGCTTTTAATGGCATTGTGAAGTTAAATGGACTTCCTGAAGAACTGATTTGTCTGAACATTCAAGTTGTCCAGCCAGGATTTAAAAGAAGCCATTTTTGCCCTGAATATTTCACCGCAAAACTATTCAGGCTAAGAGAGATTGGATAGAAGGATATATTGCAGTCGTTCTAAGTGTCTATTAGCTTGATCCGATCATCTCCAAACTGCCTGATAGCAGCCCAGCAAATGCAGCTTGTGCTGGCAGTCATTTTGATAACTGGAGCTACGGGCCAAGATAACTTTAAAAAAACCCCAACGTTGGTTAAATTGGAAGGAATCTGATTCATGCCCTTTTCTATTGCATCTGTAAGTTTGGTATGCTTGCTTGTCAAATATATACCTTTACCTTTTCTTGTAAATATATACTTCAGAACACACTGTGATTAGATAGCATGGAGGTTAACCTACGGAGTTAAATGTGTCTCTTGCTGTTAAGAATCCCTACAGCAAGAAACACTTGTGTAATTGAGAGACAATGTGTTTCTTGCTGTTCGAATCCCTAGTGTCACGTAACAGAATGAGTTCCTGTTACTTGTCCCAGCTTCTGCCAACCTAGCAGTTCAAAAGCACATAAAAAATGCAAGTAGAAAAATAGGGACCACCTTTGGTGGGAAGGTAACAGTGCTCCATGCACCTTTGGCGTTGAGTCATGCCGGCCACATGACCACGGAGACATCTTTGGACAGCACTGGCTCTTCGGCTTTGAAACGGAGATGAGCACCACCCCCTACAGTCAGGAACAACTAGCACATATGTGTGAGGGGAACCTTTACTTTTACCTTGCTGCAAGAAGGAATTGCTTTGGGTGTTTTTTCAAGCAGAGTTCCGGGGATTCTTCAATGAGGTTTTTTTTTTTAAAAAAAAAAGGGTGGTCACAAGATGCTGCTTAAGAGTCTGTCCTTATAGGGAAAATTTATACGAAGTCAGAATGTTTTCAGTAATGAGAGGGTCAATTAAAAACTGAGCAAGTGTCCTACAATATAACACATATACACAATAGAACGAGTCCAGAAATATTTTACTAGAAGAGTTCTTCACTCCTCCGAAAACAACAAAATACCTTAAATACAGACTTGAAATCCTGGGATTAGAAAACTTACAACTCCGTCGACTTCAACATGACCTGTGTTTAACACAGAGAATCATCTATTGCAATATCCTTCCTATAAAAGACTACTTCAGCTTCAATCGCAATATTACAAGAGCAAAAAATAGATTCAAGCTAAATGTCAACCGCTTCAAACTTGATTGCAGAAAATATGACTTCTGTAACAGAGTTGTTAATGCTTGGAACTCATTACCTGACTCCATAGTCTCTACTCAAAATCCCAAAATCTTCAACCAAAAGCTGTCTACTATTGATCTCACCCCATTCCTGAGAGGACTATAAGGGGCGTGCATAAGAGCACAAATGTGCCTACCGTTCCTGTCCTATTGTTCCCTTCATTATATCCAATTAATATAGTTGATGCATAATTTTAATTATATATATATGTATATATATATATATATATATATATATATATATATATAGAGAGAGAGAGAGAGAGAGAGAGATGCCTCAGGGTACGATGCGGAGACAAATCTATTGTGAAAAGTCACTCTGAAGTAAAAATGCAAAAAAATCCCCCCATCTTGAACTAATTCTCAGCCTTTGTGTTAATACTCAGACTGCAATCATATTTTTCCTGGGAATACTTGAATATGGTGTGAGTTGCTTCTGAATATACATGCTTAAGGTTACACTATTCATGGATTCAACTTCTACTATACTAAATGCTTTCTCTCCTTCATCGTCTCTAAATTTGCAGATCAACTCCTAACTCACTCCCATGAAAAGTACCGTATTTTTCAGAGTATAAGACGCACCTTAGTTTTTGAGGAGGAAAATAAGAAAAAAGCTGATTGGCAGGTGGATTGGCCTCCTGGAATACCCCCAATCAGCTGTTCCCAGAGGTGAATTTTAGCAACAGGTTCCTTGGTTGTGAGCTCTGTGCCTTGCTTTTTTTGGCTTTTTTTTCTGCCCCTGAAACTCTGTTTCAGAAAAAACTTTTTTCTGCCTCTGAAACAGAGCTTCAGAAAAAAAGCCTCTGAAGCTCTGTTTGGGGGCTTCTTCTCTGAAGCTCTGTTTGGAGGCTTTTTTTCTGAAGTTCTGTTTGGGACTTTTTTTCTGAAGCTCCGTTTGGGGCTTTTTTTCTGAAGCTCCGTTTGGGGCTTCTTCTCTGAAGCTCTGTTTGGAGGCTTTTTTTCTGAAGTTCTGTTTGGGGCTTTTTTTTTTAAGCTCCGTTTGGGGCTTTTTTTAGCCTCTGAAACCTCCATCTGAGAAGCTGGGCGGGGCTACCTTTGGAGTATAAAACACACCCAGATTTTCACCCTCTTTTTTGGGGGAAAAAGGTGCGTCTTATACTCCAAAAAATATGGTAAGTATTCTCAGCGCAGAAAAGAAAAACAGACATTTAGAATAGCAAACTAAATATAAAATATGTGTGTAAATAAATAGGTTAAGCCAGGGTAAAAAAACCCAAAACTGTTTTTTCCAAGAAGTATTCCACTTAATATCAAACCACAAACTGCTTTCCTTTAATTTTAATGTTTTAATGTCCTGACTCTGGTAAAGAATAAGATGTAATTTCTTTTGTGTGACACCCTTCTAGTACATTGGTTTTCTCTTATTGAGGCTAACCATATCTAACTCCTCTCTCTTCACAGGGCTCAAGTTTCTGTTTTCCTAACCATCTTTTCTGCCCTTTTCTGAATCAGTTACAGTTCTTCTGAATAAGAGGTGTGGAAAATGTTTTGAATTCAAACCTTTTCAAGCTTGAAATGGGATTTTTCAATGATTCAGAAATTGTTTTTAAGCTTGGAACAAGCCTGATTTAAGATTGAAGCATTCACAGTAGTTACTTCAACTTAACTTTCTGCACATCATATATCAGGATCATACATACATCAGGATAATTAGAACTGCAGAAAAACAATGGCTACCAACCTGCCTTCTCTTAAGGATCTGTATACTGCACGAGTCAAAAAAAGGGCTGTGAAAATATTTATAGACCCCTCACATCCTGGACATAAACTGTTTCAACTCCTATCCTCAAAACGACGATACAGAGCACTGCACACCAGAACAACTAGACACAAGAACAATTTTCCCCCCGAACGCCATCACTCTGCTAAACAAATAATTCCCTCAACACTGTCAAACTATTTACTAAATCTGCACTAATATTAATCTTCCCATTTCCTTCCACGTATGACTGTATGATTGTAATCTTGTTGCTTGTATCCTTATGATTTATATTGATTGTTTCCTGATTGCTTATTTGTACTCTATGACTATCATTAAGTGTTGCACCTTATGATTCTTGATGAAGGTATCTTTTCTTTTCTGTACACTGAGAGCGTATGCACCAAGACAAATTCTTTGTGTGTCCAATCACGCTCGGCCAATAAAAAATTCTGTTCTATTCTGTTCTGTTCTGTCCTGTCTTGTCCTGTCCTATCCCATCATTACGCTGTACTTTTCTTAAATGTGGCATCTGACTAAAGCAGAATAAAATGGAACAATGACTTCCCATGCATTGGAAGCAATACTTTTGTAGATGTACTCTAAAACTTCATTTGCCTTTCTGAAGACTACCTGGCCCGTCTGATTCCACCAGCCTGCAATCAACTGCCAGTAGTGCTCGACTTACAACCATTCATTTAGTGACAGTTCAAAATCACAACGGCACTGAAAAAAGTGACCTATGATTGTTTTCCACACTTACGACCATTGTAGCATCCCCATGGTCATGTAATCAAAATTTAGATACTTGGCAACTGGTGTGTATTTACGACGGTTGCAGGTCCCTGGCTCACGTGATCACCTTTTGTGACCTTCTCACAAGCAAAGTCAATGGGGAAGCCAGATTCGCTTAACAACGGTGTTACTAACTGAACAACTGCAACGATTCAATTTACAACTGTGGCAAGAAACGCCATAAAGCGGGGCAAAATTCACTTAACAAATGTCTGGCTTAGCAACAGAAATTTGTGGCTCAATTGTGGTTATAACTCGAGGATTACCTGTATGACCTTTTTCTCAAGTACTGTAACTAAGTCAGGTAATCACTATATGTTCCTTAAACGAGGAAATTTTCATCTGTCAATCAACATCATTCTCAATTTTATTTCTGTCTTATTCACATAATAACCGTCCCATCCGATTCATGCTACCTGCAACCTTGATCACTATTTCCTTCATTCCTCTAGCTGAATCTTTTAATAAAAATATTGAAAGACTGAAAGCTCCATTTGTGATCCTTCAAGACACTCCACTCCAAATATGTACTTCTAGCTTGGTGAATAACTCAAGAGCAGTCTTTGAGTATAGCTTGAGGCCAGCTATGTATCCGCATAATTGCTGTGTGTCTAACTAACTTGTAACTGGTTGGCTTATCAAACTATTTTGAACTGATTTGTCAAACGCTTTGCTAAAATCCAAACTAAAGACGTCCTTTCAATTCAAGCATGCTTACTTAAAAGGCAGTGCAGGTCTTTCGGCTTGCTGTCATTTCCTGCAGTGCCACTCATCTTTTTCCTCAGCTTTATGAACCCAGTTTCCATAATAATTTTCCTAGCATAAGTGTACATTTAAATTGCAAATTTCCTAGCCACAATGACAATTAACTCAAGGCCACAGAAATAAATCATACAACTTTCCCTGGTTAAACTGGGGATCAAGGATCTAAGATGAGCATATTGTTACAAGTGGGGGCTCCCCCCCTTGTTTCTAACCCTTGATTTCTTTATAATGTTATGGGTCAATGTTTCTTCTAGCACTGAATACCCCAACGACAGTAACTTATAGAACTATGCTTTCCATGACATAATTGTTGGAAGGGTCCTTGGAGGTCTTCTAGTCCAACCCTATACCATAGGGGTGTCAAACTCTATTTCATTGGGTTGTGTTTGCCCTCGGAGGGCTGGATGTGTGTGTAGCTGGGATGGTCATGGTGGGCGTGGCCGGGCTGGGCATTTGATACAGGCTCAAGATGCATTTTTTCCCCCTTCTCTTCTTTCTTTTCACAGTTCTTTACTATAACCATTTTTCCTTTCTCTTCTACCAGATATTTATTACAGATAAACATTTATTACTTATTCTTTATGCTCCACCAAACTTTTTTTATTTCTAAATTTATACCCCATGGTTTAATAGTAAATTGCTTTTCCAGGCAGAAAAGCTATTTAGATTATTGTATTTTTATTATTCAACTAATAATAAAAATACAATAGCATAAATAACATGATAATACAAGATCTAGCAGCAGAGGTAAATTTCCAGGATAGTAAATAGAAATGGTTGTCAATTATAGATTGCTGATTGTAGAATAAATGGACCTACAGCATGTAAAACCTGGCATTAAACTGTAGTATTAACATAGGATGTTGCTTGTTTTCTATCCAGATCAGGTACTTACGTGAAGCCACATAATTGTAACCTAGTCCAATCCAGTCCTCCCGCAGCACTCTACCAGCCAAAAACGGGCTGCGTGGAGGCCCTGAGAGGCCTCCGGGTGGCCCATTTTTGGCCTCCCCAGCATCCAGAAGAGCTCTGCTGGCCAAAAATGGGCTGCGCAGCCCATTTGTGGCAGACAGAGCGCTGCTGGAGGCTGGGGAGGACAAAAATGGGCCACGAGGGGGCCACATGTAGTTCCCCCATGGCCCATTTTGTCCAGCAGAGGCACCGTGGGCTGGTCCTTTGATATTTCCAGGCCCCACGAGCCAGATTTAAGCATCCCTGCTATACCATTTCAGACAAATGGTCGTCCAAGCTCTTCTTTAAAAACTCCAATGTTGGAGCACCCGCAACTTCTGGAGACAAGATGTTCCACTGATTAATTGCTCTAACCGTCAGGAACATTTATGATGCAAACAATTATTTTTAATAAACTTTTCCAGCCCCTTTCCATCATATTGCTCCAAAAGGTTACTAACCACTCCATCCTGGAAATGCTTCTTAAGTTGCTTCAGCATCACAGTCAGTTTCTTGGATTGTACTCCGCTATAAGCCAGGAGCATACTGCCAAATTGGCGTTCTGTGATTCGACCGTTTACAGGGTCATGCCTTTCAAACTGGAAGACAAAAGGGGAAAGAGAGAAGTTACCTAGAACAGCATGGATTCACCGGCTCATGTCATATCAATACTGTTTATTGAAAAGTTCTCTTCCATGTGAAATCAGCGCATTAACAAAAATAGCAAGAAGAAAAACCTTGATGAAGGTATCTTTTCTTTTATGTACACTGAGAGCATATGCACCAAGACACTCCTATATTTTTAATTACAACATCAGTATACATTTAATATACAACATATCTTGTATGTATAAAGTTGATAATAATGCTTCAGAAATGTAATTATTACCTTGTATATTTAATGGAAATTATAAAAGAACCAATAAAGTGAGCATTCGTATTTCTTCTGAGCTATGAATCACTCTCATTTTAAGATTCTTAGTAAAATAAAGGTAAAGGTTCCCCTTGCACAGATGTGCTAATCATTCCTGACTCTAGGGGGCAGTGCTCATCTCCGTTTCAAAGCCGAAGAACCAGCACTGTCTGAAGACGTCTTCGTGGTCATGTGGCTGCCATGACTAAACGCCAAAGGCGCACGGAACACTGTGACCTTCCCACCAAAGGTGGTCCCTATTTTTATACTTGTATTTTTTACGTGCTTTCGAACTGCTAGGTTGGCAGAAGCTGGAACAAGTAGTAACGGGAGCTCACCCCGTTACATGGCACTAGGGATTCTAACAGTTGAACTGCCAACCTTTCAATCGACAAGCTCAGCTTCTTAGCCACTGAGCCACTGCATCCCTCTTAGTAAAATACTTAGTAAAATACTAAGTATAGTAAAGTATAGCAAGATAAACCTCTTAATAAAATATAGCAAGATAAAAATTTAGTGATACACTCACACTAACAAAATATTAATGTATTAAAAATATAAATGGTAATATATTCGTAATATTTTAACTATCTTGGGATTCTTATCCCATGCAACCTCTTACAGATAACCGCTCTAATGTGAGTATAATATAAAAGGAGGTCTCTTTGAATTCCAATGGATGGCAGACTTTAAATCTTAAATATTGGAGCAAGGTTAATATTCATAAAATGAATGTTTCTGTAGAGTATTGTATTTTAGATGGAATTTTATGTATGCATCAACAAAATGCTGAAATGTGTTACAATGTGTTGTAAATTGGGGGCGGGGGAAGGGTGCCTTTTTTAACAACTACTATTTATCTTCATTAACCTTTCAAAACACCAGCTCAAAAGATAAGATGGAACTTCAAGGTTTCCACAATCTTTCTCACATCATTCAGAGACAGGAAAACCTTGAAGCAATTAAAAACGTTTCTCCAATCTTTTAAGTAATTTAAATGAAAGGGGACAGGGGCGGGCTTCAAAATTTTTAGCAAGGGGTTCTCTGCCCAATTGCTGTGTGTGTGTGGCCATTGTGGGTGTGGCCTAGTTGGCCTCCTGCATCATGGCAGGAGGGCGTTTTTGCCCTCCCTGGGCCCAGGAGGGCAAAAACGGCCTCCCCAGGCTCTGGAGGCCCATTTCCAGCCTTCCCGAAATTCTGGTAGGCCCGTTTTTTGCCTTCCTTAAGCTTCCGCGCATGCCCTGCACTTACTTGCATCCAAAATGGGCCGCATAGGGACTTCTGGGAGGGTGGGAGGGGCAGGGTGGGTTGGCCAGGGCCAGCCAGGAGTGGGATTTGGGGATTCTCTGAACTGCACAGAATCTTAGCTAGAGGTTCTCCGAACTCCTGCGAACCACCAGCAGCCCACCCTGAAAGGCGGGGAGGGGAAGTAAAATCTATTTGTTCTTTAATAAAATCAGTTTAAAATCAGTTCAATTTAATTTTGATTGGTCTTCAATTAACTGCTGGAATTCACGAAGATTTTCTCCTTTCGAGGAGTAAAAATTGCCAATAAAAATGCATGATACAGAAATAAAGATGATGTTAATGTGATAACCTGCTCTTCAGATGTTTGCCTTCACACTGTCAGAACTTTTCTGGAATAGTATTATGCCATTTAAATAAGCCTGCAAATTAATCCAAATTCGTTTCAACTGGCTGCAATTTTTCACTCAACCTGACAGCATGTAAGATCTCCTAAATTTCACAGATCCATCAAGAACTCAACCATCAACACATGCCAAGGTCAAAACGGACAAAGATTGCAGAAAACCTTATGTAAACCTTATGTCTCAATGAGGTTTTTTTAATTTTAAAAAATGTTATCTATATTTAAAAAAGAAAGTCAGTTTAGTGTAGGTCTTAAGCAGCAACCTACAAGCCTGGAGGCTGTTAATTCTACTTCCGCCTTGTAGATGAAGTCAGCTGGGTGACTTTGCATCAGTCTTTCTCAGACACAGACGAACACAATGGCAAATCCCTTCTAAAAATATTGCCATGACTCACCAGTATAATAATGAAACAACAAACATTCAGCAGAAGAAAGCCTGAACCTGGGGTTCCTAGAGATATGGCAGGACCCTCCCTACGCCTTCTCTCCCAAATCTTTTTTGATGATCCAAATCAAAGCAAGACAAAGCAGGTCAGACACTATGAACTCTTGAGTCATGTAGTGTTTTAAAAGTGACAATCAGCACCTTGAATTGTATCCAGAAGCTAACTGGCAGCGGAATGGGACTTTACGCCTCGAACCCATCGCCTTGCCTGTTTTGCCTTAAGGTTTTCGCCTCTGCGTTATTAGCCACAAACTTTTCTCCTTGGCTGGCCCTCCCCCAGTCTTTTGCCCTGGCAAAATCGGCCACAGCCAATTCCTCCCAGTCCCTCCCAACTCTTCCCTTCTCTTCCAGCCTGAAGCTACGTCTAGTTATAATAATGTTTGGGTGATTATCACCTGGATACCTACATCTGATGGATCCCTCATCCTCTACAACCCCTTCCCACACCTCCTTTGTGACAAAGAGATGCAAACTAGCCCTTGTCTCAGGCACTTTGGACAGGGGGGTCTGCAGCCCCCACTCTTCCACTCCCAAAGCCCCCGAGTCCCTGCACCGATTGGCTGGCTGCGAATTGTCCTGGGGGGCCAAAATCCCGATGCGAACTATACTTTGACGAATGGGCTGCGGTGAAGGGACTGGGAGGAATTGGCTGTGGCCGATTTTGCCGGGGTGAGACTGGGGGAGGGCCAGCCAAGGAGAAAAGTTTGCGGCTAATAACGCAGAGGCGAAAACCTTGAGGCGAAACAGACAAGGCGAAGAGTTCAAGCTGAAAAGTCCTAGACCCAACTGGCAGCTAGTGAATCTCTTGGTATTACATGGCACCTCTTGTCAGTGTGGCCATAATAATTTGCACTGCTTTATATTGCATCTGCTGAAGTTTTTGGATGGTCTTGGCTGTTTCTATCACACGTTACTAATGTTCAAATGCATCCAATCCATCCTCCCTTCTTAAAATTAATTTGTTAAGATGAATTGACCTTTCATCCTAAGTACAGATCAGCGAAGAAAGAATTTTTTTCTCCTTTTTCCATATATTCACACAAACGCAATAAAGCCAACCAGGATGACATAGAAAAAATAGGAGAAGAACAAAAAGGAGGCGGCGCAGGGCATGACAATCTTAAAATCCTACAATGGGAATAGTTGTAAGCAGGAAAGGAAGGGGGAAAAAATAAAAGGTCTCCCCACATACTGAATGGATAAGTGGTCTAAAGCAGGGGTCTTCAACCTTGGCATCTTTAAGCCTGGAGGAATTCAACTCCCAGAATTCCCCAGAAAAGAAAAGCTGGCTGGGGAATTCTGGGAGTTGAAGTCCACCAGCCTTAAAGTTGCCAAGGTTGGAGACCTCTGGTCTAAAGTGTAATAAGCCAGGTTTGGTATATAAATAAATAATGTCTGTTAAAATGCTTTTCTTTCTCTTGAACCTGAAGTACTACAATATCTCAGCCAGTTTATATTTAATTTTAATGAGGCATACGCTATATCTGGCAGAATGGATGGGTAATATGACCTAGCTTTAAAGAACTGGCTATGCTTCCGAGCCTCGGGCGCTACATGTACCAAGGCCCTGCCTCCTGGCTGTATTGTTAAGAGGCCAGATGTCTTGCTTGTATGTACTTGAATTAGATGTTTTAATAAGTTTTTTGTGTGTGTGTTTTAATGGTTTTAAAGAAAGAGTCATGGTGGTGCAGTGGTTAGATTGAAGTACTGCAGACTCACTCTGCCCCGAGCCAGAAGTTCGATCCTCACTGGCTCAAGGTTGACTCAGCTTTCCATCCTTCCAAGGTTGGTAAAAATGAGGACCCAGATTGTTGGGGGCAATATGCAGACATTTGTAAACTGCTTAGAGATTGCTATAAAGCATTAAGAAGTGGTATATAAGTCTAAGTGCTATTGCTATTTTTATTGTTTTAAAATGTAACTTTAAAAAGCACCTCTATAACTGTCTGGTTTGGTTCTGCAACCCAACAAGACAGACACAGACTTCAGAGGATAATTAGAACTTCAGAAAAAACAATTGATATCAACCTGTCTTCCATTGTGGATTTGTATACTGGACGAGTCAAAAAGAGAGCTGTGAAAATATTTACAGACCCCTCACATCCTGGACACAAACTCTTTCAACTCCTACCCTCAAAACGATGCTACAGAGCACTGCACACCAGAACAACTAGACACAAGAACAGTTTTTTCCCGAACGCCATCACTCTGCTAAACAAATAATTCCCTCAACATTGTCAAACTATTCACTGAGTCTGCATTACTATTACTATTAATCTTCTCATCGTTCCTATCACCCATCTCCTCCCACTTGTGACTGCATGACTAACTTTGTTGCTTATATCCTTACAATTGTTTCCTGGTATGGTTTGACTGCTTATTTGTACCCTATGACTATCATTAAGTGTTGTACCTTATGATTCTTGACGAATGTGTCTTGTCTTTTTATGTACACTGGGAGCATATGCACCAAAGACAAATTCTTTGGGTGTCCAATCACACTTGGCCAATAAAGAATTCTATTCTATTCTATTCTATTCTATTCTATTCTATTCTATTCTATTCTATTCTATTCTATTCTATTCTATTCTATTCTAATTAATTGTAATATGTGTTTCTCAGTAGTGAGCTGCCCTGAGTTGTTGGGCAGTTATAGAAATCAATCAATCAATCAAATAAGTAAATAAATAAATAAATAAATACTATCTTCCCCACCATGTACATCCGTGACAGCAGGACACTCAAATAATATTTATTTCTGCTTTCTTAAATAAATATGTCTTCTTTTTCCTTTAAAACGTTTTCACAAATGGAAGCACATTTCTGCTTCTGGAGTCCCTGGGTGTAACATTTTCCTTTATAAGGAAAGCTAAATTGATCTGTTATGCTCCTTATTGACTGTCACAGACAAAAAGTACATTCTTTCGTGGCCTCTGACTCGGCATCAAAAAAGTGGCTGATGAAGAAATTTCACTTCATCCTCTAGGATTTATTTGCATGATACAATTTAACTGAGATTTGAATAACACAGAATAATGGAATTTAATAGAAGAGATCTTTAAAGCCTTTGTAAAATTCAAAGTCACCAAGGCTCTATTGCACAAAAGATAAAAGGAAGGAAACAGTGATGAGTTCAGAGTCTAAATGATATTAAAACAATAGTGAATAAATGCCATTTTTGAATGTAGCTTTTGTACTTTCCAATGAGCTTATCATCTAATCCAAGGGTCTTCAACCTTGGCAACTTTAAGACTTGTGGACTTCAACTCCCAGAGTTCATCAGCTAGCAAAGCTGGCTGATGAACTCTGGAAGTTGAAGTCCACAAGTCTTAAAGTTGCCAAGGTTGGAGACCCCTGATCTAATCAGCAAGGCCATTTTTTAAAAAAACAGAACAAGACAGATCACAATACTTTTGGGAAGCATCAAAATTGTAAGCATGCTATATTCTTTTATTCTTTTATTTTTAATTTATTTGAACAGTTCTAAAAGCATAAGAATTAGCGCTCTCAGGAAGAACTCCACTGTCTAGGCAAGGATGGGCATGTGCCATTATCCCTGTTGAACAACTGGGCATCGGGAACAACTGGGCAGGTCTACAGACAAGTCATTCAATTACCTACCTTCTGCCCATCTTAAGCTTGTGAAATATAGAAAGATGGTTTGTGTCAAAAGTTGGCATTTGCAAACCAAGAAAAACCTTTTACTGTTTCTTGCAACTTTCTTCAGACGTGCTTTTTCAGGAGGCAGCTGGACTTTGTTTTTTTGTTTGAAGACGTTTCGCTTCTCATCCAAGAAGCTTCTTCAGCTCTGACAAGATAGTGGGGAATGGAAGGATTTATATTCCTTGCTGACAGCTGGTCATTTGCATCCTTTTAGAGGGTCATGGAGGTTTATATGTGTCTTCAGGATCACCTGAGTAGTGTTCTTGGTTTCTCTAGTCTGCAATTTTTTTCCTCTGGAAATCCATTCCTACTCCCACACCATTTAAAGCAGGGGTCTCCAACCTTAGTTCCTTTGCTGGCTGAGGGACTCTGGGAGTTGAAGTCCACAAGTCTTAAAGGGACCAAGGTTGGAGACCCCTGATTTAAAGGGTATTCATCCCAAATTGTATGGGTAAAAGTCTGTAGAGATTCTGTCATCCAGGTCATGGTTGTCCCAAAGGTGCTTTTTCAGGAAGGAAGTGGATTTTCTTGTTTTTTCTTTGAAGACGTTTCGCTTCTCATCCAAGAAGCTTCTTCAGCTCTTGACAGGATAGATTTCCAGAGGAAAAAAATTGCAGACTACAGGAACCAGGAGCGCTACTCAGGTGACACTGAGGATACAGATAGATCTCCAAGTGCTTTAATGACCGTCTAAAACAGTGCTTCTCAAATAGTGGGGCGGGCCCCCCAGGGGGGGCGCGAGGCTCCGTAAAGGGGGGCGCGTTTGACCTCGGCAAACACTGTCATAACAACCTAATGATACTATTTACAGTCGTGCGGGGGGGCGCGAAAAATGTTTTCTTCTTCCTAGGGGGGCATGACAGAAAATAATTGAGAAGCACTGGTCTAAAAGGATGCAAATGACTGCAAGGAATATAAGTCCTTCCATTCCCCACTATCCTGTCAGAGCTGAAGAAAGCTTCTTGGACGATGTCCTCAAAGAAAAACCAAGAAAGTCCACTTACCTCCTGAAAAAGCACCTTTGGAGCAACAACCATGACCTGGATGACTGATAATCTCTACAAACTTTTTTTCAGAATTAACCTGATAGCACCTTTTCATACTAACCATTTCATTAAAAGGGATAGCCGTGCAAAATGTAATAAAATTAGTTCTTCAGAAAAGCTGATTAGACTGCATGATTCACTTAAAAGCAGCCTTTCCTGCTGCCTTGAAAGAGGCGGTGGTGAGACCCCTCCTCAAGAAGCCTTCCCTGGACCCAGCTGTTTTAGGAAATTATCGTCCGGTCTCCAACCTTCGCTTCACGGCGAAGGTTGTAGAGAGTGCGGTGGCACGTCAATTACCCCAGTACCTGGATGAAACTGTCTATCTAGACCCGTTCCAGTCCGGCTTTCGACCCGGATACAGTATGGAGACGGCTTTGGTCGCATTGGTTGATGATCTCTGGGGGGCCAGGGACAAGGGTTATTCATCTGCCCTGGTCCTATTAGACCTCTCAGCGGCTTTCGATACCATCGACCATGGTATCCTGCTGCGCCGGCTGGGGAGTTTGGGAGTGGGAGGCACCATTTATTGGTGGTTCTCCTCCTATCTCTCTGACCGGACGCAGACGGTGTTGGCAGGGGGGCAGAGATCGACCCCGAGGCGCCTCATGTGTGGGGTGCCGCAGGGGTCAATTCTCTCGCCTCTCCTGTTCAACATCTATATGAAGCCGCTGGGTGAGATCATCAGTGGTTTTGGGGTGAGGTACCAACTGTACGCTGATGATACGCAGCTGTACTTTTCCACGCCGGGCCACCCCAACGAAGCTATCAAAGTACTGTCCCGGTGTCTAGAAGCCGTACAGGTCTGGATGGGGAGGAACAGGCTCAAGCTTAATCCCTCCAAGATGGAGTGGCTGTGGATGCTGGCAACCTGGTACAGTCAGCTGCAGCCGCGGCTGACTATTGGGGGCGAGTCATTGGCCCCGATGGAAAGGGTGCGCAACTTGGGTGTTCTCCTGGATGGGCAGTTGTCTTTTGAAGATCACTTGAAGACCGTCTCCAGGAGAGCTTTTTATCAGGTCCGCCTGATTCGCCAGTTGCGCCCCTTCCTGGACCGGGATGCCCTATGCACGGTCCCTCATGCTCTTGTTACCTCTCGCTTGGACTACTGCAATGCTCTCTACATGGGGCTCCCCTTGAAGAGCACCCGGAGGCTCCAGTTAGTCCAAAATGCAGCTGCGCGGGTGATAGAGGGAGCGGGTCGGAGCTCCCATGTAACACCTATCCTGCGCAGACTGGACTGGCTGCCTGTTGTCTTCCGGGTGCGCTTCAAGGTATTGGTTACCACCTTTAAAGCGCTCCATGGCTTAGGACCGGGATACTTACGGGACCGTCTACTGCCATCTTGTACCTCCCAGCGACCTGTGCGTTCTCACAGAGAGGGACTCCTTAGGGTGCCGTCAGCCAAGCAATGTCGACTGGCGGCTCCCAGGGGAAGGGCCTTCTCTGTGGGGGCTCCTACCCTGTGGAACGAACTTCCCCCTGGACTTCGACAACTACCTGACCTTCGGACCTTTCGCCGCAAACTTAAGACTTATTTATTCCGTCTTGCAGGACTGGCTTGAATTTTTAAATCCTTTAGCTGATTTTATGGGTTTTAAATTTTTATCAATTTTATAAGGTTTGATTGTATTTTAAAATGGAGCCAAATTTAATAAGTTTTTTAATGTCTGTTTTTAGTATTGTATGTGTTTGTTGCTGTATTTTATTTTGGCTGTAAACCGCCCTGAGTCCTTCGGGAGAAGGGCGGTATACAAATTAAACAATAATAATAATAATAATAATAATAATAATAATAATAATAATAATAATAATAATAATTATTATTATTATTAAAAACTGCAGTGGTTCATGACCAAAAAGGTGCTAAAATCGGGCATAATTCACTTAACAACCATTTTGCTGAGCAATGGGAACTCTGGTTCCAACTGTGGCCGTAAGTCAATGACTGTCTGTATGGCTAAAATTTAACACTTGTGAAAACAAGGCTAATTATGGTCCTTTGGTTTTATTGCCTGCCACCAACATACAAGGCCTGTCCTTCAGATGTATCTCATTTTGTTAAAGGAAGCACAACATATTTTAGCATAAAGATAGGTTTAGAATAACCCTGGAAGCTTTGAAAGAAGTGAGAAATGGTAGAACAAAAACCCTGAAAATGATGGATCTGTCTGGATGTACAAGCATCAGCATTTGGGGAACAGCTCCCGTCTGCTCCAATTACTATAAAACAGCAAAATCAAGGAAAGCGTTTCACAGCTTGAAGCAGAACAGAGAATAGAGTTCTTTATTGGCCAAGTGTGATTGGACACACAAGGAATTTGTCTTTGGTGTATATGCTCTCAGTGTACATAAGGAGAATAAAATACATTCATCAAGAATAAAAAGATCCAACACTTAGTGATAGTTAAGGTTTCTAATAAGCTAGCAAATTGTACTAGGAAACAAGTAAAACCAATATAAATTGAAAGATACAAGCACATGGTTATAGTAATAAGTGGCAAGAGATAGATACTAGTATGGAAGAGAAGAATAATAGTAATACTGTCTTAGTAAATAATTTGACAGTGTTGTGGGAATTAGTTGTTAAGCAGAGTGATGGCATTCAGGAAAAAACTATCCTTGTGTCTAGTTGTTCTGGTGTGCCGTGATGGCAAACCTATGGCACGCGTGCCACAGGTGGCATGCAGAGCCATATCGGTGGACACGCGAGCATTGCCCTAGCTCAACTCTAACACGCATGCACGTGCCGGCCAGCTGATCTTTGGGCCTTCTGGGCCCACCTGAAGTGGGGAAACAGGCTGTTTTCAGCTTCCAGAGGGCCTCCGGGGATGTGGGGAAGGCTGTTTTCACTCTCCCCAGGCTCCTAGAAAGGTTCTGGAGCCTGGGGAGAGCAAAAAAATGGGCCTTCCAGTCCCACCATGCCATCACGTTCCAGAAGCAGGAGAGCCGGGGGGTCTTGTGCAGGGCGCATGTGCAGGGCGCATTAAATTATGGGTGTGGGCACACATGTGTGCGACCTCCCCGCGTTCCCCCACTTTTGGCACACGTCGGCAAAAAGGTTAGCCATCACTGCGGCATAGCTTCGTTTTGAGAGTAGAAATTGAAACAGTTTATGTCCAGGATGTGAGGGGTTTGTAGATATTTTCACAGCCCTCTTTTTTACTCATCCAGTATACAAATCCTGAATGGAAGGCAGGTTGGTAGCCATTGTTTTTTCTTCAGTTCTAATTATCCTCTGAAGTCTGTGTGTGTCTTGTTGGGTTGCAAAACAAAACAAAAAAATACTTCTTCTCCAATAGCTCCCATTTCATGTGAGAACTACAAAATTTCCAGGAGCCTGGACACTACATAGAAGATGAAATCCAACACCGCATTCTGATACTGATATTTAATTTACTTTGTATTCCAAAGCATCAATAAAAAAACAAGAGGAGGCACACACACACACACACACAAAATCGGTGGAGGAAGAAACATCATAAACAAAGCAAAGTGTTGCTTAGAGAGGCCCTGAGCTGCCAGTTGTGCTTCATGGACCTCAAAAACAGCTGCGATTTCTGGAGTCAGGCAGGCCAAAGATATTTTGGAGAGACCCCTCGTGGGGCTACTATGAAACCACTGGTTTTCCACAGCACTTTTTCTAGTGTGCTTTGGAGGCTGAAGGGAGATACCCAAAACATCTGAGAAAAATAGTGGTTATTTTCCTCCATATTTCAGATAAAGTATTTTAGAGGTATTCATCTTCATACCCAATTATTCTTTTAAACGAGAAATGATAAGCTATGATAACTTTTATTGTCATTTTTTTCTGTGAATGCAATGGCACACATTAAAAATGAATTTCTGGTGATTATATATCACCAATATGTCTTGGTGTATTCGGGTCTCTTCCCGTGTAGGGTTGAGAGTATCTTGGCGATGTTTTGACAAGGTCTCACTTGTCATCTTCAGGCTGGTGCTTACGGCTTCATGCTTGTGCAAGCAAAGCGTGGTCGGAGCTGCCGTCTCTCTATAAATACTGGTGGGGAGTATTGGCTTTGTTGCTGTAAGCGGGTTGAATGGCTGTGTGGTTGCATCTTGATTGGTAGGTGGAGTTGGTGTTTGCAGATTAGTCGGCTGTTTCATAGCATCCTCTGCGGGTGTGGTCCTAGTTGTGTGCCCATTAGTCTTTTGTGTTGGGTACAACTGGGGCCACACCCACACAGGATGCTATGAAACAGCCAACTAATCTGCAAACACCCACTCCACCTACTAATCAAGATGCAACCACACAGCCAACCAACCCGCTTACAGCAACGAAGCCAACACTCCCCACCTCCTCACCAATATTTATAGAGAGACGGCAGCTCCGACCACGCTTTGCTCGCACAAGCATGAAGCCGTAAGCACCAGCCTGAAAATGACAAGTGAGACCTCGTCGAAATGTCGCCAAGATACTCTCAACCTTACACGGGAAAAGACCCAAATACGCCAAGACTTACATACCTATACCCATGAAAACCTACGAAAACAAATTTCCAGAGTGACCATAAACAAATGTCTTCACAGAGCCTCTTATGCTTTTCAGTTAACCTACTAAAAGGCTACAGAAAGCCTTGTAATGAACAAAAAATGTCAGGTTCCATTAAAGAAAATTGAATTCAATCACTTTTCTTTCTACCCCAAGATAAGACTGATGAACAGAAGCCACGAAGGGTCTCATAACAAAGATGTGGCATTTGCAGGGCTGGGAGGAGGACAACAAAAGCAGTGTCATGTTTTCACAGTGCAATCCCCTTTTCTATGCGTGGTACACAGCACTCCATCCACATAGTAAAAAGGAAGAAACTCAGGGAAAAGGTGCTTTCTCACCAAACCAGCAAGTATTTGGCAGATACTCACAATTAAAGATATTCGCATCTCAGTTTGTCTAACTGAAGGTCTAACTGAAGGTTCCATAGTCAATTTAGGTCAGTAAATTTAACAACACCTAGATTTTATCACTAATCACCTTTTCAAGTGTGATTAGTGTTTGAAAACTTTTCAATCAAGTTTTTTTTTCTTAACTTATCCAGCCTAGTCTTATTATATTCTCGTTCTTTCAAAATGTAAACCATGTCACAGCATGTTATTAAAACAAGCAAGATCCCCCAAAAGTTTTTCTGAGAAACCAAACAGATCTTCTAGAATTGCTTAACCCTTATAAGGCTACATCTCCAACCTTTCAAATTGACAACTGATCCAAAAAGCCATCATGATTAGTAAAGTCAAGAGCAGCTAGGATTCACAAAAGCATTGCTAAAATTACGCTTCCTATCCAAAGGGATTCCCCACCGCGATTAAAATATTCTCTTTTGTAAACTCAACTTAATTTTGATCGTAATAAAACGCTAAGCACGCATTCCGCTCTGTGTGCATTTAGACAAAATCAAAGAATGATGGCAGGGCTACATAAGGCATTTTTGAAATAATAATTTTGTCTAGGAAAAACGTCACTGGAATTAGTTATTAAAAGCACCACTGGTAACTTCAAAACTTAAATTAAAAGGAGGGGGAAATGAAGAAGTACACAGTTTTTCTGATATGCAAAGGAAGAAGAAAGTGAATGACTCTTTCAGCTAATAGTTGAACATACAGAGAATTATTAGTATGGAGGCCTAGGGAATTAATCAAGATAAAATACAATAAGGTAAGTAAGCACCACTAGGAAAATCCACCTCACCCTATTAAAAGATAAAACCTATTGTGGAAGTGAAATGCTGCAAGCTTATCACCAATTCTCAGCATGATGTCATTTCTTTAACATTACCAATGCAAACTCTGTTCAGGATCAGTTTGAAAAAACCTATATTATTATTTTCAAAAGCAATGTCAAGGACACAGAAAAGTGTTCAGTCCCCTAGATTTCAATTTCTGGCCCCAAGAACGGCAGTTTGTAGCCCTGATTAGAAACTTGAAGGGAGAGCCAGTTTGGGTACTAGCCTAGAAACCAGGAGAGCAAGAGTTCTAGCTTCACATTAGTCATGAAAATCGGCTGGGTGACCTTGGGATAATCAATTTCTCTCTGCCCAACTTACCTGACATGGTTGTTGTTGTGGAGAAAACAGGAACACAGGTAATCTTCAATTTAAAGGTAAAGGTAAAGGTTCCTCTTGCACATATGTGCTAGTCGTTCCTGACTCTAGGGGGTGGTACTCTTTTCCCTGATACCTAAGATGGCGCCGACGAAGGCTGCCTCGGTGAAATGCTCTCTAATTGTTTCTGTATCTTTTCTTTTATGTACACTGAGAGCATATGCACCAAGACAAATTCCTTGTGTGTCCAATCACACTTGGCCAATAAAATTCTATTCTATTCTATTCTATTCTATTCTTTCAAAGCCGAATAGCCAGCGCTGTCTGAAGATATCTCCATGGTCATGTGGCCGGCATGACTAAATGCCAAAGACACACGGAACGCTGTTACCTTCCCACCAAAGGTAGTCTCTATTTTTCTACTTGCATTTTTTATGTGCTTTCGAACTGCTAGGTTGGCAGAAGCTGGGACAAGTAACAGGAGCTCACCCCGTTACGCAGCACTAGGGATTCAAACCACTGAACTGCTGACCTTTCGATTGACAAGCTCAGCATCTTAGCCACTGACCCACCATGTCCCCTCAACTTATAGCTATTCATTTAGTGACTATTTACATCTGTACTCAATAACAAGAGTCACAGAGTTCCTCACACTTATGACTGTTACAGCATCCCCACGATCATGTGATCAAAATTTGGGTGCTTGGCAACCAGTGTGAATTTACGACAGTTGCAGCATCCTGGAGTCATGTGATCGCCCTCTGCAACTTTCTCAGTTGACTTCCAACAATGGAAGTCAGTGGAGGAAAACCAGTTTCACTTAATGACCATGATTCACTTAACCGCAATGATTCGCCCAACAGCCATGGCTAGAAAAGTGGTAACATTGGACATGATTCACTTAACAACCATTTTGCTTAGCAACTGAAATTCTGGTCTCGGTTGTGGTAGTAACTCAAGGACTACCTGTATCATGTATGTTTGCTGCCTTGAGTTACTTATAAAATAAGACAGATGGGATAAAAATGTAATAAATACGGTAAATAAATATATAAACAAACAACAAATGCAGCCTTTGGTGGAGGGGGAAAAGAAGAAACACAGCACATTAGAAGCCCAGTAAAGTAATGAGAAAAAACTAGGAGTAGGTTGGATGGCACTGGTGAAACTTCATGATCTACTTAAAGAGTTTGGTTGAAGGTTTTGGTTTTGAGGAGTGAGAAGAAAATGACAGTCTCTAGGTCATCTCTACCTATCTTTGCATCAAAATTATAATAGGCAGTAAATGGGTTGAAACTATGCCTCATGGCTGCCCAGTTCTTGGGAACTGTTTTGGACATAGATCATTGACCTCAGAAAGCCACTGCAGCCTGCAACTGAACAGCAGGATGAATTACAGTCACCAGCAGATTCCAGGACTTTAACAAGCAATTTAAACAGTTATGTACACAAGCACTGCACTCTTTGCTTCAAAGTCATATATGTATAAGAATAGAACAGAATAGAACAGAATAGAATTCTTTATTGGCCAAGCGTGATTGGACACACAAGGAATTTGTCTTTGATGCATAAGCTCTCAGTGTACATAAAAGATATAAGAGATAAATCATGATCATATAGGCATCATAAATACATACATCATGAATCATAAGATACATAACTTAGTCTGGTAGAGGAAGTCTAGCACTGTTTTTTTTTCTGCTTAGGAATAGGAATAGGATTTTTTATTGGCCAAGTGTGATTGTACACACAAGGAATTTGTCTTCGGTGCATAAGCTCTCAGTGTACATAAAAGAAAAGATAAGTTCATCAAGAATTCTAAGGTACAATACTTAATGATAGTCATAAGGTATAAAATAAGCAATCAGGAAACAATATCAATATAAATCGTAAGGATACAAGCAACAAAGTTACAGTCATACAGTCATAAGTGGAAGGAGATGGGTGATGGGAACGATGAGAAGATTAATAATAGTACAGATTTAGTAAATAGTTTGAAAGTGTTGAGGGAATTATTTGTTTAGCAGAGAGATGGCGTTCAGGGAAAAAATTATTCTTGTGTCTAGTTGTTCTGGTGTGCAGTGTTCTGTAGTATCGTTTTGAGGGTAGGAGTTGAGACAGTTTATACCCAGGATGTGAGGGGTCTGTCAATATTTTCACAGCCCTCTTTTTGACTCGTGCATTATACAGGTCCTCACTGGAAGGCAGGTTGGTAGCCATTGTTTTTCTGCTTAGGAATAGGAATAGGATTTTTTATTGGCCAAGTGTGATTGGACACACAAGGAATTTGTCTTGGTGCATATGCTCTCAGTGTACATAAAAGAAAAGATATGTTCATCAAGAATTCTAAGGTACAATACTTAATGATAGTCATAAGGTATAAATAAGCAATCAGAAAACAATCAATATCAATATAAATCGTAAGGATACAAGCAACAAAGTTACAGTCATACAGTCATAAGTGGAAGGAGATGGGTGATGGCAACGATGAGAAGATAAATAGTAGTGCAGATTTAGTAAATAGTTTGACAGTGTTGAGGGAATTATTTGTTTAGCAGAGTGATGTCGTTCGGGGAAAAAACTGTTCTTGTGTCTAGTTGTTCTGGTGTGCAGTGTTCTGTAGCATCGTTTTGAGGGTAGGAGTTGAAACAGTTTATACCCAGGATGTGAGGGGTCTGTCAATATTTTCACAGCCCTCTTTTTGACTCGTGCATTATACAGGTCCTCCCTGGAAGGGAGATTGGTAGCCATTGTTTTTTCTGCAGTTCTAATTATTATTAGTTCTTTTCTGCTTACAAGCCCTTCTGTACTTTTAGGAAAAGAGAAAATACTTCTCAAACTAGAAAAGGGTAAGGAAACAAACTCCCTCCCCCGAATACTTTGGAAATCTGAATTCACGGGCTTAGGTTTTATTAGCAACTGAGCATGCTATGAGAAAATCCTGGGCTCTCTCTCTCTCACACACGGAATGTCAAGACACTGTTGACAAGAAATCCCTCAACTAGTTCTGGCTGCCAATCAAAGATCAAACAAGCTTGCGGAGGGAATTACGGTTGCAGCAAATGACACTTTAAAAATCAACGGGCAGCCCACCTATCCGTGAGATTCTTTCCTCTTCACAGTAGCTGTGGCACGGAGATGACAAAGTGAGTTTGCTATCAGGTGAATATATGGAGGAAGTTGATTATCCCCAAATTGCAAGGGGGAAAAAACAAAGCATAAGACAAGTTCCATCAAAAGTAATTGTAATTGAGAACGAAAACTTTATAGATTTAACAGAAACAATTATCCTTTATTAATGGATATGTCTATCTCTATTACATATTGCATATACCACATCACACAGTCTGGTGTAGTGGCTAAGAAACTAGGCTAGAAAATGGACGACCAAGATTTCTAGTCTTCCCTTGAACATAGAAGCTGACTTAGTAATTTTGGTCCAGTCACTCTCGCTCAGCCCAACACATTTCACTGTGGAAAATACTGTGTTTTCTCTAAAATAAGACCCTGTCTTATATTTTTTGAACCCCGAAATAAGCACTTGGCCTTATTTTTGGGGAGGTCTTATTATTTTGGGGCATGTGGAGGAAACCAGAGGAACTGGCAGGGACTGGCTGCGCGTGTATTTAAATATTTTCAGGGAGGGCTTATTTTCGGGTGCGTGTATCTTATTTTAGTGCATATGCTCAAAAGCCCAATTGGACTTATTATCAGGGGATGTCTTATTTTAGGGGGAAACAGGGTATTGTGGGTGAAATGCCATCCTATCGAAGTTGACTACTGGGTTGCTTTTTCACTTTATCCAAATTGATAAGATTGAAGGAGTCCAGAAATGGGCAACAAAAGTGGTGCCCTATCTGAGGGACAAAACATATCAGAAGAAATCGGAGGAACTGAATATATACAGCCTGGAAGACAGAAGGAAAAGGGGGTGATATGATTGAGACCTTTAAATATATTAGAGGTGTGAATAAAGTTCTAGAAGGAAGTATTTTCAATATTAAGCAAAAAATCAAGAATGCAGGGCGTAGTCTTGTAGGAAGTTAGCACCCACTCCTCTCCTAGGAAAATGAAATATTTTAGGAATTATTAAAAAGGAAGAATATTATGTTTTCTGTAAGGGGCGTGCATAAGAGCACCAACGTGCCTACCATTCCTGTCCTAATGTTCCCTTTGATTGTATACAATTTCATATAGTTATTACATACTTATGGTTATATATATGCTTATATATCGTATAGTTATTTCATGCTTATGCTTATATATAATGTTGTGACAAATAAAATAAATAAATAAATAAAATAAATGTTTCTAAAGATCAACTCAGAACCTCAGCTCCCTGCCCCCCCTCCAGCAGATATTTTGGTGCCAACCTATCTACAAGACAAAGGCTGGGCCAGCTTATCTAAAAGACTTGGCCCTCAGTACATGATAGAATTAGCCCTCATTCAAGATCCAAACAAGGCAAAGCCATTAAGCCATAATAGGAATTGCCCAAAGCCCCTTCATTACATCACCCAGCTAGATTTAACCAAGCATGGGAGTCTGACAACCAATCAGGATACATTTCTCGCCACAGGAACAGGAAGCAAGTTCAAAGCCCAATAGAGGGTATAAATCTCTCTTCCTCTCTCACCCAAGTACTCTTTTTGCCCAGGACCTCAAACCACGTGGTCCCATCCACCATTAAACCATCTTTCCAAGCAATCTCTATGTTTCCAGTGTCTTTCTTCCCACTTGGAACTAAACCCAGATGGACATTTCTTCCAATATTCTCAAACTGACAGGTTAAGAAAAGGTAAAGGAGTCCCTGTGGCTTTTACTCTGCTTGCTGAGTATAGGGGGCGCTCTCATCTGCATTTCAAGGCCAGTGAGCAAGTGCTGTCTGAAGACATTTCCATGGTCACGTGGCTGGCATGATGTCACAGAACACTGTTACCTTCCCACCAAAGTGATACCTCTTTATCTACTTCCATTGGTATGCTTTAGAACTGCTACGCTGGCAGGAGCTGGGGTGAGGATGGGAGCTCACTCCATTGCATGGAGCTTGGGTCTCCAATCTGGGTTGCTGGCTTTGCATATGACAAGCCCAGTGTCTTAATTGCTGAGCCACCACACCACCAAATTGACAGGACGGAAGTTCAAAAGTAATGTTAGAAAGTATGACTTCATAGAGAGTAGTGGAAGCTTGGAACAAGCTCAGCGGAGGTACGTGGGTCAATCATCAATAACTGAGTTTAAACTTGCATGTCCATTATCTGACAAAAAGAAAAATAAATGAAAATAATAATAATGGAAAAATAATAAACCACTGAATTAAAAAGAAACACCCCCCCCACCTCAATAAACTAAAATGGATCACTAGGTCTCTTTCCACCATCAGTTTTCCATGTCGATATGTTTTTAAATCAATATACTTGTTAGCTCAAACTATAAAAATAATAATTCTGCACATTTTATTTCAATGCAGGCAACGTTCTTGACTTTATCTTTTATTTCGGTTACAAACAACTCAGTCGTAATAATGCTTTCCTATGTGACAGTTTTCATTTGCTATAAAGGTGCATTAAGGAACAGTATTTAATATGTAATTTGAGATATACTGTAATGTTTATCATAATACTCAGTCCATCTTTCTTCTTTCTGGGTTTCTTCTTGAAGATGAAGCTGCAAGATTTAATTTATTATTGATATTATCACGTATAAATTTTAAATATCAAATTTAAGGTTCCTCTCTGAAAATTTTGTGCATGACAACTAATATTCGTGTAAACATTTATTCATGAAAATGAGTGATGATTCTGGAGATAACAAAGTCTTAATTTTATGCATTCCTAGATTTCCAGGATCATAATACAATGTGAATTTATCTAGCAAAGTGAAATAAAGACTCTGATAAAGAAATGTCTGTAGCTTCTACCTTCTGACAGAATTCAAATGCACTAAATAGAAACTTTATTCCAATCTAATTTGTTTATAAAGATCTGAGACCCTTCCTGGCTGGTTTAACTGGTTTCAAAGTACGCTTAAGTAGTGCTTAAAACTCTAAATACACTAAAAAGAATGGATTTTCTGTTGGAAATCCTGTTTTAGGATCAACTCATTCCTCTTTGCCAAATCAGGTTGGGCATATTTGTGAGTGTACAATATTAGTCTGGTTTATAACTGTTATAAAAGGTGTTTTTTACAAAAGGGATAGAGATTTACTGGGGTAAAAATAAATACCCAGATGGTCTCATGGTTAACTTTTATTAACATTTGGAAATGCTTCTTCCCCTGACAGATATAATTCATGATAATATAATTTCTTTAATAGCAGTTGACCTAGGATATACTTCATTGTATTTTTCAAAAAGCAGATTAATTTTAGACAGTTATAACCTAAGATATTCACGACAGCTTATTTTAATTGACCAAAACAGCATTAAATTATAACTATCAAATATTCCTTGAAATTGATTAATGTATAGGTATGTCCTTTTTAGTCCTACAAGAAAGAGATTATCACACTAAATGAATATTACATTTGACATAAAGAGCACATGTAACATATAAGTTTTTAAAAAGAAAGCCAAACTCATCCGCTTTCATGTTTTTGTGTATAATATTGGAAAGATGGCAGGCAAGTAGGAAGGTAGATGAATGAATGGGTGGAGAGAGAGAGGGAGAGAGACATAATAAGAGAGATAATGAGAGAGCAAGACATTTAATCTTATGGGGCAAAGTTTGGGACACATGTAAGAGATGAAATCAGGTCAGAAAACTAAAAGCAAGAGCGTGTTGTTTTTTTTACTGCAGAATAGAAATATTTTGTGCTGCAATATGGTATGTTTTATTTTTTAGCCCACTGCTCCAGAATCAACCAACCATTCATCTGGCTATCTGGGATATTTCAGGAAATCTAAACGCATCTGGATACTCATGGGAAGTGAAAGGAATAAGACCTCCTGGGTGCACAGATTATACCATCTGCTTAAATAAGCTGTGTCCCTGGTAATTAAAGCTAATGATATTAATATAACAAATCTGAAAGCAAATGGAAAGTGAGTTAAGCGAGATCCCTGTGTGGATTATTAGACACTGACCTCGAGTTTGAGAATGTCATGCTGAAGCTTCCGCTGGAACTCCAAGAAGTGGGAGATGGTCAGTTTCCCCTTCAAATCAGCTCCAAAAAAGTATGTCGTCAATGCGGAATTGAAGCCGGTCTTCAACGTGTTCCCAGTAGTTGAACGGTCCCTATGACGCATCCCCATGCTAGTCTGGGAACGAATGATGCTCTGAACCTACAGAGGGCAAAACAGCAACAGCAATAGCATTTAGAGTTATACACTGTCCAAGAGTGAGCTTCAAAATTTTTAGCAAGGGGTTCTCTGTCCGGTTGCTGGGTGGGCGTGGCCATGGTGGGCGTGGCCTACTCAGCCTCTCACCGCCGTGGGAGGGCGTTATTGCCCGCCCTGGGCTCCCCGGGCTCCTTAGCCTCCAAGAGGGCAAAAATGGCCTCCCAAGGCTCTGGAGGCCCTCTGGAGGCTGGAAATGGCAGCCTTCTTGAACTTCTGGTAGGCCCTTTTTTCGCCCTCCTCAAGCCTCCACACATGCCCTGCATGTACCATCCAAAATGGGCCACATGGGGACTCCTGGGAAGGGTGGGGTGGAAGGGGCCAGCCAGAAGTGGGATTTGGGGGTTCTCCAAACTGTACAGAATCTTAGTTACAAGTTCTCCCGAACCCTTGCGAACCCTCAGCAGCCCATCCCTGATACTGCCCCACCATAGCTCTTTATAGCACTCTCTGGGAGATTTACAGTGTAAGCATTGTTTGCATATTGCCCCCAACAATCTAGGTCCAGTTTACTGACCTCGGAAGGATGGAAGGCTGAGTCAACCTTGAGCCAGTCAGGATAAAACTTCTGGCTGTGGGCAGAGTTTACCTGCAATACTGCATTCTAACCACTCCGCTACTATGACTCAGAAGTTGAATAGCCAGCTATAACTAGGCAGATGGGGTTATCTCCCCAAAATGACTGAAGCTACTATTTATTTTAATGTGCACATTAAATTGAATTTTCAACCCTTTAGAGCAGGGCTGTCAAACTCCCGGTCCACAGGCTAGAAGCGTCATGCGCTGACCAAACCCCTGCCCGGTTTAGCGAAGGGGAAAAAAGTCCCGATATGTCACGTGACATATCAAAGCAATCAAAACTTTGGGAAAGATATTCAGATGATGGAATAGGTTTCTATCTGCAGAGATGAGACTCATGCAATTGTTTTCCCTCTGACACTCTATGGAACTAAAAGCTGGACATACGCTGCATGTAGAGAAACAAACAACTGTTGCAGTATTTGACAATTTTTCAGGATCTTGTTCTCAGATTATTGATTTCAGTGAGACAGCAGAAGTGAAAAATGAGGTTATTTTCACACAAGCAAAAATGGTCAGTGTACCTGGCAACTCTAAGTCTAACCCCGATAATAGCAGCATGATTACTAAGTCACTAAATAGAATTAAAAAATGCAGGAAAAAAAATCCCAGCTGCTTTTCAATTGTGCATATGGATTGAAAATACAGATTCAATTAAAAAAAAAAAGAGTTAAGTAGATTAGTTCTGACAATCTGTAAACAAATAGGTCAAGGATATCCTGAAAAATGTATATATTGCTGCTTAAATATTGGATCTGACTTACTTTAACCGCTTTATTTGTAAAATTATTTCAGACTGATTTATGATGTTGAAATTGAATTGTGTGTTGTATTTTCTAAGCTGGCTTCGAAAGACAAAGGAATATTCAGCATAAATCCCTAGCAAGAACAAGATTTCAATTCTTGGCAATATTCTTGGACAGGTTATTAATCATCCAATAGAGAACTGAATTTACGATGTTTCTTTTTATTATGTGACATTCCAATACAATTTAGACTCCAGAGAAATGAAAGGTTACTACTGCCCTAACTTCTCCTCTGACACAATCATTGCAGTCATTTCATCCCAGGTAAAAAAAATCTTGTTTTTCGAATTGGTCAGGAGTCTGCCAGTTTTTAATGTTCCAGTGCAATGGAGTTAATTTTTAAGTACACAATATCACTTCCTCCTATAGTAATAAGAGTAGGTTATTTTAATAGGTAATATATAACTCAACCATCTCAATGGGAAGACTGATGTAGGCAGAAGGTACAGGAAAAAAGGATCATAAAAAAGAATAAAGTACCTTCAGATATAAAAATTCTATAGAGGAATTATTGAGCCTGTCATCTGTACCTCTATAACTGTCTGGTTTGGCAACCCAACAAGACAGACACAGACTTCAACGGATAATTAGAACTGCAGAAAAAAACAATTGCTACCAACCTGCCTTCCGTTGAGGACCTGTATACTGCACGAGTCAAAAAGAGGGCTGTGAAAATATTTACAGACCCCTCATATCCTGGATATAAACTGTTTCAACTTCTACCCTTAAAACGACACGATAGGACACTGCAAACCAGAACAACTAGACACAAGGACAGCTTTTTCCTGAATGCCATCACTCTGTTAAACAACTAATTCCCACAACAGTCAAGCTATTTACTAAGATTAGATTGCTATTCTTCTTCTCATCCTTCCTATTACCTATCTCCTCCCACTTATGACTATAACCTTGTTGCTTGTACCTTTACGATTTATATTGTTTTGTTTCCTAGTATGAGTTGATTGCTTATTAAGTATCCTATGACTATCACTAAGTCTTGTATCTTATGATTCTTGATGAATCTATTTTTTTATGTACACTGAGAGCATATGCACTGAAGACAAATTCCTTGTGTGTCCAACGGCACTTGGCCAATAAACTATTCTATTCTATTCTATTCTATTCTATTCTATTCTATTCTATTCTATTCTATTCTATGTCCAATCACACTTGGCCAATAAATTGTTCTGTTCTGTTCTGTTGTATTCTGTGTCCAATCACACTTGGACAATAAATAAATTATTCTACTCTACTCTACTCTATTCTACTCTACTCTAAAACACGGCATTTTCCATTTCAAAATATTACATGCTTTTTAAAAGAGGCTGCTGAGTTGCCCCTGTTGGAAAAGGAGTATTAAACTTTGCCCAAACTCCATTGATGGTGGGTGGGAGGGAGCATCTTAGGGGTTTCATAACTTTCTCCCTTTCCCTCTCTCATGAAGCTTTCATTTGTGGCAAGGGATTCTCAGTGTAAGCAAGTGGGAAATAAAAACATCCAATGGTCTCCAACCACCAACAGTGAGAAAAGAAAAGCAAAAACATTTTTATATGGGGAAAAATAACGAGCAAATTCTGTATCAATCTCAAGGCCACTCAGTAGATTCAGTTGTTGGTAAAGGCAATGGTTCTGGAATTATAATAAAAATTGTAGCTTCTAGCTGTGTTGTCAGAGTCTCTTGGGCAGTTTAGCTTCCTGAAGCTGACACCTCTAAAGTTAGGAGATATTCCAGCCTTAGAAGGGAATATTCAATCTGAATGAAAAGAAGGATTGGAGTGATGTGATAGCAGTGTTCCAGAATTTAAAGGGGCGCCACAAAGAAGAGGGAGTCTCCAAAGTACCTGAATGCAAGACAAGAAGCAATGGGTGGAAACCAATCAAGGAGAGAACCAACTGTTGTGGTCTGCCAGCAGCTTGCGGAGCTGGCAGCGGAGTCAGACAGTGAGGAGGCTGAGGAGGACAATGGGTCAGTCCTGGAGTCAGGGGAAGGCCTAGACAAGAGCTCTGCTTTGGAGGCAGAGATGGGGCCAGGGCTATCTGGGAGTGATGCATGGACTCTGGAGCCTCCAGAGGTGGATAGCAGAGAGGCAGAGGAACAGAAGGAGCCTGCTGCTAGTGCACACATGTGAAGAACTGCCAGAAGGCAAGAGCAGCTAAAGCAAAAAAGACGACTCGGGAGTAAGGCCAAGAGATGATTGGCCCCTCCCATAAGGCTTAAAGACTGCACACCAGAACAACTAGACACAAGAACAGTTTTTTCCCGAAGGCCATCACTCTGCTAAACAAATAATTCCCTCAACACTGTCAGACTATTTACTGAATCTGCACTACTATTAATCGTTTCATAGTTCCCATCACCAATCTCTTTCCACTTATGACTGTATGACTATAACTTGTTGCTGGCAATCCTTATGATTTATATTGATATATTGATCATCAATTGTGTTGTAAATGTTGTACCTTGATGAACGTATCTTTTCTTTTATGTACACTGAGAGCATATGCACCAAGACAAATTCCTTGTGTGTCCAATCACACTTGGCCAATTAAAAAAAAAAAAGAGCAGCAACAGCTCTTGGGTTCTTTGTAGGAAAGCAACAGGGTGCCAAAGAAGACAAAGGTCTGTGATAAGGCTGAAGGACTTTTTCCTGGAATTAATTTGGACTAAACTGAGAATGAAGTAATTCTCAGCTGTTCTAATAAAATATGTTTGTTTAGGACTGACTGTGTCTGGTAATAACTACTTGGGCCTAGGTCACAACACCAACCTAGAACTAAGGAGAAATTTCCTGACAGTTAGAACAATTAATCTATGGAATGATTTGCCTCCAGAAGTTATGAATCCTCCATCACAGGAGGTTTTTAAGAAGAGATTAGACAACCATTTGTCTGAAATGTTACAGGGTCTCCTGCTTGTGCCAGGGGTTGGACTAGATGACCTCCAAGTTTCTTTCTCAAATGTTATTTTATTCTATTCTATCTTGGAAGCGTTAGGAAAGAGAATTTTTCTAATGTTGGCATTGGCAAAAGGCAAAATCAAGCACCCCACACTCGATCCAGAAGGGCACAGCACTTTCTGCTAAAGTCCAAGAATTCCTACCTCGGTGTAATGGCCAAAAACAAAACAAGCCTAGATTTACAATCTGTGTGATATAGTTGGTTAGATGTTGGGGGTAGGACTTGGGACACCAAGCGCTAGTCCATTTTTAGCCTGGTAGCTCTTTCATTAGGCTCTGGGGAAATCCTGAAGGCAGAAGAGTTTATATCTGAACTCATGGAAGAAAAGTAGGCTGGAAATGCAAAAAATGGTAAAAATAATAAAACTGTGAGCTGAGTAAGGGAGGGAAACCATTGTCTTCCTTTATTTATGGACTGCCAGCTGGAGCTTGGCAGAGATTACAACATATTGGAGGCTCTATTTTCAGAGCTCATTAAATATCAGTGAAATAGCTCTGTCTGCAAAATCAAGGTCTTAGATGTGAACAAAAATGCAGAAATATTATATACATTGCTGTCTGGTTCTGTAAGAAAATTCATTCAAAATTTATCGAAGAAGAATTTCAAAACTTGGAACACGTTTAACAAGACATATTCATCATTCTGAAAGAGTGTTGTTTAAATGGATTCAAACGTAAAATGATATAATGCAGGTTGAAATGCTTCAAAACAGTTGTTTTTGGAAGCATTTTGAAGGTCAGGCTTTCTCATAAGACATCTTGATTATTTGTACTGACAATACCAGAGAAATAAAGGCTCAGAAAGATGTTAATTGTGTACTGGTTTTAACCATCTATGATACTCAGGGCGATCAGTCGCCTTAACAGGCTACAACAAACCACGAAAAGAATTGTCATTTTGATATAACATACTAAAAATCAAGCATTGGTTACTCATATAGCATACTGCTTTTCAACGATCTATGATTTTGTTTTGTTTTGTTCTTATATATATGATTCTTATAGACTTTTCATTTAGTGGCATGATGGCATATTTATACCCATTTAGTCACCAGGAGTCAAGCACATTAAAAAGCATCTTTATTTTCATCTGTTTTTAAAGCTCTTTATTTATTGGTTTCCACAGGGCCTCCACAGAGTTCTCACTTTGTGATGGAACTAACATCGAAACTATGCTTAGTTTTTTTAAATAAAAAACCAAAAAAACCAAAAAAAACCAACCCCAAGATTAAATTCATGTAGCTTAAATTCTACATACTTATTTCAGCTTCCTAAAACACTTCCAACTGTTTAGTTTCTGAAAGTAAAGAAAATCCCACTTTGCAAAACTGCGTAATTATTAAATTTGATATTGTTTCAGTATTATTTTGCCGTAATTGAGACAAATGATTACAAGTACAGTTATTTCTTCCTCCTTGAATTTGTTACCTTTGGTAGTATTTTTTCCCCCCTCTTATCATGAAATCAGTTTAACTAGCTATCTTTCGATAAAAGCTTTTATTTTTCTCCCCCTTTGTAGATTTACCTCTGGGGGGCTCTCCCTCATTTAATATTAAGGATATTTTGGGAGTTTGGAAGTGTTAACTCATTTTGCAGTAGAAAAGCAGTTTATGAAAAGCTTGTGAGCTGCAGAATCACACTAGAAAAGCACATATGTGACAGGGATCTTGGAGTCCTAGTGGACAACCATTTAGCAGCAGTGTGCAGCAGCTGCCAAAAAAGCCAACACAGTTCTGGGCTGCATAAACAGAGGGATAGAATCAAGATCACGTGAAGTGTTAATACCACTTTATAATGCCTTGGTAAGGCCACACTTGGAATATTGCATTCAGTTTTGGTCGCCACAATGTAAAAAAGATGCTGAGACTCTAGAAAGAGTGCAGAGAAGAGCAACAAAGATGATTAGGGGACTGGAGGCTAAAACATATGAAGAACGGTTGCAGGAACTCGGTATGCCTAGTTTAATGAAAAGAAGGACTAGGGGAGACATGATAGCAGTGTTCCAATATCTCAGGGGTTGCCACAAAGAAGAAGGAGTCAAACTATTCTCAATGCACCTGAGGGTAGAACAAGAAGCAATGGGTGGAAACTAATCAAGGAGAGAAGCAACCTAGAACTAAGGAGAAATTTCCTGACAGTTAGAACAATTAATCAGTGGAACAACTTGCCTGCAGAAGTTGTGAATACTCCAACACTGGAAATTTTTAAGAAAATGTTGGATAACCATCTGTCTGAGATGGTGTAGGGTTTCCTGCCTGGGCAGGGGGTTGGACTAGAAGGCCTCCAAGGTCCCTCCCAACTCTGTTGTTGTTATTGTTATATATATGCATTTTTGTTAAGAGATTTGAAACCTTTTATCCTTTTTCTTTTGATAGATATTTTATAGGTAGTTGAAAAACAATCCCTCTAGTAGCAAAGACAGACATATATTGATTGAACTCCAGAAGGCAGGAAGAAGAGGATGTTAGCTGTCTGTTTGGAACTGTGTGTATCTTTTTAAAAAGCCAAGGGGGAAATACCTTAAAAAAAAACCCCAGGCAATCCAAAGACAATTTAGCAAGCTCACTAACAACTGGACATCAGTTAGATGGAAAAGAAAGAGGAAATTAAAGGGTAGGGAAGAGAAAGGGAAAAAGATGGGACTGCCAGCCAGCATTGCCAGAAATAGCCTAACACACTTGGAAGGCATCAAGTTAAGTTAGACTGCTTTACATATAGACAGAATCAGTGGTGGGATTCAGCCAGTTTGCACCTATTTGGGAGAACCGGTTGTTAACTTTCTAAACAAACGCAAGGTAAACCGCTCCAAACTTGATTGCAGAAAATATGATTTCAGTAACAGAGTGGTCAATGTCTGGAACTCACTACCTGAATCTGTGGTTTCTTCCCCAAATCCCCAAAACTTTAAGCTTAAACTATCTACTGTTGACCTCACCCCATTCCTAAGAGGTCTGTAAGGGGCGTGCATAAGTGCACCTATGTGCCTACCATCCTTGTCCTAATATTCCTTTTTACTTATTCTTTTCATGTATCCAAATTATGTTTATACTTCTACCTGTTATCTTATATATGATTGACAAAAATAAATAAATAAAAATAAAATAAATAAACAGTCTGGAGAACCGGTTGTTGGAAGAAATCTTATTTCGTTTTTTTTCCCACTTTACAGAGCTAATCCTGTAAGGAAGGCAGCAAGGAAACATTCTGGTGGTGTTTCTAGTCTAATCTTTATTGCCCTGCTTACAGAAAATGCCTCTCTGGTTAACCCTTATTACATTGTAACTGCTAAGGTGAAGCGCCCATCGACATGAGTGATGTTGAGTTGGCCGCGCCTACACGGTCACATGACCACTTAGCCACGCCTCCCCAGCTGGTCATTAGGGCAGAGAACTGGTTGTTAAATTATTTGAATCCCACCACTGGACAGAATCATAGAGACAGAATCATAGAGACATGCCATCGTGGTACATACAGTACTCTTAAGAGCAGAGAACTGCACAAATTCGCAGTCTTAAATATTATGTCAGAAATGAAAAAAGGAATGAAAACTTGCCTGTTCAAATTCTTCCATATCCACTTCTCCATCGCCATTTAGATCAAACATCTTGAAAGCAATTTCGAAGTTTCTCTGAGGAGCTAGAAGAAAAAAACCCCACTATATTACAGACATTACATTATAGAGTAATCAGAAAGCAGCAATAATGATTTAAGAATGATATTACGGCTTATAACTTTTTTTTAAAATTGTTCTTGTTTTTGCAATATATTTCTTATGTCTCTCCAGTGATTTTTTCTTCTTCTTGTTTTTGTTTCTGCAGCTTTGTTAATATGTATTATCTTAAATAGTCCTCTTTAGTAATTTTCTTGCAAAAAATATATCTCTGTAATATCTTTAAATTATGAGCTCTGCAGGGCTATTTTTCTCTAGTAAGTCCATATTATGTTTCATAATGTTATTTATGGGTCTATGCATAAAACATCTGTAATTTCTGTCCTCTCTAAGGAAATCAGATAGAGAAAGCCTAATTAGAAATGGAGGATCCAATGCTAAACTAAAAGTTTCAAATCTAAGCATGAATTTAAATGCAGGTTGTTTATCAGGGCAGCCCTCTGATAAATTTATGCAGAGATGAATTTGATGGAACAAGTGGGACAATGAAAGGTTTTAATTAACCCATTTGCAACAAGAAGATTTTGTGTGAAAAATCAGACAAATGACAATTTCATTTTAAGTACATTTACTCGAAATCAAATCCTGCTGTTTTCATTTGGAGTTACTTCTTATAAAATATTGTGGACTTAGTAGCAATAGAATAGAATAGAATAGAATAGAATTTTTTATTGGCCAAGTGTGATTGGACATACAAGGAATTTGTCTTGGTGCATATGCTCTCAATGTACATAAAAGAAAAGATACCTTCATCAAGGTACAACATTTACAACACAAATGATGGTCAATATATCAATATAAATCATAAGGATTTCCAGCAACAAAGTTACAGTCATACAGTCATAAGTGGAAAGAGATTGGTGATGGGAATGATGAGAAGATTAATAGTAGTGCAGATTTAGTAAATAGTTTGACAGTGTTGAGGGAATTATTTGTTTAGCAGAGTGATGGTCTTCGGGATAAAACTGTTCTTGTGTCTAGTTGTTCTGGTGTGCAGTGCCCTATAGCGTCATTTTGAGGGTAGGAGTTGAAACAGTTTATGTCCTGGATGTGAGGGATCTGTAAATAAATAAGCACTTAGACTTACATACCGCTTCACAGTGCTTTATAGCCCTCTCTAAATGGTTTACGAAGTCAGCATATTGCCCCCAACAATCTGGGTCCTCATTTTACCTGACCTCGGAAGGATGAAAGGCTGAGTCAACCTCGAGCCGATCAGAATCGAACTGCTGGCAGACAGCAGTGAACAGAAGTAGCCTGCAGTACTGCATTCTAACCACTGCACCACCGTGGCTCATAACAGAACTGTAACAAAAGTTATAGGAAGATGAAGGACAGGTTGTACCTCCAGCTTCTAGAAATATATTGGTAATCCCACATCTTAGCCCAGTGATGGCAAAATGATGACATGCATGTCAAAGGTGATACACTACAATATTTTGGGTGACATGTCAACATTCATCAATATCTGACAACCACAGTGGTACCTTCGCATTCAATGGAAATTATTTCCAGAAGACGCAACAAATACTTAAACCAATGAGTACTAAGAAAACCATGTGACTTACTACATTTCACTATTTTGGCCAGAAGAAAGAGAGAATCACAAAGCAGCCGATGTCAGCAAGTTCTTCCTTGGGCGTCAACTACCAGGAGAAAGACAAGCACTTGAACAAGATTTCTACTTCAAAATCTGTTGGGAACTGAATTCAATGAGTTTTGGAGCAGTTGAGGGCTGAGGTATAACTGTATTCTCAAAAGCACACCCCATTCTTATGTGATCTTTGGGGGCTGCAAAGGCTATGTGAGAAGGGGGGAGGATTTTCTCGCACAACCTCTAGACTTTCTGGAAATCACACAGGCTCCAAAAACAAGTTTGTTTCCATTTTGTAATTATTTGGTATTTATATAATACCTATTACCATACAATTAGACTGTATTATTTTTAAGAAAACAAACAAATATATAAAGAATTCTCTTTTGTTTGTGTGTGTGTGTGTCTCAATATGTGTCTGTATCTGTGTGATACGCCAACAGAATCAAGTTAGGCATTTTCCGAATATATGGAAAATGAGGTTTAGCATCATTATCCTAGCCTATTCATGCTGACATCTTTGATCTAGGGCAGTTAGTAAACCTTTTCCCCACCACTTCTCCATTGTTTTAAGCACTCAGGAAAATATTAACTAAAAACTAGTAGCTGCAATAATTACTGTAGCAAAGAAATATCTCTGTAATATCCATATTAGGGCATTTTTCGCCAGGGAATGACTCAGAAGAAAACTTTGTGTCTAGTAATATTCTGTTTGCGACTTAATTTTGAATACAGGCTGTTATCTGTATTTCCATACCAAGTCTTCTCATAAATGTTGTCCCAATGCAACCTGAATTTAGGGCAGGGTTCGGACCGGATCGGCTGATCCGGTAGCAATGGCAGCAGGTGGTTTGGAGAACCGGTAGCAAAAATCCCTGCCCATCCCCCCACGCCCAGCTGAGCCACGCGAAGAGGTTGTAAAAAAATGCTTTTAAAGGGTTATAACAAGGCTCTGACGATCCCAGCCGAGGTGCCTGATAGTCAAAGGCTTTTTTTTTACTTTTAAAAGCATTTTTAAAAAGCTGAAACCTGCTAGGAAAAAAATGGGGGGGGTTAGGAAAAAAATGGGGGGAGGGGGGTTCATTTGAGAGAGAGAGAGAGAGAAAGAGGGAGGGAGGGAGGGAGGGAGGGAGGGAGGAAAAAGGAGAGGAAGGAAGGACTACAAACCTGGCACTAGACACAACTTCAGAGGATAATCCAGGGCTGGAAGGGACCTGGAGGTAATCTAGTCCAACCCTGCTCCAGCAGGACATTGTTAGTGAGTTTCTGTGTTTTGATCCCCCAGTCACATAGCCACGCCCACCCAGTCACATGACCCTCCCACCAAACCATGCCCCCAGAACCGGTAGGAAAGAAATTTAGATTTCACCAATGGTTTAGGGTCAAGTAAAACTCAGCCATTAGTTCAATTGTTTATTTACATCACTTGTTTATTTACGTCAATTACATTATATGAGAATTTCATTTGAGTGTAGTGTGATTTTTATCTACTCATTCTATGGAGGTAGTAAGGCTGGTTTGTCTTCACGCACTCAACACTCCACCCCAATAGTTTCCACAAGATGTCCCACCTTGCCCTCAAGCTAAGTAGGCACTATTCACCTTCAGGAATAGCAAAGAATGGCAAAGTCCACCTTACTGTAAGAACAATGGCAGGCAGTCCTCAACATATGACCACAACTGAGTCTCAAAATTCTGTCTCTAAGTGAGACATTTGTTAAGTGAATTTTTAACCCCATGGTATGATCTTTCTTGCCACAGCTGTGAAGTGATTCACTGCATGTTAGTAACATGGTTGTTAAATGAATCTGGCTTCCCCATTGATTTTGCTTGGCAGAGGTTCTCAAAGGGTGATCATGAACCGGGTAAAATATGATAAATGTGCACCATTTGCCAAGCGTTTGAATTTTGATCATGTGACCATGAGGATGCTGCAACGGTTGGAAGTGTGAAAAATGGTCACAAGTCATTTTTCCCCAGTGGTGTTTTAACTTTGAACATTTGCTAAATGAACTATTATAAGTTAAGGAGAGATGTTGTGCCTCGTCCTCCCTCCTCTCCTTAGCCGGGCCCCTCCCGTATCCACCCGGGCCTGTTATCAGACTCCGAGTCTAATAATGAAGATGAACGGCCTGTCATGCCTCCAGCCCCCAGCCCTGGCCCCATGCCTGGAGAGGAGGTCAGGAGTGAACAGATAAGCCCGATAAACGTCACTCCTACAGAGTGTGAGCAGGAAGCCAGCCACGTGCTGGAATTACTGACAGCAGATCCAGCTGAAGAGAATTCAAAGTGGGAGGATCCTCGCTTCTGGAGATCTGAGAGGCGATGCCAGCAGAAGGAAGGGAGGGGCAGGCCTGGATAAATGCTGAGTCATGGAGCCACACCCCACAGCCTATATAAAGGACCTGTTTTTGGCATTCCAACCTTGAGTCAAGCAAAGTCTCATCTAGTTTGCTGCTATCGCTGAAGTCACAACTTGGACTCCTGCCTGCCCTGATAAACCTCGAAGGAATTTGACAAGCTGCAGAGGCTTCATTGCCACGCTTGATACTGACTTCCTAGACCCGGTTGTTGGATGGGGAGTGGGACACGACATGAGATGTCTAAAACAGCCTCTCCATCTTTTGAGTGACTGTACTTCCAGTCCCTCATATCTCATTAATATTTTAGATAAAACATGAAAACATGAAAAGAATAGGTTCAATACACTTCCCATGTCAATCACGAGAGGACAATATGGAGTATATTTGCCTTTAAACGTCGACACTCAAGCCCTTCATATTCTCTACATGTGAGAACTGCCTAGAGCCGTGATGGCAAATCTATGGCACGTGTGCCAGAGGTGGCACGCAAAGCCCTCTCTGCGAGCACACGAGCTGTCACTACAGCTCAGCTCCACTGCGCATGCGCGCGTGCCTCCCGCCGGCCAGCTGATTTTTGGGTCTCTGCCGCACATGCGCGGGGGGCAGGGTGAATGCGGGAGACATGTGCACATGCGTGAGGGGGGGTGTCATGCGTGCATGTGCAGGGGGCAGAGGGAGCACGGGGTGTGTGGTGCGTCACCCCCTGCACGGCCCATTTTTGGTCCCAGGAGGCTGCGGGGAGGCCTGCTAGGCCCAAAATGAGGTGGGGGCAGGGGGGGGTTGTGCGCACATTGCATTATGGGTGCCGGCACGTGCACTTTTGGCACGTGACGACAAAAAGATTAGCCATCACTGGCCTAGAGGCATAGCCTCTGAGCCTCGTAACATTTTCTGGTGCTCATCGAAAAGACGTCTAAGTGGAATTTTAGCAAATTTATATTATTCTGCAATAAGAACCAAACTGAGAATGCTATTTATAGTTGACGTCCTTGCAAATATCTTAATATTCTCATCTTGTGCTGCAGAATGGGAATATTAGGCCTCTGAAACCTTAAAAAGAATTTCAATGAACTGAGATGTTTTCCTTAGATGCCCCTCAATATACTACTAATCATACTACTTTCTCTCTCATTCTCCCCTCCCCAATTAATATATTATATGTGAAATCAGACACTATAATTATTCTGTGTAATATAGGGTGTTTTTTTTCTCTCTAATTCTTTCCTCTTATTGGGAGGGAACAGGAAATATATCTCCCTGTGGGAATATGCTTCTTCAGACGCTGTTGGAATTCAAAGATGCAAACGCAGCACAATATTCATTCATATGCAGTAGAAGCCAACATGGAATAAGAAATATATGGCTTTCTCCAAAATGTTTAATGCCGGTTCCATTCCTAGTATCCTATTACCAAACAATTGTCAGAGCTTCCCCAGACCATCCAAGGAAATACAGCTTGCGATAGTACAGAGAACTCTCAAAGGATTTTCCTGTGCCAACAGACACCATATATTTGTGTTACAGAACTGCTGTTCTCAGGGCTTCTAAGGAAATTAAACTAAGATACATTTGGATTTAGGTATGTTCAGATATATTACTATTTGTTTCAAGTCCAAAGGTTCTTATATCCTTTTCAAGGATTGCATGCAGTATATCAACCAGACTTTCCTTGTTTTATAACAGTAAATTTAGGAACCTAAAATGTCTCCATTATGAGACCTTTGATGGACTGACTTAGGTCTCCCATCCATTATTTCCTTCCACCTGATAGTGGTGAAATTCAATTTTTTTTACCACTGGTTCTGTAGGTGTGGTGTGGCAGGGGAAGAATACTGCAAAATCTCCATTCCCACTCCACTCCAGGGAAAGGATACTGCAAAATCTCCATTCCAACCCCACTCCAGGGGAAGGATATTGCAAAATCTCCATTCCCACCCCACTCTGGGGCCAGCCAGAGGTGGTATTTGCCAGTTCTCCGAACTACTCAAAATTTCTGCTACCAGTTCTCCACAACCTGTCAGAACCTGCTGGATTTCACCCGTGGTCTATGGATATTCTCAATCCTCCAAGTCATGGATGTCCGAAATGTGCTTTTTCCAAAAGGCAACTGGACTTTCTTGTTTTGTTTTGTTTTTCTTTGATAACGTTTCGCTTCTCATCCAACAAGTTTCTTCAGTTCAGAACTGAAGAAGCTTCTTGGATGAGAAGTGAAATGTTTTCAAAGGGGGAAAATACCCCAAGAAAGTCCAGTTGCTTTTTGGAAAAAGCACCTCTGAGACACTATTCTGGAAGGACCATTCCATTTTTCTTGGGGCCAATTGCCAAACTGCCAGACCTGGAATTGTGCATTGAATTTGGAAACGTGCAACATGTAATTTTATCAAATACAAAGTAGGTGGATGGCTCTATGAAGTACTGGAGTGCAGCTGACACAACCCTCCAATTGGGTAAATTAGCACTATTAGGGACATGTGGCAGCTAGTATCTCAAAGGTGCTTTTTCAAGAGGCAACTGACCTTTCTTTGTTTTTCCTTGAAAACACTTCACTTCTCATCCAAGAAGCTTCTTTAGTTCTGAACTGAAACATTTTCAAGGAAAAACGAAGAAAGTCCAGTTGCCTTTTGAAAAAGCACCTTTGGGACAACCATGACCTCGATGGCTGACGATCTCCATAGACATCATTGCTGGTGGCAATGTTTGCAATGACTGCAGAACTGAGGAAGACATTAAGATAAGTATAAGCAGGGAGATGGTACCAGAAAATGCTAAGCAGTAGCTCCTAGCAATTTTATAGAATATAGGTATAGGGGAGGGAGGGAGGGAGGTGAGAAGTTAAGAAATGTGAAAAATAACTAATTAACTAACTAACCTGTTTCCCCCAAAATAGGAGCCTACCGGAAAATAAGTCCTAGCATGATTTTTCAGGATGCTCGTAATATAAGCCCTACCTTCAAAATAAGCCCCAGTTAAGATTGTCAGCCAGATGGATACATTTAGTACTGTATTGCCTCAAAAATAAGACCTAACCAGAAAATGAGCCCTAAATGAGCCCTAATGGAGCAAAAATTAATATAAGGCCCGGTCTTATTTTCCGAGAATCACGGTAACTAACAAATAAATAAATAAATATTTGATCTAAACCATTAAAATCTGAGGGAATAAATATCTTGATCATTGTAGGCAGAAATACATGACGGTTTCTTCAATAAAAGAAAAAAAAAACCAGATTCCTAATGTGGCATTAGAGGAAAGTACAGATCATCCTCGATTTACGACAGTCCGTTTAGAGATTGTTCAACTTTACAATGGCATTGGACAAAGTGACTTATGACCATTTTTTACACTTATGATCATGGTCATGTGATCAGTAATAAGATGCTTGGCAACTCATGTTTATGACAGTCGCAGAGTCCCAGGGACAATGTGATCCCCTTTTGTGACCTTCTGACAAGCAAACTCAATGGGAAAGTCAGATTTACTTAACAACCATGTTACTAACTTAACAACTGAAGTGATTCACTTAACAACTGTGGCAAGAAAGGTCGTAAAATTGAGGCAAAATTCACTTAACAATGCCTTGCTTAGCAACTTGCTTAGAAATTGTGGTCCTAAGTCAAGGACTACTGGTTCCTATATACAAAATTTCACAAAGGGAGTTCAGAAAGCATTCCAGAATATAGAAAGATGTTTTGTACAAATAGACAAATGACAGATTTCATCTCTGTCTCATGTTAAGAGTCTTCCGCCATTAAAATATTTATTCAAGGGACAATAGCATTCCTTACACAGAAGATAAAAACGGCATTCTTTTGTAAATATGCAAGAAATAGGAAAGGGCAGGATAGCCAGGATAAGCAATCGGTGAAGGTAGGGGAATTTAAAATAAGCTAGAGATGTGTGCTTGAAAATACATACTGTCTCTCTAATACAAACAAATCTGGGAGTCATGTGGATTATTTCTTATCGTGACTCTACAACCATGAGATATTAAGTACCTTGCTCTAACAACAATATTGCTGCATTCCTTTACAGCAGAGCTAAGCTAATGCTCAAAGGACAGTGTTCAATTTTCAGTGAGAATTCATGGCAATGGAGATTTATTCCTGTCTCCATAACACGAAGATTAGATGAATAAATATGGAAAGTGCCTTTGCCAGGCATCTCTAGGTTACATATAAAAATTTATGTAGCTGAAGATTGAGTGAATTCTCGGCTACTTGTGTTATTGGGTTGGTGCTATGTATTTCCTAGTACAATAGCTAAGCGCATCTTTATCTGTTCACAGATCATATCCCAGGTACGTAACCTTAAGAAAAAAAAAACTGAGATCACCTAAATCTGTAAAATACTATCTATAGGAGATAGGGGGGTGCAGAGTTAAGCGCATCATCAGTTAGTATCCTTGCATTCCCCACAAGTGCTGCAAGTTCAACCCCTTCTGATCCTTATCTGGCAGCAATTTAGGGATGCACTTTAGTTCAGGGACCACTAAATTCATAATTTTAAATTCTGTGGACCACTAATATGATCTGCCTAATGACTGGCTGGGTGGGTGCGACAAGGTGGTCATATGACTGGGTGGGCATGGCCAACTTGATGTCACTCATGTGGAGGGGCACCTTGCCAGCCTCTACTCACCCCTCCCCTCCCAGCCACTCCTCGCCTCCCTAGGCTCCTTAGGGCCCCAACAGGAAGCAGTTGTTGGAGCTAAGCAGCTACCATGAGAAAGAGTTGGCAAAACGGCTCAGTTCAAATTGGATCTGACCAAGGACAAGACAAGAGGCTCAGCAGAAGCACCTCACTGAGGACTACGAGCATAGATTACAAGCAGAGGGAAGACCTGCGGAAGTGCAAGGCCAGGTACTGGCACCTGGAGGCTCAGCGGGCTGAGATGGTCAGCCAGACCATGATACAGTTCCACTGGAACAAGGCCCTCTGGCTCTTTGCCACCAGTGGCACTTTCCTCCAGCCTTTGCCCAAAGCCCCGCACCAGGAGGCTGAAGCAGACCCCAAGTTGGAATTTCTGCCCCCCACCCTGTTCCACACAAAAAGACCCCATAGGGGGATACTTTCTTCAGCAACACAACCATTCATTGCATTTATCTGGCCCAGGGACCGTACTTCGAGGACCTCTGATTTAATGCAATATAAAAAATGCAAATAATTTTTCTGGGGACCACCAAAATTTTCTCACGGACCACCAGTGGTCCACGGACCACCAGTTGGTAACCACTGCTTTAGTTGACCAGATCCTTGTGTATAGATTTGAATAGGTCTTCTATACCAGGGGTCACCAACATTTCAGACTTCAGGGACCACTAAATTCATAATTTTAAATCCTGAGGACTACTAACATGATCTGCCTAATGACCGGCTGGGTGGGCGTGGCAAGGCAGTCATGTGACTGGGTGACTGTGGCCAATTCAATGTCATTCACGTCAAGGGACACCTTGCTAGTCTCTACTCACTACTCCTCGCCTGCCTGCTTGGGCTCCTTAGGTCCCCAACAGGAAGCAATTGCTAGAGCTAAGCAGCCACCATGAGAAAGATTTGACAAAACAGCTGGCTCAGTTCAAATTGGATCTGACCAAGAAGGAGGCTCAGCAGAAGCACCTCACTGAGGACTATGAGCATGGGCTTTCCAAGCAGAGGGAAGACCTGCAGGAGTACAAAGCCAGATACTGGAAGCTCAGTGGGCTGAGATGGTCAGCCAGTTCCACACCATGATGCAGTCCCACTGAAACGAGGCCCTCCGGCTCTTCGCCACCAGCGGCACTTCCCTCCAGCCTTCATCCAAAGCCCCACTCTAGGAGACTGAAGCACATCCCAAGTCAGAATTTCTGCCCCCTACCTAATCTTGCATAGCTTCTTCTCCAAAAACACTACACTACTAACCAGAGCATATAAAACATTTGCTAGACCAATTCTTGAATACAGCTCAACTGTCTGGAACCCATACCACATTTCTGACATCAATACAATTGAACGAGTCCAGAAATATTTTACAAGAAGAGTTCTCCACTCCTCTGAATACAACAAAATACCTTATGCCACCAAACTTGAAATTCTGGGTTTAGAAAATTTAGAACTACGCGGCCTTCGACATGACCTGAGTTTAACTCATAGAATCATCTATTACAATGTCCTTCCTGCTGAAGACTACTTCAGCTTCAATTGCAACAATACACGAGCGCACAATAGATTTAAGCTTAATGTGAACCGCTCCAATCTTGATTGCAGAAAATATGACTTCAGTAACAGAGTTGTTAATACTTGGAATACACTACCAGACTCTGTGGTCTCTTCACAAAATCCCCCAAGCTTCAACCAAAAATTGTCTACTGTTGACTTCACCCTGGTCTGTAAGGGGTGTGCATAAGAGCACAAGCGTGCCTACCGTTCCTGTTCTATTGTTTCTTTTCATTATATCCAATTAATATAGTTATTACATACTTATGCTTATATATATGCTTATATGTTGTATAGTTATTTCATGCTTATGCTTATATATACCGTGTGACAAAATAAATAAATACATAAAAGATGGAAAACTGGTCATCTGGATTGCACAGGATGCTATTCTCCCAAAGTGTAGAAGAGAATTATGTCTCTAATATGCCGGATATATTTTGCTTAAATTCACCAGAATTTAGTGTGATACTTCTCCATGGTCAGCTGAATTGTGGTCTGCCACGATTTGGAGAATATTTTGGTCAGCCTGAGTTTGATCAATCCCCCCGCTCACAATTAAGCTTTGAAGATTATATATCTATACCGTATCAATATATACATTTTAAGCACATATTTGTGTAAATTATAAGCAGACGTTTAAGTACTTCAATGTAGATTTTTTTTTTTTAAAAGGAGACATGAAATGATGTGACCAGGAGTGGGCTTCAAAAATTTTAGCAAGGGGTTCTCTGCCCGGATGCTGGGTGGGCGTGGCTGTGGTGGCTGTGGCCTAGTTGTCCTCCTGCACCATGGTGGGGGGCATTTTTGCTCTACCCCAGCTCCGGAGGCTTTCCTTGAGGCCGGAAATGGGTCCACTTCTGGCCTTCCCAAACCTCCGGTAGGCCCGTTTTTCACCCTCCCCGAGTCTCCACACGCGCCCTGCACTTACCTGCATCCAAAATAGGCTGCGTGGGGACTCCTGGGAGGGGAGGAGTGGAGTGGGTGGGGCCAGCCAGGAACGGGATTTGGGGGTTCTCCAAACTGCACAGAATTTTAGCTAGAGGTTCTCCCGAACCCCTATGAACCCCCAGCAGCCCTCCCTGGATGTAATTATTCAGAGGGATACTAATTAAAGATATAAACTTTTCTCTTCAAAAGATGGGTAAGAGGCAATGTACAAATGAATGGACAGGTCTTCTCTTTCAGCATTACACAATTAGTTGACAATCCTGGTGGGGGGGAACAACCTCTGAAAATCCATGGACTATGATTTCCATAATAAACACACGATTGGATACCGTACAAGAGCTTACCCCAATTTGGCAACCTTCAGAAAGAAGGGACTATAACCTCCAACAACCTTATCTGGTAAAACTCATCATGCTGAATATGGCGAAAAACAATACATAAAGGATTTGTTTTGCTGGAAAAGAAAACGCTATTCTAGATTTGTTTTGTGAATTTCTTAGGGTGGCATGTCCTTCATGGCATGGTCTAGTTTACTTGAGGGACTATCTCACCCCACTGGGATTGCTGGCAGAAGAGGCATGTGATGGGTCCCATCTGTGCCCAAGTATTCTGGCTGGCAGTGTTGTGGTCTGTCAGCAGCCTACGGAGCTGGCAACGGACTCAGACAGTGATGAGGCAGAGGTGAGGCCAGGGCCATCAGGAAGTGAGGCGCGGACTCCAGAGCCTCCAGAGACTGACAGTAGTGAGGCAGAGGAACAGGAGGAGCCTGTTCCTAATGCACAAATGAGAAGAGCTGCCAGAAGGCAAGAGCAGCTCAAGCAGAGAGGGCAACTTGGGAGTAGGGCCAAGTGATGATTGGCCCCTCCCATAAGGGTTTTAGCTTTGTTGGAAAACAACATTGTAGCTGCGTCTTCTGCTCCATCTTCTGCTTCGTGTACGTCTTTGTTTTTGTGACTTCTAGACGTTTGCCAGGAAGGGCCTTTGGCAGTTTGCCTAATTGGACTAAGGTTTGTTAGATAACTGAGGAATTTCTGTTGGGAGGCATTTGTTTTACTTTGAGTTGAACGATGCTGGGAATGAAGTAATTTCCAGCTGTTCGAATAAAGTTTGTTTTTCCACGGACTAAGTTTATTACTACCTACTTGGGTCTGGGTCACAACAGGCAGGGTCCTGAAGGAGGGCTTTCTCTGTTGCCTCTGCTCTCAGGAATATCTTGCTCCCCCCCTCCCCCGATGTGAGGTTGTCCCAACCCTCCTATCCTTTTGTAAGGGCCTTAAGACCTGGCTCTGCCAGGTGGCTTAGGGCCCTAGTGGGGGAACCGCACAGTGGAAGTCGTTGATCATGTAACAACTGATTCCCCCCCCCGCCCCTCTCTGCTCCTGCCCTCCCCGTGTTCTTTAGGTTTTAATGTTGTTTTTAATTATTTCTGTTTTAATTGAACATATAGAGGTATATATTCTTATGAGTGCAAACCTCCCAGACTTACCTTATGGTAAGATAGGCAGCCAATAAATTTTATAAATAAAATAATTGGCATTATCTAGGTAACATCTTGCGTCAGTCAAATGCTTTACAACAGGGGTGTCAAACTCAAGGCCCGAGGGCCAGATCCGGCCCATGGGGTACTTAGATCTGGCCTGTGGGGCAGTCCTGGAAACAATGAAGGAACGGCTCACAGTATGCCCCAGCAAAAACACAGCTTGGGAGGGTCACATGCGGTCCTCCTAAGCTCTGTTTTTGTTGACAGAGGGTTGCAGGAGGCTGTCGCAGACAAAAATGGAACTTGGGAGGGCCATTCGTGATGCTCTCGAGCTCCCTTTTCACTGGAAGAGGGTTGCAGGAGGCCGTCACAGCCAAAAATGGAGCTCAGGAACCCGTTTTCACTGGCAGATTGTTCGAGCGCCTCCGACATGAGTGAGGTTGAACTGGCCCCGTCCCCTGGCCACACACCCTGGTCCCCCCAAGGTCAAACACAACCCTGATGTGGCCCTCAATGAAATTGAGTTTGACACCTCTGCTTTACAATATGATTGCTCCTGACCCACAATTATTTTCAGTCCCAAATCTCCCAACTATCTCAGCTGGAGATTTGGCAAACTGTATGAACCATATTGCTAGTAAATACTAAACAGTGGATGGCAGATGTTACTGAAATCTCTCTGTGGTTAATTTTTGAAGGTATGGAGGAAAAGACAGTTTTCAATTCAGCTGAAGCTATTACTCTTATAAGAAAAGCATTCTAATTTGTGGCATAAAACAACATGCTAATGACTGACATACATAAAAAGATCCCCACGGAATGGTTTAATTTGCTCCGACTGCAACTAAATAGGATACGAAAGTTCAATGAATATATTTTTTTTCCTTCCAAATTTAAGCAGGCACAGAGCTCTGTAATAGTTGAGGGTAACAAATGAGTCTGGATAAGCAGGAATTTCAATCCAGAATTCTCAATTGAGGCACAAATGACCAGGCTTAAATTATCCTATTTCAGACACACTGTGCACAGACCTAGCTCTTTGGAAAAGGGACTGATGTTGGAAAAGTGGACAGAAAGAGAAGACAAAGATGACCAGCAGCAAAGTAGATGGATTCAGTTAAAACAGTGATGAAGGTGCCCTTGGGAGATTTGAAAGAACAGGTTAAAGATAGGTCATCATGGAGAAAAGTGTGGTGCCAGGAGTCAAAAATGATAAGGGTCCTTGAGTGGCTCAGACTGCTAAGACAGTCTGTTATTAACAGCAGCTGCTTGCAATTACTGCAGGTTCAAGTCCCACCAGGCCCAAGGTTGACTCAGCCTTCTATCCTTTATAAGGTAGGTAAAATGAGGACCCAGATTGTTGGGGGCAATAAGCTGACTTTGTATATAATATACAAATGGATGAAGACTATTGCTTGATGTAGTGTAAGCCGCCCTGAGTCTTCGGAGAAGGGCGGGATATAAATGCATATAAAAAAAAAACTTAATGGCCCAAAATCAATCAAGTAGGAACCCTGATGGCAAACCTATGGCACACGGGCCCAAAGTGACAGGCAAAGGCATGTCGCCCGGCATGCCTGGCCTTGGCTGTTTGTCTTCCGGGTTGTGTTGTGACCCAGACCCAAGTAGGTAGCAACAAACTCAGTCCTTGATAAAATAAACTTTATTCGGACAGCTGGGAATGAGGTAATCGTCGTTCAACTCAAAGTAAAACAAAGGCCTCCCAAACACAAATTTTTCAGTTATCACAAACCAGAGTCCAATTAGGCAAACTGCCAAAGGCCCTTCCCGATAAATGTCCAGAAGTCACCAAAACACAAAGAAGAGGACGCAGATACAACGTTGTTTTCCGGCAAGCTGAAACACCAGTGCTTGGTCTGTTATTAAGCCTTATAGGAGGGGCCAATCATTTCTTGGCCCTACTCCCGAGTCGTCCTCTCTGCTTAAGCTGCTCTTGCCTTTTGGCCGCTCTTCTCATGCGTACATTAGGAACAGGCTCCTCCAGTTCCTCTTCCTCACTACTCTCAGTCTCTGGAGACTCTGGAGTCCACACCTCACTTCCCAATGACCCTGGCCTCACCTCAGCCTCATTGCTGTCCGACTCCGTTGTCAGCACCGTAGGCTCCTGACAGACCACAACAGGTTTCTGGCGTGCGAAGGACAATCAACTGTCTTTCGCACGCACTGCATTGCTGAAAACCAGAGTGCGCGTGCACCCTGGTCAGCTGATTGTCAGGTGCACATGCGCGCCAGAACCCGGAAGTTTGGTTTTCCAGAGTGTGATCCCTTTGTGTGCGTGGCAATGCCAAAAACCGGCCTGCGGATGCGCCCCAGCCAGCTGATCATCGGGCGCAGATGTGTGCTAGAACCTGGAAGTTCGGCTTTTTCAGAGCGTAGCTCTGATGAGGGCGCGCAGGCGTGTGTGCTTTTTCCATGCGACCTTTTCGGCACCTGGTGCTGAAAAGTTTTGCCATCACTGAAGTAGGAGTTAAGTCTTTATTCTTTTTCTCCCACTCAAATCCCCTCAGCATAGTTCTCCCTCAGTATAAATAATTTCAGGATTGGATTGGCTTTGATGGGATTGTCTCTGAATTAAGAGCAAAGATGTTCATCTTAACTCACGCTTGCAAGCTCGGTCTGTACTTCTACCCAAGTCCATGTTTCCATGTGTGCAAAAACACAATCCAATTCACCAACATTCAACCTAACACTGGTGTGTGCGTTCTAAAAAAAAAAAGAAGAAGAAGAACAATGCACTATATTTCTTCAACTCTCACACAAAGCTGTAGCCAATGGTCATACGGCATCATACAGCAAAGCAGGTTATAAGGGAAATATTCACTGAAGATATATACCTGAACAAAGATACAGGAGGAAACGACAAGGATATTTTTTAAAATGATGGGTAGAGGGGAAAAGGATGCCAGGGCTAATAAATCATACACAACCTTACAAGCAATAGTGGTATGTCCCAAAGGTGCTTTTTCAAGAGGCAACTGGACTTTCTGGTTTTTCTTTGAAGACGTTTCGCTTCTCATCCAAAAAGCTTCTTCAGTTCTCTGAAGAAGCTTCTTGGATGAGAAGCGACACATCTTCAAAGAAAAACCAGAAAGTCCCATTGCCTCTTGGAAAAGCACCTTTGGGACAACCATTACCTGGATGATTGAGAATCTCCAGAGACAATATAGTGGTATGATTTCTTTCAAATGCATGTACCGTAAAACTAAGAATCTGCAAGAGATAATTGGGGTTGAATAGAGAAGGTCACACAAGAAAAGTTGAAACTGTGACGCCATAGTCATCTATCTGACCTCCTAGGATAAAATAAACTACCAAACAGGACCACAATCCTAAACATTCTTTCTTAGGAATTTCTGTGGCAGACATAGGATATCTGTGACGCCGCTGTTATTGTGGTTGATATAATTATTCCACTGCAGGATGAAAATCACTACACTGAAGGTTATTTACCATGCTGATTCGGTGTGGGTTGATGGATGTTTTTCAACTTCCTAATTTAGGATGCAGAGAATGTGAGTGACCTAATCACCATCTGGCTTCTCTGCCTAAGTGATGAGTAAAATCTGGGACTCCCTGTTCCTAATCCAGCACTTTAACCACTATATAGGTAGCCCTCAACTTGCAACAGTTCATTTAATGACTGTTCAAAGTTACAAGGGCACGGGAAAAAAGTGAACTTATGACCATTTTCACAGTTACAACCTTCGCAGAATCCCCATTGTTATGTGAACTGATTCATATTTATGACTGCTGCTGTAACCCAAGGTCATGTGATCACCTTTTGTGACCTTCTGACAAGCAATGGGGAAACCAGATTCACTTAACAACCATGCTAACTTATCAACTGCAGTGATTCACTTAACAACTGAGGCAAGAAAGGTCGTAAAATGGGGCAAAAACTCAGTTAACAAATGTCTCACTTAACAACAGAAATTTTGGCCTCCATTGTGATCGTAAGTCAAGGACTACCTGTATTATATTGGTTGTGTTTTACTTTGTGAGGTGCCACAGCATAAAAAAAACCCAGCTACTAGTATTAAATAAATAAAGAGAATATTTTTAATAAATGTGATTAATAAACAAGTACATTTAAATCAGAAAATCAGGATAACTTAAAAAAAAACAATAAACAGGAGATATTTATTCTGTTTCTCACTCCCATGTGGACAACAAGCTGCACAAAAGCAATTTTTCCAGCTTATAGACAAAAAGAAAAAGAAAAGAAAAGTCAGTTCATTTCCCTTAACCCACTAAGGAAATTCAAACTGAGCTGAAAAAAATTAACAGTGGAGAAAGAGATGAAGATCACTGCAAAGTCCTCTATACTGTTTTGCCCTAACGTTTTAATAGAAGACAGGAAACACTGACACAATTTAAAATACTGTATCCTGTCTTTTGGGGAGAAAAAATGTATAAGATGCACAGAGCGAATTAGGGAAACAGACTGCTCGAGAGCAGTAAATTACTTATGAATAAAATATGGTAGCAGACTTCATTTTCTATGCAGTATGCAAACAGCTCCTTACTTGTAAAAGGGATATGATTTTATTTGAGCCCTGGCCAACCGTAAATACTGCAGTAGTAACAAAAAGAATAACCAGGACCCATTTTCTTGGGCTAATTATGCAAATGTTTTTAAACTATTCTCTATTGGATAATCATTTATAGAAGGCCCACTGGAACTTTCAAAAATATAAATCATGGGCTACAGGTATACAATGGAAAGAGACAAGATGATATTCCACAGTACGAAGGAGAGACGAAGATTACATTGAACATCTATGTTGGGACATTTAATTTTTCTTATTACAAATCAGTTACAAGCAGTGGTGGGATTCAGCTGGTTTGGGCAGGTTCAGGCAAACTGGTAGTTAAATTGTTGGTTGGCCCCTCCCCTCCCCGCCCCTTCCAGGAGTCCCCACATGCCCCATTATGGTTCACAGATAACTGCAGGGAGGCCTACTAGGCCCAAAACAGGGTGCAGATGCACCCCCCGGCCTGTTTTTGCTCCCGGGAGGCTTCAAGGAGGCCTACTAGGCCCAAAAAGGGGCACGGGGAGTTGCAGTGTCCCCCAGGGGCCTGTTTTTGCTCCCAGGCCGAGTGCTGCCTGTCACACCCCCTAGCCACACCTACCATGAGCCACGCCCACCAAGTTAGTCATTAGGGCAGAGAACCAATTGTTAAATTATTTGAATCCTACCACTGGTTACAAATATAGACCTCCCAACGGTGCTTTTTCAAGAGGCAACTGGACTTCCTTTGTTTTTCCTTGAAGACATTTTGCTTCTCATCCAAGAAGCTTCTTCGGTTCAGAACCAATGAAGCTTCTTGGATGAGAAGCAAAACGTCTTTAAAGAAAAACAAAGGAAGTCCAGTTGCCTCTTGAAAAAAAGCATCTTTGGGATAACCAGGACCTGGATGTCTGAGAATCTCCATACACAAGTACAGATCTCAATGAATTGAATTCAATGAGGTTGCATTTTCCATGTTGCTTACAGAGGAAGTGTTTCACTACTTATGGTCACAAATGTTCTATATTTACATAGAAGATTCCATTAGGCAAATAGAACAGAAATCCCTCACAGGGCACTCTACTCAGGAGGACCCACCACTAAGTTCTCACACCCAAGTAAGTCCATCTGTTAGCTCCACTACGTAGATAGTTCAGACCAGGAAATCAACTCCCAACGAAGGCCAAAATTACTTTTTATTGAGACGGACTATTATAACAGAATCCTGCAAGTCTGACTATGCTGTACCTGCTCTTCCTTCTTACAGAAGTGTTTGTCTGAGCTGCTTCAAAATGTTATCTAGCTATTTTGCACTTCCGTCCCTCTTGCCTAGGCCAGTGATGGTGAACCTATCCACTGTTGACCTCACCCCATTCCTAAGAGGACTCTAAGGGGCATGCATAAGAGCACAAACGTGCCTACCGTTCCTGTCCTTTTGTTTCTTTCCCTATATATATATATATATATATATATATATATATATATATATATATATATATATATATATATATATATATATATATATGCTTATACTTCCTTGTTTCTCCTCATATATTTGTTTATACATTATATAATCTTTTTGTGTTGACAAAAATATATTGTCTTGACAAAATTAAATAAATAAATGAAAATAAAATAAAACCTTTTCGAGGGCGAGGCCCAAACCAGAACACATGTACAGGTGTGTGCATGTGTGTACCCCAAAGCACTGGAAAGCCGAAGACCAGCTGGCTGGTGTGCGCATGCCTGTTTTTTTGGCCATTTTTTTGGCTGTTTTCTGGCCATTTTCCAGCTGTTTTTCGGGCCGTTTTCCAGCATTCCGGCACCCACAAAGACCAGTTGCGCACTGGAAACCAGAAGAGCAGATAGCGATGGTGCAAGTGCCCACCAAGAGGGCTCTGCGTGCCACCTCTGGCACGCGTACCATAGGTTCACCATCATGGGCCTAGGCAACAGTTCCTGCATGTCTGTATCGAATTAATTTTTCTTATCCTCCATTTGATTGCAGCATTAAAGTGTGGGTTCCTTCAGCTGCATTTGTTTATATAACCAAATTAATAGCTGCAATTACGACTGCATACAAATAGCTCATTAGTATTCAATGTCCCAATAAAGGTAAATTTATTCTGTTCTCGTCCTTCATAGTTAAAATTCACTAAAAGCAGTAACAGATTATTTTACTGGAGGAAGAAAACAAATAGGCTGTTACAGCTCAGGACCAAAGAATAAGAGTCAAGGAATGAAAACAATGTGCGGATTCTGATTTCATGTCAAGTCCATGGTTAAAGTAGCAGGTAAGCACACCAAGAGCAATTTGTAATTCTCTTAGAAGCCAAACATCTACGCTTGAAATAGGCGGATAATTCAACACCAACACAGCAAAGGAGGAACAAGAAAATATCAAGAAAACAGATAGGAGCGATCTTCAAAAGGAAATGACAAGGATGGAGAATATAATTATCTTCAAGTTCCAAAGAAGTAATTGTATTGGGATTTAAATTAAGCAAAAATAAGAGAGCTGGCCTGGATTTCAGGTACCCTCTTGCAATCTAGTAATTATTATTGCAGGCTTGGACAATGCAGGCTGCATTCTTCTGCTGTACACAATAGGCCATAATCATCTTCTCTCACTTTCTAACTCTAGGCATGTGAGAATGCTTCTAGTAATTGCATTTTTCTGATAACTGGCATATGGCATCATCAGGAAAGTGAATGGAATTGATTACACCTTGTAAATGAAAGTAACTTTAATCAAATAACATTGATTAAATGTAGTGCTTAGTTGCCCAAGGGTACATCATGAAGAATTTGCATTATCATACTGCAAAATGCCCACAGTGTGAATACTGTCAAGTACATCCTTGTCTGAAAATCATGGCCCACAGACTCGTACCAATATAGAAGATGACTGAGGATAAATCGCACTCAACACATTTTAATATCAGTTAGCAAAACACTTAACCATTTAAAGGTAAAGGTTCCCCTCGAACATATGTGCTAGTCGTTCCCGACTCTAGGGGACGGTGCTCCTCTCCGTTTCAAAGCCGAAGAGCCAGCGCTGTCCAAAGACGTCCCTGGGGTCATGTGAACAGCATGATTAAACGCCAAAGGCGCACGGAACGCTGGTACCTTCCCACCAAAGATGGTCCCTATTTTTCTACTTGTATTTTTTTTACGTGCTTTTGAACTGCTAGTTTGGCAGAAGCTGGGACAAGTAACAGGAGCTCACCCGGTTACTAGGGATTCGAACCGCTGAACTGTCGACTTTTTGATCGACAAGCTCAGCGTCTTATCCACTGAGCCACCGCATCCCTTATACCTTAACCATTTGCTAAGGTATAAAAAGACTAATCCATCTATTGTCTCTTTCTTCCACTTTTCTCATACTCCATTGCCCTGACAGTTCATTTAAATAGCATGCATTAGGATGTCCACAACCTACACAACTCTATGGGAGCTTTCATTCTGGGCGGGATCGATATCTCAGTTGCAGGAACTTTTTGTACTAGGTGACATGTTCAGTCTGATCGGATTAGCTGTTTATGAAGATTCTATGATATCAGAAGCTCAGCTAGTCCCAAAATTTTATAATCACAGAAATGCAAAGAGCAACAGAACCATCAAAAGGCTTGAGGCTGTTGAATTCATTATGCAGCATTATATTTTTTTTAAAAAAGATGCATAGAAAAGATCAATTCATTCTCGTAAAGATACGAAAGAACTTGGCGTGCTGCAGGTCGTATCTTTAAACTCTTAATTCCACAGCAAGGGTTTTACTGGAGGAACAAGCATTTTCCTCTCTTTATTCTTCTAGCTGCAAGGAATGTTAACATGGCAATGACTGTTCTGATGCCTCAGCGTCTTTCAGTTGTGCTATTCTGAAAATGAGATCTAATAATACATGTGCACAGCAGAAAATGGGAAAAACATTTCATATTTATAGTACGGTTTCTTCTTGCCAACAGACTATTCACCTGGCCAAATTGGATATTTTCAAAACAAAAACATTTTGAGAGAGATTATTTTATTTGTGCAGGTGTGTGTTTCTGTAAAAGACGGTAAGTTCTCTCAGCTACACGCACAATTGCTTTCAAGGATAAATATAGCTGACCAGCAATGCCTTGTTGTCTTCTGCAGTCACTATCTCAATACCTTTGGGCATTACAAAATTCTACTTGTTTGATCAGCAACTGGGAAGTGAGGAACAAAATGCTTCAACTGCCGTGTTTCCCCAAAAATAAGACCTAACTGGAAAATAAGCCATAGCATGATTTTTCAGGGTGCTCGTAATATAAGCCTTACCCCAAAAATAAGCCCATTAAGATTGTCAGCCAGACGCATTTACTATATATTTTACCAATAAGACCTAACTGGAAAATAAACCCTAATGTGTCTTTTGGAGCAAAAATTAATATGAGACCTGGTCTGATTTTCGGGGAAATACAGTAAATCTCAGCTCCCCATTCAAACATGGAAAATTAGCTCTTATGTAGCAAACTGGTACACCGGCATGAAATGCCACAATTCAATGACAGAACAAAAATGCTTGATTTGGTAAGATTCTGTTGGAAACTGATGTTGACCCTGTTGTTGTTAGCGTATGGTGCTGTTACATAGCCAAGAGACCAATGCAGAATAGCAGTGTGGCTTGCCAAGGTAGCAGCCCTGTTATAGGAAACGCTGTGCATTTCCCAAGGTGCACCACAGAAGGGCGAGCTGGCTTTGTACCAGAGAAAAAGACAAGCAGCTCTTCCTGCAGTGTCACCCAAGGCCTTCTCCCTTCCTGGAGCTGCCTTGCAAGCGGGCGCCACAACTGGGAAAGTACAGAGCTGTCAGGAATCTGACTGCCTGCACAGAGCACCAGCTGGTCTCCCCACCAAAGTGGTACTTATCGATCTACTTGCATAACACGTTTTTCAAACTGTTAGGTGGACAGTAGCTAAGGCGAGTGACAGAGCTCACCCTGCCATGCAGAGCTAGGACTTGAACCACCAGAGCAGAGACCACCTCCAGCATCATTAAGCCACTGAGCCACCGTGCCTCTGTGATCCCCAGTAGTCACCGTAGTATGAAATTACATCGATCACGACCTGATTTGAATCTTTTCAGGTGCTGAGGCTACTTCTTAAACACTTAAAAGAGTTTCATGATGTGTCTTCTGATTATTGAAGAGGCTAACACAGAACTGAAAGGTTTGCAAGAAGAGCAGGAGTCATACAAGCTTGGTAAATACCATATTTTTCGGAGTATAAGACGCACTGGAGTATAAGATGCAGAGTAGTTTTTGGGGAGGAAAATAAGAAAAAAGCTGATTGGCAGGTGGATTGGCCTCCTGGAATACCTACCCCCAATAAGCTGTTCCCAGAGGTGAATTTTAGCAACAGGTTCCTTGGTTGTGAGCTCTGTGTCTTGCTTTTTTTTTTGCTTTTTTTTTCTGCCTCTGAAACTTCTGAAACTGTTTCAGAAAAAAAAATTCTGCCTCTGAAAGCCTCTGAAACAGAGCTTCAGAAAAAAAGCTTCTTTTCTGAAGCTTCGTTTCTGATACTTTTTTCAGCCTCTAACCTCCATTTGAGAAGCTGGGCAGAGCTACATTTGGAGTATAAAATGCACCCAGATTTTCACCCTCTTTTTTTGGGGGGGAAAGGTGTGTCTTATACTCCAAAAAATACAGTATAACATTTATATGGAGCTGATGTGCTCTGAATTTTAATTCCCATACAAGTTTTGTGAGATTTCAAATCTTTCCAGATAGAGAATTTAATGATGCACATATAATTCTTTTCTTCTCTCATGGGGGCCAAAAGCAGAATAAATGCAGTTTTCCAAGCCAAATGACTTAGAACAAGATAGGGAAACAAAAGAGAGAATACTCTCAACCAGACCGAATTAGTGCTGCTCTTTCTACAGCAAGATAAATGACAGAGGACTGAAGCCAAATCCAAAATTGATAAAATAGGAATGTTTCCAGGAGAAAGAAGAAAAAGAGTGTGTTCATTTCTGATATACATCAACCGCAAATGGCCCCCAAAGAAATCGTCTAAAAATGGAGAGTTGAATGCACATTGACAACAACTGTGAGCTTGATCAAATCACAAAAAACACACTGCACAATCAGCCAGATGTCTAGACTGCATTTGACATTTTCATTCACCTATCAAGTCCTTCCCAAGGACTTGGGGTAGGCAGATACTGTTTAATCATTGAGGTATTGTCACAGAATGTAAGCTGTTCCAAGCAAAGCTGCCTTTGCAATTGACTGATGGTGATTTTGTCAATGCCGATGGTGTTTAAGCGGTAAGAACAGATCCCTTCAAACTCTGTTTTTCTGTATTTAGGGAAAAAAAACATGAAATGGAAACAGTATGGAACAAAAACATGTACTTACTTGACAGGACTGTTGTGAGGAAGATATAATCAGAAAAGGAAATCAAGCCACATTCTCCAAGGGCATAAAAGATGCTGTCTTCATCTGCAAACTTCTCACGTTCCTGGGAAATTCTCTATTTGAAAAGATTACGAATGCCACAATCCCAAGAGAGGAAAAATATGCTTAATTAATAACAGACCACAGCTTTCATACTCTATTATTATTGCCAGTATTCATTTTCTAAATCCCTTCTATTATTATTCAGATACCTTTCCAGCCTTTAAATCTGTCAGATGGGCTTTCGGGGGTTAAAATATTAAAACCAAGTTCTCTTCTAGCTATATTTTTAAATAAAGTTCAGTCCTTATTTAAGTCTAAATCCCTCTGAATACAGGAATTATTTCTAAGTGAGCAGGCTAGTGCTATTCACATTTTTAATCAAAGGCAAATCAAGATATGCCTTGTTTCCTTCTAACTTAGTAGTAGGTATTTTAAAGATTCTATCTTGCCATTTTTAATACATAGTGACCAGACAGAATTTACTGATGGTTGATTTGGAGAGCTTTTATACTTCTATACACAGATAAAATACTGCCCATCTCGTAATTTGATTATGAAATAGGAAGCAGGTTACAGTACTTGAATTTAATAGCAGTGTTGCACTATATGAACATTTCAGGAAACCAGAATTAATAGTACCATGTATTTTCTAAAAGTGCAAAACTTAACTAGCTTTGAAACTTTGCAGACGTGATTTAAAGGATTTGTCTTGGCTATGATTTTTGGCGAGGCATACATAATGCAAAACTCTTTTTTAACATCAAGACTGGGAAATGATATGCTAATTAAAGTAAAGATAAAAGACCAAATCTAATCTCAGTGTCATGATAAGAGGCCACAGTTTATCATCAATTGGTAATTGTAATGCAGACAGGCCATTCTGATCCAACAATTTCTTTTCTTTCTCATTCTATCCATAGATTTAATTAGTAAACGGAAAGCTATTAAGTCATTTTGCCTTCTGAAGTTTTAAAGGCCAAAAAAAAAAAAAAGATGCAAAAATTGGGTTAGAGAGGCTGAGTTCTATCATTTTAAAAGTTAAATTTTTTTTCCAGCAGTATTAGAAGACATTAGAAGACAAGGACCACACACACACACACACACACACACACACACACACACACACACACAGGGAGAAGAAGTAGAAATATTAAAAAAGATCAAGTGAGTTGCGGTTAATGTATATGAAACATGCAAGCACGGGAGCACATAAGTCACAAGCACAAATTTAAGAGCGGTATTAGGGAACAAAAGACACCATCAACAACACACCAGGGTCCAGTTATATAACTGTCCCCTATCTGTTACCTCTGTCTAGCGAGGATCCCATCATATATGAGATAAAGGAAAGACAATTTGTTAAGCAACGACACTTAAAGCACATTCACATCATCATCTGTTGCATTTGAAGAGCAAGAAACATTTGAAACCATAACAGTCATAATTAAGAAATGTAGAGAAGGCATTGATTAGAAACTGAGATAAGCGATTCAGATGCTATTTCTGTCTGAAGTACCAGAACTGGAGGTGAAGCCATAATAAAACAATCATACCGAGAGAGTAATTCTAGCTTTGTAGGAATGCCAAAATATCAAGGGAGAACTCATAACAAGAATCGTTCTTAGTGAAAACATTTTAAGGAGTAGCAAAGTTGTACTTGTCCTGCAAAATATGGATACCAGTATTCACTCATTATATTTATGAAATCCTTGGTGTTCTCTGAACTTTGTGGCTTTCAAACCATAAATAACAGCCTAACAAAATACCCCCATCAACACTGACAGGGCAAGCTACTAGTGTATAAAAAAGAGCAACCACCCACTCTCTTCTAGCACTGATGATGTTACTTAGGTGGGTAATGAAACAACTACGAAAAGATAACCAAGCTCAGAGAGCTCCAAGGATCAAACAAATATTGAACTACAAATTCTCTTCTGTCGGTATCTGTTGGTGTCATTATATTTATTCTGACAAAATCAAAAGGGAAAGCTACATAAGGATATTGTATGGCCAACATTTATACATACAATTGACAGCATCTGGAAAAAGATTTGAGACTCACTGCTAAGATTATGAAAACTACCTAAAATCAGAACTCTGTTGTTTACAGTATTATAATTTTAAGATGATCCAATCATACTGTTACTACTCTTATCTCTTGTCATTTTAGTATCTCTTTAGCATGCAACTCTAACTTGTAAAGAAAGTTCCACTGAAATGAGATTGATTTCCACTGAAATATAGATTGCCGATTTAGAGAGACAGAACCTTAGTTAAGATTTTAAACTCATTTAAAGGCATTCTGTTTGTAAAACGTTAAGACCCAAACAGTATTTATCCCAGTCATCATTTACAGTTTTATTATGGCATTCTGTATCTTTCTTTACATTAGGAGTAGTAACAATATATATTTCATACAGCATATGCTATTGCTAAGAATATCCACTTTGTATTATGGAATTCTAAATATCATAATGAATGAGCTTCTGACACCTTTGATGCAGTTTTGCGAAACAGATTAATGCAACAGGCATGTTAGTAATTCAAACACATTCTATTATAAACCAGTTTCTCTTGTAATAAGAATGTGTTTTATGAATCTCAACACCATCTTCCCCAACTATCATTCCAGCACAATGCATTATTACTCTTGAATCAAATGCAAGTTATTTAAAAAGCAAAGCATGCAGGTGTGGTATAATAAGTGGTAGTAGTAGCAGTGGTAGTAATAGTAGTAAATGACATGTAGTTAATGCTAAGTAAATTAGGCTTCTCCTTAATGACTTGCCATTGACATCAGAAAGACTAATAGTACATTCTGCTTTACCCACATATTATAAGTCCTCTTTGCAACTGGATTCCAAATTCATTCCTATCTGTTATCAAATTAACTATTTTATAAAGTTCCCATTTAGAAAAATGGAAGCCTTACTTATGTGATGATTTTTTTTTTTAAAAAAAAACCCAGTTTGGCTTACTGAAGAATTTTATATTTCCCCAAATCAGCTGAATCTGTTCAATATTGTCTGAAGCTCATTGTCATACTAAATAATTCAATTTAATCCATCTAGAATTTAAAATAATATTCCTAGAAAAATGAATGCTACTCTAGCCATAGGATACAAGCATCTAGAAATAATCATAGCGCAACTGAATAGTATACTAACTCCCTTTTTACGACCCTGCAATCTCTTAATTCGGGGTAGACTCAGAGCGACTGGATGGAGCTGAGCTTTTACTGGTCGGATGCCCTTCCTGATGCCACGCAGAGTTCTCAGTAGATTTTTTTTCTTTGCGCCCTAGGAGAGAAATACCTGATGCTACCTAGGATTGAACTCCCAACCTTCCAAATGGGAGGCGAGTGTCTTCACCACTAGGCCACCATACCACTCAGCTGAACAGTATATACAGTATACCAACATTAAGAGTAATGCATATATTCTCTCTACTGCAATACATATATATAGTCAAAGAGGTGACCGGTTCAATTTCTGTCAGATGGATTTAGACAAATATTTCCCAAACTTGGCAATTTCCAGATGTGTAAATTTCAACTCTCGGAATTCTAATCAATGACCATCTAATCAATGAGTGATTCTGAGATTCCAAGTTTACACATATGGAAATGTCACAATTGGGAAACATTGATTTAGACCTTTAATTAAATGAGGAATAAAAAGCAAACACATTTTGATGAGGCTGCTGTGTATGGACCAGGCAGGAAAAGAGAACAAATGTGTTAAGACGGACCACTAAAGGCCCGATTGTCAAAGTGACAATTAATGTATTCATATGTTCTAAAACAGAAGTTGATACAGTTTGACATGTGATTGTTATAAGGCATAATGTAAATACTATACAGTATCACAAAGTACATTTACACTTACAGCTGTATCATTGTCTTCTGTATCAACAAAAAAAAAAGCACTGGGGATTTTGAAGCTGCAACTAGATTCAAAATAGGACTGCCACATTTAACCTAGCAATTTATGGACAGTTCGGTCATCACATAAACAGAGCCAAGCACGTAAGATTGCAAAGGCTTTATTAAAGCACAGAGATTAGTAATATGCTTTGAGATATATGAATTATGAAATACCAAATGTAAAAAAAAAATGCCAAATAATTATTTATATCGCTGCATTTACTAGTACCATAAATTCAATTTCAGAAATTGAACTACAGCACATTAATATTATTAATCACCATAACAATGCCCATTACAATATACCTTTATTCAGTGTGCATTTAATAGGCAAGATTTTGAATTTTTATCTATGTCTCCAGATTTTTTTTCTTTTTTTAAGCATACATATTTAAACTGAAGGGAATATGTTGCATTAAATTAGAATATATATTAATTTTTAAAATTCTGACTTTAAAGAAAATATGGACACAACTTTGTCCATGCTAGTCAGGAAGGAAGGAAGGAAGGAAGGAAGGAAGGAAGGAAGGAAGGAAGGAAGGAAGGAAGGAAGGAAGGAAGGAAGGAAGGAAGGAAGGAAGGTTGGTTATAGCCTATGGAGAGTTTCCGCTGAAGAAAAGAATTAGCATTTTCTGATATCCATTGTCTTACAATGCTTTGTTCTGTTCCAGAAAAGATAGTCTAATTGTTACCTACCACAACACAGTAGTAAAAGCTACTAAGAACTAGAAGGAATTCGAGAAAAGTGCAATCCCCACCTACTTCTTCCTGTTTTGGAAATCTGAATGTAATCTAGCCTAATTTGGATAAAATATGAATACAGGTTGCCAGTAAGAGCACATCAAAACTATAAACAGATAATCATCTTAATTCAAAGACACCAGCATTGTTTTTAAGAACCCAGCTAGCCCTCAAATATTATATTATTTTAACTTTCATATAATAATATAAAAAATGTAATAAACGATGTCTGTATACCAAGAGATATAGGGAACACAATTTCTGTAAGATGGAGAATGACTATAAACTGACCATTTGTTTTAAATCATGAAGGTAAGCAGTGAATGTTCAGCGATATTTCCCATGCCATTAATATTTACACTTCAATACTTTTTTTAAAAAAAAAACACAAGTTGATAATCTTAAGCAATCAATACATTGTTTTCCCCTCAAAACTAAATATGTACTGTGCATCATGCGTGCCAGAACTGCATGCATTTTAACGATTTAGATATTTTGTTCGGTCTCATCTGCCTTATTTGGAAATGCAGTAACTGAACAACCATTAGAAAAAACATGAATGCTTAAGATTCTGCATATTGTATTTGTTGTAATATGATTCTCTTTCAATCCCCATTGACCACTCTCAGGTTTCTTAACTCCATAATGTACACAGAAGTTCAAGTAATCTCCTTTTAATTGGCAGCCTGTGGCTCTTAGGCACTTACTTGGAAGGAAGTAAACTTTCACCAAGCCATCCCACTAAAAATTGCTTCTCAGACTGGAGTTGGGGGAAATGTTAGAAAAGTTTAAAGGCAAAGAGTATTGTGTATTAACGAAGTAGAACTGGATTAGCTACTATGGACACCTTTATAGGGAAGAAACATTCCAGGTGGTCAATTTCAACTGTTCATTAAAGGTATATTGGCAAACCTGAAAAAAAGGTTCTGTCTGCCTTAAGGGTCGTATCAATTTAACCCATAACCTCAGACCTGTGGTCATAGTTTTCCAACAGTTTTCCAAAATGTTCAGAACACCCCTATTTTTAGAAATGGACTATTCTGGTTTTGAATAGCTTTTGTTTTCCCACCAATAAGCATATATGCAGCATCGCGCTTGCGTCAGCTATTTGGTGTTTTCTGTAGTGGCATTTGAATTTGAGTTTCGGTCATTTTGACCGCAGATCTTTGGTAACTTTTTTTTTTTTTTTAATAATGCCAGGGCCAAGTTTTCAAAGTGATCCAAACTTCAAAGAAACTGTTCTAAAATGGTATGGAGAAGCAGAGAGTGATGTGAGGGAAGTGGAATTGGATTGTGACAAAAATTTTGTAATGGACGATGAGGAACCTGCCACTGCCGCTGATTCTGACACCAGCGATGATGAAGTTCCCAATGAAATTGATGACCAGGTATAATCTACATCGTGCAATAATTTATACAGCAAGAACAAATTCAAATGGTCTTCTGGATCTATTGGAAGCAATAGATCCAGATCCGCTAGTCACAATATTGTTGTGCAATTACCTGGACTACGCCCAGCAGCTAAAAATCTCAGAAATTGACCGACTCCCCTAGAGATTTGGAAATTATTATTTTCTAAAGAAATTATTAGTGCCATCTTTCAGTGGTCCAATGTAAAAATTAGAGAAGAAAGATTGAAGTTCAAGGATGGAGAAACAAAAAGTGACCTGCGCGATGTGGATTTGATAAGAGATCAATACATTTTTTGGTTTACTGCTCTATACATCAATTTTTAGATCCAGCCATGAAAAAAATCAAATGTCTTTTTGCTACTAAAGTCATTATGACCTCGTGTCTGTAATAGCGTAGCTGAAATAGTACGTCTGTGGTTAAGGCAGTGGTGGGTTGTCCCCGGTTCAGACCGGTTCTTGCGAACCGGTAGTAAAAACGGGGGTAGGCTCCGCCCACTGACCCCGACGTCATGAGGAAGCTTCTGCGCATGTGCAGAAGCGTGCGTAAGCAAAGTAAGCACCTGTGCGCGATCCCGCTGCGAACCGGTAGTAAAGGTAAGTAGAACCCACCCCTGGGTTAAGGGTTAAATCTAATTTTAATGAGGCAACTCCTGAAAGCAGCAACATCATTTCCTTTACAGGTTTGCATGGATGCTTGAAACAGATGGCTGCTTTAATGCATAACAGAGAGATGTTATGTCCATGTGAAATCCAATGCACAATTTCCAGTAATTTTCACACTGTGCACAGCCCCAATAGCTATCCTTTCCAAGCTGTTATCCAATGGGTTTTTATCCAAATATATTTTAACATCCCTTAGTTTCGACAGATGGACAAGAGATGGACACCTCTGAAATTTCTTTGGATTGCTCACTACCAAGATACTTGAACCGTTGCGGCTTCAAAATAACATGATCTAAATTTGTGTAAATAAGCATATTGAGGGCACTGATAAATGTTTTATTAAAGTTAATTTTCCAAACGTAAGTAACGAAAAGGGTTTTGGGACTCTCAACCCGAGAGTCTCAAAAAAAAAAAAGAGTGGGATCTTTAAATACCATAGGAATTAAGGAACTTAAGTGATGATTATTTGAATCTATTTTGTGGTGTCAACAAATCCAGAAGAAAAAATAGCTGGAAAGGTGTAATGGAGAAATTATTTATTTTTCCCACCCAAACTTTGCACACATGATCAATGCGCATATTAAATTCAGACTGCAGTCCTATAGATCAAGGGTGTCAAACCCAAGGCTCAGGGGCCGGATCCGGCCTACGGGGTGTTTAGATCAGGCCCGTGGGGCTGCCCTGGAAACAGTGAAGGACCGGCCCGCAGTGCCTCTGCCAGCGAAAACGGAGCTCAAGAGGGCTGCGTACAACCCTCCCGAGCTCCATTTTTGCTGGCACAGGCTTACAGGAGACCATCGGGACCCTCTTTCATTGGCAGAGTGCTTGGGCCATCACAAATGCCCTGACATGAGTGACGTTGAGCTGGCCACGCCCACTATGGCCACGCCCACCATGGCTCCCCAAGGTCAAACACAACCCTGATGCAGCCCTCAATGAAATAAAGTTTGACACCCCTGCTATAGATACCCGAAACTCCCATTACATGGGTAATGAAGCTTATTTTGGACAACTACAAGGCTGCACTGTTGAGTCCTCAGGGCTACAACGCGTCTACAGCCTTGCCAACAGTCAGGCGATCCTGACTGGCTAAAATGCGAGCTAAGTAAAAAATGGGAAACCCAGGGTTCTGTCATTGGTGCAGCCATCTGACAGCTCAGTATATAAGTAGCTGCCAAAGAGGCTCTTGTTGTTGTTGCCTACGGAAGTAACCCATTACTGTTAAGAGTTATCTGTTGCGCTGTTCTAATAAAGGTTGATGTTGATTGCAACCTGTCTGGCCTTAGTCTGTACCCACCAAATCTTCGACGGAGCATGCACTACAATCATAACATGATTGTGCAGTAAACAGGGTGATGCAGCTAACTAAAAAACATGTTTTACATTAGCAGTAAAACTGATACAATCCAGGAGATTTTTTTTAAAAAAAATGTATAGATCTGAACATTTCTAAGAAATACTGCAGCCTCAGTGGGGAAAACCGCTTTGCAATTTCTTTGCACAGTAATCCTAGAAAATCAGAACGATCCCGCACAAAAAAATGTGCATAGCGCACGTTTTTATAATTTGAGCCAAGGAAACATGTTTATTCCCAGGAGAAAAATGAGAATTGTTGCTTTTTTTTTTTTTAAAGAACGGTATGTGCAATCTTCCTCCGTAAAATTGACCTCATGATGCATCAAGCAAGACTTGTGTTCCTGGTGGTTTTCAGAGGCTAGAAAGAGAAATGTGCATGGATACCTTTCCCGGTAACAAACTAAGTAACCATCGCCATTAAAAAAGCTGCACCTGAAATGCAAGAACTTAGAAGGCTAGCATTCTACTGTCCAGAGGAAAACAAGCCACCAATATCCCAAGACCCTCCACAGGCAGCAGGAGCCCAGCAAGCAAGGATGAGTCCTTCTAAAGAAAGCAAGAAGGAAAAGGCCTCTTTAAAAGGGACAGCATATATCTGGTATTCCTCATTACTGGTGGATCGCCAATATTCCACATTTGTCTCTTCAAATCACTTAAGGTATTTATTCTTTCACTGTAAGTGCGGTATCGAATTTTGCAACCCGGAGAAGACTAACCTGCTGGATTCTTCCAAAATCAATGTATCTTCATGCAACAGAAATAGCACACAAAAAGTTTTACTTGAGAGAGGCAATGATTTATTGATAACATGGGTGTAATTTACCTTCACTGCTCTGTTGTGTTTATGAGGAGATGCCACTGGATGTATTTTGAAAGAGAGCTACAAGTGTACTAGCTTATAAGAAAAACAAACTACAATTTTAGGGTGCACCACACCTAGCAAAGATTTTCTTAAGTGTTAGTTCTATAATCGATAGCCAAGAAGCAGTCTATGACTGAAGAAATGTCTCCAGCAAAGAGAAGACAACAACAGTATTTACTAACGACGAATATTTATACTGTATGTCTTGTCTAGGGAGATTCTCAGTCATCCAGGTCATGGTTGCCCCAAAGGTGTTTTTTTTTTCCAAAAAGCAACTGGACTTCCTTTGTTTTTCCTTGAAGACATTTCGCTTCAGAAGATTCTTGGATGAGAAACTAAAGTTCTTCAACGGAAAACAAAGTCCAGTTGCCTTTTGAAAAAACAGCTTTCGGACATGTGTACCTCTTCAATCAGCCGCCATATCTTCTGATTATTATTTTTTTTTACTAATCTTAATTTGGTTACTGAATTAGTCTATTTCATGGCTTTTACAAATGGCACTAAATCAGTAATTTGGTTACAGAATTGATACCCTGGGGGAGTTCACATGCTGCTCTTGTTGACAATTTACTAATAGTTTATTTGATTCTGATTTTCATATACGCCTACTTTTTAATGCAATTCTCTGCATATATATCTAACGTTAAATACCCATGCTCCACTACAAAACTATGTAATCAGGCTTGATAAATCGACACTCAAGAGTTTGAAAATTAATGAGTAGTTACGACAGGCCTCTCCTCTCCCCTTCTCTCAGGCTTGCCCCACAGAAGCCTCTCCTCTCTCCCCCTCAGGCTTGCCCCATAGATCCTCTCCTCTCCCCTTCTCTTCCTCAGGCTGGCCCCACAGAAGCCTCTCCTGTCCTCTCCTCCCCCCTTCTTTCCCTCGGGCTGACTCAATAGATCCTCTCCTCTCCCCTTCTCTCCCTCAGGCTGGCCCCACAAAAGCATCTCCTCTCCTCTCCCTCAGGCTGGCCCCACAGAAGCCTCTCCTCTCCTCTCTTCTCTCCTTCTCTCACTCAGGCTTGGCCCCATAGATCCTCTCCTCTCCCCTTCTCTCTCTCAGCCTTGCCCCACAAAAACGTCTCCTATCCTATCCCCTTCTCTCCCTCAGACTTTCTAGGCCCTTCTCTCCATGAGGCTTGCCCCATAGAAGCCTGTCCTATGCTATCCCATTCTCTCCAGAGTTATTTTCAAGTTGGGAGGGGGAGTAGACCATCTAATTAATTAGCATCAGAGTGTGTTATAATAATATAGGAAATACTAATGCTCTGATGGTCATTTCGAAAAATCCTTTCTTAGTGAGCACCTAGAAGCCATGAGGAACATACGTGGCAAATTTCAAGTTTGCAGGTTTTACGGTTCTGGAGATTTTGTGATTAATGCGTGAGTGGTTTTCACTTTTATATATATTATTTATATATATTATATTTCTATTTTTTTTCCTATTTCCTCAAACTAGTGATGGAAAGGAGGATGACTTAGAATGTTTGACCCTGAGGGTATCATCCCAAATCCAATTCCAGGAGATTTGATGAAGAAGTATGAAAGTTTGCTAATTTTACAGGGTTGATGTTAATAAGATTCCATGCAAAAAAAAATCCCTCAATGTTTCATGAGTGTCATTAGCATCTATTATGTTTGCTAATGTTTGCTCCTTAGAGCCTAAAAATGGATTACATGAAGCTAGATTTAATAACAAACTGGGACGTGAGAAATCACTGCAACCGAAACTTGGTTAAAGCATTCTGTCCCGGATAGTGTTGCTAGCTTGCATGGATTTCTTTTGAGAGCGGGCATTAGAATTTCATTTTTTAATGTGTGCCAGTGTGTTCACAGAAAAAAAATGACAATAAAGATTATCTTACTTTGCTTAGTAAAGTTGTTGCATTAGCTTTCTGCATTGCATTTGCACAGTAGGTTTGTTTTCAGTATAAAACATGGCTCCAGGTTTATCAATGGTGAAAAAAAAATATTAACACTTCTTCAAAAGAAAACCAAAAATTTTACCTCAGAAAAGAAAGAATGAATGAATTATCAGTATTCCAAACGGAGTCATATATGATATATGGGCAAACAAATGATGAGCGCTTCAGGTTAAGTCTTTCTCCAAGGCCTCACGTAGGCCCTGGAGAAAGACTTACCCTGAAGCGCTCATCACTTGGTTGCCCATATTTACTTGTCAGTACAGATGCCAAAGAAGTGAATATTACGCTTGTTATAAAATGCCCTATTTGCTTAGGATGTAACGTTTCATGTTATAAAGGCCTCCTTGGGGAAATCTTCCACAAGACAGACACATTTGTCAATTGAAAGAACTCAGACTACAATTTGGAATTATGACACCCTACTCTGGGGAATGCTCAGTGCTATTAGAGGTGCTCTCCAGCCATAAATATTAGCAAATGTAAACACTAGAGAGCTTTCTAGAATGCCGTTAGAAGTGTATTTCTGTCATTATTCTGCTTTTCCTCCCAATTCCCTTCATATCTTTCAGCTACAATCACCAGATGAAACTAAAGCAGGAACTCTTGAGGGTCATTAAAGATTCATTTGGGGGAGGGGGGGATACTCATTATAGATAGTCCTTGACTTATGATCATTCATTTAATGGTCCTTGAAGTTATGGCTTTAGGAGAAGAGCAGGGAGAACTGGAGGGTGGAGTTAAATGTGTCATCAGTTCAGAGTCCTCACGTTGCTACAAGAGATCCAAGTCCAGCCCTCCTTTGAATTATGTTAACTCTTTATCTAGCATCAATTCAGTGCTGAATATTATTGGCTAGATTCTTGTGTACAAGTTTGAATAAATCCTGCTTGACAAATGTATCTTTTCTTTTATGTACACCGAGAGCGTATATACCAAGACAAATTCCTTGTGCGTCCAATCACACTTGACCAACGAAGAATTCTATTCTATTTTATTCAATCCTCTATGCTGCAACTTTATGAATGATCCTCACAGCTGCTGACCGCACGAGGCTTTCTTCCTCTGATCTATCCATAGCAGATTCCTCGCAAGATCTAACAATAATGGTTTCATGTGGCCAAAAGCGGCTTCATGAAGGGGCAGACTGGGCAAGCATCAGCAGTGGGAACAAGCAAAGGTCAGCTAGGATATTCCTTACCTGGAACTCACATCCACTTCCCATTTAACAACATGCACATCTGGAGTTTCAACAGCAACCGAGGCTACCAGGATTGCCATTGCTAAGTGATGTAGTCTTATGACTCATGCTTTACAATCCCATCCTTTAGCAACAGAAATTCTGGCTCCAATTGTGGCCATAGGTCAAGGACTACCTTTAGCATTGGCTACTGGAGAAGGACTGAGGAAGGGTGATATCTGTGATCTGAATGTCTGTTGAAGAAAAACCCCACTTCTGAAAGTGGGATTTGCACTGGGAAGAAATCTCACACTTGCAGGCTCAGAAAGCCGAAGAGATAATTTATTCTAGAAGCAGTGTCCAAATTATCAATTTTTTTCTGATGCTATTTTCATTTTTAAAAAGACAATATTAACAGCAAAACAGCTTTTAATGCGGACCTGGGTTTTTTACAGTTCCTGGCCACAATTGGCCCTTTGGTAGTCCCTGTCTGGCCAAAGTTTAATTTTGAAGACAACTTTTTTTTTCCATTTACCGTATTTTTCGGAGATAAGATGCACCTTTTTTCCCCAAAAAAAGAGAGTGAAAATCTGGGTGCGTCTTATACTCCGAATGTAGCCCCGCCCAGCTTCTGAAACGGAGGTTTCAGAGGCTGAAAAAAGCATCAGAAAGGAAGCTTCAGAAAAGAAGCCCCCAAACAGAGCTTCAGAAAAGAAGCTCCCAAACAGAGCTTCAGAGGCTTTTTTTCCCTGAAGCTCTGTTTTGGAGGCTTTCAGAGGCAGAAAAAAGTTTTTTCTGAAACAACGTTTCAGAAGTTTCAGAGGCAGAAAAAAAAGCAAAAAAAAGCAAGGCACAAAGCTCATAACCAAGGAACCTCTTGCTAAAATTCACCTCTGGGAACAGCTGATTCTAGGCCAATCTACCTGCCAATCAGCTTTTTTGTTATTTTCCTCCCTAAAAACTAAGGTGCGTCTTATACTCCGGTGCATCTTATACTCCGAAAAATACGGTACACATGGTTTGGCCCTCCACAACTGTCTCAGTTGCTCATGTGTCCCCTTGGGAATATTAATTGCATACCTCTGTTGTCATGTAATCTCAAGTACAGTCTATAGATAGCTCTTCTCTAAAGCTCATTACTAATTCCTTCATAATTTACTGAGAACCATTTTTTATGATAGGATGGTCCTGAAATGCAATTAAAAGACCAACAGTGGATTTCTATACATGTCTTCTTTTTAATTCAGATGGCTTGTTTCTCAGTAAAAAAAATTGTGGGGGGAAAAATGAAATGTGTCAAAGGAACTAAAGTTATTATCTCAAGGAAACTGATAACAGACATTTGTTATATTGGAAAAATGTTCCAGTACTATGTTGAACACAACTGTGCTGAAGGAAATGCCCTGTTCCTTAAATCAACTCTCCTATCTTTCTTTTCCTTCTATTTTTACAGGACATAAATATTCAATACTTTAAATCAACGTGTTTTATTTCTCTCATCGTAAAGAAAAATTATTATTTCATTTGGTTGAGGAATAGAACATGTTCATAAAATGCATCCAAGAAGCTGTTAAGCCTGGTAATGAAATGGCATCTAGTGACTTTACAAAAAGGAAAAAGAAAAAAATGGGGGTGGGGGGGTGGGAACCTGTACAGTATACAAAATAGCTTAGCAATAAATTCCCTTTAGTCCTTTTTGTCTATCAAAAAAGTTTGAAAGGCCCATATTTTAATTTGTTTAAGCAGCACAATCCAAGTAAAGAAAACTTCTATTTTTAAGACGGATGATGGAGAAAAAGCTAAAATATGTGTGTCTATATATCTATATCTATACCTCTCTCTTTATATATATATATATATATATATGCTGTCCCTTTTAAAAGGGGTGGATATGGGTTCTGAAGCACAAACTGGTTAAAGCACATGCTGACAAGTCAGTACCTGCCAAAAATCCTGAGAAGAGGGGTAAAGGTTAGGAAGAAAAGGAAGAAAATGAGCAAAGGTTTGTTACAATAGGAAAAATAAACTTAACAAAAAACATCATGTACATCATAATGGCAGGAAAGACAGAATAAAAAGAATAGCAAGTTAACGTTTCAGGAAGAAAGAATTTTTAACAATTACAAGAGTTGGAAGGGACCTTGGAGATCATCTAGTCCAACCCCCTGCTCACGCAAGAGACCTGTACTAGGGATTCGAACCGCCAAACTGCCGACCTTTCCGATCGACAAGCTCAATGTCTTAGCCACTGAGCCACCTAGTCAGGTATCGCTGAACTTCTTAGAAGCAACAAATAAAGGGGAGGAAATCAATGGTATTTATCAGTTGCCCTGCTACAATATCAAGAACAGAAGGAATCTATATAGTAGTCTAGTTCAGTACTTTCAATTTATGCCGACAAAAATGAAGCCTTCAAGTTTCAACAGAGCCAAAAAGAAACCAACAGGTCATAGATTCACCCTTGAGCAAAGATTCATATTTTTTTTCTATCTGGTTGTCCTGGTCCAGTGACCATGCAGCTTTGAGAGAATACACACAACTCATTGAGGTAGCCAGGGGACAACCACCTAGCCCAGGGGTCTGCAAACCTGGCTCTTTTAAGACTTGTGGACTTCAACTCCCAGAGTTCCTCAGCCAGCTGGCTGAGGAACTCTGGGAGTTGAAGTCCACAAGTCTTAAAAGAGCCAAGTTTGCAGACCCCTGACCTAGCCAACCAGATCAGTTGGGTCAACCCTGTCAAAATGAGGTGACGGATGTTGCAGCCAGATTGCCCTCCATCATCATCTTCAGTTTGAGATATAAAACAACTTTTATAAGGAAAAAGGCAATGTTTTCTTCCTAATAGAGCAAAGTTACCAATCATTCCTCTTCTTCTCCAGCTTAGTGTCTTCCACATGTTGGACAATAGACATCAATAGCACTTCGCAATAGCACTTAGACTTATATACTGCTTCACAATGCTTTATAGCCCTCTCTAAGCGGTTTACAGAGTCAGCCTATTGCCCCCAACAATCTGGGTCTTCATTTTACTGACCTCGGAAGGATGGAAGGCTGAGTCAACCTTGAGCTGGTGAAACTCGAACTGCCGAACTCCTGGCAGTTGGCAATCAGCAGAAATAGCATGCAATACTGCATTCTAACCACTGCGCCACCATGGCTCTTATCAATGTTATCAAGGTAATTGAAGCTGTAGCTGTACCCTAAAACACCTCAGGAACTAGGCTGGAGAAACAGATGGTCTTTTGGATCCTATTTTCCTTGATAATAACCTCAGTGCTGAACTGCAAATTAACCCAATTAACCATTGGCACTTAAAATTAATGGCTGACTACATGGTTAACCTGAGATTCCAATATATCTTTGGCAGCTGGCCCAGTTATCTGGAGAACAAATCTACTAAAATATATGCTAACATCTCATCTTCTGGGTGTTGTAAAAGGCACAGACATGGTTATACAAATAATTACTTTTCCTGATAAGCTATACCATCTGTCACAATCTTTTCAAATAATTTTAGGTTTTGAGGGAAAAGCAGCAATTTATATAAATATGCATACAGCACTGACAATTAAAGCTGTGCATACATTGCTTAATTTAAGTTTTCCCTCTCCTGCAATGCATACCAAGAGAAACTGTTCTATTAAACTCAGAAAAGCAAAGTAATTTGAAAATAATATGAATGAGATAAATCAGCCAAAAAAAAATATATATGGGGAAACCACTGAAAAATCTACTTTGGATTTGGATTTCAACCAAATCTTTCAGGTGAAGTCCCAGACCCTGTGAATTGTCTGAAGTGCCCAAACAGAACTCTTATGAAGAGATATGTAAACTGTCTTTTCAAACGTGTCTAAAATCGCTCTGCAATTCCAGTTCAAATTAACTACAGTTACGACACTTGTTCTTCTTTGATGAAAGAATAAACTGAGTGACACAAGAATCCATAAAATAATAAACATCTAAAAATCTAATGCAGTATTTCGGAAAAGGGCAAACTGTTGTACTTATGTGCAGCATATATGCTTATTACACATTAGAAAAATGCGAACATATCTGTATATGGCCAAATATCGTAAGTCTTATATTGGAGCGTTTGGAAGAAAACTGTTTCAAAGAGCAGCATACACATTTTAAAAAATTGACAGTAGTTTGATTGCACATTTTAAATTATATAGGTAGTCCTCAACTTGTATTCATTTGTGTAGTGATCATTCGATGTTATAGCAGCACTGAAAAAGGTGACTTACAACCACTCCTCGGACTTAACAACTGTTGCAACAACCCCCCGGTCACATGATCAAAATTTGGGGACTTGGCAACTGGCATGTATTTATGACAACTGCAGCATGGGGGAGGGGCTTGTGATCACCATTTGTAATCTTCCCAGCCAGCTTCTGACAAGCAAAGCCAATGGGAAGCTTGATTTACTTAATGACCATGGGATTCATTTAAATAACCGCTGTGATTCACTTAACAACCATAGCAAAGAGGTATAAAATTGAATGTGGCTCACTCAACAATTACCTTGCTTAGCAACAGAAATTCTGGTCTCAGTTGGGGGTGTAAGTAAAGGACTATCTGTGCTTCTTTGTCAAACAAAGAAGTTGATCATTCAGAGACTGATATTAAATATTAAATGCCACACTCCAGAATAACCAATAATTGGGTTAATCAGCTTCTTCTACCCGTCAGTCTGATAAAAGCTGGTAGCAGGGCCTTAAAAAAGAGCCAATTGAAGCTGTTACCAATGACAACTTAAATTATTCCTTCCGCCCATCCAGATGTGCTGATGAAAAAGGCAGAACAGGAGCAGAACGACATGGATGAAAGATAATGTGGCTACATATTAGACTTCTTTCTGCTATCCCTAACCAGGTGGTGGGAATGCTATCCTATCTCTGGGAAAAACAGGGAAGTCTGCCTCAGAGGAAAGAGAAAAAGAACAGCAAAAGTTCCAAAACTTATTTTTCTCATTTTTTTTCTTGAAAATGGAAATAGGAAGGTGTGCCGTTTGCTACTATATTCACTGTACCCTCACTGGGTATCAATATCCTAATCCATTATAGTTCTACCAACCTGCCTTCCATTGAGGACCTGTATACTGCACGAGTCAAAACGAAGGCTGTGAAAATATTTACAGGCCCCTCACATCCTGGACATAAACTGTTATAACTCCTACCCTCAAAACGACACTATAGGGCATTGCACACCAGAACAACTAAATTCAAGGACAGTTTTTCCCCGAACGCCATCACTCTGCTAAACAAATAATTCCCTCAACACTGTCAAACTATTCACTAAATCTGCATTACTATCTTTTCATTGTTCCTATCACCCATCTCCTCCCATTTATGACTGCATGACTGTAACTTTGTTGTTTGTATCCTTACAATTTATACTGATTGTTTCCTACTATGATTTGTTTCCTTATTTGTACCCTATGACTATCATTAAGTGTTGTACCTTATGATTCTTGACAAATGTATATTTTCTTTTTATGTACACTGAGAGCATATGCACCAAAGATAAATTCCTTGGGTGTCCAATCACATTTGACCAATAAAGAATTCTATTCTGTTCTGTTCTGTTCTGTTCTGTTCTGTTCTGTTCTGTTCTATTCTATTCTATTCTATTCTATTCTATTCTATTCTATTCTTATACATACAGTGAATTTGGATTTTGATACCCAGTGCAATGAATAGGATAGCAAAGAGCATTTTCCCTATTCCCATTTTCAAGAGAAAAATGAGGGCCATTTTACATATTCCATTTCTTTGAGGCAGGAAAAAATAAATTCCTGAAAATTCACATATGGAATTTATAATGAAGAGGAAACTGGAGTAGCGATTTTGCTGCAATGACACAGCACAAATAGCAGAATAGCAAGCCTTTTTTTTTAACTTTGAAGCTTCTAGAGTCAGTAGAAAAACTCCTTAGAATTTAGATATAGTTGCATTCATTATAACGAGCCAAAAAAAAAAGAATATTGTCTGCTTGAAAATGGGCAGGCCTTTGCTTATTTTATACATGGAAGTGGGGGGGAAGGACATATTTTCCCTCTCCCCATCCCCCTCCTCACCCCATCATTGTTAGAAAGACATTAACGAAGATTTAGAAATCTCACCTTTCCATCATAGCGTTTCACCACAAATTGATCAAGACCTAAATCTGGGAATAAAACCAAACAGGTTTATTAGCATATTTTGAAAATGACATTTTGGCAAGTTTCTTTTAAAGAAAACGCATCACTTAAGACTTAACCATCAAATCAAAGATGAAAAATACAGGAAAGTAATCTTACGGTATAGTAGGTTAATTTTCTATCTAGTAACATCTTTTACAGGTTTGTATATTAAAACTTTGTCTTTAATCACTCCACCTCCTCCTAACAATATCATCATCTTTTACCTGCAGCTAGGTATGGTTTTTCCTCCCTCTGATTCGCTACATTACCTCAGTTGCACTCTGTCATCTCCCAGCTACTACAGACGTTAATCATGTAGCTGGAAATAGCATACTTGGATGGAATCAAGAGTTTGAGAAAATCTGGCCTGTACAGACAAAATTATGTCCTTCCTTTCATATAGCAAAGCAAACAGTAGTCGCCATTAAGAAATTACAAAATGCTTTGCTTAATGAAAGTATGGAGCAGTGTTTTTCAAACTTGGCAGCTTTAAGATGAGTGGACTTCAACTCCCAGAATTCCCTAGCCAGCATGTTGGGGTAGGGGAAGTAGAGTAGTGGAATTCTGGGAATTGGCTGACTGTGGAATTCTGGGAGTGGAAGTCCACACAAGCAGCTAAGGTTGAGAAACACTGAAGTAGAAGAAACACTTCTTTAAGGAGAGGATATATTTCTTTAAGTTTTCTTTTCTTCTTTAAGTTTTATTTGGGAATAAGAGTTTGGAAAATGGGTTAGATATTTTTCCCCATAGAATGAAATCATGTATTTTACAACCAATCAATTCTCTTTAAAGAAAAACTTGAAGCATAATTAACATACAATACTGTTGGAAGAAATGTCTATCTGGGTTCAGTTCCAAGTGGGAAGAAAGACATTGGAAACATGGAGACCGCTTAGGAAGATGATTTAATGGTGGACAGGACCACGTGGTTTGAGGTCCTGGGCAAAAAAACTACATGGGTGAGAGAGAGAGATTTATACCCTCTCTTGGATCCCGTCTTGGAGCTTCCTGTTCCTGTGGCAAGCTATTGGCTGCTGTAGGGGTCATAGCTAACCTTGTAGGTTTTCTGAGTCAAGCTTGGTTGAATCTTGCTGGGTGATGATGCAATGAATGGGCTTTGGGAAATCCCTATTATGGCTCAATGGCTTTGAGTTTGTCTTTAGAAACATGTTTCTCCTTTAGGGAAATATAATATTCTGCCCTTTTAATATTTCCTAGAATATTTCATATTCCTAGGACAGGGGTGGTTGCTAACAATACCTTGAATTAAATATGGTTATTAGTTTAAATATACTGTGTGTGTGTGTGTGTGTGTGTGTGTGTGTAATCCCTTCGCAGCTCTGTGAAGGGATGGCTGACATATAAGAAATGTTTACTGTTATGCATCTTATATGTAATAATAAACATTCCACTAATTGTCATTAAAAGAATAAAATCAAGTCAACTAGATAGACAACACAAAAAGATAAAACAGTGACATTAGCAAGCCTAGGGCAATTAATATTTTTTGAACCTCCTTCTATACTGTTATAAGGAAAGCATGATTTTTATCTAGTGGTAATGGATGCCAATCATTTAAAAGCAATATCCATAACAATGAAACAATATATGAATAGATATTTTCTAATCAGCACAAGCACTGGATATGTTTATCCTAAAGAAGAAAAAACCAACAAGAAAGATAATAAAACAACTCTTAAATTTCTTGAAGGATTATCACAGAAAGAGGGTACATATTTACTCTCTATAATTCCCAAAACAGGATAAGGGGCAGCATGTAGAAACTTTTCAGAGGGGGATACAAACTCAAAATAAGGTGGAATTTCCTGACTGTGAGAGCAACTAGAACAGAGGTCAGCAAGCAGCTCTGGAGCCACATGTGGCTCTTTCGCCCCTCTGCTGCGGCTCCCTGTCACTCAAAATATGTGTCACAACCACCAATGTGCGACACCCACCGGCACGCAATTTATTGAGCTTTTCAACCCCTGGTAGGCTAATCATGGATAAATCCAAGAAAAGAAAAGTTTCAGTAGAAAACAGAACATTTAATTCAACTACATATGTTAGTTTTGTGGCCAATCAAGAAATAGTCAGGAACGGGAAGGGTTTTGTGGCTCCCAGTGTTTTCTTTTCTGTGGGAAATGGGTCCACATGGCTCTTTGAGTGTTTAAGGTTGCAGATTCCTGAACTAGAAAGTAGAACAGCCTGATGCTCCATCTTCAAAGACTTTCAAACAGGATAGCTATTTGTCTGGGATGTTATATGGATTCCTAACCTTCATGGGGCATGATTTAGAACAGGTGTGTGAAACATCCAGTCCACGGGCCGGATGCATCACATGTAGGCAACGCCCACCCCAGCTCTGTAAATGGGAAAAATGTCGCGAAATGTCATGTGACAGCAACGTGACACTGCGAGTTTGACACCCGTGATCTAGAAGCTCTCCAAGGTCCCTTCCAACATTATGATTTTAACAAGTACGTATAATGTTAAGTTGATTAAAAATCAACAATACTGATAACAGGATTTAATAAATGAAACGCTCCATTGCAGTCATTAGCCAGCACAACAGGAATCAGTTAGTCCAAAATACACAAATTGTTCTATTTTGTGATCAATGATCACTGAATGATCATTTTGACATCTGTGTGCCACATTTCTGTAGATTAAAAGTCACAATAAATTCAGCTATTTATACAACTGTTGCAATTATTCATTTAAGTTTACTGGTCACCTTCCTTTCAGGAAGAAACTAATTTTGGGAGGGGGGGAATGGATGCTCAAAATGCAATATTGGATCATATAGTACGATACTGTGCTGCACTGCACCATCATTTAGTTGATGACCTTCAATGAAGACCATTGTCCTCCATTGGACTGATTCATTTTGATGTATATCTCTATCGTATAGCTGTCTCCCGCAAGACCATTTGCAAATAATAGGGATGGCAGACAACAAAATATGGCAGATGCTAAGCTAGAGAAAGCTGTTATAAAGCTTCATATTCACAAAGAGTCATGTACCTTAATAAAAAAAAACTTAGTGCCAATTACCCACATTATTTTTACAATACGTTGGCTAGCTCTTAACTGCAGTAAAAATGTTTATAAGGCTTTAGTCCATTACTAAAGATTATCTCAGTAATTGTTTAAAACCATGTGCTGGAGAACATTAAAAATGAGGTGGGAGAAACTGAGAAATCGTCACTGGCATGCAATTGCACAATTACAAGAAATCAATCTCAGTAGCTTTTACAATGAAAGAAATAACCAGGATTACTGGTGTGCCTCGCGGCCTTCTATTTTCCATCACAGTATCCAAGGCGACTTACTTTCTGGTTGCTTTTCATTTGGCGTTATAGATCGCACAAAATCTTGTGGGGTCATAAATACTTCTGAATCTCCATGCTCATTGATGATTTTCAATGTGGCAAAGTATCGAAAGATTTTATCTGGAGTAGAGTAAGCTCGGATCCTGTTTTCATATTCCATCACCTAAAAAGAAAATACTGGATGTGAAAATTCTCTAAATTCCAATAGCTTGGCCACTTTTTTTTTTTTTAAAAAAAGGTAAGTGATGTTTTGACAGAAATATGCAATTCTAGTATAAAGGCCCAAGCTGAGTTGATAGGATCTATTTATCTATCAGTATTATGAATCTACCCTCCAGGCAGATTGCAAGAGATATAAAAGCCAAATTAGGTTTCAATCCTGGAACATTTTAAGCATAAAAACAACAGAGCAGACAACAAACCAGCACCATAATGAAGAAATAATTGGGAGAAGGCAGTTAAAATTGGCATTGGAATAAAAGTGACAATCAGTCCTATTTTGTGAGTGAAGCTTTTCCAGTAAGAATATACCATCATAGTTTAACTCCCCTGCCTCATTCCAATCAATCAATCAATCAAAATGCATTCACGGTCCAAGACCAACACAATAAAAGACCAGAATATAATAACCATAAAATAATAACTATAAAAGAAAAAAAAATTACAAGAAAATCCTAAAGCAAATGGTTATTAGCATGGAAGAGGAACTAGATAGTTTCTGATATCTACAGTTATTGAGCTACTTAGATGGACTCCAGAGGATGGTAGAGAACAGGAAGGCCTGGAGGAACATTGTCCATGAGGTCACGATGGGTCAGACATGACTTTGCAATTAACAACAACAATAGTTATTGATGAATATTTGCAACCTTCAAGTGGCAGCATTTCAAGTACAAGAAACCAGGAGCCAGGATAAAGTTCGAAAAGATTATACGAGTTTATTTCATGCTAAGAATCGGATCTAAGTCAAAGCAAATTGGCGCTAGATAAAAATAAATAGAATTCATGGGGAGTTGGACTCTAGTGGAAACGTAGCAATTCCAAAGTGATGACCCATTTGATTCCACACTCAAGCTCAGCCTAGTCATCTCCTACAAAGGCTTGAGTGGCTGCTCCCAGGTGGGGAAATGTGCATGAGGGTGCTGTTGTGGCCCGCCAACAGAGCTGGTGGCAGACTCAGACAGTGAGGAGATTGGGGAGGAACATGGGTCAGTCCTGGAGTCTGGGGAAGGTTCTAATGAGTGCTTTGGGTTGGAGGCAGAGATGGGGCCAGGGCTGTCTGACAGTTGTCAGCTACCTTTGGAGTCAGAAATCAGTGGGACAGAAGTACAGCTGGAGCCTGTTCCCAGTGTATGCATGCGCAAAGCAGCCAGGAGAAGGGAACAGCTAAGGAACAAAGATCAACTCGGGAGTAAAGCCACAGGTGGACAGTGAATGGCCCTTCCCATAAGGAATAAAGAGGAGCGAAAGGGGAGTGGAGTTTGCAGGAGACAATTAAACCCCAGGGGGGCTTAACAGTCAGGAGAAAGAAACATAGGAAGGATCCGGCCTAATGGATCAAGCAGTTAAAAGTGGCAGAGAAAAGATTGTACTTTCAGACTTGCAAAATTAATGTCAGCCCTCCCCCAGGTAACCAGACAGGAAACAGAATTAGATGAACAAATTCTACTTTCGTGTAAGGCTACATTAACACACACTTGCAAGGCATCCACACATATTTAGAGATAATCATTTCAATGGCAACAAATGAATAAAAGGTCACTTGTAGGCTTCCAGAAAAAACTTATTTTCTCTTCGGTGCCATACCACTCAAATGGCTAATGGAAAACAAAAAACACCACAATATATGCTCCCATATGCTTCCTTCACCCTCAAACCAATAGCCTCATTCCCTTCTAAGAAGGGACAGGATTGAATTTTGAGATTGATACAAAGGTGATTAGGAGTGGCTGTTTACCCTGAATGAATTTAAATTTCCACAGCCTATATCTTATAGTGCTAAAACACTTCATGAACATTTGTATATTACTTTTACAAAATCTTGAATAACTACTGTAGTACGAAATGATTGGAAGAGAAACAAAGAATGGAATGGAATGGAATGGAATGGAATGGAATGGAATAGAATAGAATAGAATAGAATAGAATAGAATAGAATAGAATAGAATAGAATTCTTTATTGACCAAGTGTGATTGGACACACAAGGAATTTGTCTTTGGTGTATATGCTCTCAGTGTACATAAGGAGAATAAAATACATCCATCAAGAATAAAAAGATACAAAATTTAGTGATAGTTAAGGTTACTAATAAGCTATCAAATCGTACTAGGAAACAAATAAAAACAATATAAATTGAAAGATACAAGCAACATGGTTATAAGTGGGAAGAGATAGATACTAGTAAGGAAGAGAAGAATAATTGTAATACAGATTTAGTAAATTATTTGACCGTGTTGTGGGAATTAGTTCTTCCAATTTTCAAAAAGGACAAAACCAGGAACTAGTTAGTTCCATCTTGATACTTCGGCAGTTTCTAGAATGCACTGTAAAGGCAATGATGTTTTAAGTGCACAGTCAGATCGGGAGTCCTGGTTTGATAATAGTACCTGTCAAAAACTAAGGTATAGTAAGCAATTGATTGCAACCTGAACATGACACAGCAAATGTGATATGACTACAAAAATGGTAAAGACATTTTTAGGTTGCATTCAAAGAAATATGATTTCCAGATCATAGGAAATCATAACACAGCTCAGATCTCACTGTAAGTGCTATGTCCAACTTTGGGCACCATTCAGATAAACTGGAAAAAGTTCAAAGATGATAAGGAAATAGAATTAAGTCCAAAAAAAAGATATATAAGGACATATTTGGCTCTGAGATGGCTTTCCAGTTTAATTTTCAAACATTCATGAAGAAAGTGAAGATCTTTATCATTCCAAAGTGTAGAAGACAGAATGGTTAATCTAAATTAAAGACTTCAACTAAATATTAGCAGAAGAAACCTCTAATAATATGATAAATTCCACAGTGGAATCTATTACCAAAACAGATTGGTGAGATTTTTCTCATTAGATGTACCCAGTTAGAGACTGGACAGTCATTTATGCAAAAATTATTTCATTTCCTGCACTGAGCAAGGGTTTAGACTTCGTGGCTGAAATGTCACCTATCAAAAACCAGGGTTCCACAATTGTCTCATCCAAACTCAGAAAAAAAATATATCCAAAATCCAAAACCCATCCACATGTATGAATAAATGGTTCATTTGATTTGCAGCCTGGTTTAAACCATTCTTTATCTATCCTTGTCAGCCTCAAAAATATTTGTGGGATTATTCAAGGTTAAAACACCAAGCTAGAAAGCAAGAGACCGTGAGTTCAAGCCCCACCTTACCCATGAAAGTCAGCGGGATGACTTTGGGTCAGTCACTCTCTCTTAGCCCAACTTACCTCACAGGGTGGTTGTTGTGGGAAAAATAGGAGGAGAAAGGAGTGTTGGTTGTGTTTGTCACCTTCAGTTATTTGTAAAGGCATTAATGCAGTGGTCACCAACTGGTGGTCCATGAGAAAATTCTGGTGGTCCACAGAAAAATCATTTGCATTTTTTATATTGCAGTAAATACTATTTATCTTTTTAAAATATTCATATTAGTGGTCCACGGGATTTAAAATTGTGAATTTAGTGGTCCCAGAGGACCAAAATGTTGGTGACCCCTGATTTAATGAGCTACGGTGGTGCAGTGGTTAGAGTGCAGCACTGCAGGCTTCTTCTGCTGATCACCAGCTGCCAGCTGTTTGGCAGATCGAAACTCACCAGCCTCAAGGTTGACTCAGCCTTCCATCCTTCCAAGGTTGATAAAATGAGGACCCAGATTGTTGGGGGCAAGAGGCTGACTCTGTAAAGAGTAGGTGTCTCCAACCTTGGCAATTTTAAGCCTGATGGACTTCAACTCCCAGAATTCCCCAGCCAGCTTTGCTTTGCTGGCTGGGGAATTCTGGGAGTTAAAGTCTGCCAGGCTTAAAGTTGCCAAGGTTGGAGACTCCTGGCTTAGAGAGAAGGCTGTAAAGCACTATGAAGCGGTATACAAGTCTAAGTGCTATTGCTACTGCTATATAAAAAATAAAAACAAATGACCTGTCAAGAGATTGCTCTTGACCACTAATTCAAATAAATGCAGTTTAATAAAGACATACCTTACGGTCTCGAAATCCAGAACGCTGTTTTTTCTTCTTTCCTTCTGCCTGAGAAACGTTATTGGACTCCAGAGCTTTCTCTTCATCGCTCCCTTCATTCGCTACTTCTCTGTTTTTCATTTTCTCATCCGCCGTGTGGACGTCATGATTCACAGAAGGGGATGCTTCTGCCTGGGCTCTAAGATTAAAACCAAGAAGGAAAGTCCTTCTGATTATTTAAAATGCCCACAAGACAAACACTTCAGAGAAACACATGACCTCAATCCTGACTGTGCAAAGTATTCAAAACAGGTGGTTTGTGAAGCACATTATCGGAGAGAAAACACCTTTTTTTTTTCCAAAGTGGTAAAATAATAACAGTGGTTGCAAGGTTCACGCTGCTATTCCCAGCTGTCTCTACCTGCATATGTTTTCCTCTGCTGGTGCCAAGCACAAGGTCAGCTTTCAGAGGACGTGGCTGTTTTAAAACTTTGAAGACAGATGTTGCACCCACATTCAGAAATTCTTGCAAAAGGCCTGTTCCAAAGGCTTCACTTGGGTTTATTATCTACAGCCAAACTTCTACGCCTTTCCAGAAGCTTCCACAGCTGCTTCGTATCCTGCCCTCAGGTGCTTATGAAGCATTTATAAGTAGTTGGATTTATGAAGCAGCTAAATGAATCTGGAAAAAACATGCAACAACTGCTTTAATTATTCCAAGAAACGTACTTTGTCTAAGTCCCTGTGATTTGTGAAGGACTTGTTTCCAAGGATTTGCGTAGCAATAGTACAAATTTTGGTCTGAGTTATACGAAAATTATCGGTTCTCATGTGATGCACAAGTTGGGCTTAATTCAAGCAAGGAATTCTATAATGAAGGAAGTGCTGAATGGAAGAAAAAGTCAAGCATGGAAAATGTGTGTTGCCTTAGCATCTGGACAGTCATGAGCATTAAGCAACGTCCAAAGGTAACTGCTGAAATAGGTCACTGATTATTTAACGAAATGCCACAGAGAAGTTTGCTGCAAAAATAGCAGCATACAATATAACACAGCAATAACTGAATGTATCTACACAATTTGAATAGTTCAGTCTAAAAGTTTAGGTACACGAACAAAAGTTGCACATATAAATCTTAAATCGGCAGGACTGTTAAGGAAATCCACTCTAGTGTAGGTTAATTGTTATTTTGATTACAATTTTAGTAATTATTTTGATGATTACTAATCGATCTACTTCAGGGGTGAAATCAACAAGTTCTGACAGGTTCTGGAGAACCGGTAGCGGAAATTTTGAGCAGTTTGGAGAACCGGTAGCGGAAATTTAGAATAGTTGGGAGAACTGGCAAATATCACCTCTGGCTAACCCAGAATGGGATGGGAATGGAGATTTTGCAATATCTTTTGCCCAGCAGTGGGGAGGGAATGGAGATTTTGCAGCATCCTTCCCTTGCCACGCCCACCAAGCCACACCACACCCACCAAGCCACACCACGCCCACCAAGCCACGCCCACAGAACCAGTATGGGGAAAAATTGGGATTTCACCACTGATCTAGTTGAAGTTTGATTAAATCTTGGCAATGACAACTGCTTGGCAAAATGCAACAGATGTTTCTCTGTTTTACTATTCGCATATGCAAATAATACTTTGAAAAGCCAATACTGGATACCTGTTTAAAGGCTGATGTTGGAAGCCAATGAAGAAAATGAGGTCCTTGATTATAGAGGATATAAATAGAGGGGGAATTACCAAGGGAATATAATTTTCTACCTACAAACAATAGAGAGAACAAAAGCAAGAACAGTGAGAGGTACCACGTCAAATCCAGAGCACAGAATGAGCTAATTAAGGAAAAATGATAACTCCACGAAATTCCTGTGGATATTCAGACTCAGAAATAAATATTGGGGACAACCCTTCACCTTAGTGACAAAAACAGGTGACCACAGAAGCAAACAAAAGAAAAACAATTTTGCGATAAATTTAGCAAGCACCCAGGATGTGGCAGAGAATCGAATTTACTGAGCCAACTGTAAACTACAAGGCTATCAAACTGTTTTCCCCCCCTCAAAATTAGGCATTTATCTGCACATCGACTTAAGAAAAATCTTAAAAGAATAAAATCACCAATAAAAAGGAAATAGAAAGCCCAGGAGACACGTTTTAGAACTTTTCACCTCTGCTATGAAATCAACTTTTTTATTTCTTTAAAGAGGTTTACAAAATGATCAGATTTAGGGGAGTTCCTATTTCACAGGAAAAATTGTCAACGGCGAATGTCTACAAACACATAGTGAATTACTACAGGTGGTCCTTGACTTACAACTATTTGTTTAGTGCAGTGGTGGGTTTCAAATTTTTTTACTACCGGTTCGGTGGGTGTGGCTTGGACGTGGCTTGGCTTGGTGGGCGTGGCAGGGGAAGTATACTGTAAAACTCCATTCCCACCCCACTCCAGGGGAAGGAAACTGTAAAATCCCCATTTCCTCCCGATCAGCTGGAACTTGGGAGACAGAGAATAGATGGGGGCGGGGCCAATTAGAATTTTTACTACCGGTTCTCCGAACTACTCAAAATTTCCGCTACCAGTTTTCCAGAACTGGTCAGAACCTGCTGAAATCCACCTCTGGTTTAGTGGCTGTTCAAAGTTACAATGGCACTGAAAAAAGTGACAACTGGTCCTTGCATTTGCAAACACTGCAGCATGCCCATAGTCACACAATCAAAATTCAACCAGTTGGTCACTGGTATGTCTTTATGATAGGTGCAGCATCCTAGGAGTCATGCGATTGCCATTTGCAAACCTTTGCATCTGGAAGCAAAGCCAACGGGGGAAGCTAGATTAGTTTAACAACCATACGACTCACTTAATGACTGCACTGATTTGCTTAACAACCGTGGCAAAAGAGGTCACAAAATTAACTGTTTATTTATTTATTTATTTATTTATTTATCAAACTTCTATACCGCCCTTCTCCCGAAGGACTCAGGGCGGTGTACAGCCTTCATTTAAAACAATTAATATACATATTAAAATAACAATTAAAAAACTTATTCAATAAAAGGCCAAATTAAAACCGTCAATTGACCATAAAAATACCCAATAAAATTACCATTAAAAGTTTAAAATTTAAATTTAAAATTTAAAAAATCAGGCCAGTCCCGCTTGTATAAATAAATAAGTTTTCAGTTCCCGGCGGAAGGTCCGAAGGTCAGGCAATTGGCGTAAACCGGGGGGAAGTTCGTTCCAGAGAGTAGGTGCTCCCACAGAGAAGGACCTTCCCCTGGGGGCCGCCAGCCGACATTGCTTGGCGGACGGCACCCTTAGAAGACCCTCTCTGTGAGAGCGTACGGGTCGGTGGGAGGCATGTGGAAACAGCAGGCGGTCCCGTAAGTACCCGGGCCCTAAGCCATGGAGCGCTTTGAAGGTGGTAACCAAAACCTTGAAGCGCACCCGTTCTGTTACTCACTTAACAACCTTTTGGCTTAGCAAATAGTAACTCTGGTCCCAGTTGTGGTTGTAATTTGAGAGCAGTGGTGGCGTAGTGGTTAGAATGCAGCATTGCAGGCTAATTCTGCTGACTGCCAGCAGTTCAATCCTGACCGGCTCACAATTGATTCAGTCTTCCATCGTTCTGAGGTCAGAGGACCCAGATTGTTGGGGGCGATAGGCTGACTCTGTAAACTGCTTAGAGAGGGCTGTAAAGCACTGTGAAGTGGTTTATAAATCTAAGTGCTACTGCTACAATATTATAGTATTGGATAATAGCTTGAGTCTGAAGCATCACAAGAAAATGATATCCAGAAACATGAGCTCAAGCTCAATTCTTTCAAAAGTATCCCCTTCCCCACTGGAAAAGTACATACATTCAAATTCTATATTCATTTAAGAGAAAAGAGCCAAAAAAAGTAGATATATCCTCAAACGGAAGAACGGAGGGAAATAAGATGAGCAGTTCTAATTCTGCTAACTCCTGATCAGCATTTGACAGCTATTTTGTGTGACAGACTTGAAAGTACTAATTTATTCAAGTCAAGTTGGAAACCCGAGGGAGATACTGAACCATTCAGAAATGCTGCCCATGGTCTTTAAAATGCAAAATCATTATGATGAATGCAAATTAACGGATGCTGGTCACGATAACACAACAGCACACCATATGCATCTTTAAAATGGGTGAAGAGTCTGCTGAATAGCATTGCTATTTGTTCCCTGGTACTGGATGAAATTCATTAGCAACATTCTGGAAACAAATTCTATTAAACCCCAGGAAAAGGTAATCAAACTGAAGCCAGATCATTACAATTTTCAGGGTTCTAAGGAACACCCCCAATGAAATAAAGCTCTGAGGCTTGAGTTCCAATTTATTAGAGATGTCATTTTGGCTCAGCTGTGAAAACCTGAAACTGAAAGCTTCCAGGTTTTCCACACCCAGTTGACAGTTTACAGCCCTGCCCCACACCCACAAGTTCATCACATTGTCAAATCGACTCTTCACACTCAATTGGATACAATCTTCAGGCAGTTTCCATCAAACGCAGGATGTCCTTGAATACGGAATGTTGTTATGACTAACTTTCTACCACTCCAACAACAACCCCCTCCCAATTTCCCCAGCTAAAATATGTGGCAGTTAAGAAGTAAAAAGAAAATTGTCTTCCAAAACTGACAACAATCTTATATCGAGTTTCTTAGGAGTAAGTCTCACCAGCACAATAGGTTTTACTTCTGAGTAGATATGGCTAGGACTACAACGAACCTATTCATGATTGCAGAGAAAGTGGCTCCTTAAATGCTAACTAGGAAAGAAGTAAGAATTTAAAAGACCACAACGAGTTCACTTCATTGTGATACGAACTTGATAAAAAGCGTCCATGACAGAGACCTAAAACAAGATGGACAACATTAGCAAGTATTACAGGTTCAATTGGCAAAAGAAAGCTCAGGACCGTATTGGTTGGAAACATGCGGAAGCGGTCTTCATCCTGCAGTGGATACACAATGGCTAAAATGATGGTGATAATGATGAATGAGTTCATATATGAGTATGAATACTGAATGCTGTCAAAAACAAAATCAAATTGTGGTTCCACTTCTACAGAAAGCTTAGTGCTGCAGATCTTCTGTACCAAAATCCATCTTATATCCCCCACTGTAAAATAAAGTGAAACAAGTTGAGTTTATACCAAAGATGCTTTTTTCCAAGAGGCAACTGGACTTTCTGGTTTTTCTTTGAAGACACTTAAGCTTCAAAGTTTAAACCAGAAAGTCCAGTTGCCTCTTGAAAAAAGCATCTTTGGAAGTACTCATTTCTAAAAATCTAAGTGCCAGAGCCCACTGTAACAGCATTGCCAAAAAGGCACTAAGAGTTGTTAACCTAATCTTGCGTAGCTTCTTCTCTGGTAATACTGTGCTACTAACTAGAGCATACAAAACATTTGCTAGACCAATTCTTGAATACAGTTCATCTGTCTGGAACCCGTACTGCATATAGGACATAAATACAATCGAGAGTCCAGAGATATTTTACGAGAAGAGTCCTCCATTCCTCTACCCGCAATAAAATACTTATGCCACCAGACTCTTATGCCACCAGGGCTTAGACAACTTAGAACTATACCGACTTCAGTCTGACCTAAGTATAATACATAAAATTATCTACCACAATGTCCTACCTGTCAATGACTACTTCAGCTTCAACCACAACAATACACAAGCAAATAATAGATACAAACTCAAGGTAAACTGCTCCAAACTCGATTGCAGAAAATATGACTTCAGTAACAGAATGGTCAATGCCTGGAATGCACTACCTGACTCTTCAGTTTCTTCCCCAAACCCCCAAAACTTTAAGCTTAAACTGTCTACTGTTGACCTCACCCCATTCCTAAGAGGTCTGTAAGGGGCGTGCATAAGTGCACCTGCGTGCCTACCATCTCTATCCTAATAATCCTTTTTACTTACTCTTTTCATGTATCCAAATTATGTTTATTCTTTAACTTGTTATCTTATATATGATTGACAAAATAAATAAATAAATAAAAATAAAATAAAACAACCATGACCTGGATGACTGAGAATCTCCATAGACATTAAGTTGAGTTATAATAACAGAAGTGTACACAGTATTAGAATCTTTAGTAATGTGCTACAGAACATTGACCAAAACCTAATATTGCTTAAAGTATAATCAACATTGATTATATACCATAAAGTCAATCTTGGTTGATTATCAGGAAAATCTCCAGGATGCTCTGTCACCAACAGCCCTTCAGGTCATCCAACAGTGCCTCTATCACCCCTATAATCAAGATCATCCTGCTATCCTTTTCTCTTTCTTTCCATCTTTCCTAACATTATAGACTTCTCAAAGAAGCTGAGCCTTCTTCAGATGATGTGTCCAAAATACAAAAACGTAAACTTGGTCATTTGTCCCTCAAGTGAGAACTCTGGATTGACTTCTTCTATGATCTATTTGTTTTCTTGGCTATCAATGGTATTCTTCTCCAACAACAAAATTCCTATCTAACACACTTATAAATACAATTTTATTTATATTTTATATAAATAAAATAATGCAGCATCTTACTCCTTAACACTGAAAGTAAAAACTAAACCTAGCTAAGGGGGGGGGGAACTGATACATTCTATTGTACAGGTAGTCCTCAACTTACAATAATTTGTTTAGTGACCATTCGCAGTTACAACAGCATTGAGAAAAAGGTGACTTATAACCATTTTCACACTTATCCAGCATCTCCATGATCACATGACCAAAATTCAGATGCTTGGCAACTGGTTCATATTTATGATGGCTACGGTGTCCTGGGGTCATGTGATCACCTTTTGTGACCTTTTGACAAGAAAAGTCAATGGAAAAGCCAGATTCACTAACAACCATGTGACTAATACTAGACAACACAGTATCAACAGTAGAGACCTTCAAATTTCTAGGTTCTACCATAACTCACGACCTAAAATGGATACCTAACATCAAAAAAGTCATCAAAAAAGCACAACAAAGAATGTTCTTTCTGCGCCAACTCAGAAAGCTTAAACTGCCCAAGGAGCTGCTGATCCAGTTCTACAGAGGAATTATTGAGACCGTCATCTGCACCTCTATAACTGTCTGGTTTGGTTCTGCAACACAACAAGACAGACACAGACTTCAGAGGATAATTAGAACTGCAGAAAAAACAATTACTACCAACCTGCCTTCCATTGAGGACTGTATACTGCACAGTCAAAAACAGGGCTATGAAAATATTTACAGACCCCCTCACACACTGGACATAAATTGTTTCAACTCCTACCCTCAAAAGACACTATAGAGCACTGCACACCAGAACAACTAGACACAAGAACAGTTTTTTTCCCGAACACCATCACTCTGCTAAACAAATAATACCCACAAAATCTTCAAACTATTTACTAAGTCTGCATTACTATTAATCTTCTCATCGTTCATATCACCCATCTCCTCCCACTTATGACTGTATGACTGTGATCTTGTTGCTGGTATCCTTAAGATTTATATTGACTGTTTCCCTATGACTATCATTAAGTGTTGTACCTTATGGTTCTTGATGAAAGTATCTTTTCTTTTATGTACTCCAAGAGCCTATGCACCAAGACAAATTCCTTGTGTGTCCAATCACACTTGGCCAATAAAGAATTCTATTCTATTCTATTCTATTCTATTCTATTCTATTCTAATCCTATCCTATCCTATCCTATCCTATCCTATTCTAACTTAACAATGCAATGATTCACTTAATAACCGAGGCAAGAAAGTCATAAAATGGAGCAAACTCACTCAATGCAACATAAATTGTGCAACATAAATTTTGGGTTCCAAAATGAACAATGTCTCAGTTAGCAACAGAAATGTTGGGCTCCATTGTGGTCATAAGTTGAGGACTACCAGTATAGGAAGTTTTAAACTAGATGCTGAATGGATCGTGCAATAAATCAGCAATATAGAAATAAACTGTACTGTGAAGTCTAGTAATGTAAAATATTGATAAGTTACAAGTAATAGTTCAGTCATGAATGACCAAGAATTGATGGAGCAATATAGCAATTTGGTTACTCATGCAGATCAAAAATTAGTTGTTGTTTTTTTATTTGAATTTATATCCCGCCCTTCTCCGAAGACTCAGGGCGGCTTACACTGTGTTAAGCAATAGTCTTCATCCATTTGTATATTATTCATCCATTTGTATATTATATTCATCTTCATCCATTTGTATTATATACAAAGTCAACTTTTATTGCTCCCAACAATCTGGGTCCTCATTTTACCTACCTTATAAAGGATGGAAGGCTGAGTCAACCTTGGGCCTGGTGGACTTGAACTTGCAGTAATTGCAAGCAGCTGTGTTAATAACAGACAGACTTAGTCTGCTGAGCCACCAGAGGCCCTTGTTTGAACACAGGCACAACTGTTGTGCTAAACTTTACTACATTGTATAATGAGGTGTTTCTTATCCAATAGGAGAAAATTAACATAAAATTTCTCAGACTAGCCTGGAGTACCTAACAACAAAGGAAAAATGAGTTCTTTGGGTATCATGATAGGAACAGCAATGTAACAACACCATGGAGAATGGATTTAACTGAACTCTATTGAGTTAAACTAGCTGTAGAAACTTTATTAAATCTCCCATGTAAAAGTACAGAAGGCAACCTACTGAACTGAAATCAATTTCATTGAAATGGGAAGATCTTTGAATGGGTGTAATTAGCTGCTTTCCCCCTGGAGTGATTAAATCATACTTACATAGATTTTGGAATGGGGCCTTAGTCATTCCAGTGTTCAGTATCTTAACACTTTTTGCTGATAATTTTCTTAGGTAGTTTGAGTGAATTGGATGAAATGTAGGGAATCCCCCTCTAAAAATTACTTGCATCCAAGAGAATTGGAATTTATTGAACAAAAGAAATGGAGTCAACCCAACCGGGGGGAAAAATGGCGTTTAAGCCAATAATTGAAAATTAATACCAGAGCTCTTACCTCAATTCTCATATGACCGCTGTCTAGGCTCAGAATTACATGAGATACGCATTTTGGAGCTTGATGCACTACTTCTATAAACTTATATACAATTTCCAACAGCCTATAATTAGGATAAGGGCCTAACTGGGATCCATAAAGCAACTGAGCCAAGGATTCCACTATAAACAGCTTTAGAGCTGCAGAGATACATTTCTGCTTTTTCTGTGGGGAAAAAAAGGAGTCTGTTGTGTCCCACTCCTCCGCTGACGGCCGGATCAGGGAAATCCGAATCAGGCTTGCCTCTGCAGCTCTGCCCAAAGTCCTAGCAAAGTCCTCAGAGCAGGCAGGAGACCAGAAAGTGACTTCAGCAAGATAAGTTCGACTTTGCCTGACTCAGAGACTGCCAGAAAGCAGATCCTTTATATAGGCCATGGGGTGTGGCTCCATGACTCAGCACTCATTAAGGCCTGCCCCTCCCTTCCTTCTGTTGCCTCCGCCTATCCAGTCTTCTGATGCGAGGGTCACTCCAATCAGCAGCTGTCGGAAATAAACTTTCCTCAGGCTCACATGCTGTGGAGGAGTGGGAGGGGTCTAGCTGCTCCGTTTGCCTGGGCATGGAGCCAGGGCTGGGGCCGGGGGGGTGCTCCCTCCTCTGCAGCCTGCTTGGGCATGGAGCCAGGGCTGGGAACGGGAGGTGCCCCCTCCTCTTCAGCTTGTCTGGGCATGGAGCCAGGACTGGGGCCGGGAGGCATACATTCCTCCGTGTTCGGGAGCAGATAAGAAGGCCCCAGCTGCTGTGAGAGCGGGCAAGACACAACAGAGTCACTGAAAAACTTAGAACAGAATAAAGAAGTTGGAAGGGACTTTGGAGATTTTCGAGTCCAGGGGTGTCAAACTCACGGGCTGTGGGCCAGATGCGTCACATGCTGGCCACCCCCACCCCTGATTTAGTGAAGGGGGGGGGGAAGTCACAATATGCCACGTGACAATGGGAGTTTGACACCTCCGTTCTAGTCCCCTTCTCAAGCAAAAGATCCTGTACCATTGTAGACAAACGATTGTTCAGTCTCTTCTTGAACCTCCAGTGATGAACCATCCACAACTTCTAGAGCCAAGCCGATTAATTGTTCTCACTGTCAGGAAGTTTCTCCTCAGTTCTAGGTTGAATTTCTTTTTAATGATTTTCACTACTTCTTATCCTGCCTTCAGGTGCCTATAGAGAAGAGGTCAACCCCTCTTCTTTGTGACGGGCCCCCAAGTCAGCTATTATATCACCCCTAGTCCTTCTCTTTGTTAGACTAGGCAAACCTAGTTCCTTCAATCATTCATTGTACAAAGGTGCTTTTTCTGGAGGCAACTGGACTTGCTTTTTCTTTTGAAGATGTTTCACTTCTCATCCAAGAAGCTTCTTCAGTTCTGACAGGATAGTGGGGAATGGAAGAACTGAAGACCTGAAAAAGCACCTTTGGGACAACCAAGACCTGGATGACTGAGAATCTCTACAGACATTCATTGAACAGTTTAGCCTCCAGATCTCTTATCATTTTTTTTGCTCTTCTTTGCATTCTTTAGAATTTACATGGCTAAGTTTACAATTTATTTCTATATTGCTGATTTATTGCACCATCAATACAGCATTCTAATTTTTTTTATTAAAAAAGTTTTACAAAATTTTAACAAATATCTTCCCTCCTTCCCCAGACTTCCCAGAGCAAAATACAGGGTATAACAAACATAAACTATCCATAAACTCTTATCCTCCCCTAGGACCTTAACTCTCCTTTTACATAAAGAGAAATATAAATATAATTCTTGCACTCTGTTCATTCAAAAGCTATTTGATATTTCTTGGACTGATATTTATTTTGAATATAATCAATCCATCTTCTCCATTCCATCATTATAGGTTCCTGGCTCAAGGCTGACTCAGTCTTCCATCCTTCCAAGGTGGGTAAAATGAGGACCCAGATTGTTGGGGGCAATATGCTGACTCTGTAAAACGCTTAGAGAGGGCTGTAAAAGCACTGTGCAGCGGTATATAAGTCTAAGTGCTATTGCTATCAGAAGAAATAGAACTGATGACCAGAATTAGATTCCATATTCCAAGTGTGGTCTTACCAGCACAGTATAAAGTAGTACTATCACCTCACATGATCTTGAAACTATCCCTGTGTTCAGTGGTGGGATTCAAGTAATTTAACAACCGGTTCTCTGCCCTAATGATTTCTTCCAATCACCAGTTTACCAAACTGTTCAGAAAGTTAACAACCGGTTCTCCCAAAGTGGTGCGAACTGGCTGAATCCCACCACTGCCTGTGTTCTTAGTCCCCAAACACCGGGGCTGAAAAAATGATTTTAAAAGTTAAAAAAAAGCCTCTGATGATCAGGTGGCTCAGCTGGGATCGTCAGAGCCTCTTAAAAGCATTTTTTCTACAATCTCTTCAGCCGAATCCCAGCTGAGTTGCCTGATCGTCAGAGCCTTTTAAAATCATTTTTACAACCTCTTCGGCCAAAGAGGTTGTAGAAAAAATGCTTTTAAAAGTAAAAAAAAAGTTGGCCACGCTCACCCAGTCACATTACCCCCCCACCAAGCCACGCCCACAGAACTGGCAGTAACAAATTTTTACAATTCACCATTGCCAAAAACCCACCAAGACACCTAGCGCACGGCTGATTAATGATTACTTGTTTTATAACTATTTGATTTTATAGCGGCACTGAAGGAATGGTAGTTACAACCTAGACATTGTATTTATGGCCATCACGGCATCTTATAATAATAACAGAGTTGGAAGGGACCTTGGAGGTCTTCTAGTCCAACCCCCTGCCCAGGCACGAAACCCTACACCATTTCAGACAAATGGTTATCCAACATTTTCTTAAAAATTTCCAGTTTTGGAGCATTCACAACTTCTGCAGGCAAGTTGTTCCACTGATTAATTGTTCTAACTGTCAGGAAATTTCTCCTTAGTTCTAGGTTGCTTCTCTCCTTGATTAGTTTCCACCCATTGCTTCTTGTTCTACCCTCAGGTGCTTTGGAGAATAGTTTGACTCCCTCTTCTTTGTGGTAACCCCTGAGATATTGGAACACTGCTATCATGTCCCCCCTAGTCCTTCTTTTCATTAAACTAGGCATACCGAGTTCCTGCAACCGTTCTTCATATGTTTTAGCCTCCAGTCCCCTAATCATCCCCTAATCATCTTTGTTGCTCTTCTCTGCACTCTTTCTAGTGGCGACCAAAACTGAATGCACGATGTAAAAAAGATGTTGAGACTCTAGAAAGAGTGCAGAGAAGAGCAACAAAGATGATTAGGGGACTGGAGGCTAAAGCATCCCGCATGCCTGCCATGTGATCCTGATTTGGGATCCTTTCTTGTCAGTTTTCCACAAGAAAAGTCAACGGGAAAGCAAGCAGGAAGTTGAAAATTGCAGTGATGTGAGGTCCTCACTTAATGACCGTCATTGGTCCTTTTTTAATTATGGCAACCAGGGCTGCCAGAACTGCTAAGTGACATAGTCATGTGGGTTATTATTTTTTTTAAACTTACAGTTAATCACTTAATAATGGAATTTCCAGTCCCAATTAGCATTGTTAAACAAGGACTACCTGTATCAAAGATCCCGACTTTAAAAGACCACACCTCAATATCTAAAGTATTTTTTGCTTAATTTCCTGTTCTTTTATTACACTGAAGCTTCTTGCATGTTTTAGCAAAGACCGCCATATTAGTCTTTTGGAAGTTTATTAAGAACTGCTTTGCACAATAAGCTAGAAAGTTCTTTAGGTCATTCAGACCTTAAAATAAATTTTAAAATCTGGAAGATTTGGCTGGATGCTGGGATTTTTACTTTAGATCAGGTATTGATGATGAATTTTAATTGTTTTCTATGTTATTAGATGCATCCCATTGTCCATTGCCAATCGCTGGTAGCATTTACAAATACAACATTTACTGACATTCTGAGGTGGACAAGTGGCATTTTTAGCTTCTGAGTCACTTAATGCATTTGACGTGAATAGTTATCCAATTTAGCGAGAGAGAAAAGCCCACACTTACGATCAAAATCCATTTCATGTGCACTTTAAAAGAATGAATGAAATAAGGAAGTGAATATCCCTATTTTCTCTAAAATTGTTCTAAACCTAATAAAAAAAATAATAGATTTTAGATTTAACACAAAAAAAACAAAAACCCAAGCCCAATATTTCAGACTTAATGGATCATTTGTAAAGAATAATAGAGCATTTTTGTATAGAAAAGGAATATTATTAGAAATGTAAGGAGAATAACACTTTGTTAAAACAAACACTGTATTTTTGCACTATTTTAATGTTCTTATGTTCGGGGGGGGGGAGAGAGAATAATTGCATGTGTTAATTTGACCTTGAGACAAGATATAGTAATTTTGGATGTTTATATTCTTTTGAATTATACGTGCCTATTACATGGAATTTGCAACCGCGCAATCAAAATTGATTCTCCAGGCCCTTTTTATGGCTAAAAGTCCAGTCTTTTAAACATTGCAGGGATAAATTTATGAGCCCAGATGTCTGTAGATTGAAGACCTGATGTTGTTACTTGTGACTCATAAACAAGTTGCTAATAGAGATGGATTATGTATAGGAGGTTACACTGAAATATGGTGCTTTATTGAAACGGTTGCGTAAAGCTTAATGTACATATACAGATACGTATGAGAAACCCTTGTCTGGATGTTATACTGCTCTTGCATCAGTCCCCAGAACAATCAAGACCACTTCACAGGTTCACTGGGGAGGATAATTAGAACTGCAGAAAAAACAATGGCTGCCAACTTGCCTTCCATTAAGGACCTGTATACTGCACGAGTCAAAAAGAGGGCTGTGAAAATATTTACAGACCCCTCACATCCTGGACATAAACTGTTTCAACTCCTACCCTAAAAACGAAGCTATAGGGCAGGGGTCTCCAACCTTGGCAACTTTCAGACTTGTGGACTTCAACTCCCAGAATTCCTCAGCCAGCTTTGCTTTGGGAGTTGAAGTCCACAAGTCTGAAAGTTGCCAAGGTTGGAGACCCCTGCTATAGAGCACTGCACACCAGAACAACTAGACACAAGAACAGTTTTTTTCCAAATGGGCACAGAATATTCAGGAACCAATAATGTTGGAAACATGGGAAAAAATTTGGGTTAGAAATGTTAAATTTACGCAAGCGCAGAATTTAAGGGAAAATTCTTATAAGATGTTTTATAGATGGCATTTAGATCCTAAGAAATTATCATGTATGTATCCAGATATGCAAGCGAAATGTTGGAGATGTAATTGTGATGATGCTACATATTTTCATGTATGGTGAACTTGTAAGAAAATTAAGTCTTTCTGGATAAGAATTTGGTGGATTATGCAGAATGTACTGAAGAAGAAGATAAAGTTCCTACCACAATTTTTCCTTTTGGAAAACAGACTGTACAGTGATTGAGACTAAACTGATTTTGAACTTAATAACAGCAGCAAGACTGTTGATTGGACAATATTGGAAGAAAAAAGAATTACCCATAATAGAAGAATGAATATTGAAAGTTTCCAATTTGGCTGAGATGGCTAAAATCTCAGCCTTCTTGAAAGACAGTACTCAAAAAAAATATCTAAATGAATGGAAGAATTGGATTGATTATATTCAAAATAGATATCAGATTAAGAAATTTCAGATTGCCTTTGAATGAAGGACGTTGTTTTTGATTTTAATGGAAAAAGTCAGGTTATGTGAGAGAGAAGGATTATAATTGTGTTAGATTTAAAAAATTTAATGTATGACTGTTTGTTTATTGAACTATACCTTGTGTTTGCTCCGGGAAGTTGGGGGGGGAGGGGTTTTTTGGAGGGAGGGGGGAAGGAGGGGGAGGGGGGAGGGGAGGGGAAAAATTTAATTGTTGTTGTAAAACTTTTTCAATAAAAAAAAAAGAACAGTTTTTTTCCCCCCGAACGCCATCATTCTGCTAAACAAATAATTCCCTCAACACTGTCAAACTATTGACTAAATCTGCACTACTATTAATCTTCTCATCATTCCCATCACCTTCCATTTAGGACTGTAACTTTGTTGCTTGTATCCTTACGATTTATACGGTGATTGTTTCCTGATTACTTATTTGCAGCCTATGACTATCATTAAGTGTTGTAAGTGTTGTACCTTGATGAACGTATCCTTTCTTTTATGTACAATAAGAGCATATGCACCAAGGCAAATTCCTTGTGTGTCCAATCACACTTGGCCAATAAAAAAAAATCTATTATTCTATTCTATTCACTTAATGACCCACCTAAGAGAAGGATTTAGGAGCAAGAACTCTTAATGATTCTCTGCCTACTCACCTAATGAGCCTATATCCATCTGAAAACCATCCAGGAGGACAAATATGAGGTTCCCCTGACCAAATGACTCAAACTGAAGAAGCTACCTGGATAAGCGTTTCAAACAAACAAACAAAAAAGAAGTCCAGCTGCCATGACTGAACTTCCAGATAACTCTAACTCAGGGGTGTCAAAAGCAAGGCCCGCAGGCTTGATCCAGCCCATGATGTGGTCAGATCCGGCTCGCAGGGCTGACCTGGAAAATGTAAGGGGCTGTCCTGCGTTGCTTCAACCAGGTCTACTCAATGTGAAGAGGAAACATCAGGCCAGGGTTGCTTCGGCCCAGTGTGAAGAGGAACAATACCAGTAGTTTGGGGAGTGGCATCAAGCTGGCCACGCCCACCCAGTTGGCCAGGCCCAGGGAGTGGCATTAAGCTGGCCACATCCACCTAATTGGCCACACCCACCCAGTTGGCCATGCCATCCCAGGTCAACCACCGCCCTCAATGAAATTGAGTTTGACACCCCTACTCTTAACTGGTTGACTGAAAATCTTCATTAACATGAAGATGTTACATATCATTCTTGCTCTTGTATCATTTTCTTTCTTCTCTCTTTTTGTTATAGTTTCCTCTTTTTTATGTTTTTATTTATTATAAATAAAGCAACAGCAACAACACAGGACCACAGAATGATAAGAGCATTGAAGTTATTAAAATTTGCAGCATTAGAATTTTAAAAAACAAAAACACACACACACACACAGGTGTGCTGGATAGCAACTTTGAAACAAGCATTTTGAAGAACTAAAATGAGGATCTCCATTCAAACTGCACTGTTTATTTTCATGGGTTTAAACCAGGGATGAAATCCAGCAGGGTCTGATCGGTTATGAGAACCAGTAGCGGAAATTTTGAGTAGTTCAGAGAACTGGCAAATACCACCTCAGGCTGGCCCCAAAGTGGGGTGAGAGTAGAGTTTTTGCAATATTCTTCCCCCTGGAGTTGGGAGGGAATGGACATTTTGCAGTATCCTTCCCCAGGAGTAGGGTGGGAATGGAGATTTTGCAATATCCTTCCCCTGCCACGCCCATCAAGCCACATCACATCCACCAAGCCACACCCACAGAACCAGTAGTAAAAGATTTGGATTTCACCACTGGTTTAAACTCTTTTATATAGCATTTAAATACATTATACGGTGATTTTTCCCCTCTTCCTAATTTGTTCCAGGGTAAAGCAAGAAACATGCTGTGTAAAGAGATTTCTAGTCCAAGTGATCACTCAGCACAGCTTCCCAAGAGATTGAGAAGGCAGTGACCCATTAGAAGGATTTCTAAGCAAAGAGAAGAACCAATATTTAGCAATTTTATTAATGTAGTGCTTTATTATGTTCAGACAACCATGCCCCTAATTGTTATTCTTCAAGTGTGTTAGTTTTCCCACCGCCTCCTTACAGCTGAGAAAAAGTCACTGAGTTGGCTTTGTGCCTAAAAGCAGGACTAACTAGTTTCCTGGTTTCTAGCTTAATATCTTAGCTACGATACTAAGCTGACTTTCCTTTCATGTCTAGAGAATGGTTATTAGTAGTCCCCATTCTAAGGCATAATGCCAAAAGAAGGAAAATTTGCACTAAGCAGGAGATCAGACAAACAGAAGATAGGCAAGAGGTTCGGGTCACTTCAAATCACAATTAATCATAGGCATCAGAAGGCAGCTTGACATGAGGATCCGGCAGGAACTCCTAGGGCATCTCAGGTAAAAACTAAACTGTCAGGTGCAAAGAATCAGGACCGTCCATTAGGTTGCAGCAGAGAAGATTTATTCAAGCCTATACGCAAAAATGTAGTCAACTAAAGTTCAACACTAAATTGGCTCCAAAAAAGGGTTAACAGAATTCAGGGAGGGTTGGACTTGCAATATAATGATTCTAAGTTGATGATGTGCTTAACTCTGCCCCTCCTCCCCAGCTCTGCTTGGTCTTCTCCTACATCGGGGCAGTGGTGGGTTTCAAATTTTTTTACTACCAGTTCTGTGGGTGTGGCTTGGTGGGGCGTGGCATGGCTTAGTGGGCGTGGCTTGGTGGGCATGGCAGGGGAAGGATACTGTAAAATCTCCATTCCCACACCACTCCAGGGGAAGGTTATTGCAAAATCCCCATTTCCTCCTGATCAGCTGGGGCTTGGGAGGCAGAGAATAGATGGGGGCAGGGCCAGGCAGAATTTTACTACCGGTTCTCCGAACTACTCAAAATTTCCGCTACCGGTTCTCCAGAACTGGTCAGAACCTGCTGAAATCCACCTCTGATCAGGGGCATCAAACTCGATTTCATTGAGGGCCATTGATCAGGGGGCTGGGATGGATATGGCCAGGGTGGGCATGGCCAGCTTGACATCACTCATGTCAGGGGTGCCTGTGGCAGCCCAAGTACTCTGCCAGAGAAAACGGGCTCCTGAGCTCTGTTTTCGGGCTGCGACAGCCTCCTGCAATTCTCTGTCAGAGAAAATGGAGCTCAGGAGGGCCGCAGGCAGCCCTCCCTAGCTCCATTTTTACTGACAGAGGCACTGCGGGCTGGTCCTTCGCCTGTTTCAACGGCGAAGGACCAGCCCCATGGGCCTGATCTAAGCACCCGGTGGGCCAGATCCAGCCCCCAGGCCTTGAGTTTGACACCCCTGTCCTACATAAATCACACTGTAAGCTAGATACCAAGGGGATGGGGGAGAGAATTAAGGCTGCATGTCTTGCTTATAGTAATCCTTCTTGAAAAGAAAGGAAACAAACTTAAACCTAGCTGACTTTCAAACGCAGCAACAGGAACTTTCCCTTTTTAAAAATTATATCCTTAATTAAGTCCTTTTTAAAGGGTAGGACAAAACATGCATTTCCTTAGTAATTAATTGGAGGGGTGAAATCCAACCCAGCAGTACATGTTCATTTTAATGTGATTGGAATCAGCTGAGGAGCTGAACAAGAAACCTGTTGTGACCCAGGCTCAAGTAGGTAGTAGTAGATGCAATCAGTTCAAAAACAAACATAATTTATTAGAACAGCTGAGAATTAACTCATTCTTAGTATCATCCAAACTAAATGGACGTTGGTCTTACCTGAGACGTTCTTTCTCAGCAAGGAGGAAAACGGCAGTCAGGCATGGGTTAACTCTTGTGTCAAGCTTGTAGGACCGAGTCTTTAATTTGTTTCAAGCCCCGCCTTATCCTGTTGTCTCTCCAGTTTTTGGCGAGGAAGCTGTCTCAGACTCTACGTGTCTTCCTGAAATGACAAACAATTAATGTACGCCCCCCCCCATGGATAACAATCGGCCCCAGAAGGGTGGGGCTGACTGCCGTTTTCCTCCTTGCTGAGAAAGGACGTCTCAGGTAAGACCAACGTCCATTCTCCAGACAGGTGGGAAAACGGCAGTCAGGCATGGGACATACCAAAGCTAGGTGATTGTCCGGGAGGGTGAAGATAGGCCGATGAGTCATGGGTTGTCGTGTACACTTTCCAAAACTCCTCTACGGAAGGAGGCTTCTGCCGATGCATAGGTATCGAGTTTATAGTGTCTGATGAAAGGCGACGGTGAAGACCAAGTTGCCGCCCTGCATACTTCCTCTAAGGGCGCCTGGGTCGCCCAAGCTGCCGAAGTGGAGGCACTCCTCGTGGAGTGTGCTGTGATGTTCTTTGGCCGAGGAAGAGATTGCAAATCGTATGTCATGGCTATGGTGGCCCGTATCCATCTGCCAATGGTAGGTCCTGAAACTTTGGAGCCTAACGAAGAAGGTTGGAAGGAAACAAGGAGAGCTTCCGTTTCTGAAATGGAGAAGTACGATGAAACTATATCATAAAGGCTCTTCGGACATCCAACGATGCCATTCATGTTCCTTTGATGTCTGGGACAGAAATTTGGGAGAATCAGTTCCTGAGAACGATGAAATAGTGAATTAACTTTTGGAACAAAGGTTGGGTCGAGACGCAGAACTACCCTATCGAGGTGAAAATGCAAAGGTCTTTGCGTGTTGAGGCGCTGCCAATTCTGAAATGCGGCGAGCTGAAGTTATGGCAATAAGGAAAGTCACCTTGAAAGTCAAGAGTCGTAAAGAAGCCTCTCGGAGTGGTTCAAATGGCGCCTCATTAATGTATTAAGAACTTTATTAAGGTTCCAGGATGGGTACCTGTGAATAGTAGGAGGATGCAAGTTAGAGGCTCCCCTCAAAATTAATCTGATGACTGGATCCTTTGTCAGGGACTCTGATGAGCTGAAGGTAAGTATCGAGGAAAGAGCTGCGACTTGAGGTCGGAGGGTGTTAGGAGAGAGACCTGACGTCAGGCCCTCTTGTAGGAAACCAATTATGTGAGATAGGTCAGGATCCCTAGGTGAAATGGACCTCTTAGAGCACCACATCGAGAAAGCTTTCCAAGTGAATTGGTATATGCGCTTCGTGGATGGCCGTCGTGCTGCCTGAATTGTTGGTACTGCGTCTGGGGGAATGTTGAGACCTGCTAAGATGTCCCGCTCAATCGCCAGACGGTGAGTTGTAACCACTGAGGTTCTGGATGGGTGAGAGCGCCCTGACTGAGAGCAATCTGGTTGTCTGGTATGCGCCAAGGTGTTGTTACTGAAAGAGCTTTGAGGTCCGCAAACCAAGGTCTCCGAGGCCAATGAGGAGCCACTAGGATTAGTTCGGCCTTCTCTTCCAGGAGTTTTCTGATTACTTTGGGAATTAATGGAAGCGGAGGGAACGCATAAAGCAGTTCCGGTGGCCATGGTGATCTTAGCGCATCGACCGCTTCCGCTCCTGGGGACGGGAACCTGGCGAAGAATCTGGGTAGTTGATGATTTGAGGGAGTTGCAAATAGATCCACCTTGGGAAGACCAAATCGAAGGGAAATCTTTTGAAAGAGAGCTGGATCTAGTTTCCACTCCGCTTGATCTATTTGCTGGCGACTGAGGGCATCCGCCCAACATTTGCTGTGCCTGAAATATGGGAAGCTCAAGCGAGAGAAGGTTGAATTCGACCCAGTGGCCGAGGGTCAGTGTCTCTGTCATGAGGGTTCTTGAATGTGTGCCTCCCCATCTGTTTATATGGGCTTTTGCTGTTGTGTTGTCTGTGAGCACAAGAATGTCCTGACCCTTCACTAAGTCGTGGAAGTGGAGAAGGGCCTTGTGGATTGCTCTTAGTTCTAGAAGGTTTATATTGAGTTTGCGTTCCTGTGCTGACCATAAGCCTTGAGCCATATTTGGACCCAGGTGGGCTCCCCATCCTGTGAGACTGGCATCTGTCGTAAGGACAATTCTGTTGGGTTCTCTGAATCGACTGCCCTTGGACAGAGCGCCTGATAGCCACCACTGGAGTGATGTCAGTGTCTTTGGTAGAAGACGAATTCTTGTTAGTGATGTGGACTGGCCTCTTCGTTGATACGGGAGCAAGGTCCATTGTAGTTCCCTGCTGTGTAAGCGAGACCAGGGTACAATTCCAAAAGTGGAAACCATCTTCCCCAATAGTTGGGAAAGGGATTTCAAGGAACTGGATCGGGAATAAATGATCTGTCTGACCAGATCCTTGAGACTATTCTGGCGATCCTGGGAGAGGAATACTAATGACTGTTTGGAATCTATGATAGCTCCCAGGTGTAAGATAATGTTGAAGGTGAGAGGTGGCTTTTGGCCCAATTTATGGAAAAACCATGTTCCTGTAGTATATGAATAGTGGTATTTAGGTCCCGATGAGCCGAGGGCTCAGATCGGGACATGATGATAATATCATCCAGGTAGAATTGGATGCGGATGGGATGAGTGCGAATGTGACCAATTAAGGCTCCCATGACTTTAGAGAACACTCTAGGGGCTGAAGATAACCCAAACGGAAGGGCCCTATATTGAAAATGTTGGCCATTGTAACAGAAACGGAGGTATTTTCTATGTCCCGGGGCAATAAGAACATGAAGATAAGCTTCTGTTAGGTCTATTGAAGCCATGAAATCCTCTGGGTGAATGGCTTCTAAAATAGAATGTAAGGACTGCATCTTAAATTTTCGATAGGCAATGAATTTATTTAAGGATTTAAGGTCCAGAATTGCCCTCCATCCCCCCGAGGGTTTAGCTACTACAAAAGTCTAGAGTAAAACCCTTGCCCTGATGAGACTGTGGAACCTGTTGAATAGCTTTGATATTGGAGAGATGAGTAATGGCCTCTTCCATGATAGCACGTTATGACTGTCGTGAGAAATGGGACAAGGAATAAAAACCTAGGGGAATAGAGGTGAATTCTAAAAGAGACCTTCCTAATAGTCTGTAGAACCCAAGCATCCGAAATAGTAGATTCCCAGTGGGCGGAGAAAGGGACAGGCGTCCGCCAATGGGAGGGAAGAGAGTGAATTACTTAGATCTACGGGAGCCTTCCCTACCCCCACGGAAGGGCTTTCGGGAAGAAATCTTGTAAGGTGTTCTGACCTGATTGTCCTGCTGAAAGGAGCCTCTGGGTTGAAACGGTCTGTGTTGACGTGGCTGGTAGAAGCTGGAATCGGAACCCCGAAAGGACTGATGACGAGAATAAGGAGTTGAGCGAACGTCAGAGCGCCTGGACAATGATGGAAGAATCTTCCGCTTATCTTTTGTTTCAATCAAGAGGGGTTCAAGTGACTCCCCAAACAATTTTTCTCCTGAAAAGGGTGATGAGGCTAGTCTCCATTTGTTTTTGACATCTGCCTGCCAATTACGAAGCCAAAGGAGCCTGCGTGAAGTGATAGAAGACCCTATGGCCTTGGATGCGAAACGAGCGGCATTGAGTGTGGCATCTGCCGAGTATTCCAGAGCTGCAATGATCTTGTTAAGGTCCTGGTGGGATCTTGTATCTGCTGGGTTTGTCCTTGCTTGTAACTGCTTCAACCAAATGATGGTTGCTCTGTTGAAAAAGGATGCTGAAGCAGCCGCCTTCACTGACCAAGCTGCCGCCTGATGCCCTTTTATTAGAACCTTTTCAGCCCTTTTATCTTCAGGACGAAGATATTCCTCTGGGGGTCCCGTTATGTGGGAGGTGGCAGAAAGAGAGACTATAGGATTGTCTACTGCCGGTACCTGTAGGAGGTTGGACATTTCAGAAGTCATATTATATAAGCGTTTGTCTAGGCTGTTTGGAAAAGGTCCAGAACCTGGGACTCCCCATTGTCGTTGAACCACATCTGTAAATAGTTTGGGGGACGGTACAGCGTCTGCTGTTATTGCTGGTTCAGAAAATAAAGTAGTAGAGGGATCATCCCCTTTCTCCCTACTAATTCTAGTTGTGGCCACTTCTCCCAATCGGGTGGTCATTTGGGCCTTATGTAATAGTGATTTAAAGACTTGAGGATTAAATAATCCAATGAAGGCTGGTTGTTCAAGATCTAAGCCTTCATCTTCTGAAAGGGCCTCATCCCTAGGGATCTCTCCCTCTGACAAATATTCTTGATCTGAATGGTCAGGAGATACCGTCTGACCGTGTTCTGACATGATGTCTTCAGAACCTAGATGTTCCTGATGAGATCTGGCTGGAGGAGCTTGAGGCCTAGACTCCTGCTGATAACATTGCCTGAAGCTGGATCGAATTGCATCAGCAATGAGAATCCCAAACTCGGAGGAAGCTGTAAGCCCCTGGCCCTGGATAGGATTGGAATGGGCGCTGTTTGAATGGGCTCCTGGTATTAGAATGTTGGCTTGGTCTTATATCAGTTTCTGGCATAGTCTGAAACAATGGGGCCCCATCTATATGGACTGGAGTAGATCCTGTAGTTGGTTGATCTGGTGACCAATTAGGAGGTAAAGAGGTAACAGATGCTGCCCTGTGGGGGGACTGTTCCTCCTCCCGTGAAGGAGTAGTACTCACAGTGGACTGAGGTCTGGAAGTGAGAGAGGCCTGGTGCTGGGCCTTGAGACTGCCTTTTCTAATGCCTTATGTCTCCTCCTTTCCTCCACCGTGGGTTTGGACTTGAGTTCAGATCCCTTACTTTTGGTAGATCTGCCTGTAGGGGCTGATGTTCCTTCCCCTGGGTCATCCTCAGGTACCCGGCAGGTGATATTTCTTTCTTTATTGGTCTTTTTGCTCATTTTTTAATAATCCTCAGGAATAAGCAGGCAAAAGCTTAGTAAGAATCGCTTCCCAATATGGCGACCGGCTAAAGCACTTTAATTGCCTCCAAAATGGCGCCCGGAGTCTTTTCGCGCCAAAATTAGCCGTTCCGAGAGATCGCGCCAATATAAACTGCCCCTTGTGGCCTCAGAGGCAAAGCTCCAGTAAGAGGCCTCACTCTGCTTCCCCCACGATTTCACCAGGTTGTGGTATACTTGCGTGAGGAGGGTTCCGTAGCGTCAGCCAAACTGTTCTCCGCAGCTGAGCTGAGATCGGAAAGATAAGGGCTGTAAATAGATCTCCCGGTGTGCCGTTTTAGCTGCTCAGCAAAGGCTGTGAAACGCAGCGTGCAGAAAAACTCCGCCCCCTTTGGAGAGTTGGGAAGCTAAGCAAACCTCTCTGAGCCCCAGGAGGTTGCTGAGTAATGAATCTGCCAGCCGGCAAGATAAATAGCTTCTGCCGCTCTCCTTTTGCCGCTTGAAGTTTGAAATGTGAATCCTTTGTAAATATTGTAAATAACGCTGAAAACTTGATTAAATAAAAGAACAAAATAAATCTAAAGCTATAGCTAACTTAGGAGCTCAGGAAGACACGTTGGTCCAGCTTGGGACCGAGTAAAAAACTGGAGAGACAACAGGATAAGGCGGGGCTTGAAACAAATTAAAGACTCGGTCCTACAAGCTTGACACAAGAGTTAACCCATGCCTGACTGCCGTTTTCCCACCTGTCTGGAGAATCAAAACAAATTCTTCATAACACAATTCTTCAGTCTTATCACCAACCTTGATCTAATTAGGCAAACCACCAAAGGCTTTTCTTGGCAAAAGTTCAAAAGCAGAAGACGCCGACAGGAAATAAATGCAGCAAGACAAGGAGCAAGGCTATCAACGTTGTTTTCCGACAAAGAGCCCAAAAGCAGTTGCTGGTCTTTTAAGCCCTTTGGGAGGGGCCAATCATCTCTTGGCCCTACTCCCGAGTCGTCATCTTTGCTTGATCTGCTCTTGCCTTCTGGCAGCTCTTCTGATGCGTGCATTAGGAACAGGCTCCTCCTGTTCCTCTGCCTCGCTACTGTCAGCCTCTGGAGGCTCCAGAGTCCGCACATCACTCCCAGATGGCCCTGGCACCACCTCTGCCTCCGACGCAGAGCCCTCATCCGGGCCTTCCCCAGCCTCCAGGACTGGCCCATGTTCTTCCTCAGCCTCATTGCTGTCCGACTCCATTGCCAGCTCCTCAGGCTGCTGGCGGACCACAACAAAACCAGGAGATCATGAGTTCCAGTCCTCCCTTAGGTATGAAAGCTAAGGAACCTTTGGGTCAGTCAGACTCACTCCGCCCAATTGCCTCACAGGACAATTGTTGTGGGGACAACAGGAGGAAAAAGCATTATGTGCTCCTACGTGAGTTCATACAAAATAAAGGTGGGATGTAATTCTAATAATATGCAACTATCTCAAATTCTGTAAATATCATTGCCTTCAAGTCTACGAACAAACCAAAACTGCTTTAGAGAAAAACAATACTCAGCCTGTTTCACTAAAAGCAATTTCCACTCCGCTTCTTTCAAAGTGCGTTCATTTTTCCGAGATGAAAGTGGTTTACCAACTTACAGTGTCACATCTCAGCAGGGTTACTGTTTAATAAAACAGTGCAAAAATTTACATACATAAGGAGAAAGTAGATGATAGGTTTCTACATCCCTCAGTGCATTTCAGCAGAGTAGATACACTCCAGGACCCCTCCCTTAAATATTTGCCCGCTTCAGCCATTCCTGTTGCGGCTCCCTACCCTTTGGAACAGCAAACCCCACCTCACCCCCCCAAAAAAATAAGGACAGTACCCCTCTCTTGAGGTTCCTTGCAAAACTGGCTTTGGTCTCAGCTCTGGAATTAACATTTGTCGTTGTTTAATACCCTCTGTTTTGTTTTGTGGATTTTATTAGCAAGATATTTTAATCTGGGCTGCTTGTCGGTTTAATGTTTCTTGCTGTTTTTAATGTATGTGGGTTTTTGTTTTTTTGTTTTTTTTTAGTTTTGAATGCCAGTTTGGAATTGGGCAGCCAATATATTTCAATAAATAAATAATAGTTTAAAAATGAGCAAATCTTTCCACCTAACACAGCTGGAACATAAAATCGTAGGGCTGAAAGACAGCTCGGCGGTCTTCTAGTTCAACCAGCGGCTCAAGGCAGGAGACCTTACCATCTCAGTCAAATGATTATCCAGTCTATTTTTGAAAACCTCCAGTGATGGAGCACTCACAACTACAGGAGTTATTCTGGTCTATTTATGAAGATGTGTATATACGGAACTATATGGAGCAGTGATGGTATTCAGCTGGTTCTATCCGGTTTCAGCGAACCAGTAGCGGCGGCAGAGGGAAGTTCCGCCCACCCACCTGGATGTCATCACGTCCTGTTTTTGATGATCTGCGCATGCGCGGAAGGTTCTGCACATGTGTGGAGATGACATTTGTAAACTGGTAGCCGATACCACCCCTGATATGGAGGATATAGTAGTATGTTTTATTTGAGATATCAGCTATTCAAAGTAGCCCAAACTAAGAAACCAACTCCTTGCAGGTCAAGACTACTTTTAGAAAATCTAGAACTATAGAGCTATAGAATCTTACAAATATGAATGGGTTTCTATTCCTCCTTTTATCTTCTGGTGATCTAGGAAAAGGATTGTCTTGACAGTTTTCTCACATTATTTTCTTGGCCAAATTTTTTAGTCCCTTTTATCTAACCATTGCCTTGGTAGTAGCTATTTCTTCTGTTCCTCAAGGACATTCAGTCTTCCCGCTATAGGATCTATATCAGTGGTTCTCAACCTTTATAGTGCTGCGACCCCTTTAATACAATTCTCCACGATGTGGCGACCTCTTTAATACAATTCCCCACGATGTGGCGACCCATAAAATTATTTTCGTTTTGAATTTATCGCGCCTGAAGCCGTATTGGCTAGCGATCTGAACTGCTTGCGATTGCCTTGAGGACGGAGGCATTAAAGCGGAGACTCCTCCCCTTTTAAGTTTATTGCGCCTGAAGCCAGATTAGGCTAGGGATTGGGAGTGATTGCAGCTGGCTTGAGAGGGCGACATCAGAGCAAAGATTTCTCTCTTTTTTAATTCATCGCGCCTGAAGCCGAATTCAGCTAGCGATTTGAAGAGCCTGTAGCTGGCTTGTGGAGTCAACCATTGGAGCGCGATTCTTCGACTCGCAAGTATACTTCCCATATTTCCGATGGTCTTAGGCGACCCCTGGCAAATTGTCATTCGACCCCCAATGGGGTCCCAACCCACAGGTTGAGAATCACTGATCTATATCGTTCAAGAGCAGAGAATTCTACACATTCAGAATATCTTAGGTTCCATCTATGGCAGGGATCTCCAATCTTGGTAACTTTAAGCCTGGCAGACTTCAACTCCTAGAATGCCCCAGCCAGCTCTGCTGGCTGGGGAATTCTGGGAGTTGAAGTCCACCAGGTTGCCAAGGTTGAAGTCCGCCAGTTGCCAAGGTTGGAGACCCCTCAACTATGGTGTCTCCAGTCAAAATAATTCAAGATAACATGGTTAAGCTTCAAATCTTGGTATATGATTGAGTGTTACAAAATGGTAATATTTTGATATTTAATTCAAACTACATTTAAACAATCCTTTCAATTCTCAGATTAGATTAGCCTTCTCCAATCTGGGACATCCAGATCATTATACCTTGAAAATTAATGCCACACATATTAAAAGAATGATTTTAACTGTTCATAAAAATCTACTAGGAGGAGGGGGAAAAAATGATAAAACCAAACAGGATTGTAATCAATCAACTATTTTGAAGCACTCTGAAGAACTATAGTATCTATGGAACAAAATGTATAAATTTACAAAAACAACAAATACTGTAATTAACTAAAGGGCAAAGAAGTAAACAGCTGTCCACTATTAGATTTAGTCAGGGATTTATTATGATTATGCTAAAAATGGAGGAAAAATTGGTTAAGGGCCAGGTCTATGCGAATGAAATATGGCATTTCACAGTACAGATGGATTAAACAAACGAATCACTTGCTAGACAGAACATTGATTTTGATGGATTTTTATCTATCTCTGCAAAGGAAAATAATTTAAGCGACATTGGTGAAAGACAACCGTAGCTCTCAAAAATCCACTATGCATTTTTGGGGGGATACTGACACGAAGACAGATGGAAAAATGATCCAATAACATGGTAAAAGGCAAAAGAGCAGTGAAATAGCCGAAGAGGAAAAATTAGAAGGAAATAAAGACCAGATTAATGGAAAAGTAGTTCAATTGGTTGACTAAAAGTCCTCAGTTGTAATTTGGCCTTTGCAAATGTAATGTCATTATCACTAAAGTGTGGCAGGATTTCCTGAATTACTCTGGATATACAATTAACCTCTTGCAACCGTACATAAGCTGTAGAACAGGGGTATCAAACTCAATTTCATTGAGGGCCGCATTGGGGTTGTGTTTGACCTTGGGGTGCCGGGGTGGGTGTGGCCAGCTCAGTGTCACTCGTGTTGGGGGGGGGCTGGGTGGCCCGAGGGCTCTACCAGCGAAAATGGCTCCTGAGACAGCCTCTTGCAACCCTCTGCCAGTGAAAACACGAGCTCAGGAGGGTCGCACGTGGTCCTCCCAAGCTCTGGTTTTGCTGGCAGAGGCACCGCGAGCTGATCTTTTGCTGTTTCCAGGGCGGCCCCGTGAGTCAGATCTAAGCGCCCCGTGGGCCCGATTTGGCCCACGGGCCTTGAGTTTGACACCCTTGCTATCGAACAATTCTATTAACTGTGGGAAGGAGAACACAAATGATGGACCCGATTTGTTGAACCCATTTCTGGGTTTGATGCCTTTTTATAGTTCTGCTGACATCACAAAGAAAGTTAGAATCTGATGAGATGCTCGGATACAACCAGCATTTACCTAGAAGCAGCATATGTTAAAGGTACTTGCACAACAGAAGGCAATAAAAACAGAAAAAGAATGTGTTCACTGGTTTTTAACAAGCCCTATGCCGATGTGACAGGTGACAAAGCTAAAAGGAATGCCAGCCATCTGCAAAATACTTGAGAACTGGGTGCGCCAATATCAGTTGTCAGTTCCAAGTCTGCCGATAAGCCTTCGGGTTTATTAAAATCAGTGCAATTCAATAGAATCCACCTGTCCACCTAAGCACTGCATATTTGTCCTGCTATGTTTAATCAGACAATCAGATCCTTTCAGCCAGTCTATTGCCTTCCTTCCTTGACAACTAACAGCATATAGTTTAGCTGAGGTAGTATTTTCCACAGGAGAATCCAAGGAGCAAAAGCCAGTCAATTCACAATAAAACATATGTGTTAAATTAGGACACAAAACGTATTTCTTTGATTAAAAGGATAATGAACTATTACCTTCCTGGGGCTGAAATGAAGAGGAAGCAAGGGCACGGGTTGAGAAAGAGAAACCAGAATAGAGATCTAATACCTTTTGTAAGTGAATTTCAAGGTTTATTTCAGACAGACTTTGTTCAGCACTTCTGCTGTTCCCCAGAAACAGTTCTAATTAGGCTTACTAGCCAAATTTCAACCTCCGATTAGGCTGTAATGAAAACACTCTACTTCAGAAGCTGTTTACTCAAGTCATCCACCAGAGGGTGCTCAAGCTGCTGTAGAAACAGCAATTTCCCTCCCTGGATTAAAAGTGACAGTAAGGAAATTCAAAGAAAATTTGTACTAATATATACAGGTGAATATTTTCAGCTTGGAATAATTTGCAGTGCTGTTGTTTTTTTGCTGCAGGTATAGTATGGGTATAATTACCATACCTGAAAGCATACCTCGTTCTAACAATACATCGATTATGTTAAAACATGCAGCTGAGTTGCAAGTCACTGAAACGTGCACACCCATAAAGCATCTACAGCCATAGCCCATAATTTCTTCCCACTAGCGATGCCTATGATTCAGATGTTGTGCCACTCACTGTGATTAGTTTTAATTTCTGATAATACTGTACTGATATTAACATCTTACTCTCAGTTACCCAACAGGCATGGGAATGATGCAGGGGTAAAATCTAAAAATTTTCCCTACCAGTTCTGTGGGTGTGGCTTAATTGGTGGGTGTGGCTTGGTGGTCAGGTGATCGGATGGGTGTGGCCAATAACAATAAATAATAAAAATAATAAAAAAGTACACAAAACAATAAGAGGTACCCAAAACCAACATTCACACTTTACACACACACAACACACACACAATGTAAAAGCAGCTGCACATCACCCAAAATGGCCCCGGCAACAAGCAGGAAACAGCCACAAAAAGCCCCAAAACCAACTTTCACACTTTACACACACACAATACAACTGACACACAAACACACACACACACAAAATGCCACATACAGTTTTGTATGATTTTGTGTGTTTCTGTTGTTAGTGAAACACTACAGAAACACACCAAATTTCAGAAAGCGGCACAAATATTTTATTTTATTATTTTATTTTATTTATATTTTTAGATAAAAGCAGCTAAATTTAAAACTTCCTTAACTTTAAAACTTCCTTAACTTTAAATTGCTATGTCTAAAAAAAAAAATCCTTAAAAAACCCTCAATTAACTATTTTTTTAAAGCTCCTTTCCCCTTACTTACCTAATTCAAAGGAAAAGGCAGGCAGATTGAGTTGCTCAATGATGAAAAGGATTGCAGCAGGCAGATTCAGTTGCTAGCTGATGCAACTGATTGCAGCAGCCGAAGCAAGGCCGGAATAGGAGTGAGACCGCAAGAAGCAGGAAGCTGCCAAATAGGCAAGTGGGGACCGGGCACTTGGGAGGGCATAGTCGGGGGGGGGGATTTTTGCTACCGGTTCTCCAAACTACCTGCCCCCCATTGCTACCAGATCGCGCGATCCAGTCTGAACCAGGAGCATTTCAACCCTGGAATGATGTCAGGCAAAAGCAATATCTTACATATTTACTTCAAAGCTCACTGACTTCTATAGGAAACAACCTAATATTGGAGCTTGAAAATGGCTTTTTCCTCTAATGAATATCCTGCTTCTCTTTATTTATCATTTCTACCACCTCCACCTGCAACTGTCTATCAGCCGTTAAACCCAAAAACATCTGAGCAAAATCCCAGGCTGCTAACGTGGAGAGAGTTTAACCTAATGCTAGATAAACTTTTAAAAAAGAAAAAGAGAATGAAGTAAAAAGTTCAAGAAAAGAGGAAAAAAGAAAAGAGAAAAAGTACGAATATCATAAAGAGAGAGAAAGAAATGTATAAAGGAGTAACTTATGATCTTCATCACCGCAAGTACAAATAAATTTAGTTATTCGTCATTCCCTCCAAAGCAAATATTTATCTCTTCATCTAGTATCCTATCTTTTATCTATAAAGTATTGTCTTTTTAGTCCTGGTGTTAGCAGAAAGCCCATAAAGTAGCAATATATTTGTTTTCACTTGGATTAAATAAACCAATTTTATATTCCTTCCTTTCGCTTCTAACAATCTTAATCTTTAGTTCATATTCAAATATTATTATAGGATTTGATTCATCTTCATTTTTTTTTCTCCCATTGCACAGAGTTCAAGCCTCTTTTGGAAATCCAGTAAGGAAAAAAAAATATCCAGGTCATTCTCTTGATTTGTCATCTGTATTTTCCTTTTAAATGTTTAAAACCTCAGCCAGCTTCTTTAGAAGATCCAGGGAAACGTCTTTTTCTAAGTCATTCTCTTGGCCTGTCAGCTCTAAATCCACTTTCAATACCATTTTTATCTCAGTCACTGTTTCCTTTGTATTTGCAGCAGTCATTGGCTCTGCTTTTGCAGAGCTGTATCCAGTTCCCCATACCTCCCCTGAAAATCCAGGGAAGGTCCAAAATAAGGAGCACACTATAGCTGGAAGACAGCATTACTAATAAAAAGAGTGGTGCCCATCTGAAGCATTTGGAAGCTGCCAAGTTTAATGAAAATAGCAATAGCACTTAGACCAGGGGTCAGCAACCCAGGCTCTGGAGCTGCATGTCATCTCTTTCATCCCTCTGCTGCGGCTCCCTGTTGCTGGTCGGCTCCACAATTTATGCAGTTTTCATAAAGGACAGGTAGAGGAAAAAGGAAGTCATGCTAGGAGACTAGGGCGGGGGAATCGGACTTCCGGTCAGCTGCAGAATTGAACAGGGACTTCTGGTTAGGACCTTTGTGGCTCTTTGAGGGTTTAAGGTTGCCGACTCCTGACTTAGACTTATGTAGCAATAGCAATAGCACTTAGACTTATATACTGCTTCACAGTGCTTTACTGTGTCAGCCCATTGCCTCCAACAATCTGGATCTTCATTTTACCAACCTCAGAAGGATGGAAGGCTGAGTCAACTTTAAGCTGGTGAGAATCAAAATGCCGAACTGCTGGCAGCCATCAGTCAGGATAATTAGCCTGCAGTACTAACACTCTAAACACTGCTCTTCTGGAAGTGAAAACACTTCTGGGTGGGCAAGAATATGATTTACACTGCAATCTTCAAATGCTGTGAGATTTTAAACAGTAGATCGGGACAACTCACCACAGCCAACTCATCACAGCCAACTTAACATGGCCAACTTGCTGCAAGACAACTTGCCATGGCCTACTTGTCATATGACGACTTGCTGCTGGACCAGGGGCGAAATCCAGCAGGTTCTGGAGAACTGGTAGCGGAAATTTTGAGTAATTTGGAGAACCAGCAAATACCACCTCTGGCTGGACCCAGAGTGGGGTGGGGATGGAGATTTTGCAATATACTTTCCCCAGGGGTGGAATAGGAATGGGGATTTTGCAGCATCATTCCCCTGGAGTGGGGTGGGAATGGAGATTTTGCAATATCCTTCCCCTGCCATGCCCACCATGCCACACATCATGCCAGTAGTAAAAAACTTTGGATTTTCAATGGTTAAACAAAATCACGACTAATTTAGTATGGTCTGCTAAAGATACTTGTGCTGTAAATGTAAGGATTGGTTGCAAAGCTGTTTTTTCCCCCCCAACTATTGTAACTTCAGATAGTTGCTACACAGGGCAGTTAGTAAGCAAGGGCTAGCTGTATGTCATAATTCTTTTAAATGTCACATAATTTAGTTTCATTGAGTGACTCCAGGTTTTAGCATTAAGCAACCAACAAGACAGAAAATCTCTTCACTTAAGGGACATAAAAGGTAAAGGTTCCCCTTGCACATATGTGTTAGTCGTTCCCGACTCAAGGGGGCGGTGCTCATCTCCATTTCAAAGCCGAAGAGCCAACATTGTCCAAAAACGTCTCTGTGGTCATGTAGCCGGCATGACCAAACGCTAAAGGCGCACGGAACACTGTCACCTTCTCACCAAAGGCGGTCCCTATTTTTCTACTTGCATTTTTTATGTACTTCCGAACTGCTAGGTTGGCAGAAGCTGGGACAAGTAACGGAAGCTCACCCCGTTACACAGCACTAGGGATTCGAACCGCTGAACTGCCAACCTTTCGATCAACAAGCTCAGTGTCTTAGCCCCTGAGCCCCTGCGTCCTACTAAGGGATATACTTGTCCACAATAATGCCATTTTCAGTATGTAAAATAAATATATTTGTCCTGCAAAGGTTATTACGTAAGACGTATAACAACGCACAAGCTGAAAGTTAATCAGCCAAGCAGTATATTCATCCGCTTTAGCGGGTAACCTAGAAAAGCCAAAACTGATGTTTATGTATTATGTTAGACCAGGACTCTTGATTTCTTAAGCTACCGTAAGAACCACCAGTTATTTTTTCACTTTGTTAACACTGCACAAACAACCCAGAAAGAACAGTTCTGCATTACGCCTGGACTTAAGAGGGTGACTTCACATTGATGTATGAGAACTGACGTGTTTACAAATACTTAATCCCTTAATCCAGAGTTCGAACCTAATGCAGAATTATCCTTCCCAGGTAATTTCCCTACTGAAAAGGGACAAGTAAGCAGCTTGTTCATTCATGCTGTGGATTTCCAGCTTAACATGAAATCCAGGCATCATATTACAGTTAACCGCAAAAGAATCAGGCCAGGCAACTGGGAATGAGCATAATTTGGCCATCGCTTGAAAAACAGCTAAACAGCTAAGAATGCTGCAGCTTTGATGATTCTTTTCTTTCCTACTTAATTCCTGCCCAGTAATAGAAGAGATGGAAATTAAGACTGGTGAATAAAATCAAGTACTGGGCTCCAGAGACAAAGATGAATGCACTGTAGAAATGAAAAAGATGGATACCAGATTGATCTCTAATCATCCGAACGTGTTCAGGAGCTCCAACTCAACATTTGCGAGCATTTTGCTCTCTGCTGAAATGGTAATTGTTTCCATCTCAATCTCCTATTACTGAGATAATAGCAGCCTTGGATTTCTTTCGTTCTCATAAAAATAAGATTACTTCTATTGCCCTTTTTGAATGTCCTTGTGAGGTCCTCTCTCAGATTTTTTCCATTAATAAAAAGACAACCTGTATTTCCGCCAGTACGAATTAGAAATCTTTCGCCTAAATTGGCTAAGCACAGGGAGATATCACTGACATCTTTCTGTCAAGGTAATAGTGGGAAATGGTTTGTTTTCTTGCCAACCGGAGAAACATTCAAAATAGGTGCAGAAATTTTGCCGTAGGTGCAGAATTCATACCACCCTTCCATAACCTTAGGGGACTGGAGGCTAAAACATATCATTTACAGTTGTAGGCACTGGGCATGGCTAGTCTAGTGAGGAGAAGGACCAGGGGATATGATAGCTGTATTCCAATATTTGAGGGGCTGCCACAGAGAGGAAGGGGTCAAGCTATTTTCCAAGGCACCTGAAGGCCAGACAAGGAATAATGGATGGAAACCAAACAAGGAGAGATTCAACCTGGAAATAAGGAGAAATTTTCTGACAGTAAGAACAATCAACCAATGGAACAGAAGTTGCCTTCGGAAGTTGTGGGAGCTTCATCACTGGAGGCTTTCAAGAAGAGACTGGACTGCCATCTGTCAGAAATGATATAGGGTCTCCTGATTGAGCAGGGGGTTGGACTAGATGACCTACAAGGTCCCTTCCAATTCTGGTCATGATAGCAGGAAACCCTACTAATGCATTAGTACTAATAATACTAATGATATTGATATTTAACACATGATTATCCTCTACCTTCAGGGTAGAGCAAAATTATTACTAAATTATATTCTTTGATATGATAGATGGGGGGAAATTATTCAATGTATTACTAAAATGGGAATCCACATTAAATACATTACTTTTAATGGAAATAAAACTGAAGAACAATTGGACGTTGCTCCATGCTCTACTTTTGGAATGGGACAACTCTCCATGGCCAACTCACCATGGCCAACTCGCCGCAGGATAACTCCACAGGGCCAACTCACTGCAAGGACAACTTGCCACAGGCAGTTGGTGGGAGAGCTGGATGGGCAGGTGAGCGAGCGGGTGGGCAGAGCGCATCAGGCTGGGGGGTGGGAGGCAGTGGCTGCCAGGGTTTCCCATTTTCACACCCGTCCCTCCAAGCCTGGCATAGCAGGGGCAGCAGCAGTTCCGAGCCTGGTGCGGTGGTGACGATGGCTCTGACGATGGCTCTGCATTCTGCACTCTGCCCACCCACTTGTCTGCCTGCCCAGTTATTCCTCTGGCTGCCTGCAGCAACTTGTCACTGTGGCCTGAGTTGGTCACATGGAGTTGTCTTGCGGCAAGTTGGCAGAGGTGAATTCACATAGTGAACTGGCGGCCAAGGTGAGTTGTCCTACACCCTTCTATTTTTTGAAGAATACATCTCAACACACCATTGTTGGAAGAAATATCTACCTGGTTCAGTTCCAAGCTGGGAGAAAGACATCAGAAACATGGAGGCTGATTGGAAAAATGGTTTAATGATGAAGCAGAACCACATGGGTTCTGGGTAGCTGACCACATGGAGTTGAGAGTGAAAGGTTTTTATACCTTTTCTTGGGTTCAGAAAGCTTCCTGTTCCTGTGAAAGAACATGTATTCTATTGGCTGTTGTCAGACTCCTGTGGGGCCATGCAGGGGTTATGCAGGGGTCATAGCTGGTTCTATAGACAAAGTACAAATCCTACGTGTCGGAGCTAAGTTTGGTTGAAGTTTGGTCTGCTTTGAGATGATTCAATGAAAAAACTTGTGTTCTGAAAGGATGTTGGGCAATTCCTATTGTGGCTTAATCACATCATCCTGGAGCTAAAAGTCTTTTGTTGTGTAGATAGGCTGGCCCAGTCTTTCTTAATGGGCACAAAATATGTGCTGGGGGCTATTTAGACTGAGTCTGCTTCCTGCTTCTAAAAAAAAACATGTTTCTGCATTTCTCATTTAGGAAAATATTCTGCCTTTTTAATATTCTTCAAAATATTTCATTCTTCTAGAAGGGGGGATGGTTCCCACACCATTAAAAGGCCCCTAGCATAATTCAGAAATACTCTGGGTGAGCCACTTTCCGTTGCCCATAGGAGTGTCTTTCTTAAAACCTATTTGAATTGTGGTAATACAGCTCACAAATCTCATTCATCTTAGGGCATAAATAAAGGAATAATCAGGATTTACTATCAGGGTGCTTCTCATTGAATTCCTCATTAAGAGAAACAGCTCCAGAAATAGACTACACAAAGTTAAACAGCATGCTGGAAACCACACACACTCCTTATTAGTGTCACATATCACAGTCTTAGTCTGATGCAAGGGGAACTTCAAAGAAGAAGAAGAAAATCCATTATCTTCCTGCCCCCACATAATTGTAGCTCTGCAGCACAGCAAGCATTTATATACCCATGAAAGTGAATCTGCCTAATTAATTGGAGAACAAAAACCCAGCACCACACATTGTGTTACATCATGTTTGTAGCGGGTCAATTTCCCTGTTAGATTATTTATACAAAATCTCACTTTGAATTAGCTGGTGTTTCTCATTAAAAGGCTCCCCCATGCAAGTTCACCTAACTTAAAGACACTTCTTATTCCAGCTTCAGGTAATGTAAATAAACACTTGTGAATTCCGGTTTTCTAAACATTCCAGATGAATTCAGGATTAAATCCCGCTGAATTCAACAAAGTGCATTTCTCAGTACACATATCGAAAAATAGCAGCCATGGTAGCTCTTGGTCCAGCCATCTTATTTATTTATTTATTTTATTTTATTTATTTGTCACAACAGTATATATAAGTATAAGCATGAAATAACTATACGAATTGGATACAATCAAAGGGAACATTAGGACAGGAATGGTAGGCACGCTGGTGCTCTTATGCACGCCCCTTACAGACCTCTTAGGAATGGGGTGAGGTCAATAGTAGATAGTCTTATGGGAAGATTCCCTTACAAATAGATCAAAACAATATCTTGGTTGAATTTGCCTAGGTTATCTTAAACTTACATTTTAACTATGACATATAAAGACATAGCAATTGTGGATTGTGTCTTTAATGCGGGTTCATTTTAAGTGTTATGAATTCCTAGTCCACATTATTTATTTTGTTAATTTATTATTTTTATTAAAATATTTGTAAATAAAATATGTGTAAAAATATTATTTTTACAAATAATTCAAGGAGGTGAACCTTCCTCCTCCTATTTTCCCACAACAACAACCCTGTGAGGTAGGTTGGCTGATAGAGGGGGGGAAGGGGGAAAGAGAGAGACAGAGATAGAGAGAGAGAGAGAGACAGAGAGAGAGAGACAGAGAGAGTGAGTCACCCAGTGGCTTTCATGGCTAGGGAGGAACTTGAACTCACGTTCTCCTGCTTTCTAGCCTGGTGTCTTAACCACTAAACCAAACTGGCATTATGATTCAATAATAGCATACAAGTCCCAGAAAGCGGGTTTTAAGGATCCAAGTTAACTATATTATGCAGTTCCAGCATATAAACCATTTGTCCACACAACAAATAGGAAACTTTAAAACCCCAGGCCTGGTCAACCAGGTCACCGTGCTGTTGCCAAGTGATTCTAAAATGTTACATGACAATATAGATGCTATTTAATTGATACGTGTATATTCACTGCATTTTTTTCAGAGGTTCGCCAACTTTTTAAAAAGGAAACAAGATACAAGGAAAGATGCAATATTACGCTAGCGCCCTGGACTAGTTTGTCACCCCAAGTATCAGTGCCACACTATATATCCGTGATGGCAAACCTATGGCACTCATGGCACAGGTGGCATGTGAAGTCGTATCAGTGGGCACACAAGCATTGCCCTAGCTCAGCTCCAGTGTGCATGCATGCGCCAGCCAGCTGATTTTTGGGCCCACCAGAAGTCGAGAAATGGGCCATTTACGGCCTCCAGAGGGCCTCCGGAAGGGTGGGGAAGGCCATTTTCGCCCTTCCCAGGCTCCTAGGAAGCCTCTGGAGCCTGGGGAGGGTGAAAAACAGACCTACTGGGCCCACAATGCCATTGCGTTTCAAAAGCAGGGGGACCACGGGGAGGGTCGTGTGCGCATGCATGGGGGCGGGGCACATTGAATTATGGGTGTGGCCACACGCATGCACAATCCCCCTACGCTCCCCCCACTTTTGGCACGCGATGACAAAATGGTTAGCCATCACTGCTATATATCGTATGGCCCAGAGCTCTTGGGTTGCCCTTCATAAAACAGCTGTAATGCTGAACAATGTTTTACCTCACAATAGCAAACAATAGCAAACCTGGATTAGGGAACAAAATGGTAGGGATGTGGAACATAACAAAACATTCAACCAGCTAGCCCTTTAATCTGCAACAAGGTTATATAAATGCAAAACTACATGGCGTGGTTGCATTTTTTTTTTCTCACTGCAAATTGTACCTACAGTATTTATTTATTTTTCTGAAGCTGTCTTGGCATTTTGCTTTAACAACCCAAAGCAAAGCAAGGATGGTAATTTCAAAGCACTCACCTTCTCCAAAGAAGTCCGCTGCATGTGGTTAGAGCTGTTGTTCCTGCAAAGGCTACCATCATAAGCCTGCGCCGGCTTTGGGAATAACGAGCGGTACCAAAATGGCGCCTGGAAGTGACGGCCAAGGCCGCCAAAGTAGGGAGGAGACGGAATCGCAACATTCTGGGAAAGGAAATAAAGAAAAGCATAAGAACGAAAGCATCAAAACAGCTTAGGTTTTGAGACCACTTCTGGATTTTTATCTTTTTTCTTTGCTTTGAAAAAGATAAAACTGAAGTTTTGCTTTTAGGCGTCGATGATTAGATTTGTTATGACTGTAGGTTGCCCTCAACTTAATGGAGCCCAAAATTTCTGCTGCTAAGCAAGATAGTTGAGTTTTCTTCTGATTTACGACCTTCTCTGCCACAGTTGTTAAGCGAATCGCTGCAGTTGTTAAGTGAATCATGCGGTCGTTAAGAAAATCTGGCTTCCCTCACTGATTTTGCTTGTCGGAAAATGGCTGGGAAGGTTACAAATGGTGTAAACGCGGGACAGTGCAAATGTCAACCCTGAAGTTGGCCAGACTGTGGCCATTTTCTTTTTGATAGTTTTCTCTAGGGAGGTATCTCTTCTCATTGCTTCAGGGCTGACACAACCTGGAGCAAAGGGGCCGTGTGTGTGTGTGTGTGTGTGTGTGTGTGTGTGTGTGTGTAGAGATAGCTGGGATGTTGTAGCCAAAATAAAATTCTTTCCCCTGGGAATCAAGGACACTGGTGCAGGTATTTGAAAGGTGGAGACTGAGGTCACCTAGCAACTGGACTGTTTGCTGATTGGACAATGTGACTGAGAATCTGGGGGGAAGTGACCAAGTTTTAGTTTTAATTGGTTGTAAAACTGGCGGGAACTTAGAGTCGCTTTTCCACCAGGAATGTGCCAATTTGATATGTCCCAATAAAATGTTCTTTGGGGAATTTGCCTACCTCGGAGTTCTTATTGAATGGGATGTATTACTTGGAACCTTGACAGCAAATGTCATAAATACATGCCAGTTGCCAAGCATCCGAATTTTGATCACGTGACCACCATGGGGAATGCTGCAAGGGTCATAAGTGTGAAAAAGTGGTCATAAGTAACTTTTTTTCAGTGCTTCGAACAGTCACTAAACGAATGATTGTACGTCAAGGGCTACCTGTGAGTATTTTTATTGTTATTACTAGATACATATATTTTACATTTTTAAAGGTTTAAGTTTAAACTTAGAGTAAGTAGTTATTTCGAATAGGATTTTAGTATTTTTTTGGGGATTGTGTAGTTTGCATACTGTGTATATGATACTTTTGCTTCAATGCAAAGTAACGGGTTATTTTATTATATATTTGTATCTGTGATGAAGAAAATGGGAAGTCACTGTTTTTCTATCCTTTTATCCTTTTTTCCCCTTGTCTCTTTTTAACTTTCCCCTCCCTTTTAATCTTGGCTGTTGCTGCTGTTGTTTTGTACTTTATTTTTCCTCTGAAACTTCAAAAAATTGGTTAAAAAGGAAGAGCAGCATCAGTTTTGAACTGTGCAGATCCAGGGGCCTTTGAAGAAACTAAAAGGCTGCAGTGTTCACCTCCTTTTCAATCTTCTAGCAAAACAAAACACAAAAAAAAAATCAACACCACCAGCTAGCTTGTTAAGCTTCACAATTTACCTCTGAACCTCCTTAACTCTGGCAGAATTTCTACTCTAATTCAGGGATAATCATCTTGTAGGCAGCCAAGCAAGTTGAACTCCATATCATAGAAATTATCATCAAACCGAGATTTCAAGTCATAGTCAGTCTGAGACTGGTGTCTTCGATATAAATTTCAGCTGCTGGGGAGTGGCAGAAATGTAGACAAAGGCAGCACCAATTTGGAGACTAGTCCAAAAGATGACAAGCCAAGAAGAAAAGGAACCAGGAGATACTCCAAGCAGGCCACTGGGAGACAGTTGGAAAGTCAGATTCCTAGCGTTGCAGGAGTGAAATCCAGCAGGTTCTGACAGGTTCTGGAGAACCGGTAGTGGAAATTTTGAGTACTTTGGAGAATATCACCTCTGGCTGGCCCCAGAATGGGGTGGGAATGAGGATTTTGCAATATCCTTCCCCTGGAGTGGGGTGGAATATAGAGATTTTGCAGTATCCTTCCCCTGCCATGCCCACCAAACCACACCCACAGAACCGGTAGTAAAAAAATTTGGATTTCACCACTGTAGCGTTGGTTGCACAAAATTCCATTTTGGGTCTAGGGCTGATAAGCTTAAAAGGGAAGACTATGCATCACCTCAGTCTGCTGTCTAGAATGCTTTGGTTTGATTCCTGGCAACCCAAAATGTAGCCTGATGCTTTCTAGATCTCCTAGATTACACATCTAGTCAGTCCCAGCCAGAATATCCAGAGAATATTGCTCTCTCATAGTTTGGTCACCACATTATAAAAAAATACGTTGAGACTTTGGAAAAAGTACAAAGAAGAACAATTAAGATGATTAAAGGCCTGGAGACAAAAAAAAAACATATGAAGAACGGTTGCAGGATTTGGGATTGGCTGGTCTAGATTAAAGAAGGACTATATGATAGCAGTATTCCAGTATTTGAGAGGTTGCTACAAAGAGGAGGGGGTCAATTTATTTCCCAAAGCACCAGAGGGCAGGACAAGAAACAATGGATGGAAACAAATCAAGGAGAGAAGCAACCTGGAATTGAGGAATACCTGGACTCAGTATTAAAAAAAATGAAGACTATTAGGAGAACCCCTTTCCTTTTCCTTCCTCTCCCCGTGTTGTCTGGTCATTTGCTGAAAATCTGAACGATGAGAAGTTGCCCATCATGCCACTGAATATGAAACCCACTCTAAACTGCAATGCAAAATAGCAGCATGTTAGCTCTTTTCAAAACCAGGTAATTTTCTTAATAATGGGAAACCAGGCTCCAGTCACTGCAATGGGGAAAAAAATAATCTATAAACAACCCGAGGGCACTAAACTTCTATCCCAAACACTCATGATCTGTTCTGCTGGCATATCTCTGGGTAATTCCACTAGATCAGGAAGAATGAGGTCATGGAAAAATCTATGGGTGGCAGGGTGTTAGCGTTGCCTCAGAATAACAGATTTTGAAATGTTTGGAGGTCTTCTAGTTCAGGGGTCTCCAACCTTGGTCCCTTTAAGACTTGTGGATTTCAACTCCCAGAGTTCCTCAGCCAGCTTTGCTGGCTGAGAGACTTTGGGAGTTGATGTCCACAAGTCTTAAAGGGACCAAGATTGGAGACCCCTGCTCTAGAGAGGGCAAAAATAGTAACGTTGCCTAACATTCTGTAGAGTATTCATTAGCAATTAAGATGTTCTTTTAATAAAAGATCACATTTCCTATTTAAAAAAAATCCGGTTTATTGGCCAGATTATTATAGAAAAAAAAGTGGAAAGCTGGCTACTGAACTAAATATTATCTAAACATGAACTCTTTAAAATGGAAACGTCATCTCTAAACAAACAACCATCTATCTCCGAGGTACCCCTGGGAATTTCAAAAATGGAAACAATTCATATAAAGATGACTTCAATTTGCAAATGGTTTGAGGCTGTTTGTTCTGTCTTGCTTTTTAGGTGCTTGCTCTTCAAGAACACAGCTTCCAAGATAATGTATGCCATTGTTTTATAGAGAAACCTATGAAATAATTTTAATGATTTGTGTCATGAAACCTCCTTCTACAGGAACCAAGAGGTTCTGCCATCATTTCCAAGACAAAATAAATCCATCAATCCAACTTCAACACGAACATAACTATGGTTAGATCAGAAAGTAATACATAATCACTTTTTCCAATTCCCCCCTTTATAATTAACGCAATAGGAACAACCGGGCTAAGATTAGAATTAATATTAGATTATTATTTAGCTAATGCGGGCTGATTAAAGTAAATTGAGGCTTCCAAAATTCTTCCATCGTTGTCCCAGCTTATTTGTCAACCTAAGCATGAGTTACAATGGTTAGCTTTGGTATCAATGTGCTGTTATACTACAGTTAAAGACGAAATAGGGAAAGGAATTACCCCAAGAAGGATGGGGAGGGAGAATACAAGGCTAAAAGGAATTCTCAAATTGTTATTTAATGCTGAGTTGAACACAGCATGTATCGTATTTTTCGGAGTATAAGACGCACCTTTTCCCCCCGAAAAAGAGGGTGAAAATCTGGGTGCGTCTTATACTCTGAATGTAGCCCCACCCAGCTTCTCAAATGGAGGTTTCAGAGGCTGAAAAAAGCTTCAGAAACAAAGCTTCAGAAAAGAAGCCCCCAAACAGAGCTTCAGAAAAAAAGCCCCCAAACAGAGCTTCAGGGGCTTTTTTTCTGAAGCTATTTTGGAGGCTTTCAGAGGCAGAAAAAAGTTTTTTCTGAAACGGACCTTCAGAAGTTTCAGAGGCAGGAAAAAGTTTTTTCTGAAACGGACCTTCAGAAGTTTCAGAGGCAGGAAAAAAAAGCAAAAAAAAAAAAAAGCAAGGCACAGAGCTCACAACCATGGAACCTATTGCTAAAATTCACCTCTGGGAAGGAGCCGATTGGGGTATTCCGGGAGGCCAATTCAAATGCTAATCAGCTTTTTTCTTATTTTCCTCCCCAAAAATTAAGGAGCGCCTTATACTCCGAAAAATATGGTATATTTAAAATATTCATTAAGTTCCTGGTGGAAATCTAAAAAAAGAAAAGAAAAAAAATGCCAAAATTTTTATTTCTTCCTTCTTCCAGGATATAAAGCATTTCCTCCTAAAAGGCTAAGATAATAACTGGTTCATGGCCATCCAAGGAATGTCCATGGTTGAGGATGAATATGAATAAGGCTACAGGCCTTATAAATATAGAGGAACAGGGCTATATAATTAAAATGGGAGGGCGTATTAATTTTTAAAATAAAACATTTAAGTAGACAACTCTAAATGACAGCAAAGAGACAGAAAGCTCTTTTTTGCAGTGATCTAATAGTCTTCCAGATGTCTGTATCACTTCTCTCAATAGTCTCAATAATTGGAGTCTCCCTGGATCTAGCTAATAGATGATTTACTTTCTATGTATAATTAAACAAATCTGTCTGAATGTCTTAATACAAATCAGAGAGTTCAATCATAGCCTGCTGTCCCTAGTCAGTCAACAGAAAATCAAAGAAGCAATAAAAAAAAAAGACCACGACCAACTAAAATTGAAATTCATACCAGCTGGATGCACACACCATGCAAATCCATGCTTTCTTTAACCATGGGCTACTGAATATAAACCACTTGAGATAAACCAAACAAACCATAGTCGGCTCAGGTTTAGCATGCCGCATGACCTGAATATAAACACATGGACGAAGTAGTTACAATAGTTAGAACAGCGGTAGTCAGCCTGGTCCCTACTGCCCATTAGTGGGCGTTCTAGCTTTCATGGTGGGCGGTAGGGGTTTTGTCCGATACTGAAGCACTTTCCTTTTTTTTAATTTAATTGACTTTTTCAATTAAACATTTAAAAATGTTCAAAAAACATTTTCATTAGGTTTTCATAAAATTCCCCGTGACAATTTAAATTTCTGAAAATATACTATTTGTATCACCTGCGTATAAGTTTAGTTCACGTTATGTAAGTGACACTAAATGGCGCTATAGTGTGACTGCAAACAAAAGAGCCTCGTCCCAGAATAGCTCACGCATCTCGCCCTCACACCACCCAGCTGTAACAGACAAGCAGAGCTGGTAGCCGGCGCTCCCCCCAAACCCAATCCACAATGCGCGAGAGGCATGCACAGATGATGATACACGGCACATTACTGTGGAACCGGTGGGCAGTTAGAAAATTTTACTACTAACAGAGATAACAAAAGTGGGCAGTAGGTATAAAAAGGTTGACTACCCCGAATTAGAAGAAGGGGAAATTGTGGAACACAGGTAGCCCTCGACTTACAACTGTTCATTTAGTGACCGTTCAGTTATAACGGCACTCAAAAAAATGATTTATGATCGTTTTCCGCACTTACAACCATCTCCATGGTCACGTGATCAAAATTCAGATGCTTGGCGACTGTTCATATTTATGACGGCTGGAATGTCCTGGGGTCATGTGATGTCGTTTTGCAACTTTCTGACAAGCCAAATCAATGGGGAAGCCAGATTCACTTAACAACTGTGTTGCTAACTTAACAACTACAGTCATTCACTTAACAACCGTGGCAAGAAAGGTCGTAAAACGGGGCAAAACTCACTCAACAAATGTCTCACTTCGCAACAGAAATTCTGGGCTCAATTTATGGTCACGAGTTAAGGATTACCTGCATAGTGAAGTGAAAAATATACTCACAATGCAAATATCTGAGATGCAAAAAAAGCTGTACCGTTCAAAGACTTAACGCTGGGCAAAACTTCCAAAATTGTTGAAGGGAAATAGATCATAAAATAAGAGAGCAGGGAATGGAGAAAGTTAATAGAATCAGCTTTCAACATCTATTTCTCTCATTCCATCTCCACAAACTTTCCTGGCTTTCATGACTAAAGGGAATTTTTTTCAGGGCCCCTAAAAACAAATCTATATATGGAATGATGCTCATGATAGATTAAAAACAAAATTTTAAAAGTGTTCTTTTGCAGGAAAGAAGGCACACGTTTCTGAAGCATGGATTAGGTCAGTCGATCATGAACTATTTTTAAAAGCAGTTTCACTCAAAACATTTTATTCGTAGGCAGCATTTTTTTCCATAAGCCTCCACTGCTGTCCAATTTTCACTGCTTCATCAGAGACCCAACAATACATCACGCATTTCTGGCCTCTTCAGAACAGCTACTTGGCAAGCGGTGCTGCACTTTGTGAGATTATTTCCTAAGACTTCCGATAATATTGAAGTCCATATTGGTTTTGAAGTCAACCCTGACAAACTATGTGGATGCGAGCATGAACAAAGAAGAGCATCAGCTGTTCAGAGTGTGTCAAGATTTTAATTGGACAGTTAGAGAGTCAGTTTTGTGGCATTACCAACCTCGGAAAATGTTTTGTTGTGTAACAGTTGTCACCACTTATTAAGAAAGCCCTGGATATGAAAGATTGCAATTTATTTGCCTGATATCGATTCCTGATTTCTCAATTATGGCTAAGTCAGTTGCGGTGTTACATCTGAAGTTCCTGGACAGTTAATTCAGGGGTGAAATCCAACAGGTTCTGTTGTGTCTTGCCCGCTCTCACAGCAGCCGGGGCCTTCTTATCTGCTCCCGAACACGGAGGAATGTATGCCTCCCGGCCCCAGTCCTGGCTCCATGCCCAGACAAGCTGAAGAGGAGGGGGCACCTCCCGGTCCCAGCCCTGGCTCCATGCCCAAGCAGGCTGCAGAGGAGGGAGCACCCCCCAGCCCCAGCCCTGGCTCCATGCCCAGGCAAACGGAGCAGCTAGACCCCTCCCCCTCCTCCACAGCATGTGAGCCTGAGGAAAGTTTATTTCCAACAGCTGCTGATTGGAGTGACCCTCGCATCAGAAGACTGCATAGGCGGAGGCAACAGAAGGAAGGGAGGGGCAGGCCTTAATGAGTGCTGAGTCATGGAGCCACACCCCATGGCCTATATAAAGGATCTGCTTTCTGGCAGTCTCTGAGTCAGGCAAAGTCGAACTTATCTTGCTGAAGTCACTTTCTGGTCTCCTGCCTGCTCTGAGGACTTTGCTAGGACTTTGGGCAGAGCTGCAGAGGCAAGCCTGATTCAGATTTCCCTGACCCGGCTGTCAGCGGAGGAGTGGGACACGACAGGTTCTGGCAGGTTCTGGTGAACTGGTAGCAGAAATTTTGAACAGTTCGGACAACCAGTAGTGGAAATTTTGAATAGTTCAGAGAACCGGCAAATACCACCTTTGGCTAGCCCCAAAGTGGGGTGGGAATGGAGATTTTGCAATATCTTTCTCTCAGGAATGGGGTGGGAATGGAGTTTTTGCAATATCCTTCCCCCAGAAGTGTGGAGGGAATGAGGATTTTGCAGTATCCTTCCCCTGGAGTGGGGTGGGAATGGAGATTTTGCAGTATCCTTCCCCTGCCATGTCAACCAAGCCACACCACACCCACCAAGCCACGCCCACAGAACTGGTAGTAAAAAAATTTGGATTTCACCACTGAGTTAATTGCAAGTCAAATCTTCCACAAGAATATATTCTGGTTATCAAATTATGAAGGCCCAGCAATAGTAAAACTACTCAAAGCAGGCCAGAGGAAAATCTATCAATCCTAGCAGAAAGCAGCTTACTAATGAAAAAGGCAAGAAGAAAAGCGGGGGAAGAAAGTCAGTGTTTGTGAACTGATGCTGCTGAATTTATGTGCATTAGCAAACCGGCAAACTCTAAATGTAGACGACACCCACAAGAAAAGGCAGCACTATCTATTGCTAAAGAGGCTGACAACAAAAGGGAACTCTTTCCCATTTAGTAGATGGGAAACAATGTTGTGTCACACTCCGTGCTTCTGCACTGCGGTTTCTACAAGTAACTTGACTGGTTCAGCCTCTCAGAACACAGTCAAAAATGTGGAAGGCGATCAAAGCAACTTCTGTGACACTTTTCTCTTACAGCACATGGGAAATACGGAAGTCCCTAACTCCCAGCAACAATTTCAAAGATCAAAAGCTGGTGCATATAGATGAGCTAACCAATGAGTTGTTTGCTGATGGAGAAAAGTAGAAAGAATGAGAGAAAACCTTTATAGTCAGCTTCCTAAGAATTATTCCATATGCAGAAAGCTTGGCGTCCCTTTTAGACGTAAAAGGAAAGTAGGCTAGGCACAGTTCATAGGAGCCATTGTTGGTCTCTGGTATTCAATCGTAGGCGAGGATGCCTTTTTCAACTCTTATTGCTTTGCTCCTTCAATATGCTCAGTAGAGCACTGTCTAGCTCAGGGGTGTCAAACTCAATTTTATTGAGGGCCGCATCAGGGTTGTGTCTGACCTCAGGGGCACCAATGAGCATAGCCAGGGTGGGTGTGGCCAGCTCAACGTCACTCATGTTGGGGGCGCCTGTGGAGGTCTGAGCACGCGGCCCTCCTGAGCTCCGCTTCCACTGGCAGAGGGCTGCAGAAGGCTGTCGCAGCCAAAAACGGAGCTCAGGAGGGCCACATGCAGCCCTCCCAAGCTCCATTTTTGCTGGCAGTGGCACTGCAGACTGGTCCTTCGCTGTTTCCAGGATGGCCCTGCGGGCCGGATCTAACCACCCCGCAGGCCATATCAGGCCCAAGGGGCTTTGAGTTTGACACCCCTGGTCTAGTTGGCGGTATCAACAGAAGCTTACCCCAACTGATTTTGTTGGAGGCACCTCATAGTTGCATAGCCTGATGATGTTCTGTGGGTCATACTTTTCTAATTCATGTATCCCTCACGAGTTGAGATCTCTGCAATTTCTTGCTTGCTCCAAGCTCACCTAGCTCCAAGCTCAGTTCAGGAAACAGAAAGTGAGACCTGCTGCCTCTGTTCTTCGAAACATTTGGAGCACCTGAGAATATAAACAAGAGACAAGCCACAGAGACCATGTTCCCATTCAAGCAAATTGGAACCGCCTCAAAGGTTGATTAGGGAAGGGGGAGAACAATGCTTTGCCTCACATCCAAACCAAATACAGGCTCCTGAAGGAATGAGGAAGACTCATTTTACTTTTCTTGCGGCTCCAAGTTTAAAAGTTTGCACTGGCTACCTGTGGCCTTCCGGGTGCGCTTCAAGGTTTTGGTAACCACCTTTAAAGCGCTCCATGGCATAGGGCCGGGTTACTTACGGGACCGCCTACTGCTACCGAATACCTCTCACCGACCCGTGCGCTCTCACAGAGAGGGACTCCTCAGGGTGCCGTCAGCTAGGCAGTGTCGTCTGGCGACACCCAGGGGAAGGGCCTTCTCTGTGGGGGCTCCCACCCTCTGGAACGAACTCCCCCCAGGACTCCGTCAACTTCCGGACCTCCAAACCTTCCGTCGCGAGCTTAAAACACATTTATTCATCCGCGCAGGACTGGATTAGATTTTAAATTTATATTGGTTTTTAATGGGTTTTATTATTTATACTGCTTTTTAATAATTCGGCCTTTTAGAATAAGTTTTTTAATTGTTATTTTAATTTGTATTTATATGTTTTTACTTGCCTGTGAACTGCCCTGAGTCCTTCGGGAGATAGGGCGGTATATAAATGTGATTAATAAATAAATAAATTAATAAATAAATAAAAGTAAGTCTCAAATTTATTCTATTCTTGGGGTAAACATTACAAATAATGCTTAAGACGGATTTCTGATTAAGACTGTTTTTGCTTAAGACCAAAGTGTGTTCAATTCTTGTTTTAATAAGACAGCAGGTACCACTCAAAAGCTGTAACTGATCTCTTAATCCTATGAACAACCTACAGTCTTATTTCTGTTTACCCATTAAATTTACCGTATTTTTCAGAGTATAAGACACATATTTTCCCCCCTAAAAGGGGGTGAAAATTTGGGTTCGTCTTATTCACTGAATGTAGTCCCACCCACCCACTGGCCCCCACCCTTTGGCCTCTGCCTCCCAGCAGTTTACCTCTTTGCAGCAAGAAGAAACAGCCCATTTCCGCTTCAGCACAGCCTAATTAGCACAAGTTGATTGGCCTCCCGACTCTCAGTTGTTTCAGGGCTGCAGGGATTGCCATTGCCTAGTGCTGCACGGGCCTCTGCTGCTTGCTGCAAGGAGGTAAATTGCTGGGAGCAGATTTTTGTTTTCTTGTGCTAATCAAGCTATGCTGAAAATGAAAATGAAAGTAAAGAAGGCTGTAATGAGGCAAAATTGCTGGGAGGCAGAGACAGATTTATTTTTCTTGTTTTCCTCACCAAAAAAAGTAGGTGCATCTTATAGTCTGGAGCGTCTTATACTCCAAGAAATACGGTAATGTAGCATCATTAAGCATAGAAATATTAATCTCTTATTAGATTCCTGACAAATGACAGATCATCTGATGCAAAAATCTTTCAACATAGGACAATTGTCGATAGAGAACTCCATTACCCTACTTGTGGTATAAATCTGAATTTGATTTCTGGAAGAAGATACCCATTGCAAATGGATAGTTTCTTTGACCAAACTCAGGCTAATGAGCTTATCATATTAATTCCAACCTAGTGGGGATTCCATTCACCTGAGAGCAGAAACTAAATTGGCTTACACTGAAAGGGAAAACTTCATCTCTTTCTATAGGGGCCCTTGCTACTGTCATAGGCCAGTGATGGTGAACCTTTTCAGCACCGAGTGCCCAAACTGGAACGTGCAAACTGGAACGTCCAAAGACCAGCTGGCCAGCATGCGCATGCCTGTTTTTTGGGCCTTTTGGGCAGGTTTCAGGCCATTTTTCGGGCCATCTTCAGGCCGCCTTCAAGCCATTTTCCGGCGCTCCGTGCCCACAAAAACCAGCACACCAGAAACCAGAAGTACTGCTGGTGATGGCATGCATGCCCACAAAGGGGGCTTTGCGTGCCACCTCTGGCACACGTGCCATAGGTTCACCATCACAGTCATAGGCAATATGCCAGTAGATCAGCTTTGTTAAGTCTCACATCTTTTTCATGTGCTGAATACCCACTGTCACAGAGAAGAGCCCAATGCCCAGGAGGACAAGAAAAGCAGCAATGGGTGGAAGTTCATTAAAGAGAGGTCCAATCTGGAACTAAGGAGAAATTTCCTGACAGTAAAAACTACTAATCAATGGAACAGCTTGCCTCCATGAGTTGGTGACTGCTCCATCACTGGAGGTCTTCAAGAAAAGATTGGAGAGCCAATTGTACATGATGGAATGAGGTCTTCTGCCTTGGGCAAGTGATTGGACTAGAAGACTTCCAGCCCTAAGATTCTATAATTCTTCTCATATAGACAATGTACACGGGAACCGTTCTGGGATTTGTTAACGGATTCTGAAAGCTTTGGGAGAGCAAAACTGGTATAGACCTATTGTCTAACCAGGGGTCTCCAACTTGGCAACTTTAAGACTTGTGGACTTCAACTCCCAGAGTTCCTCAGCCAGCTTTGCTGAAGTCTTTGCTTCAGCTTTGCTGAAGTCCACAAGTCTTAAAGTTTCCAAGGTTGGAGACCCCTGGTCTAGATTCAACCGTCTGAGGATTAAGCGGATGCCAAAATATTTGTTGTCTTCTCACCTCGGAGAATTCATCATCTCAGTCTGATTAATGTCTGTTATGGCTTTGAGAGGACACCTACCTATCCCAATAAATATCCATTTTGTGAAAGAACAAAATAAGTACCGAACTGTACCTAAAATGATAAACGATTGACCAGTTCTGGATTCTAGTGACAAATCTGGATATGATAATGAAAACGTTGCAGACGTCAAATAACAAGCACGTCTTAGATAGGGTCCATATTTCATTTTTTCTGCAGGTGACATAATTGCCAGGTGCAATTATCATCATACAAGACCGGTGCATGGAACAGTAACAAGGCAAATCATCGTATCATCGTAAAGTGCATTACCATCACTGCTGACTGTACAAATTGACTCTCCTGAAACTGAAATGTATTGGCTGCAGTCCACGGAACATTTCCCATGATTTATTTTTCCATTTTGGAAACAGGCCTTTCCCACTAGCAACAACGACAACAAAAATATCCTTCAGACAAAATAATGCTCAGATAGGGCCATCTTTGAAAACAGTTTTCCATTTCAAGTTTAATGTCCATTACAAAAGATAATTTATTTTGCATCTATCCCTGAAATCCTTTACAGATCCTTGTTTAGTGATCCCACTTGGGACCAACAACTCAGTCATTAAACAAAGTTGTCTCTAAGCGAACCCACAGATGTGCTTACAACTGCAATGGAGCCCAAAATTTCTGTTGCTGAGTGAGACATCTGTTAAGTGAATTTTGCCCCATTCTACAACATTTCTTGCCACGGTTGTTAAGTGAATCACTGTAGGTATTACGCTAGTAACACGGTTGTTAAGTGAATCCGGCTTCCCCATTGACTTTGCTTGTCAGAAGGTCGCCAAAGGTGATCGGATGACCCCGGTAAACTGTGACCGTCATAAATATGAACCAGTGGCCAAGCGTCTAAATTTTGATCACATGACTGTGGAGAAGCTGCGATGGTTTCAAGTGTGAAAAATTAAGTCACTTTTTTTCAGTGCAGTTGTAACTGCATATATGTAACAGCAGTTTTACATATATATCCCTCTTTTCCCTTTCTTTTTTTTCCAGTTTAGCCAAATGGTACAATACTACAATTCACATATATATATAAAACCAATTTTCCATTCCTTTTTTATATAATTCCACATTTTTTCCATAGATTTCATTATTCCAGTTATAAATCTTAATTTCCATACACTTTTACATGTATAACCCATTTCCTTCCCTCTTTTCCATTTCTTTTTTTCCAACTTAACCATAATATAATTTCAAATATTTTCCCTAAATTCCATTATTCGAGTTATAAATATGTATGTGTGTTTGAAAAAAATAAAAAAAACTTTTCTTAAAAACAAAAAGAACGATTGTAAGTCAAAGACTATGTGTATTATCTTTCCGCTTTCCAGCTCTCCGAAGGTCCTAAATGCAAGGATTAATTGTAAATTTACATTTTCATCACTTTTATATCCGCAAATAGTCACTAAAGGAAGATTACCTGCATTTCTGTGTGCCAAAAATGAATCAAGGTACCACTGCCAGTGCAATGAACTTGAATCTTTAAAAAAGGTTAATTCAAGATCATTATTTATTAGAAAGATTCCGCCCACAAATTCTGTTACAGTATTTAAAAAGCTACTAATACATGGAGCCTTTTAGCTCAAATACAATTAGATTATAAAGGAGTAAAACTGTAACAATAAGAGAAAAGAGTAAAATGCAGGTAGTCCTCGATTTACAACAGTTTGTTTAGTGATGGTTCAATGTTACAACAGCATAAGTGACTTACACTAATGACGCCTGCAGCATCCCCATGGTCAGGTGATCTACGTTCAGATGCTCGACAACTGTTTCACATTTATGAGGGTTTGCAGTGTCCCAGGGTCATGATCTCCTTTTTCAACCTTCTGACAAGCAAAGTCGATGGGGAAACCAGATTCACTTAACAACCACGTCGCTAATTTAACAACTGCAGTGATTCAACTTAACAAACGTGGCAAGAAAAGTCATCAAATAAGGCCAAACTCACTTAACAAATGTCTCATGCAGCAATAGAGATTTTGGGCTCAATTGTGACTACCTGTATCTTGAGCCACATTTGAACGAACAGATCTCTACTGGAACATTTTGAGGTTTGAAAACAACAATGCACTCATTACACATTCTTTATTCTACTCTTATACACACAACTCAGCATTTATTTATAATTTCATGAAGGCAGACCAATCTAGTACACCTAAAATGGAGTTATTGATTGGGAAAGTAATTAATATACCAGTCCATTATGCCATTTTCTGCCTAAGCCAGACAAATAATAAAATCAAGTCCTGATAGACCATCTACTTATTCAGAAAATGATTATTTACGCCTCCTGTAGACATCTGGTATACTAGACAGAAAATTGTAAGCAGAATCAATGTAGTAGCAGCCATGCTTGATTTCCCACAATACCTCAGAGACATAAAAGGACCTTCTAAAAACATTTTGGGGGAAATAAGATAAGGGAATTAGGAAGCCATAGCAGCTTTTTCCAGTATTTTTATTATTAGCATCAGGCCCTCAAAATATGTGTGTGTACAGTTATTGACGATATAAGCCTTCACATCTACCCAAATACATACAAATATGGGCCCAGTGGTGGGTTGCTGCCGGTTCAGGTGAACCAGTAGTTCTGACCAGCGGCTGCCCTGGCACTATCACGCCCTATATAATTGCCGAATTTTTTAATGCCATGAACATCCATGCATGCTCACATTTTTGGTTCTGGGCGAATCGGTTGTTACAACTGGTGGCAGCCCCCCACTGTATGGGCCCCTGACTTTCCACTGGCTGTCATGCCCCTGTCAGAGTCGAATCCGAAGGGGAAGAGGAACGGCAGACATAGAGTGAGAGAGTGGATCCATTGGCTGTGGAAAAAACTGGGGAAGAGCAAAGTCAGGCTGGGCAGAGCAGGGGAGAGGTAGAACAAGGGAGAGGGAGTTCAGATGAAGACTCTCATCCTAGGCAGTGTAGGGAGGAATGGAGAAGAGAGCAAAGTGGGTTGCGTGGCTTACAAGGGAGGAAAGGGACCCAATCCTCTTTACAAGGCACAGGTGTTGTTGGAGTTTAAAAGGAAAGGCAAATGGGAGGGGCATTTGTCAGGAACAAACACTGAGTTTATCTGGTGTTTCTTTGAATCCTGGCATCCTCCCAACTGGTTTGAGTTATTGCGGTGCTACTTTATTTGTGGAATTCCTTATTTTATTTGCCCTGCCGGATTAATTACCTTGTCTTGCCTTTGGATTTTTTGTTAGAAGTTTTCTGCTTACAACGTTTGGGACTGAAGTATTGCCAGCCAAAGACTATTACAGATTGGTGGAAGAGCTCTCTCCAGGCCGGAGAGTTGAAAGGGACATTGGGGGCACAGTTGTTGATAATAAAGGGACTCATATCGATTCTCTGGCTGTGTTGCCTTTCTGTCACGCCCTGGGTCATCACACTGGCATCCTCAAAGACCAGTATTTTTCAAACATGACAAATTTAAGTTGTCTGGACTTCAACTCCCAGAATTCCCCAGCCACCATCCTGGAGATTCTAGAAGTCCAGACATCTTAAAAGTTGTCAGGATTGAGAAACACTGTCTTAGATCCTGTGACTAGCAATGTGTCTACTAAGCAGAATTTGTATTTTATCTTTTAGTTTTTAATATAACATTTTATAACTTTTTTAGTGTTCTTGGACCAATGCTCTTCATACTAAACATAAATGATCTCTGTGACCTCATCTCAAGTTATTGTGTTCTCTTTGCTGACGATGTCAAACTATTTAATACCACTAACAATACTTCTACCCTTCAAGACCTCAACTTAGTTTCCGATTGGTCTAAAACTTGGCAACTCCAAATCTCAACCACCAAATGCTCAGTCTTACATATTGGAAAAAAGAATCTTATCAACAAGTACAAATTTGATGGTCATTACCTTACTGACGACCCCCACCCTGTCAAAGATCTTGGAGTTCTCATATCAAATGACCTTAATGCCAAAGCCCACTGCAACTACATAGCAAAAAAAGCTTTAAGAGTTGTAAACCTAATTTTACGCAGCTTCTTTTCCAAAAACTCTACACTACTAACTAGAGCATACAAAACATTTGCCAGACCTATTCTTGAATACAGCTCATCCGTCTGGAACCCATACCACATCTCTGACATAAATACAATAGAACGCGTCCAGAAATATTTTACTAGAAGAGTTCTTCGCTCCTCCGAAAACAACAGAATACCTTATACCACCAGGCTTGAAATCCTGGGATTAGAAAATTTACAATGCCGTCAACTTCGACATGACCTGTGTTTAACACACAAAATCATCTATTGCAATATCCTTCCTGTAAAAGACTACTTCAGCTTCAATCGCAATTTTACAAGAGCAAAAAATAGATTCAAGCTTAATGTCAACCGCTTCAAACTTGATTGTAGAAAATATGACTTCTGTAACAGAGTTGTTAATGCTTGGAACTCATTACCTGACTCCACAGTCTCTACTCAAAATCCCAAAATCTTCAACCAAAAACTGTCTACTATTGACCTCACCCCATTCCTAAGAGGACTATAAGGGGCGTGCATAAGAGCACAAAAGTGCCTACCGTTCCTGTCCTATTGTTCCCTTCATTATATCAAATTAATATAGCTGATGCATATTTTTTTTACTTATATATATATATATATATATATATTTTCTTCATGATATGTTGTTTTATTTATGACAATGTTTGTGTATACTGTTGTGAAAAAATGAAATAAAAAAAACAAAAAAAAAACCTTCTTTGCTAACCTCAGAAGTCAGATTTATTTCGGAACTTAAGACTTTGTGATTATTATTTGTACGATCGTGTTTATTCTTAATTTGCATTATGTAGCTTCTTAATATCTATGTAGCACCAAAAGACGAAACAGACCTTGCTAATTTTGTTTGCATTTTATGAGTTTAGCTATTTTTGATGCCTCTGGGCACCCATAAAGCTTATAACCCAACCTGCTATTTAAACAGAAAGGCATGCAAGCATCCAGAAAAGTGCCTTCTTGGCTTGCTGCTATGGCCTTCCATCAACTTTGTTGGAAGGCATATTTTGCAATATTCTTCTAGCCCTTAAAATGCTTCTGTTCTGGTGGTCAAGGGAAGCTGACCACTGCATAAGTCCATTTCATAATTTGTGGTGCAGTAAAATTATTAAGAGAGAAAAAACAGGGCTGAACAATCTGCCTGCAACACTTTAAAAATCAATCTTCCTTCCTGGGACCAAAAAACAATGACGGAAGGCAGCCACATGATCCCAGCAAAAGATAAAGCTACTTTAAAGGGTTATAAGCTTCATATTTCTGTGCCTGCATTTATTTATTTAAAGAATTTATATGGCCGCCTATCTCAATTGATGATCCTAGGTGGCTCACAACACCCAATTAAAAAAAATGAATAAAAATAAAACCTTCTCCCTACGCACTAGACTTGTGATGGAGAACCTATGGGACACGTGCCATGGGTGGCACGCAGCGCCCTCTCTGTGGGCATGCGAGCCGTCGCCCCATTTCAGCTCCGCCGCGCATGCGCACACGCCTGCCAGCCACTTGTCATCGGGTCTCTGTCATGTGGGGGACGGGCACGTGGGGGTGGGGCATGCACACACATGCGTGGGGGGCTAGGGCACGTGCGTGGCACTTTCGGCACTCAGTCTGGAAAAGGTTAGCCATCATTGCACTAGACCAACCATGCTGTTAGCCTCTTGACTCAACCCCCCATCCTAGCCCATTGCTTGGATGGCAAGTCAAGGCGCCATTGACTTCCAGGCGGCTAAAACACAGAGTGGGAGGCTATTTTGAAGAATGGGATAGCTACAAGGAAGGTGTACGTCCAAGGTCCCATCAGATGGGGGAAGGAAGCTGGAATCACAGAATAACAGAGTTGGAAGGGACCTTGGAGGTCTTCTGATCCAACCTCCTGCTAAAGCAGAAAACACGATACCATTTCATGATCGTCCAATCTCTTCTTAAAACACTCCAGGGTTGGAGCACCCACGACTTCTGCAGGGAAGCCGTTCCAATGATTAATTGTTCTAACTTTCAGGAAATTTCTCTTTAGTTCTATGATTTTCTTCTTGATTAGTTTCCATCCATTGCTTCTTGTCCTGCCTTCAGGTGCTTTGGAGAACAGGTTGGCCCCCTCTTCTTTGTAGCAGCACCTCAAATATTGGAAGACTGCTATCATGTCACCCCTAATCCTTTTTACTAAACTAGATGAATCTAATTCTTGCAGATGTTCTTCATACATTTTAGCCTCCAGTCATCTTAATCATCTTTGTTGTTCTTCTTTGCACTCTTTATGATCCCACTATGTGACCTAGTGGGATGGGTAGGTAGGTATGTCGGGGAGAGACAGTCCCACAAATAAATAATCTCAATCTCAGTTGCGAAAGGATATTAAAATCATTGTTTTTCTCTTAATAAAGCAGGATAAATGGATTTCCATAAAGTTCACAATAAGGTGACAGTATCTGATTTGAATATGATTGTGCAAAATAATTGGGTGTTTTAGCAGTCAACTGATACAAATCTCTTTAATTCTATATAACTTTATGGTAAGTTATGTTTTGTTCCCCTTCATGTTACTGTCTAACACATACCAAAAATTTAACATTATTGTAACTGGTTTAACACAGTTATTCCCAATCAGGATACAGGTAGTCCTTGGCTTGCAACCATTTGTTTAGTGACCCTTTGAAGGTATAATGGCACTGAAAAAAGTGAATTCCAACTGTTTTTCACACCTACGACTGTTGCAGCATAGCTATGGTCACGTGATCAAAATGTAGATGCTTAGCAATGTATTTATGACACTTGTGATGTCTCAGGGTTATGTGATCACCTGTCATGCCTAGCAACAAAAAATTTGGACTCAATTATGGTCATAAGTCAAGGACTACCTATACTGTGGCAAAAAGGTTGCCCAGAGGTGCTCTTGTGGAGCTGGCAGCGGAGTCGGACATGAGGCTGAGGAAGAACATGGGCCAGTCCTGGAGGCTGGAGAAGGCACAGACAAGGGCTCCACGTTGGAGTCAGAGGTGGGGCCAGGGCCATTGAGGAGTGATGTGCGGACTCCAGAGCCTCCAGAGGCTGACAGTAGTGAGGCAGAGGAACAGGAGGAGCCTGTTTCTAATGCACGCATGAGAAGAGCTGCCAGAAGGCAAGAGCAACTCAAGCAAAGAAGACGACTCAGGAGTAGGGCCAAGAGATGATTGGCCCCTCCCATAAGGCTTGAAAGACCAGCAACGGCGTTTGGGCTCTTTGTCGGAAAACAACGTTGATAGACTTGCTCTTTGTTTTGTTGCATTTATTTCTTGTCGGCGTCTTCTGCTTTCAAACTTTTGCCAAGAAAAGCCTTTGGCAGTTTGCCTAATTTGACCAAGGTTGGTGATAAGACTGAAGAATTGTGTTATGAAGAATTTGTTTTGATTTAGTTTGGATGACGCTGAGAATGAGTTAATTCTCAGCTGTTCTAATAAAAACTGTTCGTTTTTGAACTGATTGCGTCTACTACCACCTACTTGGGCCTGGGTCACAACAGGTGCCACAAAAGTTTTACCTTAAATTAAACTCTTCTAACTAGATCTTATCTGTCATTGCTGGAGAACTTCCCAGAGTTTCCAAAAGAAGAAAATGTCTTCCATCTGGAAAATGGAATGGAACGGAATCTAGAAGGGACCTTGGAGGTCTTCTAGTCCAGCCCCCTGCTCAAGCAGGAGAACCTATATTTTTTCAGGTAGGTTATGGAGCATCTCTCCTCTAGAAGATCCTGCCTAAAACAAGGTGTACTATGTATTCCCTTTCTAGAAAGCAGCTGTAAACCTTCTGAATGCTAGATGGCATTATAAACATAACCACTGAAAACTACAACTAGTGTTGACAAACCCTTTTACTGAAGCAACATAAAACCAATCCCATCTTAGTCTCACAGAAAAGGGGGAGTTAGTGAACATATGCGACACAAATTCTTATTACCATATATGGAAGGGACTGTTGTTAAATTCTGGATGTAAGCGAAAAATGAATCCCCTCAGATGGTTAAAACAAAAGGAGGAACTGGCAATCCTCATGAAGTTTTCACTATCTTACCTATGCAGGCAAGGATGATATGAGCCTAACCAGAGGTGGGATTCACTTACCTTGCCTACCGGTTTGCAAATGTGAGTGCACACAGTAGTCATGCATTACATTTCAGGTGGGTGGGTGGAGCCTCCGGCAGTCGCCGCTACCAGTTCGTGCGATCCAGAGAGAACCGGCTGAATCCCGCAACTGAGCCTAACTGTTGCAAAAAAAGGAAGGTCTGCCCTATATTGTTGGATGTTGTGATATAAGGATGTTTTTCTACAGCTGTACGGTTAGTACACAGGAATAGTTATGAGAAATGCACATTAATCTACCATTGGGATTAAAATTGTTGGTGGGAATATCAACAACCTCCGATATGTAGATGATACAACATTGCTTGCGAAAAGCAAGCAGGGTCTGGAGTGACTGATTCTGAAAGCCAAAGATGAGAGTGGAAAAAATTGGATTGTATCTTAACATCAAGGAAACAAAGATAACGACCACTATAGAGAACACACAGGTCAGGATGCAGATTGACAATGAGACCATCAAAACAGTAAAGGACTTCTAAAACGGGCTCTAAAATCGACCAAACTGGTGACTGCAGCCCTAAGGTCCGAAGGCATACAACACTTGGAAGAACTACAATATCTGGCATGAACAACATCTGGAAGAGTAAAGACATCAGCCTTACAATCAAGCACAGATTAGTTGATGCAATATTTTTTTTCCAATTGCTACTTATGGCTATGAAACTTGGACTCTGAAAAAGTCAGATAGGACATAGGTGGATGCCTTTGAACTGTGGTGCAGGAGACAATTATTACACATCCCATAGACTGCAAAAGTAACAAACAAAGAAGTTCTAGACCAAACCTCACCAAAACGATCACTTGAAGCCAAGATCGCCAAACTGGCTGTCATACTTTGGTCATGTCATGAGAGCATGACTTGAAAAGTCAGTCATGCTGGGAGTGATCAGTGGAAAAGGGAGAAGGGACCATCCTATATTATATGCTGGCTGGACACAAAAAAGGATGACAACGGGATGACCTTGACAGAGCTGAAGGAGGCGGTAAGAGACCGAGGGGCAGGGAGAGTGCTGATCCATAGAGTGACCTAAGATCAAACACGATGGAACGGCTAATGATGATGATGACCATTTCTATATTACATCAACACAAAATCTGGAACACGTTTACTTACTTCCATTTTCTATCTAGAACATGCCATAAAATCCATTGTCAAAGTCTACAGCCAAGTTCTCTGATGGAATCCTGGTGCACTAAGCCAAGGCCAGTTTACTGAATAACCAACCGATACCTGGCAGAAATCACTCAAAACACTGGGCAAGCCAAAACAAAGCACACTGTGGCTTAACAAAAGCCATATGCATGACATCAGTGAGACTACTTGCATGACATGCTCAGTCACATCTGGTGTTAACTCTTAAGTAAGGTATTTTTATTCATTCATAATATTTATCTGGCTGTCCAACTTAAATAGTTTGACGCTGGGCAATGTACAAGAAAAAAAACATATGCACAACAAATGCAACATAAAGAGAACAAAATACAACTAAAGAGAATAAAACCCAATTAACAAAGTAAAATTGTAATCAGACTAAAATATATTGTAACTCATCTAGGTGGGTCTCCACTCAACCTGATCCAAAGGCTTGGGAAAAGAGCCATAACGACCTGTGTAGAGGTGAGTTTCAGCAGGTTCTGACCAGTTCTGGAGAACCGGTAGCGGAAATTTTGAGTAGTTTGGAGAACCGATAGTAGAAATTCTGATTGGCCCTACCCCCATCTATTCTCTGCCTCCCAAGTCCCAGCTGACTTGGGAGGAAATGGGCATTTTGGAGTAACTTCCCCTGGAGTGGGGAGGAAATGGAGATTTTACAGTATCCTTCCCTTGTCACCCCTACCAAGCCACACCCACAGAACCGGTAGTAAAAAAATTTGAAACCCACCACTGGACCTGTGCCATTATGTTCTGGACTACCTGAAGTTTCTGGATGGTCTTCAAGGGCAGCTCCATGTAGAGTACATTCCAATACAGGTAATTCTTCATTAAGTATGGTAATTGGGACCAGAATTACCTGAAGGACTGCATTCTTCCAGTAGTTCCACCTGTCCAATTCAGTCCTGTAAATTGGGCATCCTATGGGTTTCATCAGATAAGGAATGTCAGCTAGCAGGGACTAGAAGACATGCCTTCTCTGCTGTATTTTCCCCTGAGACTAGCATGACTCAACCTTTTTGGTCTTTCATAAGTCTTGGTAACTTTGAATTGTGCCCAAACCTGAGTGTGGGAAGGGCCCCTTTTCCTGGCTACATTGACATCTATGATTATTTTTTTTTAATGGCTGTCATATGTTGTTGTTGTTAGTTGCGAAGTCGTGTCCGACCCATCACAACCCCATGGACAACGTTCCTCCAGGCCTTCCTATCCTCTACCATCCTCTGGAGTCCATTTAAGCTCATGCCTACTGCTTCAGTGACTCCATCCAGCCACCTCATTCTCTGTCATCCCCTTCTTCTTTTGCCCTCAATCGTTCCCAGCATTAGGCTCTTCTCCAGTGAGTCCTTCCTTCTCATTAGGTGGCCAAAGTCAGATTCATCTTCAAGATCTGGTCTTCTAAAGAGCAGTCAGGGTTGATCTCCTCTAGGACTGACTTGTTTGTTTGCCTTGCAGTCCAAGGGACTCGCAGGAGTCTTCTCCAGCACCATAGTTCAAAGGACTCAATTCTTTGGCGCTCAGCCTTTCTTATACTGTCACATACAGTATATTAAATTTTGTACCACACTATAACTGCATTTAATTGTTTTATGCTTGTTCACCTCTCAGAATCACTTTTTTGAGATGGGTATCTGTTACTGATAATGTTGTTCAGTCGCTAAGTCATGTCCAACTCTTCATGACCCCATGGACTATATCGGGGTCTCCAACCTTGGCAACTTTAAGCTTTGAGGACTTCAACTCCCAGAATCCCCCAGCCAGCAAAGCTGGCTGGGGAATTCTGGGAGTTGAAGTCCTCCAGACTTAAAGTTGCCAAGGTTGGAGACCCCTGGACTATATAGCACTTCAGGCCCTCCTGCCCTTCATTGAGTCTACCCAAACTCATGCACACTGTGTCTGCCGATGACACAATCTAACCCTGGGTCCTATAGAAATTGAGTTAATAAATAAATTTCCATCACTAAGCGATGTGGTCATACAGGGCAATGTCATGTCATCACATTGTTTAGTGATGGCAATCCTGACTGTCCCAGTTGCCACTGTTAATCAAATCCCAGCTAGTCATGAGGTGAAGAGCCCTCCTAATTCAAGCTATCCCTGGCTTGGTCCCTCCTACTGGAGCCTCAAGCCTCAGTAAGGTAAGGATCTGTCTTCTCTTCAACTCCAACTCCCACCACTTATCTTCACCATCTCTACCCTTTGGGTTGTCCTGAACTCCATTGGCTGTGCCGCCCTGTTGGCTCTGTTACCCACAGCTGATCTATCAATCAATCAAGCAAAACACGTCTGGAAGGGACCTTGGAGGTCTTCTAGTCCAATCCCCTGCTCAAGCAGGAAACCCTATACCCATGATGGCGAGCCTATGGCATGCGTGCCGGAAGTGGCACGCAGAGCCATCTCTCCAGCCACGCAAACCGTCGCCCATTGCTCTTCCAAGTTCCGGCGCACCAACCAGTTGGTCTTCACATGCGCAGGAGCACCAGAAACCGGAAAATGCAGCTGCCCAGTGTGCATGCACACGCTGGGAGATGGTCTTCTGTTTTCCGATGCGTGCATGCGCACCGGCCAGCTGGTCTTCGCACACACACACGCGCACCAGAAATGGGAAGAGCACGTGGCCGGTGTGCATGTCTGTGCCAGAAACCGGACGATCATCTTCCCAGCGCACGCATGCGCATTGGGTGGCTGCTCTTCCAGTTTCAAGCACGCGCACACACTTGGTGCCAAAAAGGTCGCCAGCACTACTCTATACCATTTCAAACCTGGGGAAAAAAAGTTAAAAACTTGAAAAGTTGAAAAATCGAAAACAGAAAAAAAAACTTTTCTGAAAAAAATATATTCTTGTATCTCTTTTCACAATCCCACACACTGAATTGAAACATGGCCCTGCAACTCTACTCAGATCACAAATGAAGTCTCTCCAGTTCCAGGATCCATGGAGCCAAACCTCAGGGGCATCGTCGAGATAAGCCTGTTTTTCCCCATCCAGGCCAGGGGTGAAATCTAGCAGGTTCTGACAGGTTCTGGAGAACCGGTAGTGGAAATTTTGAGCAGTTCGGAGAACCGTAGCAGAAATTTTCAGTAGTTTGGTGAACTGGCAAATACCACCTCTGGCTGACCCCAAATGGGATGGGAATGGAGATTTTGCAGTATCCTTCCCCTGCCACGCCCACCAAGCCACGCCATACCCACAGAACCGGTAGTAAAAAAATTTGGCTTTTCACCACTGATCCAGACCCTCACGGCCTCCAGGCACTGAGAGATCTTTGACAACTTCATTTGAGCAGCCAAGGGCAGAAATACATAATTGAGGATCATCACCGTATTAGAATAGAATAGAATAGAATTTTATTGGCCAAGTGTGATTGGACACACAAGGAATTTGTCTTGGTGCATATGCTCTCAGTGTACATAAAAAGAAAAGATACGTTCATCAAGGTACAACATTTACAACACAATTGATGGTCAATATATCAATATAAATCATAAGGATTGCCAGCAATACAGTCATAAGTGGAAAGAGATTGGTGATGGGAACTATGAAACGATTAATAGTGCAGATTCAGTAAATAGTCTGACAGTGTTGATGGAATTATTTGTTTAGCAGAGTGATGGCCTTCGGGAAAAAACTATTCTTGTGTCTAGTTGTTCTGGTGTGCAGTGCTCTATAGCATCGTTTTGAGGGTAGGAGTTGAAACAGTTTATGTCCTGGATGTGAGGGATCTGCAAATATTTTCACTTTAATGATGTCATATAGTGTGCCAACCTTTACCATGTATACCATGTATGCACTGAAAAGGAGAGTGCTCTAAAACACTCTGGAAAGCAGGGGAGTAGGACTATTTCCAGTCAGGCCAGCTTCAGACAACAGAGCAAACCAGTTTGCAACAAGTCTAATTATTGTTATATAAATGCTATCCAAGATAGATATTGGCCTATCTTCTCAAAAGAGACAGGCTTCCTTTTCCCACAGCATAAATACGGGAGAAAAGAAAAAGCTAACTGCATTGAAGAATCTATATTTAGAGTTTATATTTGAAAGCAAAGTCCTGGTCAGAATTCTTGGCCTGTCATTTTAAATTAGTGTCACTATAAAACTTATTAACTGGAGCCGTACTTGTTTCTGATGTCCACTTCCAATCCCAAGTGCTGCTAAAGAGATCTGACAAATCATTGTGAGGATAACTTTGTAAGCCACTCTAAGCTCTTTAAAAACAAGAATATTTTTAAATTAAAAATACAAATATGGAATATGGAATTTATGCTCTTGAATATTTACCATACAGTTTACAGAGCTCACAGTACAGTAGTATATTATTTAAAAGTTATCTTCCTCCACTATAATGGAGGTTTAGTCATTTTGGAGTTAATTGTATCACTATTTAGCTATAAGGTCACAGCACAAATTCACATTAAGCCAAAATTAAATAAACAGTAACAGCATCCCATGTTTTGCAGGCAGATTTGTTCAATGAATTGTATTTTAAACGCATCATGCTCTAATGTTGATGTGTTAATCACATTAGGTCATCTTGTCAGAATCTATATTAGTTTTACTGATGTGACGTATGATTCAGCTGGAAAATCTCAGTAACAACCACACAATATCCTTTCATCCCTCTTTGCCATATTACTGAAACTCTAAATGGACCAAGATTTTGGAAAGAAATTATCATTAATTGAAAGTTCTAAGAATGTTGCAGTAATTAAAAACTATGGGGGGGGGAGAAGAGTGGAACCGGATTCACTTAATAACTGTGTGATTCACTTAATGACTATGACAAAAAGGGTTGCAAATTAGGCCATGACTCACTTAATAACCTTATTGCTTAAAGGCATAAGTTCCAGTCCCAATTGTGGTTTTAAATCAAGGATTACCTGAGGTGGTGGAGTTGACTATAATGAAATAAATTGAGACTAGGCTCTAATCTCATTATTTCACAATAAACAACTCTACCTCAGTTAGTCCTTGGCTCTAATTTTAAGCATTTTTCTAAATTTAAGCATCCCACAGAAACAACTAATTGGCTTGTGCAAGATATCTGCAGAGATTATGGAAAGATTGCTCAAAATCCCCTTAGGCAAATATAGGCTATTAGAGAGCAAGACATGTTCGTCTTCTGGGTAAAGATATATCTGAAGTTTGACAAGTGCAACGTTATGAAACAGCCTAACTTTCCAATCCTTAGTATGACTGGCAAAGAGTCTCTTTTAAGGGTTTTTAGACCAATTTAGCTGTTTTTGTGGGATGCTTAAAGTTAGAAAGAAGTGTGGCTGAGATATGTCACACATTTTTTATCATCCTCAGTTAACATCATAACAATGGATCCAGGCAAATACAGATGGGTAAGAAAAATGACTCTTCTTGGCTATACAATTTGGGAAGAACACCCTTTGAATGGTGTGGGAGTAGGAACGTATTTCCAGAGGAAAAATTGCAGACTACAGGAACCAGGAGCACTACTCAGGTGACCCTGAGGACACAGATAAACCCCCAAGTGCTTCAATGACCCTCTAAAAGATGCAAATGACCAGTTGGCTGCAAGAAATCTAAATCTTTCCATTCCCCACTATCTTGTCAGAGCTGACAACGATTCTTGGATGAGAAGCAATAGGTTGTCAAAAGAAAAAAAACCAAGGAAGTCCAGTTGCCTCCTGGAAAAGCACCTTTGGGTCCTTCTGAGAGAATAGAATAGAATAGAATAGAATAGAGTAGAGTAGAGTAGAGTAGAGTAGAGTAGAGTAGAGTAGTGTAACATAGAATAGAATAGAATAGAATAGAAATTTTTATTGGCCAAGTGTAATTGAACACACAAGAAATTTGTCTTGGTACATATACTCCCTGTGTACATAAAAGAAAAGATACCTTCATCAAGGTACAACACTTACAAACACTTAATGATAGTCATAGGGTACAAATAAGCAATCAGGAAACAATCAATATCAATATAAATTGTAAGGATTCCAGCAACAAAGTTACAAAAAGATAGATATAGTAGATAGATTATGAACATACATTTACCTTTTTATGTTTTGATTTGGTGCCTTCGAATCAGTGTTAACTCCTATAACTGCAGTTTTCTTGGCCAACTTTACACACTGTTAAGCCTTTTCGATTATATCACCAATATTTTAGCCCACCTTGTCTATTTATTTCCCATGCTAATTCCGACTATGTTCATATTGGCGGTGCTTCAGAAACATTCTATAGATGAGAATATACATCGCATACAAACCGGAATCCCGGGAAGGAAGGCAAAAAGGGATCTTACACTGGATGTAACGGGGAGGCAAAAAAAAGGGGGGGGGGCATTTACAGGTGTATATGGGGCAGAAGAGTTATAAAGGAAAGGCTTTAAAGCAGGGCTCTCCAACCTTGGCAACTTTAAGCCTGGCGGACTTCAACTCCCAGAAGTCAGTAAAGCTGGCTGGGGAATTCTGAGAGTTGAAGTCTGCCTGGGGAATTCTGGGAGTTGAAGTCTGCCAGGCTTAAAGTTGCCAAGGTTGGAGAGCCCTGCTTTAAACAACAACATGTAAGCAGAGAGCAGGAATAGGACCAAAGTAAAAGAAGAAAACCGGCTTCGGACCACAAAAAGAGAATATTAGGGATTAGCGCTCCTCCTAAAGTGGGAATTAGATTGAGGAGGCAGCTTTCCCCGCTTTGCAGCTAGGCAAGAAGAGACCCTCGTCCCGCTGGGTCCTCCTCCTTTAGCCATTTGGCTTTGCGGGACTTCCAACCCGGCTGGAGACTCGGGGCCCCCTCCCCTTTTGCCTCCATGCACCCACTGCCCGAGAGACGACATTGGGAATTTCCATCCATTCCCCCCCCCCTCCAAGTCTTACCTGTCGGGTCTCCCACGAGGGGCTTATGCACCTCCCGCCTCAGGACTCCGGAGAGAGCGAGACCAACGCCGGGCCGAGGGGGAGACAGCCAGGAAACGTTCCGCCCAACCGGGCAACGCGAAATGCGGAGCCCAGCCCTTGACTCCGCCCACTCTGGCCTTGGCCCCGCCTCCACCTCCTGTCATGCAGCGCAGCGTACCTACGTCACGGGAGCGCTTTCCCCGCCTCCTGGAAGGGTTTCCCTTTTGCTTAAGAGTTCGTGGGGGGGAGGGGCGGTGGGCGTGGCTTCTCGTGCAATGTGAAGGTCGCTTTAAGATTTTCATAGAATAGAATAGAATACAATACAATACAATACAATAGAATAAATAGGATTTTTTTAAAGTTTTTATTGGTTTATTACAAGACACAACACAAACATACATAACATAAACACATAGTCTGTGTTTTCTTTTTACATGATGGTTTTGTTCCTTCAGCTTTCTGCTTTATACATTCCCTTTTTCCCTTCTTTTTTACTATCTTTGACTTTATCGTCTCTTTACATCTAGTTTTATTTATTTACAATATTTTGCCCATTTGTTATCTTCTCTTCTCCGTCCTTTTTTTCTATTCAGTGTTCCTATATAGAATAGAATTTTTTATTGGCCAAGTGTGATTGGACACACAAGGAATTTGTCTTGGTGCATATGCTCTCGGTGTACATAAAAGAAAAGATATGTTTGTCAAGAATCATAAGGTACGACACTTGATGATAGTCATAGGGTACAAATAAGCAATCAAGAGACAATCAATATCAATATAATTCGTAAGGATACAAGCAACAGAATTACAGTCCTACAGTCATAAGTGGAAGGAGATGGGTGATGGGAACGATGAGATTAATAGTAATGCACACTTAGTAACTAGTTTGACAGTGTTGAGGAAATTATTTGTTTAGCAGAGTGATGGCGTTCGGGGAAAAAACTGTTCTTGTGTCTAGTTGTTCTGATATGCAGTGCTCTATAGCGTCGTTTTGAGGGTAGGAGTTGAAACAGTTTATGTCCAGGATGTGAGGGACCTGTAGATATTTTCACAGCCCTCTTTTTGACTTGTGTAGTATACAGGTCCTCAATGGAAGGCAGGTTGGTAGCCATTGTTTTTTCTGCAATTCTAATTATCCTCTGAAGTCTGTGTCTGTCTTGTTGTGTTGCAGAACCAAACCAGACAGTTATAGAGGTGCAGATGACAGACTAAATCATTCCTCTGTAGAATTATTCATGAATGGTCTTTTAAGAATTGTGGTTAAGAAATAGACTCGGGCTTTCTAAAGCCGTATAGAAAGAACTCTAAGGATTTAATTCTGGATGTGACAAAGCTGAGAACCCAGTTTGGAGAGAAGGTTGACATGATGAGAAGACAATAGCAAGCAAGCAAGCAAATCATGTACTTGAGAAGTCTCCGGATTATTTCAATCCATCTTGCCGGTGAGATTTTCAATCTCGCCAGCAAGAGCTTGTCTGAATGTACAATCCTGCACGAAATGTAAAAGTTCCAGGCAGCAAACCTCGATGATGTCGTCACACAAATGCTGCTGTTAACAAACACACTGCTGGGCATCCTCACCTTGATGGGCGATGTAATGAGGAGCAATCTGTGCTATGATGTCAAGCTGTGTGCTTCTGCAGATGTCAATCATTCACCCTGATTAATTGATGCAGTGGGCAGGGGTTTGGGTCAGTGGTGAAATTCATTTTTTTTTACTCCTGGTTCTGTGGGCGTGGCTTGGTGGGCATGGCTTGGTGGGCATGGCAGGGGAAGGATATTGCAAAATCTCCATTCCCACTCCACTCTGGGGCCAGCCAGAGGTAGTATCTGCCAGTTCTCTGAACTACTCAAAATTTCCGCTACGGTTCTCCAGAACCTGTCAGAACCTGCTGGATTTCACCCCTGGTTTGGGTAGACTCGGGGTGAACAGTTGGAGGAGAGGGAGGGGGCGTCACACCTGCGAATCACGAAGAGTTGGACCCAACTTGGCAACTGAACCACAGCAACAATTATTCCACTCGGAGGAGTGAAGCTGTAAGGACAAATCCAATCAAAGGTACCTCAAGATCGCTTAGTAGAAATCCAATAGAATAAATAAAACCTAATAAATTGTTCAACAATGTTTACATATGAGCAAGGTGGCCTGCCGATGGTTATTCTGACTTGCTGTGGTTACCTTTCCGTGGCACATTTGTGTCATGAAATAGCCAAATTTAGTGATGGAGGAGGTGATCTTAGGACAGGGGTCTCCAATCTTAGCAACTTTGCTGGCTGGGGAATTCTGGGAGTTGAAGTCCTCCAGGCTTAAAGTTGCTAAGGTTGGAGACCCCTGTTTTAGGATTCCCGTCAGCATCAAAGTAGTTAACATAAATAAAATTATTTAGTACAACCAGGGAAATGTTTCGGTTATGATGGAGTAGCTATGGCTTAAATAGAAATAAAAGGAAAAATAACATAGTGCCCAGACTTAGCCATACCAATTTAGACAGGCAGTCTAATACTGTTGATTTTTGTTTAAAATGAGGCCTCTCGGAGGCCTGAAAAGAGAGATTAAAACAAACTCTGGAAAAGACACATCTATAAATTGAATAAGTGAAAGAGTGCAACTAGTTTGCAAGTTTAATCCTTTGTATTTCTGTCTGTGAGAAAAACAGTTGGGGGGAATATTACAATTGGGATTTTGTACAGCTTCCCATTAGTACTTGAACAACAACAAAACAAAATGTTTTGTAGTCAGCAAACATGTTGAAACACCCAGCGCACATTTGTCACTGTAGAAGAAACCTCAGACGTGTCAAATTCAAATTCTAAAAACTGTTTATAGATTTAACTTCAGGAAAATTCAAATGAGTTCCCTCACTGCCTACTTCAGGGTGTTATGAATGAAGCCCATGAAAATATGGACAGGTTCATACATTTCCTCTTCCTGGTTCAGTCAATTGGCTGAGTAGGACTGCTCATTTATTGATGCTATCAGACACTATTCCTTTGACAGTAATTATACCTATAGCAATTGCTTTGTTATCATGAACAGTGAAAAAGGCCAATGTTTTGTCCATCCATCTTCTGCAGAAGTTGTTTTGTCTTGTCTTTTCACTTGGCAATTCAGGTGCAGTATTTAATTTACCTTATTTTGCTAAATGTTCCATTTCACATTTACCCTTGGGCCTAATTAAAATGTCCTGGGCAGTGGTGAAATCCAATTTTTTTTTACTACCAGTTCTGTGGGCATGGCATAGTGTGGTGGGTGTGGCTTGATGGGCATGGCAGAGGAAGGATACTGCAAAATCCCCATTCCCTCTCCACTCCTGGGGAAAGGATATTGCAAAATATCTTCCCACCCCACTCCGGGGCCAGCCAGAGGTTGTATCTGCCAGTTGTCCGAACTACTCAAAATTTCCGCTATTGGTTCTCCAGAACCTGTCAGAACTTGCTGGATTTAACCCCTGGTCCTGGCTCATAAAAGCATTGTTCAAGTTTTGGAAAACTGTGGGTGTTTGAATCCAAAGCCTACTTATTTCGGAGGAATTAAAAAACAGCCAGATTTCCTTTAAACTCATAGGCTTATTATTGCAAAAAGCTAAGAGCAGACTTGTAACTGACTTCGTTATGAGGTACAAAGTGTATTGAGAGGAAAAGAAAGAGTGTTTTCAGTTTATAATTCCTTTGCCTCATATGCCATATACATAGGTTCCTGTTTATATATGTACCTCTTATTGATATCTGTTAAAACAAAAGGAACTTTTTGTACATTGAATAAGAATGGTACCATTCAAATGGTATTTTAAACAGATTTATCTCTAGTCCCAGATTTAACTTCTATATCTAGTCACGTAGTTAGTAATTTTTTTGTTTCAGTAATAATTTAAAACTTCGATTGTTCTCTTAGAGTGGTGTTCTATTGGTATGATTATATTATTTGAATACTTTTGTGATAAATTTGGCAAGTTGCGGAAAAGTGGGATGTAAATAGATGAACAAACTAAGTGCGTTCTTGGGAACTGATAAAATCTTTGGCATAAAGCATACACCAAAACGAGCAAATTGAAAATGAAATGGAAGCTCTATGTTCATAACGAAGATTTTCTTCTAATGTACCATCTGCAGATAGCTGAACCAAACATTATTAATAGGCTTGAATATTATATCACTTGTTTCCTACTGGAGCATGCAATGAACGATGTGTTCATCACCTCACACAGACATATCCTTGCTCTTTTCTTTATAAAATGCATAATAAAAGCATAAAGATTTACAAACATGAAATCCATTTAGAAATCATAAAGAAAATGAAAGAAAATAGGTTTGTTTAATATCTAGCTATTAGTATTTAATAGTATACTAATAGTATTTAATATTTAGGCTATTACTGCATATCTTGTTTAAAAAAAAGGCTGTGGTGGCACAGTGGTTAGGATGCAGTATTCCACTATTGCAGGCTAACTCTGCCCACAGCCATAAGTTTGATCCTGATCAGCTCAAAGTTGATTCAGCTTTCCATCTTTTCTAGGTCGGTAAAATGAGAGCCCAGATTATTGGGAACAATACAGAGAATGCTGTAAAGCACTATTGGAGTGGTATATAAGTCTAGGTGCTATTGTTCGTGCTACTGTTTAAAAAAAAAGAATATTAAAAATATGGTAACGCTTGTTTGCTATTTCATAGTATGTTTCTTTTTCTTCTTCTTCTTCTTCTTCCTTCTCCTCCTCCTCCTCCTCCTCCTCCTCCTTCTCAGTGCAAATAGCTATTTTGTTGAAAGTCATATGGGTCAATGCCTAATTTTCTTAATTTTCCAGTGTCACTGATCAACAGAGGGCTTTTCTATTTCATAGCTTCTTATAAGTGGGAAGCTATCTCATAGCTTCTTACACGGTAAGTGGGAGGGGCAGGTATGGCGGAAGCGAGGGGTCATATCAAATTCCGGGAGCGCGTGCTCGATGTCTTAAAGCGATCACGCGCTCCGACCCCTTGGACTTTTCCCGTTCCCCGGATGGTCAGGATCCTCAGAGCCTGGGCCTTCGGTTGATGTTGTGCAATGCTCGGTCTGTGGTGAACAAAGCCCCCCTTGTTTGTGATCTTATACAGGGGGGTTCCGCGGACCTTATGGGCATTACGGAGACCTGGTTGGGCACTGAAGGGGGCGTGCCCCTTGTAGAGATGTGCCCGCCGGGTTTCCGTGCATTCCATCAGCCGAGGGCCCAGGGTAGGGGTGGGGGGGTGGCGGTTGTGATTAGAGAGAGTCTAGAGCCGAGGGAGACCACTGTACCTCAGATTGCCGGGTGCGAATCCCTCTTTGTGAGATGGGGTCGTAGGTGTCAGATGGGCTTGCTGATCACGTACCTGGCTCCTTGCTGCGTGACAGCTGCCCTGCCCGAGCTCCTGGAGATGCTGGCTGGGGTGGCAGTTGAGACCCCCAGACTTTTAGTCATGGGGGACTTTAACTTGCCATCTTCCGGCTCATCATCGACGGCAGCTCGGGAGTTCACGGCTTCCATGACGGCCTTGGATCTGACCCAAGTAGTTGATGGCCCTACTCACATTGGGGGTGGCACTCTGGACCTGATTTTTCTCTCTGGACAGTGGTTGAGAGATCTGGACTTAAAGGAAATAGTCATCGAACCTTTGTCATGGTCAGATCACTCTCTTCTTCGCTGGACTTTCTGACCGCCATTCACCACCGCGGGAGGCGGGCCGACACGTTGGTTCCGCCCAGGCGCCTGATGGACCCTGATGGGTTCGGACGGAGCTTGGGCCATTTCCTGAGGGTCTGGCTCACGGCTCGGCTGAGGAACTTGCGGCCTGGGAGCGGGCGCGGCGGGGCCTTAGACCGTGTCGTGCCTTTGCGGCCTCTGACCCGGCGCGGGTCCCAACCGGCTCCTTGGTTCTCCGAGGAGCTGAGAGGATGGCGCGGAGAAGGCGCCTAGAGAGTTCCTGGAGGTCTGGCCGTTCGAGCTGATCGGACACTAGTGAAGTCCTATACTAGGACTTACCTAGTGGCATTGAGGAAGCGAGGCGTAGCTCGCCTCCTCCCTCATTGCATCGGCAGATAACCGCCCAGCCGCCCTGTTTGGGTGACCCGCTCCTCCTACATCAGGGGCGGGATGACCCGCTGCAGGGGCGTGCTGAGGAGTTTAACGGTTATCTATACGATAAAATCGTTCAACCGGGATGGGTTGGACCAAGATTGCGGTGATGCGGGTGAGATGTTCGAGGGTGGTCTTGGCGATATTGTTTGGGATGAGTTTGACCCTGTGGCTCCTGAGGACATGGACAGGTTGCTGGGTAGGCTGAATGCCACCACATGTTTACTGGACCCGTGCCCCTCCTGGCTGGTGCTGGCCACTCGGGAGGTCACACGAGGCTGGCTCAGGGGATTACGATCGCTTGTTTGGTGGAGGGTGTTCTCCGGGGTGCCTTGAAAGAAGCCGTGGTGAGGCGCGTGCTTAAGAAGCCTTGCCTGGACCCGGCTGTTTTAGGTAACTATCGTCCGGTCTCCAACCTTCGCTTCGCGGCGAAGGTTGTAGAGAGTATGGTGGCATATCAGTTTCCCTTGCACCTGGATGAAACTGTCTATCTAGACCCGTTCCAGTCCGGTTTCCGGCCCGGTTACAGCACGGAGACGGCTTTGGTCGCGTTGGTGGATGATCTCTGGAGGGCCAGGGATAGGGGTTGCTCCTCTGCCCTGGTCCTATTAGACCTCTCAGCGGCTTTCGATACCATCGACCATGGTATCCTGCTGCGCCGGTTGGGGGGATTGGGAGTGGGAGGCACCGTTTATCGGTGGTTCTCCTCCTATCTCTCCGGCCCGGCGCAGTCAGTGTTGGCAGGGGCAGAGGTCGACTCCGAGGCGCCTCACTTGTGGGGTGCCGCGGGGTCGATTCTCTCGCCTCCTGTTCTTTATCTACATGAAGCCGCTGGGTGAGATCATCAGTGGTTTCGGTGTGAAGTATCAGCTGTATGCGGATGACACCCAGCTGTACTTTCTGCGGACCACCCCAACGGTTATCAAGTGCTGTCCCGGTGTCTGGAGGCCGTGCGGGTCTGGATGGGGAGAAACAGGCTCAAGCTCAATCCCGCCAAGACAGAGTGGTTGTGGATGCGGCATCCCGGTACAGTCAGCAATCCGCGGCTGACCATCGGTGGCGAGTCATTGGCCCCGATGGAAAGGGTCCGCAACTTAGGCGTCCTCCTGGATGAACGGCTGTCTCTAGAAGACCATTTGACGGCCGTCTCCAGGAGAGCGTTCTACCAGGTTCGCCTGGTACGCCAGTTGCGCCCCTTTCTGGACCGAGATGCCCTATGCACGGTCACTCACGCACTCGTGGCGTCTCGCCTGGATTACTGCAATGCTCTCTACATGGGGCTCCCCTTGAAGGGCATCCGGAGGCTGCAGTTAGTCCAGAACGCGGCTGCGCGGGTGATAGATGGAGCCCCTCGTGGCTCCCGTATAACACCCATCCTGCGCAGACTGCACTGGCTACCTGTGGCCTTCCGGGTGCGCTTCAAGGTCTTGGTGACCACCTTTAAAGCGCTCCATGGCATTGGGCCGGGTTACTTACGGGACCGCCTACTGCTACCGAATACCTCTCACCGACCCGTGCGCTCTCACAGAGAGGGTCTCCTCAGGGTGCCGTCAGCAAGGCAATGTCGTCTGGCGACGCCCAGGGCAAGGGCCTTCTCTGTGGGGGCTCCCACCCTTTGGAACGAACTTCCCCCCGGACTCCGCCAGCTTCCGGACCTTCGGACCTTCCGCCGCGGGCTTAAAACATATTTATTTAATTGTGCAGGACTGAGCTAGGTTTTAAATTCATGGGTTTTAATTGGGTTTTATTTGTATATTTTAATTAACGGGCTTTCAAATAAGTTTCTTAATTGTTTTTATTCTGTATTTATATTTATATGTTTTTAAATGCCTGTGAACCGCCCTGAGTCCTTCGGGAGATAGGGCGGTATATAAATACGATTAATAAATAAAAATAAATAAATAATAAATAAAATAAATAAATTAATAAATAAAACCAAGGATTTTTCCCACTGTTTTAGAGGTGGCAATAAGTAAATATTAGAGTGCTTTGGTAGTTTATTCTTTAAAATGTAAGACAGTTTTAATGAGCAAGGAAATATTAGGAAATGAATAAAAATTATGAAAAAAAGAATATTTTGGCAAAAATTTTATTTTATTTTTATTTTTTATTTATTTTTATTTGTCACAACAGTATATATAAGCATAAGCATGAAAATAACTATAAAATATATAAGCATATATATGAGCATGTATGTAATAACAATATTAATTGGATATAATGAAAGGAAACAATAGGACAGGAATGGTAGGCACGTTTGTGCTCTTATGCACGCCCCTTATAGACCTCTTAGGAATGGGATGAGGTCAATAGTAGAGAGTTTTTGGTTAAAGCTTTGGGGATTTTGAGAAGAGACCACTGAGGCAGGTAGTGTGTTCCAAGCACTAATAACTGTTACAGAAGTCATATTTTCTGCAATCAAGATTGAAACGGTTAACATTGAGTTTAAATCTATTGTTTGCTCTTGTATTGTTATGATTGAAGCTGAAGTAGTCTTCAACAGGAATGACATTGCAATAGATGATTCTATGAGTTAAACACAGGTCTTGTCGAAGGCGGCGGAGTTCTAAGTTTTCTAAATTCAAGATTTTAAGTCTGGTGGCATAAGGTATTTTGTTGTATTCAGAGGAGTGGAGAACTCTTCTTGTAAAATATTTCTGGACACGTTCAATTGTAACTAAGTAAAATATATTTGAATATATTGAATTGTATAAGATATGATATGGCCAATACTCTATTCATAAATCATGTATGTGTGTAGGGGAGGAAACTAAAAAATCAATAAAAACTTGTTTTTTAAAAAATGTAAGTTTTGATCTATAATAAAGCAAAAATACAAGCAGTTACATTTTTCAAACTCCGTAGTTTGAAGAAATAGAATACCAATAAATCTTTTGTTTTGTCGTTTGCTAATGTTATTGTTGACTACTGAATTGTTATTTTAAAAAATCTATTAAACACTGGCTGGGTTCACAATCAGCTAAGTGATAGTTTCCTTAATTCTCATTTATTGAATAAATCAAAATTTGTTGAGTTCACACAGCATTGACTGATTGAGTGTTAATAAGTAGGAATCACTTGACAATCTTACACATTCAGCGTATATATTGAATAAAGGAGGGGAAAGTATATAGTTCTGTTTTGTTTTTTTGCCATGTTCTGTACATACTATTGTTTCCTGACCTCTGTATACGAATACAGCATAATTTTCAAATGAGATTGGCTGGGTTCAGAAAGTACTCTAAGCTCCCAAACAATCAAGGAATACTAGAAATAATATTTGATCATTCACTAGTTGTGGAGAATTAAGGAACTATTCATGAAGCAAGCAGTGCTCTTTGGTACACTGTATTGTATGAAAGTAGTCATTATGGCTTGTAAATCATTGATTTGTTAGGAAATCCCAGTCAATTGTAGCTTATTCAACAAATGCTGCTTTTACAAAGATTGCATCTCTGATAATTTTGCCACTTCTTTTATCTCTTATGGTTGCTTTATACCAGTGGTAAAATCCAATTTTTTTACTAACGGTTCTGTGGGCGTGGCTTACCGGGTATGGCTTGGTGGGCGTGGGAAGGATAAGATACTGCAAAATCTCCATTCCCACCCCACTCCGGAGAAGGATACTGCAAAATCTCCATTCCCACCCAACTCCAAGGGAAGGATACTGCAAAATCCCATTCCCTCCCCACTCCTGGGTGAAGGATATTGCAAAATCTCCATTCCCACCCCACTCTGGGGCCAGCCAGAGGTGGTATTTGCCAGTTCCCCCAACTACTCAAAGTTTCTGCTACTGGTTCTCCAAACTGCTAAAAAAATTGCTACAGGTTCTCCAGAACCTGTCAGAATCTGCTGGATTTCACCCTTGCTTTATACCTGTTGTATATTATGCTACAAGCCACTTCTGGTGATACAATTGATTTGGCATAAAAGCATTTTTATTCATGAATGTGATCGTAACCTGATCTGCAATTTAGGATGCAGATGTATAGATCTTGGATTGTACTAGAAGGTCACAGAATATTTCTGAGGGAACTCTTAATTTTTAAAAAAGAAACAGAGCAAACTTTTATTTATTATTTATTTATTTATTTTTATTTATTTATTTGTCACAACATTATATATAAGCATAAGCATGAAATAACTATATAATATATAAACATATATATTTCCTGAGGGTCTGGCTCACGGCACGGCAGAGGAACTAGCTGCAGCCTGGGAACGGGCTGCGGCTGGGGCTTTAGACCGTGTCGTGCCTTTGCGGCCTCTGACCCGGCGCAGATCCCAACCGGCTCCTTGGTTCTCCGAGGAGCTGAGGGGGATGAAACGCCGGAGAAGACGCCTAGAGAGTTCCTGGAGGTCCAGCCGTTCAGAGGCTGATCGGACACTAGTTAGATCCTATACTAGGACCTACCTAGTGGCACTGAGGAAGCGGCGTTCTCGCCTCCTCCCTCATTGCGTCGGCAGATAACCGCCCAGCTGCCCTGTTTGGTGACCCGCTCCCTCCTTCACCAGGGGAGCGGGATGACCCGTGCAGGGCGTGCTGAGGAGTTTAACGGTTATCTATACGATAAAATCGTTCAGCTTAGGGACGGTCTGGACCAAAATTGTGGCGATTCAGATGGGGTATCTGAGGCGGTCTTGGTGATGTTGTTTGGGATGAGTTTGACCCTGTGACTCCGAGGACATGGACAGGTTGCTGGGTAGATTGAATGCCACCACGTGTTTACTGGACCCGTGCCCCTCCTGGCTGGTGCTGGCCACTCAGGAGGTGACACGAGGCTGGCTCAGGGGATTCTGGTGCTTCCTTGTTGGAGAGTCTTTCCGGCCGCCTTGAAAGAGGCGGTGGTGAAACCCCTCCTCAAGAAGCCTTCCTGGACCCGGCTGTTTTAGGTAATTATCGTCCGGTCTCAACCTTCGCGCGGCGAAGGTTGTAGAAATATGGTGGCATATCAGTTTCCCCTGCACCTGGAGGAAACTGTCTATCTGGACCCGTTCCAGTCCGGCTTCCGACCGGTTACAGCACTGAGGCGGCTTTGGTCGCGTTGGTGGATGATCTCTGGAGGGCCAGGGATAGGGTTATTCCTCTGCCCTGGTCCTATTAGACCTCTCAGCGGCTTTTGATACCGCCGACCATGGTATCCTGCTGCGCGGTTGGAGGGATTGGGAGTGGGAGGCACCGTTTATCGGTGGTTCTCCTCTATCTCTCCGACCGATGCATGGCGATGACGGGGGCAGAGGTCGACCCGCGGCTCCTCACTTGTGGGGTGCCGCGGGGTCGATTCTCTCGCCTTCTGTTCAACATCTATGTAAACCGCTGGGTGAGATCATCAGTGGCTTGTGTGAGGTACCAGCTGTGCGCTGATGACACCCAGCTGTACTTTTCCACGGGCCACCCCAATGAAGCTATCAGTGCTGTCCCGGTGTTTGGAAGCCGTACGGGTCTGGATGGGAGAAACAGGCTCAAGCTCAATCCCTCCAAGACGGAGTGGCTGTGGATGCGGCATCCCGGTACAGTCAGCTGAGTCCGCGGCTGACTGTCGGGAGCGAGTCATTGGCCCGATGGAAGGGTGCGCAATTTGGGCGTTCTCCTGGATGCACGGCTGTCTTTTGAAGATCATTTGTGGCCGTCTCCAGGAGAGCTTTCCACCAGGTTCGCCTGGTGCGCCAGTTCGCCCTTTCTGACCGGGATGCCTTGTGCACAGTCACTCACGCCCTTGTGACGTCTCGTCTGGACTACTGCAATGCTCTCTACATGGGGCTCCCTTGAAGGGCATCCGGAGGCTGCAGTTGGTCAGAATGCAGCTGCGGGTGATAGAGGAGCCCTCGTGGCTCCCGAGTGACACCTATCCTCGCAGGCTGCACTGGCTACCTTTGGCCTTCCGGGTGCGCTTCAAGGTGTTGGTGAACGTCTTCAAAGCGCTCCATGGCATAGGGCCGGGTTACTTACGGGACCGCCTGCTGCTACCGAATACCTCTCACCAACCCGTGCGCTCTCACAGAGGGACTCCTCAGGGTGCCGTCGGTAGCGACAGTGTCGTCTGGCGACACCCAGTGGAAGGGCCTTCTCTGTGGGGGCTCCGCCCTCTGGAACGAACTCCCCAGGACTTCGTCAACTTCCGGACCTCAGACCTTTCATGAGCTCAAAACTTACTTATTTATCTGCGCTGGACTGGGTTAGTTTTTAAGTTATGGGTTTTAATGGGTTTTATCTCCAAATTTTAATTGTGGCCAATTTGAATAAGTTTTTTACTAGTATTTTAATTGTATTTATAATGTATTGTGCATTTTTTACTTGGCTGTGAACCGCCCTGAGTCCTTCGGGAGAAGGGCGGTATACAAATTTAAATAATAAATAAATAAATAAATATAATCATAAGTATGTAATAACTATATGAAATTGGATACAATCAAAGGGAACATTAGGACAGGAATGGTAGGCACGCTGGTGCTCTTATGCACGCCCCTTACAGACCTCTTAGGAATGGGGTGAGGTCAATAGGAGATAGTTTTTGGATAAAGCTTTGGAGATTTTGGGAAGAGACCACAGAGTCTGGTAGTGCATTCCAGGCATTAACAACTCTGTTTCTGAAGTCATATTTTCTGCAATCAAGATTGGAGCGGTTCACATTAAGCTTAAATCTATTGTGTGCTCGTGTATTGTTGTGATTGAAGCTGAAGTAGTCTTCAACAGGAAGGACGTTGTAACAGATGATCAAAATGGAGGATTTTGATCCTCCATTCCAAGGCTGCGGACACGGGTGTTCCATTTTCTGATGCCAGAAATGAAAGGTGGTAGATTTGAAAGAAGGCAGGAGGATGGAGGAGACTCATGTCTCCTAGATCTCAATTACAGCTCCGTTCATGGGGAGATTTATAAAGTAATCTTCCTTCCACTGGTTGCAAATCAAAAGAAAGATGTTCAGCATCAATAATAGACATGCAAACGAAAACCAAAAGAAAGCTAGTTCTCTCTGGCTTTCAGGTGATCAATCTCAGTTCAGGAAAGAATTTCCACATCTTAGGGGTTTCAAAGATCTTATAACTCTCTGAAAAGGCAAGTAGGTTTGCTGTTATGGGAAGCCACCCACCCTCCTAGAAGAATGAAATATTTTGAGGGATATTAAAAAGGGCAGATTATTATATTTCCCCAAAGGAAGAAATGGAGAAACATGTTTTTTTTTAGAGGCAGAAGGCAACCCCCACTTTCCTTAATAGCCCCAGCAGATACTGAGGTCAGCTTTTAGAAATGCAGATTTAGTAATCCATTCAAGAGAAGATATTTTGAAACAAAAGGCAGAATGGTTGGATTAGCCCTCACACATGAACCAAAACAGGACGAAAGCCATTAAGCCACAATAAGAATTGCATCACCCCCAAAGCAATCCAAACTTCAACCAAACCTGGGGTCTCAGACCTAGGATTTGCATTTCCTCTTTTGCCTATGGAGCCAGCTATGACCCCTACATCACCCCATAGGAATCTGACAAGAGCCAATAGAATACATGTTCTTGCACGGGAACAGGAAACTCAAGAGCAAAGCTCAAAGAAGGTATAAAGACCCCTCTCTCTCAACTCCATTTTGTCAGCTGCACCAGAACCATGTGCTTGGTGGTTCTATTCAACATTAAACCTTCTTTCCAATCACCCTCCATGTTTCCAGTGTCTTTCTCCCAGCTTGAAACTGAACCAGGGATATTTTTCCCCACACTATGATTGGGTATCTCAGTACTTAATTTTGACAGACAGAGCACAGACAGATAGACAGACAGAGCACAGACAGATAAACAGACAACATTTTATTTCAGTCATTGACAAATAAAAACACACTCCATAAAATAAACAACACAAAACTATCCTCTATCCACAAGAAATGTCAGCAACCATCTCTAGGTGAACCTTACACATAGCCTAGCAATATTTTGCTATTGTAAAGAAATAAAATTTATCTTGATTGTTTAACAGATAGTGGAAAAAAAATTGATCACAGTTTCCCAGAAATTTAAATAAAAGAGGAGTAAGCAGCTGTTGGCAAATGTCCCTGAAGAACTGGCAATGCAGAGAAATATAAGCTAGTTTTGGTAAGCATTATATAATGAATTAGATCTATCTCTAAAACAAATTGACACTTCTGATGGCCTTTTTCTTTTCTCACCATACCTGAATGCTTTTGACCATGAAGCATTCAGCTCTGCGGCAGAATTGTTACAGTACAATCTTAGTTTAAATATAAACAGTTTCCACTCTGGTGCATATGGCTGCAAGAGAACACCTGTCCCTCCTACTGGAAAAAAATTCAGGTGCAGATGGTTAGAGGAGAGCTGAAAATAGCACTTTTCCCCAGGATCTATATCAAGTGACGTCCTTAACATTACGATAGCAAGACTTTTAAAATAAATTTGCAATTGGGAAATGGCAGGATGCAAATATTGCTAATACTAACATTAACTTTTCAACATTTCTTTTTATGAAAGCCAGTGTAAAGTTGCAAAATTTTACTTCTGCTGTCAGATAGGCTTTCATGAAATGAGATGCAGAAGAATCTTCCAGATATATCTGGATGACAGTATTTAGTGATATAATATGATATGATGTATGAGATGAGATGAGATGAAATGAGATGAGATGATGAGATGAGATGTGATATATGATATGATATGATATGACGATACGATAAAAGATGATAGAATCTTAATCTCTGGAACCATTCAATTTCTCAAAGAAATGGTTAAATATTTTCAGATCTGCCCCTAGTCATGTTACATCATCAACAGTATATTCTTCTCCCATCTGGAGACCAAAAAAACAAGTTTGATTAATTAGCAACAACAACAATTTATTATTACAGTCTTAGACCAGAGACCAATTCCCTATCAAAGAATGTTGCTTATGCTTTATATATATTATATATATAGAGAGAGAGTTAAGGGATGCTGCATTTGGATGCTGCATGGGACACAGAGTAAATCTTTAAATATTAGCATAAATGATAGACATGGTAACGAAAAACTTGTGAAGATGTACAGTAAATCTGAAATAAATTGAATTTTTTGTGTCTATAAGGACTCCAGTTTTTTTGAACATAGAATAATTGGCTTGGAAGGAACCTTGGAGTTTGTCTACCCTCCATCCCCCCGCGCAAGATGGGAGTCCTTATACTTTATTGACTCCATTTTAGATTGGAAGAAGGTTCCTTGTGCTGTCTGCCATCACAGTGTGTCTTTTATAAATGTCTGCTATGTGGGAATTGGTTACCTAAAGCTTTCCATCTTTATCATGGCCAAGGACCCCACTTAACTGAATCAAAAATTGCAAAAGAGTAAACTGAGACTACACCTGTGGGGGGAGTTTTGAAGGATTTCCTTGCTATATTAAAACGATAGCATGCCTATTTCAAGGCTTACATTTGTCCGATTAGCAATTTTTAGTGAAAGACATACGCTTCTGTGAAATGTAGCTCAATTCATTATATGACTCATCATTAATAAACTGATTAGGGTTTCAACAGGGAAGAGGCAGAAGAAGGAAGAAAGGGCGGTTTGCAGATGCAAGCTCCTTGCTCATCCCTAACACATCTGGACACATGTGCAGATCGACAGCTGTTAAAAGTAGAATGACAAAAATGGGCTCCACATGATATATAGGACTGGATTTATACATCATGTCAACCTATCGTTTGTTTAACCATGGTGCATTGAACAAACCGCAACGGGATGACTTTGAGTAACATGGAATCTTGATTATACTAATGAGATAAATAAACCCACCCACCATGGCTGCAGTCCTATAACCCTTAAGCTAAAAAATGCAGTCAATGTACTTGTACATCTCATTCTTCTTTTCACATATGATTCTTTAACCACAGAGTGATATTTATCCATCATCTAGACCCAGGGCAACTACCATTCATGGGTATATGAAAACCAATTCTAATTAGTGTTAATTAGTGTTAATACCACTTTATAATGCCTTGGTAAGGCCACACTTGGAATACTGCATTCAGTTTTGGTCGCCACGATGTAAAAAAGATGTGGAGACTCTAGAAAGAGTGCAGAGAAGAGCAACAAAGATGATTAGGAGACTGGAGGCTAAAACATGAAGAACGGTTGCAGGAACTGGGTATGTCTAGTTCAATGAAAAGAAGGACAAGGGGAGACATGATTGCAGTGTTCCAATATCTCAGGGGTTGCCACAAAGAAGAGGGAATCAAGCTATTCTTCAAAGCACCTGAGGGTAGAACAAAAAGCAATGGGTGGAAACTCATCAACGAGAGAAGCAACTTAGAACTAAGGAGAAATTTCCTGACAGTTAGAACAACTAATAAGTGGAACAACTTGCCTGCAGAAGTTGTGCCTGCTCCAACACTGGAAATTTTTAAGAAGATGTTGGATAACCATTTGTCTGAAGTAGTGTACCGTTTCCTGCCTGGGCAGGGGGTTGGACTAGAAGACCTCCAAGGTCCCTTCCAATTCTGTTGTTGTTGTTGTTGTAGTAACCAAAAGTGACATAGCTCTATTTTCAGTTTCTATGAACTCCCAAATGGCCCCTGTATTAATTTTATACGTCCCCCTATAGTCTTATCACAGCTTTATTCTCGTCCCACCTCTCATTTATTATGGTCTGGCCACTTCCTATATACCAGTATGTACTCCTCAACGTATGACCACACCTGAGTCCAAAATTTCTGTTGCTAAGTAAGACAGTTGTTAAACAAGTTTTGCCACATTTTACGACCTTTTTTGCCACAGTTATTAAGCTAATTATTGCAGCTGTTAAGTGAATCATGGAGTCGTTAAACAAATCTGACTTCCCCCATTGACTTTGTTTGTTGGAGGATACCCGGGAAGGTTACCGATGGTGATCACATAACTTTGGGACAATGCAACCATCCTAAATACATGCCAGTTGCCAAGCACCCAAATTTTGCTCACATGACCATGGGGATGCTTCCACAGTCGTAAATGTGAAAACTGGCCATAAGTCACTTTTTTCACTGCCATAACTTCAAAGGGTCACTAAATGAATGGATATAAATTGAAGACTACCTGTATATACTAGCATCCTCCCTTTCCTTAGTCACTGAAATGTTGCAGGAAATAACGAGACCCACATCTCACAATCAAAGGTAGTTGTATTTTGTCTGCGCAAACAAAATAGGTCCAAATTGATATGGCCAAAGCCAAACCTGGACAATTTCCTTAAGGACAAACCAGCATTCTTATACTCGGAAAAACACAGAAACATACATCATAAGGGCATCATCTCAGCCTTGATCAGTTATTGATTCATACAAATGTGGGGGGGGAAAGCAGTTTAGACATCTTGCTCCCCCAACCCTTCTTCTGACAGGAAGCTAGCATTTCCTGCTTTGTTTCTTACTTTGCAGCATAACTCGTGTAGTTAGACATAATGTGTGAAATTGTGGTTTGCCCTTTTTAACATTGTTCTTCACCTCTTTCTGTTATCGACAGAACAATCTGTTGTTTGACTTACTTGTTGGGGTTCTGCCTTAATATCAGGGGTGTCAAACTCAAGGCCCAGAGGCCGGATTTGGCCCACGGGTTACTTAGATCTGACCCGCAGGGCCACCCTGGAAACAGCAAAGGACTGGCCTGCAGTACCTCTGCCAGTATAAACAGAACTTGGGAGAGCTGTGTGTGGCCCTCCCAAGCTCCGTTTTTGCGGGCAGAGGGTTGCAGGAGGGTTGCAGTCACGGCTGAAAACGGAGTTCGAGAGCCCGTTTTGCTAGCAGTGTGCTTGGGCCAGCACCTGCGCCCCAGACATGAGTGATGTCGAGCTGGCCACACCCACCCTGGCCCCACCTACCCCGCCTCCCTCCGACGTCAAACGCAACCGTTATGTGGCCCTCAATGAAATCGAGTTTGACACCCCTGCACTATGTGATCTAGTGGCAACAGATGGCCTTAAAAGCCCACGTTTTTAAGAAAAAGAATCTGTCCCACACAAAGGATAGATGCATATTTTTTTAAATAAGAATAGCTGTGGCAGCATTATTCAATAAAATTATTATTTTTAAAAGGCAATTTACTATATGTGAAGAGAGAGAGTTATGCTTCATCAGTCTCAATAGATCATGTTTATGATCCTTGTCTGGCAACATTAATTTTGCCTGGGGTTTTGCCCTCTAATAATAACGGCTCTGACAATCTTCTTCCGAGAAATAAATACAAAATATCCTTCAAGTCAAGTTCAATTCCTAGTGATTTCTTGGACCTGAATACAGATCTGCCCGGCTTTCCTGGCAACAAGAAGAAAATGGTTCGGGGTGGCCATTTTCTGGGATATTTTTAGACTTTCCAGTCTGGTTTATGGCCTAAATTCCTCTGCAGCCTCCCAGGAACTCAAGTGCAAGTAGTCCTCACCTTATAACCACAATGGAGACCAGAATTTCCATTGTTAAGCCAGGTGTTAAGTGAGTCGTGCCCAATTTGTTAGCTTTTTAAACCGGTGGTTGAGAAATCACGGCCGTTGTGAAACTAATCACACCATGATCAAGTGAGTATGTTTTTTCCACTGACGTTTGATCACATGACTGTGGAGACACTGCAATAGTCATAAATGAGGGGACCAGTCATAAGTTACTTTTTTTTTACAGTGCAATTGTAATTTTGAACGGTCACTAAACTGCCAGGCTGGAAATCAAGACTAGCTAGGCTTAACCCTGCTTAGCTTCTGAACCCAAGCAAGGTTGGCCAAATCATTATGAGAGCGTTAAAAAGAATAAGATTTTGGATCAGAACCAGCAGTGAGGAAAATGGAAAGGTGGTGGTGTCTGCTTCGCGCCATAAATTTGGGGACCCCCCCCCCTTGCACCCCTCCACGCAGCTTAAAGGCACTTTTCAAGCCGTGGTGTCGGCTTGGTGCTAATCAGCCCTTTTCCTCTCATCTCATTCCAGGATTCTTGAATCGGGCCTATAGTGACTTGAAAATTTATTTGAGGCTTCCACTGACTCCAGGCCTCTATTCCAAGATGGCTGACCGCAGCAGGTCTTCTTCCCAGGCTTCTTCTTCACCCTCCCAGGGACACCATTCCAACGTGGCCCCAGCCCCTCATAGAAGCAGATCCAAATCTAGGGTACCCTCTACCAGATCCAAATCTTTTGCCTCTCATCATACCTCTGCTGCTGCAGAAAGGGATGCCTTAAGAAGGCAGCGTGCCCTGGATAGGCAATTTGATAAGGCCAAACAAAAATTAGCAGAGGATTGCAGGGAAGATCCTGTCCCCCCAGTGGGCATCAGAGAATCTACCTCACCTCAGCAGACTGAGGCTTTTCATCAGCCCCTGTTAAACCAGCCTGGATGGTCCCCCACTCTCCCAAGTGGTTCAGGAGAAAACCAGGAGACAGTCACTGCAGTATTTGGGGACACTTCCAGACCCATGCCAGAACCACCTCATCAGGCACCTTCTGCCACCTTTACCCCCACAGCAGCGGGGACCCTTCAGAGAGAGGACAGCAATCCTAGTATTCCTCAGGACATACGCCATCTTATTATTCAAACTATTTCTCAAGGCATTAATTCAGCCTTTACTCAGAGAGGTTTTCCAGCCCCTTTTCCAACTGGATCTTCAGGCTTAAAAATGTTTAAAAATTCTTCAGTCCCACCCTTATTCTGTTTTCTTTCCTATCATGTTAGTTTAGGAAGGAAAGCAATGATCAATTGCTATGCAACTACATGGGGAGTGGGAATTAACAATGCTGTCATATAAATATTTACTCATAACTGTTCCAATGAACTCAATCCATTTTTTTCTCCTGTAAATGTGTCTGCAATTGTAATAATTAGAATAACAGAGTTGGAAGGGACCGTGGAGGTCTTCTAGTCCAACCCCCTGCTCAGGCAGGAAACCCTATACCATTTCAGACAAATGGATATCTAATCTCTTCTTAAATACTTCCAGTGCTGGAGCATTCACAACTTCTACAGGCAAGTTGCTCCACCGATTAATTGTTCTAACTATCAGGAAATCTCTTCTTCATTCTAGGTTGCTTTTCTCCTTGATTGGTTTCCACCCGTTGCTTCTTGTCCTGCCCTCAGGAGCTTTGGAGAATAGCTTGACTCCCTCTTCTTTGTAGCAACCCCTGAGATATTGGAAGACTGCTATGATGTTACCTCTTAGTCCTTCCCTTCACTAGACTAGCCATGTTCTAACAACCGTTCTTTATATGTTTTAGCCTCCAGTCCTCTTCTCTTCTTCTTCTTCCTCTTGCTCTTCTCTGCATTTTCTAGAGGTTCTCTGCATTCTTTCTCGTTGTGCTCTTTCTAGCTCTAGATTATTCAGTTGTAATCAAGGTTATTCCTAGAGTACATTGTAATAAGTGTTTCCTTAATAAAAGTCTTACTGACTTCCTCAAAGCTGACACTGAAACTAGAGAAATGGACATCTTGCAGGTTCCAAACCATACATGGCCCTTGGCCCATATAGTGGTCTTCCAGTTATTCTGCCAAAATAACCAGAAAATGATGGTTCTGCTCAATATAGTACCTACTCAATATAGTACCTCAATATAGTACCAATCAGTACCTTGATGAACGTATCTTTTCTTTTATGTACACTGAGAGCATATGCACCAAGACAAATTCCTTGTGTGTCCAATCACACTTGGCCAATAAAATTCTATTCTATTCTATTCTATATGGTGCAGCCTCCTTTGTTCAAGCAACCTATCTGAAAGGACTGCCAATCACAGAATGTCTCAAGCATAAGCTTATTCAGTAGAAACCATATGAGATTCAGTGCAATATATACAGGATTACATATTTCATGTGCTTGCAGATTTGGGGCAGGGGCTGGGAGAAAAGGACCATTGGCAACAAACCTAAGTGGAGATCTGGTAACCAAAAACCATTAATTCAGATTTTATTGATAAAGGAGGATATTTGGAGCTCAGGGTGAAATGAAGGGTCCTTGATGCTCTCTGAGCTTGGTTGTTTTCTCGTAGACGTTTCATTATCCAAACTAGATAACATCATCAGTATCAACACCTCAAAGAACGTGCAATGTACCAATTATAGGATGTGCATGTACCAATTATAGTTGTTCCATATGCCCAATGTTAGAGAAGAGAATATACCCAATCTTGAAATGCGAATCACTCATACCTACCCCTTATGATGCTTTAAGATGGTAAATACTTATTCAGTAGAGTATATTTATTTATTTTATTTATTTATTTAATTTTGTCAAAACAATATATACAAGCATAACACTAAAAGATTATATAATGTATAAACAAATATATGAGGAGAAACAAGGAAGTATAAGCATATATATATATATATAGGGAAAGAAACAAAAGGACAGGAACGGTAGGCACGTTTGTGCTCTTATGCACGCCCCTTAGAGTCTTCTTAGGAATGGGGTGAGGTCAACAGTGGATAGATTTTGTTTAAAGCTTTTGGGGTTATGAGAAGAGATCACAGAGTCAGGTAATGCATTCCAAGCATAGATAATTCTGTTACAGAAATCATATTTTCTGCAAACCAAACCGGAGCGGTTGACATTAAGTTTAAATCTGTTGGTAGCTCTTGTGTTATTGTAGTTGAAACTGAAGTAGTTGTTGGCAGGAAGGATGTTACAATGGATGATTCTATGAGCTAAAACCAGGTCCTGTTGAAGGCGACGGAGTTCCAGCTTTCTAACCCCAGGATTTCAAGTCTGGTGGAATAAGGTATTTTGTTGGTTGCGGAGGAGTGGAGAACTCTTCTCGTAAAATACCTCTGGACACGCTCAACTGTATTGATGTCAGAAATATGGTATGGATTCCAGACAGGCGAGCTGTAATCAAGAATTGGCCTAGCAAATGTTTTATATGCTCTGGTCAGCAGTGTGATGTTCTTGGAAAAGAAACTACGCAGGATTAGGTTAACAACTCTTAGAGCCTTTTTTGCTATGTAGTTGCAGTGGGCTTTGGCTATATTCTTACACAACATTTCATACTATCTTGCTGGGTATGGTAGCTGGACAAAAGCTGCTCCGAAGGCTTTTGAACTAGTATGACTATCATAAGATAAGACAGATAATGGTACCTACAAAACATTTCAGGGTAATATATTGAATGACTAAAGCTCAGGGAGCATCAAGGACTCCATAATGAATGACTAAACTCTGGTAAAACAAGTTTTATTATCCCGATCCATAACGTTTGAAGAAGGATTCAGTTTTAGGGGGGGAAATAAATCACGAGATATTTTAATACCTGTTCTTGTATGCTAAACAGTTAATATTTAATTCTGCAGACTTGCTTTAAATCAGAGGCCCCTGTAAAACCAACCTCTGAGCTGGGTCCAATGGCATGCCAAATGATTCCTTCAGCTCTGGTAGGAAGTTAGCACCCACCCCTCTCCTAGGAAAATGAAATATTCTAGGAAATACATTAAAAAGGCAGAATATTATATTTCCCTGGATGAGAAATGGAGAAACCTGTTTTTAGGCAGGAAACAGACTAACTCTTAATAGCCCCCACCCTCCTCAAGAGCCCACAGCAGATGTCAGCACTTAAAGAGATAGCTAGGTCTATTCATAAGCAAATGCCCTCACCCAAGATCCAACAAAGGTAGGATTAGCCCTCCACCCATCTAGCAACCAAACTCACCACATGGGAGATTGCATCACTCAGCAAGGCTCAACCAAGCTTGGGACTCAGGACAGCCCACAGGGTTGCCCCTGCATGGTCCCATGGGAGTCTGACAACCAATCAGAATACAAGCTCAAATTCAAAACCCAACTGAGGGCATAAAACCCAGGCACTCTGAGCATCTCTGCCCTTTTCTGCTCAGGAACTCAAGCCATGTGATCCTGTTCATCAATAAACCTTCTTTCCGAGCAACTTCCATGAATCCAGTCTCTTTTTCCCCACTTGGAACTGAACCCAGAAGGATATTTCTTCCAACACTCTCCAGATTAATTTAAGTAAAATATTAATAGGGAAAAGCATATGATCTGATGTTCTGCTGAAAATCGCAGATTTAGTGAGGAAGAAAAAGAACACGATTGCTTGGGCCGGGCAGGTGGTGAGAGAGAAATTTGCTTATTTGCTTTTTTTTTTAACCAGTGGAAAACTCCTTCTTTGCAGAATGAGACCTCTGGATATTTCCTATAGAAGTTTTTTGTTTGTTTTTTTTAAATCCAGGACTGGACAAAAAGTTTTTGTCCTATTCTTAGGTGGGCCTAGATCATTGCCAAAGAAGTCACTACCACAGAAGCCAATCCAAACATCAGAGTCAATCTTGGACTTCATTCAAACATGTGTTGATTTAATGTAAGAGCCACAAATATTTTTCAGGTTCATATGGAAGGATGAAAAAAAGAAGTTTGATTGGTTTAACCAACAGAAGAAGTGTTCATGTTTCCACTCTTGCAAAATTGTTTTAAAGCATCCATGTGTTTAGCAGCTATTTGTTGGCTTGACAATACTCTTATACATGGTATACATTATTTGGCTTTTTTTAAATGCTGTATTCTACATAAACAAAATGTATTTTTTAATTTCTTTCTTTGTATTGAACATGAATATAGTACAAATGGTCTCAAATATTGTTGAATGTCCTCTCGCTTTTTACTTGTTCAGATTCAGCCTTTATTCAATATATAGTTCATGGCATCAATTAAAGTTAACATATGATGATTAGCAACATAACATAACATAACATAACATCAGAGTTGGAAGGGACCTTGGAGGCCTTCTAGTCCAACCCCCTGCCCAGGCAGGAAACCCTATACCATCTCAGTCAGATGGTTATCCAACATTTTCTTAAAAATTTCCAGTGTTGGAGCATTCACAACTTCTGGAGGCAAGTCGTTCCACTTATTAATTGTTCTAACTGTCAGGAAATTTCTCCTTAGTTCTAAGTTGCTTCTTTCTTTGACCAGTTTCCACCCATTGCTTCTTGTTCTACCCTCAGGTGCTTTGGTGAACAGCCTGACTCCCTCTTCTTTGTGGCAGCCCCTAAGATATTGGAACACAGCTATCATGTCTCCCCTAGTCCTTCTTTTTGTTAAACTAGACATACCCAGTTCCTGCAACCGTTCTTCATATGTTTTATCCTCCAGTCCCCTAATCATCTTTGTTGCTCTTCTCTGCACTCTTTCTAGAGTCTCAACATCTTTTACATCGTATACCAAAACTGGATGCAATATTCCAAGTGTGGCCTTACCAAGGCATTATAAAGTGGCACTAACACTTCACGTGATCTTGATTCTATCCCTCTGTTTATGCAGCCCAGAACTGTGTTGGCTTTTTTAACAGCTGCTGCACACTGCTGGCTCATATCTAAATGGTTATCCACTAGGACTCCAAGATCCCTCTCACAGGTACTACTATTGAGCAAGGTACCACATATACGGTACTGGTGCATTTTTTTTTTTTTTTTTTTTTTTTTCCAAAAAAAGTTTTTATTGGTCAAAAAAAAGTTTATACAAATACATATCAGGTATGGTAAATTTTCATTTTTCTTATACGTGATAAGAATTTTACTCAAAATTTTAAACACATACAACAGCCATATGGCAAGCAGGTGACACTAAGTAGCTAAGTTTACCAATCTTACATACGCAATAAAGAAGGGTCAAGAATAATCAGAATATCATACAAAGAGAATAAGTAAACCAACACAATCCAAAATATCTTTGTCCCCTCCTAGTTTTGGATCCCAGACCTCTGGGTCCAGCCTGCCCCACCCCCAGGGCCCCAACAGCGCCAGCCGCCTCCGCCCCATGGTCTATAACCTCCCCTTCTTCAATTCCTGGGTCATCTGATTCCAGGAGGGCTTTGTGTTCCTCCACGTAGGCCGTAGCCTCCGCAATTGTACTAATTTTTTCGTAATGCCTCCCGGAAAATCATCAATCCTCTGGCATCAGCCATCTGAAGCCTACTCCTTCTGGTACAATTTGCTTGACAAAAGTAATATTTCTTTCTCATTTCACGACCTGTCTGGGAATCTGCCTCAGAATGGCTATCTCCTGCCCCTATAAGTCAGTGCCCCACTCCTATGTTTTCTAAGAATTTCATCTCGCCTCTTTTCACAAATTTGACATGAACCTCTCTAGGAACTGCATGCGTGCGTGCATATTGTGAATTAACTCTATAAACTCGATCCACATCCCAATTCATAAAATCAACACCTCTCCCAAGAAATTCTCCCAACAGTTTAGTCACAACATCTCTCAAGTCTTCTTGGTCCACTTCTTCCAAATTTTGAAACCTAAGGAAATAAGACATTTTATCCATCTGTAATCCAAGCACAGCATTGCCTGTCTCCCCCTCTTTTCTGCACTGCCCATCTCACCCTCCAGACCTTCCACTTTCTGCTTGTTTTCTGCTGAGACTTGTTGAGTATCCTTTAAGTCCTTTTGGATAGTCACAATTTCTGCTCTTATTTCATCCAGTTTCTTGTCCATATTAGATAACTTTTCCAAAATTCTCCATTTCTCCAGCAGTTGGTCTCTGACCTTTGCCATTAAAAAATTTTAAAATCCTCAGGCAAGCACAGTATCCTTGTAATTTCCTCCGGATCCACCAGGGGCACTCACAGGAGCAACGAGTCCAGAGTACAGTTAGTCAACCAGGAAACCGAAGGAAGTGATGTCATCAAGATTCTCATAGTGAAGGCGGAAGCTGACGCCACCATTGTTCCCCAGAGGAGGGGGGCCTCAAACCTCCCTCCTAAATTTCTCCATCACCTCTTCTCCAGAGCTCCACAAAACCGTAATCTTGTTATTTTAAGTTCTCCTCTCCAAAGTGATCAGATTCTTCCAGCCGCAGGGAGAAAACCCCCGCACTCCGGAGCACTCCACCACGTTTGCCGATATCCCTTCCTTCTTCATTCCTCAATTCTTCTCCGCTCCTGTTCACCACCAGGCTGCTGCAATTATAAATCCAAAGCGGTGTCACTGGGCACAGGGCCTGGCGGCGACCAAAATAATGGCGCGCCTGTGGCCTCGAACCCCTGAGCCTAGGGCCAGCAGCATCGGTCCCCCAGTCCTGTATATCGGCTGGGAGACCCTGGCGAGTCAGTCTGCGGCAGGTGTCCTTTTCGGAACACCTGGCCCCTGAGGGCCTGGGCGGCGGCCGGATTCGGACACTGGAGGCAGGAGAAGCCTTCCAGACGTCCGTTGCCACCGGATACCGGAAGTCGTCTCCACTGGTGCATTTTGTTTTTTTGGCCTAAATGTAGAACCTTACTTTTTTCACTGTTGAATTTCATTTTGTTAGATAGCGCCCAATGTTCAAGTCTGTCAAGATCTTTCTGTAACTTGAGCCTATCTTCTGGAGTGTTGGCTATTCCTGCCAGCTTGGTGTCATCTGCAAATTTGATGAGTTCCCCATCTATCCCCTCGTCCAAGTCATTGATGAAGATGTTGAAGAGTACTGGGCCTAAAACAGAGCCTTGGGGTACTCCACTGCATACTTCCCTCCATGTGGATGTAGTTCCGTTGAGGACTACACGTTGAGTGCGGTTGGTCAGCCAGTTACGAATCCATCTGGTGGTGGTGCTGTCTAACCCACATTTTTCTACTTTATCTAGTAGTAGGTTATGGTCTACTTTATCAAATGCTTTACTGAAGTCCAAGTAAATTATATCAACAGCATTCCTCTGGTCTACTAATTTTGTCATTTTGTCAAAGAATGCGATAAGATTAGTCTGGCATGATCTGTTTTGACAAACCCATGTTGGCTTTTGGTTATTACTTTGTTTGCTTCTAGGTGTTCGTGATTCGTTGCTTGATTATCTTTTCCAGAATCTTCCCGGTATTGAGGTCAGACTGATAGGTCTGTAGTTTCCTGGATCTGTTTTTTTCCTTTTTGAAGATGGGAACTACATCAGCTCTTTTCCAGTCCTCTGGCAGCTCCTGTGCTCCAGGATCTTTGAAAGATATAGTTCAGTGGTTCTGAGATCACGCCTGCCAGTTCCTTCAGAACCTTGGGGTGTAATCCATCCGTCCTGGTGATTTGAACTCGTCTAGGGTAGACAGGTGTTCACTTACCATTTTCTTCCCTATTTTAACTTGTGTTTCTAATCTGTTTTTGTAGTGCTGTTTTTGATAGGTTGGATTGTTTTTCCTTTGTGTAAAGACAGATGCAAAATATGAGTTAAGTAGATCTGCTTTCTCCTGTTGCTTGTCATCTTCTTGCCACTTTCTCCCAGCAATGGGCCAATTGTTTCCTTGACTTTTTCTTGTTTTTAACATGTTGGAAGAAGCTTTTTGTTATTTTTACTTTTGTCGCTAGCCTTTGTTCATTGTGAGCCTTAGCTTTCCTCACTTCATCTTTACAGGCTCGGGCTATTTGCTGATATTCTGCCTTAGTTATTTGGCCCTCTTTCCACTTTTTATATTTGTCTTTTTTGTCTTTCAATTTGTCAGATAGTTCTTTATGCATCCATGCTGGTTTCTTTTGAGATCTACTATTTTTCTTCTTCATTGGTATTGTGTTAGACTGTGCTTTTATAATCTCACTTTTCAAAATTTCCCAAGCTTCTTGAGTTGTTTTCCCCCTGAGGATTCTCATCCATTGAATCCTTCTCAACCTCTAAGTTTATTGAAATTAGCTCTCTTAAAGTCCAAGACTCTAGTTTGACTTTGTTCTACTACTTGTATTTGCTTAATGTCGAATTCCAATATTGCGTGGTCACTTGCCCCAAGGTTCCTGTAGCTTCAACACCTTCTATCATTTCATCTCTGTTAGTGAGAATTAAGTCCAATATGGCTGATCCTTGTCGCTTCTCTATTTTTGGGAAACAAAGTTGTCTGCTAGGTTTGTTAGGAACCTGTTGGATCTTCCACTTGGTGCAGAGTTTGTTTCAGTTGATGTCAGGGTAGTTAAAATCCCCATTACTACTGTGATGTGCTTCCTACATACCTTAGTTAGCTGACTAGCAAAAGTTCATCTACTTCCTCTGTTTGGTTGGGTGGCCTATAGTATAGACCTATGGCAATATCGTTTTCACCCTTTTATATTGACCCAAATACATTCAAGATGATTTTCATCATTGTTGTGCTCTATTTCTGTAGAGATGTAGTTATTTCTTATATATAGTGCAACTCCACCTCCTCTTTATTTGGTCTATTTCTTTTAAATAATTTATATCCTCTAGCTGTATGTTCCATTTGTCAGTTTCATCCCACCAAGTTTCCGTAATGGCAACAATATCATATCTACCCTCATTTACTTGGATTTCTAATTCACCCTGTTTATTCCTCATACTCTGTGCATTGGTGTATAGACATTTGAGTCCATTTGGATTGATCTTGTGTTTACTGTCTACATAACCTGTGTTGACTGCCCCTACTTTCTTGCCACCTGTTGGTTTAGTGCACATGGTATGGCACTCACTGTTAAATGCTTGGTTTTGCTTGATAGCATGGTTGATAGTCTTACCCATACAGACATCTATGTTACATGCACTGATAACCCTTTTAGTTTTCGATTGCTGGGGACAGAAATTTTCTATATCAGTTAATTCTCTGTCCCCACTGTTCAGTTTAAATGTTTATCCAGAAAATCTGAGAATGTATTGCTAAGTTACTCAGTCCCTTTCTTTGATGGATGCAATCCATCTCTTTTGTACAATTTTTCGTTGGACCAGTTGCAGACATCATGACTAATAAAACCAAAGCCTTCCCTTTTACACCACTCCTTTAGCCACACATTAAACTCCACTACACGCTGGCCTTTGCCTTTTTGTTCCTTATGTACTGGTAAAACCTCTGAAAAGTTAAGCCTACAACCTATGCTATTAAGTTCATACCCTAAGCTCTGGAAATCATTCTGCACAGAAAGCACATCCTTTTGGGACAGATCATTTGTGCCAAGATGTATAATAGCATCAACATCAGAATCCTTACTGGCATTCTTGACTATCTTAAGAATACGCCTCTTGTCTCTGCTACAGACTCTGCAACAGATTCGTGCTTATTTATTCTGAGTCTTCACAGAAAGTTCCTGAGATGTTACAATGATCTGAAGAACACTGCAAAGAAAAGTCATATGTAGTGAGAAATCTGTTACGGTTTAGTCAGTTTTGAATGGATTTCTACAATGTTTAATGTTTAAAGACACTCATATTACATGTTAAAATAATTTATCAGCTTTCAATAAATGTATAATCATCTTTCCCCTTAAAAATTGTTTCTATTGTCATTTAATTTTTCTTCTTAGATTGCCTTCTTAATTTTTTTATATTGAAAAATGGTAGAACATCCATTTATATTTATGAAAAAGGCTAATGGTACAATTGTCTATTCAGAATAAGTCTTGATAAATTCAGTAGAATTTACAGCTTAGTAATGATGATTGGGTTTCCTATATCAAAAGTGGGTGTGGCTTGCTGGAGTTTGTTGTATTACAACCTCTAATAATTTCAGACACCAAGCCAATGGTGGAGTATGCTGTAGTTCTGGACAGTCACAAAGTATAACCTCTGATTGTAGTTATGAATAAATAAACATCAATAATTATCAGGCTCATGGTGTGTTGGATATTTTGCATCCAGTTTTTCTTATTAGTAGTAGTAGTATTTGCAGAAGTTCAACAAGTCTATTTTCAGTTTTTGTTAATGCACAATTTTATATATCTAGTCAGAAGTAAATGCCACTATTTTGGTATGGAAGTTACCTTTAATATGACCTTCTCCAACTTTCCGTAATGGCAACAATATCATATCTACCCTCATTTACTTGGATTTCTAATTCACCCTGTTTATTCCTCATACTCTGTGCATTGGTGTATAGACATTTGAGTCCATTTGGATTGATCTTGTGTTTACTATCTACATAACCTGTTGACTGCCCCTACTTTCTTGCCACCTGTTGGTTTAGTGCACATGGTATGGCACTCACTGTTAAATGCTTGGTTTTGCTTGATAGCATGGTTGATAGTCTTACCCATACAGACATCTATGTTACATGCACTGATAACCCTTTTAGTTTTCGATTGCTGGGGACAGAAATTTTCTATATCAGTTAATTCTCTGTCCCCACTGTTCAGTTTAAATGTTTATCCAGAAAATCTGTGAATGTATTGCTAAGTAACTCAGTCCTTTCTTTGATGGATGCAATCCATCTCTTTGTACAATTTTTCATTGGACCAGTTGCAGACATCATGACTAATAAAACCAAAGCCTTCCCTTTACACCACTCCTTTAGCACATTAAACTCCACTACACGCTGGCCTTTACCTTTTGTTCCTTATGTACTGGTAAAACCTCTGAAAAGTTAAGCCTACAACCTATGCTATTAAGTTCATACCTAAGCTCTGGAAATCATTCTGCACAGAAAGCACATCCTTTTGGGACAGATCATTTGTGCCAAGATGTATAATAGCATCAACATCAGAATCCTTACTGGCATTCTTGACTATCTTCGCCTCTTGTCTCTGCTACAGACTCTGCAACAGATTCGTGCTTATTTATTCTGAGTCTTCACAGAAAGTTCCTGAGATGTTACAATGATCTGAAGAACACTGCAAAGAAAAGTCATATGTAGTGAGAAATCTGTTATGGTTTAGTCAGTTTTGAATGGATTTCTACAATGTTTAATGTTTAAAGACACTCATATTACATGTTAAAATAATTTATCATCTTTCAATAAATGTATAATCATCTTTCCCCTTAAAAATTGTTTCTATTGTCATTTAATTTTTCTTCTTAGATTGCCTTCTTAATTTTTTTATGTTGAAAAATGGTAGAACATCCATTTATATTTATGAAAAAGGCTAATGGTACAATTGTCTATTCAGAATAAGTCTTGATAAATTCAGTAGAATTTACAGCTTAGTAACGATGATTGGGTTTCCTATATCAAAAGTGGGTGTGGCTTGCTGGAGTTTGTTGTATTGCAACCTCTAATAATTTCAGACACCAAGCCAATGGTGGAGTATGCTGTAGTTCTGGACAGTCACAAAGTATAACCTCTGATTGTATTTATGAATAAATAAACATCAGTAATTATCAGGCTCATGGTGTGTTGGATATTTTGCATCCAGTTTTTCTTAGTAGTAGTAGTACTATTTGCAGAAGTTCAACAAGTCTATTTTCAGTTTTTGTTAATGCACAATTTTATATATCTAGTCAGAAGTAAATGCCACTATTTTGGTATGGAAGTTACCTTTAATATGACCTTCTCCAACTTGGAGGGCTTCCAGATGCGTGGAATTTAAGTTCAATATTCCCCAGCCAACATAGCAACTGTTAAGAATTAGGTAAACTTCCTTTAATATAGTTTCTTTGAGTTCACAGCATTTACTGCTAAAAATAAATTGATACGAGATGATTGTCCTAACCTGCAGCCTCAGGCATGCTTTTTAGCAGTAAGATGTTATAAACTCAAAGAGACTATTTCTGAACAAAAATCTTTAATAATTAAGTGGCTGTCATGTTTTTATTACGTTTTTCTCTTTGCGCTTCATTCTTTGAGTTTCAAGCTATCTTGTTTTCATTTTTAAAAAAATCTGTATTTAGGAAAGAAATGTGAGATTTCAGAGGACCTCATCTGCCCTGCTTTTTTGTAATAAAAATCTAATTGGAAAAGCTTTCGATAGTGCTGAATAAGGCCTTTTTAAAAATATAATCAGCAGAGTTCCAGAAGGAATGCTTTGAAGCCAAGATCACTATTACTTATAAGGGAATGCTTATATTAAAACCCAATAAGCCAGCTTCAGAAGAGAGATTTGTTTTTAAGTTTGCGTTAAGTTCTCTTTAAACTGCCTAGTACAATCTCCTCTTCTCAAATTCTTAAGAATCTTCTAACCATTCATAACGAGAAATTTGATCACAGTCCTCCTCTACAAAAATGTTTAATAGCAGCCACTGGAAGCTGATATTTGTATTGGAAATATGTCATTCAGGCACCAGCCATGCTACACAGCAGATGCTCTGTCATATCCTTTAAAGTGATTAATGATTTTTCATTTAAAGCGACAGATTACTTGGGAAATTGGCATTGGCAGTGTCGCTTTTATTTCTAAGAATGTCTTTGTACAAATTAACTTATTTCATGTGGTGTTTATTTATGTGGCTGTCAATGAAAACAAACATACCATTGCTGGGGAGTGGAGCTGAAAAATTCCTTCCTTCCTTCCTTCCTTCCTTCCTTCCTTCCTTCCTTCCTTCCTTCCTTCTTTATTATCTAATAGTCCAATTACAGCTCAGGAATCGGGTCTTGGATGACTTGCTCCGGCAGATTTGCCCCAGCCGACTCACCCCAGCCAACTTTCCCTGGCCAATAATTCAAGACAGGGACAAATGAATTATGGTGGGCTTTGTCTTGCTTGATTTGAACCTTCTCAAGTTAGAAGTCCTCATGGCTAGGGTGAGCTGCAATTCAGTTGTCCTTCCCTTGAGTTAATCTGTGTGCAATTGTCCTGTGGTGAGTTGTCCCTGTGGTGAGTTGGCCATGGCAAGTTGTCCCACAGCAAGTCGACAAGGGCAAGTTGGTCGTGGTGTGTCGGCCACGGTGAGTTGTCCCATTCTGCAGGAATCAGGAGGCAGAGTGAGGTAAGCCTTCCCACAAGTGAGAACTGTAAATAAGTTCAGTTACTTCTGAACAGGGAAGAACAGGGAGATACTTCACAATTATAGGGAAAACAGCTACATTAAAAAAGGAAATGCCCACCAACATGAGTGTACTGGATCTGTTTTTAGTGCTGTCTTATTGTGATAATTATTACTAATTAGCCTGTGTTATACAGCAAACATAGGCAGTCAGGCACTGCAATAAAACAACTTCTGGTAAGGGAGGCCAATAAGATTTAATTCCTATAACATTTGTCAAATAAATGAATGATCGGAAAGTATTGGCTACTAATGTCTCTAATGATTAGTGAATTTGTGTGAAAATGAACAATTTTTCGGTGCCTGCCTGCCTATCTGTCTGTCTGTCTGTCTAGCATCTGTCTGTCTAGCATCTGTTTATCTATCTATCTATCTATCTATCTATCTATCTATCTATCTATCTATCTATCTATCTATCTATCTATCTACCTACCTACCTATCTATCATCTGTCTATCATCTGTCTATCTATCTATTATCTATCTACTGTATCTATCTGTCTGTCTAGCATCTATCTATCCATCCATCCTTCCTTCTAGTACATATTTTAGAAAATATGTAATCTCTTGTCTTATTTCTCCTTTCTCCAATGTTGGTCCAAAGTAGTATAGTATAGCCTTTATTGTCATTGTACATCATATATACAATGAAATTGGTTATGGCTTATTTTATGTTTATATTTTCAAAAAGATTTTTCAAAAATAAAATGAATCTTGAACATACCTACTGTGATTGCAAACTCCATAAGCAAGCAAGAATAAAATTGTACATTATCAATAACAAAAAGAAGCTATCTAATGCAAAAAAATTATTTGGCAGACAAAGAAATGCATAAATGCCATCATCTTCCTTGCATATTTTCTTCACAATTTCAGATTTTTCCTTCTGAAGCTGAAGTAACAGGTGCCACACAATACTTTGGTGACAGGGCAGGGGTGAAATCCAGCAGGTTCTGACAGGTTCTGGAGAACCGGTAGCGGAAATTTTGAGCAGTTCAGAGAACTGGTAGCAGAAATTTTGAGTAGTTTAGAAAACTGGCAAATTCCACCTCTGGCTGGCCCCAGAGTAGGGTGGGAATGGGGATTTTGCAATATCCTTCCCCTGAAGTGGGGTGGGAATGGGGATTTTGCAGTATCCTTCCCCTGCCACACCCCTCAAGCCACGCCCCTAGAACCGGTAGTAAAAAAAATTGGATTTCACCACTGTGACAGGGGCCATATTTTTGGTAAGGTTGCATTTGGTGGTGTGGAGGCTAGGTTTTTCATGCAATGAAAAATTAGGGGATTGCATATGTTTTATTGTCTCTGGGGTTTTTTATTTTATTTGTCAAACACAACAATATATGTAAGTATAAGCATGAAATAACCATACAAATTGAATACAACCAAAGGGAACATTAGGACAGGAACAATAGGCACGCTGGTGCTCTTATGCACGCCCCTTACAGACCTCTTGGGAATGGTTTGTTTTTCTTCTTTTATAGTAAACATAAACCTTCATTTACATCTCCATTGTTTACTTCTTTGTCCCTGATCTTGAGGAATATAAATTCTGGAAACTCTGGTGACTGCAGAAATATGATAGGGCAACCCCATATTACCCATGTTTGCACCTCCCTCCCTCCCTCCCTCCCTCCCTCCCTCCTCCCTCCCTCCCTCCCTTCCTTTTATTTTAATGCCTTCGAGTCAGTGTTGTCTCCTGGTGATTGCCTGGAAAAGTCCCTGCAGTTTTCTTGGCATGATTTTGAAAGTGGTTTGCTATTGCCTCCTTCCTAGAGCTTAGAGAGAGGGATTGGCACAGTGCCACCCAGCTGGCTTCATACCTAAGCCAGGACTAGAACTCACAGTGTCCTGCTTTCTAGCCTAGTGCTTTCACTGTTTCTATACCAAACGAGTTCAATCCCTGCTGTATTTTCATTTTTGCGCACTTTAAATGGCTAGCATATCATGAAATATTGAAATAATGTCTGTTATCTTTCATTCTTCCTCTAAGGGTGATATTTATTAATATTTCTAATTCTCCCAGTGCCAGATGAATTAAACCTCGCCTTCTGATTAGCATTGCTATTGAATTCCCCAGAGTACAGAAAGTTGGCCTTGGTTGAGGTCACATCAAAACCCAGTAATGGGAAATAAGAGTAAAATGTGGAGCCTATTAGATGACAGGCAGCGGCTTTAATCATAACTCGAGCCTTGGCAATTTGAAAGGAACCAGTCTCTGAAATAGCACTCTTATTATAGATAGCCACACACACATTTACTTTCAGGGGCTGCTTTGGCAGCCCATCTCTCATTTCAGCATCAGAGATCTTTTCCAGTATTTCTCTCAAGTGTTGGGATATATATACCCTTAAAAAAATCTATAAAATAGGGATAATGTTAAGTCCGGGCAATGAAGAGGCAGGAGACCAGTGAGTGACAACAGCTCTTTAGTTTATAGTGAACCCAGCGAAAGACAACAGGCAAAAACCCCTCTTTAAATACTATTTTGGCTGAGGCTTCAACCAATCAGCAACGTGCTAGTTCCCGCCCAAACTTCCCTCCTAAAGTTTAAATACATTACACTCCTTCCCTCCCAGAACGCATTGTACCCATATTTACATAAAATTTGCATGTTATTTTTCCACGTAGTCACGCAGGTAGACAGGGCGTCTCCTAACTCTTTCTGACCTGCGCAATTCATTCTCTGGGAGTGAGTCGAGCTGGTCGGAGGGACTGTTTGTTCCTCCCAGCTCCTCCTCTGGGCCGTCCGGCCCTGGATTATTGGCAGAGTCGTCCCTGCTGTCTTCAGGAGGAACCGGTTGGCGTCGCTGGACTTCATCGGATTCAGATAAGTCCTCCGCTCGCCTCGGGTTTGAGTCAGCTGTAGATTCAAACATTTGATAGTCCGGGCCTGGCTGTTTGGTTTCTGTATTACTTGGTATTCGTTTTCTTAGTTGGTCTATGTGGCGTCTCCAAACCCGGCCATCCTCCATGTCTACTACATATGATTTCAGCCCGGTTATGCCTAGAATTGTCCCTTTTAACCATGTTGGGCCCTCGCTATAGTTGTGTGCCCATACTGGGTCACCCGCTGTCATCTCCCTAGTTTTTTCTTGGATACCCTTGTACCCATCTGGGGTGTAGGTTGGGTTTAGTTGGTCTAATGGGCACCTGAGTTTCCTGCCCATCAATAGTTCCGCTGGGCTGTGGCCAGTTGTCACACAGGGGGTTCTATGTTGGACTGCCAAGAAGGTATCAATTTTGATTTGCCAATCGCCTGGACTTATCCTAGATAGCGCTTCCTTGGCGCTCCGAACGAAACGTTCTGCAAGTCCGTTCGTCACCGGGTGGAAAGGTGCTGAGAGGACATGTCTGATGCTCTCTTCCGCTAAGTACCCCTCAAACTGGGTTGCCGTGAATTGCGGGCCGTTGTCGGAAACTAGGGTGTCGGGCAGGCCGTGTGTTACGAATAGATGCCTCAGGACTGTGATAACTGCTTCGGCCGTCATGGTTTTCATGAGGATGATTTCTAACCATTTTGAGTAGGCATCTACTACAATTAAAAAGGTCTGCCCATGGAATGGCCCAGCAAAATCTATGTGAATCCTGGACCATGGCCCCTGGGGTTTCTCCCACTCTCTAATTGGGGCTGTAGGGGGTAGTGGCCTTGACTCTTGGCAGGATTGGCATTTCCCTACCCTGTCGCTAATGTCCTTATCCATCAGGGGCCACCATACATAACTCCTCGCTAAACTCTTCATCCTCACAATCCCCGGGTGGCCCACATGCAACAGTTCCAACACATTTCCGCGTAATTTTTCTGGGATAACCACTCTATCCCCCCATAACAGACACCCCCCTTGAACCGACAGTTCCGATCGTTTTTTCGCAAAGTCTTTGAAACGCCGCCCGCGCAGCGGGCCATCCCTTTGCACCCAACCGATTACAGTCCTTATTGTAATGTCCTTGTAAGATGCCCTAGCCACTTCCTTAGATGTGACTGGGCCAGAGTCCAAAGAGTCAATTAGCAAGACGGGTGTCCCGGGTGGGGTCTTCGATAGTCTCTGGTAAAGGGCATCTACTAAGAGCGTCCGCATGCCCTAAGTCTTTTCCTGGGCGGTGGAGCAATTTGTAAGAGTATGCTGCTAGGAAGATAGTCCATCGGGTCAGCCTGGGTGAAAGTGCAACGGGTATTGGGCGGTCGCCCGCTAGGAGTCCCAGTAGGGGTCTATGGTCTGTGACTATCTCGAAATCTCGTCTGAATAAGTATTCGTGGAATTTCTTAACCCCGGAGACTATGGCCAATGCCTCCCTATCTAGCTGGCTGTAGTTCCTTTCGGCTGAGGACATTGTTCGGGAATAATACGCTATAGGGGCTTCTGTTCCATTCGGTAACCTATGGCTGAGCACAGCCCCCACTCCGAAGGGAGAAGCATCACAAACTAGTACTAATGGCAACGTGCCATTGTACTGGATGAGGAGGCTGTCGCTGGACAAAAGGTTTTTTACCCCCTCGAATGCCCTAGCCTCCACTCTGCCCCAGGACCAAACAGCTTTCTTTGCTAGTAATTTATGTAGCGGTTCGGCTATTGTTGCCTTATTCCTTAAGAATACCGCATAGAAGTTAACAAGCCCTAAGAATGCTTGTAATTCTGTTTTATTTTTGGGAGCTGGGGCCTTCCTGATGGCCCGTACCTTGCTCTCGGTGGGGTGGATCCCTTTCCTGTCTATTCGGTATCCCAGGAACTCTACGGACTCTACCCCAATTTGGCATTTGTTAAGCTTAACCTTAAGCCCAGCAGACCTGAAAATGCCCAATACCTTTCTTAGTTTTACCCCTAGTTCATCTAAGTTTTCTGCTGATACCAATACATCGTCGAAATATGGTACCACCCCGGGTAGACCCTGTAACAGTCGTTCCATTAGGTTTTGGAACAGTCCTGGAGCCACACTAACTCCGAACTGGAGTCGCGTGCATTTGAAAGCACCGCGGTGTGTGACAATTGTTTGTGCCTCGGCTGTGCTGCAATCTACGGGTAGTTGCTGGTAGGCTTGAGCCAAATCGAGTTTGGCGAAAACCTGCCCTTGTCCTAATGAGTGCAGCAAGTGTTGCACTACTGGGATGGGGTATGCGCTCTTCTGCAATGCTTTGTTAAGCGTTGCCTTGTAGTCAGCACAAATCCGGACCGATCCGTCCGGTTTGACTGGGGTCACTATGGGTGTCTCCCATTTTGCATGGTCGACGGGGACTAGTATTTCCTGGCTTACTAGTTTGTCTAACTCCCGGTCAATCTTGGGCTTTAGGGCGAATGGGACCCTCCGAGCCTTTAACCGGATGGGGGCAACTTGTGGGTCTAAGTTGAAAGAAATAGGGGTCCCCACGTACTTGCCCAGGCAGTCCTTGAAGACGTCCTCGAACTCCTTCAGTAGTTCATCCTTGAGGTTGACTTCGTTTCTGTAGACCCCGGTCACTCCCATGCCCAAAGCCCGGAAGCAGTCCAGCCCTAGCAAGCTCGGTAGAGTTCCATCTACTACGGTGATTGGCAGGGTCTTCTTGAACTGTCCATACTTGACTTTGACGGACGTGACTCCTCGAACAGGGATCCGATTTCCCTGGTAGTCTTGCACTCTCAGCTTCTGGGTTTGTAGCTGGCGCTTTGCGATGGCTGGCAAGTCCCTCACGATGGTGTCCCAGGACATAATTGTGATTGATGAGCCGGTGTCCACCTCCATTTGGCACGGCACCGCTTCAATGTATGTTTTGGTAAAAATCTTCTTTTCTAGTCATGTCGATGCGTGCCCACTCTCACAGTGGTCTGATTTAACTTCGCGCCCTTTTTGAATGGACCAATTCCGGGCCCGCTGCTCCGCTCTGATTGGTCGGTTTGAATTTTTGGCGGGAAGGTTGGGGGGCTCGACAGGCCTGAGCTATGTGTCCTTTCTTTTCGCACCGCCAACAAATCGCGTCCTTGAACCTGCAGTTTTGTCGTTGGTGTTGGCCCCCGCAACTCACGCATTCGTCCCGGTCACCTCTCTCCGGCCTCCCGGTGTGGAAAACCTCTTCCTCTTCCTCACCTTCCGATTCGACCTGGACTTCCTCGCTGTGTTGTTTTCGCTCCGGCACCCTGCGCGTTCGGCTTTTGCAAGATCTCCGCTGCTTTGGTGGACATCTCGTGAGCCCTGGCCTCGTCCAAGGCTATTGCCAAAGTCAGATTGCTCTTAGACAGCAGCCGCCTTTGTAGTCGGATGTCCCTGACCCCACAAATGAGTTGTTCGAGTAAGGAGTCCTCCAAATCTCTGTACTCACAGTGGTTTGCGGCTTTCCTCAACGCGGCCATGTACACGGTTATCAATTTGCCCTCTCGCTGTACCCGTTGCCGCAACTCGAACCGTTGGACGAACTTTGAGGGTACCGGTGCGTAATGCGCTCGAAGTGTTGTTTGTAGTGTTTGCCACGGCACTGATTGTACCGGCGTTGGCTCTGAAAGTGACTCCGCGGTATCGAAAACCTCTGGACCACAGTGGCTTAGGAAGTACGCTCGCTTCCGATTGTCCGAGACTCCTTGGAGTTCGTTTGCTTTGAGGAAACACTCGAAACGAGCCATGTACGACCCCCATTTCTCCTTGGCTGGGTCAAATGGCGCTGGCAGCATGTAGCTGGACATCGCTAACTATCCACCCTTGAAACTGGCTGGGTTCGCGAATTCCTTTGCTCCTTCAGCTCTTTTCCCGATCTCACTGCCTCAAAATCCCACCCTCATCGCCAATGTTAAGTTCGGGCAATGAAGAGGCAGGAGACCAGTGAGTGACAACAGCTCTTTAGTTTATAGTGAACCCATCAAAAGACAACAGTCAAAAACCCCTCTTTAAATACTATTTTGGCGGAGGCTTCACCCAATCAGCAACGTGCTAGTTCCCGCCCAAATTTTCCTCCTAAAGTTTAAATACATTACACTCCTTCCCTCCCAGAACGCATTGTACCCATATTTACATAAAATTTGCAAGTTATTTCTCCACGTAGTCACGCAGGTAGACAGGGCGTCTCCTAACTCTTTCTGACCTGCGCAATTCATTCTCGGGGAGTGAGTCGAGCTGGCCAGAGGGACTGTTTGTTCCTCCCAGCTCCTCCTCTGGGCCGTCCGGCCCTGGATTATTGGCAGAGTCGTCCCTGCTGTCTTCAGGAGGAACCGGTTGGCGTCGCTGGACTTCATCGGATTCAGATAAGTCCTCCACTTGCCTCGGGTTTGAGTCAGCTGTAGATTCAAACATTTGGTAGTCAGGGTCTGGCTGTTTGGTTTCTGTATTATTTGGTATTCGTTTTCTTAATTGGTCTATGTGGCGTCTCCAAACCTGGCCATCCTCCATGTCTACTACATATGATTTCGGCCCAGTTATGCCTAGAATTGTCCCTTTTAACCATGTTGGGCCCTCGCTATAGTTGTGTGCCCATACTGGGTCACCCGCTGACATTTCCCTAGTTTTTTCTTGGATACCCTTGTACCCATCTGGGGTGTAGGTTGGGTTTAGTCGGTCTAATGGGCACCTGAGTTTCCTGCCCATCAATAGTTCCGCTGGGCTGCGGCCAGTTGTCACACAGGGGGTTCTATGTTGGACTGCCAAGAATGTATCGATTTTGGTTTGCCAATCGCCTGGACTTATCCTAGATAGCGCTTCCTTGGCGCTCTGAACGAAACGTTCTGCAAGTCCGTTCGTCGCCAGGTGGAAAGGCGCCGAGAGGACATGTCTGATGCCCTCTCCCGCTAAGTACCCCTCAAACTGGTTTGCCGTGAATTGCGGGCCGTTGTCGGAGACTAGGGTGTCGGGCAGGCCGTGTGTTACGAATAGATGCCTCAGGACTGTGATAACTGCTTCGGCCGTCGTGGTTTTCATGATGATGATTTCTAACCATTTTGAGTAGTTTAGAAAACTGGCAAATTCCACCTCTGGCTGGCCCCAGAGTAGGGTGGGAATGGGGATTTTGCAATATCCTTCCCCTGAAGTGGGGTGGGAATGGGGATTTTGCAGTATCCTTCCCCTGCCACACCCCTCAAGCCACGCCCCTAGAACCGGTAGTAAAAAAAATTGGATTTCACCACTGTGACAGGGGCCATATTTTTGGTAAGGTTGCATTTGGTGGTGTGGAGGCAGAAGGGCTAGGTTTTTCATGCAGTGAAAAATTAGGGGATTGCATATGTTTTATTGTCTCTGGGGTTTTTTATTTTATTTGTCAAACACAACAATATATGTAAGTATAAGCATGAAATAACCATACAAATTGAATACAACCAAAGGGAACATTAGGACAGGAACAATAGGCACGCTGGTGCTCTTATGCACGCCCCTTACAGACCTCTTGGGAATGGTTTGTTTTTCTTCTTTTATAGTAAACATAAACCTTCATTTACATCTCCATTGTTTACTTCTTTGTCCCTGATCTTGAGGAATATAAATTCTGGAAACACTGGTGACTGCAGAAATATGATAGGGCAACCCCATATTACCCATGTTTGCACCTTCCTCCCTCCCTCCCTCCCTCCCCTCCCTCCCTCCCTCCCTTCCTTCTATTTTAATGCCTTCGAGTCAGTGTTGTCTCTTGGTGATTGCCTGGAAAAGTCCCTGCAGTTTTCTTGGCATGATTTTGAAAGTGGTTTGCCATTGCCTCCTTCCTAGGGCTTAGAGAGAGGGATTGGCACAGTGCCACCCAGCTGGCTTCATACCTAAGCCAGGACTAGAACTCACAGTCTCCTGCTTTCTAGCCTAGTGCTTTCACTGTTTCTATACCAAACGAGTTCAATCCCTGCTGTATTTTCATTTTTGCGCACTTTAAATGGCTAGCATATCATGAAATATTGAAATAATGTCTGTTATCTTTCATTCTTCCTCTAAGGGTGATATTTATTAATATTTCTAATTCTCCCAGTGCCAGATGAATTAAACCTCGCCTTCTGATTAGCATTGCTATTGAATTCCCCAGAGTACAGAAAGTTGGCCTTGGTTGAGGTCACATCAAAACCCAGTAATGGGAAATAAGAGTAAAATGTGGAGCCTATTAGATGACAGGCAGCGGCTTTAATCATAACTCGAGCCTTGGCAATTTGAAAGGAACCAGTCTCTGAAATAGCACTCTTATTATAGATAGCCACACACACATTTACTTTCAGGGGCTGCTTTGGCAGCCCATCTCTCATTTCAGCATCAGAGATCTTTTCCAGTATTTCTCTCAAGTGTTGGGATATATATACCCTTAAAAAAATCTATAAAATAGGGATAAGATATCAGTAGGGGCTTTGGTCTATATCAGCAGTGTCAAACTCAAGGCCTGGAGGTCGGATCTGGTCCACAATGTGTTTAGATCTGCCCCACAGGGGCCCCCTGGAAATAGCCAAGGATCGGCCCGTGGTGCCTCTGCCAGCAAAAAGGGCCCTCCCAAGGTCCATTTTCGCTGGCAGAGGGTTGCAGGATGCCGTTGTAGGAAGTTAGCACCCACCCCTCTCCTAGAAAAATGAAATATTCTAGGAAATTTTAAAAGGGCAGACTATTTCCCCAAAAAGGGAGGTAGAAACTCAGTCCCACCCCCCACTTTTGTTAATGGGCCGTTAAGCAGGGGTGAAATGCTCCCGGTTCGGACCGGATCGTGTGACCCGGTAGCGATCTTGGCTGGTAGTTCGGAGAACCAGTAGCAATTGCGGTGCAAGGCTCCACCCACCTGCCCGGCTGTCATGACTTCCTGGTTTAAACCAGAAAGTAATGTGTTTTGTACCCTCTGCGCATGCGCAGAAAGGTTTTGCGCAGGCACAGGGGGTGTGCGCGGGCATGTGACGTGTGTGGCACATGCACTTCCGAACCGGTAAGGAAGGTAAGTAGATTTCACCCCTGCCATTAAGGCCTGAGCCAGTCCATTCTACACAACAAAGGTAGGATTAGCCCTCTACCCATCTAGCAACCGAACTCACCACATGACACCTGAGGAGATTACATCATCCAGCAAGGCTCAAGCAAGCCTGGGAGACAGACAGTGTACAAAGTTAGCTAAGACCCCCACCCCCTGGGAGTCTGACCACCAATCAGAGTGCATTTCTTATACAGGAACAGGAAGGTCTAGGGTGGGGCCCAGAGAAGCATAAAACCCAGGCACTCTCAGCATCTCTGCTCTTTTCTGCTCAGGAACTCAAGCCATGCGATTCTGTTCGTCAATAAACCTTCTTTCCAAGCAACTTCCATGAATCCAGTGTCTTTTTCCCCACTTGGAACTGAACCCAGAAGGATATTTCTCCCAACACCATCACAGCCGAAAATGGAGCTCGGGAGCCTGTTTTCGCTGACAAGGGCACTTGGGTCACCACAGGGTGCCCCCAACACGAGTGATGTTGAGCTGGCCAGGCTCACCATGGCCACATCCACCATAGTCCCCCCCCCAGGTCAAACACAACCTTGATGCGGCTCTCAATGAAATTGAGTTTGACACCCCGGTCTATATTCTCATGACTTCTGGAAATGTGTGCATATTTTTTATTCAGCTATGATACAAAGATAGAACAAACCAAAAGCTTTATGACAAAATGGATGCAGAAATTCAAAGAAAAAGTACAGCAATAGGGAGAACTATAGATTACATCTATAAAATTCATACCTCGTAATAAATTAAAGGAAATGTGGTTCAAAATGTTTTATAATTGATTCACAATTCCATCAATAGTAACAGAGATGGACAAATCATACAGTAATAAATGTTGGAAATGGCAAGATGCAGAAGGAATATTTTATCATTTATGCTGGGCATGTAAAAGAAGTCCAAAGCATTGGAAAGATATATATAGTATAATGCAGAAAAGTTTGGAAATTAAAATGGAAATGAACAATTGGAAAGAACAACTGCTCTTATTAGGTATAATCTTAGAAAAATATTAACACAAAGTTTTGTAATTTAATTCTGTGTGTGTGTGTGTGTGTGTGTGTGTGTGTGTGTGTATGCTTAAAGCAGTAAAAATAAACTTTGATCAGTTTTTGAAGAAAAACACGGACTCAGCAATATTTAACAGATTAATAGATGTTGAAGGAACTGTAGAGGTCTTCCAGTCCAACTTTCTCAAGCAGACAAATGATTGTTCAGTCTCTTCTTAAAAACATCCAGTGTTGGAACACCCACAACTTCTGAAGGCAAGTCATTCCACTGATATTTTGTTGTAATTGTTAGGAAATTTCTCCTTAGTTCTAGATTATATCTCTCCTTGATTAGTTTCCATCCATTGCTTCTTTTTCTGCCTTCAGGTGCTTTGGAGAATAGCTTGACTCCCTCTTCTTTGTGGCAGCTCCTGAGATATCAGAACACTGATATCATGTCACCACTAGTCCTTCTTTTCATTAAGCTAGACACCCAATTCCAGCAACTATTCTTTATATGTTTTAGCCTCCAGTCCCCTAATTATCTTTGTTGCTCTTCTATGAACTTAACATCTTTTTTACATTGTGGTGACCAAAACTGGATGCAGTATTCCAAGTGTGGTCTTACCAAGGCATTTATAAAGTGGTATTAACACTTCACATGATCTTTTTGATCGGGGACTTAAATTTGAAGACCATACATATACAAAACGAATAGTGTATAAACATATACAGTAGAAATTTGACCAAATTTGACCAAAAATGGTTCCCATGAATAAAACACATCACACAGTATGACAAATATAAAAATATACAGTTTGGCTTTAAATAAGGCCTAAATGCTAGCAAATACAGCAAATTAGCAATTGTATTGAAAGGGGAGAGACATAAATCATTTCCCCCCTTTTTTAAAGTATTATTACTTTGTTCGCATTTTTCCATTTTAAGAATTTTAGGTGCTGTTAAATTTGCTTTCCCTTTTTTTATTTCCTTTTATCAACATATACATACTGTATCTAGAAATGCGTGAATATGTAAAATAGGTTTCAAATTCCATTAAGGGATTTTGAGCAAGGCTTAAATTTCTAACTAGAAAAACATTTCTATTTTTTTTAAGTAGTTCTGGTGTTTTTATAGCTTCTCTCTTTCCATCCAACAGACTCTTTGTCTCACGATAGATTAGATAGATGATAGAGATAGATAGATAGATAGATAGATAGATAGATAGATAGATAGATAGATAGATAGATAGATGGATTAATTTATTGAAAATTAATTTAGTTGGAATCTAACATAGTCTCCTGTCCTGGTATAGTGATGACTATCCATTATCCAGAACTATAGTATATGTAGGCTTGGCAGGAGTAGACCTGGTCTCAGGAGATTAGATTTATTTATTAATTTATTCAGAAACATTTTTAAATTATTTATAGCTTTATATTTCTCAAAACTCTCATCAATCTCTGTTCTTTTTGGGATAAAAATGGGAAGATCTTTCACTGTTGAAGAAAGCAAATACAGAGGTAATAGAATTATTTAATAATTACAAAACAAAAGATAGATGAACTGATAGGAATTGGTGTCCATCTTTAATAATTTAGGCTCTCCATAAGATAAATTTTCATGTAGGTTTGTGGTGTATCTTGCATTTTCTGGACATTATATAATGGGTGAAACTTTAATGTATGAAATTGCATACATGCATTAAGCAAGTTATCAATTGAATAAGCAACATAAACTTCACTACTTTCCTAAAAATTAGTGTGGGGCCAACTGGACATCTGAGAGTAAGTCATTCCATTACTTAATCATGGGCCGTTCAATGAATTTAATGGCAACTATCCATTCTTGAATTTATTATTTATTTATTATACAATTTATTAGCCCTGGCACCACAAGACACTGGTGATTTCATGATTCATTATCCATAAAAGCACTTGAAGGAAAAAAGAGCACAGTCTACATAAATCTAGACAATATAGTTCAAAGAATTTTAACTATTTTTTTTTTAAAAAAATACTGACATTCAATTAAATTGAAAGCATTAGACAAAGTATCCAAAAGTAAAATAGTCCATTGAAGAATCATCCTAAGTCACAAGTAAATATGAAATATTCTCCACAGCCTTCGTAGAATTTGATGTTGTGTACAACTGAATGTCTGAGAGTACACTATTCCATAGATAAGGGCAGGGGTGAAATCTAAATATTCCCCCTACCGGTTCTGTGGGCATGGCTTAATTGGTGGGTGTGGCTTGGTGGTCAGGTGACCAGGTGGGCGTGGTCAATAACAATAAATAATAAAAACAATAAAAAAGTACATAAAACAATAAGAGGTACCAAAAAGCCAACTTTCACACTTTACACACACACAGCACAACACAACTGACTCACACACAATGTAAAAGCAGCTGCACTTCAACCAAAATGGCCCCTGCAACAAGCAGGAACCTCACAAAGCCACAAAAAGCTCAAAAACCAACTTTCATACTTTACACACAGATAACACAACACAACTGACACACACACACACACACATAAAATGCCACATACAGCTTTGTGAGATTTATGTGTGTATAGTTAGAGTGAAATACTACAGAAACACACCAAATCTCAGAAAACTGCACAAATATTTTATTTTATTATTTTATTTTATTTATATTTTTAGATAAAAGCAGCTAAATTTAAAACTTCCTTAACTTTAAATTGCTATGTCTAAAAAATAAAAAATAAAACTCCTAAAAAAACCCCAATTGACTATTTTTTTAAAGCTCCACCCGCCCCTCCCAAAAAAACCCAGTTACTTACCCAATTCAAGGGACAAGGCAGGCAGATTGAGTTGCTCACCATGAGACGGATTGCAGGCAGGCAGGCTGAGTTGCTAGCTGATGCAATTGATTGCAGCAGCCGAAGCAAGGCAAGCCTGAAAGAAGCAGCAAGCCGCCAAGTAGGCAGGTGGGGACGGGCGATTGGGTGGGCATGGGGGGGTGGGGCAGGGATTTTTGCTACCGGTTCTCTGAACTATCCTCCCCTGTCGCTATTGCCCGATCCAGTCTGAACCGGGAGCATTTCACCCCTGGATAAGGGTCAATCATCAAGTAAACTTTTTTCAGGCTCCGACATTTCTCATCTTCTGAGATGTTCCAAGTTTTCTCAGTGAATGGATTGAACACTGAAGGTAAGAGTGGATTCGGTTCAGTGAAGATGATCCCCAAAACAATAAAAAGTTTTGTAAGTTAACACCAGCACTGGTGCTGGTGAACTGTACTTAGAAACATATTGGAAATCGACTTAGCAACCACAAAACAGGTGTCATACTCTGCTTTGTTGGAGGCAGCCAGATTCTGAACCAACTTCAATTTCCAAGCCATTCATTCATTCATTATTTAGTTTGTCAAACTTGTATGAGATAACAGGAATAAGTATAAACATGGATATTAATACAGGAAATAGGTACGAATAAATGGGGACAGTAGGTGTTGTGTCTTGCCCGCTCTCACAGCAGCCGGGGCCTTCTTATCTGCTCCTAAACACGGAGGAATGTATGCCTCCCGGCCCCAGTCCTGGCTCCATGCCCAGACAAGCTGAAGAGGAGGGGGCACCTCCCGGTCCCAGCCCTGGCTCCATGCCCAAGCAGGCTGCAGAGGAGGGAGCACCCCCTGGCCCCAGCCCTGGCTCCATGCCCAGGCAAACGGAGCAGCTAGACCCCTCCCCCTCCTCCACAGCATGTGAGCCTGAGGAAAGTTTATTTCCAACAGCTGCTGATTGGAGTGACCCTCGCATCAGAAGACTGAATAGGCGGAGGCAACAGAAGGAAGGGAGGGGCAGCCTTAATGAGTGCTGAGTCATGGAGCCACACCCCATGGCCTATATAAAGGATCTGCTTTTTGGCAGTCTCTGAGTCGAACTTATCTTGCTGAAGTCACTTTCTGGTCTCCTCTGAGGACTTTGCTAGGACTTTGGGCAGAGCTGCAGAGGCAAGCCTGATTCGGATTTCCCTGACCCGGCCGTCAGCGGAGGAGTGGGACACGACAGTAGGATAAGGGACGGAAGGCACGCTGGTGCGCTTATGCATGCCCCTTACAGACCTCTAAGGAATGGGGCAAGGTCAACAGTAGACAGTTTAAGGTTAAAGTTATGGGGGTTTGAGGAAGTAACAACAGAGTCAGATAGAGTATTCCAGGCATTGACTACTCTGTTGCTGAAGTTGTATTTTCTGCAATCGAGTTTGGAGCGGTTTATCATGAGTTTGTATCTATTTTGTGCTCGTGTATTATTGTGGTTGAAGCTGAAGTAGTCATTCGCTGTAGCAAATAATTTGTGTAATTACACTTAGGTCGGACCCTAGGCGGCATAGTTCTAGGTTGTCCAAGCCTAAAATTTCAACCCTGGCGGCATAAGGTATTTTGTTGTGAGAAAAGGAGTGGAGTTCTGTTCTTGTGAAATACCTCTGGACTCCCACAATTGTATTAATGTCTGATATACAGTATGGATTCCAGACAGACGAGCTGTATTCAAGAATTGGTCATCTTCAAAGTCAACCCCAATCAGTGTGTGTTGCTGTAGTCCAACCTCAAGGCAAGAGTTATATTGCTAAGGCCTTTTAATCCAGAATGTGCTATAATTGGTGAACTAGTCAAAGAATCCCAAGAGGTTATAGGGCAGGGGTGAAATCTAGCAGGTTCTGACAGGTTCTGGAGAACTGGTAACAGAAATTTTGAGCAGTTCGGAGAACAGGCAAATACCACCTCTGGCTGGCCCCAGAGTGGGGTGGGAATGGAGATTTTGCAATATCCTTCCCCCAGGAGTGGGGTGGGAATGGAGATTTTTCAGTATCCTTCCCCTGCCACATCCACCATGCCATGCCCACCAAGCCACACCACATCACGCCCACCAAGTCACGCCTATAAAACCAGTAGTAAAAATATTTGGATTTCACGACTGCTATAGGCCCCCCAAGCAGGAAATAAAGAGTCTAAGAGAATCCCTAAGGCTGAGAGTAGCCTAGGACCTGTGCAGTGTGGGTTTCAAAAATTTTTACTACCTGTTCTGTGGGCGTGGCTTGGTGGATGTGGCATGGCTTGGTGGGCATGGCAGAGGAAGGCTAGTATAAAATCTCCATTCCCACCCCACTCCAGGGGAAGGATACTGTAAAATCTCTATTCCCTCCTCAATCCAGCAGAAGGTTACTGCAAAATCCCCATTTCCTCCCGATTAGCTGGGACTTGGGAGGCAGAGAATAGATGGGGGCAGGGCCAGTCAGAATTTTTACTACCGGTTCTCCGAACTACTCAAAATTTCCGCTACCGGTTCTCCAGAACTGGTCAGAACCTGATGAAACCCACCTTTGGACCTGTGTGTTTCCGTTTGTAGCTCAAGACCTTAGCTACAACTACAATGATAACGACTTTCATTCGCATAGCAGACTTTTTGCCACAGTGCTTCCACATTGTATTTTTATTATTATGATTGGTTTTTTTTATGGTTGAAAACTATTTTAAATAGAAAAGAGAGTTATGAGTTGTTCTCTCCATTTGGCTTTGTTCTTTAGCCATGTGTTCTGGCCCATTGTTTTACTTGTTGGTGAGGATGAAGAAGAAGAACTTGTTACCAAGAAGGATAGATAAGCCGTTAGGAAATGAAGATACCATGGTGACAGCTTTGGTGTAAAAATCAAAATAGAACAGAACAGTCTGTCCCTGGGAAAGCATCCCTGGTGATAATTAGGAGATATGCCGGAAGAAAATTTGGGTCCATTGCACGGTCCTCTGCTGTGAAACTCTAGGTGGGAAATATCTATTAAGTTTGCAATGTTAAGGAACCTATTTAGTTCACTGGAAAATGTTTGATTATCAGGATCTTTAATTTGAAACTATTCGAAGCTTAGCATCAATATCTAAATATTTCCTTTTTAAAAAAAAATATTTATTAAATTTCCAAAAATTAAAATACACAGTACAAAAAAAACATAATACACAAAAACAAAAAATATAAACAAACAAAGACAGACGCATCGAAATTACAATACTAGTAACAGCTTTTTCTACATCTGTATCTCTATATACGGATTCTACTTCTAAATATTTCTATCTTAAACTTACTTCCTTGTTTAAATTATCTTAACTGCTATTCAGAATTCGAACTCTTAACCAAAATCTCCCTTCAGTTTTAAATTTACTCTCCAGCCAGGAATACCATCTATTCCATATTAAATAGTACTTGGTATCTTCCCTCTTCTTCATTTCCATAGATAATCTGTCCATTTCTGCACATTCATATATATTTTTTTATTATAATTTGGTCTGGAGGGATATCTGGTTGTTTATAATTCTGTGCTATCACAATTCTACTCACCGTCAATATGTGTAGTGTGATGTTTTTTTCCATTTTCCCTTCCAGAATACCCAGGAGAAATAGTTACAGTTTTCTTTCTATCTTCTGCCTTGCTATTTCATTCAGCCATTTTTTTAATCTTCCCCAAAGTTTCCTAATCTTAGGGCAGGTCCACCACATGTGGTAGAATGTCCCTTGTTTGTGACCACACCTCCAACAATTCGGGGACCTTTTTGAGAACATCCTGGCCAATCTTGCTGGTGGCAAGTGCCATCAGTAAAACATTTTGTAAAGATTTTCTTTATAAGCAGCTGACATCGTTAGCTTGTAGTTTCTCTCCCACAATCTATTCCATTGATCCAAATAAATATTATGTCCAAAATTTCTTGCCCAACTAATCATTGTTTCTTTGACGGTTTCTTCTTCCATTTTAAATTTTAACAGAAAAATTATACATTTTTGTAATCATTTTTACCCCGGAACACCAATATCTAAATATTTCCATGCAATACTTCCATATGCTTTAGTTATAAAACCCACAACAAAAATAAAGTTTGGGAAATTTTCATGAGCACACATTCCAAGCTAATGATAAGGCTGTTTATATTCGTGTCATGTGTTATCAGCTTGAAGCTGAAGCAACTGCTTTCTCAGATGAATTGAGACCAGAGAAGGATGTGTTTGCATTTTGCAAAAATAAGATGTAATACTTTAGCGCCACAAATTTCTGGAAAACATATGGGGCATCCATGTTGATTCTTTGTTAGTCTCATGCAGATAGATTTGATGGGCATAGCTGAAGTTGGTACCAAAACTGATCAATGAAGATTTAATGTAATCTCTGGGTTTGGGTTTCCTCTTGTTTGCAAAGTACAACTAAAAAAACCAAAGGCATGCATCTGCACAATAAATTAGGATTGGCATATTGAGTTCAGAAGTCTAAGTCCTTTGGCAGTAAGAATCTGGATTCGCATCAAGTTTTGAAAATGTAATTTATTTGTAGGACTTCCTTCCATGGAGCCACAGAGCCTTACTCCCACTTGCATATAAATAGTCCATGAATATGCCCTGGCAACTGTTTTATTCAGCCATGTCTCCATAATGTCTCCACATTGTCCTCAACTAATAACTTGAATAAAATCCTTGGAATCTATGAAGCATGTGAGGAAGGTCATCTAAATCAGGGGTCTCCAACCTTGGCAACTTTAAGACTTGTCGACTTCAACTCCCAGTTTTGCTGGCTGAGGAACTCTGGGAGTTGCAGTCCACAAGTCTTAAAGTTGCCAAGGTTGGAGAATCCTGATTTAGATGACTTTCCTCACATGCTTCATAGATTCCAAGGATTTTCAGGGAATGCTGGCAGATTTGTTTGACAGCTTGTGTCTGGTTGATCTCTGGACTACGGAGATGGCCAGGAATGAACAAGATTGACCTTGCAGGACCTCTTTTTAGTCACTGATTCTCCTGTCTCCCTGGTTCTCAGAAGAGCTATGGAAGATGAAGCAAAAAAAAAATGCCTGGAATGACAATGGCATCAAGCCAAAAATGAATGTAACTAATCACTGGCACGTGCTCATCTTGGGCTTACCCAAGGGTGACAAGAATAGAGAAACATCTGCTCTACACCATTGTCATAGCTGCAGTTCCTGGCCATGGTCCTGTTTAAGATGACCCAGGTTCTTTTGAGAGGAAAGATGGGACAAGTTGCCTAAAAGCAGAGGAGATGCTTTTGTTCCTTTCTTTGTGGTTAAAGCCCTCACCTTTCTTCAGATTTGGACACCACTTTGGCAGAACCAGTTAAGAGGGTAAGGTTTTGCATTGTGATTAGGAGATTTGGTTGCGGGTTTTTTTTGAATGTGTAGGATTCAAAGAAGTGTTGGTAGTTTTGTCTCTTGTGGACTGGATTCATGTCCCTCCTGCTCCTTCAAGTAACTAGGTGGTAGGAGCAGCTGGATTTGGGAGGGGGTTAATGCCCCTCTTCTAAAGATGCCCTCTCTCAATTCAGCATTAAAGGAGGTTATTGAGAGGATGTGTCGTGTCCCACTCCTCCGCTGACGGCTGGGTCCGGGAAATCCGAATCAGGCGTGCCTCTGCAGCTCTGCCCAAAGTCCTAGCAAAGTCCTCAGAGCAGGCAGGAGACCAGTAAGTGACTTCAGCAAGATAAGTTTGACTTTTGCCTGACTCAGAGACTGCCAGAAAGTAGATCCTTTATATAGGCCATGGGGTGTGGCTCCATGACTCAGCACTCATTAAGGCCTGCCCCTCCCTTCCCTCTGTAGCCTCCGCCTCTCCAATCTTCTGATGCGAGGGTCACACCAATCAGCTGTTGGTAATAAACCCTCCTCAGGCTCACCTGCTGTGGAGGTGGGGGAGGGGTCTAGCTGCTCCGTTTGCCTGGGCATGGAGTCAGGGCTGGGGCAGGGAGATTCTCCTTCTGCAGTTTGTGTGGGCATGGAGCCAGGACTGGGACCGGGAGGCATACATTCCTCAGTGTGCGGGAGCAGGTAAGAAGGCCCCGGCTGCTCTGAGGGCGGGCAAGACACAACAGGATGATACAGATTCAGCTACAGAGGATGTTAGAAGAAACATATTATCTAGTTGGAATTCAAGCATGGCTATAGGATGGAACGACTATGGATTGCTCTAATAGATGACCTTCTAGTAGACGACCATCTAGTTCAGGGGTCTCCAACCTTGGCAACTTTAAGACTTGTGGACTTCAACTCCAAGAGTTCCTCAGCCAGCTTTGCTAGTTGAGGAATTCTGGGAGTTGAAATCCACAAGTCTTAAAGTTGTCAAGGTTGGGGACCCCTGGTCTAGTTGATGGCCATCTAGTAGAGGGGTGTCAAACTCACGTCATGTCATCACATGATAAATCACGACTTCCCCCCACTTTGCTAAACCGGGCATGGGCGTGACCAGCGTGTGACGCATCCGGCCCAAGGGCCACGGATTGGACAGCCCTGCTCTAGTAGATGACTCAAGTAAGAGGAATGTATTATTCCCAATCCTACTGGATCTCTCAGTGTTGCTTAATGCTATTGGCTATGGCAGCCTTCTGGATCATCTGCATATTTGGAGGTGAAGGGCTTTGTTCTGCCGAGGTGGTGCTGATACCTGAGCAGATTTATTCCAACTAGTAAATAAAAGATGGTCAAATAATTTTTTGTAATGGTACTTAAAATATTGTGATAAAAGTCATATTCTACTTCTTCTCCAAAGGCTTTTTGCCACAGTCTTTTACAAAACATTTATTCCCAACAGCCCGGTGAAGAAGGCAAAACTGAACCAAAATTCAGAGCAGAGATTTGAATGTTGACCTCCTCGGTCTTAGAGCAAAATTCGGGCCAGTACAATATACTGGTATTCTGTGATTCTGTTGGAAAAGCAATGGTGGGATTTGACAGCACCTGCGAGTGAAAATATCCTCTCACACTTACATCATAGACATTGAGGGCAAGTCTAATATTAAGCCTGTTGAGATGCAACTTTTCCCTCTGGTACCATGTTGGCCTCATGTGGGAGTGTCAGAGGGAAGAACTGTGTGGGCTCCATCTCCAGCTGTAAAATAGTTTTGTTGTTTTGATTTCCCCCGATGGACAACTCTCCAAATGGGAAAAGTGATCCAGCTGTTCCATTTTCCAAAGCAGAGGAAGGGGAATTTTTTGACCTTTTCTTACTAGAGACTGATTGCCATGGAGAAAGTGTTTGATTTAGGGGTTCCAAATGCCCCCTGCTGCCTCCCCATTTTATGCCTTTCAGCTTCAACTCCTGAAACAAGCGATGCGCCCGTGAGAGAATTTACTCTGCTGCATGTTCCTGACCTACATCGTTGCGCTTGTCATTTTTGCTCTGCAAAGGAACTGCTATGAAAAGATAATAACTCCATAAAGCAGCTGGTTTCCTTCCCTCCTCCCGAAGACTATTTGCATACACTGTATTTAAGACAGCCCTCCCACTTCTTGGCTGAGGTGCTCGTTGCTAGCCAAGCTACTAATACTGTAAATATTTGTCTGTGCGGTCATCCAAGGCTTGGCAGTTCCCAGCATTCTCTACAGAAAGGCGATCTTCTGTCAGTTCAAACAGCAACATCCACATGGCTGCAATGAATGCCACACCTGCTCAGGTGAATCAGACAGAACAAACGCCCGTCTTCAGCATCAGGGTTTCCATGGCTGCTCACAGAAGGAGTGCAAATAAGAGCTGAGGAAATAATACAGACAAACCCAGTCTGCTTTTGCCAAGCTACCAGATGGCTCCTACCAGGAAGCTCTTTTCTTGTTACTTTAGGACAGGGGGTGTCAAACTCAAGGCCCGCAGGCCAGATCCGGCCCGTGTGGTGCTTAGATCTGGCCCATGGGGCCGCCCTCGAAACAGCAAAGTGCCTCTGCCAAAAACGGATGTCAAGCTGGGCACGCCCCTGGCCGCGCCCCCCCGAGGTCGAACACAACCCTGATGCGGTCCCCAATGAAATTGAGTTTGACACCCCTGCTCTAAGATGATGTGGGAGGGATTTTGAGTCAAACCTTAGCCCTTGGGTCAGATCAGAGTATCACAGGTCAGTCTCTGACCATTTGAAACAATTACAAGATATAAAAGCAAGCAGAGATTCTTGTTTCTCTGAGAGTAACTCAGCCAATGATACTCTCTTGATAGCCTCTGAGAGGCTTCCAGAGATCTTAGACCAAAGACACAATCCAGGTTCAGTGAATGTATTTGATCCAAACATTTGTTTTGTTTCCATACAGCATCGCTAATAATCTTCCGTTCCACAGCAGAAATTGCCTATCATATTCCTATTCAATCATTTTAATTTTCTGCTTCCCAGCTATTGTTTTCTTCCTTTATATTATGTAAAATATTCTTATATTCACCTCAGAGACATTTTAGACTCAATCATTCCCATCAGAACCATGAACTTATTTTTGCCAAGTACACTTTGTTAAGATAAATGTATTATTTTTGCTAAGTACACTTTGCTAAGATAAATATATTATTTATCATAAATTATAACCACCCCTTAATTGACCCCTCTTGTCAAAAAGGACTTGATTGTCATACATAATTTAGAAAAGAAGATTTATTCTTTAAAAGGCATCTTCTTTTTACTTTCTTTTCTAAAATGGTCGAACTTTCTTTTCGACTCTCCTCACTCTCTGTCTCTTGCTCCCTCTGTTAGTTTGTTTTTTTAAACTTCTCTTGTTTTGCTTTTTGCTTTTTAGTTTGGAAACCTTTGCAAGGTGCCCCATAGTTTATATGGCATAAGGACACCACCGTCTGCATAAGTTGTTTTGGAAAAAGCTTAAAATAACCCCTGACCCACCGAAGGATGTTGGTTAATTTCTGAAACATTATCTTGTTAGTAATTAAAGATGTCCCGTGTATTGTATCCAATGTTAACGGATCTAGTTTATAATTAACTGGTAAAGGTCCTAATGAAAGATGGCACCTATTGTAGATAATGTGTACACTGGCAATCTTCATTGTTCGACTTTTGCTCATCATGAAGTTATTTTGAGATCAATATTAAAAAAACACCCTGCATTATGACACTTCTCCAACCTCCACAGCCCTGGTAAATGTTCTATACCCATAGCAGGAATATAGATGTCTCAATTCACAGATTGTACTGTTGCATCCAATGTTTGTGTACAGAATGCTTAATAAAAGCAGTTCAACATTATGGGGTTTTTCGTTTCCATGCATGGTGGTTGTGAAATGTCTCTATCCATGAGCGATCGATGCTTTCAGAAATGAATCTGTTACCCAGCCAGATGGCATAGTGATGCTGCAAGGACCCCAGCTAGCAAAATAAAATAAAATAAATGAACTGACACAAGGGATGCCACCAATGTGCGCATGATAGATGTATAAATAGATCAAACTATTTACTAAATGTGCACTACTATTAATCTTCTCATCATTCCTATGACTGTAACTTTGTTGCTTGTATCCTTACGATTTATACTGATATTGATTGTCCTGATTGCTTATTTGTAGCCTATGACTATCATTGTGTTGTATCATTAAGTGTTAAATTTGTACCCTCTGACTATCATTAAGTGTTGTAAGTGTTGTACCTTGATGAAGGTATCTTTTCTTTTATGTACACCGAGAGCATATGCACCAAGACAAATTCCTTGTGTGTCCAATCACACTTGGCCAATAAAAAATTCTATTCTATGTGGATGCTATCTGTAATAAAACCATTGACTTTCTTGTTTAGTTCTTGAATCAGCCCTTTGAAGTTGATACTGCTGCTGATCAGCATGATGCAAAAGCCCTTTGCAATCTTCCACACACTTCGATAAATCTGGAAGGAGTTCTCATGGGGGGAGGCGGGGTTGGAACAGATATTCATCTTGCAGAAATGTCACCACAATACAAAGAGGAGCTTCAACTCTTTGATAATATCGATGGGGTTTGCAAGATCACATCTTCTTATCTAAGCTAATGTTGGATAACCATCTGTCTGAGATGGTGTAGGGTTTCCTGCCTGGGCAGGGGGTTGGACTAGAAGGCTCCAAGGTCTCTTCCAACTCTGTTGTTGTTGTTGTTGTTGTTGTTGTTGTTGTTGTTGTTATTCTTATTATTAAGTCTTTGTTTTCTTCTGTCAAATGAACGTAGGCAGGTGACAACGTTCCTGGTGCATCTCTTAGCATCTAAGGCTCACAGCTCTGAAATTGAATACAGATAGTCCTTGATTTAGAACCATTCATTTAGTGCAGTAGTAGTCAACCTGGTCCCTACCGCCCACTGGTGGGCATTCCAGCTTTCATGGTGGGCGGTAGGGGTTTTGTCCTATACTGAAGCACTTTCCTTTTTTTTAATTTAATTGACTTTTTAAAAAAAAATTCATAGCATTATTTAAAAACATTTTCATTAGGTGTTCATAAAATTCCCCATGACAATTTAAATTTCTGAAAATATACTATTTGTATCGCCCACGCATAAGTTTAGTTCACGTGACGTAAGTGAAACTAAATGGCGCTATAGCGCGACCGCAAACAAAAGAGCCTCGTCCCAGAATAGCTCGCGCATCTCCCCTCACACCACCCAGCTGTAACAGACAAGCAGAGCTGTAGCCGGTGCCCTCCCCAACCCAATCCATGATGCACAAGAGGCATGCACAGACGACGATACACGGCGCATTACTGTAGAACCGGTGGGCAGTTAGAAAATTTTACTACCAACAGAGATACAAAAGTGGGCGGTAGGTATAAAAAGGTCGACTACCCCTGATTTAGTGACTTTCTCCAAGTTATAAAGGCACTGAAAAAAGTGAGTTATGACCATTTTTCACATTGTTGCAGCATCCCCATGGTCCTGCGATCAAAATTCAAATGCCTGACTCAGTTTTACAATGGTTGCAGTGCCCTGGGGTCATGTGATCATCTTTTCCGACTGTTTGACAAGCAAAGTCAGTGGGGAAGCCAGATTCACTTAACAACTGGGTTACTAATTTAACAACTGCAGTGATTCACTTAACCACAAAATTATACACACACACACACACAGAGTTGGTATTCATCAAGTTCTGACCAGTTCTGGAGAACCGAAAGCAGAATTTTTGAATAGTTCAGAGAACCGGTAAATACCACCTCTGACTGGCCCCGCCCCCCCATCTATTCTCTGCCTCCCGAGTCCCAGCTGATAGGGAGGAAATGGGGATTTTGCAGTAACCTTTCCCTGGAGTGGGGTGGGAATGGAGATTTTACAGTATCCTTCCCCTGCCACCAAGCCATGCCATGCCCACCAAGAACCAGTAGTAAAAAAATTTTGAATCCCACCACTGTATATATATGTGTCTCTATGTGTGTGTGTGTGTGTGTGTGTGTGTGTGTACCCTGTTGTCCCCAAAATAAGACATCTCCTGATATTAAGCTCAATCAGGCTTTTGAACACATGGTAATAAAGCCAAGTACTTATTTCAGGGTTCAAAAGAATATAAGACAGGGTCTTATTTTTGGGGAAACACGGTATATGTATATGTGTGCGTATATGTATGTATGTATGTCTATATATACAGCCTTTTTTCTGAGGAAACCTCTGCTCTGTGGGTTGCATTTTTTAAAGGAATTGTCACATTAGGCTTTGATGTTACATATTGGAGCCACAAGTGGTACCTTCTGATCCAGTCTTGGGATGGTTTTTTTTTTCAGGACCGAAAGATAATTCGAATCCTTTTCTTCCTTACGTGGTTCAACTGACGTTGCAACTGAGGGTCCATTTTTTAAAAAAAATATACAACCCTTTTTGACCACATCCTGGGGAGACCTCTGCTTTACCCATTTGCTGAAGTAATATAAATCCTGTCTGCAATTGAATAATCGTGGAAAACCCATAATACTGGGCCCTGTGTGGTTTCTTTATTTGTATTTGGTTTTATGAGAATTGTGAACTAGCCACTGTGTTTGAAAGTATCTCCTCAGGTACTGCATTGCTCATTTCAGTGGAAGTTTCCCATCTCATATTCTGCTTACTGGCATGGATGGCTGAGTCATGTTTTGTGCATATCGTAGGTAAGTGAGGCAGATGACTAGATAATGACAGAACAATATGGAATGTGAACAGCTGTAAGTGTGAGCATTGTTCTGACCCTCTGGGAGTTGCTCCTCATAGCCAGATCCCTTCTTCAACCAAGACAGAAATATAAACACTCCATATCAAGTTATCTGTTGCATGTCCATCATAACTATTGTATGCAACATAGTTAAAACAACAGTTATTGACTTAAAACTGGAACTGAGGAACAGCAGGCAAATGCCTGTAATTTATATTCTAGGCCAGTGATGGGTACCTTTTTGCCATGGCATGCCAGGAGCGGGGGAGTGGGGGGTGGGGATCACATGCATGCCCACACCCATAATTCTATGCGCCCCGCCCCCATAAACACCCCCCCCCAGCTCCCGGCACGTGATGGCCCAGTAGGCTCGTTTTTTTCTCTCACCAGGCTCCAGAGCCTTTCTAGGAGTCTGGGGAGGGTGAAAGTGGCCTTCCCCACTCCCCGGAGGCCCTCCAGAGGCCGGAAACAGCCCGTTTGCCAACCTCTAGTTCCACCTGAGCTCGCATGCCCACAAAAATGGCTATGCATGCCACCTCCGGCACGCGTGCCGTAGGTTTGCCATCACAGTTCCAGGCCCACAGGGCCTTATCCAATCATAGTACTTGAAAAAGTCCACCCAAATATGAATGTTCTAAGTTTCCCTCCAAAATAGTTGGACTTAACAGTTAGGGTCATCTAAAGGTTCGTTTCACTCTAGCAGGGCTTAACACAACTATATATATTCAATAGATAACAACAAAAATGCTACTAAAATTGCTCCCCGTTCATTTGCCCATAAGTTCTATCCAAAGTCTTGATTTTGGAAATCAAAGATTGGCAGCCCTATTTATAATATCTTCTTTTGGAAACATTTGCTCAGCCACGTAAACAAACCATTTACTTTACCAAGTGCAGGTAGTCCTTGAGTTACAACAGTTCATTTAATGACCATTCAAAATTACAACAGCACTAAAAGAAAAGTGATTTATGATCACTTTTTACACTTATGACCATTGCAGATCCCCATGATCACATGATTCAGATGCTTGGTAACCGATGCCGTGAGGGCCTTGAAAATATTTACAGATCCCTCACATCCAGGACATAAACTGTTTCAACTCCTACTCTCAAAACAATGCTATAGAGCACTGCACACCAGAACAACTAGACACAAGAACAGTTTTTCCCCGAAGGCCATCACTCTGCTAAACAAATAATTCCCTCAACACTGTCAGACTATTTACTAAATCTGCACTACTATTAATCTTCTCATTGTTCCCATCACCAATCTCTTTCCACTTATGACTGTATGACTGTAACTTTGTTGCTGGCAATCCTTATGATTTATATTGATATATTGACCATCAATTGTGTTGTAAATGTTGTATCTTGATGAACGTATCCTTTCTTTTATGTACACTGAGAGCATATGCACCAAGACAAATTCCTTGTGTGTCCAATCACACTTGGCCAATAAAAAATTCTATTCTATTCTATTCATATTTAGGAGGTTGCAGGCCCCTGTGGAGTCATGTGATCATCTTTTGCAACCTTCTGACAAGCAAATTCATTGGGGAAGCCAGATTCACTTAACAACTGGATTACTGATTTAACAATTGCAGTGATTCACTTAACAAATATAGCAAGAATGCCAGAATTAAACAGTGGATAATTAGATAATGAAAGAATATTCTTTAATGTAAACATGTGTATTAACAGTAGAATGATATGGATTGAAGGATTGGAAAGAACATGAGTAGATGCATTTTAAATGTTTAAATGTATACTAGAAGTGTATATTGAGACACTGAATAATGAAAGAATGAAGGATGAAATTTTGATATAAATCGATGTGAAGAGTTAACCAAGGGAAATATGAAGTAAAAAACCCCACGAATATTTGAATATTATAATGATATGGGAAAGGGGGAAAAAAGTTAAAATAGAGATAGAAATAAGAGGGGAATAATAGTACATACATTCAATAATACATACAATAGTACATACATTCCCAGTTGCAATGTATGGCTGTGAAAGTTGGACCATAAGAAAGGCTGAGCGCCAAAGAATTGAGGCCTTTGAACTCTGGTGCTGGAGAAGACTCCTGCGAGTCCCTTGGACTACAAGGCGAACAAACCAGTCAGTCCTAGAGGAGATCAACCCTGACTGCTCTTTAGAAGGCCAGATCCTGAAGATGAAACTCAAATGCTTTGGCCACCTAATGAGAAGGAAGGAGTCATTGGAGAAGAGCCTAATGCTAGGAAAGATTGAGGGCAAAAGAAGAAGGGGATGACAGAGAATGAGGTGGTTGGATGGAGTCACTGAAGGCGTGAGCTTAGATGGACTCCAGAGGATGATAGAGGACAGGAAGGCCTGGAGGAACGTTGTCCATGGGGTCGCAACGTTGTCCACGACTTCGCAACTAACAACAACAATAGTACATACTGTATATATATATATATATATATATATATATAAACATATATATATATATATATATATATATATATATATTTGTTTTCTGAGGTTTTCACGGGTGTTTGTATATAGGTCTTTGGTTGTTCGGGTTTTCTCCCGTGTAAAATTGGAGTGTCTTGGCGGCGTTTCGAAGTCTCATTCGTCATCTTCAGGCTTCAACCGTGCTTCTGGGAGCAATGTGTGATAGCTATTTCTTCCTTTTAACTGCTAGTGGGGTTTGAACTGATTGGGTGGGAGCTTGGCTGTGCTCTGATTGGATGGGGTTTTCTGTGCTCTGATTGGCTGGGGTGTGTCCTGTGTTGGTGGGGGCTTGGTTGTGCTCAGTCTAATCTGTGCTGCAGGGGGATTTGAGCTGGTGAGCTGCACTGCTGCTGTTTGGCTTCGTGTTCGTGGTCGTGCTACATCTTCGTAGTGGGTGTCAGTCTGCTGCATGTATGGATTGGCGGGTTTGAAGTGGCTAATGTTGCAGCTGCGGTCTGGCTTCTGGTCCTTGAGTCGTGCTTCCTGATCAGTGTGGGTTTGGGTGTGCTTTCTGGGTGGATGTGTGGTGGTGACATCCTGTGTGGACCTCGTGAGTGTGGGTCTGGTGTCATTCCTCGTGTTAGGGACACGTTTGTCAATAAGGGCAGGTTTCCAAATGGCTGGTAGGCGGGAGGTATCATCTCGTTTGTTCATGCTGTGTGGGCGTTTTTCTATCTCGATGGCTTCTCTGATTATTCTGTTGTTAAAGTGTTCAGTTTTGGCGATAGTTCTGGTCTTTTTAAAGTCAATATCGTGTCCTGTGACTTTAAAGTGTTGGACCAGGGAAGAAGTTAGTTCCTCTTTTTGAATGAGTTCTTGTGTTCTTCAATCGTGCACTTATTCTTCTGTTGGTTTGTCCAATGTATGTGGTGGGGCAGGCGGTGCATGGGATTTCATATACTCCTTGATTTTCTAACTCAATTTTGTCTTTGGGGTTTCTTAGGATGGTGGATATTTTTGGTTTGTGCAGAATGCTGTCTTGATGTTATGTTTGTGGAGGATCTTGCTGATTCTGTCTGTGGTGCCTTTTATATATGGGAGGAGGGCTGTGCCATTTTCTTGCTCTCTGTCTTGGGTTTTAGTGGGGGTTCTTTTGGATTAGTTTGGTAATTTATTTCTCTGGAATCCATTGGATGTTAAGTACGTTTGTGAGAGTGTGTAGTTCGGTTTTAGGTGTTGTTAGTCAGCTAAGCATTTTGTTCTAGAGATGAGTGTCTTGGCTACGGAGTTGATCTGTGCTGGGTGGTGGTGTGAGAGTGCATGCAGATAGCGGTTTGTGTGTGTTTTCTTCTGGTAGATGGTGTGTCCTAGGGAGCCATTGGGTTTCTTGTAGACTAAGACATCTAGGAAGGAAGTTGGTTGTTAACTTCTGTTTCCATGGTGAACTGTATTTTGGGGTGTAGGCTATTGAGGTGTGTGAGGAAGTTTTCAAGTTTTCTTTCCCGTGTGGCCAGATTATGAAGGTGTCGTCTCGTATCTGAGCCAGAGTTTGGGTTTGTGATCAGATTTTTCTAGTGCTTGGGTTTCAAAGTGTTCCATGTAGAGGTTGGCAATGACAGGTGAGAGGGTGATCCCATGGGTGCGCCTTCTATTTGTTTGTATTTTTGTCCGTTATAGATGAAGTATGTGTTGGATAGGCAGTGGTTGGTCAGATCTAGTATGTGCTTGGGGGGGTTATATTTGTTTTGGATAGCTGTCAAGGCTTCTTTGATTGGCACTTGGGTGAAGAGGGATATGACATCAAAGCTCACGAGTAGGTCGCTGGGCTGTAAGTTTTGTTTCTTTATGATCTCTATGAACTGGAATGAGTTTTTTACGTGTGAGATGGATTCTGCATAGGGCTGTAGTTGTTTGGCGAGAAATTTGGCTAGGTTTTGTAGAGGTGAGCCTATGGAGCTGACTATGGGTCTGAGTGGGGTTCCTTCTTTGTGTATCTTGGGGAGGCCGTAGAGCTTAGGGCATCTGGATGATTTCTCTCTGGGAATGATTCTTTGTTGGATTTCTTCGCTGATGGGGGAGGCTTTTATTTTGGATCTAGTGTTGTTTTGTAGGTGGGTGGTGGGGTCTGTTTTTGGGGGCTAGTATGCAGGGTCGTGGAGTAGGTTGGTTAATTTGGTTTGGTAGTCAGATGTGTTCATAACCACCGTGGCATTGCCCTTGTCTGCTGGTAGGATTATTATGCTGGTATCTTTTTCAGGTTAAGTAGTGCTGTCTGTTCCTCTTTGGGTAAGTTGCTTTTGGGTGGCTTGCTGCTGCAGAGGATGTTGGTGATTTCGAGTCTGATTTTGTTAGCGTCAGGGGTTGATTTTGGTCAGGCTGGTTTCAACTCCATATAATGGTCTCAGTGGGGATGTATTTGGGAGTGACTGCAAAGTTGAATCCTTTGGAAAGGACATCGGTTTCAGCTTTGGTGAGGATCCTATCTGAGATGTTATGCACTGTTTGTTTCATGTGTTGCTGTGAGGGTGGAGGGTTTGTTTCTGGCGTTCTTGTAGTCTTGGAGTTTGTTGGTGTGCGTGTCTGTCTTGAGGGTGGTCTGTGTTTGGCTCTCAGGCGGCAAGTTGTTTTGGATTTGTCCCAAAGTGCGGGTGCATCTTGTTGCTGAGTTTGAGGTGAAGTGTGAGGAGATCTTTGTTGATTTGATCTAGGAGGAATCTTTTGTGTGAAGTTCATTTCTGATTAAGGCCAATTCTGTTCTTTTAGGATCGTTTGGTGGCTGCAGAGTTGGAGTGGAATTTCAATTGGAAGCATTTGGGGATTAAATTTTCATCCTTGGCAGTTTCGTAGGAATCGAGGTCACATAAAATGGAAGCTCTTTGGACTTCTAGTTTTCATAGGTCCTGGTCAGATGGTGGTTCCTCCCGTAGAGGTGCAATATTTGTTTTCTGAGGTTTTCACGGGTGTTTGTATATAGGTCTTTGGTTGTTCGGGTTTTCTCCGTGTAAAATTGGAAGTGTCTTGGCGACGTTTGACAGTCTCATTCGTCATCTTCAGGCTTCAACCGTGCTTCTGGGAGCAATGTGTGATCGCAGCTGTTTCTTCCTTTTAACTGCTAGTGGGGTTTGAACTGATTGGGTGGGAGCTTGGCTGTGCTCTGATTGGATGGGGTTTTCTGTGCTCTGATTGGCTGGGGTGTGTCCTGTGTTGGTGGGGGCTTGGTTGTGCTCAGTCTAATCTGTGCTGCAGGGGATTTGAGCTGGTGAGCTGCACTGCTGCTGTTTGGCCGTGTTCGTGGTCGTGCTACATCTTCTTGTAGTGGGTGTCAGTCTGCTGCATGTATGGATTGGAGGGTTTGAAGTGGCTAATGTTGCAGCTGCGGTCTGGCTTCTGGTCCTTGAGTCGTGCTTCCTGATCAGTGTGGGTTTGGGTGTGCTTTCTGGGTGGATGTGTGGTGGTGACATCCTGTGTGGACCTCGTGAGTGTGGGTCTGGTGTCATTCCTCGTGTTAGGGACACGTTTGTCAATAAGGCAGGTTTCCAAATGGCTGGTAGGCGGAGGTATCATCTCGTTTGTTCATGCTGTGTGGGCGTTTTCTATCTCGATGGCTTCTCTGATTATTCTGTTGTTAAAGTGTTCAGTTTTGGCGATAGTTCTGGTCTTTTTAAAGTCAATATGTGTCCTGTGACTTTAAAGTGTTGGTCCTGGTCAGATGGTGGATTTCCTCCCGTAGAGGTGCAATATTTGTTTTCTGAGGTTTTCACGGTGTTTGTATATAGGTCTTTGGTTGTTCGGGTTTTCTCCCGTGTAAAATTGGAAGTGTCTTGGCGACGTTTCGACGAAGTCTCATTCGTCATCTTCAGGCTTCAGCTTCGTGCTTCTAGGAGCAATGTGATGAGCTATTTCTTCCTTTTAACTGCTAGTGGGGTTTGAACTGATTGGGTGGGAGCTTGGCTGTGCTCTGATTGGCTGGGGTTTTCTGTGCTCTGATTGGCTGGGGTGTGTCCTGTGTTGGTGGGGGCTTGGTTGTGCTCAGTCTAATCTGTGCTGCAGGGGATTTGAGCTGGTGAGCTGCACTGCTGCTGTTTTGTGGGTCGTACATCTTAATGTAGTGGGTGTCAGTCTGCTGCATGTATGGATTGGAGGGTTTGAAGTGGCTAATGTTGCAGCTGCGGTCTGGCTTCTGGTCCTTGGTCGTGCTTCCTGATCAGTGTGGGTTTGGGTGTGCTTTCTGGGTGGATGTGTGGTGGTGACATCCTGTGTGGACCTCGTGAGTGTGGGTCTGGTGTCATTCCTCGTGTTAGGGACACGTTTGTCAATAAGGGCAGGTTTCCAAATGGCTGGTAGGCGGGAGGTATCATCTCGTTTGTTCATGCTGTGTGGGCGTTTTCTATCGATGGCTTCTCTGATTATTCTGTTGTTAAAGTGTTCAGTTTTGGCGATAGTTCTGGTCTTTTTAAAGTCAATATCGTGTCCTGTGACTTTAAAGTGTTGGACCAGGAAGAAGTTAGTTCCTCTTTTTGAATGAGTTCTTGTGTTCTTCAATGCACTTATTCTTCTGTTGGTTTGTCAATGTATGTGGTGGGGCAGGCGGTGCATGGGATTTCATATACTCCTTGATTTTCTAACTCAATTTTGTCTTTGGGGTTTCTTAGGATGGTGGATATTTTTGGTTTGTGCAGAATGCTGTCTTGATGTTATGTTTGTGGAGGATCTTGCTGATTCTGTCTGTGGTGCCTTTTATATATGGGAGGAGGGCTGTGCCATTTTCTTGCTCTCTGTCTTGGGTTTTAGTGGGGGGTTCTTTTTGGATTAGTTTGGTAATCTTATTTCTCTGGAATCCATTGGATGTTATACGTTTGTGAGAGTGTAGTTCGGTTTTAGGTGTTGTTGGTCAGCTAAGCATTTTGTTCTAGAGATGAGTGTCTTGGCTCTGAGTTGATCTGTGCTGGGTGGTGGTGTGAGAGTGCATGCAGATAGCGGTTTGTGTGTTTTCTTCTGGTAGAGGGTGTGTCCTTGGGAGCCATTGGGTTTCTTGTAGACTAAGACATCTAGGAAGGCAAGTTGGTTGTTAACTTCTGTTTCCATGGTGAACTGTATTTTGGGGTGTAGGCTATTGAGGTGTGTGAGGAAGTTTTCAAGTTTTCTTTCCGTGTGATTATGAATTGTAATACGTATCTGAGCCAGAGTTTGGGTTTGTGATCAGATTTTCTAGTGCTTGGGTTTCAAAGTGTTCCATGTAGAGGTTGGCAATGACAGGTGAGAGGGTGATCCCATGGGTGCGCCTTCTATTTGTTTGTATTTTGTCCGTTATAGATGAAGTATGTGTTGGATAGGCAGTGGTTGGTCAGATCTAGTATGTGCTTGGGGGGGTTATATTTGTTTTGGATAGCCAAGGCTTCTTTGATACTTGGGTGAAGAGGATATGACATCAAAGCTCACAGTAGGTCGCTGGGCTGTAAGTTTTGTTCTTTATGATCTCTATGAACTGGAATGAGTTTTTTACGTGTAGGCGATGGATTCTGCATAGGGCTGTAGTTGCGAGAAATTTGGCTAGGTTTGTAAAGGTGAGCCTATGGAGCTGACTATGGGTCTGATGGGGTTCCTTCTTTGTGTATCTTGGGAGGCCGTAGAGCTTAGGGCGATGTCCAAAGTTCCTTTGCAGTCACTCCCAAAATACATCCCACTGAGACCATTATAGGAGTTGAAACCAGCTGACCAAATTGTTGATGGCTAACAAAATCAGACTAAATCAACATTCTGGGCAGCAAGCCACCCAAAAGCAACTTCCAAAGAGGAACAGAAGCACTATAACCTGAAAAAGATACCAGCATAATAATCCTACCAGCAGACAAGGGCAGCGCCAGGTGGTTATGAACACATGACTGAAAGTTAACCAACCTACTCCAAGACCCTGCATACAAGCTAAAACAGGGACCACCTACCTGAAAAACCACATCCAAAATAGCCCCATCAGCGAAGAAATCCAACAAAGAATCATTGGAAATCATCCAGATGCCCTAAGCTCTCTGCCTAAGATACACAAAGAAGAACCTCAGACCCTGTCAGCTCCATAGGCTCACCTCTACAAAATACTGCCAAACAACTACAGCTATGCAGAATCCATCGCCTCAGTAAAAACTCATTCCAGTTCATAGAGATCAAGAAACAAAACTTACAGCCAGCGACCTACTGTTCTTTGATGTCATATCCTCTTCACCCAAGTGCCAATCAAAGAAGCCTTGACAGCTATCCAAAACAAATATAACTGCACATACTAGATCTGACCAATGCCTATCAACATACTTCATCTATGGGACAAAAATACAAACAAATGAAGGCGCACCATGGGATCACCTCTCACCTGTCATTGCCAACCTACATGGAACACTTTGAGCAAGCACTAGAAAAATCTGATCACAAACCCAAACTCTGGCTCAGATCGTGAGCGACACCTTCATAATCTGGCCACAGGAAAAAAACACTTCCTCACACACCTCAATAGCCTACACCCCAAAATACAGTTCACCATGGAAACAGAAGTTAACAACCAACTTCCTTCTAGATGTCTTAGTCTACAAGAAACAATGGCTCCTAGGACACACCATCTACCAGAAGAAAACACACACAAACCGCTATCTGCATGTCTCACACCACCACCAGCACAGATCAACTCCATAGCCAAGACACTCATCTCTAGAACAAAATGTAGCTGAACAACACCTAAACCGAACTACACACTCTCACTCGTGCTAACATCCAATGGATTCCAGAAATAAAATTACCAAACTAATCGAACCCCCACTAAAACCAAGACAGAGAACAAGAAAATGGCACAGCCTCCTCCCATATATAAAAGGCACCTGACAATCAGCAGATCCTCCACAAACATCAAGACAGCATTCTGCACAAAAAATATCCACCATCCTAAGAAACCCCAAAGACAAAATTGAGTTAGAAAATCAGGGTATATGAAATCCCATGCACCGCCTGACCACATACATTGGACAAACCAACAGAAGAATAAGTGCACGCATTGAAGAACACAAGAACTCATTCAAAAGGAACTTCTTCCTGGTCCAACACTTTAAAGTCACAGGACCCGATATTGACTTTAAAAGACCAGAACTGCCAAAACTGAACACTTTAACAACAGAATAATCAGAAGCCATCGAGATAAACGCCCACAGCATGAACAAGCGAGATGATACCTCCGCCTACCAGCCATTTGAAACCTGCCCCTTGACAAAGTGTCCCTAACACGAGGAATGACACCAGACCCACACTCACGAGGTCCACAGGATGTCACCACCACACATCACAGAAAGCACACAAGACACTGATCAGGAGCACGACCAGGACAGAAGCCAGACCGCAGCTGCAACATTAGCCACTGAACCCCTCAATCCATACATGCAGCAGACTGACACACCACTAAGATGTTGCACGACCACGACACGAAGCCAAACAGCGTGCAGTGCAGCTCAGCTCAAATCCCCTGCAGCACAGATTGACTGAGCACAACCAAGCCCCACCAACAGGACACCCCAGCCAATCAGGCACAGAAAAACCCCCAGCCAATCAGAGCACAGCCAAGCTCCCACCCAATCAGTTCAAACCCCACTAGCAGTTAAAAGGAAGAAATAGCTGCGATCACACATTGCTCCCAAAGAAGCTGAAGCCTGAAGATGACGAATGAGACTTATGGCAAAGACACTTCCAATTTTACGGGAAAAAGGAACAACCAAAGACCTATATACAAACACCGTGAAAACCTCAGAAAACAAATATTGCACCTCACGGGAGAAATCCACCATCTGACCAGGACCTATGAAAACTAGAAGTCAAGAGCTTCCATTTTATGTGACCTCGCATTCTAGACTACTGAATTTAATCCCCAAATGCTTCAATTGAAATTCACTCCAACTCTGCAGCCAAGCGCATCCTAAAAGAACAGAATTGGCTAATCGAAATGAACTTCACACAAAAGATTCCTCCTAGATCAAATCAACAAAGATCTCCTCACACTTCACCTCAAACTCAGCAACAAGATGCACCCGGCACTTTGGGACAAATCCAAACAACTTGCCGTCTGGAGGCACAGACCACCCTCAAGACAGAGCACACACCAACAAACTCCGAAGACTACAAGAATGAAACAAACCCCTCCACCCTCACAGCAACACATGAAACAAACAGTGCATAACATCTCAGATAGGATCCTCACCAAAGCTGAAACGATGTCCTTTCCAAAGTTCAACTTTGCAGTCACTCCCAAATACATCCCCACTGAGACCATTATATGCGGAGTTGAAACCAGCCTGACCAAAATCAACCCCGATGGCTAACAAAATCAGACTCGAAATCACCAACATCCTCTGCAGCAGCAAGCCACCCAAAAGCAACTTACCCAAGAGGAACAGACAGCACTGTAACCTGAAAAAGATACCAGCATAATAATCCTACCAGCAGACAAACAGCCACGGTGGTTATGAACACATCTGACTACCAAAAACCGATTAACCAACCTACTCCAAGACCCTGCATACAAGCCCCTAAACAGCCACCACCTACCTAGAAAAACCACTAGATCCAAAATAAAAGCCTCCCCATCAGCGAAGAAATCCAACAAAGAATCATTCCCAGAGAAATCATCCAGATGCCTAAGCTCTCGGCCTCCCAAGATACACAAAGAAGGAACCCCACTCAGACCCATAGTCAGCTCCATAGGCTCACCTCTACAAAACCTAGCCAAATTTCTAAACAACTACAGCCCTATGCAGAATCCATGCCTCACCGTAAAAACTCATTCCAGTTCATAGAGATCATAGAAACAAAACTTACAGCCCAGCGACCTACTCGTGAGCTTTGATGTCATATCCTCTTCACCCAAGTGCCAATCAAAGAAGCCTTGACAGCTATCAAAACAAATATAACCCCCAAGCACATACTAGATCTGACCAACCACTGCCTATCAACACATACTTCATCTATAACGGACAAAAATACAAACAAATGAAGGCGCACCCATGGGATCACCCTCTCACCTGTCATTGCCAACCTCTACATGGAACACTTTGAGCAAGCACTAGAAAAATCTGATCTCAAACTCTGGCTCAGATCGTGAGCGACACCTTCATAATCTGGCCACGGGAAGAAAAACTTGAAAACTTCCTCACACCTCAATAGCCTACACCCCAAAATACAGTTCACCATGGCAAGTTAACAACCAACTTCCCTTCCTAGATGTCTTAGTCTACAAGACCCAATGGCTCCTAGGACACACCATCTACCAGAAAACACACACAAACCGCTATCTGCATGCACTCTCACACCACCACCCAGCACAGATCAACTCCGTAGACACTCATCTCTAGAACAAAATGCTTAGCTGACGAACAACACCTAAACACTCTCACAAGCGTACTAACATCCAATGGATTCCAGAGAAATAAATTACCAAACTAATCCAAAAGAACCCCCACTAAAACCCAAGACAGAGAGCAAGAAAATGGCACAGCCCTCCTCCCATATATAAAAGGCACCACAGACAGAATCAGCAAGATCCTCCACAAACATAACATCAAGACAGCATTCTGCACAAACCAAAAATATCCACCATCTAAGAAACCCCAAAGACAAAATTGAGTTAGAAAATCAAGGAGTATATGAAATCCCATGCACCGCCTGCCCCACCACATACATTGGACAAACCAACAGAAGAATAAGTGCACGCATTGAAGAACACAAGAACTCATTCAAAAGAGGAACCAACTTCTTCCTGGTCCAACACTTTAAAGTCACAGGACACGATATTGACTTTAAAAGACCAGAACTATCGCCAAAACTGAACACTTTAACAACAGAATAATCAGAGAAGCCATCGAGATAAACGCCCACACAGCATGAACAAGCGAGATGATACCTCCGCCTACCAGCCATTTGAAACCTGCCCTTATTGACAAGCGTGTCCCTAACACGAGGAATGACACCAGACCCACACTCACGAGGTCCACACAGGATGTCACCACACATCCACCCAGAAAGCACACCCAAACCCACACTGATCAGGAAGCACGACCAAGGACCAGAAGCCAGACCGCAGCTGCAACATTAGCCACTTCAAACCCCTCCAATCCATACATGCAGCAGACTGACACCCACTACGAAGATGTACGACCACGAACACGAAGCCAAACAGCAGCAGTGCAGCTCACCAGCTCAAATCCCCTGCAGCACAGATTAGACTGAGCACAACCAAGCCCCACCAACACAGGACACACCCCAGCCAATCAGAGCACAGAAAACCCCATCCAATCAGAGCACAGCCAAGCTCCCACCCAATCAGTTCAAACCCCACTAGCAGTTAAAAGGAAGAAACAGCTGCGATCACACATTGCTCCCAGAACACTGACTGAAGCCTGAAGATGACGAATGAGACTTCGTCGAAACGTCGCCAAGACACTTCCAATTTTACACGGGAGAAAACCCGAACAACCAAAGACCTATATACAAACACCCGTGACAACCTCAGAAAACAAACATTGCACCTCTACGGGGGGGAAATCCACCATCTGACCAGGACCTATGAAAACTAGAAGTCCAAGAGCTTCCATTTTATGTGACCTCGCATTCCTCTGAAACTGCCGTGATGAAAATTTAATCCCCAAATGCTTCCAATTGAAATTCCACTCCAACTCTGCAGCCACCAAACGCATCCTAAAAAGAACAGAATTGGCCTTAATCAGAAATGAACTTCACACAAAAAGATTCCTCCTAGATCAAATCAACAAAGATCTCCTCACACTTCACCTCAAACTCAGCAACAAGATGCACCCGGCACTTTGGGACAAATCCAAACAACTTGCCGTCTGGAGAGCCGAAACACAGACCACCCTCAAGACAGACACGCACACCAACAAACTCCGAAGACTACAAGAGCATGAAACAAACCCCTCCACCCTCACAGCAACACATGAAACAAACAGTGCATAACATCTCAGATAGGATCCTCACCAAAGCTGAAACGATGTCCTTTCCAAAGTTCAACTTTGCAGTCACTCCCAAATACATCCCCACTGAGACCATTATATGCGGAGTTGAAACCAGCCTGACCAAAATCAACCCCGATGACGCTAACAAAATCAGACTCGAAATCACCAACATCCTCTGCAGCAGCAAGCCACCCAAAAGCAACTTACCCAAGAGGAACAGACAGCACTACTTAACCTGAAAAAGATACCAGCATAATAATCCTACCAGCAGACAAGGGCGCATACGGTGGTTATGAACACATCTGACTACCAAACCAAATTAACCAACCTACTCCAAGACCCTGCATACAAGCCCCTAAAACAGACCCCACCACCTACCTAGAAAAACCACTAGATCCAAAATAAAAGCCTCCCCATCAGCGAAGAAATCCAACAAAGAATCATTCCCAGAGAAATCATCCAGATGCCCTAAGCTCTCGGCCTCCCAAGATACACAAAGAAGGAACCCCACTCAGACCCATAGTCAGCTCCATAGGCTCACCTCTACAAAACCTAGCCAAATTTCTCAAACAACTACAGCCCTATGCAGAATCCATCGCCTCACGTAAAAACTCATTCCAGTTCATAGAGATCATAAAGAAACAAAACTTAGCCCAGCGACCTACGTGAGCTTTGATGTCATATCCTCTTCACCCAAGTGCCAATCAAAGAAGCCTTGACAGCTATCCAAAACAAATATAACCCCCAAGCACATACTAGATCTGACCAACCACTGCCTATCAACACATACTTCATCTATAACGGACAAAAATACAAACAAATAGAAGGCGCACCCATGGGATCACCCCTCTCACCTGTCATTGCCAACCTCTACATGGAACACTTTGAAACCCAAGCACTAGAAAAATCTGATCACAAACCCAAACTCTGGCTCAGATCGTGACGACACCTTCATAATCTGGCCACAGGAAAGAAAAACTTGAAAACTTCCTCACACACCTCAATAGCCTACACCCCAAAATACAGTTCACCATGGAAACAGAAGTTAACAACCAACTTCCTTCCTAGATGTCTTAGTCTACAAGAAACCCAATGGCTCCCTAGGACACACCATCTACCAGAAGAAAACACATACAAACCGCTATCTGCATGCACTCTCACACCACCACCCAGCACAGATCAACTCCGTAGCCAAGACACTCATCTCTAGAACAAAATGCTTAGCTGACGAACAACACCTAAAACCGAACTACACACTCTCACAAGCGTACTAACATCCAATGGATTCCAGAGAAATAAGATTACCAAACTAATCCAAAAGAACCCCCACTAAAACCCAAGACAGAGCAAGAAAATGGCACAGCCCTCCTCCCATATATAAAAGGCACCACAGACAGAATCAGCAAGATCCTCCACAAACATAACATCAAGACAGCATTCTGCACAAACCAAAAATATCCACCATCCTAAGAAACCCCAAAGACAAAATTGAGTTAGAAAATCAAGGGTATATGAAATCCCATGCACCGCCTGCCCCACCACATACATTGGACAAACCAACAGAAGAATAAGTGCACGCATTGAAGAACACAAGAACTCATTCAAAAGAGGAACCAACTTCTTCCCTGGTCCAACACTTTAAAGTCACAGGACACGATATTGACTTTAAAAGACCAGAACTATCGCCAAAACTGAACACTTTAACAACAGAATAATCAGAGAAGCCATCGAGATAAACGCCCACACAGCATGAACAAGCGAGATGATACCTCCGCCTACCAGCCATTTGGAAACCTGCCCTTATTGACAAGCGTGTCCCTAACACGAGGAATGACACCAGACCCACACTCACGAGGTCCACACAGGATGTCACCACCACATCCACCCAGAAAGCACACCCAAACCCACACTGATCAGGAAGCACGACCAAGGACCAGAAGCCAGACCGCAGCTGCAACATTAGCCACTTCAAACCCCTCAATCCATACATGCAGCAGACTGACACCACTACGAAGATGTGCCGACCACGAACACGAAGCCAAACAGCAGCAGTGCAGCTCACCAGCTCAAATCCCCTGCAGCACAGATTAGACTGAGCACAACCAAGCCCCACCAACACAGGACACACCCCAGCCAATCAGGCACAGAAAAACCCCATCCAATCAGAGCACAATGGCTCCCACCCAATCAGTTCAAACCCCACTAGCAGTTAAAAGGAAGAAACAGCTGCGATCACACATTGCTCCCAGAAGCACGAAGCTGAAGCCTGAAGATGGCGAATGAGACTTCGTCGAAGCGTCATCAAGACACTTCAATTTTACGGGAAAGCCGAACAACCAAGACCTATATATATATATATATATATATATATATATATATATGTTAAGATATATGAAAGAAGAAGGATTAGAAATGGAGGGTGGTAGTAAAAGATATGTGTAAACAATATGAAATAATGAAAATGAAATGTAATAACTAGGAGTAATAATATTATGTTTATTTGTATTGAAAGGTATGATACCCAGATATCACACGATTCATGCATTGATATGTATAAACAATATAAAATTTAAAACAACTTGGGGGGAAAAACCCCAAATATAGCAAGAAAAGTTATAAAATGGGACAAAACTCACTTAACAAATTTCTCACTTAGCAACATAAATTTTGGACTCAGTCGTTGTCCTAAATCAAGGACTACCTGTAATATGTGATGAATGGATCAAGCCTGATTTTGAGCAATAAAGACTCCCTCCTGGCTCATACTGAAATTAGTATTTTACAGAGGGCTCTTCTGACCATAATAAAATTCCACTTTATTTTCTGCTCTGTGTGATTATTTATAACATGGAAGCATAAAGATGGACTAGTTTTCGTGGCAGTGGCTCTTGGCTGCAGTCCAGGATATAGGTAAAGAAAGAGTTCCTTGATAGATGTTGACAAAGACCTACAGTCATATGATCCTTAGGAATACTGTGCAACTGAATAGAAAGGTGTGCTTTTCAGTTTGTGGGAACACACGCATTTTCTTATTCACATGGCAGCTGTGCAAATGGTTTACAGTGTACCTTAGCTAACAAGAGGTTACTATTCAGTCCTTTTGTGATATATCAAAGAAGAAAAGATGAACATGCTATAACAAGAGAAAGGAGGACTGTTTCCATGATGAAACTAAAGGGTAACTTGAAACCTCTTTATTATAATAGACATGACATCCAAAGAAACTGCCTCCACTCTTACTGTTAGGACTTCCGTCCCCAATGTTTGAAAAGTGGCAGTGCCGACATATTTGGAAGATATAAATTTGAAAATAGAAAAAAAAAAACCCCTCAGAAAATCTTGTCCAGGGAATAAACTAGGGTGACAGCATAAATGCCTGTGATAGCGAACCTATGGCACGCGGGCCGCAGGTGGCACACGTAGCCTTTTTGGTGGATACAGGAGCTCAGGTGGGACAGGAGGTTGGCAAATGGGTTGTTTCCGGCCTCTGGAGGGCCTCTGGGAGGTGGGGAAGGCCATTTTTGCTCTCCCCAGACTCCTAGAAAGGCTCTGGAGCCTGGTGAGAGAGAAAAATGAGCCTTCCAGTCTCACTGGAAGTTGGCAAATGGGTTGTTTCTGGCCTCTGGAGGGCCTCCAGGGGGTGGGGAAGACCATTTTCACCCTTCCCAGACTCCTAGAAAGGCTCTGGAGCCTGTTGAGAGAGAAAAACGAGCCTACCGGGCCATCATGTGCCGGAAGCGGAGGGAGGAGGTCGTGTGGGTGGGGCGCATAGAATTATGGGTGTGGGCACATGCGCAACACCCCCCCTCGCTCCTGGCACGCGATGGCAAAAAGGTTAGCCATCACTAATATATGCTGTTTGTGCCAATCAAGTCTGGTCACTTCCTAAAAATCTTCAGGCAGTCCCATTTAACCTTTGAAGAGCTGGCTAAGAAGCCAAGGAAATGAGCGAAAAAGGCTGAATCTAATCTCATTTCATTTACATATAATTAAATTGTGTTAATTATATGAAATTCATATGATCCCTTGCAACGTATTTAATACTTTTCCTCTTCTATCATGTTACAATCCAATGACAACTGGAGCTTTTTAGGAAGAGATTTGGATACCCATTTGTCCAGAATGGTATAGGACTGTGATGGCGAACCTATGGCACGCATGCCAGAAGTGGCGCGCAGCGCCCTCTCTGTGGGCACACAAGCTGTTGCTCCAGTTCAGCTCCGCCACGCATGCGCACGCACCTCCCACCAGGGGAGCTAGTCTTTAGGTCTGTGCTGTGCATCCGCAGGGGGTGGGGTGGGGTGTGTGTGTGGGGACCATGCGCGGATGTATGTGGGGCGCATGCACAGGGGGTCAGGGCACACATGTGGGGGGGCATGCGTGCATTGCATTTTGGGGATTCATGTGTGCACATGCATTTGCACGTGCCTGCGCGCACTTTGGGCACTCGGTCCGGAAAAGGTTAGCCATCAGTGGTATAGGACCTCCTGCGTGAGCTCGCATTTAGACCTCCAAGGTCCCTTCCAACTCTGTTATTCTGTAATTCTGTAACTCCTGAAGATGTACTGAGGACTGCATTCCAAGATATTCTAGGTCATATATAGTCCTAGGGTTTTTAGGCTATTCTGAGTTATATATTGTCCTGGGGTTTTAGGCTATGGGTTTCACGTCATTGGATAGGGGTTCTAGAATTAGTCATGAGATCAAATGAAGGCCCAGCAGAGTCTGTACCCCGATACCATTTTTCCAGTTCTTAAAAGAAATGGGTGTGTATGTGTATGAAATATCACTGAGTTCTGTGCTATAAATTTAATCGTTTAGCTTGTGCTTGGCATACATAGTGGCGTTATATTTAGAAGAATTCATAATGCTGCAGTTTTAAATGTTGGCACTGAACTGAAATAAAATAAACGTAAATTTAATTATTTTTAAAAATGAGAGCAGATATATATCGGATGACATAAAAATGAAGCGAAACCCTGTGAAATCATGCAGGATGAGACAGAAAAAGCTTTCCAGTTTGAAGTTGCTGTTTGAAATCCATTTCAAACAAAGTTCCTATTGATGTCTGTGGAAACCTCCCATCAAAGTATAGAGTAGATGCAGAAATAGAAGGAAGAGGGGGGAAAAAATCTTTTCCGTTTGGTATGATGCCAAGGTTGCACAGATTCCCCCCCCCCCCAAATGCTATTAACTTGACCAGAAAAAAAACACGCATTTGTATCGCTGACTCTGCTTGTATCGCTGACACATGCTCGGATAGGATAAATCTTATTCTTATACCAAGTTTGCAAAATCCTGGAATCAATTATTTTTGGCCGTAAACAATGTGCTTTAAATCTGGTAAAATATATTTGCTCATTTCCTGGAGCAGATTTCGGGGAGATATGCCTCGCAAGGTACATGGCTGCCATTATTTTGAAGTTGCTTCTCACAGAAACCTAGAAGGAAGTAGTTGATTATTTCAAGAAGTATTAGGTTCTTTTTTTCTAAAGAAATGAAAAGAAAGGTCCAGCTGTTCACCATTCCACTCTTGGGCCAGTTAAAAAGAAAAAGAACAATAGGTACAGTTGTGCACTGATCTGTAGGAAAATCCTAGCTTTATGTGGAAAGATCTTTTTTAGAATAGGCCAGGAGCCCAAGATGAAATGACCATGAAGCAGTGGGGGGATATGTGCATAGGGACTACTCAGAGGGCTGAAAAAGTTATTTTTGACTGGTCCTCGTACTTTTGACCGTCCTCGCACTTACGACTGTCCTCACATTTTATGTTTTGCGCCCTATCTTGTCACTGTGGTGAAGAGAAGCAGTTGTGAAATGAATGACACGGTTGTTAAGAATGCTGCAATGGACATAAATGTGAGGATGGTCATAAGTGCGAGAACCGGTCAAAAGCGCGAGAACCAGTCAAAAATGACTTTTTTCAGCCCTCTGAGTTGTCCCTAGACACATATAGCCATGGCCACCCGGTCACATGACCAGCTAGCCACCCCCACCCCCAAATAAGCCACCCCCACAGAACCGGTTGTTAAAAAATTTGAATCCGACCACTGCCATGAAGGTAGATCATAACCAGTAAATGGAAGGAAAGATGTTGTTATGTTCTGGGTGAAGAATGGAGGTGAGGCCAGAGTGATTTCTAACAGCTCTTTATTCAATACTTGCTTTGTCCTCTTCTGCACTTGTGCTATAGAATTTCAGCATACCCTCAGTTTTAAACATGCCTCTTTGCCCTCTAAACAAAAGTTTGCTATAAATAATTTTTTATAAATTGTTGTAAAAGTCTCCAGACAGATTTTTAAAGATATGGACCATCCACACATCTCCCTAACTTACAGCTTGAAAGTGGGTGATAATTATTTTTTAAGAGCATGCATCCCCAGCCTGACACTGCCTAATTTTGTATTTAGCTTTGGAGCCAGTTGGGCAATGCCTGACCTTTAACATGCACAAATGAACCAGATCTTAATGATGATTTTTCGCTTTGGCAGTTTGGGGTGAGAGAGTTGGGTAGCTTTATTTTCTTCTTCATTATCAGATGCTGCTTTTGGAGAAACTCCAGAGAGGGGAAACCCTTCAGCTGATTCCTTCCTTGCTGTTGCTTAGACAAACAAACCATTGTTTTCTGTAGAGTTACTTTATCACACAAAAATGGTCTATAAAGCAGCGCCGAGTACTTTCTGAGGTAATGCGCATCTCAAAAAGTTTGCCATCCATCGCTCTTTGTCAGTCACGATTTATGGATTCACGTTATGTATGAACTTGGCATTACCACTACGGTTTTCTCAGTGTGTAAATCAAGCCATTGCAAGCATACAATCTAATTTTAACAGCCAGCAGCTGAACAAACCTTAAAAAAAAATGGATGACTTCCATTTCCTTCAAATTGTTCAAGGTGACATTTTATTGCCACTCTCCTCCTCCATTTTCACAACAGTCTTGAGGGAGATGTGAGGCTGAAAAATAGTGATTGAGTGATTGAAACCTCAGAAGGAGGCTTAGCGTTAACAGAGACTTCAGGGGACAGAAACAACAGTTCTGAAACACAACATTCGTACTGCTGTCGTTACATGACCAAATGTATGCATATACACATTAAGTCCTGATTCTAGAATAATATTCAACTGCCAGATCGTAGATGGTTTATACTCTCAATCTCTCCTGTAGATATTCCAGTAACTTGGCATTTTCTAGGCATTGGTTAAATACTTCCTAGAGTACTGGATTGTTTATAAGAAGATAAATATAGATAGTCCTCGATTTACAACAGTTCAGGGTTGTTGATCTGAGCTTTAAGCTTGGCAATTTGGTTGCAAACATTTCGTCCCCATTCGAGGAGACATCATCAGTGCGCTTGGAATTGTGCTCGTCTGTCAAGCACAATTCAAAGATGGACAGACGAGCACAATTCCAAGCACTCTGACGATGTCTCTTCGAATGGGGATGAAACGTTTGTAACCAGATTGCCAAGTCTGGAGCTCCGACCGGGGTGGGTTTCTACCAGTTCACCTCAGTTCAGGAGAACCAGTAGCGGCAGTGGTGGGAGGCTCTGCTCACCCACCCAGACATCATCAAAAGTGCTCTGCACATGCACAGAAACTTCTGCACATGCGCAGAAGCGCCACATGCTCACAAAGCAAGCACATGCACCTGCATGCTACCGCTAGTGAACAGGTAGTGCCGGGATTTGAATCCCATCTCTGGCTCAGACCAACTACCAACCTGACCTACTTATATTCAAATACATTACAATAGTTCATTTAGTGACTGTCCAAAGTTACAACAGCACTGAAAAAAGTGACTTATGACTATTCACACTTACGACTGTTGCGGTATCCCCATGGTCACATGATCCAAATTCAGACTCTTGGCAACTCTCATATTTAGGATGGTTGCAGTGCTCCAAGGTCGTGTGATCATCTTTTGCAACATTCTGACAAGCAAAGTCAATTGGGAAGCCAGATTCACTTAACAACTGTGACAAGAAAGGTCGTAATATGGGGCAAAACTCACTTAATACATGTATCACTTAGCAACTAAAATTTGGGGCTCAGTTGTGGTCATAAGTCAAGGACTACCTATCAATAGTAAGGAAGAGCCAACAAGATCATTTCAAATATAGATTTAATCAGTGCATTTGCACTGTTAATAGATTTATTTATTTATTTATTATATATGCAACTTTCTCAATTTTTGTCATTTTCTTTTCACTGTCCTCCTTCATTTATTTATTATTTTTTTAAACTGAAAACTTATATTTGTTTCTGGCAGGAGAAATATATGCTGATTTGCCAGGGTTTAATATCCAGTTCAGTGTCATATTTGCTTATGCATACCTAGGTTTAATTCAACGTTTTTAACGAGCTGTTGACCTGCACCATTCTGCTTATTGAGAATGCTCGGAGCGATTTGGAACAAGAGATGGGTTTTCAAACTTATAACATGCGGTAATTGCTTGTATTGTTCAGCGAATGTATGAATGAATGGAATTGTTCTAGAAGGATCATTTATCCTCAGCTGCATGGATGCCCTCAATTTTCCAAAGAACACTTGTTTTTCAGCATAGCAGCCAGACAATTAATTTTAAAAGGATCCGAAAATTATGGTTATTGGAAAAAAGAGCCCTTGATAGGAAGGTCAACTCTCTTCTCTTTGCAAGATAAAATGTTCAGGCAGAGCAATCCTATCGCTCGGTTGGAAAGCTCCAAAGTCAGGGCACTCCGCAGCTCCCTTAGGCTACAAGAGCTTGGAGATTGACATGGTGGAAAAAACAAATCCGAAGCTTTCAGACAAGTAGGGATCAAACTGAATTGTTGACTTTTTCTTTTCTTTGTTTCTTAAGCTCTTTGCATCCGGTTGCAGCGCAGGGGAAGGGAATACGTCTAACTCAGTTTTCCAGGAATGAAAGAAAGGAAACAAGAAATGTTGACTCTCCTTTGGCTCTTTCAGAATCTTCAAACTTCATCCAATTCTTTTTCCAGTCTAACTATGGTGGATGATCTATTAATTGATTTTCTTCCTCTGAAGATGGAGTTCTACCTCGGGCATATATAAAACCCTTGGCTTTGGAAACTGTAAGTTTGCAAAAAAAAAAAAAAAAGAGGATAAAAGTTAACTGAGGATTTTTTAATGGAAAATAAAACTCAAATATATTTTCTCAGTCTTTTCCTCCCCCCTTCAGTTCAATTGTGTCAAATTCTTGGTAACTGCTGGGATAAGACCATACAGTTTTCCTGGAAAAGTTTTTTAAAAATGGTTTGCCATTGCCTCCTTCCTAGGGCTGAAAAAGAGGGACTGGCCTGAGCCAGTGGTGGGTTTCAAATTTTTTTACTACCGGTTCTGTGGGTGTGGCTTGATGGGTGTGTCATGGCTTGGTGGGCGTGGCAGGGGAAGGATACTGTAAAATCTCCATTCCCACCCCACTCCAGGGGAAGGTTATTGCAAAATCTCCATTCCCATCCCACTCCAGGGGAAAGTTACTGCAAAATCCCCATTTCCTCCCAATCAGCTGGGACTTGGGAGGCAGAGAAGAGATGGGGGCGGGGCCCGTCAGAATTTTTACTACCAGTTCTCACTACTCAAAATTTCTGCCACCTGTTCTCCAGAACTGGTCAGAACCTGCTGAAACCCACCTCTGTCCTGAGCTGACCCAGCTAGCTTTGTGCCCAAGGAAGGACCAGAACTCATCATCTCATAGATTCTAACCTAATGCCTTAACCATTATACCAACTAATCTTAATTCTCAATCTAATCACAACTTAAAAAACATTATTTGAAATGACGCTTTTTAAAATGGCATCATTTGATATATCCATCCTGTTTCCTGCTAAAAGTTTTGTCAGGGTTCCAGGTAGCCTAGTTGCCAAAGGTTGTGAATAGCACTTGGGGAAAGCATAATAGAGTGGAGAGAATGAAAACAGGTGGGAAAGAAAGTATTTGAAGAGAGGGGTTTTCTTAAAAACGAAAATATCCAAGATTTTGTTAGCTTTTTTGGGGGGAAAACTGTTTAACCTTACATGTAGTCTGACCCTAGTTGGGTTTTCAGAGAGGAAGTAAGAAAAAGTGGGGAAATTATATTTTTATTAGGTGATGTGAAAAGAAATGGAGCATTCAAACTAACATGCTGTCCTTATCCTACTCAGAGTACCCCAAGCTATCACAATAATGGGAAAATAATCAGCTAATATTGCCTACAGAAAGGAAAGGCCAATTATAACAGAGAGAAACACCCACGCATCTGTGCTGCTTATTTTTGTTGATGCTTTCTTTAAATAGAAGTAATTAAATCTTGGCTACATCAGCCTCCTGGATATCTCTTTATTAAAGGTATTTCTGGAATGTCTTCATTGTAACATTGAACATTATTTAGGGCTGCCGCTTTTTAGTGGGGAAAAAACCCCCCAAGGAATCAGAAGTGACTACAAGTTGTTTACAACGATTTTAACTAATAGACTGAAAATAATGTTGCAAGAATTTATTCATAAGGATCAATGTTAGAAACATATTGGATGTTCTGGAATATTTGGAGCAACGATTCTATTATGCTATAATGAAAAACAAGCTGCATTGATTTTCTTAGATGAAAAGAAGATCACTGATAATTTAAACAGGATTTTCTCATTCAAGGTTTTGGAAAATATGAATTTTGGAGAGAACATATAAAACATATAAGATTGATTTACACTTCACAGAAAGAACAAATTTATGTTTGTTAATGGAAACCTAACAAAACCTTGTGAAATACAAAAAGGAATAAAACGGCCTTCCCTCTCATTTATTATAGTTGTTGAAATAGTGAATAGAGATATAAAACAAGATTGGAAGATTGTGCGACTAATTTTGTTTTAAAAAAGTTATAAGTTAAAGGCTTTTGAAGATGACTTGGTATTGGGGTGTCAAACTCAAGGCCAGGTAGCTGGAGCCGGCCCGCAGGGTACTTAGATCTGACCCTCAGGGCCATCTTGGAAACAATGAAGAACTGGCCCACAGTGCCTCTGCCAGTGAAAACAGGCTCCCGAGCTCCCCGTTTTGGCTGCAACGGCCTCCTGCAACCCTCTGCCAGCAAAAACAGCTTGGGAGGGAGCTCTGTTTTCACTGGCAGAGGGTTGCAAGAGGCCGTCGCAGCCAAAAATGGAGCTCGGGAGCCCGTTTTCGCTGGCCGAGCACTCAGGCCACCACAGGCGCCCCCAACATAAGTGACGTCAAGCTAGCCATGCCTACCCCAGCCTTTCCCACCCTGGCTCCCCCAAGGTAAAACAATCCTGATGCGCCCTTCAATGAAATTGAGTTTGACACACCTGTTCTAGAAGATCCTTTAAAAAGAACTGAAATGTTAATGCACAAATAAAAAAAATTGATACATTATCAGATTTTAGGTTTAATAAGCAAAAGGCGAAGATGTTAACAAAAATATAAAAATAGGAAATCAGAGGGAAATGATGAATAACATATTTTTTTAAGATTGAGAAGAAGATAAAATATATGGGTGTCACAATATAAATGGTATGGCATTTCAAAATTACTATATTAAGACATGGAATGAAGTTAAACAAGACATGTTAAGATGGGAGAAACTGCAGCTGTTATTTCTAGGGAGAATTTCTGTGATAAAAATGTATGTCTTGCTTAGAAGAATGTTTTTGTTTCAGACAAACCCTTTTTTGACAATTGATGTATAGTGACACAAGGATATATCTAAATTTGTGTGGCAGCAGAAAAAACCCTCACAAATTAAATATAAGATGCAAAGGAATCAGGAGGATTGGAGCTATCTGGTTTGAAATTGTATTTTGCAGCTTGCAATTTGGTTTGGGTGAAAGATTGTTGCTAAGAAATAGAAGGCTCTTGAAGGACACAACCTGAGATTCGTGTGACATGGATATTTGTTGTACAACGAAGTCAAGGTGGAGGTGCATTTTAAAAATCATTGTTAGACATGCCATATTCCATGAATATGAAATAGATTTTTTTAAAATACAGGTTCTGCCTGAAAACATCCTTATGATTCTCAGCACAAGAAGCATTTTATAGGCAAGAAACAATAGGCAAACACAAATGGCTAACTTATCATGAGATACCAGAATTTTGTCAAGGGGAATATAAAATAAAAACAAAAGAAGAACTGGTTGCAAGAGGATATATTGGTTTTTTTGGTCAATCGTTCGTTTATTTTCAGTTTTTAGAAAGAGCTTAGGGCTTGGAATATTGTAAGATTGAGTTGGAAATAGAATTGTGTGCAGATGATGAACATGTCATTACTAAAATGTATAAACTTCTATTAAAAATTTGAAACAGGAGAAAGTTGAATAAGAAGAACAAGTGAAAGAAAGCATGATAAATTGGATTAAAATTCTGATTATTGTATAAAGATGAAACAAATTTCAGGGCTGAAATTTATACTGCGTTATAATCTTAAAAATTTTTTTTTAATAACATGACATACTGTTGGTATATATCACCATAGACATAGTGTCTCTTCTACCCACTGTGTGGCTCAGAGAAAGATAGGATGAATTCAGTAAATTCTATGGACCCCAATTCCTAAGCAAGCTCACCAGGCTTAGTTATCACTGTGACTATAAACCTGACTCTTGCTTATCTCACACACACATATTCATGTTTTATAAAGCTCTTTGGATTGCAAGACAGGTGTTGATGGGTTTATATGGCTGAGTCATTCAAGCCAAAGGGAGAATAGACAAGCACAGTTGGGTGCTGTGGAAACCAAAGTTCTTATGGATCGCCCACTTTCTCTTTTATTATTTTGCAGTTGTGTGAATGAATTAAAATAGTTTAGGATCTCAATGAATGCCTAAAAAATAATTTTCTAATTCAGTGGACATTCATACCTTTTAAAAAAAAATAATCAGACAGGGGAACCCGGAAAATAAATTGCTCTCTATAGAGGTTGTCTTATTTTGTAAAATCCACTATTCGATTTATACAGCCACCCATTTCACTGGAAGCAACTCTGGACAGCAAACAACCATCAAATAAAACTATAATCTAAAATGGTAAAAAAATCCAAGTCTGCATAATGGGATGGGAAGGAACCCAATTAGATGGTGGTTTCCAGAAATTCATTAGACCTTCATTGAGTCATTTTAATACCAATAGCTATCTAATGATGCTAAGGATCCAAAAAGTATTGCCGCCTATCTCAAAGGCACTTTTTTCTTCAAAAGGCAACTGGACTGCTTTTCCTTGAGGAAAAAGTAGGGAATATTTTGCTTCTCATCCAAAAAGCTTCATCAGTTCTGATGGCGGGGGGGGGGAATGGAAGAATAGGTTTTAATAGAATAGAATCATCTATTACAATGTCCTTCCTGTCGAAGACTACTTCAGCTTCAATTGCAACAATACACGAGCACACAATAGATTTAAGCGTAATGTTAACCGCTCCAATCTTGATTACAGAAAATATGACTTCAGTAAATGCTTGGAATACACTACCTGACTCTATGGTCTCTTCCCAAAATCCCCAAAACTTCAACCAAAAACTGTCTACTATTGAACTCACCCCATTCCTAAGAGGTCTGTAAGGGGCGTGCATAAGAGCACAAGCGTGCCTATGGTTCCCGTCCTATTGTTTCCTTTCATTATATCCAATTAATATAGTTATTACATACTTATGCTTATATATATGCTTATATATTGTATAGTTATTTCATGCTTACGCTTATATATACTGTGTGACAAAATAACTAACTAACTATCAAGAGAAAAAAAAGGTTTTGATAGAATGGTGATGGTGGAGGGATGGAAGGAAGGATTGTATTTCTCTGAAGTCACCTGGTCTTTAGGAAACAGATCCTTCCATCCGCCTACCATCAGAACTGATGAAGCTTCTTGGATTAGAAGCAAAACATTTTCTTTTTCTTCCTCCTCAAGGAAAAAACAGTCCAGTTGCCTTTTGAAAGGGTTGGGAGGAAACACCTTTGAGGCAACTATGACCTGGATGACTGAGAATCTCCAAAAATGTTACTATTGTTATTGTATATTATTATTGTATATTACTATTGTATACTGTATTACTATTATTCTTCTCTTTCTTACTAGTAACTATCTCTTCCCACTTATTACTATAACCATGTGCTCATATCTTTCACTTTATATTGTTTTTACTTGTTTCCTAGTACAATTTGATAGCTTATTAGTGACCTTGACTATCACTGCGTTGTATCTTTTTATTCTTGATGAACGTATCTTTTCTTTTATGTACACTGAGAGCATATACACCAAAGACAAATTCCTTGTGTATCCAATCATGCTTGGCCAATAAATAATTCTATTATTATTATTCTATTACCTATTGAACTTCATGAATTGGACGAGGGGATAGATGGGGAACTCATCAAATTTGCAGATGACACCAAGCTGGCAGGAATAGCCAACACTCCAGAAGATAGGCTCAAGTTACAGAAAGATCTTGACAGACTTGAACATTGGGTGCTATCTAACAAAATGAAATTCAACAGTGAAAAAAGTAAGGTTCTACATTTAGGCAAAAAAAACCAAAATGCACAGGTACCATATATGTGGTACCTTGCTCAATAGTAGTACTGTGAGAGGATCTTGGAGTCCTAGTGGATAACCATTTAGATATGAGCCAGCAGTGTGCAGCAGCTGCTAAAAAAGCCAACACAGTTCTGGGCTGCATAAACAGAGGGATAGAATCAAGATCACGTGAAGTGTTAGTGCCACTTTATAATGCCTTGGTAAGGCCACACTTGGAATATTGCATCCAGTTTTGGTCGCCACGATGTAAAAAAGATGTTGAGACTCTAGAAAGAGTGCAGAGAAGAGCAACAAAGATGATTAGGGAGCTGGAGGCTAAAACATATGAAGAACGGTTACAGGAACTCGGTATGTCTAGTTTAATAAAAAGAAGGACTAGGGGAGACATGATAGCAGTCTTCCAATATCTCAGGGGTTGCCACATAGAAGAGGGTGTCGGGCTGTTCTCCAAAGCACCTGAGGGTAGAACAAGAAGCAATAGGTAGAAACTGATCAAGGAAAGAAGCAACTTAGAACTAAGAAGAAATTTCCTGACAGTTAGAACAATTAATAATTGGAACGACTTGCCTGCAGAAGTTGTGAATGCTCCAACACTGGAAATTTTTAAGAAAATGTTGGATAACCATCTGACTGAGATGGTGTAGGGTTTCCTGCCTGGGCAGGGGGTTGGACTAGAAGGCCTCCAAGGTCCCTTCCAACTCTGTTGTTGTATTATATTATATTAATTAAAGCTCATTGGATATCTACCTGCTACTTTTATTAGGGGATTTGAAAATCAATTTCTATTAGTCCTGGACATGCGTTTCATAAAGATTGGCATTTGATCCTGCCATCCTGATAGGATTTTATTTATTTATTTATTTATTTTGTCACAACATCATACAAAAAGATTATATAGTATATACACATATAAACATATATAGGAAGAAGAAAAGAAAAACAATAGGACAGGAACGGTAGGCACGTTTGTGCGCTTATGCACGCCCCTTATGGTCCTCTTAGGAATGGGGTGAGGTCAATAGTAGAAAGTTTTTGGTTAAAGCTTTTAGGATTATGGGAAGAGACCACAGAGTCAGGTAAAGTATTCCAAGCACTGATGATTCTGTTGCAGAAGTCATATTTTCTGCAATCTAGATTAAAGCGGTTTACATTAAGTTTAAATCTATTGGTTGCCCTTGTATTATTGCAATTAAAGCTGAAGTAGTCTTTGACAGGAAGGACATTACAATAGATGATTCTGTGAGTTAAACTTAGGTCTTGTTGAAGGCGATGGAGTTCCAAGTTTTCTAAGCCTAGGATTTCAAGTCTGGTGGCATAAGGTATTTTGTTGGTTACGGAGGAGTGGAGAACTCTTCTTGTAAAATATTTCTGGACACGTTCAATTGTATTGATGTCAGAGATGTGGTGACGGTTCCAAACAGGTGAGCTGTATTCTAGAATTGGTCTAGCAAATGTTTTATATGCTCTGGTTAGTAGTGTGGTGTTTTTGGAAAAGAAGCTACGCAAAATTAGGTTTACAACTCTTAGAGCTTTTTGCTATGTAGTTGCAGTGGGCTTTGGCACTTAGATCATTTGACATGAAAACTCCAAGGTCTTTAACGGGATGGGCGTCGTCTGTAAGGTAATGTCCATCTAGTATGTACTTAGTTTTAGGGTTCTTTCTTCCTATATGTAAGACTGAGCATATGCTGGTTGAAATTTGGAGCTGCCAATTTTAGACCAAGCGGTTAGATGGTCAAGGTCGTTTTGAATGATAGAAGTGTTGTCTGTGGTGTTAAATAGTTTGACATCGTCAGCAAAGAGAACACAATTACTTGAGATATGGTCACAAAGATCATTAATGTATAGAATAAAGAGTGTTGGTCCAAGGACGCTGCCTTGAGGAACGCCACTCTTGACAGGAACAGGATTTGATAAAGCATTGCCAATTTTGACCACTTGTTGTCTGTTAGACAGAAAAGCAGATATCCATTTGTGGAGGGGTCCTGAGATGCCATAGGATGTTAGTTTAAGGAGAAGTTTATCGTGTACTACTGAGTCAAAAGCTTTGCAGAAGTCTATGTAGATTGCATCTATTGGTTTGCCTTGATCTAGATTTGAAGTCCATATGTTTTTGCAGTGGAGAAGTTGTAAGTTACATGATAACTTTTTCCTGAAACCAAATTGTTTGTTGGAGAGTAGGTTGTTAGTTACTAATAAGTTATGCTCTATTCTGTCCATCTTTTGCTTCATTATTATTCTTCCAGAACAATCACTGTGGAGACACAAACAAATAATATTATAAGTTGGCAGAGGGGTGTTTACAGAACAGTAAAAAGAAAAAAGAAATTGGTCCTGCCATCTGCTTCTGAAAAGCTGTAGGAATAGCCCATGTCGAAAGAGACTGATAGCAAAAACAAATAGCAGTAGCATTTGACTTATGCTGCATGAGAATGCTATGTGAAATATTAGAATAGGCTAATCTTGGTCTAGGAAAACAGTAGAGGGAAGGAGGGAGAGTAAGGCAGTTAATATATTATCAAAATGAACTCATAAAAGCACTGGACTAGATTCAAATGAGTTTATTCATACGTTTTGTACAGTTCGGACTCTCTTTCTTTTCAAATCTTGTATGTGTTTTAAAGGAACAACAGGTGCTTATTTTCAGAAAGATTATCAAATGGCACAATATGTACATTTTGCTATCATGTACCCAAAGTCAAAATGGTCGCAGTAATTGGGTTTTTCTACTCTAGAGAAAAGAAGGACTTGGGATGACATGATACCAGTATTCCAATACTTGGGGTGTTGATGGGATCAACCTATTTTCCAAAGCATCGGAAGGCAAGACAAGAAAGAATGGATGGAAATTAATCAAAGAGAGAAGCAACTAGAACTAAGGACAAATTTCCTAACAGTGAGAATAATTAACCAATGGCATGGCCTGCCTTCAGAAGTTGTGGATGCTTCATCATTGGAGGCTTTTAAGAAGAGACTGGACAGTCACTTGTCTGAAATGGCACAGGGTCTCCTGCTTGAGCAGGGGGTTGGACTAGAAGACCTTCAAGATCCCTTCCAACTCTATTATTGTGTATTCATTCCAATGCCTTATAGGAATTGTACAGAAACAAAACAGAACATGATGCTGGCACGTCTACTCTGTAAGATATTCTGAAACAATTCCAGTTCTTTGCAACCTGGAATTCGTTTAATGCTATTTCTTTAGCTAGCCATTTATTTCTCATTAAGGTGATGTATATGAATTCTTTTGCAAAACATTGACCCAAGCGAGACCTGCATTGATATCTGTTGCAGCATTATGTGCCTCAGATTTCAGTCTGAGGACTGACCATAATAGCAAAGAACCACATATAATTACAATTTATAAAGTGCCATTCACTTAGATGTATGTAAGATGCATCTTATCAATATTCTCATTGCTGTTTGAGTTGCATTATCTCCAAGTGAGTCTAAAGACAAAAACATGTACACTACAGGTCTACCTATACACATACCTGTGTTGTACATGATATAAAAAGTTACAATCACCTGAAATTAGGGAAGAAAGAAAAAGATAGAGCTTGAGTGGTATATTCAATCAGTTTGATGTAGTAGTTAGAGCATCAAGCTAGAAACAGGGAGACCATGAGATCTAGTCCTACCTTAGGCAAAAAGCTAGCTGGTAACCTTGAACTGATCCTTTTATCTCAAGCCTGGGAAGAAGGCAATGACAAACCACTTCTGAAAAATGTCTATATTCTCAGTCATCCACTCACGGTTGTCCCGAAGGTATTTTTTCAAGAGGCAACTGGATTTTCTTTGTTTTTCCTTGAAGACGTTTCACTTCTCATCCAAGAGAGTCCACTTCTCATCCAGAATTGAAAAAGCTTCTTGGATGAGAAGTGAAACGTCTTCAAGGAAAAACAAAGAAAATTCAGTTGCCTCTTAAAAAAAACACCTTTGGGAACGCTTCTGAAAAAACTTGTCGAGAAAACTACAGGGATTTGTTCAGGCAATCTAGAAAAATCAAACATGATTGAATGGAAAGAAGAAGAAAAAACATTCAATCAGCTTTCCTATCTAGGTTAAAAGAATAATTCAAAAATTACTTTAAAATCCAATAAGTACTACCATAGATCTCCAAATTTTGCAGTTATGTTGTTATGTAAAATTGTATTTAATATGTAAACGCATTAGTATTTTTAAGTATAATATGTATGTGTTGTGTATACTTTGAAAGATTATCAAATGGCACAATATGTACATTTTGCTATCATGTACCCAAAGTCAAAATGGTCGCAGTAATTGGGTTTTTCTACTCTAGAGAAAAGAAGGACTTGGGGTGACATGATACCAGTATTCCAATACTTGGGGTGTTGATGGGATCAACCTATTTTCCAAAGCATCGGAAGGCAAGACAAGAAAGAATGGATGGAAATTAATCAAAGAGAGAAGCAACTAGAACTAAGGACAAATTTCCCAACAGTGAGAATAATTAACAATGGCATGGCCTGCCTTCAGAAGTTGTGGATGCTTCATCATTGGAGGCTTTTAAGGAGAGACTGGACAGTCACTTGTCTAAAATGGCACAGGGTCTCCTGCTTGAGCAGGGGGTTGGACTAGAAGACCTTCAAGATCCCTTCCAACTCTATTATTGTGTATTCATTCCAATGCCTTATAGGAATTGTACAGAAACAAAACAGAACATGATGCTGGCATGTCTACTCCGTAAGATATTCTGAAACAATTCCAGTTCTTTGCAACCTGGAATTCGTTTAATGCTATTTCTTTAGCTAGCCATTTATTTCTCATTAAGGTGATATATATGAATTCTTTTGCAAAACATTGACCCAAGCAAGACCTGCATTGATATCTGTTGCAGCATTATGTGCCTCAGATTTCAGTCTGAGGACTGACCATAATAGCAAAGAACCACATATAATTACAATTTATAAAGTGCCATTCACTTAGATGTATGTAAGATGCATCCTATCAATATTCTCATTGCTGTTTGAGTTGCATTATCTCCAAGTGAGTCTAAAGACAAACACATGTACACTACAGATCTACCTATGCACATACCTGTGTTGTGCATGATATAAAAAGTTACAATCACCTGAAATTAGGGAAGAAAGAAAAAGATAGAGCTTGAGTGGTATATTCTATCAGTTTGATGTAGTAGTTAGAGCATCAAGCTAGAAACAGGGAGACCATGAGATCTAGTCCTACCTTAGGCAAAAAGCTAGCTGGTAACCTTGAACCGATCCTTTTATCTCAAGCCTGGGAAGAAGGCAATGGCAAACCACTTCTGAAAAATGTCTATATTCTCAGTCATCCACTCACGGTTGTCCCGAAGGTATTTTTTCAAGAGGCAACTGGATTTTCTTTGTTTTTCCTTGAAGACGTTTCACTTCTCATCCAAGAGAGTCCACTTCTCATCCAGAATTGAAAAAGCTTCTTGGATGAGAAGTGAAACGTCTTCAAGGAAAAACAAAGAAAATTCAGTTGCCTCTTGAAAAAAACACCTTTGGGAACGCTTCTGAAAAAACTTGTCAAGAAAACTACAGGGATTTGTTCAGGCAATCTACAAAAATCAAACATGGTTGAATGGAAAGAAGAAGAAAAAACATTCAATCAGCTTTCCCATCTAGGTTAAAAGAATGATTCAAAAATTACTTTAAAATCCCAAAGTACTACCATAGATCTCCAAATTTTGCAGTTATGTTGTTATGTAAAATTGTATTTAATATGTAAACGCATTAGTATTTTTAAGTATAATATGTATGTGTTGTGTATACTTTGATATTTTTATAATTAAATAAGTTCACACTTTTTATTTAGCAGTTGGAAAGATAATGAAGCACATCATTCATTCGGAAGGGATGGGGGACTGATATACAGGAGAAAGAACCCCTTCTGCAATGTCTTAATACCAGGGTGAAATCCAGCAGGTTCTGGAGAACCGGTAGCGGAATTTTTGAGTAGTTCAGAGAACCAGCAAATGCCACCTCTGCCTAGCCCCAGACTGGGGAGGGAATCGGGGTTTTGCAGGGGAAGGAGCGGGGTAGGAATGGAGATTTTGCAGTATCCTTCCCCTGGAGTGGGATGGAAATGGAGATTTTGCAATATCCTTCCCCTGCCATGCCCACCAAGTCATGCCCACAGAACAAGTAGTAAAAAAAACTGAATTTCACCACTGCTTAATACTGCACTGTATTGTATTTATCTAGCTTCTAGAAATGGATTAGAATGAAATTTGCAACCATTTAGTCTGCCAAAAGGGCTTTAATTAGAATTACAATATATAAATAACTCCACAAAACGTACAGTAATATTCTATAAATCCAGGACTTTACAGCTAGAAATAAGACCTCTTTAAGACCTGTGAATCGATAAATTATTGGACTCCATTCCTTAGGGCCTTGTCCTAAATAGTTTAATCTGAATTTTCTTTTTTCTCAATTTCCTTTCCCCTCTGTTAAATAAATTCTGGTTTTTATATTTCAATAGGTAAAATTTAAAATACCGTTTTTCCCTCAGTTCTATCTCTATCCACTCCTTGCCTCGAAGTTGCCTGAGATACTAACATTTTTTTACAGAGACATTTCTTTTAAATCATTTTGAAATTATGGGAGAATTTAAATGCCTTTATAGTTGAAAGTATTGGTATTTGTTGATAGAATAGAATAGAATAGAATAGAATAGAATAGAATAGAATAGAATAGAATAGAACAGAATAGAACAGAATAGAATTTTATTGGCCAAGTGTGATTGGACACACAAGGAATTTGTCTTGGTGCATATGCTCTCAGTGTACATAAAAGAAAAGATATGTTCATCAAGGTACAACATTTACAACACAATTGATGATCAATATATCAATATAAATCATAAGGATTGCCAGCAACAAGTTATAGTCATACAGTCATAAGTGGAAAGAGATTGGTGATGGGAACTATGAGAAGATTAATAGTAGTGCAGTAAATAGTTTGACAGTGTTGAGGGAATTATTTGTTTAGCAGAGTGATGGCCTTCGGGAAAAAACTGTTCTTGTGTCTAGTTGTTCTGGTGTGCAGTGCTCTATAGCGTCGTTTTGAGGGTAGGAGTTGAAACAGTTTATGTCCTGGATGTGAGGGATCTGTAAATATTTTCACGGCCCTCTTCTTGATTCGTGCAGTATACAGGTCCTCAATGGAAGGCAGGTTGGTAGCAATTATTTTTTCTGCAGTTCTAATTATCCTCTGAAGTCTGTGCCTGTCTTGTTGGGTTGCAGAACCAAACCAGACAGTTATAGAGGTGCAAATGACAGACTCAATAATTCCTCTGTAGAACTGAATCAGCAGCTGGATCAACATTGGATCAACATTGATGATGTTATCCATTCAGTCGTGTATGAACAAACAGTTGGAATAATGGAACATTAATCAATACAAGGCTTTTAAAAAATGTTTAAATTATTTCTTTGGACTTGAGATTGAAATCAATCATTAACAGGTTATGTCCTGATTTTATTGAACCCCCTCAGAGAATGAATTGGAAAAGATGGACTATAAATGCTCTTTTTATTTTATGTATATATTTACTTATTTATTCAGATTGGAAGTTGTTGCCCAACTTCAAAATACCTCATCTGTTATTATCCTCATCCTTCCCTTCCTATCTTTTTCTCTTAGTTTTTTTTCCATCTTCAATTTACAGCCATTTGCTTAGTGACCGTTCAAAGTTACAATAGCACTGAAAATAATGAGTTATGCCCGTCTTTACACTTACAACTATCGTAGCGTTCCCATGATCATGAGACCAAAATTCAGGTGCTTGGCAACAGGCAGGCATGCCGTGTCCTGAGGTCATGTGATCGCAGTTTGCATCTCCCCAGCCAGATTCCAACAAGAAAAGTCAATAGAGGAAGCTGGATTCCCCTACCATGTGTGTGGTTCACTTAACATCTGCGGTGATTCATTTAAAAAACAGGGCAAAAAATTGGCTGCAACTCACTTAAACACTTCCTTGCTTAGCAATGGAAATTCCAGTTCCAATTATAGCTGTAAGTTGGAACTACCTACATTACTTTTTTCCCCATTTGGGATCACAAAAACGTGCTGGCTGGCTTAGAGTAAGTACCCTGGTTAGCGGAAGTGCTAAATCCAAACAAGGGTGGGATTCAAAAAATTTAGCAAGGGGTTCTCTGCCCAGTTGCTGTGGACGTGGCCAAGGTGGGCGTGGCCTAGTCAGCCTCCTACTCCCCGGGCTCCGGAGGCTTTCCTCAAGACTCCGGGAGGGAGAAAATGGCCTCCGCAGGCTCCTGAGGCCTCTGGAGGCCTTCCCGAACTTCCAGGTGTTTTTCATTCTCCCTGAGCCTCCATGCGCGCCCTGCACTTACCTACATCCAAAATGGGCCACGTGGGGACTCCTGGGAGGGACAGGGTGGGGTAGATGGGGCCAGCCAGGAGTGGGATTTGGGGATTCTCCGAACTGCACAGAATCTTAGCTAGAGGTTCTCCCGAACCCCTATGAACCCTCAACAGCCCACCCCTGAATCCAAACCAACTAGATTTTTGGTCTTCCAAGATAAGCTGAACCTTGAGATGGCTCCATTTAAGGCCCATAACTTTCTGTCTCATCGCTTTGTGACTGATATAGTAATTTTATCTTCTCACCTGTTCAGTTTCTGCCCGTCAAGCTATTTTTAAATTGCTAGGATCTGGGCCAATCGAAGAAAGCTTTGGTGATGGCTTTCCTTCCAGTATGCTTAGGTTAAAATTAGGGAACGAGGAAGCTTTGAATATTGGAAGGTAGAACCTATTGTCTTTGCCCATGTCATTGTATGATTCAGAGGTCATAAATTTCATTTGACAAACATAATTTATCTTACATTGGAAGATTACGGTAACTTTTCCCAATATAGAATTTCCAGCTGTGCGAAACTACTACGGTACTCCCAGAATTCCCAATTACCATAGCCAAAGGAAGACATATGTTTATACACATGTTGCTCTTACTCTTATGTAGATGGGAAATCCAGAAATGTGGTTCTTGAGCTAATGGAGGTGTAAAGATTTTTTTTTTGTAGAAGTGCACAAAACAATGACTCATCATCTTGGCCTGGTGCTTATCCTGTTTTCCAGCAGGGAGTCAAAGAACAGATGGCCAAGTTGGAGGAAGAGAATAAAAGCAGATAGTGATTAGACTGTTTTTAGAAGCAATAAATTACTTTTAATACTTAACAGCAACTAAAATATATGTTGGGCACTTCCTACAAATGGTGGCCATCTACAAATATTTTTTGTAATAACTTTATTAGATTTTTAAGCCAGAAAGATAAAAAGTAAAGACCGATATTTAAGATACAATAAGGAAAAGAAGTAAAGAAAGAACAAAGTTCAAAAAAGAAAGAAAGTAAAAATATAAAGAAATGACTTATAGGCCTACATTTAAATTAAATGCTTACTCTAGGATTACAGTATAACTTTCACTTTTTCTTCTCATCTATTTTTTCTAGTCATCAAAACTATAATCATAATTTCATTAGTCCTGTTTCATTAGGAAACTCCAAAAGAAATTGACATGAATGAGGTGTGTGGTTTCTTTTTTTTTTAAAAAAAGCACAAAATAGAAATTAAAAAGTTCTTAAAACAGAGATCATCACAACTGAAATTTGTGACGTTAGCATGACTGAAGAAGTACATCCAAATAACGGTATACCAGATATGAATTTTAAAACCCAAGAAACTGAAGAACAGAACCAACTACTGTACTAAATCGAAATTTCATGTGACCGTGCGTGTGCAGCTGTCATTCTTGAAGCTATTGTTACACAGTCTGTGAGATGTCATGCTTTGTATTCGGGGCGGCAGTAGGAAAATTATTTTAGACTAACAGTCGAACTCACTTTGAGCAATCAGGGCTGGATTGCATATCAGCTGTCAACTTCATTGCTAGTTCCTGGAACATCTCAGGAAGAATTCAGGACAGCTGTACACCAACCCAAAAGGGTAACGTGGGTTTTTTTTCCAGACTGATATCTTTCTTGGCTCAGGAAATTTAAATTCAAGATCTAGTGTTTATTGGCAGAATTTACATGCATGTGCAGTGTGTTTTTATGTCTATCTGAAGACTGTATTATTGTAGCAAGAACAGATGAGTTAAAAATGAGTCCTGAACTATAGTATTTATCTATGCAAGCTAACGATGATGACAATGTTTTCCTTTCTCTGATGGTGGTTCATAAATCACTGTAGGCCAGGCGCAAACTCAGAAACAACACAGCCAAGTCCAACTGAGTTGTATCACTTTAGTTCGGCAAGATGGTCTCCATCAGGTGTAACTGCTATATTTGCTTACAATTAATGGAGAGAATCTTGCCAGACTAAAGCTATAATTTTCTAACCTTCTATGTTTCTCCTAGAGATTGTGGGGTGTGGCCACCCTGGACCTCTTCCAGCTCAGGACTGTACAGTCTCTTAATTTTGGCCTTACTCTAGGAAAGCTCTGTGTTGCCAAAACTGTCTTCACTGTTTCTCCAGGTTCACAATCCAACATGCTGCGGTTGGACGCCATAAACTCTGAAGACAAGGCTTCCTTGAACCTCTTTTCTGAATTTCCCCAAGGAAAGATGAGGACAATGTAAATTTAATTCAATTTCTTCCCTTCTGTACTAGGAGTAGTTTGTGGCATCTAAAGACAGTTCCTGGGACCAGAATACAGATTGCGGGATTTGGCCTCAAGGATATCTTTTTAAGACCTAGTTCTTATTTGTTGTTATACAGATTTATATTTCTGATCATAGATCAACCATGCTAATGCCCAAGTGACAAGATATGCAAGCTGTCAGAGATATATTTCATCATTTCCCCCTATGCTCTAGATAGCCATGATTTTAAGCATGCAATCTTGAAACATATGACATATTAAGTGTTCCTATGACATATTAAGTCTACTGGGATACACAAGCTAAATGGCCTTATTTTTTAACTACAGTCTGTGCTTCTTTTAGAGACTTTTTTATATGCATACGCATCTATAAGGCCCACCATGTCTGGTTAGCAAGATGTTATTTTCACAAGTTGCTTCATGCTTAGCAGGAATGAAGGTTTGGGCAGTACATTTCACCATAGCAAAGACATCTACCATGGTCAAAGAGGCCCTTTCAGGGCCCAATTCAATTACCGTATTTTTCGGACTATAAGACGCACCGGAGTATAAGACGGACCTTAGTTTTTGGAGAGGAAAATAAGAAAAAAAACTGATTGGCAGTGGATCCGCCCCAATCAGCTGTTCCCAGAGGTGAAATTTAGCAACAGGTTCCTTAGTTGTGAATTCTGTGCCTTGCTTTTTTTTTTTTTTTTTGCTTTTTTTTCTGCCTCTGAAAGCCTCCAAAACAGAACTTCAGAAAAAAAGCCTCTGAAGCTCTGTTTGGGAGCTTCTTTTCTGAAGCTTCTTTCAGCGTCTGAAACCTCCGTCTGAGAAGCTGGGTGGGGCTACATTCGGAGTATGAGATGCACCCAGATTTTCACTCTCTTTTTTTGAGGAAAAAGATGCGTCTTATACTCCAAAAAATACGTTAGTGTATCATCTAATCCCAATCATTTATTCAACAGTTCGTCCTACTACGATAGAAATTTACTTCCATGCAAAAGGACGATGGTATTGTTGGCTGACGCATTTCATTGAAGTAATACATTCTGCAAGGACCTAGGAAGAGCACAGCTGGATCAGACAAAATATCACGTCTGGTTTAGCATTCTATTTCTTAGAGTAATCACCCAAGTATCTTCTCTCAAAGGGTGGTAGATAAGATGGCAAGAACTCTGAAAATAAGTTGGATTTTTGCCAGTAGGTTTAACTTGGGGGGAGTTTATAGCTGATGGCAGTGCCTATTGTCTTGGTCTGATCCCTCAGTAACTCAGACTTGGTTTGTACTTGAAGGAGAGATCATCAGAACTGAAGACTGGGATATAGGAAAAAAAGAAAAAAAACCTGGAAGAAAACAACGGCAGACGTTTCTATGTGCCTACCAGGAATCATCTCATTATCTTCCCCTTAGCCTGGGGAAAGAATACGAAGAGAAGACATACTGCAAGAGCATGTTTCATTTATCTGAAGAGTTCTTATTCAGAAAATGGAGCAAACGTATCTGCTATCATATTAGAAGAGAGCTAACAAGTGGGTACTTCAGGTTAGTACGATTCCAGTGAAGGAAGTCTTTGGCTGTAGAATAAAATCAAGTGTCCATCAAATGTCTCTCTAGGTGTTTTAGTAGAGATTATGTTGCCATCTGTCAGGGTTTCAAAACACTTGAATTCAATTGACCAACCTAGACCAGATGCCTGTCTCGACCCTTTCCACTTCTAACACTCTCTAATGGATAGCTCTTCCATTGATGCTGTTTCCATTACCTGACACATCCACAAGATCAAAAGCTTTCATCAAAATCAAGAGAAGAGCCACCACAGTATCGCTACGCACAGTTTGACTCTTTTGAACATGCTTGCAAAGTCACAACAGAGGTACAAAAAAGAGACAAGTTTGCATTGCAGCACACAGTGAGTGATGTAATGCTGCTTTTTCATTTGGACTTCCCTTGCTTGTTCCTTCCTCTGTCCGTTACTTAACCTTTTTGGTTTAGCGCAAAACTGAAAACCCGAAAGAGTGAAATGATAGAACAATGAAATAGCATAACAGCGTGAAAGCGTATGGCACTGGAATGGTAGGATTGTCACTGCTTCCCAAAGAAAACACAGTGGAATTTGGAAGTCAGTATTTGTTACTTATATATAAAGAAATGAGTTATCTAAGGTTATCTAAGGAACCATCTCATCCCATATACATTGACTTATTTCATCCACTCAGGCAGGGAGAGTATGGTGCAGATCCCATCCATTAAAGAAATTTGGCAGAATCCAGGAAGAGACTCCATTGCCCCAGATGTTTGGGACATTTAATCCAGGGGTGGGCTGCTGGGGGTTCCCAGGGGTTCAGGAGAACCTCTAGCTAAGATTCTGTGCAGCTCAGAGACCCCCCAAATCCCACTCCTGGCTGCCCCCCTCCTCAGGAGTCCCCACGTGGCCCATTTTGATGAAAAGTTTTACAGAAAATTTCCACAAATACTTCCCCTCCCCCTCCCACCTCCCACCTCCACCCAATCCCCCCATCCCACCCCCAGACTTCCCAGAGCAAAATACAGGGTATAACATCTAACAATCATAAACTAAAATACGCTAACTATCCATAAGCTCCCATCCTTCCCCTAGAGCCTTAACTCCCTTTTACATAAAGAACCCACCCGGCCCATTTTGGATGCAGGTAAGTGCAGGGCACAGGCGGAGGCTCAGGGAGGGCGAAAAACGGGCCTACTGGAAGTTCGGGAGCCTGGTCAGGGCAAAAATGCCGCCCCCCGCTGTGGTGCAGCAGGCCGACTAGGCCACGCCCACCATGGCCACACCCACCCAGCAACCAGGCAGAGAACCCCTTGCTAAATTTTTTGAACCCCATAAAAATGAGGTGGCCCTTGACTCTTCTGGCTTTTCTGTTGAGCTTCAAGAGAGGCTACTGCCCATTATCATGGGGGTGTGAGTCAGTGGTGAAATCCAATTTTTTTTTACTACCGGTTTTGCGGGTGTGGCTTGGCAGGCATGGCAGGGGAAGGATACTGCAAAATCTCCATTCCCACCCCAGTCCAGGGGAAGGATACTGCAAAATCCTCATTCCCTCCCCACTCCTGGGGAAAGATATTCCAAAATCTCCTTTCCCACCCCACTCCAGGGGAAGGATACTGCAAAATCCCCATTCCCTCCACAGTCCAGGGGAAGGATACTGCAAAATCCCCATTCCCTCCCCACTCCTGGGGGAAGGATATTCCAAAATCTCCTTTCCCACCCCACTCCAGGGGAAGGATACTGCAAAATCCCCATTCCCTCCCCAATCCTGGGGGAAGGATATTCTAAAATCCCCATTCCCTCCCCACTCGGGGGCCAGCCAGAGGTGGCATTTGCCCGTTCTCCGAATTGCTCAAAATTTCCGCTACCGGTTCTCCAGAACCTGTCAGAACCTGCTGAATTTCACCCCTGGTGTAAGGGTGTAAGCAACCCTGGAGATGATTGGTGGGTTGAAGGCACTCCCGCTGGCTCTTTCAACCTCTGCAACCCTGTTTTTAACTCTTATTTGTTTTTAAACTTTGCTTCTTCTTTTTTTAACTACCAGTTGTTTTTCTTGCAAACTGTCCAGAGTCACTTAGGTGAGATGGGTGGTATGGAAATTTGGAAGGAAGGAAGGAAGGAAGGAAGGAAGGAAGGAAGGAAGGGAGTTGAATGGGGTTAAGTAATTTATGACTCAGCTCTCTTTATGAGTCTGCTCTTTCTGCTTCTTCTCTTTTTAAGTGGTGGTGAGGTTATAATAAAATAAGATGAAGGGCATAGAAAAGAAGTTAGAGGTAACAGCCCACCCCACCCTATCCTTGCTGCAATCCCAAGATGTTTTTTTTTTATAAAAAAGTTTTATTTCCATTTTCCATCAACATATTCAATGTATAGTCTCTTATTCAACATCAATCATTAACTTTCATTTGTTACTTATTTAGGCCTGCTCAGCTACCACTTTCTTCCTTAACACAACCTTTCCTCTTCCCTTCTTTACCTTCTTCTACTTTCTCCATCCTTCCTCTCCTTCACTTTTCTACTTCCTCTCCTCCTTCCCCACTCCTCTCTTCCACCCTTTCTAACCCTCTCTCTTTCCCCTTTCTTCTTCCTCTCCTTTCCCCCTCTTCTACCTCTCTTTCCTACCTACTTTCTTCCTTCCTCTCTCTACTCCTCTCTCCCTCTCCCTTCCCTTCTGAAATGGCAGCTGAGCAGCCCCGATTTCATTTCAAATTATCTTTATTTTTTGATTACATATCTTCAATCATTCCTGTACATGTAGGAATTTAGCACCCACCCCCCTCCTAGAAGAATGAAATATTTTAGAAAATATTTAAAAAGGCAAAATATATTTCCCCGGATGAGAAATGGAGAAACATGTTTTAAAGACAAAGGAGCTCCCTGCAACTTCCTGCCACCCCCCACCTTTGTCAATGGGCCATTAAAGCCTCAACCAAGCTCACTCATTTCCCCCCACCTTTGTCAATGGGTCAGAGGTAGAAACTCAATCCCCCCCACCTTTGTTAATGGACCATCATTTGCAACACAATAGAACAGAATCTTACCACATGGCAAGGCTCAAGCAAGCTTGAGAGACAACCTACAACATTAGCTAAGACCCCCACCCCCTGGGAGTCTGACAGCCAATCAGGATACTCTTCCTGTGCCCCAGAAAATTCAAAGCTCAGAAAAAGCATAAAGCCAGGGAGCACACAGGATCTCAGCCCTTTTCTGTTCAGGAACTCAAGCCATGTGATCCTGACCACCATTAAACCATCTTTCCAAGCAGCCTCCATGTTTCCAGTGTCTTTGTCCCCACTTGGAACTGAACCCAGATGGATATTTCTTCCAACATACATTAATAATCCTTCATCTTCCACCCCCTTCCCTTCCCTTCCCCTCCCTCCCCCCCCCCAAGATGGGTTGATCGTTTCCCCACCAGTGGATGTCCCAAAGACCAAGAGCAGTCAGACTGAAGGATCGAACACACTGCCTTGCCCTAATACACTGCACGCTCCAAATCAAGGTACAAATTCTCCATAGTCACTTGGCACAAACGCAAAGGAAACAGTATTGGTCCTGGCAATGTGGGCACGCATCACTCTGGGTTTTAGATGAGTCAGAGATGGGTGGAGAGCTCATTAATGCAGGGATGGGAAGGGTCCTATGCATGACAGAGCTTGGCTAAACAAAAGAACATTTTCATAGTTGATAATTTCTTGTGCTCAGCCAGGTTGCGGATAACAGCCAGGTTGCAGAAATCAGGGTGTTGCAGTGGGTGGAAGCTGAAAAGTTGCCAAATGAAACATTTCAGATAAGGCATTTATTATATAAGTACTCTGAAGTCATTCATAGAATGTTACAGAGATCAGAGCTGGATAACTCATAGAAGAGCTATGTTCTGTTCACAATAATTGAATAATAACATGCAATCAAGATGACGAATTATTCTACCTTCTTTTTATTAATGTGGTTTAATTCAGGGGTCTCCAAGCTTGTCAACTTTAAGACTTGTGGACTTCAACTCCCAGAATTCCTCAGCCAGCTTTGCTGGCTGAGGGATTCTGGGAGTTGAAGTCCACAAGTCTTAAAGTTGATAAGGTTGGAGACCCTGGTTTAATTGATCCCAGGAAAATTAAAATGTTATTTGCCAGGTTCAGTGTCCCCCACCACTTCCCCCAATATTTCAACTACTTCTGGTTCTGCTGCAGGCCAGACAACCAGCATTTCTAAATGTACCGAGTATAGGAATTTATTTTTAACCTGATCTTAGCTAACAAATGAATTTCAAAGCTGCATTCCTAGCATGATTTCCGACCAGTATTAGTATTAGACATTATTAAGTGGATATGTGACTTTGAGCCATGCTGGTTGATTTTCTGTGTGGGTGGGAATTTCCATCAAATAACGCAGGGGAATAAAAATGACTGCTTACCATGCGATTTGAATAAAAAACTGCCACAGGTTTAAGTCACACACTTTGAAGTTAAAGTACAAGTCGTCCTTGACTTACAACTACAACGGAGCCTGAAATTTCCGTTGCTAACTGAGACATTTATTAAGTGAGTTTTGCTCCTTTTTATGACTTTTCTTGCCACCGTTGTTAAATGAATCCCTGAAGTCCTCAAGTTAGTTACAAAGTCACAAAGTTGTTAAGTGAATCTGGGTTCCCCATTGACTTTGCTTGCCAGAAGGTCACAAAAAGGGGATCTCATGACCTCAGGACACTGCAACCATCATAAATATGAACCAGTTGCCAAGCATCTGAATTTGGATCAGTGGAGATCCTGCCACGGTTGTGTGAAAAACGGTCATAAGTCCTGTTTTTAGTGCCATTGTAACTTTGAATGGTCACTAAGTGGACTGTTGTAAGTCAAGGACTACCTGTGCACCATTTCAAACTGTTTCTTGATACCGTAGCATTGATTCTTTCCACGAGGACCTTTGAATTGTGGTTTTAAGTGCTATATCAGCAACAACATATTTGGGCAGTTTTTATTCATGGAAAATCTAACTTTGCACCCTTCTGTTTTAGGTTCATGGTGGGCCTGCTTGGAAATCTATGTGGCAGTGAAGAACGGATAGTTCCGCTTCATTGAAACAAAGTAGCAACACTGACGACGCTACCTAGTTTGGTCATGAAATGTCTTCAAGGAAACAACGAAGCTCCAAGAGCACCAAGGATCTCTCAGAGTAGCATTTCAACACTGCAATTTAAAGAAGTTTTTAAAATTGCAAAAATGAAAGGAAGCTCTGCGATACTGAAGGCAGGAGGTGGGAAAGGAAGAAGAACCTATTGCGCCCAGCCTGAGTAGGAACTGAAAAGCCCGCCGGGAGATGTTAATGGTTGAACGGAGCGTGAGCTACTAGCCTTGAAGAGAGTTCATTGATTTAATCCCATTAATCTTGGGGTTAATTCATCGTTGGATTAACCCCAAGATTATAAAAATAACAACTGCTGAAAAACAGAAGACAGAGCAGCCCAGCATGAAATGGGAGCCTAAGGCAGCAACCAACCTATGCAGAGAAAGGGCACGCCAGCCATGATGTAGCCACGTGGAATGAAATGAAATGTTGGATATTAACAGAAAACAGCATTTTTGAACTGAAGCTGGAAACGTGAATGGGAGGAGGCATCTGCAATGGGCTAGGTGTGGGAGGTGGATGAGGTCATCTGTGCCGGCACTTGGGAAGAGGGGAATGATGACCCATACTAATGATGGGCCAAGTAGAAGGTGCAGTTCTGACTTTGTAAGAGATAAGAGACCAAACAAGGGAAGGAGAAGCAATTTGTTTAGGAACTGAAGACTGGTAGAGCTGACATGATCAATACAGCCCTGTGTAGCAGCTCTTCAGCTAGCATCCTAGGTACCAAAGTTGACCTACTCAAATTAAGTCCTTTGGGGACCTGCCATGCAATAAAAAGGGCATCGCAGCAACTAATGAGGCTTAATTAGCTACAGCAGCAGGAAGGTATGGAAAAGTATCCCGTAAAGGTGCTAGAGCTGGCTTGTAGATGCGCATGAGAGCTAATAACTGATTTTTTTGGGGAATTTTGCAAGCCCGTTGAGAGCACAGCTAAGTCACAACTGCTTGTAAGCCAACCATCTGTTTGGCAGTTCAAGGTCCAGCACAGAAGAGGCAATGGAGCTAGCAAACCACTGTAGGTATGTCAAGATCAAGGGTCAGCATCAAATCTGCATATTCCCTCCTTGTTCAGAGATAGCCAGCCTTTGAATACCAGTTGCTTTGAAATAACTCCAGCAGGAAGTCGCATTTTACTTAATTGGTGTCTCATAAGTCAAAGTTCCCCAATCTTTCTGGCTTCGCAGACTGGGGGGGGGGGGGAGGGGAGAGGGGATGGTTCTGTGCAAGCGGCAGGCACAAAAGACCATCATTTGCATAAATGGAACGCGTGTGTGCTTTCCTGCTGTTTACACAAGTGGGGATGTGTTCTATGTTCTTTTTTTTTTTTTTAATTGAAAAAGTTTTAAAACAACAATTACATTTTCCCCCTCCCCCACCTTCCCCTCCTCCAAAACCCCTCCCCGACTTCCCGGAGCAAACACAAGGTATAGTTCATTACAGAAACAGTCATACATTAAATTTTTAAAATCTAACACAATTATAATCCTTCTCTCCCACATAACCTGACTTCTTCCATTAAAATCAAAAACAACATCCTTCATTCAAAGGCAATCCGAAATTTCTTAATCTGATATCTATTTTGAATATAATCAATCCAGTTCTTCCATTCATTAAAATATTTTTCTTGAGTACTGTCTTTCAAGAAGGCTGAAATTTTAGCCATCTCAGCCAAATTGGAAACTTTCAATATCCATTCTTCTATTGTGGGTAATTCTTTTTTCTTCCAATATTGTCCAATCAACAGTCTTGCTGCTGTTATTAAGTTCAAAATCAACTTAGTCTCAATCACTGTACAGTCCGTTGTTATTCCCAAAAGAAAAAATTGCGGTAGGAACTTTATCTTCTTCTTCAGAACATTCTGCATAATCCACCAGATTCTTATCCAGAAAGACTTAATTTTCTTACAAGTCCACCATATGTTCTTAAAATCAAGAGGGGATGTGTTCTATGTTCTTAAAATCAAGTTTTTTGGAAGTTGATAGGCAAGTTCTAATCTAAGGTATTCATAGAATCATAGGGCTGAAAGGGACCTTGGAGTTCCTCTAGCTTAACCTCCTTACCAAGGCAGGAGTCCTTATACCATCCCAGGCAAATGCATGTTCGCCAACTACTTCCATGGCCCAGTTCTGAATGGCTCAAGGCCCGGTAGTGAGCTGTGGCCCAGGGGTTGGGATTCTCTATCATAAGTAACTGGTTGGCCAAGAAAAGAACTGAATGATAATGATAGACTGGATGTCCCAAAGGTGCTTTTTCAAGAGGCAGCTGGACTTTCTTGTTTTTCTTGGAAGATGTTTTGCTTCTCATCCAAGAAGCTTCTTCAGCTCTGATTGGGTGGTGGGGAATGGAAGGATTTATACTCCTTGCAGACAGCTGGTCATTTGCATTCTTAATCCTCATTAAGGTCACCTGGAGGTTTATCTGTATCATCTGTGTCATCATGGGTGCAAATGGGTGTGGAAACTTTGGGAGAACCATGACTTGGATGACTGAGAATGTCCATAGACAGGCTTTGATGTAGTCTAGCTGGGAATCTCTATGTCAGGGGGGTCAAACTCAAGGCTCGCGGGCCACATCTGACCCACAGGGTGCTTAAATGTGGCCTGCGATGCCGACCTGGAAACAGCAAAGGATACCCCTGCAGTGCCTCTGCTAGCAAAAATGGGGCATGAGGGCCACATGTGGCCCACATCCCGTTTTGACCAGCAAAGTGTTGCAGGAGGCCGTCCAGGGTAAAAATGGGGCACGGGGGGGGAGGGGCATGCAGTTCCCTCATGCCCTGTTTTGGCTGGCAGAGTGCTGCAGGAGCCGTCCATCCTGTCTCTCCCCCCCACCATCCATCCAGCTCACAGAGAAGTCTGCAATGCTGATCTGGCCCTCGAAGAAATCCAGTTTGACACCCCTGCTCTATGTTCTTAAAATCAAGGTTTTTGGAAGTTGATAGGCAAGTTCTGAACTAAGGTATTCATAGAATCATTGGGCTGGGACCTTGGAGTTCCTCTAGCCTAACCCCCTTACCAAGGCAGGAATCCTTATACCATCCCAGGCAAATGGCTGTCCAATTTTTTCTTGAGAACCTCCACCAATGGAAGATCCAGAACTCTGGGAGGCAGTCTGTTCCGTTAGTTTATTGCTTTCATTGTCAGGAAATTTCTCTTTATTTTCAGGATGGCTCTCCTTCTGATGAACTTAACAACTGGTTCTCTTCCTTAATGACCAGCTGGGTGGGCATGACCAGGGGGTATGACAGGCAGCACTTGGCCTCCTGCATCCCCCTGGGAGCAAAAATGGGCCATGGGGTGCTGTATCCCTGGCACCCCATTTTGTGCCTAGTAGGCCTCCCTGCAGCCCCCTGGGAGCAAAAATGGGCCGCGGAGGGCTGCGCCGCACCCCCTTGCACTCCATTTTGGAGTAGCAAGGGGTTGCGGCGCAGTAGGCCTCTCTGCAGTCCCCTGGCCTTGGGGGGGGACGGGGAGTGCCACACCCCACCATGCCCCATTTTGGGCCTAGTAGGCCTCCCTGCATTTACCTGGGAGCCAAAACTGGGCGCATGGAGACTTATGGAAGGGGCAGGGCAGGGCCAGCCAGCAATTTAGCAACTGGTTCAGCCAAAGTTGAATCTCACCACTGCCTTTCAACCACTTTTACCCACTGCTTCTTGGCCTCTGCACTCAGGTGCTGTGGAATGGAAATCAACACCACCTTCTCTGTGACAGCCCTTCAAGTATTGGAAGACTGCTGGAATGTTTCCCCTAAGCCTTCTGTTTGTTAGGTTAAACTTACCTAGTTCTCTTAGCTGTTCATTGTGCAATTTGGTCTCCAGACCTGTTGTGGTCCACCAGCAGCCTGCGGACCGGGCAGCGAAGTCAGACAGTGAGGAGGCTGGGGAGGACAATAGGACAGTCCTGGAGTCAGGGGAAGGCCCGGACGAGGGCTCTGCGTCGGAGGCAGAGATGGGGCCAGGGCCATCTGGGAGCGATGCATGGACTCCGGAGCCTCCATAGGCGGACAGCAGAGAGGCAGAAGAACAGGGGGAGCCTGTTCCTAGTGCACACATGCGAAGAGCTGCCAGAAGGCAAAAGCGGCTGAAGTAAAAAGGACGACTCAGGAGTAAGGCCAGATGATTGGCCCCTCCCATAAGGCTTAAAAAAGCAGCAACAAGCCATTGGATTTTTTGTGGAAAAGCAATGTTGAATTCCATTGCTTCTTGTCACCGTCTCTTGAACTTTGTGGGGGGTTTGCCAAGAAAAGCCTTTGGCAGATTGCTAAAGACAAAAAAGGTTGGCAATAAGGCCGAAGGACTGTTTATGAAGAATTTGATAAAATAAGTTTGTTCAGGACTGAATTGTGTTTGGTAATCACTACTTGGGCCTCGGTCACAGCAAGACCCTTATCATCTTTGCTGTTTTCTCTACACTCTTTCTAGGGTCTCAGCATCCTAGTTTATATCGTAGTGACCAGAACAGGATGCAGTACTCCAAATGTGGCCTCACTAGTGCAGTGTAGAGAGGTACTATCACTTCATGTGTTCTTGATGCTACCCCTCTGTTGATACAAGGACTCTACTCTCAGGATTCTTCTCCATCACAGGTCAAACGTGGCAATAGGCAACACTTCTGGTGGATATAACAATTTGGTATACTGTAGAAAGTTAGCACCTACCCCTCCTAGAAGAATGAAATATTTTAGGAAATGTTAGGAAGGCAGGATAAAATATTTCCCCTAAAAGAGAAATAAATATCTTAAAGGAAACAGAAACCCAGAACCCCAACTCCTTGCCTCCAGCAGATATTTTGGTGCAGATTAAGAAAGACTGGGCCAGCCTATCTACAATACAAAAGACCTCCAGCTCCAGGATGATGGGATTAAGACGTGATCCCTCAGGACATAATAGGATTAGCCCTCTACCCATCTAGCAGCAGAACTCACTGCATTTCAAAATTTCCTAAGGACATTGCATCACTCAGCAAGGTTCAATCAAAGTTATCTCACACAACCTATTGACAGCAGCCAATAGGATACGTATTCTTGCACAGGAACAGGAAGCTCAAGTTCAAAACCCAAGAGAGAGTATAACTACCTTTCATTCTCCACTCCATGTGGTCAGCTGCCCAGGACCTCAAACCCATGTGGTCCTGTTCATAAATTTCCAAATAGCCTCCATGTTTCCATTATCTTTCTCCCACTTGGAATTGAACCATATGGATATTTCTTCCAACAATACAAAAGCTTCCGTTCCTACATTGGGTTGTTGGTAACCAAATGGAACTGGAATGATTCAGTCACTGAATTTTCATCTTGCTATTTTTTTCCCCTTGCGGGACATAAAAAGCTGTGTTTACAATTTGGCATATGCCCTAAATATTTTGTATTGCTAGTCAATGGATTAAAATATTTTTACGATGCTTTGTCTTGATCTTTTCTTCTTGGGTTTTAAAAAAAATGATGCTAGCCTCCCATAACTTTCAGAAGTTTATATCCTCGGATTGAAAAAGCATGAAATTTAATTTTGGGATTATAATCAGTTCAGTCAGTGAGAATAATATATTGGTTTAAGATATTTTTATTTTGCCTGTCATCTTCAAGTTATTTACAGCTCTGAAATACATATTATACATAAAATGTGAAAGCATAAAAAATATTTTTTAAAACAAGATTAGGGGATTTTGCTACAGTGGGACAAACCTGAACCAAAAATATCTGACTTGGATTTATCCTTCTCTAGAAAATGTGCTTGGAGGCTTTCAAGAATCCTTGTAAACTTCAAAGACAACAAGAATCTTTTTTTAAAAATAAATAAATAACCATTACAGGGATTGGATGTGAACATAAATTGGATTTAATACATGATATCAATTTTCTGATGTATTTTATTGCTGTATGTGGCACATAAAAAATAATAAGTAAAACAACTACTTCATGAGAACCTAAGCAGCTTCTATATCAGAAAGATCTCCAGCATATTGTGGAGGTTGAAAGATCACAGGATTTGAGATACAGATCTGTGAACTTTCTAGATACGCAGACCAACTAGCAAAGGGTCCAGTTTAGCTAGTTTAGCTCAAAGGAGGAGCCTGCAGGGAAAGCAGCTAAGGAATTCTTTTTCATAACCACAGTGACCTGCTTGCTGAGCATTTAGTAATCTGGGTTAATTGTGGAGATACCTTCATCTTAATTCCCCAAGTCCTCATTTGACTCTCAGGTGAACAGAAATGGGGTCTTGATAGCTAACTATAGCCAAAGGGTTTATAGCATACTACCTTTCTGTTTAGGGACACGGTGGCTCAATGGCTAAGATGCTGAGCTTGTCGATCAAAAGGTCGGCAGTTCAGTGGTTCGAATCCCTAGTGCCGCATAACGGGGGGAGCTCCCATTACTTGTCCCAGCTTCTGCCAACCTAGCAGTTCGAAAGCACGTAAAAAAAATGCAAATAGAAAAATAGGGACCACCTATGGTGAGAAGATAATAGCGTTCTGTGCATCTTTGGCATTTAGTCATGCCAGCCATTTGACCCAGAGACGTCTTGAGACGTCTTCGGCTTTGAAATGGACATGAGCCCCACCCCATAGAGTTGGGAACGACTAGCACATATGTGCACATAAACCTTTACCTTTCTGTTTACATACAAACTATCTCTTCTCAAGAGTTCAAGAAGACAGAGTTCAATATTAGAAGTGGGACTTGGGATCATTAGACCAGTATGGGTTTCAAAGTTCACAGTCTTGGCAATCACAATCTTAAATAAGAACAAAGAGCCACCATCCGGTCCAAACAAAAATCAGGGAGACTTCTAGATATACAGATAAATCTGAGAGGCAAAAATACAGCTAGTGAACGGATTAGCTATTCCAGAAGTTTCAATTTGTTTGGGTTTGTGTGTGTGTATTTGTGTGTGCCTTCAAGTCAACCTTGACTCCTGGCAACTGCCTGGACAGGTCCTTGCAGTTTTTCTTGGCAAGAGTTCAAAATGGTTTGTCATTGCCTGTGTCCTAGGGCGGGGGGGGGGGGGAAAGGAGGGAGAGAAAGGGGGGGGGGAAGGAGGGAGAGAGGGAGAGAGGGAGGGAGGGAGAGTGTGACTGGCCCCAGTTCACCCAGCTGGCTTCCTGCCCAAGGCAGGGCTAACAGTTGTAAAATCTCCATTCCCTCCCCAATCCAGGGGAAGGTTACTGCAAAATCCCCATTTCCTTCCAATCAGCTGGGACTCAGGAGGAGGCAGAGAATAGATGGAGGTAGGGCCAGTCAGAGGTGGTATTTACAGGTTCTCTGAACTACTCAAAATTTCTGCTACCACTTCTCCAGAACTCGTCAGAACCTGCTGAAACACATCTCTGCCTAGCATCATTTTTCAAGATGCTCTTAATATAAGCCCTACTCCAAAAATTAGCCCCAGTTAAGACAGTCAACAAGACGGAGGCATTTAATACTGTATTTCCCTCTAAAATAAGACCTAACCGGAAAATAACCCATAATGCATCTTTTGGAGCAAAAATTAATAGAAGAATCAATCTTATTTTGGGGAAAACACGATACATAAACTGTTGTAACTCGAGGACTACCTGTATTTAAGTCTCTACCTGATAACACAAAAATGCTGATGTAACTTCTGGAATGGGGAGCCAATTTGGTGTAGTGGTTAAAGCGCACCAAGCCACACCCACAGAACCGGTAGTAAAAAATTTTGAAACCCACCACTGATGCTAGGGCTTATTTTCCGGTTGGGTCTTATTTTCAGGAAAACAGGATAGTGACCCTTTGAAGTTATGATGGCACTGAAAAAAAGTGACTTATGACTGTTTTTCACACTTACAATCATTGCAGCATCCCCAGGATCATGTGATCAAAATCCAGGCACTTGGCAACTGAGTTACGACCATTTTTCCCACTTACAACCATTGCGGTATCCCCACAGTTACTTGATGAAAATTAGGATGCTTGACAACTGACTCATATTTATGATGGTTGTAATGTCTCGGGGTCATGTGATCATCTTTTGCAACCTTTTAGCAAATACAATCCATGGGGAAGCCAGATTCATTAAACAACTATGTTATAGTGATTCACTTTACACCTGTGGGAAGAAAGATCATAAAATGGAACACAATTCATTTAACAACTGTCTTAGCAACTTAGCAACAGAAATTTTGGGCTCAATTGTGATCCTAAGCCAAGGACTATCTGTACTGTTACTATCCAACAAGCTCATCTTAAATAGTTTCAGGAACAGGACTAGTTAGAAGCAATACCCTAAGTAAACTACTAATTCTACAAGTCTATTCTAAACAAACTGATATTCTTTTTGGTGTGATATAGCAGTGAAGACCCTCTTACAAGTTTGGTAGCCAGATCATTTGTTGGAGTGTCAGATTTTAGAATCTGAAGTTGTGGTGCTTGATTGTATTCTGTCAGATGCAAAGGATTGGGACAATACTTTAGTTCAGTGGTGGGTTTCACATTTTGTTACTAGTGGTTCACTGTGCGTGCACACACTTGCTTCGTGCGCGCGTGCACGCTGGCTTCACGTGTGCACCTCCTGCACATGCACCCAGTTTTCCACGCACGCGCTTTGCTCTCGCACACGCCTTCCACACATGCGTCCAGCCTTAAAAATGTGCCTAAGTAGGGCAGCACAGAGCTGGGGCAGGGTGCCGGGTAAGCAGGCCCACCTGCAATTTCAGCTATTGGTTTGCCCGAACCAGTCCGAACCGGCTGAAACTACCTCTGATTAGGTTGCAGTTCAGTAGATTGCTAAAGTCTATACATAATAGTCTAGTAACTAAAATTCAAGCCTCAATCGGCGCTAGATAAGGGTCAATGGAATTCAGTGTCTATTAAAGATATTGGACCATTTATGGTAACATATTGATTCTAAGCTGATGATACACTTAAGTCTGCCTCCAGTTCTGCCTGCTCTTTTCCTACATATCTGTGCTCTATCTCTGGAGTCAAGTCTGCTTGATGCCTCCCTCAGCCCTTGTTCTGTTTCAAATAAAAATCCATCAAAGGTGTACAATGCAGACAAATAATTCCACTTAAGTACTCTGTGAGCAGAGCTTTTGAATAAGGACATATTGACCCAAAATGCAAAGGATCTTATTAAGAGGATATAAAAGCAGATAGAAATCAGAGCAAGAGACACACGATCAAAAAAAATAAAATAAAAAAATAAAAAGCTCTTTGCAGCAGATTGGGTGAAAATCTGCATAGCGAGAAAGCGGCCATGAAAAATCTCCACCATTTTGCCATAAATCTTCCCTGCCAAATGAACACTGTAATCCATTCTCATTAAGAAACCAGTCATTCTAATTTTTCACTTGTAGAGCAGGGGACGGGGAAAGTGGAAAACCCAGATGCTTGGCACCAAGTGTTTTCTTTCATTCACAACCATCCTGACACATGTGGGAAGAAATAGTATATTTCTGCAAAACAAATTACTTTAATGCACCAGCTCTGGGTACATTCCAAAAATAACATTAATGTTTTTTAGACGGCGTGCCTTGAAATCAAACCAGCACTACCCTAAGAAAGAAAAAGAAAGAAAAAAAACCTTCCTAAGGGAGGTCAGCCAACCGAAGAACCCTTCAAGGAATTGTATACTTTACACCATCTATTTCTCCTATGCACATTATATTCTAGGGAAGGCATCCCAACTATTGTTGAGTCAGATCTATTTCCACTGGCGAGAGAGTGAAAAAACGATGATCATGATTCTATGGACTCACAGGGTGAGCAACAGAGAACAAATCCAAACCAACCTGCTTGTTAACAGTTTTAGGTGTGTTCACATTAGAAGGTTTATTATATTCCAGGGGATTTCCCACTTCACGCCCTTAGAGATTGAATCCAGGCTGTCCTCGATTTATGACCCACAACTGAGCCCAACATTTCTGTTGCTATGTGAGACTTTTAAGTGAGCTTTGCCCCCGTTTTACGACTTTTCTTGCCACAGTTGTTAAGTGAATCATGGCTGTTAAGTGAATCTGGCTTCCCCATTGACTTTGCTGGTCGGAAGGTCACAAAAGGGAATCACGTGACCTCAGGACACTGCAATGGTCATATATATGAGCCAACTGCCAAGCTCCCGAATTTTGATCATGTGACTGCAATGGTTGTGTGAAAAATGGTGATGACTTTTTTTCCCCAGTGCTGTTATAACTTTGAACGGTCACTAAATGAAATGTTGTAAGTCGAGGACTATCTGTATTTCTTAGTGCAAACTAGGTCCAGCAAGGAGCTCTAGAAGGTGGCAGATCTGAAAATACTAAGCAGGGCCAGTCCAATTTAGCTTAGGGTTGGAAAACTCACCAGAAATCCTTCCATTCCCCACCATCCAGTCAGAGCTGAAGAAGCATCTTGGATGAGAAGTGAAACATCTTCAAAGAAAAAGAAGAACGTCCAGTTGCCTCTTGAAAAAAGCACCTTTGGGGCAACCATGGCCTGAATGACTAAGAATCTCTGTAGACACCAGAAAATACCATAGTGCTAGATTAGAGAGGCAAATAAATTTTATGGTATTTTTTATTATCATTAATAGGACAAACACATGACTATATTAATTCCTATTAATTTCAAATGGGAATGAAATAAAACAAATTATAGCTTTTGTCTCGGCCTTATCTACTTAAAAAAAAAATATCCCAGCATGTTGCTTGAAAGCCAAGTAAAGCCTTAGCACAACATTATCTACCCGTTTTATAGACAATTGTGCTGGTCTGTTGTATTTTGAGGATTTCTGGTGTAAATATCTGAATAATCTACATGGACGAGACTCCTCTGATTTTATCTTATGATTTTGCATGAACTTAAAATAGAAGTGTGAAAAGGAAACACTTTCCCCAAATCCCAGCTAAGGACAGCCTCTCCAACTGGGAGTAAAAAGGTAGTACTGTGCTACAACAGGGATGTCCAACCTTGGCAACTTTAAGACTTATGGACTTCAGCTCCTGAGGGTTGGCTGGGGAATTCTGGGAGTTGAAGTCCACAGGTCTTAAACTTACCAAGGTTGGACACCCTTTTGCTGCACCATCCTCTTATGCAGGAAGGGAGAGGAGTCAAGAGGTTTGTGGTTATGGGCTCGTAACAGGCCTTAGACAGCAAGAAAGGTACTGAGATTGGATGGATGCCCAATTTCCAAGGTGATGTGGTTCACAAACAATGTCACTTGTGGGAAGTTGAGAAACTACTAGGATTAAGGGCACTTTACAGTGTCTATTTTAGAAAACTAAACAAGTGAAATCTTGAGCGCTTGAAATCATGTTGTCTAGTCTTTCCATTACATTGATTAAAGAGCCCATTTCAAGAAATGCACATTTCTTGATGTCAGTCTTTGTTATTTGGTGTACAAGAACAAGAACACATCGCAGTCTTTCACGCAACTATTCAAATACTGATCCATATTTCTTCTTGAAAAAAATTATAATTTTAGGGATATAACTAACCAAAACATTTGTATCTTCCAACTTTTTAAAGTTTTGGCTTATGAACATATCCACTGCTATTTGTTAAGTATGGATTATGGCTCGTCAACAAATCATGATTAAAGCAAAAATGTGGTTTAGTGCAATGTATGAACTCAGCCGATAACTTCGTGCTCAAGTTCTTCCTAAAGGTAAAGGTTCCTCTTGCACATGTGCTAGTCGTTCCCAACTCTAGGGGGCGGTGATCATCTCCATTTCAAAGCCGAAGAGCCAGCATTGTCCAAAGACGTCTTGTTAGTCATATGGCCAGCATGACTAAATGCCAAAGGTGCACAGAACGCTGTTACCTTCCTACCAAAGGTGTTCCCTATTTTTTCTACTTGCATTTTTTTATGTGCTTTCGAACTGCTAGGTTGGCAGAAGCTGGGACAAGTAATAGGAGCTTTCAATCGACAAGCTCAGTGTCTTAGCTCTTCCTAGAGGGCCTTAAAAATGATTCACTCACTTAACTCATTGCCTTATCTTTAACAGAAAGCTAATTTGTGCATCTAATAAGCACATCAGGCTCCACAAGCAGCAAAGTGGGCCTTTTTCACATGGGCAACAGCCTTACACCCTAAACTTGCATAATATGTAAATGCCTTTTAATTTCCCTGCCGGTGGAATGCAGTCTGGATTCCCAAGAGGAAAGGACTGTTTTCCAAAGGGCAAAGAGGCAGAAGGGCTTGGGAAATTTAGTTAACAGGAAGAGAGTTAAACTGGCTCCTCCTTAGCAATTTCCAGTTTATCACAATATTAGACAACACAGTATCAACAGTAGAAACCTTCAAATTTCTAGGTTCTAGAATATTGCAAGATCTAAAATGGACAGCTAACATCAAAAACGTCATCAAAAAAGCACAACAAAGAATGTTCTTTCTGCGCCTACTCAGAAAGCTCAAACTGCCCAAGGAGCTGCTGATCCAGTTCTACAGAGGAATTACTGAGTCTGTCATCTGCACCTCTATAATAGTCTGGTTTGGTTTTGCAACCCAACAAGACAGACACAGACTTCAGAGGATAATTAGAACTGCAGAAAAAACAATTGCTACCAACTTGCTTTCCACTGAGGACCTGTATACTGCACGAGTCAAAAAGAGGGCTGTGAAAATGTTTACAGACCCCTCAGATCCTGGACATAAACTGTTTCAACTCCTACCCTCAAACCGACACTACAGAGCACTGCACACCAGAACAACTAGACACAAGAACAGTTTCTTCCCGAACGCCATCACTAAACAAATAATCCCCTCAATACTGTCAAACTATTTACTAAATCTGCACTATTAATCTTCTCATCATTCCCATCACCCACCTCCTTCCACTTATGACTGTAACTTTGTTGCTTGTATCCTTACGATTTATATTGATATTGTTTCCTGATTGCTTACTTGTACCCTATGACTATCATTAAGTGTCGTAAGTGTTGTATCTTGATGAATGTATCTTTTCTTTTTATGTACACTGAGAGCATATGCACCAAGACAAACTCCTTGTGTGTCCAATCACACTTGGCCAATAAAAAATGCTATTCTATTCCATTCCATTCCATTCCATTCCATTCCATTCTATTTCTGTACAGTATATGGTTGCTTTAATCTGGCAAGATTCTGTCTATAGATAAAAGAGCAATAAAAGAAAACTACTCAAAAGGAACTTGTGTTGTTCTTGGTTCTCGGGGGGCCTGGCAACTTTCAGCCACTCTTTCCGCTCAGCATGATGCCAATTCTAGGCTGCCATTCTTCTTGTACCAATTATGCAAAATTGCTGTATGATGAGGCAATGAGCATATGTTGCTAGAAGACCACATGGTTATTGTCAGATTTCCAGCCCTACTACCAGAGCCATGGGAAATGCTTCTCCGCTTATTCTACCCCACTGCAATAGAGTTGTCAGTCAACTGACCAAGAGTGTGGCAACCTGTTTCCCATGAGACTCACCTTAGTACAGGTTTCGTGAGAAAATTTCCCTTAACCATTTGTGGTTTCATTGTACTTCTTCCATGAGCTTTACCTTCGGCGTGTTCCGTCTTTGCAGATCCATAGTTTTTCTGAGGGTTAGTGGGTTTTTCTTCCTTCCTGCTCCATTTTACACCTCTTAACGATTTCAGTTTTGTAACCCTGTAACGAGCTGTGCATTAATCTCTTCTTTCAGCACATTGCAACTGCCAGAATTGTAGATCCCAGCCAGATTTGCTTTATTATACAGAAATGCCACAAATTCTTCCTGTCACTACATCCTTTGAGCTATTCAACTCGACCAATCAGTTCATTCTGGGTTGCTTCTCTCTGATGTACTATTTTAAGTTCTCTAATGCAATTCCCCCACCAGCCCTCCCCCTCTCAAAATGATGCAGTAGCCTATTCTGATCTGTGCAAGAGCTAAGGAGGGGTGCCATAAAAGGGACTTTTCTTTCTTCTGTAGCCAAGGCGTGTCTAAAGACCTCCATTAATTTATTTTGAATTTGTAAATAGTGTTTGCACTTTCGCTATTTGCCCTAGCTGATCTTGCAAGAAAAGGAGTTCAGAAACAGCAGTTTTATTTATTCAGTCTTTATGTGGGTTTTGTTTATATTCATGTCTGCAAAAGGGTTTGAGTGCCTCTTAGCATAGAGGTAGACTTGCAACTCAAGACTGCAAATATTATTTGTTTATTTGTATGCTGCCCATCTTCCCTACAAGGTGACTCTGGATGGTAGTTCCCAATCTTATGTTTTTGCGGCTCCCAATTAGAGCTGGGTAGAAATCCAGTTTAGAAAGACAAAAAGACTTAAGAACAATCCAGGTAGTGCACGACTTTTGACTGTAATTGAACCTGGTCATAAGTCACAATAGTTGTAAAATGGGTCGACTGATTCAGTATTACAACCTTTTATAGGAGGGTTGTTAAGCAAACCAATGTTTCAGTGTGGGCATGGTTTTGATGAAAACCAGATGTAAATGCCAGTTTTCAGCAAAACAGGCATTCAATATCGTCACATGACCACAGAATGCTGCCAACTATCATAAATTTGACTTGGTTGCCAAGTGCCCAAATTTTGGTCATGTGACTGTGGGAGGGGCCTGCCTGATCATCAGAACTTGGAATCCAGCTCGTAAATAACACCAAAGTAGATCTATTGTAACTTTGAACAGTCACTAAACAACCCGTCTTGAGTCGAGGACCACCTGAACGTAAGTATGCATATTGTACTATGCATTGCAAGTCCTTCTTCCCCAGTTTTCATGGCTACCTTCCAATCACACATTTGTTGCCCGGCTGACTTTGCTCGTCGGAAGTTGGCTGAGAAAGTTGCAAATGGTGATCACGTGACCCTGCAGCCATTTTGAATACATGCTGGTTGCCAAGTGGCTGAATTTTGATCATGTGACTATGAGGAATACTCCAATGGCTGGAAGTGTGAGGACTTCTTTCAGTGCTGCTGTATCTTTGGATGCTTCCTAAACGTCTGGTTGTAAATCGAGGACTACCTGTACATAAGCAATCATGATGACCAACTGCTTATTGCTACATCCTATAGAAATCTGACATCATTAGTGTTTTCAAGAGACATCTTACTAAGGAAAGGCAACAGAAACTTCTACTTTCTCGGCAAAATATTTTTGGCAACAAACTGATAACTGCCTTCACTTTACATAGGTCCTCATTTTATAGCCTTGTACTGAAACGGTTCTGGGTTTGAAGTGGCTTTACCATAGGAAGTCATCCAACTCTAAAACAGAAATGCAAAACTTGTGGCTTTTTGGTTGTGAACTGAGCTTCAGGGTCTAGCATCCCTTGCTATTGGTCTGGGGCCACCGTGGATGTAATTTCACCTTAATCTGGTGGGCAATTGGAAACTCTTTTATCAACTTTTGCAGGAACTAGGCATGGCTAGTTTAGTGAAGAGAAGGACCAGGGGAGATAGGATAGCGGTGTTCCAATATTTGAAGGGCTGCCACAGAGAGGAGGGGGTCAGGCTATCTTCCAAAGCACCTAAAGGCCAGACAAGGAATAATGGATGGAAGCTGATCAAGGAGAGGTTCAACCTGGAAATATGGAGAAATTTTCTGAAAGTGAGAAAAATCAACCAATGGAGCAGAAGTTGCCTTCGGAAGTTGTGGGAGCTTCATCACTGGAAGCTTTCAAGAAAGAGACTAGACAGCCATGGTGTGGTCTCCTGCTTGGGCGGAGGGTTGGACTAGATGACCTACAAAGTCCCTTCCAACTCTGTTAATGTTATCTTCACTGGGATGTACTTTTAAAATGTAGGGTATCATTGGACGCTCCCTCTGAATACCAGAAGAGATGTGAAACTGAACCTTCCCTTTAAACATTTAGGAAGCTTTTAAAAGAATGTTTTTTTCGGTGCTCATTTGGAGACTAGTGTCAGAACAGGTGGCGGTATTTGAGTTGGGGTTGAACCTGGCTGCTGGATGATATAAGACATCATGGTTTCATGATTTCAATATTATCACTGCTGATGACATCTCTTCTTTCTGATATATGGATTTCTTTGGTTGATTTGTGAATTACATTGCTGCTTGTATATTGCTTAGTCTCACACCTGCAGCTGCATAAAGCATTAGTAATGAATAAATGAATAAAAAATACAGGTAGCCCTTGACTTCCAACTGTTATTTAGTGACCGAAGTTACAACAGCCCTGAAAAAAGCGACTTTTGACCATTTTTCACACTTACGACTGTTGTAGCATCCCCATAATCAAAATTGGAGTCCTTGGCAAATGGCATGTATTTATGACAGGATCATGCGGTTGTCGTTTGTAACCTTCCCAGCTGGCTTACAACGGGCCAAATCAATGGGGCAAGCCAGTTTCGTTTAGTGGCCAAATAATTCACTGAACACCTGCACTGATTCATTTAACAACGGTGGCCAGAAAGGTGATAAAATGGGACAAAACTCACTCAACAACCGTCTTGCTTAGCAACAGAAATGATGGGCTCAATTGTGGCCATAAGTCAAAGACTACTTTCACTATATGATAGGCATCGTCGCCTGTATGTATCCAAGAAGCACTAGGAGTGACATGATAGCAGAAATCCAGTGTTTGAGGGGCTGCCACAAAGAGGAGAGGGGTCAACTTATTCTCCAAAGCACCAGAAGACAAAAAACAATGGATGGAAACTAAGGCAGGAGAGAAGCACTCTGGAATTAAGGACAAACTTCTTAACAGTGAGGACAATTAACCAGTGGAACAGCTGGCCACCAAAAGTTGTAGGTGCTTCATCACTGGAGGTTTTTAAGAAAATGATCCAGAGAGCCAAAATGACTCTAGGGGCCTTTGAGGCAAGACTACAGCATTTATGCGCGCAGTCCCAGCACATCCTCTCCAGGTCTCAGGTATGAACAATTAATAAGTGGGACAAGTTGTCTCTGGAAGCTGGGGTGCCTCCATCAATGGAGATTTCAAAGAGACTGGACAATCATTTGTCCAGAATGGTCTAGGGTCTCCTGCCCGAGCAGGGGCTGGACTAGAAGACCTCCAAGGTCCCTTTCAACTCTGTTATTCTGTAAAAGACTGACAGCCACCTTTCTGAAATGGTCTAGGGAGGGCCTCCTGCAAGAGCAGGGGGCTGGACTAGAAGACCTCCAAGGTCCCTTCCAAGTCTCTGTAAAAGACTGACAGCCACCTGTCTGAAATGGTCTAGGGAGGGTCTCCTGTTGAGCAGGGGGCTGGACTAAAAGACCTCCAATAACGCTTTTTGTTATTCTGTAAAAGACTGACAGCCATTTATCTGAAATAGTCTAGGGAAGGTCTCCCGCTCGAGCATGAGGCTGGACTAGAAGACCTCCAAGGTCCCTTTCACAGCTCTATTCCGATCGAAGTCAAGTGGCGGGACTTGACTTCCAGGTCAACGGGCTTGGAGTAAGTTTAATATCGGGGAAGTCCGAGGTTCTCCCCCTTTCACACCTCGCGTTTCACATCCCACCCTCCCCACTCCGCTCCTCCCCCCCCCACCCCACCCCCAGTTTGTGAGTCTTGCGTGTCTCCCACGGCTCTTCCCTCCCCCCCTCCCCCCCTCCCTCTTTCCCCACATAACCCCTTTCCCAGGAAACCTCCTCTCTCTCTCTCTCAATCTCTTTTCGTTCCCACCCGCGGCATTTTTCCCGGCTCTCCTGCAACCGCCGCAGATCCGGCGGCCGGGCGAGGGCGGAGGCAAGCGGGGCGGGCTTGGCCTGCGATTGACACGCGGCGGCCCGCGCCCTCAACCACGGAGGGCCTCCCGATTGGCTAGGGGGAGAGAGAGAGAGAGAGCGCGCGCGGGCGGGCGGGCGCGGGGATCCTTTCTCTTTCTCTCTCTCTCTCTCTCTCTTTCCCCCACCCTCCCTCCTCCTCCTCCTCCTCCTCCCCCCGCCCCCCCCGCCCTCCTCCTCCTCCTCCAACCCCCACCCCACCCCTTTCGAGCAATCCCGCAGCGCTGCCTGCCGGAGAGCAGCGACTTCCAGTGGAGAGATGGCGGCCACCGCGGGCAGATCGCTGCTGCTCGTCCTCTCCAGGACTCCCGGCGGCGGAGGAAGCGGCGGAGGCGGCGGCGGACCGGCGTTGACCGCCGCCGGTTGCTTCTTGGGACTGGAGCGGCGCCGTCAGCACCAGCACCAGCACCAGCAGCCGAGGCACAGGACGGTGAGTGGCCGGGGCGGAGGCCAGAACCCGGGACGGGGCAGGCTTAGGGCTCGCGGGGAGGGTGGTTGGTGGAAGGAAGGAAGGAACCGGGGCTTGGTTGGTTGCCCTTCAGCGAAGGGCTCGGGACGGGCGGGGAGAGCCGTCGGTGCGGTGCGGCGGGGAAGCCCTTGGACTTCCTGGTGCCGCCCGTCGGGTCTTCTCCTTCTACTTCTTCCCTCCCTCGGGCGGGGAGCCCTGCCCAGTCCTGGCTCAGGGTCCGCCCCGCCAGCGCAGGGACCGCCCGCCCGCCCGCCTGCCTGCTTGCCTGCCCGCCCGGGGCAAGGACGACCCTCTTTTCTTTCCCCTTTGGCTCCTCCGTCCCGGCATGAAGGAGGAAGGCAGGCGGCCGGCTGGAGGTGGAGGTGGGGGGGAGTAGTGCAAAAGAGGCGACCCGCAGGCTGCGGAATAGGAAGAAAAGCGCCGCCGCTGGGGCTGCTTTTAGCTTTGCTGCAGCACCTTGGACATCTTTTCCCCCCCTCTCTGCTGCATCATTATTATACAAAAATCATCATCATCATTATGACCATCATCATCCTCCTCTTGGGCGAGGAGCTTCGGGTGGGCGCGGCGGAGGGAAAGCGGCTGCTGCTGCTGCTGCTATTGAGCCGGGTCGTTGGAGTCGAAGCGGTCGTCCCTGCGAGGAGCGCAAGAGGGAAGCCCGAACTCTTCTTTTTCGTTTTCTTTTTTCCCTCGCCTTCAACTTCGAAAGAGAGAGAAAAAAAAGGAACGGGCGATCCTTTCCCGAGAAACGGCTGGGGTTGGACTCCGGTGTTTTTTTTTCTCTTTTATAAATTTATTTATGGGTGGGTTCAGACGTGGGCTTTCCCCGTGTCTAAAGCGAAGATGCGGAGATGCGGATCGCTTGGCCCGGAGCGATTTTTTGCCTTGTTTCTCTCTCCACCCCTCCCTCCTCCTCGCCAGGCAGTTTGGCTTGTCGCGTCGGAAGGCTCCAGAAACCATGACAGCGCGTCGATGTGTCAGGATGCACAAGCCACCTTGAATTTTGCCAGCCCGGCTGCTCTATAGCAGAGGTCTCTAACCTTGGCAACTTTAAGCCTGACGGACTTCAACTCCTAGAATCCCAAGCTGGCTGGGGAATTCTGGGAGTTGAATTCCGCCAGGCTTAAAGTTGCCAAGGTTGGAGACCCCTGCTCTTTAGACAGTTAGATAGGCTTCTTTTGATAACAGTGTTGTGTGAACCCAGAACTCAAGTTGCTAGAGAAAGCCATAATCAGGCAAGGGTGTCCTTTAGATACCATGAAAGGAGGGGGGTGGAATAAAAGCCCTTGATATGATTTGCAAGTTGACCGCCATTGGGATGTGATTCCAGGAACTTGTCACAGGTTGACCGGTGCCTCTTACGGTATGGCTTGCAATGGTAACTGTTTCATTCAAAGAATGAAGAAGGGAATGGAGGCTTGACGGTCAGCAATTTGTGTTTAAGTTGGTAAAAATCCACTCATTTATGTCCTGGGTTTTAAGGCAGATGGTAGAGTACTTTTGGCTGCTGCCCCTAGTCTTGAGAATATGGTCCACAGTTTCCTGTTATCTTGTTGTGCCTTAAAGTTGTATGTTGTACATAACAATGGTGGGTTGTTGTTTTTTGAGAAAAGAACGGGGGGGGGGGGGCTTGCCAACTCAAACTTTTACTACGTTTTAGCTTATTAATTCTTTATTCTTCCCATTTTAAGTTTTTTTAGTTTCTTTACTCAAAACAAATACATGTTATAATCACTTTATGCCAGAGTAACGTCAGCATACTTCGTGGTAGTGACCTCTGCTTTATTTTTTTTGTGACACTCTTCAAATCAAACAACTTTGTGAGACTACTACAGGTAGTCCTGGATTTACAGCAGACTGCGCTCCAAACAGAAGCACAGAAATTACAACAGCGCTGAAAAAAGTGACTTGTGACCATTTTTCACACTTACAACCGTTGCAGCATCCCCATAGCCACGTGATCAAAATTGAGATGTTTGGCAACTGACTCATGTTTATGATGGTTGGCGGGTCCCCGGGGTCATGAGATCACCTTTTGTGACCTTATGATAAGCAATCAATGGGGAAGGCCGATTCACTTAACAACTGTGTTACTAACTTAACAACTGCAGTGATTCACTTGACGGTTGTGGCAAGAAAGGTCATAGAATGGGGCAAAGCTCATTTAACAACTGTCCTGCTTAATAACAGAAATTTTGGGCTCAGTTGTATGTAGCAGTGAATTTTCAACCAGAGTCATAGTTGTAAATTTGTAACACTTTGAATAGGCCAGAGAATACACAGGCCAGAGATTTTCAAACATTTTCAGGAATCTGATACTTAAAAAAACAAACAAGCAGAACCTTTAATGATGAAAAAGAACTGGCAATAAACTGAAATTTATACCACTGTAATTTGTGTATGTAACTTTGTGTATTAAAGTTATTTCAATTTCACAAAAACCAATGCCCTTATCATTGTTCCAGAAAGCTCTCCACTTATTTGAAATATGAAAAGTAAACTGCAAAATTAATATTTTGGTGTAAAAAATTTAAACCTTGAATTTCGAAGTGACATGATAATTCAATGTTTCAGTATTCAGTATTGTAACAAAATTAATGTCCACTGAGTAGGGTAGAACTTTATTTCATTAGAAAGATTGCTATGGACATTTTTGGCTGTGTTTACTTTTTTCGCATTACAGAACTCTATTTTTACTTATCATAGACAATAGTTTTGATATATAGAGGCCAAAGGAAAAAAAAAAACTTTTGCCAGAGTTCAGGCCAAAAAAAAACAAAAAACAGAAGTCTTTATAATGCTACAGATGAGTGATAGTTTGTTTTGTCTAATATAATTTATTGTAGCAGAATATTAATAGTCTTCCTTATCCTAGTTGAAATGTTTTAGTCTGAAATTAATATTTTTCAGTCTAAAAAAGTAGGAATGATAACTGCTTGTTAAAAAAATAAGTTGAATGAAACATTTATTGACATAGATTTATTGATCTGGTAGATCTGGTACTGATATAGTCAGTCATAAGATCAGTTTTGTACTGGTTGATTTGTTGAGAAATAAAATAATTTTCATGTGCATAATAACCATGTGGAAACATTTCTTGATTCTTACATAGCAGTGCAAATAAGTTATATATGGGAAACCAGAAATTATTAGTGCTGTGCTCATGTCCCATTCTGTCATTGTGACAATCAGGCATATTTTTTTCATCCTTAAGGATTAAAAAAAATATGTTCAATGTTGCATTTGTTTTGTTTGAAGGTTATGATAGATTTCACTGGACAATCAATCTGTGCTTGCAGCAGATGGCACTGCACTATTCTGGTGAATTTCATAAGGTCAGAAATCAGATAGTTTTCACTGTTTTCACTCTTCTGCTAGTCAATAAAAGGCAATTAAGGCAAGACAGTTCAAGAATCGCAGTTGTAATTTATGTATAGTATGTAGAACAGCTTCCTCCACTAGATTTGAAAGTCTGGCGTGCTTTTGATGGCAGAAGCATGCCTGCTCTTGTAAGCATGTTTTATTATTTATTATAGACATTTGGCCCTGTGAATATGTAAGCTTTAAAAACCAGGCCACTCGGGAGATGCCTGCATGTTCATGGCACATTGTGAAAAAAACAAAATTCTCCTGCCTTCTTCACAATGAATAAATGAACTTAGCAAAGAATTGGGTCTCCTGGGATAGGGAAAATTTTCTGACCTTCTCTAATGTTTACTACGATTCCTGCTACCGTTGTGAGATCTCCCCAGTTTTATCATCATCTTCTAACTTGTAAAAAGGCCAGGTGGCGGTGAAAGCATCTTACCTGGTTATATTACCATCATAATGATATTCAAGGTTGCCTTGGTGGTAATATGATGTTTGTGTCATAATCCTGGCCCCATCACAATGGTTGTGTAGATATCTGTTGCTGTTGTTGCCAGCATTTTAAAAGAAGAGCAGGGAAAGAACAGTTGCAGTAGAGAGCTTTGTTGCTTTGTTTGTTTAAGAAATCAAACCAAATAAGAAAATCTTTCTTGTCCCTGTTGCTCCTGTATTCAAAACCTCAATACCTAGGGGGAGGGGATGGGATTCCGTATGACTGCATGGAAATTGAGGCCAAAATTGAACTTAAAGAATTATTTGGCTAACCATGCAGTTAGTTTGTGAATAAAGTTTGGAATTCCTTCCACGTTACTGACATATATATATATATAAGACATATATCTATATATCTATATATCTATATCTATATATCTATATATATATCTATATATATATCTATATATATATATATATATATATATGAATATGACTTTGGTTATTTGGGCTTTCTCCCGTAAAACCCGAATAACCAAAGACCTACATACAAACACGCTAAAAACCTCAGAAAACATATATATATATATATATATATATATATATATATATATATATATATATATATATATATATATCACTGATCCCAGTATAAATATATATTAGTTCCATCATTCAAGAAACAGCAGCCAAAATTTTGCATGAACAAATTTCTCTGCCATGCCTGTGATTTTGGCATATACTTCACTGAGGTATTTTGCCCAATTAAAGACATCACTCAAAATTTGTGCAAAAAAAAAAAAAAAAAAGGGACAATCAGCGTTCCTTTCTGTAAAGTTCTTGTATACAGTGCTTTTCATTCTCCACAAATCTTATAGTATTGGTGTAGCTTGGATCTTTACAACCATAATGTAGGCTTGGTAGTTAGTGGTGAAGAACTCTTTTATGTGTGAGTTAGCAAGTGTTCATGAATGTGCATGTGTGATAGCCTTCCCTTTTTTTTTCTGCCTAGTTAACAAAATTATGCCATTAGTGAAGCTGTCTTGCAAACATATCCTGCATGTTAATATTTTTCTAATTTTGCAGATGATTATCCAAAATTCCACTTTACTAGACTTTGTTGCCTTTTGTTTGTTTGGCCTGTGAGTCAGTCTCCAGTGCAACCTAGTCCCTGCAGTTTCCTTGGCAAGGTTTTTATTGAAATGCTTTGCTCGTTTGCTTTTTTCTAAGGCAGAGAGGGGGGGGGGGGGACTGGCCTATAAGTAGCCAGCTAAGCCACGTGCTTTAACTATTACCAAACTGGTTCATGTTACCTCTTACTATATGAAATGAAAAATTTTGCACTACATTTGTATTAAAGATGTAAGTTGTTGTTGTTTAAGGCTATTAGATACAATTCAAAAGCTGCAAAAAAAAAACCAAACTTTTAATAAATTGTCACAAAACAAGAAGCACATTTGCTATTTAATGCCAGTGGTAAGTTACCAACCACTTATGGATATTGTGTGGCCCTTATTTTCTTTCCATTTTGGTCCCCCGTTTTTCTCTTAAGAATGCACTAAAACAATTCAACATCAAACTGCTAAAGAACAGAGGCATGATTTCCTATGAAATTTTGTGTGTGGGGGGGGGGAGAGAGAATTTGAAATGGTAAACTTTAGATATTTTTAGCAAACCAAGCTCTTCAAATAAAAGATTTGTCCTGGGGTGAAAAAAGTGTTGGATCAGCAATCTTGACATTATTGCTCAATGGCCCGCAGTCACTAAACAACTGTAATAAAAAGTGCAGCCACAAGCTGCAATAAGAATTGTCCATCTTATTTTAAGATAAGAGCAAATATTATCCTTGGTGTTTTTATTTTTAAATTTGATCACCATATACGTTCCCCCTGAAGCTAATTACTTTATGTTTTTAAAATATATTTATTGAAGTTGCTGAATAACCAAAATAAGGGATAGTTCAGAGAAAAGGATTTAAAAGTATTTCATATAGAGTGCAGTAAGAAAAGTGGTTGGACTCAGTTACAGTGGGAATGGTGCACTGTTGGACAACCTGAAAAACCAACTTAGGTACAGATTGTCATGGAGAAAATCTATGTGGCTTCTAAGAGACACCACTGACGTGATAGCACATAATCCGCTTAATACAATCTAATATATAAGAATTTTTCATAGACGCTTAAAAATAATATCCAACTTCTACAGGGGAAAAAAAACCAGAGGTGGTATTGAGGCGGTTCGTACCGGTTTGGGTGAACCGGTAGTGGAAATCATGGGTGGGCCTGCCCACCTGCCTCGGCTCTTTACTGTCCTATTTAGGCATGTTTTTGAGGCCGGGTGCATGTGTGGAAGGTTCACGAGTGAGCAAAGTGCATGTGCGGAAGGCTGGGCACATGTGTGGAAGGCGCATGCACACGCAAAGCAAGCATGTATGCACGGGGTGAACCGGTGGTAAGAATATTGGAAACCCATCATTGGAAAAAATGCTGAAGATACAGAAGATTAAAAAAAAGGCATGCCCATCCTCTGTCTAATGTAAAAGCCAGCGAGGTATAGTAATTCAGGTGTTATACTGGCACCAGGAACACCCAGGTTCAAATCCACCTCTAATCACCAAAGCTCGCTAGGAAATTTTGGCCTACTTTCTCTTTCAGTTTACCTCAGAGGTTTATTGTGGTGGAGATAAATGGGAGGACAGAATGCTGGGTATCCTACTTTGAGTACCTGAATAATAAAAACTAATATAAAATCTAATTCGTACATAAAATCTTCTTTGCTATAACACTGCTACACCCCGAGGGCTGTTTGTTACCTTAGCTACATTTGATTATAAATGAACACTAGGGGTACTCCATTTTAACATTTGAATCAAGTGCTTCTTTGAAGGCTATCTGATGTGGCAACCTATTTCTAATTATCAGAATTTACTTAGCAACAGCTGTGCTCAACCCCTGGAATCAAGCAGTCTTGCCTTGCCTTCACACATGTACTAAAGTCTATTATCCATAATTCTGAAGACTTCCAAAAGCTGAAACTCCTTTCATGCTATATTACCTTGAAATGATTTGTCTAATAATGTATACTCTCCTGGCATGGCTATTAAAAAGATTTGAAGAACTTTATTACACATGGAAACATAAGCATCCCTGCCTGTTCTTAACAGCAGTATCCAACACACAAGTTAAAAGTTAAATTTTCCTTTTGGAAAATCTTTTTCGGTCTTGTAAGCTGTAACTTATAATAATGCCCTATAATATATCATAGCTAACTGGTTTTAATACTCTGTAGGAACTGTTGGGTAGGTTCAGATGTGATTTTTTTTTAAATTGACATCTTAGACCCAAAAAAAGAATAGTGAGATTCTGGTAAGTTCAGTGTTTTCATGAATTTACTTCTCAGTAAATTTGGTTCTTTTAGGATTGCTAGACTTCAGGCTTTGTGAAGGGGAATTTTTATGAATAAAATCAAGTTTTAATGCAATTATTGGCCAGGTTTTAAACTTTTTGGCTAGGATCAAATGAGTTTGAATGGGTCTGCAAATTGTTCAGCAGCAGGTCATATGAAGGCATGAGAAGTGCTTCAAGGGTCCTGAATATGCTGTTTATCAGTGCTCTTACAGATGTAGCAACATGCCCTTGTAGTTACAGTTAAACCAGGAATTGGTCTCTGTGAACTGTTGATTATATGACAAATTGGTTTGGAAATAGTGCAGTTAGCTTGGTGTTAGTTAAAATTATGACAGTCAAGGAGGATGTGTGTATATACATTCTTTGAAAAAAGAGGAAGCATGAGCATATTAGAAAGCTCACTGATGTTCATGATATAATTGATTTGGCCAATTGAAGAGGATAAATGTCTTCATGTTTTTAGTCACAGCACTTCAGATAAGAAGCATGGCATCTAAAATGCTCAGCTGTTTCATTAAAGTACATGGATCTTAATACAAACCTTTACAGAATTAAACAAGAAGCTTTAGCATGTCACTGATAGCAATTAAGCCACCACAATATCTTTACTCTATTCTGGAATAAGTTATGGGTTTGCAAAGCATTGTGTTCTGAGCTTGGAACAGAGGTGGGTTTCAGCAGGTTCTGACCAGTTCTGGAAAACCGGTAGTGGAAATTTTGAGTAGTTCGGAGAACCGGTAGTAAAAATTCTGACTGGCACTGCCCCTATCTATTCTCTGCCTCTCAAGTCCCAGCTGATTGGGAGGAAATGGGGATTTTTCAGTAACCTTCCCCTGTCACACCCACCAAGCCACACCCACCAAGCCACACCCACAGAACCGCTAGTAAAAAAAATTTGAAACCCACCACTGGCTTTGAATGGCTACACTGAATACTCTTAACATTGGACTAAGATAAACATTCGGGAGACAATTGCTGGGATCTTGGCTTAGTGTACTGTGACTTCTTCAACAAACCATAATGTAAACTCTGTCCTTTTGAGGCTAGTCTTTACAAAATACATAAAATCATTGGGTTTTAACAGTGATTGATAAGGAAGTCAGATGCTTCCTATATAGTTCTTGTAAGGTGGGCTACAACTTTTCTAAATCTGAAAACTTGTTAAAGGTACTTTTTATGCAGAACACATAATGATCAAATGTGATGTCACAAGCATTGTATTACTGAGGCCAGATCTGCATTCTTCAAGAATAACCGCTTTAATCTAGATTAATCAACCACTTTAATCTAGATTGCAGAAAATATGACTTCTGTAACAGAATCATCAGTGCTTGGAATACTTTACCTGACTCTGTGGTCTCTTCTCATAATCCTAAAAGCTTTAACCAAAAACTTTCTACTATTGACCTCACCCCATTCCTAAAAGGACCATAAGGGGCATGCATAAGCGCACAAACGTGCCTAACGTTCCTGTCCTATTGTTTTTCTTTTCTTCTTCCTATATATATATATGCTTATACCTCTTTATATTTACTCATATAAGTGTTTATATACTATATAATCTTTTTGTATGATACCTACATATATTGTTGTGACAAAATAAATAAATAAATAAATAAATAAATAAATAAATAAATAAATAAATAAATAAATATTTATTCTGGACCTGATTCATTTTAGGCTTAGCTGAGCAAAGGAATTTCTGGCCTTGCTAATAGGTGGGGCTCGAACATCATACTAAGTCATCACTTTGTTTAACTATGGTTTATTCAATGAAACAAAGAGTATTATGCCAGTGATGACTAAACCCAGTGCACCCAACCACAGGATTTTTCAACTAATGCTACTTGATTAGCCTTTTTTGCATATAGTCTTTAGATGTAATTATTGAATTGTTTCAGCTGTGAATTGTTTCAATTTATTTGCATTTATGCAAATACTTTCATATTCCAGTATTCTCAGGAACCTGAATGCCATGGGTGTCGTTTAAAGTGAGAAACAAGTATTGAATTGATGTTAAAAGAAGTTGGAGGAAGTGAACAAAAATGTTCTTGAAATTTTAATCCTTAGTTTACTTTACTCTACTTTATTTATATGCCCTCCCTCTCTCACTCTGCAGAGTGATTCAAGGTGGTGTCATAAATACAAAAATATTTTTAAAATGTTGAAAACATTAAGAATGGAAGTAGGAAAAGGCAATATTGATTGGTACAGTGGTGGCATCTTCTCTGTTAATTCACCAGCCACTACCAACATAGACATCATCATCCAGATCCCAAGCCAAAGCAGAGCCAGGTTTTTATGTTCTTCCGGAATGCCAGAAGTGGGGGAGGGCAGACTTTACACAGGAAGTAAGATAATCCAAAGAGCAGGAATGCAGCAGAAAAAGCTGTCCTTCTAGACTAGGGGTGTCAAACTCTATTTCATTGAGGGCCACATCAGGGTTGTGTTTGACCTCGGAGGGCCGGGGTGGGTGTGGCCAGGGAGGGCGGGGCCAGCTCGATGTCATTCTTGTTGAGGGCAACTGTGGTGGCCCAAGCACTATACCAGTGAAAACAGGCTCCCGAGCTCCGTTTTCAGCTGCCATGCCCTCTTGCAACCCACTGCAGAGGGTTGCAGGAGGCCGTGGCAGTCGAAAACGGAGCTTGGGAGCCTGTTTTCACTGACAGAAACACCATGGACCGGTCCTTTGCTGTTTCCAGGGTGGTCCCGCAGGCCAGATCTAAGTACCCCGTGGGCCAGATCCAGCCCCTGGGCCTTGAGTTTGACACCCCTGGCCTAGATCCCTCCAGCCAAAACTCTTTGACCAATAAGGGATGTAGGATGCCCCTTTTGCCAGATTTTACCAGTTACGCAAACCGAGATTCACAATATTTTTACTACCAGCACCTGATGCCTGCCATTGCTATGACTCCTTGTGGATAGTTTACTGATGATGATCACGTAGATCAGATATGGTACATTTTCTATATCTACATGGGTATTGAACTTTTTTCATGCTATCTGCTGGCCACCTATAGGAATAGAGAAATTTAGATAGAAACCTTTGTTCTTTTACTAGCAAAGCTGCATATCAAACTAGAGAATTAGAAAGGGGGAAAAAAGCATTAAATATATTAAGATAAGAGATGAGAATAAAATCCAGGTTGTGCACCACCAGCAACCTCGGATAATATAACCGTTGCTGTATTTTGCACTTAAAAATGGGGAGATTTAAGAGGATCAGTTGAAAATCAGTTATAAAATCAGAAAGCAAGAGTTGACATTTGAAGATTTGTTGCAATTTTCTCATAATGGTTGTTGTGGAGGAAAATAGGCAGAAGTTACATTATGTTTGTTTGCTGCCTTATGTATAAAAATAATACAAGCAGGATATAAATAAATAACCGAAATTGTGAATGAATCCTACAACTCTATCCACACATTCTCTTCAAAATGGTATTTTCTGTAAAACCCAACCCCTGATATTAGATTGAACTATTATAACCATAAGGGTTATGGTTATAATAGTTATAATTATAAGGGTTATTTATATTGTAAGTACCAGCTTCTGCAGCAGTTCGAAAGCACGTAAAAAGTGCAAGTAGAAAAATAGGGACCACCTTTGATGGGAAGGTAATAGCGTTCCGTGTGCCTTTGGTTTTTAGTCATGCCGGCCACATGACCATGGAGACGACTTCGGACAGCGCTGGCTCGGCTTTGAAATGGAGTCGGGAATGACTAGCACATATGTGTGAGGGGAACCTTTACCTTTACCCTTATTATAACCATTATATACAAACCAGATAAAAGAAATAGGCGTTGTACTTCAGAGTAAAAGCATGTAGTCTGAGTAAAGAAGATAAATAGATAAGACTTTATTAGGATCATAAACCAAGAGAAAGAAAAGACAATCATGGTGAAACATTGCATAACCATTAGGAATTACAGCTGCTCGCAGGCCAGTATTTACACACAGGAGAAAAAGAATTGGCAACATTTAAGGCACAGATTTTACCTTTGTTATCTAACAGGTAATGCAAGTGGAATAAATCAGAATGCCCTGGGAATTTAGAAAGAAGAGGAAAGATCAACTGCAAATGAGTCTCCCTGTAGAACTGGCTACATAACAAAACACTAGCTACAGCTTTTTTATTGTACCTGCCTCACAAAGGCACCATTGTTTAGCAAAGGAGATTTTCTGTGATTCTAGCCTGCTGTAGGTAGGGGGGAAAATGACAGAGTTTTAAGGACAATGTCTGTTCGTCAACCTGCAACTTAATCTTAGGGATGGATGAATGCCTTGGCAGCTCCTGCTTATACTTAGGCATGACTTGTTTAAAGCATAGAGTTTGCTGAATAGAACTTAGTTGCAAGCATTGTTTCCAAGATACAATTTTTATGGTTATTTATTAAATTGAACATAACTTTCTACTCTAGTGGACTCTGGGCAAAACACAATACAGGTAGTCCTCGACTTACAACTGTTTATTTAGTGACCATTCAAGTCAACTAAAGGGCCACCATCAGTGAGGTTTTGGACAGCATTACTTGGTCTGTTGTGTGGATGTTTGGGTGGTTTAGGGGTGGGGAATTTGTGGGGGTGGGAGTGTGTTTGGGGATTGTTATGTGTGTTGGACCTGGTCTTTGGGTGTTAAGTGAATTTTGTTGTATGGATATACTGTGTAGAGTGACAATAAAGTTATTATTATTATTTACTTTATTCATTAAACATGACACTCGGTGAACTGAACATTCAAAAATACATCACAAATACCATTGACTGGTGCTAATGGTTGATACGGGTTGCTGCCAGCGTCCTAGGTATCAATCAAGTACTTTCTTAAGATGTACGATGTTCCAAGTAGCGCAATTTTTTGCCGTTCCAGTGGTGTTATTGCAGGAAGCTGCAATTTGTTGATATATCTTATAAAATTCTTGGATATGGTACCAAGTGCTCCGATGACAATGGCTATCACTGATACATGTTTCATCCATAGCCGTGTAGTTTCGATGGCCAGGTTGTGATATTTCATGATTTTTTCCAGTTCTTTTTATTATTATCAATTGTCAATCATTAATTATCAATCATCAATTATCATTATCATTATCATTATTATTATTACATCACTAAAAAAGTGACTGCTGATAGTTTTTCACACTTCTGACCATTGCAGTGGCATCATAGTCAGTGATCAAAATTTTGATGTTGGCCACTGACTCATATTTCTGACGGTAGCAGTGTCCCAAGATCTAGACCGGGATGCCCTGTGCACGGTCACTCATGCTCTCGTGACATCTCGGCTGGACTACTGCAATGCTCTCTACATGGGGCTCCCCTTGAGGAGCACCCGGAGACTCCAGGTAGTTCAGAATGTGGCTGCGCGGGTGATAGAGGGAGCCCCTCATGGCTCCCATGTAACACCTCTCCTGCGCAGACTGCACTGGCTGCCTGTGGTTTTCCGGGTGCGCTTCAAGGTTTTGGTAATGATCTTTAAAGCGCTCCATGGCATAGGGCCGGGTTACTTACGGGACCGTCTGCTGCCTCCGAATGCCTCCCACCGGCCCGTGCGCTCTCACAGGGAGGGACTCCTCAGGGTGCCGTCAGCTAGGCAGTGCCGACTGGCGACGCCCAGGGGAAGGGCCTTTTCTGTGGGGGCTCCCACCCTCTGGAACGAGCTTTCCCCAGGACTTCGTCAACTTCCTGACCTTCGGACCTTCCGCCGCGAGCTTAAGACACATCTATTTATCTGCGCAGGACTGGACTAGGGTTTTAAATTTTAAATGACTAAATTTTAGATTTTGGTTTTAAATTGGGTTTTATTATTTATATGTTTATTTTAAATATTTGGCCTTTATAATAAGTTTTTTAGATGAATGTTTTACTTTGTATATTTATGTGTTTTTACATGGCTGTACACCGTCCTGAGTCCTTAGGGAGATAGGGCGGTATAAAAATACGAATAAATAAATAAATAAATAAATGTGATCATCTTTTGTGACCTTCTGATAAGCCAAGTCGATGGGGAAGCCAGATTTACTTAACAACTGTGTTACTAACTTAACAATTGCAGTGATTTCACTGAACCAATGTGGCAAGAAAGATGTAAAATGGGGTAAATTTCACTTAACTGTCACGCTTAGCAACATAAATTTTGGGCTCAATTGTGATTGTAAATCGAGGAGTACCTGTAGCTATAAAGCTAGCCAGGATTCTCTTCTTTTGATCTTGGGTTTCTTCTGCTATAATGCAGGTTTAAAGTAAAAAGATTAGGATAACAAGTAGGATCTGCAATGCTGATGTTTGCTAAATTAGAGTTCTCCAGTTCAGATGTCATGCAAATTAAAATCATAACACAAAAACCCCCCAACATATGATCAAGAGAGAAGGTAAGAGAGGATTAATTATGTCATAAATCATGGCATGATGCAGAATTAATTGGATTCCAGTCTCTCTTAAATAGGAGTGACATGCATCTTGAACAACTTGATTTGCATCTAGATCCAAATTAACGATCCCCCCCCCAATTTCTACTTCTAGGCTAACATCTCCTATATATTTATATGTTATATGGAGAAATGGTCATTTTCACTCCTTTTCATTTATGTGTAGACAAAAATATTCTTTTTGAACTGGGAATTAAAATGCACTGTGTGAATGTAATACACATTTAAACTGTTTGCTGTGTACAATTAATTTGGCATAAAAAAACCCTTCTGAAATGAGCATTAAATATGAAATGCTCGATTTTATGATCCTCATAAAAGTTACAATTGGAGTTTTCTTGATTTACTTCTATATCCCAATTACAGTATCTGCTGGATGTTTTTATAACTTTATTCTATTTGGGGGTGTTACAGAACATTGTCAAACCAATTCATTTACACACACAGACACATACACACACACATATAAAAGAAAACAACACGCAACTTTTTTAAAAATTAACATGATTCATACAAATTGGAAAATATAGCAACTGATAAAAAAACTCCAGACTAAAAAAAAATAAAAAAATCATCAAGGGTGTGTTTTTGCTAGAAAATCATTGTTGCACTGAATGATTAACTAGCACGTAGAAAAGCTGCAATGCTGATTGGCAATCTCTCCCAGCTAGCATTATGCATCATTGAAAATTGCTCAAGCTGTAGGAGGAATTACCGGTATCTCTTCAGGAGCTAGAGCTAAAATGAAATTGAAATGAAACTTAAGCTGTCGTATATGTAGCCTCTAACTCTTTTGAAGTCATCCTTATTTTGGAGCTGGGTGTATGCTGTTGTCGGCCTTGTCAACAACTTAAACCTCTAAATAGAAATGGAACTTGTCGCCATTCGTTGAAAAATTTACAGTTTATTAGAAGTCAAGTGTATTGCAGTATTGCAAAGCCAGAACTGAAAGTCGCATGCCAAAATCCCTAAGTTCTACTTTTCCCTCTCTTAACTATCTCTCATTGCCCACCCCAGTGTAACCAATTAGATTCAGGCAAGATGTTTTCCTAACGGTCAGTCCAAGCACATTTTGGAATGCGGCTCCCTCGTTCTTCCAGCTTTGGTAACCTTGAGGCAACTTCTTGAGGAGACACAGCACTTAACTTTCATTTCCCCAAGCCTGCCTTCATTCATTTCCCCTCCCCATAGTTCATGGCAGGCCATAGCAGCAAAGCCCAAGAAAACATAAGAGCTGACAGCTGTTCTACTGATTGAGGATACCAATGCAGTGAACTGGGCACTGAATTTGATGACCTAACAAGAGAAGGGTTTTACAGTGACTTAATTATTTTGACCAGGTATAGTTAAAACACAAGACAGCCCCCCCCCCAAAAAAAAACTTCAACAAAGTACTTCATTGAACAATAACACCTGGAATCCATATTTATAAAGCCACTTTAGAAACGTTTAGAAAGTTTCTGGAACTAAAGGTCACCATTTAATTTGGCAACTCCTATTCCTTAATTTTATTGGTTAAATTTATATGCCTCATGAGCTCTGTGCTTATTGAAAATAACTGTATGTCATTTATCTATAGCTCATCAAATAGATAGTTCATCTGTCCAATGAATTCTAGAAACAAAGGCATTAACAAGAATCACATAAACCAATCTAGGTAAGACCTCATTAACTGAAGTGTGTTACAATGGAAATTCATAAGGGCCCAAACCAATAATTTACTGATTCTCTGAATTTCTCTTTTAAGTTAGACAGTACACGACACTGAATTTAGCTGAATAAAAACTGAATGGATATAAAGTCAGAATAATTTTTCCAAGGTATTAAAATAGCAGTTGAGAACACGTTAACATCAGGTTTTACAGTATGGAAGAGCCACCAGTGATATCATTACATATACTTTATCTCTTGGTAGTAATGGGATATGGATGAGAAATTGTATCTGTTCTTAAAACTACCTGCTCGTTTAGCTATTTAGGAATTTCCTAAAGCTTGATATGTGGAAATGTGTTTGTGATTCTCTACAGCCTCAAGCATTTGACTAAGGCTTCATTCATAGGAAGAACTGCACTTCTGTGTGGTGCTACATGGCCATGTATGGAACATTTTAGGAAAGTACAAGTAGTGATGAAATCTATAAGGAAACAACTTGTATATCCTTTTTGGACTTTTCAGGGTTTTTTCCCCTTCTATTCAGTCATATCTGATTTTCAGAGGCTGCCTGGATACGTCCCTGTAGTTTTCTTGGCAAAATTTTGCCAAATATTTTGCCATTGCCTCCTTCCTAGGGCTGAGAGAAAGTGATTGGTCCAAGGTCATCCACCTGGTTTTGTGCTAAGGGTGGGAATAGAATTTATAGTCTCCCTGTTTTTAGCCTGATACTTTAGCCACTACACTAAAGTGTCTCTCAATAGCATTTGGTCTGGTGGTTAAGACTCCAGGCTAGAAAACTGGAGACCATGAGTTCAAGTCCTGCTTTAGACATGGAAGCCAGCTGGATGACCTTGGGCCAGTCACTCTGTCTCAGCCCAAACCATTTCATAGGGTTGTTGTTGTTGTAAGGAAAGTAGGAAGAGAAAAATGTGTTGGATAGGTTTGCCACCTTGAGTTATTTGTAAAAATAAAAAATGGTGGTATATAAATAAATGCAATTTAGTAAAATTTCAGTAGCATTCATCAAAAGTAACGGTATGAGGTATATATGAATATAATCAACAAGATGGAAATAGAACTCGGCAGTGGATTGGTATTTTAGAACTGTAAACTTTTAAAATACTTTAGAAATTATTAGAATTGGTACCTAAATCCATATCTTTTCATGTCAGTACTACTGAGACTACGTTACAATCTCTAAAGCCTCTCATTTCTTTAATATCTTTCCTTAGATGAAAAATAAAAAATGAGATTCAGCTATCAGATGATGAGACTAAGAAAGCAGGTAATTTCCTAAGGCTGACTTGGGATGGTCTCAGGAAACAAAGGAGGATCAGATATAGCAAATACTTTTGTGGGAGAATTTTGTAGATTAGACTGGAAAGTTGAAAGCACATTCTTTAATAAGGGGACAGCCAGAGCTGGCTGAAAAATGGGCAGCTATATAAATGTTTTAAATAAATAAATGAAATCTGAAAGAAAACAGTGACAAACCTCATCCATATTGTTAATGTTGAGCTTATTTGAAGGAAACGTTTTGTTTTGAAATAGAAGTTGCAGGTTTTATAGAAGTGGCCGGGTTTAATTTTTCTTGTATCTAGTATTTCAGGCAGAACCACTACAGGTTTCCAAAAAAAGGAAACTTTGAAATTTGGTCATCTATAATTTGGAATTGAACCATATGTAGTAATAGCTCTGCTAATGCAAAATTAGTATTTTATTACTAAGATAAAACTTAATCTATTTTTTTTATATTTATACAGTTAGGTTCATTTAAATGCATTCACATAAAACATACATTTTTACCTTTTGACTTCTCCTAAGCTTTTAATTTAACCAGAGAATTCATATTTTCAGGATGAATTTTGACATTGCCCATGTGATACGTTATAAGGAAGTTCAGATGCACTTTGTGAAAAAAAAAATCTGTCCAAGAAAATGTCTTATGAGGATATTTTAAAAAAAAACATGTACCTAAAATTCTTTAGGGAAAAAGAAAGGTTTCTTGTTGAGGGAATTGAAGAACTAAAGATTTGCTCAGATCTTGAGCAATACGTTTGAATAATTCAAAATGGTATTTTAAAATAGAAATTGGCTTTATAAATCAATTAGTGGCTGCAAGCAGCACTCCGGTTTTCTTTTTCCTAACATCTTCATGAAAAACATTATGGCTGTTGAGTGCTTTCAGTAAAGCTTACAGTTATAATGCCAGGTTTATGCCCAGTGCCTCAGAATGTGGGAATACAAATAGTCAAAACAGAGTTGATTAAAGTGATATTATATTATACCTAGCCTGTGCTGGCTTTGCTAATTGCCATTTGTTGTGTTTCAGTGAAAGACTGTAGTATTGACCTTTGTAGTCTAAATAATCTTAACAGAGATATCAGAAACTGAATATTTATATAACATTTGCAAACAATAATGATATTCTGTGATACTCTGCCATGATCAAAGGGTAATTGGTCTTACACGTAAGAGTAAGGTATGAGACTTTACTGGTGAAGCTGTGTTCTAGGGACAAGGTGAGAATGCTGCTTTTGTAACTTTTGTCTCTGACCTAGGAAAGTTCCCTGCTCGAGTTTTTTGATTCCATCCTTGGGTTGGCAGTGAAGTTTCCAAAGCTGATTGTTCTTAGAGATATCAAATTGCCTTTCTCGGGAGAAGAATTAGAAGTGGGTCAATAATTCATGGCACCCATGATAGCCATGGACCTGTTCCAGGTCATATTGGACCCAAAAAGAATTAGATGTGGATTTTATGATGTGATTGAAGGGTTGGGGTTGTTAATATCTCTCCCTTGTCATAGTCAATAACCTCTGATTACTCTAGAGCGGTGAGGTGCCATTAACCTCCATGGAGAGGATAGACGTACAGTATTTAATCAGTATCTCCAGGTGTCTAATTGAACGGCTTTGTTTTCAGAAGCATTTGGGAGAGTTACCTGCTGGGCAGTTCTATTGAAGCCTTAGCTACCTGTTGGAACAGGGAAGTATGGTAGCATCAGATTAAATTCCTCCTGAATGGCCTATCATGGCTTGCTAACCAGAGGAGACTTCTGGGAGTTCTGGAAACTTCAAGGAATGAAGTGAACCAAGAGATATCTCGACTGCCACTGACATTAATCAAGGAATGTTTCTGATTGGCACAAGTAAGAATCCATCCTGTTCATAGTAAATACCCCTGCTGTAGGGGATTTGATTTTATTGTTTTGCACCTCAACTTACAATCATTCAGTTAGTGACCATTCAAAGTTATAACAGCATGAAAAAAGTGACTAGCAGCTGCTCATAAGATTGGGCATGAATTACTCAACCATCACCTTGCTTAACCACAGACATTTTGGTCCCAGTTGTTGTAAGTTTAGGACAACATGCATATCTCCCAAATTCATGTTTTCATTTGTATTACATAGGATTCGATCTGTATTATTTTTGATCCCAATTACTATGTGTATGGGGAATTGTACACCACTCAAAGATGCCTGATTGAATTGATTATACTTAGTAAAATATACTCAGAACCGTATTAAAAACAAATCCTTGTTTTCATGCCTGGTTTATGCAGTATTTAATGCAAACATTGCATACAACTAAACATGTTTTAAGGATGAATTTTTAAATGCTACAGCTTACTGAAGCTGATGTTTTGTTCTACAGACACTACACAAAGATCTCTGGCTTTATATGTACTTTTTATTTTATAATCTGATTTAAGATAAATGACATGCTGTTCATCCAAGCATTTTAGAAATTTTCTCAGGAGAGCAAAGAGTAATTTCGCACTATGGTAAAAGAGTCAGTGTGTGTTTGTGTGTGTGTGGTGTGTGTATGTTTTGAAAAGATGTGATATATATTGGAAAGCTTTGACATATCCCATATGACAAGGATACTTAATTCCAGGGTAGACAATTTTAGCTTATCTTTTTTTTTTTCAAAGTTGCTCACGAAAGAACATCAGAACCAGGTAATGAAAAAGCTCTCCTTTGGTGTAAGAATCAACAGAGTTGTAAAACAATTTGCTTTTTAAAAAAAAAAACTCTGACTCCGACTTTTTGCTCTATGCTAGATCATTCTGTCTTATCAGCATTGATTGGATATTGTCTGATCACGGCCTCTGATTTTGAGATCAAAGAGAAGCAGAGGCATGTGCTAATGGAGTTCAATGTCCCTTTTAAAGCTTATTGCCATTATGCATTCATCTAATAATACCAAGGCAACCAGGCTGACAGGATGAAGTCTTAGTTCAAGCCAGTAGTAGTAGTAGGATGTGGATTCTCAAGGCTCTCGGTTGCTGTCAGAACTGCCACCTCACACTCACCTCCTGCCTTTCCTTCAGCGGCCAGTCAGCCATAAACTATGGGGGAGGGAGATGAGTGATAGGAGGAAGGAACACTGTTGTTCACTGTACCGGCTGGAGACACAAATTCAAATAATAAAAGAGAATATTTGTTGCTGGTTTTCTTGCAGACATTTCATTACCCAAACCAGGTAACATCATCAGTGCCAGTGATGACATTACCTAGTTTGGGTAATGAAATGTCTGCAAGGAAACAAGCAAGCTCAGAGAGCACCAAGGACCTCACATGAATTCAAGGCCTGTGAAGAAATATAGCTGTGTACCAAGAATGACCGTTCCAACAACATCTGGTTTGAATATGATTGGACAATCCAGGACTGAGGGCAGGGTGGATCCTAGAAGGGGGGAATTACACTTGGGAATTAGGCACGCAAAACTCAGATCTGGCTTTGCTCTGTTGTACTAGACTTGACCTTTAGTAAAGTATATCCTTCTCTTAAAATGGAGTCATGGATCGTTCTTGCTTAAGATTTGAGTTGAGGCAGGTGACAGTTTTTTTTTTAATTTTGTCACAACAGTCTACACAATCATCAACATAAACAATAACTCATCATGAGAGAAAAATTATACATAAGTAAAAATTATATATAACTGCATGATAAGAGCCAGTTTGGTATAGTGGATAAGGAACAGAGCTAAAAACTGGGAGACTGTGAATTCTAGTCTTTGTTTTAAGCATAAAACCAATTGGGTGACATTGAGCCAGGGATGAAATGCTCCCAGATTGGACCAGATAGCGTGATCCAGTAGCAATTGTGGCTAGTAGTTCGGTGATCCGGTAGCGATGGTGGAGCAAAGCTCCACCTATCCATTCGGGTGACATTACTTCCTGGAAATAATGTGTTTTTTACCTTCTGCGCATGCTCAGAAGGTTTTGCACATGCGCATAAGGTCTGCGTGTGCATGTGACGCACGCATACACATACACACACACTTCCAAACCAGTAAGGAAGGTAAGTAGATTTCACCCCTGCATTGAGCCAGTAAATTCCAAAGACTTATCCAGCACAGACACAACAGCACGTCTCCAGAAATCTAGACTAATTCTAAAGGAGGGAGTGAGGGAAAGAGGGAGAGGAAACATTCTCTCTTTAAACTCAAAGAATACTACAGGTAGTCCTCGACTTAAAACAGTTAGTTTATTAACCGTTCGAAGTTACAATGGCAGTGAAAAAATTGACATGACCATTTTTACATTTATGACTTTTGTAGCATCTCCACGGTCACGTGATTCACATTTGAATACTTGACAAGTGGTTCATATTTATGACTGTTTGAAGTGTCCCGAGGTCATCTGATTCCCTTTTGTGACCTTCTGACAAACAATGGGAAAGCCAGATTCACTTAACGACCATGTTACTAATGTAACATCTGCAGTGATTCATTTAATATGTGGCAAAAAAAGTCTTAAAGTGGGGCAAAACTGAACAACTGTGTCACCGAGCAACAGAAATGTTGGGTTCAGTTGTGATTGTTAAGTCGACGAATACCTGTATTGCAGGTGAGAAGGAACTGTTGTATGGTTCATATGGTGCACCATGTATTAGTGGAAGTGTGATCTCGATTTAAGATTTAAGGATGCTGGAGAAAAATGGCTGCAATTGACTTTTTTCTGTGGCAAAAGAGTTTGCTCTTTTTGAGCTGGCCTTAGACTTAATGCAAATGTTAACGTGTCCCTAATATCTCCTGCAAATGTGCTTAGGTAGTTCAAAGAGCATGTTCTAGTTGATTGGACCTAGAGAATGGAATTTTCCATTTTGGCTTCTAGACTATAGAATGTTTTCCCTGTGAAGTTTCTTTGTTCTTTATTTTTTGCTTTCTTGCATGCTTTTTAAACCTGGTGGCCCAGCTAAATAGTAATATAACCAAGCTTAGCTGATTCCAAAATCTAATAAGGGTTAGATCGAATTAGCATTCAGATGGAAGAAACGAGGGAAACCTAAGCTGTAGAAAGAAGCTCAGAAGTTTCTATATTGTCAAGAGAGCCACATGGACGTGGCTATGAAATCATTGAGAGTCAAGCTTGGTTCATGAGGTTGTGGTGGTTGTTTAAAAAAAACAAACCAGGAACCATTTTAAAAAGGGAAAAGCATACAGGTAGTTCTTGACTTATGAGCGTTCTTTTAATGAAAGTTCAGAGTGGGGTGAAATCCAGCAGGTTCTGCCAGGTTTTGGAGAACTGGTAGCGGAAATTTTGAGCAGTTCGGAGAACTGGTAGCGGAAATTTTGAGTAGATCAGAGAACCGGCAAACTGGCTGGCCCCAGAGTGGGGAGGGAATGGAGACTTTGCAATATCTTTCCCCCAGGAGTGGGGAGGGAAAGGGGATTTTGCAGTATCCTTCCCCTGGAGTAGGGTGGGAATGGAGATTTTGCAATATCCTTCCCCCCAGGAGTGGGGAGGGAATGGGGATTTTGCAGTATCCTTCCCCTGCCACGCCCACCAAGCCACACCCACCAAGCCACACCACACCACGCCCACCAAACCACGCCCACAGAACTGGTAGTTAAAAAAATGGATTTCACCACTGGTTCAAAGTTACAACAATTTATTTTTATTTATTTATTTATTTTGTCACAACAATATATGTAGGTACAATACTGAAAAAGTGACTTATGGCCAGTCCTCAAAGTTATGACTGTCACACCATTCCCTGTGAGAATCTAAAAGTGTGAAAAATTATACTTCCCAATCATGTGGCATGCACCATATTCGTTAAAGAATTAAAAAAAATTAATTGGGTTTTTCCTTTCCTTCTTGTAATAGCAGGACCAAAAAAAGCAAGATTTCCTGTCCCATGGCATTATTTTGGAACCGATAGCATCTCATTGCATTAGATTACTTCTAACAATCAGTTATTCAAAACCATTGAACTCATACTTTCAAACGAAACAAACTGAAACATCATTTAGTCATTTGAAAACAACATTTAGTCTACTCTCTAGAGGTCTTGAGGCATGTGAAGAACTGTTGCAGGAATTCAGTATGTCTAGTCTAGTAAAAAAAAAAGGACTAGGGGTGACTAGATAGCAGTCTTCCAATATTTGAGGGGCTGCCACAAAGAAGAGGGCTCAACCTTTTCTCCAAAGTATCTGAAGGCACGATAAGAAGCAATGGATGGAAACTAATCAAGGAGAGGACCAACCAAGAACTATGGAGAAATTTCCTGATAGAACGATTAACCAGTGGGAAAGCTTGCCTTCGGAAGTTGTGGCTGCTCCATCACTCGAGGTTTTTAAAAAGAGATTGGACAACCACTTTTCAGAAATGGTATAGGGTCTCCTGTTTGAGCAGAGGGTTGAACTAGAGGACCGCCAATGTCCCTTCCGACTGTTTTTTTCTGTATTCCATTATCCTATCTCTTGAAACCACATTTTAAAGTAGAAATTGTAGTAGAAAATTTAAATGACTTGTATAGTTGTGTTTCTTCAATTGAGTTTTCTGGTTTATAAAATATCAAAGATTTTTTTTTAAAGATGAAGAAAGTTTAACACAGCCACTGTTCTTCAGTTTTAATAATTTCTTATATGTTTTCACAGTATTCTGCCTCATATTCCTATATGGATAAACTTTCTGAAGAAAACTAAATTATTTGACACGCATTGTTTAATGGAAACTGTAGTTTGTCCAGATGGATATACTGAAGGAATGCAGTTCTTGAACAGTTTGGGTCTTACTGAGATTTCCAAATATATATGTGAAACTTATAAAGAGCATAATATATTGTAATGTCCTTGGGAATGAGATGCTGTTTTGGGAGTGGAAACTTTAATAGCTTTGATAGCTTAGGCCTTGAAGGTTTATATTTACTTTTAGCAGTATAACTGCTTAATTTTACTGCTGTCAAATGATTAGTTCCTGCTCATTTCCTTTTTAAAGTGAATTTTTGGAAATAAATCACCATATTTTTAAATTAAAACTTAACTAGATGATTATAATACCATTGAGTTGTAAAAACAAATCTTTGAACATCAGCATCCAATTTGAATGTACCATAGTTAGGAAATTGCAATTCTGCCATTGTTGTTTTTTTTTGCTGGATTTCTTGGCTCACAGATTACACTGGGTTACTTTTAAATGTGATATGGCTGACTTGGGTTCAAGTCATACTAGCTGTGCTGTTAGCAAACCCAGATGTTATCAGGATCTTGAAAGATTTACATAAACAAACAATTTGCTGATATTTTACTTGGATTATAAGTATTGCTTTATTGAATGAATGGAGAAAAAGCAGCATTCTTAGGCAAAGGGAACTAATTTTTACTAATTATGATGTATAGGTGGCTGTTTATTTTAATGAAAGCTTCAAAGTATTCCTGTGAAACTCTTTTCATATTCTTTTTTCTATGCAAAGAAATGTAAATAGTCTGATCCATTAACTTACAATGCAAATCAGTTAATTTTTTATGTTTGGAAAATAATCTGACTATAAATAGCAAAGTAGACTGAAAATATTTGCAAGGAAATTTTTAATTTGGGTGGTTTAAAGCTTCATGTGAAAAAAAAATCAAATACAGATGGTGCCTTATAAATTCTCTTTGTCCCTAGGTTTGGGGGGGCTAATTAACACTTTATACATATTCATTTTTATTAATACCATTTGCCCAATTATTATGCACAAAATCCACTCATACCAACAAGCAATTTCTATGAGAATTCAAAATATCTCAAATAATGGCTTTCATTAAATATTTTTTTAACAGAATAACAGAGTTGGAAGGGACCTTGAAGGTCTTCTAGTCCACACCAGTTGACATTCCTTGGCTGATGGGACCCATGGTATCCCCAGTCTAGTACAATGAATTCAATAGGTAGAAACTAATGGGAGAAGATGATTCCTTAGGCAATCCTGTTCCAAGCCATGAAGGGCTTTAAAGGTGACAACCAACACCTTGAATTGCATCCTATCTATGCAACTTCCATAGTAGTGGTGTTATATGTGGTGTATAACCAGCCCCATTAACTACCTGTACGGCTGCATTTTGTACATCTTTATTTTATATTTGTATTAATATTTCCATGTTTGATCTGGAGTATTTGTGACATATAAATGAAAAGCTCTCATTGTTTTGTCAATTTGACACCTATTGAATCATGCTTTCACATAGTGATTTACTAAGAATAAATATGAACAACATTCAACGATGTGTTACTAATTCAAGGAAATGCTGTTTTGTGATTCGTAGTCAACTTCGTTTCCTGGTTTTTTTGGTGGGGAAAAATTTCCATGGGGAATTTATCAGTTTCCAAATGAGATTTATCAGCATAGATTTCACTTCACAATCTAGTCTTAAATGGTTAACCTTTTATTTTATTTACAGCCCTGGAGCAATAAAAATATAAATATAAAATTAAAAATAGTCTTTGAAAATAAGGTTACCTTTTGATTAGGTAATTATGGTAAAGATTAGAGTTGAAAGGTGACTCGATCAATGTGGATCTTCTTAAATAAACAAGGGATTGCTTCTTCCAGTGGTTTTTACTAGGTTGCACAAATTACAAGCCTGCAGCCAAACTATATCTGTAGGATAGCAATAGCACTTAGACTTACATACTGCTTCACAGTGCTTTACAGCCCTCTCTAAGTGGTTTACAGAATCAGCCTATTGCCCTCCCCTCAAACAATCTGGGTCCTCATTTTACCAGCCTCAGAAGGATGGAAGGCTGAGTCAACTTTGAGCCTTGTGAGATTTGAACTGCCAAATTGCAGGCAGCCAGCAGTCATCAGAAGTAGCCTGCAGTACTGCATTCTAACCACTGCGCCACAATGGTGCATAGGATGCTACTACATTGATTTTGCAGTACACCACTGTGCAACAAACAGCAGCAGAAAAAAACTACAATCAATACTGTGAACTCTGATGAAATTCCAGTGGACACCATTACAGTGTGCAATCTGGATTTTGATTCTTGTTCATGTCCTTAAACAGATTCCTGGATGGTTAGCTAAGAATATCACAAATCTGACCATAGAAACACCTTATGAACAAAAGATCTTTTTTTTTTAGTTTCTAAAGAGTTCTCTTCATACATAAAACATAAAAGGGGAAAAAAATCTTTCTCCACTGCGAGTTTGACATTAATTCAATAATTATATTCTGTTATTATGGGATTATGAATTGCCCTCACTAGAAATGTGTTTTAGTAGCAGGGAACTCAAGGAATATGTATAATGAAATTGGCATTAGAAAGGAAATCATTATATTTGTGTTTATTAATCAGAACTTTTGTTGTTACCTTAACTTTTCCTCATCCTCTCTTTTTAGTTGTTTCCTTGTTGTCTGTAATTCTCCAGCTATTTGGCTGATTTTAACTGAATTGTAAATAGAAGATGGCAATGTCTTGATTATATGAATGCTTATATCCTATTTTTAGAACTAGGAAGTAGTGAAACCATCACTAGCAATAATGTCCCATCTTGTTCACTTTTCCAGGTTGGAAGCTGTAAGCCATCTTTTTATATGGTAATACTCCAGAATAATATATATAGCATGTGAAGCAGGATAGATAGACCATTACAGAAACAGCAAGACAAATGTAAAAATACTTAAAGTGTTGGGTGTGAACTAAACATTTGTATCAAGATGAAGTGATACTTGGATAGCTTTAAAAAATAGTTATTTAACATTCAAATAGGATACAAGAATAGTTGACAAGAATGTTAATTTGGTAGCTAATGACACTGATTTTGAGAAATATAATTGGTTCTTTGAAATTGGAATGTACATTGCCCCAGAAAGCTATAAATAATTAATCTTGCATGCAGTACATATTTATTTTGCTAAAATATCTTTACCCATCTGACTTGCTAAAGATTTGTCTTAGTTTGGCAAGAGAAAGAAGTAAGGGTATGCATATACAAAATCAAATTATTTTCTTTCTAACAGCAATTGTATTTCTTTTTTAAAGAGTTTTTTTTTATTTCACATAAACATATTATAAATGTACAGTCTTTTATCCATGCAATTGTATTTCTTCTTCTATCTATAAAACTAATTTCTTAACAGATATTGAAATACATTTTAAGGGCACATATTAATTAATTGTATCTTGATTGCATTTATAAATATCTCAAAGAAGATATATTGAATGTGATACTCCGGCAGCAAAATTTATCATGGCTTCTTTAGAAAATTCCAGAGTTGAAATCCAGACTGTATCCTAAATATTCTTTCAAATTATTTGTTATTGCCCTTGAATCCTTTTTTATCATGATTTTTGATCTTGTAATGCAAAGGACTTTATTTATTTATTATAAGTTTTGGTAATTATTGTTTCAATTGCATCTATAAATTCATGAAAGAGAACGATGCTGAAGCCAAAGTACTGTAATATAGCATTCTTAGTCTGTGTTCTTCCAGATGTTGCCAATTCTATAAAAACCCTGAATCCCTGAAAAACCATAGTCAAGAGTATTGGATGTTTTGATTGACAAAATCTTGATGGCAGCAGACCTGCTCCCTGCTCCCTTTCTGTAAAAAATTTCTTATTTAAAATGTTTATTTAATAAAATAATAGCCGGTAGTGATAAGTATTGCTTAGAGCTGCATCTGAGAGAAACTTGTCAACAATATTTCTTAGTGTGGGAAGTTTTATATTAGATACTAGATGGAATCAGCCATGTAATATTTTTTCAGCCATGCAGCTCTAAATGGGATCATCAGATTACACAGGAATAAATCTAAAAATATGAATTCCAGAAAATCAGTACATAAAGTGGCTGTTTTCAGGTAATACCAACACTCTGTTGTAGAAGTAGACAGTTAAATGTCTATGGAAAGTGGTGACAGCACAAGGAGGGGCTTTTCTCATTTATTACCAGCTATATTTATGAGGGAAAAAATGAAATGCATACTGCTGAAAATTGGCAATTTTGCTCCCAAAGTTCAGCCGTGCCCTCTCAGTGCTGGAAGGCTGCACATAGCGTGTGGGCAGTTCACCCTCTTCAGCTATGATTTGTGATATGTCTCTTTAAAGACTTCCAATGCAGCTGCTTTTGATATGCGCTGTACTTTCTGTTTTAATTTGGCATTTGGATTAAGAGCTGTACTGCAGTGTTATGCAATTGAAAATACCACTGTCAGACCTTTGAGTGAGCATGTGTACGTTGCCCATTTTCAAACAATTGTGCATAAAATGGGCGGCCATATAAATTTGATTAATAAATTAAAAAAATGATATATATTTCGCGCGTGTGTGTGTGTAATATAAATTATCCGGCAGAGCTACTTAGTAAATTTACTAATTTAACAATTTAAGCTAACTTCCTTGTTTTTGAAGTATTCTAGGTAAGAGTTTTCAGTGCCATTTAAATGTGACATTCTTATCGCCAATCTGCTTTTCATTTGAGGAAAAAAACTTCCGAAGCTTTTCATAGATGATAGGTTTGCCCAGATTTATTGGAAAATACATGCAGTTCCTTGCTGGAAGTTCTCAATATTGACTTGCACAGGTTGTCCTCGAGGTATGATCTTCAATTGAGCCCAACATTTCTATTGCTAAGTGAGACAGTTGTTAAATGTCTTTTGCCCCATTTTATGACCTTGCTTGACAAAATTCTTAAGAGAACCACTGCTGTTGTTAAGTTAGTAACACGGTTGCTAAGTAAATCTGGCCTCCACGTTGAGTTTGCTTGTCAGAAGGTTTGCAAAAGGGAATCACATAACCCCACCCCACCCCCAAGGACTCAGCATCTGTCATAAATATGAGTCAATGGCCAAGTGCCTGAATTTTTATCCCATGACCATGGGGATGCTGCAACAGAAGTAAATGTGAAAAACAGTCGCAAGTCATAACTTTTTTCAGTACTGTTGTAACTTCAAATGCTCACTAAATGAATGGTTGTAAAAAAATTTTTTTTTAGTAAAAAAGTTTTATTTCCATTTTCCAACAACCTATTCAATATACAGTCTCTTATTCAACATTAGTCATTAACTTTCATTTGTTATTTATTCGGACCTGCCCAGCTACCATTTCCTTCCTTAACAAACCTTTCCTCCTCCCTTCTCTACTTTCTTCTACTTTCTTCATCCTTCCTCTCCTTCACTTTTCTACATCCTCTCCTCCTTCCCTACTCTTCTCTTCCACCCTTTCTAACCCTCTCTCTTTCCCCTTTCTTCTTCCTCTCCTTTCCCCTTTTCTACCTCTCTCTTTCCTACCTACTTTCTTCCTTCACTCTCCTCTCCTTTCCATTCCTTCTGAAATGGCAGCTGAGCAGCCCGATTTCATTTCAAATTATTTCTATTTCTTAATTACATATCTTCAATCATTCCTTTACATTGATCCTTCATCTCCCCCTCTCCCCTCCCTCCCCCCCACCCCCTGAGACTTCCCAGAACAAAGTACAGGGTATAAAATTAACAATCATAAATTAAAATACAACATAAGTCATAATCCATAGTCACTCCTCTCTAAGACCTTAACTCCCTTCCAGAAACAAAAAGTACATTCTTCTTCCAATCCATTATATATCAGTCCATTCCACTCCTAAAATCTTCAGAATCTTCCAATTAAATTAGTATTTCCAGTTCATCAATAAAATACATAGTTTTTAATATCCAATCTTCATCAATTAACACCAAATATATATCAATCCATTCCACTCCTGAAGTCTTCAGAATCTTATAGTTTTTAATATCCAATATTCATCGATCAAGACCAAGACGATATTCCATCTTCCAGTATTCATCAGAAATTCTTTTATAATATACCTTTCTTCCTTAAACAGTCTCCCAAATATAATTCATATTTCCAGCTTAAATTCTTAAATTTTTATCCAATCTCCAAAAATAAACAATATTCTGTCTTCTCATATCTTTAATATCACTTACATAAATCAAATAACATTGCTAATATTAATATTTCTTCAATTTACCTTACATCTGTCAAATAACATTATTAAAATTATAACTTATATCCAAAATATATCAATTATAACAATTAAATTCTATTTAACCAAATACCAACATTACATCCATAAATTTTTCTATCTGTCCTCCAAAAGTTAAACAATATTTGATGAATGGTTGTAAATTGAGGACTACCTATACTAATGACATATTGCTTAGAGCAGGGGTCCCCACCCACGGGTGGCGGCCCACTACTGGGCCTCAGCCTATTCAAAACCAGGCCGCACAAGCAGCAGGGGAGCACCCGTGCGTAGTACCCCTTACTTGTCCACGAGTGATGGGCACTTGTGTCCACACACGAAGCTCCACATGCGAGTTGTGGGCACTTGTGCTCATGTGCACATTCTATTCGAGCGAATGCTGATTTCTTCAGGCATGGGCATCTGCTGCTCACACAAATGGAGCTGTGTGCATGTGCCTATAACTCGCACGGAGCAATCCTCTCTTTCCCCGCCCTGTACTGGGCTGCCAAACCAGAAAGGTTGGTGACCGCTGGCTTAGAGAAATTACTATGATAATGGCAATTCTCAGTAGGCCTGCAGGCAGCTCAAAAATTTTGAGAGAAGCATCCAAAGAATTGATGGAACTTCTGTGGCAATATTAATTTTTCTACAGACAAATTTCAAATCAAGATTAAAAACTTCAATTCATTCTGTATTTTTGCAGATACAATTATGCTTGTTAGCCATTTATACTGAATTCTCTTGATATATTGTATATCTATCAATGCATTTCATTAATCAGACTTATTGTCTAGTATGCCTGACTATTGGATGTTTTCTACTCAACTAACAGTTGTATAAGGGTTGGCAGAGCCTGGGATTGTAGATAGCTGGGCTGTTACATTGCCTAAATCAGCAGTCAACAAGTAGTGGTCTGAAGGATTAAAGGTGGTCGTGAGAAAATTTTGGTGGTCCGCAGAAAAATTATTTGCATTTTTAATATTGCACTAAATCAGGGGTCCTCAAACTACGGCCCCTGGGACGGATACGTGCAATGAACATTTGTGTTGCTGCAAAGCGTATCCCCCTTTGAGGTCTTCTTGTGTGGGTTGGAGGGGGCAGAAATTCTGACTTGGGATCTGCTTCAGCCTCCTGGTATAGGGCTTTGGGCAAAGGCTGGAGTGAAGCGCCGCCGGTGGCGAAGAGCTGGAGGACCTTGTTCCAGTGGGACTGCATCATGGCCTGGAACTGACTGACCATCTCAGCCCGCTGAGTCTCCAGGTGCCAGTACCTGGCCTTGCACTCCCGCAGGTCTTCCCTCTACTTGGAAAGCTTATGCTCGTAGTCCTCAGTGAAGTGCTTCTGCTAAGCCTCCTTCTTGGTCAGATCCAATTTGAACTGAGCCAGCTGTTTTGCCAACACTTTCTCGTGGTGGCTGCTTAGCTCCAACAACTGCTTCCTGTTGGGGCCCTAAGGAGTCTGGGTGGGCAGGCAAAGAGTGGCTGGGAGGGGAGAGGTGAGTAGAGGCTGGCGAGGCACCCCTCAATGTGAGTGACATCAAGTTGGCCACGTCCATCCAGTCACATGACCACCTAGCCACACCCACACAACTGGTCATTAGGGAGATCATATTAGTGGTCCGCAGGATTTAATATTATGAACTTAGTGGTCCCTGAAGTCTGAAAGGTTGGAGAGCCCTGGTCTAGATGATAACACAAGTCTTCTGGACTTTGATGCTGCAACATTCACAATTTTATGCAAATCCACCAGTCTAGTAATGTCTTTGTCATAACTTAGAAGAAAAGATCGCGTTTACCTTGATGGAGCGTTGGCAATCACTGAATGCAGAACTGCTTTTCCATTTTCTTTCACAATTATTTTATTTATTCCAAAGACACATTAAAAATCCACACTAACTGCATGGAACCTTATTTTTTCACAGCTTGAGTGATCTCTGAAAGACAATTGATTAGCCACCGAAAATTAAATTATTTCAGCAATGCAGTTTACCTAGTAATTTGGTTTTTTTTTTTACATATACAGTAGATACTTTTCTTCCATTCCCCCCCCCCTTAATACTTTCTCTGTTTCACATAATTGTGGGGGTTTTATGGGGTTTGTGGCAGCGCATAACTGGAAGATCCTTAGCCTCATCTACCAAGTGATTCCAGACAGTGTATCATGTATTTAACAAATGTTGAATCAAGAGTTTGCAACAAGACATTTTCTACAAACAAAACCAAAGACAATATCTTTATTGAATAGTCCACATCATTGACATAAAATAAACCAGAAAAGATGATGCCTTCAAACATGGTCAAATATTGTCGTCACTGTTCACAGACTACCATTCTATGGATATTTTACTTCAGTAACAGAGTTGTTAATGCCTGGAATGCACTACCAGACTCTGTGGTCTCTTCCCAAAATCCCCAAAGCTTTAACCAAAAACTATCTAATATTGACCTCACCCCATTCCTAAGAGTTCTGTAAGAGGTGTGCATAAGAGTACCAGCGTGCCTACCATTCCTGTCCTAATGTTCCCTTTAATTGTATGCAATTTCGTATAGTTATTACATACTTATGCTTATATATATGCTTATATATCGTATAGTTATTTCATGCTTATGCTTATATATACTGTTGTGACAAATAAATAAAATAAATAAAAAAATAAATAAAATAAAATAAATAAGATAAGATAAGATAAGATAAGTCCGCATAGTTTAGTGTCAGCTAGATCATAAGCACCTAGAAGACAGAATCTCAAAAAAACAAACTTCACAGTCACAAGGCCTAGGAAACTACCATATTTTTCGGAGTATAAGACGTACCTTTTTCCCACCTAAAAGGGGGTGAAAATTTGGGTGCATCTTATACACTGAATGTAGCTCCTCCCACTCACTGGCCCCCACCCTTTGGCCTCTGCCTCCCAGCAATTTACCTCCTTGCAGCAAGCAGCAAGAACAAACAGCCCATTTCAGCTTCAGCATAGCCTAATTAGCACAAGTTGATTGGCCTCCCGACTCTCAGCTGTTTTAGGCTGCAGGGATTGCCATTGCCTATTGCCGCTTGGGCCTCTGCTGCTTGCTGCAAGGAGGTAAATTGCTGGGAGCAGATTTTTTTTTTCTTGTGCTATGCTGAAAACAAAAATGAAAGTAAAGCAGGCTGTTTGCTGTTTACGAATTTATGAATTTTTCTACGTAGACTTAAATATCTTAATCCATATGAGCCTGCAGTAAAACAACAACTACATGTATTTGATGTGGAAGCAAGTGAAAGAGCGATTTAATATTTAATGTTCAAGAGAAAACTGTGGTGCAGAAGAAATGTCATAAGTATTTTTCTGTTTTGTTTTCCAGTGTATTATTAATGTTCTCTGCCATATGATCATATTAACCCTGTAATTCACCTGTTTTCTTCCTGATCCTCCCCACCAAAGGATATTCCATTTTTAGTTTATTGTGCTGCCAGAGGTCGTCTCGTGCACAGAATATAATAGCAGGGAGAAACTAATAAATATCTAACCTATTTGGGAGGGAAGAGAGTTACAGAATGAGTCAACCTGCTGAAACTGTTTTGTTGAATTACTACATGATAATCATTGACAAAGATATTTTCAGTGAATCTTGTAATGTATGCTCTGTTCGCTGACTCCATAAAAGATTTCAACACAGATTTGAAAAATTGAATAAAGAACAGGCTTCCTAATGCTATGCTTGTAGTACCATCACCATCCCTAACTACCGGTATTAGTTATACTTTTGGAGTGACTTCAAGGGATTTATGGTTGTTGAATTGTAACGTATACAAACATTGTGTGAGCTTTTTCTAACAAGGTTGTTTTATTCATCGAGACTAGCTAACATTAAATTGAATTTTTGGAAAAAATGTCCATCTGGGTTCAGTTCCAAGTGGAGAGAAAGAGATTGGAAACATGGTGGCTTGTTTGGAAAGATGGTTTTTAATGATGGAGAAGACCACATGGTTTGAGATCCTTGGCAAAAAAGGCATCTGGAGTGGAGAGAGAGAGAGTTAAACCCTCTGTTGGGATTTGAATTTGAGCTTGTATTCTGATTGGTTGTCAGACTCCCATGGGGCCGTGTTTTTGAGTAACAGGCTTGGTTGACTCTTGCTGGGGGATGATGTAATGAAAGGGCTTAATGAAGGAGATACAAGAAAAAGAGGAAACAGAATATTACCTAGTCTGGGAGAGATGGTATAAATGGTTGGAGGAAAAGGAAAAAAAAAAGAAGGAAAAAAAGACAAGGAAAGGTTAAATAATGGTTAAATTAGGAGTAGAAATATAAGAACAAATAGGAAGAAACAAAAATTGTGGAAAGGAAATTGGGTACACGTTTATGTCTAAGTATATATGTAAATAAAAAAATCAGAATAATATATTATAGTGACTATATATATATATATGTGTGTATATATATATGTATATATATGTATATGATATATTAGAAATATGTATAAAAGATACACTAGGATAAGAGAGAGAAAATATATAAGTATTGATTACCAGACGCGAAACTTGAAAAGAAGAAAGTGTTAATATTTCTTTTTGTTTTTTTTAAAAACTGTTTAATAAAAAATATTTTAAACAAAGAAAAGAAAAGGGTTTGGGTAATTCCTACTATGGCTCTGCCTGAAGGAGGTAGATCTTTGTTATATAGAATAGACTGGCCCAGGCCTTAATGGCCCATTGACAAAGGGGGAGGGGGTTGAGTTTCTGCCTCCCTTTTAGGGGAAATATTCTGCCCTTTTAATATTTCCTAAATATCTCATTTTCCTAGGAGAGGGGTGGGTGCTAACGTCCTACAGAATAATGCAGTTTTGAGTTTTACTTGAAACAAACTCTAATTAATCAATTGCCTGTTAATTCTTACATCTACAGTGAGTTCATGAAGCTAGCCCTGTAGGGTTTTTTTGCTCTGTGGTTGAAGATATGTCTTTTCGATTTTGCAAACTTTCCCTGTTCAAAGTTCATGCTGCAGCTGTGCCAGCAGAAATGACTGAAAGTCTGTTGAAAATATCTCTCTCCTTGTAGACTAGAGAAAGCTGGCTTTGCATTGCTTAAAATCAGTTATCCAAAAGGAAACCTCTTGCAGTTCCCTCTTCGTTTTCGCCTCTTGGATTATTTATGGAGTTCTGTGCCGCAAAGAGTTCCAGGGAGCTTCAGTGCAGAAATTTCTTTTCTGAAGATGAATATTGAGAAGAACTTGGAAATGTATAGACCAGTGATGGCTAACCTTTTTGCCATCGCGTGTTAGGAGGGGGTGGGGGGTGGGTCACATGCGCACGTGCCCACCCATAATTCTATGCGCCCCGCGCATGCGCACGTGACTCCTCCCCTCCCTGCTCCTAGCACACGATGGCTCGGTAGGCCTGTTTTTCTCTTCCACCTGGCTCCAGAGCCTCTTTATGAGTCTTGGGAGGGCGAAAACTCCCTTTTCCACCTCCCCCGGAGGCCCTCCGGAGGCCAGAAACGGGCCATTTACCAATTTCTGGTTGGACAGGAAGTGACGTTTTTTGCTGTCCCCAGCCTCCAGAGACTCCTAGAGAGGCCAGAACTGAGCTCGCGTGCCCACTTATACGGATATGCGTGCCACCTGTGACATGCATGCCATAGGTTCGCCATCACGAGTATAGAATTTCTTCAGGACTGCACTTTATTTGAGGTGGTCCTATAGTTGACCGGGAATTCAGCTACTCTGTCATATCAGGAGCCGAGGTAGCGCACTCAGTGGTTAGAGTGCAGTACTGCAGGCTACTTCAGCTGACTGCTAGCTGCAGTTTGGCAGTTCGAATCTGACCGGCTCAAGGTTGACTTAGCCTTCCATCCTTCCAAGTCGGTAAAATGAGGACCCAAATTGTTGGGGGCCATATGCTGAGTCTGTAAACAGCTTAGAGAAGGTTGTAAAGCACTGTGAAGCGGTACATAAGTCTAAGCGCTATTGCTATTAGGTTGTAGTTTCTATTGTTCTGGGCAGGATCTGTCTCAGAAACTTTCCTTTTGACTCTGTGCCAAATGCTCAGGAAAGTCTTTCAAAATTCTCCAGTAACTAACTTCCAAGCAAAATTGAGCTGAACCCGTTAGTAGGGAAATAAAATTCATTCACACTCTGCTGGCTTTGCAAATTGATTTCTTCTTACGGTCCTTTGATACTTCCAGATGTAGCTAAGGAACTCTTGTCACCATCCCAGGTGAAGAAAATTCTCCTCTGTTCAGCTCAGTGAGATTAAATGCCTCCAGTAAAGGGTCATTAGGACCTCTGCTATATCACAGGATAAGGTATCTATCTGTCTTTTGGCTTATTATTTCTTACACAGAGTGGAACAAATGGGTCTTAGAATTAATTCAGTTTTTGTAGCAAATTGTAGCAATAAGGTTAAAAGCAAAATATCTGTTTGCAACAGCATGTATCAATAATATTTAAAAGTTTCATATGAGTAATAGGACCTTGGAGTTCAATTATGACAGCTATTTCAAACATTCATTTTAACCTTATGGCTTCACTTGCTTAAGATTTTTTTTTTTAAAAAAAGAGATTAAGACTTCAACAACATGATCTCAAAGTATTTTTAGCCACTTCAGAGTCCAATATCTATACAACCTGTTGTCCAGTAACCATATTAGGTCTCAATAAATTTTCAGATTCTTGATGTTTATGCAGTAGGGCCAGGGGTCTCCAACCTTGCTGGCTGAGGTATTCTGGGAGTTGAAGTCCACAAGTCTTAAAGTTGCCAAGGTTGGAGACCCCTGCAGTAGGCTGCTTTAATCATTTTATTTTCAATTTACCTTATTTATAAACCACCCTAATCTTTTGGATTTTAGACAAGGCACAACATCAAACAAAAGGAAATCACTAAGTACAAATTAACATCAGAAAGAAAAAAAAATCAGCTACCAAAGAAAAACCAAGATAAAACCAAAGATTGGCACCCCGATTATTAGTGAGTTGGATCCATCAGTAAGTTGAAATAAAACCACTTTATTTGTTTATGAAAATAAAACGGGGGGCTGGGGGCTGGGTGTATTTCTAAGAGGAGAATATGGGTACTTGTCAGGCTACCCCCGACGGCAAATAGGAAAGAATTCACCTTGACTCCATTTGGTATGGAAACAAGTACTTTTACTTTTACAGTCTGGTTAGCAGCCAAGCAAAGCTGGAACTGAGACAAAATATGGCAAACATATCATATCCCCCCAATTGTCCCTCCTCCTCCAGGAGGTCAGGCTGGTCTGGTCCAATGCCAACTCCTTCACGGCCCCTCGTGGTAATCTTCTTCCACAGGTCTCTGGATGTCAGTCAACTCAGGAATGCAGTGTCGGTTAGGAACGCGCGCGCTGATAACATTCAATCATTAATCACCCCTCCTCCCAGTTATGTCAGCCGACACTAATAATAAGCTCCTTTCCCTTGTCCCGGACGGTGGTATGATTCACCTCATGATCCTAAAAGTTTATAATACAGAAATAAACATTTTACATTCTATCTACTGATATAATCATTTAAAAGTAAATGAAGAGTGGAGTGGAGGCTGACATTCGGCCCTCCTGCAACAAGGACGTCAGTCCTAGAAAGAAAAAAGAGAAGTTAGGGTTTGTCAGGATATTTTTTATAGAATTGTGCTATTTTTTCCGAGGCATGAACATCTTCTTTGTTCACCCATTCAGCTTGGGATAACGGGAAGTGTTTCCAAGAAATAAGATATTGAATTTTATTTCTATGTTTTCTTGAATCTAAAATTTCTTTTATTTCAAAGTGTTGTTCTCCCTCTATGAGAATTGGTATAGGAGGGGGTGTATGGTTAGGACGGAAAGTAGATGTGTGTTCAGGTTTCAGCAAACTCACATGGAAAACGGGGTGGATTCTCCTAAGTGTTTTTGGTAAATCTAGTTGTACCGTCACGGGGTTGATGATTTTTACTATTGGGAAAGGTCCCACATATTTGGGTCCAAGTTTTTTAGATTTCTGAGTGGTTTGAAGATATTTGGTGGAAAGATAAACTTTATCGCCCACTTGATATTTGTTCTCAGGGGACCTTTTTTTGTCTGCTTGTTTTTTATGCGCACGGTGAGCGTCGTCGATCGCCTTGCGAGTCATTTTCCATGTGCTTTGTATTTGATCTATCCATTCTGATAAAGAGGAAACAGTAGTTTCTTCCTGTGGGAGTTCCGAGATAGGAACAAAATCTTGGCCTGAAGCTATTTTAAAGGGAGTAAATCCCGTGCTACTATGAATTGAGTTGTTGTAGGCAACTTCAGCAAAAGGTAAGAGATCAGCCCAATTATCTTGCTGGTAGTTAACATAACATCGGAGATATTGTTCTAGTACAGAGTTCGAACGTTCACAGCTTCCATTAGTTTGAGGATGATGGGAGGAGCTTAATCCTTGGGCGGAACCAATGAGTCGTAAAAATTCTTTCCAAAATTTAGAAGTGAATTGAACTCCTCGATCTGAAATGATGCGATCAGGCACTCCGTGAAGTCTATAAATGTGTTGTACGAACAACTTTGCTAGAGTCTTTGAGGAGGGTATTTTTGAACATGGAATAAAATGGACTTGTTTGGAGAAAAGGTCAGTCACTACCCATATAACAGTATTGCCGGAACTTTCAGGTAATTCCACTATGAAATCCATGGATATTTCTTTCCATGGGGTTCCTGGTCTGGCTACCGTTTGTAGTAGTCCAGGAGGTTTTCCCGGAGGTCTTTTGGATGATGCACAGACCGGGCAACTTGCCACATATGCTTGAATGTCTTTTTTAAGACTTGGCCACCAAAATTGTCTTTTAAGAAGATGCAAAGTTTTCACAAATCCAAAATGCCCTGCCATCTTGGCATCATGGCATCGTTGTAGGATGGTTTCTCTGAGTGATAGAGGAACATATAGTTTTGTTCCAATCCAAGCTAGTCCATCACGGAGTGTGCATTCATGGGAATGCGTTAAGTACCAGTCATCGGTGTTTAAAGCTTCTTTAAACGATTTGGTTAGTTCATCTGGGAGTGAGGGTCAGCTTTGAGTGGCTTCTAGTTATTGCTGGGGCCGCCAACTGTTGCACGGAAGTATTGGTTGAACCACCTCGGAGCGAGTGCAATTGTATTGGGGTAAACGTGAAAGAGCATCTGCTAAGAAGTTTTTCCTCCAGGAATATACTGTAAAGTAAAATTAAAGCGGTTAAAATATTGAGTCCAACGGGCTTGTTTAGTGAAAGTTTTCTAGGAGTCTTTAGCGCTTCTAGATTTTTGTGATCAGTCCAAACTTCAAAAGGATGATTTGAACCTTCCAAGAATCGTCTCCATGTCCGTAGAGCCCAATGAACTGCAAACGCTTCTTTTTCCCAAATAGCCCATCGTCTTTCGGTTTCAGTCAATTTTCGAGAAGCGAAAGCACAGGGTTGTAAATTACCATCAGTATTGTTTTGGAGCAAGACGGCTCCGACTGCTACATCACTTGCATCAGCTTGTATTACAAAAGGAACATCCATGTCAGGGTGCTTTAAAATAGGTCCGGCGGCAAAGAGTCGTTTCAATTTCTCAAAAGCTGCTTGACATTCCATTGTCCATTCGAGGGGTAATGATGGTTTGGGTTTCGTGTCTCCTTTAGTTTTTAAGAGGTTAGTGATTGGTAAAGCAATTTGAGCAAAGGAGGGGATGAATTGACGATAGAAATTTGCAAATCCCAAAAAACTTTGGAGCTGTTTGCGTGTGCGTGGGGGGGCCCATTCCAAGACAGCTTTCACTTTTCCTGGATCCATTTCTAACCCATCAGCCGAGATGCGATATCCTAGGTAGTCTATTTTGGTTTGATGGAAATCACATTTGGATAGCTTGCAATATAGTTCTGCAGATAATAACTTTTGAGAACTGCTCTTACTAGTTTAATGTGTTCTTCCATAGTTTCTGTATAGATGAGTATGTCGTCAAGGTAGACAAGAACTCCTTTGAACAAATGCTGATGGAGTATTTCATTTATCAGTTGCATAAAAACTGCAGGCGCCCCTGCAGACCAAAAGGCAGTACTAAACTGGAAACACCCTAGTGGACAGTTGAAAGCGGTTTTCCATTCATCCCCTCCTTTATACGGACTCTGTAGTAAGCTTCTCGCAGGTCCAATTTGGTGAAGAACTTCCTTCGCTAAGTGTGCTAACATATCTTTCATGAGCGGCATGGGGTATATGTTTTCGGCACACAGCGCTCAAATTTCTATAGTCAACTATAAGACGAAATGAGCCATCTTTCTTTTCCCGGAACATCACAGGTGCGCCACGCGAGGCCTAGCTGGTTGGATAAAGCCCGCTCTAGGTTTTGTCTATGAACTTTAAGCTCTCCCAATTCTTTTGGGTCATGGGTAAGCTTTTGGTTTTGGAAGTTTTACCCCGGTAGGATGTCGATGGCACAATCAATAGGCCTATGGGAGGTAGCACGCCTGATGCTTTCTCACTAAAGACTTCCGCAGGTCCCAGTACTCCTTAGGTATCCTTTCCTCCCCATCTATCCGTTCAACCATTGCCCCCCATTTATCTTGGAGCATGGCCATAGTCTGACTCTTCTTGGAACCCCCTTTTCCTCCTTTTAACGCTTTTGAGCGGAACCGTAAGACTCCCGTTCTCCAGTTAATATGGGGGTTCCATTTCCGCAACCACGACAGTCCTAGTACCAAAGGTTGGTCCATTCCAGGGCTACTATGAAGTTTAAAATCTCGCGATGGTCTCCAATTTCCATTTCTATGGGTTCTGTTACAAAATGGGCGGGTCCTCCCCCTGCCACACTGCCATCCAACTGGGCAAATGCTATGGGCCTGCTTAGGGTTCTCAACCTTAGTTCCATTTTTTCTACTAGTTCGGGACTGATCATGCACCTAGTACATCCCGAATCTAATAATGCTAACATTTCCCCCTTGTTGCCCGAGGAGGAACATGCAGGTTGACTGGAATGTCCAAGGGCCCCGTGCCCAACTCACCAGAAAGTCTTCATCGGACTCCGATGTGGTTTTGCTGTCATCAGTGTCGGTCGACGTCATGTCCTCCTGGATGGGCGTGCCCTTCTTGGCAATGCCGTCCTCCACTTTTGCGGTTTTCGCGCCTTAGCAGTTGGTTTCACTGCTGCCTTCCCACCACCAGGGTCGTGCTTGGAACCAACTTCACTCGACAGTCGGCTGCCCGATGGCCTCTTTTCCGCATCTGTAGCACGCAGTCGATCGTTGTCCCCTCCCTCTGGTCTGGGCGTGTCCTTGAGGGCCACCCAGGAGAATGGGCCGGTAAGGTCTTCCAGTGCGCTGCCTTCTGCCACGGTCCTTCGCTAGTTCAATTTCCATCTCTGCTGCCAGGGTATACCAGCCATACAATGTGGTTGGAGACGCTCGTGCCCGGCACAGTTCATAGAGATCTCCATTCAGGCCCTCTTTGTAAAAGTCGACCAGGATCACCTCCGACCACCCTCTCATCAAGGGGACTAGATCACTGAATTCCTGGGTATAATCAGCCACCGGTCTCCTCCCTTGCCTGATGGTTTTCATTCGACCTTTGGCTTTCTGCTCCGCCAGGGGGTCCTCAAACCTCCTCCTTAGTGCCGTAATAAAATGCTCGTAATTTTGCAGTAGGGGAGTGGTTTTATACAGCGACACAAACCATGCAGCTGCTCTTCCGGTCAAATTATGGGTCACAGCTCTAACTTGTGCTGCCTGTGACCAATAATCTCCCCCCCAGTCTAACATGTGGTCATTCACTATCGCCAGGAACAATTCCAGCTCCTTCGCATCTCCATCAAATTTTTCTAATATGGGGGGAATTTTTGGCTTTTTCCTTCCCCTGCGCGGCCTTGCTTGGTCAGCAGGTGGCGCAAGCCCCATCCAATTCAGCTTCCTCTGGGGAGAGAGTTTCTGTCTCTTCAGGAATCTCATCACCCTGGAAATCACCTCTAACGGGCCTCTTTGTAATTTCTTCTTCCCCTCCCCCCTTGGAGGACTGAACAGGGGATTCATACCTTTGGCGAGCAGCTTGCCTTACTTTCACTTCACGAAATAGGCGTAGTGCTTCGTCCAATTGGAGGCTGTCTCTGACTTTCTGCTCCTCAGCCCACTCGGACAAAGTGCGCTGTTTCTCCTTTCTCCTTGTAGTTACTCCAGAGGGAGGTTCCTTGAAATCGGGTTGCCTCCTCTCTTCTTCCAACTGCATTATCTCCAGCTCAGGGTTAAAACTGACAGAAGAAATACCTCCGGACGCCTCCCCCAGTTCAGCCGGCAGCAGGCCTTCTCCTTCTATCACCTTTGGGTTTTCTTCCCCCCCGGTATTGCGATTGCAATCCTGGTTGGTAGACATGATGGGAGTTCCAGCTTAATGTCAGGCTACCCCCGACGGCAAATAGGAAAGAATTCACCTTGACTCCATTTGGTATGGAAACAAGTACTTTTACTTTTACAGTCTGGTTAGCAGCCAAGCAAAGCTGGAACTGAGACAAAATATGGCAAACATATCATATCCCCCCAATTGTCCCTCCTCCTCCAGGAGGTCAGGCTGGTCTGGTCCAATGCCAACTCCTTCACGGCCCCTCGTGGTAATCTTCTTCCACAGGTCTCTGGATGTCAGTCAACTCAGGAATGCAGTGTCGGTTAGGAACGCGCGCGCTGATAACATTCAATCATTAATCACCCCTCCTCCCAGTTATGTCAGCCGACACTAATAATAAGCTCCTTTCCCTTGTCCCGGACGGTAGTATGATTCATCTCATGATCCTAAAAGTTTATAATACAGAAATAAACATTTTACATTCTATCTACTGATATAATCATTTAAAAGTAAATGAAGAGTGGAGTGGAGGCTGACAGTACTCTTTGACTTAGGACCACATTTGAGCCCAAACTTTTCGTTGCTAAGCGAGACAGTTGTTAAGTGAGTTTTATCCCATTATATGACGCTTATTGCCGCAGTTTAGTGAATCACTGTACTTGTTAAGTTAGTAACATGGTTGTTAAGTCAATCTGGCTTCCCCATTGACTTTGCTTGTCAGAAGGTCACAACTGATGATCACAGTAACCGTCATAAATATGAGCCATTTGCCAAGCGTCTGTATTTTGATCATGGGGATGCTGCAACGGTTGTATGAAAAACGGTCATAAATCACTTTTTTCAGTGCCGTTGTAAACTTTGGCCACTAAACAAATGGTTGTATCTCGAGGACTACCTGTATTCCACCAGAGGCTGCTTTGGCAGAGAAGACCTGTCACATCAACCATGTTCTCCCAATGTCACAAGTGGCGGAAGTTTTTGTAGGCCTTTCTCAATGACTAGGCTGAGAAATGGGCAGGTTCATTTGTGGCAGTCTTGATACATACCTTGACTTAGCTCAGTGTTTCTCAATTGTGACAACTTGAAGAGGTATGGACTTCAATTCCCAGAATTCCCCAGCCAGCACAGCTGGCTTGGGAATTCTGGGAGTTGAAGTCCACACCTCTTCAAGTTGTCAAAATTGAGAAACTCTGACTTAGCTTGAGGTGGTTTATTTGTAAACACGTTTAAAAATTTCTTCAGGCATGCTTAGCATCAAACCTGAACATAGTACAAATGGTTTAAAACAAACAAACAAAAAAAGCAAACAAAACAAACAAAACAAATCCATGTACCGTATTTTTCGGAGTATAAGACACACCTTCCCCCCACCCCAAAAAAGAGGGTAAAAATCTGAATGTGTCTTATACTCCGAATATAGTCCTGCCCAGCGTCTCAAACAGAGGTTTCAGGGGCTGAAAAAAGAATCAGAAAAAAAGCCCCCAAAAAGGGCTTCAGAAAAGAAGCCCCCAAACAGAGCTTCAGAGGCTTTTTTCCTGAAGCTCTGTTTCGGAGGCTTTCAGAGGCAGAAAAAAGTTTTTTCTGAAATGGAGTTTCAGAAGTTTCAGAAGCGCAAAAAAAAAAGCAAGGCACAGCGCTCACAACCAAGGAACCTGTTGCTAAAATTCACCTTTGGGAACAGCTGATTGGGGATATTCCGGGAGGCCGATCCACCCGCTAATCAGCTTTTTTCTTATTTTCCTCCCCAAAAACTAAGGTGCGTCTTATACTGCGAAAAATACAGTAAGCATATTGGAACTTTGACTTGCATAAAGCCATTCTTGATGTATTTCCAGCTCAGACTGAAACCTCAGATTGAAAGATTAAATATTCTTTATCCTATGGTATTGAAGCTTCTGTTTACTCTATGCAGATGTAATTAATTCACTTCTAATCAAAATCTCAGCAGGGAGCAAAAGGTTTAAAGTCCTCTATTCCTTGGATTAGGCTGTAGTCCACCTTGGCTCTCCTCTGTATCTTATAATTTATTTACAAAATGCCAAATTCATAATTGTTAATTATTGTGTGATTGTTAATCATGTGAATGGCTATTTGATCTACTTTGCAGGCCCTTGCTTAATATAATCATCATCTTGTTTCATAATAGACTGGACGATCAAGTGTTCTCAATTCACTCTTTTTTTTTTTTTTTATTGAAAGAGTTTTAAAAAAACAAAAACATTTTCCCCTTTTTCCCCTCCTCCCAAAAAAAACAAAACACCCCTTCCTCCCCACCCCCGGCTTCCGGTCAATCACAAGGTAAAGTTATACATAAACCAAACATAGAATAAAATTTTCCCTTCCAATCCAAATAACCACATCCAAAGCTTTTCGTCTCCCAACCCCCTTCCCATTACATAAAATAACTTTCTAATTATTCAAAGGCAATCTGATATTTCTTAATCTGATATCTGTTTTGTAGATAATCAATCCATTTTTTCCATTCAATTAAATATCTTTCCTGCGTATTGTCTTTTAAAAACGCTGAGATTTTAGCCATCTCAGCCAAATTAATAACTTTCAATATCCATTCTTCTATTGTAGGTATCTCTTCTTTCTTCCAGTATTGTCCAATCAACAGTCTTGCTGCTGTTATTAAGTTCAGAATCAATTTAGTCTCAATCCCTGTACAATCCGTTATAATTCCCAAAAGGAAAAATTGTGGCAGGAACTTTATCTTCTTCTTCAGTACATTTTGAATAATCCACCAAATTCTTATCCAAAAGACCTTAATTTTCTTGCAAGTCCACCAAATATGAAAATATGTAGCGTCATCACAATCACACCTCCAATATTTCGCTTGGATATTAGGATACATACATGATAATTTTTTGGGATCTAAGTGCCATCTATAAAACATCTTATAAAAATTCTCCCTTAAACTCTGTGCTTGTGTAAACTTAACATTTCTAACCCAAATTTTCTCCCATGTTTCCAACATTATTGGTTCCTGAATATTCTGTGCCCATTTTATCATACAATCCTTTACCAAATCCTTTTCCGAATCTATTTCAAGCAACACATTATGCAGTGTCGGTTAGAAGCGCGCTGATAACATTCAATCATTAATCACCCTCCTCCCAGTTATGTCAGCCGACACTAATAATAAGCTCCTTTCCCTTGTCCCGGACGGTGGTATGATTCATCTCATGATCCTAAAAGTTTATAATACAGAAATAAACATTTTACATTCTATCTACTGATATAATCATTTAAAAGTAAATGAAGAGTGGAGGAGGCTGACAGTACTTTGACTTAGGACCACATTTGAGCCCAGACTTTTCGTTGCTGAGCGAGACAGTTGTTAAGTGAGTTTTATCCCATTATATGACGCTTATTGCCGCAGTTTAGTGAATCACTGTACTTGTTAAGTTAGTAACATGGTTGTTAAGTCAATCCCAGCTTCCCATTGACTTTGCTTGTCAGAAGGTCACAACTGATGATCACAGTAATCTGAATATGAGCCATTTGCCAAGCGTCTGTATTTTGATCATGGGGATGCTGCAACAGTTGTATGAAAAACGGTCATAAATCACTTTTTTCAGTGCCGTTGTAAACTTTGGCCACTAAACAAATGGTTGTATCTCAAGGACTACCTGTATTCCACCAGAGGCTGCTTTGACAGAGAAGACCTGTCACATCAACCATGTTCTCCCAATGTCACAAGTGGCGGAGGTTTTTGTAGGCCTTTCACAATGACTAGGCTGAGAAATGGGCAGGTTCATTTGTGGCAGTCTTGATACATACCTTGACTTAGCTCAGTGTTTCTCAGTCCACAAATATGAAAATATGTAGCATCAATTCCCAGATCACAGCACAGCTGCTTGGATATTAGGATACATACATGATAAGTTGTCAAAATCTATAAAACTCTTATAAAAGTGGTTTATTTGTAAACACGTTTAAAAATTTCTTCAGGCATGCTTAGCATCAAACCTGAACATAGTACAAATGGTTTAAAACAAACAAACAAACAAACAAACAAACAAACAAACAAATCCATGTTTCGAATCTATTTCAAGACACACCTTCCCCACCCCAAAAAGAGGTAAAAATCTGAATGTGTCTTATATTAATATAGTCCTCCCTTTGCATTATACCAAACAGAGGTTTCATCTAGAATGAAAAAAAAGACCCCAAATACCTGTAATGAAAGAAGCCCCAAACAGAGCTTCAGAGGCTTTTTCCTGAAGCTCTGTTTCGAGGCTTTCAGAGGCAGAAAAAGTTTTTCTGAAATGGAGTTTGAAGTTTCAGCCAAAAAAAAGCACACGCTCAACAACCAAGGAACCTGTTGCTAAAATTCACCTTTGGGAACAGCTGATTGAGGCCATCCATATAACAAGTCATAACCTTCTATATTCAAAATTCTTTCCTCTGTTTTAAACCAGTCCTTATATACTGAGATACAGTATAATATATTGGAACTTTGACTTGCATAAAGCCATTCTTGATGTATTTCCAGCTCAGACTGAAACCTCAGATTGAAAGATTAAATATTCTTTATCCTATGGTATTGAAGCTTCCGTTTACTCTATGCAGATGTAATTAATTCACTTCTAATCAAAATCTCAGCAGGGAGCAAAGGCTTAAAGTCCTCTATTCCTTGGATTAGGCTGTAGTCCACCTTGGCTCTCCTCTGTATCTTATAATTTATTTACAAAATGCCAAATTCATAATTGTTAATTATTGTGTGATTGTTAATCATGTGAATGGCTATTTGATTTACTTTGCAGGCCCTTGCTTAATATAATCATCATCTCGTTTCATAATAGACTGGACGATCAAGTGTTCTCAATTCACTCTTTTTTTTTTTTTTATTGAAAGAGTTTTAAAAAAACAAAAACATTTTCCCCCCTTTTTTCCCCCTCCCTCCCAAAAAAAAAACAAAACACCTTCCTCCCTACCCCGGCTTCCCGGTCAATCACAAGGTAAAGTTATACATAAACCAAACATAGAATAAAATTTTCCCTTCCAATCCAAATAACCACATCCAAAGCTTTTCGTCTCCCAACCCCCTCCCCATTACATAAAATAACTTTCTAATTATTCAAAGGCAATCTGATATTTCTTAATCTGATATCTGTTTTGTAGATAATCAATCCATTTTTTCCATTCAATTAAATATCTTTCCTCGTATTGTCTTTAAAAACGCTGAGATTTTAGCCATCTCAGCCAAATTAATAACTTTCAATATCCATTCTTCTATTGTAGGTATCTCTTCTTTCTTCCAGTATTGTCCAATCAACAGTCTTGCTGCTGTTATTAAGTTCAGAATCAATTTAGTCTCAATCCCTGTACAATCCGTTATAATTCCCAAAAGGAAAAATTGTGGCAGGAACTTTATCTTCTTCTTCAGTACATTTTGAATAATCCACCAAATTCTTATCCAAAAGACCTTAATTTTCTTGCAAGTCCACCAAATATGAAAATATGTAGCGTCATCACAATCACACCTCCAATATTTCGCTTGGATATTAGGATACATACATGATAATTTTTTGGGATCTAAGTGCCATCTATAAAACATCTTATAAAAATTCTCCCTTAAACTCTGTGCTTGTGTAAACTTAACATTTCTAACCCAAATTTTCTCCCATGTCTCCAACATTATTGGTTCCTGAATATTCTGTGCCCATTTTATCATACAATCCTTTACCAAATCCTTTTCCGAATCTATTTCAAGCAACACATTATACAATCTCTTTATATGCTCCTGGGTCTGATTTCTAATTTGCTTTATTAAATTTTCCTCCCTTTGCATTATACCAATTTTTTGATCTTCTTTCCATCTAGCACTTATTTGCCCATATTGAAACCAAGTATAATTCCTCCCTTCTTCATTTAATAGCTGTAATGATTTTAATTGCAATCTACCTCCTTCAGCATACAAAAGTTCTTTATAAGTAATCATTTCCTGTTTCTGTTCTATATTTATATTCTCTATTGCATGTCTAGGGCTCGCCCATATAGGAATCTTGTATTCTAATTTATAGGAATATTTTTTCCAGACCCGCAAAAGAGCACTTCTCAACACATGATTCTTAAAAGCCCTATCCACTTTTTTTTCATAAAATAAGTACGCATGCCATCCATATAACAAGTCATAACCTTCTATATTCAAAATTCTTTCCTCTGTTAAGTTAAACCAGTCACTTATTACTGAAAGGGCTACTGCTTCATAATATAATTTAAAGTTAGGCATTCTTAAACCACCTCTTTCCCGTGAGTCCTGTATTATTTTCATTTTAACCCTCGCCTTTTTACCCTGCCATATAAATTTGTTAATCCCAATCTGCCAATCTTCCAAATTTTTATCCTTTTTAATTATTGGTATCATCTGGAACAGAAACAAAATCTAGGTAACACATTCATTTTAATAGCCGCAATCCTTCCCAATAGGGATAACTGCAATTTCTTCCAGCCACTCATATCATTCTGAACTTTTTGCCATAGCAAGTCATAATTATTCTTATAAAGTTTCTTGTTCGATGAGCTAATATAGACCCCTAAATATTTAACCTTTTTTACTACCTCAAATCCTGTCATTTCCTCTAGTTTTTGTTTCTGTTGTATAGACATATTTTTAATTATCACTTTTGTTTTATTCTGATTTATTTTAAATCCTGATACCTTTCCATATTTATCAATTACTTCCAACAAAAATCTACTTGAATTTATAGGATTCATTAACGTAACCACTACATCATCTGCAAAAGCTCTAACTTTATACTCATATTGTCTAATCTTAATTCTCTATTTTCATTAATTCTCGATTTTATCTAATAATGGTTCCAGAGTCAAAACAAACAATAATGGTGATAAGGGACATCCCTGTCTTGTTCCTTCGCAATCTTAATAACTTCTGTCAAGCTACCATTTACTATAATCTGTGCTGTTTGCTCTCCATAAATCGCTTTAATTATTCTAATAAAACAGTCTCCAAATTGGATTTTCTCTATTAATTTAAATAAAAAAACCCAAAGCAATCCATCAAAGGCCTTCTCTGCATCCAAAAAATAAGTGCCGCTGAAGTATTCTTCTTCCAAATATTCCAATATATTAATAATCTGTCTGACATTATTCCTCATCTGCCTCCCTTTTATAAAACCAGATTGATCAGTATGAATTCTTTGTTGTAAAACTAACATTAATCTATTTGCTATTATTTTTACAAAAATCTTATAATCATTATTTAAAAGTGAAATTGGCCTATAGTTACCAGGTTTAGAGCAGTCTTGCTCCTCTTTGGTATCAGTGAAATAAAAGATGTTTTCCATGACGGGGTATTCCACTCCTAATTGTATCTGATTAAATAATTCTTTAAGTGGGCCTAATATTTCATCCTGTGTTTTTATAATAAGTTGCTGTAAGACCATCTGTACCAGGGGTTTTCCCCATTTTTAATTGTTTAATTGTTCCACTATTTCTCCAGTAGCTATCGGCCGATTCAGCTCCTCCCTCTGTTCTAATGTTAGAATATTAACCTTATAATCTTTCAAATAATCATAAATGTCCCTATCCAATATTTTGTCTTTTGCATATAGTGCAGTATAAAATTCTGAGAATGCCTTTTTAATTTTATCCTGTTGGTATATCTCTTTACCTTTATATTCTATTTTTTGTATGACACGTGCTTTCTGTTTCTTCCTTAAATTATATGCCAACCATCTCCCAGGTTTATTTGCATTACAAAAGGTATTATGTTTAGCATATTGTATATTCGTTGCCACCTGGTCTGCCATTAACATATTAAATTGACTCTGTAATATTTTTATAGCCTCTTTAAGTTTGTGATCTTGTGGGTTTTGAATTAATAACTGTTGCTTCCTTTGAATTTCTTCTTCCAAATATCTACGCTGCCTTTGTTTATTGTTCCTTTGCCTATTGTCCAAGTAAATCAATATCCCTCTAATAAACGCTTTGCTCGCTTCCCACACAGTTCCTATAGGTGTCCCTTTGTACATATTAAAATCAAAGAATTCTTTTAACTGTTTCTTACAATAAGTTACATTATCCTCATATCTAAACAGATTTTCATTCAACCTCCATGTTCTACCACCTTTTTTCCCTTGTAATAATTCCATCCATACTGGGCTATGGTCAGTTAAACACCTCGAAATATCTTCGTTTTCTTCACCCTAGAAAGCAAGTCATTAGAAATTAAAATAAAATCAATGCGTGAAAAGATTGATGCCTATCAGAAAAAAGTAAAATCTCTCTCATCTGGATTCCGTAACCTCCATATATCTCTAAACTCAAAGTCTTCCATCATTTCAAAAAGGATTTTGGTAATTTTGCATGTATAGGTATCTTCTTGGAGGAGGTTCTCTTATCCTTCTTGTATCAATTACTCCATTCCAGTCTCCTAATAAAATAAACGAACTATAATCCCAGAGGGTCAACCTCTCATGTAACATTTTGTAAAACTTTTCTTGTTGCTGATTAGGTGCATAAATACCTATCAACAAAGTCTTTTGCATCTATCACCAGTTCAATAGCAATAAATCTTCCTTGAATATCTGCCTCAATTAACTTAGCTGGTATATCCTTCCTGATATATACAACAATTCCATGCTTCTTTTCCAAAGCTGATGCAACAAAATGGTTACCCAATTTTGAATTAATTAAATATTTTTGGTCTGATAATTTTATATGTGTCTCTTGCAAACAAATCACATCATTTTTAAATTGTTTCAAGTAGTGAAATATTTTCCTTCTTTTCTGAGCTGAATTCAAGCCATTAACATTCCATGACAAGATTCTATTTGCCATTACTGGCCTCCTGAAGCTTTGAAGCAGACAACGGAAGCTCCTCCCGTATCTTCCGTCTAGCTCCTCCCACAGCTTCCATAATGGGATCCTGACTTTTACTTTGAGACTGTTGCTCTTCTTTACGCTTAAGGGCTCCTCTTGTCACCCTTTGCTCTTGTGGTTCCTCTAATACTGGCAGCAATAAAGGCTCTTGGATCACCACGCCTTCTTGAGTCTCTTGAAGTTTTTCTATCACTTCTATTTCGACTTTCAAAACTGTAGAAAGAAAATCCTTTGCCTTTAAAACAGTGTCAATTCTATATCTCCTTCCTTGATAGAATAGTGTCAGTCCAACTGGCACCTCCCATCTGAATTGAATCTGATGTTTTTTAAGTTCTTGTGTAAAAAAAGCAAATTCCTTCCTGTCTCTTAACATCTTTGAAGGAATCTCTTTCAACACCTTCAACTCCTGTTCTCCAATTTTTAAAGTTGTCTGATATGAAACTTGCAGAATCTGATTTCTCATAGTCCTTTTCACAAAATAAACCACAATGTCCCGAGGAAGCTTTCTCTGTCTTGCAATCCAAGAATTAACTCTATATATTTTATCAATTTGGTAAGCTACCTCTTGGGGGTCCACTTCAATAAATTCAGCCAATGCTTCTGATATAATTTTTCTTAAGTCTTCTCACGCTCTTCTTGCATACCACGAATTCTAAGAGCTCCTTCCATAAGTTTATATTGTAATATCACAACCTGATCTTCATTTTGATCCACTTTTTTCTGAACACCTTTCATTTTGTCTTCTAAATGCTTATTTGACTGAGAGATCTGTTGCATTTCCACTTCCAATCCTTCAATTTTTTTACTCAGTCCTTGAACTGCCATAAGAATAACTTCTCTTATTTTTGCATTAAAATTCTCCATCATCTCTTTTGCCTATCTGCAGAAAGTTTTAATTGTTCTTTCAATATTTCCTCAAGACTTGGTTCAGATCCGCTTCTTCCAGAAGGCTTTAAAGGTTTAGCTGCCATTCTGTCTTCAAAAGAATCAGGAATTCAAACTTAATAACTCTCCTTCCCTCCTTTCAGTATAAAAAAACTCCGTTTGTAACAATCCACAAGTAACGCTGCTTCATCGTACTAAAAAAATTTTACTTTCACTTTTAGACGCCATTTTAAAAGTCAATTAATCAAAGACAAAGAAAGGTTTCAAGTTTCAAAAAGGGAGTCGGTACTTGCCGTGCTGATTCTGCATCAAAGATCGAACGCTTGTGAAATTCCCGTCTGCTTGGAATATCAATCAATTTAATAAGTCCTCTAGAGCAGAAGCGACATTCCTCTCCTTTTTCCTGATAAAAACAGGAGCGTGCTGAAGTTGGAGGGAGTGGAATTCGGTGGGGTCATAAATCCAGGAAAATTCGCTCTTGAGAGCAAACCCCCTGTCAGACCTGCCACTCTTCCACAACTCTGATAACCTCTTTCACCCAGAGATTATGCTAAGCTCAGTGAACAGTGATTTATTTTCTGTTTCACTGACTTTTACAATCTTCTAACATGGAGTGCTCTGTTAGAGCACCCAGCAGGAGGGTGACGTCACTGGAGCCTCTCCTCAATTCACTCTTGAGTCACAAAAATTATAACACTGAAAGGAACCTTGGAAGATGTTTAGTCCAATACACTGGCCAGATCAGGAATTAGTAAAGGAGAATATTTGTAGCTTTGAGTTGAAATCAGAGGTCATTGGTACTCTCTGAGCTTAGTGGTTTTCTTGCAGATGTTTCATTAACCAAACTAGGTATCATCATCAGTGCTAGTAAGGAGTAGGATTTGTTCTCAGTTTACATTCTAGCGGCTTGCCCGGTCAGTGTTAGTGAGGATGGTCTTAGAGGTTCTTTGGTTGGGCCATTTACTGTTGGCTTGTTTGGCAGTTTCTTGATTGGGGTGTTGTTTACTTGATTGTTGGTCTGTTGGGGTGTTGTTTACTTGATTGTTGGTCTGTTGGGGTGTTATTTACTTGATTGTTGGTCTAAGATACGATTAACATGACTTAGAATTAACATCAGACCAACAATCAAGTAAAACATACCCCACTAGAACAGGGGTGTCAAACTCAATTTCATTGAAGGCCTCATCAGGGTTTTGTTTGACCTTGGGGGGCCGAAGTGGGCATGGCCAGCTTGGGTGTGGCCAGCTTGACATCACTCGTGTCGGAGTGCCTGTGGGGACCCAAGTGCTCTGCCAGTAAAAACAGGCTCCTGAGCACCATTTTTGGCTGGGACTGCCTCCTGCAACCCTCTGCCACAGAAAATAGAGCTAAGGAGGGCCGCATACGGCCCTCCTGTGCTCCGTTTTTGCTGGTAGAGGCACTGCGAGGTCGTCCTTCACTGTTTCCAGAGCGGTCCCGCAGGCCAGACCTAAGCACCCTGTGGGCCGGATCCAGCCCGTGGGCCTTGAGTTTGACACCCCTCAACTATAATATAAACTGAGAACAAACCCACTCCTTATTAGCACTGATTGATGTTGTTTACTTTGGGTAATGAAATGTCTGCAAGAAAACAACCAAGCTCAGAGAGCACCAAAGAACACTCAGATCAGGAATTGTCTAACCATCTCAAACTAAATGGCTGTCCAACCCCTTCTTGAAAAATCCCCAATGATGGAGCAACCCTGATTCCAAAGGACAGGTTGTTCTATTGCTTAATGCCTTTCACAGTCGAGAAATTACTCCTTATTTTGAATTTGGATCTCCTAGGTAAAGCTTGTTATCCATTAATTCTTGTCCTGCCCCAAAAGCTGTGGAGAAGAAATCCATATATCCTGGGACAGCCTTCAAATATTGGAAGGCTGCTATCGTGTCTTCTAATATCCTGTTCATCTTTTGACTAACAATCCCTAGTTTAAATTTTTTTTATAAGATTTCACCTTCAAGCCCCTTGGAGTTTGCTTAATGCATGCTCTTTATTGGATTGAGGATTCACTTTTATATTGATAGTGTTGTTTTGAAAGTCTTGAAGTTGTGGTTGGTTTGATGTTCAGTGTCACAAAAAAAAACTAGAATAGAAAAAAGTTTAAAAAGTTTTCTCCGTCTTTACTTTAGATTCGTTGGATAGGAATACAGGTAGCTCTCAATCAATCAATCCCAGCATTGACTTCTGACATTCAATCAGAATAGAGCTGGAAGGGACCTTGGAGGTCTTCTAGTCCAGCCACCTGCTCAAGCAGGAGATCCTATACCAGTGATGGCTAATCTTTTCCAGACTGAGTGCCCAAAGTGCTTTGGAAAATAAGTTGACCCCTGCTTCCTTGTAGGAGCCCCTCAAATGCTTGATTAAAAACCTGCCAAAATGATGAAGGGACATAGTGTAGAACCAATCAATGTTAATTTCTGGCATAGTTAATTTCTTGTTTCTAGAGAGCTGCACTGTATTGGATCACATCTGAAGTTCTCTTTGAGTCCCCCACAAGAAACCCCTCTTCACCATGGGTGTCTATTTATTCTAAATATATTTCTGATATCTGTGACCCATGTAATCTGGTAACAATTTATTCCCTATTGATTACAGGAAATTGTAAGCATAATGTATCTAGCAGAAATTTTTCTCTGAGCAGATATGCCGCAAAGCTACTGTAGTTTCAAAAATCCTAGCAATGGGTGATAAGGAGTGTGGTAATCCTCGACTTACAACAGTTCATTTAGTGACCATTCAAAGTTACAACAGCACTGAAAAAAAGTGACTTACGACTGTTTTTCACACTTACAGCTGTTGCAGCATCCCCATGGTCACATGATCAAAATTCAGACGGTTGGCAACTGGTTCATGTTTATGATAGTTGTAGTGTTCTGCAGTCATGCAATCACTTTTTGTGAACTTCTAACAAGCAAAAGAGGGACGCGGTGGCTCAGTTGGCTAAGAATCTGAGCTTGTCAATCGAAAGGCTGGCAGTTCAGCGGTTCAAATCCCTAGTGCCGCGTAATGGGGTGAGTTCTTGTTATACTTTTTATACTTATACATCGGTAAGTTAGATTTAAAAATTGCTAGCACCCAGTTGCCCTTGGTTGATCTGATACGTTAAGCAGGATCATGCTTGATTTGCATACGGATGGAGCACCATCTGGAAATTTCAGGGCTGTTGGCTAGACTAGGAAATGGGGGAATATAACAATGCAGATTAACTTCAACACAATTATTAGAAGTGCTGTAAGCTGATTTGATGGTATCTTTACCTTTTTAAAATTGTTTTTGCTTTTGAAGAGACCATCTGGGAATTTCAGGGTTGTTAGCTAGATAGGGAAAAGTGGGGAAAATCCCATAGGACAAAACCACACCAATTGCTGTACGATTATTAGGAATAAAATCATCTGATGTTATGGTATCTTTATCTTTTTTAAATGGTTTGTTTGTTTGCTTTTGATAAAGTTAGCATTTTCAGTTTAGAATATATCTTCCATTAAATACAAAATCTGCATCTTTATCCAAAGAGGAATTTGGGACATGGGAACTTTCCCTTAATAAAAGATTATAAAAATATGCAGTAAAATCAGATATAATGTGAACCACAATATTGTTAAAGCTTTTTATCTTCTTAAGCAGTTCCATTTGTAAAGCGTAGTTCCAGATCCCTGCCGTTTAAAAAAATATGATGTACTTAGATTCTGTTGCACAGTTTGAAGATTCTTTTACTTACATGATCCCCCCCCCCTCGCCCCATGCAGTTCTATTCAGAGGCTTTTATTTAACGAAATGTAGCGTTTTTTGTCATTTAGGAGAGGGGGCTGTGACTTTTAAACCTGCTGAATCTCCTTAAAAAGTCTGAATGGTTAATCAGTTTTTATAGCTTAGATGAGAAGGAAATAGCATCGAAAAGTAAATTATGATTGCCTGAAGATCAACGAGAGAGTTCTGTTTATGCCTTGAGGTTGCCTTTATTTTGCTTATTTATACAATTATTTTTTTCAAAGGGGACATACAATTTAAAGTCGTAGCATAACATTGATCCCTTGTTAGAGAGATTACCAGAGAGGGTAGACGATTTTTATGTAAGCTATCTCCTCTGGGACTCAAACCCGGCTACTACACATGCAGTGGCAAAATTCTGTGCTGCTGCAATGACCGCAAGGAAAAATTCGGTTACAGAACTGTAGATGTCAATTTGCGCCAAGTTTTTGTAGCTATCTCTTGTGATTTTTAGAGAAATTATATTTGCACACATAGTTTATCTGCTCTCCAATCATGTAAACAAGGGCATGATCCAAACTGTTTTAGACCATGTATTTTATTACCATGGATGTTATTATCCACTATTATTATTAGTACTATCATTTAACATTATTGTAAACAGTGAGTATTCTTGTCTATTGCTGATCTATAACCGCAATATTCTATTTTATTCTTGATGCAAAAGGACAAACCTAATGTTAACTCGCAATGCATCCCTGGCCTGCTATTGAGTTGCCAAGGGCCAGGGGGGATGGGAAACCAGAGAAACGGCATGGCAGCCAAAGACAGATGCATATTCCATGCTTATCTCTCTCAAGGCTCTATCCCGGGTTACCTACAGCAGCTGGAGGGGAGTTATCTCAACAACACATGAAATTGCTCCGTTGGCGAATGTGATTGATGACACACCCTGGGAGGGAGGGGGCAAACAGAGTCATAATTGGGGCATAAATTACATAGGGTCAGAGCTGGCTTCACTTGGGAACATGCAGACATGAAGCTCCTAATAAGTAACTGGATTTCTTTTAAAGCTTGGCTCGAGGCTCATGGTTTAATTTAGGGCATCCATAGGAACCCTGACACCTAATGGAAGAGTTACAGAATTCAAAAATGGTTTTATTCTTTTCTCATAGCAGATGAAACTTTATGGACAGGAAGAGTGGACAATCTACATTTATAGATTGTCATTCTCCGTTAAGGTGATGATGGCAAATTATAGGAACCTGTGGAAGCGACCCCTAGAGGGAGGAGGTCAGAAATCAAATAAATCAAAATTATTTGCCAATCCTTGTTGAAAAATAACATAGTATTAAAAACCCATTAAGCAATAATGAGCAGTATGGCAGCAAATGCATCAATGTTAATTTTTACTGTGCTAAATATTGATAAATATAACACATACAAATAAAAGTTCCTTGGTGGTTTCCAATAATTTTTAAAAGTAGGGTGCCGTCAGCTAGGCAGTGCCGACTGGCGACGCCCAGGGGAAGGGCCTTTTCTGTGGGGGCTCCCACCCTCTGGAACGAGCTTCCCCCAGGACTTTGTCAACTTCCTGACCTTCGGACCTTCCGCCGTGAGCTTAAGACACATCTATTTATTTGCGCAGGACTGGACTAGATTCTTAAATTTTAATTGTTTAAATTTTAGATTTGGTTTTAACTTGGGGTTTTATTATTTATGTCTATTTTAAATTTTCGGCCTATTTAATAAGTTTTTTAGATTAATGTTTTACTGTGTATATTTATGTTGTTTTTAGATGGCTGTACACCGCCCTGAGTCCCTAGGGAGATAGGGCGGTATAAAAATATGAATAAATAAATAAAAATAAATAAATAGGAAGAAGTCCTAGGAGAAAGAAAGTTTAAGGAACACTGTTGTGGAGAGATAACTATTACACAGAAATATTGGAATAGAATTCCTATCTTAATACAGAAGATTCTCAAAGTGAGTATAAAGATAAAACTAGAAACTTTTCTTCTGGGTTTAATGGGAAAGGACAGGAAAAAAATTGGAACTGATGTTATATATGTTGATGGCAGCAAGATTACTTTACGCACAAAAATGGAAGGACAATTTGATACTTACAGTGGATGAATGGTTGCAAAAATTGATGGAGTTTAGCAAAGGTGGCCAAATTGACTGCTTTGATCAAATTATTATTGTTTTTGTTTCTACTTGGAAACCACTTCTGGACTTTGTGCTTGAGCTGACAAAAATAAAATTTTGATTTTAGGTTTTACCGATTAGATAGCTTTATTGTTATAGAAATGGCTAGTTTATATGCAATTATATAAACCAATGCAATCCTAAATTGCATTAACAGAGGGATACAATCAAGATCAAGTGAGGTTCTAATACCACTCAATAAAGCCCCAGTAAGACCACACCTAGAGTACTGCATCCAGTTTTGGTTACCACACTATAAAAAAGATGTTGAGACTCTAGAAAAAGTGCAGAGGAGAGCAACCAGGATGATTAGGGGTCTGGAGACTAAAACATATGAAGAACGGTTACATGAACTGGGTATGGCTAGTTTAGTGAAGAGAAGGACCAGGGGAGACATGACAGCTGTCTTCCAATACTTGAGGGGCTGCCACAGAGAGGACGGGGTCAAGCTGTTTTTCAAAGCATCTGAAGGCCAGACAAGGAATAATGGATGGAAACTGACCAAGGAGAGATTCAACCTGAAAATAAGGAGAAATTTTCTAACAGTGAGAATAATCAACCAATGGAACAGCTTGCCTTCAGAAATGGTGGGAGCTTCAGCACTTGAGACTTTCAAGAAAAGATTGGACTGCCATTTGTCAGAAATGGTGTAGGGTCTCCTGCTTGAGCGGGGTGGGTGGGTGGGTGGACTAGATGACCTATCAGGTCCCTTCCAACTCTTAATCTGCTAATCTGTTAATATTATTATGTAAAGGTAAAAAGTTGAGGTTTGATGTTATTATCTTATTCTGCTGCAGCAGAGAGAGTCAGAAGTCAATGCCTTTTCTTCCTTCCTTTCTTTCTTCCTTTCTTCCTTCCTTTCTTTCTTTCTTTCTTTCTTTCTTTCTTTCTTTCTATCTATTTCTTTCTTTCTTTCTTTCTTTCTTTCTTTCTTTCTTTCTTTCTTTCTTTCTTTCTTTCTTTCTTTCTTTCTTTCTTTCTTTCGCCGCACACTTTTCCCTTCCCTTTTCCCTCCCCTATTTTCCTCCTGTGTTCTTACATATTTTTGTATTGTATATTATAAATAAATAGATGCTTTTTTAAAAAAAGGAGAGACACCATTGCTGATTCTGGACATTTACGCTTCCCTAAAGACTGAGGTCATCAACTGTTACCTCTCTCTATGTGTGTTTTCTCTCAACTTAAATAAAAATAAATGAATGGCAGCAAACGACTAGATTAATATTCTTTGAGTATTAAGAGAGATAAGGCTTTTATCTCTCTTCTAACAGGCTGCTGTAGTTGGTTTGAGGAAAAAACAAAACCTCTTTTGGTTGTTAGGTTGTGGCACGTAATTTCGTACCTTGAAGCATATTTTTTTATAGACCATGTCTTTATTGCTGAAACGGGTACAGTGGAATGTGTTAATGGCTTTAAAACTACCGAAGCTGTTTAACTGCTACTTTCTCATTCAGAATATTTATTTCCACTGTGGTATTGGGTCAGTATCTTAAGACAGGCAGTTGCTACCTTATTTATAACACTGCTCAAAAGAACTGTTATATTACAGTTCCTCCGGGTGATTATAACAGTTATTTGGAAGGTAAGAGCTCTTATAATCAGCAGGATGCTACCCACAAATTTCATTTTAGAGCCTTAATTAGGCAGCTGGAAAATCCAGTGGTTTCATTACATTTCCCTCTTTAACTTTTTCCCCGTTGAAAATACATTCATAAACTCCATCCTTTCCTATTTCTGTCAACCTTCCCAGGCGTTTGCATATATTGGATGGGGTGCTCTCTTGATCATGTTTTTTCCACTCTTCTAGAAATTAATTCAGCAGTTCAGATAGGCCTTTCTAGTTGCATATTCTGGCCACTTAGCAACGAACTGGAGATGATACTGTCTTGTCCATTTCTACAGCATGGAATAACATTAGTATTAGGAATATATTTTCTAAAAATATTCATGGCACGACTCTATATGGTGTGTAGCAGACAGTAAGTCAGAAATTTCTGGCAGCTAGTAACTGATCATCATCATTTTAGCCATTGTCTGTCCAGTGCAGAATGAAGTCTTCTCCCGCATATTTCTAACCAATAATACGGTCCTGAGCTTTCTTTTGCCAGTTAGTCCCACAATACTTGCTGATGTCATTGACCCATCTTGTTTTAGGTCTGGAAATGGGCTAGTCACATAGCAAGAAGAACTGATGGCAGGTGGAGCAAGGCAGTCAGAATGGATTCCACTTGATGAAAAGCACCCACAAAAGTAACTAATATACTTGCTGTTCTTTGGGAAATTTTTCTTCTTTTCTTCGGAATATTCCACGTTTAGTGTCCTGTTAAAGGGAACTCCAACGCTGATGGCTATCTTTACGTATTGTATTTACTTTGCATGGCTTAGGACCTGGGTACTTACGAGACCGCCTGCTGTTACCCTTTGCCTCCCACCGACCCGTACGCTCCCACAGAGAGGGTCTCCTCAGGGTGCCGTCCGCCAAACAGTGTCGGCTGGCGGCCCCCAGGAGTAGGGCCTTCTCTGTGGGGGCAGTTACGCTCTGGAACGAACTTCCCCCTGGCCTGCGTCAAGTGCCTGATCTTCGGACCTTCCGTCGTGAGCTCAAAACATATTTATTTATTAAAGCGGGACTGGCATAATTAGTGTTGAATTTTAATTGGGTATTCTTAATTATTTTTAAATTTTTAAATCTAAATTTTAATAATCAGCCTTTAAAATTTGCTCTTTTTAAATGTTGTTTTAAATTGTATATATTTTGTTTTTATTCTGGCTGTACACCGCCCTGAGTCCTTCGGGAGAAGGGCGGTATAAAAATTTAATAAATAAATAAAATAAATAAAATAAATGTAAAGAGAAGAAACAATGGATGGAAACTGATCAGGGATTGAAGCAACCTGGAATTAAGGAGAAACTTCCTAAAAGTGAGGACAATTAGCCAGTGCCTTCAGAAGTTATAGGGGCTTCATCACTGGAGATTTTTAAGAAAAGACTGGACAGCCACCTATCTGAAATGGTATAGGGTCTCATGCTTGAGACTAGTTGGACTAGAAGACCTCCAAAGTCCCTTCCAGCTCTATTCTGATTGATTGATTGCATAATCTTGATATCGTGATGAAATTATTTATTTTATATATTTGTCCTCAATCAGTACCCTGAAAAGTGTTTCATTTAACAGGTGGATCACTCAAATGTACAGATGCATGAATGAGGAGACATGTTTGTTGCTCTTTCCTTGCTATTTGAATAAGAAACTACCAATGCAAAGCATAATATTACTCCTATTGTAATACGAAACATCATTCATACCTCTGATTTCTGTAAAATATCTGCTTTAATGATGCATTGCTTGAATATAAATGATTTGGTGAACAATTTTTTAGAGAGCCTTTTTTCCTTACTTATTTATTTAAGACCTTTAAACTGTCTCTCACACCTAATAATCAGAGAGAGGTGGTTCTGCAAATATTCTGCCCTTCTGTTTCACAGGTTAAAATCAGCAGCTTCAATTGTATTTGCATGCCTTTAGAACTACAGAGTCAGCACAGTTTGCAAACTTGTGGTAATCAGTCAGTCATTTTATTTTGGTCATTGGTCAATAAAATATTTGCAGGTGGGATCACATTTAACTATCAATGTCACCTTTACAGTGGAAGGTAGAACTTGACTAGAATGAAACAAGCTATAGAATCATCTAACAATACGCAAAACAATGGTATCATCTAGGCATGCTGTTGTGATCCACACCATTGCATTCTGGGCCAGTTGCATCTTATAGATACCGTATTTTTTGGAGTATAAGACGCACCGGAGTATAAGACGCGCCTTAGTTTTTGGGGAAGAATATAAGAAAAAAGCTGATTGGCAAGTGGATTGGCCTCCTGGAATACCCCCAATTAGCTGTTCCCAGAGGTGAATTTTAGCAACAAGTTCCTTGGTTGTGACCTTTGTGTCTTGCTTTTTTTTTGCTTTTTTTTCTGCCTCTGAAACTTCTTTCTGCCTTTGAAAGCCTCTGAAACAGCTTCAGAAAAAAAGCCTCTGAAGCTCGTTTGGGGCTTGTTTTCTGAAGCTCTGTTTGGGACCTTCTTTTCTGAAGCTCTGTTTGGGGGCTTTTTTTCTGAAGCTCTGGAGACTTTTTTTTCGAAAGCTCTGTTTGGGAGCTTAGTTTCTGATGCTTTTTTCAGTCTCTGAAACCTCCGTTTGAGAAGTTGGGCGGGACTACATTCGGAGTACAAGATACACCCAGATTTTCACCCTCTTTTTTGGGGGGGAAAAGGTGCATCTTATACTCCAAAAAATACGGTAATTTTAAAGACCAGCCTTGGTGTGTTGCTTGGTCCTCAAAGAGGGTTGACCAAGGTATTAGTGATCTTGATTAGATTAGAATAATCTAATTATTAATAATCTAATAATTAATTAATAATTAATAATATTATTTATAATTAATAATATTAATTATAATTATACTTATTTATAATTAATTTATAAATAATTAATTATAATTAATAATATTAATTAATAATATTAATTAATAATCTAATTAATAATCTAATCTAATTAGATTATATTAGAACAAAGGCTGTTCTAATCAAACCTACCACTTACATTTTGAACAAGAATTGAGATTTAGAAGTATCCTCACACTACATAAATTTTGTCTGGGGAAATGTTACCCGCCTACAAGTAATGTTGGAAACTATTCCAGATCTGGGGCCCACACAGATAATTAATTGGCTGGGGTGAGGTTTCTTTTATCTGACCATTAGTGAATTGTGGTAGCAGATCTTCCTCTGTCCTTCAAGGTCACTCACTCATTCTACATAATCATTGTAAACATTGTATGAAGAATTTGTAATTGCTGCTCCATTAAACTTTTATTGTGATGTTGTTAGTTGATCTTGTATTACTGAATATTTACTGAATCTGCACTACTATTAATCTTCTCATAGTTCCCATCACCAATCTCTTTCCATTTATGACTGTATGACTATAACTTGTTGCTGGCAATCCTTATGATTTATATTGATATATTGACCATCAATTGTGTTGTAAATGTTGTACCTTGATGAACGTATCTTTTCTTTTATGTACACTGAGAGCATATGCACCAAGACAAATTCCTTGTGTGTCCAATCACACTTGGCCAATAAAAATTCTATTCTATTCTATTCTATTCTATTATGTGATAATTGTACGAGTGAGCTTTCCAGCTTGCTTTTCATTAAAAATGGGATGCAAAATATTTTGGTAATGTTCCTGATGTGGTATTGTGATCATCAAAAAACCGATTCCTGCGACCTTTAAACATTTATTAGTGTTTTATTAAATATCTTGTGTGGTTGTGAGGCACCAGGATGCAATCAGACTGAAAAGGACATCTGAATAGTTGCCATAAATAGGATATCACTTAAACATGACAATATTAAGCACTGCTTTGCCATAACAAACGTTCCTGCTGATAGCAGTCTAGGGTGTCTTTACAATACAAATTAATTTGTCATAGCTATCATTTACTGCACTTAAAAATATAGTCCTCTATAGCTTGGAATCTTGCAGAGAATCCTATTAAAGACCTCTGATTGGTCCTCCAGGTACATGGCGAGACAGGCTTTGAATTGGTTGCTTCATGCTGTCAGTAGGCCAGCTCAGATATGAATATCTTTATATTAGCCTTAAGAAACTCTTTGCGTACCACTATATGTTGAAACCTAAGATCATGGCATCTGGCCCTCTCAATTCCTGGCAAATAGATGGGGGTAGTGACAGATTTTATTTTCCTGGGCTCCAAGATCACCGCCAAGAAATTAAAAGATGCTTGCTCCTGGGGAGGAAAGCTATGGCAAAGTTAGACAGCATACTAAAAAGCAGACACATCACCCTGCCAAATAAAGTGCGTATAGTCAAGGCTATGGTTTTCCCAGTTGCAATGTATGGCTGTGAAAGTTGGACCATAAGAAAGACTGAGCGCCAAAGAATTGAGGCCTTTGAACTCTGGTGCTGGAGAAGACTCCTGAGAATCCCATGGACTGCAAGGCAATCAAACCGGTCAGTCCTAGAGGAGATCAATCCTGACTGCTCTTTAGAAGGCCAGATCCTGAAGATGAAACTCAAATACTTTGGCCACCTAATGAGAAGGAAGAATTCACTGGAGAAGAGCCTAATGCTGGGAAAGATTGAGGGCAAAAGAAGAAAGGGACGACAGAGAATGAGGTGGTTGGATGGAGTCACTGAAGCAGTAGGCATGAGCTTAAATGGTCTCCGGGGGATGGTAGAGGACAGGAAGGCCTGGAGGAAAGTTGTCCATGGGGTTGCGATGGGTCAGACACGACTTTGCAACTAACAACAACAATATGTTAGGCCTGATATCAACTACATGTGAGGCCTGGTCTGTTTACCAGGTCTATTGGGTCTTCTTTTAAACTATATTATTTGAAAATTATGTAGAATACATCAACCCTGTACTACATGTTTGAAGAATTCCAGGCTTAATCCAGAATTAACTTTAAATGTATTATTTTAAGAGAATTGGTAGCTGGCATATTGTCTGTTCTTTCATGACATATCCATTGTCCAAGCTGTGTAGCTGCACAGAATAACACCGTGGTGGATTGGTTTTCCATTGCATTAGTAGAGAACCAGGAAATTTATCTCAAGATGTCACAGGGTGACATAGTTTTATATATTAAGTGAAAACAGGATAGTAATGGGACAGATATTGCATGCATTACTATATACTTCAGCATAATGAAGTTGATAATTAACCCTTTCTTAATTGTTCTTTTAGTTGTTCACTTAACCTGAACGTTTCTTGTTGAATTATTCTCACCTTAAGATAATTTAAGAAATACTACTTAATTACTCTATAAATATTTATTTTTTGCCATGTCATAAAATCATTGGCATTTTTAAACATCTATTTCAGTATTGGGTTGCCCCCGGTTCAGTCCGGTTCTTGTGAACCGGTAGTAAAACTGGCGGGAGGCTGCGCCCATCCACCCGGAAGTCATCATGGATGATCTGCACATGCACAAAAGTACGCATGATCCCGTTGCGAACCGGTAGTAAAGCTAAGTAGAACCCACCCCTGATCTATTTATGCCAATATTCATTTGATATAAGTCAGTCACTTTCTAATATTTGTGGATTTTGTTCAATGCTGATTTTCCAGCTTCTCTGTTCTGTTTCCCATCTAGCCAGCGCAGAAGGTTTGTTCCTTTGCATTCCAGCTAAGGCTCTATAACGTTCAATTTTAAGTATTCTGAGTTTCTTATCATTTCCCCTCCATACATACACGCACACACAGAACGTCAAGATTGCCCAAACTGATAAAACCGGCATCTTGTGGATAAATAATGCAGTGTTGAGTGTGTAACCCACATAATTAATTCCAAGTAACCAGTTATTTCTTTAGGAATGTAAATAAAATAGCTGCGGGAAGGAATTCCTCAATGTTCTTTCTTTTTTTTCGTTCTGAACTCTTGTTCTGAATGTAGTGGTGGGTTTGCTGTAGATTTTCATTTCCCCTCTATTGTTTAAGGGTATTGGTATCCCTGTTAATTAACAGCAAATTGTTTGTTTGCCCATGTATTCAGTATAGTATGAGGAATTTTATACAGAAACACCAAGATTTTCCGTTCTCTTCTTAATTTTTCTGTTTCAAATATCACGTTACTGCAGGATGTTTCTAAAGCTGTTACTATTTGGTGTTGGATGCCAATTATAGGTAGCAAGAATAATTTTATAAGCTTATAAATAGGATAATTAAGCACAGATGACATTGGATATGTATATTTTAAGGAGGTAAAGAGCTGTGGTGGTGCAGTGGTTAGAAATGCAGTATTGCAGGCTAATTCTGCCAACTGCCAGCAGTTCGATTCTCACCAGCTCAAGGTTGATTCAGTCTTCCATCCTTCTGAGGTCGGTAAAATAAGGACCCAGCTTGTTGGGGGTAATATGCTGACTCTGTAAACTACTTCAAGAATGCTGTAAAGCACTATGAAGCGGTATATAAGTACTATTGCTAAGTGCTATTGCTAAACTATGATGTGAAAAGATTTATCGAACCCGGGATAGTACCAATTCTCAACTTTAGATCAGGTCTTGGATTAGCAAATCAGCTAATTATTCAAACTCAGAGCAAAGGGACCTCTAATTTTGAGATGTCTCGTGAATCAAGAACTCTTCCCGTTACTCATGGTTATTTGTTGTGAGCATTAATGGAGCTGCCAAGCATAGTGAGAAAAGTGGCATTCCAAAACATACTTTTCCTATTTTGCAAATGTTTGAAGTCTCTAGCCTTGGGAAAAATCTGCAGGGATTGCCTTACCTTGCTAAGACATAGCTGAGTGTTCCCTGCACCAAAACGTAATTACTGGACTTTGAAATAAATTGCCTTTGGTGCCAACCGGGGGTTCTGGACTGGTGTCTTCTGAAAAAGGAATCCTTTTAACAATCAGGGAAGCGGAGATCCTGCTCGCTGTTTCACCGCACTACCTATTTAGCATGCAGAGGGAGTTTCTACCGGCCAGCATCTTCCTGTCTCTCCTACATCATATACTCAGTAAAGCAAGCAGCCTGCGGAAAACCCTGACAGTGAAAATGCTAGAGTTTGGGGAGTAACCTTGATAGTGTTGCAAGGTTACTGGCAATATTGACCGAACGGCAAACTTTTATTTTGCCTCTCTTTTAAGTCTTGCCATGCTGTGAGTGTGTGTTTTTAAAGAAAGCTTAATCTTTAAGTTTGGAGGTAACATCTCAGACTTCATTTAAAAAAAAAGAAAAGCTTCCTGAATATCATAGATATTAAAGTACAAAGATGCATCTGAGACTGCTGAAATCTCTTTTAAAAACTCAGTCTATTCAAATTTTGAGTATTGGAATAGGTTTCAGGATCTGTCTGTCTGTCTGTCTGTCTGTCTGTCTGTCTGTCTGTCTGTCTATCTATCTACCTACCTACCTACCTACCTACCTACCTACCTACCTACCTATTAAGGTTGTTGCAAAATGATTTGCCAATACTCTACCGCTTCCTTCTCAGATCTTGTTGTTGCAGTTAACAGATTAACAGAGTTGGAAGGTATCTTGTAGGTCATTAGTCCAACCCGCGGCCCAAGCATGAGACCCTATACCATTTCTGACAGATGGCAGTCCTGTTTCTTCTTGAAAGCTTCCAGTGATGAAGCTCCCACAACTTCTGAAGGCAACTTCTGTTCCGTTGGTTGATTGCTCTCACTGCCAGAAAATTTCTCCTTATTTCCAGTTTGAATCTCTCCTTGATCAGTTTCCATCTATTGTTCCTTGTCTGGCCTTCAGGTGCTTTGGAAAACAGCTTGACCCCCTCCTCTCTGTGGAAACCCCTCCGATATTGGAACACGGCTATCATCTATCTTCCCTGGTCCTTCTCTTCACTAGACTAGCCATGCCAGTTCCTGCAACTGTTCATCGTATGTTTTAGCCTCCAGTCCCCTAATCATCCTGGTTGCTTTCCTCTGCACTTTTTCTAGAGTCTCAACATATTTTTTATAGTGTAGTGCCCAAAACTGGATGCAGTATTCTAGGTGTGGTCTTACTAAGGCTTTATAGAGCGGTGTTAGTGCCTCATTTGATCTTAATTTGTATCCCTCTGTTAATGCAATTTAGGATTGCATTGGCTTTTTTGGCTGCTACCGCCACATACTGCTGGCTCATATTTAATTGGTTGTCTACTAAGATTATGTTGTACAAGGAGTATATGATTTCTGGTTCATTTGATAGTGTGCAGCGTTTTAGAGTATAGTGTTTCACTTCTGAGCTAAATATAATTGTTTATATATTTCAAAAACTGTGACTGTCTGAACTAGAAACGTGCAAATAACGTTATGTGAAAAAGAAAGCAATGTCACGGGTTTTTGCCTAATTTTTCCCAGAAGTCATATTTGCTTTTTATTTGTCCTATTTTGCTTCCAGATGTGCCATTCCTAAACTAATCATGTTGAATTGTTCAATTGACTTTAGGGAATTCTATACAAGTATATTGTTAAATAATAACATCATAAATGTTTCAATGCACTCAAGCTTTTTCTGCCCTCTGACCATTTTCAGAGGTTCATATTCCAACATTGACTGTCATGGTTGTATAGAAATGGGTGTTCTGGCTGTCTTAAACGTGAACTTTTCAAATTTAATGTTCTGCTAAAGAGATGTCATTTGAAACATGTTGAATGTAAAACACATTTTACATTTAAAACCGTTCTGATTTTTCTAAAAGCCTTTTGGGTTCAAGCTGCTATTTCAAGCTTGCAACATTTCCATTAACATCAGAACAGCATTTTGGAGTTTGATAGTGAGGTTGGAATAGTCATTTAAAGCTACAACAATGTATTTCAAACTCAGAACACTTTCATATCTAGATTTTTTTTAAAGGTAAGGATTGTCTGGAATTAAGGTCAACTTGTGTGGCTGCACAGACATTTTTCTAAAATAGCCATCATTGAAATTATACAGCGTTCATGAATGCCAATATTTTAGCTTTCCTTCATGCTCATACAAAGTCATTTATTTTGAAGAGCTGTGTTGTAGAATAGAATAGAATTTTTTATTGGCCAAGTGTGATTGGACACACAAGGAATTTGTCTTGGTGCATACGCTCTCAGTGTACATAAAAGAAAAGATACCTTCATCAAGAATCATAAGTTACAACACTTAATGATAGTCATAGGGTACAAATAAGCAATCAGGAAACAATCAATATCAATATAAATCATAAGGATACAAGCAACAAAGTTACAGTCATACAGTCATAAGTGGGAGGAGATGGGTGATGGGAACGATGAGAAGATTAATAGTAGTGCAGATTTAGGAAACAGTTTGACAGTGTTGAAGGAATTATTTGTTTAGCAGAGTGATGGCGTTCGGGGAAAAAACTGTCCTTGTGTCTAGTTGTTCTGGTGTGCATTATTAATATGGGAATAATTCTCATCAATTAGACTAAAGTTTGCTTTTGACAAGTTTCTAATTCTGATATAAATATCTGGCTTTTCAACTCTCATTCGTGGAGAACCACTTCTGCTGTATCAAATATGAGCCAAACCAGAATTTTCAACTCTGAGGGTTTTTTGTCTCCAGATGTCGTTAAAAGTACAGGTAGACTTCAACTTACAATAGTTCATTTAGTGACCATTCAAAGTGACAGTTGCACTGAAGAATAGAATAGAATAGAATAGAATAGAATAGAATAGAATAGAATAGAATAGAATAGAATAGAATAGAATAGAATTTTTTATTGGCCAAGTGTGATTGGACACACAAGGAATTTGTCTTTGGTGCATATGCTCTCAGTGTACATAAAAAGAAAAAAAATACATTTATCAAGAATCATAAGATACAACACTTAGTGATAGTCAAAGGTTACTAATAAGCAATCAAATCATACTAGGAAACATACAGAACAATATAAATCTTAAAAATACAAGCAACACGGTTATAATCATAAGTGGGAGGAGATAGATAATAGGAAGAATGAGAAGAATAATAGTAATACAGTCTTACAGTAAACAATACAGTAAATAGTTTGACGGTGTTGTGAGAATTAGTTGTTTAGCAGAGGGATGGCATTCGGGGGAAAACTCTCCTTGTGTCCAGTTGTTCTGGTGTGCAGTGCCCTATAGCGTCGTTTGGAGGGTAGATGTTGAAACAATTTATATCCAGGCTGTGTAGATATTTTCACAGCCCTCTTTTTGATTCCCGCAGTATAGAGGTCCTCAAAAGTGACTTATGACCATTTCCCATAGTTATGACCTTTGTAGCGGCTCCATGACCATATGATCAAAATTCAGATGCTTGACAACTGGTTCATACGTATGACTTGCTGTGTCCCAAGGTCATATGATCCCCTTTAGCGACCTTTTGTTAAGCAAAGTCAATAGGGAAGCCAGATTCACTTAACAACTTGGTTATTTATGTATCAACTATAGTGATTCTCTTAACAACCGTGGCAAGAAAGGTCGTAAAATGGGGCAAAACTCACTTAAATATCTCACTTAACAACAGAAATTTTGGGCTCAATTGTGGTTGTAAGTTGAGGACTACCTGTATTCTTTTGTTATACCACTGAATATAGTCCTGGAATTACAACACTTCATTTAGTGATTGTTCAAGGTTACAACGGCACTGAAAAATGTGACATGACCATTTTCCACCCTTATGATCATTGCAGCATCCTTGTGGTCACGTGATCAAAATTCGGGCACTTGGCAACTGACATGTATTTATGACGGTTGCCCTGTCCCGGGGTCACATGATCCCCTTTTGCGACCTTCTTTCAAGCAAAGTCAATAGGAAAGTTAGAGTCACTTAACCACTGTGTTATTAACTTAACAACTGCAATGATTCACTTAACAATTATGGCAAGAAAGGTAATAAAATAGGGCAAAACTCACCTAACAAAAGCGATATAAATTTTGGACTCAATTGTGGTTGTAAATCAAGGACTAGATATATATTTAATTTTTCATATGAGCTTATGGGGTGTAAGGTGGATGTAGTTCAATTCCAAAATATATTATTATACCGGTAATAGAAGGGAAATCCTATGATTTAAGACAGGGGTCTCCAACCTTGGCAACTTTAAGAGTTGTGGACTTCAACTCCCAGAATTCCTCAGCCAGCAGAGCTGATATATTGACTATCATTTGTGTTGTAAATGTTGTACCTTGATGAAGGTATCTTTTCTTTTATGTACTCTGAGAGCATATGCACCAAGACAAATTCTTTGTGTGTCCAATCACACTTGGCCAATAAAAAAATCTATTCTATTCTATTCTATTCTATTCTATTCTATTCTATTCTATTCTATTCTATTCTATTCTATTCTATTCTATTCTATTCTATGGCCATAATAAATTTGATTTTCAAAGTTATGATGGCACTAAAAAAAGCACTTGCAATTGTCCCAGTATTCTTGCCATCACATGATCATGATTTGGGCAATTGTCAACTTTTGAACATTTATGACAGATGCAGCATCCTGTGGTCACTTTTATCACATTATCCCTGTTTCCAATCTTCCCAATTGGCTTCCAGTGAGTAAAGTCCTGGTACGGATGGTAATGTGATGTTTAACTTAACAACCATGGCAATTCGCTTAACAACCATGGCAGAAAGCCATAAAATAGGGTGCGGTCATGTGATACGTCTCTTAACAACTGCACCACTTAATGTCAAGTTCAGTTCCTATCGTTCTAAGTCAAGAACTCTCTGTATTTATTATTTAAAGTTTGGCGTGTTGCAGGGTTTTTTTCTTTTTGATTAAAAAAAAAGGCAATACAATATTAAAAGAGTAAATTGTTAAAGCTTTAAAACAGCAAAGCTTTCAGTTTATCAGAACTTTGGCAGAAAATTAAACAGAGCAGTCATAAAATAGTCCACTAAGAACTGCGTTGAGTCATAAATCCATAAATCAGTCTGTGGTCTTCCATCGATGTAGCAAAGGGTCAGCCAGGCAGCACGAGGACCCAATATTTCAGCAAGCAGCAATGGCAGGGTTTAAAGGTGAGATACAGACAGTGATTAAGTATGGTCCAGAGTATAAGGATTTGGATAGGTAACTAAAAAGATAAAAAAGTTTGGTGAGATAAGCCTTCTCACCAGCCTTAAATCCCTCAGTCCTCTATAATCCTTACCAAGAATGGAGCTGGCCGGAACTGAAGTTCCATAATATCTTATTTTTTTAAAATCAAATTTATATAGCCACCCATTTCACAAATGTCTAATAAAATCTCACCACAATCTACTCTTGAAGTGCTACCAGGCTCTGCATGGGTTCGCCTACATTTCTATTTAGGGGTGTCTTCATAGGCCTTGAATTTAGTTCCAGATTTCAAGCTTTCAGAACTAGGGTGGGCAGGGGTGAAATGCTCCCGGATCGGACGGGATCGCACGATCTGGTAGCGATGGCGGCTGCTGGTTCGGAGGACTGGTAGCAAAAATCCCTGGCCCCGCCCCCCTGCCTCTGCTGAGCCGCACCATCAGCAGAGGTTTTTTGTTGTTTTTTTTACTTTTAAAAGCCGGTTTTGCTTCAGCCGAAACCTGCCTTTAAAAGTAAAAAAAAAGCCTTTGAGGATCCCGCCCCTCAGCTGAGATCGGCAGCCTTTAAACTTAAAAATTAAAATTAAAATTAAAGGCTACTCTGGGGATCTCACCTGAGTTCCTCATCAGCAGAACCTTAAAAAACATGTTTTCTGTAGAAAACATGTAGAAAAACTCCTTTTAAAAGAGTCTAAGCCACTTACCTGATTACTGATCGACCTCATGGCTTTTCTCACAGCCGGAAAGCCCCAATTTTGCTTTTAGCACTAGACTGAACTAATCTAAATTTAGCTAATCTATTTCACCACTGAGTGATTAATGCTGTCTGGCTGAGGAACTCTGGGAATTGAAGTCCACAATAAAATAAAATAATAAAATAAAATATTTGTGCAGCTTTCTGAGATTTAGTGTGTTTCTGTAGTGTTTCACTCTAACTACACAAACACACAAAATCTCAGAAAGCTGTATGTGGTATTTTGTGTGTGTGTGTGTGTGTGTGTGTCAGTTGTGTGTGTGTAAAGTGTGAAAGCTGGTTTTTGAGCTTTTGTGGCTGTGTGAAGTGTGAAGTGCAGCTGCTTTTACATTGTGTGTGAGTCAGTTGTGTTGTGTGTGTGTAAAGTGTGAAAGTTGGTTTTTGGTACCTCTCTTTTTTTTTTAATACTTTGTTTATTATTTTTATTATTTATTGTTATTGGCCATGCCCACCCAGTCATCTGACCAAGCCACACCCACCAATTAAACCACAGAACCGGTAGGGAAAATTTTTAGATTTCACCCCTGAGGATAGGGTATAATTGAACCCGCACCTGGCCTTATTTTCCCTGAAAATAAGACCTCCCCAGATAATAAGCCCAATCAGGCTTTTGAGTGCATGCGCTAAAATAAGTCCTCCCTGAAAATAAGCCCTCCTCGAAAATATTTAAATGCATGCACAGCTGGTTCCCGCCATTTCCTCTGGTTAGGGTTAGGGAGACAGAGCTGGAAATCAGGTAAGAAGGCAAGAGGAGCCCTGTCTTGATCCATGCACCTCAAAATAATAAGACCTCCCCGAAAATAAGGCCAAGCGCTTATTTCAGAGTTCAAAAAAATATAAGACAGGGTCTTATTTTTGGGGAAACACGGTAGTATGGGCACTTGGCTCTGTAGTTGCAATGGTATGTAGGAATGATCTTGGAAAACAGGAAGAAGAACTGCAGCCTGGACAGCAGTCGTGTAAAAGGTATCTCACCCCGATGAACATAGATTAACTCCAAAATTAACATCAGGCCTACAAGCAAGATGTAAACAGTACCCTAATCAAGGAACTCCCAAAGAAGCTTAACAGTAAACAGGATCCAATCTGGGTCAGTCATCGGATCAGATGTTTAGCATGCTGCCCTTTCAGACTCATACTGGAACCCATCCTCAGGGAACTTCTCTCTAGCAGAGTGTGTGCTTCGAGCTAGAGCTATTCCGTGTGTGGTATTTATATGGTGCCTGTTGCGAGTGGCTTTCTGTTGATTGGAGTGTTGATGGCTGGGGTGGTGGCTGGGGAATTCCCCGTGGTGGCTGGGGAATTCTGAGAGTTGAAGTCCACAAGTCTTAAAGTCACCAAGGTTGGAGACCCCTGTTCTAGAAAGTGAAAATGGGGGGTGATATTCTTGCAATAGTCTTGCAAGAGTCTGTTCATGTAATCTTAGTATAAAAATAGAGCTGCCACTCATATCGTCTTGTCTAGACTATCTTGGAGGGCTACGATCAATATATGATCTATCAGATTCCTTAGCCTAATTCTTCTTTCAAGAAGTTTGTATGACAAAAAATGCTGTGCCCTGACAAAAAAAAAAAAAAATGCTGTTTAATGTTTTGAAGATATGAGGACCTGCGACAATTCCGGAGAATGCAATCCAGGTTGTTAGCAGCACTGGAGGAAAAGCATTTCAAACAGCCAACAAATAGGACTCTGCCTACAGTATCCTCAGGATAACTAGACACTTTTAAATCCCTTAAGTCTCTAGCTCTATTTTCCATCTTCTACCCACGTCTACTCAAACAACAGAGGAAAAGCCCCCCAAAACACCCTTTATAATTGTTGAATTGGCAGGTCAGTTTGGTAAGAACTGTGACTCAGCAGCTACTAAATTATTTGAAGCCAAAGTTTTGGATTTGATATTATAGGGTGCTCGATTATATATTTATAAGACGTCTCCCAGTTTAATAGCAAGATTCTTGAAAATCTAACCGCAAGTTCCTTATTCAGATAGAATTAGGCTCCATTTCTCTTGGGCCCTGATTAAGACTTAGTCATCTTATATTCTGGCAGAATCAAGTCTATTGGGGAACTCCGTAAGCTCATCACACGCTGCTGGATAGTTTCTCTTCCAACCTAGAAGGACAAATTATTGTCTATTTGACATCTTGTGGTCTCATCTGTCACCACTACCTGCTTTGGGAGTTGATAAAACCCTGGCTGAAGTAAACCAAAGGTTTGAATCTAGTTATCCAGTATAACAGAGGCAAAATCGATTCCTTTTATAATACAATTATTCTTCCTCCTTGACTAACTCCGAGATATTTCTTTGACATACATAGGAAAGTTTTTACTTTGCCCTGAATTGGGGCACTACCTAGGAGGACAACAGCTGGTAGATATATAAGTCTGTTGTGTGAAAGATGAACTTATTTTATTTTATTTACTTTATTTTTTATTTTTTTATTTTATTTTTTTATTTTGTCACAAAAGTATATATAAGCATAAGCATGAAAATAACTATATAATATATAAGCATATATATAAGCATAAGTATGTAATAACTATATTAATTGGATATAATGAAAGGAAACAATAGGACAGGAATGGTGGGCACTTTTGTGCACTTATGCACGCCCCTTATAGTCCTTTTAGGAATGGGGTGAGGTCAATGGTAAACAGTTTTTGGTTAAAGCTTTTGGGAGTTTGAGAAGAGACCACAGAGTCAGATAGTGTGTTCCAAGCGTTAACAACTCTGTTACAGAAGTCATATTTTCTGCAATCAAGATTGAAGCGGTTAACATTAAGTTTGAATCTATTGTTTGCTCTTGTATTATTGCGATTGAAGCTGAAGTAGTCTTTAACAGGAAGGACATTGCAATAGATGATTCTCTGTGTTAAACACAGGTCTTGTCGGAGTCGGCGGAGTTCTAAGTTTTCTAATCCCAGAATTTCAAGTCTGGAGGTATAAGGTATTTTGTTGTTTACAGAGGAGCGGAGAACTGTTCTTGTAAAATATTTCTGGACTCGTTCAATTGTATTAATATCAGAGATGTGGTATGGGTTCCAGACAGGTGAGCTGTATTCAAGAATAGGTCTTGCAAATGTTTTGTATGCTCTGGTTAGTAGTGTAGAGTTTTTGGAAAAGAAGCTACGCAAAATTAGGTTTACAACTCTTAGAGCTTTTTTTGCTATGTAGTTGCAGTGGGCTTTGGCACTTAGATCATTTGATATGAAAACTCCAAGGTTTTTTACAGGGTGGGGGTCATCTGTAAGGTAATGTCCATCAAGCTTGTACTTAGTGTTTGGGTTCTTTTTTCCAATATGTAAGACTGAGCATTTGCTGGTTGAGATTTAGAGTTGCCAAGTTTTAGACCAATCGGATACAAAGTCAAGGTCTTTTTGAAGGGTAGTATTGTTGGTGGTGTTAAATAGTTTGACATTGTCAGCAAAGAGAACACAATAACTTGAGATATGGTCACAGAGATCATTTATGTATAGTATGAAGAGCGTTGGTCCAAGAACGCTGCCTTGAGGAACGCCACTTTTGACAGGAACAGGATTTGATAGAGCATTGCCAATTTTGACCACTTGTTGTCTGTTTGATAGGAAAGCAGTTATCCAATTGTGAAGAGGTCCTGAAATGCCGTAGGATTTTAGTTTTAGGAGAAGTTTATCGTGTACTACTGAGTCAACAGCTTTGCAGAAGTCTATGTAGATTGCATCTATTTTTCTCTTTTTTATCTCTTTTCTGCACTCTTTCTAGAGTCTCCACATTTTTTTTACATCATGGCAACAAAACTGAATGCAGTATTTCAACTGTGGCCTTACTAAGGCATTATAAAGTGGTACTACAGAACTTATTTCTGTTCAGGATCAAAAGTAGAATCTATATTACACCTGTTATTAAAATGCCCATAGTGCATCCAATGGCAATTTCGTTTAATACTTCCAATTGTTAATAATTCCAATTGCCCTTTCTTTCTTCCATATATATTGTTCTAAGTGGGAAAAAAGGAACGCAATGGCTCAGTGGCTAAGACGCTGAGCTTGTCGATTGAAAGGTCAGCAGTTCAGCAGTTTGAATCCCTAGCACCGCGTAATAGAGTGAGCTGTCATTACTTGTCCCAGCTTCTGCCAAACTAGCAGTTCGAAAGCACGTAAAAAATGCAAGTAGGAAAAAGGCAAGGATAGAAATGAAACTACTACAAGATAAGAGAGTTAGAGGCGGCTTTGGGTTACCTAATTGGGAATTGTATTATCAAGCAGCAAATTTGATGTGGATCAAAGAATGGATAACCCTAAGAAATAATAGAATTCTGCCTTTGAAGGTCATGACTTGCTGTTGGGATGGCATGCTTTTTTAATGGTATGGACAAGCTAAAACACAGGGCTATTTTAGAAGACATATAGTCAGAGAAGTGTTGTTGTTGAACTGGGTGAAGATAAAGAAAAGTCACTTTTTAAAGATTCCAGCTTGGGTATCACCTATAGAGGCATTCTCATATCCAATAACATTTAAAAAGGAACATATTGTTAGATATAATGAATTGGTAAATGAAAAGGGTGAGTTAAAATCTAAATTAGAACTAGAGGCAGATGGCATAATAATGAATTGGTTTTCATATTTGTAAATACAACCCAGACATAATAAAGATGCAAAAACAGAAGGATTTTATAATAATATAACTAGTTTTGATGAGATCTTAACAGGCTCTGATGACAATTTGATTAAGAAATTGTATGGATACTTATTAGAGGTGAAATTGGAGGAAGAACAAGTAAAAGAGACAATGATTGTTTGGGGGAGGAATTTTGGTCATGGGATAGATTTAGAGGCTTGGCAGAAATTGTGGATTTATAATTATAAAATGACAATGTCTACAGCATTTAAAGAGAATTTGTACAAGATATTTTACAGGTGGCATTTACCTCCGACAAGAATTGCTAGAATTGCAAGAATTGCTAGAATGTTCAAGGACAAATCTGAAAAATGTTGGAAGTGTCATCAGATGCCTGGATCATACTACCACATGTGGTGGATGTGTGTTGAAGTGAAAAGATATTGGACTAAAATACACACGTGGCTAGAAAAAATGATTAAAAAACATTGATTTTAAGCCAGAAGTCTTTCTGTTGGGAATTATACCTGAGATATACACTAGAGATATAAAATATTTGATTGTGAATATTATTACAGCAGCTAGGATTGTGTTTGCTAAAAATTGGAAAAATGAAAAGTTACCTTTGCAAGATGAAATAATTAGAAAAATGATGGAATGTGCGGAGATGAGTAAATTAACATTTGAAATTAGAGAGCAAGAAGATAAGCAATACTATAAAATATGGGATTTATTTTATCATTGGTTAGATGGAAAGATATGTTAGAAAAGATAATATAAGATATATGTATGAAAGAGATGTTTATTTTGTGAATGCACAAGAAGATACCTTAACACCCATGCAGCACGTTGTAAATTGTTTTGATTGATTTGATACTGGGTTTTTTTCTGTTAAAATAAATAAAAAAAAAATAAAAAAAAAATGCAAGTAGAAAAATAGGGACCACCTTTGGTGGGAAGGTAACAGCGCTCTGTGTGCCTTTGGCGTTTAGTCATACTGGCCACATGACCACGGAGACGTCTTCGGACAGCGCTGGCTCTTCGGCTTTGAAACGGAGATTAGCACCGCCCCCCTAGAGTCAGGAAGGAGTAGCAAATATGTGCGAGGGGAATCTTTACCTTTACCTTTAAAGTTAAAGGGCAGTGTGATAGTCTAAATATAATATAAATAGTGAAATCTTCTGAAGTCCAACTAACTCAAGAACTATCAAAATTAATGCACTAAATATAGTATATTGTAATTATGTCAACATTCTCCTTGTCAAATATGGTATCTTCTTCATCTCTTTGCTATCTACTTTTTTGAGAGCCCCATCTGAGAATATAATTTTTCATTTGTAAATATTTCTTGCATATTCCTTTTATCTGATTTCTGTTTGGCATCCAGAATCACCTCACCTTTGTATAGTGCATAAAATTGGATACATAAATAAATAAAATTTACCATAATTTATTCATTATAGTCTCTGTTTCCATGGATTTTTTTTAAAAAAAAATTGTAACAATTAAAACCGTACTCATTGAGCTTTCTTGCTAAATCCCTTCAGCAAATTATTTTTGCAGTTGTTTGCGAAATAATTTTGTGTACTTCAGAATTCTACTATTTATGAAAGATTACTTTGGGACGGTGTTGAGAATAGCCCGAGACAATTGTTACAAAACCAAGAAAAAAAAAAGTATTTTCTATGAAAGGCCCCGCTGTTAGGATTCCACACCAGTGCCAACAAATTGGGATGCCACAGGTAGCAAAAATAACATTTCTGTGGCTGTCATCATTACTTGTAAAATGAAGTTGTTCTATGCTAGAAGGCTTCTAGATCTATTATTTTCCTTGGCAGAGGGGATAATATTAGGCAACTTGAAAGCAACTTTTGTTCCTCCAGAAGCGGGACTGGTAAAGCACAGGAACTTTTTGAACTGCTTTTATCTATAATTCTGTCAAGTTATCATTCTCATTTCAGAGGGGGGTAAAAAAAGAGGGGGAGGGACACCCAAATTTTATGCACTGTTAAAGCTATAGTTAAAGGCTCTAGGTGACAGGTTTTGTGGAATAATCGGTCATGCTGTAATAGCAGAAAACGTACTGTTGCAGCTTCCGATTTTAAAGAATGGGATGAGGCTTTTGTGAAAAATCTGTACTGCATTCCCCCTTTGTTCCATGTTCTTTGGGCTGAACG